>NC_071505.1:196045339-198934089 GCF_027887155.1 Malaclemys terrapin pileata
AAGGAGGGGAATTCCTCATCCCTTTTGTTTTCTTTCATTCCTGTTAGATAAATGTCTATAGGAGTAGCTATTATAGTGTTCTAAAGTCATGCTGCAAAAAATATTTGTAAGATGTAGGGCTTTGACTAATTCCAGTAGAATACTGTAACTCTTGGCCAATGCCTTACGCTGGCAGCTGAGGCACCGGAGGGGGTGCTGGTGGAATACAGAAGGGAGGAGGGGAGTTCAGAAACATTACATAACATAGAACAGTTTAGCAAAATTGTCATGAAAAATGTACCAGGCAGGTAAAAAAATCTACTCTACCTTGCCATGATGATAATGTAAAAACTAATGATAATTTATTCACCTGTCAAAAAGACTTACATGCCTGAGCCAGCTTGAAGAGTGAAAATATTGCAAGGTTGGGATAGACTGTCATTGATTTGAATAATAAAGAAAAGAATTCTTAGCGTGTCTTTTGTAGCTTTCACCCAAGAATTTCCAAGTATTTTACAAGCAGTAAATAATTCCTTCGTACTACATAAGGGGGGAGGGATAGCTCAGTGGTTTGAGCATTGGCCTGCTAACCCCAGAATTGTCAGTTCAATCCTTGAGGGGGCCATTTAGGCATCTGGGGCAAAATCAGTACTTGGTCCTGCTAGTGAAGGCAGGGGGCTGGACTCAATGACCTTTCAGGGTCCCTTCCAGTTCTAGGAGATAGGATATCTCCATATATTATTATTATTATTACATCAGCTGAACGTTCATACAATGTTGTTATTAGCATCCCCATTTTATAGAGGGGTAAACTGACTTTTTAAAGGGCATGATCCAAAGTTCACCAAACACAGAGGGAGTCTTCCTCCCGATTTAAATGAACTTTGGATCAGGCCTTGTATGACTTGCTCAAGGCAATAGTGATTATTATTAGACAGTGACAGAGCTGGGGAAAGACCCTCCTCTGAAGTCACAAAATGTTTTCTATTTCTGTGGACAATTTTATCAAAAATGTGAAATATTTTGGGTTGGAAATGCTGTCATGGTGCCTCATGGGAAGTATAGTCAAATTCCCCATGCTCCTATTCTCCTCTCACATCTCCCATGATGGTCTTGGAGCTGGGAAGAAGTGTGTTATGGGAGTCCCTGGCCATGGTGCATCATGGAACATGTAGTCCAGCTGGGGAGTGTGGCCCATAAAGGAGAATGGAGACATGAGGCAACTCCCAGCTGGCACTACAACAGTGTTTCCAAATCCAATTTTTTTGTTATTTAGGCATTTGTTTTTTCAACAAAAAAAAATCAAAATTCTCCATGGAAAGCAGATACTTTGTGAAATATTTTCTTTAATGAAGAGTTTTGACAGCAATTTTTGACCAGGCCTACCTAGAAGGAAGGAAACTATCAGTACTTTTCCTCTATCTGGTAGGAAATACTGGGCCAAATTGCATTTTGATGTACACCAGTGTAAATCTGGAGTCACCCCAATAAAGCCAATGGAGGTTATGCTTGATTTATACTGGAGTGGTTGTGAGAAGAATCTTTCCTCCTGTCTCTCCTTTGCCCAGTCATTTTGAAATGTCTGGCTCTTGATTATGTGACGATAAAACAAAGGGTACGTCTATACTTACCTCCGGGTTCGGTGGTAAGCAATCGATCTTCTGGGATCGATTTATCGTGTCTTGTCTAGATGCGATAAATCGATCCCGGAAGTGCTCGCCGTCGACACCGGTACTCCTGCTCTGCGAGAGGAGTACGCGCAGTCGACGGGGGAGCCTGCCTGCCGCATGTGTATTTCGAACTAAGATACTTCGACTTCAGCTACGTGAAGTTGCGTATCTTAGTTCGAACTGGGGGGTTAGTGTGGACCAGCCCAAAGTGAATAATGCTCTACAAGTTATACATGCTATTTGTCTAGACTAGTAGCACTATCATATCCATTTTAAACGCCTATTTCCAACCTCTACCATTGGATGTGTACGCATTGGATGAGCACACTTGAAGTCAAATTGTGCAAGCTAATAAGGCTGAAGGGATCCTAAAAGTAACCTTAGAAATCTTATATGTGCTTTGTAAATATAGCAGTAAGGTGCTGCTGGGTTCCAATATACATGTGAAGAAGGATACTGCATACAAATTCCCGACTGATAGTTAACTATAGATTGCTACGCCAAAAATCAAGTTCTGATTTCATACTTTAAATCATGCACTGTACATCGCCAAGAGAACCTTCCTTGAATAAATATTTTGTGCTATAGAAAAAAAAATGTATTCAGTTACTTCTTATTCTAAAAGTATTGCTTTAAAAGGGTGATGTGTACAAAAAATAAATTTACTGGTGTATGTATATAGTAATTCTTGCTCTGCCTCTGACATTTTGGAACAAATGTTGGTTTACATTTTTCCAGGTTGTTAAACAAATGCGAATTAGTCTGAGAGATGACAGCTTTGATATCATAGTGGTTGGATTCAGACCTGGGAGTGTGATCGCCTATTTCGTTTCTCTACTACAAGGACAACAGTCCATTGACGCAAATACTCTTCAAGCAAATTTAAGTAAAATAGTAAAGAATGTGTTTGGTAATGAAACTGAAGTAACAGTACAATGTAAGTGTTACTAAAACATCTTATTAGTTATGGCATAGGGACCTGAAAGCATCTAATCTCATGCACTGCACAGAAATTGTTAAAAATAATTCTTTCCTTCTACAAGGTGCATATCTTTTATGCTAACTTTTCAAATAACATTCACATCAGCACAGGGGCATAACCAGAATTTTCCTAAGGAGGGAGCCTAGGGAAAGGACCCCTCTTCAGTGAGGGAATGAGGATGGTGGTGTGCAGGGTGCCCTGTGGGCATGGCTCAGAATGACAGAGGACAGAGCCAGTTACAGGCAGGTTTTCAGGGCTGCACCCAGGGAAGGAAGTGCTGGGACATGCCAACCTGAGGCCCTGGTGCCAAGGCAGGGCAGTCCTGCAGGCCCTTAGTGCTCCTGCTCCCTGTAGAAGGCCCCAGCCTCTTACCCCCAGCCAGGACTCCAGCAGGGGGCAGGGATGTGGGTGCCCCAGCCTGTTACTTCCTGTGTGGGCCAAGGGTCTCTGGTCGTGGGGCTGCCACACGCTGCTGTCTCAAGCATGGCCAGGAGGAAAGGCTGGGAGTGGGGCTCTGCTCAGAACTAAGCGGGGATGGGCCTGGGCCCCCTACCTCACCCCTCTTCTGTTGCACCTCTTCATCAGCTCATTCCCTCTGGAATGTAGATTACTGTTCTATTTTGAACATGTTATAACTCTCCTCAGCAGTGTGAAAGTAGAATATTCTGGGGTACATTCTTATATTTAAAGATCTATGTGGCAAATCCTGTCTCTCTTTACACAGAAGGAAGGAAACGATATAGATCTCCTTGTTGCAGTGTATGCCAGCTCTGCACCAGCCAGGCTGGTGCTACAGATGGTTGGCTTTGGGTGGGAGGGGGCATGAAGAGTCTCCATACTTGGTCCATGATGTGACCCCCTGAGCTGCTTTCCAACCGCTGCTCTCCTTTTCTAGTACTTAAAAATGAAATGCTGCAGTATAAAGCATATAGGTCCCACGACCCTTCCTTAGCCTGGTAAGTACGTACTTACAAGAGTAGTTCTTTGGAGGGAACAAAGCTACTCACGTAAGTACTGCACAGCTGGACCCTACGCTGGTGTAAGATACACTTTGAAGAATCTGAAAGAAGAGGCAGGTTACATTAACTTAAACTTTCTCTCAGCTCACTTAGACTCATCTCTGAATTTGCCTCTGTGGACCTGATGTAGCTCGCTTAAAATCAATGAAAAGACTCCTATTGACTACACTGAATGTTGGACAGCATGTGCATATCTTGCATTGAGTATAAGGGCTGGATCAGGTCATTTCTGTCACAGCTCTAGGGAGGGAGCTGTGCAGAGCCGCATTGCCACAGGAGAGGGATCGAGACATCAGACAGAATTCTGTGCGCACACAGCATGCAATCTGCTCCAACTATTTGGATGCAGCTGATTGCTCCCCCTGGTACACTGACTCTGTTCTGGGTTGGCATAGGGCCAGGACCCTTCCCCCTCTGTGCTCCCTTCTTGGCACCTGGCTCCCCAGGAGGAGTGGAAGTAAGCAGTTCTTACACTTCATACAGCATAGTGACTGCTATGTCAGCTGCCACAATCTGGCCCCAAGAGATGGGCATGAACACAGTAGTATTTAACATCAGCTCAGTTTCAAAGTGTTTGATGTCAGACATTGAATGCAGCTGTCATTTAATGCACCGAGCTTTCTAAAGGCTTCACATTTTGACATTTCAGGCTGGCATTTCTCAAATATATTTTCCATTTACAGCAATCCCAACATCTGAAACAAATCTGGCCTGGAAAACAGCGGTGATTGTCCTTGGAGTTCTACTTGGAGTTGCATTAATACTTGCTATGCTGATACTGGCAGTGTGCCTTTGGATGAGGTCTACAGCTGGTGAATATTGGCTTGAACCTAAAGGACTCATGGGAAATTTTGCCTACCATTACTTATAAGCCTTCACTTTGACTTAGAAATGATTTCACTCACTACCTTAAAATAGATTTAATAGAGAGATTTTAATGTATCTTTTTATCTGAAGTACTTACATGACACTCCGTGCCCCCCATTACAGTTGTACCTGAGTGCCTCACAATCTTTAATGTATTTATCTTCACAACAGCTTTGTGAGGTAGGGAAGTGCTATTATCCTCATTTTATTAAGGAGGAACTGAGCCACAGAGAGACTAAGTGACCTACCCTGAGAAGTCTGTGGCAGAGCTCGGAGTTCCATGCTAGTGACCCAAGGAAATGAAATGGCCATAAATGGCAGTTATAGATTAGATATGTGGTGTTAGAGTTATAAACAAAAAAGAGTTGATGCTTCTACAGAAATCACCAGCAACATTTCCATTGTCTTAAATGGGAACATGATGAAGCCCACTATTATGGTCCATATTTTGCTCTTGGAAGTACTTAACTTCAAGGAGAGCTGTATATATGCATCTAATGGCAGAACTTGACTCTTTGTGTGCCTGTGTGTTTACTACATTCATTTAGTTTTAACCCATCACATAAATTCACTATACAAAGTGTGGCTTGGCATGTACCTACATGTCTTACGCACATCACAAATGAACTTATACATATGAATACTCTACACAACTCCATGATTATCTTCTTTCGTTTTGACCAATGAGCACAGTTTGCAATAAACAAATAAAATCTTTATAAAGTATGTTGACTTTAAATACACATGTATGTGTGATCTAAAAAGAAACTGCCAAATGTAAAATTTTAACATACCACTGAAAGGGAAGGAAGATGATCTGGGGAGGAACAGATTAACTCATTTTTACCAATTAGAAATGATTAGACAAAAATCTGACATATAATCTCATTTCACTTTTGCCTGATCCAAAGCCCATTGAAGTCAATGGAAAGACTCAGGGATTTCACTAGGCATTAAATCAGACCCTGTATATTTTATAATCATAAAATATTTTACAGAGTTTTCCTTATCTTCATCACACCTAGACTGTAAACTCTTTGGAACAGGACCTGTTTACATTTTTTGTGTATTTTACAGCACTGAGCATACTAATAAATAGTAATAATAATTATTCCACTATGATTTGTGTATTTCATGTAGGCTTAATTTTGTCTGTGTCTGTATTTCCTTTTGTCTGTGAGCCAACGCCTGGTTCTATGATTTGTTATTGAATGTGCGTTACTGTGAAATACTGATTGGGTGGAATTTCTGAATAATAGGGTCTGACTTCAGTTCAGAAATCAGCAGTCAATTAAGAAAGAACGGAGTTCATTTCTTCATAACAGCAGGAGTCCTATTCTTTTACAGGCTACATCATGCCTTTTGGGCACAGCCTAGATAGAGTTAGAAGGAAAGCAGAGCTGCACTGCCCCAGACGGCTGAATGCCTTTCTGAACATCCCAGTCCACAGGGACTGCACACCTATTCTTACTGTTTTATATGGGTGCAGCCAGTTCCTTTTTGCGAGGCCAAATCCCAAGTCAGTTTGACCTTTCAGTGCTGTTTCTCTGGCTCTCCTCTTTTGCCGGATAGCATGTCTCGTGGAGGAACCAAGATACAATTAACTAAATGGAGGGGGTCACACCTGTATGGATATGTCTACGCAGCATTTTGAAGGTCTAAAATTAGCTGGATAGACAGCGCTTTGAAGCTGCGGCTCAGGCTAGAGCTTGGGGTCTGAAGGCTAGTGAGGAGCATGGGCTTCAGCATCCAAGCTGCAACTTCAAAGAGACGTTCCCACTGCTATTTTAGAGTGCGAGCGTGAGCCCTATAAGCCTGAGTCTATCGAACTGGACTGGAAAGCTCACTCCCAGTCGCTCCAAAATGCTGTGTAGACAGACCCTGTGGGACTTTGCTTCCCAGAACATAGGGTGAGTGCGTTCAGGCTGTACCATCCTTCCAAGAGGTCGCTTACTAGGCCCTCCATAGATTAGCAACACAGTGATATTCCAGAATGGGCCATGGTGGTCACGAAGGTATGGCTGCATGTTTGCTGCACCTTTCTGCACAAATTTGTGTCACTATTTTGTGCTCCTGGCAGGACTAATATTTGCAGGAATCTGTGACGGGGGCTTGTGCCTCATGAGGCACAAGCCCTTTCTGAGCATCCCTGGGGCAGTATATGCTGCACTGCCCTCTACTCGGGCTGTGCCTATATGCCACAACCCAGCCCCACAGAAGAAGATTTAGTGACATTAATATTTGTGGCCACTATTTTACATGCTTTATAACCCTGATGACATGGTATACTCATGAATCACTTGTCAATGTGTACATAGCCATTCATTAGGGTGACAAGATGTCCCGATTTTATAGGGACAGTCCCAATTTTTGGGTCTTTTTCGTATATAGGTTCCTATTAACCCCCATCCCCGTCCCGATTTTTCCCACTTGCTGTCTGGTCATCCTACCATTCATTCTATCAGTAAATGCTGTCTCATTTGAGTATTATGCTTTGCAAATACAAATGAAGGTCATTGGCTGCTGTTAATATTTTTTTCTGTTTTTTTTAAATATTGTATGAATAATAATGGACATGACTCTTAGTTTCAGTTTTTCTGGTGTCTGGAAATTATATTGATTGGAAGAGTATGTACAGCTGGGTTGTACTGTAATATAAAATGACAGAATTCTATGATACTATGTATGTAAAATATGTTAAACTCTCTGAAGACCTGTTATTTTAAATGATTTCCAGAAATATATTAGAAATAAATATACTATTTTTACAATTTTGCATTTCTAAGGGGTTTGTTATTGTTATTTTGCAGTACAATTTTGGGGACTTTTTTTTTTTTTAAATATTTTCAGTTTTGATTGAAATTATTAAGTAGTGGCAGAGCCAGGTTGGCAAGGCTTAATTCAACAGATACAGAGATGTGATTTCTCTGCGCAAGATCAGCACCGCCATTTTTACAAGCTGTAGGACCCAGATCTGGTGGATATGGCCCTATTCCCTCCAGCCCTATGAAAGCCTCTCTGCAGCTGTACTGTGGGGACCAGGCTCCAGGAACTCCCCGGGGGAAAGAAGAGGATTAGCCTCTCTTCTCCCTTCCAGAGGTAGGGGATAATCTCTTGAATTTCAAGTAGAATTAAGTTAGGCTCTACACCTGCTCCCTCCTCAGTGAGATAGGTTTCTGCACTCATGGGGTGCCTGTCAACAAGATTCACGCTGTCAGCCAAAAGAGGGAGACCAGAGAAACCACACAGAAAAGGCCAGACCTCCATGGGACTTGATGTTCCCATTCCTGGGTTCTGTGGGCTGGGAAGGCTACGCTCCCTGCCTCTTCCAAAAAGGCACATATCCCTCACTGGTGAGGAGACACTTTCAAAGAAACACTACAAGGTTCACCATGCCGAGTTTCCTGGACACTCTACCTCCCTTCCATGGAAAGGCACAATATATAACATCCATGATGGTAAAGGGTTAGCCAATAAGGGTAGGTCTACACTGCAATTAAACACCTGTGCCAGCTGACTCAGGATGTGGGGCTATAAAATTGTGGTGTAGATGTTTGGACTGGGCTCCAGCCTGGGCTGTCGGACTCTCCCTGCTCCCCAGGTTCCAGAGCTCAGGCTCCAACCACAGCCCGAACCTCCAATTTTACAGCCCTGCACCCTGAGCTCCACAAGCTTGAGTCAGCTGATATTGGTAGAGCTGGTGCTAGGCATAAGCTGACTAAGCGATTGCTTTTAGGGCCCTGAGCAGCTCAAGGTGCCCTCCCCCTTAATTATTAGTATGTCTAGTGTGTGTATGTGGGTGGCTGGGGGAAATATTCCTGCTTAAGGCCTCCAATGGGCTAGCACCAGCACTGGCCATGGGCCAGCTGCAGAAGTTTAACTACAGTGTAGATATACTTTAAGCATTTAAGAGAAAAGGACACTGTCAACTTAAAAATCACTCTGCTGTCTCAAAACGGATCTACCACTGATAGACATAAAACCCTGGATTGCTCTACCTCAAGACATTAGAGAAAACACATACCTTTTTCTTCTTTTTTCCCCATCAGTTTGTTCCTTTGTACATTTGACAGAACTTTGTCCATAGTCAGTCAATTTTTCCTGATGAAGAGAAACAAACTTTTAAAAGAGAGAAAAAAAACATTATTGTAAAGCCAAAGAAACTGGCAGGAGGAACAGGGTTAGTACCTGACATTATTTTCACTCATATTTGGAAACTGACAGGATTTCAAGCAAAGGGGATCCCTTTAAAAAAACATAAAATCAGAGCTACTTTGCTCCGATTCATAAACCCACACCTGTAAGGGGAGAAACTTAGCCCTAACTGTAGGTTCTTTATTTTAAAATGTGTATGTCCCAAAATAAAATGTAGGACAACATGAAGTATTTATATTTATCGGAAATTAAAACACTAATAAATACAAATGATAACTTTAATATATCATACATATTAAATGCTTCTAGCTATAGGAAAGAATAAACTAATCTGACAAATCCAATAATAGATGTATTAATCATAATTCTCTAGAAAATTAGACCAGACTGTATTGAAGCCCTTTAGTTAGGATTCAAATGAGAACTCACCCTTTCAAGGTTCACCAACTCTGTCAGACCAATATACCGTTCTGTAATGCTTAAGAGGTCTTGATATTTCCTCTTTTTTGTCATATGACATATGACATATGACATATTTGCCTTTTGGCCCCTAAGTTTTCTCATAACAAAATATTTTTTCCTGAGCTTAGTTAATATTAGGCGGATTCCTGTTATTGCCTCGTAAAATATTTAGGCTCCAGATACTTAGGTGCCTATTTAGGTGCCTAGCCCCTATTGAAATCAAACAGAGTGAGGTGCCTAAATATCTTTGATGATCTAGGCCTATAGTAATAACTAGGTAGGAATGTAGGATTTGCCATACTAGATCAGATCCCCGGTCCCTGAGATCTTGGAAGACATTGCCCTTCTGTGATGAGCTGGCGCTACATAAGAGCTGGACAAAACGTGTCAGAGATAACTTTTTACCGCCAAACAATGCAGATTCAGCTCAAATGAAATATTTTGCATATTCGTGTCAATATTGGTGAACTGTTTAAGTCAAAATGAAAAAAAAAATGGACCTGTCAAAATGAACTGTTTTGACAGTATCACAATGAAAGATTTTGATTTTTTTGGGCTAGCGACTCGCAGGGTTTTTGGCACCAGTCACAAAAGAAGTAATACCGGTGGTGGTCTTATACCCAGTAACTCAGTGATTAGGGCACTCATGTGGGAGACCCAGGTTTGAATCCCCACTTCGGAACAAGGATTTGAATACATGTCTCTGCCCTCCCAGGTGTCTTAGCTACCAAATCATTGGGTATTCCAGGGTGGGTCTCTCTCAGTCTCTCCGATTGAAACTGTTACACTCTGTATAAATAATTAAATATTCATTGGAGCAGCAACTGAAATCTGGGTGGACCCCCTTCCCCACCTCCCAGGAGAGTGCCCTCACTGTAGATCATAGGTCATGGAGTGTGCAGATCATAGAGCATATCCCCAGGATGGCGCAGCAAGACACCAAGAGCTGCTGGATGAAGGGACTGAGCACCTTCCTGATGTCAAGATTGAGCTTCCAGTGAGTCTAGGTGCCATTTGCTCCACTATTGGAGAAAACAGGAACAACAAATTCTGGAAAGATCAAGCAGCCAGTCCCTCCAGCCCACAGAATTGCTGTTGTAAAGGATGTATGTGCCGGTATCCCTGTTCTTCCTCATTATGTGGCCTTGCTCTACTAGGAGTAGGATTTAACTCTAATGGTGATTGTTCTCTATATTAAAGAACAGCTATTTAAAAAAAGAGCTACTTTAAAAAAAGGAATAACACTGAAATAATTGATCCATAAAAATAACACCCTTATGGATCTAAGCAAATATATACCATTTTTACCATATTCCTGAAAGAAAGCTGGGTTATCTTAGGACATGACAAATTTCTGGGTAAACAAATCAATATCTATCCTTTTAGCTATCATCAGCCATATCAATGTAGTGCATTCGATCATTGGAAGCTGCGTTTCTTCCTTAGTATCATAGGGACCATGCTGCTGAAAACACAATAGAAATACAAGCGTCCAGATTTGGTATTGTGGGGGGCCATACTTCAGATTCCCCATCAAGTTTGATTCTGTGTTGATCAGTACAGGAGTGCTAATTTTCTAGCTTGGCTTGAGTCACTGTTGTGACAGTTGGTGTGACTGTGATTCTATATTATGCACACACAGCAAGTAAATATTGTAAAAATCCTTTTGACAGTCCTTTTGAAAAATCTGCTCTTCAAAGTTACTGTTTATAGCATATTAATATAAATTTCCTTTTTTTTTCCAAAATACCAATGTTGTGAAAGAAGGCTTTAATCTACTGAGACTGGGTCAATTTATCAGTCACTACACTGAAGTTCTGGAAATCTTTTTTAGCATCCTGATTAGATACAGAACAGAAAACTATCCAGCTTATAAATGGCCCGGGGTAGATGGAGAATGCGGTACATTCCTGCAATTTCCACTAGGTGCTGCTGTCTCTATCCATTTCAGCCCACAAGGGGAAATATTTAGATTACAGCTAAGTGGTTTACAAATGTAATAAGCATCGTCTAAAATAAATCTCAGTGACTGCGAAATTTGGAAACTTGCTCCACATGGATAAAATTCACCACAATGCCTAAGCACCACTTCAGCTCTCAAAATAGGACTTAATCAGTGCCTGGGTCTTATACTGACTTTTTCCACATCAGTGGATTTTACCCCATGTGAAGAAAACTGTTTTCTGAATGACATAGTTACCTGTGCCAAAGATACGTTTACAATCTGCACTCAAAAAAAAAAAAGTGGTTAATATGAGTGGGTGACCTTAGTTCAGTTTCTGTGAGACAAGCATCCATATGACAAAAATCTCCACCTTGACTGGAGACAAGAAGACAGCCTTGTTAGCAGTCTGGGCAGAGAGGAGAAGGTTTCAAAGGGAAAGGAAAACAAACACTTACAGCACCTTCTCAGATGGCACCTCCTTATGGGGCTGGAGACACTCTGGAGGGGCCGCTTGGGGACATTTGCACTGCTGTTACCCATTTGTAACTCTACTATGGACAAAGATGCCAGACTTCGCACCCTAGGTCCGTCTGTTCAGAATAGTTCGCAAGCACTGAGGCCCAGATTTTTAAAGGTGTTTAGGTGCCTAAAGATGTTGATAGGTGTCTTGTGGGATTTATAAAAGTACTTAGGTACCTAACTTTCATTGAAATCAAAGGGAGCTAGACCTCAAGGGTATGTCTACACAGCAATGGGAGGTCTGATTCCCAGCCTGGGTAGAGAGACTCATGCTAGCTCACCTTGAGCTAGCACGCTCAAAGTAGCGGTGTACATGTTGCAGCAGTGGCAACGGTTCAGGCTAGACATCTGAGCTCTGGGGATTGGGTGGGCTTGGACTTGGACACCTAGCCTGAGCTGCCACCAGTAACATTCATGCTACTGTTTCTAGTGCGCTAGCTCAGAGCTTGTATGAGGCTATCTACCTGCACTGGGAATGACACCTCTCAGCTGCAGTGTAAACATACCCTAAGTGTCTTTGAAAATCCCTGTAGGCACGTACCTGCATTTTTAGGTGTGAAATACCTTTGAAAATGTGGCTTTAAATCCACCTATTAAAAACATTTTAAAGAAAGAGAGATTGATAGATGTTTCCCCATATCGTGTTCCCTCCACTCTCCCCACTGCTCTCCTTTGTGTTTTCAGATAAATGTTCTGGGATGGTGCAGTATGAAGCTAGCACACAAACAAGACTCGCTCTTTAAGGGCTTGATTTACTGATTCTGAGAGATGCTGAGCACCTGCATCTCGCATTGACTTGGTTCCCACAGACTCCATTGATTCTTTTTTGTATCCTACTGAAGATCATTGTGAAAATGCAACAAAATTTTGTTATCTCCAGGAATTCCAGGACTCTTCCAATGGAGAAGAGTGATCTTTTTTCTCTGAGAAATTACATTCCCCAGATACATGTTCTTTTAAGAGATGGGATAGAGTGCATGTTATAAAAGTAATAACTACGGATGTGGGAATATAGCCAAAGTACTGGCATTAACATTCCAACTCTTGCGTATAATGCCACTGGATCTTTAATGAATGCAAGCAGTCAGGAAAATTTATCTGACACAGCACCTCCAAAAACATAGTGTCCCCTATTGCTAATGTTAGGGCATTGATTCAATCCCGACTCAGAGGGAAGCATGCTATTTGTTGAGTCATTGGTCTATTTGTCATTTCAAATCAACAGCTATGTCCTCTTAATTTTATTCAACTCACTTCAGTAATAAGCATCATTCTATTCTTCTGATGAAAAGGTTAATTTTATACAAAGGTTATTACACATAGTACATTCAAAATCTTAATCTGATTTGAGTGTTAACTTCCACTTTAGTTTTTAGAGTCGTCTACAAATGTTTGGATTATTTATTATTATTGCAATTGCTTATGGCAATTTTTACCTTGGAATTACTGAATCAGCAGATGAAGAGAATTCATGTTTAAAAAGATAGGATTTCATGAGCACTGCTGAATTATCTGACCAAAAAGATCCTGTGTAAATCAAAAAAGTAATTAAACATTAGCTCTATGTTAACTACAAAGTCTGATGCTCTACGTTTCAGTTTCCTTGACTCTCATTAAAGTCACTTTATATATTTAATTATTCCCCCATTATGAGGAAATGGATAACAGCCTAGAATAAGGCTACCAATGAACTGGACTGCTCTTGAATATCAAACGATAGAGCTTGAATATTGTTCATTACATTTTAAATCTTGATTAGCATTTAAGGATCAGATTCTGATTCCCTTACTCCCGCTGAATGGATGCTAACTCCATGAGTATTTTTTGCTGAAGTCAGTAGGACCACTTATGGAATAATGTGCTACTCAACACGAATAAAGGCATCAGAATCTGTCTCTATAGACGTAACAGGTAAGCAGTAACATACCACAAACTGCATGGTTATGCTGGATATCTGCATGCATTAGGAATGTTCTTAGATACGGGCCCAATAAGACAAGAGTTTACTAACCAGGAAGCATGATAATACTGCTATAATCCTACATCTTGACTTTAGAAAGCAGTCCAGCACCACTAAAGGAATGGACAATATAACATGATGCCCTGCTCTCATTTATTTCATTCTGTGATAAGAGCATTATTACAACAATGCAGGGCTATCTCTGGCTGTTTTTTGCCTCTCACTTACCTGAACTTCAGTGGTATCCTACTTGAATGGGGGGATTGGGTTATTGTTGTTTTATTTCATTCTGTGAAGACAGATTAGCAAAATGACTCCTCCAAAAAGGTGTCCTACAAATTGTTTGCAGAAAATTCCCTCAAACCTAGCAATATGTTCTGAAAATCCCCAACAGCTAGGCCAGGGGTCAGCAACGTTCGGCACACGGCTCGTCAGGGTAAGCACCCTGGCGGGCCAGGCCAGTTTATTTACCTGCTGACGCAGCAGGTTCAGCAGGTTCAGCCGATCGCGGCCCCCCACTGGCCGTGGTTCGCCGCGCCGGGCCAATGGGGGTGGCGGGAAGCGGCGCGGGCCGAGGGATGTGCTGGCTGCGGCTTCCCGCCGCCCCCATTGGCCTGGGATGGCGAACCACGGCCAGTGGGGGCCACGATCGGCCGAACCTGCCGCGTCAGCAGGTAAATAAACTGGCCCAGCCCGCCAGGGTGCTTACCCTGGCGAGCCGCGTGCCGAACGTTGCCGACCCCTGAGCTAGGCTAAAAGAGTTTTTAGATCATTCTTGGTTTAATCCCCCATTTGTGTCTTTATTTGTTTTCCCATTGCTCAGGCTCACTCTAATGACTTTTCCCAACTGCACTATAACCTAGTGTGTGCTATGCTGATATTAGTCATTAGGGTTGACTGCAGCATGGGGTTGACATATGTAGGTGGGGGATTTCTCATCTTGGCTATGGGAGAATGCAGCATGGATTGCTGCAGCTGAGAAAATTTAGTAAAAAAATTTGCAGGTGTCCTTTAAAAGTAATATGATGACTTTATTCCATTCACAAGTTGTCAAAAATCACATGCTGATGTCTTAGTTTTGAGGAAGAAATGTTTTCTACTTTATCCTGCAACTTTACATGGCAATGGTTTCATTCATTACATTATTCAATGACCTTTCCAGCAATTTTTTTCCATGAATTTTCCCCTGCTATTTTCAAATGTGTTCTGGGATCAGATATTACAGCGACAAGGACCATACAAGTATAGACTGATAGATTTTCAACTTCCACTTTGACAGCCACCAAGGATCTCATCCAATTCATTATACTGGCTACAAACCTAACTGCTGGAGCGGGATAAAAGTGAGAGTGCTGTCAACTTAATCAAACTGAGGTTGATAAGGAATAAGATCCCGTTTTCTTTCTTGTTTCTTTTTTGTACTGGAATCTGCTTATAAGGCTGCACAGAGGGGTCCAGGGCAAAAACCCAGAGAAGAGGCAGAGGTTTGGGGAACAAATCTGCCTTGCATTCTACCCATAGCAGCAGTCTCCTATCTCGCAGGGCTGGACCTGGCTCCCCACTCTGGGTGTTACGACAGGGTGGCAGCACCACTCAGGTTTGGCGGCTCCTGGATCATGAGCCAGTGGCCGTGCAACTTGGCATGCTGGGTTGCAGCACCACTCAGGTGTGCGCCAGGTCTCAATGCCCAGAGCAAACTTCCCCTTTCACCCACGCTCTGGCGGCCCTGCTTATAAGAAGGGAGTAGAGTATCTAAAAATACTTGAAAAATAAAAGATAAATTGGATAGGTCTTGTATTACCACAAATCAATATGTTAGCTGAAGAACAAAGGGTGGAACAGGAACATATACTGTGTAGAGCAGAGTGTACCTATATGTAAAAAAAAAAGATCGTTTACATAGTTCAACAATGACTCAAATTCTCTACAATTGACAACTGTATGGAAAGTCTACTCTGGGTATAAGCAAGGGCTAGTGGGGAGAGATGGCATGTTTTATTTCTATTTTAAACTATTCTGAGAGAGATGTAATTCAATGAGTGTTAAAATAAGTTGGTTGTATTTGAAGCCTGTGGTTGATGAGAGTTGTAATTATATTAATCAGCGTCCTCCTGGGCAGCTATCACAGATGTCAAAGGTTAGTAATTCCAGAACTGGATGAAAGCAAGGTAAGAATAGGGTTGGGGGAAAGGTGGCACAAGGAACACCAGCCCTAACCTAGATTCATCGTAAAGTTACATGTCCTCTTTTAGAAGTTTATTTTATATGTTTAGGTGGCCAGAGGGGGTCCAGATCTCTGAGCCTCATTCAGCCACCAGATGGAACAACAGGCATCCAGTCACGGAAGCCTCTATGTGCTATACAAAACCTGGGAGTGTGGGGGAAGGTATACGTGTTTAAATATTGTTTTTGTTTTGTAGCTAAAGCCTGCCATAATGGCTAATGGCCATGTAGTCATACAAGCCAACTTCTTGCTCTAGCTACCAGGGCTGGCCTGACAATGGATGCTACAGGAAAGAACACTGAACAAAGGTAAGAAAAAGGATGAGCTGGGTGGGAAATGGTTTTCCATTCTGTGAAAGTTTTCAAGATTTTGAATTTTTTCCCCTGTCCCAAAATTGGGATGAAAAGTAGAAATCATGAAAACTGTTGCAAACAGGTAATCTGAAA
Source organism: Malaclemys terrapin pileata (assembly GCF_027887155.1). Classification (NCBI taxonomy): domain Eukaryota; kingdom Metazoa; phylum Chordata; order Testudines; family Emydidae; genus Malaclemys; species Malaclemys terrapin. The sequence goes on from NC_071505.1 coordinate 196,061,568, forward strand.
TTGTTTTTGGATTGGGTCTATCAAAAGGTTTCATTTAAATAATTTTGAAATATTTTATTTCAATCATTTCAAAATGTTTTGTTTCAATTTTGAGTTTAATTTTTAAAATTTCGAAACAAAAAGTAATTTCGAACTGGAAACTAGAACTTTTCCTTTAGCAAATGTTAAATCAGGAGATTCATCGAAACTGACCTTTTCCCTGAATGGTTTCATTTTTGACAAATCAGCATGTTCTGATGCAAAAATGTTTAGTCAGCAAGCTCCTGACCAGCTGTAGTTCTTGGCCCTTGTAAGAGAGGAGAACAACAATCTCCCCTCCCTCATGGAAGTTTTATTAGTCTGCTTATATGGGTTCATTATATGATCAGAGAAATTCAAGGGGAGGTGATGATGGTAAGATGTGTTTCTGGGAGCCAGATAAGAGGCATGGGAGTAGGGATGGCTTACAAACCCCCTACTACACACAAATGTTGGGCGGGGAAGTTATCCCGACGTGAGCCTGTGGCTGAAAACTGCCTTTCCACTTCTTATTGGGCTTCATTTGTAGCAAGCTACATATTTGTTACCTGAAAGAAAAGTGCAGGAAAAACATTTTTCAAGTGTTTTCATGTCTGGGCTCATATAGGAAGCACAGTGATACTTTAGTTATGATCACACTTTTTCTTTCTTCTTTCAGTGAGATTGTGAGGGTTTTTTAATTCTCCTTTGCTTTTCCATGCCTTTCCCATATTTTCAATCCATCTATCAAGAGCCAGTTGTTGAGAATTGGAGGTACTTAGCAGCTCATATGTACTATGACCTAAGTACTCTCTCAGCCTCTTCTCTGCACTGTTTTAACATGTGTATTGCTCCTCCCACTTTTTTCATGTAATGCCTTTTTCTTTCCTCATTTTCTCTTTCTCCCCTGTACTTCACAACCTTCGAATCCTAAGCCACACTTGTCCTTCTTCCTTACCATTGCATCTCTCTCCCTCCTGTCTTAAGCTTCTCCATTGCCCTGCCCCTTGCTGCTTTCTCCCAATTCTCGCTTCCTTCATCAGTATGACTCGTCTTTATCCTTCATGTGTTGTTTCTGTCTACTGTACTGTGGGTCTAATGCAGTAGCAACTGGAAGCTGTTAGTTCTTCTTCACCTGTTCTGTTCTATTTTTGGATTCAGGATTTTTGTTCCTGACTGCTAGTACTCAACTGCCTTTGTAGTTTTCTTGTCCTGTTTTTTTAACACCCTTCCATATCTTAATTTTTCTTCTTCCTTGGCTTGTGTTCTTTATCTCAGTCTGTGCAGGGATTTGGGGACCACCTGTGCAGTTAATGGAAGAGTTAATGAAGGAATGTGAGAGAACCCAGGGCATTTTGGTATCTCAGAGAAAAAATGACATTACATAACTTGAAAGAGTATGTTATCTAAAAATAGCAATCAGCTAGAATTTGGTTTCACACAGGATCTTTCACATCAAAGTGCTTTACAAGAGGTTGAGTTAGATACTGATTTATCAGTGGCTGTGTGGGAAAATAAATCTGTAGGGTCTGATCCTGCACTCCCTGCTCAGGCAAAATTCCTGTGGAAGTTAACAGGAGTGTTGCCTGAGTAAAGACGTCAGAATCCAGCCATTAATTGTTTAAAGATATCTCTTGCACAACATGTGGGTATTTTTGCCCTTGTTATGTCACACATCATATAAATGACAACATTCCTGACACACAAGATGGAATATGGGCGATGAGAAGAGCATACCTCCCAACTGTCCCATTTTATAAGGGAGGTCCTTCATTTTAAAGCTTGATTCTGCTGTTTTATCTTATCTATGTTAATTATGACCCATCCCAGCCAGCTAGGGTGGCACTGGGAGCTCCTGGAGCTCCTACTGGGGACAAGCAGTGCTGCACAGCTTCCAATGTAAGACAGTTCCCTAAAAGGCACAGTCCAGCCCTTACTTTGATAAATTACTTACAGACTGAGTTGAGACTGTTGCTTATATCAGAGATTTCAGGACCATCAATTTAACTTTCCGGACTGGTTATTTTCTTGTCCTTCATTTTGGGGTTTTGCTCCACATTTAGAGTCCAAAAAGGTGAGAGTTAGGGGAAGGAATAGGCATTGGATGGATGGGTATTGCACATATCTCAAACTACTAGCTGCTACACTCCTTCTTCAGTAATATCTCTACTCTGTCCCCCATCTGTTTTACTTTACAGCTGGCTTACTTAAGGAGGCCATCTGACCACATAACTCCTAAATGTATATTGTACAGCAGAAGCTGACACACAACACAATGCTTTTCAGATGTTGAAAGGAAGGAGGGAAGGCTATTTCAAAAGCAAACATTTTAAGGGGAAGTGAGGCATCTAGTCTACACAAATATTAAGTTCTGTCAACAATGGTTCACAAAACCAAGCTAGCTAAAACCTTTTAACATAACCAGGCCAGTGCTTGACAGCTGATTTTGAACAGTAGGGAAGAATCAATTTTGATATCATTTTCCCAACATGGTTCAGATTTGTAGTTAACACTTTTTGATACGCACACAGTTTAGTTGGTACTCCACAGTAGGCAAACATTTTCTTTTTCAATATTTGTGCTGCAAACAGACCCAGCAATGTCTGTAAAACAGAATGCAAGCTTAGGTGCTGGAAGTTCAAATGTTCTAGTCCCAGTTCTGCCACTGCCTGGGGTAAAACTTCACCTCTCCATCTCTGTTTCCCCATTGTTAAAAGAGGTAGCTTACCTACCACCCAAGAGCATTGTGAAGATTACTTTTATGTCTGTACAACATTATAGACGGGGTAAGTAAAGTAGTATGACAGACTCCCTGTTAGAAGGGTTCAAACAGTTTATGAACTTGATTATCAAATGCTTTGTAGACATTTTGGGCCTGATTCTCATTGACACTGGCCATTTTTTGCCATTCTGGCAGTAATATATACCTACTCTAAGGCCTCCTTACATTTCCAAAGACATGTAAATGGTCCTTAGGACAAATGAGAACAAGGCTCACTAAGTATGTGGTTATTACCTGGACCAGGCTTTGGGCCAGATCCTCAGTTCTGCAAAAACCAAAGAAATCTTAGGAACTTACTTGAGGCATAACAAATAAGTGACAGAGTTGGGACTGAAACTCAGGAGTTTTTGGCCCTCCATCCTACTCTAAGATCACATATCTATATGGTCTTGACTACAGGAGAGGAAATTTGGAGTGCTAACTACCATTTACGGCCACGACCTCCACTTGCATATAACAAATCTCACATCCACACACAAAATGATGCACAGGCTCTCACATTACTGCTTGACACTACCACTGGACTTGCTTTGAGCCCACAATCCTCCAGTGTATCCATCTATACTGCACCTTGATTGGGTGCATTTTCTTCTCCGTCTTGAGAAAAAACAAACAAGGAAAAAAGAACCCCACAGTGACTTCGGCAGCCCGTGCCTTTGATATCCCTGGCACTTAGAATCCCTGGCATTTGTGACAGAACCTTTCCAGCTGCATTTGTGGCACATGATGACAGTCTGCTCAGCATCAGCACCCACACATGGATTACTCACAAATTCCAACCCTGCCTCAGGGTATGTCTACACTACGAAATTAGTTCGAATTTATAGAAGCCGGTTTTATTGAAATCGGTTGTATACAGCCGATTGTGTATGTCCACACAATAAAATGCTCTAGGTGCTCTAGTCGGCAGACCGCGTCCACAGTACGAGGCTAGCGTCGACTTCCGGAGCATTGCACTATGGGTAGCTATCCCACAGCTATCCCACAGTTCCCGCAGTCTCCGCCGCCCCTTGGAATTCTGGGTTGAGATCCCAATGCCCGGATGATGCAAAACAGTGTCGCGGGCGGTTCTGGGTACATGTCGTCAGGCCCCTCCCTCCCCCGTCACAGCAACGGCAGACAATAGATTCGCGCCTTTTTATCTGGGTTACCTGGGTTACCTGTGCAGACAACATGGAGCCCGCTCAGCACAGCTGAGCTCACCGTCACCATATATCCTCTTGGTGCCGGCAGACATGGGACTGCATTGCTACACAGCAGCAGCTGCTAACTGCCTTTTGGCGGTAGACGGTGCAGTAGACTGGTAGCCTTCATCGGCGATCTGGGTGCTGGCAGCCGTGGGGCTTGCCTTTTGGCAGTAAATGGTGTATTATGACTGTTAGCCGGCCTATTACAAGTCGGGTCATCGCACATTAGCAGAGTCTTCCCTGAGCAGCAGCTCGTGCAATAGGCCTGAAGACCATCGTCATACACCGCCCCGTATTTGCTGCCAAGCACCCAGAAAGATGCCGAGGGCTATCAGTCACGCTGCACCGTCGTCTTAAGATGTAAAAAATAGATTTTCTCTGTATTCATTTGCTTCCCCCTCCCTCCGTCAAATCAACGGCCTGCTAAACCCAGGGTTTTCAGTTTAATCTTTGGGGGGGACCAGTCTGTGACAGTTGTTTGTGTCTCTCCCTGATGCACAGCCACCGTTCTTTATTTTAATTCCCTGTGCCTGTACGCCATGTCGTCACTCGGCCCCCCTCCCTCCTTCCCCTAGGCCGTCAGATACTACGTTTGCGCCACAGCTCGAGCCGCGAAGCGGTTCACGCCTTTTCTTTGAATTCTGGGTTGAGATCCCAATGCCCGGATGATGCAAAACAGTGTCGCGGGCGGTTCTGGGTACATGTCGTCAGGCCCCTCCCTCCCCCGTCACAGCAACGGCAGACAATAGATTCGCGCCTTTTTACCTGGGTTACCTGGGTTACCTGTGCAGACAACATGGAGCCCGCTCAGCACAGCTGAGCTCACCGTCACCATATGTCCTCTGGGTGCCGGCAGACGTGGGACTGCATTGCTACACAGCAGCAGCTGCTAACTGCCTTTTGGCAGTAGACGGTGTAGCATGAGTGATAGCCGTGGGGCTGGCAGCCGTAGGGCTGCATTGCACCAGCCCCTTCCAGGCGATGGTATATTATGACTGGTACCCGTCGTCGTCGTACTGGAGTGGCTGTCAATCATGGCCACCTGGGCAGACATGCTACTGTCTCGATGATGACGGTTACCAGTCATAATGTACTATTTTCTGCCAATTGCCCAATATTGTCTGCTAAGCACCCAGAAGAGGCCGAGGGCGATGCTGGGTGCTGGCGGACGTGGGGCTGGCAGACATGGGGCTGCATTGCTACACAGCAGCAGCCCCTTGCCTTTTGGCAGATGATGGTATATTATGATTGGTACCCATCATCATCGTACTGGTATGGCTGTCACTCATGCTGCAGCGTCGGCTGCCACCTTAAGATGTAAAAAATAGATTTATTCTGTGTTCATTTGCTTCCCCTTCCTCCGTGAAATCAACGGCCTGCTAAGCCCAGGGTTTCCAGTTTAATCTTTGGGGGGACCATTCTGTGTGACAGTTGTTTGTGTTTCTCCCTGTTCCTGTACCTGTACGCCATGTCGTCACTTGGCCCTCCCTCCCTCCCTCCCTCCCTCCCGCCCTCCTTCTCCTGGTCCATCAGATACTACTTTCGCGCCTTTTTTCTGACCAGGCGCCATAGCTAGCACTGGGATCATGGAGCCCGCTCAGATCACCGCGGCAATTATGAGCACTATGAACACCACGCGCATTGTCCTGGAGTATATGCAGAGCCAGAACATGCCAAGGCGAAACCCGGACCAGGCGAGGAGGCGATTGCAGCACGGCGACGAGAGTGATGAGGAAATTGACATGGCCATAGACCTCTCACAAGGCACAGGCCCCAGCAATGTGGAAATCATGGTGTCACTGGGGCAGGTTGATACCGTGGAACGCCGATTCTGGGCCCGGGAAACAAGCACAGACTGGTGGGATCGCATCGTGCTGCAGGTATGGGACGATTCCCAGTGGCTGCGAAACTTTCGCATGCGTAAGGCCACTTTCATGGAACTTTGTGACTTGCTTTCCCCTGCCCTGAAGCGCCAGAATACCAAGATGAGAGCAGCCCTCACAGTTGAGAAGCGAGTGGCGATAGCCCTGTGGAAGCTTGCAACGCCAGACAGCTACCGGTCAGTCGGGAATCAATTTGGAGTGGGCAAATCTACGGTGGGGGCTGCTGTGATCCAATTTGCCAGGGCAATGAAAGACCTGGTGATAGCAAGGGTAGTGACTCTGGGCAACGTGCAGTCAATAGTGGATGGTTTTGCTGAAATGGGATTCCCAAACTGTGGCGGGGCCATAGACGGAACCCATATCCCTATCTTGTCACCGGAGCACCAAGCCACCGACTACGTAAACCGCAAGGGGTACTTTTCAATGCTGCTGCAAGCCCTGGTGGATCACAAGGGACGTTTCACCAACATCAACGTGGGATGGCCGGGAAAGGTACATGATGCTCGCGTCTTCAGGAACTCTGCTCTGTTTCGAAAGCTGGAGGAAGGGACTTTCTTCCCGGACCAGAAAGTGACCATTGGGGATGTTGAAATGCCTATCGTGATCCTTGGGGACCCAGCCTACCCCTTAATGCCATGGCTCATGAAGCCGTACACAGGCAGCCTGGACAGGAGTCAGGACCTGTTCAACTACAGGCTGAGCAAGTGCCGAATGGTGGTGGAATGTGCATTTGGACGTTTAAAAGCGCGCTGGCGCAGCTTACTGACTCGCTCAGACCTCAGCGAAAAGAATATCCCTATTGTTATTGCTGCTTGCTGTGCGCTCCACAATATCTGTGAGAGTAAGGGGGAGACCTTTATGGCGGGGTGGGAGGTTGAGGCAACTCGCCTGGCCGCTGATTACGCGCAGCCAGACACCAGGGCGGTTAGAGGAGCACAGCAGGGCGCGGTGCGCATCAGAGAAGCTTTGAAAACGAGTTTTGTGACTGGCCAGGCTACTGTGTGAAACTTCTGTTTGTTTCTCCTTGATGAACCCTCCAACCCCCCCCCCCCGACCCGGTTCACTCTACTTCCCTGTAAACCAACCACCCCACCCCACCCTCCCCTCCCCCTTGCAGAGGCAATAAAGTCATTGTTTTTTCACATTCATGCATTCTTTATTAGTTCCTTACAGAGGTAGGGGGATAATTGCCAAGGTAGCCTGGGATGGGTGGGGGAGGAGGGATGGAAAAGGACACACTGCATTTTAAAACTTTAACTCTTATTGAAGGCCAGCCTTCTGATGCTTTGGCGATCATCTGGGGTGGAGTGACTGGGTGGACGGAGGCCCCCCCACCGTGTTCTTGGGCGTCTGGGTGAGGAGGCTATGGAACTTGGGGAGGAGGGCTGTTGGTTACACAGGGGCTGTAGCGGCGGTCTCTGCTCCTGCTGCCTTTCCTGCAACTCAACCATACGCTCGAGCATATCACTTTGATGCTCCAGCAGACGGAGCATTGCCTCTTGCCGTCTGTCTGCAAGCTGACGCCACCTATCGTCTTCAGCCCGCCACTTGCTCTGTTCTTCCCGCGATTCAGCCCGCCACCTCTCCTCTCGTTCATATTGGGCTTTTCTCATCTCCGTCATTGACTGCCTCCACGCATTCTGCTGTGCTCTATCAGCCTGGGCGGACATCTGCAGCTCCGTGAACATCTCGTCCCTCGTCTTACGTTTTCTCTTTCTAATGTTCACGAGCCTCTGCGAAGGAGAAACATTTGCAGCTGGTGGAGGAGAAGGGAGAGGTGGTTAAAAAAGACACATTTTAGGGAACAATGGGTACACTCTTTCATTACAAGGTCGCATATTTCGGCTTGCAGGCAGCCATCGTAGGCCACAGTGTTTTGGCTTTTTTAACCTTCTTAACATGCGGGAAAGGTTGCAAACAGCAGCGCATTTCCCATATCAAGGATGAATTGGGTTGTCCATTTAAAATGGGGTTTCAATGTAAAAGGAGGGGGCTGCGGTTTCCCGGTTAACATGCGGCACAAACACAAGTAAACCCCCCCCCCCCACACACACACACGATTCTCTGGGATGATCACTTCACCCCTCCCCCCCACCGCGTGGTTAACAGCGGGGAACATTTCTGGTCAGAAGAGCAGGAACGGGCGCCTCTGAATGTCCCCCTTAATAAAATCACCCCATTTCAACCAGGAGAGCTTTCTGGAGATGTCCCTGGAGGATTTCCGCTCCATCCCCATACACGTTAACAGACTTGCTTGCTTTTTTTTTGTAATGTTTACAAATATTTACAAAGTTACACTCACCAGAGGTCTCCTGTGTGCCCTGAGGGTCTTGGGTGAGTTCGGGGGTTACTGGTTCCAGGTCCAGGGTCACAAACATATCCTGGCTGTTGGGGAAACCGGTTTCTCCGCTTCCTTGCTGCTGTGAGCTACCTACAGTACCTCCATCGTCATCTTCCTCGTTCCCCGAACCGTCTTCCCTGTGTGTTTCTCCAGTGAGAGAGTCATAGCACACGGTTGGGGTAGTGGTGGCTGCACCCCCTAGGATCGCATGCAGCTCCGCGTAGTAGCGGCAAGTTTGCGGCTCTGCCCCGGACCTTCCGTTTGCTTCTCTGGCTTTGTGGTAGGCTTGCCTTAGCTCCTTAATTTTCACGCGGCACTGCTGTGTGTCCCTGTTATGGCCTCGGTCCTTCATGGCCTTGGAGATCTTTTCTAATACTTTTCCATTTCTTTTACTGCTACGGAGTTCAGCTATCACTGCTTCATCTCCCCATATGGCGAGCAGATCTCGTACCTCCCGTTCGGTCCATGCTGGAGCTCTTTTGCGATCCTGGGAGGACTCCATGACGGTTACCTGTGCTGATGAGCTCTGCGTGGTCACCTGTGCTCTCCACGCTGGGCAAACAGGAAATGCAATTCAAACCTTCGCGGGTCTTTTCCTGTCTACCTGGTCAGTGCATCTGAGTTGAGAGCACTGTCCAGAGCGGTCACAATGAAGCACTGTGGGATAGCTCCCGGAGGCCAATAACATCGAATTCCGTCCACACTACCCCAATTCCGACCCGCAAAGGCCGGTTTTATCGCTAATCCCCTCGTCGGAGGTGGTGTAAAGAAACCGGTTTAAAGGGCCCTTTAATTCGAAAGAAAGGGCCTCGTTGTGTGGACGTGTCCAGGCTTAATTCGGTTTAACGCTGCTAAAGTCGACCTAAACCCGTAGTGTAGACCAGGCCTCAGTCTGTGTGGTCTCCTGCCCCCCCCCCCCCCCGACAAACTTACTTCCTTACTTTACAGGGGTGACGCCAGGATTAATCAATATTTCAATTCTTGGCTCCTCTGCATCTTGTGCTGATGTAGTAAGAAGTGGCAGCGCTTTATAATTTATCATCAGTAATCACTGATAATATAGCCATACCCTATGGCATCAAGGGGGCTGGAACAATTTGTACAGTGGGGGTGTCGAGAGCCATTGAATCAAACTGTAAACCCAGTATATGATGGAAACCACTTCAAGCCGGGGGGGGGGTGCTGCAGCACCCCAAGTTCCAACACCTATGCACGGCACAATAATATGGAATCATGGATCTCCAGTGCTATTACACCTGCTAAGCTTTCTTTTATTAATACACTTTGCCCGCAGCAGCAGCAATGGGAAGAGGCAAGGAACTTGCTTTTCTTTGCTGCCCAGACATTGACCACCAAGTCCAGGGTCAAGGAGCAGAGGGAAGTGGAAAGCTTCCTCTGTGCATCCCGCTAGTGCTGCACCTAGAGGGTGCAATGCTGCTGGGGGGCACCCCTCACACGGGATGGCACTGTCCCCCACCCCCTGCCCTGCACGCAGCCAGTGCTGGAGTCAGAGCAGGCAGGGTCCAGGCTGGGGGGGGGGGGTAGAGGAGGGGCTGTAAAGTGCGCAGTTGCGCGCGCGTGGGGCGGGGCGGAGCAGCGCCCCGCCCGGACAGAGGCAGGAAAACAAGAGCACGTTTCCTTGCAAGAGGCCAGCCCCGCCCCTGCCCTTGATCAGCCAATCCGGGGGAAGGGGGCGGGACTAGCTGCCGGTGCGGGGCTGAGGCAGCGCAGCCCGTGCGAGCATCGCGATTCGCAGCGCGCTCCCTTCTCCCGCTGCCCCGAACGCCCGCGCGGCACATGGCCTGTCTGATGGCAGCGCTCTCGGTGGGCACCGCTTTGGTAAGGAGATGCACCCCTGTTGCGTGGCCCTGGACCCGGTCCGAGCGGGGCAGCCCGGCGGCAGCAGCGCGCTGCAGCCTGGGGCCCGCGGCTCCGCTGCCTTGGGACAGCCTCCCCCGGTGCAGGGCGGTTCTGCTGGTGTGCGAGGGGCTGGCACCGCTGCGGGAGGCGGTGGGATGTGGAGAGTCAGGCTGAGAGATCCCGGTGGAGCACAGCTCCCCAGCCTCGCCCTAGCCCGGCAGAGCCTTTCACCCACCGGCAGGGTCGGAGTTGGGGGGTGAGCTTCACCACTAGTGCCCCGCTGCTCGTCCCTCCAGCCGGCCCGTATTTCAAAACAGACACGCTGGCAGAGAGGAAACCTCCCCCACTGACACGCCGCCCGATTGCTCCTGGACAGCCCAGGAGGAGAGGGCAGCGTCCCCCGCCTAAGCGGCGCGGTGAGCCAGGATAATCCCCAGGCGGTGAGTTCCAGAGGTGCATTCCAGCAGGTGTCCTTAGGGCTGGGGGCAACATTGCGTGCCTTGGGGAGGGAGTGAGGATGGCCGTCGGACTTCTCCAAAAGTGTCCCAGGTCAGCAAAAAACCCAGGTCGATGGCTTCCAGTGTGTAGTAAGCGTTGCTGAGATGCCTTCCTTGTCTGTGAGCCTGGCTGCGATGAGTTAATAGCTCGATAACCGTTTTGTCTGTGTGCCGTGAGAGAGGGGATCTAGAGGAGGACACCTGATTTTTATGCAGACATAAACGAATGCCATGGCTTGGTAATTTAATTGTCTGTGCTTTCTAAGCAACTGGAGTGGCTGGTTAACCTTGGTCTTTGATTGTGTAAAAAAATCATGTAAAGAATTTATCTCAAGTTCTGGGGGTTGTTCTTGTGGCATAGTTATTGCCATTTCACAGGGTATAGGCTGGCTAGAAGTAGGCAGGATGCAGTGGTTTTTCATTTATAGCATCACGGATTTGAAGTCCGTGAAAGGTTTGACCGATAGTTACCTCTTGCCTTGAGCTCATCTAAAGGGGGGGCTTAGCCAATCTTCTGAGCATGCTCTGTCCTGCACAACTGCATCCTATGATTTCAAAACAAATTTACTGAGGAACATACAAGCTCTCTAGCTCATTATCTAATGGGTTTTGTGTATGTCTGGTTGAATTTAACAAAAGGGAGATATTTGGAGAGAAGTTGGTTGGTAGAAGATAGAGGCATTTCACAGTGCGAGACATGTAGGTCAATTTTACTGCATTGGATGGAAATGTGTTTATTGTTTTGCCTGTTGTGAAACAGAAGCAATTAAAAACCTCAACAGAGAAATTGGAAAATAAAACCATAGGAAACTGGTTGAAGGTGCAGGCAGAGACTTTGTCTGTTACACAAAAACATGTTAATTGAAACATACATCAGTTTAAAACAGTGGTTTTCAAACTTTTTTCTGGCTACCCAGTTGAAGAAAATTATTGATGCCCGTGACCCAACGGAGTTGGGGATGAGGGGTTTGGGGTGTGGAAGGGGCTCAAGGCTGGGGCAGAGGGTTGGGGTGCAGGAAGAGCTCTGGGTTTGGGGGAGCTCATGGCTGGCTGGGGCATGGGGTTGGGGTGCAGGAAGGGGTCAGGGCTCTGGGGTGGGGCCAGTGATGAGGGGCTTAGGGTGCAGAAAGGGGCTCCGGGTTTGAGGGGGGGCTCAGGGCTGGGGCAGGGGGGGTTACCTCTGGTGGCTCCTGGTCAGCGGTGCAGCCAGGGTGCAAAGGCAGACTTCCTGCCTGTCCTGGCACCGCAGACTGTGCTGCGCACCGGAAGCGGCCAGCAGCAGGACCGGCTCCTAGGTGGAAGCACGCAAGAGGCTCCACAGGCAACGCCCCTCCACCCCCCCAGCTCCCATTGGCCAGTTCCCGGCCAATGGCAGTGTGGAGCCAGTGCTCGGGGCGGGGGCAGTGCGTGGAGCCCTGCCCCCCCCGCCTAGGAGCCAGACCTGCTGCTGGCCACTTCCGACACCGTGCTGCACCCCGGAACAGGAAGGGACTAGCCTGCCTTAGCCGGGCAACACCGCCGACGGGACTTTTAATGGCCCGGTTAGTGGTGCTGACCAGAGTAGCCACAACCCAGTGCCTTACATTTCTGACCCAGTACTGGGTCGCGACCCACAGTTTGAGAACCACTGGTTTAAAAGACACTATTGTAAATAAGTATCATTATAAAAATAGCTTGCTTGCTTTTATCAACAGATATGCAAATATATTTGTATTGTTTAGTAACACTCCTTTTGTTAAAGAAAACAAAAACATAAATGTAGGACTTGAATCTGTGTCCATTGGCATCAACAAGATCAGGATCGCTATCTCTTGGACAGGGCAAATGTTTCGGCCACTTACTTCACTGTAGGTTACAATTCTGCAAATCCTTACTCAAAGAGTGGCCCTTGCTCGCAGCAAGTCGTACCTGCAAGATAGAATTATAGAAATCTAGGGCTGGAAGAGATCTTAAGAAGTCATCAAATCCAGCCCCCTGCTCGGAGGAAGGAGCAAGTAAACCTCCTAGACCATCTCTGTCCAACCTGTTTGTGGAAATCCCCTCACGGAACTTATTAGGTTCCCCTTCAGTCTTCTTTTCTCAAGACTAAACAGTTTTTTTAAACCTTTCATCATATGTTCCTCAGGTTAACAAATTTAGTTCTGCTCATAGGTGCCAACTTCCTTTGTTCCCCGAGGGGTGCTCGACTCCTGCCCTGCCTCTTCTCGCCCTTGCTTCACCCCCACTCCATCCCTTCTCCCAAGCCCCCACCCCTGACCTGCCTCTTCCCACTCTGTTCCACCCCCTCCTCCACCTCTTCCTGCTCCCACTCCTTTCCCTCCCTCCCCAGCACCTCCTGCATGCGGCCAAACAGCTGATCACGACGGGCGGGAGACACTGGGGGCGAAGGGGAGGTGCTGATCAACGAGGCCACTGGTGAGGGGAAGGCGCTGGGGGTGGGAGGAGAGGGAGGTGCTGATCTGTGGGGCTGCCAGTGGGACTATTTTTTCGGTGCCTAGGGTTCTGTTAGATCCTCTTTCGCATTATCCTGTTCATATTACATGTCATTACTGTCAAAGAAATTTGGTAGGCATTGCTGGATTCCTGACCAGTTTAGTTACTTATGAGCATGTATAAAACACCTTCTCCCCTCCCCACCAGGAAATTTGGTAATCTGAGCTGACTTTTACCTCCAGTATTATGGATCATGTGTTTGCTACATTGAATGTGAAGTCTTCAAGAAGGAAAAAATGTGACTGGTGCTAGTGGAACAGTCTCGTGCGTGCTTTGCATGGCAGCATACGTGCTTGCTAGATTTTGGGAAACGGCCCCTTTTCACTGCTGACCCCTACTCCCTTATGCACCTGCCTATACACAGGCCACAGGACTCAAACCACTGAGTCCCTTTCACCTTTCAATACTACTGTTCTGGATTAATACATTCTTAAGAATTATTAGAACAAACAAAGAAGTTTGATGAAATTTGTTGCCAATGAAGAGTTTCTGAAAAGTTTTCTTGTTTCCTATTCCTATTTTCTAGAATGTCAGCAATTCTTCTTCTGCTATGGCTGAGCCAAAGTCAGTGTGTGTTTCAGTGGATGAAGTGGTCTCAAGTGGCACAGATAACCAAGATGCTCGGTTGTTGAATGGACACTTAAAAAAGGTGGACAACACTCTAACAGAAGCCCATCGTTTCTCCTACCTACCCCGAAGACCAGCAGTGAACATTGAGTTTAAGGAACTTTCATATTCTATCCAGGAAGGACCATGGTGGAGGAAGAAGGGTGAGGAAAACTAATGTTTTTAGAAGAAATATAAGGAGAAAAGGTTTTTACATTCTCATGTGGCCTGTGGTGGTAAATGGAGGTAGTGTGTTGTATACAGGAAAGCAAAGGCAATGAGTGGGGCCATCAAAGTACATTCCGTGTTTGTTTTTCTGGGGCATTCTCACAGCCACTTATTGCAATGACTCTTGATGTTTTCTCTGGTTCAAAATAAATCTGTTTAAGTATGCAAATAAATAGCTTAAATATAAAGTGATGTGTTTAACCAAGGCTAAAGTGACTATTTTGTCTGGCCTTAACATGGGAGAGCAGAAGGTAGGATGGGCACAAGGAGCGTTCCTCACCGCTGTCCCTCTTTATCCTGCTCAAGGGACAAGCACAATAGGAGTCCCTGCTTTCGAGGCAGTGCTCCTTGCTGGTACCTTTGGGGATGAAGATTGCCTCAGAGTGTGCTGAGAGGACCTTCCTCACCTTCAGGTGCCAGGCAAATGCACTGGGAAGTGGGGCCTATGCCATTCAATGAGACACTGCAGCCAGGGCCGGATTTCCAATTAGGCACGTGCCTAGAGGCATCGGCGTTCTAGGAGTTCCTAAAAGTTAAGTGGGTTAAAAAGTGTCATTTTTTTACAGAAAATACGAAGGTCAGCTGTAGGCAGAGGGGACGCTGAAGATGCCATACCTACGGGTACGTAAAGTGTAAATCCGGCCCTGACTGCAGCGTAGATGCTATCCTTGTGTACTGGAGAGCTGGGGGTGGGACTGTACCTTCTGAAGCACAGTCCCTCCCGGAGTTCCTCATGGGGTGGTATAGTTCAGAACTGCTGTCAGCTCCAGCCAGTGCCTAAATGGCACAATCTGAGCCTAACAAACCAGTTCTAGTCACTGAGGGAGTTTGACTGAAACAGTAGAAATAAAGACTATGATTAAAATTCATTCTAGCTAAACTATTAACCCTGTATGATCCCTTGGCACTTATTATTCAGATGACAAAGAATTTATTCTTGGACAGAGTTCTAAATTCAATTTAGATCTCATGAGCCAAGTAAATACAGTATTACAGGGTTGCCAAATCTGCCTAATCTACAACCTCATATGTTTCTATCCTATGTATAGGACAAAAGAGAAGGCGTTTACTGGCAAATGGTTAGGTTTTGAACTCTTTCCGAGGAGTGAGTGTTTCAGCGGTATAGTAGCACACAAAGTTGAGGGCAGAATGTGTCTCTCAAAATGTGTTGTTTGAAAATCTAGCCCATAATATGTAAAATGTCAGCTCATCCATGTCTCTTGGCTGTTTTATCATTCTTTTTACATCCTAACAATGTATAAGGAGAGAGAACCCATGTGGTTGGTCTTTCTTGATAGGGCCAGATCCTGAGAGATGCTGAGCACCTTCTAGTGACTTAAATGGTGTACTCAGCACCTCAGGTTTTTGGCAGAAGTACTGTGAGGTAAATTGTGAACAAAGTGTTGGTCCTACCCCATGTGCAGCTAGTGGGCCCTGATCCTAGAAAGGAATCTGCCCACATGGAGTGCCATTGAAGTCAAATAATGAATCCTACTGAAGTCATTGGGAAACTAAGTGGATATAAGGGCCTGCCTGCATGGCTGCTTTTGCTAGATCATGGCCCATGTTTGTAAGCCTATTGGCCAGCTGGTGTATCTCATTGAAATGAGGAACTACTACTACAATTTCCCACTGAAGTAGTTGTAAAATATGACTCTGAAGTATCCCAGAACATATTTATATCCACTGCAGCTACAGCAGTGGTTTATTTTATCTGCTATGCCTCCATTATTATTCCCCCACTTCAAGACCTTAACTCCAAGTCTAAAAACATGAGCTCAAAGACAGGTGTATTTCTATTTCTGTCTAATAAATTGTGCTCCACAAACAGATTGTGGGTTAGTTGTCCAGAACACTTCAAAGGTGATGAGTAAAACAGGGGGTAAAATCCTGGTCCCAGTGAAGTTAATGGCAAAACTCCCATTAACTTCAATGGGGCCAGGATTTCACCCTTAGTTCTAATATATATAATGGTTTACATATTCAAAGCAATGTATACATATTTGGTAATTAGTCGTTACCATGCTTCCATGAGGTAGGTAAATATTCTCATCTCCATTTTGTGGATGCAGAAAAACTGTCATAATGGGCCCGACTCTCCTTTGCCTTGCACATTGTTGGTCTTTTGCACTTACGAAATACGGGCATAAAATGCTGCCCATCAGAATAGTAAAATTTTCCATCCACTTTGCACTCACTTTGCAAAGGGCTACACAAGATGCAAGGCAGAGGAGAATGAGGTGCATTGCATTTTCTAGTGAAGGTCTCTTTTCTTCATAAGATTTGTGGTCTCTTTGAAGGGGCAAGTAGGATGTATAATATTCCCAGTAGCAGACATTTCTGGAAGAAAATACACCCAAGAGAAAATATTGAACTCTTTAAGGAGAACTTCACATACTTAAATGCAGTCATTACATTTCCACAAGGAATTGTTTCCTGTAGAGTAAATTGGTATGGTGGTGTGCTTTGGTAGGGTATATCTATTCATCGGAAATAACAAATGTGCTGTTGAGCCATACCAGAGACAAAGGTTAGTGAAATTTTATATGACACTTCTTGTTCTCAATTTAAATCTACCTGTCTTTGGGTGTGTATCCACTGGCTTAAACATTCTTCTTAACATTGTTTTATAAAATGCGTTGTCAGATAAACAGAATTCCCAGGCACCATCACGCCAACCTGGCTAATGTACCAAGTTTTAATAATCTAGAAATGTCTGGGGTGAAGAAACATCATCACGTAAACTCTGATCCTGCAAACCCCTATGTCTGTGAGTAGCCCCTGCCCCACTATTCACATGAATACAGTTACTCACATGCATAGGTGTTTGCAGGATCAGGGTTCTAATGTATCTCATTTCCCCCCCCCCCCCCAAAATCATTACTTCTCCTTTCCTCCCCACTTACTACAGAAGGTATTTTTGAAAGCTATTTAATGTATTTAGTAGAGCTACAAGGGAGACAACAATTCCAGCAAGTTTTGAGGTTTCAAATTTTGTTTTGTTCCTCACTGGAATGAAAACAAGATCTTTCAAAGATTTTTCACAAAATGGAATTGAGTTGAAATGTCCCTTTTCAGATCCAAAACCTGAGCTTTTTGATTCAGTTTCTTTCTCTCTCTCTCTTTCTCTCTCTCTCTGGTCAGAAATGAACAGAGTGCCCAAAAAACCCTCCCGGATGAAAATTTTGACAAAACCGATACTTCCCCGTGAAACATTTTGGCTTTGACAAAATGGCATATTTCAATTAAATTTAATTTACAGTAGAACCTCAGAGTTACAAACACCTTGGGAATGGAGGTTGTTCGTAACTCTGAAACGTTCGTAACTCTGAACAAAACGTTATGGTTGTTCTTTCGAAAGTTTACAACTGAACATTGACTTAATACAGCTCTGAAACTTTACTTTGCAGAAGAAAAATGCTGCTTTCCCTTTATTTTTTTAGTAGTTTACGTTTAACACAGTACTTTTTTGTCTGTGCTGCTACCTGATTGCGTACTTCAAATGAGGGGTGTGGTTGACTGGTCAGTTGGTAACTCTGGTGTTCATAACTCAGAGGTTCTATTGTGGTTGAAAATGTTCCAACGACCACTTGTATTTAGCTTTTAATAGCAATGACTATTTCAGGGCAGGACATTTCATGGAGATTAAAAGGATGCTGTCTACTTGAATTCTTTTCAATTTTAAAAAAAATCATTTTTTTAATTGAACCCTGATGTTTACTTTTAAAAATGCCTAAAATTTTTAAATGATTTTCTGTTCCCCTTCTGAGGTTTAAGAGCACCTTTTGGGTAAACCAACAGCATCGTTACCAAACATGCTCAGGCTTTTGCCTCTGCTTCTTCCCTTACTGAGCACTTGCTTGCTTCCTGGCAATTCAGTTTCAGTTCTGCAGCTGCTGTTACTGGTATGCATCCGTTGCTGGCCCTAGGGAAGAACAGTGCATGATAGTGATGTCATCACACTGGTGTGTGAAACAGAGGGTTAGTGTCTCTGTGCACCTCTGTGCAGGGCAGCTACAAGGGGCCATTTGCTAGTCCCCAGTCCTGATGTTGGGCTTGCACTTGCTTTTTCCCTGACATATCTTAGAGCAGCCTCAGAACTGCTCTAAATTATGCCAGCTGCCAATGGGTCTCAAGGTCCATTAGACTTGCTTGGGATCACCAGAGCACAGAGGCCTTCAAGCCACACCACAAGCTAAAAACACTAGGGAATAGAAAATCAAAAACTGAACAGTCTAACTCAGGGGTCGGCAATGTTCGGCACACGGCTCGCCAGGGTAAGCACCCTAGCGGGCTGGGCCAGTTTATTTACCTGCTGACGCGGCAGGTTCGGCCGATCGCGGCCCCCACTCGCCGCGGTTCGCCGTCCTGGGCCAATGGGGGCGGCGGGAAGCGGCGCGGGCCGAGGGATGTGCTGGCTGCGGCTTCCCGCCGCCGAACGTTGCCGACCCCTGGTCTAACTGGTCTCAAATGAAGACACTGACCAAAAAACTGCTTCTTTGTTTGAGGTCTGTGGTTTCTTTGCTGGGGTTTCTGCAAAATAGAACTAACTTTGTGCAATAAAATAAACAGAGTTTACGTACATTTTAAAAATAAATTATGTGAGAAAATACCCGGAGTCTGTGTTACCAATTTCTCCTCTGTTGAGAAACTAATGCACTGCAAAGCCCCATAAGCTACAGCTTGGCAAAAAGGCAACAATGAACTCCACGCATAGCTAGCTATGCTGGTTGGGATTCCTCATGCTGAAGAGATCTTTTGCTGGCAAGATATGTTGGGTTTAAGTCTGCTTTTACACGAGAATAATGCAAAGTAACTCACCTGCAGCAAAAAAATCAGGTCTAGGAAGTGCAGATGACTAATTAAAAAAAAACAAACCGTGAAACTAACTAAACTGCTGTCAAATGCACAAACTGAAAAGAATAGAAAATAATCTCTTTGAATTCTAGTCAGTCTTAGGTGTTACTTGTAGCAGCAACATGTAAAAGATTTTTAGATGTCAATGAGATTTTTCAAATTGATGGTGTTCATTTAATAGCTAGCTCAGAAAATTTGTTGCAGTTTACCTAGATTCATCTTTCTGCCTGGTTTTAATGAAACAGTTAACGTTCAGTGAATGCTCAAATATGAGAGAATATAGTTTCCTTGCAAAGAAGAATCTATGCAAACAGGTTGTATAGGAGTTGAAAGTCTTAAAAAAACAACAACCAACCAACCAAAACAGTAAGGTAAAAGTAAGATTAAGATCCAAACCTACAAAAGCAGTGGCATTTTGTGATAATGCTGCCATTGTGTTGTATGTTCAGCCACATTGTTCAGACAGTGAAACCCATATTGCACGTAACATCATATACTTTTTATAAGATCCAGTGAGAACTACAACTCTGCATTACTTGCCATTAACAGGTAAATTAAATACACCATGGCTGCCTTTAAGTCAGGATGTTTCTTGTATTGATCTGTGTCCCAGCTTTAACATCTCTTTAATATATGTATTAATTTTCATTTTCCTTTTTTCGTTTGGCTAAATGTCTGTAGAGGGACTCACTTTCATTTACAAAGAATTACATGATAAATGCTGCTTGTCGCAAGAGACTCGTTGAAATGAGTGGAATGCACCATTAAGAAATCCATCATGAGATAGTCTGGGGGTGACCTTGGGCCAGATTCATCCCTGATGTAACTCCCTTGAAGTCAGTGAAATTATGCTGGGAATGAATTTGGCACACAAATACTTAATCAAGCAAATGGTACCTCGGACCCGTCCATGTCAATGGGCATTTTCATTAGCACAGGAGTTTGGAAAAAGGTGTAGGGTAAGATTTTTCAAAAGCACCTTAATGACTTGGGAGTCCCACTGACTTTCAGTGTGGTTTAGTCAATCACTAAGTCACGTTGGCACTTTTGAAAATTTAGCCCGTAAGGTTTATAGAGAAAAGTCTCTGATTTTCACAATGAAATAGCTGTTCGGTTTTGAAGGATATAGATTGTGGAGTGAGTTAGTTCAGCTCTGGAGGTTGCAGGGATCAAATCCTGATTACTCTTCTCCACCAGTGAAAATGAGTTTCATGGTTTGAATCTGGCCGCTGCTTGGGCACATCACAAAACTATTATGCAGTTAAGTGGGACTCAGAGACTGCTTAGCTGAGGTCCAGGACTGGTGTAGAGGTGTTGCCATATTTTGGAATGGAGGAGAGTTGGCAGAACTGGAGGAGGGGAACTTGCACAGTACATGCACACACTATGATTTGTTCAGTCCCATGCTGGTTGTCCCTCATTTACCTTTTAAGGAAAAATCCCTCTGCCATGTCAAATATATTTTCTCAATATAACAAAAGCCTAATCCACAAAGTTTGAGGACTATCTGTAGGCAAAATTTTGATTTTTTTTTTTTAACATGCAACTCCTTGTTTTGACTAGCATTTGAACAAAAATAAGGTATGAAATAAATTTCCACCCCGAACTCTGATATCTCAATCTAGATTTAAAAAAGAAAAAGAAAAACCCAGGTTAACTAATTTAAAGAGGGAAGATTGATATTGGGGCTAATAGACTTTATACTAAGTTTCAGTCTAGTGCTTTCTGAAATTAAATTTTTCTACCTCATAAATCAGGGTTTCCAACAGAGATGTCAACTCTTCTGCTGTCATGCCCCTCTCATTAAAAGCACCATGAAGAGAAGATTAGTTTACCTTAATAAAACACATGTATCTAGGATCAGATTATGGCTAGCCCCATGCAGTAAAGGGGATTGTCACAGGGTATGCACACCCCATCCCCTTTTAGGGCAGGTCAGGGTTGTGATACTACCATGGTTACAGTCTACTCACCTATCCGTAGGCTGAGAACAGCACGACCCAGTGGCTGGAGTCGGTATGGCTGCCCTAGGAGTCAGGGCTGTATGGCCTAATAGAATAAGGGGCTGTCACACAGTGTGGGTGACGGCCGGGGAAGAGGAACCCAGGCCCTCCCTGCTCCACCAGGTCCCGGCCCAGGGCCCTATCAGCAGCAAGAGAGGTCACCACCCAATCAGCAGGGATCCTACTGCAACATGCTGATTTTCCTCAGGTTGGAGATACCATTCACATTGCCTCCCTGGGCCACTTACTACCATGTCTCCTGAAGCCAGGGTCCATACATTGGTCTTCGAGGGTCTCTGAGCCCCTCAGTGTAGGTATCTCCCTGGGATTCTGACTGGTTGGCCAGCCACAGGCACCAGGTCTCTGTTCTGGTCCATGGGATCTCTAGTTTCCGCAGTCAAGTGCTGAAGCAGCTCCTGGGCGGGAGCCTCTACCAAGCATCCTCCTTCCTCGGTGGTCAGCCTAGAATGAGCTGGCTTTCAAATTGAGGCAGCAGTTGAAGCATGCCCTGCACAGTTTGAGGGGCGGGTCTTCTGCCACCCATAGGGTTAGGTTAATCCCATTCTTTCTTGGCTAGTGTGGGGTATGTACACCCCGTCACAGGGATGAAAATGCTATTTTGCCCTCTCACCCTTAACACATGCATCCTTACTTTATTTACAGTATTTGGTTTTATATATGCACTAAAGATGGACACCATCTACACTTTAAGGCACCTTTGACATAACTTAAGATCCCATGGAAATATTGTTCCAACATAAATCCAGGATATCCTCAAAGGAGATAGTGATAATTTGCTTCTCAGAAATCCCAAATAACTCAGGTTTTACTTTTTCTAGTACTTGTCAGTATTCATGGTTAATTAGGCAACCTTTTAGTTGGAAATTTATTTTCTCCTTCACTGTTTTCAGTGTTGTAATGACTCATTGGCACCAAGTTAGAATGCAGGGGGTGGTAGAATTTGCTCTTTAGTAACCTATTAAGAAATGGGGTTTAGCTAGTCAAAATGTAATCTTTCTAAAAACTGTATTTTTATTGACTTGGTTAATATCAATACAGACATCCATACTCTGTAAAATATGTGATTGTTAACTTCTGTTTTTTTGTTTTTGCTTTTTTTCATGTTTCAGCAATCCCTGTGATTGAGTCAAGGGAAACGGTCTTCTTTTACAAGACTGTAACATGTTTTACCTTAAAGTTATCAAGCAAAACAAGATCCTCTCCCTGCATGGGAGAAGCTTTTAGACAAGGGGCCAATTTTAAACAAGTTTGACCCATGGTGTCTGAAGGGGAAAGGTAGAATTTTTGTTAAGCTGTTAAGCTATTTTAATTTTTAAGAAATATTATCACAGACTGAGATAACCTCATTAGAGATTTTAGATACCTACATTTCAGCTAAAAGATACATATGTCGTGTAAATGTTGTTCTTTAAGAAGATGGAAAACACAGGTGACTTAATCCACTGTCAAAATGCCAAAATAGATTTCAATGGACTAGGTTTCTCTAATTCTTTCTTGGTGTGCGGTTACAAATTCATTCAGACATATTGATTTGAACAAAACAGACATTTTTCTGTGCGTTTTGTGTAACGTCCTGGAAAGATTTCACTCTCTTGGTGACATTGTAAGATCCAAATGATCAAAAATAGGATTTGCCCTAAATTATTGGCTAATCCTTCTAGAGGAGTTAGAAAAAGCCTGTCCTCATCATAGCAGGTGCACTGCGGTAGAGGTGCCGCATGAACTGTCTTTTTCCTCTCTCACGGTTACTGTCGGTCAGTGCACTATAGTAACCTCAGAATGTGACGTTAGAGCTAGAGGAAGTGCAATCTGATTGGCTGCTATATGTACTGTTGCTAAGATGAGAGGAAAAGATGCAGAACAGTAAGGAGCAAAACCCTTGCTGGGGGGATAGTTTTTCCTTTTCTCTAGAACAGATGGATTGTATTGTTTTCATCCACTTTAGAATCTGCTTGCTCTGAGATGGTATATTTGCATCTCAGATAGCAAAATGTAAGTAATTTAGTATCCATATGTTAGAGCAAACAAGTCTAACTGGTAGAAATTAACTGCAATACTAGAGAACAAGCTTCAGAGCTAGGTATTTTAAGGGTCCTTTTCCTTTTTTTTTTAATCAGCTTAATTTTACTCATGCCTGACCATACCAAAATTGTATATTTTTCTTTAACTTGATGATTCCTGCATTTAATTTTATTGTAAGTAACCCAGTAAGAGGGACACACTGTTGTTAGCATTCAAACTGTATAAAGATGGTAACAAGTATTGAGAAATCACAACTATTGTAATACATTATGGCATTTCATGAGGTAGTCCTCAAAAAAAAAAAACAAAAAAAAAACAACAAAAAAAAACAATTCCCTATCCATCCTCTTGCATGCATTTTATACAATAGCAGATTCTGGAACAGATCCTGACAGTTTAGTGGGACAGATTCTGTGGCAGTTTGCTTGAATAGGGAAGGCTGCAGGGTTCAGCCCTTATTCGCTAAGGAATGAATTCTGCCACACTTCCTCAGGTAAGCTGACTGATTTCAGTAAGACTACTCATGGAACAAGACATACATCCGATTCTAGCCTTATGACCCTGTTGAGTTATAATTAGGAACTGTGCCTATAAAACTGCAGCACACATTTCCCCCCCCCCATTTAAAAAAAAAAAAAAAAGGTTGATCTTACTTAGAAAATGAACATTTTCAGCATCATCCAAACCAGAACTTCAAAGGAGAATCCCAGCAAAATCTACACAATATTTTAGCCTAAGGGAGTGAATTAATTTGAGTTTAAAATGAGAGCACTACAAATTAAAATCCAGAAGCTAATGTCCTTGAGGCAAAATTTGAATTTATTAGCCAACCCCTCTCCCCCCCAACATAGTGCTTCATATATGAGGTTTCTGTATAGGACATTCTTGCTGCATATGGAGAAATAGTGACAGATAATCTCACACAGTATTTGTATGGAAATAACTTCAGGGCTCAAGTGAGCATGCCACATGGCAGAAACCTGCCCAGGACTGTGGATGTTGGGAACAATCAATTGTTCTGTGCTCTAGCACAGGCATGTGGGGTTATTTTGCCTGCAGTTGCATCAATATAACCTCACTGGGGTATAAAAGTGGGCAGAATTTGCTTTTTTTTTTTTTTTTTTTTTTGACCACATCACATCTGAGCTGCAACACATGCATTTATGTATAAACAAAGACTTAAGTGCAGAGTCTGCTATGAATTTAGTCTTTTCATCTAACAAAAGAACTATGACAATTACAATAAAACTAACAATAAGGGCTAGATTGTGAATTGGACTGCGTGTTCATGCATGGGCATAAGAGAAGTGCCAGGATTCTTTTACTAATGCATGGGCTATCTAGACCTTGTAAGAATATGTAGGAGTAAGCAGGCGCTGCAAGGATGTCTATTCCCCCTCCAACAGGAGGAGCACCATGGAGCATCTATGTATCAGCCCCTACTCAGGGCGAAGGGCATACTCCAGCTCCATGGTATGGATAGATATATAAAGTTCAGTAAACAGTTTTAAACAAAAACAGAAACAGCTCACTTGAGCAGGTTTAAATTTTTCATCAAAAATGACTTAATAAACAAACAAATATAAAAAAAAATTTTTTTTCCAAAAATTATTTTTCAGTGAAATGAGAATGTTGTTTTTCGGCTTTTCTTCTCTTCCTTTCTCTTCCTTCAGTGGCAAACTAGAAAAGGAGAGACAGGAGGAAGGGGGAAATGGTGAGGAAAAGAATATCAACATTTTTCACCAAGTACCAAATAAATGAAAAGTCATTGCTTTTTACAACCTGCAGAATAAGAATGATTTATATTTTAAAATCTTTCATGAAACATGTTTTTCAACCAGTTCTACAATTCACCCCTCCCCACCCCAAGCAAGAAGACAGTTGAAATGCCACACAGAGAGAGGTACCAGCAGCTCAGACATAAGAAGAGAGGATACCTTTGACAGAGACTGTTATTTCAGTAGTAGAAGGAAATGCTGTGGAGATTTATTTTTCATTTATTTTCCCTTGGAACTTATTAATTATCAGATGTGCCATTGATAATGTATTCATAGGAAATTGGTTCCCTAGTGAATTCAGACATATGTTTTGATTGAATCTGGGCTCAAACTTGTGGATTTTTTTTTATTGTTTTTCTTTTGAGAAGGAAGCTTTTCTCACATGATAAAGTAACAAAGAAGTATCAGCAAATACTATTAAATTAGTGCTTTCTAAATATTAGCAGTGTGTGGATAAAATCATAATACTTACTTGCAAATGATGTCAGTGTAGACCTGTAGTGTTTAAAAGTCTCAAATTTTGTTGTGTTCAGTTGAGTCCCATTGTGGAAAGCATCTTGGTTAAGCTTTCTAGAAGGCGTTACTTTTTGCTCCCAGTCTTTCGTTTTCCCTTGGAGTGGTTTTAGGCTTTCAGCAATAATCAGTGTTAACAGGAGAAGGACCTGACAATTTATAATATATATTTATCACGAGAGAGGATGGTGATGGCAAAGTAGTCTAAATCCTTAAAGAAAAACAATGTGTTAATTCATTCCAACCATTATGTAATTTAACCTCTTGTTTGTTGTTCATTTTTCAAAATAAATACAAATAAATGGCAGAGGCCTACGGTTTGCAGGATAAATTACCATCTGCCTCTCATTTACTTTCCACAGCCTACATCCTTTGTGTCAGAATCCTACTTCTTGCTGCTTTACATGTTTAATTATAAACAACACTTGTAATTATTTCTGAGTACATCTGCTAACGTAAACGAAAAGATGGAACAGTTAATGGTCAGGACCCTGGGAAATTAGGCCTGTGTTCAATCTTCTCCTGACCTTCAAAGCATAGATCTTAGGGTCAGAGAGAGGAGATGGGAGAGTCAAAATCAGAAATGATATGGTTAGTCAAAATGAACATAAAATTTGAAGGAAAAATGTTATCTAAGGGTTTTAATATTGTAACCAAGGCTATTGGGCCAAATTCTGAGTTAAACCTGTGCCATCCCTCTGGAATCATTTAAGTAAATGAGACTGCACAGATACAGCTCAAAAACAACAAGGAGTCTGGTGGCACCTTAAAGACTAACAGATTTATTTGGGCATAAGCTTTTGTGGGTAAAAACCTCACTTCTTCAGATGCATAGAGTGAAAGTTACAGATGCAGGCATTATATACTGACACATGGAGAGAAGGGAGTTACTTCGCAAGTGGAGAACCAGTGTTGATAGGGCCAATTCAATCAGGGTGGATGTACTCCCAATAATAGATGAGGAGGTGTCAATTCCAGGAGAGGAAAAGCTGCTTCTGTTATGAGCCAGCCACTCCCAGTCCCTATTCAAGCCCAGATTAATGGAGTTAAATTTGCAAATGAATTTTAGTTCTTCTGTTTCTCTTTGAAGTCTATTTCTGAAGTTTTTTTGTTCAATGATAGTGACTTTTAAATCTGTAGTAGAATGACCAGGGAGATTGAAGTGTTCACTTAATGGCTTTTGTGTGTTACCATTCCTGATGCCCGATTTGTGTCCATTTATTCTTTTGCGGAGGGACTGTCTGGTTTGGCCAATGTACATGGCAGAGGGGCATTGCTGGCACAGATACAGCTCAGGCATTTTTACTTGATTTTACAAGCACAGAGCCAAACACTTCTCCGAGTGATTGAGACATTAAACAATAAAGTACTGTGAATGTACTGTGCTTAATCAGCAAATGAACATAGAATCAAAAGAAAGAGGGGTTAGAGGGTAAATACTTAATGAGAAAATTTGCACTGGCAAATTGGGGTTGCCATTGCAGTTGGGTCAAAATGCTTGAACTAACTTTTTTTTTTTTTTTTTTATTGAATAGTCATGAAAATGAATATTGGGGCCCAGCTTTCTCTAAAAACCTGCTTACATCAGTTGAGGTTGAAACTTGCCCTCCTTGCTACCTGTGGTTTGTAGTCCTCTTACTCCCAGACAAGTGAATGTCATAGGCTGCTATCGGAGAATTTTTTGATCCTCAAGACACAAGTAAAAGAGCTGGGAAGTGGAGCTCTGCATGAAGGTTTCATAGATTCATAGATTCATAGATTCTAGGACTGGAAGGGACCTCGAGAGGTCATCGAGTCCAGTCCCCTGCCCACATGGCAGGACCAAATACTGCCTAGACCATCCCTAATAGACATTTATCTAACCTACTCTTAAATATCTCCAGAGACGGAGATTCCACAACCTCCCTAGGCAATTTGTTCCAGTGTTTAACCACCCTGACAGTTAGGAACTTTTTCCTAATGTCCAATCTAGACCTCCCTTGCTGCAGTTTAAACCCATTGTTTCTGGTTCTATCCTTAGAGGCTAAGGTAAACAAGTTCTCTCCCTCCTCCTTATGACACCCTTTTATATACCTGAAAACTGCTATCATGTCCCCTCTCAGTCTTCTCTTTTCCAAACTAAACAAACCCAATTCTTTCAGCCTTCCTTCATAGGTCATGTTCTCAAGACCTTTAATCATTCTTGTTGCTCTTCTTTGGACCCTTTCCAATTTCTCCACATCTTTTTTAAAATGCGGCGCCCAGAACTGGACACAATATTCCAGCTGAGGCCTAACCAGAGCAGAGTAGAGCGGAAGAATGACTTCTCGTGTCTTGCTCACAACACACCTGTTAATGCATCCCAGAATCATGTTTGCTTTTTTTTGCAACAGCATCACACTGTTGACTCATATTTAGCTTGTGGTCCACTATAACCCCTAGATCCCTTTCTGCCGTACTCCTTCCTAGACAGTCTTTTCCCATTCTGTATGTGTGAAATTGATTTTTCCTTCCTAAGTGGAGCACTTTGCATTTGTCTTTGTTAAACTTCATCCTGTTTAACTCAGACCATTTCTCCAATTTGTCCAGATCATTTTGAATTATGACCCTGTCCTCCAAAGTAGTTGCAATCCCTCCCAGTTTGGTATCATCCGCAAACTTAATAAGCGTACTTTCTATGCCAATATCTAAGTCGTTGATGAAGATATTGAACAGAGCCGGTCCCAAAACAGACCCCTGCGGTACCCCACTCGTTACGCCTTTCCAGCAGGATTGGGAACCATTAATAACAACTCTCTGAGTACGATTATCCAGCCAGTTATGCACCCACCTTATAGTAGCCCCATCTAATTTGTATTTGCCTAGTTTATCGATAAGAATATCATGCGAGACCGTATCAAATGCCTTACTAAAGTCTAGGTATACCACATCCACCGCTTCACCCTTATCCACAAGGCTCGTTATCCTATCAAAGAAAGCTATCAGATTGGTTTGACATGATTTGTTCTTCACAAATCCATGCTGGCTATTCCCTATCACCTTACCACCTTCCAAGTGTTGGCAGATGATTTCCTTAATTACTTGCTCCATTATCTTCCCTGGCACAGAAGTTAAACTAACTGGTCTGTAGTTACCTGGGTTGTTTTTATTTCCCTTTTTATAGATGGGCACTATATTTGCCCTTTTCCAGTCTTCTGGAATCTCTCCCGTCTCCCATGACTTTCCAAAGATAATAGCTAGAGGCTCAGATACCTCCTCTATTAGCTCCTTGAGTATTCTAGGATGCATTTCATCAGGCCCGGGTGACTTGCAGGCATCTAACTTTTCTAAGTGATGTTTAACTTGTTCTTTTTTTATTTTATCCGCTAAACCTACCCCCTTCCCATTAGCATTCACTATGTTAGGCACTATGTTAAGCATTCACTATGTTTCATTCATTTGGGGATGGGAAAGAGATGGGTTTTGGTCCTGGACCTTGTATAATTCTTTGGATGGGCAAATTTGCAGTAAGTTGATATTAACATGCAAATACTGGACCAAAGATTCCAAATACCATTCTGAATATCAGCCAGATTTCAACTTTCATTTCCCATCAGGTTTGATAGGAGAGCTGTTCAAAAACAGGTTGTAAGAATTGTGAAGAAGGGGAATTTAAAAAAAAATAAAAAAAACTCCTCTCTTACTCCCTAATGGCTGACTTGGGTTTGCTCAGACTTTCATTAAAAATAAATGAATAAAATCAAATCATCAGCACAGACCAAGGGCCCAGGGCAATAGCAAATAAAGGCAATGGAAAGTCTCCCATTGAATTAAGTGGGCATTGGATTGGATCTCAAGTATGGAAAAATTCAGCCCCAAATGTGAAAGTTTCAGATAGTTATGAACAACTGCAAACGGGAAAATAGAATTTCTGCCATTTCTACTATAGTGTAACAAGTTCTAATGTCCAAGACTGCAAGCTACTGCCATGTGTGTGAGTTATTGTATTAGGAATCAGCAGTCAGAGTAAGCAATAGTATTTCACCTTCTTGGAGAGAATGTTTGCCATTTGATTTGACATGTAAGGATATGGTTATGTAAACCTCCAGGGGAAAGATATTACTCAACTGAAGCAGGCATAAATCACTGAATCCTGGAATAAAATATTATTGTATATTTCTACAGTGTGATTGCAACCAGTAACAGGATGGTAGTGGGGTAGTAAAAGAAACATGAAGTTGGGTACTTTGCACTATTACATTAATCTTGTTTATTCTTTACAGTACTTGGAATTCAGGAAGATAGGGCATGATCACAGCCTTGTTATAGTGTTTGTTTGATTTTTCATAGGCAACTTTTAAATAGTCAACATAAATGCAACCAAATTAAATTATTTGAAGCAGGGCAATAGAAATGCATTTACTTTAACAAACAAGACTAACTTGGGAGGCTTTGATTCAACTCAGACATTCATGCTGTATCATCTTAGAGCAGAGGTTCCCAAACTGGTACACAGACCCCTGGAGATATGTGAGACGCGGGAGAAATTGTGTAAAGGTGGATTTTATTGATTATAGATTTATTTATTACATGTTCATAATAAAAGCTACTCTGATGAAGCTTTAAAACTCTGTGGGAATTTCTTATATAAAATACCATAATTAATTTACCTCAAGATGCAACTATCCAGTCTAACAGCTCTTTTTTTCCCCCAGTTGTATACGTTGTACTATAACTATATCTGTATGTAACAGTGAAATGTGCACAGATGGCTAAAGACAGGCAGCGTTAAGAAGAACACACAGTATCAGTGATGAGAAGGGTAGGGGTATGCAGGGAGGTGGTAGATCTGGAAGGGGATACACAATAAGAAAAGTTTGGGAACCTCTGTCTTAGAGTTATTGTGCTGGTACAAGGATGAATTTGACCCACATGACGTATCCTTAACAGTTTGTCAAGTGTGTCTTTTTGTGAAGGACTGTTCTGGACAAAACTCATCCTTGACATAAACCCACTAAAGTCAATTGAGTTTGATAAGAAAAGAATTTGGCCTACTTCCTGAAAAGCTCTCTCTTCATTCATTAGCATGCTCTAAAACTTAAAAGTACAGATACATTAATATCATCCAGTGCAATTAGGTTTATAGTCCATCATGATAAATAGTAAGGGGCTTTACTTAGAGAGTCAAACAGTACAATCTGTAGGGCCAGATAAGAATTCCGATTGGCTTGGAAATAAACCAAAGGAGGATACTTCCCCCAGTTTCAACCTGACCTGGATTCAAACTCCTGTCAAGATAAGCAAAACTGATTTTTTTTGTATCAAAAGAAGGGAATAGCAGTTTCCTAGAAATAGTTCAAGCCTGTTTCCATTGGATAAGCTGCATAATAAATGAAAATAGCAGAAAAGTGGACTGTAAAATGGAAGCTTTCTCATCCTTTTGAGTGCCATCAGTGGAAAGGATGAGGACTAAGAAAGGAAAGCATTTTAGTAATGTTTCTCAATAGGGGTTATTGTGTTGTATGAGCTGGGCAATTTTCTACTGTTTCTAATAATTTCTCTTGCAATCCATACTGTTCATATTGTATTTTATCACTGTTTCCCCTCAGTAATGACATGGAAGAATGTCATGGAACCCCTCAGAATATGTCAGCAGGAATTCCAGTTCAGATATGGTACAATGTTAGATCTCTGTTTGCAACTTTGAACATCGTTCTCTGAAATTTCTGTTGTGTTACCCAGGGCTTTGATCTGACTCCCTTTCAGGCTGGGTTTAAAGGGGAACATGCATGTTTACTAGATAAGTCTGTTTCACTTCCATTTCTTTGGTGATTTGTTGATGGCAAAGAATTGGTGGAATATGTATTTTAGGTAGAGCCAGAAGTAAAATGACCAGAATTTATGACAAGTAATGAAAATGTACACTTCAGCTTACAAAAGACACTTAAAAAAACCCCAACAACCCGCAAACAATAACCATACAGTAGAGACTTCCTGTAGCTGATTTTCTGGTGGGATAAAAATGTTTATCTGCATCTAAGTCATTGGGGGAAGGTGTATAATTGGTAGGGTGACCAGATAGTAAGTGTGAAAATCAGGATGGGGGTGGAGGAGTGAGTAATAGGGTCCTATGTAAGACAAGGTCCCTAATAGCGGGATGGTCCTGATAATATCAGGACATCTGGTTACCCTTATAGTGGGGTTCATAGTGCCTGTAATGATGCTGCCTTTGGTGGAACACAACTGAGAGTATCAATTCAGGACAAATTGCTTAGAGCAGGGAAGTGACAGCCCAAGGCTGGGGTCCTTTGCACACCAAAACAGCCAAAAGAGAGGACTTCGGTCTCACCCCACTGGCTAACCATAAGTCATGCAAGCAATTTTCTTAGACACTCCAGTTTCCCAGTATCACTACCAGTGCCACTCATTAAGGGGACGAATGGTTATGGAAACCAATATCCCCGTAAAAGAAAAAAGGTTCTCCCGATCCCAAAGGACAAGCCCCAGACTCAGGTCAATATACAAGTTAGATTTTACTCACAAATTATTCTGTTGCCAATCCTTTAGATTTTAGATTCTAAAGGTTTATTCATAAGAAGAAAGAAATATAGATGAGAGCTAGAATTGGTTAAATGGAATCAATTACACACAGTAATGGCAAAGTTCTTGGTTCAGGATTGTAGCAGTGATGGAATAAGCTGCAGGTTCAAATCAAGTTTCTGGAGTACATCCACAGCTTGGATGGGTCATTCAGTCATTTGTTCAAAGCTTCAGTTTGTAATAAAGTTCCTCCAGAAGTAAGAAGTAGGATTGAAGACAAAATGGAGGGGTTTCCAGGGCCTTTTATATTCTCTGCCCTGTGGAAGGACACCCCTTTGTTCTTACTGTGGACAATCACAGCAGCAAGATGGGGGTTTGAACTCACATGGGCAAGTCACATGTCTATGCATGACTCAGTTTGCAGGCCGACACCATTGCTTACATGTTAGTTTAAACGTTCCCAGGAAAGCTCAGATGTAGATTGGCATCTCCCAAAGTTCATTGTCAGTTAAGTGTTTCTTGATTGGGCACTTACTGAGAATAGTCCTTTCTTAAAAAGCTAACCAAATGCTTCACTGAGGCTACTTAGAATCAAAACACATTGAGATACAAGTACATAGCCAATATTCATAACTTCAACTACAAAATGATACACACATACAGATAGCATAATCATAACCAGCAAATCATAACCTTTTTATAGACATCTCACACGACAACTTTTGTACAATATTTGTTGCAAATATATAACAGCAGTTGCAACAATGATCTATACGGTCACAGTTTATGTCAATAACGTCACAGTGCGTGATTGTGTCCCTGAGATCTGTATGCAGAAGGGACTCTTCACACATAACTCTGCCCCTTGCATGCAGGAAGGGGGCTCATCTGCCTCCCAAGTGGCATATCCCCTTCCCTTGGACACTGCACAGGGTACTTGCCTATGGGGGATCCTAATGGGATAGAGCTGACTGACTGTGGAATGGCTGGAGGGGACACACATTGTACCCCTCACACCTAGCAAAGCTTAGGGCAGTTTGTGGGTAAGCTCCATGACTGGTTCCTCAGGGGAATGTGTGTGAAGGTATGGGGGAAGGGGAGGAGATGGGAAAGGGATGGAGAGGTAAACCCAGCCCTTTAAATAAAACAAGTGGTGAAAAATCTCCACAAGATGACCTAAGGAGAGGCAATCGAGCCTAATATTCATTATTTTGAAGGAAGGAGTTAATGAAATTCCCGGTTGATACTACTAGTGAGGATTACAAAACAAATATAAAGGGACAGGAAGATATTAGTAATATAAGCAAGGAAATGATGAAACAAAATTCAATTTGGAATGAGTTATTTAAAGCTAATAAAATAATCCAGAAATGCAGTGTGAGGGGAAAGCATTAAATATTGAAAGAGAGAGTGGACAGCAAATTAGGCATGACTTTGCAATGTGATAGAGAAAATTTGGGTGCATGTGAAGAAGCATGACGTTACAGTAAAGGGTAGTAGTTCATCTTACCTGGCTGTGGTGCAATCACACTAGGGGTATTAAGGCATTCAGATACCATGGCAATCTGTGCAGAATAAAATCCTAGATGTATAGATCTTGTGTTTATTTCTGAGCATCTCATCTTCAGGAAGATATTGATGAACTGGAGGAAGTTCAAAGAAAAGCAGCATGAATGATCAAGGGGATGAAGAGACTTGAGGCCTGGTCTACACTTAAAATTCAGATTGACCCAGCTATGTTGCTCAGGTAGGGTTCCCAGTTTTGGTTGGATGTATTCCTGGAGATTTAATCACATGACATAATCTTTAATTAAAGATTAATCTTTAATTCCTGGAGACTCCGGGCCAATCCTGGAGGGTTGGCAACCCTATTCTCAGGGTTGTGAAAAATTCACACCCTTGAACATTGTAGTTAAACCAGCCTAACCCTGGTGTAGACACAGCTAGGTCAATGGAAGAATTCTTCTATCAACCAAGCTACTGCTACATGGGGAGGTGGATTTCCTACATCAGTGGGAAAACCCCTTCCATCAGTGTGGGGAGCGTCTACAATATGGTAATACAGTGGCATCGCTACAGTGCTGCTATAGTGCCTGTAGTGTAGACATGGTCTGAGTGAAGAGAAAAGGGTATCAGAGCTAAATAGGGATGGATTAGCTATGTAGTGGCCATGGGGGGCGAGGTGGGAGCAGGGGGGTTTCAAACAGGCTGCAGAAAATTGAAAGGCATGAATGCCAAGGAGGGAGAGAATTTTTTTAGGTTAGTACTGAAGGGGCGACTAGGAATAATGGGATGAAACTGAGGAAGGGAAAATGTAAATTGAATTTCTGGTGACATTTGTTAGGCTGTGGAATAGCATCTCAGTGGAAGTGGCGGAAGCCTCATTGCTTTGGATGTTTAACACTGCACTGGAGAAAACCCTAGAAAATAATCCTGAACTGGCAGGGAGATGGATTTGATAATTTAACAGGCCTTTTCCATCGCCAGCTGCGGAGAGTCTGAATTCTATTTGGTTCAAATACACCAACTCTTCTTTTTTAGCTATATTTTAGCTATTTTTCTACCCTGATGCCTCAAAAACTATCTGATCCCAGTTCGCCTCAGCACTAGAAAAGAGATTGCCCTAGGGATGCAGGGTAGACCTGTGTCCCTTTGATTCTGGGGCTGCCAGGGGCCAGTTCTGTGACAGGCTGTCTACAGCCCCTGTGACAGCCAGGGAATAGCTAGGGCCATAATAACTCAAGTCACATCCCCTCCCTCCTGCCTCCAACATGCCTTGGAACACCCTCTGTGCCTAAGGCGGTCACAAGAGGTACAGAACTGGCTGAGCTCCGCAGCTGGTAGGATAGGCTACCAGCGCAAGGCATACTTCCATGAAGAGCCATGCAGTTGCTTTACAGCAACTTTGCACTAGTTATGCTGGCACAAATGGACCACAACGCTGTTATGAATCAGATCCTACTTGCCCAATGTATTTTAATGGAGTTAAAACCTAGAGTATTTCTCTTTTTTTCTTCTTAATATCCTTATTTATAATAATTCAATGTTATGCAGATACATAAAGGAAAAAACAGTTATAAATACTTGCGGGGTCTTCACAATTGTCCCTAGGAAAAGGAGATCCAGATTGGGCTTCCTTTGAATCACAGTATCATCTAGTTGGATACCAAGCCATAGAGCTTGGCTTGGTCAGTGTTAGAGCAGAGACTAGGCACACTGGTTGAAACTATAGCAAAGAACACAATTATCAGACACATAGATGAACATGATATGTTGGGGAAGAGTCAATACAGATTTTGTAAAGGGAAATCATGCCTCACAAATCAATTAGAATTCTTTAGGGTGTCAAAAAACATGTGGACAAGGGGGATCCAGTCTATATATGTACTTGGACTTGCAGAAAGCTGTTGACAAGGACTCACACTAAAGGCTTGTAAGGAAAGAAAGCAGTCATGAATCAGAGGGAAGATCCTCTTATGAATCAGTAACTGGTTAAAAGATAGGATCTCCTCTGTATAGATAGATCTTTAGGTGGTATGGAGCCAATATGCCAACTCCCATGCCACCTTACCCCTGCCCTAGACACCGGGAGTGTGTCTGGTGGGCAACGGGGTGTGGTTGGGGTCTGTCTATAGCCTGGAGCTCCCCAACTGCCAAAGCAGTCCCTGAGCGACAGCTGTCAGGTGACAGCTGCTCTACTTTATGCCAAAGACTGGCCTACTGGCCTTTTTTTCTGGTTCAGATGTAGCAAACATCTTGTCACGAGAAGAACAGATCTTGTGAGATTTCTACCATTTGAGCAGATGGCAATTTTAAGGGAACAACTTGTGGGGCTGTTGAAAACATACTCTAGCCCTGATTATGTTTTGAACCCCAAGGCCTATCTTAACCAAATGCTAATATGACCCTTTGCTTTCTTAGGCCATCTCTGCTTCTATGAGCTTTACTGCAGAGGTTTGGACCATTGCAGCAGTAAGATGCTGTAGCATTCCTTTTTCATGTATAAGGAGAATTTACAGTAACACAGTTAATAGAGAGTGGGGAGTACTGGAAGAAGTGGGTGATTAGACTGTGAGCTCTTTGGTGTAGGGATTATTTCGTATATGTTTTATACAATGCTTAAAACAATGGGACTGAACTGGACAATGGCATCTAGGCATTACTGTAATACAAATAATAAGTATAAGCTGCAAACAGATATTTGCAGACCAGATCACTTCTCCTAGACTGGTTTACAGCAAATCATACAAATGAGGGAAAGCCTATTCAAAAGTAGTTTTGGGGGTTTTGCACATATCTTCACCAAAGGTCTAGTGACTCATATTAATGTTAATGGGAGGTACACAAGTTAAGAAAATTATCCTGTATTATTTTGAAAATGTTGTGATCCAGTGACAGAATAATGTGCTGTGTTTTGTCATTATCCAAATTGTTGCAATCCCTATCTCTTGTCTGCCAGACTAATGAAATCTTAACTTGCCTAAAAAATGCAGCTGGTGCGTTCACTACTTAAACACAGTGCTCACAAACACTCCCATTGAAATCAAGAGTGCCATGAACAGATGCTACAATTTTCATTGCTTTTCTTTGCTTTCGCATGTACGTATAGCAAAATTTGCTTTAAATCTGTGTTTCCTCAACATACCAGGCAAATGAATTGCTAATATAAGTAATGGCTGCATACAGGTGAAAATGTGATTGTCAGACAGCAGTATATTAATAATTCATCCCATGATGCAGTTTCAGTTCATATTTAGGCTATGTCTGCACTGGCAATTGAATGACAAAACTTTTGTCTGTCAGAAGTGTTAAACTCTCTTCCCCCCCCCCCCCCCCCCAAAAAAAAAAAGACAAAAGTTTTTCCGATGACAAGCACCAATGTGAACAGCGCTTTGTCAGCAGGAGCACTCTCCTTCCAACAATGCAAATGGAAGTTTTTTGATGGCAGAAGAGCCAACAAACAGCAGCTACACTGTGTGACTTTTAGCAGCACGGCTGTGGCGAGTGTTGTGTAGACATAGCCTATATTTGGATGTTATGGTGATTTGCCTGTAAGGTATGTGATTTCAGGTCGGATTGGGTGTTAATGTTGCTTCAACTGATGATTTCCTTGCCTTTTAGTGATTGTGTTATGAGGAGAAACACTTGAGAAAACTTAACTCCAAGTTAATCTTTTGTTTTGTGGGGGGATAATAGGTAGTATGAACACAGGACAACAGTAACATAAATACTTGTGGCACCTTAGAGACTAACAAATTTATTAGAGCATAAGCTTTCGTGGACTACAGCCCACTTCTTCGGATGCATCCGAAGAAGTGGGCTGTAGTCCACGAAAGCTTATGCTCTAATAAATTTGTTAGTCTCTAAGGTGCCACAAGTACTCCTGTTCTTCTTTTTGCAGATACAGACTAACACGGCTGTTACTCTGAAAAAAGTAACATAAATGAGTCCTGTGACAAAATTGTACTGTAAGAGAATGTAGAATTCTAAAAGGAAAATTCAGATTGCATTTTCTGGTAACATTTATCCTGTCCATATTGCCCCCAAATGACAAGCCTAGGTAATCTAGGTAGTGGTCAGGCAGTGCTTGGCAGCACTGTACCTGGTATCTGGAAAAACAAATATACCTTGGGACACAGGATTGCAAGAGTAACTAGTCAGAAAGAAATGGGAAGACCAATACTCTCTTTTTATGAGTCTGCCTCTTATGAAGAACGTACTTAGCAAAACAAGAGTAAAGAAGAGTACTTCAGTCTGCAAATTCCTTTAATGGGCTTCCAGTTACAAGGGCAGCATCTCTCTGTGCCATTAATTTCCTGTTAATTCTAATATTTATTAACAGATGAACCAGTCAACATACAGCTCAGTGCTCTCCACAGCTCCCTCCCTCACTCCAAACAGCCTCACAGCCCCACTGAAGTTAATTGAATAGTCTAGGTGTAAATAAGGACAGAAGATGTCAAAAGAAGTCCTGGGAGGAACTGAAAAACCAGACAACCTGAATTACCCAGAAAGCATAGTTTCACTGTCATTTGATAAAAGAAGAAAATGTTACTGATTATTTTTCTTAGACAATTGAAAACCAGCTCAGGAAAATAGCTTTCCATTGGATGATTGTTGGAGATGATTGATTGTTTTATAAATCAATACAATTTCATAATAAACCTATAATTCTGTAGATAATTTGGAGAATAATGGCCAAGATTTTCTAAAATGACTAGTGATCTTGCATGTCCAACATGAGATAACTTGAAAGGTCCAGTTTCCAGAAAGTGTGTGCTCAACAGTTCTGAAAATCAGGCTTATTGAAGGAATCTTAAATTGGGTCCCCAGAATCATTAGTAATTTTTGAATGTCTTGGCCAATACCTTTAAAAAAGGTGTCCATTAGAGTGAAACAAAGTACTGGAAACAAGTCAGTAATGGGATTATTGGGTATATTGATACTGTGTCATAAATTATGCGTTGTACAAACGATGTTTTTGGTTTGTGTGTGAATAGTCAAAAGTATCTTCCTTTTGAAACACTCTTCTTACCTATTACTGATGAAATCTTTAATTGCTTAGGATATATGGTTAGCAGCAAGAATCAAAGCTTTCTGCATGTTACCCTATCAGCTTTAGCTAATCCATAACACTGAATGTAGGTCAGCTGGAGCTTTTTAAAACAGATGGAAATTTAGTAGTTTACTGTGGCTCAACGGATGCCCCCACAAGGCTGCCAACTTCTCCAATTCCAAACTGCAGAAAAAGGAGAAATCAGCCTTCTGAAATCCGCTTATTCTAACTCATTTTCATTTTAGCAACACCAGCATACTGTACAGTAGGTTTCTGTTTGTAATTTATTCAGCACTGACATGTTACAGAAGATTGGGGTAGTTAATTAGAATAGTTCACTGGTGTTTTCATTTAGAAGATTTAATTAATGTAAATATTCAGAAAGAGAGAGAAAAACACAGTTATTCTAACCAAAATCCAAGAGCTGGTAGAAATCCCAGGCTTGCTGCCACACTCTTCATCTTTATTCTTTATACTCAGGAACACAGATGCTGCTATTATACTTGTATGTCATTCATATCATGATCAAATTATTTCTGTGGATGCAGGAAAAACAAATGGGAGGGATCAGTATGGATGCTTCTCAAAGCAGGAGTCCCCACGGATAGCCTGCTGCCTACCTAGTGGCAGGCACAAGTAGGAAGTGGCTCTGTGGATGTCCCACTGAAACTAAGCTTATCTCAACTTCAGAAACTACTCTCTATGGGATTTATTTCTCTTCCTCTCCCGGTTTCCTCCTGATTTTGAGAGCAATTGCTTCAGCTCCTCTCTGATTGTTACACAGGCAACTCTGAACCCCTAGCTAGCATTGGGTGGATGAAACAAAATGAAAGACTTGAAGCTTTTTCACGTCTGCTCAGATCCTGGTGAAAAGCTGCAGAAAGCTCATTTAAAATGCATTTTTAAACAAGTTGGGTATATTTGAGTGTGTTTGGTGAAAGTCTCTTCCTTACCCTCAAGTGTCTGTCTGCCTGTGGAATAGGTGGCAGAATGGAAGAAATGGGAGCTGGAGTAGGGGAACAGGACAATAATGGAGGACCCTTTTAAATGTATAAACATGAAGCAAATCTATTCGCAGGGACTGTGAGGAAGGAAGAGCGAGAGGCATATGTAGGAATATTTTAGAATGCACGATTGCTGATCTGTTCTAATGCTGTTCTTTCTCCTTCTCCAAAAAATGTAGATGGCTTGTTGCCTGAACAATATTTTCAATTTAATTTGATTTAACTTCAGTGGGACGACGCTTTGTTTGCAGTCAAATGTGTTATTGAATTATTAAAGCTGAACTTTAAAGAGGAACATCTTTTAAAAGTCAAAGAGTGGAGTAACTTATCATGTAACCAGTGGAACCCAAACATTTTTCAAAATCCACAAAATGTGGATCCCTCAGTTTCTGTAGGGATTTGTAGGAAGATGTGATCCTGGATGCACATTTGTGACAACCACTCTCCTTTGCAATATGCTGTGAGGAGATGGGTATTCTCTTTATGGTCTGCACAATGCTTTTCAGCATTCACCCCTT
Organism: Malaclemys terrapin pileata; assembly: GCF_027887155.1. Classification (NCBI taxonomy): domain Eukaryota; kingdom Metazoa; phylum Chordata; order Testudines; family Emydidae; genus Malaclemys; species Malaclemys terrapin. Next base: position 196,101,212 of record NC_071505.1, read on the forward strand.
TGGTTTAGTGAGTCTGACAAACCTTGACTTAGAAAAGAAATAGCGTTTGAAAAGCTTTTCTCTGCAAATAAAAAACTATGGGCTAGATAGTGCCACTAGACACAGCCTGGAGAAAGGGGTGGCACAGAACATGCATGACTTCAGCAGCAGCCCTGAAGCATTGTGCCTCGGAGATACCCCTCAGAACAACAACGCTGTCCTTTTGCTTTGGGGTGGAAAGTTGCTCCAGGCCTCTACCAGCAGCAAATTACAACAGCTGCCATTCCAGTCTACAGTGCATTGGGGAGGGAGGGAGGGAGAGGGAGCCAAGCCTTCACCCCCTCCCCTCCCCCTCCCTGCCTATCTGTTCTGCATGGAGGAGGGAGGAGCAAGTGTGCAGTGCCTGGTTATTTTTGCAATACCCAGACCCATGGTCCAGATAGTCCATGCAGAAGTGTGAGGCAGGTTCTGACTCCCCTGTAACAGAGCAGCCCAGTTAGATCTGTGTGTTATAAAATGAGGTTGGGTGAGATTGTTCAGCAAGTAAAAGCCCACTGGAACAATTTAGAATGTCTCCTAGATTAAGGATTTTTTTTTTTTAAAAACCTCTTGGTTTTTTTTTTTTTAAATCTGTTTTACAAGGCTGTGAATAGTACTATTTGTACTTTCTGAGGTATAAAAGTACTGTAATTACGAGGAAATTACCTTCTGCATGACTGGCATACGTAAGGGGCTCTCATCTCCATGCACATACCGCGCTCGTGACTGCTGTTTGTCATTCCCTTGAATGTGTCAGCTTTTCATCTCTCCGTATGATGGCTTTTTTGGGGACAATAATAAACCTGCTTGTACTTTTAAACTGCAGAAACAAATGTAAGAATTAAAAAAAGAAACCCAAAGAAGAAAAGCACTTGTCCATTATCTGTCTGAGTTAACTGGTTCGAAAATAAATAAATTTTCAATAGATTCGTTAAAAAGGTAAAGTTGTGCATCAGGTACTTGTGATTTCACCCCGATTATCTTTTTGGTGGGAGGAGAGAGAGGCAAGGAGACTATTTTCTTCTAGATCACAATACATACTCTGCCCTCAGTTCTGCAAACGCTCTGGCAATGCAGTGAAGCCAGCAGCACTACTCACAAACACAGAGTTACTCCTATGTATGTTTGCAGGAGCCAGGGCTATTACAGTTCATTGACCTATTTAAGTGGCAGTCCCTGTCCTTGGATGCAGGCATATGGCTGCGTGTGCATGCATCCGAAGGCGGAATTCAGCTTTAACTCTCGTATGAAGCAGTATTTGATAAGGAAACGGTCTCTATCTAAGAGTCAAATCCCTATGCAAAAGTCTTATAGAAATTAACAGAAAAGGAGATCCTTTCTATACATTTTCTTTTAGTCATCGTATAAGATTGAATAGAGAATTCTATCCCTGCTATAGAACAGCTCAAAAACTCATACAGAGGAGATTGTTTTTATAAAATTCCATAGGTCTTTAGTGTCATCTATATTGAACCTTATTTCCCTGCACGCTCTACGTTGGCCTGCTGCTAATCCTCTCTCGGTCCATTATCGATGCAGGGACCATAGCGGCGACTACTACCTCCTTGGGAGACGCTTATAGGGAAAAGACAGAGGGAGGCGTTGCTCCCCTCAAATCAGCCTTTTGATTGTGGATTAAGGAAGGATTTTGGGGGCTTTGCTACCATCTCTGCAGTGGCCCTTGGAGAGGAATGGCTGTGTCTTGAGGAGTGGCTGCTTGCTGGCTTCAGTATCTCCCCAGCAGTCAGTCAGCTAGGGAGACTCCAACCCATATAGAGACATCCTCCTCCCACATAATTCTCCAGCAGCCCTTCTGTCGACAGTGGCTGTGGGGAATGAGTGTGCTCTCTGTTTCTGAGGGAGGGGTTAGGGCTGCGTAGCCACATAGCAGCTCTGCATCTGCTGCTGCTGAGGAGGGACCTCTTCCTCAGGGTTTGGCAGAAATTCTTCCTTCAGGCACATGGCAAAGCTCCCATTGAAGTAAATACTTTATTCCATTTGGAAACAAACGGCTCGCTCTTTCCCATCCACTTTCTCACATGCCAACGTACGGATAAGTGGACGAGTGGCTATTACTCTCTGTAAAGATTAGTAATTGCTCTGAACAGCCATGCCAGTTAGAGTAATGGCAGCAGTCAGTGTCGGACATTTATTCAGCAGGAAGGAGATGGAGCAGGCACGAAGGCACTTTATTGAAATAGTTCTTTGCAGCAGGATTCTTACACATTGCAAAACTCTGCCTGCTCACAACAATGGAGAAGGAAGGTGGAGTGGAGGGGAGCTGGGCCTGGTGTGACAAAAATGCTGTGCCCGTAGTTGCAAACAAACCCAGCACCTTGGGTTTGTTGGTGGGTTGTTTAGATAAGAAGTTGGGATTATATCTGTTTTGCAGGCTTTGCTTCAGGGAACTGATAGATTCCACTCCTCATGAAGATCTTGTGGTCATTTAAAAAATCCTCTTACGTTAATGTACCATATACTTGAGAAATATTGTTAGTTAGCTCTTAGAGAATTTCTTTGAGATTTAGAGGCTGATTCAGAGAAAAGGATTCCTCATGTATAGGGCCCTTCGTTTTCGGTTTTTATTTTTTTTCTGGGAATTTATTGATTTTTATTACTACAACAAAAACATTAAAATTGGTGCAAAATATTAATTTTTCTGGGTAAATTTTGGTTTATTTTGGTGGATGGAAGGACGGGGGGAAAAGTATTCAGTAGATTAATGCTTTGATGAACGGAATTCATGTGGTTTGCTGCAAAACTAAAACAGAACTCAGAACATAATGCTACTTCTGAGTTTAAGAAAAAATGCATCTCTAATCCCCAAGTAAAACTTTTCATTTGAATAAACAATTTACTGTTGTAGACTTACAACTATTAGCCTATAAATATTTACATTTAAATGGGCCACACCATTTGCAACACATACACTCAACTTCATCCTTTTCTCTTGTTTTGTTTTTTTAAAACTTTTGAATACTTCCTTGTGTTCTGAAATGTATTCTGATACAGATTTTCATTTTCTTCCCATTTTAGTGTGTCAAATCTTTAAATCCTTATCTGCTAACAGCTTGAAATGTGTACGTGGTGGGCATGAGATTCATCAGTACGTTCAGATGTGCACACACTTCAGACCTTATGTGCATGCCTGTTTGTGAGTGTCTTCTAGACTAATACGTAGCCTTACTTCAACAAGCAGCTTTGCATAGACTCAGAGACTGATGTATTATCGTAATACATAGTATCTCATGCCATGTATTGTATTTTCCTAATGAAACAAGTTATTTTTTATATATGTGAATGATACAAAAGTGGGGGGGACATGGGGGGTGGGGGTGGGAATAATACCTTTTGTAAAACCGGGGATTTTTTTTAAAGGGTAAAAATAGGTTTAAACTGAAAATGAAGTAGGCTTACTCATATGGGATGTGACTTTCATAGGCACAAATGGGAGTTAGGTGCCCAGCTAACTGCTTTCTGTTCCTTTGAAAATCTCCCCCCAAAACAATGAAAAGTAACGATAGTTTATTAGATTCTGGAACTGGTAGTTGGCTGGGGATCCCATGTGCATGGTGTAAAATAAATTTCTAGTGGACAGGGGAATGCAGACTTCCAGGTGGCATACTGGTTGCTACTGTTCCCATTTACAGGTGCATGCAACAAAAGACTGTCCTTAGTGCCTGCCCATTTCACAGAAAGCACGTCCACCCTTGCCCCTCCCATCCCATGTGGAGGTCACACCTTGGCATGTGGGTGGCTGTGGCCCTGGTTGAGTACAGTGTTTTTGTGTGAAAGCTGCTGCTGCTGGCAATGAGTGGCTCCTGATGTGGTCTTCTGTCTTTATTGTAAACTGATCATTTTGGGGACAAAATATGCTGTGCTTGCCCCATAATCAGTATATATGTTGCTTTTTCTGCAAAAATTGTTCTTGAAGTTGTTCATAGCAAGCATGATGTGAGGGTTTCCTCCATTGATTTGAGCAGTTTTGGCATTTCTGATCTTTTGTATGTTTCTGAGGGTTTGGTCAGTTCTTTCTGTGATCGAGGTCACCACCTAGATCTTGTTGTGCTTTCCTGCTCAGTGCTTTGGGCTCAGAACAGTGGATGAACACATTAGCATTTAGCAACAAAGCCCAGTATAGCTGGTCAAAAGGAAGGGAAAGCATTTTATGAAGTATTAAAACAAATTCTCTTTGTTTTTTCTCCCCACCCATAAATTTAGAATTTTGAAATTAGAAAAATGTTGAGCAGCTTCACAACCCAGCAACTGGCCTGGGTATTGAGTGACATGATAGGACAGTGTCCTTAGTGGCTTCTTAGCCTTCATTGCTGAGGTAAGCACATTTCTGATAAATCTGTGTGAACAGAGATCTTTCAGTACATCAGGCTGAGCCACCCTTTCCCTGCCCCCCTGTCACGGTTCCTTCCCCACTCTGAACTCTGGGGTACAGATGTGGGGACCCGCATGAAAGACCCCCTAAGCTTATTTTTACAGCTTAGGTTAAAAACTTTCCACAAAATTCCACCTTGCCTTGAACAGTATGCTGCCACCACCAAGTGATTTAGACAAAGAATCAGGGAAGTCCTATTCCCCCAAAATATTCCCCCAAGCCCTGCACCCCCTTTCCTGGGGAAGGCTTGAGAATAATATCCTCACCAATTGGTACAAGTGAACACAGACCTAAACCCTTGGATCTTAAGAACACTGAAAAATCAATTGGGTTCTTAAAAGAAGAATTTTAATTAAAGAAAAGGTAAAAGAATCACCTCTGTAAAATCAGGATGGTAAGTACTTTACAGAATAACAAAAGATTCAAAAACACAGAGGATTTCCCCTCTAGGCAAAACTTTTTAAAGTTAAAAAACCAGGGATAAACCTCCCTCTTAGCACAGGGAAAATTCACAAGCTAAAACAAAAGATAACCTAACACATTTATTTGCTATTACTTACTATTTCTGCAATATTAGATGCTTAGTTTAGATATGGCTTAAGGTGATGTATGTTCCCTTCCCTGGTTCCTTGTTGACTCCAGGAGACACAGACAAAAAAACCTTCCCCCACAGATTTGAAAGTATCTTCTCCCCTTATTGGTCCTTTTGATCAGGTGCCACCCAGGTTATCTGAGCTTCCTAACCCTTTACAGGTAAAAGAGGAATTAACCCTTTACAGGGTAAAGAGGGATTTTATGCTACCCTTAGCTGTATGTTTATGACACCCCCACTGAAGCTGGCAGTCTGCCTGAATTCTGCCCTGATGTGTCCTGGTACCATTCCTTTGAACAAGCTGAGTGCAAACTTGGCTGGTGACTCACTGCACATGGTATAGAGAAGATTTCTAGTGGCAGGAGAATCCTGAGTTGAATTCTTAGCTGTTGCTTACATGGTTAATACTGTCCCCATCTCTCTGCTTCAGACATGGCAGAAGGTTATTTTTAGCACCTGCCCATTTTTCAGAGCTCATCACCTCCTCTCGCCATGACCTATGCACAAAACAAGGTTTATCATAACAATTCCTTTGGTCACTTTAATGGTCCCTAAGAGATGCTTCCATTTATTTTGCACCAACTGTTGTTAATTGTAGGGAGTTTGGGAGGGAAGGATTGGATGATGATGGAACACAAGGGTCAGAGTAAAAGGTTTTTTGGACTTTACAGTTGTTTAAATTAATTAATCTTATATTTTTTATTTTATTGTTATTTTAAGCAAAAGGTGAATAAGTGTGGTTGCAAGGCAAAGAATTCTCAAGCTAAACTGAGCCAATGTTTATAGAATTTGGGTGGGAACATTTTAGATGCAAATGAGAGAGGCCTGGTGCAAAACTGTGAAAAAGATTCCTTGTATAGGACTACTAAGCTAACACATGTATTTGTATCCCTTCTTACCCATCTCCCCCTGCCTTCTCCTTCTGTTTTGTTTTCACAGATTTTATCATGTCTCTACTTGTGGGTCTGGTCTTGCAAATACATATTACTAAACTTAATCCCAACTCATATTGCCATAAAATGGGACCGTTCATGGTTACAAGCATTAGGCTTCTGAATCAGGAAAGAACTTAAACACATGCTTAAAGACCCTTCCTAAAGAGGGAGTCTTTCTTCCGTTCAGTAGAGTTTGCAGGAACCGACCCTTCCATTGTAGGGTCTTTGGGGGAGGGTTTGTGTCATTTTTATTTGTCTCTAAGGCACCTAGCACATTTTGGGGTGTTTGATTAAATTATAAAAATAATAATACTGTAGTAAGAATGAACTGTAGGGAGTTTGCCTGAGTAAAGGTTAAAGAAATACTAAGGGTCTCAGAATTTGGTCCATAATGTCCACATTCCTATTGGTTAAATATTTTAATATTCAAAAGTACATAAATTGGCAGCTTTAATGATAAATATAGAACTTCTATATTTATAAAAGTCAGGCCCCTCATAAATCTCACAATATGTGATTACCTACATGTGACAATTTTCTATAAATGATGACATTTGAAAATTATCATTATATGTAATAAAGAATGGAAATGTTATTATTCATTAAGATTTGAAAACCCATAGTCTGCCTACCAGTGAACTGCTTAATGAATCCTACTCAGTGCACCACATTGTAATACAATGTTGTATTGTATTTTGGGGGAAAGAGCTTATATGGAGCTAAATTAAAACACTAACTAGAGCCTGATTTTAGCCATGCCCAAGTGGACAGGACAGATCAGGCTTGGTGTTATGTTTTCCATAAACATGTAATCCTGAGCTGTCAGTAGTGGGGGTTAATTTTCTGGACCAAAAGGCATGAGCCTCCATTACTTGAGATAAAAGATCCAGGGCTGTTAGCTTAAAGCCAGTGTCCGATTCATAACCCCCAATGTGGTCCTGCCACTAGAAGGGGACAGAGAGCCACACAGAGTAAGCATGAGTTACCTACAAAGAGAAAATACTGTACTAAAATAACTTCAAAATGACTTTAATTTTAAGGAAAGAAAGAAAAAGAAAGAAAGGAGAGAAAGATAAAGCCCAGTTTAGGAAAGCATCCCTACTTAGGAAAACACTTAAGCATGTGTTTAACTTTAAGCATGCCCTTAAATCCCAATGAAGCTTAAGTGCAGGCTTAAATGTTTCCTGAATTGGGGACTCTATCTCTGTGTGATAGAGAACACGCTTTGAATATATGCACCTGTGCACCTCTCCTCTAACAATCTATGGAAGTGTGAGAACAAAACTCTTCATGTGGTGTCTGTGCTTGAAAGTTTAAAGGTGCAGGACAGATTAAAGTTCCATGCACCACAACTGTGTGCTGTTGGTTTTGTACAATTCTGACATGCTAGTTTATGTAAACTGAGATGATGTACACATTCAAAGTTGATGATATAAAGAAGCAGTGGATGAATGTTACAAATATCTTGCCTTCACAACGCAAGTGTCATTTAATCCATCTGCATATCCATTTTCTCAACAATGTATGGTTTTGAATAATTAGGAAGGGGTTGGGAATTGGCATGGCGTTTTTTATGGCAAATTCTATAACTTTTTTGTTAAATTCATTTTCAAGAACTTGGTTTTGTGTTTTGTAAGGATATGGGAAATATGCAGGTGAAATTTGTTCATTCTAAAGTTTCTGCATGAACAATGTATAGGCCGACAGATGCTATTCAGCCAGGCAAGATGGGTGAGGTCACGCCATCTGTTAAACTTTGAAATTGAATTGAATGGTCTGATGTTGGAGGGCTAGCTGCCTAACAGGCTGTCAGATCTTATTAGTTATCCTGAAGAAAAGCATTATTCAGATATTAAAATTATGCAATGAGCTGGCTGTATAATGGAGAAAGAGCATGGTATATACAGCCCTTATTGTGAAGTTTCAAAAGACTGAAAACTTTACTTAGGGCTTTTTTTTATTTGGGTGAACAATGCAGACTGTCAGATCCAATATCTTGCACAAGTTTAACATCTAATCCATGGATTTGAGAGAACAATACATTTACAGGGTCTTTTCAGGTCCTTCATAATCTACAGTTTAGTTCCAAATTCTTCCTCAACTACAATTTTAAGATCAGTTTCTCACCTCCGCTCCCATCTTCTCACCAGCCTGTCATCTTTTGTTAACAAAACCACATATAGTGGTGAATGACTTCATGCCAAGGTCTCTGTCAATGTTAAGTGCTAAGAATTTGTCACTAGCCTCCACTTTACCTTGCAGCATATAGGCAATCCAATGGAAAAAGTCAGGTTGTATTTTTGACTCTAGTACCTTGTGCTGGTGGCAGTGACACTATAGGCACCTACACAAAGAGAGTTCAAAATGTGTTTTAGAGCAATGGTGTGAAACACCCAGCCCTTGATCAAGATCTGCCCCTCTATAGTCTTTTCAGACTCTGCAGGATGCAAGGGTTTATTAAACAAACAAGTATTTATGGTTGTGAAAAAGCTTTCCAAGTTCGAACTGAATATACAGTGATGTATTCTCGAGTCTGCTGACAGCCAGAAATAATGGCACTGAGAGGTGTCAGCTGTTCCCATTCATCTCAGTGGCATGTTAATTCTAAAGCCTAATTATGACTGGAGCAGGGCAAATAATGGATTTTTCAGGTTGTTGGCAATTCCAAAAAAACTGAAAAAAGTTTTCTTTAGGGTTTAACTGAAAACATATATAATTTTCTTTTGTCAAATTGAAATGCCAGAAAACTTTTTGTGTTGGATGGCTCGCTGTACCTCGAAACAGCACACTGGAACCCCCATATTCACCAGTGTCCCATAATTATGATAGGTTCCATACAGAGCATGCCACGTAAGGTGTCGTGAAAATTCATGATCTACTGAAACTCATTGTTTTGCCCAATTATGAATATAGTTCATGTGTATGAAGTTGAGTTTTTGCTGTATGGTTGTTACTGAAATATGCTGTAAGTTTGAGAATCTCTACTGCCAGGTGGGTGTTAACCGACCAATAATCAACTCTATAGCTCAGTTGCACAAGTCCACCCAATGGGGATTTACTCAGTCACTGTGACTCAACAAAGCCCACCAGGCATGTGATCATGCTGACTAAACAAAGCTCACCAGGACATGTCTGGGTAAGTGTCTTTGAGACTCTTGGACTGAGAATATAAAATGAGGGACGGTGGCATCATGTCTTGGCCTTTCTCCTCCCCCACCTATGCTGGAAGCAACAGGAATGCTGAGAAGACAACTACTGTACCTGAGGAGACTGGTCCTGGTTTAAGAGGGAAATCTGTTATTATGAACTGTAACATCCAGTAGGGTGAGAAAAATTGTTGATCTTAAATACTGCCTAGTGTAATAAAGTTTAAGATAGTGGTTCTCAAACTTTTGTACTGGGGACCCCTTTCACATAGCAATCCTTTGAGTGTGACCCCCCCCCCCCTTATAAATTAAAAACACTTTTTATATATTTAACATGATTATAAATGCTGGAGGCAAAGTGGGGTTTGGGGTGGAGGCTGACAGCTCGTGACCCCCCATGTAATAAGCTTGCAACCCCCTGAAGGGTCCCGACCCCCAGTTTGAGAACCCTTGGTTTAAGATTTAGATTATGCATTTATCTTTTATTTTCTTTGGTAGCTATCTCTGACCTTTTTATGCCTACTACTTATAATCACTTAAAATCTATCTTTCTGTAGTTAATAAATCTGTTTTTATACTTTACCTAAAGCAGTGTATTTTGGTTAAAGTGCTTGGGTCAGGCTTGACAAAGCCCTGGCTGGGATGATTTAGTTGGGGATTGGCCCTGCTTTGAGCAGGGGGTTGGACTAGATGACCTCTGAGGTCCCTTCCAACCCTGATATTCTATGATTCTATGAAACTTCAGCTCAGTTTACAAAAGCTGGTACATGTCCTCTCTACATTGGGGGAGGGGCAAACTGGGATATAAACTTACACTGATCAGGCTTCTCACCAGGGCAAAATGGTACAGCTCTGGGTGTAAGGCTGGAGAGTTAAGGGGTACAGCAGTACCCCATTTCCAGATTGTACCCCAGGGATCCCATCACAGTTGGGTCACATCAAATGTTTCATTCCACCTGACTCCATTTTTTTTTTGTTTAATCATAAATGACTATGAATTGCCATTGTGAATGATAATTGACAGTCTTGAGTCAGGGAAAGAGAGTGAGAATGATTCTATAGCCTCGCAGCTAGGACTCTCACCTAGGCTGTGAAGTCCCCGCTCCAATGACTGTTTAATTAGTTATGCACAATGGAACAGCTTCAACAGGAGAGATTGGAGAGCCATATCCAGAATATTCCATAGTCCTTCTCCTGAAATATGGGGGACCCATGTTCAAATACCTTTTCCACATCAGGTGGAGGGGAGAATCGAACTGGGGTCTTCTGTATCTCCGGTTATAAGGAGACTATCGCCTCCTCTGGCCATTTGTGACTCCAGCCTAAAAAATTATATCTTTTGGTAATATCAAAATCAAATGGCTCATTTTGACATTACCAAAACATTTCAATTTTTTGGCTTAGTCAAAACTATTCAGCAAACTCCACTTGAATTCGTGAATAAGTGGGTTCTAGTACAATCTAAATAACAAATAGTAATAAGTTTGGTATGCAGTTGTGTGCTTAATTCGCACAATTACTGCATACTAATCAGCATATACAAATCAGGTACACCTTTACCTCGATACAACGCTGTCCTCGGGAGCCAAAAAATCTTACCGCGTTATAGGTGAAACTGCGTTATATTGAACTTGCTTTGATCCAGTGGAGTGCGCAGCCCCGCCCCCCCCGAGCACTGCTTTACCGCATTATATCTGAATTCGTGTTATATCGGGTTGCGTTATATTGGGGTAGAGGTGTAATTACACGTATAAATGCCCAAATAAACACAGGGCACAAATAGTACTTGTCCTAAAGTGCCAGACATCATTTTTATTCTTGAGTGAATTTGAATTCGAAAAGTTGAATTTAACAGTAGCTTGTGTAATTACTAGATAGGGGCCATATTCTCCCGTTGGAGTTTGTATAATCCCTTTCATTGTTATTAGATCATGGATCTACTGTGGATTAAGTGAAGTGTATAACCCTAGACCTGGCCATGGACTACAATTAGAAATGCAAATTAGACCTCTACAAAAATTAGTTTGACGCACCTTTTTTATTTCACCAACTATGAAAGAAGCAATTAGTTTGGTCAAGCTGAATGAAATAGAATCCCCAAAATGAGCAGTGAAGAGGACCTTGAAATGTTTGATCTGGCCAATTCAACACTTCTGCATTGTGGTTTTTTTCTTCTCTGATCTTTTAGTCCAGGGCATTCTGCTTTACAGACACTTACATAATGAAGGGTGTTTGCTCTGAGGCAAATAATACTGCATTACAATTGTAAATTCCATTAAGTGTCATAAAGCGGGTCACAGAGCTCAGACAATGGAAAAATCGTGTAGTTCTGCACCCCTGAAAATGGATAAAGTATAAATATAGGGATATTTGGATTCCAGCAATAAAGTGCAAATGGTTCATAAAGGTAAATGTAACATACCAATGACAGGTGAAGCCACTGTGACCAATGCTTGTGAATCTCCTGCTATGCCTTTTTTGGTAGATAGTTACCTTAATCCATTTACTAGTCCCAAGATGGAATTTTGCCCCCCTTTGTATACATGCCAACTGTCTCTCTGTAATAAGGAAAGTTCCTATTGTTTTAGCAATATATTTTTACTCTGTCTCTCCAGAATGCCCATTCTGTCCTACACATTTCCTTGAAGTTAAAAGATATCTATTTTTCTCCCCAAATATCATTGTTTAGAGTTGACTTAAGTTGGCTTATCAATTTTTGTCAAGAGGTTTTGAAGTTTAAATTATTTTGTAGCAATGCCTATAAATAATAATATTTTTCATCAAAGATCTGAAAACCCTTCTTTGAAGATTAGTAAACCCTGACAGTAGCACTGAGAGGTAAGTACTTTCTGAATGAGGAAACTGCATCACAGAATGGTAGAGCTGTTTGGAAATATTCTGAAAGAACACTTTTCCATTGGAAAATGCTGATTTGTCTAAAGAAAAACATGTATTGGAAATATTTTGATTTCAACTAAATTTTCATTTATAAACAATGGAAAGTTTTGATTTTCGATTTTGAAATGACTTTCCAATTTTTTATAATATAATATAAAATAAACAAAATTAAAATACGAAAAATGTTTTGATTTTCTCAAAATAAAACATTGAGATTGACCCAAAATGATTTATTTTCCTGGAATATCATTTTGCAGGAAACTTCAATTTTTTGTTTTCATTCCATTTTGGAATGCAAATAAATAAATAAATAAATACCCAATTTGCATATGTAAACATGAAAGCTGCACACATACATTATGGGTGTTCAACTATGTGCGCACAAATGCATGCCACATTGTCAAAATGTGACTAGTAAGTACAGCTGGGTAGGGTACAGATTTTCTTTTTGCAGGAAATGCTGCAATTTTTATTTATTTATTTATGTGGCTAGTGAGATGCTTAATTGGCCAGGTAAGTAGTCACAGACCTAATTTGTATGCACAGTTATGGTATTTGTATGCAGAAACTAGAGACACACACTCATCTTTGAAAATCTGTTCATAAGTGAGTTGTCCCCAAGGCTGCACAGTTAGCCAATGGCAAAGCTATAAAAGGACTCGAAGTCTGGATTCCCAGACCTCCTACTCAAACCATAAACCCACATTTCATAGTGGGACTGGGGAGGACCTACATTCACCTAACTTTGAGAATTCCACATTTCTCAGGCTCTCTTTGGGTTATAGAGCTAAAGAGTGAAAACTAAAGGTCTTGATATGTGTACAGAAAGCATTTGGTTTTCTGAAGCCTCGTAAACATGAATAAAGCATAGGAATGAACATCTATAGAACCATGAGGGTGTTGCTATGATAGACGTGTTGTTTATCTGTTCAGGACACCAAATAGATTAATGAACTTGTTCATGGTAACTTTGCACTCATTTGCTACTTAGAACATTGGCTATGAGATTTGATGAGCTTGAAGTGGGCTGGAACTTCCTCTCTGCTGACCCAGGTTTGGAGGCAAACAAATTACTTATGTTGCTTGTTCTTGAGCTGATACAGTCAGCTGTGTGAAGTAAAAGGTACGCAGTTGGAACTCCACCCTGGGATGATCTTCTCTGAGAACTCCAGCAGAGGCTTCCTGCACTCACTCCCTGCTTGCTTTTCTAGCATCTTCAGCAGCCAAAACTTGTTAGACCTATTGTGGTGGCAGGTAGTAAGGTGCTGATGATGGCCACGGTCTCTTTCACAAGCACAACTGTTTCCTTAGGGTAATGGCCTGTTCTCAGCAGAGGCCAAGGCAGGGGCGGGCAAACTTTTTGGCCTGAGGGCCACATCAAGTTTCCAAAATTGTATGGAGGGCTGGTTAGGGGAGGCTGTGCCTCCCCAAACAGCCAGGTGTGGCCTGGCCCCCGCCCCATCTGACCCCACCCGCTTCTTGCCCCCTGATGGTCCCCCAGGGACTCCTGCCCCATCCAACCCTACCTGACCCCCCCCCGGACCCTCTGCCCCTGACTGCCCCCCACTGCCCCATCCAACCCTACCTGACCCCCCCCCGGACCCTCTGCCCCTGACTGCCCACTGCCCCATCCAACCCCTCCTCTTATTCCTGACTGCCCCCCTGGGACCTCTGCCCCATTCAACCAGCCCGTTTCCCTGACTGCCCACCGTCGCCCCATCCAACCTCCCTCTCCTTTTTGACTGCCCCCCCCCGGGACTCCTGCCCCCATTCAACCCCCCCTGTTCCCCGCCTTCTGACTGCCCCACCCCCTATCCATACCCCTGTCCACTCACCACCACCCCGAACTCCCCTGCTCTCTATCCAAACTCCCATGCTCCCTGCCCCCTTACCGCACTGCCTGGAGCACCGGTGGCTGGTGGCGCTACAGCTGCGCCGCCCAGAGCACCAGGACAGGCAGCCATGCTGCCTGGCTGGAGCCAGCCACGTCACCGCGCAGCACAGAGCACCGGCTCGGGCAGCACAGCTGCAGAGCCGTGGCCTGGCAAGAGCTCACAGCCCGGCCGCCCAGAGCATTGCGCCGGCGGCGCAGTGAGCTGAGGCTGTAGGGGAGGGGGAACAGCAGGGGAGGAGCCAGGGGCTAGCCTCCTGGGCCAGGAGCTCAGGGGCTGGGCAGGAGGGTGCCGTGGCCCGATGTGGCCCGCGGGCCATAGTTTGCCCACTTCTGGGCCAAGGATTGAGCTGATATGAATATTGGATTTCAATTTACACTAGTCTAAATGTAGGTGAGGTGTAAGGAACATTGGTGAAACGCTGTGTGTGACCTAGTCTGTCATCAGCTTGTTCTGTGGTTAAACCGAGAACTTCAGTGCCCTATCTGTGTCAGACACACCACACAAGCACTATATTAAAATAAGTATGGTAAACAAATTGTGTATGTGATACATGGAAAGACAACGCAGCCTAAAAAAAATCAACCCCCAAATAGGACAAATATCTGTGTTTTAGAATGAGACAAATTCTTGTTACATTTTTTCAGTGACTTTCTTTAGCTGTTTGTATTTTTCACGTGGCAATGGTAAAAAGCTGCTTGCTTCTAACAGTGAACAAAGAGTAACATTAAATAACATTAAAATAAGGAAAACAAACCCACAAGACCTTGCTTTCCCTAGGAAGGGTGTACAGTCTAGTGGCATAGCTGCCCTGGTGAACCCTCCCATGGGAGATGCAGTTTGTAGATTATACCAGCTCCACAAAGGAAATAAATGATACTAGCAAAAACTTTTTCTGCCAGCATGAAAATGTCATAAGGAATCACACCCCTAACCACATTATACCAGCAAAAATTTCCAGTGTAGACCTGGCCTAAGACTAATGTATCTGTGCTGCTCTGCTTCACTGCGGAGTTTCTGCCAGCCTTCTCCAGCCCTGTTCTGCCAGGCTTTCTGCTACAGATTTAAAGGGACTGTGTACATATCCTCACAGTATCCTCACATGAAGCTTTCCTCTGCAGGGCGGATTTTTACAACTTGTTTTTCTCTTGAATAATTCAACCAATTGGTCCCTTAATAGGAAACATAAAAAGGTTAGTCCATGTTGCCCAGGATGCTTGCCTTGTTTTGTAGTAAGTAACTGAGAGGTCTTTAGCTATTAATTTATGGGCATAATGGACCTACCTCAGTGAGACAGCAGACTCATGGATTTACTAGGAGCCTTTTTGCATGACAGGAAGATTCCCTACTTCTGCCCCAAGGCAAAAAGAAAAGAACACAGGGCCCTATTCTGATCTCATTTAGATTGTTTTTTATACTGGGGAACTCCATGGACTTCACTGTACTTTGACTTACACTGGTGTCAGAAAGATCAGAATTGGGCCCAGGGATTTTAGAGCAGGAAAACACCATTTTGTTTTCCTAATGGAATAGCGAATCTAATCAAAAAAGTTCCTAGGTTTCTCTTTATAATTCACCAAGGCAATTGAATTATGATAAAATAAGTTAACAGATGCAACTACAATATTTTAAAAAACTGCCAGGACGGTTTGTTGAATTTACAGCTGGGTGATTTTGAAGAGCAATAAATAACATCCCTGCTGAAAAATAAGTAGTACAAAAATGAAAAATAATTTTTTGCAAATAAATGTTGTATAATAGTTAATGGTGCCCAGCACAGTTGAAGCACAGATTGCTTTACAAAATCTTCAGGCTTTAAAAAATCACAGCTGGCTGCAGACAGAAATATGGAAGGTGGAGCTGATTACAACGCCTATAGTTAAGGTTTCCTAGCACTTTCTGTTATTAACCCATGTTTTCAGTTGCTTATAAGTTTGCCAAACTTCAACAATTTAGGCTGAAATTTCTCAAGTCAGGTGTCTGCCTGAAGTTGAGGTTTCTGAGAAAGTTTCAGCAAAAATGGTTTGACTGTTCTCTAGACTGAGATGACAGAGAAAAATAGGTTGTTTTGCCAATGTTCATTTTTCCAAACGTTTATTTGAAGAGCTCCAGCTCCTCTATGCTTTGGAGCAAGAACTTGAAATTTGGCGGGATCAAAGAGATGTCTTTTGTGTGTGAATATCCACCCAGATTTTACTCAGTTATAATCATCTGGAAATTGCCACTTGCACATATTCATTAGCATTTGTCAGGGGCTGGCTGATATAATTTGTGGATGTGGTAATTTGTGGATGTGCCTAATTTCAGAGTCCTTGACTTTACAATCTTAACACTCTTTTAGCATAGTTTTTTGTATGTAGTTTAATAAAAGGATGAGAGAGGTTGTATATTTATATAAATAAAAACAGTTAAGAACATAAGAACGGCCATACTGGGTCAGACCAAAGGTCCATTTAGTCCAGTATCCTGTCTTCCGACAGTTGCTTATAGGAGCTGAGAGTGCTAATTGTCTACATTTATAACATCCTCAAGGTCAGATGGTAACAGTTCTAGTCATTGTATGCAATGAGAATCCACGGAGAAGCAAAAAGGTGTCAATGACATGTGTACAGTAGAGGTATAAACAGCATCAGCAGCTATCCAGAACCTTCAAAAGAATTGGTGATGCAATGGAAACAGCTTAGATTCACTTTCAAGGCCCAGTCCTGCTGCCATTTAAGACAGTGTGAAACTTCCATAGATTTAAATGGGAGCACAGCCAGGCTCTGCATGTCTATTAATGAATGCAGAATTATGCTAGAACTCGTGGAAATTTTAGAAAATCTGTGTGACATCTCTCTGAATACCAAATGAATGCATTACATCAATGAAATGCAAATGCATCTGTCATCTTAAAGATGTTATTTACTTCAGTAAATTCATTGGAGAAGCAGTAGTTCTAATGATGATTTTGACCCCAGTTCCGCAGCCTACTTCATAACCATGTGCGTAACTTTAAGCACAGGAGTAGTCCTGTTCACTTTAAAGTGAAGCATGTGCTGCCTTGGGACTATTCTAATTTTGGAAAAAATGAAAAATCTCAGTTGCCCCAGAAACCCTCGTATTCCTCACCAGAGAAAGCAGATATAATCTCCTGCAAGCTTCTTCATTGCTGAGTCCTGCAACAAAGCCTTTCACTCCAGCAAAGAGAGAATTCTTTTCTGTTAGACCCCTCTTATCTTCTATATTATGTAAGGAAATCTCCCTAATTTGGTTGATGAAAGTTAATTGTTTATACATGAAATACAAGGTTGCTTAGTTCTTGACCTAGGATCAGAGGGCTAGAGAAATCTACTTGCTTATTGCACTCCGCTGCTGGGCAATCTTGCATCCCTAACTGTGGACCTATTCTGTGCCTCCATCCTCTTTGACTAGAGCTGGTCAAAACATGGAATCTCCCTTCTGTGGGAAATGCTGACATTTTTGGGAAACAACTGATCTGAATTAGATTGAAAAGTCAAAATTTCCCATGAAATAAAATTTCTGAAATATTTTGTTTCATGTGAATTAAAACTTTTCATTTAGATAAAATCAAAATATTTCATTTCAATTTTGACATTTGATATTTTATTTTTGTATGATTTGTTATATTTTTGTACTTATTTTATTTAATTTTATAATATTTTTATTTTATATTTAAGAATAGATTTCAGTTATTTTAAAAATAGAATATAATAGAATAACAACCAATTATTTTATAAGTGGTCATTCCTAAGTGTTATTGTAATTGACAATTACTTTGGTAATTGGAAATTGGGAAGGCTACGATTTTGTCACAGAGGTCATGGAAGTCACAGAATCTGTGACTTCCAAAGACCTCTGTGATATCAGCCCCTGCGACTGGGAGCTGCAGGGTCCTGCTGCCTCTCACAGCACCAGGGAGCTGTGAGGTCCCCCTGCCACCTGAGGCAGGCGGGGTACACTGCAGCTCCCAGCCTCTGCAGGGGACAGGGGGATCCCCGCAGCTCCCCGGCCACCACGGGAGGACAGGGGGACCCCCAGAGCTCCCCTCTGCTGGGGAGGGGGCAGGGGGACCCTGGAGCTCTGAGCCCCCATGGGTGGTGGGGGTGCCAGAGCTACCACCCACCTAGCAGCTGCCCAGTCCCTTCCCATTTTATCATGGTTATTTTTACTAAAATCAGGGCCAGGTCACGGGCTTCCATGAATTTTTCTTTATTGCCCGTGACCTGTCCGTGACTTTTACTAAAAATATTCATGACAAAATCGTAGCCTTAATTATTGGTATTGTAGTTGGTAGTCTAAATGGCATTTAGTTAGTTGGAAGTTAGTTACTGATATTCTGACAGGTCATTGGTAATAACTATTGAAATTGGTAATTGATATTCTAATTGGTTTGGTAATCTGTAATCTGTTTAGTAACTGGTATAATATAAAAATAAAAGTATCAAGATAAGATACAAATAAAATTCAAAATTAGGATATATATATAAAAAAATAAGTCATTTTGAAACAACCTTATTGAAACACATTTTGATGTTGATGAGTCCACATTTTCTGGTGGAAGAATGTTTGATAGGAAATTGACTAGTTCACCTGTTGACAATAGTATGAACTGATTAGCCAGCTTAAGATACAACTTGCAGCAAAAAAAAAAAAAAAAAAGGCTATTTCAGATAGATTCCAAATACAGGCCTGATTCTTTAAAGCACTCAGAGCCTCCTGGAAAACATCAGAGGAGTTCAGTGCCTTTAAGAATCCAGGCCATTTTTCTGTTAAGAAAAATGAAATAATTTTGGTGAAAGTATCTTACAGTCTAGGGCTAAATTCAACCTTGGTGTAACTCTACTGAATTCAGCAGAGATTTACCTATTTAGATCAGGACTGACCATAGTCCTTAACGCACACTGGCAACTCTAAGAATGGATTATGCCTCTCTGAGGTACAATGCCGCCCTGAACTTCCTCTAAAGCAGTGCAACTCCTTGCTCCCCCAACATGAATCAGTGTGCAAATGGAACAATTTGGCCAAAGTGAATTGGGAAATAAGGGAAATTTTGCTATACGTGGTAGATATATCACTGGAAAGCAGTCCCTGTATTTAAGAAACGCAAATGTTTCCAAACACATAATCCATTCCTCATGAAAGACATGTGACTCCAGTATAGAATTTATAGGTCAACTGATTCTGTGGAAGATTAGCCTCAATATTCTGTAACAGAAGTCTCTAGTTACTTACGGCTCAGAATGTTTTTAATTCCTGATAAGGGATTACGCGAAGCACAATGCTACCACTACATAGTAAAATATCCTCTCTTTGATTTGGCAGAATTAACCTTTGTAAGTAGAAAGACCTCTCACCCACTCCTGCTAAGAATAAGGTATGGAGTTGTATATGTTGGGACTTAGTGGTCTGAAATGCCAATTAATGACATCCTGATCTAAAATTCATTATGAGTTTCTTTTTCCTTCTCCTTTTTAAATCATTCTCTTACACTTGCACTGTGTGTGTCATGAAGATGATTTTGGGAAGTTTAGTCCACTCCAGTCAAAGTACAGTATGTAAGATGCTTAAAATGTATCCTGCCAAAGACAGTAGTGCTGGATCCAAATGTCTAAATCTGTCTAATTGAAGATCAGGATATTCCTTATTTTTCTGCAGTTTTAGCTATTTTCTTCAATTTAATGGACAGGCCCCGAGCAACGACTTGTTGCACATTACATCTCCTTTTGGCAGGAGATCTCTCATTTCCATTTAGAAGAGTTCTTATAGTGAAAAAACGTACGTTACAAAATACACTGAAACTTGACTTACAGATTTACAAATAAAATTTTAAAAGGAAAATGCAATTAAAACAAGCCTAGTTTATTTTTCAGTCATTAGGTGGACTAGTAGTGGAAATATATTTTAACCTGTTTTAGTAAAACTAGTGTAGCTAGTAGTAAAGAAAGCCTTGATTTTTAGTCAATAAATGTATATTTTAGATGAATATCTTGAGGCTATGAAAATTTTTTAGGCTCCAAAAGTATCTTTTGGATTATATCTCCGTAAGTGTTTATAACTGGCCCAGTTCTTTATGCTATAATATAAAAGAATTATGAAGTATGTACTTACTGCACTATTCTTGGTGCTTATGATGTGTTGCATATTATGAAATCCGTACAGTGAGAATAAACTATCCTATAGAGTAAAAATCTATATCAGAACAATCTCAAACAGTAGAAAGTGGTGTACCAAAAAGTTACAATGGTATTTTCTGTGTTATCAAATGAGCTTCATTATTGGCCTTTCTTTCAGTCAACAGTATTCTAAACTAAGCTAGTACTTGGGCTAGTTGTGGGAGTAAAGTGCTACATAATGAGTGAAATACTGGATTCATTGAAGTTAATGATAAAATTCTCTTTATTGACTTCAGTGGGGCCAGGCTTTCATCCAGCGTAAGGGTATCACATTTACATGTAATGTGTAGTAATTTTAATGGACTGATAAGGTCTGACATACTGGTCCTTCATCAGTCTACTAAAGACCTGAGGTAAAGCCAAGAGTACTTAAAACTCATCCTTATTGGACATAAAGGACCAGTGTAGAGGGCCATATTCCTATTACAATTATTAAATAAATAAATCTTAACATATTTTAAAAACATACCCTTCAAAAAGGTATGATTTTTCTTTCCCTTGAATTCTGGGATACAATCTGTGGTGATACTGACATCAAGGGCAAGACAGCCAGCCACTGGTATCTCAGCCTTGCCTTTCTGGATTCCCCTCTCCTAACCCTCGCACAGCAGGCTCTTTAAACTAATGTTATTACTGTTCTTGAGGTTTGCTCCATATGGAGATTGTAATATTGCATCTTTAGGGTCATGCTTAAGCACATAGCATATTGCCAGCTCCCAGATGACCTGCATTAGTCAGATCAGGCCAGCATTTCAAAACAAATATCCTCTGGCTTGTGAAAAAAAATGGAGGGATGGTTTCAGAGCCAGTATATGGGTATATTTTGTTAATTACTTTTAGACAATGGCCTGTGGTATTGGGAGCAGGCATGTTGCTCCCTCCAGAAGTATTTGAGCTTATTCTGGCCATGGTTGTGTTCCTTGCCTGTGGAACACTCGGAGCAGAAACTAGAGTGTGGCTCAGAAAGTTCCCTCAATGGCAAGGGTGCCCTGAGTGTTACTGGAGCAGGATGAACAGAGAACACCGAGGAGGAGGAGAAGATATAAAGGAGAAGGGGAGACCGAGAAAGGGAAGAGGGAATCTGGAGATGAAAGGAAAACCAGATAAGGAAGGATGGGCCATGAAGTGGTAACGAGGAGACAGAAATAATGTGAAGAGAATCTACCGCCTATTTTCTTGGTGCTTGTGAAAGTTCATTTTCTGGCATTTCAGTGTCCCAGTTAGAATCTATGCTAATAATTCCAGCAGTGGGAATATGTAACACATTGCGTGTAAATTCTTTCTGCATATTAACTAACCTAGGTTCAGTGGATTGCCAAATCCCAACATGTCATATGCTTGGTTCTTTTCTTTCTTCCTCCATTTTTGTTTTCATTTCATTATAGAAAGCATGGCTGTTTCCTGCCACCTGGCCAATATTTTCAGGTTACAAAGTTTAACCCAAGCAAAGGGTCGTTTTTTAACTCTTTAGAAACATCTAAACGTGTAAAAGGAGAGGCATTCCTGAGAAGTATAAATACACGTCACACTCACTAGTGTATCTCCCAGGTGCAGTTGAAGGAAAAAGACCTCTAAATCCAAGTAATCAGATTAGTGGATCACAGATACAGGTTAGAATGAAAATCCAATTAGTCAGTGATGTTCTGCAGTCAACAGTCTCTGTGTTAATGTGGCTTCAGCTTTATAAATGATAGTTAACTAGAGGTCATCTGTTTGAGTGCTAATCTAGGCAGTTTTATGCATACAGAACAGTGAATTCAGGTGTGAGCAAGTAAAGGTAGGCCCTGAATTTCAGTGCACAACTGCCAAATTGTTAGGTTGGGTATACTTTCAAAGGTTGTCATTAAGCAGCTAGAAATGGACCCAGATCATAATGTTTGAATCTAAGGTCTTCATTCATCCGATCAAATGTAGGTGCGGCTATGAGTTTAATCTGCAGATCCAAATTTTGGGGCTGTTCTAATTTAGGGCATATCTACATGAGGAAGTTTATGCTGGATAGGTAGAATGTGAATTTAATGTGCTATAGCTATTTCAAAATAGATCCCCGTGTGGGCACATTCTGCAATAGCTGTTCTGGTCAATTTCCCTGTACAGACAAGCCCTTAAAGTTTTGGTTCAGGCCTATCTTTAGGAGGAAATAATCAAGTAGGATCTTCTGCGCAGTATGTCTCCTTTTGCCATGTTACTTTTGTTGTCGTCTTTGAGGGGAAAAGACAAATGTTTATATGTTTTGCTTTTAAGATATCCAAATATGAAGAATATTACTTTTTATTTTTTTGTTGGGCAGAGACTTTGAATAATACTTGAAGCAACTGCCTGGACTTTTGCTTCAAAGCTGAGGTATTAACTCCTGAGTAGTAGGGATTGTAATGGAGAGGCTAGCACCTGACTAATATACAGGGACAAAGCCTTTGGAAAATGGCAGTTGGATTTCTAAGTCACTTTAGAAAAAAATTGTGGACAAGGAGGATCCAGTGGATATACTGTACTTAGATTTTCAGAAAGCCTTTGATAAGGTCCCTCACCAAAGGCTCTTAAGCAAAGTAAGCTGTCATGGGATAAGAGGGAAGGTCCTCTCATGGATCGGTAACTGATTAAAAGATAGGAAACAAAGGGTAGGAATATATGATCAGTTTTCAGAACAGGGAGTGGTAAATAGTGGTGTCCCCCAGGGGTCTGTACTGGGCTCATTCCTATTCAACATATTCATAAATGATCTGGACAAAGGGGTAAACAGTGAGGTGGCAACATTTGCAGATGATACAAAACTACTCAAGATAGTTAAGACTCAGGCAGACTGCGAAGAGCTACAAAAGGATCTCTCAAAACTGGGTGACTGGGCAACAAAATGGCAGATGAAATTCCATGTTGATAAGTGCGAAGTAATGCACATTAGAAAACATAATCCAACCTATACATATAAAATGATGGGGTCTAAATTAGCTGTTACCACTCAAGAAAGAGATCTTGGAGTCATTGTGGATAGTTCTCTGAAAACATCCACTCAATGTGCAGCGGCAATCAAAAAAGCTAACATGTGGGAATCATTAAGAAAGGGATAGATAATAAGACAGAAAATATCATATTGCCTCTATATAAATCCATGGTATGCCCACATCTTGAATCCTGAATGCAGATGTGGTCGCCCCATCTCAAAAAAGTTGTATCAGAATTGGAAAAGGGTCAGAAAAGGCAACAAAAATTATTAGGGGTATGGAACGGCTGCCATATGAGGAGAGATTAATAAGACTGGGACTTTTCAGCATGGAAAAGAGATGACTAAGGTGGGGTAAGATAGAGGTCTGTAAAATCATGCTTGGTGAGGAGAAAGTAAAGAAGGAAGTGTTATTTAGTTCTTCTCATAACCCAAGAACAAGGGGTCACCAAATGAAATTAATAGGCAGCAGGTTTAAAACAAACAAAAGGAAGTATTTTTTCGCACAGTCAGTCTGTGGAACTCTTTGCCAGAGGCTGTTGTGAAGGCCAAGAGTATAACAGGGTTCAAAAAAGAACTAGATAAATTCACAGAGGATAGGTCCATTAATGGCTATTAGCCAGGATGGGCAGGGATGGTGTCCCTAGCCTCTGTTTGCCAGAAGCTGGGAATGGGCGACACGGGATGGATCACTTGATGATTACCTGTTCTGTTCATTCCCTCTGGGGCACCCGGCATTGGCCACTGTCGGAAGACAGGATGCTGGGCTAGATGGACCTTTGATCTGATCCAGTAGGACCGTTCTTATGTTCTTGGAGTGAATCAAGAATAGAGCCATTTTTAAATGGATCAGTGTAGCCTCATCACCACTACTCACGTAGTAGAAAAAGGCAGCAACCTCCAGTGCAGTCTGTAAGTTGTGGTAGTAACTGTGGTGTGCTGATATAACTGCCAACCTCCTGCATTTCATTCACTAACAGCCATCCTTGTCACCTCTGCATAGGTGAAGTATATTTTACGTACAGTAAATAACTGTGAAATGTCACCATTTAGTAATATTTTCTTTCTTCCTTCAGGTTACAAGACCCTTTTGAAAGGAATTTCAGGGAAGTTCAGCAGTGGAGAACTTGTTGCAATTATGGGTCCTTCTGGGGCTGGGAAATCAACACTCATGAATATCCTGGCAGGGTACAGGTCAGTATAAATGACCACGCTGATAATTTAGTCTGACCTCCATTGAAAAAGCAAAAGGACTCTGTAGTGGTCCCTCGCTCTCGAGTGGGGAGGGAGGCCACTCTGCCTCACTCCAGGCACACAGTAATCAATAGTCTGGGGGGACATTCTGACCGTCTGGGCGGGGCAAGAGCACAAGCCATCTTTAGCTACAGCCTGCAGGCTGGAGCAGACCGCAAACACAGTCTGGGGCCAAACACTGGCTGGGGCTAGTCAAAGCCTGGCATAGGGCCTTCCAGCCAAGGGGAAGTAGGCTGCCACCCCAGGGGTGGGGTTGGCAGCAGGGGGTAGGAGGACCTGGGCCCATCTTACTCCACTGGATCCCAGCCCAGGGCCCCCTCACAGGGCCCCGCTTCTGCCACTGGGTCAGCGGGGATCCCACCGAAACATGGTGACTCATTCTCCAGCAGTGTAACCGGACTAAAGTCTGTTTTCCCGGGACTACTTCCTACCACAGTCTGGGTGTAGAGCTCCGTAGTCCAAAGGTCCTCTGTTTCCTCGGGGTACTTGGCAGCCAGCTGTCCCCACAGCTTCTCAGCGCATTTGTCTGGTGGCAGTCCTGGCAGCTACTTGAGTTACTCATCTGTCTCCTCTGACCACAGGGGGCAGCTCTGCTTGGGGGCAAATCTGGAGTCCTGTAGAACTCTCAGCTCCCTAAAAAAGATGTCTGCTTCCTCCGGTGGTCCAGCCACAACTGAGCTCCAGGGCTCTCCTTTTATACTTCCTGTCCCACCTCTGGACTTCTGAGGGCAGGGTGGATTCAGCTCCACCCACTTGGGGGAGTGTAGTGGTCCTTTGCTCTCTAGTTTGGATGGAGGCCACTCCGCCTCTCTACAGACTCTCACCCAATATTTGTAGAAAATAAGTGCTTCACAAATATTGAATTATACTATCCCCATTGCCATGTTCCTATGTTCCATGCAGCAGACATTTATGAGTTACTTTTTTAAATGCAAAAATGCAAGACTAATATATATTTATTAAAATTCCCAAAATAAAAAATGTCTGCTCACCATCCATCTGATGAATTTGGCCCAAGATTTTATCCGTGGAGTATTTTAAATTAGGTTTTATCGACACTTAAGAATATGTTTCCATCGAAATTTTCAGGATGTAAGAATAATTCTTGATTAAACTGCAATATGTGAAACAACTGGGTGGTTTTCCCTCCCCTCCCCCCATAAGCTGTTGCTTTCTGCAGCTGCTGCCACCAGATCACAAAAAGGAGGGGCAGAGACACCTCACAAACAGCCTTTTCAGAAATGACTCCACATTTCTGCAAGCATCCAGGTGGGCAGCACACTTTTTGCACAAGCTTGAATTAATTTTTTTGCCAAGATGTGACATTTCTTCTGAAACAATAAACACACACACTTGACATGTGCACTCGCTCTACTTTCTGTTTTGGTCCTAAGAAATCACCTAAAAAGTGGCTAAAATTGCCCAATGGGCCCACTCTCTGAGATGTGTAGTAAAGATTATAAAGGTAGCTCTCACGCTAACTCACGTGTTTGTTTCATTTCAGAGAGACAGGGATGAAAGGAGCGATCTTCATTAACGGGCAGCCTCGTGACCTGCGTTCTTTTCGCAAAGTGTCCTGTTACATCATGCAAGATGACATGCTGCTCCCTCATCTTTCTGTCCAAGAAGCTATGATGGTGAACTTTCTTTCTGGTTCTGATTGGTTTGGGGTGTGGGACTAGAGAGAGGCACCCTCCATGCATGAGAACACATTTTTATTCCTTGCTGTGGTTCTAGGTGTTAGACTGGACTTCACTTGAGTCTTCCTGGTTTTGCTGCTGTTTTAAGATCACAGTTAGGGTTCAGAAGAAAATTTGAGATTCATTTCCCCCTCAGGGAAATAAAATACCATGAAAGGCTAGTGTCTGGATAATAATGGCAACAATAGGCTGGTACCAGAGAAGGGCAACTACCAGTATCCTGTCACTTGTTCCATATTCCAGTAGCTGCCAACTACTGGAGTCTGAAATGCTGGTCATGGCCAGCGTTGCCAGACTGAGTGCGTCTGTGAGAGCCCTGTGTGAATCTCTTTCCTGGGAACACTGGCAGGTGACCTGTTAAATCTCCCTGTCAGCTTTCCACATCCTAACCAGGTGATTCCATGCTGGCACGATGCTGCTGTATGCCAGGACTCCAGGCTGTCACTAGTCTTTTGTGCCTGTCTTGGGTCCAGGAGCCCTCAGATACAGCCTCTTTCCTTCTGTCATTTCCTGGACTCCCTGTGAAGAAGCCCAGGCCTTAAAGTAGATATAAAACTCTTCCTCTTCACTCTTGACATAGTGCCCATAGTGCTGAGAGCCAGCTTGAGTGTTCAGTCTGGAACCTTCTGCTGTTTA
This sequence comes from Malaclemys terrapin pileata, assembly GCF_027887155.1. Taxonomy (NCBI): domain Eukaryota; kingdom Metazoa; phylum Chordata; order Testudines; family Emydidae; genus Malaclemys; species Malaclemys terrapin. Next base: position 196,127,787 of record NC_071505.1, read on the forward strand.
GTTTGATGAGAAAATCAGCCCAATAGTTTTTTGTACCAGCCGAACCTTCAATATATAAAGTCAGTAGTTCATGGCTATTATCATTTGGTAAGGGGAAAGGGGCTTTCATCAATTCTCTGTGGCCACAAGGGACCGTTATGATCACCTAGTCTGGCCTATGCCTTATCTATTAACTTTCCAGAGTTGTAATTTTTCTAATACTGATTTCTGGAAGGGATCGTCTCTGTCAGAAAACTTTCCTGGTTCATTTAGTTGAAGTCAAAGTCAAAGACCAATAGGGTAATGTTTTTCAAAGTGGCTGACTAAATTACAGCTGAAAAAAGAGAGCCTCTTTTGGTAAATTGGGCCCAGATGATATACTTTGTCTAAATTAACCACTCAAAGTGCTGACAAAAAATTAATTACTTAACATTTAATTGCTTCTTATAAAGGTAGAGCAGAATTTTTTAGTTACCTCTTAGGACAGCAGATGGCTTCTTATACAGGATTATTTATCTCTCTACTTATTTTCTACATCACTGTAGTATCTGAGCACTTACCAAACACTAATAAATTTATCTTTATAACACTTCTGTGAGGTAGGGAAGTATTGCTATCATCACTTTACAGATGGGGAGCTAAAGCAGAGAGACTGTGACTCATCCAGCATCACACAGAAAGGGTGTGGCAGAGCTAGGAATTGAACTTCCTGCATCCCACTCCGCTTCCTTGTCCACTGGACTATCCTTTCTGATATGATAAAGCATCTCTATTAAGCACTTATTTTTGTTGGTGCCTTGAGTGGTCCCTTAAGAAAGCATGCATATGCCTACACTATACTCATGATTAGAACTTCATAGCTAATACTGCTCTTCTTAAGCTTCTGTTTTCTAATTTCTGCCTCATTTTAGAACAAATTGCCCAAAACCTAACCCGTGGTGCAGACAGCGCTATGTCAGCGGGAGAGCTTCTCCTGTTGACATAGCTGCTGCCTCTCACGGAGGTGGGTTAACTATACTAATAGGAGTAGCTCTTCTGTCAGTGCTTCAGCAGCACAGCTGCAATGGTGTATTTGTGCGATGCAGCATTTTAAGTGCAGACCTGCCCTTAGACTTACAGTGGATATTCCAAAGATGTCATGTTGTTGACCAATTCCAATTTAACTTGCAATATATTGTGTGCTTATATAATAGGTGTCTGCTCATCTGAAACTTCAAGAGAAGGATGAAGGCAGAAAGGAGATGGTATGTATTTTGCTCTTCAAACTGAGGTATTCCTTTGGGTATAAATGCTGCATAGTGAAGATGTCAGAGTGAAATTTATATAGCTTGAGTTTGTATCTAAAATTGAATTGCAATTCATGTGCAAGAATGGGGTAAATTATAACATAACAAAGTTGACAGCTGTTATTATGTGGGAGGGATAGTAAAACCCTACAAATGACAGTAAGTTTGATTAGGTAAACATGAAAGATTTATTCAAATATATTGCAGTTTTTGTGGGACCTTTTTAGTTGCACTTTGTGACTCAAATGTTTGGACCTGCATGCCTCAGGGCACACACACCCTTGCACATGCCCATACTAATCCCCAGTGCCTGGCTACGAGTACAATTCCGTTGCTGTGTGCGTGCACCTAGGAATGGACAAACATAATCAATAGCTCTTACAACTGCTGCAGAAATTTGCAAGCATAAGTCAGGTACTGGACACATAAGGGCAGAGTCTTTGGGTACATCTTGCCAGGCAGAAAGGGTGTGTTTTTCAATCATGTTAGTTCAGTTGAGTTAATACAATTAAAAAGCTCCATGAAGGTGCAGGCTAACACATCTCAAACTGTGTTAGCTTGCCGCTGCGTGGTCTAGTGGGGAGACTAAGCTTAAAATACAGCCAGCCGATATGGCTTCCGACATGTTAGCCTGCATCTTAATGGGACTTCTTGTTAGGCTAACTCAGTTGAAGTAACAGAATTGGAAAATGCAGCCTTTTTGTCTGGCAAGCCAGGGCCTTTGAAAATGTGGACCTGCGTGCCAGTGTTCCTAGGCAGACTTGCAGCTCAGGTGCTCATCGCTGTGTGGGTGGGGTTACAGGAGCATTCCCATGAATGTGATAAAAGACCTATTCATTGTGTGTAGATGTTTTAAAACAGAAAGTCATTGGGGAGGGGAGGATGACAACTGAAGCTAAAAATAAAGAAATCACAGCCCTGGTGAAAGCAGAAACAGTTCAGGTTGTTGAGAGATTCACAAGAAGCAAAATATTAGGTCAGGGTTTTTTTGCTAAAATAAGATTCTTTTGTTAGGTGGGGTTATTTTTGCATGCTTAAAGCTATGTTTTTGTCCAGCATAAAATGACATTAACAAGCAAAAGACACGTCTCTATGTGTCTTAATATAGGAAGCCTTTAGTGTGATTGTGGGCAATGCTGGGGCTAATGGGTCTTGCATAACAATGTGTTCCTGTAGTTAAAGCAGTGACTACATGTCAAGAGAACTGGGTTCTATTCCTGGCTCTGTTACTGACTTGCTGTATTACTTTGAGCAAGTCTGTGACTCAGTTATCCCAGCTTTAAGATGTGGATGGTAATACTTCCCCATCCTTTTAAAAGGCTCCGAGGTCTTCTTTCAAGAGGAACTATAGAAGTCTAAACTATTATTTTAATAATTCAGTGTTGTATAAGTGACATTATGGGATGAATCCTGCAGTGCTTGTGTAACCCACACATCTCCTGGGTGTGGTGCTCTGTCCCCAGACTACTTAAAGATTAGTGAGTCTGCTACAGCCCTTAACTAAGGCTGTGTGGCTTTTAGCTCATGCAGTAGAGGCTTATACATTTAGCTCCAGAGGTCCCAGGTTCGATCCTGTCTGCCAATGACCAGGGTCTGTTGGTGTTATACGTGGGGGCTCGTCCGGGATATCAGCTGGGAAGTCTCTAAAGCTCAGAATGTGCGTCCTCAGCTAAGTAAAGTATGTAACCCACACACCTCCTGGGTGTGGTGCTTTGTCCCCTCTAGTGGCACTGAGACCACTTAGAGATTAATGAGTCTGCTACAGCCTTAGCTAAGGGCCATGTGGCTTTTAGCTCATGAAGTAGAGGCTCATGCACTAAGCTTCAGAGAACCCAGGTTCGATCCCACCCGCCGACGACTGGGGTCTGTTGGTGTTACACTTACTCAAGCAAAACTCTTGTTGAAGTCGATGAGAATTGTTTCTGAGTAAAGACTGCAGGAACTGGCCTGTTTTTTTATTGCTACTTGTAAGAACCCATAGGCCTAGAACTATGGTCTCTAGCAGGTGCTGCTTCCTCATCAGCACCCGGGGCCCACGTAGGGTTGCTGATAAGGGGAACTGAGAGGCTAAGCACTGCAGGAAATCCCATTCTAAAAGGCATGAGTGACAGCTTTCCTTGATTGGCTGGCACTCCCCATATAAACCAGGAAACCATTTCTGGGAGTCGTCTGAGCAATACAGACCTCTGGTGTGCTTCTGCCTTCGATCCCCCTCGCTGCAACTCGCCTTGATTCCCTGCTCTCGACCTAGGCTCAGCTTCTGAGCCCAGCCTTGTTTTATTGTCTCTGGCTTAAGACCATTGCAGACTCTGTGAAAGACCCTGGCCCAGCCTGACCCAATTCTCGCCTCACACTCCCAAGTTGGTAATGGACTCTGACTTTGCGGTTTTGACCTGCCCTTGACCTCTGACCTTCAGCCCTGATACCAGCAGCTCATTCCTTGCCCACAGGCCACCCATGACCCAATCCTAACTTACTACTAGTACTGCTTAAATACAGACACTTCCCGGGTTATGCACACCTGACTTACGCAAATTCGGACTTACAGAAAAAGTTCCATAAGTTCCGTAAGCTTTTTTTTTTTTTTTGCGCGATTGTTGGGTATACATTCCCGACTTATGCGAAATTCGACTTACGCAAGGTATTCCAGAATGGAATGCTTGCATAAGTCGGGGAGCATCTGTACAACACAACTCTATCTCAAACAGATTGCTCTACGTAAACATAAATAACTAAAGCCTTAAATTTGTTAAATGAGTTAGAACAAACAGGTGGTGAAAATCATTGACTTTCATGGAGTTATGTTGACTTTACACCAGTTGAGGATCTGGCCCATTATCTTTTACAGTAAAGAATAGCTGCTAAGGCAGGTTGCAGGCATCCTTAGCCAATATGGTCTGGCTCTTGTATGGTGAGCGGGGCATGTTTTACACAGCTGGATATAGTTAGCATATTGTATAAAATTCCTTGAGAAAATACCAGTGGCACCAGCAACCTGCTGCTTCATAGAATCAGAAAACTAAAGGTCTTGATTCTCAGTGACACTGAGGCTGTTTTATGTCATTCTGGCAACATAAAGAGGTCTAAAAGTGAGTGTAAACTTTACGGCCCCTTTGCTGTGCTAGAGCTATGTGAAGTTGCTTTAGTGTATGTAAACAGTCTGGGGTCAATCCTGAGGTCCTGACTCACTTTTTACTAAGGCCTTTCTCATTATAGCCAATGGAGGCTTGGTCTGAGTTAGGACTTAGAAAAGCTGAGTAAAGTCTTCAAAAGGAGGACCCTTGTGTTTTAATGGCTATGCACGTTTAGAATAATAATAATAATAATTAATAAAAAGGTATGAGTTAGTGGTCCACTGCATCTGCATCTTTGAAGGATGGTTAAATGAAAATGTCACCACTTGTAGTGTGGACTCCTCAAAATTTTTGCTGCATTTTCTTTCCGTGGGGGTTCAAGATTTGGGGTGTCTGTGATTTTTGTGGGTACTGTCACTTTTTCTTTACTGGAAGAAGTGCCAGATTTTAATTTCCGTTAACCTAGTATAAATGCTGAGGGGCCATTTTGTTCTCCCCAGATCCAGGCATCATTTAGACATCTCACCTCATCTGCATGGAAATGGCAAAGGAGGTGGGGGATCAGCCACCAGCGGGGCACAATCTACTTTACCAGGGCCCACTAAGGTTGCTTTCTGGTACAGAAATCCATACAGGGAAAGGGGGTCAGGGCTAAGTGAGTGAGGATGGGAAGCGGATGGCCCCATATTGACTGGTTGTATAGCTGGAGAGAGAGTGCAGCCTGGAGCTATATTCCTTTTTTCTATGATGTATCAGGGCAGCTGTGACCACGAGGAGTCCATGGTAGATTGCTTTGAACCACACTACCTGGGTTCATGGGGTGAGGTCAGGTGCACAGGGCCTCTCAGGGATGGCCCGCCAGATTTCAGACAGATCCCGGGGGTATCTGCCAGGGTTTGTGGATGCTCCGTGGCCTATTGACTCAATGACTTAAGAGGAACGCTGCTTGAGAATCTCAGAGGTTTCCTCCCACTCTGCCCCTTCCTGCAGCATTAGCTGTGGCTGTGCTGCTAATAGATGAGAGACTGGAAAACCCTTTCTGACCTGTGTGGTGGTCACTTCACACCCTTCCTGAAGCATTCAGAGATTGTAATACATTTCCTTTGCCTTTGTTTCTGACCTAATTGTGCACACAAAAGGGATGACAAAAGCTATGTGAAACTCTTAGAAACATAATAGGGCACGAGGCTCTCTCAGATACTGGTATATGTTCCTTTCTGAAGTGTTCTGTACATCCTCTAAGTATCCCAGAGAATCTGCATAAATCATGAGGGGTTCTTCAGAGAGAGAAATCCATAGGAATACTTTTTTGCTGGATGCTTTGATTCACTCAAGTAGGATTCCTTTATTAGCCAAACAGGATGCTCCGCAGATTTCAAATGAAAAATGTTTTGTTTAAAAAACACCTACGTCTCAGCAGCGATAACTGTTTCTTGTATTCGTGCAAAAAACTTGTTAACTTGCTCACACCTCAGGGAATGTGAGATGAAAAATGTATAGCAAACATTCAGCCCAGACAAGCCAATTCATTTGTTCAGATTCCCAGTGTAATTTACATGCAAACTCCTCAAGGAAGGGACTGGAACTTGCATATTTGTACCACATGTAGCATGGTGGGGGTCAGATCATGAGTGGGGCCCCCGGGCTCTATTGCAATATAAGTAATACATTATTAATAACCATTCTGCTGTGTAAATATTTAATAATAATAAATAGCTTCTATCATCAATTTATTTATTTTTTTGAAGAATTTGATTTAGCCTGAATATTGTTGCTTGTTTAAAATAGTGACTGGGAGAATGGGAAATGATAGATGTAACCTTTCCTCCTATCCCCTCTCTTTGATTCTGGGATCTAGAACAGTGGTTCTCAACCTTTTCCATACTGTAACACTATGTGAAAACAGAATCAAGTTGAGACCGCCCCACCCCTTTGTTGACTTGTTGAGAACCCATGATCTAAGGGGTTTATCTTCAACAATATTATTTTTCTATAAAATTTTGTATTAATTTTTTTAAAGTGTTTCATTGTTTTCATGGAATCTAATCCAGAAAGATGAGCACCTGCAGCTCCCACTGAAGGCAATGGGAATCAACACAGTGGCAGTTGCAGGGGTTCAGCACCTTTCAGAATCAGGCCCTTATGTACTTGTCACCATGTTAGATTTCTGCAAAGTACATTATCTCCAGCCAAGCCAATTTTAGCATGAGCAAAGCAGCAAAATTCCCTTCCTACACTCCAGTGTGGTGTCAATGTCAGTGCCTAGTAAGTGTCCTCCTTTTGGGGACTATAAATTATAATTTGAGAAGTATAGGCCTTGTTTATGTAGTAGTCCCATTGAAATCAATGAGATACTCACATGAGTCAAGGCTACAGGATCAGGCCCACAGTTGCTGAAAGAAAAAAATTATGGCAGCCAGTACTTTTCTTCTCTTGCCCCCCAAGACACTGGGTCACATTGTCCTACATCAGTCCGTGATCTGTGTCAAGTCCTGAGGACCCATATGAGATACTGCCTGTGACAATCAAGCTTTAGGTGTTCCAAACTGGTCCCCAAGAAAAATGGAGGCACCCAAAATCAGTGGCCACTTTTAAAAATGTAGGCCTTGAGGAGCAGAGATATTAGATGAAAATAAGTTAATATACTCTAGAAACTACTGAGTTCTACTGTTTAATTCTACGATTCCCTTGTAAATAGAAATCTAGAAAATCTACAAAAAGTGGTGTTTGCTTTGCTGTATGTTATCTGTTCATAAATCATAAAGCTCTTATGACATCTGGCTCTGAGGACAAACCCAAGTCCTGATTGCAAATAAAAAAAAATATTGCCATTAGAGGACCAATTCCTGTTCACTTTATACGAGGAAGAAATCCCACGGAAGTTAATGGGACTAGTCATGTGAGAAAGGTGACCAAACTTTGGGTCATAATGAGAAATGATGTTTTCTGGAGCCCTACCTACTAATCTAGTAGACATGAAAATCCAACTGTTCTGACATTATACTGAGACGAGATAAATGGTAACGTAGGTTCAACTGGTTTGTTTTCATCCTTTATAGAAAAACCTGTGATAATGGTAAGAGATGTTCTGGGTTTTTTTGTGTGGTAACAATCTAAATGACCCATGTTGTTGCTTTGATCCTGTCCCCAGGTAAAGGAGATCTTGACAGCTCTGGGTTTGCTGACATGTGCCAATACAAGAACTGGAAGTCTTTCTGGGGGCCAGAGGAAGCGTCTTGCCATTGCTTTGGAGCTGGTGAACAACCCGCCAGTTATGTTTTTTGATGAACCTACCAGGTAAGTCAAGGCCAAATGTTAGAAAGTAGACTACTGCTACTGTGGGTGGGATTCATAGAGGTATTTAGGCACCTAACTCCCATTGATTTAAATGGGACTTAGATGCCTATCTACTTTTGTGATTCCGCGCCCCCCCCCCACCCCTGCATGTGCTAGAGAACAATCACAGAACATACTAGCCTTGTTAGCATTTTAGAATAGCTGAAACAGAAGAAAATTAAGACTTTCCTTTGAAACGCAGATACTAGATTATATGCTGCATGAAGTTATGTAGCTTCATGTTTGCTACACTCACCTTTCATTGCTAGGAAATGCTTAAAATATTTGCATCAGCATCTGTAAAACCTATAATTTTTGAATACTGATTTTAAAGGGCCTGATTTGCCACTGTGTTACTCCAGGTTACTCTGGGATAATATTATAGAAAGCAACTGAGTTACACCTGTTTAAAACCATAGAGCAATGCAAACCCCAAGAAATCGTTTCAGTAGGGTCACCATTTAGTGCACCAGGTTACTGTTGTAACCTGACATGACATGGGGCTATTAAAGGTGGTTGTTAGGGAAACAATATGGAAGAGGGCGATTGAGAGAAATCCTAGAGGGATCTCCCAGAAGAGCGGCAGAAAAAATTCTTCAGATTATAATGTGTAGTTTCCCTTGAAGTGAAGATGGCCAATCAGCTTAAACATTTTTGATAATTGCATTTTTAATTTAATACATTTAGGATCAAATTCTGCTTCAGGAAGACACTCATGACAACCCTGAAGTTAGTTGGGCCATAGATGTGTATCTGAGAGTAGAATCTGGCCCTTAGTTTGTTAGAACCCATGCATTAATCAGAACCCACAATCCTAGAATTTGAAAATTGCATACGGTAACCCTGTGAAGAACTTCCATTTTAATTAAGTATGATGCATGCTTGATAAAGGAAAAGGCCAAGGGAAGAGAGAAATAAGAACCCAGAGATACTGTGTGGTGTAGTGTTAGATGATAAAGATGTATTTTGTAAAAAGATAATAATGAGAGACAGAAACATCATAGCACATGTATTATTTTGAACAGTTGCATATGGAACCACATCTAATAAACACCTCTGTGCCTTTTTTTTCAGTGGCTTGGACAGTGCATCTTGCTTTCAGGTTGTCTCTCTCATGAAGGCGTTAGCCCAGGGTGGCAGGTCCATCATCTGTACTATTCATCAACCAAGTGCCAAACTGTTTGAGTTATTTGATCAGGTACCTTTCAGAAATTCTTCTGGTTTACATATTTGTTTAAATATGTTGTATGTATAATTGGTGCAGGCTGGAGATAATGCAAAATCACAGATCATGTCCCAAATCAGTATCACTAGAGTTGTAGGTTTGAACAAAATATGATTTTTCACTTTTTCCCTTCATGTTCCTGTTTTTATATTATATTATTTATTTATTTGATTTTTAAAGAATCTGGCTGGTAAATTTTAGAAGTCATGATTATCGCACTCCTGAATTTTGGGTCCTTTCCTGCCAATGTTTTGTGTGTTATAGTAAATAAGAATTAGTATGAGTGCGTTACTCTTAAAGTCTGTAATGTTGATAGGCCAAATTCTCATCCTGGCTACTCTGGTGTAAATTGAGAAAATTCCATTAATTTTTGATGGAATTACTCCGGTTTGATCCTGAATAACTGAGAACAGATTGCTTTTTTGTATTCATGTGAAAGAATAAAACAGAAAATTGAAGGCTGTCAGAAATCTTTGTTCACACTGATGGCAGGATATGGTCTGTTCCTGTTTAGATTAGATTTAAATTTACTTTAATCTTCTTATGCCATTTAAGTGAGAGTTGTGAGAGCTTAGAGAAAACCCACTCTACAGTAGGTGAACAAGCTCTTGAAGATTGCCACTCTTTCAATGAGTTTAAATGAAGTCAACAGAGAGGCTAAAAGCAAGACTAATCAAGCTATTTCTTACTGTTCTTCCTTCTCCTCCTGTTCCCCCATTGCCCCCTGAATTCGCCATCCCCATCTTCATACCAAAAACACGAATAATTTATGGAAATAAGATGGCACAGTCATGCCATTTCCAGCCTGCTTTCCAACCTGTGTCTATGGGATGAATTATGATGTTTCTATGTTAGTACACTACTAGCCCTGAAGGGGTTGTTTTGCAGAGTTCATATCTTGAACATCTCTAATATTCTGCAGATTTTCCATTAATTGTAGTTCCACGTTCAGTGTTGACAAATCTTTTCAATCTGTTGCTATTTTCTTCCAAATCAAACAGCTACTCACTGACTACTCCAGTTGCTATGAGAAAGCAGGTAGACACTGTGATGGGTTGGATCACAGAAACCCCCTTGGGAACTGCCAAGTGATGTGCTAAGACTACTTCTGCCCCTGCTTTCCTGCCCTGGCAGCTTAGGACTTAGGACATGCCAGTCTGCTCCAACACAGACCCAGGGTCTCAACCACGTGCCCCAAAGCTGCAGACTTAACTGAAAGCAACTTACAGAAGTGTTCCTGTCTTTAACACTCAGATGCCCAACTCCCAATGGGGTCTAAACTCCAAATAAATCTGTGTTACCCTGTATAAAGCTTATACGGGGTAAACTCATAAATTGTTCGCCCTCTATAACACTGATAGAGAGAAACGCACATCTGTTTGGTCCCCCTCCCCCTCAGGTATTAATTCATACTCTGGGTCAATTAATAAGTAAAAAGTGATTTTATTAAATACAGAAAGTAGGATCTAAGTGGTTCCAAGTAGTAACAGACAGAACAAAGTGAATGACCAAGTGAAATAAAATAAAACACGCAAATCTAAGCCTAATACAGTAATACAACTGAGTACTGATAAAATCTCACCCTGAGAGATGTTTCAATAAGTCTCTTTCACAGACTGGACTCCTTCCTAGTCTGGGCACAATCCTTTCCCCTGGTACAGTCCTTGTTCCAGCTCAGGTGGTAGCTAGGGGATTCCTCATGATGGCTCCCCGCTTTGTTCTGTTCCTCGCATAAGGCAGGAACCTTTGTCCCTCTCTGGGTTCCCACCCCCTCCTTCTCAATGGAAAAGCCCCAGGTTAAAGATGGATTCCAGTTCAGGTGACATGATCACATGTCACTGTAAGACTTCATTACCCACTTGCCAGCACAAACGTATACAGGGAGACTTACAAGAAAACAGAGCCATCTGCAGACAGTTGTCCTGGTTAATGGGAGTCATCAAGATTCCAAACCACCATTAATGGCCCACACTTTGCATAATTACAATAGGCCCTCAGAGTTATATTTCATATTTCTAGTTTCAGATACAAGAGTGGTACATTTATACAAATAGGATGACCACACTCAGTAGATTATAAATTTTGTAATGATACCTTACAAGAGACCTTTTGCGTGAAGCATATTCCAGTTACATTATATTTAAACTCATGAGCATATTTTCATAAAATCATATAGAGTGCAACATCACAGACACATTCAAAGGTTCTGATGTTTCCTCACTTTCTCTATCTTTTATTTTTCAGCTCTATGTTTTAAGTCAAGGACAATGTATTTACCGTGGGAAAGTGTTAAACCTTGTCCCTTATTTGAGAGATTTGGGTTTAAACTGTCCAACCTATCACAATCCAGCAGATTTTGGTAAGGAAAATTAAATAACTTTTCCAGTTTGCTTATTTTCCTTTTGATTAGCTCTTCTGGGTGAAATAGAAATAGTGAGGCTTTTATTGGTTTTTGTTTCTATATTTTTACTGTGTCAGTGTGGAATGAGTCCCCTGTTTTTTGTAAATCATTTTAATGCCATCTAGTGGTGGGACTAATTAGTGACTTTTTCTGATTGAAATGCAAACTATGGAATAGTAGGAAATGAAAGGCAGAATATGTGTCACGCCTATAAACTTCCACGGTTTTCTAATGAAACCCCACAGACCTTGTGAAAACAATACTATATCATTCTATAGTCATAGCTAAGTGTTTCACAGCAGCAGTAGGGACCAGAATAAATAGGTCTGCAATCCATATAATGAGTACTAAGGCAGCCAGACATTCATTATATTTCCTTTAAAATGTTGTATTTAACAAGTATTAGCAGCAGAAAAATGTAGGCTTTTTACAAAGAAATATTGTGCATTTAAGGCCTGCTTCTGCTCCCATTGAAATCAGTGGTAAAAGTTGTTATTGACTTCAGTGTTGCAGGATTAGGCCCCAATAGCCAAGCCTGTGACTAATGTATGGTGTAGAATGAGTAAATCTCCTCTAAATGCTCTATGTAGTGATGGAGGTTGCATCTGGTGAATACGGGGACCAGAACAGTCGGCTGGTCAGAGCAGCACGGGAAGGGATGTGCAACACAGACTACAAGAGAGATGCTGGTGGCGAGAATGAACTGAACCCCTTCTTATGGCATCGACCCTCTGACGAGGTAAATCCATGCAAAGCACTGAAGGGGAGGGAGGTTGAGAGAAATAATCGAAATATTAAGTAAGTAGCGGAGAGCTGTGCATGTTCTGCTGCATGGAACTGGGGCTTGTTAGTGAACAGTAAATAAGATTCTGCAAGGAGCTTAGTTTGTTGTGTTGTGTGTCACCTCAGGACTCTTCATCCACAGAAGGCTGTCACAGCTTCTCAGCCAGCTGCCTCACCCAGTTCTGCATCCTCTTTAAAAGAACTTTTCTCACCATCATGAGGGATTCGGTAAGGCTGCTTTTAACATACTTTTGTAGCCAAGGGCACTTTTCGTGTGTTTGTGAGGGTGGTGTCCTGGGTTTAACTTCAGCATCCACCTTATGTGCGTGCAGATTGGCACAGAACTTTAAAACACGGAGGTTGTGTTTTGCGTCTCAGTAATTATAGTATGAGAGTGGAGAATCAGACATTTTTGACTGGTATTCAGATAGGAGAAATATCTGAAAAAAATCCCATCCAGGGCCTGATTCTCTGCTACTCTACACTTTGTGCAGTCATTACCCCAGTGCAAAGGGAATGCAAAGTTGCACCAGTGTAAATGATTCTGCAAACTGCAAGGCAGTGGAGAATCAGGCTGTTATTAATTACAGTGTCATAAGGGGAGGGTTGGGATAAATTTGTCCTTTTCAAATATTACTGGCCAGTTAGTGAGGTGAAGTCACCGTGTGCATTGTGTATGTGTTTGGGTGTATGGAGGCTGCACAGCAGCAGGAATCTTCGGAAGAATTCTCAGGTCACTCAGCTAGAGTTCCTTTTGTGGCTCTGAATGGCTACACTGGATTAGGAGCGTCACCACCCTTTGAAATGCTGCAGCCTGCATTTCCACATGTGCCAGCATGGGACTGTTGCCCCCGTTGGTCAAAGCTCCCAATAGTTAATTAAGGTAAATTAAAATGTTTAGGTAAGACACTATAATTAATCTTAATGTCAAGGAATTATTATTCATCCAAAAAGATATATCCAGCTTCAGATTTTCCAGATTACCTGTCTAGGCATTATCCACTTAACTCATAATTTTCTTTGCTAGTTATCTACTGAGGCTACCCCACAGATGTCTTCAAAAGACCACCCTCTCATTGTATAATAGTTTCCTCGTCTCTTCCCGGTGGGATGCTCAGATTGGGCAGTTAATAGCTATAACTTAAGGAAATTTCTTTTTGCTTAATCATAAAGATGTGACTATTCTAGATTTTCTTCCGGCCTCTGTACCTGGTGCCATATCTATTGTAGTGATACTGAATTACTGAGAGAATACCAAGAGCTAATCAATGTCAGATTAAATTGGTTTTGTCAATATAAACTCAAAATGTCTTGTTTGACTCTTTCAAAGCCCTTTCTATTATGTTTCAGCTACTTTTTAGGCAGAGAAAGTCTGCTTCTCTTGAGGAAGTATGCCAGTGGCTACACAGAGATTGTCAGACACTATTCTGGGACATCCTCAGTTACAGCCTTTGCCTGGAGAGCAAAATTCTGTTTTCCATTGGTCCTTGTATCTGATTGGCAGGGGTACATCTAGAAATTCCATTAATGGAGCTTTGTCTGTCTGGAGCCCAATTAGCTAGTGGAAAATGACCATTTCTAAATAGTTCATTTTAGGATATATTTAAGATTTTTGCTGGCTGGTTAGTTGATTTTACATACAGTGTGGTAGCTGTTAGATCCAAACATGCTGATCAGAGATACTACTTTTCCTTGCTCCTAGGTCCTGACACATTTGCGGATCACATCACACATTGGAATTGGACTTCTTATAGGCTTGCTATATTTAGGGATTGGAAATGAAGCTAAGAAAGTCTTAAGCAACTCTGGCTTCCTCTTTTTTTCCATGTTGTTCCTTATGTTTGCTGCTCTTATGCCAACTGTCCTTACGTGTGAGTACTGACCACGTTGTTACTATATTTTTTGTAAAGAAGTTATTTTAGCTGGAATGAAGTAATCAGTGCTGGAGTATACCTATTTCATGTGAAACCACGTATGAATTTTGGCTTAATTTTGAATAAAAGTGAGTACATTTTGCACTCATTTGACTAATTGCACTGGATAGAGAAAAATTTCCAGCTCTGATCTGGAATTTGCCATGGTCCGAAGATGCCAGTGATGTGACCCTGTGTTGTATGTATACAATGTATATGGATAGGGACTAGGGTGACACCGCCAAGCTTTTTAACTTGTGACTCTTTAACGATAGGGCTGTCACCATAATCATGTGAGGGACTTGCAGAGCCTGCAAGGTTTTACATTGTAGGCTGTCATCTTAGATTCCCTCCAGGACAGGAAAGAAGACTTGTGGCTTTCAACTTTTAACCACATAGTTTTTAGTTTACAAAGCCTCTTTAAGGGAGAGCCATGTCATCTGAGCAGCCAGTGCACGTATTTGTCAATGAGCTACTCTCCAGGCTGACCTCTTGTGCCTCAAGAGACATGATTCAGTGTGTTGCTGGTCTGACAATTGTTTTGGAGTTCCAGACACACTGTAGTATTGCAGCTTCTCAGAATTACAAATGGGTAGGATATTATTATGCACAAGCATGTCACACTCTAACAGTGTAAGTAACCAGCTTATTAATTTTTATTCTATCTAGTTCCTCTTGAGATGGGTGTATTTCTCAGAGAGCATCTGAACTACTGGTACAGTCTGAAGGCCTACTATCTAGCTAAAACCATGGCTGATGTCCCTTTTCAGGTATATACTTTTGAATAAACCACAGAGCATTTTTATTGTATCCACTTGCAAATGAAGTAGATATCAGCATTTCATCAGTGTTTTAATCTCATTTAAATACCAGAGTGGTGGAAAACTGCCTGTGTGTTAGTGTATGAGCTTCCTGACTTAAACCAAACACCCTTTGGGAATAAATGGCAGGCCCTTATTGAAATCAAGATCCTGTGTCTAACCTGAGCTTTCCTGAATAAATAAACTAAAGAAAGACAGGGGCTTTTCATTTGTTTTTGTGCCTAGTGGCTGCAAAGGGCTGGTAGCAAGTGGAAGCTGTGTTTTTAGTCTAAGGTAGCATGCAAGACATGATAGATTTGATAGGATGTGATGGATGTACTATCTCCCCTCTGAGCATCATCACTTTCAGTACAGCATTGAGGGATGAGAGAGATGGGTTAAGTGGGATATAATGCTTTCTAGGTGTTTATATTGCTTTCAGCAACACTGAAACGCTCTGTATCGCTTTTGGCTTGAGTCTATAATGTAGTAACTGCAGATATATCTTTCTGCAGATTATGTTTCCTGTGGCATATTGCAGCATCGTGTATTGGATGACTTCACAGCCATCAGATGCGCTCCGATTTGTCCTGTTCGCGGCCCTGGGGACAATGACATCACTGGTGGCTCAGTCATTGGGTCTTCTGATAGGTGCAGCCTCCACATCACTTCAGGTACTGGCATTTGTGTGTTATGATCTCACCAGAACCTTGCTTCCCCTGCCAATGGCTTCTTGCCACGGCTGCTGCTGTAAGTTCCCTGACCTCCTTTGCACTTCTCATCTCGCTCTGAACCACCTGCAAAGAAACAGCAAAGAAGGGGTTCTCTAGCCGATTCTTGGTGTCTTTACAGCTGCTTAAGAATTAATAAATAATAGCGAGAAAGCAGTGATGTTGTTACAGCATTTGAAAGAATGAGCTCTTTAAGCACCTCAGCACTGAATGAGTTGCCAGATCACCCATCTCTTTCAAATGGATGTTATACCCCACTCACCCACAAGTGCATCATGTCCTATAAATTGCAGAACTGATGTGATTCTGTAGTGTAATGTGGGGTAGGGTGCTGGGGACTTGCAGCTGTTCTCACTAGTGGCATCCAAGTACAGACAGAAATGTGCAGGAGGCAAGGCAGAGTCACCACTAAACAGATCTATAACCCAAACCATCTACAGAGAGGGAGTGAAGCAGCTGTTGACATGACTGCTGCCCTGAAGAAGGAGTAGTTGCAGGGGGGCGACACTGCAATGCCATTCTGTAGCATGGCTGGGTGAACTTCAACTGCTTATCTGAGTTTGACACAGGACAGAGGATTTGTGCCTTAGAGAGTGTTTACTGAATTAAAGACCACCTTCCCCAACAGTAGTGAAGAAATTAAAAGCAGGGAGTACCCCGAACTCCTGGATGTTTCTTTGCTGTCTGAGAAGGCATCATTTGTTTCCTCCTTTTTCCAGGTGGCAACATTCGTGGGTCCAGTTACAGCCATCCCAGTCCTGCTTTTCTCAGGATTTTTTGTCAGCTTTGATACCATTCCCGCATACCTCCAATGGATGTCCTACATCTCATATGTCAGGTACCGTGTGGGACCTTAACCTGGAACTTTTTTTTTTTACAGCATATTCTTTTAGGATTTAATGTGATGTATTTCCATGTTTCCAGTAGGAAATATATGTAAAAGAACAATCCCAAATTATTTTACTGTACAAAGTATGTATAACAACATGAAATAAGAAAAATCTTAGCATGGATTATATGTAATGGGCCAGTATCTGTGCTGATTTATGCCTTGTTCAATCCCACTAAATTCAAAGAGTGCACAGCATGTAAGTCGACAGAGAATTTGGACCAGTCGCTTTGACATATAAAGGTGAGGACAAAGTGTCCATAGCAAGACTTTAATGGGGTTGCCAGCACTTCACTTCGGAGGCTATTTTGCATTTTACTGTGTATCTCATGGCATATCTCACTGACAGTTCAGACAGACCTCTTGGATAAAGCCTGTTTGTCCAGCTTAACCAATAATGATACTTCTGTAGGTGTCCAATGGGTTTTCTCCAGAGGAAGAGGGTCGGGAAGGTGACATTGCAGAGGGAGCTAAGGGGGCTTAGAAAATGTCCACTCAAACAACTTTTTGTATATGTCCTAGATAATGACAAAGTCATTTTGAGGTGGTTTCGAAAAAATCGTTTATTTCCAGGTTGTAGAACTATAAAGACAACCCAAGTCAAACTCTGTCCTGGTTTGCAAATACACCAGACTGAGTTCATTCCTCATATCCAGAGACTTATCAGAAGCCAGTGTAGACTGGGATGGTAGCTAGCATCCAATGTCAGGATGGAGGAGAAATGGTTTTGTTCCTAAGGCCCCTGTCCAACCCATGTGAAGTCCCACTGAAATCAGAGTCCCACAGAGGGATCTATGCTAGCTCATCTGCTTGCAGGATCAGGTCCTAAGTGAGACCAGATCCAGGTTAGACAGGGGAGCTGGGGGAAGTTTCCTGCTGAGGATGTGCCACGAGAAGCGTGCAGAGGACAATTAGGATGAGACATTCCAGTTTCTTCCTCATCATACAATACAACTGTCTCCGGGCACTAAGTATATTTTCTCTTTAAAAATATATATATTAACCATGTCAATTTTAATAAAGTCACTAGCATGTTTTTTAAATATAAACAGAGATTATTCTGATTTTTTTTTTTAATAATGTTCTCCTTTAAGGAAAGTTGACTGTATTGTTTTTTTTAACGTTCTATTAAAAGCAAAATTCTATCCTGTTGCACCCATGCAAAACCCACTGAAGTGTGATTTGCTTGAATGCAACCGAGGCAAGAATCTGGTCTAAAACTTCCTGCCTCTGAGGATAGTATTTAACTCTTCAGTGTTTACCATCTGAGCTCTAATTATGAGTGTTTTCCCTCTTGAGTCCATCATAAAAAATGAGAAATTCTTGCCCTGGTTAGAATTTTACCTTGTAATCCATCCTTTCCTTTCTAGGTACGGGTTTGAGGGCGTTATTCTCTCCATCTATGGGTTGGATCGAGAAGATCTTCACTGCGACAAAGATGATACTTGCCACTTTCAAAAATCAGCAGCCATCCTGAGAGAATTGGATGTAGAAAATGCCAAACTTTACCTGGACTTCATTGTGCTTGGAATTTTCTTCTTCTCTCTGCGTCTTATTGCCTATTTTGTTCTCAGATACAAAATCCAAGCGGAGAGGTAAAGGAAAAACAAACAAAACTATCCAATAGGAGGAACCCTAGACATGCAGTAGAGGGAACTTGTTATTGTCTCATCGTGGCAGGCTGGTGTCCAGTGCCCAGTTACAGACGCTGTTATGATCCAGCCCATAGAGAACCGTATTGGGTTAGTGGATGTGTAGTGTTAAGCTAATCAGTCCAGTTGGATTGGGTCACATTTTCATTACACTTCTAGCTTTAATTAGGAAGAAAAAATAGAAGGGAATTTTGCAATGTAGAGTTTCAACTGTGAAACAATGTAACTGCAACAAAAACTGGTTTCAGGAACTTTCCTTTATGAAAACCATTTCTGTGATAAGATGACGTTTGTCCTGATAGCCAGAGTTGTACAATGACATTTATGTGGCTGGTGATTATTAATCAACAGTCAGTCAAGTACCAAGTGGGGGGATGCAAAGAAAGTAGCATTATCACTTTATTTTAAATTCAGAGTGTCATCTTTGACATTTTTTTATGTATCACTTTGGATCTCTCTTCCACAAGAATTATCCATCCAAACCCAAAGTCTGTAAGCTTACTGATTCTCAAGAAAAGATGTCTTTTTTTTTTTAATAGCGATGGATAATATTAAAAAAAATAATCATAGTGATACACTATCTAAATTTAGAATTCTGGGGCTCTACTTGATGAGATGGTCTCAGACTCAGAAATTGTAATACTAAGGAAAAAAGACAAAATCAGAGTCAGACTGTAAACCTGTGATTCCTATGTAAAAAAAAATAGAGCACAGATAGTCAGGAATATTTAAGCTGTCCACAGATGATTGCTTTATTTTTTAAAAAAATCTGTTTTTGCAATGTCCTTTAAACCCACGTTATTTGTGATAGTTAACATGCTAATTGTGTCCATTATCCACATGAACTACCTCCTGTGAATGCAAAAGCAAAGAGCTCCAAGGATGTTTTCTTTTGTAATGACATCGAGAAGATTTTAGCCGTCTGTTGGGTTCTTTGTTTATCTAGCCCAGATCTGGGTGGATGTGGTTTGTATTATTTTACTTTTGGTCATATATGCATCAATTCAAACATTAAATGCTTCCGATACTTCCTTTTGGCTGAAGCTTGAATATAGTTAAAGAAACCCTGCAAACCAGGATAGCTGGTTAAATGCTGTCTGTGAGACGGTGAACATTTGTGTCTGAGTTACTGTCATGGGGTGCTCTCCTCCCTGCCTCCGTCTGTCCACATCTCGGGATTAGCTCTGCCAGAGCGACTCCCCTTCCTGCTGTTGCATTCCATCACTCTCTCTGTGTTTCGCTGTCTCGGGATGGAAACTGCTCCTGCTTCATGGCTTGGCCCTCCGACCAGGTCAATGTAGTCTTCCCCTACTGGGGTATCAGAGTTTCTCAGGACCTACTGTCCCAGGCAGTCTTCCCATTCACTGCCCCTTAATGGTGCCACTTCCCCAGTGGTTGGTAGGGGAATCCAGGCCCACCCTCTATACTGAGTTCCAGCCCAGGGAACCTACAACAAGCAGTTAAGGTCTGCACAGTCCTAAAACTTACTGCTGTATCCCTGGCCTACTTCCTGCTGTGCCTGCTCTCACCCTCAGAGTGACTGCATCCTCTCTCTCTCTCTGCAGCCCCTAGCTACTCTCAGCTGCTGGACTTTATGCAGGCCCTCCTGTTCCTTCCTGCTGAGCCAGGTCTCTAATTAGTCCCTGCTCCCTGGCTCCTCCTCCAAGTGCAGCCTAGGTGGTTAATTGGCCCACCTGGCCACCTTAACCTCTTCAGGCCTTGTGTAGGAGGACACCCCATCACAGTACTCTATGTTGGAGACTGGCGGGTGGGTCTACAGTCTTACATCAGTCTGTGTGACTGAAATGAACACTGTACTGATCCCCACCATGTTTTCATTTAGAAAAAGGTGTGATGGTGTAAGGTGACCTATTCTGTCCTGATTGTTGTCCCAAAAGGAAGAGTTTCTCTGATACCCCATCTACTCCATGTTAGATGGATCTATTCCATTCTAATGGGGTTCTTATAAACTCAGTTCCAGCAAAGCACTTAAGTACATACTTAACTTTACACTTGTGAGTTGTCCTTTGACTTCTGGAACTACTCATGTCTTTAAAACGGAGCACGTGTTTGAAAGCTTTGCTGGATCAGGGCCATACTGCCCAGAAAATTGACATGTCTCCTTTTCGCACTGGCTCAAAGGCTATGGTGAAAAGTGTATTTGTTATATCAAAGGCCTGGTCTACACTCATAGTTTAGGTCAATATAGCTGTGTTGCTCAGGGGCGAGAAAAATCCATACCAGAGCTATGCCAACCTAACCCCAAGTATAGTTGCAACTAGGCTGATGGAAGTATGCTTCCACTGACGTAGCTACCATCACTCAGGGAGGTGGTGTTCCTACAACGACGGGAAAACTCCTTCATAGGATCATAGAATATGAGGGTTAGAAGGGACCTCAGGAGGTCATCTAGTCCAACCCCCTGATCAAAGCAGGACCAATCCCCAGACAGATTTTTACCCCAGTTCTCTAAATGGCCCCTTCAAGGATTGAACTCACAACCCTGGGTTTAGCAGACCAATGCTCAACCAGTGAGCTATCTCTCCACCGTGATTGCTATAGGCTGTGTCCACATTACAGGATTACGCCAGCACAGCTACAGCGTTGTAGCTATGCCATTATTGTCCTTGTAGTGTAGACATGGCCTTTGTGTAATGGGTTCATTCCCCAGTGACTCTGACTAAATAGGAAATAACCTTTTAAGCTCTTTATTACAATGCACAGTGTTCTCCTGGGGGATGGGAAGGAAGGGAGAAACTGACCACCATACAGAAGAAGATATATTTTTTTCTATGTGCTCACTGTTAAACAGATACTACTGTTAATGGAATAATTTTGCTAAGCAAAAAAATGATTGTCTACTTATATTTTCCTCTCTGTATAACAAATGCAAATCCAGAACTGCTGTTCAGTCCTAAAAAATGAGTGTTTTGTATTTACAGTCATAAGTATGGTGTAATAATAGAGATATATTTAAATGTACTGTGTTAATTCTATTTCCCTCTTCTCTCCTGGCCTAAGGCCCTTGTATTTGGGAACCATACAGGGCTCAAGAGGAGAGTTCAGGCATCATAAACTTGTGAACACAGCCCCCACTGAAAATCCTTGCGAAGGGGATGCAACCCCCAGGTGGCTTAACAAACATGTGCCTCCTTTTTTTCAATTCACTGAGCTCTCCTCTCCTCAACATTGCCATTTGCTCACCCCCCCTGAAATTCCAGATAAATACAATGGACTCGTAGTGGATAAATCAAGAGGACACTTCCAGCATTAGGATCTATGAAAGTAGCTAATGCAGTGGGTTGAAGTTAGTCCTTTGAGGCTTTGCAAGATAACAGGGCTTCATGTGTGGGATTTGATCTTAAGCCCATTGATACCAATGGAAACAGTGATTACCATTGACTTTAATGGTAGTTGGATCAGGCCCTTATGCAGGAAGTGTTATTAGTTTAGTAAAAAGAACAGGAGTACTTGTGGCACCTTAGAGACTAACGAATGTATTTGAGTTAGTCTCTAAGATGCCACAAGTCCTCCTGTTCTTTTTGCGGATACAGACTAACCCGGCTGCCACTCTGACACCTGTTAGCGATTCCCAACTTTTTCAGATAATTGGATTTGTTCACAAGGGTTAAGCTGTGCTAGTCAGTACTTGACACCTCCCATTTGCAGAATTTGTTATCCCAGTCTGGCAACTGGGGCCCTGATTTGGCATGTTCTTAAATCCATCCCTATTCAGGGAAGCATTTAAACACGTGCTTCAGTCCTATTGACTTCAGTGGGATTTAAACATACACTTAAGTGCTTTCCTGAGCAGGGATGCTTTCCTGAATTGAAACCTGCCTTTTGTTCAGCCCATGCTTTTGGAGTTAGCATGAACACAAATAGCTGGGTGGTAAACAATGGAATTGGCAGTGCACTGGAGCAAGAGCAGAAGCCGGTTCTTAATGCATGGAGCAAGAGCCTAGAGTTCCAGTCCCAAAGATCCAGCGCTAATATTTGCACCGGTAGTTAGGGACCACAATGAAAATGATTTCTGTGCTGCTTTTAGCCACTGTCTACACTGATTTTGCCAATTAAATGTGAATATCTTTTATTTTAAATTTTAACATCAGCATCGTCTTTTCCTGACAGCCATTGTTTAGCTCTGTTTCTTTTGCAACCCTTTACTTAAAATCCCATTAGCAAATTATTTGTACATCATGTTGTTTGTCTCTGATTCTGCTTATAGGTTGGCTAAAAGTGGCAGCAACCTTACCCTAGCGCTGCACTGGAGCCTTGCATGAGATGTTAAATCTTATTATGATAACGCCGCAAACATAGGGCTTGATCTTGCCTTCACTGCACACCCAGCACTTCCATGGACTCATTTTGAAGTCTTGTTTTGTTTCATTCTGACCTGCTGTTTTATGGTGTCTGTGTCTTATCCCCCTTGGCACAAGCGATGGGGACATTAAGCCCTAATGCATTTTACATTGACTTTGTGTATTGACAAATCCTGACTCAATGCTCCCTACACCTGCTGGCAGCAGGTAAACAAAGATTGTATGTGCCCTATGGAGCCTTGACCTATCAGCTGTTTGCTCAGCTGTATGTACATCTGTTGCGCTCTCCTAGTTGACACATTGTGACGTGCCATTCATAAAGTATGATAATACTGAAGACATTTTAAAAGCCGTGCTGGAACTAAGAAGTAGGCAGGGGCTGATGTTCTGACATGTCATCTATATGTTGTATAACCCCTGTCACTGCTATGTCACTAGATAGGCCCCGTTAGGTGAATACATAGAGCTAGTAGTTAAGTCCCATTGAGATCAATCTTGTTTTCTTAGAGTTAAGCACGTGCTAAAGGGCTTTGCTGGATTGGGTCCCAGAATACTTGGCAACTTCCAGGATTGAATCCAGACTATCCTGTTTTAAATCATATTTTTATATAGTAGGGATCATTTTAACGTGTTCCATTCAGGTGGATTTTAGTATGTATACAACTCTGCTTTGGACATGTCCACGAGTTGCAATTACCTTCAGCCGTAACAACTTTGTTTTAACTCTGTGCAGACACTGGCCCATTTCTACTTATTTGTACACATTCCATGCAGCACCTACATACACTGAGAACAAAAGTACTGAAGAGAGCATGAGCCCTAATTTAGACTTCTGATAGCAACACCGTGTAATGTGTGGTACTTAATATTGTTTTCATGTGAAGGGTCTCCCTTCAATAGGTCTTTGCTTTCTTCCAAGCCTTTTCTTTTTCATGTATATCATCAAATTGGATCCTCTTTCTGGGGTGAAATCCACCCCTGTGCATGGGACCAGCACAAGGCCTATCCACAGCTTAAGGGGGACTTAATTGGGGCATAGATCAAGACCTTGGGAGTTAGACACCTAACTATCTTTGAGGCTCTGGGCCATAGTCCTTCTGCACGGCTTCTGCACAGTGGTGAATTTCACCCTTTGACTCCAAGTTACTTCATGTCCTTATTCACTGGGTGTCACACTCTACAGTGTAGAAACAGAATGGCATAAATGAGCACTTGGTGCCAATGCTAGGTACACTTCTACCCCGATAGAACGCTGTCCTCGGGAGCCAAAAAATCTTACTGTGTTATAGGTGAAACCCACGTTATATTGAACTTGCTTTGATCCGCCGGAGTGCGCACCTCCCCCCCGCCCCCCCACCCGGAGCGCTGCTTTACCACGTTATATCCACATTTGTGTTATATTGGGTCGCGTTATATCGGGGTAGAGATGTATTCCAATATCTTAACTGCCTTTGCAAAATTCATTGAAATATTGAAAATGGAAGTGGTGGATTTAATGGTGTTCCCCCTGCCTTCCCCCCCAAAAAATCTAAAATGTATTTTAAGTGTATTGTAGAGACAATATGAAGTCCTTGTTTCTGAAAGTTATTTGTGCTTTGGTGACATCTATGATTTTGCACCATTACTTCTTATTTTAGGAAAACATTAAAATTAAATGCTATTAATGACTTCTTTCCATTACTTCAGAAAATTAGACTGCTTGAGTTAACTCTGATTATACCAACCTTTACCAATGGGAATATTTTGAAAAACAATGCAATGTAAATAAAAAATGCTCTGACAGAAAAATGCTCATAAAGCACGGTACAAAAGTTAATATACTGCATTTGTAGTGTCCTCTGCTGGGGAAGGAAAATGATCATTTTTATTATAGATATGTTTTAATAGAAAAAAAATCAGTCCTACAGTGTAGTTGGGACTCTAGCTAACTTGTTTTAGACTGTTTGTGCAATACCTGATCTCAGTCAGTTGAACTTGTAGTGAGATATTGCCCTTGAATTTGTTATTCTTATTTAATTTTTTTTAAAAAACGCAAGATTCAATGCAAGTAACATTTTAAATCAGTGTGCAGAGGTGTGCATACACTGTCTATCTAATATGTAATTGTTCTCTCTTGTTTCTGTGATGCAAGATGCATTACTAGGAATCAACTTTGTTATGCTTCTTTAGAGACAATTGTTGCCTGCGCACCGTGATATATTTGCACTGTTGTAGATATATATAAACCTGGTCTTTTTCAGGTTGCTTGTTACCTTTGTAGTTCGTACTCATTGGCACGATAGACCTGAGTACCAACTTTAGGATGTGGGGCATTCTAACGATACATTAAGCTTTGTATATTTCTGTATACTTAATACTTGTAGGAGATTTGTATGTGCATTATTTTCCAAATTAGGGCTTTGTTTTCTGAAAACAGAGAACATTTATGATGATGTAACAAAAATCAAATAAAGCATTATTATTTTCAGATTACTGCCTTAGTCCCTGTTCACTCTCAATCAGAAATGACAAGCATATTGGCCAGTGAATGATTTGGAATTTCACAGCCTGCTCTTAGACATTATACACCCAATCTGGGGAGTTCTGCCGTGAATCCAGGGCAGTGTATTGCTCTTTGTTAGTTCCACATATATATTATGGCACTTATAGGCATCTCCCAATGTAGTTAGGCTGCAGAACAGTTTCCATTATACCCCTATTCCCATCCCAATGTTCTGCCTCTGACGACAACCTGGACATCCCATTTGTCTGCATCTTCCACCAGCATCCCTATGCTTTCTTCCACACTATCCCCTATGCAAGGAGTGTCCTTCCTGAGGTGGTCCACAGTCACTTCCTTCCCATTCAAGTCTCTCCTGTAGACGAACATTCTACCCTAATGCCTACAAGAAACAAACTGGCTGATTGTGGGTAAGTTGTGGGGTTGGTATTTCTTATAATGCAAATGTTCTTAAAATGTTGTTTAATGAACCTCTTTTTCTTGCCCTCCAACTCCGTTTTGTGTTTTTAGAAGGCAAGCTTTTCAGGGCAGGGATTGTGCCCTTTGTTGTATTTGTAGATTCCACATTTTGGGCACTACTAGAAACAAATTAACAATATTAGCAGTACTCCCCTGGTTTTGCAATCTTACAACTTTCACAACTGTTGCTTCTGGATTTATACTTCCACTCTCCAATGAAGTTACTCCAGATTTGCAATGAGATCAGAATTTGGTCCTGTTACCATTGGCTTGCTGTTTGGCTTTGAATAAATCACTTAACCTCTCTTTGGGCCAAATTCAGCCCTGGTATAAATGTTTTCAACTCCCATCAACCTGAATGCTTAGTCCTATTGAAGTCAGTGTGACTACTTGGATGAGTAAAGCCTACTCCCAGGAGTAAGGGCTTTTGCAGGCTCAAGCCTATGGTTTTTATCCCAGTTAAAGTTTGTAAAGTGCTTTGGTTTTGGTTGGGATGCAAGGTGCTAGATGGATGCAAGATTTTAAAAAAATGCTTTTTGAAGGAACACACATTTTGAATACAGCCTAATATTTAACCATTCCATTGAAAAAACTTTTGATTACTAGGTCATTGCTTCCTAATATCCTTGAAAGACACCGGTGGCAATGCCTTTGATCAACCAAGAGCCTTAGACCTGGTCTATTTAGGTTGACATAACTACAGTGCTGAAGGTGGTGAAAAATCTACACCCTGACCGCTATAGCTATGCTATCCTGATACCCAGGGTAGATGCAGCCAGGTCCAATGGAAGAATGCTCCCATCAATGTAGCTACCATCTCTTTGGGAGGTAGTTTTCTTATAGGATGCATCAACTCTAGGGTTATGACCTCATAGCTATACGGCCATAGCCCTGCAGTGTAGACAAGCCCATGAAGTCATGACCGAGCATATACTTGTAGTAAAGAGAGAACTGGTTTAAAATTAATAATTTGTAAATGTGAATATTTCATTTTTAAGGAAAGGCCTGGTGTTCAAAGGGTCAGATTTGCAACGGCATGTGCAAAAAGTAATTACCATTGCATATGTGTTTACTGTGGCAGTGCCCATAAAGCAGGTATTTGTGTGCACAAATGGACAGTGATGTATCTCATTGGCCACATGCACACAAAGTCAATTTGTTCGTGCTCTCCTGCATGTGTAAATTAGGTGGCTCTCTTTGCAAATCAAGCCCAACATATGCAAGGGGCTTTCTTACCCAGTGAAAAGTGCTGTGAATACAAATCTGGAGAAAATGCGAGTTCATGTGTCCCAGGATTATGAATTACACATGAAATCAATTTATTTGTCTTTAGTGAATTTTTAGGGTCTTTCATAAGCATTTTGATGCAGGGACTATCATTTATAGTGCCTAGCATAATGGCACTCCAGCCTGACTGGCCTCTTGCTGCTACCCACAATATCATACAATATCATACATAATAATACAAATTAGCCATGACCCTAGTTCCTATTTATACCCATGTCTTTTCTCAGATGAGATAGTCACCGACTGTGCACTAGAGGGTGCTGGGAAACTTCATAAAGAGTAAGCCATATCAAGTAGCATTAGAAGTGGGCTGTAGTCCACGAAAGCTTATGCTCTAATAAATTTGTTAGTCTCTAAGGTGCCACAAGTACTCCTGTTCTTTCAACTCTCTCTGCTCCTCTTCTCCTTTCTTCATCCTGAAAAACTGAAGGTCTACAACAGTTTCATTCTTGTACACACATGCTAATGAAGCATGCTCTATATTACATGTGTGAATTCCCTCCTTCTGGTACAGGGTCAATCTTCTCATTAGGTGAACCTCTTCAGATAAAATATCAAGGAGGAAGCAGAAGATATAGTCCATATAAATGCAAGTAAGGAGCGATGAACAGGCCAGGGTGTGCAGACAAACCCAATCCTGTATAAATGAGAGCACTGCTAAGTTACTCATGCCTAGCAGGAGTAAGGCTAAAGAGAGGGTCATGTTGCTAAGCCCCTCATCTTCATGTTGAGGCTCATGCTGAAGTCCATGTCATCACAGACATGCTCCTTCTTGCCCACATTCCACGCCTTTTCGTATGGGAGCTGTTCAGATGCTTTTATGCATGTTCCTTCTGGTGATTTTTAGGACTCCACATTGTGCTTTACAAATATTAATGAAAATCCTCCTTCCTGTAACAGAGTTACAAGGGAGGATTTTGTGGCTATGGCACTGACATGGGACTCGGGAATTGTAGCTCCGATGCCCAGATCTCTCCCAGACATTGTGTGACCTCAGACAAGCCATTCAAGGGTGGAATCCTGGCTCCATTGAAGTCGGTGAGAGTTTTGCCATTAACTTCAGTGGAGCCAGGATTTCTCCTTTAGTTTCTTTGTACCTCAGCTCTCCATTTGTGAAATGGTGATAATATCCTCACAAGGGTATTATGAAACTAAATTCAGACACTCCATGCTCAGACACTTCAATGATGGAGGCCCTGTTAGTAGATTATCCCTGTTACAGGCACGGAACAAAGTCAGAAAAGTTAAATGACTTGACTGAAGCCCCAGAGGATACCAGTATCAGAGCAGGGACTGGGATATATAAGTCTCTTACTCTCAGTCCTATGCTTAGTTCATTGGGCAAGGCTTCCTCTTACCCTATTAAGCTGTAGATTTGTGTAGTGGGCCTAAGATCATTAGAGGCAGCTAATACAACACTGACTCCTATCCACAGGGCTACTCCTAATAAGGGGACCCTTGGCTACTGTTTTTTTACAGGTCAGTAAAATGGCCAATCCTGGATGATATGAGCAACTAGTGAGCTTTTGGAAAGATTACATGGACAAAGTTTCATCCTTAGCAACAGGTTTGTCTTTTTAAGGCAAAGGTCCAGACAGTTTTACAATTAAATCTGAGATCGCCTTTTATATTATATTTATATAGGCCTGCAAAATTAGTCATGGCCTTTGCATGCCCCCCAAACTAACCCTTCCTAGACCAAAGAGAAACAGGACTCCCAAAAATGTTGTCTAGTGCTAGTGTCAATGTAAATTCATTATTTCAGGATGTGATTCTATGGTGAAGACTATAAACCTGAGTCAAAACATAAATCTCCCATTAGAAACTGTGCAAGAAGTGGCATACATTACATTTACAACTACCTTCTGTAACTCCTTTTAAGTAGATTA
Organism: Malaclemys terrapin pileata; assembly: GCF_027887155.1. Taxonomy (NCBI): domain Eukaryota; kingdom Metazoa; phylum Chordata; order Testudines; family Emydidae; genus Malaclemys; species Malaclemys terrapin. Next base: position 196,156,313 of record NC_071505.1, read on the forward strand.
AAAAAATTAAGAGAATATTAAGTAAAAGGATTCTCTGTGCTTCTCTTCTGTGCTGTATTTTCAACTTATTAGCCATTTAAATCTTGATTCGTAATGCAGGATAAAAGCACAAGGTCTTGGGGAAGTTATCACAATAAGAGTTAATCTTTTTCCTACATCTTATTTAAAATTATTTTGAAGGATAAAGTAACTGGGCAGGGATCAGATTGTTAGAGAGATGGTTAGTAGTTTTAAGGTAGTACAATGCCTCAGTAGTGAGGCCTATCTTTAGAAGTTCCATAAAGGGGAACCTATCTAGCAAGTATATTTTGGAAGATCTGTTTCCTGAAGAAAAACTGTCAAGAGCCAGATCATTCAGAAGCACTGATTACATCAATTTCTCTTGGTTTGTTTTGGCCTCATTTGGCGCTCTGCATTCTTTCTGTGCCATGAAGAGTTACATAATACATACATATTTTACAGATGTTCTGTGTATTATTACCATTGCAGGTAAAGCTGCTGCCCATTTCCAACATTTTCCCGCTCATCTGTTCACACATACCTATATCCAAAAGCCCTTCTAGGGGGATTCATAATCCCTCTTACTCCCTAGCACAAATCAGAATCTAGCCCCAAGGTAATTGTAGAAGAATTGGAAACTGCTATAAAGCTTTTAGTTTGCCGCTTTTATTTTTTAAGTCATGTGCTTTGTATAGTAAAGTATTGAAACATTTGTGGGCAGCAGTGGTGAGCCATCTCACTGAAAAGCAAAAGTACAAGTGCCATGAATGGCGTAGCAATTAATGGAGATCACAGTGTAAGAAGGAAAGCTTTCTGTTCTTGTCCTGCTTGAGGAATTTCAGCGGAGAGAGACAGATTCACTCTAGAGGACACATTCTGGAATCAAAACAAAACAAAGGCACATCATTGATATCTGCTTCCAAACCGAAGGCTGTCCATTCCATGTCAAAGACAGGGCTAGCTAATTTTCAAAGGTGTTTACTATAGTTGATTGGGAATGATTTTCCTATGGAAAATGAGTTTCAGCAAAATCTAAATTTCCACAGGAAAATTTTGATTTTGCCCCAAAATTTGATTTTTCATCAGGAAAACTGAAATGAAATATTTAATTTTAGATCAGTTAAACCGAGATCAGCATATTTTGTTTTGTTGAACTGATCCAAAACATTTTGTTTTGAATCAGTTCAACAAAACATTAAGCTGCATTTCCCATTCCAGGCTCCCTGGAATACTACATCTCCCACAATGCGATGTGGATTTCCCTCTGATCAAGCTACAGGATGCATCATGGGAGTAACATGACTCTGGGTGTATCATGTGAGATGTAGTCTGGCCAGGGAGCCTGACCCATAGGGGAGGATAGGGACATCAAGCCCCTGAATTGTAGCTCCCAAGACTCAGTGAGCCACAATGGGAAAATGCAGATTAATGTTGAATGTTTGGGTTCAGTTCAATACACCGAAATTAAACATTTCAGTTTTGGGAATGTCAAAATAATGCATTTCAATCATTTCAACAATGGTGAATCAAATGTTTTTAGAATTTCCATTCTGCAAAAAACAAATAAATATAAATTTCCACTTTTCACCCCATTGTGGGACAAAAACAAATGTGGAAATGTCAGGATTTTCCATGGGACCAAAATTCCAAATTTTGCAGAGTGGCACCAATAGTCCCATGTTTCCCCAACAGTATTAATTTACAAGTCACAAACCCTCACTGAACTCCAGAAATGTGTAGTCTGGGGTATGTCAGATGGTGTTTACTATGTAAGTACAAATAATCAAATAAATTAAGGAATGGTTATGTAGATAGATACTCTCCTTTCTCGCCCTCCATGCCCCTGCTTTCCCCAGACACTGATTTTTCCCCCATCCTTAAACTCACTCGTATTCTGCCAAGTTTTGGCCACTGACTAGCCCAGAATTGGGAAGGTTCCCCAAAGTGGATTAAAGGCTTTGGCCCTCTCTGCCACAGGCTAGTCCTGTGTGTTCTGTGCCTCCTGGAGTCTCAGCACACAATCCCAGCCCAGAAATGTTATTTGTTTACAGACAATTTTCTTCCATCCACCTACTGCTTTAGGTTAATCACACTGAACTAATCAATACTAGAGTGATGTTTTCCGTGTATTCCGGAACTGGGAAAAACCGCCCATGACTCTATTACCTTCCTCTGTCCTAGGAAAGAAGCACCAGATGACACCAACGATACTGTCATCAAAACAGCACCCTCTGTTGTTGCATGTCTCAGCACTGATGTACGGATAGCCACAGTTCACTCGGGCAGATGGCTGCTGTGCACATTGCTCTTGAGCTGTTTAAAATAAAGACCAAGTTAACGGATTGTGTGAGTTTCATTTCATGATTTGGGGCCACTCTGCACTATGATCTTCACATTTGGGTGAGCACACAGGAACCTGGGAATGACCATGCCGCAGCAGACCAGCAGTCCATCTTGCCCAGCATCTTGTATCTGATATTGGCCAGTATCAGATGCTTCCAAAAAGGTGCAAAAACCCTATAGCAAGTAATTATGGAATTCTCTGCCCATAGAGGAAGTTCCTTTCTAAACCCCTTTGTTAGATATTGGTTCATGAAATATTAAGCATGGGGCTTTATAGTTCTTAGATCCCTTAACCAACCTAACGTAACAGAATGGTTTGTTATCTATATAAACATCACCCATTGAAGCTCACGTTAATTTCAGCCCACATGCATCCAACTGCAAAATATGTTCCTTAGTATCAATATGCCTCAAATTCTTATTGTAATGGTAATTGATCAGACATGGACATTAAATGTTTCTGTAAATATAATACTTTATAACTAAACTGCTGGAACAAAAAATACCTTGGCTACGATCTCCCATCCATTCAATAACAAGGGTGATGTCAGTTGTAAGTAAGAAAATGATTCCTATTTAAAACTTTTAATTCATTGTAAACTTTGTTATTGTTTCCTGTTGCAGCTGTTATTCCTCCTCTGAGAAAACTGTGTGAAGAAGATGACTCACAATCCCAGTATTGCCAGCCTCAAGTGTTCAAATTGTGAGTTAGGCCCCGAAAACTCATTAAATTGGTTTAAAAACCATGATATTTTAAAAAAATCACAAACCAACAAATATATAATTTGGGCTCTTTTGATTTGTTTTCTGGCTTCTGAGCCTTTCCATTACATTTGGGCCATGTTTTCAAGCTTTTCTCTGCAACGAGGAGGGTTAGAAACTGACTTATTTTTCAAATGAAAGCTGAGATTCTCCTCTAACTTTCATGACTCCAGAAGAGGGGCTTTAAGAAAAGCACCAAATAGCACCAGACACTTGTTAAACTGTGAGAGTTGCCAATGCTGCAATCCCAACAAAGGAAACAATTCAGTCTCTGTATTCCCTCTTGTTCTGGCTTATTAACGTCTAGATGATAAACTTCTCTGCAGGCCTCATTTTGATGGGAGTTTTGATTAATGTCTGCAATATCAGTCCCCACATTATTTGTGTCCATTGCAAACATCACATTTAAAGGGTTCCTTCTTTCTCTCTTTCTTTTGATAAAAATCTCTTTGAGCTGTTTTTAGCTTCTTGAGGCCTAGATTCATCAAAGCACTTATGCAGATGCTTACCTTTAAGCTCATGTGTGCTCCCACTGAAGTCAAGGGGTCTGTCCTTAAAGGTAATCATGTGCTTTAGTGCTTTGTTCAATCAGGGCCCAAATGAATTGCAATTGTCGGCTGCAGAAACATCTCACTCATGCAAGCGGGCCTTACTAATTCAAATAGTGCCATTGACTTGAGATTTTTCAGAGCCTTTAATTGCAAAGCATTTACCTATGTGATACATTGCAAGTGAGTACATTAAAATGTCAGTTTTTCATAGAAGTTTGAGTTACTTCTCCTTTCCAAATGATTTAGGTTCTTACAACTTTCCTTTCCATTCATGCTAACAATGTACCACCCACTGCACTTTTGTTGTTTCTGCATCTCAGCCACAAACAATTTTCTCCCATTGCTTCAGAATTCCATGATCCGTTGACAGCTTTCCCTTAGTCAGATTTGTTTTAAAGCTACTATAAAGTTGTCTTTAGTGATGAGGACCAATTTGTAATACCAAGCATTGTGTATTCAGTTATAGTAGTAAGTGAAGGCTTTGTTACAGAACCACATCATAACTGTAGAAGTTAAATTTAGGGCTAATGGCCAGTTGTGATTTCAAACACCGATTGCTGTCGGTGGCTTCATCACCACGAAGTCTTGCTCTTTTTAGAGTCTTGCAGTCAAGGTATTGTCTTGTGTGAGTGAGACAATTTATGTAATTGACACTTTCCCTCCTCCCCCGAAAAACATTAAGAACTTCACTCACTTATACAATGTTAAATGATGGGTGGAAGTGAGATCAGTCTCAAGCCCAATAGAATCTGCACAGGTCTTTTAAAAAAAGTGATTTAAAGCCTGCATAGTGTTGGTTAGTTTTTTTTTTTTTAAACTCTAGCCCCAATCCTGCAAACACATGCATACATGAGTAATAATGGGACCATGCAGCAGTATATAGTCACTCATGTGGGCAAGTGTTTATGGGATAAGGGCTGAGATAATCTTTATACTTTTAAACTGTGCTATGGCTAGAAATCAGGAAAAGGAAAACCACGTGAGCTAATTGACATATAGGGGAATTGTTTTCAAATGTTTTAGTCAGCTGTTCTGTATATGAAAATAATAAGAAGATGATCTTCATCTTTTGTGGTTCTCACATTTGATTATTATTAATGAGCTGAATTTGTAATAAGAAATTTTGCATTCCATTGCAAGGGATCTTAGAAGCATTAAGATCCCATTCTGTGATAACCCCACTACTGCAATAAAACAGACTTTATATAAAATGGTAACATTAAAAATACTAAAAGAATCCTAATTTTGATTTCATTTCACTTATTGTGGCATTACGTACAGTACTTGGTAACAGAGAAGACAGATTTTGCAGCATCCCACAAAAAATTTGAAACTAATTTGATTGTAAACTTTTGGGCCAAATGGTGCTCAAGAAATAATAATTATTACTGATAATAATGATGAGTAAAAGGATGCAATCATCAAGAAAGAGCCTTGTGATTTAACAGAACTCCTTAGATAAAATTAAGATTTCTCCCAGACTTTCCTTGAATGTATTATTTGGTTTGATTAACCAAATAATCAACAAAAGATTTTGCTTGTTATCAACACATGAAAAATGAAGCAAATGCACTTACATAGTTGTATGTATCCATTAGCCAAGCTGCTGAGCCCTAAAATAAGGACAATTGCCAGTAACCAGCACCCCTTGTGTTCCATTGTTGTTTGCAGTTCTCAGCCCTGAACCTTCAGGTTGGTTAGAACAATTAGTATAGAGTGAAAATCTGTAGAAAAGCTAATTTTATACCCATATGTTTGTTCAGTCGTTTCAGATAAACATTATCTTGGGAGGGTTATTTTGTATCCAAACTCCACCTGTGTATTTATTTTGGGGTAACCCATGTTCAGTCCAGATACATTATCAAGAAATAGGAATGATGGTTTGGATATTAATCTTAGGAGGAGATTTATGTGGCAAGGGTAGGCCGCACATTTTTTCTCATGAGTCACTCATACCTACCCTTGAATTAGTCAATATTCTATCAGTTTAGCTTCTCTGTCAATTACAGTATCAATCTAACAGAAAGAAAATGTGATATAAGTGATTTATTATTGCCAGGTGTGGAGAATGTGGGAAATTTCTGCAGTGTGCTTATGAAATATTAGGTGTGACTCGGTTTACCTGTTTAATCTTGCGCTGTCTGTTACCTGACCTCAGGGGGTTGACTTCTTTCCAGAGACACTCGCTGGGAGTAATAGGTGATCAGTGTAGTAGTGTGCCTGGGTTGGGTGAGTGGACTATCAAGACTCATTGTCATTTGAATAGGTCTACCTGGACAATACAATGGGTATGCCAAAGAAGGTGGCCAAACCAAGAAAAGTGATTCTGCCAAGTGAACTGCTACCCAGGCAAAGGTGGGGGACTTGGATTTCCTGATGAGGCTGATCAGGGGGTCACCTGACAAAGGGGTCTGGAAGTTGTAAAAGGAAGGGTCTCTCAGTGGCCATTTGAGAGACAATGGAAAGATGGTCTGTCTCTCTCCATGGTCCAGAAAGGAAGCCAGGAGCTGCAGGAGGGAGATCCTAAATGACTGGAAAGGACACTGGCCCAAATCCCAAAGAATGCTGCAGGAAGTGAGCAGCAAATGGCATACAGGGTTTTTTTTTAATTGTTTTTTCTTAGATCTCTTTCTCTCTTGTGTTATCTAACGTAAAGAATAATTGTGCTAGAAATCTTTGCAAGGTCTATGTCTGTTAGGTTCAACTATTCAGTGTCCCCAAAGAACTAAACTGTAAACTAGAGAATCCTCAAGGTTGGAGCTCTGGGAAAAGACATGCTTAAGCAGCGGAGGCGCCAATACAAGTCACAGAGACCAGCCATTCAGACTGTGGGGCCTCAGTTCTCAGAAGGGGGTGCTAGACAGAGAATCTGCACCCCAAAAATATATTCCAAGGTAGTGCCTGTACTCTTCTCAGACTCTTCTGGACCAGGGCTGTGACATCAAGCCATAAAAGTTTGATAAATGCCATATTTCCGACACTACCTCAATGCATAGGGATCAAGAGACTCTTGTAATGTATGATTGTTTCAACTTGCTTCTTCTCTTCAGAATGGGACAGATGGTAGTATACAGTATATTATCTGATAAGGCATGGGCAGAATGACACTTCACCCCCAGTGGGGGTAGCTGTGGTCTAATGGACTTAGCATACAGCTAGGGACTCAGAAGATGATGGGCAATCCTGTAATCTCTCTGTGCTTCTCTGACCTCATCTCTAAAACTGGCATATGGTGCTTACCTCCCTTGTAAAACTGCAAAGTATTATTTACAACAGCAGGTCTCTTACCTTCCTAGTTATCTTTTATCTCTCTTTTTCTCTTTCCAGATAATTATCTCCCCTTGGGAGAGATATGATCCATGTTGATAAATGATTCATGTCGATAAGCAAAATATTAGAGAACATTATTGTGAAGGGAGTTTGGGCAACATTAAAAATCTGAATGAGTCATTGTAGACAACAGGATGATGAAGCACCAAGACCCAGTCCTGCCCTGTGGCTGGAAAGTGAGGATGATCAAGGACCCTGGCAAGTGGATCATATATACAAAGAACCCTGTGAGCACAAAAAGGGATGTATCCAAGCCTACCAGGGGTTAAAAAGTTGGGTTTTCTTGCCAAGTGGTCCTTGTTTCCCTGTCAATTAACCACCAGGAAGTTACATAACTCACTAACATTTCCCTCAGAGGAAACTGGGACCTGAAAGAGACGAGTCAAGGAGCCTACAGGAAGGATTCATCCAAGCAGCTGCCTGGGCAATTTTACTATGTTTTGGACTGAATTTCCCTCCTTTTGCTTGTTGTAGTTTGTGTGGAATAAGAACATAGACAAAGAGAGCCAGTTTGTGTACTGTGACTTTTTTTTTTGTTACATCTTCATAAATATGACTCAGGAAAGATAGCAGAAAACAGAGACCTGGATACCAATCTCACTCTAGTTTGTACATCAAGGTAATACTGTTGAAAAGCTATGTGCAAAACTTGTATCAGAACACATTTGGGCCCAGACTTGAACCTTGTGTAGTCATTTATACATGGGCAAACTGGGCATAAAACACAATCTATTCTGACTAGGTTATATCTTACAGCTATTTGAAACTGATTTTGCACAGGTATCAGTTACTACACACAGTATAAGGGAGAGGAGAACTGGTTCTCATCTGGCTTGTATGGTGAGGACACCCTGGACCTATTACAGAGTAAATTCCTGAAGTAGTTACTCTTTGCTCTTTCAAGCAAAACTCTCACAGCAGTTGGAAATTTAATCTAAGTATGGCCTTCAGGAATTGGCCCACTGCAAACTAAACAAATGGATTTATTATGAGGAGCTGTTATAAACACCACAGTTTCCGGAACATTTTCATTAAGGCCAAAAGTAGAGATGGGTGAATAATCTATCTTTCGGTTCTGTGAGCAAACCGAAAAAATATTCAGTTTGGTTCTGAAAATGTTTAGAATTTCTCAGCAAATCAGAAAGGTCCATTTCAGGAAAACCATGGGTATGTGACCCCTATAACATTTAGCTCCACAGTCAGGGCATTTCCCTGGCATCTGCTAGATCCAGCTTTGGAGGCCCATGCTAGAGCGAGGATTTGAACTCAGAGCTACCCCTTCTGAGTTGAGGTTCCAAACCACCATGCTGATGGCTATTTGGAAGGTGTGGGGGGTTACTCTCAGTCTCTCCTGTTGAAGCTATTCCACTTTGTATAACTATATATGTATTCATTGGGCCAAAAAGAGAAGCAGCCGCTAAATAGCCTGGCGATTAAGGTGCTCACCTGAGAAGTAGCAGACATGGATTCAAGTCCCTTCTCTCCGGGTATGTCTACACTACGAGAGTAGTTCGTTTTCACTTAAATCGAATATGTGGAATCAATATTACAAAGTCAAACATGTGTATCCACACTAAGGACAGTAATTCGATGGTGTGAGTCCACACTAACGGGGCAAGCGTCGACATTGGAAGCGGTGCACTGTGGGCAGCTATCCCACAGTTCCCGCAGTCCCCACTGCCCATTGCAATTCTGGGTCGAGCCCCCAATGCTTGCTGGGGAAAAAAATGTGTCAAGGGTGGTTTTGGGTAACTGTCGTCATCCAATCGTCACTCCCACCCTCCCTCCCTGAAAGCGCTGGCGGGCAATCAGTTCACGCACTTTTCTGCTGAGTGACAGCGCGGATGCCACAGCACTGCGAGCATGGAGCCCGCTGCAACCATCGCTGCAGTTATGGCCGTTGTCAACACCTCGCACCTTATCAGCCACATTTTCCAGAGGCGGATGCTGAGAAATCGGGCGAGGAGGCTATGGCAGTGTGATGAGGACATGAAGTCTGAGAGTGGCACAGACCTGTCACAAAGCACGGGACCCCACGCCGTGGACATCATGGTGGCACTGGGTCATGTTGATGCCGTGGAATGGCGATTCTGGGCATGTGAAACAAGCACGGACTGGTGGGACCGCATAGTGCTGCAGGTCTGGGATGAATCACAGTGGCTGAGAAACTTTCGCATGCGGAAGGGAACTTTCCTTGAACTTTGTGAGTGCTGTCCCCTGCCCTGAAGCGCAAGGACACCCGGATGCGAGCAGCCCTGACTGTCCAGAAGCGAGTGGCCATAGCCCTCTGGAAGCTTGCAACGCCAGACAGCTACCGGTCAGTCGCGAACCACTTTGGCGTGGGCAAATCTACCGTGGGGGTTGTTGTGATGCAAGTAGCCAACGCAATTGTTGATGTACTGCTGTCAAAGGTAGTGACCCTGGGAAACGTGGAGATCATCATAGATGGCTTCGCCGCGATGGGATTCCCAAACTGTGGTGGGGCTATAGATGGAACTCACATCCCTATCCTGGGACCGGACCACCAGGCCAGCCAGTACATTAACCGAAAGGGCTACTTTTCAATGGTGCTGCAAGCACTGGTGGACCATAGGGGACATTTTACCAACATCAACGTCGGATGGCCGGGCAAGGTTCATGACGCTTGTGTTTTCAGGAACTCTGGTCTGTTTAGATGGCTGCAGGAAGGTATTTACTTCCCGGACCACAAAATAACTGTTGGGGCTGTGGAGATGCCTATAGTCATCCTCGGGGACCCAGCCTACCCGCTAATGCCCTGGCTCATGAAGCCCTATACAGGTGCCCTGGACAGTGAAAAGGAACTCTTCAACTACCGTCTGAGCAAGTGCAGAATGGTGATGGAGTGTGCTTTTGGCCGTCTCAAGGGGAGATGGAGAAGCTTACTGACTCGCTCTGATCTCAGCGAAACCAATATCCCCATTGTTGTTGCAGCTTGCTGTGTGCTCCATAATCTCTGTGAGAGCAAGGGGGAGACCTTTATGGCGGGGTGGGAGGTTGAGGCAAGTCGCCTGGCTGCTGATTACGCCCAGCCAGACAGCCGTGCGATTAGAAGAGCCCAGAGGGACGCGCTGTGCATCTGGGAGGCTTTGAAAGCTAGGTTCCTGAGTGAGCAGGGTAACCTGTGACTATTTAGTTTGTTTACAGAGAAGCTGAACCTGCCCCCGTTTCTTTACCCAGTGAATGTTCACTATCCTCTCCAGTTTCATACCCTGTTCACCCCCTTCCAACCCACGTTTAGAAATAAAATCACTGAAAAATTGTTAATGAACAACGTTTTCTTTATTACTGTTTTCGCGGTAAAGTGTTGAAACTGGGACGCAGACTGTGGTGGGGAGCGGGTGTAGTGTAGTGATGCAAAGGACGCTTCTAAACTCGAGGAATGACAGGCTCCTGCTTCTATAGTGGTCAGCACTGGTGGACTGATTGTTTCAACGGAGCCTGCCACCCCTCCTGTTCGGGACTCTGTGTGTGGGGGCTATGTGACTTTGTGGCAGGGGGAGGACGGTTACAGATCCGCTGCTGCGTGGCTCTGTGATCCAGGATAAGGACCGCTGCATAAGATCTCTAACCGCCCTCCCCCGCCACAAAGTCACATAGCCCCCCCCCCCACAGAAAATGAAAACCACCTCCCAGACTGACCAGGGTGCCTACTGACTGCACTGTGTGTGTGACCTGCTGCTGAACCTGCCCCTGTGTCTGTACCAACCCCCTTCCCCCCCTTCAAACAGACTGTCCTCTAAAAAAACATGATGGAAACAGTAATTAACAGAAACGTATTTTTTATTAGCAACTAGACAGTTAGGGGATGAAACTGAGATGGGGGCTTGGGTGAGGCAAGAAGGAAAGGTCTTATCAAATTTTGGGGAATGACAGCCTTCTGCCATTTGAGCAGTGACAGTTTTCACGGACTCTGCAGCCCCTCCTTCTTGGTACTTTGGGTGAGGGGGGTATGGGACTTTGTGGCGGGGGACGGTGGTTACAGATAGACTGCAGCGGGGCTCTGTCCTCCTGCCTCCGGTCCTGTAGAACATCCACAAGGCGCTGGAGCGTGTCCGTTTGCTCCCTCATTAGTCCAAGCAGCGTTTGAGTCGCCTGCTGGTCTTCCTGCCGCCACCTCTCCTCCCGTTCGCTGTGTGCTCGCTGGTATTGGGACATGTTCTCCCTCCAATGGGTCTGCTGGGTTGCCTCGGCTCGGGAGCAGTCCATAAGTTCTGAGAACATGTCGTCCTGTGTCCTTTTCTTTCTACGCCTAATCTGCGCCAGCCTCTGGAGTCTGATGACTGGGTAGGTCGGGAGACAGTCACAGCTGTGGGATGGGAAAAAGGGAGTGAATTCCTCAGAAAGATAAATTTTTGGTGAACAAAGAAAATAGTCTTTCTCTGTGAACAAGACCATTCACCACACCTATCACATGCGCACTCAGGACAAGGTCGAATTTTCGGCCTTCGCATTCAGTCTCTGGGGTCTTGCAGTGCAGATCACAGAAGTGGAACAGGACAGTGGAATTTGGGTAGCAGGCTGACATGGTAAGCCGTAGACTTGTGGCACCTTAAAACTTTAATAATAGCACTGCCCTACTTTGACGTTCAAAGCAATGCTCCTAGCGTTGGCCAGTTCCTGCTGCCAGCAATCCGGCAAGCATGAACTCTGCCCCTGTCCCACCCCCTTGTGGCTGTCCCCGAGAAAGATCCCTCTATACTGCCCCTCTCCCGCCTCCACCGCATGGCTGTAAACCGCCGGTTACAGTTCTATAAAGGAACAGGCAAGCAGTCCCACTACTAACACTCCCCTAATTCAAAGCAGGTCACCATGAGCGACATCACTCTGATGCGGATTTCAGACAGCGACAAAGAACGCATGCTTCGTGAAAGCCTGCAAAGACCAGGGCCATATGCCGCCATGCTGTGCAAGGCAATGATACTGGAGTACTTGATGATAGCCTGGCACGGAAACGTTTCATACTACGGAGGACACAACAAGGCCGCTCTCCCAAGGAACCTCATGCAAAGGCTTTCCAATTACCTCCAGGAGAGCTTCATGGAGATGTCCCATGAGGATTTCTGCTCTTTCCCCGGACATATAGACCGAATTTTACTGTAGCTGCACTGGCAAGGACTAAACAGTAGAGCGCCTAGGGCAAACCAATCAAGATATACCGGACATTGTTAGATTTTTTTGCAGCAGTTGCACTGCCAAAGACTAAAACTTTAAGTGCCTAGGACAATCTAATCATGAAAAACCCACAGTTAATATTAATGTTCTGTTCTAAATAAATGTTTACATGTTTAAACCACTTACCAGCTGATCCTTCCCCTGATTCTGGGTCCGGGTTAACGCCTGGGGACGGTTGGTAGGGGATCTCTGTGAGGGTGATGAAGAGATCCTGGCTGTCCGGGAAATCAGCGTTGTAAGCGCTGTCGACTGCCTCGTCCTCCTCATCTCCTTCCTCATCTTCCCCGTCCACTACCATCTCCGAGGAAGCGGGCGTCGACAATATCCCATCCTCAGAGTCCATGGTCAGTGGTGGGGTAGTGGTGGTGGCCGCATCTAGGATGGAATGCAGTGCCTCGTAGAAACGGCATGTCTGGGGCTGGGTCCGGAGCGTCCGTTTGCCTCTTTGGTCTTCTGGTACCCTTGTCTCAGCTCCTTGATTTTCATGCGGCACTGCGTTGCATCCCGGCTGTATCCTCTCTCTGTCATGGCTTTGGAGATCTTCTCGTAGATCTTTGCATTCCGTCTTTTCGATCGCAGCTCCGAAAGCACGGACTCATCACCCCACACAGCGATCAGATCTAAGACTTCCCGATCAGTCCATGCTGGGGCCCTCTTTCTATTCTGAGATTGCATGGCCATCTCTGCTGGAGAGCTCTGCATCGTTGCCAGTGCTGCTGAGCTCGCCACGATGTCCAAACAGGAAATGAGATTCAAACTGCCCAGACAGGAAAAGGAATTCAAATTTTCCCGGGGCTTTTCCTCTGTGGCTGGTCAGAGCATCCGAGCTCGGACTGCTGTCCAGAGCGTCAACAGAGTGGTGCACTGTGGGATAGCTCCCGGAGCTATTAGCATCGATTTCCATCCACACCTACCCTAATTCGACCTGGCCATGTCGAATTTAGCGCTACTCCCCTCGTCGGGGAGGAGTACAGAAGTCGAATTTAAGAGACCTCTATGTCGAACTACATAGCTTTGTTGTGTGGACGGGTGCAGAGTTAATTCAATTTAATGCAGCTAAATTCGACATAAACTCCTAGTGTAGACCAGGCCTCCATCAGGCAGAGAGAAAATCAGAGTCTGAGTTTTTGCTCCAGAGCAGGGTTTCAAAGCTGGGTCTCTGCTATACCAGGCAGATGGCCGAACCACTGGGCTCACAGGGAATGAACACATATACACTCTTTTGTTCTGAAGCTTGTCAAAACCAAAAGGGTCCAATTCAGAAATAGTGTCAGGTTGACCAACATTGCATTTTTTAGCACATAAACTATCTGTCAAAAAACATTCACCCGGCTCTAGTCTCAAGTGAATTGAATTGATAGGTCTTAACACTTAATTCTCTCTCCCAAGTTTTGCATAAGAGATGGAAATCTGTGAAGTCTAAGTAAGGGTATTACTTAATCTTTCAAGTATTTATTAAATGGAACCACTTTCTTTTTGCCTTTAAATAGGGATCTGCAGCGCAGCAATGCAATATTATTTTATGAGCAATATAATTAAGGTGCTCAGTGATTAGCATATCACTGATTAAATATTGGAGCTTGATCATCAGGAGCAGCTGCTCTTATAGCAATAAAAATTAGATTAATTCAGTCCTTGAAGTTATCAGAAGTTCAGAACATTCAAGAGAATTTGCAGCATTTCCTAATGCTGTGTAATTGAGAGTGGTAGAAGTATGACTCTCATACCAGCTACTTTTTCATATTAATGTTTAAACTTAGAACAGCATGGCTTTTTAAAATGTCCTATTGCCCTATAAAATCTCAGCCATGTGAGAATATCAGTGGTTTGAAAAACCAGCACTTCAGATAACAAGCACTCCTTGGGAACATTAGTTATTTCATTCATGTACACCCCATACAATTGTATTAGCAATTCTGTATTAAGAGGCACTCCTCCCTTTTGTGAATCAGCCCCGAAGCAATATCCCAATGTGGTCTTTGGAGTAATTGTGCTGCTGAAAGTGCACTCTAGAGGGGAAATGAAGAGACTTGTCGTCACTGAAGACCCTAGAGCATGGCTTTTTTGAAGAGTGAGGATGTCAGCCCCTGTTGTCCTTGTTCAATTTAGATAACTACATTTTGCTTATATAAATCCCCCCAGCACTTGAACTGTATTCAGGTTTTTTATTCTTGCCCTGTCTTTAATTGTGTCTTTTTGCTATGTACTGTTAGGGCCTGATCTTGGGCCCATTGAAGCCAGTGGCAAAATTAACACTGACTTCAATGCAATGATCATTCCCTTAAAAAGTTTCCATATTCCTCTCCAGAGAGTTGCATATTGGTGGTGCCTAAAATAAGTCCTGTATAGCGTTTATTAAAGCATTGTGGGATGGAAAGTAGCTTAGCTGAAGCTAAAAGACAGTCCAGTGGTTAAGTCACTAAGCTGGGACTTCTGAGACCTAGATTCAAGTCCTGGCTGTCCCATGAACTCCACAATGTGATCTTGGGCAATGTTAGGCCCTCAATTTCCAACCTGAAACAATGGGGATAATAGTACTTCATTATCTCTTAGGAGTGTTGTGAAGTTAAATACATTAAAGAGTGGAAGGTTATTCTGATAACTTACAGAGATGGAGGCCAAATGATGAAAAGTGTAGACTGATATAAATGCAAGCTATTGTATTGATTACTACAGTGAATCCACTTATGTCAAATATGGCTAAACTCTGTGCACAGCTTACTCTGTAAAACTCCCACTGAAGTCAAATGAGTTTTGCCTAGGTAAGGACTAAGGGCGTCTGAGGATTTGCCTTATGTCTCACCAGTGTACTGGTGTAATGTGGCTTGCTCGGGATTTTCCACGGAAATGTATTTACTCTGTATGTGTCTCATTTGCAGGGAGGCGCTCCGCTATGTGATCACTGGAATTCCCCCACAAACAACAGTGTGCATTCAAGAGGCAAGAGCATGAAAGGGAGCAGGAAGGAACGTAAAAAATCACACATCAAATATATTACTTTGCACCTCTGATCCTCTGGGAGAGGTGCCAACAGCAGCAGCTGTTTCTCCCTAGCAGACAAAACATCTCCAGCAAATGGACCACTGCTGCATGCTGCAGCCTGTATCTTCTTTCTGTGGTTACCGATGCTCGGATGTCAGGAGGCCTCCTGCAAACAAAGGAGCAGCAGGGGTGTTACCAGATCCCCATACGTGAAGTTCTGCAGCCCAGAAATACACACTAACTGGTTTGCACTAGTTTTAAACAGACTGTTGATTCTACAGTAGAGAAAAATGAGAGAAGCTAATAACTGACATTTTTCATTCTAATGCAGTATTCAGAATGCCTATTTGCTGCATACTCATGTCTATGGGTTTACTGGTAAAAACATTGTAGTCTGGACATGATGTACATCACAGTATATTTTTACTATTATTATATTATAATCAGAAACCAAATAGGTAATAGTTATTTTGATTCCTCTGAGACACAGTGTCTATATTACTGTCTTTACTATGTGGTTGCAAATGCCTTGTTTGTAGAGTCTTTTTTAAGCCCCAGTACCTGTCTGACAAGAAATTACCTGCTGACCATGGTTGTAGTGGGGTAATATTTTTGTTTACCCGTTTAAGCCCTCTTATTCCAGATACAATAGTCACACAGAAAAGAATTAGGTTAACATTAGAAGCTGGTACATCTAACGGCTGGAGAAAAGGATCTGGGGTGAGATCATGGTCCCAAATAGGTCACTGGCAAAGCTCCCATTTAATTTAAGGGGACAAGATTTCCCCCCGGCTTTTGAAACCTTTGTACTGGGTGTGTCTCAAAAGAAAAGGTGCTAAGGTCCCTACCTTGTAACAGAATCTTTGTGGTGGACCCTTACACAGATGCAGAGTCTGATTGAAGTCAGTGGGACTCCATATGAATGCACCAGTCCATCCATATGGAACCCTTTGCCAGACAGGGGCCTACAAGATGACTCTAAAGTGTTCAGACATTGACGTGGACTGGTCATCCACAAGCACTCTTTACTTTGGGAGAACTGCCCGTGAGCATTGTGATGCTGGCAGATCAGGTGCCAGCTCATGCCAAGGCCCCTAGGCCTCATTGGACACTGACAAATGCACAGCTGGAAACCAGTCTGTCTCACTGGTGTGTTAGTATTGTTAAAATAGATGTTAAGTTGATACAAATGCATTTAGTGTTTAGACTTGATGAAATGCTTGTAGGATGCTGCATGTATTGAACTCACTTATAACATCTGTAGCCCTTGGTATAAGTTATGCTGAGTGTTTGCATTGTAAACCTCTGTAATTGTGCAACTCACCAAACAGGAAAGAAGCATTCATTAGTGTAAAGTGCTGGTCCTGCACACAAGAAAGCCCATTGAAACCAAAGGAGCCATTGTGACACATCACAGGACAAAGAATTTGTTGACTGCTCCCCCCGACCCCCATGAAGAGGGGACCTGAGCATGAACTCACCCCATCAGCTTGAACTCTGGGGGGAAGGGAATAAAAATGTCTGACAAGGAGAATCTGTATCACTGTGCTGCTTGGAGTTCGGAGAGGGCAATATATCAAAGCATAAGCAAGGGATCCCCAAGCAGCTTGACAAAACTTTTGTCTTTTACGACTACTTAAAAAAGCCCCCCTGCGAAAGACAAAAGTTTTGCCGACGCAAGTGTGAATGCAGCTTTGTCGGCAGAAGCGCTCTCCTGCCGACAAAGCTAACACCGCTCTCAGGGCTGGAAGTATTTTATTGGCAAAAGTGCTGACAAAATATCGACAGAGAGCATTCATACACACTGACATTTAGCGACAAGGCTCTGTCGACGCAGCCGTGTCGCTAAAAGCTGTGTAGTGTAGACAAGCCCTTAATTTGGGTTAGCCCTAAAGAGACACAGAATGCTTGCATACATAGCAGCTTCTATCACCTTTGGAATCTAAGATAATAGCTCATTTGCGTGTGTATATTTACCTGCTTTCACCTTGTAAATAACTCGCTTATTTCTTTTTCTTTAGTTAGTACTATGGAATTGGCTGCAAGCATTGTCTTTCGTTTGAGATCTGAGGTACAATTGATCTGGGGCAGGGATCAGCAACCTTTGGCATGCGGCCCATCAGGGAAATCTGCTGGCGGGCTGGGACGGTTTGTTTACCTGCAGCGTCTGCAGCTTCGGCTGATCGCTGCTCCCACAGGCCGCGGTTCGCAGTTCCAGGCTAATGGGGGCTGCGGGAAGTGGCTTGGGCCAAGGGATGTGATGGCCGCTGCTTCCCGCAGCCCCCATTGGCCCACCAGCAGATTTCCCAGACGGGCCACGTGCCAAAGGTTGCCGATCCCTGATCTGGGGTAAGTGACTGGTCTTTTGGGACTAGAAGTAACTTGAATATTGTTGCGATTTTTGGTGTAAGGGATTATCCATCACAAAGGCAAGCTTGCCTAGGTGGCAGGATAGACTGGAGTGCCCAAGGGAACTGTCTGTGATTTCATGTTAAGGCTGTTGTAGCGCTGGAGGAATTCACACTGGATACTTGATTGGTGAAATCTAAGTTTAGAACTCACAACCAGTTTGGGGTTTGTGCCCTGCTTCTTCACAGTCTGCCCTGAGGTTGGCACTCCTGGTCATGAGCCACTCTAGACAGCTTGCCAGGCAGCCTACACTAGCCATATTGCTAATCCCAAACATTCAGAAATAACAAGTAACCCCCCTAAAATCACACAATTGGCTTAAAAAAACATGAGATTTAAAAAAATATTTTTGGAGGTTTTTTTATATGACTTGGTTTCTGAATCTTCAGGGATCAGGTTTGCAGGCTTTTCTCTGAAACCATGAGGACTAGAAGCTATTTTTTTTTTTTAATGAAAGTTGAGATTCTCAGAGAGCTCGGTCTGTAAGAGAAACAGTAAATTCCCCAAAGACGTGGCAAAGCACTTCTCCTATGGCTAGCACTGTTGGAACTGCACCAGTGCGAGACCAATGGTGGGAGTAGTCCCTGCAATTCTCAGTGTAGGTGCAGCTGAAATGGCGCAGAGGCAAACATTCAGGGTGGTGGTGTTTTTCCCCATCTTGGACAAATGTGTGCTGCTGTGTGTTTATTGCGGAGATAACACTTTCGGATCGATTGCAGCTGTTAAGCCACAATCCTGAAAAGAGGGTGGTGCAGAGCCACACCAGAGATTGCATCTTGGAGAGCACAATCTCTGCCAGGGCTGTTCCCTGTGTACGGGCAAGAAGCAATCTGCTCCATAGATTCGGGTGGAGAAGAACATCCCCCACCCAGTGCACTGGCCCTGCTCCATATGCTGGTGTGGAGCCACAGCCCTGCCCATTCCCCAGCGCACACAGACTGCTATTGTGAGTGGCTATTACACACTCAACCAAGTGGCACAGGAAGACTTCTTATGTGTCCCTGGTTAAGCAGGGGTCACCCACAGTCTAGCCCTAATTGTTTGATTTTTATATCCATTTATATATAATCCCACCTTTTAGGGGAAAGCCTGTGAAGAGAATCAGTGGATCTCATATTTTTGATTATAACGAAGTATTCTGTTGTGAGTAATTCATTTACACAAGGGTGTAGTTGATAGGACATAGTCACACTTATGATATGATCAGCCACACCAAATGACTAAACATGCCATAGAGCTGCTGATCTGCTGCTGAGCTCACTCCCTTGGTTTTCCTTTCCAAAGTTACAATAAACACTATGTGGTATCTTATAGGGCAAGTTAAAAAATGGAAACCTATTTTTCTAGTCAAAATTCTTGACCAGCTCTACTATTTTCTGTGCTTGCCTGGGCCCCAAACCAGAGATTTAATTTAAATGTTTAATTACATTAATCTTCATATAGAACCCCAAAGGTCCTGCAGTCTGATCACTGAAATACGTTAAGTAGATGGTTTACTACAAAGACAAAGATAAGTTTTAGTATTTTTGATTACACTGCTCTACAGCCAAAATGATTCTGAAATAAATGTAGTCAAACGTTACTAATTCTGGGTCACTGAGAACGAAAATGATGCTTAAAATTGTTGATTGGCTCTAGTTTTCAAGATATGCTATTGGGTCAGTATATACGACCCTTGACTTGGGAATGGCGGAGGATAAGTGAGTTATAAAGGGAAGGGATCTCAATTTAAACCAGAAATGACTAAAATACATCTTTGACTGGATCTATGAATAAATCCATGACTGGGTTTGGACAGTACTTGCTTTTTAGGCAAAACAATGAATGATGCAATCTGAAGCTGGTATTGCATCATACATGATATGAATTGCATCATGTTATTCCTAGAAGTCATGGATGATACAATCATAACAAAGCTTACATCACTCTGCTGAACAAATTGCCCTATATCAGCTCTAGAAATCATACAGAGTCGTGCTCTCTTATTTGTCAGTGTTTGATTTTGCAAAGGGACACATTTCTGTTTAGCCAAAGTGAGCAGAGATGCCTCGTACTTGTGTGAACAGTGCAGATAACTTCTGCTATGTTTGTGGTGAAGTGACTTTTGCATCACAAAAGCGCAGTATAACCACTATGGTTAAGAAAGCCTATCACCTTTATTTTGGCTGCAAAATTGGAGATCAGGACAAGAGGTGGGCCCCACACATATGCTGCAACACTTGTGCAACAAATCTTCGCCAGTGGTTGAACAGGAAAAGGAAATCTATGCCTTTTGCAGTGCCGATGATTTGGAGAGAGCCAACACATTATACCAGCAATTGTTACTTCTGCATGGTGCCTCCAGCTGGGAAAGGTGTGTCAAAGAAGAAAAAGTGGACTGTGCCTTATCCAAACATTCCATCAGCTATACGCCCAGTACCCCATGGAGAAGGAGGGCCGGTTCCTGATGCACCAAAATCATTCTCACTTGAGTCAGATGAGGAAGAGGAAGAGGATGAAACTTCTGGTCCTGAACCATCAATGTCACAGGACCCACATTTTCTCCCATCCTCCTCCTCTGAACCACACCTCATAACACAAGGTGAACTGAATGACCTTGTCAGGGATTTGGAACTACCCAAGAGTAAGGCAGAGCTGTTGGGCTCCAGACTACAGCAGTGGAATCTCCTGGCAGGTAATGTTAGGGTTTCCATGTTCCGTGACCGTCAAAAAGATCTTGTCCCATTCTTCTTCATGGAAGGTGATCTTGTAGCCTGCAACAACATCGATGGTGTGATGGCAGCCCTCAACATCAGTCACGATCCAGATGAGTGGAGACTGTTTATTGATTCATCGAAGACGAGTCTTAAAGCTGTTTTACTGCATAATGGCAATGTTTTGCCATCAATTCCAGTTGGTCATGCAGTCCATATGAAGGAAACCTATGACAACATGAAACAACTTTTGAGGTGCATAAACTATGATCAACATCAGTGGCAGCTTTGTGGCGATTTGAAGGTTGTTGCTCACATGAAAAGACCTAGGTTTACAATTTATGATTAAAACTCTACTATCTACACAATATACATAGATATAAAATGAAAAACTTAAATATCTTAAAACAACTGATTGGCTACTGTTTCTAATTGTCATATTTGAATTCAGCACATCAAAATACATAATAAATAGCACATTTTATCTCTGAAGCAGACGATTCTCAAAAATTGTAGACCTGTGTTATGGAAATAGTGGGCTTTTTTTTAATCAGGAATGAAGGTTGGCCCAGTGATTAGGGCACAAATCTGGAGCTCTCTAGTCAATTCCCTGCTCTGCCACAGGCATCCCATGAGATCTTGGGCAAGTCACTTAGCATCTCTCTGCTTCAGTTCCCCATCTGTAAAATGGGGATAAGAACACTGCCCTACCTCACCGTGGTGTTATGTGGATAAATAGATACATTAGAGGTTGTGAGCTGCTCAGATATAATGATAAGGGGAGGGCATATAAGTACCTTAAGACATATTGATATAAACCCAACATCCTGACCAGTATAGTGACAAAAAGAGCCTTGGAAGCTTCCCTAGGTTAGTGTGGTGTGCTGGCCAATTCCAATAGTTACCAAGGCCAGGAGAAAAGCACTAGTTGCACATGCAAAAAAATCACCAATAGTAACTGTTTTGTAGCAATTGGCAAAGTCTAAGCTTTCATTGCCTTTTAACCCTGAATACTCCTGAAAAACAATAACAGGTGCAAAGCAATGAAATGCCCTTCTCCCAGTGCATTTAACTCTATAAAGTGTTCATTCAAAACCTAGCTGAGAGCACTTTAAATAATATAGTGATTAAGCAAGGGTAATAACATAAATAAATGTACCTCTCCTATTCCACTAGGTGGTGCCAGGATTGTGGATTTGTATATCAGGGTATGGTTGGCCTATTTTCTGACATCATCTCTTTAATGGCAACTGACTCTGCTGTGAGCAGTTAGTAGTGTAAAAGGGATGTGAATTGGGGCATGCACTCAGATGCTCCATGGCCTGATAAAGGGTTACCATTTGTCCGGATTCTCCCGGACATGTCCGGCTTTTCTGAGTGAAAAATAGAGTCCGGGGGAATTTGTAAATGTCCGGATTTCCCCCCCATGCAGAGTGTGCGCGGCTGACAGGGCAGCCGGCCGGATCGAGCCATTCACACGGGGCTCCAGCAGCCAGAGCCCCTCCTCCGCTTCCCCCTTCTCTCCCCTGCTGCTTGAGATCACTCCCCTCCTCCTCCCCCTCCCACTCCCTGCATTTGCAGAGCTTCACATCGGGCCTCCGGCAGTCTGGAGCTCCTCCTCCTGCTCCCCCCCTGCTGCCCAGTGCGTCGCTCAGCAGCACTCTGCGAGGGCGGGAACCGGGCTGGGTGCTCCGTGGGGGAGCACGGCAGCGTGTTGGGCTCCACGTGGAGCCCGACACGCTGTTCTGAGCGACATGGTAAGGGGGCCAGAGGGTCGGAGAAGGGGCAGGGAGGTTCTGGAGGGGGCAGTCAAGAGACAGGGAGCAGGGCTGGATGGGTTGGGAGTTCTGGGGGGGGGGTCTGTCTGGGGGCGGGAGTGTGGATAAGGTTTTGGGCAGTCAGGGTACAGGTAGGGGGTAGGGTCTCAGGAGGGGGCAGTTAGGGGACAAGGAACAGGGAGGCTTAGGTAGGGGGTGGGGTTCTGGAGGGCAGTTAGGAGCAGGGGTCCCAGGAGGGGGCAGTCAGGGGACAAGGAGCGGGGGGAGGGTTGGGAGTTCTGAGGGGGGCGGGAAGTGGGAGGGAGTGAAAGGGGCAGGGGTGGGGCTAAGGCAGGATGGGGCGGGGCTAGGGCAGGGCTCCTCCCGTCCTCTTTTTTGATTGTTGAAATATGGTAACCCTACCTGATATCGCACACTGATGTTACAGTCAAGAATAACTCCACTGATACCAGTGC
Organism: Malaclemys terrapin pileata; assembly: GCF_027887155.1. Lineage (NCBI taxonomy): Eukaryota > Metazoa > Chordata > Testudines > Emydidae > Malaclemys > Malaclemys terrapin. The sequence goes on from NC_071505.1 coordinate 196,178,809, forward strand.
AACTGGGAGCAATTGAGGGTGGAGAGCACCTTTTGGGTGCTACCCCAAAGCATTGCCTCTAGCTCTTGTGAGGATATGGGCCTCCAGAGATGGAACACTCTCAATGTACTTTGTACCTGGTGCTCTACTGAGTTCAGGAACCAGTCAGGCTACAAACGGCCTGTACTGAGGAATGTACCAGAGACCCCCTGCTCCCTCCTCACATGCCAGCACTAGCACTGAATCAGTTATACTGGTATTAGCACTTGTAGGAGCCACACTGGGACAAGGCTCCAGGGCTCAGATTCACAAAGGAATTTAGGTGCCTAAATCCCAGATTTAGCCACTCCTATACTGTGATCCACACCCCCCTGCTCAGTTACTGCCCCTCATGATGCCAATGGATGGTCACTTGGCCAAGAAAAGTGAATGACAATGATTCTATAGCCTGGTAAAAAGAACAGGAGTACTTGTGGCACCTTAGAGACTAACAAATTTAGAGCATAAGCTTTCGTGGACTACAGCCCACTTCTTCGGATGCATATAGAGTGGAATAAATATTGAGGAGATATATATACACACATACAGAGAGCATGAACAGGTGGGAGTTGTCTTACCAACTCTGAGAGTGTGATATATGCCATCATGTGCCAGCAATGCCCCTCTGCCATGTACATTGGCCAAACCAGACAGTCTTTACGCAAAAGAATTAATGGACACAAATCTTTAATTCTTTATATCACATTGGTAGATGTGCAGGTGAACGAGCCCCTGATGGTATGGCTGATGTGATTAGGTCCTATGATGATGTTACTTGAATAGATATGTGGACAGAGTTGGCATCGGGCTTTGTTACAAGGATAGGTTCCTGGGTCAGTGGTTTTGTTCAGTGATGTGTGGTTGCTGGTGAGTATTTGCTTTAGGTTGGGGGGTTGTCTGTAAGCGAGGATAGGTCTGTCTCCCAAGATCTGTGAGAGTTAATTAATTAATGGACACAAATCTGACATCAGGAATCATAATACTCAAAAACCAGTGGGAGAACACTTTAACCTGTCTGGTCATTCAACGACAGACCTGCGGGTGGCTATATTACAACAGAAAAACTTCAAAAACAGACTCCAACGAGAGACTGCTGAGCTGGAATTGATATGCAAACTAGACACAATCAACTCAGGATTGAATAAGGACTGGGAATGGCTGAGCCATTACAAACATTGAATTTATCTCCCCTTGTAAGTATTCTCACACTTCTTATCAAACTGTCTATACTGGGCTATCTTGATTATCACTTCAAAAGTTTTTTTTCTCTTACTTAATTGGCCTCTCAGAGTTGGTAAGACAACTCCCACCTGTTTATGCTGTATGTGTGTATATATATCTCCTCAATATTTATTCCACTCTATATGCATCCGAAGAAGTGGGCTGTAGTCCACGAAAGCTTATGCTCTAATAAATTTGTTAGTCTCTAAGGTGCCACAAGTACTCCTGTTCTTTTTGCGGATACAGACCTACACGGCTGCTGTTCTATAGCCTGGTAGTTGGGGCCCTCATGTAGGAGGCCTAAATTCAAATCCTTGCTGCAGAGACTATTAAGCTATTTATCAAAAGTGGAACAGCTTCAAGAAGAGAGCTTGGGAATGCCCCATCCTAGAATACGCCACAGCCCAGTGCTTGGGGCACTCTCCTGCAGTGGAGGAGGCTCAAGTTAGATCCCTTTTCTACATCACAAAGGGAAAGGAACTGAACCCAGGTCTCCCACAACCCAAGTGAGTCCCTGAACTACTAAGCCAGTGGTACCCAAACTGTGGGGCATGGAGGAACATTCGGGGGGTGGGGGGAATGGTGGGGCACAAGCCAGCACCCACTGGGGGCAGGGAGGGAGCGTCACCCAGCCCTACTCTGTCTCCAGCTTTGCTCTGGCCCTGCCCATAGCTTGGGCCCTGGTCCCGCAGCTGGCATCAGCAGTGGCTCCATGCCCAGCCATGGACCCAGCCTTGGTCCTGGCTCCTGGCTCCCAGCCTTGGCTCCCAGCCCTGGCCTTGGCCCCCACTGCAACTCCACCCTGGCCTGAGCTCTCAGCTCCCAGCCCCGACTGCATCTCTGCTCCCAGTTCCAGATCCCACTCTGGTTCCTGGCCCAATCTCGGCCGTGGCTCCTGACTATGGTTTTCAGGGCAGGGGTGTGGACAGATTCCATTATGGGGAAGGGGGGCATGATAAAAAAAGCTTGGGGACTACTGTACTAAGCTACAGCTTATAAGGGAAGCACCTTTGCTTTGTGAATCCAGTCTTCCTTTTTCTTTGATTTTTTTTTTGGTCAAAATGCTTGAAACTTGAAAGACATTTATTTCAGGTAGAACTGAAACATTTCATTTCTATGTTACCAAAAAGATTTGACCTAAACATTTTTCAATTTGCCAAAAAAATTCAGAAAAGGTCTTTTTCGGTTTGAGACAAAACTATACTTTTTTGGATTGTTTTCAAAATTGCCAGCAAACCAAAAAAAGCAAACAATCCATTATTTGTCCAGCTGTACAGAAGCACTCTTCCTTTAATCCAGTAAAGGTACCTATTTTACAATGTTTTCTCAATCTGCTGCACTCTACTGGTGAATTCCTGAATGAATGAATTGCAGCAGTTTTCCTGAAACCATCTCTGAGTCTTGTAGTTCACCAGCTCTACACAGCAATTCCTTACTGGTCTGAATCTGCCCCTTCTTAGTGTTCATGTTCCTTATATCAAGTAGGGAGGGAATTGTGTCTAATAACTGATTAATCTGCCACAATTTACAGCTATCAGTGACTAACCCACTGCTCAATGTAAGTTAGTTCTGTGATTGAGCTTGAGGATGCCAGGCTGGTAAAGTTCACAGCTACAGACAGGGCTGGCCTTACCATGAGGCAAACTGAGGCGGCCACCTCAGGTGCCAGACTGTGGGAGGGGAGGAGGGAGGGAGAGGCGCCCCTAGGATCCAGAGTGTAGAAAATTGTGTCTGCTGCTGGTGCATATGTATTCTCTCTGCTCTAGATGCACAGAGGTGGTGGAGTGCTGTGCTGGAGGAAGGAGGGCACAAGAGACATAACAGGCAGGCAGGAGAAAAGGTGAGAGGGAATAACAGAAAGCAGCAGGAGCTGCAGGTAGAGAGAGGAGGAGGAGCCTCTTATGTACCTCTCTAGCACCCCCAGGAGCCTGGACTGATTAACACCAGCTTCTCAGGGAGCTTCCTGTTTCCTGCTGCTTCCCTGAACCCACTTGAGGAGAACAGGCAGTCAACTGAAGTAATAGGAGCCAGTTAGGCCCTTAAGACGCTGATATCTTCTCTCACTCAGGCCTTGCTACCAGCCTGCTTATTTGTCCCCTTCAATTGATTGCTGCGAGCCACTATAGCTGGCACAGAACAGCAGTCATGAGTGAAAGAAGAAAACATCCCTTTGGGACAGCATTCAGAAAAAGAAAAGAAGCTTTTCTATCTAAGCAGGAAGGAGCTCTCCTGAGATACATAGACACAAATGTTCACGGTGAGCCTTCCGGCCCCAGTGAGGGTGTGTGTGGTGAGGAGATGCCTGTTTTTCCAGTTAGTGAGAGTGCAGGTGACCTGGCAGCTACTGCAGCATCCATATCTCCATCTCAAATGGATGTAACCATGCACATTCCTGAAGAAGTGTAGATCAGAGAAGAGTGTGGTGGAGGCGCAAGAAACAGCTGCTGCTGAGTTTAGTTCCTTAAGTCTAGATGATCCAGGACTGTGGACCCACTTGAGCAGTAGCCTGAGGGACTTCCTTGTACTGCATGGGCCACAGCAAGTGAAAAATGTCATGTCCCCCAAAGACAATGAAAATAGAAGTTTCCATCCAACACATTACTGGGGTGAAATCCCCAGTGGTGATAAAGTGGAGAGGCCATGGCATATGTACTCAAAAACCCAGAATGCTGCCTACTGTTTTTGTTGCAAACTCTTCCAGTCTAATGTTCCAGCCACATTGGGTTCTATAGGAACAAAGGACAGGAAAAATCTGGCTAGAAATCTGGCCTACCATGAGAGGGCAGCAAATCACCAGAGAGCATTCCATAGGTGGAAAGAGCTTGAGATGAGATTAAGGTTAAAGGCCACCATAGATGATCAGCATCAAGAGAAGATTGCGTCAGAGTCTCTTTATTGGCAAAATGTTCTGAAAAGGCTCATTGCCATTGTGAGAATGCTTGCTACCCAAAACTTAGCACTGTGTGGCATTTCAGATCAGCTGTAACAATCAAACCATCGAAACTTCCTTAAAATTGTGGAGCTGATGGCTGAGTTTGATGCTGTACTCCAGGAGCATCTAAGAAGAGTCACCACCCAAGAAATGTATACACACCACTACCTTGGAAAAACAATTCAAAATGAGATCATACAGTTACTGGCAACAAAAGTCAAACAGAAGATTGTGGCAGATCTGAAGTCAGCAAGATATTACTCTGTTATTCTGGACTGCATACGTGACATCAGCCATACGGAACAAATGACTTTAATGGTGTGTTTTGTAACAACAACAGAACCTAGTGAAAATGTCCCTGCAATGGTGACTGTCAGAGAGCATTTTCCAGAATTTATTGACATTGATGATACTACAGGAGCTGGTATGACAAATGTGCTTCTGAAAAAGCTTGAAGATATGGGAATTACGATAGCTGACATGAGAGGTCAGGGCTATGATAATGGTTCCAACATGAGAGGAAAGAACAGAGGAGTGCAGACATGGATCCGAGAGTTAAACCCTCAAGCTTTTTTTGTCCCACGCAGTTCTCATTCATTGAACTTGGTGGTCAGCGATGCAGCATCAGTTTTGAAGGATCAGAATCCATTAGCTATGGATGTAAGATCTTAACTACAGTTTCTCCTGAGAACTTTTCATATGGGCCCGGAGTCCACAGCTTGGCCTGGGCCATGGGGGCCGGCTAACAGAGAACAATACATAGCTCAGAGGAAGCTGGGATAAACAGATAACCTTGTGTTTCAAGTTAGTGTGCGGAGTCAGCATACTCCGAATGTAATTGGGCATCCCTATTGCGAGTTATAGACACATGAAGCGCTGAGAAAGGCCTCACCGTTACTCCCTAATGCAGGGCAGAGATAGTGGTACAATACCCCTCAGATCCTAGACAAAGTTCATGGAGAGGCCTAATATGATTGACATGAGTTATGACACCCTCCCCTCACAGATGTATGCCAGTCTTAGCCCACAGAAATGCAAGGGTAAACTTGTGAAATTGTTAAGTACTAATTACTGCTTTTTCGCTTTAAATCTCTAGGAATGTACCTGTTGGTCAACTGAGAGAGCTGCTACCTCATTCCCCTGGACCCCAAAATTAGGATTTAACCTATACACTTTAATAGACATAGTTTGGGGGTAATTACCTGTGTGTCAGCAATATGTTAATTTGTGCCATAGGCGGAGCCATTATGTAATCTTTTAGACCATTGGCTTATTGGGCTTATCTTGTCTTGCTGCTAGAACCTATCCAGGGCTTGGAAAAACCCATCCCTGTTGCTTCTCTCCGCCCAATGAGCATCATATATAATCAATAGTAATTAATTGTTTTGCAGTGTCTCTGAGCCTGATAAGCAAAGTGACACTCCGCCAGCGCTGTGCGTAATAAACTCCTGTGCTTGACTTTACATGGTGTGGATTATTGTTCCTTCAAGCTTCTAGTGAGGGTGCTTAATTTTTTAATGTAATTCAAAGCATCTATGTATTTTTCTCTGCATCAATTCATCAATGGCAAATTTTGAAGCAACATCTGGGAACATCCTCTCTGACACTGAAACCACTGAGTGCCACACGATGGGAAAGTCGAGTGGAGGCGATAAAGCCTATCGAACACTAAATTGGGAAGATAGATGATGCCATAGTTGCCATTATGGAGGATAATGCTATGACAGGAACTGTCCGTGGGAGAACAGTGGCAGAGGGAAATGGAATCACCAGAAACATACATAACTTAAAATTTCGGTGTGGCTTAGTGTTGTGGTATGACATACTGTTTGAAATAAATGTTGTAAGCAAGAGACCCCCAAGGTGTTGACCTTGATATATCTGGAGCAATGGAACAACTGAACAAAGCAAAGTCATACCTACAGTTTTACTGGTCAGATGAGGGATTTCAAAACGTTCTGAAGAGTGCACAGAAGTTGGCAGAGGAACTTCACACTGAAGCTATTTTCCCACCCATTCAAGAATACAAGAGTCACTGAAGAAGAAGACACTTTGATTACAAGGGACGAGATAATCCCATAAGAGACCGCAAACAACAATTCAAAGTTGAATTCTTTAACCAGGTGATAGATTGTGCAATACAGTCAGTTGAAGAACTTTTCATGAAGCTCAAGGAACACAGCAGTATATTTGGGATGTTATATGATATTCCAAAACTCCTAACTATACCTGAAGAAGACCTACACCAGCAATGCAGAGCACTAGAGACAGTGTTGACACATGATGACATGCGCGATATTGATGTGAGTGATTTAAGTGATTAACTGAAAGCCCTTTCAAGATACATTTCAGCAGGATCAACTCCACAGGCTGTTCTGGAATATATGTGCACAAATAAGATGACCACCCTCTTTCCAAATGCTTTTGATGCTCTGTGTATACTTCTAACACTTCCTGTAACAGTTACCAGTGGAGAACGCAGCTTCTCCAAGCTGAAGTTAATAAAAACACATCTACACTCCCAATGACACAGGAGAGGCTGGTCAGCCTTGCAAACATCTCAATAGAGCATACCATGAGATGAGTAGTAGAGAAGTCCCATGACAGGAGTAGAACAGGAAGAAGGCAGAATTGAGACCTTTCAAAGTTTTGGCCCAAGCAAGGGGACATGGGGGCATCATTTGAGCTCCCCGCCTCAGGTGCCAAAATGTTGTGGGCCGGCCCTGGCTACAGAGCTTGGCTCTTTAGCTCAAGTTGTAGCCATTTGTGCTGCTTGCTCTGGAGGTATCTGATTAGTCCTTTATTCCATCAATGTAAAGGGACCTTAAAGTGAATGAGCCATTATGAGTATGAACTAGAGCTGGATGGGAAATGGTCTTCCGGTCCAGCAAAAATGGAAGAGGTCAAGGTTTTTCCATTCCTCAATGAGATAAAATTGAGACCCTTAAAATTTTTCAAGCAGAAGCCAGGTGAGACAATAGCCAGTGGTTGAGGCACTCAGCTGGGATGTGCAAGATCCCACTTCAAGTCCCTACTCTGAATGGGGCAGAGCCTGGATTTGAACCCTAGGTCTCTCAGTTCCCACAGAGACTATTAGCGTTTTGAAGAGGAAGTCCCTCTTGGACCCCAGAAACCTTCCCAGTGAAAGTTTTGTAGAATCTGTCATAATCTTATGAAAAGTTTCAGTTTCAACAAATCAGCATTTTACAACAACAACAGTTTCATCAAAAAATTCTCCACCGGCTCTGGGAAGGGCATCACAATCTGATCCCAACTGAAAGTGCTGTGGTTTGTGTCAGAAATATTATTGACTAATGTCTCATCTGCAGAGCACTAAAGTATGTACATCTAGAGGAAGGGAGAAATATTGGGACAATTAGAAACAAAGGACAACCCAGCATTTATACATTTTGTTTTGATTCTTTTATTGCTTTGGACAGCTGCCCGGTACCAACCGACTGAAAAGAATAAAAGCTGTGATTAATTGGGTCATTGGAAAAGGAGTAAATCCAAGGCAAAAATGATCTGGAAATCAGAATGATTACAGAGTGCGAAGTGTAAGATGTGAGGGCTTTCTATTATTTTCCTGCGTGAGTAGATCCATTGACAGAGAGGTTCCTGGTGAAAGTTCCTGGTGCACAGTCTCTTTAACAAGCTAGGGAAGAAAGAAGGAAAATGGGTTAAGGATTGAATTTTTTCATCAGATCCATAGAAGATTAAAAGCATTGGTTTGCCTGTGGCAAATAACAAAAAGTTGTATATCAGGCAATTGTTCAGCACAACAGTTCCCTCCTACACAGTTTTCTATATGTTTAAGGCACATGAGTTACGAAGATCTATCAAGGAATGTGTGTAAAGGTGTTATTATTTCTGTTACATAGAGGAGCTGACTAAGATGGGAGCTGTGATCCACAGAGGGGAAGTTCCAAACTGGCTGAGATGCCCCATCTGGACTCTGAACCACCTTCTTGTGCCCTCCTTGTGGCATTGATACCCTGATGACTGGTCTTAGGATGCAGGATCCTGGTTGGAGAGGGTTAGCTGCAGAGCAGTACTAAGTACTGTATGCACAACAACTGTCTTCATATCCCTTTAATGACACACAAACATCACTGCAGGCAACATTATAACAGCTGTGAGTGTCATGTAATAAATAATTATATCCTGCTTCAGCATAGGGGGATGGACTGGATGATCTCTTGACGTCCCTTCCAGGCCCACATTTCTATGATTATTCATTCCCCCTTTTTTAAATATTAAACATCTCTACCTCACTCACACCCTGAGCATGCAAGACTTGAACACAAGCAAATAATGAAGGAAGACTCCATGAAGCTTAGTCTAAGGGAATTCTCTACCAACTCTTAGCTTGCAAAGTATAATGGAGACCAGAAAGTAAAAGAATAAAATTCCCAACTACAAGCTTCTATGTGTTCATGTCCTGAGAAAATTAACTTTATTTCACACACATAACTTACCTTCTTCCACCAGATGAGGAAAAAAGCACCAGGGGACAGCAGGGGGGTTTGACTCAAAACAACATCCTCTTGCCTCACACTCTTTAGCAGGGATGCCAGGGTAGCCACAGTTCTGTCTGAGTTTTACTTCTGCTGGACAGACCTTTTTATCTGTTTTTTAAAAAAAGGCACATTACCTTAGGTTTCTATTATTCTAGTCATTATTAATATTACCATAGCACCTAGGACCCCCAGTCATGGACCAGGACCCTAGTGCGCCAGGTGCTGTACAAACACAGAACAAAAACACAGTCCCTGCCCCAAACAGCTGATAATCTAAGTATAAGGCAAGAGACATCAGATGGCTACAGACAGCTAGGTGGAGGCATACATGATGTTTATTTGTAATCTACTGACAAATTGTTAGTTTAATAGCACTGGACTCGGCTATAGAAATAGAGAGGCAGAGTCCCTGCTGCATCAAACACGTGCTGGGTGTGGCAGGGAGGGGAAGGGGTTCTGTGAGGGAGCCTGTTACAGCTCCTGATTCTACACCCAGCCTTGGTCACAGGTGCAGTTTAGAGCAACTAGGGACCAGCTGCTAGATAGGGATTGTGGGAGTGCCTGGTGCTTTGGCCACTCCCATTGCTCTGAGTGAGGTAAAGGGAGTGCAGTGGGGGCAGAGAATTTGGCCCGCATTTCCTACATAAGGTGCTAATAGCAGAAACTGCCTTATTTAAATAGTCCAGCAGAATGAAGGAATCAAAACCAGATCCCAGTACCTGGAAGCAAAAGGTTAAATGTTTTAATAATAATATAATAATTGGCTTTGTACAGATTGTAAACTTCTCTGATCTGGGGCACGTGTAACATGACAACAATCCAGCTTAGAACTTAAACGATACATTGATAAGGTTTGGCCAATAACTGAACATGACAGCCAGGCCAGTCTTCTCAACATAGGTACCAGATACACATGGGGCGAAGCTAAGCCTGTTTAGCTTAAGTAAAGGAGGGTGGGGAGCCCTCCCACCTCAGCAGGATCGTGGGGAGGAATTGTGCCTCAGAGGCAAAATGCTTCCTAGAACTACCTAGCATGCAGGAGCAGAATCAATGGTGGAGTCATGATCGTACCTCTTCCTCACCCCTCCCCACTAAAACCAATGGTGCTGTCTCCCCCTGCCCTAGGGAGTCAGAATGGAACAGCCTCTGTGTTCTCCAGATCACATAGACTTCAATTGATCCTGACTCTTTTATAGGTGCAGATCTGAGAAAGGGTCCCTAAAGCCCCACAGAAATCAGAATCTGGCTCTTAACAAGCAGGGCCGGCTCCAGCGTTTTTGCCGCCCCAAGCAGCGAAAGAAAAAAAAGCCGTGACCGGAACTTCGGCGGTAGCTATTCTGCTGCCATGTCATAAACAGATAGTTAATGCCTCTTTTACCTGTAAAGGATTAAGAAGTTCACCTAGCCTAGCTGACACCTGACCAGAGGAACCAATGGGGGGACAAAATGTTTCAAAAGGAAGGAGGGAAGTTCTCTTTGTCTGGGACAGTTTTCAGTTTTGGCTGGAGTGGAAAAAATCAAGGAATCAGTTCTTATCAGAGTAGTGAGTATTAAAAAAGGAATAAATAGGTTTTGTTTATTTTCTTTTTGTAACTTGTCTTGCAATTAGGGGAATAATCAAATTGGGTATTCTTTTGTGTAACTAAGTTTTGCCCAGGGGAACATCCTCTGTGTTTTGAATCTGTTGTCTGTGAGAGTAGCTGGTATGCTAATCTCTCGCAGAGGTTTGTCTTTCACCTTTCTTTTCTTTAATTAAAAGCCTTCTTTTTAAGAACCTGATTGATTTTTCCCTGTTTTTAAGATCCAAGGGGATTGGGTCTGGACTCACCAGGAATTGGTGGGAGAAAGGATGGGGGATGGTTAAATTCTCCTTGTGTTAAGATCCAAGGGTTTGGATCGGTGTTCACCAGAAAATTGGTGAAGAAGTCTCTCAAGGCTACCCAGGGAGGGAAAGGTTTTGGGGAGCGGGGGAGAAGACAGAGTTTCCCAAATAACTCATAAATCATTTGGGTGGTAGCAGTCAGATCAGATCTAAGCTGTTAATTGAGCTTAGGGGTTCACATGCAGGTCCCCATACCTATACTCTAAAGTTCAGCGTGAGGGTAAAACCTATAACACACCACTTCATTCTTCAGCGGCAATTCGGCGGCAGGTCCTTCCCTCCGAGAGGGACTGAGGGACCTGCGGCCGAATTGCCGCCGAAGAGCCGGACATGCCACCCCTTACTGTTGGCCGCCCCAAGCACCTGCTTGCTGCGCTGGTGCCTGGAGCCGGCCCTGTTAAGAAGGGTGTTGTATCTTCTTAGTCAAGTGGGAGGAGCACAGCCTAGGTGGGGAGGCAAGAGCAGTTGTTCAGCAAGTAAGTCAGACTGAGGGAAATTGTGCTCAGCCTTCAATCATGTGAGCTAAGTAGGCTGTTTAGGAGGTAATCAGGGTCCATACTTCAAGCTAGGGTTGAAAATTCACATCAGGATACAGGAGACCATTGCAGAATTGAAATCAACTGATAACTGCAGCTGTGCATATCTGTTTGGTAAATCTCCAATTTCCCTTCAGCAGCTGTGGAAAAACTTATGTGGGCATATTTCACCACCATGCAGCCCAGGTATGGTGTTCCTGCACAAGAATATTTATTGATGTAAAGTCCTGCTCTGAAAACTGAATTTGTGAAAATGGCACGGTGGGATTCTGCAGTTTGTTTCTCATGATTCCCATAAGAAACGTTCCATTTATAAAATAAAACGATTCCCTCCCTGCTCCCCTAATTCTCAGAGTGCAAAATCAGTCTGGGCACTGACAGCCCAGATGAATTCTTTCCATCTCATGTATCGTATACATTGTAATAAAGGTTCCATTAGAAACCTGTGCCTGTTACAACTATGAAGCCTCACTGTCTTCAAATTATGTCCTCAGTGCTAAATGTGCAACTCCAGTTGCTTTCAATGAGTTTGCATGGCTTTAACTAATGGGAACTTAGAGCAGAAAGTTGTTGATGATGCAAAAGAAGGAATAAAACACATCTTACTCCCAGAGCATCTTCTGGCCCAACAGGAGTAAAGATCTGGTTGTGTCATTAAGGTAACTGGAAAGAACTGAATACGGGGAGGGGTGGGGGAGAGGAAACCTGCTGAGCAAGAAGCTGCCTTTTTTGTATGCTTGCTTTTCAGAACTGAATCACACTTATATTGTTTTCTATTTGACCCTGTTTTTTGTTTGTTTGTTTTCCCCCTGTCCTCTTCACTGCTAAAATAGAGATCTGGCTACTTAGGGGGCTGGAATGGAAGCATTATCCATCTTATCTTTACGAAAGGTAATAAAAATGACTTGTCATGATAGAGACCAAATGTCTTATGGATGCTGAACCTAGTCCGTAAAGTATTAAGGTGTCTGTGAACCAAACTGCTACAGCAGGTCTAATGTGCAGTAGTTGTGTGAATAATAAGACAGTTTCTAGACTTACCATTCTACTGCTGATGAGTGATTTGCATTGTTTCTCCTAGTCAATAAATTTATAAATATCTGATACTACAGGAAAAGCTTTACACAGGGTTTGCTGCCCTTTGGGTGTTCTTAGTAGGACTCTCCTCTGGCATAAGTTGCCTAAAAGCAGCGTTGAAATGGGCTTGTTCTTTCTTTTAAGAGCTCGTTAGTTCTTAAGTGTTTTTCAGGTAAAACTACTCCTCTTTCTTTTGGAGAAGGGGGTTGAAAAGAGACGTATCATCCCATGTCTGTTTGATGTTGTTTCTTCTCTTGGCCCTAAAATAAAAGGATTTGAATTCTATGGCCTAAATACTCTGGGTACCAGAGAGGATATTCTTGAGTGCAGGTGTTTCACTGCTTCTCTGTCTATTCCTTACTAGCCAGAAACAAACTTGCTCCAGTGTACGTGTTCAATATCCTCCAATTACTCGTATTAAGAGTTGGTGGCTTCATTTACAGATAAGAATCCCTTGCCCTTCTTGACTTCAGTGGGTAGTACTAAATTAGAATTAAGCATTATGGATAATATAAAACAAAAGGCAAAGGCAGCCCCTTTAGGTATTTATTAATAGGACTGGACACCAGATAGCTCTGAGGTTTTTGCAAGGTACTCTAGAGGTTTTTGAGGCTAAAATTAATTCATTTATTCTGTATAGTGCCCAACTCTATGGAGGAGTTTCTACAGGGGTGAAAGTAACTTAAAGGACTTACTGGTACACAGGGCCAGGGTCCTGTGGAGGGGGAGGGGCCTCAACCAGAAGTGGGGGGGGCTCAACTGGAAGAGGCGGGGACTTTAAATCGAGATATAAAGGGCCTGGAGCTCTGGCTGTGGTAGCGGCGGGTGAGAGCCCTGGGCCCTTTAAATCACCGCCGGAGCCCCATGGTAGCAGTAGCTGGGAGCCCCAGGGCTCTAGCGGTGATTTAAAGGGACAGGGACTCCGGACGCCGCTGCTACCCTGGGGCTCCGGCAGAGGGGCTCTGGCGCCAATTTAAAGGGCCCAGGGCTCCGCTGCAGTAGTGGCAGCTGGGAGCCCCGGGCCCCTTAAATCACCGCTGGAGCTCTGGGGCTCCCGGTTGCCACCACGACCCTGGGGCTCTGGCAGCCATAGGCAAACTAGGCAGCTGCCTAGGGCGCCAAGTGGTTGGGGGCGGACAAAAGCGTGCTCCGGGGCGGCAGTGGAGTGGAGGTGAGCTGGGGCAGAGGGGCGCGGGGAGGGCCGCCTGCAGCAAGTAAGGGGTGGGGCGGCACACAGGGGACCTGCTCCCTGCCCCAGCTCACCTCTGCTCTGCCTCCTCCCCTAAGCACGCCGCCCCGCTCTGCTTCTCTCCCTCCCAGGCTTGCGGTGCCAAACAGCTGATTGGCGCCGCAAGCCTGGGAGGCAGGAGAAGTGGAGCAGCGATGGCGTGCTTGTGGAGGGGGCAGAGCAGAGGTGAGCTGGGGTGGGGAGCTGCCACATGGCTCCCCGGGTGGGGGGAAATAGGGAGCTGCCACAGGGGGGTGCCTCAGGACGGAGGAGGGGGTGGGGAGCTGCCCCGGGGGGGCACATCAGGGCGGGGGGGGTGGGGAGCTGCTGCAGGGGGGGTGCCTCAGGGCGGAGGGGGGGTGTGGGGAGCTGCCGCAGGGGGTGGCGCCTCAGGGTGGGGGGGTGGAGAGCTGCCGCGGGGGAGGCATCTCAGGGAGGAGGGGTGTGTGTGGGGAGCTGTCGCAGGGCTTGGGGAGTGGGCGGAGCAGAGGTGAGCTGGGGTGGGGAGCTGCCGCACGGCTCCCCGGGCTGGGGGTAGGGGAGCTGCTGTAGGGGGGTGCCTCAGGGCGGAGGGGGAGGTGGGGAGCTGCCGCAGGGCTCGGGGAGGGGGCGGAGCAGAAGTGAGCTGGGGTGGGGAGCTGCCGCACGGCTCCCCGGGCGGGGGGAAGTGGGGAGCTGCCGCGGGGCGGGGTGCCTCAGGGCGGAGGAGGGGGCTGGGAAGCTGCTACAGGGGGGGTGCCTCAGGGTGGGGGGGTGGAGAGCTGCCGCGGGGGAGGCATCTCAGGGAGGAGGGGTGTGTGTGGGGAGCTGTCGCAGGGCTTGGGGAGTGGGCGGAGCAGAGGTGAGCTGGGGTGGGGAGCTGCCGCACGGCTCCCCGGGCTGGGGGTAGGGGAGCTGCTGTAGGGGGGTGCCTCAGGGCGGAGGGGGAGGTGGGGAGCTGCCGCAGGGCTCGGGGAGGGGGCGGAGCAGAAGTGAGCTGGGGTGGGGAGCTGCCGCACGGCTCCCCGGGCGGGGGGAAGTGGGGAGCTGCCGCGGGGCGGGGTGCCTCAGGGCGGAGGAGGGGGCTGGGAAGCTGCTACAGGGGGGGTGCCTCAGGGCGGGGGTGGGGAGCTGCCACAGGGGGGGGCACCTCAGGGCGGAGGGAGGGGTGGGGAGCTGCCCCAGGGCTCAGGGAGGGCGCAAGGTGGAAGTTTCGTCTAGTGCTCAAAACATCCTTGCACCGGCCCTGCCAGCAGCGTGGCTCTGGCAGTGATTTAAAGGGCCCGGGGTTGCTGCCCGAAGCCCAGGGCCCTTTTAAATTGCAGGCCTCGGGACGCTGCCCCCTGGCGGTATGGTCGGCTGTGTACTGGCTCTTGCCGGTACGCTGTACCAGACTATACCAGCTTACTTTCACCTCTGAGTTTCTATCTCCAGCTTGAAACCACTATACAATAGTTTCCTCAGGCAAGTCCTTAGTGTCTTGAGTTACATCCATGGCTCAAATCTTGCTATATGCAGCATGTGAGCACAGCAGAATTCCCCTATATGCTACATGTTGCAGGGTCAGAGCCATGGCCCTACAATTCCTATTCTGTTAGGTCTGGTGTCCATTAGAGACAAAATTTGGGAACATCTTTTCAAATTTTAAGGAAAAAAACAAAATAATACAGGATCTTAGACTCCCCCATAGAATTTATTCAAGGAAGAAGCTAAAGCAGAGGCTGAGGTTCTGCAGTTGGGGCATCTTACCTGAAGATCATAATGGGAGGGATGCAGTGAGTGAGTGCGGGGGACAGGAGGAGAACAGAAAACTGGAGTTAAAATGGGGAGTGAGTGAGAATGGAGAGAAGTATCAGGAGTTTGGAAAGACTGGAGGGAAGATAGACCTAGGGGTCTTTTGCAGAAGGCACTAAACAGTTAAAGATGGGCTCATGTCCCCTTAAAGATTGTTTTTTCCTGACCTTGGATCAGATTTGATGTGGAGTAACTCTAGCCCTGGATAGCCACTTAGAAAACAAATATAAATTAACAAAGACATTCCTAACATTAGTCAACAAAGCTGCAGATTGGGGCCACTTTTAGTTACTTGCTAACTTCTATCCAGGAGAGAAAGCAAATGACTGGTGTAGAGCATCTGAGAAAAATAGAGATATAGGAGACTTGAAAATAAGGTTGAATGTTGCCTACAATAGTATTTTTCACTGTCCTTGCTCTTTGCAGTGTTCTAATAGAAGTCTGCACCCATTTGGTTGTCCTTCTTATTGTGTAAGTAGCACTGTTTCCCACCTGGACACATTTTTGCATAGTTAAGCACTAGGGAAATCAGACATGTTTCAGAAAGGTACATTACATTTCTTTGCGAGAGGAGCGAAGCACCAGGGGACTTCAGGAACTTCTGAACTGAAGCAGCATCCTGCATTCTCGCATTGCTCAGCAGTGATTCCTGGAGGCCCGCAGTTCACTCTGGTTTTTGGATCCACATTACATCGGCATGGAGCTGTTTAGAACAAAAATCAATGTTACCATCTCTCTCTCTTTATCCTTATTAGTGTTTTTTTTTTTAATCATTGGCACTTTCATTGGTTTCAAACAATCTTGCAAACATAAATTCTCCATGACCCATTGAAGCCAGAAATCCTTTGGTCTACAGCTTTTCAATAGTATGAAGATACTGGCTCCATTGAGGTCAAAGGCAAAGTTCCATTGACTTCAGTGGGGCCAGGGTTTCACCCATTAAGCATTACTGTCCTACTCCAAAGCCCATTCAGGTAATGGAATGAGGCCCATTGACTTCAGTAAGCTTTGGATCAGGCCCAGGAGTAAGAATGTGACATCATGTACTATTCCAGTTCCAGCAAATTTTGACATCTTTGCTGATCTCTTACAAAGAAAGAGAGTTCAGTGCAAATTAGTATAGTTGTGAAGATGCAAAACCATGGTAGTCAGGTTATTGTAAAATAAGGGATCAGATGCAAATTGTAATAGCTGGAATTTTAACATTATAATCTTACAGTAGAGGCATCACTAATAGATTGGTTCAATAAAAGCTGCCTAAATGCATCAAATCTAGTTAATTGCAGCCCCTTTCTTGGGTTGTCTAATTGGATTTCTTTGTCTGATTATGCAGTATTATATACAACTTTCTGCTTGTATTGGCACAACAGCGTGGTATAAGTTAAAATAAACAACAGTGTGCTTTTTGGAGAGACTTGGCTACAGTAGACCATCATGAGGCAAGATCTTTCCGGTTTTCTAATGGGTAGTACCAGGTTCGATGTCTATTACTCTCCTTTTTGTAGATTGCTGCTTATTTTGCTAAGAATATGAGAGTTAATCTTGCTCCCAGTGAAGTCAGTGGGATTTTTGCTACTGAATTCAGTAGCAGCCGGATCAGGATCATGGAACAATACCTTGAGATGAAATGTTCATGTTTTATTGTACACAAATAGGAGATCTGCTCTTGCTGCCTTTGAAATCAGCAGGATCAGGCCCATGCAAGTACTTCTGAATGCAATAGCAAATAAATATACTTACCTGGGGCTTCTGCTCCTTCAGTCAGTGCACTGAGCCCTAAAATGAGGATGACTGATAGTAACTGGATCCCCTTCTGTTCCATTACAGTTTGGAGTCCTCAAAAAGAAAAGAGAGAGAATTTGGATCTAGGATAAGTACCTCTCACATTCAGAAGGGTTCATTTTATATCCTCTCTTGTGTTTGTGCAGTAGGTTCAGATAACACTTTCCCAGACCATGCTCCACCTAGAGTATCTTTTTCTTTTGATTAGAAAATCTAACCAAGTATAGCATATATGTTCATTTGATATCCATTTGATAAAATGCAAACTCCTGTGATAAACTGCATTTATCATACACCTTTGACCACCTCACCTAAGCTCATTTCCTTGAGTACATGCCAAACATCTGAGCAGCTTCAAACTGTTGCTATATATTTCTAATAAAACAACTTGCCAGAGCAATATTTTCCCTCCAAATATATAATTTCTGCTTCAAGACTCCCACTGGGCCAAGGCCCAGACCAGGCGATCTTCACTCCTGAACCAGTGAGAGGATAGCTCACAATCCATTTGGCCTGTAGAAAAGGAAACCACGTCACATTAGGAAGTAAAGAACTGTTGTGTTAAAATCAATGGAATATTAACCTGACCCTGTCACTGTACAACACCAAATAGTCCAATATGGTTTGGGGTTATGATGAGTAGAGAGACCTTGGCCATCTTAATCCCATGGTGCAAACACACACACACAAAAAAAAGGCCAAAGTTTGGAAATGTATTGATTAGGACACACAAGAGAAAAAAGCATCTTGCAATAGAGTGGTTATGCAAAACAAACTTAATCCAAACTTATCAAGGTCCTCTTTAGAGCAAGGATATTGGTTAGAGTCTTGTATTTTGCCAAACAGTCCTTCTTAGTGGAGAAGAAAGGATTAGTTCTGTTGTATATTGAGTTGACCGCTGAGAATGGTGATTACTTTTTCTGCCCCTGGCAAAACAGAAAGAAAAAGAAAGGTTAGTAAAAGTGGGAGAAATAAGGCTTTTGTTGACATTCTCACAATACAAAGGGGCTGGTCAGTCACAGGTGGATGCTTTGGGCTGTCAGGTAGGCCGTAACAGCTACTGCTCTGGACTCTGGCTCACTTCCCTGGTCTGGGATGTCATATGGCTGGTCTGGTCAGGTCCCTCTCCTTTATCCATCTCTCTCAGGCTGCACGGACTTCAATGAGCCATTTCATCTTGTTGTTCTCGTGCCAGGTGGTGCCGTCGGTCTCTGGCTCAGGTGTAAAGCTAGCAGGTAGAGCCCCAGGGGAAGGTAGTGGTGGACGCAAAGGAAAAGGAAGACAGGGTAGAATCTCACATATATCAGTCTGGGATTCTCACTGGTCCAGCAGTGATGGTTGGGCGTCCTCAATGGTGTGCTGGTCTAGACATACTGATGATCAAGGTTCACCAGCGAAAGACAGTCTCTGGAATGAAGCAGAAGCCTGTTGGCTTTTCCTCAAGGGACTCCCCCAGGAGTCTATTCCCTATTTGATCCCTGGAGAGACCCTTTCATAAGAACCCTAAAAGGGTGACGTTGAGTAGAATAGCTCATACCCTCGTTACTTGTCCACCAGTTAGTCCTGATTTCCAGCACTCCAATTTTGGTCCATTAATTTCCATTCTCTTATTTACCAGACATGATCTCAACACAGCTCTGGGGTTGTATCAGTAGAGCTTTTTGTTTGAACTAGTCCAGTCTCTGTCTCCCTTTCATATCTTTTTCTGTTCATACTTGTTATAGGTGATGGTAACATTTTGTGAACTTTCACCCACTTTCTAGCAGTTGTGCTCATAATTGGGGTAGGCCTGATAGACACCATTGTTACACCACCTTTTCCAATGGGGAAATCAATTTGTTTCTAACTCTGATAGACTGTGTGATATTAGATCCATACCTCTCAACTTGCCAAGGCCCAAATCTGGCTATGTGACAAAGACCAAAAAGGGGCATAAAATTATTCATGCAGGTACGTTAGAGTGCTGTGGGATTCACCTATTTAGGGTAATAACCCTGTAACTTCTGCCATAAATAATTTTAAACAAAAGGGTGGTGTATTGAAGACATGTACAGATTTTAACATTATTACTTTAAGAGTAAGAGGCTTCCTGGTCCTGCTTGCAGGCTAGGGGGCTCTGTATGGAAGCATGCAATCTGGGCCTAGCACAGTTATTCAGCAGACTGACAGCTTAGAGCAAGGATGGGCAAACTATGGTCCGAGGGCTGGATATGGCCCCTCAGGGCTTTGGATCCAGCCTGTGGGATTGCCATCCCCCATGGCTCCATGGGCCCCGCGCCACTCCCGGAAGCGGCCAGCACTACGTCCCTGCGGCCTCTGGGGGATGGGGGGGGAGAGGGCAGACAGCTCCGCACACTGCCTTCACCTGTGGGTTCCACACCCGAAGCTCCCAGTGGCAGCAGTTCCCCGTTCCCGGCCAATGGGAGCTTCGGGTGTGGAACCCAGAGGTGAGGGCAGCGCGCGGAGTCCTCTGCCCCCCCACCCCAGGGGCCGAAGGGACGTGGTACCAGCTGCTTCTGGGAGTGGCGCGAGGCCAGGGCAGGCAGGGAGCCTGCCTTAGCAGCACGGCGCTGCTGCTACCCAGGAGCCATTTCAGGTAAGTGGCATCAGGCCAGAGCCCGCACCCCAAACCCGTCCTGCACCCCACACCCCAACCCCCTGCCCTGAGCCCCCTGCTGCACCCCTCCTGCACCCCAACCCCCAGCCTGATCCTCCTCCTGCACACTGAACCCCTGCTCTGAGGCCCCTGCTGCACCCTGCACCCCTCCTGCACCCCAACCCCCTGCCCTGAGCCCCCTTGTACACCCTGCACCCCTCCGCCACCCCCACTCCTTGTCCTGAGCCCCTTCCTGCACACTGCACTCCCTCCCGCACCCCAACCCCCAACCCCAGCCCTACATTCGTGGCCCTATATGTAATTTCCCCACCCAGATGTGGCCCTTGGGCCAAAAAATTCCCCACCCCTGGCCTAGAGTTAGGTGAGGTGAGTTGAGTTATGCCTCTCTGTTTTAGGGAGCAGCCTGCTTTGTCTCTCTCTTTTTCTGGGCTCTTTTATTGTTCTGATTTCCAAGAAATAATGTTGTGTTATGTTGCAATCTTCCAGTAAGAGTATTTTGTTTTTATTTGGCTTCTCTGTTTGTATCCTGTGAAACATAACAAAAAAGTGAGCGGGACAACAAATCTGTGAGGTATGTAGGGAACTATGGGATTAAATTGAAAGAGGTATGTTTGGGAGGTATGATCAGAGCTTAAAATCCTGACACCACTGTTAATAACCTAAGATAGCTTTTCCATATTTAGAATTTTCAGACTGTAATGTCTGCCTTTGTGGCCTGTTTTGTCAGACATGATTCCAAAGCATAGAAGGTGGAAGGATACAAAAATAGTACTAATAAAAAGAAGATAAATATGTCTGTGGTGTATTGTACGCTGTGAACATAACAGCTAAATATTTTTAATATAAAATGTGGCAAGTACAGAGAACAGAATGGAGTACTTTGCTATAAAGGTTTTATTGGCACCTATTTGGGATGACCTGCATACATCACTTGTGTGTGGGTTCATCACTCAGGAGTTAGGTAGATCTTCTGAGACTCATGCTGACAAAACCTTTGAGCCACACCTGCATGTGTTCTACAGCTACCATGTTCAGCTAGTTACGTCAATGACCAAGAGAAAATGTTGTTCTGCATCTATGCAGTCCTCACTGATCTTTGATCCTTTTAGTGCAGGGGTCAGCAACGTTCGGCACGCGGTTCACCAGGGTAAGCACCCTAGCGGGCCGGGCCAGTTTATTTACCTGCTGACGCAGCAGGTTCGGCCGATCGCGGCCCACACTGGCTGCGGTTCGCCGTCCCGGGCCAATGGGGGCGGCAGGAAGCGGCGCGGGCCGAGGGATGTGCTGGCCGCGGCTTCCCGCCACTCCCATTGGCCTGGGACAGCAAACCACGGTGAGTGGGGGCCGTGATCGACCGAACCTGCTGCGTCAGCAGGTAAATAAACTGGCCCGGCCCGCTAGGGTGCTTACCCTGGCGAACCGCGTGCCGAACGTTGCCAACGCCTGTTTTAGTGGCTGGATCATATATAGAGATGTATGAGCCTGCTACTGCTTCCAAAAGAGTAGGCCGGTTCACAGGTAGATCATCAGCTGGTGTAAATGGTCAAAGCTCCATTGAAGTCAATAGAGGTCTGACAATTTAGATCAGCTGAGGATCTTATCCTTTAGCTCAAGCAAATAGGGCCTCATGCTTTTTTATCCAGAGGTCCTGTGTTCATTCCCCACAAATGACCCATGCAGAGGGCATGGTTACATATTGACAAGGGAAAAAATGAATTCCCTTTACAGTTTTTTTTACTGGCAAAGGAGGGACTTTTTGCTTTTAACGATCAAAAAGGAACCACCGCTCAAAATCCATCCATACTCAGTGTATTGGAGTTTCTTTATGGAAGGTATGATCCATCAAAGTATAATGGGTTAGCACTTTGTTCATCCTTTGCTTCAGATATTATGCAGGAGCAAGCAGAAGTGGTCTGTGTTACAAGTTAACATCCAGCAATTCATGACAGACCATCAAATGGAGAAAACTTCACATTTCAGATAAAGGAATTCAGTTTCTTGTCCTACATACAATTTTGTCAATGCAATCTAAGAGTCCGATGCAGCACCCACAGAAATCAATAGGAGTCCTTCCACTGGCTTCAGTGGGAGCTGCATCAGACCATAAGAAAAGCTTAGGTGTCTGAAACCTTCTTCTTTTATACGAAAAGCAAATGACTAAATGAATTCCTTTTTATCTAAAAGTGAGGAATCATAGAATCATAGAATATCAGGGCTGGAAGGGACCTCAGGAGGTCCTCTAGTCCAACCCCCTGCTCAAAGCAGGACCAATCCCCAACTAAATCATCCCAGCCAGGGCTTTGTCAAGCCTGACCTTAAGAACTCTAAGGAAGGAGATTCCACCACCTCCCCAGGTAACCCATTCCAGTGCTTCACCACCCTCCTAGTGAAAAAGTTTTTCCTAATATCCAACCTAAACGTTGTTGCTGTCAGAACAGGACAGCAATGTTGAGTTGATTACTAGACCTTGGTGTGACTCATAAAAAGTACCTATATAATTTGTCACTCCTATTGCTTCATAAATTATTATTAAGTCTGTTATCCTTGAGCTGTCAAGTGTTGGGCCCAATCCCATTCTATTCACAAGGCAAAACTTCCATGGAAGATTTACCTATGCAAAGAGTATAGGATTGGGCCTTTAACAAACAACTTAATCTGAAAGCTATCGGCTTCTATTCTTTTTGCAAACACATGATTGTTAAATTCTTAATCTGTTTATATCCTTTGTTATAATATCTAGAAAGTTATTTTAGATTTCCCTTGAGTGAATTTATTTCCTTTCATTGGGTGAGCAATACATTCAAGTGGTTTATTTTCTATATTTTTGGAATCAAATCTGTGCCAATTGTCAAGGAACTGTCTGACCAGTCCCAGAGCAGTCTGATGGGTAGGACCCTACCAAATTCACAGTTCATTTTGATAAATTTCACACTCATAGGATTTTTAAAATCTTAACTTTCATGGTTTCAGATATTGAAATCTGTAATGTCATGGTGTTGTAACCATAGGGGTTCTGACTCAAAAGAGGGTCACAGGGGTGGTGATGGTTGCAAGGCTATTGTAGGGAGGTTGTAGTATTGCCACCCTTACTTCTGCGTCACCTTCAGAGCTGGGTGGCCAGAGAGTGGAGACTGCTGTCCAGGAGCCCAGCTCTGAAGGCAGCACCGCCACCAGCAGCAGCACAGAAGTGAGGGTGGCATGATATGGTACTGGCATCTTTATTTCTTCGCTGCTGCTGGTGGCGGTGCTGCCTTCATAGCTGGGTGCCTGGCCAGCAGCCGTCACTGTCCAGCTGCCCAGCTCTGAAGGCAGTACAGAAGTAAGAGTGGCAATACCACAACCCCACTACAATAGCCAGATTTCACGGGGGGAGACCAGATTTCACAGTCTGTGACGTGTTTTTCATGGCTGTGAATTTGGTAGGGCCCTACTGAGGGGTGCAGGAGGATGGGGTCAGTCTAAATCAGTGGTGGGTAACCTGTGGCCCACCAGGGTAATCCGCTGGCGGGCCATGAGACAGTGTTTACATTTAAGTGTCCAAAGGCACTGCCGACTGCAGCTCCCAGTGGCCGTGGTTCTCAGTTCCTGGTCAATGGGAGCTGTGGGAAGCGGCGGCCAGCCGTCCCTGCAGCCCACACCGCTTCCTGCAGCTCTCATTGGCTGGGAATGGCAAACTGCTGCCACTGGTTGCTGCAGGTTGCCCATCACTGATCTAAATTGAGTCCTTCACCTTCCAGTTTTGAGCACTGAACACTTATACACTAATTGGACATAAATATGCAATATGTTTCCACATAACAATCTCATTTTTGGCAGCATGAAAGTGTTCACTCAAGGAGATCCTCTTAGAACACTAAAATGAGAGCAAGAGAAAAAAAGAAAACTAAAAATCTTTGTAGTCTTATTTGGCTTTTCTTATTGTTTCAGAGAGATGCCTCGTTCTGAAGAAAATAGAAATTGGTCAGAAGTAGTGGTGATTTCACAATACCATCATCTGAAGAACTGACTTCAGGCCACTAACTTTTCAGGGATGCCTGTGTGTAAGGGACTATTCGTGGAATTTAGATATGGGTGATATTTTCCACCCCTATCCTTTCTATGCTTCTTGTCTTACTTAGGGCTAGATCCCCTCTGGTCCTCTTGCAGTTCGCCAGTGCTCTGTGGGAGAGAGACAGAGTAAGGAACCTTGCCCACCATTGTATGGGCCATATAAGGGGCTAACATAATGTATGTCCTTTTGCTTGTAGGAGCACAGTGACTGCTCCCTCCCTCTCCTGGGAGAGACAGAACTCCACACAATAGGAATGTGCTGCACCCCATGAAGGAATATAGCAGTGTACGCACTTTTCCTTTGGACACGGGACCCCTGTGGCAATGCGGCTCCACACTGCCTCTTATTATGGGCTACGTGTAATCTGTTCAATCTAATTCTTTGTGTCTGAGGCTCCTGCCACCTGTTGTATTAATTTAGATGGAATAAATGGTCCAAAAGTGTTAACGTAATCCAGTCACTGTCCAACATTAAACAGTGTCAAACAAGGTCCGAGGCTTGGTATAGAAAGAGCTCAGCTGCTTAGGACCATGGCAAAAACATTATTAAAAATCCTTTTAACCTTTTGTTGAAAATAAAGAAAAGATGGAAAAAAGCGTTAAACCATTTGAAATGCAAAATGTTAAATAAGGCTTTCATTTTAACTGTGTTCCTTGTTCCCTTTCCCTTTATCTGTAGATATGTTTGAGAACAGGGATTGGCAACCTTTGGCACGTGGCCCATCAGGGAAATCCACTGGCGGGCCGGGATGGTTTGTTTACCTGCAGCATTTGCAGGTTCGGCCGATCGCAGCTCTCACTGACTGTGGTTCGCTGTTCCAGGCCAATGGTGGCTGCAGGAAGCGGCGGCCAGCACACCCCTCGGCCCGCTCTGCTTCCCGCAGCCCGTGTCAATCCCTGTTTTAGAAGGAAAAAACCCTGTTGTTTGACCATCCCTTAGATGGTATCAAAGGTGGTAATAATTGTCCTTTTGGGGGAAAGAGAATTAGTTATTTAAGATGGGTTGGAAATATCACTGTTGCTGCTGTTAACATCCAGTCTTAGAAGGAAAAAAACCCTTGTTTGACAATCTATTAGATGGGAGCAAAGATGGTAAGAACTATCAATTCAGTTTGGGATTCAGCTGGAGCTGGCAGGGGTGATAATGTCATCAGGTCCCTTTCTTTGGCCCATTCTGGTCAGGACACCTCTCAAGATCAAGATGATGAAGGCTAGGGATCCTAGGAAACTGTGGTAGAGACAGCTGTGATGATGAAGCTCACTCCAGTAGCCTCTGTCTGTTCTTCCCAGTTGTTCTTTTTGTTCTTTCATACTTTACCCACTAAATCTATTTCTTTTAAGGACTCAAAAAAGGAGTGATGGGTGGAATATTCCATCCCCTTATTATTTTATCCACCATGTAGGCCCAATATCTGACATATTAATTCTGGCTTATTAACTTCCATTTCCACATCTCCTGTTTTTTAACATGCATAATTTCAACACAGTCCTTGAATCATAACAACTTGGCTTTTTGTGTTGTTGTTTAGATTAATTCATTTTATGTCTCCTTTTTGCACCTTTTCACTTCAACATTTGTTGCAATAGGTTATTATGACATTTTATGAAGTTTTACATACTTTTAACAGTTCCACTCACAATGCAGGTAAATTTGTAGGCCCAATTATCAGAACCCATCTTTACTTAAATTAAGTAGTACCTCATTGGTCAAATAGTTTGTGATCTTATCAACAGAACTGAAAAAACCTTCCCTCCTATGCAATTTTCACTAAAAATTTCAATCAAAAATTTGCTTAAAATCCCCATTTTATCTATATAAATTGGAGCAGCAATTTTAGTCTAGCAACACTACATGACAGTTTTTAGGAGGAGAAGTGGAGAGTTTAGGTAGATTCAATGCAATTAACCAAGCTAGATTTTTGACCAAGACACTGAAGCTAACACTTCTCTTGTAGGACCAGCTGCTGATATCCTTACCTACACTGAGTAACACTTACTTCATGAGCAGTCCCACTGGAATCAGTGAGATTACTTTAAGACTAAGGTGCTAGTCAACATGTGTAAAGGTATCAAAATCAGGCCCATTATAATAGTGAGATGGGATCCTTAATGACCATGAGTGCTGGAGCCCAATTCTGTCTCAGTAAATTTCACACATGGTACAGAGGGTCTGGCAAGGATCTCCACATCATTGAAGTAACTCAAGGGACTGCAGGAAGACTGGGCACACACTGGGGTCTCTGCATTTCCTGTGCACTGTGGAAGGGAGCTCCCTGCCAGCCCCAAATAGACCAGCACTCAAGAAAGATTTGGGAGGACCAAGAGAGGGTGGTCTGGGGAAGGGCCATGGGATCTCCAGCTCTGCCTATTCAGTGGCTCTAACAGCCTATACAGGAGGCATAAAGTGGCGAGGGCCTCTATTCCTGCCTTTGGCCGGGGTAGTGTCCGCACAAGGGCTGGATAGCAGCCATGTGTGGGTTGGAAGTACTGTTTGTTTGTGGCTTTGGGGCTGGTAGGTGGATTGGAAGCTAAACAATTGGGTCCTCTGATCATTAAACATGTACACGCAGAGCTGCGTAGAGATAAACAGAATAAACGGGCAAACATGGTGCTTGATATGGCATTGTTCTATACTGTTTATATAGAAGTGTATGCAAGTTTTTATGCACACAATGTAGATATTGTTTCCGGTAGATAGGTATGTGGATGGGGTGGGTTCAGTTAATATGGATATCAGTATGTAAATGAAGAGTTGACGTCTTTTCTGGATACAATACAACATTGCCTTTGCTAGGAGCTTTGTTTCTGGTATATTGTGAATAGATTACAAGCTAAAATCTTGCAGGTTTATAATCAATTTTGATTTAAGCTGTGATTTGTTCCATCTCTCATACCGCTTGTGTTTTCTTTACCCACATTCCATTTATATGGCTTCCTTTTGACTGGATATGACTGGAAGATAGCTAATGTGAAGCCGGTTTTTAAAAAGGGCTCCAGAGGTGATCCCCGCAATTACAGGCCTGTAAGCCTGACTTCAGTACCGGGCAAACTGGTTGAAACTATAATATAGAACAATATTGTCAGACACATAGATGAACATAATTTGTTGAGGAAGAGTCAACATGGTTTTACTAAAGGGAAATCATGCCTCACCAATCTACTAGAATTCTTTGAGGGGGTTAACAAGCATGTGGACAAGGGGGATCCAGTGGATATAGTGTACTTAGATTTTCAGAAAGTCTTTGATAAGGTCCCTCACCAAAGGCTAATATGTAAAGTAAGCTGCCACGGGATAAGAGGGAAGGTGCTCTCATGGATTGATAACTGGTTAAAAGATAGGAAACCAAGGTTAGGTATATATGGTCAGTTTTCAGAATGGAGAGAGGCAAATAGTGGTGTCCCCCGGGGTCTGTTCTGGGACCAGTCCTATTGAACATACTCATAAATGATCTGGAAAAAGGGATAAACAGTGAGGTGGCAAAATTTGGAGATGATACAAAATTACTAAAGATAGTTAAGACCCAGGCAGACTGCAAAGAGCTACAAAAGGATCTCTCAAAACTGGGTGAGTGGGCAACAAAATGGCAGATGAAATTTAATGTTGATGAATGGAATGCACATTGGAAAGCATAATCCCAACTATACCTATAAAATGATGGGGTCTAAATTAGCTGTTACCACTCGAGAAAGAGATCGTGGAGTCATTGTGGATAGTCTCTGAAAACATCCACTCAATGTGCAGCAGCAGTCAGAAAGCTAACAGAATGCTGGGAATAATTAAGAAAGGGATAGATAATAGGACAGAAAATATCATGTTGCCTCTGTAGAAATCCATGGTGCGCCCACATCTTGAATACTGAGTGCAGATGTTGTCGCCCCATCTCAAAAAAGATATATTGGAATTGGAAAAGGTTCAGAAAAGGGCAACAAAAATGATTAGGGGTATGGAAAGGCTTCTGTCTGAGGAGAGATTAATAAGACTGGGATTTTTCAGCTTGGAAAAGAGGCGGCTAAGGGGAGATATGATTGAGGTCTATAAAATCATGACTGGTGTAGAGAAAGTAGATAAGGAAGTGTTGTTTACTACTTCTCATAACACAAGAACTATGGGTCACCAAATAAAATTAATAGGTAGCAGGTTTAAAACAAATAAAAGGAAGTATTTCTTCACACAATGCACAGTCAACCTGTGGAACTTCTTGCCAGAGGATGTTGTGAAGGCCAAGACCATAACAGGGTTCAAAAAAGAACTAGATAAATTCATGGAGGATAGGTCCATCAATGCCTATTAGCCAGGATGGGTAGGAAGGGTGTCCCTACCCTCTGTTTGCCAGAAGCTGGGAATGAGCGACAGGGGATGGATCACTTTTCTGTTCATTCCCTCTGGGGCACCTGGCACTGGCCACTGTCGGAAGATAGGATACTGGGCTAGATGGACCTTTGGTCTGACCCAGTAGGGCCATTCTTATGTTCTTTTACATGCCACAATATGGGGATGCATTTTCTTGCTGCTATCATTAGTAGTTTGAACAAGTATAGTTTTTTGTAGGTAAGAAAGTTTGGGGGAGTATGCCCTAAATTCTTTGGTTCTTCTGAGATGCACTCAGTCCACCTAAGGATTGGTGTGGGGGGAACACTTCTGATTCCATTCTGCCCTGTCCTTGGGCACAAGTCAAAGCAGCCTTAAGACTAAGCAACTGACATAATATAGACTTCAAAATTTGAGACTGGCAATTCCCAATTTTCTTAGATGTCCTTAAGAAACCTGTTAGGAATATTAGGGGTACATATTGGAACAGGAATGGAATTCCAGAAGGTTGCCGCATAACCTGCTAAGGTTAAATGTAGTACAGGCTAGGTTTATGGTGTCAAAAACCAACTCTGCTCCAAATACAGAAGGTAAAGTCTCAGATTCCTCTTGACTTCTATATCACAGGTTATTCTTTAGCTCAAATAGTAAATGTGTGTTTTCTGAAGCTAAAAGACCAAGGTTCTAGTTATGGCTTTCTGGGGTTTAACTGTGGTGACTGTAGCAATATCTCTTTTGCACAATGGACCTAATGGTTTTGTTTCTACAAAGTTTAAGTAAAATAGTTCACACTGTTCTTGTGTTACAGGGTATTAATTATTACCCTGTGGAGCCACTCAGAGAAGCTCTATACTAAAGGTTGTACAACCAGAATTCTCTAAGAGTTCTAAATTCACTCCCATTGCCCAGGGAGGGTGTGTGTGTGACTTCTTTCAGGATATGCTAGGCTTTTTCTGGACAATGTCTGAAGTCAGTTGGTCAAACCCTGTTTGAGAGTGATGATTAAAAATGACACCACTTTTTGAAAATTTACTCAAAATATCTGTTTGCGTTCCTCTCACTACAAATCTGTGATTGCCAAACTAGAAATTATGCAAGACATTAAACGCCACTAAAATTTGTGACCCAGGCAACTTTTTTTTTTAAATATTTATTTACCAAGAATTACCATTATCATTTTGCATAGTGATCTACGCCTTCTAAAACCCCCAGTGCCCAACTAATGCTTTATCAAATCTAGAGTCTGAGCAGGGCAAGCAGAAGAAGAATGGGAGCTCTGTGGATTATGCCTAAACTCCACAGTGCAGTTCAGAATAGGAGGGACTGGAGGTCCCAGGGAACCTGTTGGCTTTCTCCAGCATCTCCAGAGTAAACGAGGCAGGGGAAACCAAAATGTGCAGTCTAGTGGTATGTGTGAGGAATGAGGACTGTGAAGGGCAGCATGCTGTGGGAACCAGAACCCTACAAAGCTCCATATTCCAGGGAGAGGAGGAGGGAACTTTTTGCTCCGGATCTAAAGGCAGGGAGAGGTCACTGGTTTCATGTGTTTTTAAACCATGGAAATTAACAGAAAAAAGGCTCTCTCAGTGCAGGTTGCTATGTGCGTATCTACCAAGGAACTGCGTAGTTAAAAAAATCTATGCATTTGAAGTCCGGAAATGAACAGTTAAGGGAAGATAAATATTCCAATATACTCATAGTCCATACAATCTCTTAAACAAACATAGCTATGTAAAATATCCCATTGCATATGCCAAAACCAACTTTAATTCTATCTCTGTAGACTCATTAAGGAAGGCCTTGTAAAATAATACATGGTCCATTGTGGTATATTTTACATGGTTAGAGTCAGTGAGATAAAATGGAAAGATTAGATGCCTCAGATCAACCAAATGTGCACACACAACCTGGAGCTGGACCCGACCCCAAAACCTGAATTCAAATACACGATAGAGTTGGGAAACTTCAGAGCTGGATTCAGATCTAAGGTTCAGACCCTGTTTCGCCAAAAATGAAGAGACTCAGAGGAATAGATATGTATATTTTGCTTCTTGCTTCTTGTGGAAGAATGTGCCTGGATCTTCTAATATGGCCTGATGTCTGCAATACTTCCTATAGTCAGCATTTGTGTTCTCTGAGATGGGACCATGCTTAGTAAATGCACTAAGAAGTGTTCATTACTATTGTTACTATGAGAGGGAAGGGTGAACCAATTTAGACAAAGTGAAACCCAACCAGAACCTGGACTAGATTACTTGTAGCAGAGTTGGTTGAAAATGTTCATGCTTAAAAGAGTAAATGTGGGCAATTTTTTGAAAAAGGAACTGTAATAGCAGTGTGATTTCTTGGGTTTGGGTATTTTTTTCATACTGTCAGTATTTGATTGGTTGACTTAGTCACATGGTGGGACTTTCATAATCTAAATTTTGTTTTCAACATTTTTCTGTTTTGAAACTCAAACTTTTTTTGTTTTTGGAAAAATCTGATTTTTCAGAAATGAAAATATTTCTGTCCAAAAAGATTCAGGGCAAATTTTGAAAAATAAATATTTCACTCCATTTCCAAAACCACAAGAATGAAAGAGTCTTAGAAATCTTCAGGAAAAATGGTTTTGAATTTTTGACCATCTACATTTAAGTGTTTAGAAAGGCAGATGAACACCAGTGGGGTAGGGAAACCCATCCTGAATGCACCACAAGGTCTAGCAATCCAGCATCTCCTCTAAAAACAGGGAGAGACTCACTGGGCCTAGTAGGCTATGGGAGGGGAAAGAAGACCATCACCCTTTCCTCTCAGGATGATAAGCTAAATAGCAGGAGCGTAGGTCTTTGAGGGGTGGGAAGGAGGATGTTCCAGCAGGCTTTCTGGATATCCCCAATATTTAAACCTTCTCCCACATACTTTTATAAAGTATACTAAGTATAGAATCCAGAGACAGTTCAAAGTTTAGTACAAATATAAGCCCTGTGGCCTAATGCTTTAACAACTAAGGAGCTCTCTGCTCTCATCCATTGATGAACAGGAAGAAGAATGGCTGCTGAGCTGCTCTGTCTGCATAAGCTTAGGGTTGCCAGCTTTCCAGTCACACAAAACTGAACACCCTAGCCCTGCCTTTTTGCTGAGGCCCTGCCCCCCGCTCACTACATTCCCCCTTCCTCGGTGGCTTGCTCTCCCCCACCCTAACTCATTTTCACTGGGATGGGGTAGGGAGTTGGGGTGCAGAAGGGGGTGAGGGCTTTGGCTGGGGGTGCGGGCTCTGGGTTGGGGCTAGGAAGGAGGGTCTTGGGGTTCAGGAGAGGGCTCCAGGCTGGGTGGTGGGGCCAAGGGATTCAGAGTGCGGGAGGGGGCTGCGGGTTGAGGCAGGGGATTGGAGTGTGGGAGGGGGTGAGGGCTCTGGGCTGGGGATGAGGGGTATGGGGTGCAGGAGGGGGCTCCAGGCTGGGGGATGGAGCTGAGATATTCAGAGTGTGGGAGGGGGCTGCGGGTTGAGGCAGGGGGTTGGGGTGCAGGATGTGGTACGGGCTCTGGGATGGGGTCTGGGCTCTGGGGTGGGGTGAGGGATAAGGGGTTCAGGATGTGGGCTAGGGTTGGGTTGCAGGGGTGTGAGGGCTCTGGCTGAGGGTGCAGGCTCTGGAGTGGGGCCGGGGATGAGGAGTTTGTGGGGGCTCAGGGCAGGGGGTTGGGGTTTGGGGTTGGGGCGTGGACTTACCTCGGGTGGCTTCCGGTGAGCAGTGCAGCGGGGCTAAGGGAGGCTCCCTGCCTGTCTTGGCACCCCATTGTGCCCTGGAAGCAGCCAGCAGCAGGTCCAGCTCCGAGGCGGTGGGGTGGGGGGCAGGAAGCTCTGCGCACTGCTGTCACCTGCAGGCACCGCCTCCCACAGCTCCGATTGGCTGTGGTTCCCGGCTAATAGGAGTCCGGAGCCGGTACTCAGGGTGGGGGCAGCGCATGGAGCCTCATGGCTCCCCTGCCTAAAAGTTGGACTTGCTGGCCGCTTCCAGGGTGCAGCACAGTGCCAGGACAGGTAGGGACTAGCCTGCCTGAGCCCTGCAGCACTGCCGACTGGACTTTTAACGGCACAGTCGGCGGTGCTGACCGGAGCCGCCAGGGTCCTTTTTCAACCAGGCATTCCGGTCGAAAACCAGATACCTGGCAACCCTACATAAGCTATTTATCCAGAATTCCAGATGAACAGAAGAGCCAGAGGAAAAGAAGTTTCCTCTCTCTATCTAGTGGTAAACAGGGGAATGTATGGCTACAGAGAACTTCTTTTGCATAAAATTTCAATGCAGAACTCCTCCAGTAACACTATGGAGTCCCCCTAATTGTACACAGACTCAGAATTGGTTGGAATTGAACTGTGAGAGGAGAGAGGGTAAAAAGAGTTCATACTTTAGGGCGGGGAGTACATCCCCGTAGCAAGGACTGTGTTCAAAGGTTCCCCTCTACTAAGGATCCTGTGTTTGTTGGAAGGCTTCTTTCATTGGGGAATGATGCAGGGAGCAGAGATGAGTAAACTCTGATAAGGCTGCTCCTCCCGCCACTAAACAAAGCTGCACTCCAAAAGTTAGGTTAGGTGGTGGAGCATCAGTGCAGGACTAAGCAACTCAAGAGATTGGAGACAGGCACTAAGGACTCTGGGACTGCATTACACACTGACACCAAACCATGAGTAGGGTTTTGCAAAGGGAGAAGTGATATGATAAAGGACATTTGCGTATTTACAAATTCCAAGGCCAGAAGGGACCATTGTGGTCATCTAGTTTGACCTCCTGTAAAACACAGGCCACAGAACTTCCCCAAAATAATCTCTAGAGGAGATCTTCTAGAAAACAATCCAATATTAGTACTGCCCTATCTCACAGGGCTGTTCTGAGGATAACTATGCTAAAGTTTGTGAAGTGCTCAGATTTTATAGCAATGGGGGCTATATAAGTACCATAGGACATAGCTGGATAAATTGCTTCCTGCCCATGTCTCAGTAGGGCCCTTTGGATTATTTCTCTTCTTGTGGGCAGCCACAGTTCCTCCCAGTTCAGTGTCCTCTGGGAATTTCTCTTCTCTGTTGGACATTCACTCCAGCAGATGAGGAACTGAGTTAACAGACTACTGACAAAGTTACAGTGTTATTTATCATTCATATAGCTATATTGATGCTCTGTTCTCTTTTTACCCCTAATAAAGCTTTCTTTCTTTCATACACACACTCAGTGCTTGTGAATGGGGAAATATTGTAATTAAGTGCATCCAGAGAAGATACGTTGTGATTCCAGAAATTCTACGTGAGGGCAAGAGATGGCGGTGGTTGTTTGCTAGTTTTAAGAGGGACCCCTAGATATGTGGAACTTGGCCTTTGTTGCTGTTATTAATCACCTGGAAAAATGGCTACATAATAAGCATTTGACACATTGTCCCCAGCACCTTCTAATTACTCAGTTCAACCAATCAAGCTTATAAATGGATTCCATTCTCCTAAATCCAGTCACTCAGAGTATGTCAGATGGGGCTGGGCTCAGAACTTCCTTACAGCTGAGGGTTACCTCTAGAGCCCAGGAGGGGGACAGTTGGCAGTAACAAGTGCCCGCTCCCCAGGCTGCGCCTGGTTTAAATGTGTTTTAAGGCTGGTGATGAAGAGAAGTCACCCATAAGAAAGGCAGTGAAAGCTCAATGGATTAGACCATGAAACCATGATTTGACTAATAAGAACTAGTCGGCAAGATGAACCTACTGCTGTAACCAAACACTACTATTAGCACTAGTTTGAAATTTTTGGATGGACAGGTTCCATCAGAAAATGCCAATTTGTAAGAAATTGAAATGTTCAACGGAAGCAAGTTTGTTTTGATTGAAGCTGAAAACGAGACAGGTTTCAGTTAGAAACTTACCTGATTTCCTGCCAGTCTACCTGCCTCCCTAGGTCCTTGGTAGCCCATATGGATGGCTGCTGGGGAGCCCAGGGTCCCTGGCTCTGCGGCAGCCCATTGGCTCCCAGGGCTGCTTGATGAACTGCCCAGAGAGCAAGCTGAAAAAATCCATTTCAGTTGATCTGAAATGGAATTTCTTCTGTCTTTCCCTCCTGCAAAAAATATTTTTTGACCTTTTATCTTGATTTTACATGGTGGAAATGGTTGAATTTAGAATGGCTATAAAACAATACAGGTGAGAGAAGTGACTGTTTAGACCCGTAGACAGGCTACATTGCCTCTGACACCAGCAATCTGCTCCTGTGTTCTTTCCCTTGCCTTGTGGTGTCTCATTGGCACTCCTTTTGTGGTCAAAGATCGATCAATCAGCTTCTTCCCTCCCCACCCCACCCTCTTGTCTCTTTCTTCTCCTTTTCTTTCTTCAATGTTCTGTTTGTCTCTGCTGGGATAGTGCTACCTACAGGAGAGGAGGAAGTACTGCAACCAGATTCAGTCCAGCACTTCCTCCAGCTCCTACAGGTAATGCTAGTACAGCCAGACTATGTCACTATCACCCTGCACTAGAAGGCTGGGTGCCAGAGGTGCATATCACAGGGAACTGAGAGAGGTTTTAGAGCTAAGAAAGGAGATTGTTTCTTCTGGGTGTGCACTTTGTCCTGGAATTCAGGAATGATTTCCAGGTGCTTCGTGCTCTTAAACTAGCCGCTCAGTTCCTCCTTGTCACACTCATGGGATAAGCTGTCAGAGTTCAGCACTCCTCAGGTTGACCCGCGGGCTATGTGCTAAGCAAACTTAATGATGGGGCTCTCAAAGGAAACTCTGCCACACAGAGATAGGTCCATTGCAGAAGCTTTACCTGTATGTATCTAGGATAGGCCTTAAATAAACAGATCTGGTGTTAGGCATGGTTTGGGAATCCAACAGATCCTAAGTAAAAATTTTGACTCACAACAAATCTCACTTATGTCACCTTTGAGAAACAGATAGTGGGTGGGTTTGGCAGTATCATAGGAACCCATGTGTCACCTGCTCTCTCTTTTACTTGAGAATGTATACAAAGCTGTACACATTTCCTTTCCAAATAAATTGCATTTATAAACTAAAGAACAAACTGCTATATATTTTATATCCTGTTCATATCCTAGTCATTGCCATTTTGAAAACAATCACAAGCTAAATTTTAGCAAGCGGACCATATAGCCAATAAATATGTCCCAAATGGAACTGTTTTAATTTAGTTGATTGGTTACTACTATGGCAGGTACAAGTATAAATAGGAGAACAAAACACTTAATGGTCCCTCAGCAGGTACCTCGAGCCCCAGGTACGTATTTCCCTTCTAATTTTCTTGCAACACTTTTGACCAAATGACTGTTTTGATTATATTGTGAACTGTGATTTTTTGCCTTTGATTCCACAGACTGATTGTTATTCAGAGTAGGTGGAAAAAAACATGGCCTATTTTTTTTTTTTTCCATTTGCTTCAGTGAGAATAGTGGGTGTATCTTTGAAAAGCAGATGGGGCCAAAAGGGATTTTGAAAAGCAAATAGCCAAAGATAAAGACAAATAACAAGAAATTCTCAAAGAATATCAGAAGCAAGAAGCCTTTCAGGGTTTATTAAACTACTAGGGACGAAAAGGACACTGCAGAGAAGTTACTAAGAAAATACACCTCAACCTTTCTAAAAGGGGATGATGGGCAGATACCTACCCCTGAGATACTTTATACAGATGGTAATAAAGATGTGGCAGTGCTAGAGAGTGAGGTGTCAACATAAGACATGCTGGAACAAATGGATAAAATAAAAGAGCAAGAAGGCATCTTGACTGGTTGGTGACTTGGCTGAGCTGTTAACAAAAATCTGTAATAGAGAATGAAAATTAATTACTATGTTAGTAGATTGGAAGGTAGCCAATGTTGTTGCTATTTTTAAACTTAGGTTGAGCCTGGGAACTACAGATCAGGGAGCCTTACTTCAGGACCAGGTACATTAATTAAAAAAATAGAGAATTATAAAACACTTACATGATAAATTCAATGACAAAACTTCTATTGACTTCATATGGTGACGTATACTCTTTGCAGAATAAGGAGTTAGTTACAAAGGTAATAGAAAAACACATCTAAACTGACGCTATACTCAGGGCCAGTGCAACCATTAGGCAAACTAGGCAGTTGCCTAGGGCGCCAAGATTTGGGGGCGCCAAAAAGTGGTGCCCCCAAATTTTTTTTACAGCTGGGCTGGGCTGCGCGCTGACACGTGAGGCTCAGACTCCCTCTCCCAGCACAGCGGCCGCTCCATGCAATTATTGTCATTGCCAGCGGGGGCGCCGGCGGCTGGGCAGAGCTCCGCAGCTCTGCTTAGCGCTCACGTGGCACGAGCCTGGTGATGGGTGCGACAGCAGGGCTTTGCGAGGAAATGGGCGGCTGCCTCCTGGCTCAGCCTCCACGGTCAGCCCCAGCGGGGGCACGGAAAACAAGAGAGCCTCGGGCGGCGGTCCGGTGGAGGAAGAAAGAGGACCCCAACGCCCATGCGCTGGGCAAGGTAAACACTTCCCCACAGCTTGGCCTCGGGCGCCTGTGCTCCTGCCCCCCTTGGTCCGTGGCTGGTCCATGTTCCTGCTCCCCTTGTGCGTGGGTGGCTGGAGAGAACGGCAGCCTGCAGAACTGAGCTGCCCCAGTGCCCCCCTCTCCCTGCCCCAGCCTCTGTCATGCCCGGTATCTGGGTTTTAAGCCCAGCTGCTGTGTTATGCCTGCAACAGGCAGGCCTAAGCCTGTGAGTGACCCCCATAGCAGCTGCCTGAAGAAGTGCTTGGGGGAATCACGCAGAAGGAGCGTGATATTTGTTTGAGTTCTCTCCACATGGAGGCTGCACTCCACTTGGTGCAGGACTGCAGTCTCAGAGGACTCTAGACCCAGCACCTTGCCTCGGTTTGTAGACTTGTAGTCCACCCCTGTCACCGGGCTCAGTCTGGCACCCCTAGCCCTCACCAAGAAGCAGTCAAAAAAGTTGGATGGACTCGTTAGGTTATGTTGGGTTAGTTGTCATGCTGTTGCTTGGCCAGTGTAGAGACCACTGAATGCATAATATTCTTCTATGATGTTCTGTCCTGAGCAAAATTGGCATGTTATGAGGTAGTGCCTGTGAGGGACAGGTGTCTGTTTATGTCATCCAGCCATCATGTCTTAGGTCTTCGCGGGGGGGGGGGGGGGGGCTTTTCCATCCTGCTTTCATTGGATCAAAGTCAAAGATTATTCTCACAGGGAAGTTAGTAGGTATTTAGAGCAGATGAGCATACCACCACAAAGAGCACTTGGCAACCATTTGAGAGTGTGTGACCTATTTAGTTAGAAAATGGAACTTTTCATTCAAATTGAGTTTGTACCATTTGATGTTTTTAATCATTTGGAGGTACATGGCTGGTTGGACAGAATGGGTTCTGCAGCACTCCCAGTCAGATTTTGATATGAAAGAATGAAGGAAGGAAGTATACGTGACTAAAAAGGGTGTATTTCTGATTACAATCAACATTGCTTAATTTTAAGGGAAAGTCATCTTGATCTCTTAATCAATATTTACGTCAAACAGTTGATGAAATTCAAATAGTGACTTATAGTAAGTGACGTATTCTCTATCCTTTACTTTTAATAGTGAACAAGAAAAAGAACTGATAGGAATAAAATTTCATTTTTTTTCATTTTCAGTTGACGCAGCCTCATGGCTGGGCACAATTTCGTAAGCGGAAGGCTGATAAGCAAAAGAAGAAAGAAAGCAAAAAGGTTTGTTTCTGAAATATCTCCATCCACTGGCCAGAGATGAAGATAGTTCAATGCCAAAGGATCATGCAGAGATGGAGGTGGGGATGAGAGTTTCACAAGTTGAAGAAGAGTTTGAAGAACATAATCTGAATATTGAAGACAAATCAAATGAGACACGTGAGGAGCAAAACTTGGAAGACCGTGAAAGAGAAAATGTCACTTGTTTGAATTTGAGCTTTAGTGATCATAGAATCATAGAATATCAGGGTTGGAAGGGACCTCAAGAGATCATCTAGTCCAACCCCCTGCTCAAAGCAGGACCAATTCCCAACTAAATCATCCCAGCCAGGGCTTTGTCAAGCCGGGCCTTAAAAACCTCCAAGGAAGGAGACTCCACCACCTCCCTAGGTAACGCATTCCAGTGCTTCACCACCCTCCTAGTGAAATAGTGTTTCCTAATATACAACCTAGACCTCCCCCACTGCAACTTGAGACCATTGCTCCTTGTTCTGTCATCTGCCACCACTGAGAACAGCCGAGCTCCATCCTCTTTGGAACCCCCCTTCAGATAGTTGAAGGCTTTTATCAAATCCCCCCTCATTCTTCTCTTCTGGAGACCAAACAATCCCAGTTCCCTCAGCCTCTCCTCATAAGAAATGTGCTCCAGCCCGCTAATCATTTTTGTTGCCCTCCACTGGACTCTTTCCAATTTTTCCACATCCTTCTTGTAGTGTGGGGCCCAAAACTGGACACAGTATTCCAGATGAGGCCTCACCAATGTTGAATAAAGGGGAACGATCACATTCCTCGATCCTGCTACTTGGGCCAAATGCGATGATCAAGTCCAACAAATTCTGGTGGAACATGGGCTGGAACAAGTTCAGCAGTTCGATTTTCCCAAAGATAGTAAGCAAAGAAAATTCTCGACAATTTGTTACAAATGTAGACTTATTAATGAAGAAGAAATGCACCGTCAGTGGCTGCAGTATTCCACATCAAGTGATTCTGTCTTTTGCTTCTGCTGCAAGTTGTTTGGCAGTAGTACTATTGTCACATCATCTCTTTCTGAAAAAGGCTCAAGGGATTGGAAAAACATGTCTGCAATTCTTTCACAGCACGAGAAAAGCAGTCAACATTTGACGAATGTTCAAACATGGAAGGAACTTGAACTGCGATTGAAATACAAGAGAACAATTGATGAAGAACATTTGCGTTTGATTAAGCAAGAAGAAAAGCATTGGCAGCAAATACTAAAACATCTGATTGCTTTGGTCAGAGTTCTTGGTATGCAAAACCTGGCCTTTTGGGGAACACATGAAAAACCGCACACTTCTGGTAATGGGAACTTCCTCAAATTTGTTGAATATCTAGCTTTGTTTGACCTGCTTATGGATGAGCATCTTTGCAGGATTAAGGACAAGGAGATGCATGTACATTACCTAGGGAAAGACATACAGAATGAGCTTATTCATCCTCTATCCAATGCCATCAAACAAAAAATCCTACATCTGCTCGTGCTGCAAAATACTTTTTGATCATTCTAGATTGTATACCAGATGCAGGCCACGTTGAACAAATAACCATGATCATTCGGTTTGTGGACAGGCCTACTTCAGAGACCGAGAATGAGACTGAATCAGTACGCATAAAGGAACACTTCTCGGGATTTGTGTCACTTATGGAGACAACTGGAGCTGGTATGACAGAAACTATTCTTCACCAGTTAGAAGAGATGTCACTGGCTATAG
Source organism: Malaclemys terrapin pileata (assembly GCF_027887155.1). Classification (NCBI taxonomy): domain Eukaryota; kingdom Metazoa; phylum Chordata; order Testudines; family Emydidae; genus Malaclemys; species Malaclemys terrapin. Next base: position 196,218,184 of record NC_071505.1, read on the forward strand.
AAAACTTGCGTGGTCAAGGCTACGACAATGGGAGCAATATGAAAGGGAAAGAAAATGGTGTCCAGCGAAGAATTTTGGATATTAATCTATGAGCCTTTTTTGTTCTTTGCAGTGCACATTCATTTAATTTGGTTGTTAATGATGCTGCAAAGTGTTGCTTGGAGGCAACCGCCTTCTTTGATTTAGTTCAACATGTGTATGTGTATTCTCAGCTCCTACACATCGCTGGGAAGTTCTAACACGCCACGTATCTAATCTCACAGTTAAACCATTGAGTGAAACAAGATGGGAAAGTCGAATCGATGCCTTGAAACCTCTTCGCTATCAGCTTGGTGACATCTATGATGCTCTGATAGACATCTATGAAGACACTACTCTGACAGGATCATCTGGCAATATGTCACAAGTTGATGCAAAGGCTCTTACAAAAGCCATTTCTAGTTTCAAGTTTCTTGTTTCTCTTGTTTTGTGGTATAACATATTGTTTGAGATCAACATGACTAGCAAACAACTTCAGGCAAAAGAATTCGACATATGTGATGCCATTAATCTACTCGGAGAAACCAAGAAGTTTCTTGTGGGCCGCAGAAGTGACTCAGCCTTTGAGAAAACATTGGTAGATGCAGGTAAACTTGCGGAAGAGTTGGATGTACCGGCACTTTTTGAACCAGATCCAATCCGTATTAGAAAGAAGAGGAAGCAGTTCATATATGAAACAGATGACGAACCTATTTATAATCCGAAAGAAAAATTCAAAATGAACTTTTACTTTGCAGTCATTGACACAGCAATACATTTGGTTGAAGAAAGATTCACACTGATGCAGCAAATTAGTTCAGTATTTGGCTTCCTATATGATGTTTACAATTTGCAAAATACAAAACCAAAGCAAATTATGGAACATTGCTTGAATCTGGAGCAAGCTTTGCAACATGGTGAATCCAAAGATATTGATGCCTTTGACTTGTGCAGTGAATTGCAAGCTATTGCAAGACGAGTCCAAAGGAATTCATCACCGCAAGATGTATTGAACTTCATAGGGGAAAATAAGCTGACAGATAGTGTCCCTAACACAGTTATTGCTCTTTGCAGCCTCTTGACTCTCCCAGTTTCTGTGGGCAGTGGTGAGCGAAGCTTCTCAAAACTCAAGTTGATAAAAACATACATGCGAACATCAATGTTGCAACAAAGACTTGTTGGGCTATCTACCTTGTCAATAGAACGTGACATTGCTCACAGCATTGACTTGGAGGAACTTGTTTCTAAATTTGCTAAACTTAAAGTGCAGAAAAATAAATTCTAAATTATAACATTACTCTGTGACAGTGTATTGTGTATAATGTATGTGATTTATTTTAGGGGGGGAGGGCGCAAGGTGGAAGTGTCGCCTAGGGCGCAAAATATCCTTGCACTGGCCCTGATTATACTTTATGTAACTGGAAAGCTGTTTCCCTAATAATGATACTGTATCAAATTGTCTTAAAAAGTCTCACTTTAGAAATTCTTACCATGTAATTGATCATATTCACGTCTTTGGTGCAGAGGAGGCTCCTCCCCAAGCTTCTTCCACATTCTGGTTACTTTAAATACCAAAGAAACCATGGTAACTATCATTGAAATAGGAGTAGCATCTCTCACGGACATTACCTTTAGTCTTCCATCTTCGTCTGTGCACAAAAGGTGGGGACAGCCTTAGTTTAGGATATAGATAGAGGTTATGGAAAACTGGGAATTCAGTCAGATTTGAAAGACCATATTCCAGGCCTGACCCTGTAGTCTTCACTCTGAGTTTGGTGTTTTTCTGGAAGATTTGCCTGAATATGGATCAGTATTACTGAATTATTAGATACAGAGGGTCCATTCCTCAGGGGGTGTAAATTGGTGCAACTCCACTGAAGTAAATTGAATTGTGAATTTCCACCTGATGAGACTGTCCTGGAGACTCTGAAAAAAGCTTTTTGTCCTTGAGATTTTGTCATATCTCTATTCTGCTGGTCAGAAAAAGGGCTATAAGTTCCCCTCTCTGAACATACACTTAAGGGAGCCAAAGACAGCGAAAAAATAGCTCTCTTACTGGGGGAACAAATAACCCTTATGTTGTTTGGCAGAATAGGAAAATGATAGAATCTTAATGACAAAAAGTACTATTTGCATCCTCTGTATACATCACCTGGGTAATAGCATACCTGGGAGAAGCTCTCACATTAAGCCATTGGGCAAATCTCTTATCTGTGGCGTAATCAAGTAAATTATAAAGTGCATTTTGGTCACAGTAGAAATACTGGGCTTATGCAAGGTAACTTTTCAACAACCAAAATGTTTACAGATCATCTATCATGAGAAGTAAGGTCTGCATTCTCTGTATCTTTATTCTAACAGATGGGGGTTTTAAAACCAAATTAAATATGGAGTTATGGAAAATGTATATGTCAGACTATCCCATAGATAGTCCAGTGGAAATTGACAGAGTATGGATTAAAAATAAGCATTTACAGGGGGGGGAGGGGGAGGAAAGAAAAATACAGTAACCTGGACTTTGTTGCAAACAGCCAAACGCCAGTGTGCAGTAACCCCAAGAGAGAGAGAGGACTGTGGATATCCGGGAATCAATGCCGCGAATGCCAGACAAAGAAATGTTGTTTTGACGCAAGCATCAAAGGTGTTCCCTGGTGCTTCATTTCCTACTGAAAGCCAGGTAATGTATCTATGTGAAATACTCTTGGCTTCCAGTGTTCCCTCCCTACATCAGACTTTTGCTCTCTCTTAGAGATACTGACTACCAAAAAGGCGACCATAGCATTTGTAGCTTCACCAATGAAAGTTCTCGTGATCAAACCTTTCCTGAAGTAGAAACTCTCTCATGCCCAGTAATTAGAAGCATCATCAGGAAATTGTTATTAAATGGGCAGCCTCTGTCCCTTCTCAGTGAACCTCTCTCCCAAAATGTAGTTTCCCTTTTCAGGCCAGGAAACCCAGCAGGTCACCCTCCTAGAGTTCCAGGAGATGCACCCTCCAGTGCATCTCCTGGAACGTGGTACCAGAGATCGCTCTAATTACAAAGAGTTAATCCATTTTTAGAAATTGTTGAAGTCCAACAGGTCATTAGTTTATGACCTTGTCTTGTAACAACTTCTACTGACGTATTTATAACCATAACACTAATCATGTTTGGAACACGCTGATAATATCTATTATTCATTTATTCATAGCATTTTATATGCCATTGCTAAATGAAAATGTAATATCAAGTATACCAGAATAATAAAGATCCAGTAGTCCAGCCATGGCAATTCAGCACACATAGTACAGAAAAACTCAGTCTTATCACTCCCTTCCTTTGTAGTGACTATTCCTAGCCAAGCATAACTTTATAAGCCAACACTGTTAGCTTCCTTCTTTAACAAAGAGTTCGTGGAAATCCTGTATCTTACGATAGCCCAAGGGATTTCAATATTGAGAAAGATGACTCCTAAGATTTGTCTTCAAGAATACCAGACTTATTGTGAGCCATGGGACTAGGTAAACTACTCTGAACAGGAACTTTCCTAGGAAAACTGGCAGGAAAAAGAAGCAGCAGAGCTCTCAAGCGTGCTGGATTTGGCATGACGTTTCACATTTCTGCTGAATCAGGAAGTGTGTTCCACTCCCAAGCACAGTCACAGCACTGCTACGTGAGTGAAAGGAGGGAGCTCAATACTTGTAGTTTAGTGGAAGGTGGATTACACTGGAACTGAGGAGAGCATGATTTCAACTCTCACCTCTACTGACTGCTATTGACAATTCTATGTACTGAAGCTGGGCATCCAACTCTCTTAGGCCCTTTTGAAAATCCCACTCTACAATATTATAGTTTGTCAGCTTTTACTGCAAGAACTGAGATTTCATTTCTCAATTTCTCAGTTTTTCAACTGGTAGGATGTTTAAATCTAGGCATTTCCATTTTTTAGAGAACAATGAAATTCAACCCAAAGTCTCATGGCAATACACCCTTCTTTTATAGTGATAAGTTCCCACACAAGTCTATGGACCTTGCTGTGACACACCGGAGCTGTCAGTCACGAGGTATTCAAGGTTGCTTTAATTAGCATTATTTTGAGTTGTTACCAGGAGGTCCGCAGCTGTTTCTTATCTGTCCCTTTGGCTCAACTCCTTATCTTGTCCTTGGGGTGTATGACTTCACTTTAGGGTTGTCAATCTGCCATCCGGATGATGGAGTTGGTGCCTCTTTACTCCTCCACTCCCTTCTTGACCATCCGGCCCAGTTGTCCTTTCTCAGTTAAGTACTGTACATTTTTCACTCACACCAAACAGTAAATAAGGCAATTAAAGACATAAAATTTCTATCCTTCTAAGAACAAATGTTAACACAATCAGCAAAAAGTAAACTCAGAACAATTTCTTTTTACTAATTCAAGGCTACAATTTCTTCTCACGAATTCAAAGCTAGCAAAATGGAGTATAAAGCAAAATAAGCAAAACGGAGTACAATTTTATTTGAGACAATTTCTTCCCATTAGGCTTTTGCTTACACCATGACTGGGCCAGGGCTCACCCACTTAGCATCCAGGCCCACACAAATTTGGGCCGGAGCCCCCCAAATCCACAGGATGGGAGGGGGCAAGTCATTCCAGGCAGAGGGTGTGCTTCATGGGGGAGGGTTTGGGCATGGCTAGCACTGGGGCCAGAGACCGGAGCAGCAGCACACAGTGCTGGCAGGAGAAGGACACCGCCAGCTGGGCAGACGGACACCGAGCAGGGATGAAGGGCCGGACAGATCTTGAGCCATGGAAGGGCCCCCCTCTGCCCCCTGGGCATGCCCCACAGCCTCATCTTCTGGTGCCTGCTGAATGATAAGGACTGGCAGAGATAGCCCTGTTCTAGCTACGCCACTGGCCTAGCACAATGGGGCCTGGTCATGACTGAAACTCCTATGCACTTGCAGGAGCAGCACCAGGGTTTTTGTCACCCTAGGTGGCAGCGATCCTCCTCTGAACATTCAGGGGGCCTGGGGTCTTCGGCGGTGGGGGTCCTTCCGCTCCGCATCTTCGGGGCACTTTGGCGGCGGGACCCAGAGTGAGTGAAGGACCCACCGCCAAATTTCCGCCAAAGATCCGGAGCGGAAGGACCCTCACTGCCGAATTTCCACCAAGGGCGGCAAAATGCCGCCCCCCAAATCCTGCCGCCCTAGGCGACCGCCTAGGGTCGCCTAGTGGAAGCGCCGGCCCTGTGCACTTGTACAATACAAATAATACAGAGGACTTAGAACCTGAGTCTACCACATCCTAGGTGAATCTCCTAACCACTGGACTATTTGAGAAACATTCTGAAAGGTCTAAGTTTTGTTCTGATGCAGAATGAAAACAAATGTTAACCTCAAAATTTTTCAAGAAATAGCATTCTTATTTTCTGGCCCACTAGAGCCCTAAATAAAGTCAAAGATCTTACTCCAAAACACTATAACCAGCCTCTCACTTTAGATCTCTTTTCTAGAGCTTCTCTGACCGCCCAAGTTTTTAACTTGCTTCTTGTGCCTCAGATGGTTACCCATTTGGTAATGAGCTGCACCTGTGCCTTAAACAGGTCACGGCTGTTCTGGCTTTTCTAGCCATTAGTAGCCAGGCAACCATCAGCATTAGCTCCTACACAGGAATACATATTTGCCCATTATTTCTTTTCCTAGTTTCCTTCCTGCTGGGTGGGAGAAAAGAAGTTGCAGCAAATTCAGAAAATGTAAATGCAAAAGAACACTTTACTATGTTTTTTTATCATTAATTTCACTCTACTACTTATTCATATGCCTCCAGCCCGAGCCCCAAAGTCTACACAACAATGAAACATGATTGCAGCCCAACCCTGTGACCCCTGAGTCAGCTGGCATGGGCCAGCTGTGGGTATTTCTTTGCTGTGTAGACATACCCTAAGCATCAGGGCTCAGTTTGCTTTATTCCAAATACTTAATCTACCTGGCCACAGTTTTTCTCAAGCAAGTCATTTGTTTCTGGTTTGTCTTCTTACATCTGATATATATATAGCTAATATTAATTCTTTGCATTTACACACTGCTTTATCATCTGTAGATCTCAGAGCACTTTACAAAAGGTGGGTAAGCACTTTAATCTTATTTTGCAATTAGCCTAAAACCTGAGATTTGAAACAACTTTATGAGAGGCAATTTGGTCCAGTGGACAATGTATGTGTCCGTTAGGGGTTCTGTCCACAGCTCTGCCCCAGATTTCCTACATAACCATAAGTGAGTCACTTAAATTCTGTTCCTCAGTTGCCCCAAACACTTCACTGTTACAGTGATGTTATTGATCATTATTAGGGCTGTGTATCTGTCACGGAGGTCGCAGAAGTCAGGGATTCCATGACTTTCCGTGACTTCTGTAGCAGCCAGTGTGGCTGACCCCATGGCTGCCCAAGCAGCTAGCTCCAGGGCCAGCTGCTCAGGTGGCCCCCAGGGCAGCCACACCAGCCACTGCTCCAGCCCCCAGGCAGCAGACCTGGGGCGCTCGGAGCAGCTGCTGTCCGCTGGCCCAGCACAGCAAGCAGGTGCCTGGGGCGGCCAATGAAGAGGGGTGGCACATTCGGCTCTTCGGCGGCAATTAAACGGTGGATCCCTCAGTCCCTCTCGGAGGGAAGGACCTGCCGCCGAAGAATGAAGCGGCTCGGTGGAGCTGCCACCGAAGTGCCCGTGAGCATGGCTTTCCCCCCTCCCCCCCCCCCCGCTGCTTGGGGTGGCAAAAACCCTGGAGCCGGCCCTGCTGGCAATGGTCCCTGGCCGGTTGCAGTGGCCATGGTCCGTGGTCCCGGCAGCTGGTACCACTGGCCCTGGGTGCCCTCCCAGCAGCGGCTCCCCCAGCAGTGAACCCCCCATGTCTCTCCAGCGGCCCCTCTCTCCCCCTCCCCCCACAAAAATTTAATCACAGGTATTTTTAGTAGAAGCCATGGACAGGTCAGGGGCTGTGAATTTTTGTTTATTGCCCGTGACCTGTCCATGACTTTTACTAAAAATACCCATGACTAAATCCTAGCCTTAATCATTATTTTAAAAGGGTTACTTATGCTGTATCTTAGCCACCAGTGCTGGGCCTTAGCTGAGCCTTTATCAGTCCTCTATCAGTCCTTCTGGATTACGTAGCATCTGCAGTTATCAATAGTGTGACATTTTAAAGAATAAGGCCTGGATTTATGCCATTTAGATAAGCCTTGAGAGATAATTATCTGGAAATAAAAGAAAGAAAGAACGAACGAACTATACGGAAACTGCTTCTTTCAGATGTTTTATTGTTGGTTTTATTTTTACTGTGTGGAGGAGGGAAGTGCAACTCTGCTTCTCCTCCAGCCTTCTTTATATGTATAGCAGGAGCCCAATGTGCTATAGACAGGTAGTCTATTGTAGACGGGAGCTACCATATGATTAAAGTCAGGCATGTGCTTAAGTACCTTACTAAACTGAGGCCTCAGTTCTGAAGTGAGAAAACTGTTAAAAATCCTAAATAACTTTCATCTGCTTTTCAGTTTTTCCCCCTTAACACTGAATTATGCACTACCAGAAAGTGCTGAGATACTACAGTGATGAGGGTAGTATAAGAAGCCATATAGAATAGAACTAGTGTCCCAGACATATGGACACTGAGACCCAGATATTTAAGTGTTGCAGCACTCAGCATTGTAACACCTAACTGATTTAGGCTCTTGGGCACCAAAATCCCATTGAAAATACTCTTTATGCTCCTAAATCTATTAAGCGTTGCACATATGTTCTTTTAAAAATCTGCATCTTGGTGGCTTGCCGAAATATCACTTTTTTTACTATTAAAAATAACTGATACTGAAATTGGCAGAATGCACCCATGACAGAGTATCGACTTACTTCTGATAAGGTTAGGTTGACAGTGCGGAATGTAAAACCTGATTGCCACATAAGCTTTAAACAAAGCTTTATATCTACACCAGCATTTTCCCATTTTCAATACTTATCACTTCACTGGACGTTGTATGGGCTAGGAAATGGTTTAATCAAAAAGTGATAAATGGAGAGAACTGCCAAAAAATGCCTCCTTAGGTAAATGTTATTTGAAACTATTTGAGCAAACAAAACTGCTATAAAACAAAACCCTTTAGGGACATTTTCGTCCGCAGACTCACACTCTTCGTAAAGACTGAACACTGAAGACTGCAATGGAAAATAAGGTGTTCTGGTTACTGACCATTTCCCTCATTGTGGGGCTCAGCGATGCCTTGCTGCGTAAGTGCATGTTTTAAAATATCACATTCAGGGCATAAGCTCAAACCACCTGAAATTAATCAACCCTAATTCTGAGTATTGTTCAATAAGGTATTTCTCAAAGATCTTGCTTTATAATGTCAGTAATGTTAAATATTAAGAAACTATTATGTTAATTGTTCTAATGTTATGTTGAGATGTAAAATTTAGTACATCTTTGTACTTCAGCTTTGTTATGACTCCAAATGGGAAAGAATGAAAATTAGGACCCATCTACTATTTTTCTTGGCATGAGGGAGAATGAGAGAGCAAAGACATTGGAGAGCTAATAAATTATGTTTCTTTCTGTCATGCAGAGATAACTTGATGTGGGTCTGTTCTTCTAACAATAATGTTTTTTATCTGGAGAGATTTGTCCACCTAGGGCCCAATTTTGATCTGGATGTTTGTGCAGAGTTCTGCTGACTTCATTGGAAGCTGTTTGTGTCCAGGGAAAAAATTCATCCCAGAGATGGGAAATATAGCTCTGGAGGAATTAGACATAATACAGCCTAGTGGCAAGGTGCACTACCTAGTGTATTTGCAGCATATAGCAATTCTTTCAAGAGCTTAGATCATGTGTTTGTATTTGAGAGAGTTTTTTTGCAGCAGTGTTTGATGGCACTGCTTACAAAAGAGATCTATATGATAAAAAGATGACCATCCATGTCCCCAAAATATACAAAATGTAGTCTTATTTTTCTATGGAGTTAATTTTATTTAAAGAAAAAAAGTCAGTTACTTTAGAACCGGAATTAAGGTTTTGCAAATCTTATTGGGAATTAAGTTCTTGTTTTGTATTTAAGCTTCCAGCATTCCAAATATTGCAGCATTGTTCTATTGTAGGAGAAGCAGATAGCTCCCCTATCTGCCTATCTTAGAACTGCTGCCCATCCCCATATCATCCAAAAGCCTTCCATGAATATAGGCTAGCAACATTGAGGCCCCTAGAGGACTTCATGCTAGACTGACTAGTCCATTTTCATGGTCCATGTTAAATGCATTCTAAAGTATCTAAACCAGCATATATCATTTACATACTTCAGATTTTTAGTTATATTAATATTGTTAAAAATACAAGGAATTTTAATACACAAATTTATAAGACACAGTACTGCAAAATCCTTATTATGCAAACCTCAAAAAGCTTTTCCTGAGGCCCCGATCATGCTCCCATTAAAGTAAATGGCAAATTTCATTGACTTCAATGGGCAAGATTAGGCCTTAGGAGCTGTAGAACCAGGTTGTGCCTATTTGTCCCTATGAACTCGGATGGATCCCTCTCCGGAAATCCACCCAGCTTTCGAAAAGGGCCTGCTCCTCAAAACCAGGTTATGAGTGTGTCTTAAATACTTACGTAGCACCATACATGTACACCAGGCTTTACAAAACATGAACAAAGACAAGAGTCCGGCTACATGGAATTTACTGTCTAGAAAGGATAAGAGAATCGTGTCAAGATTCAAATCTCAAGAGAGTCTAGGCATTTCAGACCTGAAGTTTGGAAAACATGCCACTCCCACTAAGTAAAGTAGCAAGAAAACAATTTCAAATAAACAAAAAATAAAAAGGACTAGTTTTCACATCTGTGGTGTTAGATGATTTAAGCAAAGTACTGGATATAGTAAACCAGTTCCCACTTTTGCATTTCTACAGTGATTTTTGCCAGTCTGCTCTCACTTTTCATTGGGATTTTACACAAATGTAACTCCATTGATTTCAGTGCAGTTTCTTTCAATTTACAGCAATTTGAGATCAGAATTGGGTTCTTTATATCAGCTACAACATTAGGGACAAATTCATCTCTGGGGTACTTGCCTGGGGTTCTACTGACATGGCTAGAATTTGGCTCTTAGTATTTTACAATTACAACTTTGTACTACTAGTAGTTGTATAATTTTTGTAGTGAAGTAAAACTACTGTACACTAATGCTCACTGTTACTGTGCTGGAGGCATCTTTTGGAGAAAGACTGCCTATTGTGCGAAGCTGTGTAGTGGTTTCATAGTGGTAAGAGCAAATATTCAGCAGTCTCAGGACACTAGACTCATTTAAATTGTGAATTTGAACATATTTCTTCTGCAATATAAGTCTAAGGAAATAACCCATTTCACTACTTGGTCCCATGCTGGGGGACTGTTTTGAGCTGGGTCTATTTATAGTTTAAGGTAATAAATTGTTTAGGTTTACAAAAGTGCTTGATGTGCCTGAAAGTGTCATTTACAGGCTGGTGCAATTTTGAATCTTTGCTTAAATAACTGATGCATAATCATTTAATGAAAAATATGTTAGGCTGTTTACCTTGTACTTTGTTTTAAATAGCTCCAGGTGAATGTGATGTGCAACCAAAAGCAAGAGAAAACTGTGGGTATCCAGGCATCACTGAAATTGAATGTAGTGCAAGACAATGCTGCTTTAATTCAGATACCCCAGATAGCCCCTGGTGTTTCAAACCGGTTCCAGCAGAAGGTAAGTGTGTGAAGGATGTCAGTTTTTTCAGTGCTGGCAGATGGACTTTTATTTGTATAAATCCCAGTTCTGCAAGGTGTGGCGCATCTTCCCCTTCCCTTAAAGTTAATGCAGCAACTTTCAGGAAGACTCCTGTGATCAGTTAAATGTCATGCTAAGGTAGGTCTTGGTGCTGTTTGCTGCATGGTGACTTTACCATCTTGTGAATGAAAAGTACCATATAATTAAATGCATTCTTATATATTAATGTGTACAGAAGCCACACTGTGAAGCAGAAATTACATTTTAGTAAATCAATAGATTTCAAAGATAAATGGAAGATTACAAATGTGACTGCTTTAAAGAGGTTATCAGTCATCTACAATTAATAGATACATTGAAAGAAGATGAGAGGATTTGGGAGGTTGAGGAGAATCTTGTTTAAACTGGTTTTCAGTTTATCCCTCTCATTTATTTTTCCATTTCCTTCCTATTCAACACCATCTGGCACCCCTTTATGTGAAAATATTTAGAGTTCAGTTACTAATTTGTTTCCTCTATTAATGACAGGGGAAAATTAAACTTAGTCCTAATTTTCAGAATGTCATCACAGTGTTTGTTAAATGGGTTTTGTTGAAATTGTTTGAGATAGGTAATGCACTGTGCAGTGGTCATTTTCATTTTTTTCTTTCTCCACCCAGAATGTCAACTATAAAATGGATCTTCTCTAGAAACGTGTCTCTCACAGTGGAGTTCTTCATTATGACAATGACAAAGTGCTCTCATCTGTACAATGTATACAATCTGTAATTATGCTGATTTTCATGCAGGTCATTTCTGATCCCTCTGTTTTCTTTACAATGACATAGTTTACCACTGCAATCTTTTTTCTATACTTTAGTATCATGCACCTGCCTGAAACAATAAAAGCAGCAAAACAAAAATTGCAAGATGCTTCTTTGGTATTTTTGTGCTCCAAATAGGTTGCCCTTTCCTGGAAAGTAGATATTTCTCTCTCTGACTTCCCAAGAGAAATAAATTACTGACAGTTCTGGAGAAAAACACATCATCATATTGTCAATACAGATACTACAAATTAAAACATTACCAAAGAGATGAAACTAGCTCAAGTTGGTTATGAATTAAAGTTACCAACTAAAGACTTTTCTGTGGCCTACATGATCACAGTCTATTTCCAAATGGACATGACTAACCCATCACCTATGGCACTGATTGATTGATAACTTTGTTGGCTGTCTTAACAGACACAAGAACTGAATGGACCAAGGAGACTGAACTACCTCCTCACCCCTACAGGTACTTCCTCCAGATCATGGGTAAAGCACATGGATAGGGCAATGTGGACAAGTATGCAAAACTACTACCCATGCTGCTGGAGATTTTAGTCTCCAGGGCTTTCATGACAGAACTTTTCACAAGCAATAGATGTGCTCAAACAAACCTTGTTTAGATGAAGAGAGCTGATGAACTACTCAGACAATTCTGTCACTTGGATTTGATTTTAGGATATGCACTTGCAAAGGATCCCTGTCATGGAAAAAATGCCATGAGCTCAATCCATTTCCCACTGAAGTCTTTTCCTTGACTCAGAGTTAATCAGGGCCCATGTTTGTACTGAACTGGAGCTTGGAATCCATCTTTCCAGTCATACCCTCATTGCAGATTTCCTCTGCCTTTAAATTCAGCTTTCTAAGCTGTGTCTTGGAAAAAGTGATTAACCCCTATTGACACACCAGACATATCTTTGTGCTTTTATCCTATACAAAACCCCCACTGATTGTTGAGAAAGAAAAGAAAGTAATGGCATTTTAAGCTTTTAATTTCTCAGATGCAACGTTGGGAACAATTGCATAGCCTGATCAGAAATAGCCTGCCAGTTTCCACATTTAAAACTGAAGTCACCCAGTAGATAGCTTTACCTTTTATAGACATCAATAATAACTATGTATTTCAATACATATCAATAATAAATATGTATTTATATTTATGGTTACACTTCCTAGAGGTCTGGGCCTGATTCTCAATTGCCTTGTATCTTGTGTAGTCACACTTATTTGAACTGGGCTAGCTCCTGGACCTGGAAATTTTGTACCAGTGGTGCAAAGGGACAGTCAAGCTTCTTTAACCAGCCAGCTGAAGACTCCCCTGCTAGTTCTGGACCATCTACTCCAGCTCAACACTCATTCTTTATGCCCTGATATGGGAGCATGACCAGGAACATGTTCAGCTGGAAGAGGCTGCATACAGAGTGCCCCTGAACTCTTGCTATTCCACATTGCCAGAACAGCCCCTGGGGGGGTAATAAGCAACTGGGCACAGCTTAGATCAGTGTGAAGGCTACTCTAAAGTGCCCAAAGTCAAACCGGCCCCAGGACTGGGGAACCAAAAAAGTGGCATAAAGTCCCCTTTTGTTTCTCCTTTTGCTTGGATCCCGGATTGGCCACAGTTTGACAAAACCAGATGATCAGATTTAGTAAGTGTGAAGTAGGTGTAACATGCTACCATTCTGATTTGGTGGGATTTAACACTTGCTCTGCACAGGTCCAAACAACTACACAATGTGCCAGATAGTGGAGTACCAGCCTAGTGTGTCTGTCTGTGATGGGCCACATTAAAGTACTCTCATTAGGATGGAGAAGCTCTGGGCTGCCCCTTTGAGGGGCTATGCCTTGTTGGTAGGATAGAACCCAGAAAGCTATGGACACTATGTAAGCTAGAAGGCAATTTTTCATCAAATATAAAACCATTGTCATATGTTCTAAAAATATTAAACTTCAGCTTTTACATATGGCAGAAATATTGGATGCTACCAGCCAATACAGTCAGGGAGGTTACCAAAGTAACACACACTTTGTTTTGACTAATGTGGGAGGGGCCAAGACATATATTATGGCTGGTCATTTTAGCTTCTGTCATAAGCTGTCTATATGTATTCTACACCACAGAATTTCTGGAACTAGCCTTGCAATAGCATCATCTTCAAACAGAGGAATAACAGGTGGGTGGTGGTGGTGTTAGACTGAATCAGACCAATGGTTCATCCAAGATGAGATTTCACCTCCTGCAGTTACTCATTCCCATTCCCGATAATGCACCTAACCAATTGTCCTGTTGTTTTTATGATGTCAGGGCAAATTCTTTCCTGTCCATAGAAGACAATGTGCTGTGAGTAGAGCTGGTCTAAAAAAATGTCCATAAGAAAATGCAGTGCTACTGAAATCTAAATATTTTGTGGGAATGTGTCAGATTCAGAGCACTTTGGATCACTTGGTACACTGGGCGCAAGCAAATCACATGCATTTTAATATGACTAAATGTAAATATATACATCTAGGAACAAAGAATGTGGGCTCTACTTACATGGTGATGGGCTCTATCCTGGGAAAAACTGACTGTGAAAAAAATTTGGGCATTGGGGGTGGGTAATCAGCTGAACATGAGCTCCCAGTGTGATGCTGTGGCCAAAAGAGTTAATGTGATCCTGATGCATAAACGGGAATTTTCAGTAGGAGTAGAGAGGTTATTTTATTTCCGTATTTGGTACTGGTGTCTAATTCTGGTGCCCACAATTCAAATACAATGTTGGTAAATTGAAGATGGTTCAGAGAAGAGCCAGGAGAATGATTAGTGGATTAGAAAACATGCCTTAGACTCAAGGAGCTCAATAACTATATCTGTTTAGCTGAACAAAGATTAAGAGGTAACCTGATTACAGTCTGAAAGTATCTACGTGGGGAACAAATATTTAATATTGAGCTCTTCAATCTAGCCAAGAAAGATATAACATGATCCAAAGACTGGAAGTTGAAGCAAGACAAATTCAGACTGTAAATAAGTGTACATTTTTAACCGTGAGAGTAATTAACCACTGGAAAAAAATATCAAAGATTGTGGTGGATTCTCAGTCACTGACCATTTTTAAATCAAAAGTGGATATTTTTCTAAAATATCTGCTCTAGGAATTATTGTGGGGAAGTTCTATGACCTGTGCCATACAGGAGGTCAGATAAGATGATCAAAATGGTCTCTTCTGGGCTTAGAATCCAAGAATATAAAATACCTATTAATCCTTTAGCAACACAATGCAGGGGCATGAATCTGATGGCTCCTTACCTCTCAAATGATGGTACAGGAACTCCTCACTTAACGTTGTAGTTATGTTCCTGAAAAATGCGACTTTAAGCAAAACGATGTTAAGTGAATCCAATTTCCCCATAAGAATTAATGTAAATGAGAGGGAAATTTTTTTCACCAGACAAAAGACTATATATATATATATACACACACATACACACACATGCAGTATAAATTTTAAACAAACAATTTAATACTGGTACACAGTGATGATGATTGTGAAGCTTGGTTGAGGTGGAGAAGTCAGAGGGTGGGATATTTCCCAGGGAATGCCTTACTGCTAAATGAACTAGCAATTGACTGAGCCCTGACGGGTTAACTCTCACAACACTCTACAAGGCAGCAGGAAAGGAGGGAGGGCAGACAGAGACACACACCCTGTGTGTGAGAGAAAAAATGCGTATTTCCCCTTTAAGTAGCTGACCCCAGGCTTGAGTACACTGCCTTGTTAATTAAATCAGCTTGCTGAAACCTGAGATGGCAGCTACTGCCTAGAAGCTCCCTCCCTTCGTCGTGTGTCCCCCCTGCTCTATGGAAGATGGGGTAAGCGGGGTGCAGGAGCGGAGGGGGGGTTGGAGACACCCTGACATTAGTCCCCCCTTTCCCCTCCTCCCCCTATACAGCAAGCAGGAGTCTCTGGGAGCAGCTCTAAGGCAGAGGGCAGGAGCAGCACATCGCAGTGGGGGGAGGGACAGCTGCTGCACAGGGAACTTAGGGGAGCGGGGAGCTGATAGCAGGAACTGATAGGGGGCTGCCGGTCCACCCTGGTTCCAACCACCCACCAGCTAGCTGCAACAGGCTGCTCTTCCTGCAAGCAGTGGACAAAACAGGTGGCTGCCAAACAACGTTAGAAGGGAGCATTGCACAACTTTAAACGAGCATGTTCCCTAATTGATCAGCAACTTAGCATAGAAACAACATTAACCGGGATGATTTTAAGTGAGGAGTTACTGTATAGTTCTATTAAATGTATATTTAGGAGTACATTCCCTTCTTGTTGCACAGGGAGTGACTTGCATAAACCACGCATGTTAAGCTAAGAACAGCACAGGGCTATCAATTTGATTAAAATAAAATCAACCTCAACCTTCATTCAGAAGAAAAAGTGAACTCTGAAACTTTAGTGACCAGATGCTTAACAATTAATATTAACAACAATGGGGAAGGAACAAAAGCCAGAATAAGGAAAGTGCACCTTACAGAATATTCAAGTAACATAGGATAGGTCTATACTTGAATACAGCCACTATATGTCCCCCTAGCATAGGTATAAACAGCAATGGAGCCAGTGAGGCACTGCTTAGGTGAATAGAATAGAAATATGCCAGAACCATAGAATAATAGAATCATAGAAGATTAGGGTTGGAAGGGACCTCAGGAGGTCATCTAGTCCAACCCCCTGCTCAAAACAGGACCAACCCCAACTAAATCATCCCAGCCAGGGCTTTGTCAAGCTGGGCTTTAAAAACCTCTAAGGATGGAGATTCCACCACCTCCCTAGTTAACCCATTCCAGTGCTTCACCACACTCCTCGTGAAATAGTTTTTCCTAATATCCAAGGCAGACCTCCCTCACTGCAACTTGAGACCATTTCTCCTTGTTTTGTCATCTGCCATCACTGAGAACAGCCTAGCTCGATCCTTTTTGGAACCCCCTTTCAGGTAGTTGAAAGCAGCTGTCAAATCCCCCCTCATTCTTCTCTTCTGCAGACTAAACAATCCCAGTTCCCTCAGCCTCTCCTCATAAGTCATGTGCCCCAGCCCCCTAATCATTTTCATTGCCCTCTGCTGGACTCTTTCCAATTTGTCCACATCCTTTCTGTATTGGGAGGCCCAAAACTGGATGCAGTACTCCATATGTGGCCTCACCAGTGCCGAATAGAGGAGAATAATCACTTCCCTCGATTTGCTGGCAATGCTTCTACTAATGCAGCCCAATATGCCATTAGCCTTCTTGGCAACAAGGGCACACTGTTGACTCATATCCAGCTTCTCATCCTGTAATCACCAGGTCCTTTTCTGCATAACTGCCGCTTAGCCAGTCGGTCCCCAACCTATAGCAGTGCATGGGATTCTTCTGTCCTAAGTGCAGGACTCTGCACTTGTCCTTGTTGAGCATATTCCCCTACCCAAGCAGTGCCTCCCAGATCTCACTGCCTTTCCCCTGCTGGAGCCTTTCCCCTGCTACAGCAGTAGGGAGGGTGAGGTCCCAATGGACTGGAGAAGCGCAAACATAACACCTTTTTTCAAAAAAGGGAAATAAAGAGAACCCAGGGAATTATAGATCAGTCAGCCTAACTTTGATGCCTGGAAAAATAGTAGAACAAGTTATTAAACCATCGATCTGTAAGCACTTAGAAGATAATAGGATTATAAGGAACAGCCAACATGGATTTGTCAAGAAAAAATCATAGATTCATAGATTCTAGGACTGGAAGGGACCTCGAGAGGTCATCGAGTCCAGTCCCCTGCCCGCATGGCAGGACCAAATACTGTCTAGACCATCCCTGATAGACATTTATCTAACCTACTCTTAAATATCTCCAGAGATGGAGATTCCACAACCTCCCTAGGCAATTTATTCCAGTGTTTAACCACCCTGACAGTTAGGAACTTTTTCCTAATGTCCAACCTAGACCTCCAAGGCCTCCTCTGTGACATTTGTGGATATCATCCATTTCATCATCCCTATTTGGGGCACTGTGTTACAACGTGTTTGATGTTTTGTATGTTCTCAGTGCAGTCTCATGAAGGGGAGTCTTTGATTTTCCACATGTACATCAAGTAGCCACATCTTCCATGGTTTGTTTGAATGTGGTTCAGTATGGCCCAAAGTCTGCATGGCAGGTCGAAACCTGGAGGGCAGCTGATTGGGTCACTGATAATGTCCAGACACTTTGCCATTCCCTGGCTGGATCCAAAAACATGAGGTGGCCGCATGTGGCTTCTGCAATTTCAGGCATTGTTGGGGTATGTTGTCCATAATCTGCCAGATGGGAAGTTGGATGAAAGAAGATGACCTTCACATGGTTCACCCTGTTAAATGGAAAACCACAACTAAAGTCATCAAACTGGCAACTGAATGTTGATTGTCAGTCAAAAGACCAACAAAATAATAAGTATAAGTAATAAATAAGTAAGTAACTGATTAAAAGATAGGAAACAAAGGTTAGGAATAAATGGTCAGTTTTCACAAAGGAAATAGATAAATAGCAGGGTATCCCAAGGATCTTCACTGGGACCAGTGCTGTTCAACACGTTCATAAATGATCTAGAAAAAGGGGTAAATAGTGAAGTGGCAAAGTTTGCAGACAATACAAAATTACTCAATATAGTTACGCCAAAAACTGACTGCAAAGATTTACAAAGGGATCTGTAGCAGTGTGGCACCCACTTCTTGCGAGCGCAACCTTCTGGTAGGGTGTGTATGCAGTTTTTTCAATTTCCTCCACTCATGGTGCCCCCTGTCAGCAGCTGCGCTTGTCAGGCAGGCTTTTGGTGATTCAGTCCTCTCACAGTCCATGTGAGAAACTAAAGAAAACAATCCCCTTCCGGGGTATACTGTCCAACCGGGCCTATTTCAAAGTCCTCAGTAATGTCCTGCAGCTCCTCCTTGTCTCAGTCACTTCACAGTCCAACAGGGCCCATTGCAATACCTTTCCACTGGCAACATCTCTGTAGCCCTGCCCGGGCTCTGGACCTCAGTCTGACCAACAGGGCCTATCTCAGTATCCTAGTTGGCCAGCTTACTTGCAAAGGTTCCTACTCTGGGATGGAACAGCACCCCTAGGGCTTCCTACCTGGTGACTCTTCATCTGCCCTTTAGTCCTCTGACTCTGGATCTCCAGCTGGGTCAGTCTCAGTTCAACCCCCTTCCAAGGGGGTTACAGTTCCATAAACAGTCCCTTCCCTGGGCGTGTCTAAACTCCCTTCTCTCAGGTCACAGCCACTTCCCCAATGGCTGTTGGAGACTGACCTGGGCCCACCCACTACTTTGAGCCCCAACCCAGGAAGCCTCTAAGTCGGAGCTATGTGCCACATCACTTTAACTAACTGTGTTTCCCTGGGCCACTTCCCCACGGCCCTTATCTTTGTCGAGTCCCAGCAGCCAGCCAGGAGCTCCTTCTTTGTTCCCCATTCCCGGCCAGAAACAACCTGCCTTGGCTATTTCAGCTACTACAGTCAACCAGAGCACCACTTGCTCCCCCAGTCCCAGACAGCAGGCTGAACTCACTCTGGGCCCGGAGATCCTTTTAAACAAGTCTGCTAGACCTGATTGGCTGCTGCCTGCAGCCTCTCTGATTGGCTGCATCCTACGCCGCCTCTCTAGGCAGCTTGGAGGACCCTCTCCACTGCCTTTTTCTGGGATGAGGCGTGGCATGGCAAGGCCTATAGCCAGAGGCCTCAAGGCCTAGTCCACCTCATCACAGGAGCTCACTAAATTGAGTGACTTGGCAACAAAATGCAGATGAAATTCAATACTGAAATACAAATGCAAAGTAATGCACATTGGAAAACATAAATGGAAATATTTATACAAAATGATGGGGTCTAAATTGGCTGTTGCCACTTAAGAAAGAAATCTTGGACTCATTGTGGATAGTTCTCTGAAAACATCTGCTCAATGATCAGAGGCAGTCAAAAAAGCTAACAAAATATTAGGAACCATTAGGAAAGGGATAGCTAAGAAGACAGAAAATATCATAATGAGATGATATAAATCCATGGGATATCCACACCTTGAACACTGTGCACTATTCTGGTCACTCCATCTCAAAAAAAGTACAGAGAAGGGCAACAAAAATGGCTAGATGTATGGAACACCTTCCATATGAGGAGAGATTAAGACAACTGGGACTGTTCAGTTTAGAGACAACTAACGGCCAGGGATATGGTAGAAGTCTATAAAATCATGAATGGTGTGAAGAAAGTGAATGTGGAAGTGTTATTTACCCCTGCACATGACACAAGTACCAGGGATCACCCAATGAAATTAATGGGCAGCATTAAAACAAACAAAAGGAAGTACATCTTCACACAACGCACAGTCAACTTGTGGAACTTGTTGCCAGGGGATGTTGTGAAGGCCAAAACTATAACTGTATTAAAAAAAGAATTAGATAAGGGCATGGAAGACAGTTCCATCAATAGCTATTAGCCAAGATGGTTAGGGACACAAGCTGGGATTGGATGACAGGGGATGGATCACTGAATAATTGCCCTGTTCTGGCACCAGGCACCAGCTACTGTCACAAGGGAGGATGCTGGGCTAGATGGACCATTGGTCTGACCCAGTGTGGCCATTCTGATGTTCTTATTATGGGGACCCAGTAGAGTGGGGCTCTGTCTGGTTCCCCCTGTGGTGTGAGGTTAGCGTGTGTCAAAGGCAGAAGTTGAAGCAGGCCTTCTGCTGTTCTAACTTCCCCTGATGTGAGCAGTCAGGGATCAGGGAGTTGCAGCCAGCTTTCTGAGGCCACCACTCCCTATTATGCAGCACAAACAAAGTGGAGAATCAGGGACATAATGTTGAAAGGAAGAGGAAACATTCGGAATATTAAAAACAAACTGGTATGCAACACACCATTTCTATATGTTATTTGGATTTATTGAAAATGATAAACAGTTGCCCAATATTAAACCAGTGAAGAGGATTTTTTTTTAAAAATGAGTTGGTACCCAAACCCCACCCCCATCCAGTAATTAACTGTGTCATTGTATAAGACAGGAATGACCTGGAAATCAAAATTATTAGAGTAGAAATCGCAAGATTTAAACACATTCCTTCGTCAGTGGTTCTATTGACAGAGAAGTTCCTGGGGTATGTTCCTGGGGTAGATTTTCTTTAATAATCTGAGGGTAGAAAAAAAAGGGAAAACCAATATTTTAGGGTCAGATTTTCCCATCAAGTCCACAAGTCAATGAAAAGTATTTTTCTGAATCCTAAAGCAGCAAAGCTGTGACAAATTGAGAGGTGTATATCAGGCAATTGTTCAACACAACAGTCCCCTTCTACACATCCTCAGATGACTGGACACAGTTCAGTTGGTCTAATAGAAGGTGTGTGTCAATATTTTCTTTTTCTTTAGTTCTGTTATATCCAGGAGGTGAGTAAGATCAGAGCAGAGCCCTGATAGTGGAAGTGGCATAAAGGCTGGGATGCCACAACTGGAATCTGCACCAACTTTTTGTGCCCTTCATGTGGGATTTGTGCTGATGGCTGCTGGAAGACACAGGGTCCTAGCTGTGGAGGGCCAGCAGCAGAACAAAAATATATATCAGGGGTTGGCAACCTATGGCACGCATGCCAAAGACGGCATGTGAGCTGATTTTTAATGGCACGCTGCTGTCTGCCGTAGTCCCGGCAGGGAGCAGCATGCCATTAAAAATCCTGCCCAGCCTGGCCCGGCCCGGCCCGCTTTTCTCTGCCCTCTGCCCCCCCACTCTCTCCCGAGGGGGCAGGGGGCAGAAGCTTGGTCCTGCCGGCTCCCCTGCCTCTTCCCGCAGTGTGCTGGGTTCCTGTCCCTCCTCCTCCTCTCCATCCCTCCCTCCCTGCCGGCCGATCAGCTGATGGCCCTTGTGAGGGAGGGGTTGGGGGAGGAGTGGAGTCAGCGTGCTCACTGCTTCTGGCAGAGGCAGAAAAGAAGCAGGGGCAGGGCCTTGGGGAAGGGGGGTAGTGGAATAGGGGCATATCCCCTCCAGCCCCCTGCCGTGAGCACCCCACGACTCCAGCCCACACCCCCAGCCCTCCGCCCTGACCCCCCCTCACACACACCCAGCTCTCTGCCCTGAGCCCTGCGCCCCGCCTCCCTAGGCCCCTGGCCTGAGCCCTGTACCCCCCTCACACACACCCAGCCCTCTGCTTGACTCCTTCACCACCCCCCATGACCCCAGCCCTGTCTCTGGCACCCCCACACATACCCAGGCCCCCCACACTCCATGCTCTGACACCTGCATTCCCCTCACATGCCCCCAGCCCTCTGCCCTGACTCTTGCACCTCCCACATACCCAGCCCCCCCATACCTCATGCACCTCCCACATCCTGACTCTTTCACCCCCCAAATCCCCACCCCCACCCTCAGCACCAAACGGGAGCTCCTGCACCACCACCCCCACATTCCCACCTGCACCCCTCATACCAAATGGGAGCTGCCCAGGTAAGCGCTCCACATCCAAATCTCCTGCCCCAACCCTGAGCCCCCTCCCTCATTCTAGCTCCTGGCCAGACCCTACACCCCAACCCCCAGCCTGCTCCTTCACCCCCAGCCTTGTGCTCAGTGCACTCCCACCCTCAGCTCAGTGCAGAGAGAGAGGAAGAGAATGGATCAGAACCAGGGAGAAGGTAGGTACCCACTGTATGTGGGCAGGGCCGGGACCCCAGACCGGCAACGGGCTGAGCAGGTCCGGCAGCTAGGATCCCGGCTGGCAGGAGCCAGCAGATGGAACCCCTTAGCGGCAGCAGGCTGAGCCACTCAGCCCACTGCCAGTCTGGGGTCCCGGCCGCAGGCCCCGCTCAGCCCACTGCCGGCCTAGGTGAACAGAACCCTAGACCAGCAGCGGGCTGAGCGGCCCGGTGGCGTAAGATCAACATTTTAATTTAATTTTAAATTAAGCTTTTTAAACATTTTGAGAACCTTGTTTATTTTATAATACAACAATAGTTTAGTCATATAATATATAGACTTATAGAGAGAGACTGTCTAAAAATGTTAAAATGTATTACCGGCACGTGAAAGCTTAAATTAAAGTGAATAAATGAAGACTCGGCACACCACTTCTGAAAGATTGCCGACCCCTGGTATATATCATAAACCAATACAGGAAGATGAAACAAATGTATGTCATATATCTGCATAAGGAAGAGATAACTGAGATGCCCCTACAATATTCTCTATTTTTCAGGTTAATGAAGATGAAAAAATCGCTACAGCTAGTTGAAAAGTTATTCTAATGCTAAACCATGAATTTTTTTTTACTTTTTTTTTTTTTTACTATTCCCCTCCCTACCTTCAAGTTTCCAACCAGCAGTAAAGCTGGTCAAAAAAAAAAAAAGTTGAAGTGTTTTCCAATTAAAACGTTCATGGAAAACATTTAGATTTTTAATCTAAATTAAATTAAATTAAAGTAAGACTGGTATTTTTGAAGACCAATATTGGGAGTCATATTTTTCATTAATGAAGTCCTGTTAGCTAACATAAGACACAGGACTTCCACATGCTCTTGGTTAAAGAAGAAAGCTAACAGTGTTTGTTTATAAAGTTATGCTTGTCTGCGGATAGTCACTGCAAAGGAAGGGAGTGCTAAGAGTGAGATTTTCTGTACCATGTGTGCTGAATTACCCTGGCTGGACTACTGGATCTTTATTATTCTGGTCTCACTTGACATTATCATTCATCAATGGGATATAAAGTGTTAATAAATGAACACTAGATATTATGAGTATGTTACAAACAGGATTAGTGTTATGAATGGTTATAAACACATCAGTAGAATTTGTTATAAGGCACGGTTGTAAAAAAACTAATGACCTGTTTGCCTCCAACAAGTTCTAGAAATGGATTAACCCTTGGTAATTTATTAAACCTTTATAAATCATTTATTAATGGAACGTTAATATAAAGGATGGCCATTAGTCCACTATCCTTAAAAATTATGTGGTTCCAATTTAGGCTGCCACCTGAAATACACTCTGATCATCAAAATCCTGAGAATAAAATTGAAGACTGTTGTGCATTAGGGATTAAGGCAGTTTCTGACAAAGATTTGTCTTCACAGATGTACAGATTCACAGACTGAATGGCCAAAAGGCACCATTAAAATCTTTTTTGTAACATAGGCAGTGGAATTTCACCTAGTGATCCCTTCATTGAGTCCAATAACAAGCAGAGTGTGGACAGCTATACTTGATTTAAAAGACTGCAAGTGATAAAACATTTACTGCATCTCTTGGTAAATCTCTTTCAGTGGTTAATTACCATCACTATTCAAAATTCACACCTTATTTCTAGTTTGAATTTTTCAGGCTTCAATTCCACCCACTGGATCTTGCTTCTCTTTTGTCTGCCAGATTAGAAAAATCTACCACGTTCCAGGAGATGCAGAGGGTAACTCTAGGAGGGTGACCTGCTGGGTTTCCTGGGCTGAAAAGGGAAACTACATTTTGGGAGAGAGGTTCACTGAGAAGGGACAGAGGCTGCCCATTTACTAACCATTTGCTGACGATGCCTCTAATTATTGGGCATGAGACTACTAAAGGAAAGGTTTGATCATTTCTTAGAACTTTTATTGGTGAAGATACAAATACTATGGTTGCCTATTTGGCAGCCAGTAAGTCTACAAGACAGCAAAAGTCTGATGTAGCGAGGGAACACTGGAAACCAAGAATATTTCAGATGGATACCTGGCCTGGCTTTGGGTAGGGAATGAAGCACTAGGGAACACCTTTGATGCTCGCATTAAAGCTGGTCACAAAAAATTGTCGAAATGTTTTCCAATAAAAACGTTCATGGAAAACATTTAGATTTTTAATCTAAATAACATTAAATGAAATTTCTTATTGATGTTAACGGGAGCTGGCTCATGCGGTATGTAAGGGTATCCTTTTCAAATTAGGCATTATTGGATATTTGGAGTCAGGCACAGATGGTCCACTAAACATGAGATTGGACTACTAGTACTGGGAGCCAATTAAGGATGAACCACACTGGGCAGCATGTGATACTGTGAATGTATATAAGAGAGAAAGATAAGAAAATAAAGGAAGAACCCATGAAATTCTGTCAAAAACGGATTTGCCAGCATCACACAAAGCATAACGCAGGCCGGGGAGAAAACAAGCATCATTCTCCACTTCCATTAGTTTCATATATGCAGGTAATGGGATATTTATACACATTTCATAGATAGAGGTATGTTACCTTTTTTGAGGTGAGGATAGAAACACCAGGGTACATTTGGGTACTTTGCATCAAAACAACATCCCCTAGTTTCGCATTCTTTTACTGAAATGCCTGAATAACCACAGTTCTTTCTTTCTTTTACCTTCATAGCACATTGACCTGTACCTGTTAAAGACAAAGTCCAAGATTTTGTGTATTGTCCTATTCATGGTTAGTTTTCAGTACTCTGCTCATTCAAATTATTAGCTTAATAGCGGAGTCATTTATCTCCTATACTTTCAGAAGTTAAAATTTATAGCTCTCAATATGGAATCCCCTAAATGTAAACACCCTACCAGTAGAAAAACTGGGAAATTGTGAAATGAAATCTCAGTTCTTACAAGTAAAACCTGACAAACTATAATATTGTAGAGTGGAATTTTGCAGAGGGTCTTAGAGAATTGGATGCCCAGCTCCGATTGCTTTAGTGCATTGGAATGTCAACCGCAGTCCATTGAGGTAAGAGTTGAAATCATGCTCTCCTCAATTCCAGTGTAATCCACCTTCCACCACTAAACTACAAGTATTAAGCTCCACCCTTCCACTCACATTGCAGTGCTGTGACTGGGCTCAGTAGCAGAACACACGGCCGGATTCAGCAGAAATGTGAAACGTCATGCCGAATCCAGCACGCTTGAGAGCTCTGCTGCTTCCTTTTCCTGCCTGGAACCCGTACAGCACTGTTTTCCCAGGAAAGTTCCTGTTGAGAGTAGTTTACCTGCTCCCATGGCTCACACTAAGGCTAAGTCTGGTATTCTTGAAGACAAATATTGGAGTCATCTTTCTCAATACTGAAATCCCGTTGGCTAACATAAACATTGAGTTGCAATGCCAAAAAAAGTAAAAAAATGCCATGAGTGTGTATTTAAAATGCGAACCCTACAACAAATTGGTGACCCTAAAAAGGTCTGTTACTGCCTTGAAATCAGCCCAGATACAGAATCTGGCTGATGCATCTTTACCAAATGACCCATTAGCCCATTCCTTTTTGCTATTTAAAATCAGTGGCTGGCAGGATATGATCAAATTATGCACCAATACATGATAAATTATTATTCTTTATTCTTCATTCTTAATTATATGAAATACAAACATAAAATCTACTACAGGTCTTCCAAGCACTCTTGGTTAAAGAAGGAAGCTAAGAAAGTTGATTTATAAAGTTCTGCCTCTCTGGGAATAGTCACTGTAAGGGAAGGGAGTGCTAAGAGGAGTTTTTCTGTACTATGTGTGTTGAATTGACCTGTCTGGACTACTGGATATTTATTATTCTGGTCTTACTTGATATTAAGTTTTCATTTATGCATGGCATATAAAGTGTTAATAAATGAATATTAGCTATTATGCGCATGTTACAAAGGGGATGACTGTTATGGATGGTTATATACACCTCAGTAGAAGTTGTTATAATCCAGGACTATGAATAAACTAATGACCAGTTTGGTTCCAACAATTCCTAAATATAGACTAATGCTTGGTAATTTATTAACCATTTATAAACCATTTATGAATGGAATGTTAATATAAAGTATGACCATTAATCTACTAGCCTCAAAAATTATGTGGTTTCAATTTAAGTCACCACATGAAATACGTTGTGGTTGTGGTGTTACGAACTAAGGCAGTTTCTGACAAAGATTTGCCTCTACAGAGGAACAGATTCACAGCCTGAATGGCTGGTGAAAGTGCAATCTTGGAGGGCTTCTCAACTTGTCACAGCATCACAGTCTTAGTGGGCGCCCCGGCAGATGGGTCAGAGGGCTCAGTGTTCCAGGTGACATTCGGGGGAAACCTGACACAATACCCTTTCCACATTAGGCACTATTGGATATTTTGAGTCAGGCACACATGGTCCACTAAACATGAGATTGGACCAGGACTAGTACAGGGAGCCAATTAAGGATGAACCACACTGGGCAGCATGTGATACTGTGAGTGTGTATAAGAGAAAAAAATACGAAAATAAAGGAAGAGCCCATGAAGTTCTGTCAGAAGGGGATTTGCCAGCATCACACAAAGCATAACGGAGGCCGGGGAGAAAACAAGTATCATTCTCCACCTCCATTAGTTTCATATATTCAAGTAATGGGATAATTATACACATTTCATAGAGTCATGTTACCTGTTTTGAGGTGAGGATAGAAACACCAGGGTACACCTCGGTATTTTGCATCAAAACAACATCCCCTAGTTTCGCATTCTTTTACTGAAATGCCTGAATAACCACAGTTCTTTCTTTCTTTTACGTTCATAGCACATTGACCTGTACCTGTTAAAGACAAAGTCCAAGATTTTGTGTATTGTCCTTTTCATGGTTAGTTTTCAGTACTCTGCTCATTCAAATTATTAGATTAATAGCAGTGTCATTTATCTCCTATGCTTTCAGAAGTTAAAATTCATAGCTCGCTCAATTTGGAATCCCCTAAATTTAAACACAGTACCCACTTTAAAATTGGGAAATTGAGAAATAATATCTCAGTTCTTACAAGTAAAACCTGACAGACTATAATATTGTAAAGTGGGATTCTGCGGAGGGCCTTAGAGTGTTGTTTGCCCAGCTCCAATTGCTATAGTGCATAGGAATGTCAACCGCAGTCCATTGAGGTAAGAGTTGAACTCATGCTCTCCTCAATTCCAGTGTAATCCACCTTCCACCACTAAACTACAAGTATTAAGCTCCCCCCTTCCACTCACATTGCAGTGCTGTGACTGGGCTCGGCAGCGGAACACATGGCCGGATTCAGCAGAAATGTGAAACGTCATGCCGAATCCAGCACGCTTGAGAGCTCTGCTGCTTCCTTTTCCTGCCTGGAACCCGTACAGCACTGTTTTCCCAGGAAAGTTCCTGTTGAGAGTAGTTTACCTGCTCCCATGGCTCACACTAAGGCTAAGTCTGGTATTCTTGAAGACAAATATTGGAGTCATCTTTCTCAATACTGAAATCCCGTTGGCTAACATAAACATTGAGTTGCAATGCCAAAGAAAAGTAAAAGTATGCCATGATTGTGTATTTTAAAATGCGAACCCTACAACAAATTGGTGACCCTAAAAAGGTCTGTTACTGCCTTGAAATCAGCCCAGATACAGAATCTGGCTGATGCATCTTTACCAAATGACCCATTAGCCCATTCCTTTCTGCTATTTAAAATGGGTGGCTGGCAGGATATGATCAAGTTATGCACCAATACATTTAATACATGCTACATTATTATTCTTTATTCTTCATTCTAAATTATATGAAATACGAACATAAAATCCTACTACTACACGTCTTCCAAACACTCTTGGTTAAAGAAGGAAGCTAAGAATGTTGGTTTATAAAGTTCTGCTTCTCTGGGGATAGTCATTGTAAGGGAAGGGAGTGCTAAGAGTGAGTTTTTCTGTACTATGTGTGTTGAATTGATCTGTCTGGACTACTAGATATTTATTATTCTGGTCTTACTTGATATTAAGTTTTCATTTATGCATGGCATATAGAGTGTTAATAAATGAATATTTGCTATTATGCGCATGTTACAAAGGTTATAACTGTTATGGATGGTTATATACACCTCAGTAGTTGTTATAATCCAAAGCTATAAATGAACTAATGACCTGTTTGGCGTTACAAACTAAGGCAGTTTCTGACAAAGATTTCCCTCCACAGAGGAACAGATTCACAGCCTGAATGGCAACGAGAATGATGGTGAAAGTGCAAGCTTGGAGGGCTTCGCAACTTGTCACAACAGCACAGTGTGAGTGGGCGCCCCGGCTGGTGGGTCAGAGGGCTCAGTGCTACCCCAGATCCTGGTGACACCCCGGGGGAACCTGACACAGTACCCTCTCCACATTAGGCATTATTGGATATTTTGAGTCAGGCACAGATGGTCCACTAAACATGAGATTGGACAAGGATTAGTACAGGGAGCCAATTAGGACGAACCACACTGGGCAGCATGTGATACTGTGAGTGTGTATAAGAGAGAAAGATATGAAAATAAAGGAAGAGCCCTGAACTTCTGTCAAAAGGGGATTTGCCAGCATCACACAAAGCATAACGGAGGCTGGGGAGAAAACAAGCATCATTCTCCACCTCCATTAGTTTCATATATTCAAGTAATGGGATAATTATACACATTTCATAGAGGCATGTTACCTTTTTTGAGGTGAGGATAGAAACACCACGGCACACCTGGGTATTTGTCATCAAAGCAACATCCCTTAGTTACGCATTCTTTTACTGAAATGCCTGAATAACCACAGTTCGTTCTTTCTTTTACTTTCATACCACATTCACCTGTACCTGTTTAAGACAAAGTCCAACATTTTGTGTATTGTCCTTTTCATGGTTAGTTTTCAGTACTCTGCTCATTCAAATTATTATCTTAATAGCAGTGTCATTTATCTTCTATGCTTTCAGAAGTTGAAATTTATAGCACTCTTGAAATGGAATCCCCTAAATTTAAACATCCTACCCATTTTAAAACTGGAAATCGTGAAATGATATCTCATTTCTTACAAATAAAACCTGACAAACTATAATATTGTAGAGTGGGATTCTGCGGAGGGCCTTAGAGTGTTGTTTACCCATCTCCAATTGCTTTAGTGCATAGGAATGTCAACCGCAGTCCATTGAGGTAAGAGTTGAAATCATGCTCTCCTCAATTCCAGTGTAATCCACCTTCCACCACTAAACTACAAGTATTAAGCTCCCCCCTTCCACTCACATTGCAGTGCTGTGACTGGGCTCAGTAGCAGAACACATGGCCGGATTCAGCAGAAATGTGAAACGTCATGCCGAATCCAGCACGCTTGAGAGCTCTGCTGCTTCCTTTTCCTGCCTGGAACCCGTACAGCACTGTTTTCCCAGGAAAGTTCCTGTTGAGAGTAGTTTACCTGCTCCCATGGCTAACAGTAAGGCTAAGTCTGGTATTCTTGAAGACAAATATTGGAGTCATCTTTCTCAATACTGAAATCCCATTGGCTAACATAAACATTGAGTTGCAATGCCAAAGAAAAGTAAAAGAATGCCATGATTGTGTATTTTAAAATGCGAACCCTACAACAAATTGGTGACCCTAAAAAGGTCTGTTACTGCCTTGAAATCAGCCCAGATACAGAATCTGGCTGATGCATCTTTACCAAATGACCCATTAGCCCATTCCTTCCTGCTATTTAAAATGGGTGGCTGGCAGGATATGATCAAATTATGCACCAATACATTTAATACATGCTACATTATTATTCTTTATTCTTCATTCTAAATTATATGAAATACGAACATAAAATCCTACTACTACACGTCTTCCAAACACTCTTGGTTAAAGAAGGAAACTAAGAATGTTGGTTTATAAAGTTCTGCTTCTCTGGGGATAGTCACTGTAAGGGAAGGGAGTGCTAAGAGTGAGTTTTTCTGTACTATGTGTGTTGAATTGACCTGTCTGGACTACTAGATATTTATTATTCTGGTCTTACTTGATATTAAGTTTTCATTTATGTATGGCATCTAAAGTGTTAATAAATGAATACTAGCTTTTATGCGCATGGTATAAAGGGGATGACTGTTCTGGATGGTTATATACACCTCAGTAGAAGTTGTTATAATCCAAGGCTTTGAATAAACTAATGACCTGTTTGGCTTGAACAGTTTCTAAAAATGGACTAATGCTTGGTAATTTATTAACCATTTATAAACCATTTATGAATGGAATGTTAATATAAAGGATGACCATTAGTCCACTAGCCTCAAAAATTATGTGGTTTCAATTTAAGTCGCCACCTGAAATACGTTGTTGTTGTGCGTTACGAACTAAGGGAGTTTCTGACAAAGATTTGCCTCCACAGATGAACAGATTCCAGGCTGAATGGCCACGTGAAATGCTGCTGAAAGTGCAATCTTGGAGGGCTTCGCAACTTGTCACAACAGCACAGTCTGAGTGGGCACCGGGCTGGTGGGTCAGATGGCTCAGTGGTACCCCAGTTCTAGGTGACACCCTGAGGGAACCTGACACAGTACCCTCTCCACATTAGGCATTATTGGATATTTTGAGTCAGGCACACATGGTTCACTAAACATAGGGTTACCATATTTAACAAATAAAAAAAGAGGACCCTCCATGGGGCCCTGGCCCCGCCCATTTCCCACCCCCAGCACCACCCCAACTCTGTCCCTTCCCCGCCCCAACCCCGCCCCCTTCTCCCTCCCACTCCCAGCCATGCGGAAAGGGCTGCCCGAGTACTCCCGGCTTCACGGTTTGCCGGGCAGCCCCCAGATCCTGCGCCCCTGGCCGGTGCTTCCCCAGCGCAGCAGGAGCCCGGGAGGGGAAGCGCCCAGTTGGGGGCGCAGGGTCTGGAGGCTGCCTGGCAAACTGTGAAGCCAGTAGCGCTTGGGCTTCGGGCAGCCCCTATGCCTCCGGACTCTGCGCCCCTGGCCGGGCACTTCCCCTCCCGGGCTCCGGCGGCACAGGGTCTGGAGGCATGGGGGCTGCCCAAAGCCCGTAGCGCTCGGCTCTTAAACAGAGCCGAAGAGTCAGGTGAGGAGCAGAGCCGCCACGGCCGGAGGCTCTGCTCCTCCCCTGACTCTTCGGCTCTGTTTAAGAGCCGAGTTGTCCCAGTGCTACCGTCTTCGGGCAGCTTTCATGCCTCCGGACCCTGCGTCGCGGAGCCCGGAAGGGGAAGTGTCCGGCTGGCGGCTGGGGTCCGGAGGCATGGGGGCTGCCTGAAGCCCATAGCGCTCGGGCAGCTCGGCTCTTAAACTGAGCCGAAGAGTCAGGGGAGGAGCAGAGCAGCCGCGGGAGGGGAAGTGCCCGGCCGGCATTTTCCCGGACATGTTCGGCTTTTTGGCAGATCCCCCCGGACGGGGGTTTGATTGCCGAAAAGCCGGACATGTACGGGAAAAACTGGACGTATGGTAACCCTAACTAAACATGAGATTGGAGAAGGACTAGTACAGGGAGCCAATTAAGGATGAACCACACTGGGCAGCATGTGATACTGTGAGTGTGTATAAGAGAAAAAAATACGAAAATAAAGGAAGAGCCCATGAAGTTCTGTCAGAAGGGGATTTGCCAGCATCACACAAAGCATAACGGAGGCCGGAGAGAAAACAAGCATCATTCTCCACTTCCATTAGTTTCATATATTCAAGTAATGGGATAATTATACACATTTCATAGAGGCATGTTACCTGTTTTGAGGTGAGGATAGAAACACCACGGCACACCTGGGTATTTTGCATCAAAACAACATCCCCTAGTTTGGCATTCTTTTACTGAAATGCCTGAATAACCACAGTTCTTTCTGTCTTTTACGTTCATAGCACATTGACCTGTACCTGTTAAAGACAAAGTCCAAGATTTTGTGTATTGTCCTTTTCATGGTTAGTTTTCAGTACTCTGCTCATTCAAATTATTAGATTAATAGCAGTGTCATTTATCTCCTATGCTTTCAGAAGTTAAAATTCATAGCTCGCTCAATTTGGAATCCCCTAAATTTAAACACAGTACCCACTTTAAAATTGGTAAATTGAGAAATAATATCTCAGTTCTTACAAGTAAAACCTGACAGACTATAATATTGTAAAGTGGGATTCTGCGGAGGGCCTTAGAGTGTTGTTTGCCCAGCTCCGATTGCTATAGTGCACAGGAATGTCAACCGCAGTCCATTGAGGTAAGAGTTGAAATCATGCTCTCCTCAATTCCAGTGTAATCCACCTTCCATCACTAAACTACAAGTATTAAGCTCCCCCCTTCCACTCACATTGCAGTGCTGTGACTGGGCTCAGTAGCGAAACACATGGCCGGATTCAGCAGAAATGTGAAACGTCATGCCGAATCCAGGACACTTGAGAGCTCTGCTGCTTCCTTTTCCTGCCTGGAACCCGTACAGCACTGTTTTCCCAGGAAAGTTCCTGTTGAGAGTAGTTTACCTGCTCCCATGGCTCACACTAAGGCTAAGTCTGGTATTCTTGAAGACAAATATTGGAGTCATCTTTCTCAATACTGAAATCCCATTGGCTAACATAAACATTGAGTTGCAATGCCAAAGAAAAGTAAAAGAATGCCATGATTGTGTATTTTAAAATGCGAACCCTACAACAAATTGGTGACCCTAAAAAGGTCTGTTACTGCCTTGAAATCAGCCCAGATACAGAATCCGGCTGATGCATCTTTACCAAATGACCCATTAGCCCATTCCTTTCTGCTATTTAAAATGGGTGGCTGGCAGGATATGATCAAATTTTGCACCAATACATTTAATACATGCTACATTATTATTCTTTATTCTTCATTCTAAATTATATGAAATACGGACATAAAATCCTACTACTACACGTCTTCCAAACACTCTTGGTTAAAGAAGGAAGCTAAGAAAGTTGATTTATAAAGTTCTGCCTCTCTGGGAATAGTCACTGTAAGGGAAGGGAGTGCTAAGAGGAGTTTTTCTGTACTATGTGTGTTGAATTGACCTGTCTGGACTACTGGATATTTATTATTCTGGTCTTACTTGATATTAAGTTTTCATTTATGCATGGCATATAGAGTGTTAATAAATAAATATTAGCTATTATGCACATGTTACAAAGGGGATGACTGTTATGGATGGTTATATACACCTCAGTAGAAGTTGTTATAATCCAAGGCTATAAATAAACTAATGACCTGTTTGGCTTGAACAGTTTCTAAAAATGGACTAATGCTTGGTAATTTATTAACCATTTTAAACCATTTATGAATGGAATGTTAATATAAAGTATGACCATTAGTCCACTAGCCTTAAAAATTATATGGTTTCAATTGAAGTCGCCACCTGAAATACGTTGTGGTTGTGCGTTACAAACTAAGGCAGTTTCTGACAAAGATTTGCCTCCACAGAGGAACAGATTCACAGCCTGAATGGCAACGAGAATGATGGCGAAAATGCATGCTTGGAGGGCTTCGCAACTTATCACAGCAGCACAGTGTGAGTGGGTGCCCTGGCTGGTGGGTCAGATGGCTCAGTGGTACCCCAGATCCAGGTGACACCCTGGGGGAACCTGACACGGTACCCTCTCCACATTAGGCATTATTGGATATTTTGCGTCAGGCACATGTGGTCCACTAAACAGGAGATTGGACTAGGACTAGTACAGGGAGCCAATTAAGGATGAACCACACTGGTCAGCATGTGATACTGTGAGTGTGTATAAGAGAGAAAAATAAGAAAATAAAGGAAGAGACCATGAGGGTCTGTCAAAAAGAGATTTGCCAGCTTCACACAAAGCATAATGCAGGCCGGGGAGAAAACAAGCATCACTCTCCACTTCCATTAGTTTCATATATTCAAGTAATGGGATAATTATACACATTTCATAGAGGTATCTTACCTGTTCTGAGGTGAGGATAGAAACACCACGGCACACCTGGGTATTTGTCATCAAAACAACATCCTTTAGTTGTGCATTCTTTTTCTGAAATGCCTGCATAACCACAGTTCGTTCTTTCTTTTACTTTCATACCACATTCAGCTGTTCCTGTTAAAGACAAAGTCCAAGATTTTGTATATTGTCCTATTCATGATTAGTTTTCAGTACTCTGCTCATTCAAATTATTATCTTAATAGCAGTGTCATTTATCTTCTATGCTTTCAGAAGTTGAAATTTATAGCTCTCTCGAAATGGAATCCCCTAAATTTAAACACAGTACCCATAGAAAAATTGGGAAGTTGTTAAATGATATCTCAGTTCTTACAAGTAAAACCTGACAGACTATAATATTGTAGAGTGGGATTCTGCAGGGGGCCTTAGAGTGTTGTTTGCCCAGCTCCGATTGCTATAGTGCACAGGAATGTCAACCGCAGTCCATTGAGGTAAGAGTTGAAATCATGCTCTCCTCAATTCCAGTGTAATCCACCTTCCACCACTAAACTACAAGTATTAAGCTCCCCCCTTCCACTCACAATGCAGTGCTGTGAATGGGCTCAGTAGCGAAACACACAGCCGGATTCAGCAGAAATGTGAAACGTCATGGCGAATCCAGCACGCTTGAGAGCTCTGCTGCTTCCTTTTCCTGCCTGGAACCCGTACAGCACTGTTTTCCCAGGAAAGTTCCTGTTGAGAGTAGTTTACCTGCTCCCATGGCTCACACTAAGGCTAAGTCTGGTATTCTTGAAGACAAATATTGGAGTCATCTTTCTCAATACTGAAATCCCGTTGGCTAACATAAACATTGAGTTGCAATGCCAAAGAAAAGTAAAAGAATGCCATGAATGTGTATTTTAAAATGCGAACCCTACAACAAATTGGTGACCCTAAAAAGTTCTGTTACTGCTTTGAAATCAGCCCAGATACAGAATCCAGCTGATGCATCTTTACCAAATGACCCATTAGCCCATTCCTTTCTGCTATTTAAAATGGGTGGCTGGCAGGATATGATCAAATTTTGCACCAATACATTTAATACATGCTACATTACTATTCTGTATTCTTCATTCATATTATATGAAATACGAACATAAAATCCTACTACTACACGTCTTCCAAACACTCTTGGTTAGAGAAGGAAACTAAGAATGTTGGTTTACAAAGTTCTGCTTCTCTGGGGATAGTCACTGTAAGAGAAGGGAGTGCTAAGAGTGAGTTTTTCTGTACTATGTGTGTTGAATTGACCTGTCTGGACTACTGGATATTTATTATTCTGGTCTTACTTGATGTTTTCTTTTATCAATGGCAAATAAAGTGTTAATAAATTAATACTAGCTATTATGTGCATGTTACAAACCGGATTAGTCTTATGGATAGTTATAAACACATCACTAGAAGTTGTTATAAGCCACGGTTATAAACAAACTAATGACCTGTTTGGCTCCAACAACTTGAAAAAATGGATGAACCCTTTGTAATTTATTAACCCTTTATAAACCATTTATGAATGGAATGTTAATGTAAAGGATGACCATTAGTTCACTATAGTTAAAAATTATGTTGTTTCAATTTAAATGCCACCTGAAATATGCTATGGTCATCAAAATCTGTGAATAAATTTGAAGTCTGTTCTGCATTAGGAGCTAAGACAAAGATTTGCCTCCACAGATGTACAGACTCACAGACTGAATGGCCGAAAGGCACCATTAAAACCCTCTGTGTAACATAGGCCCTAGAATTTCACTTAGTGCAGTGGTTCTGAAATGAGGGCCGCCACTTTTTCAGTGAAAGCCCCTGGCGGGCTGGGCCAGTTTGTTTACCTGCCGCATCCACGGGTTCGGACAATCGCAGCTCCCACTGGCCATGATTCGCTGCTCCAGGCCAATGGGGGCTGTGGGAAGCGGTGGCCAGCACATCCCTCGGCCCACGCCACTTCCTTCAGTCTCCATTGGCCTGGAGCGGTGAACCATTCCAGGAGATCTAGAGTGTTGACCTGCTGGGTTTCCTGGCCTGAAATGGGAAACTCTACATTTTGGGAGAGAGGTTTACTGAGAAGGGACAGAGGCTGCCCATTTAATAACAATTTCCCGATGATGCTTCTAATTACTGGGCATGAGTCGGTTTCTACTTCAGGAAAGGTTTGATCAGTTCTTAGAACTTCCATTGGAGAAGCTACAAATTCTACAGTTGCCTATTTGGCAACCAGTATCTCTGAGATCAAAAGTCTGATGTAGGGAGAGAACACTGGAAACCAAGAATATTTCCCATAGATACATTACCTTGCTTTGAGTAGGGAATGAAGCATGGTCATATGAAGTCAATAGAAGTTTTGTATTGGCTCATACATCATCACTTTGGGATGAAATGTTAATTGTACTTACTTGGTATTTCACCTCCTTCAATCAGGATTCTGCATTCCAATACCAGGACAATCGCCAGTAACCAAAACCCCTTCTCTTCCATTTCAGTTTGTAATCTTCAGCCTATAGATTCTTCTGAAAAATTTAAATATAGGATGAAAATCTTTCACATCTAGAGGGGCTCATTGCATATCCTCAGGTATATCTGTGAATTAAAGGCTTGATCAAAAAGCTCATTGAAGTCAATGGAGCAAAGACAGGTCTGTCTCCCAAGATCTGTGAGAGTGAGGGATCATCTTTCAGGATACAACCGCAGTTGCTCCAATCCCTCAGACAGAGACATTCACCTACAAGATATCTATCAATCATTCTTAAAACTACAATACTCACCTGCTGAAGTGAAAAAACAAGTTGACAGAGCCAGAAGAGTATCCAGAAGTCACCCTCTACAGGACAGGCCCAACAAAGAAAATAACAGAACACCACTAGCTGTCACCTTCAGCCCCCAACTAAAACCTCTCCAGCGCATCATCAAAGATCTACAACCTATCCTGAAAGATGATCCCTCACTTTCACAGATCTTGGGAGACAGACCTGTCCTCACTTACAGACAGCCCCCAAACCTGAAGCAAATACTCATCAGCAACCACACACCACAGAACAAAAACATTAACCCAGGAACCTATCCTTGCAACAAAGACTGATGCCAACTCTGTCCACATAGCTATTCAAGTGACATCATCATAGGACCTAATCACATCAGCCATGCTATCAGGGGCTCGTTCACCTGCACAGCTACCAGTGTGCTATATGCCATCATGTGCCAGCAATGCCCCGCTGCCATGTAAATTGGCCAAACCGGACAGTCTCTGTGCAAAAGAATAAATGGACACAAATCTGACATCAGGAATCATAACATTCAAAAACCAGTAGGAGAACACTTCAAACTCTCTGATCACTCAGTAACAGATTTAAAAGTGGCAATCTTGCAGCAAAAAAGCTTCAAAAACAGACTCCAAAGAGAAACTGCTGAAATTGAATTAATATGCAAACTAGATACCATCAATTTAGGCTTGAATAGAGACTGGGAATGGCTGAGCCATTGCACACATTGAATCTATTTCCCCATGTTAAGTATCCTCACACCTTCTTGTCAAACTGTCTGATATGGGCCATCTTGATTATCACTACAAACATTTTTTCTCTCCTGCTGATAATTGCTCATCTTAATTAATTAGCCTCTTAGATTTGGTAGGGCAACTTCCACCTTTTCATGTTCTCTGTATGTGTATATATATCTCCTTACTATATGTTCTATTCTATGCATCCGATGAATTGGGATGTAGCCCACAAAAGCTTATGCTCAAATAAATTTGTTAGTCTCTAAGGTGCCACTAGTACTCCTGTTCTTTTATCAGTTTCTAGATTCTGATTACATTTTCCAGACAATGATCCATCTATTGCATGTATATCTTTTCACTCCATCTACACTACAAAAATATCCATGTTTAAACATGGTTGTGTAATAAACATGGTTGTGACTAAGCTGTCTTATAGTGTGTAGTTTCTTCTCTGTGTTGACATTTAAAACCTATTTTTATAACTATGCTAGAGAGAAAACCATGTTTTAATCCTAGTAGATACATATGAGATGATTTTTTTCTCAAATTAATTATACACCAGAGTAACTCTGTTGGCTTCAGCAGGGTTACCCCTAATGTACATGGGGTTGTCTACACTTATACTGCTGCAGCAGCACAGCTGCACTGCTGTGGCACTTAGCGAAGATGCTACCTAGCCAACAGGACACCCTTTCTCGTTGGCATAGGAACTCCACCTCCCCTAATGCCAGTAGCTTGGTCGATAGGAGAAGCCCTCCCATCAACATAGCACTGACTACACTAGGAATTAGATCGGTCTAATGATGTTAGTCACAGATGTGACTTTTCCACACTCCCGAGCAATGTAGTTATACAGACGTACATTTGTAGTGTAGATCAGGGCTTAAGGAAGAGCAGAATCAGGCATAATTTCAACTGTCATAGTGTTGCTGGGGTTCTCAGGGCTACCAGGTATCCTGATGCAGAGCTAAGAGCTGAGCCCCTGCTAGAGCCCAGGAGCCTCCAGCTCTGTGGCAGGGAGCTTGGAAGCCTTGAGGACCCAGACTCTAGGGCAGTCTACATGGCAGGGTTGCTCTGGAACCACAAACCCTGGAAACACTGCAGTCCCCAGTCACAAGTCATTCCACATAGTGAGGTTGCCCCAGAGCCACGGAGGCCAGAAACCCTCCTGTAACCAATTCCAAGGCAGCCCATGCGGCAGAGCTGCCCCACAGCCATGAACCCTGGAAGCCCAGATTCCCCAGCAGCTCATCATGTGAGCTGGCAGGAAACCAGCCAAAGTGCCATCAGATCCCTGCCCGTGTTTCGTCAGGAGTTTGTTGAAACTGAGATGTTTTCACAAATGTTGTTTTGACAAATTGGCATTTTCCTAATAAAAATCTGTTTCCCTGGAAAATTCCTGACCAGGTCTAGTCCAAACACATTACATCTCCTGG
Organism: Malaclemys terrapin pileata; assembly: GCF_027887155.1. NCBI lineage: Eukaryota > Metazoa > Chordata > Testudines > Emydidae > Malaclemys > Malaclemys terrapin. Next base: position 196,257,286 of record NC_071505.1, read on the forward strand.
TTCTCCTTTATCCACTAATTTGTTAACACCCTAAAAAGAATTATAATAGGTTAGAAAGATAATTTTCCCTTGCAGGAGCTCCGCTGGTCCTCTCTTTATACTATACCAAATTCACGGCCATGAAAAACGCATCACTGACCGTGAAATCTGGTCTTCTTCTGTGAAATCTAGTCATTTGTGTGCTTTTACCCCATATTATACAATTTCATGGGGGAGACCAGCATTTGCAAATTGGGGGTCCTGACTCAAAAGGGAGTTTCAGGGGGGTTGCAAAGTTATTTTAGGGGTGGGTCACGGTATTGCCACCCTTACTTCTGCACTGCCTTCAGAGATGGGCAGACAGAAAGTGGCAGCTGTTGGCCAAGTGCCCAGCTCTGAAGGCAGTGCCCCATCAGCACAGAAGTAAGGGTGGAAATACCATACCATGCCATTACTTCTGCACTGCTGCCTTCAGAGCTGGGCGGCCAGAGAGTGGCAGCTGCTGACTGAGGGCCCAGCTCTGCAGGCAGCAATGTAGAAGTAAAGATGGCAATACCAAAACATGCCATCCTTACTTCTGCGCTGCTGCTGGTCGTGGCTCGGCCTTTAGAGCTGGGCTTCCAGACAGCAGCCACCGCTCTCCAACTGCCCAGCTCTGAAGGCAGCACTGCCACCAGCAGCAGCGCAGAACTAAGGGTAGCAGTACTGCAACCTCCCCTACAATGACCTTGTGACCACCCCACAACTCCTTTTTGGGACAGGACCACTACAATTACAATACCATGAAATTTCAGATTTAAATAGCTGAAATAATGAAATTTACCATTTTTAAAATTCTATGACCATGAAATTGACCAAAATGGACCATGACTTTGGTAGGGCCCTAGCTATCATGTAAGTGTTTTATAATTCTCTATTTTTTAACTTAAGGTATATGGTCCTGAAGTAAGGCTCCCTGATCTGTAGTTCCCAGGCTCACTTTAAGTACCTGTTTAAAAATAGCAACAACATTGGCTACCTTCCAATCTACTAACATAGTAATTAATTTTCATTCTCTATTACAGATTTTTGTTAACAGCTCAGCCAAGTCACCAACCAGTCAAGATGACTTCTTGCTCTTTTATTTTATCCATTTGTTCCAGCATGTCTTAAGTCAGGCCTGCACAACATGCGGCCCTGGGGGCCGCATGCGGCCCGTGTGGGCTCACTGTGTGGCCCATGGGGGGTGAATAGGCAAGCGGCGGGTGAGGGAGGGAGGCTAAGGAGGCGAACGGGAGGGTAGTGGCGGGGGGGCAGGTGAGCCGGCGAGCAGTGAGTTTGTGGCTGACCTGGTCTACTGATCTGGTCTGGCTCCCATCCCATCTCCAAGGGTTCAGCTGTCTGGAGGTGCCTGCCTTCCATGCCTTCCTCATTCATACCTCATTCATTCAACAGGGCAATTGATTACAAAGTGGGGGGAAAATCTTATTCTACTTCTAGCAAAAAGACATTTTTCTTTTACCTTAATTATACTACCTTAGGAGCCCGCTATAACATATTACAAAGGTTCAATACCGCTGTTTTGGTGGGGCGGCGCTGGGGAAGGAGGGTTTGTTTCTGCGGGGCGGGCGGCGCAGGGGGGGTGTTTCGGAGGGTCTGGGTGGCACTGGGGGGTTGTTTCCATGGGGAGGGCAGCGCTGGGGGAGGGGTTGGCAGTGCTGGGGGAGGGGGTTCGGTGGGGCCGGGGGGTTTTGGCCCTCAGCTGTTTTCTTTGGAGTAATTTGGCCCTCGCCGCTTTATGAGTTGTGCAGGCCTGTCTTAAGTTGACACCTCACTCTCTAGTACTGCCACTTCTTTATTGCCACCTGTATAAAGTATCTCAGGGGTAGGTATCTGCCCATCATCCCCTTTTAGAAAGGCTGAGGTGTATTTTTTTAGTAACTTCTCTGCAGTGTCCTTTTCCTCCCTAGTAGTTTAATAAACCCCGAAAGGCTTCTTGCTTCAGATATTCTTTGAGAATGTCTTGTTTTTTGTCTTTATCTTTGGCTATTTGCTTCTCAAATTCCCTCTTGGCCCTTCTGCTGTACTATCTGCTTTTCAAAGGTACTGATCACCCACTATTCTCACTGAAGCAAATGAAAACTGTGGATTCACAGCACCTTTGGAAAAAATCAGGCCACGTTTTTTTCCATCTGCCCTGAATAACAATCAGTCTCTGGGATGAAATGCAACAATCACAGTTTACAATATAATCAATACAGTTAATTGATCAAAAGCACTGAAGGAAAATTAGCAGGGAAATACGTACCTGGGGCTCGAGGTTCTTGCTGAGTGAGCACCAAGAGTTTAGTTCTCCTATTTATACTTGTACCTGCCATAGTAATAACCAATCAATTGCGTTAAATAGTTCCATTTGGTAGATTTATTCACTGTGTGATCAGCTAGTTAAAATTTAGCATGTGATTACTTTAAAAACATCTTTGACCAGGATATAAACAGGATATAGAATAGTGAGCAGCTGGTTCCTTATTTTATACTGACACACCCATCAACATATTGTTTCTAAAAGGTCACAGGAGGTCTGTTGTGAGCAGGGCCGGTGCAACCCATTAGGCGACCTAGGCGGTCACCTAGGGCGCTACAATTTGGGGGGCGGCGACTGCGGCGGTATTTTGGCAGTGGGACCTTCCACCGGCTCTGTGGGGGGCGGCATTTTGGGGCAGGACCTTCCGCCGCCTAGGGCAGCAGAAAAGCTGGCGGCGCTCCTGGTTGTGAGTCAAAAAGTTTAACTTAGAATCTGTTGGATTCTGCTTCCCAAAATTTGCCTAACAGCAGATCTGTTTATTTAGGGCCTATCCTAGATACATACAGTTGAATCTGCTGGAAGAGACAGAGATGACACGTGGATGGGGGTCACATGGGGTCACATGCCCCCCCAATTTTTGCTAGGGTTTGCTGGCCCCGCTTGTCACATGGTGAGGCCGGGCCTCCTTTCTGCATGGTAGCTGCTGGAGCCAGCAAGCTGGGAGCTGTGGCCATGCCGAGAGGCAGGGGCAAGCAGCTGGTACCTGCAGGGTGACCCGCTGCTTTTGCTGCTGCCTCTCCCGCAGAGCTAACACCTGGGAGCTGCAGGGAGGGGCTGCTGAGAGTAAGAAGGGGGTGCATGCCTGGGGGGGGGGGCATGACTGAAGCTGTTGGAGGTGGTGAACCTTTAAAATGTGCCACCCCCCCACTCAGCAGCCACCAGTCATCTTTGACAACAGACCTATCTCTTTGTGGCAGATTTCAGAGTAGCAGCCATGTTAGTCTGTATCCGCAAACAGAAGAACAGGAGTACTTGTGGCACCTTAGAGACTAACAAATTTATTAGAGCATAAGCTTTTGTGGACTACAGCCCACTTGCATCCGAAGAAGTGGGCTGTAGTCCACGAAAGCTTATGCTCTAATAAATTTGTTAGTCTCTAAGGTGCCACAAGTACTCCTGTTCTTCTGTTTGTGGCAGAGTTTCCTCTGAGAGCCCAATCTTCAGGTGTACAGCCCAAGGGTCAACCTGAAGAGTCCTGAACTCTGACAGCTTATCCCATGAGTGTGACAAGGAGGAACTGAGCAGCTGGTTTTAAGAGCACGAAGCACCTGGAAATCATTCCTGAATTCCAGGACAAAGTGCACACCCAGAAGAAACAATCTCCTTTCTTAGCTCTAAAACCTCTCTCAGTTCCCTGTGATATGCACCTCTGGCACCCTGCCTTCTAGTGCAGGGTGATAGTGACATAGTCTGGCTGTACCAGCATTACCTGTAGGGGCTGGAGGAAGTGCTGGACTGAATCTGGTTGCAGTACTTCCTTCTCTCCTGTAGGTAGCACTATCCCAGCAGAGACAAACAGAACATTGATGAAAGAGGTGTTTGTGGGGATTGATTATGGCTGTTGCTGGGACTATAAACAGCTCCAGAGAAGTACCACATCCTGGGGTGATTTGCATATCCTGGTTCAGAGCCGTCCCAGAAGAGATGTGAGACACAAAGAAAGGGTGTAAAGGGCAAGTTTGAACTGACAGAGAGGCCTTCCTTTTGATGCCACAAACAGATGTGACCCCAAAGGACCTTTTCCATAATGAAAGAGACAGGGTGGGTGAGGTAATATCTTTAATTAGAGCAACTTCTGTTGGTGGGAGGTTCAAGAGATCTCTGTGTAGTTCAAAAGCTTGAACCTCCCACCAAGCGAATATCTTTGGTGATATATAGGAAGTCCTCTAACATGTAAACAGGTCTCAGAGTTGGTAAAGTGAACTGAACATGCTGTGAGATCTTGCTTCCCAGTAGGATTGGAATTTGAATCCAGGCCAGGCCACTGAAGAAGAAAAGCTACTGTTTACCAGCTGTTCAGCAATTCACATGCAAAGTGAGTTAGCCCAGTTCCTAGTGGGACAGATGTCCAAAGCATCCACCCCAATGCCATTGGCAGGCTCAGTACAGAAGACTTTGTTTACACTAGAAAGTTTGCTGTTTTAACCACCCCACCCTAGCATGGATGCAGATACTAGATATATAAGTGCTCGTAGCTTCCTGAACCAGAATAACCTATATTGACATAAGCCCACTTAAACATTTAAAAAACAAAACTAAATACATTTTTCATGGGAGCTCACAGCAGAAAACAAGCACAAGGAGATTTCCCTCAACTCCCTACCTCAGTCCCTATTGATTCTGCCTTTCTTCACCTCCCAAGTTCAAGGCAGCCTGCCTCTCCCCCCGAAAACCATCAGGGATATAGAAGTGTTCTTGACCTGGCTGGTTCTCTTTCCTCCCACTCTGGTATCCCTGCCACTTCTACCCCACACACCAATTAGAAGCAAGAAAAAGGACAGATTTTGGAGCCTGATTCTTTTTGCTATAGCAGTAGCTTCTATAGGACCATCTAGCACTTCTGTGCCTGCTCGATTAGCCCCTGTACCCTGTAGATTTACTCTTCCACAAAACCTTCCCCGCATCTATATCTGCCACCGATGGAATATCTGAGCTGCAGAAGACACGGATAATAACCAAAGGGTGTGCCATGTAGATTTGCTCCTCCCCACCTTGCCACTAGCATCTGCCACCGATCGGAAAAGAGACAAACAATTAAGGCTGTTGTGAAATTCACCAGCTGAAATCCCTCTCTTTTAATGCTGGTGCCCTTGGTCAGCTTTTGATCAGGTAAGTGAATGAGAACTGACTTGAATTCTAAACACACAGGGGAAGTCTGGTACATAGACAAGAAAAAGTGGTGTCCAAATCTTATAGTAATTAGCAGGACAATTAAAAGGAATTTTTATTTTTAAATGTACTGTTGCAGGAGTACAGCACCAACTAGTTTACCATGGATATGTTAAATTTCCTAAATGCAGGTACTACAACTACTTGTAATGAGAGGCCTATACCAGCCAGCTTACATTTATTTTTAAAGGACACTCACCTTGAATTTGTTTTTCAACTGACTAATTTTAATAACAAATCAGTTTCTGGTCCCATTCGAATAGTATATCCTGATTTCCTTCCCCACCAATGATAGTGTCTTTTCAGCAGGGAAGCGTGAGCACTCGCCTAAGAGCAATACCATCCAAACATGCTTGACTCCACTCTTCCCTTCTGTGCCCATGCCTGCCTGTTGGCCTCCTCAGCAGCAGTATTGAGATAAGTCCACTTTATGCCTTTCTACAGCCAGGAGTGGAGACTAGGCAGTAAAGAACCACCCTTTCTGCTGCCCACCCCAATTCCCATTGCTCTCTGGCTCCATGAGGTCGCAAAGTTTTCAGATGATACAAAATTGCTCAAGATAATTAAATCTAAAGCTGACTGCAAACCTTTACAAAGGGATCTCACTAAACTGGGTGACTGGGCAACAAAACAGCAGATGAAATTCAATTGTAATAAAGGCAAAGTAATGCACGTTGGAACCCCAGCCCACTCCCATCCCTGATAACCCCTCCCCAAGCTCCATACCCTGTGTACCCCTCCCATGTACCCCATGCCCCTGCCTTTCGCTCCCCTCCACCTCCCCTCAAGTCAAACCCCCTGTCCCCCTCCCTCCACATCCTCCCCTTCACCTCACCTCCCCTCGTACCCCCGTCCTCTGCCACCCTCCCTCTACATCCCTCCCCTCCACCTCCCCTCAAACCCCCAGTCCTCTGCCAGCCTCCCTCTACAGCCATGGGGGGTGGGGGGGCAGCGCAGCCAGAGGAGCGAGGAGGGGCATGGCCAGAGGAGGAGCCAAAGGGGGGCGCCTTTTTTATGTTTGCTCCCCCTGCTCTTAGAATCTGGCTACGCCACTGAACTCACAATCAACCTATGGAACTCATTGCCAGGGGATGCTGTGAAGGCCAAAAGCATAACTTTATTTAAAAAAGAATTAGATAAATTCATGGAGGATTGGTCCATCAATAGCTAGTAGCCAAGATGGTCAGAGACACAACCCCAAGTGTCCCTAAGCCTCTGACCGCTAGAAGCTGGGACTGGATGACAGGGGATGGATCGCTCAATAATTGCCCTGTGCTGCTCATTCCCTCTGAAGCACCTGGCACTAGCTGCTGTAGGAAGACAGGATACTGGGCTAGATGAACCATTGGTGCCAAAGGCAGAAGTTGAAGCAGGCATTCTGCTGTTCTAACTTCCCCTGGTGTGAGCAGTCAGGGATCAGGGAGTTGCAGCCAGCTTTCTGAGGCCACCACTCCCCATTATGCAGCACAAACAAAGTAGAGAATCAGGGTCAGAATTTTGAAAAGAAGAGGAAACGTTTGGAATATTAAAAACAAATTGGTATGCAACACACCATTTCTATATGTTATTTGGATTAATTGAAAATCATAAACAGTTGCCCAGTATTAACCCATGAAGATGAATTTATTTAAAAATGAGTTGGTACCCTAATTCTGCCTGCTTCTTGTTTACAATGTAACTGGAAAGTGAGAACAGGTATTTGCATGGCAGTGTTGTAGCTGGCGTTGCAAGATATTTACGTGCCAGATGCACTAAAGATTCATATGTCCCTTCATGCTTCAACCACCATTCCAGAGGACATGCATCCATGCTGATGATGGGTTCTGCTTGATAACGATCCAAAGCAGTGCAAACTGATGCAGGTTGATGTTCTTTTTTGGTGGTTTGAGTTCTGTAGTTTCTGCATCGGAGTGTTGCTCTTTTAAGACTTCTGAAAGCATGCTTTACACCTCGTCCCTCTCAGATTTTGGAAGGCACTTCAGATTCTTAAACCATGGGTCAAGTGCTGTAGCTATTTTTAGAAATCTCACATTGGTACCTTCTTTGTGTTTTGTCAAATCTGCTGTGAAAGTGTTCTTAAAACAAACATATGCTGGGTTATCATCCTAGACTGCTATACCATGAAATATATGGCAGAATGTGGGTAAAACAGAACAGGAGACATACAATTCTCCCCCAAGGAGTACAGTCACAAATTTAATTGACGCATTATTTTTTTAACAAGCATCATCAGCATGGAAGCATGTCCTCTGGGGTGGTGGTCGAAGCATGAAGAGGCATAAGAAAGTTTAGCATATCTGCCATGTAAATACCTTGCAACGCCGGCTACAAAAGTGCCATGCGAACACCTGTTCTCACTTTTAGGTGACATTGTAAATAAGAAGCAGGCAGCAGCATCTCCTATCAATGTAAACAAATTTCTTTGTCTTAGGGATTGGAGAATAAGAAGTAGGACTGAGTGGACTTGTAGGCTCTAAAGTTTTACATTGTTTTGTTTTTGAGTGCAGTTATGTAACAAAAAAAATCTGCAATTGTAAGTTACACTTTCATGATAAAGAGATTGCAGTTCAGTACTTGTATGAGGTGAACTGAAAAATACTATTTCTTTTGTTTATCATCTTTACAGTACTTACATTTGTAACCAAAAATAATAATATAAAGTGAGCACTGTGCACTTTGTATTCTGTGTTGCAATAGAAATCAATATTGAAAATGTAGAAAAACATCCAAAAATATTTAATTGATATTCTATTGTTATAAGTGTGATAATTGTGATTAATTTTTTTGAGTTAATCACGTGAGTTAACTGCAATTAATTGACAGCCCTACTTTTAATCATCTTAATTTAAATGAAACAAGCACAGAAACAGTTTCCTTATCCAGAGGCGGATTAGCAATTGGGTCAATGGGACGCCCCCGGAAAAATAGGTGCCCCCATGCCCTGACCCACTCCACCCACCTGCACAGTGCTCCTGCCGGGGAGCGAGGGAAGCCCCCGCAACCCAACCCCGCTCCCTGGCAGGACCACCGGGGGGTGGAAAATGGGGGGGACTGCAGGTGGAAGCAGTGGGGAGGAGCCCCCACTTACTCTGGCCCTGAGCCCCAGAAAACCCTAATCCGCCTCTATCCTTACCTTGTTGAATCTTTTTTTTTTAAATTTTCCCTTTATTTTTTAGTCATTTACATTTAACACAGTATTGTAATGTATTTGTTTTTATTCTCTCTCTCTCTCTGCTGCCGGATTGCATACTTCAGGTTCCATGTTGTGTGATTGACTGGTCAGTCCGTAACTTTGGTGTTTGTAACTCTGCTTATTCAAAGTTTTAGCGTAATAGGAGAGTCATTTATCGCATATGCTTTCAGAAGTTGAAATTTATAGTTCTTTAAAAAAATGGAAACTCCTAAATTTAAACATCCTACCAGTAGAAAAATTGGGAAATTGAGAAATGAAATCTCGGTTCATGTAGTAAAAGCCGACAAACTATAATATTGTAGAATGGGATTTTCAAAAGGGCCCGAGAGAGTTGGGTGCTTAAGTGCATAGAAATGTCAACCGCAGTCAGTAGACATGAGAGTTGAAATCATGCTCTCCTCAATTCCAGTGTAATTCACCTTCCACTAAAATACAAGTATTGAGCTCGCACCTTCCACTCACGTAGCATTGCTGTGCCTGGGTGTAACAGTGCTCACTTGGGATCTGGTTGGGGAGCACGGCCTAGTGGTCATGGCCGCAACCCCTGACTCCCAAGGGAGTTGTGGGGAGGGGAGCCCGGGCCCTCCCACTCCACTGGGCTCAGACCCAGGGGCCTTTGGGCCACCAATGGTCTGGCAACCAAGATTTGTTCTCCCTGGGCCACTTCCTCTTGTCCCTCCCCCACCCCCCTGGTCAGCTTAGTCCAAAGCTTCCCCCATTGAGGAAGTCCAAACAATATAAGTAAGAGGGATTACCAATGTCCAGTGTCCACAGGCAGGGGAGAGGGGGATACTTCCCTTTCTGATTGTCTCTGGGGTGGGGCGTCCCTTCCCTCAGGGTGGGCCCCTTTGGGCAGCTGTGTCAGAGCCTTTAGGCTTCCCTCTGCTCTGCATTGCGGGGCTGCTCACCTCCAGCTCTGCCACCCAAATTAACTGTTTCCCTCTTTTTTTTTAATTCCTTCAGCAGATGGAGCATTTGCTGCAGGTGTGGCAGGGCAGGGCTGGCTGAGTGGAAAATAATCCCTTAACCCCTTGTTGACCAGTGTGGTGTTTGTATACCCCATCACACACCCTCCCCCTCAAGATGGAACCAGGAGACCTGTGGCCATTTGATTGCTCTCCCCTTTCCCTGGAAAAGAAGTTGGCATTCTGGTGGGCTTCCCTAGCTCAGTGCTGAATTTGGAATGCGTAAAGCTGTATTTTATAAAACAAAGCAAAAATACAAATTTAACATAACAAACTAACAATTTCTAACTGGAAAACACGTATAAAGTAGTACAAAAATCAAGTGCAAGAGTCAAAATTAAAAACAGTGTTCCACTTAAAAAAACCTGTTTTTATATATACACAAACATCAAACAAATTAGATTTTTACTAGGAAAATCTATTTTTATAGACAGAAATACAAATTTGGATTTAATGGGATTGGTGTTTCTGCATTTTTCTATCACAAATTCGCTTAATATTAGGAATAATGCTGGAAAGTTGAATCCTCATGTCAGGCGCAGCATCAAGTCTATTCCTATATTTGGTTTTTGTTGCAGTATACTACGAAGATCACGTCTCTCACAAATAAGTTGTAGTAAAAGGAAGGAGCTTGAACTGCACGTTTAGCCACATTAGAGTACTCTTCTATTAGGTTGCTCCAAAAATTATTCAGCGGAAGATCCTTAAACTTTTGTTTCAAATCAGAGTCAGAAATTAAGTCAATTAGGCTTTCATAATCATGCACAGTAAAGCCGACTGGTTTGGCTGTAATTACAAATGGATTTCGAACCCAAGCATTATCATCAGTAGTTGTAGAAGGAAAATATTCTAATAAAGAGGCCTGCAAGTCACGTAAGTGCTGTAAAATGGTGCTGGAAACTTCTTCATGGACTGTAGAATTTATTTCAGTCAGAAATTCATGTACTGTAGGGAAGCAGTCGAAGTTATTCTGTTCTACAGAAGATGCCCAGAATTCCAGCTTCTTTTTTAACGACGAAATTTTATCTATTGTAAAAATGGTCACATTCTTCCCTTGCGGCAACAGATTAATTTCATTTAATTTTGCAAAAATATCTGCAAGATATGCAAGTCTCATTAGCCAGGAGGAATTTGTCAGACAGTCATTAAATTTGCATCCTGAATTATCTGAAGTGAAGAATACCAGTAGTTCATTACAAAGCTCAAAAAGCCTCACAAGCACTTTTCCTCTGGATAGCCACCTCACTTCTGTATGTAAAAGAAGCGTTTTGTGCTGACTACCCATTTCCTCACACAAAATTTTAAATAACCTGGATTGAAGTGGTCGAGATTTGACAAAATTGATCATTTGTACTGCTTCATCGAGCACAATTTTCAGATATGCTGGTATTTTTTTAACTGCAAGTGCTTGTCTGTGTAGAACACAATGGTTCTTAGTGCTTTCTGGTGCCACACTTAGGATTCGCGTTACAACTCCCTTCATCTTCCTGATCATTGCCCGAGCACTGTCAGTACATACATCAATACATTTTCCCCAACTAATTACATGCTTTCTGATAAAATTGTTGATGCAGTTGAATATTTCTTCTCCAGTCGTGTTGCTTTGCAGAGATTCACATAAGAGCAGGTCCTCTTCAATAATATTATTAAATCTATATCGGACAAATACTAGTAGCACAGCAAGTCCTGAAACGTCAGTGGACTCATCTAGCTGCAATGAATACTCATGGCAAATTTTCAGTCGGCAAACTAGCTCTTTTTCTATGTCATCGGCAAGATCTTTAATACGGTGTGCAACAGTATTATTTGACAACTGTAGAGCATCAATTTTTTTACCAGACTGCTCGCTCAACATGCACGTTACAATATCTTTTGCGCAAGGCTTGATAAGCGTTTCTCCAATAGTGGAAAGTGGAAGTCAAATCCTAGTGAGGTAAATAGAAAGGAGCATAAACACTGCCAAATTAAGTGTAAAAATGTAATAAGAAAAGCCAAAGAGGAGTTTGAAGAACAGCTAGCCAAAAAATCAAAAGGTAATAACAAAATGTTTTTTAAGTACATCAGAAGCAGGAAGCCTGCTAAACAACCAGTGGGGCCCCTGGATGATCGAGATACAAAAGGAGCGCTTAAAGACGATAAAGTCATTGCGGAGAAACTAAACAAATTCTTTGCTTCAGTCATCACGGCTGAGGATGTTAGGGAGATTCTCAAACCTGAGCCGACTTTTGTAGGTGACAAATCTGAGGAACTGTCACAGATTGAAGTGTCACTAGAGGAGGTTTTGGAATTAATTGATAAACCTAACATTAACAAGTTATCGGGACCAGATGGCATTCACCCAAGAGTTCTGAAAGAACTCAAATGTGAAGTTGCGGAACTATTAACTAGGGTTTGTAACCTGTCCTTTAAATCGGCTTCTGTACCCAGTGACTGGAAGATAGCTAATGTAACGCCAATATTTAAAAAGGGCTCTAGAGGTGATCCCGGCAATTACAGACCAGTAAGTCTAACATCAGTACCGGACAAATTAGTCAAAACAATAGTAAAGAATAAAATTGTCAGACACATAGAAGAACATAAATTGTTGGGCAAAAGTCAACATGGTTTCTGTAAAGGGAAATCGTGTCTTACTAATCTATTAGAGTTTTTTGAAGGGGTCAACAAACATGTGGACAAGGGGGATCCAGTGGACTTAGTATACTTAGATTTCCAGAAAGCCTTTGACAAGGTCCCTCACCAGAGGCTCTTACATAAAGTAAATTGTCATGGGATAAAAGGGAAGGTCCTTTCATGAATTGAGAACTGGTTAAAAGTCAGGAAACAAAGGGTAGGAATAAATGGTACATTTTCAGAATGGAAAGGGGTAACTAGTGGTGTTCCCCAAGGGTCAGTCCTAGGACCAATCCTATTCAACTTATTCATAAATGATCTGGAGAAAGGGGTAAAAAGTGAGGTGGCAAAGTTTGTAGATGATACTAAACTGCTCAAGATAGTTAAGACCAAAGCAGATTGTGAAGAACTTCAAAAAGATCTCACGAAACTAAGTGATTGGGCAACAAGATGGGTCAGTCACATGACTTTTCATCAAAGCTGCTGAGGGATGAGGAGTTGTGATCCAATTTCCCACATCTGATGGTCTTTTTCCAGCCAATATAGTCATTCCTCCTGGAGTTCAAAGTGGGGGTACTGTGCAGCCCAGTGAGGATCTACGACCTCACTGGGAGTTGTTCATATGCACTATTTAAGGTCTCATCCTCCCTCTGGTCCTTCACGAAGTCTGCCTCTCGGGTCAGTAAGTCCCCTTCTTGGAGCAGGGTTTGTAACTCCTCCTCATTAGAAGGATCTTCCGGCAACACTTCCTCTTAGCTAGAACCCCACTTCCCGGGGTCCCGCTCCTTACCTACTCCAGCCAGTGTCATGGGCCAGGGTTCCCTGCCTGCTCTGGTTCCCTTGAACACTTCCTCCAGGAGCAGGTCTACATCCCCTCAATATGTCAGAGAAGTGCTCCCAATCTCAAACCAAGATAATGGGGTAGGCTAGGGTTGGGGCTAGCCCTACTACGAGGATCTTTGTGTTCTCCCCTGTGCTGACCTCTACCTGGGCACTGGGATAGGGTTTAATATCCCCATGAATGCAGTGTAGGAAGATGGTCTCCCTGGGGGCTTCAGGGTTGGGGACTAAGTTGTCCTAGACCAGGGTTTGCCCACACCCAGAGTCTATTAGACCTATTACCTCGGTCCCATTTTATTTGTACTGGAACTGTTACTTTTGCTTGGTGCACTTCCGGGCACAGTTTTCTGCCATCCATACTTGCCCAAAGCTGCACTCCATATAGGGGCATTCCTGATAATGATGGCCCTGATACCCACAGGAAAAACAGGCCCCCACAGTTAGTCCCGGGACTGCAGCTTGGGAGCTGGGCCTCTGAGGATGTTTTCCCCTGAGTGCTTGTCCCTCTCGCCCTTCCTGGCCTCTGGGCAGGGAAGTCCCTTGGGGACCCCAGGCTTTATGTTCGGGCTGAGGTTGGAGGACCTGGATCACTAGGTTTAAAGACTGCTTGACTGTGCCATCTTGATTGTCTTCCTGATTGGCTTCCACTCTTTTAGAGTGGTAGTTTTTATTTCAAATCTAGCAGGATTGCCCTTCCTCCTTTTCAAAGAGAATTGCGTTGCATTCTAAGTGTATTTCTGTGGTCTAATCATTTGAAGATATTAGATCACTGCTTGAAATAATGATCATCAAAGCAGGGGCGGCTCTTTGTATTTTGCCACCCCAAGCATGGCAGTCAGGCAGACTTCGGTGGCGTGCCTGCGGGAGGTCTGCCGGTCCCGCGCCTTTGGCGTACCCACCGCCACATTGCCGCCGAAGGCGCAGGACCGGCAGACCTCCCGCAGGCATGCCGCCGAAGGCTCCCTGACTGCCGCCCCACAGTGACTGGCAGGCCACCCCCCGCAGCTTCCCACCCCAGGAATGTGCTTGGAGCGCTGGTGCCTGGAGCCGCCCCTGCATCAAAGTGTTCAGCTGAGAGCTCACAGATGTTATGAGTTGCTGTGCTGCCTTGTGTTCTGCACAATGTTACGATGATCTGAGAGCCTCTGTTTTGCATTATTTGACTGACGCTCACTATTTAGCAAAGATATGATTATTATCAATCATGTTTGTTATGGTTGTGCCTAAAGGCCAGCCAAGAAGGGGGCTCCCACTGTGCTAGGCACTGTAAAACTACGGAGTAGTAGATGGTCCCGAAGAGCTTCCAAACTGAATAGATAAGACAGACACAACAGGGAAGGGACAGAACACACAAGCAGAGTGAACAGTGTGATGGCAGCAAATGTCATGCTAGTGCCACCGTTTTTTTTGGTGGGTGCTACTTAGGAGGGGATCAGCTAAATGGAAAGAAAAGGGAGGGAAGAAAGTAGGGAGGATGGAGCAGGGGAGAAGAGGGTAAGAGGGGCAGATGTGGAGAGAAGTTGAGGTGAACGTCTGTGAGGGAGGGGGAGTGTTAGAGCAAACAGCCAATCAGCACAGGGCAGAGGAAGTCCACTCCAAACTGTAGAAAAGTCTCAATGTCCAATTGTCTCTGCCTTGCTGGCGTCTGCTCCTATCAGTTGGAATCTCCGGCTCCTCTATGTGGTTTTTCCACAAGGCTACATGGTGGGGGAGAAGGGAGGCACCACCTAATGCCCCCAGAGTAGGCAATTTCTCCTATACCATTCTGGATCCAGAGGAGGTGCTGAGAGGAAAGGTGGCCTTGCCTGGGGCCCATTTTTACCCCCTTCTCCCAGCTCAGCAGTCCCTGCTTTGGCTACCTCTGCTCCTACCATCTGGAGTCTCTGTTAGAAACATCCTTTCTGGGAACATCCTAGAGAAACTGAGATGAAGTCCAGAAGGTTCTACGGTGATTAAATAACATTCATTAGAAATTACTCTAAAAACCTGTACCATTTATTTAACAAAGGAAGATATATCTGCTATAGAGTTTGTTAGAGAACAATATCCCTAGAATTCTATAGTTTGGTTACCATTTTCTACCAAATTCAAGAGAGGATTGTGGAAAATGCATCTGCTCCCCAGTCCACTAATATGGAAAAGCTAAAGAATAGCAAGCCTTTATTCAATTGCAAGTGACGTGTCAAATAAAAGAAATGTACAGTGTACATTTTCATAATGTACATTTCCTTGAATAGTAAAAGACTGTATATGTGAAGGACACATACACTGATTTTGATGGCAAGGCAGATGAAATTGCAAAGAATTCTGTAGCAATGATAAATTGTTGCAGAGATTCATTCAAAACTGGCAGAGATCTTTTCACTAGGTAATGCAACAGCATATACTGCTGACAGTGCCTCAAAGAGCTATTGAAAGCACCATTCCAACTTCGCCGTTGTGATACTACTCAGTTTAACCTTGCAAACTAATTGCAGTTGACATGTATTGAACAACAGAGCCCTTTATTGGTCTTGCTTCTGATGATAAAGCAAGTCTGGTAAAAAAAATCCTAATTTAAATTTTTGTAAATGAATATTTTCATTGACATTTTGAATGTCAGCCTCAAAAGGTTTCCCCTGCATTTTAGTTAGTTCTGCATTGAAGGTTTAACAATCAAATGTTTGGATGAGTTCACTACTCAGCAAAGAACATTCAGAAATTGAACACAGAAATACATGGCCTATTGCATCACACCCTGAGGAGCAGATCTTTGTGGAGCAATAGCAATTTATGCCAGCTGAGGATCTGCCCCTGAATGTACCTTGTAATATATAAAAAGAAGAACAGGAGTACTTGTGGCACCTTAGAGACTAACAAATTTATTAGAGCATAAGCTTTCGTGGACTACAGCCCACTTCTTCGGATGCATATATGTAATTTTTATTCCTTTGTACCAGAGCCTGCCTATTTATTTATTTAATTAGAGATGTATTTTTATTGATAATGTCAATTTAATGTGAATTTGATGAAGAAATTTAAATTTAGTAAAATTAATACCTTGACCAGTCCATACCACCTTCTTGAGAGTTGGCTACCCTAACATAGACATAAAAGTGACCTGATTTTCCAAGTACAGAGTACTAACAGCTGACTTAAGTGGGAGCTGAAAAATCAGTCCACTTAGTTATGTACCAAAGTTTGAAAAATTTAGCCTGGGGGTCTGTGTAGAAACATATATTACCACTTGAATTGATTCAGCTTGTACTTAGAAGTTGAGGGAGTAGCAATATAGGTAAAATTTTGACTTATACGGCCATCTACTGTGGGTTTAAAATTTAATTGTCAGTGTTTCTATTTTGTTCGTGTGTTAGTAAAGTTGTTAGTAAAAGTTGTTGCTGCGGGTAAGGCTCTCTAGATAAATTATTTATGGCAGTCACATTGGTGAACAAAAAGTGAATTGGCTTCACCTGGGAATAACTGCTTCACTTCTTAACCTTCATTTGAAAGAGATTGAAAGCAGCTGAGGAACTTTGCTGCGTTTCAGTATCCTAACAATTTGAGTCATGTTACATGCAAAAGGAGTAGCTATTTCAAAAACAGCTTTCTGTGTAAAGTGCTAAACACAGCTAAATTAGGTCATAAAGCTCATTAGAAAGTTCTGATAGCTACAGTAGAAATGCAGTGCAATATGTGGCAGTGGCAAATTTACAGCTCCTCGCTCTATCCTTTACACAAAGATAAATACTCTCTCTGAATGTGACATTGAAAGCTGAGTTGTCCTAGTGTTGCTTCTGCCAGTACTGCCAGTTTATTGCAATGTAATTCCTATCAACTTGCCAAGAGAATTTAGGGATAAAATCCCACCTGGATCTTTGAAAATGGAGCGATAAGAATGCCTTCCTTTTCCCTCCCCCACACAGTGGCAGAGTCCCGCCTGGGCCCAGGCCCAGAGACCCTGGCCAATTTGGGGGCCCCCCATAAAAATCTCATGATGCTAAGACAGGAGGATTTAGCTACTGCGCGCTCTGCTCTGCTGGCTGTGCTTGGGGCAAGACGTCTTGGATGAGCTGGTGAGGAGATCAGCTGTGAGTGTGGCTGGAGGGAGAAGCAGTAGCTGCCACCTCTTCCCCTCCTGCTTGTTGTTTTCTTCTCTGCTGCCCATGGCTTCTTGCCACCACTGGTGATGGGGTCTCGCTGCATCCTTCCACACGTGGCAGGGCAGCCAGGGGTAGGCGGCGAAGTAAGATGGGGAACACCACCTCCTGCTGCATCTCACCCAGCCACAAGCTGGGCAGGAATGCCCACTCCCAGCTGGAGTGCTACTGCCCCGAGCCCGAGCTGAGCCGCGAGGACGTGGGCTGCAACCTGCAGCTCATCAGCGACCGGGAGAACATAGACGGTAAGAGGGTGTGGGCGGGCGCTGGGATGGGGAGCTGGGGAAATCCTCACTACCTCAACCCACAGGGGCAGCCCCCAGGGAAATGCAACCCCATAAGCACATGAGGAGCCAAGGAGGGGGGAACTCTCTGCTGTCCTGCTCAAGTGGGGGAAACATGGAAACCCCCCATGCACACACACCATGGGAGCCCCCCTCGCCTCTTCCTTGCCTCTCAATGTTCATTCAATCACTTCTCTCCCCCAGGGGTGACCAATTCTCTCCCCTCCTCTTCCAGTTTTCTTTTTCTGTGCCATTTGGTGATTGCAAAATATATGGTGAGACACAAGCTCTGTTTGTTTTTTATGCCTTCATTTGGATGCCCCTATCCCTGCATCTAACAATGGAGTATTATTTATCCCATCCTATTATGTCATGATGTAGCTCTATTTATAGCCCACCTGCACCCCTGAGACCTTTGTGGATCCCACCTCGCTGGGGACTTTTGTGGATCCCACCTCACAGCCTTGGGATCTTAGTATGGATTCTTGCCATGCACATTGTGATATGGCATTATTTACCTGCCTGCTCAGCTGATAGGAGGCCTTCCCTGGTATAGTTCTCCCACCTTAGCATTACATGAAAGACTATAGTGCTATTTACCCCAGATCATACTTATGAGATCTTTATGTGTATTTCCCCTGCTCATCCAGCATGGACTGATGTGGCACTGTTTACACTGGGCCAGACCCCACTCACTTAATTATGAATTTCACAAATGAATTGTGGGCCACCCAAATTTACAATGATGGTCAGTGGTACCAACTGTTGTCATGGACTAATGGTCACCTGTTGCTATGAAGGGCAAAGCCAAGTCTGGCTGAGGGATAAAATATAAAGGACAAACCCAGATAGTATAGAAGTAGGAGAAATTTATCTTGTGTGGACCTTCATTTCCAGTGACTTTTTTCCCCTCCATTACACTGGTGATGAGGCATTGGTAGAATGGAGTGATGAATATTCTCTCTCTGCAGTATTGTTGAAAAAACTATATTTTCACTGGCTTAATAACAACAGAACATCCTGTTGTGTGCTCTGGCTAATCAGAACCTGGCCTATTCTTAAAAGTGTGGTTCAATGTCTAAAGCTAGTTTCTGATTAGCTGAAATAGTGAGTCCTAAAACGTAATTGGTAAAATGCCAACTTTTTCCTGGATTGACATGAATTGCCTTTGGCAGAAAGCTAAAAGAGTCCCTTTGGCACACATTAGATTCTTTCAACATTTTTTTCATAGCTGATGTTATCAATTGCAAACTTTGTTTTAAACAAGTTCTCACCATTATCTGAAACTTAAAGTTCTTAATAATGGAATAATTTTACCTCAGGTTAGGATTATTTATTTTAATTAAGTTACTTTCTGGAACTGTGACTGTTTTCTTTCAGACATCTTTGCTTCAACAGCAGAAAAAATGGACTGTAACAGGATCAATAGATGAAAAAAATGCATAATGGTCGGGTTTGAGAGAATTGGGGGAGATGAAAGAACCACGTGTTGGCCTGTGAACGGCTGATTCCTGTAACACCGGTGTTGTCCAGATTAGCAGTGAACAACTTTGTGTAATGGCATGGATAATATCTAGCCATATTCATTTTCTATGTGGAAAAATTGAGCAGTTAATTTAAGCATAATGAACTGGGATATGATTTGCTTTATTATTATTGCAGTGCATAAGCATTGAATGGAGTCTTTGTATTAATGCATTTTGATGGGGTGCTTTGTGTTTTTAATGGGGTGCTGGGGGCCCAAATGTTCTTTTTGCCCAGAGCCCTAATAAATCTTAATTTGCTTCTTCTGTACACATGCAGTCAGGACTTTGGGGGTCCATAGCCATAGTTATCCCTCAATTCCACCAACACCAAAGCGTGCAGCTCAGATAGCCTCGGGACCCCAGTGAGGGCAGTAGTTTGAGTCTCTGTGAGCTATTTTGTGAGGTTGGAAGACTGACTGCAGGCTCACCTCTCCAACATCTTTCACTGTAATCCCAAAATTACCTACGTTCCACACAGGTCTGGTATCTAAAAACTGAGGTTATACATTTTAAGGTTTAAGATCTGATATCTTAAAACTGAGGTTGTTTGCATCAAGGAAGCTGTTTGCATCAAGGAAGCAAAACAGCGTTTTAAGTTTCCTGAATGAGTAATATTTTTAGTGTCACTCATCTGGGGAGTCTGTAACATATTGCAGCCACCATTTGGCCATGGCAGGAAAGCCAGATATGAATGTTGGTTGGGAGTAGGGTGACCACCCATCCTGAATTGGGTAGGACAGTCCCAAAATGCAGAGTTCAAGTCCCCATCCTGGGCTGAATGACTTCAGAACAGTATTTGTCCTGGATTCCCTGCAGCACCGCTCTGAGGCTCAGGGGCAGCACCAGCCTATTACTGGTGGCAGGGGCTGAGGTGGGCCTTAGCCCTCGGTTGCCATGAGGCCCTGCTCCTCCTCTCCCCCCAAAGGCTCCGATCCCTGGCCAGGCCAGAAGCCAGAGCTGGGGTATGGTAAATCCCCCCCCCCCCCAGGGAGCCCGGGCCACTGTGGGAAGCCCCAGACTTTCCACCTGCCCTCGGCAGTGCACCCCAAGGGGTGGGACATGGGCCAGTGGCAGCTTTCAGGCCCCCTTGACAGGTGGAGGGCCTGGGGCTCTCCACAGCAGTCTGGGCTCCCTGGGCAGCTCTTACCACAGCCCTGCTCAGGCTTCCAGCCTGATCAGGGGCAGAGCCTCGGGGGAAGAAGAGGAGCAGGGGCTGGCATCATAGAGGGGGACAGAGCTCCTGCATGTGTCCTGCTTTTGTCTTTCAAACAGGTGATCACCCTACATGGGGGAAGTGGGAGAAAGCTGAGAGCATGGCAACTGGACCACAGTGACATCAGAGCATATGTGCCATAACTGGTCAATGGACTTTATGCCCCCTTGCACCTGACCCCTGTCTCTGAGAGGAGGAGAGGAACCTTAGGGCTCCAGAGGCCTCCAGCACCTCATGGGAAAGACAGCCCAGGTGGAGAGGCTTAGCCCCTCCGCACACACATATTTCATCTGAGGGAGTTTTGGGGATAGGCTGTTGTTTAAAGACATTCATAAGTAAAGGGTAGTCGGAGGATGGTTTGCATAGAAGGGGAGAAAAACCATGAATAAATACAAAGATAATAGGCTGCAATCCCAGAGTCAACTGGCTGAGAAACAAGGGAGTAAAGGGATCTTGGGTGGGAGGGGGCTTGATGAATTTGGGGGAGGGGCGGAATTATGATGTGATGGGGGAATTTTTACAAATTTAAATGATCAGACCCTTCAAGTTATTTGCACTGTGAGCCCATGTAACTGCAAGACATTGTTACTGTTACCCTCCTATTTTCACATTCATGTGCTGCATCTCATCTTTACACTGTAAGTTTTCCATGGTCCATATATTTGCATAGCACCTCACACAATGGGACCCGAGTCTCCACTGTGGCTTTTGGGTGCTACCATCATACTCACACAAGCAAATTCTAAGTTCAAAACAAAGTGCCACCACTGTCTCACAGCAGCTAGAGACCGATCAGTCTCCACTCACAGTGAGCTGTACCATACTCTGCAAGTGATCCAGTCAGTGAGTGTGGTACTTGATATAAGTACATGTAGCAGAATCAGACCCCAGATATTATAAAAATGCACCTCGTTAAGATTTATTTACTCCTTTACTATAATTAACTTGCTTTGATGGCCTTGTAGCAAAACCTCCTAATTTTCTTTTAAAGTTATTTTCGCTGTGTATTATGTATTAAACACTGAAGGCATACGAAATATGTCTTGTAGAAGCATACAGTAAGTAGCCTTGAATTAACTGCTCATTTTGCTGATTATTCATAATAACTTTGTATGTCCAAGACTTTGATACATTTCCGAAGCACTTCTGAAAACAAAGACTAGGGTTCAAATCCAGCTCCCTTTTAAATCAGTAGGAGCTTCTCCACTGACTTCAATGTGATTTGGATCTGGCCCTAGGGCAGACCACCATTTTTCTGAGCAATCTGTGAGGTTGTATTTTAGCTTCCCTATATGAGGGAATTAAGTTGGATTAAGTCACTTGCCAGCTGGTTTCCAAATTGGCAAAGGTGAGTTTTCATTCAGTCACCGAGACTAGTGTCCAAAAGCCATGAAAACTGCAAAAAAGACAAAGCAAACACAAAAAAATCCCAGCAACAACTGCCTAGCAGTAGCCGGCTCAGCCTAGATTACATGAAAATGGAGATTAAAGTTGAATGTTGGGTGCGTCTCTTCAGATCAAGGTACGCTCAAGGTAAGCATGCCTTATGGCTACCTTGTACCTACCCTAAAGTTAAACAGACGCATTTGGCTTGCATCTTCTTGTACTGTGTGTAATCTTAGATTTCAGTTACATGTAAGTGAGATGCTGCTTCCCTTGCTATGTGCCTGCTCTTTGCTGAAAAGAAGAAAGCCAATATACATATGGTGAAATGCTTCCAAAGAGGTGTCAAAGTTCGACTCAGGACTCATAGTTTGTCAGACCACTCTGTTTGATTAGCACAGCACTCTGCTAATACATTCAGATAATGTGAGCCCCCATGCAAGATTCAAACAGTCTTATTTATACAGATAAAAGGGTGCGAACTAAACAAAGGGACAGAGAGAGCAAAATTGTAAAATTTGCATAGGGCACAATATGCATATCCTGCTTCCTTATTAACTCTTATCGATCTAAGGCAAATGCTTCACCAATTGCCCTTAAGTGGGGCAATTCATTAAGCAGTTAATGTCTGCTTTCCTGCCCCCTGGCTTGCAGCATTTCTACTTAAAGGTACATACAGCATTCTTTCATTCATTCTGTTTCTTTAATATAATTCATTTCACTTTCACAATCCCTCCTTTTGGTCAAGCTTAGGCAAAAACCAATGATTACTGGCTTCCACATATTAATCGTTCTTTATCTCTTCGTTCATCAGTGATATTTCAAAATCATCATATTAGCACTCTGTTTTGGGGCAGTCATTTGGGTGGCATACCTTACACAATTCTGGATACAACAGGAGATTAGCTGAAAGCATATAAAAATCATTAAGATTTCAAACAGGATAGTCAGGGCACCCTGAAACAACCAGTTTCCTATGCCAGAGAAATTGAAAAGGTTACTTAGCCACTTCCATAAAGAACTCGGCTCTTCATGGGGAAGATATGCGATTTGTTCTAAGTGACTAACGCGATCTATTACCTCATTGGTGTCGTCAGGTATGAACACACAACATTCTTTTCCAATGAGAGCACAGGTCCCTCCTTTGGCCGCCAGCACTATGTCCAATGCCTGACTGTTTTGGAGGGCCATCTGTCAGATCGCCCATGTTTCTTTGGCCAGGGTTTTTTAAACTCTCTCCGGTTTCATTTGCCATTATTTCAACTACTACTTGTAACCTCAGGAGCCTTTTTGCATGGTGTTGAAAGATTGTATTGTTTCCACTAAGCTTACTGTAGGGGGAATATGAAATTGATTTTTCTGTTTGATCCTCAGGTCAAGAAAAAATTTCATATCCCCATTCCCAGCCTGCCACTTTTTAGTTTTGTTCGAATAATCCCATACACCATTGGCCACAATATGCTGAAGGCAACGGCTTTTTCCCAGCTCCAGCCCTGTCCCATTACACACCCAACAGCAATAACCTTTTCCCTCCACCACACTTATCCATTTAGATACATTTATTCCCACTGCTTCCCAAGTGTCATTATTGTTCCATGTTTTGTTAAACAGACGAGGTCCTCCAGTGAGGTCTGGGGAATTGAGTGGGATTGCCAGGACAGGAACACCAGCTTGAGAGTGGGCTGGGATGTGGCTGCAGACCCAGCAATTAGAAATATTAAGGGTCTGAGCAATCCACACTTCCTGCTGGATAAAAGAATTGTCATTGTGGACTCCCCAGACCTTAAGACACTAGCCGCCAAAGAACAGGCGCCATTAGAGGTGCATGTTGGAGGCAAGGTCCTTCTGGTTCTGACAACCTCAACTGAGGGAACCGCAGTCACGGTTTTACATCCACCAGGCAGCAGGCACTAGGCTCACTACTGCTTCTTTTTGGGCTTTGCTTTAGGTCGTCGTCTGCTTCTGGCAACCCTTACGAGAGCATAGATGGTAAGCTATTGCAGGCTGTTCCTCTACGTCTTCTTCTGGAGTCAAAATTGACTCTGCGTGATACTGAGGTGATGATTGGTTCGCTGGGGGTGGTGCCTTCTTACACTGCAAAGCATGTATCCATGCTGTGATGCCAGACAGTTTAACAACCGTCTGGATAGTAAGCAGTAGCTGATGATTCTTTGATGTCCTTTAAGTCTCTTTACTTCTTTTTCCTTGACTCTGGCTATAACAATGGCCTTCACACCTTATCTTTTTCTGATGCATACATTCCTCATTCACACAAACAGATTGAGAATACAAACAGTAGTATTTTATAGCGAGCAAAAAGGCATTGCAAATTAAAACCTTGCTAAGTTTTACAATCAATAACCAAGACAATTTACATTGAGACCCAGGCCTTTAATGTTCCTCTAATCTACTTAACATAGACACAATAGAGAATCCTGTTTCTTACTTACTAAACCTTAAAACAAAGAAATGTATATATAACTAGAGTGCCTACTTTGTAATACATATAGGAAACCATAGTAGACAATATAACTTATTCTAAAACAAAAGGGTGACCATAATCAGTCATAAGGATTGTTCTGGTCTGTCATTCCTTTCTGCTATTCAAAAAGGGTGGCTGACAGGATGAAATCAAATCACACATTAATTCTTATCCTTCTCCTACATATCCCCCTTTTGACACTAAGATTATTAATCGCCAGTGTCACTTCTTATTTAGTCCACGTAATAGAAAATACTGGGAGGTGATTTGGGCCTGTGGCTCTAGCTTTGCATACATTTGTTTTATCCAACAACACATTTCAAACATTCCAATTAAACCCACATACAATTTAAAACCAAAAACAATTAGGGTTAGTAACATTAGTATGCCATTAGTTGTGGGAGACCATTCAGAAAATATGTTATACCAATGGTAAGCTGTTATGTCTTTCTGCAGTGGCAATTCTTAATATGTTGCCATTTGCATGTATAATATGAATAAAGAAGAACAGGAGTACTTGTGGCACCTTAGAGACTAACAAATTTATTAGAGCATAAGCTTTCGTGGACTACAGCCCACTTCTTCGTAGTCCACGAAAGCTTATGCTCTAATAAATTTGTTAGTCTCTAAGGTGCCACAAGTACTCCTGTTCTTTTTGCGGATACAGACTAACACGGCTGTTACTCTGAAACTTATAATATGAATGGTTCGGTTTCCCACATTGCCTTTTTGTTTGTTTTAGGAACTATATTACCTTTTTACTTTTTGTAGACACAGTACTTACATTACATTTACATTTGTCTATTGGAAGGTTGCCAACACTTCCATTCTTTTAAAACACTTTTCCCCAAGAATTAACACATACACATAGCCCATTATACAGTACTTTGGTCTCATTATTCATTTTATTCCACATACAGGATCCTAGTGAGATGTCTTTAGTACAGGGCTTTGGAGCAACAGGCATGGATAATCATACCCACTTTTATTTGTTTCTGTATTAGGTTGTCCTGTAGCTGGTATCAGCTTTTTCTGAAAGACAAAAAATAACATTTTTCTACCCCTTTTGGGGTGGCATTCATTATTGCTTAAAATATTCCTTTCTTTCACAAATACCCTTGCTGATTGCAGGCAAAACAAGAGGAATTACCTCCATATTTCCCAGTGTTTTTGTTCTATAGGCAGGCCAGGTTTCAATGGCTTCTATCTTTTAAGAGTTATGGGGAAATTATCCCACTGTTCAGTCATTAAATCCATGAGGTGGTGTACCTCAGTTTTTCCTTTACAGCAGACCAAGGTTACAATGTCTTTCCTGCTGTATTAAGCTTTAAGTTTGTTCACAGGTAACAGCTGAAAAGCATCATTACCATAAAGGATTTTTTTTTTTCAAAAATCATACACACTATACATTGTTACAAACTTATTAACATTAAATTTATTTTAATTAAAGGTATCTTGTTATATTTATTTAGACAATTTGTTTGTTGACCAGGTATGTTCTTTATCTGCAACTTCTTTGTGCTGGCAGTTCTCCCACTTCCTTTATCCGTTAGGTAATTTGCATCAACACAGGCTTGGCTTTTGGATTCAAAGCCATCAGCAGAGCTCAGATACTCTGTCTTAAAAGGAACACAATTAACTTTTACCAGAGTTTTGATTACTTTTAACTCTTGCTTTCAAAACACACAGAGATCTGAAAAAGAAAACAGTCTATTGTGGCTCCTTTGGAGCCCTAATAGGATTTTAATTAAGTAGCATGTTTCATTTGCATTTCTTTTACCCCCTCTATAATATACACTGCACATGTCTGCACATTCCTTCTATACTTTAACTTTTAAAACATTAGCCATATCAATTTTTACATAAGGTGTAACTGTTTCTTTTGTTCTTACAGAGTTTTATGTACCCTTATCAAAGTGACAGTCTGATTACACAGAGCCATTTTAAGGCTTCAGAGTAACAGCCGTGTTAGTCTGTATCCGCAAAAAGAAGAACAGGAGTACTTGTGGCACCTTAGAGACTAACAAATTTATTAGAGCATAAGCTTTCGTGGACTACAGCCTCTAGTCTCTAAGGTGCCACAAGTACTCCTGTTCTTCATTTTAAGGCTTAGCATTTCTAACATTGCTTCTTTTTGTTTTGTGCACCTCACCCCTGCTGTTGCTTCAGAGGGGCACTGTCTTTATTCTTTTACTACAGCTTTCATCTGCTATTTTGTTACAAAAACAAACAAAAAGAATCCAGAATCTCTCCCTATTCTTCTGATTTTGACTGCCCTGCTGCAGTCATGACTTGGTCTTTATTTGAAAACATTTAAATTTTGTAAAGAATCAAGTTACCCCTTAAGGGTTAAATACCAAATCTCGAAGTCAACCAACACTGATTACCTGTGTCTGGCAAAAAGATCTGTCAGTTTTGCAACTTTGAATTAAAGAGTCAAATGCATTTTTTAGTAGCATTATAAACAAAACAAAACCAATTTATCTTAAACCTACAAAACAGGAGTTTTACAAACCTCACATATTCCCACAGACAGACGGATACATACACATTTTCCTTAACATTCCTTTTACACTGCTTTGTTTTTACATAGCTGTACATAGATTACATTACCTTTATACATTTGGGGTAGTTAAGTTCCAATAGAAAACCCCCCCCCCATGTTCTTTTAGCAAATTTGACTCAATTGTCCATAGTCAAATGATTTTAATTAGATAGTCCCTTTACCTGGATTATTTACAGACATTCTTTTGGAAAAGGGCCCATTTTTCCTTCAGAATGGCTGCAAAGAAACCAAGAATTCTTTTAACAAGGTCCTTTTTAATATTTTTACAAGGTTTAACTGCTTAATTCTTTTCAGCCTCTGTAGAGTTAACTTATCACTCTCTTTCCTTAAATCACTTGTTTATTTCCCAAAATGACACCGTTATCAACTCAGATTTCACCATTTTAAGTATTGTTCCAGGGGTTCATACTTGCACTTACTCCTGACACTATGCCCTTAGGGCTTCCAACCTGTTTTTCAGTTTCTTTATCTGTTGCTTGCCCGCTTGTCTGGGCCTGATCCTGTTTTTTCCAATGAACCTTTTTTGTGAGTGATATTGTGGTCATTTCACAATTTTGAAAGAAATGTTTAAGGAAAGGGACCAGGAAGGGTGGGGGCTAGTTGAGGAGCCCACCCTCCTTGCTGAATTGGTAGTGGAACACTAAAGAATCAGTTTCTGAGGCAGACAATGAAGGGGAACAGAACAAGGGACTTTTTTTGTCCTTTTTACAATGAGATGGAAGATGGGCAGGGGGGTTGGGATCGATCTGGGGTTGTTGGGTTTTTTTTTTCAGAGAACGGGGTAAAGGGGAGTGCTTGGTCTGGTGGTGGGAGAGGAGGGTTTTAATAAAGCTTTTAACTTATTTGAATATTTGAGAGAGGCGAGTTTTGATTTTGTCCACCTACGATTTGCCTCTTCCCACCACTGCATGAAACAATTAACCTCTCCTTTTCCAATTTAGTTTTAGATTGGCCGAGTTTGTCTTTTAAGATGTCCACTCGGTCCTTGTTCCAAGATTTTAACAGTGGCCACTGAGTTTTGGGATCTCGCTGAGTTAGCCTAGACCATTTTTCCAGAAATTTACAGGAGTCCGGACCCTTCCTAAAACTGAGCTGGCGTTCCTTTAGGGAACTGTCCCAACTTAGACATCTGGTTACCAATACAGGAGGACTTTACACACACCAATCACACAAGAAGAAAATTCAGGTTCGTCAGAGTGATGCCCGGTGCAACACACAAAAGGAGCCCACAGGCTACTGCCTCAATCGCCCTTGCTTTCACACCAAGGGTTTTACCCAAGGTGCGGTGCAGCTGCGATTGTGCAGATTTCACTCACTCAGACCGCGGGGACAGGAACCCCTTGGTCAGCCGATCCCCGGACGGAGATGGCACCCAGACTCAAACACTCCACAGGAGGACGGATAGACACAGAGACAGGACAGTCCTCAGTCCGGACAAAACACAGAAATAATTACCTGACCAGATTCCTGATGTCAGATCCCGGGATCCCTACCAGAACAGAGTGGGAAACAACAGGTTCAATGGCGTAGACCTCACTGTGTTCGTGCGCCCTTCCGTTCAGGAGGAGGACCGCTCGGGCCAAATGCCCAGGTGCCGGCTGCCACGGTCATTCTACAAAAATGGTCAGGAATCACACAGCCTCAGTGAAGACGGTTGCCATCTCGGT
Organism: Malaclemys terrapin pileata; assembly: GCF_027887155.1. Lineage (NCBI taxonomy): Eukaryota > Metazoa > Chordata > Testudines > Emydidae > Malaclemys > Malaclemys terrapin. Next base: position 196,285,363 of record NC_071505.1, read on the forward strand.
GGAACCTCAAAATTGTCAAAGTTAGACTCAGGACTCATAGTTTGTCAGACCACTCTGTTTTATTAGCACAGTGCTCTGCTAATACATTCAGATAATGTGAGTCTCCATGCAAGATTCAAACAGTCTTATTTATACAGATAAAAGGGTGCGAACTAAACAAAGGGACAGAGAGAGCAAAATTGTAAAATTTGTAAGGGCACAATATGCATATCCTGCTTCCTTATTAACTCTTATCGATCTAAGGCTAATGCTTCACCAATTGCCCTTAAGTGGGGCAATTCATTAATGACAAGTTTCAGAGTAACAGCCGTGTTAGTCTGTATCCGCAAAAAGAAGAACAGGAGTACTTGTGGCACCTTAGAGACTAACAAATTTATTAGAGCATAAGCTTTCGTGGACTACAGCCCACTTCTTCGGATGCATATAGAATGGAACATATAATGAGGAGATATATATACACACATACAGAGAGCATAAACAGGTGGGAGTTGTCTTACTAACTCTGAGAGGCCAATTAATTAAGAGAAAAAAAAAACTTTTGAAGTGATAATCAAGCTAGCCGAGTACAGACAGTGTGATAAGAAGTGTGAGAGTACTTACAAGGGGAGATAGTCAACGTTTGTAATGGCTCAGCCATTCCCAGTCCTTATTCAAACCGGAGTTGATTGTGTCTAGTTTGCATATCAATTCTAGCTCTGCAGTCTCTCTTTGGAGTCTGTTTTTGAAGTTTTTCTGTTGTAATATAGCCACCCGCAGGTCTGTCACTGAATGACCAGACAGGTTAAAGTGTTCTCCCACTGGTTTTTGAGTATTTTGATTCCTGATGTCAGATTTGTGTCCATTAATTCTTTTGCGTAGACAAATCTGACATCAGGAATCAAAATACTCAAAAACCAGTGGGAGAACACTTTAACCTGTCTGGTCATTCAGTGACAGACCTGCGGGTGGCTATATTACAACAGAAAAACTTCAAAAACAGACTCCAAAGAGAGACTGCAGAGCTAGAATTGATATGCAAACTAGACACAATCAACTCCGGTTTGAATAAGGACTGGGAATGGCTGAGCCATTACAAACGTTGACTATCTCCCCTTGTAAGTACTCTCACACTTCTTATCACACTGTCTGTACTCGGCTAGCTTGATTATCACTTCAAAAGTTTTTTTTTTTCTCTTAATTAATTGGCCTCTCAGAGTTAGTAAGACAACTCCCACCTGTTTATGCTCTCTGTATGTGTGTATATATATCTCCTCATTATATGTTCCATTCTATATGCATCCGAAGAAGTGGGCTGTAGTCCACGAAAGCTTATGCTCTAATAAATTTGTTAGTCTCTAAGGTGCCACAAGTACTCCTGTTCTTCTTTTTGCAATTCATTAAGCAGTTAATGTCTGCTTTCCTGCCCTCTGGCTTGTAGCATTTCTACTTAAAGGTACATACAATATTCTTTAATTCATTCTATTTCTTTAATATAATTCATTTCACTTTCACAGATGTACCTGCAGAAGGTAGGCTTTTAATAAAGGTATCAGACACAGCATATCCCTTGATGATTAGACTACACCCAAATGCTGCTCTGAGGCACTGGTCAGCAACACAACAGTTAAATCCTATAGGTTTGCAGTGAGGCGCATGGGGTATAGGAGTTCAAACTACTCCCCTGTTGCACTCACTTTTTGTCAGTTTCAGCTCCCTAGAGCCCTGTAAAAGGGTTGGTTGAGGCTTCTCTGCCCTTTTTAAAAAATCCACTATGCAGTTCTTCAAAAAGAACAGGAGTACTTGTAGCACCTTAGAGACTAACAAATTTATTAGAGCATAAGCTTTCGTGGGCTACAGCCCACTTCTTCGGATGCATATCATCTGTGTTCTCAGGCTAACACAGAACTAGACAAGTGAGAAGTAATTCAGCACAAGCCCCCCCTCCCACACATACACACCGAAACATTTTCAGGATCACCTCTGCAAAAACATGTGTATGAAGTGGGCTGTAGTCCACGAAAGCTTATGCTCTAATAAATTTGTTAGTCTCTAAGGTGCCACAAGTACTCCTGTTCTTCTTTTTGCGGATACAAACTAACACGGCTACTACTCTGAAACATGTGTATGAAGGGTTTACCAACATAGAATAGGAATAGTATGTAAAACCAGGTGCTTGTCTCAAAACTCCCTTATTTGCTTGAGTACCAAACGTGTACATTCTTATCTTTCTTTCTTTTTTTTTTTTTAAGGAAAAACAACAGCAAAACAGCTGTCATTCATTAACCTAAAAAAGAATCAAACACGTGTGTCTCATTTTCTTTTGAACATCTTAAGCAAAAAAAAAAAAGAATTCTTGGTGGGCCAAAGGCAAGTACAATTTTCCATTTTATAATTACCAGATCATGGTAGCACACTTTAAACCTTGCCTCCTTCGGTTTAATGAAGTCTGTGGTTCTCTCCTGCCATCCACTGATGATGGTGAAAGATTTTTTTGAAACATGCTTCACATTTAACTCTAAAACCACTAATCAGTTTGCTGAGACTGTAGCCTTTTTTTTTTTAAGGTGTTGCTGTCTGTGTATCCTTACACATAGCATGTCACACCAAGTGTGTCATATATCTAAGGGATACTTTGACTGTAATGTAATCCTGTGTCAATCCCAGTTCTTTCAATTGTGAGTTACAAATTTTTAAGCTGCTTAATCAGCTTGTTTAATAATGTAACAAATATACATGTCTTTAGTACAAAGATTTTCAAACACTGAGGCACTTATCAGGGAATTATAGAGAAAACCCAATTAAACTGAAGCCTCTTCACCCCCAGCCCCCTTTGGGGGGGGTGGGGGTGGGGGCGGGGAAGGGTTGTACATATTTTTAAAATAGCCATTGGATGAAAAGAATAGAAGTGATGGTGAGAGGCAAGAACTGAAAACATGCTAGTATGGTATTTAGATGTTTTACACATATACAATATGGTCCTAAAATCATCCTGCAAATTAGACTTTAACCACAACTGCAAAACTGCACATGTAGAGACTAGAAATTCAGTTACCTCATGGAGAATTTTCAGTTACTAGAATGATTAGACCATATCATGAAGTCTTTTTCTCAGGCTAGCCCCCATCCTTTAAAGTCAACCCCCTTCCCACTTAACCCATCCTTATATTTTTTTTCATCTTTACATCTCACTTTCTCTTTCAAGGATTGTCATCTGAACTTTGTATTAGTATATATTTTTTAATTTAAAGGAAAACTGCAGTGATTATTATATAATCTTACTTAGTAAATAAGAATAGTTTAAAAGGAATTTCAAAGCAGTTTCTAGAAATATATCACTGTCTCAGTTCAGTGAATGGTACTGGTATGTCTCTTGGTGTTTGCCATTTTAATAATACATCAGACTGATTAGATCTATTAGAATAACCAAATGAGAAATTAATAACAATTAAACCATAAAGTAACTTTGAAACTCTGATTCACAATGAAGTCTGAATTCTTTCCGTCCTAATTTCCCACTAAATGTCAAAATCGCAGCTAACAGTTGTTCTTATTTCTGAAACTTAATATATTTTAATTGAATAATTTATTATTCTTTGTAACTAAATGCGGTCTTTAGAAATACTATTTCTGCTGCACTGCAGTTTTCTTTTATGTACATTTAGTCCTGGTGAAAGTTACTAGAATAGCCACCTTTGTAACCAAAGTATTCGGTGTATCCACAGCACAATATGGGCAGTGACAGTTCAAACTCCCTCTCATTGTTTTACCATTGTCTCTGAACTTTGACCTAATCTCCACAGGTGACAGGGTAGTTCCGATTTCATCCTTTTGCTCTCTGCTGAGAAGGCCAGGAAGGGTTTTTGTGATGTGGATAACTATCAGCTGGCAACTTGCCTGTGACCAGACCTCATTAAAAACATACCGTCCTGCAGTCAGCCATCCAGTGGTGGTATTAGCTTCGACCAGCTTTGAACCAGTGATTAAAACTTCTCTACATCATTATCATTATCATCTACTTGAGCTATCCAGCCCCCCACAACTGCTTTCTAAAATAAGAAATACCTACTTTGCTATAATTTTACAAAGAGCGGATATAAAATACTGGGTATTTTGTAACATAACCACAAGAGGCAGCTGTTTAATAGCTTGTAAGTCAGGAAACCACAGCAGCACTTTATATGCCTTTCCCCCTCATAAGCTGGTTATCTTTGTGAAACCGATTCATGCAGAATGCTATTTTGGGTAAGGTGCATAGACAATACAAAACCTACCCCCTCTCTCTGGAGAGAGCTTTTGTGGGCTATCTTGTGTAATTTCTATATATTGTGACTTTGAAACACTAGATATATTTATAGATGGTCATAGATGGTCTGGGTTTACTTAGTCCTGCCTCAGTGCAGGAGGCTGAACTAGATAATCTCTCAAGGTCCCTTCCGGCCAGACATTTCTGTGGTTCTGTACCATACTGTGTCACAGCATATGCTGTGCTATTGTGCTGTATGGCATGTTTTAGTTGTAGCAACATGTGTGTTTAATTTAATAACACATCAAAAAGCAATAAAGGAGACTCTGATAAACTATCTTCAAGACAGTCTCAGAATTTATGTGCAAAATTCAAAGCTGTGTTTCGCTGATTTCAGAGCCAATCATTTACAACACCATGAAATATCTGAGTCAAACCAAGGTATATTTTCAGCAAGATACAAGTGGATCTGGCCTAGAGCTCTCTTAATAATGAGAACGGAGTATACTTGAAAAATCGCCAGATATTTGTTTCTGTCAATTTAGTTAACAAAGAAATCTGATGATAGCTGTGTAGTGGCATATTTAACTTGAATGTGCACAGATCTAGGAGGAGAATAAACTTCTTGTACTCTGATCCCTGGAAAGGAAGTATAAAAATAGTCACTGATTTGAATTTCCTCCTCTGCAATTTTTCTACTAGTATCACCCAAGTCAATTTTTAATCCCGGTAGCACTCTGTATTATCGGTCTTCTTGCTGCTTTTTCTTTACATGAGACATGTAGGTGCCAAAAAGCATACATGCACATCATCCCAAATCCTACTTGCCTTTTACATCTGAAAAGGGCTGAATGCAACCAGAAGAGACCATTGTTCTTTTTCATTAAATACAGTAAGTTCTGAGTACCAATGAAGAGATGATAGAAAGTAATTGTTGTTAATATAAAATACTATATAAGAGTCCGTGGGATGGGGTACATGATTCTGTGGAGCAGGAATTTGAAATCAAGTTTCAAAAGTTCAGTGAATCAGTGCTATCTTCAGGTTCGCAGTTCTTCTCTCTGAAAATAAAAAACATTTTTGCATCTTTTAAAATATTCATCTTACTGCTTCATGAAATGATTCTAAAGTCACATGATTTCTTTAATCCACATGGCACAGTAAATGACTGCTGAAATTACCTCTAATTCTAGATCGTAGTAAGAACTCTTCAGAAAAATATACCCTGCGCTGAAAGAAGGTACAGACTAACTCCCATTCTATTTACTGAGAATCTGAACAAACAACATTCTGCTCACCAAATGTCATTGATACTTTTGAATGCTTTAATACAGTGGTTCTCAACCTTGCTGGGGATTGAAGGTGGGGGACAGAACAACAGGGGCTAAATGTGGGAGCTCTGGTGCTGTATGAGGAGGCTGAAGGGCACATTAGTAGGGCTGATGGAAGTACTGTGTATGGGTGCAGGTGGTTGGTATTAGGTGCTAGGCAGGGTTTTGGTTTTATTGCTAGGGTGGGGACACTTCTCACTAATTCAAGTTTAATTGGCAATGTGTAATATTCCTCAGGGTGTAACTCATTCAGGTTAATAATAGATCAGCTACATTCTGACAAGGCCTGATGTGGTTTCATTTCCTCCCCATTAGGATGTGTCATTAATAGGGGTGAGGGTGCGGGGTGAAAACCTAGTCTTAATGTTGAGAAAATACCTTATTAAACAACACAACTGACTCTCCTCAGGTAGTATAGGGTTATTTCATTATGACTACAGCCAACAGAGGTTTAGTAAAGCATGTGTGTGCCTCTAGAAATCTGAGACCGAGTTTGACTGAGTCTAAATGAAGTTTTGCATTAGAAAATGGAATGTACATGCAAATGCCACATCCCTAGACAGTGCATGGCTTCTGGCCTTGCCATGTTTAGCCCTTTAAGGGTATTGTCTTTGTGACAACTTGGGGAATCTATGTGCAACTTAATAATTCTGGTTGATTTTATGAAATTGCTGGATCATTGAATCGCTCTGTGTATGCAGAATCCACCATCTGCCATCAGGGCTGTAGCACTTCTCTTCCAGACCAGGGACAATGTAGGCTGTTAAACATTGATGATGCCCCATTCAAATGGAAACCCTTAGGAGAATGGATTGGATGAAGCTGTGAAAAACAGCAAAGGGGGACATTGGGAGCACAGGAGAGACAAGCTATACACTCTCAAGTGTTCAGGTGTGTGGTACCCAGTACAGCCCACAGCCATCCAAAGCTGCAATTGTGGGGAAACTCCTGTGATATAGCATGGTCAGTGCAGATGGAATCATCAGGGAATTTAGCTGCTAAAATCTGAGGTCTCTATTCAGCATGTGTGAACTATGATTTTTCTAAAGCTAAACTATGATTTGGCCAAATTTGGGCAGAATTTTACAGGGATAGTAAAAGACACATCCCTGACACAAAGGCCACTCCTCTGCAAATTTCAAGTTCCTTCTCTAAAGCATGGGGGTGATCAAGCAGTTCAAAGAAAAGGTCACCAGAATTTTTTAACTTGAGCAAAACAATGATTTTTTCCCCCCTAGCCTTGTTCTCAGAAATGGTTGAACTGTTTTGGCTCAAATGTTCCAAAAAATTCAGCCTGAGGCAGACACCCAGCATGGATAATTTCAACTCAAGCAATTAGAGATTGGCAAAGTTATAAATTACTGAAAAACAGGGTCTTATAATGAAGAGTGTTGGGCAACCTTAATCGTAGGCAGTGCTACCATCCCCACCAATAATATATCAAGCTATTACCGAGGCACAATTATATCAGATTTAAACAAAGTCCAGAAACTGGTAATCCACTTTGTAAGAAATTATAAAAGTGAAATATATACTTTATTGCTAAAGCTTATTTTTCTTTTTGAGAAATAAAACATCTTCACATCATCGGCTACCACTAGCAATTGCCTGGTAGTCATCCCTAAGTGGTCATCCCTGCCATTCTCTTTGTGTCTCCCAAATACAACTAAAATGTTGACTGCCCCAGTAAGATAGCTGCACTGCCTGTACAGGCGTTGTTGGAGTCCTCTCATTCTGAGCAATAGACCTACTTGAAGTAAGAGCAAAATCTGATTACCAGACAAAAGATGGGAGGGGGAAAAACAAACCTCCATTTGTTCATGTATCCAGTCAAGAAATGAGGTGGTACGGCTGTAGACTCCTGGTTTATTTACTTCTGCACAGCCCATCCCAAAGCTGGTAGTTCCTACCAGCTTCCAGGTGTTCATATCTTTACAAGCTAAGGGTCCCCCGCTATCTCCCTGAAGGACCAAAGAAATAAAACAAATGGTCAGCATCTCCAAAAAAGAAACAATTAGAGGAGCTATCTATTTTGGAGTATAGCAAGTAAGACTGGTTAAAAGAGTTTCTTAATTCCTCTCCCTTCTGAATCTTACGAAAAACATACATTACAGGGACTTTGATTTTCACAGACAAGTGGCTTTTCTATAGGGTAGACAAGTACACATGAAATTACCTCTCTCTTTATTGTGAAAAAGTGTTATCTGTCATTTCTCATTCATATGTGCAAAGATGTAGTAGGTGTTAGAACTGGTAGAGAATCTTCCATGGGAATGATTTTCTCACAAAAAATGCAGTTTCCATGAAATCAAAATTTTCCTATGGAAATTTTTTAGTTTGTTGAAAGTTTTCATTAGGAAAATCAAAATGGCATATTTTGTTTTCAGTCGGTTCAACTTGAATCAAAATATTTTGAGTTGTTGAACAAACCCAATATTGAACAATCTTCATTTAGAGTCAGTTCAACATTAAACTGCATTTCCCTATTGTGATGCGTTGCCTCATGGGAATTGTCATTCAGGCCCCCATTCTCTCTCATGGGCTGAGCATCCTGACTGATTACATCTCCTATGATGCAACGATGTTCTCACTGAGCAGCAAGGTGCATAATGGGAGTCGCATGACTACAGGAGCCATAACAGAAATGTAGTCAGGCCAGGGAGCTTGGCCCATAGAGAAGAATGGAGGCATCTGGCAACTTGAACTACAATTCCCATAAGAAAATGCACCATAATAGGGAAATGTAGTTTAATGTTGAACTGACTTGAAACAAAGTATTTTGGGTCAGTTCAACAAACCAAACTATTTCTATTTGGGAACGTTGAAATGTTTTGTTTTGATGTAAAACGTTGAAAGTGCCAAATCAAAAATTTTCAGAACTTCTTTGTTCTTTGAAAAATTTTGATATTTCAACTTATTGTCCCAATTCAAGATAAAAACAAATATTGAAATATCAGAATTTCTCATGGGATGGCAATTCTGATTTTTGCTCAGCTCTACTAAGCATTCACACTACATTCGACAGTCAAATCAAAGACTCCCAGAGCAGATGTCAGCAGTGTTCAGTGATCCTACAATTGTGGGGCACTGTCGCCACATGATTTTCTCACTGTTTAATGGTTTGAGAAGTAGAAGCCCTGAAGGTCTTTATCGGGTTGGAACAAAGATTACTTGAGGATTCTTTGGGATAGATCGATAAAGAGTCTATTTAGAGTTGCATAGGGATTGGGTATCTGCTTTTCCTAACTGTTCATGGGAAATCCACAAATATCAATTTACATGTCGGTATGCTGAGGCCCAAGAGGACCTATCGTGAATGATTCACTTCTGGAAATGCCATCCATGAAGTTGCGTTGCTACACCTGCCAACCAGGGCTGCCTGACCCAGTGACTCTGAAGTACTGCTTTCCGGGTAGAATTTCCTTTGTTTATTATGGTCATGTCTAGGAACTAACTAAGATTGAAGCCCCATTCTGCCATTAACTGTATGAACACAGAATAATAGATGTGAATAGTCAAATTTCTGATCTACAGTGCTACTAGTATGTCCATGGTTCGACAATGATGACAGCACTTGAAGGCATTCTAACTATTCCATATGTATTAAGCCCATCTCTTTTTCTATTTAATTCAACACTGTCAGCAGTTCCAGAGGGAGCTCTTTACGTCAGGGAATGCTACTTCCAAACATGAATATTCAGTGCAAACAGCAGGGCTAGTAAACTGGTACATTTTATCCCTCTCCCTTACCTTTCATTTGTGAGCTTCTTAGGGCAGGGCAGTATTACTAGTATTACTCTATATTTAGACAGCACACAGTAGTACATTGTGGGTGCTCATCATCATCACTAGGGCAAATCCCAAAGGGATGTAACCTCCTTGCAGATCAAGGGCCATCCGGATCAAACTCTAGCTAGGTCCTTAAGATAGCCTGGCTGGATGTTCAGTTTATGTCCATCACTGGTGATCTTACTGCGCCAACAAAGCTTTCGGTATCCCTATGATCACTGGCCACATAGTGGCCCTCTTTGGTAAACACACTTTGTAATGTATTGTTTTTGTGGGTGCTACCATAATACAAATATTTAATGACTTTTGATCACTAACCTGGGCTGGATTTGAGCCAGTGATTTATAGATATTGTGAAAGACACCATAGTTCATTACCAATCCTCTGAGTTATCTAGTTTTAGTTTTTTCCAAATCTAGTTCTCTTCCAGATTTACACATTTCCATTTCTCAAATGCTCTTGTTGCTGTATGTTAACCATGGAGTTTCTGCACCTTGCAGCTCTTATGAACTGTTTTAAATGAGAACTCTTCACCTTGCCAATGGTGTGAGCAGGGCACAGAGTGGATGGCACCATGCTTAAGCACATAAGAGAAGTTTGAAAATATCTTAAGTACATTTTTCTTTGGAACTGTAAATTTACCTTCTCCTGTAGCCAGTAAAGTACACAGATTAAAAGAAGGAAGGGAACCATACGTTATGAATGCAAACAGTCACAGTATCTCTTATACACACATAGTAAATATCTGCAAATATTTCCTGAGAAAAAAGAAGGGAGTTGTCTCATGATAATGTATTACTCTTATTTTTACAACCAATGTTAACCAATACAATTGTAGTTAAGAAACTTCCATACCTGGCAGGTGTCCACACCTCCCTTTAAAAAACCTGCACAAAGCATTGAAGAAGTTATGATTCCCCCATAGACGTCCCTGTGATTGCAAACCTTATTAGAAATCAAAGGAACACCAGCAAAATTCATGGTCTCTGAAGTATCACCTGTTTAAAAACATAGATAATTCTCTTTTTTTTAAAGTCCTACAGTTTGTACAGTGCTATTATTTTCTTGAAACCAATGTCTTATAGTAAAGAACAAAAGTTTAAGGATATGAAGAATTAGCAAGACAAGGATAAAAGAATATGGTTTAACCTTAACATGATAATACACAAACAGGAAATCTAGACGTCCTGTCACTTGCCTACGTTACCCAATAACGAGCTACAGCATATAGCCGTGAAAGTTGTGCATTATGTGGCTCTACAAACTTGACAACTGATGATGATATAAAGAACTTCAGAGCTAGTCAAACTATTCATTACAAACAATACTTGTTAATTCAGCCCCCTGTTTAGTTAGCAAATTATTTGCAAATAAGCCTAATTTTCTTTGAGTGTATACATAATTTGTAACTATTGACCAAATTGTTTGGATAAATCGTTTCCACAATAGGTGTTGTTCACAAGCTTTTTGCTTTGACTGTTCGCTGTTCATGTTGTGTGGTTGGTTGCCTCTCTCCCTTCCTTTGATTTTCCTAGGGCACCTCTCACCTTGGCTTTACCTAGGTCCCATAGTGTTTCTGCTCTCTGACTGAATGATTGAAACATTTTAAAGAGGTGACTAATGAACAGTGTTAGTATTCAAAAACATTCACTTTCATGGAGTGATTCATCCAGTGGTTGATGAATACGATGACGCCCATGATTCATTGTAAATTCACATTTTCTTTGTTATCCAGCCAGCTCTAAAGTACATCAATGTAGACAATGTACATTTGGTTCTTGGATCATGCTGTACTTCCTCTACTTGAGGTTAGAAACAATGAAACCAATCAAATTAGGTAAATTAATAATACTCTGGGTAGTATTTGCTAGAGATAAAATTCAGCCCTGTGCATAACCCTACTTTGAGGCTTTAAGTGGTGCATATGCCTTTTTTGGACCCTCTGCACATGGGTGAATTTTACCCTAGATTATTGCTATATTTAGGAATAGCTTTGATTTCCAGATTTTTCTGAAGATTTAATGCTGTATACTGCAACTGCCAAACACTGTACTTACTCCACATGACCTTTTTTAGTGCATATAATTTATAATGGACATCAAAATACCCACCTCCTTCTGCTGTAGCTCCCCATCCTGATATCCAGCACATTTTCCCTTCTGGAAAATGTTCACCAAAATTAGGCAGACAAATCGGTTCTATCAGGCCTATTTAAAAAGAAATAATTGCTCTTAAAACACGCAGAGGAAGACCTACATGGGGGCAGAGTGGTACTTGTGTTCAGATGTGTATTATTCCATATATCTGATCCTGACCTCCTTGGTAAAATGCTTTGAGATCTACTGATGAAAAGCGTTATATAAGAGCTAAGTACTATTATTATTACATATAAAGTAATTGGGTCAGATCCTCAGCGGGGGATATGTCTTGAAATGTTTAAAACAAGTGTAACTTCAGAAAAGCTGTAGCTGCACTAAATGGGCATTTGATAGGAACAGCTCTAAAGTTGCTATAATGCCAGATCTGGAAAGGGCTTTTTTTAAATTATTATTCAGCCTTTACTTTAATGAGAGTTTTATGCATGAGTAAGGGCTTCAAGATTTGTCTCAAGGTAAACATGTAATGAAAATCAATCCATCTAAAAAATAGAATAGTCTCCTCCCACGTGCAAAATCCAAAACAGTATCTAAAAACAGTGTTATACCATTGCACTTGCTAAAGTACATATTTAGTAACTTATGTATAAGTTACGGGGGCACACCACTGCCCTCTACTGACTAGACTGCCAGGGCTCTGCAAGGGCTTTTATCTTTCTTCAGTCAGCTGAATATATAGGGTTAGGATTTGGGGCACTGAATGTTGTGCAATTTATTTGATGCACTTTACCAGTGACTGTGGTATCACTGTATGTCTGCAGCTGCAGATCGCAACATGTTTAAATGAACTGGCAGTAAGAAAGGGAAGTTTCATTGCACAAATACCAGTAGCACTCAGGGGCTCACAAACAGTTCAGTTCTCCAGCATGAAATTATCTCTGTGCAAAGCATCTGGCCACAAGTATGTAGCCTTCCAAGTTCCCTTTAGATACATTCCAGCTGTTCTGATCATATTCTGAATAAATTTCAGAGATAGTCATGTACTGCAGAATGCTTATACACTTGATAGTATCCTAAATTTTTTAAAAAAAATATGGTAGTTGAGATTTTGAAAAAAAACTGAAGCTTAATTTTTATTTAACCACAGAGTAGATATGGTTTCTAAAGAAGAGCCAATTGGGGAACTAGAAATCACGGCAATGAGAAGTGAGAACATTTGTAGAACTACCCCCATTAAGAAAGGTGTCCTCTTTGGGGAGATATTTGTAGATTATTTGAAAACAGCACAATGCTCTTTTTACCAATGTTTTCTGTATTTTGGTTCACCAGCCATGTCAGTTGAAGTTGGCATCCTGATCTGAAAGTAAGAGTGATGTTTGTTTTGTTTTTAATTTAAATGCATCACTTTATTTTAATTGTCTTGATTTTTCTTTGAAATGTTAATACTCTTGAAAAGTGCCAGATTCAAAGCCTCGGGCACTGCACACCTCCATATATTCACAGACAGTAGTACAGCAGGGGCACAGGCAGCATAAACTTCATACTTTAGTCTCAACTGTGAGCTGGAAGGGTGAGAGGCGAGCTCATTTCTACCAGGGATGGAAAACTAGTTTGGAAGAATAAGAATAAATGGTTCAGATAAGTAGCTTCCTCCCTCTGTGTGATTTCCAACAGCCCACATAGCTTTGATATTCATGTGTTAAAATGGTGACCACTGTAAGAAGTATATAAATGGACTGGCTATGTTTTTAAAGACTAGTTTGTGACTTTTAATGATATTCATTTCCATGTGAATTAGATCTATTAAGTCAGTGGTTCTCAAACTTTTGTACTGGTAACCCCTTTTACATAGCAAGCCTTTGAGTGCGACCCCCTCCCCTTATAAATTAAAAACACTGTTTTATATATTTAACACCATTATAAATGCTGGAGGCAAAGTGGGGTTTGGGGTGCAGGCTGACAGCTTGTGACCCCCCATATAATAACTTCACGACCCCCAGTTTGAGAACCCTGTATTAAGTAGAGGATATCTCCTAGTATTAGGTATTTTGGGACTAGTCCATCTATACTGTGAGCCTAATCCAACACCCATTGAAATCAGTGGGACTTTCTCCATTAATTTTAATGGGCATTGAGTCATGGCTTATGAGATGATAAAGTATGAGCAGACAGTTCTGCCTTGCAACTGCTTTGAAGTAGAAAGGAGTTTGCCCTTCAAAGTTCAGATCCAGTTTGGATCCAAATCAAAACCTCTCCAGAAGTTTGTCTCGGGGTTCCTGTAATAAGGCCCATTATAGACATACGCCTGAGCTGCAGTGTTTGGATGTGGATTGGATCTGAACTTCCCCAAAACTCATTGGGGGTTCCCCATTGAAGACAACAGGAGTTTTGCACTGACTTTGGAGGAGCCAGGATTTCTCCCCAGTGTTCTGATTCAAGCCCATCTGTGCTTCAGAGGCTTTTCTGGTCTGTATCACTAGAAATTACTCCTAGCTTTTAATTTAAAAAAAAAAGAAGAGAAAAAAAAACAAAGGGGAAAAAATTACCGTTGAGAGCAAGTGGTGCTGCCAGCTTCATCAGTGCAATATCATTCCCCATTGTCTTGGGTTTATAATTTCTATGGTATATAATTTTTTCCACTGAATATGGATTAACTGAAGTGTCTTGTTGAGTCACAAAGCCCACCTGCACGCTCCATGAGCTAGGCAAGTACAAACTGAAACAAAGAGGCAGGAGGGAGAAAACTTTAATAAATGTCAAGTTTTAAAATTGTCTACTGTGCCTGCACACAAAATTGAATAGCTTTAGGACTTGGTGTCAAGTATCAGGGGGTATTGAATTGGCCCTGTCAACACTGGTTCTCCACTTGTGAAGTAACTCCCTGCTCTCCATGTGTCAGTATATAATGCCTGCATCTGTAACTTTCACTCTATGCATCCGAAGAAGTGAGGTTTTAACTCACGAAAGCTTATGCCCAAATAAATCTGTTAGTCTTTAAGGTGCCACCAGACTCCTTGTTGTTTTTTTAGGACTTGGAATATTTATAATCGATGCTACTTTTCTAGCTGTCTGTTAATATCAGCCATGTTTTAAACTTCACTTCATAAATAAACATATGTACAGTCATAGGCGCTGACTCCATGCTCCAGCTCTGGAGCACCCACGGAAAAAATATAGTGGGTGCTCAGCACCCACTTGCACCCTCCAATTAGCTCTTCCCCCCTTCCCAGCACTTCCTGCCAGCCACAATCAGCTGTTCAGTAGCGTGCAGGAGGCCCTGGAGGGAGGGGAAGGAGCGAGGGCAGGGCACACTCAGGGGAGGGGGCAGAATGAGGTGAAGCAGAGCGGGGGTGGGAAGAAGCAGGCTGGGCAGGGGTAGGAAGGGGCGGAGGTTTGGGGGAAGGGGTAGAGTAGGGGCAGGGCCTGGGTCGAGCACCCCCTGGCAACTTAGAAAGATGGCGCCTCTGCATACAGTGACTAGCTGAGTACACATACACATATGTGTATATATATATATACAAGTGCTCGAAAGGCTGCACTGGCTCCCTATCAGTTTGATGCAGTTTAAGATCTTGATTCTCTCCATAGACTTATGCGGTTTTGCATCCTGCCTACTTGAAAAACCACCTCTTTCCCTGTGTGACACCAGTGTGGTTGAGACCAGCTAGGGTGCTCAAAGTAAGTCACTAGATTTATTTAAGAGGGTAGTAGCCGGGCATTTTCAGTGGATGGACCTTCATTCTGGAACTCACTTCTGTCACTGGTTCACCACTATTCATGTCTGCTGGCCTTCAAGGCATGCGGTAATTCCAATCTAATCTTCTAGGATTTAGCCTGTGATGCTAATTATAGGTTAGCTAAATTGCTGGATGGGGGCGCAGGAGACGTGTGTTCAGTTCCTGGCTCTACTACGGATTCTCTGTGAAATAGTGAACAAATCACAAATCCTTAACCTGTGAGTTCCTAGGAGTAAGGAGCCTTCCGATGCTGGCATGCAAACAAGATCTCTCACTGGGAGACTATTCTCATTACACATAAGGAAGGGGAACAGATTTAATGTTACTCTAAGAAGAAAAATCTAAGCAAGTCTTTACCCATTTACAGTTTGCACACTAGACTGTAAGCAGTCCTACAACTAACTGATTTTGTACAAGCTAAAATGGTCTCATAAAATAATTTGGAGATTGTGACTATAAGAATGGTCAGGTACAAATTCTTCCTAAATTATTAAGTCATGTGCCATACGGTTTCTCCAAAATTTTTCAAACTTGAGTGCCTAAAGTTAGGCATCTAAATGAATACTTAGGCTTGGTTTTTCAAACATACTAAAGATGACCCCACTGTTCAGAAGAACATGACTTCATGCATGTTCAGAATCTGAGAAAATCAGGCCACTTATTTTAGGATTGATTAGATACCTAATTTCAGGTGTCAAAGGTTAGCCATTTTGGCCTACAGCCTGATTTGTTCAGAGGTACTATGCACCCACAGTTCTCATTTATATCCAAAGGAGTTTGAGTGTTCAGAACCTCTGAAAATCAGGCCCAATCTCCCAGATGTGACCTCAGATTTTGATATCACAACTGTTGGACCATTATTAGTGTATGCATTTTTTCAACAGATGCCTTCTTTATACAGTAACGTGAGATACTTTCACTGGAGCAAGTAAAATAAGGATAACACTTCACTCCTGTGCAGAACTGTTCTTCAATGTCATTTGTCCTTCTGTTTCCATTATCCTTCCCCTGCATGAAAGCAATTATCCCTCAAGTTGTCACAGCCTGGTATATGAAAGTTAAACAAAGTAAGTAGATAAGATACTTACTCATAAACACAGTGGGCTGCTGTGACAATCCACCATGGGGTGATGATGGATCCTCCACACAGATGGAATCCTTGAAATTGAAGGCTGACCTGCCATGGCCATTGCCAGGGTGATGATGCATTTCCACCGACTATACGGGAGGAGTACCTGGACCTAGTACCACACTCTGCATGGATGGGAAGACAGAATGGTTGGGAGAGTATTATAAACATGGTAAGCACAATCCTATCTGTGTGAAATGCAACTTTATTCCTTACTTTCTGAATTCCAGCTATTCTCAGTCCCTTCCATGTCAGACAGTCTTCGCAGTAGATGTTCCCCATCCTCCAACTGGAGGCAGACCATGTCTTGGCTCTGAGCCTGGGATTAGGATCACACCTCAGGAAGAACTGCCCCGAATTCTGTGCCTCCAAGCAGTACACACAGCAGACTCCAGGACTCCCTTTAGAGCAGAGCTTTCACAGGATTTTTAAAAGATTTTAACTAAATGTCTCCCAGTAGTTTTTTTCTCCATCATTGGCTTCAAGGTTGTTCTCCTTAAAACTGCTAAACTCAAAAAACCCCAAAACAAACAAATTACCCCCATCCCGTTCTTTTGATTTTCTCTCCCCTCAGAATGGCAGACATCCAGCAGACCACAGGAGGTCAGCTCCCAGCTGGGCTGTGTGTGAGATCCAGCTAAGGCAGTAGAACAGGCCACGTGAAACCAGTTTCAAGCTCTCCTAAGGGTGAGGTCCCCACCAAGACAGTAGAGCAGGCCACATCAAAGCTCCCTTCACTGAAACCAGACCAAAGTCTGCATTGTAGAGCATTGTGGGTAAAGTTCAAAGTCCCCACTGCCTCTCTCTCAGGTACTGGACCCCTATTCCCACAGCTTGCAGATGAAGCAGGAAAGTTTCACTGGAGCCTCCTGAATTTCAAGGGAAGACAAGGCTCCCCCATCGCAATCAGGAAGAAAGAAATGCCTGCTCATAGACAGGTCTATGCCCAGGTGATTGAGAAGGCCACAGGACATCCCCCTTCCCACAAGTGGTTGTTAACATAACATATTAACTCTTTCCTTTCTGTATTGTACTGCTTTGTCTTTAGACAATAATTTTGGCTAAGCTTGATTAGCTGGTCTCTTAAACATTCTTAATAATGAACCACAAGTATAGTCTAGCAATTTGTTATACATTTAGCAATAATAGAACCAGTTCTGTGGAGAGACAAATATTTTGGTAAGGTCACAAGATTCTTTATGCTACAAAGAGAAACCATGACATATCCACAAAGTGATAAATATTCCAGTTGGAAATACTGAAGTCCATCATTACAGCATTATCTTCCCAAAACTTCAAAATATGAAAATAAACATCCTAAAGAACTACTGAAGATACGATCAGGGAGTGTCACCCAGAGATACTTTAGCTCAGTGGTTCTCAAACTTTTGTACTGGTGACCCCTTTCACATACCAAGCTTCTGAGTGCAACCCCCATTATAAATGAAAAACACTTTTTAAAATATATTTAACACCATTATAATTGCTGAAGGCAAAGCGGGGTTTGACAGCTCGTGACCCCCCATGTAATAACCTCGTGACCCCCTGAGGGGTCCCGACCTCCAGTTTGAGAACCGCTGCTTTAGTTTCTGCTACAACAACTAATATTTTCAATACAGAGTACTCCCTTTTTGGATTCTAATGTCTACATGGTATTCACAAATGCCATGTCATTCCTTCCTTCAAGTGAAAGGGATACATGCCTATCTTTGTCCAATAACCTTCTCATCATTGCTAAAAGCCTTCAGAAACTTGACTTTGAACAAATAAGTGGAAGAGCCAGTTACAGCACTCACAAAATTTCAGCATCTATGGGATTTCAGGCATAGCGGTCGGTAGGTTTTCAGTATAGGGTGGTGTTAACGTGACCATCACTTATTTGTACCGTGGTGTCTAGGAAGTGGACCTTCATCCATTCTTTGTACATGCCCATACCATCACAGATTCCTCTCTTGCAACTTCTCTCTGATATGCAAACTTTGGTCTCAGTACTAATTACATCATTTTGTTCATGGTCCAGCAATGTCCCCCTCTCACTGCCCTCAAATATCTCATTTCAATGATGTCAAGTCTTCTCAAGTGCCTCTCTTTGGTCACCCATGTCTCTGATCAGTACAGACGAACTGCTCTTCCCCGGGTTTTGTATAGTTGTCCCTTAAGTAGTCTGAGCATCCATTTATTACAAATCACTTCACTTATCCTGCATTAGACTTCCCACACATGCAGCAGCCTTGCTTACAGTTCTCTGTCGATCTCTCCATTTGCTGTTAAACAGCCCCCAAGATACTTAAATGCTGAAATCTGATTTAGGCCTTGGTTCTTGATGTTGATATTCATCTGTCTTGGTTCCTGTGGCGGACCTGGCACCTCACTGCCCCTTTGTGGCGGGGGGGGGGGGAAATGGGGTGTCAGAACCTCGTTATTCCCAAGTTTGCCTGCTTGCCTCTCTGTGGGCAGCCCAATGCATCCTAATGTCCTCTCTCCACGCAATCACCCCTTGGACAGGGTAGTGTGCCCTAATGGCCAGAGTCCATATAAATTGCTCCCAGCGTTGGAGCAGTGCAGCCCAATGGCCAGAGTCCATATAACTCTTCTCCAACGCATCATCAGTGATCTACAACCTATCCTGGACAACGATCCCTCACTTTCACAAGCCTTGGGAGACAGGCCAATCCTCACCCACAGACAACCGGCCAACCTTAAGCATATTCTCACCAGCAACCACACACCACACCATAGTAACTCTAGCTCAGGAACAAAATCAATGCAACAAACCTCGATGCCAACTCTGCCCACATAGCTACACCAGCAACACCATCACAGGACCTAACCAGATCAGCCACAACATCACCGGTTCATTCACCTGCATGTCCACCAATGTAATATACACCATCATGTACCAGCATGCCCCTCTGCTATGTACATCAGCCAAACTGGACAGTCCCTATGTAAAAGGATAAATGGACACAAGTCAGATATTAGGAATGGCAATATACAAAAACCTGTAGGAGAACACTTCAATCTCCCTGGACACACAATAGCAGATTTAAAAGTAGCCATCCTGCAGCAAAAAAACTTCAGGACCAGACTTCAAAGAGAAACTGCTGAGCTTCAGTTCATTTGCAAATTTGACACCATCTGCTCAGGATTAAACAAAGACTGTGAATGGCTAGCCAACTACAAAAGCAGTTTCTCCTCCCTTGGTGTTCACACCTCAACTGCTAGAAGAGGGCCTCATCCTCTCTGATTGAACTAACCTTGTTATCTCTAGACTGATTCTTGCCTGCATATTTATACCTGCCTCTGGAAATTTCCACTACATTCATCTGACGAAGTGGGTATTCACCCACGAAAGCTTATGCTCCAATATGTCTATTAGTCTATAAGGTGCCACAGGTCTCTTTGTCGCTTTTTACAGATCCAGACTAACACGGCTACCCCTCTGATACTTAAAACCAATGGAATGCAATCTAGACCATCTGGCCTTTTGGCATATCACAGGCCAGGTGTGAAACCTAAGGATGAACCTATTTGCATCCAAGACCCGCTAGAAAACCAAAAGAAGTACTACATGAGGAAGAAACATTCAAAAACAGCGGCTGTGGTCCCCTTATCTCAGAAGTAAGCTAAAAGGCCTCCTTTATGTCTTCCCACTCCCTTCCCCTGCCACCGAGAGTAAAGATGGTAAAGGAGATTGTGAAGGTATAAGCCACTGTGAAAATAATCACCTCCTCATTAACTCTCAGGTCCTGGTTCTCAGACCTGATTTAAATGTAACTGGAACATCTTCTCAAACTGCCAACACATGCACAAACAAAACACAGTGCAACCAGGACTTAACCTAAACTAAAATCCAGTCCTGCCTAATTCATCAGCTGAGAGGAAGGAGCTACAGTCATTCTAAGAAGGTAACCAACACCCTTCTACCGTCTTGGCAGAAATTCTGTCTGATGTCTACGTATCACTTGGGATTTAGATGTTGGTGTTACAAGGGACACATATCAGGGCAAAGTAAGCTGAAGCAAAGGACATTCTAGTATTTTTACAAGATGGCCTGACCATGAGGCTCAAGAACAATTGTTTTTGGAAAGACAAGTTAGTGACTGTGGGCATATTGCACTGTAAGAAACTCATGAGAATCTCTTATTACCATCACATAAACTGATTCTTGAAGACTAACTACTCTTATCAGTTCTCTAGCAATATGCAGATTCATGTCATGATCTTAATCTGTGTACTACATGTCCTAATTAAAACCATATTTCAGCTTCATAGTCGGTAGATCTCTTCCTCTTCTCACTGAAAATATCTTTTGGCTATTTGCCACCTCTTCGACAAAGGGGATTTTGGTGCTTGGCGTGCACAATGAAACACTCTGTCAAATATGGTAATTAAGGAGGCCTCGATCCACAGGATTATCACCCCAAGGTCAATGTAATCTTCTTCATATAATACGAAGTGGTATTGTTGCCCTTCTGGTTGAATCCAAACATCTTAAGGAGGTAGAGAAGTTAGATATGAGCAGAGCCAAGTAGGGAATAAGGATATATAGCAGAGGCATTCAAAGCCTCAGGTACAACTCTTCTCATTACTATGCACTCTGAAAAGAATAGTGATTTTGTGGAGTGGAGAGATCACATTCATCTTATGCAGAGGTCTGTAAGAGTACTACAGAATCTTCCATCCACATTTTCTCCAACACTATCAGGGCAAATTCCTTCTCCCAGATGATGCAGTGTTTGATAGAATGTTATGGAAAGGGGTGCCCCAATAACCTTTACATTTCTTTTCAATTCCTCATGGGTAAGTTGAATCCTGCCTCCCTTCCAAGAGATGATGTATTGCTTTCTGCATCCCACTGTGAAGAGTGACATGGAGGGGTCTGGAAAAGCGAAAATTCTGTCTTACCTGTGAATTTTCATTTGAGGGTGCTCCATGTCAGACAGCCTGACCCTCCCTCAGAGGATTGCATTATGTCCAAGTTTTTTTCTGGCTATTACTCACTTTATAAGTAGTTTGGAAAGGGAAGGAAGGTGCTCCTCTAGGAAATCCCTAAATTTCATTTCAAGACTGCTGCAGATGGTTTGAATTGAATAGCACTTTTAAACTTGTATCGTATTTTTCAGCTTTGGAAGCTGTTAGAGTGAACACTTCCTGAGGGGCGGTTGCACACCCATGCTTAGGCCTTGTCTTCACTTACCGGAGGGTCCGGCGGCACGCAATCGATGTTCTGGGATCAATTTATCGCGTCTGGTTATGACGCGATAAATCGATCCCGGATCGATCCCGGAAGTGCTCACAGTCGGCGCCGGTACTCCAGCTCGCCGAGAGGAGTACACGGCATCGACTGGGGGAGACTTCCTGCCGCGTCTGGACTGCGGTAAGTTCGGACTAAGGTACTTCGAATTCAGCTACGTTATTAACGTAGCTGAATTTGCATACCTTAGTCCGAAGTGGGGACTTAGTGGGGACCAGGCCTTAGAGTGAAGTCTGGTCTGCTTCTATTTGCCATGGAAATGGAGAAGGCCCCACTCTAAAGACTCTCTGATATGAAAGGTCCTAGAATAAAAATTCACAGGTAAGACAAACATTTCCCTTTTCCCCTCCTCAGTGACAATTAGCTGGAGTTATAATATCCATCCACTGACTGAACACATTCAGTATCCTTTAAATATTTGCTTCCTTGCTTGTATGTAAATCCGCCCCATATATGCTCCTGTACCCCATCACTTGCCTCCTCACCTCACATCTTCATCTCTGACCTTCTATAATTCCTTCCTTGAAACTTTATTTACAAAAGGCAGTTCTTCCTGGACATCACAAAAACACTACTCACTGTTTACAACGTGGCAATATACTCCTGGATTTTCTTAGATTCATTCCCCACACATTAGCCAACTGAAATGAATGTAACTGAAGATAGTTTTTGATCTGTTACTTTTAACTTTCACAAACACTTACCCAAACATTTTAGGATGATTACGTTGCCTGAAGTACACTCTTCTCTAAGATGAAAAGACAGTAATATTAGTTCCTAAGCATGCTCTTTGGTTTCTCAAATTTCTGGGATATATATCTGGTTTCATATTTAGGGTCTAATTAAAAGAAAAGACACTGAATGTTGTATGTGCGCATATATATATATATATATATATATATATATATATATATATGCATGCAGAAATACCCTGTGTGTGTAGGTATGTGCATTTGTATGAGTATATAGATCTCAGAATATATCTACAGATGAATGAAGGGCCTGATCCAAAGTCCATTGAAGTCAATTGGAGTCTTTAGTTTGATTTTAATGGGCTTTGGATCAAGCCCCTAATACACATGAACTCTCATTCTTTGGGGAACAAGTAGTGAAGCTGCCACTGAACCTGGGTCTCTGCTATCTGACAGCATGAAACACTTATGAAGGCCTACATGCCTGAGAAAAGGTGTAACTTATTGAGAAAATAAGCCAACAAACTTAATCTATTAACAATTCTTATTCCGTTACTTAGACCATTTCTATCAACATATATACTCTGATTTGCTTAGTAAGTTTCCTCTATTTAACTAAATAATCTGAAACATACCTTAAGTATGATGCATTGTGTAAGGCTGTCACGTGATCAGCTGATGACCAATGACTGACAGAAACAAAATGTCTTTGAAACTCCTCTTCGATTGCAGCCACAGGTAGGTAACCTGAACTTATGTAACTGCAAAAAAATAAAAAAAATAAACTCAGCTTGCTGATACAGAATTTCCAATAATACTTTTAAATGATTCAGTGGGGGTATTACTAAAAGATTCAAAGTAGCAAATATATCAGTCTGATGCTAACAGCATATAAAGCAATACAGTCATCTCTCACAAAGGAGGCTATTTGCCTTATCATGCCTGCATGGAACTGCCATTAATACATATGGAAGTTACACACACTGAGAACAGAATAGAGTCCCTAAATTGACAGAGAAAATAGGTTTTACTTTAATTTTGTACTGAACTTTTTATCTTTAATTGGTCAGTACATTTTCTGTAACACTAACATATATTTCTTCTTCTCCCTCTAGGATAAGACTTAGTTTTTATAGTAG
The DNA here is from genome assembly GCF_027887155.1 of Malaclemys terrapin pileata. NCBI lineage: Eukaryota > Metazoa > Chordata > Testudines > Emydidae > Malaclemys > Malaclemys terrapin. Next base: position 196,308,755 of record NC_071505.1, read on the forward strand.
AAGAGGTAAAAAAATTGTAATGAGTTTTTTTTATTCAACAAATTTTGCTTTTCTTTCAGTTTACAAATTTTCACAGAGAAGAGTGTGAATTTTTTTTCAGATTTTTTCAAATAATTCTTGGTCTATAGATCACTTGTGACTAGCTCATTCTGAATAGTTGTTACTGAAATTCAAGCTGTTTTGGTTATACTTAATTGGACACTAAGTCACTTGATATTTATGTACCGATCAGATATGTGTACATTTTAGAATCAGTTTTCTGGTGCAAATACTCACTTATTTTCAAATTTTCCCTTTAATAAATATTCTCCAATAGTTACTTAAATTTTTCAGTTTCCATCAAGTAAACACATTTGCTAGGATATTCATGGGAAGCAAACACAGAAGGGATGGGAACACAATCAAGGTGAGTTACTTTAAAATTTGAATCAATATTCCCTGAAACTCTTTTGCTGTAATTTCCCTAGTTCTAGGCTGAAGTTTGTTGCATGTGATCTGACTGAATAGAGGTGGACAGTATCTGCTGCATTACAGCTTATAGGAAATATCAGTTCAGTGAAAAAACATTGTGTGGTGAAATTTGAATCTGGGGGTGAACATTCCAGCAGCATGGCACAGCAGGCTCTTATTTCCTTAGGGCCACATCCTGCTGTCTGCTGTGCAGGTGTGCTGGGGAGCAGCACAGAAGCATTAGCACCTAATAGGAACTTGTTACTGTGCCGGTTGGTACATCACAGCCCCAAAGGGGCATTGTCTGACAAATAAGGGCATGAGCAGATCCCTATCTGGTTAGCTTGCATGCTACCTTCTATCATATCTGCCAGCCAGGGACCCTGCTCATGAGAACGTAAGAATGGCCATAGTGGGTCACACCAATGGTCCATTTAGCCCAGTATCCTGTCTTCTGAAAGTGGCCAATGCCAGGTGCTTCAGAGGGAATTAACAGAACAGGGCAATTATCGAGTCATCCATCCTCTGTCATCCAGTCCCAGCTTCTGGGAACACCAATTTGCTCCCCAAGGTGCAACACAGTTGAATATCCTGGGCCATCTTGTCCTTCGTCAACAGGAAGTATAGCTCTGACCACTCCACTATCCCAGTCCTATCCCCAGCAGTGTGGCTCCTATCAATGAGAGGAGGATTTTCCTATTCAAGCAGTCTCTTTGGTGCTAGTCCGTCCACTCTGTAGTATATTTTGAAAATAAAACTTCCTGACTTCACCTCTTTTATGTTGAATAGTGAAGTAGTATTTTATCCTAATACCTGTGATCATTTGTTTTAGTAATCTTTACATTAATACTAACACTGTATAAAAATCAGAGTAGATTCATTATACAAGATAACTTAAAGCATTCTGGTCACATTATAGGGAATGCCATTAAAATGTCAGTACTGAATTGTCTCCTGCAAGAATGAAGCTGGTCTGTGCAGTAGATAGAGCTTTCTCAGGGGGTGTCCAAGCCTGGCAAGTAGCACTTCCCACCATAGAAGTTTATTTAAAATGTCATTTAGAGACGCCAACATTTTTATTCAATACCTTGAGAAACCTAAGCGTTTACATGTAGCATTTCCATTCTCATCGTTCCAGTCATCTGAGCAGACAGTCCTCCAGGAACCAAAAGTAAACACCTGAAGCACTGCCTTCTTTCCACTCAGCCTGACTGAGGGATTCAGAAAAACACAAAAAGCACCAATAAGAAGTTAATAAAAACCACTGAGAAGTCTATCAAGTGCAAAACAGTGTAAGCAAATCACCATGGCTTCTGTATCTTTTGGTTCATTCTGTCTGTATTACTTGTCTCTTTTGAACACTTGTTTCTTTGAGATAATTCACCTGTATCTTTTTCCAAATAGAAAATTGATTTTCCTTTACCTTCTTCACTACTTGACAATATACCAAGGGACACCCAGCAAATGCAGCTTCATCAGTGCAGCCTGACGTACCTGGCAAATCCCCACATAAATGGACATGGATTCAGAATGTTTTCGCCAGAATTCTAGAGATTAATGGCCTGACTTTCAGAGTTTCTTGGCAAGTAAATGCCATTTGAAATCAATGGGAGCTGCATGTGCTCAGAACCTCCAAAAATCAAGCCCAAGCTGAGTAGCTTTGAAAAATGTAATTAAAAGTAATTGTTGCTGTATTAGCAGCATGACATAGTTGTAGGAACATAGGATTGGACATGTCTGATCATTACTTCAAGCCTGATCTCCCAAGGATCCCTTTGTGGAGATCTCTTTGCATTATCACCTCTGATGGAAGGGATCTTGGGGACTGTGGAGGGAAAATGGAGATACAACTTTGGGAGCTGCAGTGCTCTCTCTACTGGCCACCTGCCATGAGCCAGCACAACTTCCGCTGGAGCAGTGCTTCTAAAGGCTGGGTTCTATGGGCTGTTTAGCAGAAGATTCAGAGTGGGCCCAGAGGGAGATAATACAGCTCGGAGTTTATTTTTTTCCTGACCAGATTTTCAGGGAGAAGTCCCACATACTGTGTACAATTCTGGTCTCCCATGTTTAAGAAAGATTAATTCAAACTGGAACAGGTGCAGAGAAGAGCTACTAGGATGATCCAAGGAATGGAAACTCTACCTTATGAGAGCAGAGTCCAAGAGCTTGGCTTGTTTAGCCTAAGCTAAAGAAGGCTGAGGGGAGATATGATTGCTCTCTATAAATACATCAGAGGGATAAATTCCAGGGAGGGAGAGGAGTTATTTAAGTTAAGACCCAATGTTGACACAAGAACAAATGATATAAACTGGCCAGCAACAAGTTTAGGCTTGAGATAAGGTGAAGGTTTCTAACCATCAAAAGAGTGAGGTTCTGGAGCAGCCTTCAAAGGGGAATCAGTGGGGTAGGGGGGAACCTAACTGGCTTCAAGACTGAGCTTGATAAGTTTATGGAGGGGATGGTATGAGAGGACTGCCTACAAAGGCATGTAACCGATCTGTGACTGCTCGTAGCAAATATCTCCAATGGCTGGTGATGGGATACTAGATGGGGAGGGCTCTGAGTTACTACAGAGAATTCTTTCCCAGGTGTCTGGCTAGTGGGTATTGCTCACATGCTCAGAGTCTAACTGATCGCCATATATGGGATCAGACAGGAATTTTTCCTCAGTTCAGATTGGCAGAGACCCTGGGGTTTTTTTGCTTCCTCTGCAGCATGGGGCACAAGTCCGTTGTAGGTTTAAATTAGTGTAAATGGTGAATTCTCTGTAGCTTGAAGTCTTTAAATCATGATTTGAGGACTTCAGTAAATCAGCCAGAGGTTGGAGTCTATTACAGCAGTGAGTGTGTGAGGTTCCGTGACCTGCAATGTGCAGGAGGTCAGACGAGATGATCACGATAGTCCTTCCTAGCCTTGAAGTCTATGAGTCTAATAGATCAGGGGATGATCTGTAGAACACAAAACCTCCCCTGCTTCATCCATTCTTATCCCCACATTTTGCTACAACATGGCACATGCTCTGCTGCCAAGAAAAGTTAGTAGTGACTCATAATAGAATAAAAAATACCGCAGCTGTATTCATCCTCTCCTCCTTTACAGTTAAAGACACCATCACACCTTGCTGATTGCTGGATACATTTGAAGGACGATCTGCATCGAAACTTCCCAATGCAGTTGTACTGGACTGCCAGGAATTAAAGAGAACATATTAACATGATCACATCAGGATAGTAATTTGTGTGCTTGAAGTATTTTTTTTTCTTACTTTGATTATATAGTCCCACTTTTGTGTTGTTTATGAAAAGACAACCCTTGTATTCTGGGAATGTTGAAATACAATCTGGAGGTTGCTACACAATGCTGTTAAATTTATCCATTGGTAATGGCAATTACACCTCTACCCCAATATAACATGACCCGATATAACATGAATTCGGATATAATGCGGTAAAGCAGCGCTCTGGGGGAGCGGGGCCAGGGCCGGCTCTAGGCACCAGCCCTCCAAGCACGTGCTTGGGGCGGCACTTTCTAAGAGGCGGCATTCCGGCCTCCCTTTTTTATTTTTATTTTTTATTTTTTTGCTTGAGGCGGCATTGCCGGGAGCCGGCCCCGGCCCAGCCACTCGCCCTGCTAGTGGGAGCTGGGATCCGCGCCCCCTGCCCAGCCCGGCGGCACCCTGTACAGCGCTGCCCTGGGGAGACTCAGCGCGGCAGCGGCAGCAGGACCCCATCTCCCTCCCTGCACCCCGGGCGCCGCTTCCCTTCCCTCCCCCCCCACTCCAGGAGCCCCTCTCGCGGCCGCTGCAGCCCGGGCTGCGGCGGTGGCTAGAGGGGCTCCCGGAGTGTGTGAGGAGCGGGGGGGAGGAAGGGGAGGGAAGCAGCGCCCGGGATGCAGGGAGGGAGATGGGGTCCTGCTGCCCCTGCCGCGCCGAGTCTTCCCTTCCCCCCCCCCCCCGCCACTCCTCACACACTCTGGGAGCCCCTCTAGCCACCGCCGCAGCCCGGCTGGGTTGGGGAAAGGACGTTAGGGGCTCCCGGAGTGTGTGAGGAACGCGGAGGGAGAGAAGCGGCGCCCTCTGGAGCCGAGCCCAGGCTGCGGTGGAGGTGAGAGGGGTTCTCAGAGTCAGGGCCGCCCGGGGATGGGGGCAAGTGGGGCAATTTGCCCCAGGCCCCGGGTATGTCCAAGCCTCCCCCCGCCTCCGTCTTCCCCCATCCCCCGGCATCTCAGCCGATAAGGGGGCCGGGCTGCAAGCTGCGGCCGAGCGGCGGGAACTCAGGCCCCGCTGGAGACACCAGGCAGCTGCAGCGATGTTTGGGAGGGGGTAAGTGGCATGGTAAGGGGCCGGGGCACCCCCGACCCCATCCCCCACAACCCTGACCCCCAGCTCCGAGCCCAGCCCCTCTGAGCCGGACACCCCCGACCCCATCCCCCCCACAGCCCTGACCCCCAGCGCCGAGCCCAGCCCCTCTGAGCCGGACACCCCCCAACCCCATCTCCCCACAGCCCTGAGCCCAGCCCCTGTGAGCCGGGTACCCCCCAACCCAGAGCCCAGCTCCCCACCTAGCCCTGGGCAACAGCAGCACCACCCCCAGGCAGCGACAGCCCATTGGCACCAACCATCACCATCACCCAGCAACAGCCCATTATGTAATTGCAAATGTATACATACCATTAAAGCATTTAATGTTTTTAAATAATGTATTTAGTGTATTTTCAAATTATTACAAATTAATTTTTGAATCTATTTCACTAGTTATTTTTTACATTTCCAAATACAGGTTACGATAGTATTGCAACTTTTTTTTATGGAAGGGGCCCCCGAAATTGCTTTGCCCCAGGCCCCCTGAATTCTCTGGGCGGCCATGCCCAGAGTGTGTGAGGAGCCGGGGAGGTAGAGAAGTGGGGTCCCCTGGAGCCAAGCCCGGGCTGCAGTGGCGGCGAGAGGGGCTCCCGGAGTGTGTGAGGAGATGAGCAGCTGGCTGGGCTCATCAGTGCTGAGCAGGTAGCCCCGCAGCCGGAGATCCTCGCCTTCCCGCCCACCGGGGCTGGGCCAGGGCACGGTGAGGCTGAAGAGCAGCAGGTCCGGGGGGCTTTCCAGGTCCTCGGCTGCCAGCAAGTCAGGGGTGAGGGCGGTTAGCACAAACTGATACACCTTGGCCACCAGCAGCGCCGCAAAGCCCAGGAAGGGGCCGTGTTCTCCGCGCCACCCCGCAGCCGCACTGCCACCTGGAAGTACTCCCACTCCGCGCCGCCCAGCAGCTCCACCCGCATGGGGACAGAGTCACGGCTGGGCCAGGGCTTGGCCGCCGTGTGCTGGTAGCGGATCCCACGTTTGGGGGGGAACCCAGTGCTGAGGTGGCAGGGGGTGTGGGTGGGGGGAGCCACTGGTGGGCTGGGGGGGGGCAGCCAAAAATTTTTTTGCTTGGGGCAGCAAAAAACCTAGAGCCGGCCCTGAGCGAGGCTGTGCACTCTGGTGGATCAAAGCAAGTTCGATATAACGCAGTTTCACCTATAACGCAGGAAGATTTTTTGGCTCCCGAGGACAGCGTTCTATCGGGGTAGAGGTGTATAGTGAAACAGCATTGTTGTCAATTATGGCTCCTTTCCAACTTCTCTAATCCCCAGTTTATGTTTCATTATAGGGAGAGATTCTGGGTCTGGTATATATGACTGGCTCCACATCAGCAAAGAAGGAAAGGAGAACCTCCTCAGAGCTGCAGTGCAGAGTTGTTTCCTCCCATTTGTATCTCAGCCTTGTAAGCCTATGAATTTTCTGGATGTGAAGGTGTCGCTATAGCACTAACAAATTCTGCGTCTGCACTTGTGCAGGTGTGACCTTCCAGTTTCAACTAAGCTCATTCTTTTTCTTGTTCTCATCTTTTTGGGTTGGGGAAAGGACGTTAGAGCACTCAAACACAGTGATGTCAGTCTTTTGTTAGTATATAAGAAACATACAGGACAAAAAATGACATTGTCTAAAGCCACATCCAGTCTCTATTCCTCAACCACACAGGCTGCTTAAATGTTTGGTTTTTGAATGGGGATCATTATGTCGAATCACTGACGTCTGTGTTTTCAGGCAGTTATGTCTTCAATTACAGTATTTGCCTTGAAGGTTTCTTACTGTTTCAGGTTTCCCAGTGTTGTGAATGTAGGTTATGCCAATGGTCTCTCTTGTGTGCCAGATCAATTTTGTTCATACAGGTAAATAAAATTTCAAGTCATCACACCAAAAGGATTTTTTACTTCAGTAAACTATTTTGGGTCAGTTTAATTCGATTCTCAGTAAAAGACTCATGAAAAATTAAGTGCTTGAATGGTTAATTGAGAACCTAATAAATAACTAATTGTACTCACCACCCAGGCCAATGGCAACTGCTAGGATTACTACAAGTAATAAAACAAGGATAAATGGAAGAATCCTTAGTGAGACTAAAACATGGCACTTCGATGATGGCTGGATAGCTCCTAGAAACCAAAAAGAAAAGTGAGAAACAGCAGCTTCTATGACATAAACACACTTAGATTTTTAGTGAAAACATTTTTTAAATTTAAAATAGACTCAAGTAGTAACAGCTCCGTTCATTTCATGGCATGGCCTGATCCTTTGAGGTGCCGACTAACTTGTGTAAGGAGTTGAGAGCACTCGGAACCTTGCAAGCGGTGGGCTGCACATTAGGACTGGACCCATAGCCCATTGAAAGCAAAGGAAAGACTCCCTTTGCCTTTGATGGGTTAGAATCAGGCCCTGAGTGGTTAGGGTAGGCAACCTATGGCATGTGTGCTGAAGGCGGCACGCGAGCTGATTTTCAGTGGCACTCACACTACCCAGGTTCTGGCCACTGGTCCAAGGCGCTCTGCATTTTAATTTAATTTTAAATGAAGCTTCTTAAAAATTTTAAAAACCTTATTTACTTTACATACAATAGTTTAATTATATATTATAGACTTATAGAAAGAGACCTTCAAAAACGTTAAAATGTATTACCGGAGCGCGAAACCTTAAATTAGAGTGAATAAATGAAGACTGCACACCACTTCTGAAAGGTTGCTGACCCCTGGGTTAGGCTGAGCCCCAGTGAACTCAAAACTTGACTTCTAAACCTTCTGATTTTCATGATCAGGAAGATAAAAAGTATATGTCTCTCTCTAAAGAGTTAAATGACTCTGAGAAAAGAAAATTCAGAATTGTGTGTAGGATAAAGTGTAGGATCTACTCAGAATTTTAGAATAGATTATAAAACTCTCAAATGGAGGGGAAAAAATTCTCTTCTAATTCTCTAAGAATTAATGGCTCTGAATGTCACTTTTATGAAAACTTCTGCCAAAAATGTCTTCTGAATCTCTCCTGTATCAGCTTAGTACTTCTGAGGCTCACTGTTACCATCATCTCTGGCTGGATACTACATTGTGTGCTGTATTCAGGACAACTGAAATCCAGTGAAGAGGAAGGAGGTGGTATGGCTCCACTTGTGACAGTGAGGAAGTAAGCCTAGCTGCAGCACACTGCATTCCCTACAGTTTGACGAATAAAGATTCAGAGCAAAAGACTGGAAGTGAATAAGAGATGCTAAAGATTGAAACAGAGGCAGGACAGAATCAAGAGAAGGACAAAACCGGCCAGTATTTTGGAAGAGCTGATAGACAGGCCCACATATAAAGGAGATGGCAGAAGAAAGCGAAAGTTCAGGGCAAGAATAGAGCTCTAATTTTTTGGTTTTTGAAGCAAGGCTAATTGGAGCAAAAGCGTTAGAAATGTAGATGTAGAAAACTGCACCCAAAATTAGAAGCGATTTTTTGCAAATTTGAGCCTTATTGACTCGGTGAAAGTCACACAGCAAATCAATGGTAGAGGCAGGAATAGAGGCCCAGCCTATTCCTGTGAAATGGATTAAAGAACAGGAATCCATAGCAATGGATCAACAAGAGAAGCAACAGTTTCCACTGAACATAATGGATGGCTTTGTGTAAAAATATATATATATATATATATATATATATATATATATATATATATATATATATATATATAATTATTCTGGTTTGACATACAAAGGCCAAAGCAAGTGTAAATAATAGAAAGGTGCCATTTACATATACAGGAGGTCTTCAGTTTTGATTCATGCAGCTGTGCCCACCCTACCCCTAAACTTACCTTTGAATTTTGGATTTGCAGAAACTTGAAGCTCAGACAAAACTGCTGAGTTTCATCCAGTTTCGTGTAAACTCACAAACAAATCCAATTTCACTCAAACCTGTTCAGTAGAAATTGAGCGAATCTCTTAGACAAATAAAATGTGAAATCAGATACATTTTATCTGGCTTCTGGTGTCATAATGAATATTTTGCAGAGCTGTCATAAACAGTCTATGCATAAATTAATATTGCTTTACCTATGACCTTAGGTCTGATTCTGCTCCCATTGAAGTTAATGTGTGTTTTGTCACTGGTTTCAATGAGAACAAGATCAGGCCTGTAGAATGTAACCAAAATGCATACTGTACTATCCGTGACCTACTCTGCTGCATTGCCTTTTTCTAATGATATGGATTTCCAGACTTGGAAGGTTTCATATAAAACATTCAGAATTGTGTCATATCTGAAGTAAGAAACAAATAAGCTACAACCTGGATGAAACTTTATGAATAATGCAGCCTTGCAAAAGTGTCATGGAAACATATCCGCCCAGGCAAAAAATGTCCTCACCCACTCTCACCCTGAGAAGCTAGTGAAAAAAATAAGTGCTACTTTCTCACCAATAAAAAAAATGTACCCTGTTTGTGTAAGTATTGTTTTGCAAGGCTAAATTACTACATAAACCAGGAGTAGTCAATAGGCAGACCACAGGCCAAATCTGAACAGCCAGATGCCATTGAAAGGACCCTGAAATCTTTTTATTTACTTATTATCATTGTTATTATTTTTTTCTCTGGAGTCTGGACCTTCACCAATAAATTTGGATGATGACAAAAAATCATTGATTACCCCTGACTGTACATATCACAAAAGTATGTAGAATCCCTACCAAGTCCATTTGCACTGGGATCTACTTTTGCTTGTTGTATGCTGAAAAATCTTTTGTAGAAAAAATGAACTTCAGCTACTGGCAATTTGTCTTCAGTATCAGAGGTGATTTCAGGATTTCCAGTATTGGGATTAGTCTCCAGTACCTGGACCAACAAAGAACAGAAGTCACTTTTAAAACCAACTGCTCTTTCTCCTCATACCACCCCTAGTGCCTTTCTACGGGTGATGATTTTTTTTGTTGAGGGGCCCTGTTTTGCGCACACTTTTGGAATGAACAGCTGATACAAAGCAAATCCAGGGACAGCTTTCAGGCCTGCTCTCTGTTTGCCTAAATATGGCCTCATCCAGCAAGATGCTGAGCACCTCCTATGTGTTACCGAGGAGCTCCTGCAATTCCCATTGACTTCAGTGAGAGTCGGGGCACTCAGCAACTTGCACAAATGGACCGCTAATTAGCAAGCATTGACCAGCAATTTACCGAAACTAAAATGTTGCTTGAGTCTGCTTATAACCACAGTTATTTAGAGTAATTCATTCACCACATCAAGAAATTCTGACAAGTTCCTTCTTTAAATGTCAAAGCATTTTCCACAGGGTGCTTTTTAATTGCTACTGTAAGTACTGTAAAGGAAAGTACAAGTTACGAACTGTGCAAAGCCTGCTCTGATCTGTCGGACTTCCCATTTAGCTTATGCTGAAGAACCTTTGAGTGTTGTATGCAGATCACAAACTGAAATTAAAATGTAATTCTGGGTAAATAAACCTTATGTTTTAAAATTAACATGAAGGTATAGGATACAGATAGGATACAGAAAACTTCAGTATCTGGTCCGGGAGGCTCTGTATAATCAATGACATAGTGGGTCTGATTCTGCACTCACACTGGTGTAAATCAGGAGTAAATGCATTAAAGTCAGAGGCGCTAGTGTACTGTAAATCCACAATATCAGGCCCAGTAAATTTTTGCCTTAGACAAAGTATAATTCATCTTTACCACCAACTTTTAGGGAACATAGAATATCTTTTCACCATCTAGCAAGCATTACCTATCAAAATACAACTTTTCTCTTATTTTATCAGATATACTAGACAGTCCTGGTAACTAAAAATGTCAAGAGGCATTATATGAACTGCTGTTTTTAGGGCAGAAATAAGGAAACAGCATCCTTCTGCAAATGATTTCTGAACCTAAAGAATACCTTCATTGCTAAATGTGTTGTGCTCTGGAAATAAAACAGCATTAAGATGCATGACATACAGCTACAAAATGTTAGAATCATTATTTACTCTGGCCTAGGGTGTTACTCACCTCTTCTTGAGACGTCATGGTTAAAAACAAAAATATGTTCTCTTTTCATTATAGTAATAAGCCAGAGGGAAATCTAGTTGTTATTAAACCAGTCCACTCAGGAAATATTTTCATCAAACCACCCAGAATTGCCGGCTCAACCACTGTAGCAAATGACATTATTACTGTAGTCTGTGTAATTCAACCTGGTCGTAGATATCAGGTAGCCTAGGATGACATAGCTATGGATACCAGGAAGGCAAAAACTCAGCAACCCTTTTAATCAGTGTAATCAGGTAAGGTAATATTGTGGTATTTGTAAACCTTTTCATGAACCTGTCTGAGAGGAAACTCTCCAAAGATTAAGTCACAGGTATGCTTGCTTGTTCCATTTATACTAAATAAAGTGGCTGGAGAAAAGCAAATGCCAGAATTCTGGGCTCTGGTGAAAGAGCCCCTCAAACCTAGTCAGTTTGGCAAACCAGGCCCTTTACCTGGCTGCACTGCTCTTTGTGAATTTGGTGTGCTCGTTGCTAAATGCACCCACCAGGCATGAGGCAAAGAGCAAACCAAAAGATAGTTCCCAGGATAGATCTGCATTTTAACTATGAAAGAATTCCACTTCCATAATTCTGAAAATTGTGCACTTGAGCCAATGGGAAAATTCTACCTGCTCTAAACTTAGAAGCTCATGGAGCAGCTGAAATGAAAAATCCTGGTCAGAATAACAGTATAGTCGTGATCATGTTTTGATCTTTTTTTTTTTTTTTAGGGGGGTACAGGAGGTTGTGAAGCAAGCCAAAGAGCCATGCTGGTATGTATACGTGAAAACAGGGCTACTGAGAGACTGTGGCTTCCCCAATGAGAGTGCTAATATTTTAGAGTAGTTTGTGGCATTTACTAATGATGGGAGAATCTCAGAAGTTTCAGAGGAATCTTATTCAAACTTGGCTCTGCAAGATCAGAGTTGAACAAGAAAAGAAAAGGAGGTTGTACAATATTTCTGATACTTTCTCCTCTTAGCCAGGACAGCTTTGTGACAAGAACAGCTTTATTACCTTATTTTGGCAGTTCTGCTTCTGATCATTGCAGGAATTAGGAAGCAGAGGCATTTAAAAAAATGAGAAAAAAAGAAAGAAAACTGATCAAAAAGGTTCAGTCTGGGTTCACTTAGAGGCAGGAGTGAAAGCAGAATTGGTTTGTCTACACATGGAAATGACTAATATTTCTCTTTTTTCCTAGCGTACTGAGCAAGATCATGGGTTTGATCCTTGGCTGCCCTGAGCTCAGCTTCGGAAGACCTGGGTTTAATTCCCCACTATGCCTGAGGGGAGGCTGTTAGGGAACTAGTCACAACTCCCTGATTCTCAGCCACTAGGACCTGGGGTAAGTTAAAATTTCCAGGGTCAGGTGTGGAGGCATCTTCAACTGACATAAGGGCCCTCAGGAACCTTACAGCAGTGGAGAATCAGGTATAGCAAAGGTTTGCTTTACCATGCCCTCTCCTGTTCCTTGATAACCCTTTTCCTCTCCTAGCCCCTGACATACACTCTGCCCCCCACCCCTTGTGCCAGGAGGGACATAGCAGCACAGAGGCAGGGGAGATTCAGTGGAGATTCCCCTCACATGGAGAATTTTTCTGGGCAATCTCTGGCCATTTTAAACTCACTTTGTAGTGTGTAAACTGGAGAATCTGACATCCTGTCTCTCCCTGCTGCTGGGTCATCAAGGGAATGCTTTAGTTTATCCAGTATATCATTGGTCTTAGTGCTTTATTGCCAAGAGCAGCACAAGCTGGAAGTACAACTTTTCCCATACTGCTTAACCTATGTGCTTTGAACCTGACCTGGAGGAGCCACCTTTAAAGGAGAAATCATATTTCAGCCTCCATGCTCATTCAGTTCTTAGCCTCTTTGATGGGGATGCCAACAAGGGGCCCAGTTGTGGTGCTGGCTCTGTGAGGAGGAAATGTGTCCACTAAGAACCGGGTTCAGACCACCAACTGATTTCACGTATGCCACTGAACAACCAATGCATGACAACAGCTCATGCTCACTGACTCATTACTGCCTTGGGGTGCATTTAAAATGATCTGAAAGTGAGAGATTCAGTTCCCTGCAATTAGCAAATTTGCACTGACTACGCATTGTGCTATACTGTGGACATATACTAGGTTAGTCTTATTTTGCTACAGTCTATGGCAGGCAGACAAAGACTGCATATATTTCTTGCCTTTCAACCACCCTAAAGTAAAAGTGCAAAGACTAACATGCTATGAAAACAGGATATCAGCTTTTGTCAAAAAGATCACAAGGGGTTTGAGGTTTTTTATCTTAGCAGCCTCTCTCTCTGTCTCTCTCTACTAATTTCTGCCTGTACTGAACATACATTCACAGGAGGAGTGGAAGAGATGGCAGTGGCTGAAACACAACTATATTCGAAGGTCTTGAACAAAGTCAAAAACAGAAGCACCTGCGCTTTACTGGAATCCCTCTTATCTATGGGATTCCCTGCACATATAGCGTGAGTAGTATTTTTAAGTTACCTCAATATATTAAAAGAATTTTCTCATAAAAACTTGAACATAGACAGCTTGCATTTTTAACAGAGAAAACAGCCAACTGCTTGACACAGATGTTTCTGTATGTGGATAAGATATCATGTTTTGGGCTTAATTTATAGCATTTTGTGGCATATTGATTTTATCCTAAAAAGAACCTACTGTGCATCCATTTTTAATATCTAAATCTAAAAACTATCCACTTTTGGGTTGAGAGATTGTAAAACTTGTTAAACACTCGATGTGCTCAGTTATCTCCCACAGTATTACCAGAAACAAGTCACATTTTTCATTCATCAAATTTGCTGTAACACAGTTAAGTTTAAAGACACCTTTTAGCCTATGCTGGCTTCTACGACACAGCAAAGGCATCTTACCACATGTAGGACATTAGAGACTGGGTTTACTTTTCACAAAACATCATTTTCCTGTTTATAAATATCATATAAAACTATTCAACACAACTGTCATTTTTACTCTTTTTATTCCATAAAGAATTTTTCTCAGTTTAGGATCATGTTAAAAAATTACACACCAAAGGGGAGAGGGGAAAATAGTATCTCCATGAAAAATACGAAAGCGCCAAATGCTGTTCTCAGTTGTACTGGCAACCCCTGTGAGGGAGCAGTGTAACTGGGGGCAGAATCTGACTCTGCATTAAAGAAAAATGCAGTATGAAGGTCACTTGTTTCCTAAACATCTTCAGATGAGATAAGCACATTTTATGTGAGATTTTCAAAGGGACATGGGGGAATCTAGGGCCTCAATTCAGTGGCAGTTGGGCAGTTTAATTTTCCTATGTGCCTTTGAAAATCTCATCCTTCAAAAATTTACTCCCTTTTCTGCAAATTCTTAACATGTGTGTGTGTATGTGTGTGTGAGAGAGAGAGAGACAGAGAGTGAAATAAGGATCCATCAATGTGAATTTAAAACTGACTACAATACATCTTCATAACCATATATATATATATATATGTTGGCTTCTTATTGAAAATAAAACCAATCAGTGAAGCAACTATGTCTGAAAAGGTTCAGTATCAAAAGTGTTGAATTAATTTTCTAAAGAGCCCTCTATTTTTGGGTGCCAACTTTAGACACCTTGGGCCTGACTTCAGAGGTACTGAGTTCCCGTTGCTCCCATTAATGTCAATTGAAATTTTGGGGACACAGCTCTTTTCAAAATCTGGCTCACGGTCTCTCCCATCAGGCATCCCAAAACTGAGACACCCCAAATGAGTGGTCAGTTTTGAAAATTTTTGGCTCTGAGGTCTAAATTCTTCAAATCTTCTTTAAAGCACAGTGGTGCTACCTATGGAGTGTATTTGTGCTTTCTAGTGTAAAGGAAACAGTTAGCTAAATAGTCAAAGTGCTGAGCAAGTTTGGATAAAATTTAAAAAGTAGCCTGGATGTTTGCCTAAAATTTGAACTGAACAACTTTCTCAGCTTAGAAACTTTGGTTATTATTTTTAAAACGTTTGCATGTGTTTTCAGTTCCTGATTTCAGCCATTCAGCATTCCTGGCCTGGCCAAAACCAGGTTGTGTTGGAAATATCATAAGATAGCCTGATCTTACACGATTCAGAGCTGCAGTGCCATAATCTCTTTTACCCTAAGGCCCCTTTACATCTGAGCAGTTTAAAGGTGCATTAGTATAAATGGGAATCAGGCAGAATCTCAGCAACACATTAACCCCCAAGTCCAGGCTTATACAGTACTAATTGTTATTAGCATTTCCAGACAGGGATCTGGTAGTTTATTCTTCTTCTAAAACAGTACTTTAAAATATATATATGTAAGAACTCGTCTGCTTTTTGTTTGAGAGAGATGTGTAGACATAGGATCCATTTTTGCATTAAATTGCCTTATTGCCTATTATTTGCTTTGTGGAAGTCATAAGCCAGGATGCCACCATGCACGGTGCTACACAAACACAAAAAAAACCCAGTCACTGCCTCAATAAGCTTACAGTCCTAATATGAGCTGAGACAACTGGTAGATACAGACTGGCACAGGGAAACAATGAGACAATGCTGATTTGGTATGATAGGCAGAGGTCTCAGCACCCCAGCTGCCTAGCCATTTGTCCATTTTTTATAAGCCTAATGGCAAAGGATAGTTTTAAGGAGGAAAATGAAGGAGAACAATGATTTGGCTTTGTAGATGTTGACCGGGAGCATTCCCAAGAGTTGGAGGTTGCATGGGAGAAAGAACAAAAGCTCGTTTGAAAACTGACGGAGGCTGGCATTGGCAAAGAGAAGGCAGGAGTCGACCTCTTGATAGTGTATGGGAGATGATAGGTAGGGTAGGGATAGCTGGTGAAGGGCCTTGGAAGTGAAAACAAGCTGCTTATGCGTGATGCTATGGAGAAAGGGGAGCCAGTGGAGGGAGGCAAAGAGAGGGGTGACATGGTCAAAGCAACCAATGATCTTAACAGCAGCATTCTGAATGGATATGAGTGGGTAAGACTGCATTTGTCAAGGCCAAAGAGAAGGATGTTGCAGTAATCGAGACACGAGATAATGAGAGCCTGGACAAGAGTGTTAGCGGTGAGGATGGATGAGAAAGGCCATACCTTAGAGATGTTGTGCAGAAAGGATCAACAAGATTTGCACATAGTTAGGACATAAGGTCCTAGAGACAGGTCTGAGTCATTCAAAATTGACACCCAGTTTACTGGCCTGAGTGACAGGAAGGATTGTGGTGGTGTCCACAGTGCTCAAGAAAGAAAGTAGCGGGGAGGGCTTGGGGGGGAAAGATTAAGAGTTGTATTTTGGCCATGTTGAGCCTTCAGTAATAAAAGGACACAGCACGTCATATGTAAGTAATACATTTAATTATTTATTTACAAATCCACATACAATTTTTCTCCCTGGGACGAGGAAGACAGAAAAAAGTACATGAAACCAGTCACACTGTTTAATGCGCTGCTGGAAGGAGCACAGATATCACAGGGCTGGATGCAATATAAGAACTTGAACAGAAGGGAATTAAATGTTACAAATTTGGCTTCAAGACCCCAACAGGCAGAAAATCTTGTTTCAAGTGTAGCAAATATTGTCTCTTGGGTGTAGCAAAAGAAACACATGAGTCATAGTGAGTTTTAGAATTGTGGCCAGGCTGAAATGTCCAGTTCCTCTGCTGGACTTATTCCCACCTCCCTCACCCCAAGAAACTCAACACTTGGTCTCAAAGATGTGTATGTGCAGGAACATACTGCCCTGATAGAAAAAGATACTGAATTTGGGTATAATTTGGTTCCATAGAATGGTAATTACATATTAGAAATCGACCTGAACCAAAATCCCTGAACTTGTGGCTCAGATCTGTCTCTCTAATGGGCAGAAACAAAACACTGAGTCCTTTGGGAAAATTTGGATCTAGATTTCCAGATCCCAAGTATAAGAGTGTGTGGATCTAAGGTTTTGGTTCTGCCCACCATAGTGTTTGGAGCTGGGAATTTGTTTGGCCCCATCTCTAATAATAATGTGGGCCCATATACGGTACAAATCATGCTTATACAGCGTATTAAGGAAAAGTTTCCAGAACTCAAAGGAGAATTTGCTGTCTATCTGCATCTATTCAGAATTTGCTGCATCTATTCTTTTCTCCTAGTGAATCCACTTTATTTTCCTTAGGCAAAAAGCTTTGGCTGCTACTGGACACAAGACAGCAGACGAGGCTTCAAAGTGGTAAGAATGAAATAATTTACAGTTCCCCCAGGAGTACTTTCACATGAAACTGAATGAAATGTAGTTGCTTATGGGCTGTTTCCCCACTGGATTTGGATTTAGCAGACTTCATGGTAAAAATGAAATCAAATCTGAGCTCATCTTTATTTTGCTTTATGGAAATAGTTTTATTCGATCATGTTTCTTGTAGGCATAAAATTATTTGCACAGAGTGCAAAGTAAAGTAAGAGCAGAGTTACTGCTTCCTAGATGATGGTTCTATTTTATGGAACGTGAGAGAACATGCAGGTGTGGGGGATGGATACTGTCATGATCACCTAATTTTGACATAGTCAAAGAAGGGAGGATTGTGAGGAATCATAATGTAATAAATGTCTCCAATTTCTCACACCTCCACTTATGCACAAAAACCTCTCCCTCTCACAGAACTGGATGATGACTATAGATCAGAGAGGAAACTATAGATGCTCAGCCCATGAAGCAAAAGTAGAAAAGGAGGTGTTAAAGATCCGAGAGATTACAATTGTAAAGGAATTTGGAACATGTTAAGTTAAAAGGCATTGACTGTAGGGAACACAACTCCAGGTGGGAAAAGGCTATAAAATCAAGCTGAATGGCTAAGAGTTTGCGGTTTTAAAAAATAAGAATCCGGGATAGGCATGACCATTGGTACTGTCAATTGCTACTCTTGGGTCATCTGAATTTGTTCTCCAGCCTGAGACACTGATGATGGAGTATGGAGATGTTGCTGATGTTGATTTATTTTGCAATTTAAATCCCAGATCTAAGGGTATGTCTACACTATACCTCTTAAGCGGCACAGCTCCAACACTGCGGATGTGCCACTGGAGAGTCATAGTGTAGATGCTTCCTACGTTAATGGAAAGGGGGTTTTCCATTGGTGTAGTTATTCCATGTCTCTGAGAGACAGTAGTTACATTGACAGTAGTTACTTCTGTCGACCACACAAGGGATTAGTTTGACCCAGCTACATCATTCAGGCCACAAAATTTTTCACAACCCTGAGTGACGTAGCTAGGTCGATCTAATTTTTAAATGTAGACCAGACCTGAGTCAAATCTCAGACCCACTCTCTCTGCTGATATTTGTGAGACACAGAAGAGATATAAAAGAGCACCCAGCAGCAGTAGTGCCTCCTACGAAGCAACTGATGTTGCTCCAAATGGGGCGATTTAAGGCAAATACAGTTAATCATCCACATACAAAGGCTTAGAATGAGAACATTGCACAATTGAAATATGCATTATTGTATATTCCTCTTTGTTGTGTTTCCAGCAAGGCTGAGATGACACAAGTTATGACTTTTAATTAGAGTTCATATTACAAGGAAGGTGGTTCTGGATTTTTTGGATCTGGGTCCATGTGTTGCAAAACATGCTGATATGTGGCATGTACTTCTGACATCCAGAGTGGTGATCAAGTGGTGGATTGCATGTTCATCCCAGCACATATCCAGTTCAACATAGGCTACAAAACAAGCTCCATCCGAAATTATTTCATGCTGTGAATTGAAAAAATCAGTGGCAGATCATGCTGCAATTCCCAAAGCAAAATGACTTGTTACAGATTGGAGCATGACTTATTAATTTCAGTTGATGTGTTTTCTTTTTTGTTTTTTTTTTTTTGGTGGGGGTGTTTTGTTGTTGTTGTTATTTTAACTAGAGATGAATAAAAATGCCAATTGTTTTGTGAAGGATTTTTTTAAAACCTATATTTGCAAAATTACCTCTCAATTTCCCCCCCCCCCCCCATTTTTTGGTGGTTTCCTCCCCCTGCCCCTTTTCCTCCCTTTTCCAATGGCAAAATAGAAAATGTGGGAGAAAATCAAACAAACAATACCACAAGTTTTATGTTTTCAAATACTGAAAATTATGTTTTCATTTTCAAATTTCAAAAAAAAAAGAAAATTTTCATTTAAAAACCAAAAGACTTCATCGTATCAATAAATATCACAAGGGGAAATTTTTTGACCAGCTCTAGTTTTAATCTGTTCTTATTTCATTATGAGTTTCTGCTCATGTAGCAACTATTTGTTTTTCTTTGTCTGCTTTTATTGTGGATGTCTTCACCAGAGCGATGGAGGAATGTGTACACAATTGTGCCTTAACTTACCCTGTGCGATGCACTCTCAATTTCAGGTTGCACTCTCATTGTAATGATCCTTCTTTGGATGATCCAATCCCTCAGGAATATGCTCTCTATTTATGCCCAACTGGACCGTTGCATGACAAACTGCAGGAATTTTGGAATGAGAGCAAGAACCAATGTGCAAGAAACAAAGCCCATGAGATTTTCCCACACATAACTCTTTGTGATTTCTTTACGGTAAGAAAGCCTTTAACAATTCCATTGAGCACAAAAACCATGCTAATGTAAAATTCAGATTGAAATCTGGACTCTCTTGATCATGTATTTTCACTTGCTCTTACAATTATTTTGCACTAATAATTCCTTGCATAATTGTAAAAACTCAGGTGTGATTGTTTTCTATGTGCAAGCAGGAGCACAAATGATAGTATGCAAAAATTATATGGATGAGGGATTCAATATGCAAAGGTCAGTGTGTTCAAATAAATGCCATGTTTTGAAAATCCAGCAACAGTATCCCATCACAGAGTATGCTGGGACACAGGCTAAGGTAATTGCATTTATTCCCCTCTACATTTACAAATATCAATAAAAATATTCGGATGGTGGATATTGAGGAATGATCAGGCCAACAAATGTTATGGACTGGAAGTAGGGATTAGAGGGAGATTTTTAAGTCTCATGAGAGCAGAGGGGCTGGATTTAGGCTTTTTTGAGGTCTGATCATTTAAACTCTATGTATGAATATGTCAGTGCAACTGCATACCTAATCTGTACATGCAGCTAACATGGCTGTGTTTGCGAATCATGTATTTGCATGTGCAAGTGGTCAGTACTATCTCTTTTTGCCTTCTGAGCATGCAAATTAGGCAAGCAGTTGCATATGCAGTGTGCACAAAAAAGCAAACCCTCAGACATATCATCTACTTAACGTCCTCTGTGCATTCATTTCTCACTGCTTTTGGATGCTGACTGGAAGAATAGTGGTTGCTCTCAGTTCACTGTTGAGAAAGTTCCACATACTAAAAATAGCTATAGAAAAAAGGTTGGTTCTCTTTGCTTTTTTCCCCTGCTTTGCCTGGTGCTGCATTTGCTCTCCTGCCCATCGTAGCTCACATTTCTATACCTTGGTATTGCCATGGAGTAAAAACTTAAAAAGTGTGTAAGTGACTTAGGAGCCTAAATCCTATTTTCAAAAGTACTTTAGAAACAGATTTACATATTTAGGTGCCTACAGACGCAGATAGGTACGCAGGGGGATTTTCAAAAGCTTCTAAGCAGGAAATTCACCTAGATGCTTTTGGCACCAAACTATCTTTGTAATGCCTAAACTACACAGGGGAGTAATTTTGCACTGAATTTTTGTGCACTAACTGCTGCATATTAGATAGTCGCAGTAATTACATACACACAGTCAACTGTTTTCTGTTTCAATATAATTCAGTGTGTCTACACTAGTTGTCTACAATGTCTACATTATCTATGATGTATCTTGTCCTTTGGCAGTTAGTAGCCTAAGTCTAAGGTTATGTCTACACTACACAGCTTTTAGTGACACAGCTGCACTGCTACAGCCAAGCCGCTAAAAGGCACACAGTGTAGCTGCTGTTTGTTGGCAGGAGAGCTCTCTCCTGCCGACAAAAAAATTTCACTCCCGACGAGCAGCAGCAGCTTTGTTGGCAGGAGAGCGCTCCTGCCAATAAAGCTCTGTTCAGATAGGCACTTTTTGTCGATAAAACTTTTGTCATTCAGGGTTGTTTTTTTAACACCCCTGAATGACAAAAGTTTTGCCGACGAAGTTCCAGTGTAGACAAAGCCTAACTGAAAATCAATGGGACTTAAGATCCTAAGTACCTAAGTCAGTTTTGAAAATGAAACTTAGCTTCCTAAATAACTTAGGCACTTTTAAAAATTTGACCTGTGATCAGGGTGTTTTCTGAATCTAAAGATAAAATAATCTAAATAATATGCCCTATGAATATCGAGATATTCTCTACAAAATGAGTCTTAAACAGCATAATGAGGTGCTGCCTCCGCCCTAAAGGATCAATGTGTACACTTCAGTGGAAGAATGGTACGGGTATCACTAAAACTATACTGATCTGTAAAAGTTTTAGAGACCTTGCATTGCTGGCGAAGTTGCACGTTTGCATCCTTGCAGCACTTTGCCATTCGCTTTGTCAGAGATCTACTGAAGCAATATGGAAAGTGCAGTGATGGAGCAGTTGGACAAACGAATTATATTCATTATAATTTCATACTCTATAATGCTGCTGAGACTACAAAATAAAGAGAACAAGTTTCATAGCAAAATGTCAAACACCATGGTACTAGTTGGCCATTAATAACATTTTATAGGAAATAAACATTTATTAGTTTGCAATGAATGTAGTGCTCTTGAAAGGTGTCAGATGTAAAAGTCTGAATTAACCACAGAAAGTATGCATAGGCAGCAGCCTTTTCAAGCTTCCACACAATGTATCTCAACCCTGTTCTACGTGGAATATTTCAAGGGATAAGAAAGTAATTTAATCTCTGTGAATATTCAGTACTTGTTCTTTCTGCTGTGACTGCCAGTCGGAGTGCCAACTAATACCGAACTATGGTAGTGGTTTTAAAGTTTGGATACTGTCCAGTAGAAATTGTTTATGAGGCAGTAGGTGCCACTGATGGTTTGTAATGCATGCTCCCCATATGTTTTCTTTTAGTGTGAAGATCGGAAAGTGGAATTCTTGCATGAAGCCCTAAAGAAAGTTGGTGACAGGTTTTTAAATTTGTTCCCACCTGCCATTTCTCTATCACTACATTCGTCTGTCAGCTACCTTGGTTTCTTCATTAATGATGCCCATGCAAATGTCATCAAAGAGTTTGCTGTGGCTTTTGCTACTGAGGCTTCGATCTTGGCAGGTACCGTCAATCTCAATTGGAAACTGTAGTAATTTAAGTATCTCCTGAATTTCTGATGGGGCTCCAATCAGATTCTGTTGTTCGCTTCATGAAACCATCCTGCCCCAAAGTTTTGAAAAAAATCATGCCTGGGGAAAGTGGGCCCTGCTTTCTCGCTTATTTTACACAGCAGACATAATGTATTAGCCTAAGATAGCTCTTCTTCCCAAAAGCCAGATGCATAAAATGGCAGTTAGTAAAAACACTTCATGGTGTTCTTATTATCTTTGAGAAATCTAAGCAAAGCCTTCACTTTGTAACATTCTGTAGGTACTGAGTAGAATTATCTGTAAAATATATATATACTGTGTATATCTCTCTATTTAGGCACCTAACTGTGTTCATCTCCATGGTTTCTGAGGCAGGCTTGATGTCTGTTCAGTGTTGCATTGCTAAACAGAGGTTTCAGGTCAAGGGGTTACCTTAGTAGGTGTCATGGGGTTTTTGTAAAAATAAATTAATGCATACATTGGAAGTATTAATGTTCTGAGCCTCCAAAATGGAAAGGGACAGAGAGTGTAAAACGTCACCACCCCTAACTTGAAGCCTGGCACGTAATTTAGGATAATGGTGAGTTTTATGATCATGGATGAGGAAAGGAGAAAACAAATGAGTCCAGAAGGAATACATCAACCAAAGCCTTATCATGTCAGATCCCCTAGCTCTATACTTTAGTTACGGCAGTGTGGGAAGGTGATGGGACTCTTTGGCTTTTGGTGATGTTCGGGTTACTATGGTGATGCTGTGAAGAAAGGGAGGCAGGAAGAAAGATAGGCATCCAAACAGATCTGTAAATGTCTGGAATTCCTGCAATGCCCACATAGACTAGTCAGCTTTCATGGTTTGTTACTGAGTCACAGATTTCCCTTCAGGGACCTGTGCTTCGGAGTGATCCTTGAAAACTGCATGTCTGAGACATGAAATATTGAAATAGAAGTTTACTACATTGATGTCACAGATCAAATCAATAAATATTGCTAAGAATACCAAAGAGTACATTTAAGCATCTGTAAGTGTAATTAAAAAGATAAAAGGCCAAATGCTGGGTCCATCTTACACTGCAATAAAAAGAAGAAGAGGGAAAGGTAGGGATATATTCAAAGCAAGGTTTCTTATGCTGGGGAAGGGAGAAGAACCAAAGACTCTATGAAATCCACTAAGGACTTTGCAATACAGCTTTGGGATGTGCTTGGATGTTACAGTGATGAGTACTATAGATAGCCTTATAATATACAGCCAGTAATGGGTGCAATAAGGCTTAATACAAAAGAGGTCAAAGCGGGGATTTATCTGTATATTTGTCTGTCTTAGAGTTTTCCTTAGCATTCATCACATCAGCAAATTAGAGGATTGGGCCAAAAAAAACCTGATGAGGTTCAACAAGGACAAGTGCAGAGTCCTGCACTTAGGACGGAAGAATCCCATGCACTGCTACAGACTAAGGACCGAATGGCTAGGCAGCAGTTCTGCAGAAAAGGACATAGGGGTCACAGTGGACGAGAAGCTGGATATGAGTCAACAGTGTGCTCTTGTTGCCAAGAAGGCTAATGGCATTTTGGGCTGTATAAGTAGGGGCACTGCCAGCAGATCAAGGAGTGTGATCGTTCCCCTCTATTTGACATTGGTGAGGCCTCATCTGGAGTACTGTGTCCAGTTTTGGGCCCCACACTACAAGAAGGATGTGGAAAAATTGGAAAGAGTCCAGTGGAGGGCAACAAAAATGATTAGGGGTCTGGAGCACATGACTTATGAGGAGAGGCTGAGGGAACTGGGATTGTTTAGTCTCCAGAAGAGAAGAATGAGGGGGGATTTGATAGCAGCCTTCAACTACCTGAAGGGGGGTTCCAAAGAGGATGGAGCTCGGCTGTTCTCAGTGGTGGCAGATGACAGAACAAGGAGCAATGGTCTCAAGTTGCAGTGGGGGAGGTCTAGTTGGATATTAGGAAACACTATTTCACTAGGAGGGTGGTGAAGCACTGGAATGCGTTACCTAGGGAGGTGGTGGAGTCTCCTTCCTTGGAGGTTTTTAAGGCCCGGCTTGACAAAGCCCTGGCTGGGATGATTTAGTTGGGAATTGGTCCTGCTTTGAGCAGGGGGTTGGACTAGATGACCTCCTGAGGTCCCTTCCAACCCTGATACTCTATGATTCTATGAGCATACAAGTGTTCTGCTGATAGGAGCCATGGATTTCCCACCAAGCGATCTCCATAGATCCTGACCTCCTTTCTCCTGCCCCTGGGATAACAGAGGTTACTGCAGGCCTAGGGCTCCAGTCACTCAGTACTGCTCCTGTATGAGGAAGGGAAAGAGATAGCTGGAACCCTTAACCCCAAAACTATCTCCTCGTGGGAGGGTGAAAGGTGGGCTGTGTGTGTGTGGGGGGGGGGAGCCTGTTTCAAAGCCATTATCTAAGCAACCTCTTCTTGACCATATGTCCCATTCATTCTCTCCAAGCTGTAATGCCATCTCCTCCTCACACTCCATCAACTTGCTACCCTAACTGGGAGGCACTGCTTCCCCATATGCAGGGGGGCTGGAACAATTTATATAATGGGGTGCTAAGAGCCATTGATCCAAACTGTAAACCCTGTATATGATGGAAACCACTTCAAGCCTGGGGGTGCAGCAGCACCCCCAGCATCCCTAGGTCCAGCACCTATGCCCAGATGTCTTCTTCCAGCACTCTGATTTCTACCTTTGGCAGTCAGGACAGTTGCAGGGAAAGGAGAGGAGTCAAGTGTGCAAAGGAGTTTGTGGTGGGGCCATGAGACCATGGAGCGTAGGCACTATGAAGCTGCATCAGAGAGAGATAGAGAGAGAGAGAGAGAGAAAGAGAGAGAGAGAACACCTCTCTCAGGGTCTGTGGAGTTATATTTAACTGCAGAGCCTGAGTGGACTGCACACCAGCTGATGGCTTAACACCAGGATTTGGTTGATGGTATTTTCATTTCTGAGAAGTAATATTTTGTAGAAGAAAATAAGGGAGTATTCATTGGTGAACCAGAAAGAATGAAATATTTTTTTTTTTAGAGCAAGGGTGAACTGTGCACATCACCAGATTAAGAATGTTCACTTGGAAATAGTGTAATAGTCTGAAAGATTGCCTTTGATTACTACATTGTTTCATATACTGCGCAGAAGTCTGTGGAATAAAATTCTGCATCATGGTGCTAAATAAACAGCCTAGATAAACTTCACCTCATTTTGTGACCTTGTAGGATTATTATTTTATTCCTAGATTGCCGCGTGAAACCCTGCACAAAGCAGCTGCACCTTACCCTGGCTCATAAGTTTTATCCTCACCATCAAAAGACTTTGGAACAATTGGCCAAATCTATCAGCCCGGGACAGAGCTGCCAGTGGACAGCTGCTCTGTATTCTAGAGATATGCGCTTTGTAAATTACCAGGTACAGCGTTCAACATTACTGAGTCTTCTGTAGTCATGTATTTAAAAGCAGATTTGTTTTTTATTCATGAAAAAATATGCATGCATAACTCATAGTTTCAGTATACATTACAATGCAGGGTGCTTCTTTTGGCTGAAAAATTGTATTCTCAAATCAGTGGAAGATAACTGTGTGACATTGTATGGCTGTTGATATGCAGACCAATCAGATCTAATTCCAAACTCAAACAGGAAAACTTAATTTTAGACTATTATGGAGTGTGAACATAAGAAGACAGAAAATAAGCAAGAAATATTTGAAAGTACCATCATTCTTCCAGGCAGATCACTGCATAACAGTAAAAACATAAGTTAGTTGACTGTACCTACCTTGGAAAAACCTGTAAGGGCTGAATACCCTAATGTAGAGCATGACTATATCCCTGATGATTTTCTGCTCAAAGGATTCTTGATTAAAATTGGTCAACATTTTTCAACTTTTCAATGAAGTTTTTTCATTAAAAAGTTTAAACTTTTTCATGACATTTTCACCATTTTTCAACTGATCAGTACAGCATATTATTATTTGAATTACGGTAGCATCTCAGAGCCCTAGTCAAGGACCAGGACCCTATTGTGCTAGGCGCTGTAAAAACCAAGCACAAAGACAGTCCCTGCCCCACAGATCTTACAATCTAAGTATAAGACAAGAGATAACAGCCCAGAGTGCAATACTATGAAACTTACAGTGTGATTTTTTTTTCATATGCCAAATAATTGTAAATTATGGAAAACATACCTACAAATATTTCTATCTTTTTTAAACTATTCTACACTTGTTACAGAAAATAAGATTTTTATGAACAACAAATGTCTATTTTTATATATATATTATAAGAGTCCACTACACTCTTTTTCTCTATGATAAAGAAAAAAGACATTAAAGAATAAGCTACAGTGTAAAAAAATAGAGAAACAATTTATAGCGCACAGTTAAGCAGCTCTTCTTTGAAATGCTCCATCACTTATAACATTAATGTTCTGGAAATAAGACCTGACATGCATTTGAAGACGTTTTCTTTTTTAATCCCCCACCAGATCTTGCAAGCACTCTTCCAATACAAGCCTCAGAACATTGATGAGCTAATGCTGAATACTGGAGATCTGATATATGTTGACCGATCACAACAATCCGATGTTAGTGATGGCTGGGTGATTGGTACCTCTCACCGGACTGGCTGCAGAGGATTTCTTCCTGAAAATTACACAGAAAAAGCCAATGAGTCAGATACTTGGGTTAAACACAGGTTAGTAAAACTCCTCTCCGTAATTTCCAGTGATGTACCTATATAGTACTGTTCTATATTCACTCCCTTGTATACTATAACACAGTGATAGAGGTCTTTTGACCCACCCTGTTGGTAGGTATTGGAACCCTGCAAAGATGCTGATTGATTCTTGCTGACCCATTACAGGAAGTAGGTGCCTTAACACTACCTGGGAAATAAGGAGGTGAGAGTGGTTCTCTGGGCAGAGCTGGCATAGGGTCTGATACACAACATAGCATGCAGTGTACACATTTATAGTGTAGTGGCATCCACAATTACACAGATTAAGCAAGTGAGCATCAACAGTCCTCAAGGAGGAAACAGGAGAAAGGGGATTGGGGAGGGGGAAGGTTTGCGCTTGGAATTTATGTCATGCTGTCATTAGTTTATTGCGTCTGAAGAAGTGGGTATTCACCCATGAAAACTTATGCTCCAATACTTCTGTTAGTCTATAAAGTGCCACAGGACTCTTTGTCACTATTTATTAGTTTATTTGTAATTAAGCCAAGCTGCAGGAAGTTTAATTTTGACCCTATACAGCGTGTGGATGAGTTGTGGAGCTCTCTTTTCCTTCCTTTTCTTTTTTCTACTCTTGTTTTCTCTTAGTTCTCTCTCTCATGCCATTCACTATATCCCACCTTTGCCTCCATAACTTAACAAAACAAAGACAAACAAACAAACAGAACTAGAGACCAAGCCTTTCTTCACATTGTGTGTGGGATGCCTCCTTTCCCCCATATTTCACCTACGTTTTTGATCTTTAATTTTCTTCAGAGCAAGAACTATGTCGGCTTATATGTTTGGAAAACATCTAGGATATTTTGGTTACTATCTCATCTAAATTCATACATAATAACTGTACAATGTACATCAGTTAAATATAGATGACACGAGACCTCATAAGGAAGGAAATGAAAATTTAAGGCATCCGACAGTACCTACCTTCTACTCTTCCACCCAAGGAGAGACTCCTCATTTCTAGAATAACTATTGTGCGTCACAGATATTGCATCACAGCCTTAAATCTGCCGCAGTAAGGATGTCAGCCTTCCAGTTCCCCCTTTCCTAAAATCTCCACAACACACAAACACATCAGACTCCTTCATACACAAACATACCCCAGTATTGCTTCTACACAGTTTAGTGAAAACACGTACACACAAAGCCTTAGCTGATACACACCATAGTGTTCTTGTGTCTGAATTTCCCTGGTTTTTTAATGTTAGAAAGGATCTCCAACATTGTAGTGGCTCCGGGACACTTTCAAAGAGACCCTGTTTTTCATGAAAGGGGAGCCACTGCCAGATGATGAATAAAAAATTTAATGTTACTAGCCAGTGACTGAAGCACTGGGGGGGCGAGGATTTGGAGGGGGGGAGGTTAAGATTTTAGTAACAACCATAGGAAATGAAAAACTGAGATTCAAGGGAATTCCTTTGAAGTAAAAAATATTTGTCAACTAACATTGTGATGGAGAAAAAACATGATGATGAATATTTTCCATAAATCAAAAATAAATAATAAACTTTACAAGTAACCACTCTCTTCGATGCTGTTATAATGTACAAGTGGGCCAATGTTCAAGCGCCAAAAATCAGTAATAAGTTTGGCAAGAGATATCTGAAACATTGAGACACAAAATCTAAACTTTCTTAAATGGCTGATGTTTAATTAATTATAACTCAAACTAATTAACATTTTTAAAATTCATAGAGAACTTTATATCACTGAACAGATTACGTACTGGAAATCGGGTGAAGGTGTACTGTATTCTTCATATAAAACAAAGAGGCTGAACCCCTGCTTTAAGTGAAAAAGAAGAACCCATCCTTAACCATGGTGGCACTATTACATCTCCATACTAATAATAATTTAGGTACCTAATAGTTTCACTGAATCTGCATGAATGACTTTAAATTATCAGTTTCAAATACACTTATATTTATATGAAATTCAAAATGTTATTGTACAGGAAGGTCTGGCAGGATATCTTAGAATTGGTTTTTGTGACATGGACCGAATGCTAGTAGAAAACAAAATCCAGGTTCTTTCATGCTGTCTTCATTGAGCATATTATAAGATGGAGAAATCCATAGAGACCCCATGCATAGAAAAATGTTGGAGATTCTATAGCTGAAGTTCTCATGTGAACACATCTTTTGGAGCTATTAAAATATAGACAAGGATCATCTTTCAGGAATTTCTGCTAGCAAATCTTCGGTTAGAGGGGGAACACACCCTGAAGAATGCTAACTAGAGCTGTGCCCTCCAGCCGCCCTGGTATGACTCCTCAAACTGCAGGGTCTCTAGCATGCAGAATTTTTGCATGAGGGCTTCCATGGACTTCAGGGCAGGGGACAAATATGCACTGGAACTGTAAAGTCTCCCACTTCCATGCTCCCTGTTGCATTTACTCACCAGAGTTCCCCTGTGCCTGTGTCACAGAAGAGGAGTGTCTGTCCTATCAATTCGAGAGTTCATGAGTCTCTTTCATGAGTGCAGAGACCAATTTGTGTCTTATACATAAGTGATTGTTGCTCAGTTATAGTCACTCTACACTGAAATTTGGCATTCAAAGCCTCAACCCAGGAACACTTTTCATACCAAATTTGGCGTGAGTTATTTTTAGAGGGCTTAGGAACAATAAAATAAAAGGATTGTGGCTGCAGATGTTTTTGGTCCCTGTGTAACTTAAAAATCTTAGTGAATTTTAGAAGAAAATATTCTGCAATACAGATTGGCCCCTTGGCCTATGTTCTGCTTATTGCATCTTCTTTCCTCTTGTTTTTCATTGTTAGAGGTTACAGTGCTAATTAGAAATGAGGAAATGTGGAGGCTGCTTCCCCACATAGGTGCCACCTTGATCTTGATGATTTTACCTCATTTCAAAAGCATCTGCCTCTGCGCTGCATTTTGCTCTGTAGTTGCAAGCTCTGCAGATGGTATTTATAGATAAGAGCTTAGCTTTCTACACAAAAAGCTGCAAAACAGTCCTTGCTGTATCCTTGAAGGGAGGGAGCTAACTGTGTACCATTTCCTGTTTGACACATTTCAGAGGGTTTACATGCTCTCCTTGCCATTAATTAATATCTGTTTAGCATTATATGGGACAGTTCGTAGTTCAGAAACAGCATGGTATGGTAACTGTATAAAATAATTTGGCACAGGAAGCATACCCATGGACTAAGAACTCACTTATGTCCCTCCTGGAGCTACACAGTCCTTAGATCTGACTATGTAGGAAAAGCAGGTCTACTCACCTACTTGTTCCACCCGGGGCAGGTGGGTGGGGTGGGATGAAGCCTTAACCCCACCACCCTTCACTCAATGGCCAAGTAGCTGAGCCAGCATGTGGGGGACATGAGCTCTAGTAATTTGGCGCTGGTGTAGACCAGCAGTAAATTACTATTCACCAGGGGAAAGGAAGTAGGAGGAGATTTTTTGTATTAGATAGGTGTCTCTTCAGGAAGCACAATCCTCCTGCAGTTATACCTGAGGTGTGCAGCTTAGGGCTTGTCTACATGGCAAGTTACTGTGCGGCAAGCCAGGGTGTGAATCTGCTGCGCACTAGCTTGCTGTACAGTATTATCCTGTCTGGACACTGCTATAGTGCACTGAAAGCCTCAGAGTGCGGTTTGGCTTAACCCACTGTTCATGTGGTTGCCTGAATCACAAACTAGCTGACTGGAAGGTTTGGCACAGATCTGGCTTTACTGTAATTTGTGAGTCAAATTTTTTCAACATTCATTCCTTGTACTGAGACTGCAGTTAAAAATATATACATATGGCCCAGATCATCACATCATAGTCTATTGGCCTATTTATTCAAGGATTTTTTAAGCAGATTTTGAGCAGATTTTTTAAAATATACATGTTTTGGGGATTTCAAGTATTAGAAAAGCGTAAAAGTGCATCTTCTGAAGTCTCCTTGGTTGGCACATTATTATCGCATCCCTTCCATGGGGCAAAATTGCAATGTTAGGCTGAATATTGGGGTGAGCCTTAGAACCATATAGAGCCTGATCCAGTACTGAAGTCAGTGGAAGTGTTCTCATTGACTTCAGGAGGTGCAGAATGTGCTGCCTTCCCACCCGCCACATGCTTGTACCAGTTCACAAGATTACAGAGGTGGACATGTGGAAGCTGCTACTTTAACCTTCATTGAATGCATATGGTATGACAGTGTTGTTATTGTTATGCTCAGGGCCGGCTCTAGGCACCAGCAAAACAAGCTGGTGCTTGGGGCGGCACATTTTTAGGGGCGGCATGGCCGGCGCCAGAATGCTGCCCCTAAAAATGTGCCCCAGCCGCCCTAGCTCACCTCCGCTGCTGCTGCCACGGCGCGCGAAACAGCTGATTCGCACGCCGCTACTCGCCTTCCCTCCCAGGCTCTCAAGCCTGGGAGGAAGGGGGGAGCAGCGGCGTGCGAATCAGCTGTTTCACGCGCCACAGCGGCTTGGGGTCTCCCCCTCCCTCCCAGGCTCTCAAACCTGGGAGGGAGGGGGAGATCCCAAGCAGCCGTTTCGCGCGCCGCTGCTCCCCCTCCCTCCCAGGCTTGAGAGTCTGGGAGGGAGGGGGAGCAGTGGCGCCTGCGCCGCGGCCACTCGGAGTCTCCCCCTCCCTCCTAGGCTCTCAAACCTGGGAGGGAGGGGGAGACTCCGAGTGGCCGCGGCGCGGCGCCGCTTCTCCCCCTCCCTCCCTCCCTCCTAGGCTTGAGAGCCCGGGGGGAGGAGGCAGGGCTGGGGATTTGGGGAAGGAGCAGAGTTGAGGCGGGGCCAGGGTTGGGATAATTAAAGAGCTGGGGCAGCCAAAATTGTTTTTGCTTTGGGCGGCAAAAATCCTAGAGCCGGCCCTGGTTATGCTGAGAGGTACTGGTGACTGCATCATTCAGAAACCTCATTGAAATTGGGTATGAATGCCCCCCTCTTTGAATGTAACTGTCAGGATGAGTTAATGAGAAGCCTCCCAACACAGGTCATGTCTACAACACTGCAGCTGTGTCGCTGTAGCACCATAATGTAGCTGCTTCCTACATTGACAGGAGGGGTTTTTCCATTGATGTAGTTAATCCACCTCTCTGAGAAGTGATAGCTAGGTCAGTGGAAGAATTCTCCCATTGACTTAGCAATGTCTACACCGGGGGTGGGGGGCTAGTTCAAACTTACTGTGGTCCTCCAGGTGCAAAATTTTTCAGTCATGAGTGACATAACTAAGTTGATCTAATTTTTAAGTGTAGACCAGGTCTAAGATAAATGGGGGTTGTGAACCTGCCCAGGAGTTTGGAGTGAGAGGACAGAAGGGGTTTGCTGAGTATTGTTTGTGTTGTGCGTATGAGTGGAGGGAGAACAAACAGAACAGAAGGAGAGGCAGAGGCAAAAAGCAAGAAAGCCAAGTAGTAGCGAGTGAGTACAGTGTGACCCAGATAAAGAGAGCTTTGGGGTCTGTTGGCTGAAGAGGCTTGGGGATATAAACTAAGAAACAGCTCCTTTTGTTCTTGGTTTCTCCTGTGTTCAGAGAAGCAGGACTTTGTACATTCCTTGTACATAAACAAGCCTGCATCAAAGAAAATACTAGACTCCATCAATTCTACTTTGAGCTGGAACATGGCCAGGGCCCTGAATTTTGACTAGTCACATGGGTCAAAAAGGGACAATAGTAGTAGGATCCAGTTTCCAAGGATACAGATTATGGTATTCCTGTTGAACCAAGTTGGAACAAATAATGGAGATACAGTACCTACAGAAATCGGAAATGGCTACTACGAATTAAAACAAGGCCTAAAACAAGAGCTGGAGATTTCCTAGAAAGGGCTTAGAGAAAATTTGCAAGTTGAGATAAGAACCTTGTTGGAGGAGCAACTACAAAGTGCCCAGACAGATTGGGAAACATGCTTAGGCTGGAATGGTAAAATGGCTTGATGAGGTGACCAACAGTCTGACTGCCATATACCAGAAGTTTTTCCACAAAATAGTGCAGATCAAACAGGCTTTGGTCAATTTGGAACTTGCTAACTGAGAGGAATTGCAGCAAGGACTTAAGGAGTTGAAAATTCGGCTCCAGAAGGAAATCTAAATATCACAGACCACAGTGGCAGGCAGCCATCTGGATGAGGAATTGAGCCAGCCAGAGGACTTGAGTAAGACCACATATTTGCAACAGATTTCTACCCCGTTTGTAATCTACAGAGGCCCAGAGGGGAGAGTTCAGCCTGTCCCAGGTCAAATAATGCAAAAGGGAGGGGGAAATTCCCTAGGACACTTATTTGGCTCAGTTCAACATTATAGCTCAAATCAATGGCTGGGCAGATGGACAGAAAAGGGAGGATACTAGCAGCCAATGTGGGTGACTCAGGTCTGGAAGTGCTGCAGAACTTACCTGCAGAAAAGAGACAGAGTTATCCAGACCTGGTACAAGCCCTGGTCATGTAGTTTGGAGCTAGCCATCAATCTGAGCTGGCCAGAATGCAGCTAAAAGGTAGAAAGAGAGAAGAAACCCCATCTGGCAGAGGACCTGCAGAGGCTTGTGCTCCTAGCATACCCAGATAGCAATGTGGCCTTCCAGGATACATTGGCGATGGACGAATTTATAGATGCTCATCTGGAGTTGGACTTGCAGATCAAGATTAGTGAAAGGAGACCAAAGACACTCTGAGAGCTGGTGGAATTTGCCATGGAACTTGAACATTTCTTTGCAGCAATGCACCAGCAGAGGAAACAGCTGATAGTGGGGAAGATGGAAGTTGAATGCCAAAGGCCCTGTAAGTACCATTCTGTGTCTAATATATTTGATGAAAGAGGGGATTCTATTCTGGTTCATGACTGTATTGAACTATTAGAAAAACTGATCAGTTTGGTTTGTAAAGAAGGGAAATTGGCAATAATACAAAAATTAAATGAAACAGTTGGTTAAATGCTGATACTGATAAATGCTGACAAAATTGGCCACCAAAAAGGACTTTTAAAAATGTTATGCAGGCCAAGACAGACTGTCCCCAGTGTGTAGTGAAAGCCTCTCTCTCGGTTCAGGAAATGGTGGAGCACCAAGCTGAAGGGGCAACAGTTGGTGGAGGTACAAGCATCAGCCCCACAGTTTTAGCTTCAATCTGCACAGTTGAACAAACATGGGGGTTTGGCTATTGAGTGTGTAAAAGGATCTGCAAAATGCCCAGTGGTGATTGACACTGGCTCAAATATAATAGTTATTAAACCAGACCTGTTAAAAAAGCAAGAGAACAGGGGATCCATAACTGAACCCCCTACTTGGTCTCAAATAGAGACAGTGACTGAGGCAATGAAACCTATCCAAAAACTGGGAAAACTGGGTTTGAAGATTGGACCCCTGGAATTCGAGCCAGAAGTCTGGGTGGCTGAAATAGTGGCTGAGCTAATTGGATTTGAGCTTGGCTTGGATTTGATTATGGCTAATAACTGCATAATCAGTGTCAGGAAAGGTGTCTTACAAATTCAGTCTGTGGAGTTCCCTTTAAAAATGAAACAAATGGTTTGGAGGCTGTTTGTTTGCAGTGAACAAATTGGCCTGCCCCGGGGGTCAGAAACCATTGTATCAGCTACACACTGTGGTAGCTTTGCAGCACAGGAAAGATAGGGAGTCGTTGAAATCTATTTTGAGACCCAGCATCTTGGGGGGAATCTTAGCTGCTAATGCTCCTGTGAATCTGAAAGAAGAACTGATCCTGTTTGCTTGCTGAGTGCTTCCGACAAGCAGCAAATAGCAAAACACGGAAATCATTTCAGTGGACAGCAGGGTGAGCTTTAGCATTGTCACAGCTGAAAAAGGCTGTTGGGACTGCCCCTTTCATATTGGACACAGATGCTAATGCTTACTGTTCGGGGGGAAGGGGTAGAATTTCAGGTTGGCTGCCCTGCCCCCTCTCCTTCTGAATCTGAGAATGTAGCTGTGAAGTTGAGGCTGGAGCCTGATCTACATTTAATAGTTAGGTCGACATAGCTGTGGTGCTCAGGGGTGTGAAAAATTGACATCTCTGAGCACCATAGCTATGACAATCTAACCCCTGGTATAGATGCAAAGTAGGTCAACAGAAGAATGCATCCATTGGCCTAGCTACCATTGTTCAGGGAGGTGGAGTTTCTATGGCAATGGAAAAACCTTGTCTCTCACTGTAGGAAGCATCTGCACTTTGGCACTACAGCGGCATAGCCTTGCTCAGGACTGGCCCTAGACCAAATGGTGCCCCAGGGAAGGAGCGTCTTTGGTGCTTCCCCCCCCTCCATTTGTTAAACTTTTGAATAGCTTATTTTTTATTGTATTTGTAGCCCATTTCACAACTTGGATGCACGATTTACCTGCATGCTTTATCCTTGTCATATAAGATGATAAATGTGCATGATAGAATCTGTATTTATTCATGCCATATATAACCAAATAAAAAATCATTTCCTCTATATTTATAGAAACGTTTTAATTCTAAGAATAACTGAAATGTAATAACATCAAGAAATTGAACTGTGCATCAACATTGGGTGAACCACTATTAAATCGTGTTACAGTAGGTGACATTCTTAGAATTTAACCCTAGCCCTTTAGTTTAAAAGGTCGCTTTTCTCACCTTTGCCCCTGTGAACTGAAGCACAGCTTCAGAGAGATCCAAAGATTGTCCAATGGCATTTTCAAGCAATAAAATAGCAAGCGATGTCAGTCTCTCATCGGCCATCGTCGCACGAAGACATGTTTTAATGAACTTGAGCTTTGAAAAGTAGCGCTCACCACTCACGACTGTGAACGGCAGCACAAGCAGAATCCTCAAAGCCATCCACACATTAGGAAAAGTGTCCTTCAGCTTTGCATTATGAATGAGTTGGAGAACTTTGAATGGAGAGTGTTTCCTGGGTGGCAAAATGTAATGAATGTTGTCTAATTTGACATACAAGTCTTTAATCATTGATGTACGAACATTCTCCATGTTTCAGCATCCAGTGAAGGTCTGTACAATTGTTCAAGAGTGTTTTCCTGTCTGCTGCCAGCTACAAAAACTCACACCTCTATTCGTGGTGCTTCATTTCTCTGAACCTTTCTTCAAGGGACACTTGAGCAGTGTCAACTAGTGAGCAAAAAAAACTCCCTATTGAATTTTTCTTCCAAGCTTCCCTTCACTTCATCTCTGCCCTTGTAATGAAACTGTCTCTTCTTCTGATGAATGCAAGTTTCCTTGAAGATAGGCTCAACTCCTAAGTTTTCTGCTAATTCTTTGGCAGCAGTGATGGCATCTTCAAATCCGTTGTCTCTGTAGACCACAACAAAATCAAAGTAGCTTCTCATCAAAGTAGTAGCGGTTGTGATGTCCATTGACTAAGTTTGTAATGCATTGCTTACAATGTTTACTTGGAACAGGGTATCGTGCCAAACCACAGTTGAGACCAGAAATTGGAAGTCAGTGATCTGGTTTGCCAGGCTTTGCGCCTCATGTCGGATTCAGGCCTCGGCTTTACTCGACTGCGCTGGTTCCATCAGGGCGTCATAAACCTCAGTTACTTGGTACCTCAGTGACCTTATGCTGTCAATGTGCCTCTCCCAGCTAGTGTCACTTACTGGCTTCATGGTCAGATTTGTAACATTGCCCATGAGGATCTTCCACCTGATACCCGATGCTGAAACCAATATGTATATCCAGTATTCCGAAGAGAGATACTGAATCTAAAGAAGATGCTGCATCTGAAACAACCAAGTTGAGGGAATGGTGGCCACAAGGCACGAAGAAAGCTCTTGTATTCAGCACAAGGATCCTTGTCTAGATGCTACTGTTTCTTCCCTTCATGTTCACACCATTATCATAGCTTTGGCTGCGGCAGTCCTGAAGCTTTATTTTATTCTCATTCAAAACGTTCATAAACAGTTCTGCTAGGCCTTTTCCAGTAGAGTCATCCACAGACCGGAAACAGATGACATGTTCCTTTATTTGGATACAGCCATCCTCGTCATCAACAAATCTTACTGTAAATGACATCTTTTCTCTGTGGCTAATGTTAGGAGTGCAGTTCATTATTACGGGGTGGTACTTTGCTTTGCCAAGCTGCATCAATATGTTATCAAGCACCTTCCTTGCCATAAGGTCACTCAATTCGTTTTGAATTGTTTTGTTGCAGTAATGGTCTATTGCTTTTCTATGCACTACTAGACGTTGGTGTTCACCCATGACATCATCGTATTTCCCAAGGAGCTCTACCAAACGGAGGAAATTACAGTTATGTTCAGTGAACAACTTGTCTGACAAGCCCCAGAAAGTCAAATTATTCTTTGCGAGGAAGAGGGTAATTCAGATCAGACACTCAAGCATGTTCCTCCAGTGCTGGGTTTCTACATTAATAAAGCACTGGTTTTCTGCATCTATGCATTTATTCAGCTTGAGCCTGGATTTGATCTCCATCCATTTAGAATAGGCTGTAATATGGCCTGGTGATTTTTCATGTTGCTTCACAGCATCAGCTAAATTATGCCAGTAATTGGACCCAGAAAGCACAAGCAATGATTTGGCATTCTTGTCAAATATTTTGCAACAAAAACAGAACACTTTGTCAGTTAATTTTGAGTAAACTAGCCAATGCTGATTCAGTTTCTAACCATACTTGAGCACTCTTTTGCAGTGCAACTTTGAGAAGTGTCGCTTCTGCTCATTTAATGGAAATGTCATATCCTTGATTTTGTCTGACCCGTTCAAAATTGTACAATCAATATTGGCAACGTTTAGGATCACTGGCCATAAAGCAGGATCTGATGTATCAATTTGTGATGTGCAATTTTTCTCACTGCTGTTTCTGTCATCATGCGAGGCTGAATCTTCTTTATCATTTCTCTCCTTTTCATGTAAACCAGATTTTTCTTTGTCATTATTCTCCTTTTCATGTCAAAACTCTTTACGTTTCTGCTCCCACTGAAGTGAATGGGAATCTTGCCTTTTACTTCCCTGGATACAAGATCAGGCCTTAAAAATCCCATCTCTCTATGTGCGTCTGTTGTTTCTACTTTTCCCACAGAGAATACACTTTCACTCCAGCTTCAGGACTGCTCCCCAAGAATGAAAATGAACCTAGACGTAAACTGAATGGTGAAGTCCATATCCCAGTAATGACAAAGAGTGTAACCCAAACACTTGCTTTCCAGGTAATAAGTCTTCATTTCTTACTCTTTGACAGGTGCATAAATATCAGTGCAGGTAACATGCTTATACAAATACATGTTTTTAAATGAACATTTAATATCACCCTCTAGTTTCATCTCAATATTATCTATAGAGAAATTGCTTTTACATTTTTAATGTCTCTTTGCTTCAGCCAGTAAAAAATAACAAAGCAAATGAAAAAAATATAGTTTTCAAATGTCAACTTTCTTTATGTGCAAGGAGTAAACAGATCCTCTAAGTATAAGCAAGGCTTGTGTCAAACTCTGGTGATATGGCTTGTGGAGCAATGTGCAGATATTGCTAGCAGTAGGCGTTGGGCCTAATTCTTCTCTCATACCAGTCTGAGGCCTGCATAACGCCATTGATTTCAATGGATTTACACCAGTGTAACTGAGAGCAGAATTAGGCCCTATGTTTGTACTTTCTTGGCCAAACTGATTTTATTTTACCTTATCTTAGATATTTATATGCCTTACTGTAGGATCTTAGATCCTAGTCTGTAATTTCTTTGTGTTTTTATATATATTTACAATAAATAGGTGTGTAAGACAATAGTAGAGTAAATTAGTTTAAAGGGTCACCATCAACACTGACAGATTTACATTTTTAACCCCTGCCCTCAATATTGATGGGGTTTTTTGGGGGGGAGGAGGAGGTGTTTTGTTTTTGTTTTTTTACAATGTATCCCCAGTATTTATTAACAGGTCGCCCAGCAAAGGGCAAGAATTTGACTAAATCTCAGCTTCTCAGATGGGCTACCCACTTGGGTGCATGGGCTCTGATGTTCATGTGACCTGGGTGCATTTGTGTGCATTGCACCATTAGTACATTCTGTCTGCAGCTCCTTTCTTGTGACCTGGTAGGGGCCTGAAATTTGCAAGAACCCTGCACATTAGAAACAAAGGTTCTTAGAAATACTAATCCCCAGAAGAATGTAGCTAGCAGCCAGAATGTAGAGGATGTCTTCCCAAAACCAGACCTCATCGTGTTCCCTTCAGCACCCTGAAAATATGATGACTTCCATGGGCATAATATAATGCCTCCTTGACACCACAGCTTGTGTGCTCCTCCTCCCTTCTCTCACAGAGCCCAGCTCTGGGTTGGAGTCCTGATTTGATCCACAGTATGTTTCTTGCAGAAGTTCACGTGTTCATTTTGAGAGTCCCTATGATGGAAGTTGCTCCTGCACTCAAGTTCCCTCAAAACAGAAAAGCAAGATTGCAAAACCCTGAATCATAATCTTCCCACTGCAGTTTATTAATATCTCTTCCTAAGGGTACTGTATGTGTACAAAGCAAATGGAGATGTGACTGTAGCACGGGTAGACACACCCATGCTAGTTTTAATCTAGCTAGTGCGGGTAACAATCATAATATAGACATAGTGGCACAGATTTCAGCTCAGACTAGCTGCCTCAGTACAAGCCAGGGACCCTGAGTACATACTAGGGTTGTTAGACCACGCTGGGGACCCTACGGCCACATCTTCACTGCTATTGTTACCTTGTGCTAGCTAGATTAAAGCTAACATGGGTAAAGCTAACTCTGTGTTACAACCACTCCTCCATTTGTGTCATAGATACACCCTCAGACGCAAAACAAAATCTGTTGCTGCAGAGATAAAATAAGATGCAGTGTACAGTGGAAATTTTGAATGCAGATCTGTCTGTATTGTAAGGATTCCAATTCTCTTCATCCAGTTTGCTGTGCCTATGCTAGGATTTTAACATGTTAGTTAATCACCTTTTTCCTAATGTAAACATGGTCTTATAACCTAATCTATAGCCACTGAAATCACAGATGTGCTGGCCGCGGCTTCTCGCCGCCCCCATTGGCCCGGGACGGCGAACCGCGGCCAGTGGGGGCCGCGATCGGCCGAACCTGCCGCGTCAGCAGGTAAATAAACTGGCCTAGCCCGCCAGGGTGCTTACCCTGGCGAGCCACGTGCCAAATGTTGCCGACCCCTGGTCTAGTTTATTCAAATGATTGTAAGCCTTTCAGGAAAGGGACTGTCCTTTAGTATGTGTGTACAGCACATTGATCTCAGTTGCAGGTTCTAGGTGCCACTGCAATAAAATTAACTAATAACACTAAAATATAAATGGGTCACTGCATCCAGCTTTCTCAGGCTATTGCTCTCAGAAGAGGCCTGTTGGTGATGCGCCATGGGGAGAGAGTGGATCATGTTTTTGGGAAGTCCTGGATTCAGCAATGCTTAACTGCAGATGGTAAGTAAAAGAACGGGAGGACTGGCCCTTGGCAAACCAGACTGAAAAGAAAATATTGTACCATGATGGCCGTGATGCATAAAGTCTAAATTACTACTTGTAAATGTCTGCAAACCAGACTGAACTTTAGTGCTGAAGAAAGCAGCTATTCAGAAATACCCTTCATACACAAAAAGCCTAGTAGTATCATATAGTCAAAGCAATACGGTAGAACCTTAGAGTTACGAACACCAGAGTTACAAATTGACCGGTCAACCACACACCTCATTAGGAACTGGAAGTACACAATCAGGCAGCAGCAGAGACAAAAAGAAAAGGCAAATACAGTACTGTTAAACATAAATTACTAAAAAAATAAAGGGAAAGTTTAAACAGAAGGTTTGACAAGGTACGGAAACTGTTTCTGTGCTTGTTTGATTTAAATTAAGATGGTTAAAAGCAGCATTTTTCTTCTGCATAGTAAAGTTTCAAAGCTGTATTAAGCCAATGTTCAGTTGTAAACTTTTGAAAGAACAGCTGTAATGTTTTGTTCAGTTACAAACATTTCAGAGTTACAAAAAATCTTCATTCTTGAGGTGTTCAGAACTCTGAGGATCTACTGCATTTGCTATAGTCACAGTACTTCCCATGTAGTCATCCTACCCAAGTAATACTGTACAAATAGAGCTCAGTGAAACTACATTTTTGTCTCGAGTTGAAGTGCAAAACATGAATTTTTCACCAGCATTTTCAGAAATTTAAAAAATTGATCAATGCCCAAATTTCCCTATTTTGTGTGGCTAGACATAGCTTTTCAACATTACAATGTTGATCAAAATCATGATGCTGTGCTAGTCAAACCCAGTCAAGAATAACTGGAGCAAACAATGAGATTTTTGTGGAGAAATGACAAAACGTTAACACTGGCATAGGTGAAAAGTCAAGGTTGACGGGTTTTTTGGCCTTCAAAGCATGATTCTGAGGTGAAACAAAGTTTTATATATATATATATATATATATATATATATATATATATATTTGCGGGTGAGAGTGGGGGAGGAATTGTGTTTTGCTCATGGTCTCTTGGGTTATGTTGGAAATTGGACAAGATGACCATAATGATCACTTCTGGCCTTAA
This sequence comes from Malaclemys terrapin pileata, assembly GCF_027887155.1. NCBI lineage: Eukaryota > Metazoa > Chordata > Testudines > Emydidae > Malaclemys > Malaclemys terrapin. Next base: position 196,350,037 of record NC_071505.1, read on the forward strand.
AATCTGTGAAGTATTTCCTTTTCTTTTTTGCTATGAGAACATTGTTTTTTTATAACTTTGGCAATGGTAAAAAAGAGTTTCCACTGCTCTGATGTGAATATATGTCTCTGTTGAATTTTACAGAGCATTTGTTTTCTCTGGTGTTCCGCTACTCTGGAACTCAGAGGAGATGTGTCATTCTGTCAGACGGTTCTCCTCCTTGCTGTCTTTCCCAGAACCCAATGAGACTGGGCCATAGTGAATCAACAATTTCCCGGGTTTGCTTTGGTGAATGTAAAGTGCAGTATCCCTGAGGTAATATTAAGAAATCACTCACTCCCTTTTTTCACCAGGGAGACAATTAGGGTCAGGTTTTCAGAAATGGGTTGCCTAAAATGCAGAAGAAAATTATTGTGCATGCATAACAGAAATATGTACGTATGTATTACTATGGCCTTTATATATAGGGATGAAATGTTCTGTTTTGTTTTAGGAAAATACCACAGAGCAGATCTGAATTTCCCTGCCAGTCTGCCAAAACGAAGAGACGGCATCAAACATTTTGAATATGATCCTCCTTTATCATGCTGTGGTGTTTTCCAGTCTAGACTTGTAGGTAAGTTAGATATTATTCTAATAGGAATGAAAAGGGGTGGAAGAAAGACTTCTGTAATCTGTGAAAGCGCATGCTGGCTTTACCATAGGAATGCTTCTTGGCAGCATAACTGGTAGATTTCCTTTATGGGCAGCAGGAAAGGGACCTTGCTGTTTCATGTGGGAGCTGTACAGCAGGGTGGGGAGCAGGGCCAATTTCTCATGTAGTGCAAGAGCCAGCCTGCCACCTTATGGCAGGGAAGGGTCAGAGCAATGTGCCACAACACTGTACATTCTGTTTCTAGTCTGAACCGGAGCAGTGAACTGTAGCCAGGGCCGGCTCCAGGCACCAGCAGAAGAAGCACGTGCCTGGGGCGGCACATGCTAAGGGGCGCCTTTTCTTTTCTTTCTTTCTTTCTTTTTTTTTTGGCTGCTTCGGCAGTTCGGGCGACAGTCCGAGCGGCTTTTTTTTCTTTTTCTTTTTTTTTGCTTGGGGTGGCAAAAATGGTAGGGTCGGCCCTGACTGTAGCCTCTCTGTTGGCTGGCTAGCGTGGGGCAGGACATGCAGTTTCTTGGTCTCTAGATTGTGTGTGAGCAGTTCATACTCACTATATTGATATTTGAACTGTATTGGGTAGTCAGATTGAATACATCTATCCATGATGTGTTTCTGTTCCCTGCTTTGATGAGTATAAATCTCAGAAATAGGGTTGTGGTGCAAATACCTGTCTTTCTCTATCTACCATAAGTGTATCTAAGTGCCTTTACAAATTCAAATATTTTATGGCTGTTTTTCTAGTATTCACTTAACATTTCCTCTTCCCACAAATATTCCTGCTGGTAAGCTTGTCCACCAGAATATTTGTGGAAAGTGAATTAAAAAGAGGCATGAGTGCATTCAAAGTCAGTTTATTGTAAAGTTCAAACTAAATCTGTGGGAAATATTTTGCAGTAGTACTAATGATTGTAAAGAGCAATTCTCATGTGTATTGCAGGAGAAGCTCTGCTGGAGAAACAAGAGGCAGTTAGCCATGTATACTGTTCCCCTGCACTCCGCTGCATACAGACAGCTCAACACGTGCTAGAAGGTAGGTTAGCAAAATGGTTATGTTCTTATACCACACTGGCCATTTCTGAGTCAATCTTCCTCTAAGCCAATGAGAGTGGAGCACCTAAAATGCTGCATGGCTTTTTGAAAATGTACTTTTGCCTTTAATCAGTGCAGACAGATACTTCTGTCTAGAGCAAGGGCTAGGTGATACTGTGAGGAAGTAATAACGTTTTCCCACTATAATAGTAAAATCGTATTCAATTGAATCGTGTCCAATAAAGTTAAAATGGAATCTAAGGTTGTTTAAGACAAAGACATTTCAGATTAAGTAGAATTTAACTTATTGTCAAATTGTTATATTTAACTCTTCCATGAATGATTTTGGTCATAAAATCAAGTGTTTCCATTACGCTCAGGGACAGGTACCCGGGGAAAGAAACCTGAGAGTTTCTCCTGGAAGTTTGCCTTTGCTAACAATTGGTTTGAGACCGCCACATCATTAAAAACTAGTCTTTTTAAATGAAGACTCCCACATGATAGGTCACTCAAAAATTTCTTTTAAAATCACAAAGCCATGGATGATAGGACTCTGTGATTCCAGAACTGGGAAGGAACACTGCGTTTCTGCTGGGAATTCACATCAGTATGGCCTTCTGAGAATACAGAGTAAAACTCAGGTTACCTCTCTTTAACAGGGAGATTTTTCTTTAACACAGTTTTTATAGGTTTGGATTTACTGCTCCACATAGGCCCAGTGAGCTACACGGTATATAGAAACAGCATACAACAATTTTCTTCTTGATATTTACTTACCCTCTAACACCTGTGCGGAGTGAGTCGTTGTCTCCATTTTGTTCTCTACCCCGCAGCACCCAGTGGCATCACTCCACAAATAATCGTGGTTTGAGAATTTACGCTTACAGTGACTCTGGCAAGAATATAGTATAGTTTCTTCTCCTCCCCTGGGTTGCCAGCTTCAGAACTTTACCAAGTATTGTTTAAGCATGTGGCGTAGGGTACCTAGAAGGACTGAGATTCCATGTAGTCAACATTATGTGTACTTAATAGTCTTTGTTTTACATTGTATTTTTACTTTGTTAATAAAATTATTACCAGGAATAAGGTGCCATGTGCAGGCAAAGCTTAAAGCTCTGAATGCACCTTTCCTTTTTTAAAATCTCTTATTTATTGCAGGGCTTAAATTAGAACAAAAAATTAAAATCAGGGTAGAACCTGGACTCTTTGAATGGACCAAATGGGAGGCCAACAAAATAATTCCCTCCTTTATGGCACTGACAGAACTGACAGAGGCTACTTACAATATAGATCCCAGTTACAGGTAAATGCTGCATGTACAGTATGTTAATGTGTATTTCTGATACCTCTCTTGTTTTTGGCAGTTCTTAAATCTCACAAGACAGTGTTGCAAAAATGAATGATTCAGGATTTAGACCATTGACTTCAACGGACAGAGTAGGGGCTGAGTAAAGCCTATATTATTTGGTCCCAAGATAGGACATGCCAATATATAGTTAGTTCTTTCACTATATAATTCACTGCTTTTGGGCAAGGTGACATACTAAAGGGTGAATCATTCTTACATGTATATGGATGGGTGAGTGTGTGTGTCGGGTCTGAATCCTGTTCCTATAGAAGTGAATGGCATTGACTTCAAGTTTGCAAGATCAGGCCTATGGTTGATTATCTAAATATTTTAGACTCTCATGATGGACATCCATATTTTTGTTTTTACTTTTAGCTAAAAACTATGCGCCATGATTTGTTAAGTGTGAAAAAAAATTCCTGTCTTGTCACATTTCAGCCAAGAAATAATTGTATTGCATTTTGATGGTGGGGTGGGGGTCAAGTCCTTTCCTTGGTGCTCAGCTCAAAATTGAGTGAAGGTTTCAGAATTTGTCCCAATGGGGGCTGATCTCACATGATCCCGTAGCTGCCAAGATTCGCACAGTTCCACATGTGAACTTCTCAACAGCAAGAAAAATTCACCAATTTTCAACTAAGTCCCTCTAAACAGCAAGTGTAAGGGAGACAGAGCTCATGTCCCAAATACCGCTGGAGCAGAGAGTTGTAGGAACCAGGGACAGCCCAAATGTGTTGGGAGAAGAGAGATGAACAGAAAGCAAGGCATCTGTCATTCTAATTTTATAGGTTGTCGGGATGTTAATGTTTCATTAAAATAGATTTCTGCATTAAATTCTGTGGTATTTTTTGTTTTGCTCAAAAATAATCACTGCACTCAGCAAAGTCCCCTTTTTTGTCCCTGCCTTCCACAATGCAATTCTGTGGTGTGGTGCAGGTTCTGAATACTTGTAAACCACAGCAGAACAGGAAATGAACCAGGCATTGAATCTGTTCTAGCCTCTTTTTGTTTGTTTGTTTGTTCACAGTGCCATGCTGCATTACACCTGCAGTGCATGGCCAAACCCAGAAAATCCCTCGGTTAATAAAGGTACCTCACTCTGGGGTTTCCCATGTCTGGACAAGTAAAAAAGTGTTGTGTCTTTATAGTATTTCTCAACACAGAGCAAAATCCTTAGTTTCAGAGTGAGTGAATAGACAAACCCTTTCATTTTCCTAGGTTCAAAACTATTCACAGCAAAGTTACTATTTCCCCTAGTTTCTCGCTTTCCATACAAACTCACTAATCTAAAAAAAAAAAAAAAAAATCAGTTGATATAAGACTCCATAGAGACAGGCCACGATTGAAGATGGGTAAAGCGCTTAACGGGTGGAAGGGAAAACTGTAAAGTGTTGCAACATTGGAGCCAGCCAGCAAACTGAATAACCTAAACAAACTATAAATATGCATTTTGTACATCAATGAAAACAGTGTAGTGTCCTTCCCCAGATGTTTCATGTGCAGTGTGCTGGATAATAACATGAGAGGTCTCCATGTTTCTAAAACAAAACTGGCTCTTTTTTAAGAGAATTGTTTGTAGAGATGCTGCAACTGCAGATAGCATTCTAATCATATGTACACAGACTGGCTTCCTGGTGCCTTTTCCAAACCCTTCCCTGCTGAAACCTGTGCTCCTTCCTCCAAATTTCATTCAGAAGTACAGCTCACGTTTCTATTCTCTCTATCCCCACCCCACGTGAGTGATTATAAGCGACTATCATTTCCTAGCCCCAGTCATCTGCCATAAGTCAGTGTTAAAAAAGGTTAATTCCTGTCACATGGCCAGGGTCAAAATCTACTGTCTCCAGTAGCTACTATTTCCATATACATGTAACTTTGCAACCCCCTTCCTTCCAACTCCTTTGGCTCCTCCTTTCTTCAGCACCCTCACTATTATTTCTTTTGGGAAGAGCCATTGCACTTGTTTCTTTTCTATGTTTATGGCCAGGCCAATCGAGGTCTAAGCTTTGCTTTTTAACTCCATTACTGACTCTTGCTTAGTAATTCTGATCCTTGCTATCAATATACAGATATTGTATTCCTCAAATACTCCATCACCATGGGCTCTCCAAATCAGTAGACACCATCAAGGTTTCACGTCACCCCTAGTACTGTTTGCAGAAGATAGCATCTCTAGGTCACAGAAGAGTCAGTGAAGTCTGTAACCGTCCTGAAAGGACTGTGCTTAGTGGTGAGATTTCTGCAAAGTCACATATGATATCTCTACCCACTGATTGCCATTTAGATTATTTAAGTAAAAGTCATGACCATCTTCTGGTCAGGACCCTGATCACTCGCCATCAGTGGAGGTACTCAGTCTAAACTAAACTGATCTTTAATGGCATTAAAGAAGCAGTGTTGTCTAATGGATAGGGTGCTGGACTGGGTATTAGGATATCTGGGTTCTGTTCCTGAATCAGCCACTGATCTGTTAGGCAAATCACTTAACCTCTCTCCCTCTGTTTCCTCTTTCACATTTTGTCTTTCTTGTCTATTTAGATTGCAAGCTACTTGGGGCAGGGACTGCTTCCACACATAGCCAATATATACAGTACCTACAGGATGGAGTTTTGGTCTCACTTGGGGTCTCTTGGCACTACTGTAATACATAGAATGACCTATTATCAATGATCACACACTGAAAGATATCTGCATTCCTCACAGGTTTTTAGTTACTACTTATTCCCTGCTTTCTGAATTGGTGCTTGGATACTATGTTGAATGGGTCCCTGTAAAAGTAGAGGAGGAACGCTTAACCATCTATCTATTGTATCTCTTATTCAGAGATGGTCCCGTGGTTTAAAAGCTCTGAGGACAGTCTGAAATTCACTTTTGTACTGTATGACAGGTCTAGTACAATAGCCCTACAATACATCAATCTACTTGCTACCTATTCGCTGCTCACGCTGGTTTTAAATGGGTGAGATAAGATGATCAGATTCTGATCTTCTGTGTGGTTGAAAGAAGTTAGCTGGTATAGTTTCCTGGACCAGAGCCATTGCATGTGGCAGAGCAACATGTAGCTGTGCAGGTCTCCAGCTAACAGGAGAAGTGACTTTATAGAAAGAAATAATGAAGGAAATAAAAACATTCCTTTGTCCATTTACTCTAGACTTGATGACAGAACCCTAAATATTTCAGGCCAGATCCTCAGCTGTTTAGTGGAGATACGCTGATTTATAGCAGCTGAAGATCTGGCCCTTAATTTGTAAACACTATATTTTACATGCAGGGGACACCTATAAGTAAAAGAAACTATAAGGTCAGATCTTGAAGGCCAACAGCCCAAAATCCTAAGACTGGCCCAATATTAATAAATATTCTCACTGGTCTTTATAAAGATTTATTTTTAAGTAAAAAGCAAACAAGGGTTGTTTAATTTGTTTTGTCAAAGCAGGCACAGGTAGGGATTTTTAAAGGGACACTCAAGCCAAGGGGCCAAATCCTGGAATCAGCCATTTCATTGGTGTCAGTGGGAGTTCTGTATAGATAAGAACTGAGTACGGACTTCAGGGTTTAGCTCAGTTTTTAAGCCTAAAATCCATCCTACCTGGACAATGATTTTTTTTTTAATGTTCTTGCCTGGAGGAGCCTATATTTGTATGTTTTTTCCCAAACACAAGCATTTCTGGGGTATATTTCTTATAAATTGCATGATCCATTGTGAGGTTTACTAAGGGACAGATTCTGCTACCTTTATTCACATTGGATAGTATCTTATTCTGTGAGTTCCTCTATTGGATTCAGTTGGACTACTTGCAGAGAAAGCTACTGTTTGGTGTGAGTTGAAGTACCATGCTTCAGATCAGTGCAGTCTCTGAGGTAAAGATGGTGTATAGGTACCAGTTTGTTTACTGATAATGTTGACACTGTCCCAATACACAAACAAATGTTACCTAGATGAGTGACTCCTCTGTGGTTTTTATTATCAGATGTACTTTCCCACTTTCCTCCCTGGTGCCATCGGAAAGTTATGAAGAGTATGTTAGCAGATGCTCTGCAGTTATAAAACAGATTCTCAGTGACTGTACAAGCAACGGTAAATATTTCACATTCTCGCGTTCAGTGCCTCATGTTTTCAATGGCAGGATCGGAAACATCTGTGCCATATGAAATACATTCAGTATGGATGCTTGGTATTGCCCTGTCTTTGAGGTAGATTATTAAACATTATACTAAATTAATATATCTATTATTTAAAATAGAAATAGACAAGACTAAACATAAGGCAGTAAAATACTCCATTGCTAAATCATATCATATGCAGGGTCTTAGTTTGTCAGGGCCGTAGCAACAAAGAACGTGGCCCCCTCCGAACATATGTCCAGGCAGGGCCCCTTACAATGCAGAAACTGGAATGCGGCATTTTTTTTGCCACTTTTAGGGGCCTCCTTCCTTGCGGGGCCTCCTCCAGTCGGAGGGTACGGAGGGCACTCGCTACGCCCCTGTAGTTTGTCAGGATGTGACTTGACACTGTAAGGCAGCTTTTTTTTGTTTTGAAAGCTTCATTTTCCCCCCAGCAAATGCTTGTCTTGTTAGCTGAATTGCATGAAACATACCAAACAGGATATTTACACCTGTCCAGTTTATATGTCACACAGCTCTGCAAAGATGAAAAACACAAAAACAGCCAATAAGCATAACCAACACACGGTGAATTGTGAAGTTACAGATTTCTTTCTTCCTTCCTTTATTTATTTTGGTGTAACAGGTATCATCCTGATAGTGGGTCATGGCTCATCCCTGGATTCCTTCACTCGACCTGTACTAGGGCTCCCAGCCAGAGACAGCAATGATTTTGCCTCATTGGTTAGAAAGGTAAGAAGTTTTTCCAACAGGAAGCTCTTGCCCACTGTTTTCTCCTTGGTATATTTTCAGTAAGGAACCAACTCAAGCAATGGGCTGTTTGTTTTTTCAGTTGCTCAAAACAAGAGTTACTCTCTGATTCTGGAGGGAGCTCTGTTCAGTAGTTCTAGCACACAACTGCCTGTCAAGAGATGTGAGTTCTACCAGTCAACTGCCATGTGACCTTGGGCATATCATGTCTCTCCGGTGAAGATTTTCAAAGGCACCATGGCACCAGATTCCCATTGAAAGTCACTGGGAGGTACACACCGAACTGCCAGGTGTGCCTTTGAAAATCTCCCCCTAGGTATCTTGGTTTGTCTGTCACTAAGATGGATAACAGTGTCCCCTTTGCATCTCCCAAGGTGTTGTGCGGCCTATGTCAAGAAAGCACAGCTCCCATCTGGAAAAGTCAGTCTGTAAAGTGGTACAGTGGGGTACCATGTTCACTGTGTCTCAGTGAGCCCAAATCGTATTTGCTCCGTTTATGAATAAAAGAGTGATCTGTGTTGCCAGTATCACAAGTTCATCCTGTAAAAAGCAACAGAGGGTCCTGTGGCACCTTTGAGACTAACAGAAGTACTGGGAGCATAAGCTTTCGTGGGTAAGAACCTCACTTCTTCAGATGCAAGTAATGGAAATCTCCAGAGGCAGGTATATATCAGTGTGGAGATAACGAGGTTAGTTCAATCAGGGAGGGTGAGGTGCTCTGCTAGCAGTTGAGGTGTGAACACCAAGGGAGAAGAAACTGTTTCTGTAGTTGGATAGCCATTCACAGTCTTTGTTTAATCCTGATCTGATGGTGTCAAATTTGCAAATGAACTGGAGCTCAGCAGTTTCTCTTTGGAGTCTGGTCCTGAAGTTTTTTTGCTGTAAGATGGCTACCTTTACATCTGCTATTGTGTGGCCAGGGAGGTTGAAGTGTTCTCCTACAGGTTTTTGTATATTGCCATTCCTGATATCTGAAATAAAGAAACAAATCAACAGAGCCAGACGTGTACCCAGAAGCTTCCTGCTACAAGACAGGCCCAGTAGAGAAACCAACAGAACTCCACTGGCCATCACCTACAGTCCTCAGCTTAAACCTCTCCAACGCATCATCAGTGATCTACAACCCATCCTGGACAATGATCCCTCACTTTCACAGACCTTGGGAGGCAGGCCAGTCCTCGCCCACAGACAACCTGCCAACCTTAAACATATTCTCACCAGCAACCACGCACCGCACCATAACAACTCTAACTCAGGAACCAACCCATGCAACAAACCTCGATGCCAACTCTGCCCACATATCTACACCAGCAACACCATCACTGGACCTAACCAGATCAGCTACAACATCACCGGCTCATTCACCTGCACGTCCACCAATGTTATATATGCCATCATATGCCAGCAATGCCCCTCTGCTATGTACATTGGCCAAACTGGACAGTCACTACGCAAGAGGATAAATGGACACAAGTCAGACATCAGGAATGGCAATATACAAAAACCTGTAGGAGAACACTTCAACCTCCCTGGACACACAATAGCAGATGTAAAGGTAGCCATCTTACAGCAAAAAAACTTCAGGACCAGACTCCAAAGAGAAACTGCTGAGCTCCAGTTCATTTGCAAATTTGACACCATCAGATCAGGATTAAACAAAGACTGTGAATGGCTATCCAACTACAGAAACAGTTTCTTCTCCCTTGGTGTTCACACCTCAACTGCTAGCAGAGCACCTCACCCTCCCTGATTGAACTAACCTCGTTATCTCCACACTGATATATACCTGCCTCTGGAGATTTCCATTACTTGCATTTGAAGAAGTGAGGTTCTTACCCACGAAAGCTTATGCTCCCAGTACTTCTGTTAGTCTCAAAGGTGCCACAGGACCCTCTGTTGCTTTTTACAGATTCAGACTAACACGGCTACCCCTCTGATACTTAAGCTCATCCTGGGATCTGATGACCAACCTATGCTTTCTGGTTTGTACATAACCACTGGTAACAAAGATTCTGTAAGCCAAATTTTCCCTTCCATTATACCTGTTGCACTGGTGTTAGGGAGGGGAGAATTTGGTCAGCAGTGTGTTTATTACTGGTGATGATGCATGAGATAGAAAGAACATAGCTTGATTATCAGATCTCTGGAAGAGCTTGTGGAGCTGACACAAGCTCCATTAGTGTCCAACAGATAGGACTTCCTCATGCTACCAATTCATTTTAGGTCAAGTGGGAGAATATCTTGATCTGTATTCCTAAAATGCTCTCAAGATACACACCCCTGTTCCACAATGCAAACTGTTTAATTACGCTGTGCTTTCAGTCTATATGGTATGTCTTCCCCATTTCCAATGTATTCAGGAAAGTTCTAATACAAAGTCCAGTTGAAATCTCTCTGTTTTTCCAGATACCTTCACTGGGCATGTGTTTCTGTGAAGAGCTTAAAGAGGAGAATAGATGGCAGATGATTAACCCACCAGTTAAGACGTTAACCCATGGATCAAATGCAGCATTTAATTGGAGAAATGGCATACTGGACAGTTAGAATCTATACTCATTCATTATATATTTCGAAAAAGAAGAGAAGACAAATATTTTTCCTCCTGGTTCAACACAGGCCAGCGGTCTGTCCAAAATATTTAGAACTTGGGGGAATTTTCCTCTACTACTTGTATGAATTGTCAACGCACAGAAAGCACTTTTGAAGTTTTTGAGCCTGAGTTCTGTTTTTGTTACAGTGACTCAGAAGAAAAAAACTATTAACTGACATAAAAGTGAACAATAATTCATCCAGTGCTGAAGAATGAACTTTTAAAATTCTTTATTTAGCCTAACATCTGTAATGATTATATATATATATATATATAACTGACTATAAGCCTCGTTGCTTGACACACTCATGAAAACATATGGTTATATCTTCAAGAACAAAGTACAATCAATAAAGAATTAGACATTTTGTTTCAGACATGTGGACATTTTGTTTTCTTATTGATTGCTTCTAGTTTATCCAGAGTATGAATGGACATGATGTATCATACAGACTATTTATTTTCTTCTGATGCATAATCAGATTCCATCATAGGAGCTTTTCCATCAAGCGACTCTAACCATGCAAATATGGCATCATTGTTAATAAATGACTTGCAGAAAAAAAGTTTAAGAAAACTGAATTTATTGCCTCATTGTTGCTAAAAAAAGATTGTACAATACATAGTCGTAATGGTGACAAGACCATTGTGTGGGTAATTCTATCTGCTGAAGGTTGCCTGAGATGGCTGTCATGTGACAGAACTGCACAGCTTGTTTCTTATTGTTTGACCCCCAGACCTGAGATGACAAGCTTATTGGTTACTCACAAACCATGTACACCATTCCTATCAATTCCTTGTTTGTTTAAAGGGATACAGACCCAAACACCAACAAACACTTCTTCAAAAGGTTCACATTGCCTCTTTAAACTATCTTCCTCGTAATGCCCTGACTATCCCAAGTGAAACTGGGAGATTTTGTTTCAATGAGAAATAAATGAGGCCCTTATTCCTTTCTTATGTTGTCTGATATAGTTTTATTTTTCACTCTTAGACATGACTCATTCTCTCTTTCTTCCTACAGCTGAGCAAAATTTTTCAGACTAAACTTTTTTCCTTCAAAAAAAAACAAAACAAAAAACCCCCCATATTTGGGACAATTGAAACATTTTGCTAATTTGTGTTGAATTCAGCAAATTGTGTTGGTTGAAAAAAAAATGAAAAATAATTTAAAAAACAATTTGTTTTGACATTTTTTAAGTTGAAACTTTAAAAAAATTACTTCAATTTTATTTTTAAATAATTAAAAGGGTCAAAAAAGTTGGAAACCAAACAGAATGATTGGGTTGATCCAAAACATTTTTTAACGGTTCAACCACCAAACCAAAAAAATCCATTATTTGCATAGCTCTATTTCTTCTTTACATCTCACAAACCCTTAACATTGTCTCCATTGACTTTCTGAATATGCTGCAAAACCTATCTTTTTTTTTCAGGCTTCTGGGGAAACAGAGGTATGGGGAAAATTCAACAAGATCATTGCAAAAATAGGTGCCAAACAGCCTGCTGAAATTAGATGGTAACAGTCAGAGTGGTCATTAGAGGGACAGAAAAATATTTTCTATATTTAGGACTAGATTTTCACTGTGAGAAGTGCTGTGGGTGGGTTAGTGTCAACCTCTGGATGATTCACTTTGATGTTCTGGTTTTGAGGAAGCTGTTATTTATTTAATTTATTGATTGGTAAATGGCCGATGTTACTGTGGTGGGTCCCGCACTTCTCCTTCATGTGGGGGAGTCTGGGTGCCGCTCCTTGCCCCTATTCTTGAGCATTGTGAGCTCTGGGTCCCAGCTCCTTCAGCTTTGCAGGCTGCGTACCCTCTTTCCCCTGAGGTAGGGTTTCCCTCAGTCCTCCGTGCTCAGGCAGCGTTTCCCTTCCCCTGGTATGGTTTTCTAGCTAGCAACAACACTCCTCCAAACACTAGTCTACTCTTGCTCCTTCCCCAAGCAGGGTTTTTTTATTAGGTCTTGGGCAGGGCCTAGGGTGACCAGATGTCCCGATTTTGTAGGGACAGTCCCAATATTTGGGGCTTTGTCTTTTATAGGTACTTATTACCCCCCACCCTGGTCCTGATTTTTCACCCTTGCTATCTGGTCACCCTAGCGAGGCCTTAATTGACTCCAGGTGCCCCAATTACCCTGTAGTAACCTTTCCCTAGTTCCCAGGTACTAAGGCCTTGATCAACCTAGGGCTTAAATACTTCCCATCTACCACTCTCCTGCTGCCCTCTGGCCCTGCCGTATCACAATTGTAAAATGTCATTGCACTTTTAAAAGTACACCCAATGCACCTAGCACCTGGACAGGTGCTTTTTAGTCTTGATCTGGACCCAAGATCTTTCCCTTCAATTTTATATGTTGTAATCAGTCAATAATAGTACCCCACCAAGTAATCTTCTAGAGCTTCTCCATCCAGGACTGACATGGACAGCAAACTCAGCTTGCAGCCTGATCTTGGATCCTAGCAAGCCTGCTTCAATTTGTTCTCCTTGCTCTGTAGCCACATGCTCTGGTCTCCTTTTCCCACCTCATATCCCACTTCACTTTACCCTGCTATTATGGAAAAATGGCCAGGTCAGTCACCCCAGCACACTTGTCCCCTCTACAAGCCCAGTGAATGGCCTTGGCTCACTGTCCTAGGGGAGAGGGAATTTGCAAGCTTCCCAAGCTTGGTTCAAGAAGGATGAACCAGGTATGGAGACTTATCAAGATGTAACAAGAGTGAGTCAGAGCTGGAACAATAGCTGTGCTCCAAGTCCAGGCTGCAAGGGGGGTGGGTGGGATTTGTTCCCCAAGTGACACCTTGTAAGAGGGAAGTTGTGGAATGTTCCCTGTTTGGGGATACAGCCAAAAGAGTTCAGAGAGGAAGTTCATAAGATCCAACTCTGGTTTCTCTCTGTCACAAACATATCTGCCTTCAGGACGTACGACTGGAACTAACAGCCATGGACAAGGGGAAACTTGCTCAGTTTCTGAATTTTTTTAAATTGTAAACGATATATTTTAAAAATATATAATTATCTATCAGTATTGTCTGTCTTGTAAAACACAGTGGAAATTTTTCTTTACCTGTGTTGAAATAATTATGCTTTGCCCTTCTATAGCCTCTCTCATGCAAGGATCTCAGGGCACACTACAGACATTGTCAGGTAGTTTGGGCTCATAAATAGGTTTTGCTTTAAAAAAAAATAGAAAAGTTTAAAAGTCTTCCAACTCTGAAAAAAGTAGCATCTTCTTACTCAACAGAACTGCTCTTTTGGTGACACCTGGTGACTATAAGGATGAAATAGATCTATTACATTTTATTCCTATTACCTCTGCACAACTAATGGAGCTAAGAGACACCAAGTTGGAATCTATTGCTGCTTGTGCATCATTAACATAATTGTCCACTAAATTTCCATCAGTTACACCGGTACAAACTCTTTGACAGGTATGGGGTGAGCCTGGGTTTCACAGGTGTCACTGAGAACACAATTTAAAGATAATGGACTAGCACGGGTGTATCTGAAGGACATATCTAACAGACCCTTTATTACAGGTGATGATGTGCAAGAAGGCATGAACATCCTTTGAGTCTCAGTTTCCAGCTTATGGTTGCAGGGCTGGCAATTTTATAAACAATTGTGTTATCTGTAAGATGCATATACTTGATATGGAAATCAATGAGACATTAAACATGGAATCCAGAGGTGAAAGCAAGAGCCAGTATGCCGTGCTGGACCGGACCGGCTTCCCCAGGCCAGCGATTTAAAGGGCCGGGGGCTCCCGGCAGTGGCCGGAGCCCCGGGCCCTTTAAATAACCACCAGAGCTCCGTTGCCAGAGCCCCAGGGTAGCGGCGGCAGCCCAGGGCTCCGGCGGTGATTTAAAGGGCCAGGGGCTCCCAGCCATCGCTACCACAGCGGAGCCCGGACCCTTTAAATCGCTGACAGAGCCCCGAATCCTAGGGTAGTGATGGCAGCCGGGAGCCCCTGGGGCTCCGTCGGCGATTTAAAGGGCCCAGGGCTCCACTGCGGCCAGGAACCCCGGCCCTTTAAATCACCACTGGAGCTCTGGGCCACAGCCGTTACCCTGGGGGCTCCGGCAGCGGGGCTCGGGCAGAGATGTAAAGGGCCTGGGGCTCCGGCCGCTGCAGAGAGCCCCGGGCCCTTTAAATCGCCACCCAAGCCTTGCTACCGGAGCCCTAGGGTAGTGGCAGCAGGGGTCCAGGGGTGAATTAAAGGGCCAGGGGCTCCCAGCCGCCGCTACTGCAGTGGAGCCCAGGGCTCTTTAAATCTCCACCAGAGCCCCAAGACTGGGATAGCAGCGGCAGCCAGGAGCCCCTGGGGTTCCGTTGGCGATCTAAAGGGCCCAGGGCTCCACTGTGGTACTCTGAGAAATGCAAATGAAACTGGCACACTGTGGGATTCCTTCTGGGGTGAAAGTAACTTAAAGGACTTACTGATACCCCGGAGTCCTGAGCAGGGGGCGGCACCTCAGCTGGAAGAGGCGTGGCCTCAACCACAGTCTAAGAGCCAAACTTGTGTGCATGTTTTGAAGCAAGAGAGATAGGAAATAGAAATATAAAAACAGCCATACTGGGTCAAACCAAAGGTCCATGTAGCCCAGTATCCTGTCTTCCAACAGTGGCCAATGTCAGATGCTTCGGAGGGAATGAACAGAACAGGTAATCCATGAAATTATCTAGTTCTTTTTTGAACCCTGTTATAGTCTTGGCCTTCACAACATCCTCTGACAAGGAGTTCCACAGGTTGACTGTGCATTGTGTGAAAAAATACCTTTTGTTTGTTTTAAACCTGCTGCCTATTAATTTCATTGGGTGACCCCTAGTTCTTGTGTTATAAGAAGGAGTAAATAACACTTCCTTATTTACTTTCTTTACACCAGTCATGGTTTTATAAACATCTATCATATCCCCTCAGTCATCTCTTTTCCAAGCTGAAATGTCCCAGTCTTTTTAATCTCGCCTCGTATGCAAGCTATTCCATACCCCTTATCATTTTCATTGCCCTTTTCTGTACCTTTTCCCATTCCAATCTTTTTTGAGATGCGATGACCAGATCTGCACGCAGTATTCAAGGTGTGCATGTACCATGGATTTATATAGAGGCAATATGATATTTTCTGTCTTATTATCTATCTCTTTCCTAATGATTTCCAACATTCTGTTTGCTTTTTTGACTGCTGCTGCACATTGAGTGGATGTTTTCAGAGAACTATCCACAATGACTCCAAGATCTTTTTCTTGAGTGGTAACATCTAATTTAGACCCCATCATTTTATATGGACAGTTGGGGATATGTTTTCCAATGTGCCCTAGGGTAGTGGCAGCAAGGGTCAGGGGGTGATTTAAAGGGCCAGGGACTCCCAGCCGCCGCTACCGCAGTGGAGCCCAGGACCCTTTAGATCTCCACCAGAGCCCCAAGACTGGGATAGCAGCGGCAGCTGGGAGCCCCTGGGGTTCCGTTGGCGATCTAAAGAGCCCAGGGCTCCACTGTGGTACTCTGAGAAATGCAAATGAAACTGGCACACTGTGGGATTCCATCTGGGGTGAAAGTAACTTAAAGGACTTACTGGTACGCCGGAGTCCTGAGCAGGGGGCGGCACTGACAATATAGGCAAACAAGTTTGCCAAAACATCAGTCTAAAAACCAGTGAGCCAGATGCATATAAAATAGGATTTTGTAGTCCCATAGATTTAGTTGAGGAAATCATTTTATTATCTTCTGTGATATTCAGGATCAGGATGTAAATCATCTATTATGTCACTAAAATAGAAGATGTTTCATGAGTAACATAGTACAGCACAAGAGAATAACTGTGCTATTTGAAAATCTCCAAAGAGTGGTTTGTGAAGAAGTTGGCTGAAAAAATTGCAGCCAATGAAAATAACTCCACGAGAGAGACTGTGTGTGTGTGTGTGTGTGTGTTTTGTGAATATATACACATATATGTGTATAAAATTCAGAAAGCAACTTCATGGTTCTTTATTCCATTTTCCTCCCTTTAACGTCTGATCTCTAAAGTCTTTTAAAATAGTGTTAACATTGGTATCTTTTTCCTTGTTTCTGAACTTTATGGGATAAGATAGACCCCAATCTGAACACCTAAAAAAAGGTTCTGCTAAGTTAAAAGAACCCACACTCTCTGTAAATGCCAGAAACAGCAGGAGCTTTTGCATCAGAATTCTGCTAGAAAAGTGATGAGAAAGATGTCCATTCAAGTTCTGCTGCCTGTGAAGTCTTTTTAGAAGAACAAAGCAAGGACTGTCAGCCATCACTCAGAACATGCAGAGGGCTGGAAAAGAGGGTTTATCAGTAAACTGGGCTAAAGTGTAGTTTCCATTGCAAGAGAAGTGGCACAATAATCTGTATCCAGAATCCATGTGCAGAACCTTGTTTGACTGCGCTCCATCACTGAGCCCACAGTTTATTGTGATGTCATAGAATGGTGAAATTAACATGAACATCCCCTAGCGCAGCAGCAGGAGAATAGAGAGGAAGACAAGAAGGAGAGAGAGAGGGAGAGGCAGTTATCTCTCAACAATTCATTTTTCACAGGTACTTGCTAATAAATTAGTTTTATTCAGGCTCTTGAGGTGCTTATTTCTAACATAGGGCCTGATCTTGTAGTCTTTACTCAGGCAAATCTTTTACTGACTTCAGGGTCAGAGTTCTGATTAGTCATTAGCGGTAAGCAAGCTGAAACATACTGCTGAAAGATGTTGAAACAACAAAGATAGTATAACTTCAGGGCTCTCAGGAAAGCAGGGAAAGGTTCTTAGCAGCCTGGGCTACTCTGTATGTAAGAAGATGCGAAGCATGTGTCATACCACTAGAGGTCATGCATGTCTCAGTGCTAAGGGTAGCGATGGTGCTGTAGCAATATGAGGAAGAAAAGAGAAACAATGTATTATAAAGTAAGTCTGTGGATTGGACTTTGGTTGCTATCTCCTTATTTGTTCTGGATGGGTGCAGGTTTTATAGTTTGCTCTTCATGGTGAGATTGTACCATAAACATCTGTAAGGATTACAGAAACAGGAATGCGATCCAAATGCACGAGTAAATATGCTCACAAAACAAATGCTTTTAGTTTCCTGGAAGTCAGAGTTCATGATGAGCCTGAGGAAAAAGTAATTTCATAAACCAACCAAGAATGAACTCAGCTTGAACTGAAGACAACCTTGAGATAGCAGCAACTGATTAACTATGTCATGCAGCTTTTCATCAAATTTGCCTCAGACTATGTTAAAGCTTGCATATCATAGAATTCTAATTTACATGAGTTCTTCTAAAAGAGAAGGAAAGTTTACATTAGTAAGCCAAGCTTTCCTTAATCTAGCAGTGCCACTAATGGAAATATGATATTTCCATTCACCAAGGAAGCCATGTAAGGAGAGGGGAGAATATTCAATAACTAAACAAAATAACCGCATAAGAAACTGTAGACAGGAGAAAAATTGCAAAACCAAGTGATAAACTGTATTTATTTTACACCTATCACTTCCTTCCTTTAACTATCTCTACTATTAATTTCCAAACCTCTACAACAGCTTCAGATAGGTTCTGTGTTACAATAAAAAGAACCTGCCACTAAAATGGTAACTCCTTTTCCCCTTAATGTGGAATGTCACTCAAATTATCCTGGTCTGAGGTGTAGGATTAAAATATTTAGTGCTGTTTCAGTAACACTGATATCTCACGACTCACCGGGGCTAGAAACAGCTACTTTACCCCAAAAGAGACCTGTAAAATATCTTAGGCACAAACTTGCCAATACTTACATACTTGGCTTACCTTTAAGAACATGAGTAGTCCTATATGAAGTCAATAAGATTACTTGTATGCTTTAAGTTAAGCAAGTGTTGAAGTATTTGCAGGATCAGGGCCTAAACATTGTATCAACATAAGAACATAAGAATGGCCGTACTGGGTCAGACCAAAGGTCCATCCAGCCCAGTATCCTGTCTACTGACAGTGGCCAATGCCAGGTGCCCCAGAGGGAGTGAACCTAACAGGTAACGATCAAGTGATCTCTCTCCTGCCGTCCATCACCACCCTCTGACAAACAGAGGCTAGGGACACCATTCCTTACACATCCTGGCTAATAGTCATTAATAGACTGAACCTCCATGAATTTATCCAGTTCTCTTTTAAACCCTGTTATAGTCCTAGCCTTCACAACCTCCTCAGGCAAGGAGTTCCACAAGTTGATTGTGCGCTATGTGAAGAACTTCCTTTTATTTGTTTTAAACCTGCTGCCCATTAATTTCATTTGGTGGCCCCTAGTTCTTATATTATGGGAACAAGTAAATAACTTTTCCTTATTCACTTTCTCCATATCACTCATGATTTTATATACCTCTATCATATCCCCCCTTAGTCTCCTCTTTTCCAGGCTGAAAAGTCCTGGCCTCTTTAAGCTCTCCTCATATGGGACCTATTCCAAACCCCTAATCATTTTAGTTGCCCTTCTCTGAACCTTTTCTAATGCCAGTATATCTCTTTTGAGATGAGGAGACCACTTCTGTACGCAGTATTCAAGATGTGGGCGTACCATGGATTTATATATGGGCAATAAGATATTCTCCGTTTTATTCTCTATCCCCTTTTTAATGATTCCTAACATCCTGTTCGCTTTTTTGACTGCTGCTGCACACTGCATGGACGTCGTCAGAGAACTATCCACGATGACTCCAAGATCTTTTTCCTGATTAGTTGTTGCTAAATTAGCCCCCATCATATTGTATGTATAGTTGGGGTTATTTTTTCCAATGTGCATTACTTTACATTTATCCACATTAAATTTCATTTGCCGTTTTGTTGCCCAGTCACTTAGTTTTGTAAGATCTTTTTGAAGTTCTTCACAGTCTGCTTTGGTCTTAACTATCTTGAGCACTTTAGTATCATCTGCAAACTTTGCCACCTCACTGTTTACCACTTTCTCCAGATCATTTATGAATAAATTGAATAGGATCGTACCTAGGACTGACCCTTGGGGAACACCACTAGTAACTCAACATGGGGGAGTTATTGTTATTATGAGAACCTTACATTTATATTGTCTGAATTTTGTGCAGTCAAATTTGCAATTTTAACATTGTATTAACATAGCATTTTGTGGTTAGTTCCTTCTTATTTTGTTTTTCTATAAAGGAAAAGAAAACATAGCTGAAGCACTGAGATTTTGCAACTGTTTTTGTGCTATTCCAATCAATCACTGAAGATGCACAAAAACTTGCTATAGCACTGTACACTAGTGCAATTTTTTTTGTGCAACTCCACACTGCCGTAGTCTTTGAAGTTAGTAAAACTGCTGAAGAAGCAGGTGCAAATGTCATTTTAATTGCTTTATAACATCATCATTTCAAAAATATTTTTGATGATGTGAATTAGTTTCCAACATAGAGGCTGTGTTTTGCTTTGGTACTGCTCTTAAGGACTTTGAGGACTATAAGATCCAAGGTTCATCTTCCTGCGAAGAATTGGGCATAGACCACTGCCACAGTTAAGATACAGACTTCAGTGAACAATGGGCTGATACATTACGGGAAATTACTGAGAATTTTTCTTCTCATTTGTGTACACTCCATTTTAAAGTAATAATGTGAAGGAGTCCGAAGATATGCCCTGATCCTGTAATCACTTACACAAATGAGTAACTTTATCCATGTGAGGAGTCCCACTGAGTTCAACCAGTGGTTACAGCTATTGTATATAGCAAAGAAAATGGACTTGGAGTTAGAAATCATAAACTCGGAGTTCAGAAAAACACCCAAAAAGGCATTTTCTATACAAAGTACCCAGAAAAATATGTTTATTCAAAACAGCATAACAGAGCTTTCAATTAAATAAGAATAATACAGGGCTATGGTACCCAGCTTTTTTCTGTGTAATTTCCTTATTTGGTTTTATTCTTCTTTACTTATTTCTGCCTCCTCTGATTCCTTTGATTCTTCCTCCTTCTCCTCTAAACTAGTATTTGCTGTTGGGGGAAAAACATGAATTCTGGGGTACATTTAATAAAATAACAGCGCTTGAGATCTTTTTAAATAATTCATTCATTGTAGTAATACTTTATCCTGGAAAATATAATGCAGGCTCCTTACATATGCTGTCTAGTTTGTTATTAGGAGTGGGCCTAAGTGGAGTGCTTTAAAAAATCCTACTCTTGTTAGAAGATAGGCATATAACAAAATCCCTATTACTGTTAAACTGTTTTAAATTTACAGTCCACTTACTGTACTCACATTACCAAAGTAAAGACCCTATGGTAAACGAATAAGGATATAAACATGTAACCCATACTCATAGTCCTAGGTTCATCAACAGAATGCTGCAGGACTTAAATGGACTGATTCAGTTCATTACAAAAAATACTAAATACTGAGGTGTGGGGTGCTCAATCAATATTTAATTATTAGAGAACATTCATCAATAAAGTAATAATGAGGCCTAAAAATTACAAGTACATTCAGCATCATCACATTCTATATATTAGGGGCCAAATTCTTCGTGGACATAACTCTCCTGAAATCAAAAAACTTAGCTCTACTGTTTAGGGTATGTTTCAGCATATTTTCAAGCCATTTAATTGTCTTTCTGGCTCCTGTTGTCAGTTTTGCACTTTACCTTAACATGAAATGGATTGATGAAAAACTGAGAATCAAACACTTGATGGTTGGAAACATCAGAATAAAAGTTTACAAATCTGGATATGTTTTAATATATGCAGTCCATATTTTAAGTAGGCAAAGATTTACTCATAAAATATGGCTTAACACAGGCCTCATTTTACAATACCTTCTAATAATTTTGATAAATAATTTGAAATATTTTTTTAAAAATACTGAAAATTCAGAAACTATACTTAAAACATCCAAACATTAAAAAGCAATAACTTCAGTTTTACTTTTAATAATTAATTTAGCTTTCTGAATGAGAGTGTGCAAGTGTCACCAATGGGATCAAGCCTCCAAATCCATATGTAGATTTCAAACATCCAAAGTTCTGGTGTTGGTTAGCTCTGGTGTTCCATTTAGTGTATTACAAAGATCAGACCCATCAATAGTAATGATATTTCTTTTCTTCAGAACAAAGCTTTGTGTGATAAGTGATATAGTTTGAAGTCCTGAATGTCAGTTTCACTTTCTAACTAAACAAATTTTACATTAATATAAAAGGTTTGTTTCATTATCTCTTAGGGTGTTTTGGTTCTGTTTTGTTTTTTCATTCTAGTGAGGAGAACATTCCTCTCATTGGGGGAGTGGGGGCAGCTTCACTCTGAGGGGTTAAATTTTGTGAGGCATGTCAGCCCGGCCTCTAATTTTTGTACACAGAAGTTTCAAATATCCATTATGTGCAAACAATAATGCACATAAACTTGAGTATACAAAATTAAAAGCCACCTTGTGATGATTTAGCCCTTTATGAAAAACAAGAGTTATTATCTTTTCAGAATGATAATGTGCCCCCACACAGTAACACATTTTCAGCTAGTTGACATGCACCATTTCAGATGACCAACTATAATCACTCATTCCTCTCTTTCTTCCTCACCCTGATCCACTTGATCTTCTTTGCCCCCTTCCTCCTCTTCTTCTCCCTCCTTAGATGGAGACAGATCTTCAATGGGTTCTGTAGCTTCAGCAGGAGGTTCCCCAACCTCAACAGGTTCCTCAGCAACAGGTTCCTCGGCAACTGAAACGGAAGAAAAGGAGATATATGCCAAACTATGAGGGGGAAGAAGAACTTCATAGATCTGCTCATTGCCATTATTTTTACTCTTAAGTAACAGCTAACATCTTAGGCCCAATCCTGTAGCCTTTGCTCATGTGAGTAGTCCCACTGGCTTCATGGGGAATGCGTATAGACGGGTTGCAGTATCAAGCCCTGAATCAGATTATAATAATTTCAATAATGTTACAGGCTTCCCAGGACAGTTGTCTCTGTTACTAATACCACATTATATCAAATGGAAGTATATTCAGCATGCATGCTGCAGCATAAGAATGTGCTACAATAAGATGAACCTTCACACTTTTACTTTTTGCTAATATCCAGCATCTTGTAAGCTGACAAAAAGTACAACTCTCTTATTATAACATTTGCAAATTAATCAGGCAGAAACAGTTTGGGGAATTTGGGGGGAAAGGAGTTTCCAACAGTTCATCGGGTCAAACCTGCAGTTGCTGGTATCTCTTCTGCTGCCGGAGGCTCTTCAGGAGGTGGTGGTTTTTCAATCCCGGGTGTCCACAGAGTTAATTTAGTAATATTTTTTGCTTTCCATTTTGGAATAATTGACTGAGATTCCTCCTCTTCCTCTTCTTCCCCTTTATCCTAAAAAACAAACAAACATAAAAAATCTAGCATCACAATTGGGAATGTGAAGGTAAGGACTACGAGCCTGTTTGCATGTATTGAAATCTCTTTACCCTGAGTTTGAAATGGTAACGATACAGCCCTTTAGAGTAAGGTGTCAATATGTAACAACAACTGAACAACATTAATAGTCACAAACTTTAGAAGAGAGAGAAAACCTTTCTAAGCTAGAAAACTTGAAGGCAGTCAGTCAGTTACAATGTTGGTCTCAAAATTAAAAAAAAAATGGCTGGTTTCCTTTCTTTCTTATGCTTAGATTCAGGCAACACAGCGTGTCATGAAGGCCCAAAGAGCCTTCTTCCTTAATCATTCTGCAACTCTCAGAAGGGCTGGGCCTAACAGCAGTACCTACAGAGACTGGGCTGTTCCCCATTTCCCCAATGCCACAAAAGGGATGGAAAGGAGAGAAGGCAGGATCATTATCCGCCTCCTTTCCACACCAGCCTATACCATAGGTCTGGCACATAGGGAGCTCAAGGAGGCATTCTGCACCCCAGAGGGGGAATGCATCCTGGTTCTCACAGTGGAGTTATACAGCTCTCTGCCCCAACTCCTTACAGAAACAGACAAGCAAGAGTGCACGCAATACAAAATTGCTCTCTGCTTCACAAGGCAGTGCAGTCTGTGCTCAGGTAAGACCCATGGAACTTATGAAGAATGTAGTACTGTACATGAGCTTTTGTGCTCTCAATATTCTGACCTTCTGTCACTTTCTTTACAAATAAGAATGATTTATTTTATACAAAAGTGGGAGAGTTTAAATAATAGACTAGCTACTTGTATTGAAAGATAACTTTTCTTAACTAATTTTATTTGAAAATGAGTCTTGTACTACAACTATTTCAACTACAGCAAACAAGCAAAGTTTTGACTGTTTATTCTCATTACTGTAACGTAGGGGTAGGCAATGTTTGGCATGCGGCTCGCCAAGGTAAGCACCCTGGAGGGCTGGGCCAGTTTTATTTACCTGCTGACATGGCAGGTTCGGCCGATCGCGGCCCCCACTGGCCGCGGTTCGCCATCCCGGGCCAATGGGGGCGGCGAGAAGCCGTGGCCAGCACATCGCTCACCCGCGCCACTTCCCGCCGTCCACATTGGCCCGGGACGGCGAACCGCGGCCAGTGGGGGCCACGATCGGCCGAACCTGCTGCGTCAGCAGGTAAATAAAACTGGCCCGGCCCGCCAGGGTGCTTATCCTGGCGAGCCGCTTGCCAAACGTTGCCAACCCCTGCTGTAATGGGAGTATAGCACTGTGACCTACAGTAAATAATATAATCACAGGATTCACTTGAGAGTAATTGCTATAGTTAAGGGCTAAGACTGTCAAAAGTGAGTGATTAAAGTTAGGCTTCTAAGTTCACATTTAGACACCGACATAAATGGCCTAATTTTCAAAAGTATCAAGCACCCATCAGTTCCTGCTGAAGTCAGTGGGAGCTGCTGAGTGCTCAGCACTTGTAAAAGTCTGGCTACTTATATTCAGGTATCCAAATATGGAGTTAAGTGCCTAATTTTAGGTGCCCGTTTTGCGAAGGTATAATGTCCTCAGGCAACACCCCCAATAGTGCACCTCTTCACTTTCCAAATATGGTTCAGGCTCTTACAGGCCATAACTGAGCCCTAATTTTTAATGCATCTCAATCAGCACCAGTTGAACTGAGGATATGTCTACACTGGAGCTGGAGGTATATTTCCTAGCTCAGACAGACATATCTGTGCTAGCTCTGATCAAGCTAGCATGCTAAAAATAGTGTAGTCACAGAGGTACAAGTGGCAGCAGGGGAGCCCACAAATACAATCACCTCTGAAATGCTAGGTACGTATTTGGGCAGCTAGCCCTTCCCACTGCTTGCACCACTCTGGCTACACTGCTTGATCAGAGAGAGATCATGGGAATTTCTACCTCAGCTAGAAATTACAGTCCCAGCTCCAGTATAGACAAACGCCTAAGGGGCAAATCTTAGCACACACAAAGTAGCCAGGCCAGGGGGAGTGGGGAAGGGGGAGATACTTTCCTCCTCTCCTCCCAGACACAATGAGCATCTGTGAAGCCACTGTCTGCAAGAGCCCTGAGTTCTCCCAACATAGACCTCTAGCAGCAGAGACACTGGCTTTGGCATACCCACCACCACACACTGTTCTTTAGGGATCTGATGTGGAGCTGCAAGTTGTTCCTTTTTTATAGAAATCTGAGAGCACTGGCATAAAGAAATTGATATTGCTCATACTTCTTGGGTGGCTGAAGGTTTCATCACGTCACACACATAAATCTTCCATTATAACCATATACACTTCCTCATATCTTATTGCTTACAAATATACTTGGGATGGGTGTTATCTTTCCTAGTGCTTTGTCTAACAATATCTAAACATTTCAAAATGTAATTGCAGTATATTTACAGAAAAAGAGGAAACACCCATCATTATTTGTCATTTAAGGAGGCAAATACAGTTTGATTAAGGAATAAAAGTAAAACAAAGCCAAAGCATATGTTTTACATCTTAATAGCTGTTTTCCAAAACATTCAATACAATAGAAATAATAATCATTTCAGTTATAAAATGCTTCATATTTTTAAGGTCTTAACAAACAAAAACAACTGGAGTTAAATTTTACAGGTAAAGCAAAAGTTTCTCATTCAAACTGATATTATGAAGGAATATTGTTTTTTTCTTTTTGTTACATGCGGGTAAACCATGCAGCAGAAACACTTCATTCAAACCCAAAGAGCACCTCTGTTACACTAGGCTCCATGAAGATAAAGCCTTTAGTGGTTTGTGGGTTCCCATACCCTGGAACAGAAGGCAGTTTTTTGCTGCCCTTTCTCTTGTCCTTGGGTTGTATTAGCTGAGCAAATCAATGAAAGAGAAGAAATGAATGTGAACTAGATTGACATGTTAACTGTAGAAAGATGGAAAAATTAGAAAGACCCTTTTTAAAAAAATAAAAGATTACAAATCGCCCAAAACTTTCATTTAGGTGCGATTATATTTGAAATAAATGTTTCCCTGGAAGTTTTGAAATAGCAT
Organism: Malaclemys terrapin pileata; assembly: GCF_027887155.1. Classification (NCBI taxonomy): domain Eukaryota; kingdom Metazoa; phylum Chordata; order Testudines; family Emydidae; genus Malaclemys; species Malaclemys terrapin. The sequence goes on from NC_071505.1 coordinate 196,375,919, forward strand.
GTAATAGACTAAGATCTGGCATGTCAGGCAATATAGAAAAAGAGCAAGTTCTGAACTAAATGCAGCATGTTTATTATCTTGAAACTAAAATACTAAGCTAAAAATATATTTGTAATAACAGCTAGGCATTATTGTTTTGATTATATAACTAGAGTACGTAGGTCAGGTAGTCAGAAACAGGTCTGAAAGGCCACACTCAAAAGCAAGAAGAAAAATCATTCCCCACTGCTATTCACCCACAACTCTTATTGAAATCAATGGGAGTTGTGGGTACTTAGTACCTCACAGGATCAAGACAATAATAGACCACATTTTCAAAAGTAGTCTCAATTGTGGCTCTAAATTTGCACCTGTAATTTTTCACTAAATTTTAGAATTACTTAGTACTATATTTTTATTTTCCAGTCTTTTGTAATGGAGTGCTAAAATATATTATACATCTAAGGGGCATGGTGTGTAAAATACCTTATTTAAATGAACCTCAACTATACCAAGCACAGCATTAAAGGATCTTATGATGACCACATCTGGTGTATATAAGCAAGCTCTGAAGCCAGTCCATATCTGGTAAAGGGACATGACATCTTCAGAATAAAGGCCAAAGTCAATCAAAACTCTGTCTGGCTTTTTGTATTGCAGAAGGCTAGCACATTTGAGGTCTGACCCTGCTTTCACTGAAATCAACGGCAAAACTTCTAGTGTCTGCAATGGGAGCAGCAATGGGGCCCTCAGGTGTCAGGGCTTGCTCAGCACAGTAGCCAGACACGTTTTTTTATTGACTCTGGTGCTTAGAAAAGCACATTCTGAAGCTGTTGGACTTTTTAAATATACAGTACCTGTAATGAGCTAGGCAGACTACGTTTGAACAGGCTAACCTGACTTGCTGAGTTTTCTAACATTTGGTATAGTCTGTATTATATTATTTACCTGATCTAGATGTGTGTATTCACCATGCTGTTCACACCCAATATCAAAGACATACTTTCCACGACCTACCGGCTGTACAAAGAGAAATAAAAAAAGTTAGCAAGACTTTAAAGCTAGAAAATTCTGAAGGAATAAATGAAAAATAGAAATGATCACTTAACACTGCACTATGTAATTTACACAATAATAAATAAAAATACATTGAGAAAAGTAAACTTTGGAGAAACTTTGCACGTCATTGATTTATTTATACCTGTTACATTTATGGTTCAAAGAATACTGTGCAAAATGGGAAACCTGGTTTAATTTTTCAATGTAAAGAGTCCATACCAGAACAACAACATGCGCTAGTTTTTCAAATTCAAATAGCGTTTTCCAACATACTTACATTTCCATTCACAAATTTGCCTTGGTATCTGTGGTTTAGATGAATAAGTTCAGCTGCTCCTTCCTGTTGCCCATTTATCCAGCCACCAACATATTTAGAGCCAGTCTCTGCATAGAGGTATGTACCTTGCCCGTGCCTGAGAGGCAAATAATAATTGTACTTTATATTACTGTAAATTAAAAGTGCAGGATTTCTTTGCAATTTTAAAGTATTTAAACAAATGCCACATTAATCTATATTTCCAACCCCAAGAACATCTTCTTCATACATTCATGCTCATCTGCCTTCTGTGTCTGGCTCTATTTAATTCAGCTGATGTCTTACTGCAGGCTTTCCTTCCATTCCAAACTGGATTTGGTTGCCAAAGCCCTCCACAGCTCTCTCTTTCAAAAGGACAACCACAACTCTGAAGACAACATTTTTTAAACTTCATCAAGAAACTTGAAAGTTCACTGTAATAATGAAACAAACCTATAGTGGTTAAGCCATTCTCCAGTGTAGGTGTCTCCATTCATGTAGTAGTAAACTCCATTGCCATGTCTTTGGTCTCCCACCCATTCTCCTGCAATGGACATGACAAAAACAGAGTGAGATGTGATCAGTTTTACTTGTCATAGAAGTCAGCCTTCAGAATGATCATCTAGACATCTAGTCAACTTTTTATGTGAATGAAGAATATACAGTATTAGAAAATGAAAATGTAAACTCAGACAATGTAAATTCTGTAACTGAATTCAATGAGAGCAGAAGCAAGCTCTACCTCAGTAATCTTCAATTTCGGTGTGAACAGTAAAGATAGCTTATCAGGCTTGTATATCAGTGTAGTCTCTTCACACTCCACAGTAAATTAAATTAGAAAAGTACTGGCATTCTCTGACAAAAAGCAGGCCACCATTTGTCACTATTATTATTGATATTACTAGTACAGTATTTCTAACTGATGGAAAGATTTGACGTCAGGAGAAAAGCCATGAGCATGCACAGATTCAGAGGATGTGCTAAACTATTCTCTTATTGAGAATCAGTAGGGCTTCAGGCTTCTAGAAAGGGCAGGGAGAATGTTCTGGACCATAAAGCTAATCAGTGCAAAACAGCATCTACTTGGCCAGTTGAGAGCTAGAGAATTGGAATTAGCCAGCTGTAGTCTACTACTGCTTAAATCAAAACGCATTAGAGAAAAGACTTGCAGAGAGCAATGAAGGGTGGATGGGAGACACACCTAGACCCCTCCTGACAAGGGTGACAAGATTAAGACATCTCCATTAGCATACAGAATGAAAAACAGAGACAACTCCCCTAGCCTCATCTGCATAAAAAAATAGGACAGGGAAACATCTCATTTTGCATACAGAATGGAGAACAGAAAACTACCCTGAACTCTGGGACCAGAAAAGCAGGGACACACTGCATCATGGGAATCTCTGCTCCAGATGTTAATGAATCTATGCCTGCACACACCCAGCTCAGCAATTATCAGACCAATTCTAGTAATGAATCCTTGATTAATATCCAAAATACTAAAGCAGCCTAGTTGCATTGTGAGCTCCCTGGAAGAAACCACCACCCATAGCCAAGAATAATCAGCTCCTATTGTCTAGCCTAAACAAAACCCTTGAGTCATCAGTTTACCCATAAACAAATCTAGTGTTCTCCCTTGAACCATTGTATTTTCTCTACAAAAATCCCTACTCACCCTCCAGTCAGTGTTCTGATGCTTAGATCCAAACTATGCATCAGTTCCACTGGGACTCCATCTTCTCCTGACTGATCGTGCTGGGGGCTCTGCCTGTCTCCAGCACTCAAGACCCTGAGCTACCACCACCACCTGGGAACCCCGACCCGTTCAAGCCTCATGGAATGGGTGAAATCCCCCTCTTTCTCTCTGTTTTCCTTTCTACCTTAGGTATGAACCTTTAATAATGCGTGTTATGTTAGTTTAGGCTCTCCTTGTGTACTTATCACTATTATTCAATAAATAACTTTTATGGTTAAGCTGGTTGCTTCTCTCTCTCTTGCTAAACTTTACTCTTTTGTGTTTTTAGCTTCCCCCATTCGGTCTACAGCAATGCTTCTTTTACCTAAGGTAAAGATCCCTACAGCACCCAAAATGCTGTGTGGTTTGCTCATCAAATAGGCTACTGCCAGTACAATTGTGATGTAAGAGTGGGTATAGGGACGTGCTGAATCTGGGACGCATAAGGGTGACAGCTAGAAAGTGCTGCTTGACCCAGCCCAAGGAACCCAGGGGCATATAAGAGGAGGCAGTTTAAAAGTGCTGCTTCATTAAGCCCAGTAAGTCCAGAGACATATAAGGGGGTCACCTTAAAAGTGCTAATTGACCCGGTCTGCTCAAACTTGCTCTGTTAATGTATGTGTGGCTGTGTGTGTGCTCCTCCAGTTCTGGGGCTGGAAAAACCCAGCCCTAGGGAACCTAGGTCCTGCAGGATAGCTCCATTAGGAGGGGACTTGCAGAAGGAAGAAGTAGAGCTCCAAATAAAAACACAAGTAACACAAGCAGTACATTAATAGAATTACAGAAGTCCCCCCCTCCAAAAAAAGTAACCCGAATAAATAAGCATACTCCAAACTTAACAGGACACAGTGTAGAGTTGACAATATATAGCCATGTATGACAGATTACAGCATAACTTTTTGGTCTTGAAGCTGGATATCCGTGCATGCATTACTTTACTTTTAGGTGTGATGGAAGAAGAAAGGCCTATCAGCAGTGTTCTCACTAGTGAGGTGGTTTTGCACCTCTGTTCAGTTATTGTGCTCTTGGTTACTCATGACTTGAAAGATTACTTACTATCAGGTGAATGTTTCTGCACATACAGAATTTCCATATGCTGACTATCTCTGCCCCAAACGCTCTTTATCATGTGTTCTCTTGTTGGTTTAGTTAAAATGCAATCATTTTGTTGTCTGAACTACGCAATGTCATCTCATTGCTTAATTGATGATTTAAAGAACAGGATGAGAAGGCTTATTTAAAGTCACAGCTCTTTGGGCCACAGACCTAGCCACAAGGCTGCTCTAACTTACATTAACTCCACCTTTTCAACCATGCCCTGCTTTCAGGCAATATCCAACATGCTACCACACAGGAGAAATCCTCAGATTCCCCTTTAGAATAGTTTAAAGGTCACTTGTTTTCTGCTCTGGCAATGTCATCATACAGCAGGCCATACAGGTCCTCAATCTAAGCAGCACTGTCTTGCACTGGTCCCTTCTCTTCCCTCCCTTCTTTCTTCATTCTGACCCTTTTGTTCCACCTCTCATCCTCTTGTCTCTCTTCCCTGTGGCAGGCTCTCAGCCTCTTCCCTTACTTGGTTGGGCTCCAATCATTTTTTCCCCTCCTCACTCTCTGCCCCTCTCTACACAAACTTACATAGTTGCCTGCTATTTCTTTCACTCCAAACACATTCTTCCATTTATTCTTACCTAGTAGCATGCTTACATGCATACCTTTATTTAGGTTATTGTGGACAGTGCAAGTTACGTAACTTGTGGCACTGGCTGTCCCCACCTCCCACACCATAAATTTTATCGTGTCTTATAGTCTTATTTTGTAGTGTGGGATATGTATTTGGTTATGTCAAGGGACCCTTCCTCCAAAATCTAAAAGTGGACCTTAGGGTATGTACCAGTAGATTAGCACTAATTTGCCAAAGCCAGGGCATCACTTATTCAGGGGCCTAACACCTTAACTGAAGGGAGGAGGTTGCTGAATCTTTAACATAGGCTTTCTTTCCCCAAAATATTTAGTCATTGATTTAGATAATGGCATAGAGAGTACACTTATAAAGTTTGCAGACAAACTGGGGAAATAGTCTGAAGTAAATAGGATGAAATTCAATAAGGACAAATGCAAAGTACTCCATTTAGGAAGGAACAATCAGTTGCATACATACAAAATGGAAATGACTGCCTAGGAAGGAGTACTGCGGAAAGGGATCTGGGGGTCATAGTGGACCACAAGCTAAATATGAGTCAACAGTGTAACGCTGTTGCAAAAAAAAGCAAACATCATTCTGGGATGTATTAGCAGGAGTGTTGTAAGCAAGACACGAGAAGTAATACTTCCACTCTACTCCACGCTGATTAGGCCTCAACTGGAGTATTGTGTCTGGTTCTGAGCGCAATATTTCAGGAAAGATGTTGATAAATTGGAGAGAGTCCAGAGAAGAGCAACAAAAATTATTAAAGGTCTAGAAAACATGATCTATGAGGGAAGATTGAAAAAATTGGATTTGTTTAGTCTGGAAAAGAGAAGACTGAGAGGGGACATGATAACAGTTTTCAAGTACATAAAAGGTTGTTACAAAGAGGAGGGAGAAAAATTGTTTTTCTTAACCTCTGAGGATAAGACAAGAAGCAATGGGCTTAAGTTGCAGCAAGGGAGATTTAAGTTGGATATTAGGAAAAACTTCCTAACTGTCAGGGTGGTTAAGCACTGGAATAAATTGCCTAGGAAGGTTCTGGAATCTCCATATTGGAGGTTTTTAAGAGCAGGTTAGACAAACACCTGTCAGGGATGGTCTAGATATTACTTAGTCCTGCCATGAGTGCAGGGGGCTGGACTAGATGACCTCTCAAGGTCCCTTCCAGTTCTATGATTTTTAAAGTTAAATGGGTATTAGCAAAACCAAATAAAGCAGGTCTTTTGTGATGTGGTGTATGTGCCCCATCTCAATCATGTGAACCAGAATGTAAACATCTTCACCACCCAGAAAAGAGGAAACTCAAGCTTAAAGACTGTGGGAGCTGCCAAACTTGGAGGGAAGTGCTGGCAGCTGTGGCTAGTTAGGCAGTACGGACATCCAAAATGGGAAGAAAGAATAGCCTCATTTATCTTTTTCTTCCTCAGGGGACAGGAGGATCTGGGGAATTATTTGGCTGCCTTGTACACAGAACGTTATGCTGGAGCCAAGAGACTCTGATCACAGTCAGAACTGAATTTTGTTTGTTTCCTCAAACTAGGCCCTGACTGAAGGAAGCTGCTGCCCTGTGTTCTTTGTGGACACTTGGAGTAAGTGGGAGGAAACTACCCTGTGTTTGTTTTGTTTCATTTGCCCTGTGGCCAAAGGTAGCTACTCTGTGCCTGTTTAACTTTCACCTTGCTGAGCCTGGAATATTGTTGTTCTTATTCCTTTTGTGTGACCTATCTTGAGCAGGGCAGCCACCTCTCCCAACCCAATGGGGTGGCTGGTAGTCTTAACTCAATGTTCACTGTACTGACCCTTCAGATTATCACCATTTCACTAGCTCTCCAGTAAATATAGTCTTCTGGCCTTCATGAGATTTAAATTTCTAACACAGGCCAAAACCCCTACCTTTCAGGCCTTCTTTGCACATCACAAAGCAGCAAAAAAAGACAGCAGAAGGCAAATTATTTTCCTTTTCAGGTCACCTTTAAGATCTGAGACATTTACAGACATCAGATGGAAGAATAGGGTGGGACTATTTCAGAGTGTCTTATACTGTAGCTGAAATAATCTTTTAACGGGTTCTAAGGAACCTAAGCCAAAACCAGTAACTGAGCGTTCTGATTTTCAGATACTGTGCAACAGGAGCTGGGTGGCTCAGAACATCTGGAAATCAGTTCACTCATTTAGGGGCATAAATATGGATGTGGGTGCCTAAAATTAAGCACTTAAGTTTAAAAGCTTTGTCTTTGGTTCTGACCTCCTCTTTCAAAGCTGATGGTATAGCATACAACATTACACTATTGAAAAAAATGAATAAAAAATGTCAACAATCAGATCAACCTCCTGATGTTTTGCAGAGACAGCATTAGTCCTCAAATTAAATGTCATCCTGGAAAAGAACTCTCTGAAGATGGTTAATGAAGCGGCTGGAGTCTGACTTATCTGTCTCCTCATATTTCAGGGAAGACAGTGAAGAGAATCAGACCAAATCAGTCATTCCTAATACTAAAATGTGGGGAAATATTCTGTATGAGCTTCTGTTTCAGGAGCTGGACTAATGATATTCTGATCTTCTGTCTTATGAGATTCTTTAAGTACAGTATCTTGCTTAAACTGTTGCATTTCCTAGACATTGCTACCATAAAGGAAGAAAGTGAATTCCTAAAATAATCTGTTATTTGTAAAAGATTGTAATGAGCCTTCAGATTAATCTTGAGAATTCTGTTCAGGGCAAAGATCTAGATCAAACTAAATTAAATAATTCTGTACAAGAACCCTAAAAGAGCATCTGGGGATAGAAGGAGAACTGCTGTCACATGCTAATTTCAACAGAATGCCATTGATTTCAATGGAAGTGAGGAGCCTAAATTACTTTGTGGATTGGGCCTATGCAACTTAGTTTTATGGTTGTTGGTTTTTTGTGGGGGTTGCTATCATATTGAAGATAGGTGCAGACAGAAAGTAAGGGAGTCACAATGACATCAGTCAATATTTCTTTCCTTAGAGGGGAAAATATAGAACAAAGACTGTACTAGTAAAATATAGTTTGACCTCATTTTAGGAGTATTTTAGCCTCAGAAAGCAAAGAATCCAACATAGCTTTGAATCAGTGTATGAATCAGGCCAAAAGACACTGTCATAAACAAATTAATTTAACTTATGTCTGTGCAAGTCACTTAATTCTTTCTTGCACTTCTGCTAACATCCATTTCTTCTGCATTGCAAGATGCATCAGTATGAATCTAATCTTCCCATGCCTTCCAATCCATATTCTGATGAAAGCAGTGATCCTCCCTGGCGAATGCTTAATCACAAGTCAGATATAATGCCTACATTTGGAGGTGGTGCTTCTATTAAGTAGCAGATTTCTTATCTACCTATAATATATAAAGCTTTCTTCTCCTGGATCTCTCACTTTTCCTGAACTGCACACTTATAGAGGTGTACAGAGGAGGGAAAAGACTCTTGCTACTCCCAGAAGTAGAAACTGCATTAGGATATTTATCATAGTGACTCAAACTGTGGACCACAGAGTATTTACTAGTTGTCCACAGAGAGGTAGTGGGACACTTGGTGTTAACTCAAAAAAATATATATATATATATTATATATATATATATATGCCCTGTGGGGGTTACTATCATATTGAAGATAGGTGCAGATATATATATGGACTCCTCCCGTGCTGTTGGCAATCTCACCAATAAAGATAAATAAATAAATAAATGTTCTCCCAACAGGTAAAAACTTTTTTTTAAAGTAAGCTTTAAAGGCTGGATTCTTCAGTCTAAGCTCTCTGGCCACAGATTCCCCTTAGAAAATTCTGGGGGAATCTCTGCCAATGTAGAGTTCTGCCCAGCAGTGCAAGTAGGCCGATATGCCCAGTATGCCATACCAGCAAGATATTTATGTACCGGAAAGACACCGGAGAAGCCATTGGCCACATGGCTCCTCTCTGGTGCGGCTGTACTGCCCCCAGCCCCACCCCCTGCCCTTCCACTGACCTGCCTCTCCTCTGGCTCCATCTGTACAACAGCAGCCCCACCGGAGGACAGGACTGGGGAGTCAGACCGGGGGCGGAACAGCAGCCCCGCTGGAGGACAGGACTGGGAAGCGAGGCTGGGGGTGTTACAGCAGTCCCGCCGGAGGACACGACTGGGGAGCCAGACTGGGGGCAGTACAGCAGCCATGCCAGAGGACAGGACTTGGCGGCAAGGTTGGGGGTGGTACAGCAGCCGCGCCAGAGGAGCCGCCTGTACGGGGCTGCCCAGCAGCCCCACGTTCTGCTCCTTTTCTGAAGTCTCTGGCGCAACAGGAGGAGGACAGAGCACCCCCTCCGTCCCCAGGTAAAGTGGGTGGATCGTGGGGAGAGGATGGAGAAAGCGTGGGGGCGGGGCTGGGAGGAGTCACATGGAGGGTTATGTGCCCCCCCATTAGCTGCTGCCCTCCCCACCCCCTGTACCAGTAAGAAATGGATTTTACCTGCATCACTGGTTCTGCCACATCTTATCCTAGTTCTGCTGACGGTATTCCATTTGGTATATGGGTATGGAGAAAGGTCAGGGGAGGGAGCCATGTCCAGAAAGATAGGAGATGGATTCTCTGCCAACAGGGTAAATTTAAACTGCCTTCTTGAAGGTTTAACTTACACCAACTCTAGGTGGCTGAGAAACGGTGTGCTGTGATAAGCTCCTCCTTAGCCTCCACTCTCCACTGCTTTGCTTGGATGCAGTGGAGAACTGAATCCTATATTTTTACAATGCTCAGAACCTATAGCTCTTTGAAAGGATCTGAAAATGTTCTGGACTGAACTTGACTGTCAGCATAATCACTACATGTCAATGAATATTCTTGTGATGTTCTTGGGTTGTTGTTTTTAACATAACTTATACTCTCTTCTACTCTGATTCTAACTAAGAATGTGAAGAATTTGCTCAACACTAAATATAATGAAGCATTCCACTTGATCAGATGATTTGGCAGGAATAAACTGTTGCCAAAAACTTCAATCCACTCTTCTCCTAACATCTGGGGTGAGGCAGGAATGAAGAGGGAAAAAAGAATTTTGTGGATTGAAGCAATAATATGCTGCCTGGCTCATTGTTTCCCATAATTCCACTGAAGCACCTCATCTTCTCAAATATTTAAATCTTCGTAATTATGTTCAACAACAAAAGATGCACATTTTACCTTCATATTTTGATCCATCTGGATACATAAAAACGCCTTGACCATGCTTTTTGTTGTCAAAGAAGTCTCCAATGTAGCGAGCACCATTTTTAAATCTGTAGGTCCCCTGCAATATATTTGGTGTAGATATAGTACTTTGAATTAAAAGGAAAATGAAGTGCCTAAACTAATGGAACTGCTGAAACACATGCATGGCTTTCAAAATAATCCTCTATAATTATCTTACCCGCCCATTTCTCACACCATTGGCATACTCTCCTTCATATGTATCACCATTGGGTAACCGTGCTCTTCCATGTCCATGTCGTTCACCTGCTGCATTGCGTTCACCTTCATATTCCTATTTAGATGGAATAAGCCATTCAACAGTTAAGAGGCAGGGGTTCTAAGCTGAATCCAATATGAGTACAAAGAGGAAGCCAATTGTTTGTTCTGAACAGCTCCTTTTCTTCCTGAGTCCCAGGATGGCACCTGGCCAAGAAATCTATTGGTAACTGTTGTGAGTATCTTGTACCAACCCACCAGATCCTACCTGGTACCCAAAGGTGTCTTTTGCCTGCAAACTACTGAAATTTGTTGGGGGCTGGATTCTTGCTGCATAAACTGCAGCAAGTTGAAAAAGACATTACATACCCTAGTAAAATGGCAGGACTTCACTCAAGTCCTTTTTATCTCTACAACTCCATTGAATGCAGTAGCTTAGCAACTCTTTGAGGCTGAGTATCACTAATGTATATATTCCAAAAGAAAATAGCAACTAAGGACATCATTGTATTTATAAGATTATTTCTTATTTTAAAAAATATTTTGTTTGAGATACACATCGCATAGCTTTGAGAATCCCAACATAACAGTGATTAATTTTTTTTTCGTTTCCCCATACTTTAATACTACAAATCCAATATCCTGTGTGATCCTAGTCCATGGCTCTGCTCCTACTCTGATTGACATGAGTGGCAGGCCTTCTGTTAACTTTGATTAGAGCAGAATTGACCTTTAAAATATGCAACAGTGAGTAATTACAAATTCAGTTCTTTTTGGGGTGACAAAACTAAAGATATGTTGGTGTAATCGTGTCTAATGGGTGCTTTTTCATTAATATTCCACATAGTTATGGACTGGGGCTGTACCAGGGGAAAAAGTGAATTTATAGATTCAAAGGGACCATTATGATCATCTAGTCTGACCCCCATATAGCACAGGCCATAAAACTTCTCCCAAATAAATCCTAGAGCAGAACTTTTAGAAAAACATCCTATCTTGATTTAAAAATTATCAGGACCCTTTGTAAGTTGTTCCAATGGTTAATTACTTTCGCTATTAAAAATGTATGTCTTATTTCCAGCCTGAATTTATCTAGCTACAACTTTCAGCCGCTGGATCCTGTTATACTTTTCTCTGCTAGACTGAAGAGCCCATTATTAAATATTTGTTCCCCAGGAGGATACTGCCGGACTATAATCACATCACCCTTTAACCTTCTCTTGGTGCACAGACACAACCATCCCCCCAGGGTAACAGTGCAGCAGTGCCTGGGTGGCAATGAAGGGCAGCTCTGGGGCAGCTGGTGCCAGCTGTTCTCCACGGGGCTGCCCAGCTGCACGCGGACTCTGGAGGGAGGCTCGCCGAGGGCACCGGGGAAAGGGGGCTGGCAGCCAGCGCGGCCTGGATGGCTCCTGGGCACAGCTGGGCGGGGTGGGGGGGGAGGCTGCACCGGTGCTGAGCTGGGGGGGATCCGCTCCGCCGCCCGCCCGGCGCCGCGGCTCTCAGGGGCGGCCGAGCCGCACGGAGGGGCGGGTGAGGCGGGGCCCGGCAGTGTGGGGCGCGGGGACGCTCCTGCTCTGCGGGGCAGGCGCTGGCGGGGGCGGGGGGGGCAGCGCTGGGCCCCGGGGGAGCCGGCGGCCGCGGCCCGCACTGACCCCCAAGTCGTTCTCCGCCTCCTCCTCGAACTCCTCCGAGCCCAGGTCCGACATGGTCCGGCCGGGCCCCGCGGCGTTTCCGTCACCATGGGAACCGCCGTCCTGGGCGGAGGGAGGCGCGCGCCGTCACCTTAGCAACACGCACTGGCACCGCCCCTCTTTCCGCTCTGGGGCGCGTGCTGCTGTCCTGGGTCCTGAGAGCGGGGCGCCCAGCCAATCGGCTGCAGCGTCGCGCTCGGACCGGAGAGGGCGAGACGAGAGCGCACAGCGCAGGGACCAAAGGCACAGTCCCGGGCACACGAGGGGCCGGCAGGGGGCGAGGGACTGGTACACAGGGGATAAAGGGCACCCGGGGCATGCAGGGGGCGATTGTAAGGCACAGAGCAGGACGCGAGGCACAGAGAAAGTAGCATCCACTGACATGAGGGGTGTGTGCAAGTTGTGGGTGATAGATACAGTGCAGGGTATGACATGCACAGAGCACATTCAGCCTAGTGCACATATGGCATAGCACTGAGCACAAACAAAGGGAATGGCTACAGCGTGTGGTTTAGCTCGGCAATGCTGGAAGAAGGCTAGATGTGTCATGCAGGGCCGGCTCTGGCTTTTTTGCCGCCCCGGGCAAAAAAGCCGCCTGCTGCCCCCGCCCCCCGGTGGGGAGCGCGGCAGAGGAGGGCGCCGAGCCCAGCCGCGGCCCCGCTCTCCCCGACTGGCCGGAGTGCCGGGAGGAGGACGGTGAGCCCGGCCGGGGCCCCGTTCTCCCTGACAGGCCGGAGCACTGGGAGGAGGGCGGAGAGCACGGCCGCGGCCCCTCTCTCCCCGGCTGGCCGGACCGCCGGGAGAGGGCGGCCCCGTTCTTCCCGGCTGGCCGGAGTGCCGGGGGGAGGGCAGCGAGCCCGGTGTGTCACACCGGCCGCAGCCCCGCTCTCCCCAGCCGGCCGGAGCGCCAGGGGAAGGGGTGGCGAGCCCGGCCGGGGGCCCGCTCTCCCCAACCGGCCAGAGTGCCGGGAGGAGGGCGGCGAGCCCGGCCGCAGCCCTGCTCTCCGCAACCGGCCGGAGCGCTGGGAGGAGGGCGGCGAGCCCAGCCGCGGTCCCGCTCTCCCCGACTGGCCGGAGCGCCGGGATAGGGCGGCGAGCCCGCTGCGGCTCCGCTCTCCCCGGTGAGCGCCACCCCCCTCCTGGTGCCATGGCTTTATTAGTCCAACAAATATAAGGTACAAGTCAAAATTCCAAATTTCTACACTTCTGAGTGTGGGGCTTGTGTCTGACTCTAAACTTTACCAGAGTACACCATGTTCAGATTTTAATTTTATGACTAGGGTACAGAGCGACTTCAGCTACACAGCTCTAACAAGAGTTTTGGTTTGGACTCATCTCTAGATCAGTGCATGACCAAGGGCACATAATGTATGACTACTCCTTATTTCAGAAAGGACAAGTGTGTCAGGCCTTTTTTCCTGTTAGAAAATGAAAATGACCACATCCCAATAAATAGAAACCTCCTTCCTCATTCCTTTGTTTGTTTGTTTGTTTTTTGGTTATTTTTGTTTGAGTTTCTTTAAAGGAATGTTGGGCCTCGATATTATTGTTGTTATGACTGAAGTCCTTCATGGAAATGCAATTATGATAACGTAGCTATACATATTCAATAGTGTATCGCTTATCTTTATTAAATATTTACTTTCCCCAGAAATAACTCCTTTCTTTACACCTGGGACTTCTTTTTTTCTAGTGTGTACAATTAATGTCATGAACCTGTCTAAATAAATGCTTCAAATGTTCACAAATCTTTTTCTGTCATTCATATTGAGCGTTCCCAGTAATTCATATAGTTTGGTCTTGGACCTGTAAATAATATTTTAAATTTAAACTATTGCTAGGTCTAATTTTCTTTCACTTGGGTATAGTGGTGTTCAGAAATCCCAGTTCATAGATTTTTACCTGCTTGTTATATCTTATGACTTTTGCTTGTAAATGAGTCTTGTTCATCGGGACAACAAAGCGGGCGCTGTCTTTGGACAGCTGGGTAAATCTTATTGGAAACGGTGTACTCTTTCAAATCGAAGCTAGAGATCTTATGGTAAACATACCAATGTGCTGGTGTGTCTGAAAACTATCAAGAAAGATGCAGCTAACTTGGCAGCACTCATAGTAAGGAGAATTTATGCACAAAAGAACTTGTGTGTGCCTTGACTAGCATCAAAAGAAGGGTGTTTCCATGAGAATACAATAAAAGAGTACATTGATAATAACCTGTACTTCTGCTTTATTATTCATGTACACCGAGGGAGTGAGATGTGCAGTGTTGGTGACACCATGCTAGATATCAAGCAACAAATATCAAAAGCAGAAAACAATATACATAAAATTGAAAAGATCTGGAAAAGTAGCATGATTGGCACTGACAAAAATATGAATGTTTAACACCAGCATCATGTCTGGACTCCTTTATGGAGTAGAGTCACAGAAAACTACCCCTGAAACTGATAAGAAGATCACTTCATTCTAAAGTAAATGGTTGTGGAAGATCTTCAGAGTCCACTGGAAAGAGTTTCTTGCAACACCAGAAATTCTCAGTAGAGCAAATCAATCTAAAGCATCAAATATGAAAATAAGAATGGTCATACTGGATCAGACCAAAGGTCCATCTAGCCCAGTATCCTGTCTTCCAACAGTGGCCAAAACCAGGTGCCCCAGAGGGAATGAATAGAACAGGTAATCATCAAGTGATCCATCCCCTGTCGCCCATTCCCAGCCTCTGGCAAACAGAGGCTAGGGACACCATCCCTGCCCATCCTGGCTAATAGCCATTGATGGACCTATCCTCCATGAATTTATCTAGTTCTTTTTTGAACCCCGTTATAGTCTTGGCCTTCGCAACATCCTCTGGCAAAGAGTTCCACAGGTTGACTGTGCGTTGTATGAAAAAATACTTCCTTTTGTTTGTTTTAAACCTGCTTCCTATTAATTTCATTTGGTGACCCCTAGTTCTTGTGTTATGAGAAGGAGTAAATAACACTTCCTTATTTACTTTCTCCACACCAGTCATGATTTTATAGCTCTCTATCATATCCCCTCTTAGTCGTCTCTTTTCCAAGCTAAAAGGCCCAGTCTTACTAATCTCTCCTCATATAGCAGCCTTTCCATATCCCTAATCATTTTGTTGCCCTTTTCTGAACCTTTTCCAATTCCAATACATCTTTTTTGAGATGGGGCCACCACATCTGCATGCAGTATTCAAGATGTGGGCATACCATGGATTTATATAGAGGCAATATGGTATTTTCTGTCTTATTATCTATCCCTTTCTTAATGATTCCCAACATTCTGTTCACTTTTTTGACTGCCGCTTCACATGGAGTGAATGTTTTCAGAGAACTATCCACAATGACTCCAAGATCTCTTTCTTGAGTGGTAACAGCTAATTTAGACCCCATTGTTTTATATATATAGTTGGGATTATGTTTTCCAATGTGCTTTACTTTGCATTTATCAACACTGAATTTCATCTGCCATTTTGTTGCCCAGTTATCCAGTTTTGTGAGATCCTGTTGTAGTGCTTTGCAGTCTGTTTGGGACTTAACTATCTTGAATAGTTTTGTATAATCTGCAAATTTTGCTACCTCACTGTTTACCCCTTTTTTCAGATCATTTATGAATTTGTTGAATAGTACTGATCCCAGTATAGACCCCTGGGGGCCACCACTATTTACCTCTCTCCATTCTGAAAACTGACCATTTATTCCTACCCTTTGTTTCCTATCTTTTAAGCAGTTACCAATCCATGAGAGGACCTTCCCTCTTATCCCATGACAGCTTACTTTGCTTAAGACCCTTCGTTGAGGGACCTTCTCAAAGGCGTTCTGAAAATCTAAGCACACTATATCCACTGGGTCCCCCTTGTCCACATGCTTGTTGACCCCCTCAACAAATTCTAGTAGGTTGGTGAGGCATGATTTCCCTTTACAAAAACCATGTTGACTCTTCCCCAGCAATTTATATTCATCTATGTGTCTAAAAATTTTGTTCTTTACTATAGTTTCAACCAGTTTGCACAGTACTGAAGTCAGGCTGGATCACCTCTGGAGCCCTTTTTAAAAAATGGCGTCACATTAGCTATCCTCCAGTCATTTGGTGCAGAAACTGGTTTAAATGTTATGTTAAAAAACACAGTTAGTAGTTCTGCAGTTTCACATTTGAGTTCCTTCAGAGGTTTGGGAATCTCCCTCACATCCTCAGCCGTGAAGACCAATGCAAAGAGTTAATTTTGTTTCTCTGCAATGGCCTTATTGTCCTTGAAAGTTCCTTTAGCATCTCAATAGTCCAGTGGCCCCACTGGTTGTTTAGCAGGCTTCCTGCTTCTGATGTACTTACAAAAAAATTCTATTACTTTTTGAGTCTTTGACTAGCTGTTCTTCAAAAAAAAATGTGGCCTTCCTAATTATATTTTTACACTTTTGCCAGAGTTTATGCTTCTTTCTATTTTCCTCTCAAGGATTTAACCTCCACTTTTTAAAGGATGCCTTTTTATCTCTCACTGCTTCTTTTACATAGGTGTTAAGCCACAGTGGCTCTTTTTTAGTTCTTTTACTGTGTTTTTTAATTTGGGGTATACATTTAAGTTGAGCCTCTATTATGGTGTCTTTAAAACATGTCCATGCAGCTTGCAGGGATTTCACTTTTGGCACTGTACTTTTTAATTTCTGTTTAACTAACTTCCTCATTTTTGTGTAGTCCTCCTTTCTGAAATTAATTGCTACAGTGTTTGGCTGCTGTGGTGTCTTCCCCACCACAGAGATGTTAAATTTAATTCTATTATGGTCACTATTACCAAGCGGTCCAGCTATATTCACATCTTGGAATTCACATTCAGATCCTGTGCTCCACTTAGGACTAAATCAAGAATTGCCTCTCCTCTTGTGGGCTCCAGGATTAGCTTATCCAAGAAGCAGTCACTTAAGGTATCAAGAAACCTTACCTCTGCATCCCATCCTAAGGTGACATGTACCCAGTCAAATCCCCCATTATTATTGAGTATTTAATTTTTATAGCATCTCTAATCTCCCTGAGCATTTCACAGTCATGATCACCATCCTGGTCAGGTGCTTGGTAATATATCCTTACTGCTATATTCTTATTATTAGAACATGGAATTACTATCCATAGATATTGTATGGTACAGTTTGGTTCATTTAGGATTTTTACTTCATTTGATTCTATGCTTTCTTTCACATATACTGCCACTCCCCCACCAGCTCGACCTTTTCCCTCTTTCCAATATATTTTGTTCCCTGGCATTCCTGTGTCCCATTGATTATCCTCATTCCACCAAGTTTCTGTGATGCCTATTATATCAATATCCTCACTTAATACGAGGCACTCTAGTTCACCCATCTTATTATTTAGACTTCTAGCATTTGTATATAAGCACTTTAAAAACTTGTCACTTTTTAGCTGTCTGCCATTACATGATGTAATTGAATGGGGCTCTTTTTCATTTGACTGTTTTTCATTAGATCCTACGCGTATTTTATCATCTTCCATCCTCTCCTTCTTACTAGGACATAGAGAATCTCCATTAATAGATCCTCCCCTAAGGGATGTCTCTATCCAAACCACATGCTCCTCTGCACCTGTTGTCTTTCCCCCAGCCTTTAGTTTAAAAACTGCTCTACGACCTTTTTAATGTTAAGTGCCAGCAATCTGATTCCACTTTGGTTTAGGTGGAGCCCATCCTTCCCGTATAGGCTCCCCCTTTCCCAAAAGTTTCCCCAGTTCCTAATAAATCTAACTCCCTCCTCCCTACACCATCGTCTCATCCACGCATTGAGACCCTGCAGTTCTGCCTGTCTAACTGGCCCTGCATGTGGAACTGGAAGCATTTCAGAGAATGCTACCATGGAGGTCCTGGACTTCAATCTCTTACCCAGCAGCCTACATTTGGCCTCTAGGACTTCTCTCCTATCTTTCCCTATGTCATTGGTACCTACATGTACCATGACCACCGGCTCCTCCCCAGCACTACACATAAGACTATCTAGATGTCTTGAGAGATCCGCAACCTTCGCACCAGAAAGGCAAGTCACCATGAGGTTCTCCCGGTCATCACAAACCCAGCTATCTATGTTTCTAATGATCAAATCCCCCATTACTAATACCTGTCTCTTCCAAAGAACTGGAGTTCCCTCCCCCAGATGGGTATCCTCAGTGCGAGAGGATACCACAACATCATCTGGAAGGAGGGTCTCAACTATGGATCATTTCCCTCTGCTCCAGCTGGATGTTCTCCTTCTCTGAGACTTTCATCCTCCTCCACAGCACAAAGGCTGTCAGACCGGGGGTGAGACCAGTCTACTGTGTCCTAGAAAATCTCATCTATGTACCTCTCTGTCTCCCTTAGCTCCTCCAGTTCAGCCACCCTGGTTTCCAAAGCCAGTACACAGTCTCTGAGGGCCAGGAGATCTTTGCACCAAATGCAAACATATGCCATCTGCCCATAGGGCAGGTAATCATACATGCTGCATTGGGTGCAATAAACTGGATAACCCCCCCTCTGTTGATGGACTTCTGCCTGCATTCTCTTTTTACTCCTGCAGCGCATTGATGTTTTGTTTTTATCAGGGGGTATTTACGTCTTTAAGTTTAAAGAATGTTAACTGTATCTAGCCCCCCACACACACACTCATCCTCTAAACTCCCTTGCAAAACTCCCCTGTTAGTCGCTCTTGTAAGAAGATGACAATAGATATATTTAGGAGACACTTTAAGGATACCACCAACATGACTTTCATACCACTTTTTCTACCTGGAAAGAAAAAAAGAGGGTAACCTAGAGAAACTTAACACAGGATAATAGAGAAAGAAGCTAAATCTGTCAACATGACATTCAGAAGCCTAAACAGACCAGCATAAGACCAGACGAAATGGTGGAAACTGATGAATGCCCTGTGCATCTGAGGGTGCGGGAGGATAAAGAAAGAAGAAAAAGAATAGGCAATTAAATCTCATGTTTCGGTGCTTAAGCTGATGCCTCAGCAGTTGGGAAGGATTCCCAGCTTCCCATGTAAAGCACTGCATAACTGGCTAGGTGCATTATTTGTGAGCCAAGATTGGGGTGGGGAAGAGTTCAGTTTCCTCTAAAAATGCCTGGTACTAGCCACTGCTAGAGGTAGGATATTGGAATTCATGGACTAGTGGTGTGATCTGGTCTGGAAAATCTTATGTTCCTATATAAATAAACAGAAGTGGTGTTTTTAAGTTCCACTAAAATTGAATTGTCATAGGCAGTATGACCACAGGGAAGTTGCTAAACCACTGAGCTGGTATTCAGGTACCGCATGATGGATGCAGTATAAGACCGCATATCAAATAGACAATGTATGCAGTCATCTATACTCCTGCTAAATGGGTCTTTTTGGCCTGATGACTCTGTGGTCATTTCTCAGGACAAGTCTACCCGATTGTGACGGGGCGTACTTGCCCCGCACTGGTACTGCGAGAATTAACTGTACTCTCTGGACCATGGAGGCCTCACCCCCGCTGCCCTGCTGGGCATGCTCTGGTTGGAGACTAGATATAAAAGGGAGCAGCTTGGTTCATTCAGGGCTGACTGCTGAAGAGGGAGGATGCATGCTGTGAGCTCCAGCCTGGGAACTGTGGAAGCCCATGATGGTGGAAGCCAGGGACGCTGAGACTCTGGAGGATGCCCAAGAAGTGTCAGAGCTGCTGGGAGCTGCACTGACCAAGGAGCCCAGAGACCCCAGGGACGCTGCATCAGGAACAGAGTAGGAAGTAGCTCAGGGGGACTAGTTATGGTGCCATGTGAGGTCAGTGTGTTTCGGGTGGATTTCCGGCTGACTCAGTGGCAGGCATACTTACCACTGACAGGGCCCTGAGCTGGGACACGGTGGAGCAGGGAGGGCCTGGGTCCCCCTACCTGGCTGCACCCTCCCTCCACTCCCCATCAAGTGGCAACCCACTCCCCTGACTGGCTGCCAGGCCAAACAGCCCTACTAAAAAGGGTCATTGTACTGACTCTGGCCATTGGGCCATGCAGCCCTGAGAGGTGGCAGCCATACTGACTCTGGCCACCAGGCCACACAGCCCTGCTGAACAGATCAGACATATTGAATTTTACCCCTAGGCCAAACTATCCCAAGACAAGGGATGGTTGTATAGACTCAGCCGCGGGGCCATCATTACCCCCATCCCATCCCAAGAAGGGCCAGGGCGCACTTGCCCTGTGACACCTATAAAATGAAGTCAACCTAAGTTACATCATTGTACAGCCACTGAAATAATTAAATCACTTTTGCATGTCCACACCATGCTGCTTTTGTCAGCAGTGTGTGTCCTCACCAGGAGTGCTTGCACCAATTTGGCTATCATTGTGGGACAGCAAAAGTCAATGTAAGCAATGCAGTGTCTACATTGACACTGCATCGACCTAACTACATCCGTTTAAGCACTACATCTCTCACGGAGGTGGAGCTATTAAGCCAGTGTAATGGGCGAGTTACATTGGTGGGAGCTACATTTTAGTGTAGACGCTTACAGAGTTAGTGTACTATAGTGTAGACCTGGCCTCAGTAATAGATCATGCACATTTTTGTATTCTGATTTGCTGTTCTAAATCCCTCTGTTATAATTAGCTATTGGCCTCGGAACTCATTCACGTACCCAAAACAAGCACAACCACTTCAACTTCTAACTATTTGATCACCCTCACCTAATTATTGGTGTCAAACCAATGTAGGGAGTGATGAGGATTCCCCGCTTCAAAGGTAAGGAAGATAATGGGCTGATATTGAGATAGCTAAAACTGAGTTGGTAACAGGGAGTAGTGCTGGCTGTTGTCATAAGGAACTGGAGCACTGAGCACAGTAGCTAATCAGAACAGTGTGTTCACATCAGCCAATCATGGTACCCCATATGGAGAGATGTTTTGTGATAGTATGTAGTATTTTTAATATCCGTTTCCTATGCGTGGACTGCAACATGTGCAAAGAAATGTTTTTTTCACATTAGTTTACACAGGAATCTATACATTCAGTATGTGGAAACATGGCACTTCTTAGTGCTCTGCCACTGACCTACTGGGTGGAAAGTCACTTCCCCTCCCCGTGCCCCCATTTCCCCATTTGTGAAATGGGGGTAATAATGCTGATCTTCCTTTGTAAAGTGTTTTGAAATCTGCTGATGAAAAGTGCTCAATAAGAGCTAGGTATTCTTATTATATGGCATATATATAATGATTTTATTTCCCAGGGAACAAAGGTGAGGAGGGAGAAGACATTTTATTAAAAAGCAGTTCAATGTTGCTTAATATTGACCTCAAATAACTGTGTACTTGGTTAACAAACTCCTTGTCCTTTGGCTTTTTCGTGCATGGTTATTAATCTGAGGGAACATCCTGTTTTGAGATATTTAACAATATTGAAATCAAATTTCCCCAACTGTCAGAGCAAAGGAAGCTGTACACTTATTAAGTCATAATTGTATGACTATTTCTCACTTATGCAAATCCCCTGTGTCTGGATGAGGGGGTCTGTACAGTTATTTCTTAATAACTGTATAGTATACAAACTACTCTATTCCAGTTTCTTACTACTTTCAGAATTTGACATCTGCTTGCCAACACTAAACATAGCCACCTCCTTTTCTTATCTCCTCCTTCCTTCCCCCTGATAACACCTCTGTGATGATTGGGGAATTTGTCTGTACAATTTGTGAATTCTGTTTGAGATTATGAGCTCTCTATATGTCTGTATGAGACTGCAAACTCCATTTTGATTGTAAGGCTGGTCATTACCTTCCTACTGTCTTGTGACCTCTATCTTGAACTGGAATTCCAGAGGGGTGCTAGACAGAGAGAGGGACCCAGGGTCTGGGCTCCGTTCAGGGTCCAGAGTCTTAAAATTCCAGGGACCAGTGACTGAGTTCCCTCACAGTAGTCTAGTGTGTGGCTGAGATGGGGCACTCAACTGTGGTCTGTGACAGCTTCACAGTTTCTTATATTGGCATTTAGAATCACAAGTTGTTGAAGAACCTCATGTGCTTTTATCCTCTCAGTTAAGCCAACCAAGTGCACTCCAGACTTCCAGCCCTTAAAGAGTGCTCCATTTTAGACCCTTCTCCATATGCTTTCATCCCTCCTCCAGCAGCAGTACATCTGTGAACTATAGCAGTTTTTCACTACCTAGACACTAGGGTGACCAGATGTCCTGATTTTATAGGGACAGTCCCAATTTTGGGGTCTTTTTCTTATATAGGTTCCTATTACCTGCCACCTCCTGTCCCGATTTTTCACATTTGCTGTCTGGTCATCCTACTAAGCACTGAGATTGCTCTCTGGAACCCTTTTTAGAATCCTGTCACCAATTTAAGATGAAAGTTGAGGTGATTTCTCTGATTCCAACAGAGCTCGTCTCTGCTCTGGATACAATTAAATTATCATTGCCAGAGTAGACTTATTTCTGGGGCTCATTCCTGAACCATTGAAGTCAATGAGATTTTTTTCTATTGACTTCAGTGGGGGCAGAATAAGGGCCCTGAATATCAAATTTGTTTCCTTTGGAATGGACCAGGTATTTTAAGAAAAATCGTAGAAAAGAATACTCCCAGATCTTTTACCAGGTCTTCACATCCACCCCTCTTCAAATTACATAAGTTAACTCTTAATACAGAGTATATTATACTCATGAACAAAGTATAACCCTTCCAGCAAAAGTGGAGCTGCTTAACATATCTGTATGTATCCCTCTGTGTTTATGGCTATGAAAAAAGTTTGTTTTATACATGAAAACAAATGAATGGCTTATCTAGTCCTTCCTTCCCCACACCCTGCAAACATAGATGCTCCTGAGACATAGTTTGTCACAGCCTAAGGACAAAAAATATGGAGGAAGCCATTCTTGAAATACTGGCAGCACTTCATTACTCCTCAGCTAATGCAACCCTGCTCAGCTTCTATTGCAGACCCAAGGGAGTGGTAATACCTACTCCAGAACTCCTCAAACCTTACAGCTGACTTTGAATATCCCATTCTTAAGAAAAGTATTTTCCCCTTAACTTTTATATAAAAAGGAGAGTTTCCCCTTCCAATATTTGGGAGGGGACGAGAAAGAAAATGACACACCAAATGCCATTTAAAGGAAAAACCTTATGAACTTAACCTTAACCTTATGAACTCTTCCCCAACACTTCTATAACAGGTGTCTATGCAGTTTGAGATTCCTTTCCTTCTCTCATTTTCTCTCAATTTGTGCATTGTTGTCATCCAGACTTTTGTGGGAGGGGGATCAGATGGGACATAAGATTGGCAATATGTTGACTTGCACGCTGCATTTATAGTAAAGTTAAAAGAAAAACAATCCTTTTTTAAAAATTTCAGAATTCTTAACGTATTGTTGGTACTCTTTCTGTGGGCAGGGGTCAGATGAGAATTAGTTTATTTTCCAGATGCTTTAAGAAAGGATTGATGAAGGATCTAGAACTTGTGGCCCTGTCAAGGTAACCTAGAGTCATGGATTTTCCAAATCAAGGATTATATGGGTTGGGAGGGACCTCCTGCCACATGGCAGCATTGATTGAACTGGGCTAGCTCAATCGTACCCATGTTAGAAAATGCGGGAGAGGACTAAAGGAGAGAACAATTCCTCATGGATTCCTTTATGGAATTCTGCTCAAGTTGTTTCACAGAGAGGTGAGGTCTGCCCCACTATGGAATATTTGTGATTCCACCTCCCGTCTCAATCTGGGATCTGCAGGAGACAAGTGCCCTCTATACTCACTATAGGAGCTACTGATTCCTAGTAGAATGGATCAAATGGAGCAGCTCTGCCCAGGTCTTTCTCTGACACCTAATGCCCCAAGAAACAACACTCAAGATGGTTCCTTTACTGGGAGGGGCTCCATAGAAAAGCCTGGTGCTAGAGCAACTTTTCTGAGACTGCCCGTGGGAAACCTCCACAAGGGTCCAGTAAGAGAAGGATAATGGCACAGAGGCAGCTGACCTCATTTGTCTGATTGGAACAAGAGATTTGTGTGTGACTCACCAAGCATGCTATGAGTCATTATTATAGGGGTCAGATCTATCCTTAAATAGCACTCATGACGGCACTTCCACACCCATCCACAATAGTGTGTTCTATTGCCTAATCATTCCAGTAGTTATAGGTTTTCTTAATATTTAACGTGATTTTCTCTGCTGCTGTTTAACTGGATTCTTATCTTATCCATCCTTATCTAAGGAGAGTAATTGCTTCCTGCCCTCTTAAAAGTATTCCCTTAATATATGTGCTATTTGCTCAGTTATGAGAGCACAACATGCACAAGCAACAGATGCCTTTCTCCAAGATTGGTAATGCAGAGTAGGCTTGTGTTTCCCCTATGCTCTGATATCCAAATGAATCCAGATTCAGACTTCCCCAAGATCTAGGTGGTTTTAAATCTGGCATTCCAGTCCTGGCACAACTGTAGTTATAAATGCACAAGAGTTTGCCATACATTTTTTTTTTTTTTTTTTTTTTACAAAAACATTTCTGACTTGCAATTTTTACTTCAACGGGAGGCTTTTAGTTCTTTGGATAAAGCAGCCACAGATGAAATCTTTATTTATTGAGGATTAGAGAAATATTTACTCTGGTCATAACAGAAATATTTGTTGAAAATGTTCTGATAGTGCCGTTACACTGGTTGTAAGTGTGCCCAAAGCCTTTCCCTGTAAAAGCGATTAAAAGTAGAGACACTATCAGAAGTTTGTCCAGAGCACGGCAATAGGTCAGCCTCACTCCCTGTGCTCCTCCAAAGCAAGTGAAATTGGCCATCTTGTCTTTGCTGTGTGAGTCTCATTTAGTGCCTATGGAAGTCAATGGAAAGACTCCCATTGACTTCAGTGGGCTTTGGACCACACCTTTAGGTCAGAGGTGCCATCTCAATCAGGCTGGAACAGAAATGTCTTGGTTCTGGAACTGCCTGTTGAACTCCCTTCCTAAGGATGACCAGAGTTTTTTGTTGGCTGTCTTAAGAGGATATAAATCCAGATATAAATCCACTGCACCTATAGCTATTTTCCCCCTCCCTTTTGTTACCAGCTCTTCCTTTTGGATTTTTTTTTCCTTTGCCGAGGTTTGATGGCTGGTTATATCTGGACTGGCCCCAATTTTGATGTAAATTGTTCATATAATATCCCATGTCCTCTGTTGGGGAGACAAAGGCTGTTAAAATTAATAAAAACAAATGAAGACCAATAGTTGTACCAGTGCCCGGAATACTGCTACTTCTTTGGAAATAGTAACCCATTATTAGCTAGAGAAGGCATTAGCTTTTTTGAGCTTCTGAAACTGTCTGCATGTACATAAAAGGCTAATCATAAGACATGAAAATGAGATCATGCAATATAACATACTGGGAGGGAAACCAGCTGTGTACATCTAAATGCTATATGTGGCTACAGGCTGCAATTTCTGTATTAAGGCCCCAATTCAACAAAGCATCCTAATTCAGCAAAGCATTAGAAAATATGCTTAACTCCCATTGACTTCAAGTCATGAACTTAAGTACTTTGCTGAGTCAGAGCTTTAAGGAGTTAAGAGTACACCTTAGTTCTGTACAAATTAAACTGACTTTTTACCCAGGAAATTGGAGTACTTTTTCAGGTTGTGATGTCAGTAGGGATGTAGTCAAGGATATGTCAATATACAGAGCATAATAACTGTTTGTTTTTGGAGATAAGCACAAACTTTTTTATTTTTTGGCAATGTGAATGCTGGAACAGGCGTAGCAAGAAAGGAAATGGTTTGTATAATCAACCCAACAACATACTGACATCCTCATACGTACCTCCTATAAAGAAAACGTCATCAAAACCCAACAATTATTTTGCATGGTGCTCTGGATTATGTATTCTCCTCTCAATGTTTTTTTTTAATCCTTTTCTCCTGGCCATATCACTATCTGCATCTCAGGCTGGAGGCTGACCTTCTGATTCTCCCTGCCACTGTTCTCTTGTGTAACTGGCAGGCACAGACTCCTGTCACTCTTTATATGTGTTCTTGCTTACTTGCTGGCTTTTGGCAAGTTTAGCTGCTGGCAGCTGTGCTAAATGCAGCAGTGGTTTCTGGTGTTAGAGAAGAACAGTCTGGAAGAGATTTTTATTTGATCTTAATAAGAGCAGCATTTTCAGCTTTAAGAGGAGAATTGTTATTATTTATTTGTTGGTTTATTTATTTTAAGGAGATGTTTGCAATCAGGGACTGGATGTTATCAAATCAAGCTTATGTACTTTAGGAGAGTAGGCATCAGATAACATAACCTGGTCAAAACAGACTTAAAAAAGACAAGAGGCTGTGCATGTAATGGTAAGAATATAATTTATGTTGAGTAGTTTTGCATATAAACAAATGTTACTTTAGGGTATCTAACCGTTCTGCTGCAAAGAGTGCAAATCTTCACTTTTTACGTCAGTCAGAGTAAACATTGCCTGAGTGTCTTCTGGTGCTGGCAGAAAAGGGCAATGGCATTATTCAAATTATGTAAATTGTGTTTCATAGGAGGGCACCCTCTTTCTATTTTTCTCTCTGTTAAACGGTCCATAAAATAGAAATTTTTTTAAAAAATCAGCATATTGATAAAGAAGCAGCCCAGACTGATGGCTCCCATCAATAGCTCAATAATGTCATGCTTCCCTGCATTGTCTGTGCTGTAGTTATTACTAGAATATAGCTGATGTTTCCTCCCCAGCCACATATCAAGTTTTTTCATATTGGGCAATTTACCCAATGCTCCTCAACAGTGGAAGAAGGGGGCATAAATTGCCTTCCCCTGTAAGGATTACACATATAGTGAGTAGCAGTGTAGGGATAGAGCAACTTCCTTGAGGCCCTGGTTCCCCACTTGTTGCACAGATGGGGAGTGAATAGAGCTTTAGCTCCACCTCCAATGAGCCAGCCAGCATTGCTGAGCTACTGTGAAGGGGGATGTAGTCCCTGTCAGGCATCAGGCTGAGGCAGATCATTTCTTCTCTGGAGTAATGAGGGAACAAGGGGCCATATTGTGACTGGGCAACTATGTACTGCCAGGGTTTGTGATAAAGTCACAATTTAGCCCATACTGTATGACATTCCTCTCTACTAGTTGTGCCAAAACTAAACATTTAACATACAGAGTAGGAGTGTTTGTTTTTCTGAAATTGGTCCGAAATTACTGGATTACCTGTGAACCAGAAATGTTCTACTTTGAGGATAAGATTGATCATAATCCAGGACAACACTTTAGCTTCCAAGGCAGGGATCATTTTTTCCCCCCAACTTGAATAGTTGTGAATGCCAACAACTCTGCTTGGAGGAGGAAGTCAAGGGCTGTCTCTAAAGTGGGAAAGCAAATGAAATATTTGTTTGGGCCTGTACTGGAATATTGTGGGCCTAGTTATATAAAACAACTCTCTCCAATAGCTTATATAGTGGAGCTATTCCTTTAGACACCACATAAAGGACTGTCTTTGGAAACTGAATTCAAAAATCTCTTTCTGAAGGTGTTTATATAATGACAATGGCCACTATTGTCAACTGTCAGAAAAAGCAAGCTGCACAACGGCTACCCAAGATCACAACTATCTAGTGTAATTTTACTAAGCTTCAATGTAATGCCAAGGATCCAATTCTGCAAACACCACGTTTAACTTTATTACTTTGAATAGTCCCATTGAAATGAATGGGCCTACCCATGGTAGTGAAGTTGAGCATGTATGTTTGCAGGATCAGGCATAAGTAAAATCATGTTAGGAGCTAATGAGTTTGTTTAACTGTGAAAGCTGGGATAGGCAGTACAAGGGAGAAAATGAAATGAAGCATAACTTTCCAGAGAGAGCTGTGAGACATTTTGTAAGCAGCCTGCTGGAGCCAAGGATATTACATTATACAAAATAGAAACTGTCTGTGCTGTAGAGGATAATTAAAGCTACTACTCCATAACTGTTTACGTTACTGGGTACTGAATAAAATAAACAGATTCTTAAAAACATAACTGAAATAAGGGTTTGTACAAATTAGAGCCGGGGGGAAGGGAATTAGATTAAGTCCATCTTCCTGTAAATGTAGGACCTAGTCTCTTGACAAAGAGTCTGATCCTGAAACGTCTCAGACATGTTCTTTGTGCATGGTGAGCAGTGTTACCCACTCTAGGGTGACCAGACGTCTGGATAAAATTGTCCCGATAGCCGCTGGCAGCGCTTTTTTTTTTTTTTCTCTCCGCCTGCAGGGACTGATTTGGCTTTTTTTTTTTTTTTTTTTTTTGCTCCCCCGCCACGTGTCCCGATTTTTTCTTTCCCTCATCTGGTCACCCTAACCCACTCCCACAATGTTATCACAAGTCTAGCAATATTTAGTATTTTTATTTAAGCCCAGCGACAGGAATCAAGTATATACATGAGCAGTTCAGCTTTCATTGCTTTTAAAAATGTAAATTTCTAGCCTTCATGGTTATTTAGAAGTTTTAAAATGTGACGCAAATGCACAAACCAGATGGCAAACAAAAAGAACCCAATATTCATTTTTAATCATGATTTTTAAGCCAGTTTCATGAATCTGCCTCATAATTTTTGAACATTTGAGATGGCAGTACTAGGAGAATAGCCTTATTGAATTCAATGGGACTCCTCAGATTGCATAAAGTTAAACACCTGCATAAGTTTTTGAAGGATCAGGGCCAAAGACTGTACCACATATCAAACTGATGACATTTGATAAGTAGGAACTATATAGTAAAACAAAAAAATCCTGAATGCACAAATTAAAAGTGTCAGGTTAAAACTCATGGTGGTTTTTTTTAAACCCTTACAAATAATATCTTTTGTTGATTAAAACAAAAGTTTAGGAATATAACCTAGGGGTTACAGTGGATGAGAAGCTGGATATGAGTCAACAGAGTGCCCTTGTTGCCAAGAAGGCTAATGGCATTTTGGGCTGTATAAGTAGGGGCATTGACAGCAGATCGAGGGACATGATCATTCCCCTCTATTCGACATTGGTGAGACCTCATATGGAGTACTGTGTCCCTTTTTGGGCCCCACACTACAAGAAGGATGTGGAAAAATTGGAAAGAGTCCAGCAGAGGGCAACAAAAATGATTAGGGGGCTGGAGCACATGACTTATGAGGAGCGGCTGAGGGAACTGGGATTATTTAGTCTGCAGAAGAGAAGACCGAGAAGGGATTTGATAGCTGCTTTCAACTACCTGAAAGGGGGTTCCAAGGAGGATGGATCTAGACTGTTCTCAGTGGTAGCAGATGACAGAACAAGGAGTAATGGTCTCAAGTTGCAGTGAGGGAGGTTTAGGTTGGATATTAGGAAAAACTTTTTCACTAGGAGAGTGGTGAAGCACTGGAATGGGTTACCTAGGGAGGTGGTTGTTTTTAAGGTTAGGCTTGACATAGCCCTGGCTGGGATGATTTAGTTGGGAATTGGTCCTGCTTTGAGCAGGTGGTTGGACTAGATGACCTCCTGAGGTCCCTTCCAACCCTGATATTCTATGATTCTATGATAACTAAGGTCCAGACAGTCTCCACCCAGGGGGGACTCATTTCTGGAGCAGAACCCTACTTTCCATCATTTTATATTTGTTTGCCTCTCTTGGCTTGTCCAATAAAAATACACCAATCACTTTCACTCTTGTTTCTAGTCAGTTTCGCTTTCAGATTCTACTGAAAGTAGCACAATGTTGCTGCAATTGTGTATCGAACAAGCCGGGAGAACGTTTTTTCTTTTCCATTGAACTTGAGGGTTTTCATCTACAGTGCATTTCAGGTAGGACGATGTTTACAAAACTTAAAATGTGTGCCCAAACCGGTGACCTGACAGTTTTGCCTTTTAACCAGAAATTATTTGTAAGAATTGAAACAAAACTGTTTTGGAATTAAATGTCTACGGTTCTGCAGCACGCTGCATATGTGGGCGACTAACCACGCCGAGTCTGAAGCGCTGCTGAGTGATCCACGGGACAGGTTACGTGTATAACGGGAAGGAGCTGTGTCTCCCACGTACTGTAGCTTCTTCTCTGTGCACTGAGCACATTGTGCAGCTTGCTTCTTCCTGCATTGCATGTGGCGCTGCTTCCTTATCAGAGGGGCGAGGTGGGGGGAGGCGCGCCCGGCAAACAGGTTCTTCTATAGCACATCGAAAGCTAGGACCGGCTGAGCATGAATGAAACAAGAGGGAGCCACGCCTGCAGGTCAGCTAACCAGGAAGTATCCAAGCAGCAAGGAAACATCAACCAATGCTGCGCTGAGGCAGTGCACTGAGAGAGCCCTCGATGATCTCTAGGCGCGATTTTCTGGTGAGCTCTTGTGCTAGGGTCTGTCTGCGCCTAAACTGGAACAATGGGAGGGGAAGGGGGCTGCTGGGAAGGGGAGTCTCGGGCTCTGGGGGGCTAGCTGGGGAGGAGTACTGCTCGTTAGGGAGATGCACCAGCTGCCGCCGCCTGGGAATAAGTATCTCCACCTATGCATGAAAGGGAGGGTTTGAGTGGCACGGCCAAGGGAGGCAGAGTTACAGCTTTGTGCTAATTTATCAAACAGAAGGGGGGAGGGTGTCTTTATTTTTGGTTGCCCTCCTTCTCCCCCTCCCCGCCTTACTTATTAACTGTACCGCTGCTTCACTCTATAAAGCCTCTTGAAGATACACAGTTTGCGTGGAAGAGGTTGTACACAAGATGATCCCAGTCCGGCACATTCTTGCATGAGTAGTTCCATTGGCTTCAGTGAGACTAGACTATTCGCACGGGTACGTTTTGTGGTAAGGGAATTAATCTGTAGGGGTGAAACAGAACGTCTTCCATCAGCTGACATCCTCATTTCCCCTAGGCATGGGGGGTTGAGGGTGAATCATCTTTCCTGCTTCATTTTCCCAAGCTGACCGTCAGTTGAATGTCTGGCTGTCTGGTAGGGCTTGAAATTTGATGGAAGCTAGTGGCGTGATCAGAAATAATTTGTCTCATGTGGGTTGAAAGAGTTGTTAGAATCTACTAGCTGCAGGTCCCAAGCAGGAAGTTTCTGATCAGATAACCACAGTATGAGGTGAATTTACAGGCAGCATTTATGCAACAGATTGTTTTACAAGAAACCTGTATTTGTCTTGAAAAGGGAAGATAGTAATTGGGTGTGTTTATATAATTTAAGGCACAGTGTCTTGGACAAGCAACACTAAAGCAATGATGAAACTTAGAGAGAAACTCTGCTCTGGATGGTGTTGAATGTGAAACGGATCTGCAATGTGTAACCAAACTTTCCAGGATGTAGATTTTTCATAAAGACCAGGAAGTTCCCCCACCTGTTAAAAAAGAGAAACTTAGATTCTCTCTTTCCTCTGTTGTCAAAATGCTCTTGGAGTAATCATTATGCAGCCAATAATGACTATTCATATTTAAATACCATGTTGTTGATTCATCATGTTGACACTTTGGGAGACTGGGAAGTTGTCACCAATGCAACATTTCAGCTTTACTGGTCATCTCAGACCAATACAAGCTATGTTGCTATTCCTGAAGGTTTTGTTTTTTAGGGTTTTTGTTTTGAAATCCCTTATGAGTTAAAACAAAGCATCTTGGGTACCCATATGCCTCATTTGTTTATTAAAAGAGTTTATAAACTAATGAAAATAGCAGTTTAGGGCTAGATTTTGGACTTCGTGTTTGCTTCAGGGAGCGAAAAACTACTTACATCTCTGCATGGTCTATCAGGACCTTGGGCCCAAGCATTCAGAGGTAAGTGGGTGCTGCATACCTGCTTACTCTATTTCTCCCAGAGTAGGTGGGAGTGGGCAGAACCTTCTCTCTGATCCCCCAATGCACTGGGCAGCACAGCTTAGGCCAGTGTTGAGGGCTACTGCAATTTGTGGCTGGTATAGGCCAGCAGCAAATTACTATACCTTCATGGAGCAAGGAGGAAGCAGAGTGGGGAATTATGCTTCAGATGCCTGTAATGCACAGTGCCTTTGGAGATGATGCAGTGTATGCACAACCCTAGTTCAATGCTTTGCCTAAAGGCACAATCTAACCCTTAGAATGCAAATACCATTTCAAAGTTAATTCTAGCGTGCCTTCCACAACGCTGTAATAGAATGAGGAGATGGTAAGGTATTCATTTATCCAAGGCCGGATTTAGGGGCAGGTGATCCAGGTGACTGCCTGGGGTGCAGGGCTTGGGATGGCACTGGGCTCACAGATTTACAGATCCTAGCATGCAAATTTATCATCTTATATGACAGGGTTAAATCATACATGCAAATCGTGCATCAAAGTCATGAAATAAGCAACAAATGCAATAAAAAATAAGATATTCAAAAGTTTAACAAATGGAGTGGGGGGCACCAAAGATGTTCCTTGCCTGGGGTGCCATTTGGTCTAGGGTCAGCTTTGCATTTATCTACCATGCTTGAGGTGCCCTTTTCCTGCTATTCAGTTGCTTCTTTTAGGTTAGAAAATTAGGTCTTTAGTGTTACTGAAAACAAAAGACTAGGAAACAAGTTAACATGTTTTTTTTTTTCTGATTTGTATATTTACACTTGCTTTAATAAAAAAAGAAAATGATTCATCCGTAAGTTACCTTGTATACTTGCCATTGCCTCTGTAACATACTACTGTCCCTTCCAAAAATTAAACTAATATTAATACTTAATGATCACATGCTGTCATAGAATGAATATAACTGTTGTTGCTATGGCTACATCTTTGTCACTCTTGTCACAGATTCTCATTTTCTTTCTTTCTTTTTTTTTAAACCACTTCAGACATCTGGTGAACTTGTGGGTGGTTGGGTGGATGGACGTGATGAT
This sequence comes from Malaclemys terrapin pileata, assembly GCF_027887155.1. NCBI lineage: Eukaryota > Metazoa > Chordata > Testudines > Emydidae > Malaclemys > Malaclemys terrapin. Next base: position 196,408,599 of record NC_071505.1, read on the forward strand.
AAATGTCATAACTATAAAGGGAAGGGTAACAGCTCTCCTGTGTACAGTGCCATAAAATCCCTCCTGGCCAGAGACTCCAAAATCCTTTTCCCTGTAAAGGGTTAAGAAGCTCAGGTAACCTGGCTGACACCTGACCCAAAGGACCAATAAGGGGACAAGATACTTTCAAATCTGGGAGGGGGAGGGAGGAGGGAAGGCTTTTGTTTGTGCTCTTTGTGTTGGTTGTTGTTCGCTCTTGGGACCGAGAGGGACCAGACATCAATCCAGGTTCTCCCCATCTTTCTAAACAAGTCTCTCCTATTTCAAACTTGTAAGTAAATAGCCAGGCAAGGCGTGTTAGTTTTCCTTTGTTTTCTCAACTTGTAAATGTACCTTTTACTAGAGTGTTTATCTTTGTTTGCTATACTTTGAACCTGAGGCTAGAGGGAGGTCCTCTGAGCTCTTTAAGTTTGATTACCCTGTAAAGTTATTTTCCGTACAGATTTTACAGAGATGATTTTTACCTTTTTCTTTAATTAAAAGCCTTCTTTTTAAGAACCTGATTGATTTTTCCTTGTTTTTAGATCCAAGGGGTTTGGATCTGTATTCACCAGGGAATTGGTGAAGAGTTTCTCAAGGCTTCCAAGGGAAGGGAATCCACTTGGGAATGGTGGCAGCAGACCAGATCTAAGCTGGTAGTTAAGCTTAGAAGTTTTCATGCAGGCCCCCACATTTGTACCCTAAAGTTCAAAGTGGGGAAGCAGCCTTGACAATAAACAATTGAAATTTTTTTCACTGAGAACTTAGGCTGAGATCTGCTCATAAAAACAGAGTTTTGTAGCTTTATGTGGGTGGTGGATAAGAAGGTGAAATCAGTCCCTACAAACTAGCATCAGGGTGCTGTGCCACACTTTCCATGCAGCTATTATTTCTGCCTTCTGCACCAGTTATATGAGGCACAGAGTTCTGCTGGAGCCCTGTTGTGGCCTTCGTACCAACCTATGTGGGACTATCATGGAACTATATATAGGAGGTGTGTGGGCATTCCTGTATAGCTGCTTCAGCAGCAGACCCCTCTGTACAGGGTATAAATTATGTGGCCAGGGGGCCTTGAGTAGGCTGTCCATACCACGCGTGAATTTCACTCATGAAGAAAGGAAAAGTTAAACTGGGGTCAGGATGAGAAGCTAAGGGAGCAAGCGTACAGCAACAAGAAAAACCTATGGCAAGCTAATGGTGAATTCATGGTGAGAGGTGCAATTATTCTGGGGGTGATTAGATTTCTCCATCCCAAAGACTTAAAAACAAAACATCTAAAATAGAGGTATTTAGGTTAGCTTTAGAAAGGTCAGCTTTGATACAACCGTTACTGTGTTAAATACTGTCTGCTGTTTGGAAGAGCAAAAGCACAGTTCCTATTTGTGCTAAAACAGGAGAATAAAGATTAAAGGAATAAAGCTCACAAATCAATGCCTCTGGCTGCCATGTGACATCTCCTAACAATCCTATCCTAAGACAAGTCCTAGTTATTAGCAATAGTGTGTACTTCAGAATAAGATTTTTCTTTAGCTTACATTCTTTTGCTCGTCTAGGGAGGTCAGTCTCAGTCTTATTACTTATCAGCCTCAGCCAAACATGCCAAGTAGCAGCACGACTAGTACACAATGCAGTGCCTGTCATAAAGGTTATTGTGCACCTTTTCCTATTAGAGAAGAGGATCTAAAACAACTACGTTGGGCCAGGAATTGGTAAGTTCCCTATGGCACCAGAAATTTGAGTGCGTCTGATGTTTTAAAATACATCTTTTCCTGGTAGGTAATTGCCCCTTGCAGTCTCTCAGAACCAGAACCAAAATCCAATAAAATCAATGGGATCTTTCCATTGACTTCAGTGGCCTTTAGATCACGTCCTCAATGAAGTCTTTTATCTGTACTGACGTCTTAAAGAAAAACTTATTCAGGCTTGGTACCAACAAGTAAGAAAGGCAGCCTTTAGAAATTTGTAATTTTTTTCAGTGGTTTAAGCTATTTCTCCAAATTTTTGATGTCTATAAAGTTGCAGCAGTTTATTTACATTATTGAAAGAGGGAATCACTGATTAAAACTATAATTAAAACGCTAACTTTTCAACATTTTTTTTAAAACAGTTGAGTGAAGAGTTGGCCATTCAAAGTGACTGAAAATATCAAAGAGGAGACCTAAAAGGAGATCTGCTTAGTGTGACATCTCTTCAGAACCGTTCCACAAAGTGCAATTACACGACATTCTGAGCATCTTTGATAAAAAGCCTGACCCTAGGACAATCCTTTTCCAAATATAGCATTTTGTCACCTAAAATCCAGATCCTGGCAGTGAAGTAAATGGCTCAACTTCCCCCTGGAGTTCGCTTCATCGTTTTATTTACAAGAGATCAGTGGTAAGTTTTCAAGTATATCTTACAGACATCCATCTTGGACAATATCAGATTTTATCTGAGAAAGATTATTCCTTTGACTCAGTTTCTCTAACTTTTTATTTCTTAGAATATAAAACAAGTCTTTGTTAAAGAAAATGTTGATTTAATTGCAAAATGAAGAGCATGGCTGAAGATTTTTTAATCAGGAGATTTGACACTAGTACAGAGTGATATAGGGGTTTGGAATACATTTCCATCACCATTAGTTTTGTACGCTAGAGAATAAGTACTTCACATGTTATGTGCTTCGGGAGGTGAATCACAGCCTTTTATTTTGAGTTGCTTGGTTTATGTCTCTGAAAAAATCAATCTGTTTATCCCGGACCCAGATCTTCTTTCTTCTCCTGGATGATATCATAATTTTATTTGTAACAGTGCCTCGCACAATAAGATCTTGATCTTGGTTGATGCTACTGTAAAATAAATAATTAATAACTATATTTGTCCTTGGAAACTAAAATCTGGAAGTCTTTTTTTGACAACTTTTTAATTCTGTTTTGGTCTTGTCAGCTCTTTTTGTGCTTTCAGGGGAGGGGGAGAGAGAGAGAGAATTTGTTACTCTTATCTTGAAATCACTTATTTACTGTAACAAAGGAAAGAAATCAGTACTTCCCAATTGAATGATTTTTATCATGCACGTCATCTAACAGAGCTTCAAGGCAAGAGTCACTGCAGTTTATTAAATGAAATCTTCAGTAATGGGCATAACAACTGAACACCCCAATGTAAGTTGTTATACCAAAACCCAGATGGTGTGTTTGGGTAGCCATACTTGCAGAGTCTGCTGTGCTGGTTCTACAAGCTAAGCAGGGTTAAACATAGTCAATTCTTAGATAAGAGACCTCCAAGAAAATCCAGGAAATGCCTGTGCAGGAGGATGTGTTAGCAATTCAGTAACTTGTATGTTTGCCTCTCAGTCAGTACTTGACTGATGCCTTTGAATAGCATTAGGGTCTGCTGTATTTCTGGAGGTACCATCCATTAGACAACACCCAAAACTGAAGTCCTGCCCCCTTGTGGTCACTAAGGATCCTGTGGTGGTTTTTGCAGCAGGAGGCATGTTGGCCATGTGTCTTGGCGCAATACCAAGTATACGGTATTTACAGTGTGCTGTGGCTACTTACACATCTATTGGAGATTTAAATGGATACATTCTACTTGTTCATGCTTTTGCTTATATATGCAGACAGACAACCGGATGTAATGTAGGATGCTGAGCTGAAGACATACAGCATGTAGCATTGTATAATCTATCCGACCGTATACGTAACAGGTATTAGTAAGCAAAGTAGGAAAAGAATCTACTATAGTATAACAAATCTTTCAAACTACTCTTCTCCATTTAAAAAACTGCACTAATCGTTATAAAGTAGATGTGAATGAAACCATCAGTGTAAAGGCAAGCATTCTCAAACTTTTTTATAGGGTGGATCACATTTCATTGTCATAGGAACACAACTCTCACATTTCCAATCAGATCACATTCATTTGGCAACTACAATTGCTTATGTGGAAAAGCAATAATAGGAAAATAAGTAACATTATTTTTCTTTTGTTTCTCTTTTAATATGCATTAGCAACTGGAAAGAGAGAAGAGCCAGCACCATGTGCTCTGTGAACAACGAGTAGTCCCCACACCCTCGTTTGTGAACCTCTGGGGGTAAAGGTGTCACAGGTGCAAAAATGATGTTTTGCTCTGATGCTGGCTTAAATATAGAAACTATTGAAATTGCTCAAATTTATACCCAAATTTATACTCAAATTTATAATATACAGTAGTTCGAGTTAATTTAGAGTCTCTTTAGCTTCCAGGGTTTATGATAACATGAAGTGAAAAAAAATGTGAAGAATACTTTGAAATATTTTGTTTTATGTAAGATGGTGGTAAATATAAACCTAGTGATTGAAATCACTTAGAAATATTAAAATAAATACTGATTTTTCTTTTGTTACAGGTGCAGGGCCTTCATTTTTGTTCTTACCTTTTTGTTATATGCTAGTTTCCACTTGTCAAGGAAACCTATTAGTATAGTTAAGGTAAGCAACAATGAATCATTTTGTTTAAATGGCCTCCTAATTTTCTCAAACAGGGAAGTATACTTTTGTGTGTGTTGGTTTTTTTTTTTTTTTTCAAAGACCGTGTTAAAGTTTAACCCACAATGCTGTAAAAACAAGTGCCGATAATTACAGTTGTCATACCATAGTTCCATGCTATACATTTTTGGTGAGACCACACCTAGAATACTGCACATACTTCTGGTTTTAGCCCCTCACATGAGTTAAGCTTAAGTACACGTGTAAGTGTTTGCAGGATCAAGGCTTGAAATCTTAGAAGAGTTGCTCAGAGCTGAGGAATCTATCGAGACTGAGTAAATTGTGTGCATTAGATCTTCAAACCGATTTTGGTTCTTGTGCAGTACTATGCATGAGCTAGTGCCGTGATGTCAGAGAAATATAATGTATTTCATTTTCACCTTTAGACTTTGGCTGTACATTAACCTGAAGTTATTTCTCAGGTATATTTTTAACTTTATTGCTCAACAGCCTATTCATATTAATAATAAAAAGAAAAGCCTTGCTCCATACAGTAAATAAATAGCATTGGATCTGTCATCAGAATGCAAATTGCTTAGATGTGGTTTCATTGTTTACATTTCAAATTGTCAGGTGTTTCATTAACCTTTTGATTTTATTCCCACTAAGAACCTGTTTACACAAGGGATAAAACTGACGTTAGCACTGTTTCTCTGATCTGTATAGACTGGGATCGTCCTACTGAAAACCATGTTATCTTACTTTAGATTATATTTGGTTGGGGTTATAAAATAGCATTTTTTAAAGAGAGCATAATTCTCAAGAATGAAATTTCCATCCATACTGCTCTGGAAATCAGTGTTAGGTATTGGTAGCTTGGCCTTAAGCAGTGTAAGCAGTTACTTGATCTAATTAAAAACTAATAAACTAAGGGTACATCTGCACTACCCGCCGGATTGGCGGGTAATGATTGATCTATCGCGTCTAGTGTAGACGCGATAAATCGATCCCCGATCGCTCTGCCGTCGACTCCGGAACTCCACCACGGCGAGAGGTGGAAGCGGAGTCGACGGGGGAGTGGCAGCCGTCGATCCTGCGCTGCGAGGATGCAAAGTAAGTGATTCTAAGTTGATCTAAGATACGTTGACTTCAGCTACGCTATTCTCATAGCTGAAGTTGCATATCTTAGATCGATCTCCCCCTAGTGTAGACCAGGCCTTTAATCCCTTCCTCCCTGTATCTCCTTTGAAGTTTCCTGCAGCTTGACGTGTCAAACTATATTTTCTATTTTTATTTTTTGACTTTGTGGTGTGTTTTGTTTTTTTTTTTTTCATTTTTTTTTTAATACTGATCCTTCCAAAAGCTGATTGATTTCTCCCTCCCCTCCACCCCCCGCCCAAGTCTGTTTTTGCAGTGTCCGTATACAGGGCCACCCAGAGGGGGGGACAAGTGGGGCAATTTGCCCTGGGCCCCGCAGGGGCCCCCACGAGAGTTTTCAAGGGCCCCCACAAGAGTTTTTGGCGGGTCTTTGGCAGCAGGTCCTTCAGTGCCGCCGAACACACCCGGAGCAAGTGAAGGACCCGCTGCCGAAGACCCGGAGCTTCTTCCGCTCCGGGTCTTTGGCGGCAATTCGGCGGCGGGTCCTTCACTCACTCCAGGACCTGCCGCCAAAGTGCCCCGAAGACCTGGAGCGGAAGGACCCCCGCCGCCGAAGACCCCAGGCCCCCTGAATCCTCTGGGCGGCCCTGTCCGTATATTTTACTGTTCTGATTCCTTTTGGGTGTAATGATACGCTAACTCATGGGCTCCAGTCCTGCAACGTGATCTGTACATGCAGATCCCTACATGTATGTGGAGTCCTGGTTATGTCAGTGGGACTCTTCACAGACCTAGAAGTCTGCTCATGCACATCAGCTTGCAGCAGTAGTTGTGTGCTTGGGGATGAGGAGACATGTTTAAGATATAAACTGAAAAATAAAATGTTCTTTGTTGAAGGAAAGGGCATTGCAATGTTCTCAGATGACATAAGGACACATTCTGCCCTTATTCACAGCAATGTAAATCCAGAGTAACTTCACTGAGATTAATGGCGCTATTCCAGATTTACACCTGCATGTCTGAGAACATCACTTACATATGAGTATTTTTAGAAAAATATACCATTACCCCTTTGTATATTGTGAACATTGTGAACAGATCATTTTTTTTTCCTTGGGTGGGGGGGTGGAGAGAGGTATTCTGCTTCTGTTTGATATGTATGGTATCATGTACCACTGAAGTATGCTTGTTGACTTCTATGGGAGCTTCTGGGCAAACTGGGCCATTTCCCCAGCATGTTGAGTAGTGTGCTGTTGGAGATGCCATCGTTCCAATGAGATGTAAAATCCAAGTCCTGGCCTATTTCTGATCACCAAAGTTCCCATAGCACTTGTAGTGAGAATAGGGGTGTCAAACTCTGCTGTGTCAATCCTGGTAATTACATTTCGCCTACCTAAATTTCCCTTGCAGTTTCAATGGGGTGTGTTTTTTCTCTTCTATGCCTGTCCGAAACTTGGCTGTGCTTCATTATATGGGATGAAATACAATACATTGCCATTGGTGCTGCAAAGATTGACGCACATGCTTAATGTTGTGCACGCTGACTTTGATAGGACTATTCACAGTACTTAAAGTTAAGCAGGTACATAATTGTTTGCAAGACTGGGGCTGTAGTTTTTGTCAGTTTTGGAGCCCAGTCCTGCTCCCAGTAAAGCCAATGGCAAAACTTCCATTGATTTCTAATAGGTGTAGGATTGTGTTATTTCAATCTTATACCAGTGTAACTCCCAGCCAAACCTTGTAGGGATCCTTTGGCGTTCATAGTGACACAAAACTGCAGCGTAACAGTGGTTAATCAGGCCTAGTGTTCATAAAGTGTTTTGGGATCTCTCGGTATGAAAAGCACTGTCACTATAACATTGTTACTAGCCTCACATGTGGTGAAGGGTGTTTCATGTATAGGAACTGATCCAAAGCCATTACAATAGATAGTATAGAGATGAGATGAGTGAGATAATCTCTCTTATTGGACCGACCTGAAGAAGAGCTCTGTGTAGCTCTAAAGCTTGTCTCACCAACAGAAGTTGATTCAGTAAAAGATGTTACCTCACCCACCTTGTCTCTCTAATATCAGGGCACCAACACAGCTATAACAGCACTGCAAATTAAAAAGGATAGATATACCATTGATTTAAACGGGCTTTAGTTTGGGCCCATAAATAGCTAGATTTGTTAAATTTGCTACTGTATTGTGTATAGCAGGATTCTGTACTGGATGAATTTTATATTGTCAAATTCTCTTTCTACATTAGGGAGAACTACATAAGCACTGTGCTCCTCCAAGTGAAGTTGAACTCAACTCCTACAAAGAATATGCCATCCAGATTCAGCCTGTTAAAAAGTTATCTAATGAGTCTCAGTGTGGTTGGGAGCCATTTGGTGAGTTTATTACAAAATTAGCATGCAAATGATGATATTTATACAAGTATTGTACCTTGTTACTTATCACAGGGATTCTTCCCAGGGAAAAACGGGGAGGAGGGGCATGTTTTGTTTTTAATTTAACCTGGCTAATATGTTGTGAGTGACCCAAATGAGATGAAGCTTTAAATGGCAAGTCTCTTACAAGAACATCTTTTCCAAATAAATTATGAGTTCAGCTGCTGAAGACTAAACTATTACACCTGGTCTTAAACTTTTTGATGGAACAAATTTCAGTTAGAAAATGCAAATTTGTCAGATCTAATTGTTTCATGGGAATGTGGTGATTCCACATATGTTTGCTATGGAAATATGACATAACTGATCATTTTGGCTTTCTCACTTCATTTCATTTTGACATTTATATTTTATCAAATATATTATATTTTATATGGTCCTGATACTATTGAAACAAAACAATTCAATGCTTCCAGAATTTCCAGTCAGTGGAAAAAATCAATATTTTCGAGTTGGAACAAAAACAAATTTTGAAATGTCAGAATTTCCCATGGAATTCTAACCAGCTGTATAAATTGATGCCATGCACATTCCAGAAATGCTGGCACCTTCAAAACAAAGAAAATATGCTCATTTAGAAAACTAAATTGTAATTAAAAGGCTATGTTTTGCTTATTTACAAGTTAATACTGTAATAATTTGAATATAATAACTGAGATTTTGAATAAGTGCTTGATATCTTGTGTTCAGCATCTGATCATAAACAGGGAATGTCAGTAGAATAGAAGATCCTAGTAACTTGATAGCCCACTAGCAAAGGAGAAACTGTTCAATTATTACTAACTAAGGCTGTGATCCTGCACTCTCAGCTATGTGTAGGTAGACCCCTGTGTTATCAAGTGGCCTGGTAACCCACTATACATTTGTAGCTCTGGGACTCTAGGGCATACTCCTGAGCACATACCTCTTGTCTGACACCCTTCCTTAGAAAATGGGGTGCCGCCATCTAACCATCCTAGACCCTGAAAACCAGTGTCTGAGACCCTAGTCACCGGTCTCCCCATCCCCCGTTGCTTACACACACTCAGCGTTCCACCTAGTCCATGGGCACTCTGGGGCTCCTAGTTTAACCCTTTTGGGGACAACGTGGCAGTTAAGCAAGGAGCACAGGTTCACCAGAAGAATTTCTTTACCACAGTGACTTTACTGATAAAGCACTACAGAGCTTCGCAAATGACAGTCCTGAAACACACTCTTCTCTAGTCTGTGCTCACGCCTTCTTTTGAGTCAATGGTTCATCAGCCGTTCAGGCTGAGCAGAGTTCTCCTTTAAATTCTCCTTACCCTGCTCTTAAATAGGGCCTCTGCTTGTGTGCCATGTGTCACAGTTTCAGGGAAAATGTACCTGCATATTCTCCCTTTGATATTGCAACCACCTGCAGGCTAGTTGGGGACCATATCGTATGAAGTTTATGAATGGTTTATGTATCACGGTGAGCCAGGGAGTGTATGCAAAGCTCCCCAGAGGGTGGCACTCCTCTGGAGGTGTTTACAGCATGAGTGATTTGCCTCCATCACCCTTCTACTGCTTTTCATTCCTGGAGGAGCTGGTGGAGTAGCCTGCAATCCCTAGTCTAATGTGATGTAAAAACCATTCATAAAATTACTACAGTATAGTCCCTAACTATACTGGATGCGGTTGCAACATCTGTCACACCACGTGCTCAAACTGGGGGCTGGTCTACACTAGAGAATTAGATTGACCCAGCTACATCGCTCAGGGGTGTGAAAAATCTGTACCTCTGAGGGTACATCTACACTACAGCGGGGAGTCGATTTAAGATACGCAAATTCAGCTACGTGAATAGCGTAGCTGAATTCGACGTATTGCAGCTGACTTACCCCGTTGTGAGGACGGCGGCAAAATCGACTTCTGACACTTTTTGTCGGCGGCGCTTACTACCACCTCCGCTGGTGGAGTTAGAGCGCCGATTTGGGGATCGATTGTCGCGTCCCGTTGGGACGCGATAAATCAATCCCTGAGAGGTCGATTTCTACCCGCCAATTCAGGCGGGTAGTATAGACCAGACCTGAGTGACATAGTTAAGCTGGCCTACGCCCCATGTAGATAGCACTAGGCCAATGGAAGAATTCTTTTGCTGACCTAGCTACTATCTCTCAGGGAGGTGGATTTACTACAGTGATGGGAGAATCCCTTCAATCGCTGAAGTAAATTTCTGCACAGAAGAGCTAGAGCAGCACAGCTGCAGTAGTGTTGTAAATGCAGACCTAACCTGAGAATCTCCAGATCCACCAGGCATACTTCCCAACCACCCATGGCTGTCCCCTGTGTAGAAAGACCATTGTTCCATGGAATGGTCCAGCAGTTGAGAATCATTCAAAATTGATAGCTCTGGGATTGCTGTCAGTGTGATGGTCCTTCAGTGAAATGTCAAACACCTTTCCAGGGCTGGGTAGCTGTTGGGAATGTAGTAAAAAGTCTGTCCCTGGACGGAGTGCAGACTAGTGTTCAACACATGGTACAAACCAGAATTCATAATGAGATACAGACATATCTTACTCTGTCACGCTCTGTGCCTGGGTGAAGCTCCATTAAAGGGCTCTGTGTGAGTGTAGGGTCTGCACACATGGAGTTCAGTTCATGATTGGGGCCTAAAAGGGTATGTGTGTAACATTCTGATAGACTAGGTCCTGAGGGGGTAAAAACACCTTAAACTTTTCTCCTTTCAGAAGCCCCTGATTGAAAGTTACTGTTGAGTACAGTGTTATATTCAACAGGTTTCTAAAAATAATTAATTTAAAAGCTGAAAATTGCAGGAAATTATGTGGTATTGAACACCATTGTTTTCATTACCTTTTTAGCTTGTGTTTCTTTATGAAGTCAGTCTGTCGCCAGCACTAATTTGAGGCCCAAGTAGTAGTGTTCAAAATGGGGATGGACGGGTGGTAATTCTGACAAGTCCTGATTTTTCAAATGGCTGCCTCCTCTTGTGCATGATCATCTGTGACCCCATTTAGAAAAATCTGTGCATGTTCCTAACTTTAAACATATGAATAGTCCTGTTGAAATTGGTGGAGCTACTCAAATGCTTCCAGTTTGACATGCGTTTTAGTCCCTGGCTGACCTGGGCCTGTGTGCAGTTCATAGATTTTGTGCATAAATCCAACACCTGTTTTTTAGCTGAACATTTTCAATCGATAGTCATTCTCCCATCACTGGTCGAGCAACAATGGACATTTTAATTACCATGTCATCTAACCTTACTCCTTTTCATCCAATATGTCAAAATAATGGCCCTGATCCTGAGATTTGTATCTGCATGGATGGTCTCTTGACATGCAGAGAGCCCCATTGACTCTAGTGGGCTAATAAGAATGGCCATACTGGGTCAAACCGATGGTCCAGCTAGCCCAGTAGCCTGTCTTTTGACTGGGGCAGTGCCAGGTGCTTCAGGGGGAATGAACAGAACAATTAATGAGTGATCCATCCCCTGTCATCCAGTCCCAGCTTCTGGCAGTCAGCGGTTTAGGGACATATGGGCTGCAAGGGCCCACACAAGCAGGATTACAGGATCAGAGATAACATTGTAATGGAGGGGAAAAAACTGAAGAAATATTTATTTTCTAGCATTAAAGAACAAAGCACAACATCCTTTTTAATTGTATTGTTTTTTAAAAGTAGCTAGTCTTTGCCAGATGGCTTTTTAAAATTTGCTTCCGCCATCTTTGCAGTTAGGACCTGACATATTTGAAAAGTATATTTTCCTTTTAAGGAATTTTAAATATATTTTTGTAGACTTTTGTGAACTTTGTTCTCTTAGACGCTTGAAAATACAGTATATTTTGCTAATAAATTTGTGGTTTCCATTTCCAAATGTTGTTTTTTATATGAATTGGGTAAGAGGAGATTAAGAATGCTTCAAATAATGTTTTTCTAACATGTAATAGATGAAAACAGAAAATATAGTATTCTTTGGTTAAGTAGAATGCAAAGTGTCAAGAAACTGGCATTCTTTTTTTTTCTGCTAGAAAATTCACTTTGAACTAAAAATGCCTATAGTGTTTTTTTTTTTAAAGATTTCCAAGACCTGTACATGAAATATATAATAAGGGTTTGAAAGCTATTGATAAACTTATTCCACTGATTTGTTTTGAAAATGTTTTCTTAGACAAGAACAATTACAAACAATTACTGGGAGCCCTGGATTACTCATTTCTGTGTGCTTATGCAGTTGGAATGTATTTGAGGTAATTCCTTTAGACTTTTTTCCATACTTCTTGAATTATTGATTCAGAAGGCTGCACTGCTTCTAATCTGTTAGTCTTAAAGGTGCCACAGGACCCTCTGTTGCTTTTTACAGATTCAGACTAACACGGCTACCCCTCTGATACTTCTAATCTGTTATCCTTCCCTTTTGGGAAGCTTCTGATGAATGATCACTGAAGAAGGAAGGAGAAATTTGGATTGTCTCACACCCACAAAGACCTGATTTTAGGGCTTGTCTACACTACCGCGCGGGGTCGATCTAAGATACACAACTTACTTAGATCTACTTCCCAGTGTGTCTTCACTGCTGTAAGTCGACAGCTGACGCTCTCCTGTCGACTCTGCTTGTACTTCTCATTCTGGTGGAGTACCGGAGTCGACGGGAGAGTGCTCACCGGTCGATTTTATTGTGATACGATAAATCGACCCCCACTGGATTGATTGCTGCCTGCCGATCTGGCAGATAGTGTAGACAAACCCTTAGGCACATTTTTCACAGTGACGATCCTGAAACCCTTACAGAAATTCCTAGGAAGGATTCTTACTCCCTTGAACTGAAATGTATCACAGGTGACAATCCAGCCCATATACATCAATGAGTATGTCTAAATAGCAGCTGTGTAGTTTAATTCCCAGATCTGGTAGACCTACACACTGAGGCTATCCTGATTAAAAACAGCAGTGTGGCTGTGGTGGTATGGGTGATGGCATATGTTAGCCACCTGAGTACATACTAGGATCTTGGATAGGATTGTATTCAGGCAGCAAGCCCAAGACACAGCCTGCGCTGCCACATCTGTGCTTCTATTTTTAGTGCACTAGCTCAAGCAGGGCTAGCACATGTATATCTGAATGAGCTGGGAATTACACCTCCCCACTGCTGTGTAGATACACTCAACGTGAAGAATCACGTGGAAAGTAATTCCCATTATGCCCACAGTAAAACCATTCAGTTCTCATAATATCAGCATTTGTTATGTAATGCACCAAATATTTATTATTTAATTGCTTGATTTTTAGTTAAAATTTCTGTTGAAACTTGTAGGGAAAACCCTAATAGATCCAGAATTTGAACATCCTCTTTATGCGCTATGAAAGTTTGGTGTGTGAAATGTTTCATGTTTCTTTTAAATGTTTTTTTCTTTACCCCTGTACATTCTCAGTGGTATAATAGGAGAGCGACTGCCTATCCGGTATTATCTAACAGCTGGAATGCTTGCCAGTGGACTCTTCACTGCAATGTTTGGGTTGGGCTATTTCTATAATATACATAACCTGTGGTTCTACATGATAGCTCAGGTAAGCATACTGTTGTTTGTTTCCCTAGATTCGTTGGCTTTCCATATTTATTTATTTTATTTTCAGATGTGAGTAGCATTTAATGGTTACATGGCGAGATGCATTCCATTCTGGTTTGAATGTAATTCAGTTTTGTTAAGAGATTACTTGCCATAGCGTCTCAAGAAATACATAGTTTTAAAAATAAAGATATGTTTTAAATGAAATATTTTTTTTAAAATGAACTGTTTAAAATCCCAGATCATTCACGTGTGTAAACCTAAACGTGAGAAATAATATACCTTTGAGAACAAAGACATTTACTTTTACCTGTCTGCTAAGACCTGAGTGTAGGGTACTGTCTTTTTCTGAGCAGTTTCCTGCACTGGTGAAAAGTGTTCACGATATTGCCAGCTGGTGCAACAAAAACCCATGGAGTGGAATTCTCAGAAATCTTGTGGGTCTGATCCAAAGTCTGTTGAAATCTATGGAAAGACTTTACATTGACGTCGATGGACTTTGGATGAAGCTTTAAGTGAAAGGCAGTGGGACTTGTGCTCCTAAATCATTTAGGGTATGCCTACACTTAGAGCGGGAGATGTTTAATTCCCAGCTCAAGGAGACATACCCATGCTAGCTCTGATCAAGCTAGCATGCTAAAAATTAACTGTAACTGTGGCAGGGCGAGCTGTAAAAGAGGCTAGGTGCCCTGAAGTAGGTACCAGTCTGAGACCAAAGACACGTATTCAAGGCAGTTAGCCCCTCCTACCACTGCTACACTTAGGCTACATACTTGTGGTCTCCGACACATACGTAATCGGGGTGTCTTGCTCCTCTTGCTGCCTGAACTGCCACAGGTACTGTTTATTTTTAGTGTGCTAGCTTGATCAGCTCGATCAGAGCTAGCCTGGGTATGTCTCCTTGAGCTGGGAATTATGCCTCCCACTCGAAGTGTAGGCTTTTGAAAATCCCACCCAGAGTTATTAAAGCTGCTTTTGATAGGTAAATTACAACAGTTTGCCTGAATAAATTTTATTTTGTTTTTTAAACTGTATATTGTAAATGTGAACTATTATGTTATCCCCATGGTATTAGTGACTTGGGTTTTTAGGATGGAATCTTCAAGGGAGCCTAAGAGAGTGAAGTGCCCCATTGATGGGAGTCAGGTACCTAACTCCCTTAGTATCCTTCGAAAATCCCAGCCTTAAACGGGTTGTTAAAGAACTTCATTTCAACTTCAACCCTAAGACTGAATTTAGTATATATGAAATTTGTCCCTTCAGTTTATACATCTTTTCTTTTAGTCCTTTTAAATTCTAGGTTCTACATTCTTTCATAAGACTTTGTTTTTTGAGCATTTATTTTCACCCATACATTTTCCTAAACTCATATTCAGGTGAAAATACTATGAAGTGGTTAGAGCAGTGGGAGTTAAGAGCCCTTAGCACTGTCACATTCCGTGTGATCTTTGGCAAAGCCTGAGACGACAATTTGTGGAGGTTTGCCCTATAAAAAGCTTTGAAATCCTTGGATACAAAGTGCTGTATGTATAAAGTCTTACTTTATTTTTGCTGAATAATGGTGTTTGGGGAAAAATATTAATCTAATATTAATGATAATGTAGGCTTGTTCTTATGCAATTTAGGATCTTCTAAGGAAGCACTTAGCATGAAATTTTGTGTAAGAATTTTCATATTCATAAAATATTTTTTGAAATATGATTTCAGATAGCTAATGGATTGGTGCAAACCACTGGCTGGCCCAGTGTGGTTACCTGCATTGGCAACTGGTTTGGAAAAGGAAGGTAAAAATATACATATTTTTTAAATACTGGGACTATATGTGGGTGGTTTTTAGGCCTTAATACAAAACCTGATGAAGCCAGTGTAAGAACTCCCGTTTAGTTTCAGTGATTTTTGAATTAAGTCTTTAAGGAAGATCCTTTAAAAATACGTAATTGCCTGTTTGTCATGCGTAGGCAGCATGTGACTCTTGCGTTTGGGGAGGCTGGGTGGGAGTATGAGGAGCTCCCCAGAAGTATGGGGGGAGGGACCACTGGCACCCGTACTGTGGCCCCGCTCCACCCAAAGGCCTTGCCCCCACTTGGCCACCTCCTCCTCCCGAGGCCCTGCCTGCACTTACACCCACCCCACCCCAAGACTTCACTCCTACTCCACCTCTTCCTACCCCTGCCCGCTAGGGTTGCCAGGCGTCTGGTTTTCGAAAAGGGACCCTGGCAGCTTTGATCAGCACCGATGACCAGGCCACTAAAAGTCCAGTTGGCGGTGCAGCGGGGCTAAGCCAGGCTTTTTTCACAGTTTTTATAATACAACTCAAAGTATGAATTTAAAGAGGTTCTATTTGGCAGATGGATTAACAAAAATTTTTGCTGTTTCATAGTGCTCACTTTTTTCAAAGCCAACTTTTTCAGTCCTGTAGTGGGAGATATTTTACTGTTGTTTTGTAACATCATACAGTGTTTCTCCATAGCATTGTGGTAGCTGCATTGGCACCATTGGCACCAATGGCAGTTGCACAGAAATAATTCACATTAATGCTACTCTAGGATCTGATGTCCTTATTATAGATGCTACTGTCTGATCAGTAAGAGTATGTTACACTACAAGTACCTACACCAGCACAACTGCAGCTCTGCAGCTTCACCGCTTCTGGGCCCAAGAAATGAACACTGACTGGTGGGATCATATCATATAATTAGGGTGACCAGATGTCCCGTTTTTAAAGGGACAGTCCCATTTTTTGGGACTTTTTCTTATATAGGCACCTATTACCCCCAACTCATGTCCCATTTTTTCACAGTTGCTATCTGGTAACTCTACATATAATGCAAGCTTGGGATGATGAGCAGTGGCTATAGAATTTTCAGATGTGCAAGGCCGCATCCCTGGATCTGTGTGCTGAGCTCACCCCAGCCCTCCTGCATCAGGACACCAAAATGAGAGCTGCACTGATAAGGGAGAAGCGAGTGCCAATCACACGGTGGAAACTTGCAAAGCCAGATTGCTACTGTTCAGTGGGAAATCATTTTGGAGTTGGAAAATCCACTGTGGGGGGCGTTGTCATGCAAGTGTGAAGGACCATTAATTGTTTCCTGCTATGCAGGACTGTACTCTTGGCAGTGTGCAGGACATAGTGGATGGATTTGCAGTAATGGGGTTCCCAAACTGCAGTGGCACAATAGATGGCACGCATTTTGGCACCACCCCACCTTGCCACAGAGTACATCAACAAAAAGGACTACTTTTCTGTGGTTATTGCAAGCATTGGCGGATCACCGAGGATGTTTCATTAACATCAATGTGGGCAGAACGTGCATGATGCTGCTCACATCTTTAAGAACACAGGACTGTTCAGAAAGCTTCAAGCAAGGACTGACTTTCCTGACCTGCAAATTACCATTGGTGATGTTGAAATGCCAATAGTGATCCTGTGTGATTCCGCCTACCCTTACATCGACCTAACTTTTGTAGTGTCGACCAGGCTGAATTCTTCCATTGACCTAGCTACAACCTCTCAAGGGGCTGGATTTACTACAATGACAGAAAATCCCCTTCTGTCACTATAGCAAGTGTCTATGCTACGGTGCTGCAGCTGTGCCGCTGTAACAGTTCTAGTGTAGACATAGGTGATTCAAACTAAGAACACATCTTACCTTTTCCTAGTAAAAATGCATCTTTAGTACCTGATCCAAAATCCACTGAAGTTTAATGGGAGTCATTCCATGTATTTCAATGGCCTTAATCAGGCTAAAAAGCAACAGAGGGTCCTGTGGCACCTTTAAGACTAACAGAAGTATTGGGAGCATAAGCTTTCGTGGGTAAGAACCTCACTTTTACAGATTCAGACTAACACGGCTACCCCTCTGATACTTAATCAGGCTAGTAGGTCTCAATCATGTCAGATTCTGAATAATGCCCATATCCTGCACAAGGAAGCTCTTAGGATACATTCATTAATGTTTAGGTACTTGGAAATGGTCAGGTAAAAGGCAGCATAAAGGGTTATGTACAGTTATAGAGTGATAAGGACTCAAATATTTCAACAGTGCCAAAGATTAACTGCTGTCTGTCATTCTGTATGCTACTTAATAATGTTTATGAGCAGACTAACTAAAATTGGCATCCTTTTGAATGCAGGAGAGGTTTGATCATGGGAATCTGGAATTCTCACACTTCCGTAGGGAATATCTTAGGATCCTTAATTGCTGGTTACTGGGTATCTACCTGCTGGGGTCTGTCTTTTGTGGTTCCTGGTGTTGTTATTGCTTGCCTGGGGATCGTTTGTTTTCTGTTTCTCATTGAACGTAAGTATATATTTCCTTATTTTGATTTTGATTTCTACAAAACTGTGTTGCCCATCCTATGCTGGGAACCTGCATTACACAAATTAAAATCCACAATGCAAAATACTTATAAAGGGCTGCTCATACCTAAATAAATAGCCACCAGACACTCGGGTCACATCCTTCCCAGAAGCTACATGGAGAAAAAGATGAGCTTTTCAGCATGTTCAGAAGGTCAAGATGTGACATCCTAAGGGGGCAATTGCAAGGTCCTAGTCTGATCCCCTGCCAGCAGCTCTCTCATTTATAGCTCAAGGGTCTCTACTAATCACAACTCTGGCCTGGGGAGAAAGGCCAGCTCTCAGGTAACTGGTTTTTAACCCATTTAGAGCTTTACAGCTTTAACACCAAGTCCTTGAATTCCACTCTGAAATTTACTGGGAACTAATACAAATCATGGAGCACGGGTGTAACGTGCTCCTGGTCAGGACCTCTACTTAAGCTGGCCACGGCATCCTGCACGAGTTCTTGTTTCTGAGTGGTCTTAAGGCAGAGCACCATGTGGAGTGATTGCAGCAACATGATACCCTGCCAGAATGTATTTGTCCTACTTCACCCCAGACCATATCCTCTTGAACTTGTATCTTCACTTGACTTCAGTGAGTCTACTTGTGAGGCAAGGCTCAGACTCCACGTATGGATGGGGGAATCAGGGTATTCCTACTCTGATAACATATGACATCTTCACTTGACTTCAAATGCATTGTGTCTAACTAAAAATAACTTAACTGTGCTCTTTGTCTGTGGGCTGAATATTAAAGAAAAGAAACAAATATATCTGTAGGTCAAAATAAATGTGTGGGTTTTTGTTTTGTTTTGTTTTGTTTTTTCATTTGGGGCTAGACCAGGGGTGGGCAACTTTTTGGCCCGAGGGCCACATTGGGTTTGTGCAACTATATGGAGGGCCGGATAGGGAAGGCTGCACCTCTCCAAACAGCCTGTCCCCCACCCCCCATCCACTCCCTCCCATTTCCTGCCCCCTGACTGCCCCCCTCAGAACTCCTGACCCATCCAACCCACCCTGCTCCTTGTCCCCTGACCGCCCTCTCCTGGGACCCCGACCCCTATCCACACCCCTGCCCCCTGACAGCCCCCCCGGGACTCCCATCCCCTATCCAACCACCCTCTGCTCCTCATCCCCTGACCACCCCCACCTGGGAACCCCAGCCCCTAACTGCCCCCCAGGATCCCACCCCCTTATCCAACATCCCCTGCTCCCTGTCCCCTGACAGGCCCCCCGGGACTCCCACTCCCAACCCTCCCTGTTCCCCATCCCCTGACTGCCCCCCCAGAACCTCTGCCCCATCCAACCGTCCCCTCCTCCCTGACTGCCCCTCAGAACCCTCCTCTCTCTTACCCAACTCCCCCGCTCCCCAACCCCCCCGGCCAGAGCCAGCTACTCTCCCCACGCTGCCCACTGGGAGCGGTAGGCCAGAGGGTGGCCGGCGTGGCTGCGGTGAAAGGGGGACAGCGGGGGAGTGGCTGGGACTAGGCTCCCCAGCCAGAGGCTCAGGGGCCGGGCAGAACGGTCCTGCGGGCCATAGTTTGCCCACGTCTGGGCTAGACTATACCAGAAAGTTTTACTGTTTTAATTATGGTTTAAAGTAGCAAGAATATGCACCTGTGCGCATGCATGCAGTGTGGAGGCAATTATATCAGTATAGAAGTGCTTATACAAAAGTAGCTTATGCCGGCTCAGGGAGCAAAATAAACTCTACCAATATAAGGCATCTGTATACCAGTGTACTGCAGCTGTGCTAAGGCTTATACCAGTATAACTGCATCAGTAAAAAAAATCATACCCTTATCAGGCATAGTTATACCATTATAGCAACTTTTCTAACTGCAGACCAGGCATTAATATCAGCAGGGTTTTAGGAGAATGATTCCTTATGTTTGATTAACTGGTGTTTTGTTGTATTTCAGACCCTAAAGATTTAAGTTACTCTTGCAAACCATCCAGTGTAAGTGAACATTATTGTAATATTTATTGTTATATTTCATGTTACTTTTATTTTTTTTAATGGATAAATAGGACAACATTTGGTAGTTTATAGTATGAAACTAGCCTTCTGGTATACATTTGAACAACGAGGGGCTGTAATACCTGTCAGGGAAATGAATTAAGCTTGGTGGTAGGGCTTGTGATAATGTAGTGTGTTGGTTTTGTAGTGGAATTCAAGTATTATTCATGCGGTTTGCTCCGGAGGGAGGAATTTTGAGTAAAGTTGATTTTTTTTTTAATTTAAAATTGATTTTTTTATTTTGTTTAAATTAGCATAAGGAACAGTGTGAGGGGGAAGATCTCCACAACGGGATCCTCATGTAGATGTATTTTCTCCTGCCCCCAGATTTCACTGGGGTAAGGAATGATTTGGGTCTATATCATTTGCCTTAATGATATCTTTTGGCAGTAAGTCCCAAAGATGAATTGTACATTGAAAGAAAATGTCCTGTGTCTGTTTTGAATATATTGATTTTCTTAATTTTGCATGCAGTCTTGTTCTTCTATGGTAATTTAGGGTAGATTGGCCTTCTCTGTAGCATGTATTATTTCTTGTACTGCTTTCTCTTATCCTCTTACTATTCTCCTCTCTAAAGGACATAATCTTTAATATTTTCAATCTCTCCTGATATAAAGTTTCTGATCATTTTAATTGCCATTGTCTCAAGCACATGTTTTTGGCTTTATCACATATTTTGGTCACCTCATTTCAGAAAATACTGTACTGTCTATATTTTCTGTTTAATTCTTTCGCATTTTTTAAATACAAGCAAATCTATTACTGGATTGAAGTTAAATGACTCATAGACACTTTGAGCTGGAAGATATTTTTCTTAAGTATTTATTTGCTACCTATTGAGAAACATCTTGGTGAATGTTTCAATCACTTCATACAGTTACTAGAAAGAAAGATCGATCTCAGAATTTGCCACTAAGCTTTGCTGAGGTAAATGTATTCCATTCACTTCAGTGCGCTGTTACTGAAAAGCATTGTTAAAGAGCTCTGCACAGCATATTGCTTTTCTGCCTTACCAAAAGCTGACATGAAAGAAAAAAATGACTTTCAGCTATATCTGTCTTGATGCTATTGAACCAAAAAAAAAAAAAAAAGGCAATTGAGGATTTGTTTTCTTGCAGCCACCCCCCCCAAAAACAAGAGGTCATTGACTTCTCATGAACATCAGCAAGATAATTGCCTCACACCCAGCCTCATTGTCTGATGCATTTGACCTACTGTTTCCATGGAAACCTTGCTCTCTGGAGCATAAAGCATCACTCCCTCCCACAGATTCTTATTTGCAATCCCATAGGAGGTTTTAAAGACATTTCTCTCCTAGACTTCACTCAGAAATAGCTCCAGAATGCAAAACTTGCCAAGAGTTCAGTAAATCCTAGGAAGTCACATGATGTTTGAATGTGGGAATACCTCAAATTTAAAATTTGAGGTCCGAAAAGTACAGAGTACCTTCAACTCCTGTTAACTTCAGTGCACTCTCCTTCTGTATTCACCACAGGATTAATTTGTAGAAGTTAAACCAATTAATAGAATATTGATTAACAAATCTTGTTGCTGAAGTGTAGCTGAATGACAACTGAAAGGATACAGCTACGGTATTAGCACAATAAACAGACAGTGCCATCACTTGAAACAAAAACCTTGGCCCTGTTAGACTAGCTGCAGAATTTTGCAGGAAGGCATAAAATTCTAGATGCCACTTTGTTTTCAGTCCTTCTGAGAAGCAAATTCCCATGCGGCATGGGTCCCCTTGAAAATTTTTAAAACATTTTTGTAAATAATAATTCAAGAGTATATTTGAATCTAAGCAGAGCAGAGACAATCTTCTAATTGCAGGTGAAGCAATACAAACTTTAAAAGTTACCATGAGGAGTAGTTCCTCAGAGAGAGTAAATCTAAGGCACCATCTGTGAGCTGGTCTGGTGATTTTTTTTTTTTCATATCCTCCATAATTTGAAGCCTCACAGGATGCCCAGGTCCCTCCATGCTTTTAAGTGACTACACTGTAAATTACAAGCTATTCAAAAATTGATCATTTTTCCTCCCAAGTCAGTGGCAGAGACTGGAACAGAACCTAAAACCCTTAACTCCGACTTTCTCCACAGATTTCTCAGGATACCCATTGTCACTTGTATCTGGCTTTGCTGTGTTAAAAAAGGAGTTCTAACTGGAAACACACTCATGAAAATAATTTCATTTTAAATTAAGTTTTTCAACAATTCCCAAAATAGAAGGTGCACTTAAGTGCTTTGGCCATTTTACCTTGGTTTGTGTAATGTGAAATATGTTTCAAAATATTTCAGATTCTGGTGTAAATGCCAGAAGTGGAGTCTTTGTCTAACCTTTCCACAGAGATCTACTCTCCACAAGTGCTGTAATTCAAGCAGTCTATGCAATCTGCAATAAAGGAATTTGATAAATGACAGTAGAGGGCAGGTTTAGTGGCATTTGTAATAGGGAAAGAAATGTAAAAATTATGTGAAGATTTGGTATCTTCTTTTTCATTGCTTCTAATCTAATCTCTCGTTCACTGCTCTTGCAACCCTGCAGCTTGTAGTCCCAATTGATCAATACGTATGAACACGTTGAAATTCTTTTGTTCTAAGAACTCTTTTAACATGGCTTTTCCTTTCTGTGGAAATATCAGTTCTTTTAAAAATTCTTGTGGTAAAGTTCTTCCGTATCTGGAAGACTCCATACTTTTCAACTTCTTACTTCTCTCCAGAAGATAAAGTGTAAATATTTAATATGTAGCCTCTCAGTCTAGTCCTCATCTCCAGACATTTCCTCTTTACCAGAGTATATTGCATTTAAACAGTGAAATGAAAAAAAAGTCTTCCACTTTTTCTCTTCTTAACCTTTAGATAAAGATATAGCTGGTCTTTCCTCAGATAATAGATTTTCTTTCTGCTAGATCATTGTAATTCACTTCCCAAAACGACTCTTCTTTTCAGTAAGACCATTTCTAGTATGTATTTTGCAGAACCCTTGTTTTTGGACTTTGGCCCATCAAGGATGATTACTTCAATCTTTGACTGCACTTTACCTTTTATGGATTATACATAATTTATCCTCATCTCTCCATAAATTTTCTGTACTGGAGGAATGAACAAGTAAAGAACTAAAAATATGCATCCATACACTTTATCTGGGGCAAATTTTGTGTATATTTCCTTTTAAATTAAGACTTCAGATATGGACAGGGCATGCTTTTCTGACTATATTTATTTTTTACATAGCATTCAGGATGTACTAAGGCACTTAGTAAAGTTTAGTGCCTCCCTCTGCTCCTCTAATGTTATACGCAACTGAACACAGCCCCATGTTCTCTCTACCTGGTGGTGAATATACATTTAAGGTTTACATGTAAGCTACCCAACCCACACACTTCATATCAATGGCAAATATTTTTAGATAAAGTGTCATATGGTGACATATTTCAAATAATGCAATTTCAGCATGCATTGATGTGCAACTGTGCATGCAAATGAATGGCTATATTTACAGGAAAGCAACTATTTTAGATCTGTTCCAGTTGGGGGCCTGGGGAGCCCACAGAGGATAGATAGGATCAGATCCTCGGGGGGGCGGGGGAAGGAAGACCCCAAAGACAACAACTATAACCGTGGTGCCCCCTTCCTGTGCTCAAACAGCTAGAATGAATATTTTATATGAGAATGTGAGAAACCTTTATCTTCAATGGGGAGGGAGGAGGAGAGAAATTGTTCCTTAATAGCAGCCTCTGAAATAAATGGATCAGTTTAGGAAGTCGAATTGTGATTAAAGTATTGTTACAAAATGTGGATTTTGTAGTGAAAAATGTCAAAGTCATTAAGTAGAATGAGCTCAAAATCTGAATTTCCTGTGCCGCTCCTATGTACAGCACAATTTGAAATGAGAATATATAAAAGTGTCTTCTCTTTCACATTTTGCAAGATTCACAGAACTCCACCTGAATTTAAAATAACTAGAATGTACAGTCATCAAACCATAAGTTTTTCCACTTGGCTTTGCATCTGAGGTGTGATGAACATAGATCTTTGGTATGTAAAAGTAGGGTCTAACCCTACTTCTAGCATCAGTGACTTCTTTAAGGTAGTGCTTTTTTAAATTGTTTTTCAGAGCTCAAAGTCCTACATGAATGGTACAAATAAATTTAGAGTCCATAAGCCAACCTTAAATCTTAAAGAAACCAACAATCTTCAGGTAAAATGAAATTTCTTAAGTTAAAATTGTATGTTAGATTTTCTAAGCTCAGATATAATCTTTCCAATGAAAATGGCTTTACCCATGAATGTTTCAATCTGCTAAAGATCTTATAGAAAAATATAAATATAAAAATATTTCAACTTACTGTAAACAGTGTTTTAGGGGGAGATTTTTCAAAGACACAAAAGACAGCTAGGTGACTGACTGCCCTTTATGCATATGAAAATCTTTCCCTTAATTTCTTCTGTAGTGTCCCCTTAGTGTTTTTTGCTTTCGGCTGGAGATTTACTGCTTCTTAAAAACAATGACATATTTAACAACTTCTGTGCCCTATTGTCCTCGCCTACAAAACCAGTTGCATCAGTTCTGTGGTACACTTTGAGTTCTTCAGAATGAAAATTTAATTTTAAAAGAAGGGGAAGAGATGCGAGAGCAATGTGAGCAAAATTCACAGTAGTGATAAGGGGATGAGCATAAACCGATAGCCTGGATCAAAAACATCCCCAAATTTGGGAGACCTTCGGATCCCAACATTTGTAGTTGTGACCAATTTCTGCAATAATCGCATCCCTGAGTTTCATTTAGGAGAGCAGAGTAATGTGCTGTACACTACGAGGCACAAATAACCAAAACTCAAGTACCTTTCACTCTGCAGCCCTTTGTTTACTAAATATACTATGAAGGCCAAGAACATAAGAACAAGGTTCAAAAAAGAGCTAGATAAATCCATGGAGGATAGGTCCATCAATGGCTATTAGCCAGGATGGGCAGGGACGGTGTCCTTACCCTCTGTTTGCCAGAAGCTGGGAATGAGCGACAGGGGATGGATCACTTGATGATTACCTGTTCTGCTCATTCCCTTTGGGGCACCTGGCACTGACCACTGTCAGAAGACAGGATACTGGGCTAGATGGACCCTTGGTCTGACCCAGTAGGGCCATTCTTATGTTCTTATGATCTATTACAAGGGAATGTATTTGATTATTCACTAATGAGTAGAGGAGAGACCATTTCCTCCACATCATATTAAGGGACAACACAGCTGGTTTTGTTTCTTTGGTGTTATCCAAAGCCCATTAAAGTCTATGTGAGTCTTTCCACTGAGTTCCAAGGACTCTGGACCAAGCCCTTACTGATGAGCAGCTATTTTACATGTTCCTCCTTTCATTCTAAGGCCTGAGTTATGCCTGGTAGGCAGAGCCTGTAATAAGGCTTGATGTGCAGCTGAACCACTCCAGGGGAACAAAATGTCTCCTGGAGCTCCCTGCGGGAGAGGAGTAATTTGCTACATCCTATTACTGTGCCGAATAGACCCTATCACATAGCTAACAAGCTCTCCTGGTTTGTGGGGTGGAGAAACAAAGGCATGATTTCAAGTATCAGAAGGGTAGCCGTGTTAGTCTGTATTCACAAAAACAACAAGGAGTCCGGTGGCACCTTAAAGACTAACAGATTTATTTGGGCATAAGCTTCTGTGGGTAAAAAACCCACTTCTCTTCAAAGGCATGATTCTGCCTTCTCCACTTTTGTCTTGTTGCTGGCAGAGGAAGCAACTTGTTAGCGGCGCCTGCACTCCCCTGAGTGCAGGGACTTCTGATTCTGGAGGTCCATTACGTGGACCTCCCATGGAAGGCAGAGTCCATGCTCTCTCTCCCTTCTGTGCAGGCATTGGCCACAGTTTAGCCCTCTGACTTTTTGGGAAATGGTTAGTTATTTGTGTGCATAATATGTAACTTTTTGAGCGGTTGGACTTCAGCATGGAGACTGAACACTCTGGGTTGGGAGGCACCTCTTCCCACCCTCCATGCTGAGAACATCTATATAGAAAAGGAATAGAGTTATTCTCTCTCCCCATTGTACATACTTATTTACTGAACTTTGCAGGCCATTTGTTTGCAAAAACAATCCTTCTGAAAATGAGAACTGAGTGCAGTCTAAGTATAGTATTCATGATACTGGACAATGTAACATCCCATTTCCTTGGTGAAGTACAGCTCTGAATATCACCCGAGGACCATTTTTTAAAGGTTTTCTACAGGTTACTTGGTTGCTTGTTTGTCATATAGACTTTTTTTTAAAATGAGAGTAGTTTTCATCTAATTCTCTGTGGGGAGAAACATAGAAAAAAAACTACCCCTGGGTAAATACTGCCAAAAATTTTGAGATTACTCATTCTTAAATTGCTCCCACTGTGTTTGCTCCCCCCAGTGGCCAGTGAGTTTACTTGCAGGAATATTCATGGAAACAGAAAGGATTTTAATCTATTAGAAGTTATTGACAGGACCAAACTTTACATTTGTAAATGAGTACTGGTATTCACACCAGAAAACAGATTCTGGATTTGTCCCTTCAGAGAAAAGAAATATCTTGTGACCAGAACAAAACAAAAATCTTTGTTTCATTTCAAAATGTTGATGTGAATCTAACCACTTTTGTTTTCACATCTTCCTGTGGTAAAAATTGAAATTTGTTTCTCAGAATTGATTATTTTCTCCCCCAAAAATTCAGTTTCAATTGCAAAGTCATATTTTTTAGGTAGGAAAACTTTCCACACACCGTACTTCAACCAGTTCTACTTGTCACCTATGTGTTCAATCAAAATTAACCAAACCATTCTGAACTAAGTATATTCACTGTCTACAGTGAACTGTTTGAGTACAACCTGCAGCCCAGATGTTACTTGCCAGTATTATGCTCTGAATAATTTTAAAATAATGGCAAGAGTCTTGAATCTCATAAGCTGTTTTTGGACAATTCATAAACACAAAGAGCTGAAATTTGAAAATAAACTGTTGGCTGTAATTTGCTCTGCCAGCTCTAATCATAATTCTCAGTAATTGCACAAACTGACAACAAGAGTGGCAGATTTCAGAGTAGCAGCCATGTTAGTCTGTATCCGCAAAAAGAAGAACAGGAGTACTTGTGGCACCTTAGAGACTAACAAATTTATTAGAGCATAAGCTTTCGTGGACTACAGCCCACTTCTTCGGATGCATATAGAATGGAACATATATTGAGGAGATATATATACACACATACAGAGAGCATAAACAGGTGGGAGTTGTCTTACCAACTCTGAGAGGCCAATTAATTAAGACAACTCCCACCTGTTTATACTCTCTGTATGTGTGTATATATATCTCCTCAATATATGTTCCATTCTATATGCATCCGAAGAAGTGGGCTGTAGTCCACGAAAGCTTATGCTCTAATAAATTTGTTAGTCTCTAAGGTGCCAAGAGTGGCAGAGAGGCTATAGACTGAATGGATAAGGAGACTTTATCCTGAGAGGTGTTCCATCTTGATCATGACAGACGGACACTGGCTGAGCAGCACTGGGGTGCTTGCTGTCAAATCTGTCAGAGTTAATGTGTGTTTTCTTTGCTATCTGTGTTAGTTGTTCATAATGGTGAGAAATAACCAGGCAAAAAATGCTCTCTCTGTTTTTGAGACCTTGCCCTTTCCCCCTCCAGTTGAGGATAACTGTATCTAATCTTGCTCTTGTAAACGTGGAGTTGAATATATTTTTTACAATGGCTACACTATAGCTAAGCTAAGGTTATCATAGTTCTGCTTCTTGCTGCCTGTACAAACAGCAGATGTTCAGTGGTTTTAGAACTAGTCAATTCCTAGCATACTAGATTGGCAGCTCTGACTGATTCTTAGCTGACCACTCTAAACACTATAACAAGAAAAATAATATTCAATATATGCAACAAATAAAAGCAGAATGTGTTTCTAGATACATTACCTGTCATGTCAGGTTGGCCTCTTAAAATTATACACTATTGAGCAATAATAAATCCTTCCCCAGAGCTCAGGAGTGTACCATATGTCTGTTCACTCTCACTGACAAAGCTGAAAAGTGTTATCCCTGCCAAGCTCAAATTGCTTTTTCCTTATCTAGCTCAGTCTAGCACTTACCTCCAAGATATTGATATATATCTCCAACTTGAATTGCTAAGAGAGGTGATATGTGTTGTGTATTGGGAACTTCCACTTCAGAATTATCATCTCTTTGCATTAGTAAGCTTAGAGTCACCTGTCTGAGAAATGAGCAGCATTTACTCAGACAATTCCAATCAGGCTATTGTGCTTACAGGTATCCTGCAGGGTTTACTCTGCCCTTATTCAAGCAACGCTCCTGTGGAAGTCAATAGGAAGTTTTCCTGAATAATGACTGAAGGGATTTTGACCAATTTTTTTGTTTTGTGTTTGGGATTGATAGCTTGAATTGCAAATGTTAAACTAAAGTATCAATGGTGTTTCAGTTATTCAAAGATTAAAAACTGAAATTAAGTGTCTACTGCTAATTTGTTGCCATTTAAAATAAAACAAAAGTATAAATCGGATTATTTCAAAATCACTCAATAGAAAGTGTCATTTTCAAATCTGTTCCATCATTTTTAAGCTGTAACATCTGTTCTCCATGTCAGTTTGTTTAATATTAATCAGACACTTTCCATCTACCGCACAAGTACGGGGGGTGGAATAATGTACCAATTTACCTTTCCAAGCTTAAATTCAAATAAACATGGTAGTATTAAGCTCTTCACCAAGATTTAATGTAGATGTGTGATGGTTAGGAGAAGGGTGAACATACATTAAAATCGTCTTGCAGCTAAAAAGAGAAGCATTGCTAGGTCATCTTAGAGGGTGACAGTGCCATAGGGTACACGTGAAATACTGGGTTGCTACAACTACTGAACCTATCATTTTTACAAGCTGGCAAAATAGTTTTGATGGACCTTGACAGCTTTGTATCCAAAATTTCTGCCACCATGCATGGGAGTGAGTGGTGAATCTTGGATTTAGGTTTGAACTTCCTCAAGAGTCGGGGGGAGCACGTGAGAGGTTTTGGTTCAATGTAATCTCTGGATAATTGGCTTCACACACTTAGACATGGATTCCAGTCCCTACTCATATTGAATAGTACTTTATCCCAACAGCACTGTTGAACAGAGGTGCCAAATCAGATAGATACTTCCAAGGGAGGATGATCAAATTATGGTCCCTTCCCCACTGCCTCCTCCTGAAGGGACCCCAGGTTTCCCTCACCCAGGGAGTGTCCATCTCTCTTACCACATGGTGCTTGAGCCAGTTTGAGTTCTCGGTGGGCTCCCCTGCACTCTGCTGTACAGGAACAGGGTCCTGGTACGCCAGATCACTGCATCATTTCACCCCGCCGCTCCTCCAAAATTTCAGTGGCGTGGTAACCCTATGCTCCAGGTTGCAACACCATTCACTGAAATGTGGCCTGGCCACCCCATTTGTACAGAGGGGAGGCCAGGTCAACCTTTAGTGGCAATGTGACTACGCAGCTGGGGTGTTAGTCCAGACCGCTCTGGCAGCAGCTGTATTTGTTTAGTATGAGACAGCTGCTTAAAGATACTTGGGCCATGGCCCCCCTGCTCCGTGGCCTATGGAACTTTGGGCAAGTGCAAAAAGCATGGGGGGAGGGAGGGATTTGCTCTCACTTCTCCCCACTCCCTGCAATTGGTGTCACTGCTATTGAAGTCAGGTGGAGTAAGGTACTGTTACCGGAATGTCGGGTCCGCCTAGCTGAGAGCCAATAACAGCCAGACAGGGATAAGGAAAAGGTTGCTTTATTCTGCAGAAGAAAAGAGACCTTTGCACCTTGGTACAAAAACTCTAACTCATACAAAAGCCAAAGATCTTTTATACATTCAAACACAGGCCCTGGTCATGTTAACATTTGATTGGTGGTTAACAGACCCTGTACTTCTGCTATCTGGTCAGTGAAAACCAGTTTGGGACCAGCTCCAACTACCGCAAGGCCTTGAAAGGGAAGACAGTTGAAAAGTTCAGGCTACTGTGTACTTGAGGTGTCTGCTTCCCCCTAATGGCCACTGGCTGCCATAACTGCTGCTAGCTGTTGGGGGCGGGGGGGGGTCGCTGCTGACTGTCACAGTCCCTCCTTCGGGCCTGACAAACCCAAATTGTCAGGCCCATTGTGCAATTTGTGATCAAGCTGGAGGGAAAGATATCTAGAACCAAGCGGTTCTGGAGAACCATCTGCCTTAGTTTTCTCTATGCGGTTGCCAAGTCCACCAGGGCATCGGCGGTAGTTTAATTTTCCAGATATCTCGGTGAATTACCCAATTCCACATGCATCCTCTCCATGGACCTGGCGGGATTCGGTATGTGGGAGCCCAACCCCCCCTAATCGGTCCATATGCTTGGAAGGAGCATTGAGAACGTTCACACTTCCACCCAGAAAGTCTCCAAGTATGTCTCCATGGCCACAGATCAGATGGTACTCCTGATGTGTCTGTAAGGGCAGTGGGCCAAGCCTGAACATGCTAGATCCCACTGCAATGCCTTCCCAGCCTTAGTGATATTCAATGCCATTTCTGTCAACAACTTCTGGGTCATAGAACTAAGGGCGGAGATAACATGTAACTCACCAATTCCAGCCTGTACCTGGTTTAGCTGTGCCCCAGAAATAAGCCTTTTCTAATTGCCCCAATTTCTCATCATGTTCTTGGTTCTTAAAAATATTCCAAACTGCTGCTGCACTATTGGCCCCATCCCATAGGGATCTGGTCAAGTCACTTTTCTTTCTAGAGGAAATAACCCAAGCCCTCTGTGTGCTAATCTAATGGCAGTCCCCTGTGAGCAATTTGGGTATGTAGAGGTGATCTGGAAACTGGATAAGGGTAATGAAAATGTAACAGTCCCTAGTGTAGTATTAATCACAGTCCATTGATATCCTAATACATTTCTCTTTGGTGTAGTACTATACCACATTCCCAAGCATGGGTCCTACAAGTTTCTTCCTGCCAGTGTATAATTCTTTGTTTTTTCAGTTCTTAATGTCTCTTGTAGGCAGGAATCCCTGGACTTTGGTGGTTTCAATGGAGCAAATGTTCCTTCTTCTCTTTTTTCCTGAAACAGTCATGGTTCAGCATCATACAGGGGAGAGGTTACTAGCACATCACCCTGTAATGGTTTTGCGTCTTCTAAAAAAAATTCAAAGGTACAGTAGGTCTGTCAGTGGACAGGGGAGAGGTTACTAGCACTTCACCTTGTCTTTTTTCCTTTTTCCTGCTGTCCAGAAGGCACAGCAGAGCTAGAAGGAGAAATAGGCTTATCAGTCGGAGAGTCCTCCCGAGGTGGAGGGGTCTTTTTACAGTGAAAAGCATGGGTCCAGGTAGGCAGTCCTTGGCACTTCACAGCAATGTTGGTGGTTAACAGGACTTGGAAAGGGCCTTTCCAGCATGGAGCCAAAGCAGTCTTTCTTGGTGGATCTTTACATAGACTCAGTCTCCTTGTTTCAATGAACGGCAGGGCTGCTAGGGTCTTTGGATAGCACTTCTTTTATCTGTGAGAAAAGAAACCTAACACACTTCATTAATGCCAGGCAGTGTTTTGCAGATCTCATAGTGCTTGGGCACATTCAGGCCCCCCTTTTCTTGGCTGTCAGCCAAGTCTTAGCTGTGGGCAGTGTCCTTGGATGGGGCCAGCATCTTATCTTTGGACTGAGCTTGCTAGCTATTTTTTTTTCCCCAGTTAACTCGTTCTGTTCTTTTTCCTTCTCCCCTTCTTGGGTTCTTTTAACCTACAAAGGAAACTTCCACTCTTCACTCATACACCTTTTCCAAACAATGAACACATACACATTGCCATTATACAGTACATTAGTCTTATTATTCAATGTATGCTATATACACCCTTCCAGTAAAATAACTTTATTACAGAGCTTTGGAGCAACAAACCAGGACAAGCACACCCACCTTTGAGGAGTTCACTCGGTACAACCTCAGGTGTCCAATAGCTTTCCTCCCTCCCCAGCCCTCTGGCTAGAAATCTGAGGTAGCCAGAAGGATCCCATGGGCAATATGGGGAATGGGTTAACCTTCCATGTCCTTGCTTCCAAAGACTGTTGGTATGCAAATTTTAACAACAATTTTGGCCACAAGACAAACACCACACGACAGGACATAGAACACAAAAATAATTCCTATTGTGCCAGTAAATGCATGGTACGTTGAATGCTATTCAGCTGGCATCCGTTTTCTCTGATGATCTGAAAGACAGAAGAACAGAGGTCTACCCCTTTTGGGCAGTCAGTCATTGCTTAAAATATTTCCTTTATATACACATACTCTTGTTGATTTTAGGCAAAACAGAATTACCCCATATTTCCTTGTATTTGTTTCATAGGCAGCCCAGGTTTCAGTGGCTTCTACCTTATTAGATAGAAAATTGCATTAATACAGATGCTTTCTGGCTTGCTTCCAGATCCAAAGCTATCCACAGCTTAAAGATTCTTACTTAAAAAGGGACACAATTAACTTTCCCAGGCTTTTGATTGCCTTTTACTTCTAACTTCTGCTTTCAAACAATTCAATTTCCACAACACTAGCCACATCAATTTTTACACAAGGTGTAACTATTTCTTTTGTGCTTACAAAATCTCCATGCACCCCTAGTAAGACAGTTCGACCACATAGAGCCAGAGGCACTGTCCTTCTCTCTTTACCAGATCTTTCATCTGCTATTTTGTTACCCAAAAACAAATTCAAATCTTTTATTCTCCTGGCTTTGACTACCCTGCAGCAGCCACAACCTTTGGTCTTTATTTAAAACATTTTAAATCTTGTAAAGCATTGTCACCTTAAGGATTAAAGGCTAAATACCATATTAAACAACATTAGTTTCCCGTGTCTGGCAAAAGTATTCTCGGTTTTTGCAACTTTAAACAATACCAATTCATCTCAAACTTATAAAACACAGATCCCACAAAAACCAATAATCCATTTGTCCCGATGTCTGGTTTTCCAGTACCAGGTGCAAGGGAGTTAAGTAAGTCGGAATGTCAAAAGATCCGGATTCGGGCCAATCAGTGCCCAGGGCTGGCCAATCCTGGGTGCAAAGCTGCAACAAGCGTCTCTTTGACATTCTTTTCTGAACACCGGGTAAAGGCCATTTACTTAACATATAATCCAAAGGGCTATCCTTAGCGGGTTTCCTCTGAGACCCACCCATCCCCCTTCTGACACTCAAACTGAGAATTAGACAGAAAGGTGGAGGGAATTACAGTCTAATCCAGAAATCTCTGCTTACCCCGACTGTTACAGGGGACGGGACAGAAGAATCTCAATCTGACCTCAGGGCTTCCTCGCATGCTATGGCTTCCACCCTGAGGAATTACGAACGAGAAGCTCCGTTCCGCCCACACACCTAACACCCAAGCGAATAAGACAGAAATTTATTAACCGGTTAACCAGAACAGAACCAGAGTCAGATAGTGTTTTCTTATCCTATTAGGGCTCACCTTATTGGAGCACAAACCGCAGGGGCTGCGGTGAAGTGAGGAAAAGGGGCTAAGCACCCCGTTGGCGCCGTTCCTAGTTCGCCGCAGCCGTCCAGAGTCCAATGTCCGAGCTAGGAGGGTCCCATCTGGGTCGCCAGAAACTGTTACCGAAATGTCGGGTCCGCCTAGCTGAGAGCCAATAACAGCTAGACAGGGATAACGAAAAGGTTGCTTTATTCTGCAAAAGAAAGGAGAGCTTTGCACCTTGGTACAAAAACTCTAACTCATACAAAAGCCAAAGATCTTTTATACACTCAAACACAGGCCCTGGTCGTGTTAACATTTGATTGGTGGTTAACAGACCCTGTACTTCTGCTATCTGGTCCGTGAAAACCAATTTGGGACCAGCTCCAACTACCTCAAGGCCTTGAAAGGGAAGACAGTTGAAAAGTTCAGGCTACTGTGTACTTGAGGTGTCTGCTTCCCCCTAATGGCCTCTGGCTGCCATAACGGCTGCTAGCTGTTAAAGGGTTGGGGGGGGGAGTCGCTGCTGACTGTCACAGTACTACTCAGTGTAAAACATCAGAATCTAGCCCTTCAATAATATTGATCTAATTCATAGGTGTCACTGCATGAATGAGTAAGACTGAAAACTAGAGGTCAGGAACAAAACAAACTCATGAGTCTTTTAAAACTAAGCATATGCTATACATACCTGAACAGTACAAATGATCCCTACTTAAACTGATGAATGTGAAGACACAAGAGACAGAAATTCTGAAAAATCAGCTTAATATTTATATAGAAGCCAGGTAATGTCCGTGATATCTTCAGTATGTTAACCAAGAAGTGTTTTCAACTCCAACCAGTGAGACCACATTTGAATGGTGGATGGGGAGAAGCCATTGAAAAGTAGAAGAAATAAGTCAATTTCCAATAGCTGGGTTCTGTTCAGGACACGCTATGATGTGTAGTGGTTTTGCAATTTGAAATCTCCTCACAATACAGATACTGTAGTGCTTTGACTCCAGAAGTAAATGCACGCTGCCCTAAAAAATAGTGCTTTTTTCACAAAGATTTCAGAATCCGTGAATCACTTTCTGAAGTACAGAAAGTAAAGTCATAAGACATGTGAATGACTTGGTTGTTTACTACATACATTTTAATGTATTTACTTTTCTTTTTGTGGTGGTGGGAAACTGTATGTAGGATCCAGCGATGCAGTGTTTGCTTCCTGACAGAGAGAACTTCACAGTGCCACTGAACCATAACGTGGCAGTCAATGGGGAAGGTGGAACTAGAATGTCAGCTATAAGCTTCATAGGTGCTTTGCGAATACCTGTGAGTACATGCATTAGTCTTATCCACTGTACATTGACTTGGGTTTTATCCGACAGGATTCTGATTTTTATACAGTTTAAATGGAGAAGTGGACAAAGTTGGTTTTCCCATCTCAAAACTGGTATTTTATTCAGTCCTGTTGAGTTTTAACTGGATGTCGGGAATCAGGGGGTCTATGGTATAAGACAAAGTGGGTGTCCTATTCAGAAGAAGAGAGGATACAGAAAAAGGGAATATTTGGCTCAAAGAAGCCAACTGAATATATTAATAAATCACATATTTGAATTTACAAACATACAAAAAACTAGTGAGTGCAAGTTTAAACCTGCTCTTGGAGTTTTAAGCTGTATAGCTAGCACTCACACACTTCAGAACCCAAGAGTATGATGACATTATTAACATAATGGGACAATATTTATGTATGAGGGGAGAGAACTAAGGGGATCAGAGAGGCAACCTTGAATTGTCAGGGATGGAGGGGGAGTAGCTGAAATACCTACAGCCTCTTCTGCGGAGGCGACAGAACTGTCCTTTCATATCACCTCTTCTTATGCTCCTTGAAACCTCAGGTAACTGACTAGTCCCAGTTAGAGCTGGTTGGAATTTTCTATCTAATTTGCGGGAAGGGGTTAATGAAAAAAGGTAGTTTTCACAAAATTACTGATTTTTCTTGACATTTTTCACAATGGAAAATTGAAAAAAAAAATTGTTGGGGTAGGGTTGACCTGAATCAAAATATTTCCATTTATTGAACAGAATCAAAATATTTTGAGTCACTTCAATTTTAATCTGCATCCACCTGAGCTACCGTGGTACTTCACTGAAGTTGTAATTCAGGTCTTCCTCATTCTGCTCTCTGAGTTGGGCCTCTCAGCTAGCCCACATCTCTCATGATGCTCTTTGGTCTTCCCTCTGGCTGAACTGCCATAGTGTATCATGGGAGATGCAGTTTTTGCTGGGGAACCTGGCTCATAGAGGAGAACGGGGGCATGAGGCATCTGAACTACAATTCCTAGGAGGCACTGGCAGCTCAGGCAGATGCAGTTCAATGTCAAACTGAAACAAAATGTTTCCAAATAGAAATTTTTTGGAACTTTTCATTCCCTGAAAAATGTAGCAATTTTGACTTTTCATCCTGGTTTTGAGGCAAAAAACAATGTTGAAATATCAGAATTTCCTGCCGGACAAAAGTTCTGATTTCTGACCAGCTTTAGTCCCAGTGGTTCTGCAATTCTGTGATCTCCTTAAGTGGGATGAACTCTTCATCCAGTATGAGCAAGCTGAACTTCAATGTGTGTGCTTTTTTTGTCAGCTGTGTTTTGGTTTTGCTTTTTGGTGGGTGGGTATGAAGTGGAAGTCTGAAGTTGAGCTATATGAATTTGGTATATAATATAATATTCTATAGCCCATTACCCCTGTTGTATGTGTATTTGTCCTCATATTTGGAGTAGTTGTATTGATGTACATTATGGAATATTAATAACATTGATTAGCACTTGATTACACCAGGGCTTCCCTGCATTAATTGGCTGCCTATGTTGTTTAAGTGTTAAATTGAAAAATTAATTCAACAATTGTTAAAATATGATGGAAACTCCTACCTAGTCTCCTATCTACATCTTCCATAGAGTCAGTGGACCGTGCTCTATCCTGGTACAAGCGGGCTATAACGCCACGGAAGTCAGTACAGTTGTACCTGCTTACAGTAGGATTTAATTTGGGCCGGTGTCACAAATGGCATCACTTCTTCAGGCAGATGACTTCCATCACTAGTAGGTTCATAAATGATAATTGTCATTTTCAAAAGCTCCTAATTTGAAAGCACAGTTTATGGCTTATGTAGGGGAGCATCTTACCACTCAAACTTTCAGGCTCCTGGATAAAAGGAAAGGAGGAGTTTGTTTGAATTCAGGGTAATAGCTCTGCTCAGGGAAACACAAATGAATTCCAGCTGGAACTGATATTGGGCCGGTGTGAATGTAGGAAAGAGCTCCTGGCACTATATGCTACCCTCCTGTACCCTTAGATTCTACCCAGTACCTGATCCTGCAACAGCAAGGTGATATGTATCTAAAATATCCTCTTCTGCCTTCTCCTCGAGTCTTCCCCTTTCACTTCTCCCGTCACTTGGTGGTGGGAATGAATAACACTTTAAATACAACAAGGTGTGAGTGGGGGAGGGAGTGTGTTGAGGGGGATGGGAAAGCATGAATGTGGTGGTGGTGGTGGGGCAAATCTCCAGCAATCCATATTGATACTTGCAGGAGTAGCATAACAGCAAGGACTTAAAACTGTGTAAAACCCCAAACTGCTGCCAGAAGATGGCAAATGGTGGGGGAAGGATTGACAGGAACAGGTTTATGTGGCAGTCAAATACACTTCAGCTGTATTTTATAATAACTTAACCTTACATAGAATTCTCAGCTAAGGCAATAGGGTAAAAGAATACTGAGACTTGTATGTTAAATAAGCACCCACTTTTACTGTGCTGAGTCCTAACTAGGCACCTCTTTGAAACCATGTACCCCATACGGGCTGTGTGGATTTTTGAAGAAATAAATACCATTGGTGAAATCCTGGTGCAATTTAAGTTGATGGGAAAACACCCCCAGGTCGCAACAGTGTGCACCCAGATCAGTTCTATAAAAGGGAAGATAATGTAACATGACAGAAAATCACTGTCGATCTCTGAAGCGGTTATAAGCTCTATCTGTCCTTATTAGTATTCTGGTTTCTGGTTACAGTTACATGGAGAGAAGAAGATATACAAGTAAAATACTGCAATCTGCTTTGATCATAAGCTTCATGCTTCCAGAACAGGAAGTCTCAAGAGAGAAATTCCTGAGACAGAAAGGCTTAAGATGCCATTTGGCGATTGCTTGCATGGTGTGGTTTAACAGAAGCAAAGAAACAACAATAATGCATGTCTAGGTACTAACCTTATTCTTCTTTTTTCTTTTCTTTCCTTAGGGAGTCATAGAATTCTCTCTCTGTTTGTTGTTTGCTAAACTAGTCAGTTACACTTTCCTTTTCTGGCTTCCGCTCTATATCACAAACGTAGGTAAGTATCTGTGGGAGGAAAACAAGTGTTTAGTTAGAGAGTGTCATGAACTATGATGAGCCTAGTCACGTGAAAATAAACATTACTGCTTTTGTTTTAAGCTACGGTTGCCCTAGTAGAGTTGAAAGACTGCCGTTTATTATATATGTCAATGATACGTACTGAGAGTTAAGAGATAGCGACCACAAAAATAAGAATCTGATTTCTCTCTGAAAATTGCAAGTCTGTGTGATGTCTTTCGCTCTTGAGAACCAGCCAAAAATATTTAATTAAATAAACCCTATAATAATCATATATTTATAATGGTGCCTTATATCCTGATGGATCCCAAAGAGCTTAATAAGTTGCACAAAGGAATTACTTTATTTCTACTATTTATTTATTTTATTAGATCATCACTATCACTGTGCTTTGTGCCATACAGAACATAGAGGAAGGCATGCTGCCCCAAGAAGTTCATATTCTTTGGGCTATCCTCTGGCTTTTAAATCCACAGCCTCAAAACCAGAAGAGACAGGCAGGCAGAATGCCTGTAGGGAAGTGTGTGCAGGAGGGACACTCTCTACATCCTTTGACAGGCCACAGTATGCCCTCCTAGTAACCAGTACTTCTGTGCTAATAGGTTTGATGAAGGGAGACGATTAGCTAATAAGTTTTTTTTTTTATGTTTAAAACAATATAATTAGTTTTATTATATGAACATTAGAGGCGTTGGGCATCTAACTCCCATAGGTGCTTTTGAATATCCCACCCTGTGTTGCAGTAGCACTCAGATGTCCCGCGGTGCTAGGCACTGTGCAAACACATGCAAAGACATGGTCTTTGTTGCGTATGGTTTATAATCCAGTTGCAGAGGTGTCCCTTTGCATGCTGGGGAGTTCACGGAGTCATTCTGCCTCCTTCTGCTCCTGGGGCATTGCAGCTTTGCACTGTTCTTTGCTCCAGGCTGCGTTTAACCAACACAATCTAGCCAGCCAGTGATACTGGTCACATAAGTAAGGGCTTCAGGATTAGGCTCCCTCTGTGGCCTTAATTTGTACCAAACATGTTTCTGAAACAAAGCAGCATTACTTATTGGTACTTGTTAGTAGTGTGGTGCTCTGATTATTTTTAAGACTGTTGCTAATGAACCAGAAAATTCTTGTGTACACACAAGTTTTACCACTTTAACTCAAGTGGTATGAGCCCCTCTAGCGTGGACAGAGTTCTATCAGTATACAATTATTTATACCAGTAAAGCTTATTCTTGTAAATAAGTCATTCTGGTGTAAGGCACCTTTATACCAGTATAACTGCACCCACACTAAGTTGTACTGGTTGTAACTAGATGGGTAAAAAAATCACACCACTAACTAACATAATTATTCTGGGGCAAAAGCGGTCTGTGGACCAGGCTTTACATATGGATCTGAATAAAATGAAGAAATTTCGCATAGTTTTGAAGTGAGAGGCTATTCTAATCCGATTTATTCTGCTTTTATTGTTAGAGCATCTTGATGCGAAAAGAGCTGGGGATCTTTCTACATTGTTCGATGTGGGTGGAATCTTTGGTAAGTTTAACACACTATTATTAATCAGACCTAGGTTAGGAAATCTGTAGCACACATAGCTGTTCTGTTTTACTCTTTTACTAAGAAATTGGGGTTTGATCTTGCATCCACCAGAAAATGGCAAAATTGGCTCCCGTGGGAGCAGGATGGGGCCCTTACAGCCAAATCCTATGCCATGTGACCAGCCTAAGTAGCAGGTCTAGGGGAATAAATCCATAGCCCCTTATGTGATCCTGGTGCAAGAAAGATTGGAGGATCCTAGTGTCATAGAAACTTCTGTCTCTGTCCCTTTACCCCTCTCTTCCCGTCTGTCACCACATCCCTGACCCAAAAAGGTATCTTGTCCTCACCCTGGCATAGCAGCACTACACCAATTTTGCAGTTCCTCTGCCCAATGTGCCACAGAAGGGGTCTCCAGGGCAGTGATTGGGATAAGCTGGAGGAGGTTTCACTGGATCCAGAGTTATGTAGATCTAATGGCCCCAGTACACTGAGTAAGTGACAGAAAGGGGTTGCAGCCACTGCTCCAGCTTGGCCCTGAGTTTCACCTGCACTACTCCTCTCCACTCAGGCTCTGTGCAGGAGAAGTGAATTTCACACCATGCAATTTAAAGCAAGCATAGGTAGTTGTATCTCCGTGTTAGAGACTATACCAGTGTGGCTGCATGGCTGTAGTTATGGTGGCATAACCCTGTAGTGTAGAGGGACCCTATATTGACAGAAGGAGTTTTTCCATCACTTTAAGAACACCACCTCCCTGAATAACAGTAGCTATGATAATACCTAGTCCTGCCATGAGGGCAGGGGACTGGACTAGATGACCTCTCGATGTTCCTTCCAGTCCTAAGATTCTATTATTCTATGTCAACTGAAGCATTCTTCCATTGACATAACTGTGTCTACACTGGGGGTTATGTTGACATAGCTATGTCAATCGGATGTGGGCTTGCTCATACTCCTGACTTCTTTTAAGTGTAGACCAAGCCTAGTTAACACCCAAAAAATAGAGATTTTATTCAGCAGTCTAAACACAAATCTCGCTCCACTGCAAATCCAAGCCACCAACTTAGCTACTTGCAGAGCTTGATGGGGACCCAGATGTGTCAGTGCGATATATATATAGCTGGGCATTTTGCTGTGAGGGTTACCCTTTGAAAAGAGGGAAGAGGGAGGGGGGGTAGTAGAGTATGGAAGAGTTGGGAAAACAAAAGTGCACTTGGAAAATTATTGCAAAAGGGCTATAATAATTGGGTCAAATGGAATAGTAAAGAGCAGTTCAAAAGTATTTATCTGTAATTTGGGAGTTATTTCTCCTGCCATCCACATGCTTACCAGAATATCGATCCATGGGTCTTTTCTTTCCCTGATGCAGGCTCCTATTTTCTGGGTTTAACTCCTTGATGAGAAATGGATTTATTATTATTGTTTCATTTTGTATAGCAGTAGCACCCAGGAACCCTAGTCATGAATTTACAGCCCCGTTGTGCGAGGCACTGGACAAACAAAGAACAAAAAGGAGGCCCCTTTCCTAGAGAGCTTACAATTTAGGTACAGGACAAGAGGCAACAGGAGGAGACAGGCAGGCAGGGCAGCATGAGGAGACAAGATGGAACCCCTATTGCATCCTTGCCAGGGTAGCCAAAGGATGTATCCAGTATTAAACTGAAAGCAGACACAGGGTGGCTTCTGGTAACCCTACCATGTGATTTGTGGCTCAGTAAATGTGGGTGGCATACCTCTGGATCTTACACTTGAAATCAGATTGGACACAGGGTTTATGATGATGGCTCTTTTGTCATGGTCAGACTATAACATCCTACATGTTGAGGCTAGGCTTATTCTTCCTCCAGAGGAGACGGAGGCCTTAATTCATTGGTTCAACCCCAGAAGCTGGTTTGACGCAGTTGGGTTCCAAAACACCAGGTGGAAAATACTGGCGAGCCACTTTACTAATGACACAGTGTAGCCATACCCTAGATGTCCCCTCCAATTACATCATCCTGGGTGTACAGATGCCTGAGAAGGAGACAATGAGGCAGACTACAGTACCCGTCGCGGTTGTCCAGCTCAATCTAATCATTTGTGGCATAGATGATCATAATAAAGCTACTAACTCAAACTAGATTTTCAGTCGTATGCTCTATGTGTGTGTGTTTATAATAGAAGTGTACCTTTACAACAATTACACTGGATTGCTGTAACTTTGGGGAAATATATGTCCAATTATAGTGCATAAAATGCTCATGAAATAACCTTTTTGTTCTTTAATGTCTCTTTTTTTTCAGGTGGCATTTTGGCAGGCATGATATCAGATAGATTAGAAAAAAGGGCTTCAACCTGTGGAATGATGTTACTACTAGCAGCACCTGCCGTAAGAGCTACTCTCCTTATTTTAGTTGTGCCCTTTTGTGCGACTGGGTGAGGTTTTGTGAGCATTTCCATTAGAGATTCCTGTTCTCAGCAATCTCTGACCATTCACCCCAGGCTGAAAGTTGCTCTGAAAAGTCTCCGCACAAGAGCCAACACAGAGGTTTGGGCTGGTTTTAATAAATTAAATATGCCATTCTTTAGCACGTCATATGCTACAGGACTCTATGAAAAATTGTCACATTCAGCTGGCTTTGACAGCAGTCACTATAAATAATAATTTTCCCTCTGTTGAAACTCACACCTTCTTGTCAACTGTTGGGAATGGGCCACATCCACCCTAACTGAATTG
Organism: Malaclemys terrapin pileata; assembly: GCF_027887155.1. Taxonomy (NCBI): domain Eukaryota; kingdom Metazoa; phylum Chordata; order Testudines; family Emydidae; genus Malaclemys; species Malaclemys terrapin. Next base: position 196,450,652 of record NC_071505.1, read on the forward strand.
GCCTCGTTAGCACTGACCCCCTTCCCGCACTTGGTAAGGCATCTGATGAAGTGAGTTATATCCCACGAAAGCTTATGCCCAAATAAATTTGTTAGTCTCTAAGGTGCTACAAGGACTCCTCGCTGTTTTTATTGATCCAGACTAACACGGCCACCCCTCTGAATCCTTTTACTCAGTTATTCAATTCTGAATCAGAATTGGGCAAGTGATTTGTCTTTTTGATTTCCAACAACCACCAAATAATCAAAATTGCCAGGTCTGTTAATATTAGGAATCTGGCTGCCACATATGTGCAGTGTGACTTTTATACTGTATGTCTACAATGCATATACTGATCTTGCCAGAATCAGCAGAACTCTGTGCTATGCTTTATTTGAAAGTGACAGGTTAAAAAATTATGGTCATATTAATTAGCTCTTTCTATGAGACAAGCAACCTCATGGGGAAATTGACGGTGATTTCCATGCCAGGGGACTCCAGCACCAAAAATAACAAACAACTTTTCATCACAAAGATAACTAGTATTTTTCATGTTGTGACATTAAGGAGATTTGTGTGTGTGTGTGAAAACCTACAATTCTGTGAAGAGCAGGGGCCTTAACTTCCTCTCATTCCACTTCAGTGGGAATTTATGCTGGTGAAAGCGTGAGATCAGAATCAAACCTTATTCTTCTGTTTTTACTACTTAAATGTTTACCCATTCATATCCATTACAGCTATACATGTTCTCTGCAATCAGTAAAATGGGCCTAGAAGCTACCATAGGTGAGAACTTAAATTACATTCTGCCTGCTTTTAACTGGACTTGATTTTCTTTTACTTTTGTTCCATTCACACTGATTTTTCTGGGGAAAAAGTCTAGAAACTAATTGTCTGCTTTTCAGAGGTGTTGAACACCTGGAGCTCCCATTGAAGTCAGTTGGATTTCTGCTTAGCCTCTTTAGAGGCCATGAACCACCTGAAATAAAAGGGCAGAGGACAGCATTTCGGTAGCACAGTAATTTCATTTCAGGCCATAGGAAAAATGATTACATTAGAGCTGGTCGAAACATGGAAAACCTCTTCCACAAAAAATTGGAAAATTCAAAGCCCTTTTTATTTCAGGGGTTTCAAAAAGAAATGATATTTTTCCTCTATTCAATTTGTTTCATAAAAAAAAATTGGAAAAACTTTTTGGTTTAAATGTTTTGTTTTTGCTTTTTGAGTTTCTCTTCTCCTTCACCTCATCCCCACTTTTATCCATTTCACTGCTGGTAAAGGGGAGGGAGGAAATCTGAGAGACAGACAGACGCACACACAAAACTAAGACATTTTCACCAAAAAAATTCCAATTTTGAAAAAAGACACTTTTTTGAAGGGGGGGGACCCTTTGTTTGACCATTTTTGACCAGCTCTGAATTGCATCTAGCAGATTGTACCACAAAAGGGGCAGTCTGACAGAATAGGCTGAGGGGGAGGAGATCTCTGTGTGGCTCCCCTTGCAGAGTTTCTCCCCAGCCATTCTGTTGGAGGGGGATGTTCTCTAGGGCCTACCCCCAAAGCTGGAGGAGTCTCACATGCATGTGCTGCGTGGAAGCCTGTATTTGCCCCCCAGAGCTCCCCATCAAATTCCCTGGCAGTGCAGCTGAACTGGAGTCACACTCCCAGGACCTTCCATTGCCTTGCTGCCCCCGTGATTCCCCCCCCCCCTTAAATGAGGGTTCCCTTCCACTTAAGGACTTCTGCTAGCTAACACCTCCTCCAAGCTGTGTCACTACTTCCAGGGACTCTCTGTGGGACTGGAAGGAGGACGATGCCTTAGGAAGGGGAGGATGGTGTCCCTTCCACTCAGGAGGATGAGAATCATGCACAGAGTGGTTGGAAGTGTGATCTGAGCTATTGTTTGACTTACAGAAAGGCAGATTAAAAGTAGGAGTAGAGTTCATTCCTCTCAGCCTCAAACACTGATGAATCTTGAGAGCCTTTGTGGGGGGAAGGAGATAAGGAAATCCAAAGACAATAAAATACTCTTGAATTAATGGGAACAGTTTGATCTCCTTTTGAAAGCAGAAAGGAGCATAATTTACTTAAAAATCACACTTCTCTCTGCAAATGTTGTACCTATTATTGTTATAAGTAACCACTATAGCATCTTAGACTTTTTTAAAAAGTCTTGTGCAGTTTTAGCTTATACATTTGTATGTTGTACACCCACTTTCACCATTTTCCCTTTTTGCTCGAGTCTTTCAACTGGGGGAGAAAAACACTAGGGGAAAACAGGAAATGTATTTATAAAACCACAAAAATTATCCTGGGAACTCAGTAGCCAGGACTGTTCTGGAAACTATTTGCAATTCTATTTTAAATGAACAATATCTTTGTGAGTTTGCATTTTTAGGGGTCAGGAAAAATATTCCTCGAGTGGATTGGGGACTGAAGCATACTGATAGTGTGTAGAGAATTATTAGGAATTAGATGGTCAAATATTTCTGTAAGGAAGCTCAAATAGAGGCATGTAATTGTAAGGAGAATGCACCTCTGAGCTGACCCAGTGCCTCAAAATGTACACTGTCGGATAACTGTGTTTAAGGGTGTTGGGAGTCCTACTCTCTGGCTCATTGCAGACTAGAATCATTGTTACAAGGATACATCTCTGGGTGCCATAAGCATGACTGAGTTGAGATGGGACAGAGGGAATTTAATCAAGAAAAACTGACAGAACAGCATGCATCAACGAAAATGCTCTTGCCTCCCTGAGGCTGTGATAAGGGGCTTTTCTTTTTGCATGGCCAGGAAATGAGTGGAGGTGGGGAGTGAGAACCATGAATAACCAGTGAATAACACTGGTTTCTGTACCTGGAACTGAGAGTGCTTGATTCCCTCTTCCAAGTATCAGAGATGATTAAAGAGTCTTATAAACGTAAAGGGATTCTGACCTTTTGTTGGGATAATCTCAGTTTATTTGTGGCCTACTACCAAATACAAAAGGAGAGGAGTTGAAATGTGAAGGCAGTGTTGGTGGTGAGGTTTTGTAAGTATGGCACAAGCATCCAAAGGCCCCCTTGAGCTTTGGAGCCCCATTGTGGTAGGCCCTGTACAAACAGATAAAGGACTCTTCTCCGCCCAGAAGGGTTTACAGTCTAAAAGTACAAGCAGCCGAAGAGCTGGGAGTGGACACATCATGTTCTCCACTGTGCTGGAAGCAAACGCCCCTTTGTGCTTAAATCTGTCCCTTGCTACCAGGGCCGGCTCCAGGCACCAGCCCACCAAGCGTGTGCTTGGGGTGGCGCCTGGAGGGGGGCGGCACGGTGGGGCGCTCCGGCCGGAGAGCGGGGCCGCGACTGGGCTCGCTGCCCTCCCCGCGGCGCTCCGGACACTGGGGAGAGCGGAGTCGCAGCGGGCTCGCCGCCCTCCCCCCAGCGCTCCGGCCGGTCGGGGAGAGTGGAGAGCCACGGCGGGCTCGCCGCCGTCCCCCCAGCGCTCTGGCCGCCGGGGCCTCGCCGCCCTCCCCCCGGCGCTCTGGCCGCCGGGGGCTCTCCGCCCTGCTCCCGGCACTCTGGCCCTAGGGCGGCAAAAAAGCCCTGCTTGCTACTGAGATGGCTTTTTACCCTTGTTTTCCTTGGTAGCCATTTTGAAGCAAAATTGTACTTCCCATGAATATACTCTTGTAGTTACATTGCATTTATTAAAGACATGTAGTATGTTAAATGATCAAGGTCTAGATCATCACGTGGGATTGTGATTATAAATAACATCAATTCTGGAAACTTTGTGTTTACTTTTCTTCATCGAACTTCCAACAGTTATGCTGCTTATCAGTGGAGCCCTGGTGAACGGTCCTTATGCACTGATCACAACTGCGGTCTCAGCCGACTTGGTGAGTTTGGCTCTTTTGTTTTACATTTAGCAGACAGACCCGCTCGTTTGCTCTCATTTGCGCGGGGGGGGGGGGGGGAAACATGGGGGTTTCTGTGATGAGTAGTAAATGTGTGTAAAGCATTGAGGGTTCAATTCTGCGTAGTACAGATGTGGTGTGTTTGTTGCACTTTTGTGTACAAGGTAAAGAGTAATGAGCAGGATGGGGAGCATTAAAGAACTCAACCCTGCGTTAATACTGATAATTACTGCTGCCTCGTAAGAAGAGAGATCAAAGAGGGGATCTCTTAGATAAACACTTCATGTGCATGCTGAGGATCACACATAAGGTCACAGGAGACGTGCCATTTGCCACCCACATCCTGCACTTTTTTTACCCTGCACCTTTGAGAGTAAGGGACCAGGTGTGCAATGGGCTGGAGACTTATCTCCATTAGGTGTGGAGGGCACTGCCTGGTGCTTGCCCTTCCTTGTGCTCATGTTAGCCTCTGCTCACCCATATACTGCACCCCAGTCAGCCTGTGCTCCCTGCCACCCTGCCACAACAGGCCCTGCAGGCTTGTGGTCTGACTGCAGCAGATGCTCCATGAAAACATTGCCCCAGGTACCTTTTCTTCAATTTTGCTTCTCAATGCTAGGTAAATGTATTGCTTTGAAAGGTGCTGGATGGTGGGAGCCCCACAGAGTGAGGTCATTCACCAGCAGAATAGGTAGAGGAAAGGCAGCGGAATTTAAATCCACACCCCATCCCATCCCAGCATTCCTCCTGAGCCTCCTTAGTGATCAAAAGGAAGCACCGGTAGGGTTGAGAGAATGCTCCCCCTTCAGGTCCATTCAGTCAATAGCCTCATTGCTGTGACTGGCAGCTAGACTGTAGGATCTTGTCACATAGACACCTGCCCTTTGGGAGCTGGACAGAAGCCGCCAACTGATTTTCTCATATTTCACTAAACAACCATCTGACACTAATGACTTTAGGCGACTGGTGACCTAGACTGAATTCTCCTCAGTGCCCTGAGTAAATGAAAGGCTCTGTCTTCTTAACAATCCTCTGAGCCATTCAGTCTCCTATATACCAAGTTATAAAATTGTTCCTATGATCATTCGTTTTGCTCTGCAGTCCTATTGAATAACTGGCCTAATGAAAATGGCCTTCACAACTACTTCCTTTTGGTGCCTTTTGACTCAATAACCTGCTGAGTGGCCCTTTTTATGGCTTTTATCATTGATACTCTAGCTTTGTTAGTATTCTTGTCCAACTAGTGATTCTCTTCTATTCTGCAGAGCTTTCTGATATCAACAATGGCTGTACTGACAGACCACTATGCAGTTTCAGAGAAAAATTGCAGGCTTCAAGCACAACCCATTCTGCCTGAACACCTTGCATGCAGAATAGAAGGGGTTATTTATAAAGAACATCATTAAAATAGATTGGTCATGGGGAATTTTTTTTTAAGCAATGATAAAAGGGTCTTGTCCATACCTATGGAACGCTACTTGGTAACGTTCATGCTAACATGTTCATACCTGACTAACCTAATTGCCTTCTATGATGAGATAACTGGCTCTGTGGATGAGGGGAAAGCAGTGGACGTGTTATTCCTTGACTTTAGCAAAGCTTTTTGATATGGTCTCCCACAGTATTCTTGCCAGCAAGTTAAAGTAGTATGGGCTGGATGATAAGGTGGATAGAAAGCTGGCTAGATCGTCGGCCTCAACGGGTAGTGATCAATGGCTCCATGTCTAGTTGGCAGCCAATATCAAGCGGAGTGCCCCAAGGGTCCTGGGGCTGCTTCTGTTCAATATCTTCATTAATGATCTGGAGGATGGCATGGATTGAGGTCCCTTCCAACCCTGATATTCTATGATTTTCTATGTATTTGTCCATTATTTCATGATATGTTTTTCTATGGGAAAGGCCAAGAGTATGACGCAGATACATGGCCATTTCCCAGGCTCATCTGTAAATGGTTCTGAAATGAATATTTGTCACTGTAGGGTACCCATAAAAGTCTGAAAGGAAATGCAAGAGCCCTGTCCACAGTTACGGCTATCATCGATGGAACAGGTTCTGTAGGTAAGCTATTGTTCGGAAGCTGCCTGCCTTATCTGCAGTAGGCTTTCTGTGGCTCTAGGTGCTAGAGAATTACAGTGTAGTTCTGCTCTGAAAGTGGACTAAAGCTGGCATCAAGGAGTTCCATGTCTGTGTCTCAATGATTTGCACATCACGTGTGCGCAGTTTGCATATGAAAAGATGGCTCCCTCCCCCCCCAACTGCCAGTGCTACAAAATCAACTCAGGCTCTTTATCAAGCTGGATTCTCTCCATGTCACACCTGGCCAGTACTAAGCATCACTTTGGGAGTGCGGAATGGGCAAAGATGGCTTTAGGCCTCCTTTGTACTTTCCCAGGCTTGGTGGTGGTGGGCTGGCCCCCAGCACAAATTAGAACAGTATACTGTTCTGGGTACCTGAGATCAAGGATGCCTTGGTTATGCCCTCTGCACCAGCAGTGGTGAGGGAGGCAGAAATCCACCGTGATAGACCTACACAACCTGCAGACACCTCTAACCAAGGGGAATCATCCACTGGCCATCCAGCTACACCAGTGTTATGGCAGCTTTGCAGCCATATATACTGTCTATAAACCGTATGGATCCTCTTACAAATGTATGCCAAAATGGGTTTGCTTTTATGAAGGTTGAAACTGAGTAAAATATCCAAACACAGAATATCTTGTCATAGGAACTAGTGATGTTTCCATCTCAGAATTTGAACATGTTGTGTCATTATTGTATTTTAGGTGCTGCTCTCGGGCCTCTGTTAGCTGGTCTCATCTCTCCCTCTGGTTGGAACAATGTATTTTACATGCTAATGGTGGCAGATGCATGTGCCTTATTAGTAAGTCTAAATAAAACATTTAGTGCCATATTTCTTTCTTATAAAGCCCTTTGTGTTAAAATGGAAATTTCCTCCTTGTAGTGTGATTTGTAAATTCTATTATTGAGTGGGAAGTTTCCATTCATATTGTAGAGTTCTTTTTGTTTGTTTTTTTTTATTTAAAGAACTAAGATGAGCATTTTGAAATTCTTGTTGAACTTTGAAGCCGGAGAGCAGATTAGCTTCAATGGGTGATATCTGTATGCAGTAGCTCACCAAAGGGATTGCCACAAACATAGTTGGAAGCAAAAATTCACACCAGTTTTGGCCCACAGAAGAATTCTTCTGTTTTTTCTCTTAAAGGCAGCACCGAAGCAGCAGTGCCAATTTACTGAAATAGTAACACATTTTGCTGCATTGCCACAGAATCAGTATCACCATGGTAATTCAACTGTTAAGAATGAATGCCTCACGTATTCCAATTGGGTGTCCATCACATCTTTCTCCTATTTGACAAAGTGTAATGGATGGGATGATCTGAAAAGAGGCTGTTTCTGACTTGTCCTATTTTATCTTTTCTAGGCAGATTGTCTTCTGCGGTGTTTAAGGCACAAAATAAGGAGTCAGGAGATCTGTGGACTAATTACTTGCTGGTGTAACTATTAAAGTCAGTGGTGTTACAGCAGCAGAGAATATAGTCTGGAGGTTCTGTTTCTAATTTTGCCACAGACTTCCTGAATGCACTTTGTCAAATCTCTTAACTTCTATGTGCCTCTTGTTTGCCCCTCTGCCAAGGGAGGATGACATTATTGACCCACCTCAGAGAGGGTTAGGGAAGGTTCATTTATTAATCCTTTGTAAAGTGCATTGGTATCACTTGCTGGAAGGTGATGACTGAAGGGCTAAATTTTTGTTAGACACATCAGAATCAGGCCCCTGTCTGATCTGCATGGACAGTCCCGTATGCCATACAGTTCCATTGAATTCAGTCACGTACATGCAGGGAAGGTAGGGTGACCAGACATCCCGATATTAGGGCCTTTGTCTTAGATAAGCAACTATTCTCCCCCCCACGCCCTGTCCCGATTTTTCACATTTGCTATATGGCCACCCTAAGGGAAGCAGTCCCCCTGTGAGGGTCAGATTGCACATCTCTAACTCAAGAAAAAGGTTGGTTTGTTGCCAAGTTGTTCCACAGTATAGAGTAAGATGTTTGGAAATTAATAAATAAAATGGACAAGTTAGTCAGATTTCAAGAGGCACTCCCACAAATATTCAGTAGTTTTTAGACTGTAGCTCTTTTAGTACACCAAGAGACTGCATTCATGTTGCTATGGCCCGGTACAAGATCCAATTCTTTTGAAGGAGCTGAATGTCCCTTTCTATCATAGATGGAAACCTCTGCTTCCCACTTGCTGGGTCCTATCAAATGAATGAATGTGTGTTTATACATGACTGCATAACTTCTTTACTCAGCCATTACTGGTGCTGCCAGGATTTATATTGGCCAGTGGGTAAATTCCTTGTCAGGGTGATAAATCCGGCTATTGGAACCTTTTTTCTTTTTTTGCCCCAATATAACAAATAGAGCTTTTAAGATCTATATTTTAAACTGATTTTTTTTTCCAAAAGTGCATGAGGGAATTAGGCCTTTGAATTCAATTGAATTCCAATGGGAATTAAATGTGCAAAGGGGGAGTAGGTGCCTTGAAAAATCAGCCTTCATTTCTAAGAATAGTTGTAACTGGTTCACACTGATAATAGCCAGAAAACATAGAAGATTGAAATTTTCTTAGCATGGGTTTTTCATCAAACATCGTCTGTAAGATCACTCTTCTGTTTCCTCTTGATGGAGGGCTGTATTAATTGGTATACCTATGACAATAAGTATAAAGGGCCTGATCCTGCAGTCAGTAATGGACCTGAGTAAGTTTAATTGCTTACAGGATTAGACCCAAATGTGTGTCTCAGAGCAATGGTGGTATAATAGATACCATTTTTCTTGCAGTCTTGGGCTCCCTCTGCTGGTCTCATCAGAGTCTTGCTGGTACAATAATAAAATAGTTATTGTTAGAACTGGTAAAAAATGGTGAGGCAGGGTGGACAATCACCATGAATTTCACTCATTTTCATTCCACAGATTTAGAAGTGGAACAATTTTTTTGTTTGAAATAGTAATCCCAAATGTTTGGGAATTTGGGGCAGGGTTGTTGAGGTGGGATGGGGGTTTTCTCCAGTTTTCCTTCCTCTTCTCCCTCCTCCCCCCCCAACTTTGCCACTGAAAAGGTGGGCAGAAGGGGGGGGAAAGGTATGTAGGGAGAGGAAGAGAAAAAATCATTTGAAAAAAACGGCAGTTTTTGTTTTTTCAATTTTGTCACAATGCGGGTGGGATTGCAAAAATGTTCTATTTTGAAAAATGTCCAGTCCTCCAGTCCTTGCATAACCTCTGGATCCTTGCTGATACAGAGAAAGACTTTGATTTAGCTCCTCTCACGTGAGTGGTACAAATTCATCTTCCAACCATTGATTGAACATATGAGAATATAATGGGTTTCCATTCGGTCGAACCGGGATAACAATAAATGAAGAATTCAGAATAGCAGTGTGCGTTTGACACTGAAAACTTAGCTGAGTGGTTCACCTGTCTAGATATTTAACCCAGATTTGTTTTTTGTACAGTTCTTACTCCGTCTTATACGAAAAGAACTCCAGTGTAAGATGGACCAGACCTTGTAAGTCTGTTACTTGTGTTTTTCTATATGATGATTAAATGTTTTCATATGTCATTCTTGGCTTCTCCACCTTTGATGTGCTCCTTCTCCTTGCAGAAATCATGGATTCTTCCTTTATGTGCATGTACCTTAATCTGTGGGATTTTTCTGTTTTGTAAAGAGTAACCTCTTTTTCTTTAAATCATGAAAATCTTTCTTAAAAACTATTTTTTAAAACAGTAGAGAAAATTGAGTTCTCTGTCACATTCTCTGTACATTTTCTCCAAAAGTTGGGGCCCTCTTAATTTATCACCCTTGAGTGTGAAACTTGGCAATATGAGGTTTTTGGTTGGCTGGTGCTGGAATTATTTTAATAGCTCAATTTGTACTTTTTTTCAGAAGTTGGCAGGAAGAAAAGGGTGGTTCAATAATGATCTGGAGGATGGCATGGATTGCAGCCTCAGCAAGTTTGCAGATGACACTAAACTGGGAGGAGTGGTAGATACGCTGGAGGGTAGGGATAGGATACAGAGGGGCCTAGACAAATTAGAGGATTGGGATAAAAGAAATCTGATGAGGTTCGACAAGGACAAGTGCAGAGTCCTGCACTTAGGATGGAAGAATCCCATGCACTGCTACAGACTAGGGACCGAATGGCTAGGCAGCAGTTCTGCAGAAAAGGACCTGGGAGTTACAGTGGACAAGAAGCTGGATATGAGTCGACAGTGTGCCCTTGTTGCCAAGAAGACTAACAGCATATTGGGCTGTATAAGTAGGAGCATTGCCAACAGATCGAGGGATGTGATCATATCCCTTTATTCAGCATTGGTGAGGCGTCATCTGTGTCAGTTTTGGGCCCCACGCTACAAGAAGGATATGGAAAAATTGGAAAGAGTCCAGTGGAGGGCAACAAAAATGATTAGGGGGCTGGAGCACATGATTTATGAGGAGAGGCTGAGGGAACTGGGATTGTTTAGCTTGCAGAAGAGAAGAATGAGGGGGGAATTTGACAGTTGCTTTCAACTACCTGAAAGGGGGTTCCAAAGAGGATGGATCTAGACTGTTCTCAGTGGTACCTGATGACAGAACAAGAAATAATGGTCTCAAGTTGCAGTGGGGGAGGTTTAGGTTGGATATTAGGAAAAACTTTTTCACAAGGAGGGTGGTGAAGCACTGGAATGTGTTACCTAGGGAGGTGGTGGAGTCTCCTTCCTTGGAGGTTTTTAAGCCCTGGCTTGACAAAGCCCTGGCTGGGATGATTTAGTTGGGGATTGGTCCTGATTTGAGCAGGGGGTTGGACTAGATGATCTCCTGAGGTCCCTTCCAACCCTGATATTCTATGATTCTATGATTTTAAACCAGTGTAAACCCAGAGAAGTTCCACTAAATCAATGGAGTTATACAAAAGTAAAACGAGTGCAAGTGAAATCAAAATCAGGTCCCTCATCTGTAAATATAGCATAGAATAGGAAAGTGTATAACAAAGAATGTGGACAGCATTTTGAATTTATTGATATCTTATTATGCACTGCTTCCAAACTTCTCATATTAGGTATTTTTTCACAGGTTTAAGGAACACTGACTTATGATATCTCAGACATGGAATTAAGGTCTTCATGTGTGATCAAAACTACGCCCTCAAAAGACTGTGGAATAAATTATTCTGTATTTGTGATTTGTCTTGTGGAGCATTTTGCACATTTACCAGGACAGGATTGAGAAATTCAGCTGGTGAATTCCTGGTGAAGTTTTTTTGTTTTTGTTTTGTTTCCTGTTTGCACATACATCAGTCTCTCAGGATGGTGACTGTTTATCACATGAAGAGACAGAAGCTTTGGGAAGCTGTATGCCTTAACTGAGCCAAAAAAGAAATACCAAGTGCCTTTTGATTCATGTTGATAGGATATTTTAAGTAAACCTTAAACTGCTTATTTTTAACAAACTGCAAGGAGATTTGAGAATAGAGCACAAAGAAGAAAATGAACTCTCTTCGGATGCTTCAGCAGTGGAATGTGCCAATGGTATTAGCAAAGAATTTGTGAGCGAAGTGTCTTTTAAGAACATAAGAACGGCCATACTGGGTCAGACCAAAGGTCCATCTAGCCCAGTATCCTGTCTTCCGACAGTGGCCAATGCCAGGGTCCCCAGAGAGAATGAATAGAACAGGTAATCATCAAATGAACCGTCCCCTGTCACCCATTTATGCCACCTCTTAAAAGATAAGGTCATCACACTATGTAAAAGTACCAGCTGTCTCAGATTCACTGCTACTCAATATCCTGAAACAGTTTAAACAGTAAGAAAGTAGTCTGACCATATTATCAGACTTTCACTACAGCACTAACTTATCCTACACTGTAAAATCCCCAGGGCAGCATTCCGCTCTTTTATGTATAATATATTGGAACTTGTACATAAGTAGTTACAATGTGCGGTAAAAAAGTAGCCTCCACTAGCCCCCTGGATGGGGAGTTTTGCTCATTTGGGGTTGTCAGAAAAGGAGACTCAAACAACAAAGAGGCTCATTATGATGGCGCATTTCCTGTCAGGAGTTCTAATGATTTGTAGGGCATTATACACTGGTTGTGCAAACTTTAGAGAATTGTTTTATTGTTAATTCTATATGCTCCTTTGGAGTTGCAGGTTATTTTTAATTTGGAGGGCAAAGGCATTGTCTCACCTGTGACTGAAGCTTTAGCACTAGCTGCCTTTTTTATTTTATTTTTTTTAATGGGTGAACAAAAAATTGGCTGGTTTAAACCCTGATCCTGAAATGGTGTTGAGTTCAAGCACCCATTGACTTCAATGGGGCTGGATGCAGTGCAGGGAGTCTGTCCACTCCGAGCTCATTGCAGGATCAGGACCTTAATCATAGCACCAAAAATCTGTCAAAAAACTAATGTTGCAGTCCAAGTTTAGAGCCAAAGTATATGGTTTAAAAAAAAAAAAAAAACCTGACCCACATACTGGACATAAAGTCGGGAAAGGAAATTCAGAGGTTTATATTATCCTGTAAGTGCAAGTGTTAGTGTTTTCATAATACACTGTTTCTTCTTGATCTGACAGCTTTTAATCTCCTTCCAATAAAAGACAAGCTTCTCGTGAATATTTGTAAGATGTACAATAATATTAAAGGGAATTTCTATAAAAGAGATGTTTATTATGTTGACTATAAAGGTTAAATAGACTTAAACTGTATATTGTTATAATGTGTATTTATTAAACCTCTGCAGAACTGTTCTTCTGAATTTTTTGCTTTTTTAACTTTTTTACAAAACACTGTGGTACTGTACATACCTCACTTGCTTAACAAAATAACCTTTTTTTAAAATAACCCTTCAGAACGTACAAAGAAATTTCTTCTTTCTCATCAACTTCTTGTTTGCATTTTTGGTTCTGGCACAATGCTTAATCTTTTTGGGTTGTTTTGGGTGGTGGTATTTTTGTTTTGTTTTAAATCCTTTAACCTTTGAGCAGTTGTTCTTGAACTCATGCTTTTCTCATGTTTTTTTGCATTTTTGGCCCTGATTCAGCAAAGCGCTTAGGCACGTGTTTAAATGCCATTGACTTGAACAAGACTTCACAAATGCTTAAAGCTAAGCACTTGCCTATGCACTTTGTTGCAAATAAAGGTCCCTACTCAGCAAAGAATCGGCCTCAATCCAATAGATTTATGCATGTGCCAAAGTCCATGTGTGATCCATGCCAGACAACGGTCTATGTCCTGCAAGATTTACGTAAATGCTTAACGTCACACATTGTGAACAGATTCATTAAAATCAATGGGACCGCACACACTGCATAAAGATAAGCACATGCCTAAGTCTTTGCAGGATTCAGGCCATAGTTGTCAAAACCGTTTTACTCTTAAACTCCACCATTTGCAAGTAGTTGTTTTTAAAGCTTTGTCACTCCAGCTAAAGTCTTATGTTAAAGTGCTTCTAACTGTATGGTTGATAACAGAATTATACTGTTAAGATGTTTAGTGTATTCCAATTTTAAGTGTTTCCTTCTTAGGAGCTGACATTATTCATTTCATTTTTTATGTTTTTGCAATATAAGAGCCCACATGTGAGGCAGTGAACGTGTCCCAGGCAGGACTAAAAGCCCTCCCTCCCACTGACTGCACTGGTGAATTAGAGCTCTCAGCTACTCACATTGTGTCCTTTATGGCTCGGAAGTTTAGATTCTTTTGAATTTACACAATCCTTGCAGTTCACTTAACTCATGTGGGATTTTCTTCAGTGTTGTGATATTCTCTTTACCACTTTATTTGGGGTTGAGTGGGAGAATCCACATCTGTAAATAAAAAAAAAACCACTAAAATGTTAGCCAGCAAATTAAATGTCAAGATATGTTGAGGAATAACAAACCTGGTGAAGCATTAACAATGTTTTCTAAGGTGCTAGGAAATTGATTAATTTCTGTGCCAGGAAAAAAATTTGTCGTCATATGAAATTCCCTGTTCATTAAGGCCAAAGAGTTTTGTCTGTAACAGGAATTCTGCCTGACTAAGAACAGCAGAATCAGGCTTAAAATTTCCAAAGGGCCCTCAGCCTAACCTCTAAATGTGTTCACAGTTTGCATGTGTAATCATTTTCCGGTGCAGATAATTAAATTTGAAGGTCTAACTCCCATACCTAATTTGCCCATGAGGAAGGAATTTGGTCACTTCTCTTTTATAATCAGCCCTAAAATTCCTTGCATTCTGACCAAACAGTGCATTTTGTTAGCTTCTGGTGTCAATACTCATTCACCTGGGGGTGAACAAATCTGGTGACAAATGTGTACAGGAATGTAGAAGTGTGGTAGTCAAAGTAGGCTTAATATCTGAATGTGAAGTGTTTCCATTTTAAATACTGATTATTTGCAGATTAAAATATTTTTTCATAGCATATATTGAATAAAGATGGATTCTGTATTTAAGTTTAAAATGTGGATTGCTTTTTTCCTCTTTTATATCTTAATAAGGAAATTGTCCATTTCCTGCCTGTGAGAGTAGCCCCTTTCTTGCGGAAGTAGTGGAGATAATTTATTAAGGAAAACAAACTAGAATCTTTCTTTCAGACACAGTGGCTTTCTTACCTGAAAGTAGAATTAGACACCTTGGAGCAGGATGCAATGACCAATGTGACCATTAGAGAGACAATGTGGGTAAGGTAATAGCTTTTATTAGACCAATTTCTATCACTGAGAGACATTAAGCCTTCCTCTCTGTCCTGTGTGAAAGCAGACACTCAAGAAAGGAGACAGGGCCCAGCACTTCTTAAACTAGTTACCTTAGAGTGCCATTTAAACTCTGTCTATTATGTTCCATCTGTTCTTGGATATATAGTCCATATACGCAGACAATGAATATTCCTGTCTTCCCCCCTTTACTGTGCCCCATCTTTTCTCCTTTTCCCTCCTCTCTGTTCCCAGCCCTCTCAAGAATTTCATGGTCTTGATCAACTTACAGTGTTTAATGTTGTGTGACTCTCCTAGAGATATAATGGGATTAAAAGCACTTCTGCATGGGGGGAAAATGCTAGGAGGTGAAAGCAAGTTTCCAGTTAAGAAAGCTTTTCAAAATTACATCAGAAGAAAGATTTCCATGTGTCTAAAATACTTCTAAAGAAAATATCGGGGGCAGGGGTGTGACCCTGGAATCTAGTACTTTTTAGGGGGGGAGAAGGGGAAGGAGCAAGAGACGAAGAAATGAACAAGTATAAAAAAAAATTCACTTTGATGTACAAAAAAATGGAAGCCCTGAGGTGGGTTAGAAAAATACAAAGGCCCATATAGTACAGAGCAATTTCAAATGGTTTTGGTAAGTGCAATCTGTAACTGTGGCACTCAGCCTTACAGAGCTAGAGAGCTACTGCAGTATCACAGAGATATAGAGCCATAGCAAAATAAATTGAGAGAAATGTTCAGTCCATCTGTCTGGGTGTTTGTAGACAGACACACACGCACACACAGGTTTGACCTCCAGCAGGTCATATACTTGTCACTGCAGTGCAGACATGAAGCTGGTGTCCTGGAATGCAAAATTTATGGGGAGTAATCCTACCTTTGAGAATTCCTGAACCACTTCCTTCTCTAGCAGGGTTCCCAGTGGGACAGCTTCCAAAAACCATGTGGCATAGTTCACTATTACTAGAATGAATGTATGTCTTCCTTTATCGAATCAAAAGACTCATCCTAATCTTCCCAAAAGGCTACTTCTCACTAGAACCAAGGGAACTAGAAGAGCCTGGTAACTGTCTGAGCCACTTTCTGGCACTCTGGATGGGAGGCACAAAAACTAGTCATTTCATGATGAGCCATCAAGACTGCAACCAATCTCTGTAGAGTCTTCTCCCTTCCCACGTGGCCAGCAGAGGGTATGATATCAACAAGCCATAGAACTTCCCTTTGAACTAGTTTCAAGAATGATGTCCGATATCAGAACTCTATCGTTTTTGGATAAATTGGTCCACTCAATAAAACAACTCATTTCTCAACTTGAAATGAGGAAACTAGGTGGCCAATCTTTCACAAGTTACCACCCTATTTACCATAAATCACTGGTGGTGTGCCTCCCTGAGGTTCTTCTCACTCCCGCTCTGCCACTAGATTAAATTGTTCCCCGAGAACGTCTGGTTCTAGGGTGGCAATTGATCCATATAGTAACCGGGTCTCAGAGGCCTTGAAAGTGAAAGCTGATTCCTTATTTAGATTGTAAACCTTCAATTTAGGGACTGTCATTTACTATGTGTTTGTACAGTGCCTAGCACAATGAGGCCCTGATCCTAACTAGAGCCTTTAGACACATTCTGAATGAAAATAATAAAGAATATCTAACCATGCCTTGTAACTGGTTTGGCTGGTCCTTCTTCCTTCCAGCTCTCTTTGCACTAGGCCATCCGAGAATGCATTGCCTCACATCCTGCTTTTGCTGCTCCATGCCCAGGCCCTGCAGAAACTCTGTCCTCTCTGGAGCACTATGGGATAGCCGCCTACATTTTCCCAGAACTGATTAATACAAACAAGGTAGGTGCAGATGTACAAACATGGTTGTGATGGCAGTAAAGCTGCTGCATGGACACAAAGTGAACCATGTTGCCTGTAACCAGTGCAGGTGAATATGTCCCTCTCCCACCATATTAAAACGTGACTTGATAACATGACTTCAGACATTTTAGCCTGCATGTTGTCAGGGCTTTTTGGTTATGCTAAGCTAACTCGATTGAGGTAACCCTACTGGAAAAAACATACCCATTTAGCCAATCAAGCAAGGGTCTAGTAGTTTACAAAACCATGGTTCAAACTTCTAGTGAGGACAAAGGTAAAGGAAGTAACTTAAATCTACTGAAAGTGCCCCGGGAGAAGTGCTGTATTAAAACAGATGGGACCTTTGGCTCCTAGGATTTCTTTTCTCATTCCAGTGCTTATATTCCTATATAATACAAATAGCAAATGTGATGTGAACACAGGCTTATGGAGGGGCTTCAGTGCTTTGAGTTTGGCAACAGAATACAAAGATGAAAGAAACATAGCAAAAATGTAAACTTCAGTATCTCATTACAGTCCGTCTTCCAGATAGCCAAATTACTGTAAATACATTCCAGTGTCAGTCTTTCCTTTTTCATCTAATTGAAATAAAATTAAAAAGAATAATAACTCTGGAACTTTGCTTATCAAATCATGAGAGCCTGAATGGAAGCCATAATAGCATTAACCATCCATTGTTTGTGTATACCTCTTGGGATGTAAGTCTCTTTAACTCTGGCAGATGCTGCTGTAAATTCCCTGGAAATGCCCATCTCTGTTGCTTGAAAAAGTGAAGTTTTATTTTTAATGGCATTTCACCTTCAAATATTAAAGAGACCACACTGAAGATTTTTTTGTCTTCAGCCTCCTGCAAGGGGTACATGTGGCATTTTAAAGAACAAAACAAAAAACTCCTGTTGTGGTGGTTCTTGCATCTCAATAAAGGAATTTCAGATAGGATTCCTCCTTACATTTGTAAAAGTTATTCCATATGTTGAGTGTATATGTCTCAGGTATGAAGACTTTAGAACAATATTGGGGATGTCTAATTTATATTTATGCTGATGTCCTATTAATTCAGACTTTCTCAGTGACCTCTTAATAGATTTAGACTTACGATTCCATTTAGTCATCACCACTCATAGGTTCCTGCAGTGGTCAATATACAGGATTGCTAATGTTAAAAGTGACAAGGAGGGTGAGGTAATATGTTTTATTGGACCAACTTGTGTTGGTGAAAGAGCTCAAAAGCTTGTCTCTCTCACCAACAGAAGTTGGTCCAATATAAGATATTCTCTCACCCACCTTGTCTCTCTGACAGAACAAGGAGCAATGGTCTCAAGCTGCAGTGGGGGAGGTCCAGGTTGGATATCAGGAAAAACTATTTCACTAGGAGGGTGGTGAAACACTGGAATGCGTTACCTAGGGAGGTGGTGGAGTCTCCTTCCTTGGAGGTTTTTAAGGCCCGGCTTGACAAAGCCCTGGCTGGGATGATTTAGCTGGGAATTGGTCCTGCTTTGAGCAGGGGGTTGGACTAGATGACCTCATGAGGTCCCTTCCAACTCTGATATTCTATGATTCTATGATTCTCTAATATCCTGGGACCAACATGGCTATGATGACACTGCAAACATCTGTTATAAATGTTGTTCAAAGTCAGACTGACCTAGTATATTATAGAAGTCAATGGATGTTCAGAGTTCTTGGATGTTTTCAAACCTGGGTCTGATTTTAGGAAGATCCATTTTAGTCAAACACAAGTTACTGGGCTCAATACAAAGAGATCTGGGTGAAATTATTTGGCCTGTCTTACACAGGATATCAGAGCAGATGATCTAATGGTCTCTTCTGTCCTTACAATCCAAGAAGTATGATTTCCTTACCTCTCAACTATGACTTTTTAAGCTGGGTGGGGGGTCTGGTTTTTGGGGGGTTGTTTTAAAACTTTTGAAATGGAAATCACTTGCATTATCTGTCCTCTCCGGTAATTACAGATGAGACTGTCAAAACTACTATATGAATGTAGAAACACATCGCTCCTTAATTTCAAGGGGAATTGTGCATCTAACCCCCTAGATGGCTTTGAAAATTTCACCCCATATTTCCTACAACGCTGAATTAAAATTTTGTGTATCCTCTTGTTTGGGGGTTGATTCAAATATGTTAATGCTTTACTCTCAAGTGCTGTAGATGTATTATAATACGAATTTCTCTTCAGAATTTAATTGTCTATATCGATGTAAAGAATTTAGCATTTCCTCTGTTCATTTCCCTTGTTATAGCTAATTTTCAGCGTGGAGTAATGTTGGAAATATATCTCCTTACAAGCAGAGAATTACTTGCCATTAGGGGAATATTCTACTGCACATGCCTCTCTGTGCCACCATAGACCAGGCTCTCTTTCTACTGCTGTAAACTTTTTGTGCATTCAAAGACTATGAACTCCACAGCCAAACTTTTCTCAGACATGTTGCATCTGAACTGTCTGTGACCTGCTTTGAAAAACGTGCTGTGAGAATCTGTCGCAAGCTGTTTCTGAGGCTGTAGATTGCTATATATTCCTTTGCCATGTTTTTATTTACTTTCTTCAACTGCCTGTTCCACTTTTTAGGTATATGCAGGGTAGGGTAGGATTTCCCTCCCCCCCGCCCCTGCTTTTACAAAAGGGGCTTAGCCACGTTTCCTTCATTTCTATGAGTGATCCAGAAGCTTACTCCATCTCTAAGGCAACTCTGCACTACAGTGGGCTTGTATATGTTCCTGTGGAAGAACAGCAGCACACAATGCTGTATTTCACAGCTTTCTTCTCTGTTTACATAGCACAGGCTTCCCTGGATGGAAAAACACATTGTAATGGAATCGTTTTTAGTTTCCTTGTTTTTAGTTTCCTTGCATCGCAGTACTGCCCAGAGGCCAGGGTTCCATTAAGATAGGCACCGTATGCATATGTATGCATACAAAATGGAAACAGTCCCTGCCACATGAGCATACAGTCTAAGTACATCACTGCTGTAAATGACACGACTCAGCTGCGTCTTGCAAGTCCAGAAGGCTTTTATTTTAAATTCCCGAATGACTTTTGAAACCGTGAATGACCTTGTGTTCACCTGTCCTTCACCACCAGTAAAGAAATATTTTGGTAATCAAATCCATGGGGAAAATGTAGCATTTAAACAGGGCCATTGTAATGCTTTATTTCCTGTTTTCTTATCATGCTTACGATATTTTCTAACAAAAGGAAACCTAAAAGAAAAAATTGAAAGTGAAAATCATTTTGTTTCATTTTCTGCTATCAGAGGCAACGTTCTTTTCCAATTCTGGCAATGTTGATGATGATTTCCCAACATTAAGTGATGATTACGGTTTTGGATACACCAGAAGACAGGCCTCTTGCTGCATACAAATGAATGAATTTGATGATGTGAAGTAGATGCTTCAAAAGCTAGAGCCTGGGCTAGATCCAAGGTTTTAGAGATTGATTTGATTATGACATGATTGTTTTATTTTTTTTTAAATGACATTTTAATTATATTATTTTAACTAGTTTAAGTTCCACATGTAGAAAAAGAAGATAGCAAGTGAACCAAGACAGGAAATGTCAGGGCTATAGCACTGTTTAGCAATAGAAAACATATGCATATGCTATTTGAAGAACACTTGGCCAAGATATTTTTTTAAATGTGTGTCTACATTTAAGCTGATAAATCATTATGTATATTTCAAAAATGTGGCCTGTTTTCAAAAGTGCAGAGCACCTAGCAGCTCTCATTAAAAGGTGAATTTATCAGCTTGTGTATGTGTGTGCGTGTGTGCGCGCACGCGCATGGGTGGGACAGGGCCTTGTGCTAGAACTGGGGTATGGACTCAAAATCTTCACTGGAAAAACAGAATTAAAACTGCAGTCTGATAGAGTCAGTGAATCTGTTTCAAAATAAGGAAAAGAATAGATGTAGCAAAATGACAAACTGGTATATGAATGCTTCTATTTTCAGTGTTATGATACAAAGAGTCAATTCCATAAACAGGGAACAAATAGCCAATTTAAAGTACAATCAACTTCTTTCAAAAGGTTTTGTTTTCTTCTGAATGACCAGCCACAACATTGATATTAATTCTGCTGTAGAACATGAAAAAATATTTTTGGTCTAACAGTCATCATTTCATTGCATGGTATGTGAGGTTTTAATTTAATAAATAAGGCTGATTCTGAATCTATTATTAAATCTCTCTAATTTATATGACAGGTAAGAACTGAACTTTGCAAGTTATCCTGTAACAGAATATGTATCCTTGAGTCTTATATGATTATTGAGTTTTATGTATTAATATAGCTGGGATTCAAGTTAGCAGATCACAATTACAAGTTCTTTATAACTTTTTCCCTGCCTTACTTTCCTTTGCCCTCAGCTCTACAAGGTTATGCATAATGATGTAATAACAATTTTAAAGTCCATCTCAACAGAGAGAGGGTAAGGCCACAGAGAATTTTTATTAAGATTCATATCCTTTTATCTTGAACAGAATAAAGAACTCAAATGACATACAGGGATCTATGAGGGTCCTGTGCACTGGGATGAACTACCCTACTTAGGTTTTTGGTTTTGGTTCAGTGCTGAACAGTTTTTTACATTCTTCTTAGTTCTACTAGCTATATTGAAATACCATTGATTTTCTTTTTACTGGCCTCTATGTATTAGTGCAAAGCAATTCGGATGGTTAACATAGAATGATCATTTTATTTTCCTTTCCCTACCTCCTTTTTGGCTAGCTGATTTTTTTAAAAAAACTTTGCTGTTATCCAAGTCAAGGCACTTTGAAGTGGGTGTTGACTGCAGATTTAAGGAACTAATATTTTGCAGGGGAAAAAAATCTCTGAATCTAAAATCCTAAATGATGGTTAATTCTGAAAGTGGAATTAACTTCTTGCATAGATAAAGAAATCGAATACGCTGGCTAGCTCTCCTCAGAACACCATCTGCACATTAGTGTTTGAAATAAGCCTGTGGATACAAAGGTTATGAATGATGCAATTGTTATCACGAAAAGCAAAGCTCCTGTGTTTGACTAATCAAAATCCTCTTGTAGAATACCAAAATAATCCACTTGTTAGAACAACACCAAAATTTTGTGCCTGTGTATCATAAAGAAATTATTTTTAAGTACCTATTTGCTCCCAGGGAATATTGTTTTTTAAGTGTTTTCTAATCCAAACCCTTAAAAGCATTCCAGCAGTTAAAATGAATGCATGGCAGCTTTTATGCTTTCATCTATACACATGTGTAAATATCAACAACTAAGTTGATTCTTATGGTTATCTAAAATTTTCCTGGGCACAACTGAAACTGCCCAGCCAATTTTTTGCATTGAAAATGACAGAAGAACGACTGTATGCAGCTGTGTCGGTCCCAGGATATCAGAGAGAAGGTGACTGAAGTAATATCTTCTACTGGATCTGAAGAAGAGCTCTGTGTGGCTCGAAAGCTCATCTCTGTCTCCAATAGAAATTGGCTCAGTAAAAGATATTGCCTCACCCACCTTGTCTTTCAGAAGAATGACTGCCTGTAATTTATCATAGTGTTACTCATTTTTTGTATGAGGCAAAAATGTACAGGATCAAATGAGCAGTCAGGAACTGCATGGTATACAAGCAACTTTTAATATTCTATGACATATGAACCAAATGTCAAGCAAGGCTGTCCAAATGATCACGTCATGGATTTCAGTCACATGTCATCCAGCATCAAATTCTGGGTCTGTTTCAAAACATCTGGGCCTTACCCATTCAGGTATCTTAGCTCTCCACCAGATCTTCTATTCTCAGTGGCAATGCTGTGGCTGACAGAGTCCTGGTTTGAACTTGTGGTGGTCAAGGTCAGGGTGTTCTCACAGGAAGACTCATGATGATGGATTTGGCTGCTGCAGGGGATTGGGTTGAGCCTGGATTTCATCACCTTTCAACTATGATGCCGACTGCAGACCCCCTTGATTATGCTGGCAGCCCCTCAAACAATCTCATATAATGAGAAACTCAGCACAGATGGAATCGATCAGCAGCACCTAAGCTAGGTAAGAAATTGACTTCAAAGGAATGAAAAGAATACTACATTTTAGAGGTAACAAAATGTATCTTAATCTTACCAGATGGTCTGATAACACATTGAGTGAGCTATAGACATGGCTACAAATAATACTTAGCCAGGAAAATGTTTGTAAATGTAGACCCAATGATTTACTATTCATGATCTGATGTAACACTGCATATTAGGAATATGTATTTTTATAAAGCCATCATCTTCTTTTGCACTGGACCAGATGACAGAACAAGGAGTAATGGTCTCAAGTTGCAGTTGGGGAGGTTTAGGTTGGATATTAGGAAAAACTTTTTCACAAGGAGGGTGGTGAAGCACTGGAATGGGTTACCTAGGGAGGTGGTGGAATCTCCATCCTTAGAGGTTTTTAAGGTCAGGCTTGACAAAGCCCTGGCTGGGATGATTTAGTTGGGGATTGGTCCTGCTTTGAGCAGGGGGTTGGACTGGATGACCTCCTGAGGTCCCTTCCAACCCTGATATTCTATGATTCTACCCCATGTCTCCAATTAGTGGTGAGTCGTTGATTTAAATGTGTGAGAGTTTATAATGGATCATATATTTGCAAGAATTTCTAAAACACACAAATAAATAAAAACACCAAGACCAATTCTGAGAAGCAGATCATCAGCAAGAGGCTTCTATGTGAAGAATACTTCTAAAATGGCCATTTTGCTCACTTTCCTCACACGCATAATCCCATTGGAATGGTACATGTGCAGAAAGCAAGAAGAATTTGGATCAAGATCACAGGTTTGATTAATGAAAACAAACTGATATATTGTACTTGGTCCTATCCTTCTTCCAACAAAGACAAGGCTCAACTGTCATTGACATCAAAGAAAGCCAGACTTGGTCTCACTGGGGCTTGACATGAGGGGGCCTGGGAGTCCCAGGAACTGACAAATTAAGGCTGCACCTAAGAAAGCCAGTGCATATTAGGAATATCTTGATTTAAACGTCTAAACTTTGCAAGAGATAGGTAGGAATGGATGAGCTGGTTTTCTCCGAATTTAATAATCTATTGCAATATCACAGGCTTGAAACTTGACCTCTAAATCAGATGTTATTGGGCTCCTGTTTGACTTAGGAGAGACTGTGAAAACAAAAGAGGGAAAACTAATAGGGCAAAGGTGAAAAATGGAGCTGAGAGTGGGGGGAAAGGAGCAGAGAAAAATTCTAATGGGGGGGGGGGAAAACAGTGCAAAAGTCTTATACAGGCCACCCACATGTTGTTCACCTAACTTCGCTCTGTTACCGACTCTTACAATTGTATCACTTGTCTTGCAATATTTACTGTTTGACTTCAAGCCTCAGGGCAGGTCTACACTACAGCTGGGATTGATACTCTGAGATTGATCCACCAGTTGTAGATTTAGCAGGTCTAGTAAAGACCAACCAAATCGACTGCAGATCGCTCTCCCATCGACCCGTCTACTCTGCCCCCGATGAGAAAAGTAAAGTAAGTCGACGGGAGATTTTCTCCCGTCGCGCCCTCCCTCCCCCGCATGGTGTAAAGCCCCTGGTAACTCGACCTAAGGTACATCGACTCCAGCTACATTATTCACGTAGCTGGAGTTGTGTACCGTAGGTTGACTTACCGCAGTAGTGTAGACATAGCCTGATCACAGAAGTCATGTGGTTGTTACATGAGATTCTCTACTTTCATTTATAAAACAAAAAATCTATCCTTCATGCTTGCAAAGAAATGCTTGACAATATGGCCTGAGGGCTAAGAACCCAGAATTCAAAGAAAAACTGCCCAAATTTATTTATTTTTAAACTCTCTTGATTTTAAGCCAATCATGGGGTTTTTTTTGGTCCCTGTGTCCTGATTTTTTGTTTTTTTTTTTGTTTGTTTGTTTGTTTTTTGGTAAGTTATAAATTACAAGAAAAAATGGTTAATGAACTCAGGTTAATTTGGGGAACCCAAAAGAGAGTTTGAGAGCTTTACAAAAAATTGAACTCCATGAGGCTCATCTGTCCCTGACTTAGCACTATTTTCATCTGCTTCAGACATTTTTCAGCACTCCACTGAAGCAAGTGAGAAGCCCTCAGTGCTGATCCGACCCATTGTGGATCTAATTTTATCTTCTTCACTTGCTAAAATATTCTCCCCCTCCTTGTACTGTCATATCAGCGAGTATATCCCCATACACTCTGATATGTTGATTCTCTGACTCTTTATATTGAAAAAGCATACGTATCTCTGCATGTTAGTGGAAGCAGTGCAGAATCATATGCTCACAGAACAAAAATGTGATTGGTATGTATTATAAAGGAATCCGTTTTTGTATCATGCAGTGAATTATGTAAGCTAACTTCACCTGTACTGATGTAGCAAACTTCAGGTAGCTGATTCTGATCTCACTTATTGTACATGAGTGTAAATCAGAAGTAACTTCTCTTTGCTAGTTGAATTGTACTGGTGCGAGACAGCTGAAAGTGAGATCACAGGCAGGCCCTGGAAGTGTCTAACTTGCTGTAACACAAAGAATTTAGTTTTGTATGTCACATCCATTTTTATTTTTTCCAATATGTCTAGACATAGCAAAAAAAAAAAAAGTCTGTAAGCAGTGGATAATCTTACAAACACAAAAGGGTGACTTATAGCTGCAGCAATAATTTTGCCTCTGAATTCTTGTCCCCTTTTGAAATGAATGTAAACCCTGATGGGGAAAAGGAACTGTGCATAATTCCCTTTGGGGAGGGAAGCAATTATATAAAACTACTGTCCTTATAATTGTTCTGCAAAATGAGCATGTGAGAGAGAAAAATATATACAATATTATCAAAATAAAACAATATTATCCAAAGCATTTAAGACTTCATACATCCAGCATGTCTGGAAAAAAAAATTGACACTGTATCAGGTCTGTGGATTCTTTCATCCTGATATAAAAGTCCATTGAATCTTCCATCCCAAGTTCAAATAATGCATTACCCACAGTATTCCAGAGCTGATATTATGAAAATATCAGTGCCTCTTTTCACTCTAAGTATTTCAAAACATTTGCAGACTCTTTTTATTGTGATATCCAGGATCTACTTAGAAAGATGGAAAGTACAGATACGTAACCTATTTATAGATAAAGCTGTGATTCACTTAGCAGGATAAACCTGTTCAAATGTTACCTTCCGGTCCCTGTATCTGAATTATCTTACTTTCCTGGAGGATCTCCCCTAAATAGAACCTTATACTTGTCTGTCTCCTATTTTGAGGCATATACTGTTGCCTCTAGCTCAGCTTCCTTGCCAAGAGGGTCAGACAGTTTTAGTCTAGTGGAGGGACTTTACTTTTCCATTTCTTGGCTATCATCTCTTTGACTGATCCGGCAGGCGTCTCTAGACTCAGTTAATTTGATTATTTGCCCATCAGTTATTGAAGTTTCCAGCTATTTCTGTAAATTCTTCTATAATCTTGAGAAAATAAGTCCAGACAGATTTTAAGGTTGCGCTTTCCCAGAAACTCTGGATGTGGGAGCCAGTATTCTGACTACGGCCCCAGCTGTTTGTTAGAACATTTATACTTCTTGTAGAAGAGTGCGGAATGGCTGATGTGCAAGATTGTGAGGCATTCAGATACTGTGGCAAAGAGGGCAATATAAGTACCTACTATCAGTAGGAATGGATTGTTGAAGTAAGAGGGGGACAGGATAAATGAAGGAGAGTGGTAGAAAAGGGAAAGGAGGGAAAAAGGAGTGTGATAAGCAGGAACGGTGAGACTGTGCTGTTGACGGGTTGTAGTGGTAGGGGAGGTGGAATGAGAGAAGGGGGACAAAAAAACAATAACACAACAAATGGGGTGGGAAGTTGGTTGTCATTCTGCAATATTGGAGGCTGCCAGCAGATGGCGCCATGGTTTGGGTACATATTAAATTTAAGAAAGAACTTTCTATGGGAACACTCAAAAGAGAGTCAGAAGGAAAACTGCTTAGAGATGAGAAATAGCTATAGCCAGTTTGTTCAGGGTCCTCTATTTTTAAAATTTTATTAAGATGATGTTTAAAAAAAAAATTGTGAACAGAGTTTGAGCATAGAAGTTTCTGGTTATCAGGGAATAACATACAGATTATCGAAGGTGCAAAGTTTGGTTTAAGATAAAGTAGCATGAGGAATACATAATCTGCAATATCCCCGATTGGGAGTAAAAGTTTGATGGGTCAAAGTACAGACATTGAGATATGAGGGTATGACGTTCATAAAGTGGCTATGTTCAGGTGTGGAGTATAATGAGTGGATATGATATAGTATAACCAGTGTAAGCAGGGTCTGAATGAACTCTCCGCTGACATGTAGTGATGAGCTGTGGAAGAAGACTTCAGGAGCTGATCTCGTTTGCATGGGCACACCCACCCTGCTTAGGTGCTCAGCATGATGGGATTGCTTGCCCAAATGATGGCTTTTGGTTGGTGTTGGATCCCCAGTCCCCTTGTTATCGGGGCAGGAGTAATAAAGGGTTGTTATCCTTGTTGTGTGAATTAAGGGCAGAAAAACTGTGCTTAGCATACCCTGATTGAGGGACTCACCCTCAACAAAAGGACACTCACTAGGCAGGGGACATGGGTTCCAACTTCCAATGAGTGGAGAGAGGGTGGGAGCAGGTACTTGTACCTGGTGGTGTGAGCCCTAGACACTGTTTGACCCTTCCTCTCTTCCCTGTGTAATAACAGAGCTGGTTAAGACTCAATTGAGAGGCTTGTTACACACCGCAGAGCTGAAATCACTGATATCTAGGTCTAAGCACTAGACCTGCTTTGGGACAGGGTCTCTGATACAAGAGGCTGCTCAATGTGCAACAGCAGTGAGGCTCCCCCACTAACAGCCAGCTGAAATCAGCAAGAGCTGTGTTAAGCAGTGAGACCTGAAAACATCCAGGCGGATTGGTGATAGGGTGGCCAGTGGAGAGGACCAGAGTGGAGCCCTGCAGAGAGGTGTGGTGATTGGGTTGCAGGCCGGCCAGTGAACAAGAGCAGAGCGCCGATCGGCCGGCAGGGCTGCTGGCAAAGAGGAACAGCGAGCGAATGCCCAGGCAGCAGAGCGAGTAAGGTGCCTTCTTACCCCCCTCCACCCAGGGTGGGAGATGAACTGTGCAGATGCACCTCTCAATTCTGAGTCTGTCCTGACCAAGGACAACAACAGTGAGTGGGGTGCAGAGAAGGTACGGGCACGCTTAAGGGACTTTTGGTTGCTGGACTTAAGAACCTGAAGGAGGAGGACACTGTCTAACTTACTTGTGCGTGGTGGGTCTTTTGCTCATGGTTTATGTTTATGAACCCTGTTTGCGATGTTTTCCCAAATGAATGCTGGGTTACTTCCCTCCTTTTATTAAAAGTTTCTTTGCTACACTCAGACTCTGTGCTTGCGAGAGGAGAAGTATTGCCTCTTAGAGGCGCCCCAGGGTGGTGTGTAATTGTCTTAGGTCACTGGGTTGGGGACTTGAGCTGGTTTCATGTTGTATTGTTGAAAAGGAACTCCTATATACTGAATCTGGCCCTTGTTTCTGCCAACTTTGACTGGCAGAAGGGTTACACCAGGAAACAGAACTCTTCATCTCAGCACTTGTTTGTTCTACCAAGTCTCCTCACCGTGTTACAAGCAGATGATTATAAAGTTTCAATAAACACCTGTCCACTTGAACTTCCTTTTGTAATGGAAAATAGCAAAAACGTTGGGCTTTGCAATGTGTCAAAGTAGCTTTCCTAAAGTCAGCCATTCTAAAGTAGCTACCAGAAACTGGAAGATTAAAAAAAAAAAAAAAAAAAGATTCTGCTTGGAGTATAGTTAGGCACAAAAGGTGGCAAATGCTGAACAGTCTGATAGACATCTGCTTTCATAAACAGGAAAAATTCCCCTCACACAAGGCACATGTGAGTTTTATTGCTGTGTTCTTCTATCAGTTTTAACTGATACGCAGCAAAGATGCAAGCACAGGCCAACGAGTTTGAACCAATGTTTGCAATAGAGAGCTCTCCAGAGAATCTGGCTTATAATGTTGTGGTATTCTACACCTTGGGGGAGCATCCTGGAACCCCCACATTCCTCATTTTTATATAATCGTGATCTTACCTTACAAACCATGCTTTATATGCATCAGGGGAAAGGTTATGATCTGCTGAAAGTCATTTCTCTATCCATCTGTGTATATTATTAATGCATATGAAGTTCTGAGAATTGTGTTGTATGGTGGTCACTAAAACATGCTGTAAGTTGGGGAATCAGCCAGATATTCGCTCCCAGAGGCAACAGCAAGGAAAGTAGCCAACACCCGGGTGAGGTGTCAATCAACCCATCAACAACCATTGTCCAGCAAGGGACCTACAATGCAATGACTCACCTGGATGAGGCCACACCAGGGGAATTGCTCAGTCTTGCCTGGAGACTCAGCAATGCCCACCCAGACATGCCTGGACTTGTGTTTTCCAAGCACATGGACTGAGGGTATAAAACCAAACACAGGTGGCCTATGCTTGGCCTTTCCTTCACCCACCTATGCTGCAAGCAACAAGGACACTCTGAAGACTACAACTGAGGGGACTGGCCCAGATTTCAAGCGTGAAATCTATGTACCAAGAACTGCAATATTCAGAGGGGTAAGAAATGTTGCCCGTCTAATAGGGTTGAGAGTTTAGACTGTGTGCTTATATTTTATTTTGGTAACTAACTCTGACTTTTTGCCTATCACTTAATATCACTTAAAATCTATCTTTTGTAGTCAATAAATTTGTTTAACTGTTTATCTTTAGCAGTGAGTTTGTATGAAATGTGTGGCAAATCTGCTCAGGTTTTGCAAAGGCTGGTGTATATCCACTTTCCATTGATGAAGTGGTGAACCAATTAATAAATCTGCATTGCTCGTCTTGAGCAGTGCATGACGGTATATTCCTGAGGTACAGTGCTGGGAGCTGGGGGGAGCCTTTCTTTGTGTGCTTCATGAGTGGCTCTGGGAGCATTCATGCAATTTAGCTGGGTGTGGGGTCTCCACATGCGGTTGTGCTGAGTGATAACCTGGAGGGGTTTGCTGCTGATCACTCAGGGCCACCCAGAGGATTTAGGGGGCCTGGGACAAAGCAGGGGAGCAGACATACTCACCGGGCAGCGCTATGAGTCTGCGGCGGTGGCAGCATTTCGGCGGCGGGTGGGCCCTTCAGTCACTACTCGTCTTTGGCAGCACTGAAGGACCCGCCGCCGAAGACCCGGAGCGACTGAAGGGCCCCCCACCGCTGAAATGCCGCCGAAGACCCGGACCGCTGCCAGGTGAGGAAAGGGATTCTCTGCCAGGGCTTGCGGGGCCCCTGCAGGGCCTGGGGCAAATTGCCCCACTTTTCCCCCCGCTCTGGGCGGCCCTGTGATAGACAGTCCAGGCAGGAGAGAGTTCAGAGGGCACAGTGGTCTCTCAGTCCCAGGCTGCACCCTGGGGAGGCTGTCGCAAACATAAATAGTAATGGAGGTTCAGATTAACTGTGCAATAATTAGCAAATAATTAATAATTAACAAATTCATGGTCCATTTTGGTCAATTTCACAGCCATAGGATTTTAAAAATAATAAATTTCATGATTTCAGCAATTTTAAATCTGAAATTTCACCATGTTGTAATTCTAGGGAGCCTGACCATAAAGGAGTTGTGGGGGCGGGTCGCGGTACTGCTACCTTTACTTCTGTGCTGCTGCTGACAGCATCACTGCCTTCAGAGCTGGGCAGCTGGAGAGTGGCAGTTGCTGGCCAGGATCACAGCCCTTACTTCTGCACTGCTGCCTGCACAGCTGAGCACTCAGTCAGCAGCCGTCAATCTCCAGCCACCCAGCTCTGAAGACAGCAGCACAGAAGTAAGGATGGTATGGTATTGTTATTTCTGTGCTGTTGCTGGCGGGGTGCTGCCTTCAGAGCTGGGTGCCCGGCTAACAGCTGCTGTTCCTCTGCTCCTCAGATCTGAAGGCAGTGCAGAAGAAAGGATGGCAATACTGCAATCCCCCTAAAATAACTTTATGACCCTCCTGCAACTCCCTTTTGGGTCAGGACTTCCAATTTGAGAAACGCTGGTCTCCCCTGTGAAATCTGTATAGTAAAAGCACACAGATTTCACGGGGGGCGATCAGATTTCACGGTCTGTGACACGTTTTTCATGGCCATGAATTTGGTAGGGCCCTCGCAATAAAATTTACATTTAAGTAGGAAAAATCATATCCCCTTTTAATGGTGCGTAGTCAGGAAAGTACTTTGGCAGTCTGGTTCTCTAGCTGTGTGTCATGTGGTCTGTGGCTGAAGTTGTGCCTAATAGATATCTGCCATGAATGCAAATGGTCTCCCAAATGAGTAATTTTTCATTTAAAATCACATTTTTGACACTTCAAATGTGTTCGTTTTGTATGAGATTTTATTTACTTATTTATTTATTTTTCATGAAAACTGCCCTTCAGCTTAACAAACGGCGTACTTCAACTATTACCAGCCCAAAGAGTTGTCTTTTACTGGTGAATGTGGCTTTTAAAAAAATAGAAGTAAAGCACAGTCTTTAAATTTTTTGTGTGCCATAAATAAATTAAAAATTGAGAAATTCCCTGAAATTTCATTAAATCAATATGGATTTCATTGATCTAATGAGAAATACTATGAATTTTGTAAAGACAGGCACTTAAAACCTTGGGAAAATCTGCACTGCCTCAAAAACCGAACATTAATTAATATTTCAAGTTTCTTAGAAAAAATGTTGTGAAAGGAAATGTAGGGGAGGGGGGTTTCAAATTGCCCAATGCATTTGGAGGACAGGTCTGTCTCTCTTGCTTAGGTGTATTCTTTAAAAGGAAAATGGGTTTACATCAAGGACAATGTCTCACAAAAAAGCATGATTTGCATCCTAATATATCACTCCATATCTATAGCCCTATTCTGGACTGGCCTGTCTTATAAAATATTGTATCTCAGGCTCCGTCTAAACTGCTGCCCCCTCCCCCCCACCCCCCAAAAAAAGACACATCAGCAAATCTCCATAGCTCGGGTCAACTGACTCAGGCTCATGCTTTTACTGGGCTAAAAATAGCAGTGTAGACATTCCCACTCCGGCTATGAGGGCTGGTGAGGGGACTGGGTCTCAGAAACATCTATTCTGCTATTTTTAGTCCCGTAGTGTGAGCCTTTCAAGCCTGTGTCGGGCTGAGAGACTTGCTGCCTGTTTGTTTGTTTTGCCATGTAAACGTACCCACGGAAACCTACACTTTGTTTAGTAATTCATCACTGTGTTCATTTTGCAAAAACTCTGCATTTTTTCTTGATCACTAATGTATTATATATGTTTTTTAAGTCTGTTTTCAGCTAAAATGTCACTGGGGCTTGGACTACCAGAATAGGGGAGTTAACCTCAATGTCCTGGCCAACCCCAGCTTCGACTACACTATTCCCTCTTTCGTTTACAGTTGGATACAGTATTATTAATTTCCTGTCCTAAACTGTTCTCTAGAGCTCCTGTGTGCTGTGAAACAGCTGCTGTTTTCCACTTCACTGGTCTTGGTATGTATTTCAGTTTAAAATTATCAAATGCTTTGGGATCCTTTTGGGATGACAGATGGTATATTATAACATGCATTTATATTAGTAATAATAAGCTCTAACTGCAATAGCATAAACTCTGCTAAATAGTACAAGAGAAGACGTGCTCTACAATAAAATCTTCCACCCACACACCATATCTGAAACCCTCAGCTTTGACCCCAATCCTACAAACTCTTATTACTGAGCAGAGCGCTTACCGCAGTAGTCCCATTGAAGTCAATGTCGTTGATGAGACTATTTGCAGCACTACACTCTTTAGCAAGTATTTGCAAAATTGGGCCCATATATGTTGCTGGGACTTATCACATAAGAATGGCCCTACTGGGTCAGACCAAAGGTCCACCTAGCCCAGTATCCTGTCTTCCGACAGTGGCCAGTGCCAGGTGCCCCAGAGGGAATGAACAGAATAGATAATCATCAAGTGATCCATCCCCTGTTGCTCACTCCCAGCTTCTGGTAAACAGAGGCTAGGGACACCATCCCTGCCTATCTTGGGTAATAGCCATTGATCGACCTATTCTCCATGAATTTATCTAGTTCTTTTTTGAACCCTGTTATGGTCTTGGCCTTCACAACATCTTCTGGCAAGGAGTTCCACAGGTTGACTGTGGATTGTGTGAAGAAATACTTCCTTTTATTTGTTTTAAACCTGCTGCCTATTAATTTCATTTGGTGACCCCTAGCTCTTGTGTTATGAGAAGTAGTAAACACTTCCTTATCTACTTTCTCTACACCAGTTATGATTTTATAGACCTCAATCATTTCTCCCCTTAGCCATCTCTTTTCCAAGCTGAAAAGTCCCAGTCTTATTAATTTCTCCTCATACAGAAGCCGTTCCATACCCCTAATCATTTTTGTTGCCCTTTTGTGAACCTTTTCCAATTCCAATATATCTTTTTTGAGATGGGGCCACCACATCTGCACACAGTATTCAAAATGTGGCAGAACCATGGATTTATATAGAGGCAACATGATATTTTCTGTCCTATTATCTATCCCTTTCTTAATTATTCACAGCATTTTGTTCATTTTTTGACTGCCGCTGCACATTGAGTGAATGTTTTCAGAGAACTATCCACAATGACTCCAAGATCTCTTTCTTGAGTGGTAACAGCTAATTTAGACCCCATCATTTTATATGTATAGTTGGGATTATGCTTTCCAATGTGCATTACTTTGCATTTATCAACATTAAATTTCATCTACCATTTTGTTGCCCAGTCATCCAGTTTTGAGAGATCCTTTTGTAGCTCTTTGCAGTCTGCCTAGGTCTTAACTATCTTTAGTAATTTTGTATCATCTGCAAATTTTGCCACCTCACTGTTTACCCCTTTTTCCAGATCATTTATGAATATGTTGAATAGGACTGGTCCCAGAACAGACCCCTGGGGGACACCACTATTTACCTCTCTCCATTCTGAAAACTGACCATTTATACCTACCCTTTGTTTCCTATCTTTTAACCAGTTACCAATCCATGAGAGCACCTTCCCTCTTATCCCGTGGCAGCTTACTTTGCATAAGAGCCTTTGGCGACGGACCTTGTCAAAGGCTTTCTGAAAATCTAAGTACATTATATCCACTGGATCCCCTGGGTCCACATGCTTGTTGACCCCCTCAAAGAATTCTAGTAGATTGGTGAGGCACGATTTCCCGTTACTAAGACCATGTTGACTCTTCCTCAACAAATTATGTTCATCTATATGTCTGACAATATTGTTCTTTATTATAGTTTCAACCGGTTTCCCCGGTACTGAAGTCAGGCTTACAAGCCTGCAATTGCTGGTATCACCTCTGGAGCTCTTTTTAAAAATTGGTGTCAAATTAGCTATCCTCCAGTCATCTGGTACAGAAGCTGATTTAAATGATCGGTTATAGGCTACAGTTAGTAGTTCTGCAATTTCACATTTGAGTTCCTTCAGAACTCTTGGGTGAATACCATCTGGTCCTAGTGACTTATTGCTGTTTAATTATCAATTTGTTCCAAAACCTCCTCTAATGATACTTCAGTCTGGGACCATTCCTCATGTCTATCCCCTAAAAAGAATGGCTCAGGTTTGGGAATCTCCCTCACATCCTCAGCCATGAAGACCAATGCAAAGAATTCATTTAGTTTTTCCGTAATGGCCTTATCATCCTGGAGTGCTCCTTTAGCACCTGGATCATCCAGTGGCCCCACTAATTGTTTAGCAGGCTTCATGCTTCTGATGTACCTAAAAAAAAATTGCTATTACTTTTTGAGTCTTTGGCTAACTGTTCCTCAAATTCTTTTTTTGGCCTTCCTAATTGTATTTTTACATTTCATTTGCCAGTGTTTATGCTCCTTTCTATTTTCCTCACTAGGGTTTAACTTCCACTTTTTTTGAAGGATGCCTTTTTGCCTCTCACTGCTTCTTTTACTTTGTTTAGCCACAGTGGCTCTTTTTTGGTTCTCTTACTAGGTTTTTTTAATTTGGGCTATACATTTAAGTTGAGCCTCTATTATGGTGTCTTTAAAAAGTTTCCACACAGCTTGCAGAAATTTAACTTTTGGCACTGTATCCTTTAATTTCTGTTTAACTAACCTCCTCATTTTTGTGTCGTTCTCCTTTCTGAAATTAAATGCTACAGTGTTGGGCGGCTGTGGTGTTTTTCCTGCCACACGGATATTACATTTAATTCTATTATGGTCACTATTACTAAGTGGTCCAGCTATATTCACCTCTTGGACCAGATCCTGTGCTCCACTTAAGACTAAATCAAGAATTGCGTCTCCTGTGGTGGGTTCCAGGACCAGTGTCTCCAAGAAGCAGTCATTTAAGGTGTCCAGAAATGTTATCTCTGCATCCTGTCCTGAGGTGACATGTACGCAGTCAATATGAGGATAATTGAAATCCCCCATTTTTATTATTGAGTTTTTTATTTTAATAGCCTCTCTAATCTGCCTGAGCATTTCACAGTCACGATCACCATCCTGGTCAGGTGGCCGGTAATATAACCCTACCGCTATATTCTTGTTATTAGAGCATGGAATTTCTATCCATAGAGATTCTATGGTACAGTTTGATTCATTTACGATTTTTACTTCATTTGATTCTATGCTTTCTTTCTCATATACTGCCACTCCCCCACCAGCACAACCTGTTCTGTCCTTCTGATATATTTTGTACCCTGGTATTACTGTATTCCATTGATTATCCTCATTCCACCAAGTTTCTGTGATGCCTATTATATTAATATCCTCATTTAATACGAGGCACTCTAGTTCACCCATTTTATTATTTAGACTCCTAGCATTGATATAAAAGCAGTTTAAAATCTTGTCTCCTTTTAGCTGTCTGCCATTACACAATGTAATTGAATGGGACTCTTCTTTTATTTTACTATTTCTGATCAGATCCTGCCTGTATTTTATCATTTTCCATCCTCACTAGGACATATAGATTCTCTCGGGTATTTTTTCTCCACACAAGGAGGGCTGGGTAGAGGGAACACACAAAGTTGCATAAGGAGGAAGCGGATTGAGGCTGGTATCATTGGTGGAGCAAAGGAGAGGGTGGATGTCTCAGTAAGTGAGTAGATCTGATCAATAGTGGGGGACTAAGTGATGAAGCGCCTTCAAGGCAAAGACGAGGAGTTTGGATGGAGCAGGGAGAGCTAGTGGAGGGGGGTACAAAGAGGAGGACAAGGAGGTCTAAGCAGTGAGCCAGGAAGATGATCCTGGCAGCAGCCCTTTGAATGGATTTTTGGCAGACAGGGAGAAATGTGGCTGGTGCCAATAGTAGAGGTGCTAGATAATGAAGGCTTGAACACACGCCTTGGCAACCTGGACGGACAGGTGCAATGATATCTTAGAAATGTTCTGTGATTATTGATTCAGCAGGGTGTAATCAGCATCAAATGTGATTGTTTCCAGTGCTGGCTAGGGGGGAAATGGCAAAGGTATAAAAGACATGGGAGGAGAGAAAGCATAAGGGCTAGTCTACATGGGAAAGTTGTACTGGTATAAGTGAAGGTGTGAATTTAAAGGGGTTTAAGCTAAACCAAAAAACCCTCTTTTATTCCAGAATAAGAGTATCCACACAGGGGGCAGGGGTGTGTGTGTTATGCCCAGTATCACTATCCCAGTATAATGTGTAAAACTTTCCTGTGAAGACAAGGCCTAAAACACAGATTAAGGGGGGGGGGGGGTGGAAATCTAGGAGAGTGGAGAAACTGAGGGGAAAAAACCCCAAAGGAGAGGTGAGTGAGAAAAACAGATTTAGAGAGAGAGAACTGGGGGCGGGGGAGGACAGTGAGAGGAACATTTTTGAGCTTTGGGGCAGAGAAAATGATGCATTAGAATAAGTGGAAGAGTTAAAAAATATGGAAGAGTAAAGCAGTAAGACAAGGCCCTCAGGGGAGCCTGTGAAAGTCAGACCTGAGAGAGGCTTATAGTAGCAGTTTGGAAATTGGAAAAAGGACACAGGTGAGGCAGAGGAAGCAAAATGGGAGGCAGAGATACAAAATAGGCTAGAAAAATGTTTGATTTATTTTTAATAACCTCCCTGTTCTTTTGCCAGAGGGATGGCTAGGTAACCTAATCCCAAGAAATATCTAAGCTTCCTGAAACGGTTGGTTCAAATCATGCTAACACCAGCGTCTGGCCCTTCATGTTTCTGAGGCCGATAATTACATTTCCATTTCCACTTCTCTGTGTCTCTCTTTCAGATGAAGCTTTAAAAACTGTGATCCTGTCTTTCCTGTATAAATGCTAGAGAACCAACTGTGCTTTCTGTAAGTACAGGGGTTTCCCCTTGATGAAAGCCTCCTTTGCCTCCCCTGGCAGGATCTAGTGCGCTGGATGGTTGAACCCAATGTCACAAAGGTCTGAGGTCCACACTAGAAAATGAAGTTGGCTTAACTGTGTTGCTCAGGGATGTAAAAAATCCACACCCCTGAGCAGCATAGTTAAGCCGACCTAACACCCAGTGCAGACTGTGCACTAAAGCGATGATGAATCCTTCCATCAATTTAGCTACCACCTCTCGTGGAGATTAATTACCTATGCTGATGGGAGAACCCCTCCTGTCAGCGTGGGGAGTATCTACACTCAAGCACTGCAGTGGTGCCACTGTAGCATTTTAAATGTAGACAAGCCCAAAGTCTTATTCTCAAAATTACTTCTAATTGTCTGGGATAGGAATGCAGTCACATGGATTTGAAACTGGCTGGAGGCAGGGCCGGTGCTACCATTAAGGTGAACTAGGTGGTTGCCTAGGGCACCAAGATTTGGGGGCACCACAAAGTGGTGCTACCAATTTTTTTTTACAGCGTTCCTCCCTGAGCGCATGGTTGCCGCTCCACTTCTCCCGCCTCCCAGGCTTGCCGCACCAATCAGCTGTTTGGCGCTGCAAGCCTGGGAGGGGAGGAGAATTAGAGCGGGGGGCGGCGTGCTCGGGGAGGAGGTGGAGCAGAGGTGAGCTGGGGTGGGAAGCAGCCGCACAGCTCCGCTGGGGGGGAGCTGCCGCGTGGGGGGGAGAGCGCCTCAGGGCGGAGAGCTGCCGCAGGGCTGGGGGGGGGTGCAAGGTGAAAGTTTAGCCTAGGGCGCGAAACTTCCTTGCACCGGCCCTGGCTGGAGGACAAAACACTGGTAAATGTAGAGTAGGGAATAATATGCATGGGCAGGGAGCTGGATTAGATGGCTTTAGCAGTGCTTTAATTCTAGATCCACAAGAAAAGGACAATGGTACATGGCAATCCATCAAGTTGGAAGAGAGATCTATGGGGGTACAAAAGGGATTGGTGTTGGGTCCAGTCATGCTTATCATAGATTCCAAGGCCAAGATGGACCACGGTGGTCCTCTAGTCTGATCTCCTCACATCTTCATTAATGATCATGAAGAGAGAGTAAACAGCATGTTAAGGAAATTCACCAATAATTCTTAGTGTCTCTACAGAAATAGAAGTCAGGTTATAAAAACTAGGCTCAAAGGTAGATAGAAATACTATTGAAGTTGACTGAAGTTGCATGTGTAAGAGGACTGTTGTCCTCTTACTAAAACTCAGTGGGGGTGTTCTGATTGGCTAGCTCCCCGTACTAAAAGTAAGGGGAAGGGTCAATGGGAAATCAGGACCCTGAGACTGACAGTCCCCAGGGACAATGGGGAGAGGCCAATGCCCCAGGTTCTGTCCTCCGTGTGAGCTGGAATTGCCTGGGTCAGACAGAGTGGGGCAGAGCTAAGGAGAGAGCAGGGGCCCAAGCTGAGCTGGGGAGCAGAGCAGAGCCAGGCCAGAAAAGCAGCCCAGGAAGCAGGTCAGAGCTGGGAGCAGCCCACAGAGCAGACCTGGGCTGGGAGCAGAGCTGCAGCAACCGGAGCCAGAGGGGCCAGAGAAGCAGCCCAGGGAGCTGAAGGCAGAGCAGCAGCCGTGCTGAGGCAGAGTGGAGCGGGAGCTGAGGCAGAGTGGTGGAGCTGGAGCTGGGGCTGGAGGGGGCTGGAGCTGGGTACGGTGAGCAGCTGGAGAGAGCGAGGGGGACCCTGGGCAGCAGGCCCAATGCAGGGAGATGCCCCCAACCAAGAGGCTCTGCAGGCCAGACTCAGAGGGGGATCATAACCCTGACGGGGCGGGGGCAATGCTGGGAAAAAGGGTCCTGCCACCTAGAGGCTGAGGGCGTGTGGCCACCGCCAGAGCAAGTGT
This sequence comes from Malaclemys terrapin pileata, assembly GCF_027887155.1. Lineage (NCBI taxonomy): Eukaryota > Metazoa > Chordata > Testudines > Emydidae > Malaclemys > Malaclemys terrapin. The sequence continues at coordinate 196,489,402 of NC_071505.1, forward strand.
CCAACCCACAGCGTCTCTGCAGCACAGCCAGAGCCTGAGAAGGAGGCCTGGGACATGTGAGGAACAGACTGAACTTCCCTTACATTCTAGAGACATTTCAGAGAGCACCCCGGAGTGGAAACACCCTAGCCCCTACCCTAAGTGACCACGACAGGGTTGGGGGTCGAGCCCCCCAGGAATCCTGGGACCAGCCTTGTCGGGGTTACGAGGTCTCTAACACACAGGAAAGTGGAAGGGGAGCCCTTGAGGTCAGGCAGGCCTCTGGGTAAAGGAAGTGGGAGCGAGGACTCAGATCAAGGATGGGCAAACGTTTTGGCCCGAGAGCCACATCTGGGTATGGAAATTGTATGACAGGCCATGAATGCTCACGAAATTGAGGGTTGGGGTGCGGGAGGGGGTGAAGGGTCTGGCTGGGGGTGGGGATAAGGGGTTTGGAGTGCAGGAGGGTGATCTGGGTGGGACCGAGGGGTTTGGAGGGCAGGAGGGGAATCAGGGCTCGGGCAGGGAGTTGGGATGGGGGAGCAAAGGGGCAGGCTCCGGGCGGTGCTTACCTCTCCCGAAAGCAGCGGCCAGGCGGCTCTGCATGCTGACCCGTCCACAGGCACGCCCCCGCAGCTCCCATTGGCCGTGGTTCCTGGCCAATGGGAGCTGTAGGGGCGACGCTTGGGGCAGGGGCAGCATGTGATGCTGTGACGGAGCAGGATGTGACGGAGCAGGGAGCAGGGCAGATTTGACCTGGGAATGTTGCAGGGAGATTGCAGTGAGGAGGGGGGACTTCCCTTGAAGGAAGCTACCTGAGCTGTAACCTGAGCCAGGAACGGGGGTGGGGAGAATTAACACCTTCTGCCCGGGAGACTGGACAAAGGAGAAGAGCAGCAGGAGGAGTGGGGAGTTTAGTTTCGGTTTGGGCTGGGTGGTGCCACGCAGGGAACCCCAAGCTGGGGTCTAAGCTCCCTGAACCTCCCAGAGGGACCTAATTGAGGGGGTCTGGTCGTACCTACACGCTCTGCTTGAGACTGTGTTCCTGTCCTTAAATAAACCTTCTGCTTTACTGGCTGGTTGAGAGTCGCAGTGAATCTCGGGAAGAGGGGTGCAGGGCCCTGACTCCCCCACACTCTGCAACAACTGGTGGTAGCGGTGGGATCTACTGCACCCCGTGGACAGCGCTTCCTGCAGTAAGTGACTGGGGAGCAGTAAAACGAAGGGGGATTGACGGGGACCAGGCGTGCTGAAGAGTGAGAGAGAGACGGTTATTACCCCTGGGAGTGTGTGACCAGCGAGAAGGACTTTTGCAGTAACAGGGTCCCCCGGGGGGATCGCAGCGAGTGGTCCCAGGGGCGGAGGAGTCTGCAGCTCGACCCTGGCAGAGAGGTGGTGACCTCGAGAAGGGCTGGCACACTAGGGGGCCCCCTGGGAACTGTGGGGAGCTGTGAGCACACAGGCCGGTGAGTGGCCAGCAGGAAGATGTATGCCAAGCGGCTTAAGAGCGACCTGGTGGAGCTGTGCAAGCAGAGGGGGCTGTGCATTGGGAGGCTCACCAAAGAACAGCTCGTTGCCCGGCTGGAGGCGGAAGATCGCGCGAATGAACTGATCCCTGTGTCTCAGGGAAGCAGCCTGGCAAATGCAGCGCAGGCACCAGTGTCTGTCCCAGCTGGGAGTGGTCAGCCGGCTGCTGAGGGCTTCCCGAGACCCCTCCTTCCTATGCCTAAGGGAAGGGTGGGGAGGAGCCCAGCAAATACCGAAGGCGCCGTGACCCTCCCGGCCAGCAGGGGACCCTCCCGGCGAAGCTCGCCGGCCAGCAGAGGATCCTCCCGGCGACGTTCGGCATCCGTGGAGCGGAATTGGCTGGAATGGGAGAAAGAGCTAAAACTGAGAGAGCTGGAGGATCGTGAACAACAGAGACAGCATGAACGGGAGGAGAAAGAGACAGAGACAGGAGAATGAGAGACAGCGTCAGCATGAACGGGAGGAGAATGAGAGACAGCGTCAGCATGACCTGGAACTGGCGAGACTGAAGGGCAGCGAACCCCCGGCTGCGGTGAGTGAGGGGGGACCCAGGACTGCACGGAGCTTTGATAAGTGCATCCTGGCCCCACGCAAGGAGGGGGAGGACATGGATGACTTCCTGGAGGCCTTTGAGACGGCCTGCGAGCTGCACCGGGTTGATCCCGCGGACAGACTCCGGGTCCTTACCCCCTTACTGGACCCCAAAGCCGTGGCATTGTACCGCCAACTGGGAGAGGCAGAGAAAGGGGACTACGAACTATTCAAAAGGCCCTGCTACGTGAGTTTGGGCTGACTCCTGAGATGTACCGGGAAAGGTTCCGGAGTCAGGATAAAACCCCTGAGATCTCATATCTGCAACTAGCCGTCCGCATGGAAAGATACGCCAGCAAGTGGGCAGATGGGGCCCAGACGAAGGAGGACCTGATTAAACTGCTGGTACTGGAGCAACTGTATGAGCGGTGCCCATCCGACCTGAGGCTATGGTTGGTGGACCGAAAGCCAGAGAACCCGCGACATGCAGGGCAGCTGGCCGATGAGTTTGTAAAGAGCCGGTCAGGGGGTGGCAGGGAGGAGCCCCAAAGGAACAGGCCCGCCGCGACGCAGAGAGAGAGTCACCCTGGGACCTCCCAAAGGGGGAATATGGGGAATCCCCTCCCACGGGGAATGCCCAGCATCAGGGACAACCGACCGGCTCGAGGGGACCCACGGGACATGAGCTGCTATTACTGCGGCCGAAGAGGCCACGTTCGGGCCCAGTGCCCCAAGCTCAAGGACAGACTGAGCAGGCCGAACCCGCACCGGGTTAACTTGGTAGAGGCCCAGACGGACGAGGGGCAGGCTTCTCACGCAAGAGGGGCTGGCAGCTTATCAACTGCTCAAGAGAGAGAAGGGCCCCCGGCCAGCTTCTCTGGGGGGCCAGATGCTCCGGATTCAAAGTTCTCCGTTTACAGGGTTGGCGCGGGGCTGTCCCTGCCGAGCGAGTGCCTTGTTCCCCTGGAGGTGGATGGGAAGAAAGTTTATGGATACTGGGACACGGGCGCAGAGGTGACACTGGCCCGGCCCGAGGTGGTGGCCCCAGATCGGGTGGTGCCCAACACCTTCCTGACCCTGACCAGGGTGGGCGGGACCCCATTCAAGGTTCCCGTAGCGAGGGTACACCTGAAATGGGGGGCCAAGGAGGGCCCCAAGGACGTGGGAGTGCACCACCATTTGCCCACTGAGGTGTTGATGGGGGGGGACCTAGAGGACTGGCCAAGCAGCCCCCAGACCGCCTTAGTCGTGACCCGTAGCCAGAGCCGGCGAGGGGCACTACGCCCTGACCTTGGGAAGGATGTCCCACCGGAGGCACCGAACCCTTTCCGGGTGGGGAGGGAACACCCAAGGACAGGCCTCGGGGTGGCTGGGGCTTCCGACCCAGCCGACGAGAGGGAGCAGGTCCCCATCCCTTCCCCAGCCGCCGAGTTCCAGGCCGAGTTGCAGAAGGACCCCTCCCTGCGGAAGCTAAGGGGCCTGGCTGACCTCAGTGTGGTACAGACCATGAGGAGAGGATGCAAAGAGAGGTTCCTGTGGGAGAAGGGGTTCCTGTACTGAGAGTGGGCTCCCCCAGGGGAAGTGGAGTCGTGGGGGATCAGGAGGCAGCTGGTGGTTCCCCAGAAGTTTCGCCACAAGCTACTGTACCTGGCCCATGACATCCCTCTCGCAGGGCACCAGGGGATCCGGCGCACCAGGCAGAGGCTGCTACAGAACTTTTACTGGCCCGGGGTCTTCACCAACGTCCGGCAGTACTGCCGATCCTGTGACCCCTGCCAGAGGGTGGGGAAGGCCCGGGACAAGGGGAAGGCAGCATTGAGACCTTTGCCCATCATAGAGGAGCCTTTCCAGAAGGTGGCCATGGACATAGTGGGACCTCTCAGCAAGACAACCCGGTCTGGGAAGAAATACATCCTGGTGGTGGTAGATTTCGCCACCCGCTACCCCGAGGCAGTGCCCTTATCGTCCATCGAAGCAGACACTGTGGCGGATGCGCTGCTGACCATTTTCAGCCGAGTGGGGTTCCCCAAGGAAGTCTTGACGGACCAAGGGTCCAACTTCATGTCGGCCCTACTCCGGTGCTTGTGGGAGAGATGTGGGGTCCGGCACAACTGTGCCTCAGCATATCACCCCCAATCCAACGGGCTGGTGGAGAGGTTCAATGGGACACTAAAAATGATGCTGAAAACATTTATGAATCAGCACCCACAGGACTGGGACAAGTACTTACCTCACCTGCTGTTTGCGTACAGGGAGGTACCCCAGGAGTCTACCGGGTTTTCGCCTTTCGAACTGCTATATGGAAGGCGGGTAAGGGGGCCCCTGGACCTGATGAGAGACGAATGGGAGGGGAAGGCCACTCCTGACGGAGAGTAGGTGGTGGAGTATGTCCTGACCTTCCGGGAACGACTTGCTGAGCTCATGGGCCTGGCCAGGGAGAATCTGGCCAGAGCCCAGAGGAAGCAGAAGGTCTGGTATGACCGCACAGCACGGGCCCGCGCCTTCGCCACTGGGGATCAGGTGATGGTCCTCATCCCCGTGAGGAAAAACAAACTCCAGGCCGCCTGGGAAGGGCCCTTCAAGGTTGTCAAGCAACTAAACGAGGTAAACTATGTGGTGGAGCTGTCGAACTGGGCACACCACCACCGGGTGTACCATGTGAATATGATGAAGCCATATTATGACAGGGGGAATATGGTGTTGGCCGTGTGTGGACATTGGGAGGGGCAGGGAGATGACCCTTTAGTAGATCTATTCCCTGGGACAAGAGTTGGCTTCCCCCTGGAAGCAATTCCCCTCTCTGATCGGCTAACCCCTGCCCAGCGAGCTGAGATCGGAGGGGTGCTGCATCTGTACCAACAGCTGTTTTCCAAGCAGCCTGGACGCACTAATCTGACTGTCCACCGGGTGCAGACAGGATCGCACCCGCCTATAAAATGCTCCCCCTTCCGAGCCACAGGGAAAACTGCTCAGGACCTGGAAAGAGAGGTCAATGACATGCTGGCTTTGGGGGTGATCCAGCCGTCTTCCAGCCCTTGGGCCTCGCCGGTGGTGCTGGTCCCCAAAAAGGACGGGTCGATCCGGTTCTGTGTGGACTATCGGAAGCTCAATGCCATCACTGTAGCCGATGCCTACCCCATGCCCAGGCCGGACGAGCTCCTAGACAAGCTGGGAGGTGCTCGGTACCTTACCACCATGGATCTTCCAAAGGGCTATTGGCAAGTGCCGCTGGATGCAGATGCCAGGCTGAAATCGGCCTTTGTCACCCCTCTGGGGCTCTATGAGTTCCTGACCCTGCCCTTCGGCCTCAAGGGAGCACCGGCCACCTTCCAGCGCCTGGTGGATCAGCTACTGAGGGGGATGGAGAGTTTTGCCGTGGCATATATCGATGACATCTGTGTCTTTAGCCAGACCTGGGAGGACCACATAACCCAGGTTAGACAAGTGCTGGACCGACTCCAGAAGGCTGGGCTGACCGTAAAACCGGAGAAGTGCAAGGTGGGGATGGCTGAGGTATCCTACCTAGGCCACCGAGTGGGAAGCGGTTGCCTAAAGCCGGAACCAGCCAAAGTGGAGGTGATCAGAGACTGGCCCGCTCCTCAAACCAAAAAGCAGGTCCAAGCCTTTATTGGGATGGCAGGGTACTATCGGAGGTTCGTGCCCCACTTTAGCGCCATAGCCGCCCCCATCACTGAGCTGTGCAAGAAGGGGAAGCCAGACAAAGTGGTCTGGACCGAGGAGTTCCAGGAGGCTCTCCGGGCGCTGAAGGAGGCTCTGGTCCGTGGCCCAGTTCTGGCAAACCCAGACTTTGACAAGCCCTTTATGGTGTTCACCGATGCCTCAGACACAGGACTGGGGGCGGTGTTAATGCAGGAGGATGAAAAGGGGGAGAGACACCCCATCGTGTACCTGAGCAAGAAGTTGCTACCCCGGGAGCAGAACTACGCGGCCATCGAGAAGGAATGCCTGGCCATGGTGTGGGCCCTCAAGAAACTAGAGCCATATCTCTTTGGGCGTCACTTCACCGTGCACACCGACCACTCTCCCCTGACCTGGCTGCACCAGATGAAAGGAGCCAACGCCAAGCTCCTGAGATGGAGCCTGCTCCTGCAGGATTATGACATGGACGTGGTCCATGTGAAGGGACGTGACAACCTTTTAGCGGATGCATTGTCCCGGAGAGAGAGCCCTGAACTTCCCCAGGTCACTGGTCAGAGTGACCCCGCTCAGTTCAGTCTCGAAGGGGGGAGAGATGTGACGGAGCAGGATGTGACGGAGCAGGGAGCAGGGCAGATTTGACCTGGGAATGTTGCAGGGGGATTGCAGTGAGGAGGGGGGACTTCCCTTGAAGGAAGCTACCTGAGCTGTAACCTGAGCCAGGAACGGGGGTGGGGAGAATTAACACCTTCTGCCCGGGAGACTGGACAAAGGAGAAGAGCAGCAGGAGGAGTGGGGAGTTTAGTTTCGGTTTGGGCTGGGTGGTGCAACGCAGGGAACCCCAAACTGGGGTCTAAGCTCCCTGAACCTCCCAGAGGGACCTAATTGAGGGGGTCTGGTCGTACCTACACGCTCTGCTTGAGACTGTGTTCCTGTCCTTAAATAAACCTTCTGCTTTACTGGCTGGTTGAGAGTCGCAGTGAATCTCGGGAAGAGGGGTGCAGGGCCCTGACTCCCCCACACTCCGCAACAGATGCCCCCTGGCTGCCCCTATGCGTAGGAGCCAGAGGGGGACATGCTGCTGCTGCTTCCAGGAGCCATGCGGAGTGGGGCAAGCTCTGGATCCCATTTCACCAGGGTAGTGTATAAGCCAGGAAAGTTCCCCACAATAGCGGGATCATTCCCCCACTTACACATGCATGGACAGAATTGAACCTGAAATGAGAACTGGAGGAACTTCTTGCATTTTTCTGAATGCTAACCTAGGCATGTTCCATTTGGTTGGGTGCTTGGGATAAGGAGTGGGTCTCTCCAGCTCAAAGTGCTAAGTGTTTTGAAAAGAACAGAGGACTGATCAAACTAGACAAACACAAAAACAGGTGAGTGATGTAACTAATACCCCAAGATTATTGGTTGAATATATGAAGATGCATGTGAGCCTCAGTAACAGAATAATGTGCTAAACAAATCAGCAGGGAAAGTGAAACATGTTGCTGAAGTGTGTGTCATGCCCCTTTCCTCTAGGAGTTACACTATAAATAACAACAGCCTACTACTGCGGCTATGTAATGGAGGTTTTCCTTTATTTCAAGTGTTGGAGTTGTATGGTTTGGTGCTAAATGGCCAGGATTCAAATCCTACTCCTGGCCTGTCATGAAGTTTGTTACAAGAGAATTTAAAAAATCTGCTTATCTTCAACCAACTTTTATAAATCTACAATGAGATTATGAAATAAGAGAGTAGACCTTCTAATAAAAGTGGTTTACTAAACTCTGAGATCTTATAAAGAGCTCGAGGTCATCATTTATAAAGATTGTCTGCCGACACTGTTAGGGTGGTATTGATACAATTGTGGATCTGATCTGGACTTATTACTCGGGTAAAGCTCCCATTTAAATCCATGAGAGTTCTGCTTGAATAAGGCCTGCAGGTTCTGACTCACTTTTGACTCTGTCCATGGTCCTCTTCCTCAGTTACTTAGGGCCCAATTCTTACACTTTACTCATACTGAGGAGTACCTCACTACACAAGTAGTCCCATTAACATCAGCTCATACAATAAGGGCTGTCATGTGAGTCAGAGAGGCAGATTTGGGCCCTCAGTGCATCCACTGTTTCACATCTTCCATAGTTTCTCTCAGGCTGCCACACAAAAGAGTCAGGGAAATATTTTACTAACTCAGCTGCAGAAGCACTAAAAGCCGCAGAAAGCACTTAGAAATAAAAGTAACCTAATGTGCTATTTCCAGCAGCACTGCCTGCTCACAGCTTGCCTGATCATGTCTGCCTTGTGAAGTCAGAGGAATCGCTGTCTCAAAGTCTCTTCACACTACCACGGAGAATTACCAACCACTGTTCTTGTTCCCCATAGACACTGACAATGCAAAACAAGACAGACATTCAGCAGATGGCATTTGGAGTTCTCTTAGAATCAAACAGCAAATGTATTGCTCCCTCCAGTTTTTAGACTGTGTTTTCAAATATGGTACACGTTTCCCAGAGTACTTAACATTTACCTAAATTTCTTTTAAACAGAGGAATTGCATTTAGGACATTGGTGTCAATGGCAACAGGCAGGCTTTGTTTTCTTCAAACTTTTTTACTGTAACTCTTTCTTGCCTGGCTTGTGTTCTACGCAATGATAACAAAGGCAGTATATAAATGAAACTGCTTAGTTTTAGCTGGGTCAGTCCCAGCTCTGGCTACATGGTGTTTTTAAAATGGGTTGGGTCAGCGTCCAGTGCAGCTGGGAGTCTGTCACACTTCTTAAAATGCATAGAAAGGCAACTGAAAGGATAGATGTTAATTGATTATTCCGTTTCCATTTCACCATAAAATTAAGTGACACTGACTGCAGTCTAATGTAGAGGATTCTCCCAGTGATAAGTGGTACTTTGTCTTGTGTTTTGAAAGCAGCTAATCAAGCCCCGCTCTCCAGTACAGCATTACAGATTGATTGCCCACAGGCTCCCAGCTCTGAAGTCAAAGGGGGTTGCTATGGGAATCGGGAGGGCACTTGAAGACAGGATCTGAAGCTTGTGTTTCCCTGTCCAAGGCAGCTGGAGTCAGAGAAAAGAAAAACTAAGAGGAGGGGGCACGCGCGCACACAGCCACAGCAAAATGCATGCATGTTAGAGGAGGGATCTTCATAGCATGAGACTGTGGTATATAGAAGAGCAAAGACACTAAAGGATCTGGCAGTGGTGGCTCAGTGTTGTTTGGCTAAACCTTTTTTCCTGCTCTATAGCTGACACTGAGAAAGTACAGTAAAAGTCCAATTGTAACAAGATGGGATCCGGCTCCTCAACTTACCGACCCAAGTGTATTTATTTGGATATTGATGGAAGAATTCAAAAGGTACTTTTTCTTATTTTTCACAAACTGGTGTCTCTTTCAGTAAGCAGCAGCAATAATGATGTCAGGCTGTATTTATTATGGCAGGTTTCAGAGTAGCAGCCGTATGCTCTAATAAATTTGTTAGTCTCTAAGGTGCCACAAGTACTCCTGTTCTTTTTGTATTTATTATGTGATCTATAAGATATAAAAGGTGTTTATATTCAGCTCTGGCATGGATCTTGACTCTTTGTAAAATGCTCTTGAGTTACTTCTGTTTTGCAAATGAATATAGGGGTTGTTTTTTTTTTAAGTGCAATTAGGACTCTCTGTGGTGCAGGGCTTTGTGTGTGTATGTGTGTGTGTGTGTGTGTGTGTGAGAGAGAGAGAGAGAGAGAGAGAGAGAGAATTCCTGATTTAATAGTCTTCCAGGATTGCTCTACAAGAGCAGCCCATTACGTGTTTGCAAAGTTTTGCATGTGGAAAGGTGCTTTCCTGGTTTTCACATGATCACTAGTAACTGGAAAAGAAGCTATGTTGCATTATTTTGAGATTGTCTAGCACATGGATATTAACAGTAGGAAGACATTTTAAAATATATTTTAAATGGTATAGGAAGCTATTTCGTTATTATAGTGCCTTATGTATTTGTAGCAGCAGGTAGGGATCCCCAATAACATTGGCAAAGTTCTTCTTTCATATCATTAAACTTTTATCAGAACTTCAGATATTGTTTATTGTGTGCTCAGTGCTACACAGAACATGGAGGAAGATGCTTTCCCTGCTCTGAGGAATGTTTAGTAACTAAAAAACATACAGCTCAGAATATGTGAAATATATTAGACATGCATTTTACATATAAACATCCTATTGTTTCTATTACTAATTTATCCTAGATCATCTTTCAGCCACAAATCTAGTGCCTTATCTTATACAGCAAATAGAAGACAGTAAGCTATTAAAGCGTGATCTCACTGTGGCTTGCAAAATTCAAAATAGCCAGCTTTTAAGATTCAAGCCTAAATTATTATTTTACCTAGCCTCAACTTTTCCTTAGGAAAGAACTAGCATTATGCATTTCCCCCCATGTTTTAAATGACCTTATAAACAGGTAATTTAGGATTAGCTGCCTACAGTCATATCAAAGTGTGTCACCTTTTCCTGAAGTTCTCCCATCTTCCCCCTGCCCCGACTGCTCTGATCACCTATTAGACTTAACCAATTCTCCTGCATAAGGCAAGCTCACAGAAGCATGCAAATAGAGAATCAGGAATGTAGTCAAAATAAGACCTTGGATAATGTAGAGCTGCACAAGTTTCCCCAGAGCAGAATATTATCACCTCATCAGTTTGGGGGCTTTGAGTTGAAGGTGAAATCTCTATTGCTGTCAGCTCTTCGTCACTAGCAGAAAGAAGCATCCAAACTCTGTTAAACAGGAGGGAGGATTTATGTTTTGCCACAGCGTAGCAGAGCTAGTTGCCTAATAATCCAAGGAAATGACACTTGCTGTGTCAAGTTCCCTAAAACCTTCAAAAATAGAAAAACAAAGGTTTTAATTTTTATTTTAAAAAGATCAAGAGTATTTACATCATATTTACTTAATAATACTTGTCACTTCCTCCTGCTAAAAATTGAGCATTTCCCAGGATTAGTCTCTGGAGAGTAATTGTATCGCAGAAGAACACACCAGAGGCATGACTGCATGAAATAGTAACGCAAACTCAAGCAATATAAATTTTGCTCAATGAACATTATCTGTTTCTTTTGTCAGATGTGAAATTCCATCTGTGCAATGTTTGGAAGGATTCCTGCAGTAAAAATGTAGAGTAAATGGGGGTTCATTCAGGGTAAGCAGAGCATTTCGCAAAGCCTCATGCCTCCTAAGTAAAGACATAATTAGATGAAAGGAATCCATAATCTTCCAAGGAATGCAGTATTTGTGATTTCCAGAGGCAGCTCATTAATCTAATGCTGAACTACTCCTTACTTGACCCAGTACTGAAATACGATCATTATAAAATTGTTTGAGTCTGAAAGGATTTAGCCCCAAAGTCTGACTGTACCGATGAACATTTCAGAGTATTGTAATGGAGGAGGGCATCTGATGATAATGATAACAATAAATACTTTTGCATTTAAATGGCTTGATTCTGACCTCACACCAGTTTTGCACTGGGGTACACCATTGACTTCTGTGGAGCTACTCCTCATTTACACGAGTTTGTCAGAGGACAATCAGACTCATTGAGTATTATGCCTGAGGATCTGTTATGTAGCACATTACACTTGAGGAGCTGTTAATGAAAACATTCACATTTAATTAAGCATCACATCCTAGCAGGTAAGTGTACTGTTAGGTAAACTGAGGCACAAAGCTGGTACGTGACCTGACTCGGTCTAACGGCTAGACCAGGGTGCTCAGTATATTGAGATCCTGGTAATCTGCAGAATGAAAGTGTTTGAGAACCCAGCAGTAGAATCATAGAATCGTAGGCTGGGAAGGAACCTCAAGATGTCATCTAGTCCAGTCCCTGGCACTCATAGCAGGACTACGTATTATCTAGACCATCCCTGATAAGTGTTTGTCTAACCTACTCTTAAAAATCTCCAGTGATGGAGAGTCCACATCCTCTCTGGGCAATTTATTCCAGTGCTTAACCACCCTGACAATTAGGAAGTGTTTTCCTTATTTCCACCTATACCTCCATTGCTGTAATTTAAGCCCATTGTTTCTTGCCCTATCCTCAGAGGTTAAGGAGAACTTTTTTTCTCCCTCCACCTTGTAACAACCTTTTACGTACTTGAAAACTGTTATCATGTCCCCTCTCATCTTCTTTTCACCAGACTAAACAAACCCAATTTTTTCAATCTTCCCTCGTAGGTGATGTTTTCTACACCATTAGTCATCTTTGTTGCTCTTCTCTGGACTGTCTCCAATTTGTCCACATCTTTCCTGAAATGTGGTGCCCAGAAATGAACACAATACTCCAGTTGAGGCCTAATCAGCACGGAGTAGAGCAGAAGAATTACTCCTCATGTCTTGCTTACAATACTCCTGCTAATACATCCCAGAATGATGTTTGGTTTTTTTGCAACTATGTTGACTCATATTTAGCTTGTGATCCACTCTGACCCCCGGATCTCTTTCTGAAGTACTCTGGCCAACTTTCACACACTCTTTATTCATATGAGTAGTCCTATATGAGTACCCATAGGATTACCGTTATGCAGTCTCTCTCAACCTTTCCAGACTATTGTATCCCTCTCAGGAATCTGATTTGTCTTGCATACCCCAACTTTCACCTCAGTTAAAAACGACTTGCTTACAAAATCAGACAGAAAAATACAGAAGTGTCACAGCACACTATTACTGAAAAATTGCTTAATTTCACATTTTTACTATATAATTATAAAATAAATTAATTGGAATATAAATATTGTACTTGCATTTCAGTGTATAGTATATAGAGATGTATAAACAAGTCATTGTCTTTATGAATTTTTAGTTTGTACTGATGTCGCTAGTGCTTTTTATGTAGCCTGTTGTAAACCTAGGCAAATCTCTAGAAGAGCTGATGTATCCCCTGGAAGACCTCTGTGTACCCCCAGTGATACACATACCCCTGGTTGAGAACCACTGCAGTTATGCATGGGAATAATTGTCTGCAGGATCAGGGCCATACTTCTTGATGGTAGACCCCTAAAGACAACAGCCTATGAAAAATAGTGCAGATCATGATTCATGTAATTTGTTTCAACTTTCCCTGTGACTCATCAAATTTCAGTGAATTCAAGGGAGCTGATAAAATAGTTTCTTGATGTCTAGTTATTAATGCAGCAAATTAAGCAATGCACATTCTAAAACACCCTGTCATGTTAAACTATTTGTACAGTACAGTTTAGTGAATATTTTTTAGAGTAAAGAATGGTTTAAAGCAGACTATTTAGAAATTTGGAAGAGGGGATCATATCAATAGTTAATGCTCCCCTCTGCATTCCTTTTAAAAGGTGGTATCTCTGTTTATGGTTGGGTATCTTCAGCATATTTCTTAGAGCTCCAAGCATTCCTCCAAACACTTCGAAGTTTAAGGCCACCATCCTTCTGTCCAGAAGGACTGCACAGGATAAATAAATATATGGAGATATACCTGTCTCATAGAGCTGGAAGGGATGACCTTGAAAGGTCATTGAGTCCAGCTCTACACCTTCACTAGCAGGACCAAATACTGATTTTGCCCTAGATCTCTAAGAAGTGGCCCTCTCAAGGATTGAACTCACAACCTTGGGTTTAGCAGGCCAATGCTCAAACCACTGAGCTATCCCTCCACCAGCTGTGAGTTCTTATCACTTCCTGTACCAGTCACTACATCTCTAAAAAGCACACAGCTTCTGCAGTACTCCTTCTTCCCAAGGCATTCCTGACCAGGAATCTAGTCTGGAGCTCTCATGTGCCAGTGCTTAATTTGTTCCAGGGCTGAGCCCCGCGGGGCACTTCTCAGCTTGGCAGTTCAGAGCCCTGGCACTGTTGGACTTGCTGTGTCAGTTATGAAAGTAAAAAAATTGCTTGAACCCCAGCACCTAATTGCTTGAGACCCGACCAGGGCCAGGGCCAGGGCCAGCTCCAGCTTTTTTGCCACCCCAAGCGGCAAAAAAAAAAAAAAAAGAAGAAAAACCCGATTGAGCTCCCGCCGAAGAGGAAGAGACGGAGTGAAGGACCCGCTGCCAAAGACTAAAGTGGGGCACTTGAGCAGCTGCTGAACTGCCGCCGAAGACCCAGACGTGCCGCCCCAATTCCGGTCGGCATGCCGCCCCTTTCTATTGGCTGCCCCAGGCACTTGCTTCCTTAGCTGGTGCCTGGAGCCGGCCCTGGCCCCAGCACCTCTCTCATAACAAATTAAGCACTGATCAGTGCACATCGCCAAGTGCTCACCAGATAATTTCTCTTTACTGAGGGTTCCACCTGAAGATGTTTCTTTCAAACCTCTCAGTTTGTGGATATTAAGAAGTAGCAGAGGATAAAAAGTATGTTTGATCATACAGTTGTGTGCCTTGAAATCACAATATGCAGGTTCTTTCTGGCTTCTGTGCTTCATTTCAGAATCACATGCTATCATTAGAAAAGTAATCATTTACTCTTCATCTGTGTACTGTGCTGAAGTGAATATCCTTAGAATCTGCCAATGTTCTTGAGACGAGACTGACCCATATAGGTGTTAGATCTCTGGCCCCAACTGATCTAACATCCACCTCTCTGTCTGATACACAGGCAATGTAAAAAGCTAGTGGAGGGTTTAAATTCTTGGACTGATGTTTCTCTCTCTTCCCCCACCCCCAACTAGAATTACACCTGCATAAACCAAGAATCAGGCATAACATTTTGAATAGAACATTTAAAACTTTAGTAGGATAGTAGCAAACACAAAATGAGCATCCTATCTCAGTGTTGTGTTGTATCCTAACCACGCTCAACAGGCACTGAAATTGTTTAGACAAGACTACCGATTATAATTATACCCTGCTCTTATTGGGTTTTTTTAATCAGTAGGTCACAAAGAACTTTACAAAAGAAGCAAGTATCATTATCCCCATTTTATAGATGGGGAAACTGAGGCACTGAGCGGTGAAGTTACTGGGCCAACTATTAATTAAGTTGGGAAATAAAGGAGAAACAACCTGATATTTTGGATAGGAATAGGCTCAAGTTACACTACTTGGATCTCAATTTCAAACACTAGTAAACTCTTGGTATTTAGAAGTGAGGTTTTAGATGGGGCTTATCTCTATGTTTGGAAAATATAACTGATAAGATAGGTAGTCCTATCAGTACTTTCTCAGCTTGTCAAGAACACCATTTGATTACAAAATTAGAAAAGAAAGTTTCTTCTTTCCCAGTGATTTCAACACAGTAGTGTGGCGGATGGCACCGTTGAGGGGGACGCAATTCAGCCGGGCGCGGTGTATGAACCGCCAGTCGGCGAACCGGGTGAAGCTGCCCGTGGGGAGGAAGTAGTTGCTGGAGTCCCACTTGCTGGTTACTTCGAAGGCCTTGCCCTGGTCCGGTTTTTTCTTCAGGGTGTCCACGTAGAGCACGTGGACGGCGGCCTTCAGGGATCTCTCCAGCACGCCTCTGGCTCCGGGGGTGACGATGATGATGTCCTCTGTTCCGATCCGCGGTATCAGGACTCCCAGCTCCTGCCGTTCCTCGCTCCATTCCCAGCGGCAGCCCAGTCGCTTCCTCAGCCGGCGCGTGGCGTTGCGGGCGCGGGACCACAGTGAGGTGAGATCGCCCCTGTGCTGGGCGAAGTCGCCGTCCAGGGAGCCGCTCAGGAAGGTGGCCATATCTCGGTCGGAGGGAGGTCTGCCGATTCGTTTCTTAGTGGCGGTGTGCAGAGCGGTCGTTGCAACATTCTTCACCTTGGTGTCTGGGCACGTCAGGAGGCGGAAGGCGTGCGTGATGACCGCGATGTCACAGAGGTCTCCCATATGGGGGACGCCGGCACCACCGTGCCTGTGCTTGATGTAGACGAGCTCGTTGCTGGCTCTCTGGGGCAGGGACAGCCATTTCTTGACCAACTGCCGGATGGTGTTGTCCGCCTTGTTTAGGGGCACCTCTGCCACGGCGGATCCTCTCAGGACGAAGGCGATGCGTGCTCCTGTTTCACATTGATATAGCCATGTAAGGCCATTGGAGAGGAAAGGATAATCATGATGAGAGAAACGTCACATCAGACTTCTTATTTAGCAGTCCAAAATTCTTCTGTGAAAACTGTCGTTAAAGCAATTCAGTAACACTTTTCACAGCCTGGACAACAAACATTACACAATAAGGCATAATCGTATTGTGCCAACTCTGCACCCCTTCTCTGAGCTGGACACAGGTGCTGTTAGATGTCCTAAGGTAGCACGCACCTGAACCTATTTCTCTTTTTGGTTTGGGCATCAACCCCCTTTGCTTACATGGATCCAGGGGCCCCTAAAGCAAAGACCCAATTTCACACACAGGAATTCTGAGACCATTTATATAAAGAAATATAAGCAAGGGAATGGGTACAGACTGATGGACTGAAAGGGGATGGGGGACTGAAGGGAATTAAACAATGACAGTGAAACAATAGTACCATCCCTCCCCTTTCTGCTCCCCCGCCTCCCAAGGTACCCAAAACCTTCACACACATGCACAGCCCACCTAAGGCCTCCAATCACAGGAGTGGTGCACATAAAGCAGAAATGCGCTAGCTTGGTGGGGTGTGCTGCTCGGTGGCTGCTCAGTTTGGACCTCTGACCTGTCGCGGTACCCTTGCTCCTTGGCTACTCAGCCTTCACCTGCCCTTGGGACATGTGAGTCTGAATCCAAAGTGTTCACCACCAGTTGCAGTCTAGCAGTGTTCATCACAGGCTTGTTCCCTGGGGTCACAGACACCCACACCCAGTGCAACACAGTCCTTCTCCCTTTCCACCGAGGCGCTTCTCACCCCTGCCTCTCCACCTACTCCTCCCAACTGTTCTGGAATCCTCCGGCTTCTTGCCCCTCTTGGCGACTGATCCACCAAAACTTGGCTGCTTGCTCTTAGGCACCATCTGCTGGCTTATTATGGTATGTTGTACATCACAAGCTATGCTGCAGTGTTATTCTACAGCAGTGGTTCTCAAACTAGGGCTGCCGCTTGTTCAGGGAAAGCCCCTGGTGGGCCGGGCCAGTTTGTTTACCTGCCACGTCCGCAGGTTTGGCTGATCACAGCTCCCAGTGGCTGTGGTTTGCCGCTCCAGGCCAATAGGAGCTGCTAGAAGCAGCGGCCAGTACGTCCCTCGGCCCGTGCTGCTTCCTGCAGCTCCCATTGGCCTGGAGCAGTGAACCACAGCCACTGGGAGCTGCGATCGGCCAAACCTGCGGACGCGGCAGGTAAACAAACCGGCCCAGCCCACCAGGGGCTTTCCCTGAGCAAGCGGTGGCCCTAGTTTGAGAATCACTGTTCTACAGACACTAGCATTTTACATAGTTTTAAAAGGTTGCAAACCCTGTACTGTTTCACAGTGATCCTGACTATTTTACTGACTGAAAAAATACATCACCTAAGGGCTACTGTTGTCAGATCCAACAGGTTGATACTACCATGCAAAGGGCTGGAAGCCAAGCACAGGCTTGCTTCGAAAGTATTTTTTGCACTACTGAATTAGGAATTTTACCAGGAAAAAAAAAATTCAAATGCTTGTTGAAAAATTGGAACAAAATCCAATGATCAACAAAAATTAATAAGGGATAGAATTCTGGACATGCGGAGGATGAGATACTCTGAAGCTAAATATAGAACAGAATTTGGGTTTATACACTGTTTCCTACTCATGATATCCATATCCCAAAGTGAAATACAAAGTAATTAGTCTCTACTCTACCAGTTTACAACTATGTGTAATCAGAGCAGTTATTGTGTCTTTAATAATAGCTCCTGTTCAGCCTTGAATATTAAAATGTGTTTTATTGAGTGGGAATATCGGGCAAGACACGGGTTATTAATCTCTACCCTCTCTGGAAAGTAGCATGAGTTCTTTGACACACACCAGAGCTGTACAGAAGGGACTAAGATAGAAAGGACGTTTGTCTAAAAATGTTACAGAAATATTAGCATTGTGGATATGACCCAAAATCCAGTCAATAAGCATTAGCGCTGACTCAGTGGCCTATTTCATACTCTTTGCACATTTAATCCAACTATTATTTCCACTCCAGAAAGTCTCAGTCATCTCATTAGTCACTCTGCTTTCTTTCTTTGCTTCATGTTACCCTCAGAAGCAAGTCGAGCATATTCTGTACTTAAATCAAATGGCTACATGTTAGCCTTGTTGGAGGCTTATTAATATGATTGTGCAAAATATTAAATGATGACCAGTTTCACTTTTTTCTAAGCCTATTGGAAATTCCTCTAAAGACAAGGGGGCAACAAACGTTAACCCTAAAACTGGGGAAGCAAACTATGTGCAATTACTATAATGTTTTTGAGGATTATATTTCTTCCATTGCTGTCTGGCACATGCACGAGGGAGAGGCGGTTAACTGGATTTATATATGGTTGGGGATCTTGAAGTTAGCAATCTGCAAATTCAGACTAAACCCTCTAGCACCCTCTCCCCCACCTTTAGAGTGTTGTTAAAAGAGAACCAAAATAAAAATGACTAAACTGAGCTGGCTTTGATAGTTCAATAAAGAGAACTTTGTGACAGCATTTCTGCAGGGAACTGGACAGGGAAGGAAATAGCTGGTGAAATATAGAGCCTTCTATCTCAAGGTGGTGAGTTCAAGTCCAGTCCAAAATTGTAGTTATCAAAAGTTTCTACAACATGAGGTCTATTTGAAATTAACCTAGTGGCGCCAGTCTAGTTCCCAACAGATAAGAATCCACACAATCATGTCACCCTTGCCAATGGAGTTAACAAAGAAACTAAGGACTGAATGGCTATATTGCCTCAACCCACCACTAAACCCTAGATGTCAGTTCTCCAGTGAGTTGCTGGGGCAGTGTATGGCAACCAGAATGGCCACTGCCTGTGCTATATCTCTTCTATGGATAAGTAGAAGAATTCAGAGTTCCAATCCAGCACCCTTCACTACAATCACATGATTTTGGTAACTCAAGTGATTGATACCCAGGTTGGCCTAGCAGCAGTGTGAGTGTCCACACTGCAAAGCCACAGTGGAATTGCTGCATCCACACTGGTACTGTTCTCATGCCTGTAAGGCCGTAGAACTTCTGGGAGCACATCCCATAGTTCTTAGTCCTGCTCTAAGCTGCGCCACTCTATGAATTATTATTTTTTTTTGGAAGCGTATTTTGGGACGACCTGGGCACCTGTGTGGAAGTGGTCTTAGCCCACCAACTCAATGAAGTACTTCTTGTTTGACACTCTCTAGATTTCTGTCCAGGGTGGACCTCTGTCCCAATCTGTGGGTAACCATGGCTCCTACTCTGAGATGTTGGCATTAACGCAACTCAAAACGGATACAGGACATCAGACACAACAGAGGGCATTTCAGCAGCCGCTTGTCATCCTGAGAAAACGATGGCAGCAGGGCTTGTTTAGGAGATCATGCAGGCTGCATGCAGCTATGGAGCAGTGGAGACAGCTGATGCAGCTTTTAATAGCTGTGGAATCCCAGTAAAGCTGATTGGCAATTCTGGAGCAGGACCACAAGCATAGAGTGATGGGACTGCATTATCATGCGGACCTAGGACGATGATAGTCAGTGGTTCTAGAACTTCTGTATGAGGAAAGATGCCTTTCTGGAGTGTGTGATGAGCTTCCCTTGGCCCTTAAGTACCAGGACACCCAGTTGAGAGAGGCCAGAAGTGAGTTGCAATTGCCATCTGGAAGCAGGTTACCAAGACTGTGACAGGTCGGTGGCTAATCATTTTGCCATTGGCAACTAGGGTGACCAGATGTCCCAATTTTATAGGGAAAGTCCTAATATTCGGGGCTTTGCCAATTACCCCCCATCCACTGTCCTGGTTTTTCACACTTGCTATCTGGTCACCCTATGTGGCAATGGATGTTTGCAAGCTAATATTGCTGTGGTTCACTCCTAGATAGTGAAAATTGCTAATGTCTGTGTAATAAAAGCGGGCTCTGAGTGAATGGGCTTTTCAGACTGTGCTAGGGCTATAAATGGTGCACAAATGCCCAAAGTCCATCCCCCCACACCCCGCACAAGTTACACATAATGTAAAATAGAAAGGATACTACTAGCTCATTAATCAGACCTTAGGGCAAAATAACTCACCACCTCAGTCTCAAAACAAAGGGCCCAACCCTTTTTCCACTGAGAAGTCACCAGGAAAACTCCCATTTACTTCACTGGGAGTAAGAATGTGCAGGCAATCACAGAAACAATTGTATATTTGCTGGGAAATGATTGCTTGCTGGCTGACTGCTTTGCTTGAAAAGAGAAGGAAGCCAATCAGAAGAGCTCAGCAGCTGACAAAGGAAAAGACCTTTTATAGCATAAAATCATTGGTTTAAAAAAAAAACCCTAAAGACAATCATTCAAATCACAGAATCATAGAATATCAAGGTTGGAAGGGACCTCAGGAGGTCATCTAGTCCAACCCCCTGCTCAAAGCAGGACCAATCCCCAACTAAATTTTGAGCTCCTTATCAAAATGCAACAAGTGTTTTATGAATCACAGTTTCTATCAAACTTTTAAAAGACCAAGAAAATTAGGAATCTAGCCCATAGTCCACTTAAATATAACTTTGCACTCTTTCGTTATTATCTGGAACTTTTAAAAATTCATCCTGGCTTCATTGAAAGCCCTGTGTTTTCCTTCCTGAAACAGGCTGGCTTTCTGACCTTTAGTGCTTCCTGAATATTTTTTATCTTATCCCACTCTTATCCCAGTTTCTGGTCACTAATAATTGATTTCCAGAATGAGAACCCCGGACATCTGAAATAGCACTCCCAGCATGTCACAAAAGTTCATTCTGAGTTCAGCTGCAATTGCCATCATCTCCTAAATTATCACATTTGTCAGTTGTTTGTACAATAATGGGCTTGTGATATTGTGTCAGACAGTTTTAGTAGCCAGCACCTCCGAAAGATGCTGTGTTTTGCTAAGAGCAGGATTTCAGCCATATCTAAATCTGATT
Source organism: Malaclemys terrapin pileata (assembly GCF_027887155.1). Classification (NCBI taxonomy): domain Eukaryota; kingdom Metazoa; phylum Chordata; order Testudines; family Emydidae; genus Malaclemys; species Malaclemys terrapin. Next base: position 196,510,065 of record NC_071505.1, read on the forward strand.
AAAAATATATTTAAAACCTTGATTTATTGCTTTGATTGCAGCTGGACTGTAATAAACTAAGGTCCATCACTGTGGTGATTATCAAAATAGCCATATAGGATAAATTGACTCTTGATGCCAATTACTTTCTGAATAACATGTAATAACTGGTAATGATCTGCCTCAGGTTTTTAATGATCTAATTGTTCAATCCTGTAAATTTAATCTAGATACCTGAATGAGTGGGGAAATGCACTAACATTTATCCCCTTCTCTTACTATTAAAAAACCCCACCAACAACAAAAACCACATGCCACCCACAACAATGAGGTTTTTAATTTCTCCCAGAGACTGGGAAATGAAACATTGGTTAAATATCTCCTCTAAAAGATAGCATATCTTACCTAGTCTCACACATCCTGTGCATTGCCAACTCTTAAAATTCTATTACGACTTTTGTGATACTTGGGGTGTTTTCTTAAATCCCCAACTCCTGGAATATTTTTATTATGTAAAATTCTCAACTTTCATTGTCTGGAGGGAAATGTTAAGTTTCTGCCCCAGGGTTGTGTAGAAAAGCTTGCTAACATGATGCTTAAAGGCTCAAAAACCAAAAGGCAAATAAGAACGCAATATCTGTATAGATACTTTTATCTCGTGATTTTGAAACCAATCTCATTTTTGGCCTAATTTATGATTTTTGAATGCTTAGGGCTGCAAGCACCAGTACAAGATTGAGTCCTGATATTATAGGTGGGGCTGGTAGCACCACCCATTATTAAGGTTGCCTGACACCTTGCATTATAAGACCCTGTTTTCAGTTGCTTATAATTTTGCCAGACTTTGACTATATGGGTAGAAATGGTCCGTGTTGGATGTCTGCGTCAGGCTGAATTTATTTATTTAGTTTCATTTCAACCAAAACTGTTCAGCCATATCTGAGAACAAGACTAGGGAAACATAAATTTTGCCCAGGTTAAACAACTTCTGAGACCTTTTCTTTGAAATGATCTGGGGGGTGGGGAAAGGGAGCTTGCTTTGGAGCAGGAACTTAAAATTTGGTCTTTGTGTCAGGGATGTGCCTTTTGCTATCAGTGTGAAAATCTGTCCAAATTTGGCCAAAGGTTTAAGCCTTTGAAAAATTTCAGTTTGCATGTGCTCAGTAGAGACTTCTTAGATTTTAGCGGCTAAATCCCCTGAAGATTCCATGAGCACTGGGCACATTACAGCCTGGGTCTGAGCAGGACTTTTTCTGCAATTACAGCTCTGGGCTGCTACAGGCCAAGCTGAATGAGAGCCCAGGCACTGGAACTGAAAATAGACACTGGGCTCTTAATGGCCCCTCTGTTGGGTCCAGGCAGTGAGGAGGAGGGTGCTGCAAGGAAAGAGCCAGACCTGAGGGAGAATAGATAGAACAAGGAGCCTGAGTGGGGTGCATGCTGATGGGGGGTGGGGAGAGGGAGGCTCGGGCAGGCTGGTCAAGGAGACTGGCACTGGCTGAATAAAGATACTGAGTTTATGAGCTAGGGAAGGCCATGTGGGGGGACATGTTTCAGATCAGGAGTTGGGGCAGGAGGGAGACTAAGACTGTGAGCCAGAGAAGGTAATGGGGAGCAAGCCAGTAGGTGGGAGGAGACTGGAACTGAGTGGGAGCAGGGTAAAGGATGTGACCAGGGAAGGGAGAGAGATCTGATGAGGAGCTGGTGCAGAGGAGAAGTGGGACTGACTGGACAAAGAGCGGGGTTCAAAGAGTTGGGAAGCAACAGAGAACAGTGAAGTTGGATGAGGAGACTAGGGAAGGAGACTGGGAATGTGGGTGGAGGGGACAACTGGAGGCCAGGGTGGGGGAGAGAGGCAGACTGGATGAGAAGCCAGGAGGGGAGAACTGGGACCGGCTGAGCAAGGAGGTTGGGACTGGGGTGAGAAGCCTGAGGCATGGAGACTGGGAGCTGCAAAGTGAAGAGAATGAGATTGAAAGAAGGAGCCAGGAGTGAGGAAGCAACGGGATTGGAACAGGCTGGAGAAGGGGTCATGCTTGGGGGGAATAAACAGAAGAATCCATGCCCAGTAGAGCACACTCCCCATTAGAGCCTGGCATGGAAAGCAAGATCCTCGAGTCTCACCATTCCTCTGCTGTCAGCAAATATGTGTGAAACCCACTGGCAAAGTGTCCTGTCCCCCCTCTAGTGCTGGGCCACATACAGGATGACAACCTACTACTGCTATCAGTTATTCTGTTAACTCAAATGGCAGAGGTCTGAGTGGCAGAAGGAACAAGACAGGGGATTACAGGAAGACCATGAGTGTGTCCTTTCTCTTCCTGCAGTCCCCTTCCCCATACCTGCCAACTTCTGCAACAAATGAAGCAAGGGTCCGACAGACAACAGCCTTCTTTACTACACAATCATGATTCATCTCCAGAGCAGGTCTATCCTGCGGACTGAAAGAGGCAGGGGTCCAGTGGAAAAAATAGTATGTGATCATGTAATTAAAGACTGTATCATAATGCAAATACACAAAGGGGTGGCATGGAAAACCTAACTCCAGCATTTCCTGACTTTTGGAGATTTTTAAACTGACCTCTTTTAGGATTGTCTTTGCAACCTTCATAGTGTTTTTTTAACATCATTTTTTGTGTGTAAAAGGGAAAAGGGCATTCTTTGGGGGTCAACAGCAGTGGGAAAAATTAGAATTTGTCTCAAGTGGATTCAACTGCTAACTTAACAGTACTGCAATAGTGCCGTACATTACAGTGGGAGGTTTGGCATACTGGAAAACATTACCTTCTGTCTAAATTATAGGACCAGATCCTCAGCGATATAAATCAGTGCAGCACTGTTGACTTGAATTAACCAATGCCTACTGACACTAAGGATCTAACCCATTATATAGACCTCCTTCAGCACTTACAATTGTTTCTTTTTACAATGTGTGGTCATGATCATTAGCTAGATTAAGTGTATGATAAAGTTTCTTTGCTATCATTTCAGGTATCGTATGCTATATTTGTAGATAGTTGGGTTAGGATTGCAAAATCCCCTTTCCTCCTCTGCTTTCTCATTGAAAATAAATGAATTAGAAAAGGGGGAAGAGAAGAAAGGGAGGAAAGAATTCCAACATCCAGGGCAAATCAGATATTTCAAAAGCAAGGATGATCATTTACATAAAGCCAGTACATGAGGTTATTGTCCGATGGAATTTAACCGTACCTTATCCTCTTTGTCTTGTTTTTCTTCACTGCTGCTGTTTTGCTTGGAAGGTGGTCTTCAGTAAATACTGCAATTCCAGAGATATTGTGGACCTCTTCTGCATTGCAACTGGGTTACCAAGGTAGGTATCACTTGATACATTTGACAAGGGCTAATATACCTTTCACCTTGGTTCCTTCCCTCTTCAGAACAATTCAGAAGTCGCCTCAAAACAATCACCCTCACCTCACTCAACAATCCCTGAGTTTTGGGAAGAGGAGAAGATATTTCAGAATCCAGACCCTAAACCCAGATTTGAATTTTGCATCTCAGGCATATCTCAAGTTACAGTATGTGGGAATCTGAAATTGGGGCAACAGTAATTCATGCATAAATATCAATAGAAGAGGGCTTAATGCACTATTGGAAGGTGCTCAGATATCACAATATTGGTCTGGTATAAGGAATAGAATAGAAGCGAGGGGTGTTTTGAGAACTTGTGCACAGACAAACCCAGTCAAGGATACCAGTTTTACATCTGGGGCAGTGTCAGATAGAACTATACCAATCTTCTTCAAGGTTCCTGGTATCCAAACAGAGTACCCACTAGAATTGTGCACAAGTGGGACAAACAAACAAAAATGTCGCTGAGTCCAGGCCATGTTCTCCTTTATTTGGGTTATTTCTGTGGGAGGGGTGTGGTCTAAAAATTCCATGAGTCTCCACTCCTGGAGTTTCTTGTTAATTGTTTCATTTGGGATAGAGTTTGGTGTTCCTATCCTCCACAAAGGGAATTGGCTGGAGGTTTCACCCATGAATCTGGGTGAAACCTTTGTCTGTGCACTGGAGTCCAGTTCCCACTGCTCCCTGGACATCACAGAACCCTTGAAAACGGGTATGCAGAGAGGAGTGTGATGTCCCTTAGATGTACATGCCCACAGTACAAAACCCAAGAAAAACCACAACAGATCATTAAGTCACAGGGTTATTGAGTGTGGTTAACTCTGTGGGCATCTGGAGAATCCTACTGACTATTATTTACATAAAACTCTGGGATGGAATCCAATAAGCTTTGCTGTTTACCCTTGCTATTACCCCTCCTTCGATATTGGAGAGATCAACAATTGTCGTTTGCCTGTGATGTCAAACACTTCCACTGTCACTCAGAAAACCTTGTTTAACAACGTAAGGCATTCATGGACAATAACAGGAGGGTTTCAATTAAACAGGCTGGGTTATGGTTTGTTTTAAATAGGGCCATACAAAGGGCTGCTGAAGTTTCACTAATTTCAAACAAGCTTCTGGTGAGCCATTTCAGTCTGTGGTGCCAAAACTAGCAAAATAATATTCAGAAAACATTGCCCTCTTTTCAGTTGCTGTTGGTGTTTTGTTTTTGTTTGTTGTGAAGGAGTTTCTTTAACAATTTCAGAATTCCCTTTTGTAAAAGAAGTGAATAACAACACTGATAATCACTTGTGTAGAATGAAGGGGGTTGGATTTTGTATGTATTATCTCAAGGTAAGTATTTTTATTGATTTTTAACTCAGTCAATATATATCTGCCAAGTCAATAAATCATGATACCTCCTCAGTGGAAGTCAGTATCTGATTATTCAATAGCACAGCATATGTGATTTTATAGGGAGCAAAGTTCCCTCTGGGGACAGACAAGACCATAGTTGCATTTTAATCACAAATGTCTCTTGTGGTTGCACTGTACAGAACATAGCCATTAAGGACCTAATTCTCCACGGCCTTGCCCCTTGTGTAGTCATCATCTACACCAGTGCAAAATGGGTGCAATACAGTAGCTACTCAGAATGGGAGTGTTCTAAGCCCACTTAGCCAGTTATACCTGTGCAATGCAAGGTCTGAGGCAGCGCAGAATCAGAACCATCACTTTCTAGGTTAAATAAACCTCTTTGATTCGTGTCTTTCAGGAACACAACTATCTCACTTTTGACGGTTGATAATTGCATGGTATCCATCGATCCAACAATGCCAGCAAACTCAGAGAGGTAAGCCTGAGGCGGGCTCAATCCTGTAAAATAGCACCAAGCCAAGGGGAAAGGGTTTGCTTAGCCATAAACACCTTTCCTGTGCGATGTGGTAGCAGAGCCTGTGCAGTGGGAGATAGCTGTCAGCAGAAGTTGGGCACAAGATGATAACACAAATGCCTCTTCGGTTTTTAATTTTACCTGTTATTAAAGTAGGCGGAGCTATCTGAGGAAAAACTGCTGCACATAAGTATTTAGTATAGAACATCTTTTTACAACCCACTGTGTTTACTCCAAAGGCTCCCAGCTCCCTTAATTCACAGCCTTCTTTATTTCTCTATTAGAACATAGGTATGCCATTATTTAGAAACTGGGGGTCCCAGCTTTTATGAGGTATGGATTCATATACATGCTGCTCCAAGCCCAACACGGCTCTAAACCCCATTTACTTTTGTTCCCTGGCATCTCATAGCTTGCTCTGCCTTGCTATTTTTTTTACCGTGGCCACTCTCATTATTCTTTATTTATTTATGTATTTACTTGTATTACCGTAGTGCCTAGCCCCCATCCCAGTCATGGGCCAGGACCTCACTGTGCTAGGCACTGTACAAACAGAACAAAAAGACTATCCCTGCCCCAAGGAACAGGGCTGCCCAGAGGGGCAAGTGGGACAATTTGCCCCGGGCCCCGCAGGGGCCCCCACGAGAATGGCTGAGGCTCGCTTCCGCCATCCCCCCAGCGTCTCAGCGCATCCTGGACAGCGCTGCAGCTGTGTGGCTCCGGCAGGCCTGAGCTCCTCCCCACTCAGAGCCGCGTGGTAAGGGGGCGGGGCTGCAAGCTCCGGGCCGAGCGGCTCCTCCCCTTACCACACGGTTCTGAGCGGGGAGGAGCTCAGGCCTTCCGGAGCCACGTGGCTGCAGCGCTGTCCAGGGCCACTCCTGGACGCGCGCGCTGAGACGCCGGGAGGCGGGGGTAAGCGGCCGGAGCCAGGGGGGTTGGATAAGGGGCAGGGAGTCCCGGGGACAGGGAGGGGGGGTTGGATGGGGCAGAGGTTCTGGGGGGGCAGTCAGGGGACAGGGAAGGGGGGATTGGATTTGGGAGGTCTCGGAGGGGGTAGTCGGGGGACAAGGAGCAGGATGGGTCAGGGATTCTAAAAAATTCTCATTTCATTTGAAATGTTTAGCAGGGTTTTTATTTGTTTGTTTGTTTGTTTGTTTGTTTGTTTTTCTGCTTCTTGGTGAAACAAGAACCAAAAAAGCCTCCAAGGTTTTCAATTTGTTGTTACCCCTCTACCCCGCCTCCTTTCTCTCCCTCTTTACCTTTTTGTCTCCCCGCCCGAGAGGGAAAAGGAGGCAAGGAGAAGGAAAGCCCAAGAGAGGAAAAGCTCAATGAAAACCATTTTTAAAGACTTTAATTTAAGTGGAAAACAAAAGTTGAATGAAACAACATTTTTCTACACATTTTTTTCTTAAATGTTGTTTTGATTGAACAAAAAAATCACTGCACAGGCTTCTGTATGCTCCTTATGCCTAGCCTGAATGGCCCACTGGCCTGAGTTCAGTCTCATAGGGGGCACCTGCTCAATATAGCTTGCTTACCTTAACTCTCAGCTTCTCACCCAGCCTCAGTCCCAGTGCCTAGATATCTGGCTGAAACTGTTACTTTTGCTGGATGGCATGAGCACATTCCCCCTTCTGACCTATCACTGAGTCACTCCTTGGGCAAAGAAGAAAAATAGTGTATTTCTGCTCTTCAGATTAACCACAAGATATTTCTACATTATTTTAGCCAAGTATGTGCTTGGCCTGCCTTCTATGGCTCAGTCATGTGCAGGTAGGTGAATTAGTGGGTGAAAAACTGGTTGAAGGACAGCAATCAAGGAATGGTTATCAATGATACACTTTCAAACTGGGGAAATGTGTCCAGCAGGTCCCACAGGGGTCCGGTACTATTCAATATTTTCATAAATCAGTTGGATAATGGAGTCGAAAGTTCACTTATGCAATTTGCAGATGACACCAGGCTGGGAGGGGTTGAAAGGACTTTGGAGGACAGGATTAGAATTTGAAATGCCCTTGATAAATTGGAGGATTGGTCTGAAATCAGCAGATGAAAATCAATAAAAACAAATGCAAAGTACTACACTTAGGAATGAAAAATCAAATGCATAACTACAAAATGGGGAATAACTAGCTAGGCAATAGTACTGCTGGAAAGGATCTGGGGATTATAGTGAATCACAAAGTGAATGTGTCAACAATATGATGCAGCTACAAAAGAAACTAATATCATACTAGGTTGTTATGACATACGTTGCAACCTTGCGCAGTATCTCTGGGGATACATATTGTATTAAGCTTATGAATGGTTTATGTATCACTGTGGGCCAGGGACTGTATGCAACTTGGGGCAGTGGAGGAGAGTGAGGGGGAATGATACCACAGCTCCTCCAGGAATTAAAAGCAGTGGATGGTGATTTAAGGTGAATCACTCAGGTTGTAAAGACCTCCAGAGAGGTACCATGCCTGGGGACGCTTGCATAAACCGGTTCAAACTAGGTTTTCCAGAGACCAACGGACTAAGAAAGTATGTTTGGCATAAAAAGTCTGCATTTAAACTGACTCAGGGCCTTCTTTTGATGCAGCAAGCAGACAAGTCCTTCTGACCAAAGAGGCAACCCTTCCAGAAGGGCTGGAAGGACTTTGGCTTACTAGGGCCCCCATCAGATTGAGCGGTGACATCTGATAAGCTTTTAGAGTGTGTCATAAATGTACAGTTAAGGGTTAATTCCTTTTTTATCTGTAAAGGGTTAAGAAGCTCACATAACCTAGCTGACACCTGACCAACAGGACTAATAAGGAGACTAAATACTTTCAAATCTGGGAGGGAGGAAAGTCTTTGTCTGTCTGTTGTTGTGTGTGCTTTTGCCGGAGAAGATCAAGGAGGCAAGCCATCTAACTCCATTAAAATTCAAAAGTTTTGGATTTTTTTTAAGCAGAATTTTTTTATTGTTTCTTTAAACTATCAAACACAGCAAGCAGCAAATATTTGGCCACACACTTCTGAAACCCCAAATCATGTTCAGGTTTTGGCAGACTTATTTCAGCTTTTCAATTAAAAAAACCACAACAAATTTTGAAGGAAAGCAGACATTGTCAGTGATTTTTTTCTGCTTTTTAAAAACCCCTAGTTTTCAATCCAAAAAAAGTTTTGACGGAAAATATTTGTCCAACCCTTTTAATGAGCTTTAATGTCTTTTAGCACTAGCTGATGCTGAGAACCAGTGATACCTTGTAAAGGTGACTTGAAAAGAAATTTTCTCAAAACTGGGTTTGTGCTGAGATGCGGAAGGTTTTTAAATGTTTATTTTTCCCAGGGCTGCCTGGGGAGGGAGGGGGGGCAAGTGAGGCAATTTTCCCCGAGCCCTACAGTGGCTCCCAGGAGAATACAGTATTCTATAGTATTGCAACTTTTTTTTATGGAAGGGGCCCCCAAAATTGCTGTGTCCCAGGCCCCCGAATCCTCTGGGCGGCCCTGCCAAGGAACTTTCTTCTTCCCAGTGACCATTTCCTTGACACCCCTATTTCCAAGCTAACCTGACTCTCCTCAAAGGGGAAGATTTCTGCTGTGCTTGCAGTGTGACAATGGTATATTCTGGTGGCACTAAAGCAACGTGACCAAGTCCTTTACCACCAATGCAGTGGCAAATTTGAAGGCAATAAATTCATAGAAAGTCCATGTTCTTTATTTCCATGGGTAAATTTTCAACCCACAAATTTCAAGCCAGCTCAGAATGCATTCATATACTTCCTCCCGCTCTTCATGGCATGTACACCAGTCCTATACAGAAAACACAGCATTTTGTCAGTGTCATTGTAACCAGCCCTCTTTGATATTTTTTTCAGTACACCATATAAAGTGAGACCTGTGGCCACTGGACAGTTATCAGGTAAAACACCTTTATTTTAGCCATATTTACTAAAACACCTTTGACTGAGCTGGTAGTTTGGGATTAAAAAAATCTGGAAAATGTATAACTTGTATGTTCTCTAGCTATAATGCAAAAAAATTGATCTGACATGGCTGTAGCTATGCCATAATCAGGAACTGTGCAAAATATTTAACTCCCAAGTAAAAAGTGGTTAAAATCAGCTGGTATTCAAGTTGGAGACACATCTGTGAACATGTAGCATGGAATTTTCAAAAGTACTCACCATTGGTCTAACTCTGCTCCCACTGAGGTCAAAGCTAAAGGTATCAGGGTATGTCTATACAGCAACTAGACACCCATGGCTGGCCTGTGCCAGCCACTCAGGTTCAGGATGTGGGGCTGTTTCATTGCTGTGTAGATGTCTGGGCTCAGGCTAGAGCCCGGGATCTAGGATCCTGCAAGGTAGGAAAATCAGAAGTGTACAGAGCAATGAAACAGGCCTGCAACCCAAGCCCTGTGAGCCCGACTCAGCTGGCACGGGCCAGCCACAGGTGTCAGGTTGCTGTGTAGACGTACCGTTCCCACTGAGGTCAATAAGGGTAAGGCCATTGCTGATCACTTTTGAAAATCCCATGTGTAGTATTTTGTCAGATTTTTAATTTTTTATGTTTTTTTACCTCTGCAAACATGTCATCAAAGTTGGGCACAACATTTGTACCCTAGGTAGCACTAACAGGCTGAGGAAAGGGTGTTGTTCTTCAAACATTTACTGGGTGCAGGTTCAGTAACTCTAAATAAATGCGACATGACTGAAGAAGCTCTGGGTGGACAACAACATTGCATATACCATGTGTGCTTTCAGGGGCCTGTTCTCCAAAGCAGCTAAGTTGTTCCCTCTCCAAAGGGAACAGAATTGGCACTTTCACTTCAATCTGATCTGCTTCACATTTTCTCTCTGCTTTTGAGCAACATGCTTAGGTCAGCAGCTCCCAGATTTTGGTGTGGGGTGCACAGGAGGTCCACAGAGCACTTGCTTGTGTTCAGCAGGGAGCCGGCTAGTCATGTGATACTGGTTGCTTCTGTCTAGCTGGTTCTCAAGCAGTGGTTCTCAAGCTGTGGGTCGGAATCCCATTGTAATGGGATCGCCAGGGCTGGCGTTAGACTTGCTGGCTAAAGCCCAACCCCCTCCACCCAGGGCCAAAGCACAAGAGCTTCAGCCCCAGGTGGCAGGGCTTAGGTTACAGGCCCCACGCCTGGGGCTGAAGCCCTTGGGCTTCAGCTTTGGTCCTCCTGCCCGAGGCGGTGGGGCTCAGGTGGGCTCAGGCTTCAGTCCCCCCTCCTGGAGTCATGTAGTAATTTTTGTTGTCCGAAGGGGATCGTGGTGCAATTAAGTGTGAGAACCCCTGCTCTAGAGGGATGCTGGCTTTGCACTGCAAAGAAGTGTGCAGAGGCCTGTAAAAGCAGCTGGAAACAAGGAAGAATATTCTGGCCCTAGCTGCATCTGCTAGCTTCCATTGGGAGAGGAATGTCCAGAGGAAAAGGAAATGAGGCAGCCTGGCAGTATGTCCAGGGGAGATGGGAGGGCCAGGCAATTGAGAAGCATGTCCAGAGGGAGGGAACAGGTGACGGAGAAGCATGTGCAAGGGAGCAGGACAAGGGAAAGGAATAGAATAGATTGGAAGGGGGACAGGATTTTATGACAGTAAAGAGACTTAAAAGACTTCACATAGCAGTGACTGCTGAAGACTGAGGAAGGCTATCCAAATGAGAGGAGAGGGGTCCATGTGATAGCAAATGGGAAGGGAGCAAGCCTGTGAGACACTCTTCTTATTAAAATGTGCTCCACACTGAAAAAGTGTCAGAACTTTTGGTTTAGGAGCTAAATACTTGCATTATTAAGTGAGAAGGAAAGGGGTTTTAGGAGGTGTGACCTTCCTTACATACTGACTAGTATCATTGTTTGCTTGCCTTATCTACAAAAAGGGACAGATCCTCATTTGGTGTGCATAAGTATGGCTCTGCAGTCAAGCTACACTGATTTACACTGGCTGAGAATCTGACCCAATGGCTCTGGGTAGCTTGGCTTTATTTACATGAAGCTCACTTTGTATTTTCCAATTTGCCTTTTCACACTTTCTGATAGTCATGTTTTTTTGGCCAGCTGCGGTGGGCGGGGGGACGGGAGGAGGGGAGAATGCTTTGTTTAGAGTACTGCTCATCACTTTAATACTGTCTGTGGCTTCTTGATTCATTTTATGAAGTAGGGATTCCCAAAGATCTAAGCTGAAAAGGGCTGGAAATTCCTGGTGGTTTAGTAGCCAAAGCAGGCAAACAGTTTCTGTTTTGGAAAAAGGAAGCAAGTTGGACTGTATGCAAGGGAATTAATGTTTCTTTCGTTTCTGTTTCTCATTTACATTGGTTGCCATTAATTTTAAACATTCCTGACCTTTTGCAGGGCATAAAAAGAATTGAGAGTGGGAAATTGTTCTTTTTTGTAAAAAAGTTCAGTTCTAGTTCTTTCTTTTTAAACAAACCGGACTGCATGAAAGGAGGATGCAACCACATTCTGCTTTCAAGAGCAACTAGCTGGTAGTCAAATAGATGCCAAAAAAGGGTCACAGCAATTTCCACAAGGGGTGTAGCTAGCACTACTCTTTTCACTGCTCTCTGACATAGCTGGAAAACGGTCAAGTATGGGTAAATGGAGCAAAGAAGAGCATGAAAGATGAGATTGGAAAGTTTGACCCTAAGAAAGGACTATACAAGCAGCAGCTTCACTACAGTGACGCCTGGTCTACACTACAAAGTTAAGTCGACGTAAACCATTTTGCATTGACCTAGTTGCGCATGTGTCTACATTTAAATTTGTGTCCCCCCAATGTAAGCGCCCCGTTACAGCAATGCTGTTACACTGCCTCCCCAAGTGGCATTGAGCTATGGTTGATGTACAGAGGTCAATGCTGTGCAAGCAAAGACACTGAGTTACCTGTGTTGACCCTAGCAGTCCTCCAGCAGCTGTCCCACAATCCCAACATTGACTGCTCTGGTATCTCAGTTGTGAACTCCACTGCCCAGGAGTCACAGAGACCAGAAGGCCCCTCCTTCCTTTTAATGCTCCATGAATATTTAAAATGCCTTTTCCTGATTGTCCAGCCTGGTGAGCACACTTGGAAGCTCTCCACTGTTGTGCACAACTGCCCAGCAGACCATGCTGGCTACATGCTCCAGATGAGCTCCAGCTTGGCATAGACAGGAGATACTGGATCTCCTAGGCCTGTGGCGAGAAAAGGCTGTGCAAGCACAGCTATGGATCTGCCATAGAAATGTGGCCATCTATGAGCAGATTGCAGGGAGGGTTGCAGGAGAAGGTATACGACCGACAGGGACCAGCAGCAGGGCCATGTGAAAGCAAAGGAAATGTGTCAGGCATACCAGAAGGCCAGGGAGGCCAACAGTCAATCCACAGGCCTTCTGATTTTACAAAGAGCTGCATGACATACTTAGAGGAGAACCCACCACCATGGATACCTCCAGAGAACCTGAGCCACAGATCCCTGACCGGAACAGCAAGGAGGATGAGGATGGGAGACAAGCGACCATTAGCCAGGACCTGTTTGAAACTCCAATGCATCTAGTCAGTCCTGGCAATCAAGAACGAGTGAGCCCAGTGGACGGAAGGATCTTCTGGTAAGTGTGTAAATTTATTTCCCATTACAGTGATGGCACCCCCGACTTAACAGGACACATTTATGGATTTTGCATTATTTTACTTGTACTAGAAGAGGTAGCAGTACAAAAAAGAGAAATAATGTTATCTGCTTTTCATTCCCCTGTAGAGTCAGGCAAGATGGGAGCCATGAGGAGAAATTTGTTTATATATATCCTTCTGAGAGATCTCGATGAAAGTTTCATGGAGGTACTTTGCAGTCCCTTCCTGAAGGTTTCTAGGGATGGCAAACTTATTTCTTCCTCTGCGGTAGGACACTTTCCCATGCCAGCCAGCAGTAACTTCAGCAGGCCATTGTAGTACACAGACTAGCAGCATACAGGCCTAAGCGACTTTGGGTCACCAGTAGCAGCTGTGATCTCTGTGTCTTTGTTACCCTCACTAGTGAGATACCGGCTAAAATCACCACAGTCTGTGGAAAATGGTGCCAGTATTCAGTGCCACTGCCCTAGTTTCATGCAACTGAGCAATTTCCCGCCTCATTTCTCAAGCCTTATTCACCACGGCTGGTGCTTAGTGGTGTGTACACATAGGGTGACCAGATGAGAGGAAGAAAATATCGGGACTGGGAGGGGCGGGACTCGCAAAAAAAAAAAAAAAAGCCAAGTGCTGCCGGCAGAGCAGGAGAGAAAAAAACTCAAACGTCTCTTCTGAGCACCCTCAAGCAGAGCCTGCTGCTTCCCCTGCCAAATGTCCCAGCCCAGGAGTAGCAACTCCCCCCCTGGGGCTGCACAGCTGGGGGTTGTTCGGGGCCACAGACACTGTCTGGATGCCCAGTTTCTTTCGGCCTCCCCCGCACGTGTCCTAGCAGCTTGACCCGAGGCCTCTCTTCGTTCTGCTTTCGCCGGCTCAGCCCAGCGCCTGGCCCTCAGGCAGCCTGGCCGGACCCATCCCTGACGCGAAGCGGACATGTGGTTCCCACAGGGCTTCTCCGGGGTCCGCCCCCCAGAGCTCTCCGCGATTCACCGCCCCGGGGCTCTGCCGCGGCCTCACGCCCTGGGGAGCCAGTGACGTTACTGCGGGGCTCTGCTATGGCCCCGCGCTGCGCCCGGGAGCCACCGGAGCCCAGCCGGCCCTGCCCCACGCCCCCCCCCCCCCCCATGGCACGCAATGCTCTTGGCAAAGTCCTACGAGCGGGGTGGGGGAACCGGCGGCTCCCCTCCAGCCACGGTGTCACTTCCGACCGAGTGGCCAGTAATAACCCCTTCCAGATCCGGCGGGGGAGGCTGGCTCATGCCGGCTGAGCAGGAGAGAGAGGAAAAAAAAAAAAAAGCCGAGTGCTGCCGGCAAAGCAAATATCGGGACAAAGTGCGTCCCGACCAAAGATCGGTCAGGACACGGGACAAACACTTAAATATCGGGATGGTCCCGATTTTATCGGGACATCTGGTCACCCTACGTACACAAGCACTCCAAAGCAGAAGTATCAATAGGCATGGCTTGTTTAAAACTTTGGGGGAGCAAGGGTTCTGAGTTCTGAACCTTAACTTTTGCTTTCTGTTGTGATTATACTGACAAGGGTACCTTTGTGTTTTATCTGTAGCTGCTGCTCTTGCAGCCTTGAGGGGTTCCCCCTTCACACCCATGGAATGCCTCAACCAGATAAGGAGGAAAAAGAAGAGGACTTGGGATGACATGTTCAGTGAGATCCTACAAGCCAGTGCTGCATAAAGTTGGGAGCAGACGGCCTGGAAGGTGAACATTGCAGACAGCCTGGAGAAAGAAAGTGTGGACAGGAGAAAGGCCCAGGATTCCCGGCAGGAAAAGGAAAGGGAGATGCATCAGGACATAATGGGGCTTTTCTGGCAGCAAACACAGATGCTGCAGACTCTTGTGGATCTACGGGTTCAACAATTCTGGGGCTATGTCCCTTTGCAGTCCATGGCGAACTCCGTTACAGCACTTCCCTGCAGCCCCACCCCCCCACCCCCCCCCGCCAACATTCCACATGGCACCGGGGACTACAGCTCTACCACCCCGGGGGATGTTAAGGACAACCATTGCTTCACATGCACTGACCTGTGAAAGCCACGGTAGCTGTATGTGTAGCATAAATGGATATGAATGTTCTTTCCCCTTGATACATTCTGTTCTATTAATTTATTAAAGTTTTGAGTGTATTTGCTTTTAAATTGCACAGATTTTTCTCTGCACTAGTTTTGTTACTGAATAAAATTCAGTTATTTGGAACATCTTCATCAGTTCATAACATACGCTGCAGAATGCCTAGCAGTTCTGAAAGCACCCACTTATTACTTGTTTCTGCATAGTGTGACACAACTCACAGGATCAGTGACAAACATGCACAGTGTAATAATCATAAATGTACAGCAAGCAGCACAAAATGAATAGGTACATTGACAGTGTTATATGTATAGATGTACACCAAGCGTCACACAATTCCTAACAGGCCCCCACACAATAGGGCCAGGTAGAGCACAGCTCACCACACCATGTTACTGTGGCTCACTGATAAAAAAGTGCTCTTTCAAAGCCTCCCTGAGCCATATAGCTCCACCTTGAGATCTTCTAATAGCCCTTGTGTCTGGCTGTTTAAACTCAGCAGACAGCTGTTTCACCCTCCACTCCAGCAGCATTTTCCCCCTTTGCTTCACAGCTATTATGCAGGGCACAGTAGGCAGCTATAACGGTTGGGATGTTTTTCTCACTGAAATCCAAACTTGTGAGTAAACAACCCCAACAACCCCTGAATCTACCAAAAGCACATTCAACTGTCATTCTGCACCTGCTGAGCCAGTAGTTGTGCATCAGTACAAGCACTCCTGGTGATTACCACACAGTGCCAATGCATGGTGACAAGTATGCATGCACAAGTGTATACTAACAGCATCAGCTTTATTCTGACATAACTTGCATCAGCCAAAGTTTGTAGTGTAGACATGGTGTAAACGTGTGATGCACAGGAGTACTGGTAAGAGGTCAGTCTTTGTCCTGGCCATAGTCACATGGGTCAGGACTGCAGAAGATTACCCCAGTCACATGATAGGGGCATCCTCCATTAACTCCAGTAGGTACTGTTCTATCACAAGTGGCTTAGATTTCTGCAATGTGAAGACAGCAGTCTCATTCCTGAAGTTAAAATGGTCTTAGGACTCACAGTTTCATGACCGTAGTGTTGTGCAACAACTAAAGTTCAAGCACTTCGTAATATGATAGATGCCTGTTAAATTATGCTGAAGAGCAAATCCTACAGAATTTTGACCCTTGAGGAAAACAATAAAACTAAATTCCTCTAGCATTTTATTTTTGAGGCCTCTGCTCTGTCATTGCTTAGCTGCACCGAATTCACCTCTGAGCTTTTCGTAGTGCCACTGTCACTAGCTCAGTCAGACAGGTCCTTGGGAAAAGGGTAACAAAGTAACCACATGCCAAATTTGGACTGCATATTGAAATGAAAAGAGGTTAGTAGCCTCTTTGTCTTATCAACTGAGATGAGATCTAGACCAACACACAGGGCAATCAGTGCCTTTTACCACTTCTTTCTACAGAGCCTCAGCATTAGGAACAGTTACCAGTGCATTTCATAGTCTGTTGACCAGACAAAGGGCGAAGAATGCATCTTTGCCTCCAACTTCAGTTGCCCTTTATTTGCCTTTTCAATTAGCTTGTTATCAACCACTCATATGGAAGAAAGCCCATGATCTCTCCCCTGAGATACCAGTATGAATCGGAAGAGTTGGATCTACATAAATTAATGTAGCTGCCTGGTAGGAGACTTGTGTGCAAATCTATTTATATACCTGCCTTGCTGATTGATGAGCCCATTGATGATATATAAGTGAGACCCACAGATTTTTTTGAATGGTTATATAGACACTATCTTCCTTGTACCTATTTGTTATTTGTGAAATGACAGAAACTTGTCACAATGCCTGAATCTACATATATGATGATCTATTTTCATTTAGGAGCCAAGATAACTCTTAAAACTTATGCAAGAGCGTGACATGCTCGTTCTAAACAATGTCTTCAGGAAAAAGATCCCCATCCTGCAAAGCTTTTTCCTACATAACTTACTCACACAAGTAGCTTGTGGGCTGGACTCTGATCTCGGGTATGCCAGTGTAAATCCAACAGCAGCTACTGTAACTTGCAAAGAGATTACTCACCCGAGTAAGGGTTTGCAAGTTTCAGCCCTAATGAACTTGTAGAGCAATCTTAGATGATTAACTGCAATGGATTTGGGGTCAGAATTTCGTTTTGTGACAAATTTCAAGGTTTCGGAATTTGTTTTTGTTCTGCAGTGGAACAAAATTATGACCTTTTAATAATTTTCAGAGAGGCAGCGCAAGAGACCCTTAGCAAGAGCAAGAGAATAGCCTAGTGGTTAGGGTCCTCTCCTGGGATGTGGGAGATGCAGGTTTAAGCCTGTGTTCTGCCTGAGTTCTCTGGTCCTGTGATTATTAATTATTTCTGCAAAGTCCAATAGAAGAAATTGAGACTCTATAGTCCAGAGGTTGGGGGACTTAGCTGGAATGTGGGAGGCATCTCTACCTCAGAACAGGCACTTGAACCTGGGTCTTCCACATCCCAAGTGAGGGCCCTAATCAATTGACTATTATGCAGAGGTCTCTTTTGTTCCCAGAAATTCCAGCTTAGACCTCAGCAACATTCCCATCCAAAGGTTTGCAAAACCAATACACTTCCATGGAAAGTTTTGGTTTTGATGAATTGGCATTTTCCAATGAAAAAACATTTTGTCAAAAATTTCCCAACCAGCTCTCATTGTGCCCATTTCTAAGGCTTTTGTTCTTCGGATCTTTTACATTTGGAAGGACTAGCCTCCTTATCAAAACAAAATGCTTAGAGATAAATCCTGACTGTGAGCTGGGCAGAGGCACAAGCTCGGGTAGGTGTGTTGAGGATGGGACCATGGGACAGAAATTATCCAGCCTGATTCTGCTCCTTAGGGCGAGATTATCACAGGCCTTGCTTGGCCACCTAGGGAAGTGTGGTGCGGTAAGCCAGCCAGTCTGCCCCCCCACCCCCTGCTGTGACCTGCTCAGATTGCAATTCTGACTGTTTTTCAGGGGAACAGGACCGAATTGCCTGCTGCTCCTCCCACCCCATGAGCAAGTCAGTGGGAAGGGGTGGGAAGTGGTAAAATCCCTGCTTCTGCCTCCCCATACCTGTAGGCTGTAATAGCTGTCTGGGGCCAGAGGGAGGAATAAGGCCCTCCACAAATAGGCTATGTCTAACTACCGCAGGATTGATGCTGCTGTGATCGATGCACCGGGGGGCGATTTAGCGGGTCTAGAGAAGACCTGCTAAATCGATGGCAGAGTGACCGAGTGCGGTGTAGACACCCCAGTAAGTCAACTTAAGCTACGTCGACTCCAGCTACGTTATTCATGTAACTGGAGTAGCGTAATTTAGGTCAATTTACTGCGGTAGTGTAGACATAACCATAGAGCAAAGTAACTTACTCCTCCTTCACCAGAGCAAGGGGTGAAGCAGGGGAGGGATTGTAACTCGACATTCAAAGGAAGGCCCCGAGGGGTTATTGGGATATGAGCCCACCTATTTTAGTGTGTGTGTAACCTAATCAGCCCAGCATATACCTGTCCCACTCTAATTTCTCCTGATTCTGGCAGGAAAAATCTGTGCATGGCAGCCATCTGGCACAGTACACATGACAAAGAAAGTGCTTTTACAGCATTGGTATGCACCTGTTTTCTGGCCAAACCTGAAGACTGCTGGAATTTGGCCTTTAAAGAAAAAGAGCAAAATCCTCCTCTCTGATCTTATATTGCAGATCTCATATCTGTGCTGTGGAAGCACTGCTGAGTATCATGCCCTCATTTAGGGATGAATTCCCATTGTCGTCCTACAAGAAACCTTGCCAAGAGTTCTACACAGAGCAAGTGAAGAATAGGCAACAGATAGCTGCAGGAAGAGCTGAATTTTGCCTGTAAACTGTGCAGCACTAGTTTACTGCAGTATCATTGGGTGGGTGTAAACCTTCTGATTTTCACTTGCAAAATGCTGGGGAGCAAAACTGAAGTCCTTTGTAAATTATTTTGTCTTGCAAAACCATCTCCACTTTTGTAAATGTGAATTTCAGAACGAAGATGACAATTACATTTCATGTTTGTGTTCCAGTAGGAGCTAGAGGCCCTAATGAAGCCTGGGACACCATTGTGCTATGCAGTGTGCATGCATGTAAGGTCAGATTGTGATATCCTGATGCACATTGAGTTACACCAGGAGTTGCAATGAAATCAATGAGATTACTGATGGCATAAAGCAGTACTCAGCATGAGCAGAGAGATTGCAATCTGGCCCATAGTAAGAGCCATGCCCTGCCCCAAAGAGCTCAATAGACACAACAAACAGAGGATAGGAGAATGGGAGGATTATTATTATCCTCATTTTACAGATGGGAAACTGAGGCACAGAAGTGCAGATCCTCAAAGGTTTTTAGGCATCTAATGCCCATTGATTTCAATGGGAGCTAGAGTCTTAAATGCCTTTGAGGATTATAAATGGTGTCTGCATAAATCTCAAATATTTTTGCCACAAGCAGTTATAGCATTCTTGATTAAAATGTTGAAAAGAAAAGGTGCTTTGTCTCTTTAAGATGAGAGGAAGTGCCGTTGTTAGTCATATATCTTTACTGCACTCTAGGGTTATAAAAACATACATTTTTATTTTGAAAGTCATTTATTACATCTATAAACATAACATTGTAGTTGACTGTTCCCTGGATTAGAATGCCCTGGTACTTTTAGTGAGTTTTGACAGGCGGAAGGAGTGAAAGTAGAACATCTAGTTTTGTTACTGAGTTGGTCTTTAAAAGCAACTTGTCACTCTCTTGTATGCTACAGCCATTGAGACCGATCTGAGAGGCGTTGAATTCAGGGTACACGGGTTTCTGTGTTTATTCTTACTGCTGGACTTGTAGCATTCCAGGCATTGTATACGGTAAGCAGAGATTAAGCTTTCCTGGTATTTTAAATAAGTATTATTTGTTTTGTTTCAGCTCTTTGATTTTCAAAAGCAGTTTAAAACCCTTTCTAAGATAACTGAAAACTATTCCCTGTAATGGAACAAATCTTTTTATTTGCTCTTCGGGTCACTGTCACTGAATCTGGGAATCGAATAAAATAAAAACACAATAGAGCATGAATTAGATCCTAGACTTTCAGAATACTATGTGCTTGTCCCATTTTAGAGTCACAATCATGTAATAATCAAATCATTTGGAAAATAAAAGCAAATGTTCCTGACAAGTATTACTGATCTCTCTCATAATTAACTGTAATATTTTGAAGAGTAGCGTAATAATAATGGGTGCTCTCAAAGGAAACAGAAGCTGTTGTAAAGAAATATTTTAAATGTTTGGTATCTATTTCTTACATGTGTACACAACTGATTCTTTTCCAAAACGTATTTTGCATTGTGTATGTTATATTCATGATACATTTTGATATATCAGAAAAGTACAAGAGGCAGCTGTTAGAAATGCCAATATGTTGTTTATGCTTAAGGTATAAATGTGTGTGTGCCAATATATTAAAAAATATATTTAAAACATATGAGAGAATATAAAATGTTTATCTTGCATTTCCAGGAGAGATTGAGAGAAATATAGCACAGGGGTCGGCAACCTCTGGCACATGACTCACCAGGGTAAGCACACTGGCGGGCTGGGCCAGTTTGTTAACCTGCCGAGTTGGCAGGTTCGTCCGATCGCGGCTCCCACTGGCCGTGGTTCGCCATCCTAGGCCAATGGGGGCGGCGGAAAGCCGCAGCCAGCACATCCCTCAGCCGCACCACTTCCCACAGCCCCCATTGGCCTGGGACGGCGAACCGTGGCCAGTGGGAGCCGCGATCGGACAAACCTGCCGACGCGGCAGGTAAACAAACTGGCCCAGCCCGCCAGGGTGCTTACCCTGGTGAGCCGCGTGCCAGAGGCTGCCGACCCCTGATATAGCATATTGCTACTGGACTTCATTTGTGGAAGACGGGATTATATTAGCACCATTTTGTCATTTTACTTTTTTAAAACTAACTAAAAGAACCTATTTCTTAAAATCTAGCTTCTTGTTTAAGAAGCACTTGCTGTTTCAAACACTAATTGCATGGTCTTGTGGTTAATCTCAGCAAAGAGTCTGGGAATTTACTAGATAAAGGAGACCTGAACTACTCTGCTGAGCAAGTTTAATTGACACAGCTGCTGGAGACAGAGAGCTGTCTACACTAGGACTTCCAAAGTTGCTAACAGTGCAGCTGAACCAGTGCTGGCAATGGTGGGATTTTTACATTTTAATTCCCTACTGTAGACAAGGCTGCGGAGATGGGTTAGGTTTGATTTTTCAGGGGAAAGTACTTGGGAAGTTTGTACTGCAAATGCCAATGCTCTCCCTGTCCTATGGATACTCAGAGGACTCCGTTCTCCAGAGCTGTGAACCTGGCACTTCATATTAGCACTTCATGCACTTACATTTTTTAAAGGTTAGCACTTTTTAAAGTATACTAAGGATTTTTTAAAGAAAGACTGTTTTTTTTTAAATAAATCAATTAATATATTACCATATAATATAAATTTAGTGGCCTGATCCTGCCATCCTTATGTAGGCAAGATTCCCATCACTCCATTAGGAGCTTTTCCTGTGTAGAGACTACTCCTGGGTGAATTCTGCACCACTGCGTACACACAGAATTCGTGTGTGGTGCAGAATATTTTTTTCTCAGCAGAAAACATTCTGCCAAGAAGTGCTGCAGTTATGCCTTTCACCCGCTAGGGGCCACTGTGTGCCAGAACAGAGAGCAGCCACTCTGAGGTGGGAGCAGCCCCAACTGCGGATAGGGAAAAGAAGAGGCTGCGTTCCTCACAGTGTGCTGTCCAGGGGGGCAGGTCAGGAGGCAAGGGGTATGGAGGAATGGATAGGGTGTGGCACATGGAGCTGCTGGGGTGTCACAGATTGGGGTTCAGAAGGGCTAGTGGGGGGCATAGACTGGGGTGGGGGCTGAATAAGGATGGGGGTACAGGAACATATGGGGCAGAGGGAGAGAGCTGCAGAGACATGGCGGGGGGAGCTGGCTGAGTGCGGGTGCAGGGACACATGCAGACAGGGGCAGATGTGCCTGAATGAATAAGAGAAGATAGGAGTCAGCCAGGGTCTGCATGGGGAACGCTCCCTAACAATCCCTCCCGCACAAAAAAAACCTGTTCCATACTTCTCCCACCCACACCCAACAACCCTCCAAGTTCACACCCAGCCTCCTCCTTCTCCAGCACTTACTTCCCTCTCCCTCAGCTCCCCCAAACCTTTGCACTGCTTCTGAGGAGTGTGGGAAATACGTTTCTGTATTGTAGTTTAAATTAATTATTACTCAGAGTTCTGTATTAATTTGCCTAGTAATGAATCTATTTGTCAGAAAGCATTTCCTGAATAATTTTTGTTATCTGTATTGTTACAGACATATTTGCTGACAGGCATTCTGAAATAAATTACCAAAATAATTGAAACTGGCATGATTATATCGTGTTATTTTGACAAATAAAATATGCAGAATTTTAAAATATTGTGTGCAGAATTTTTAATTTTTTTGGCAGAGAATGCACCCAGGAGTAAGACTTCAGGATTATGCACTTATCTGCTTTATCCTAAGGATGCTTGTGCAGTACAAGGCAAGTTGCTCACTGCAACTTTGCTGTCCTGCTGCATTATCAATGATTTAGAGCACAGCTCTGTGACTGGGATTTTACTTGAAAATACTGATACTATGATTGGTCCTTGACTGGGGCTGCTGGGCCCTATGATAATACAAGGAATAAATTATTGCCTGTAGCATATTGGTAAAGCAGAATGTATGGACTAGTGAGGTGGTCTCTACTGCAGGTGGGATGCATAAATGTTAATGATTCTTACTTAAGTCCATGCTTGAATTGGGAAGAAGGCATAAGCCATGTGCACAGAGGTAAAAATTAAAGCATGAGTAGAAAAATCTAATGTAGAAGTAGGTTATCTCCCAAGCAATGTCAACAACAAATACATCTTCCTTGTTTACTTTTTAGATTTATCTCACTTAATCCAAAACTTTGGACACATTTGTGTTTAATATTATTTCAAATGCTCCATCTTACTTTAATTTGCATTTGCACCACAGACTCTTATCCAGTCAAAGTTCTTTCTTTTTCATATATATTTATAGTTTTACTGAATGTCAGTAAATACAGCCTAAAAACCAAACCAAATGCCGGCAAAGGATATCAGGGCTAGTGAGGATCATAACATTTCTGACAAAAGAGTTAAGGGGTACCATTTTTAATAGTACACATTACATGCATCCGACGAAGTGGGCATTCACCCACGAAAGCTTATGCTCCAATACATCTGTTAGTCTTAAAGGTGCCACAGGACTCTCTGTTGCTTTTTACAGATCCAGACTAACACCGCTACCCCTCTGACAATAGTACCTAAGTTACTTTTGAAAATGATGCTTAGACGCATAAGTCATTTAAATGCTTTAAAAATGTTTACCCAAGATTTCCTTTTAGAATTATAGGCCTGTTCTACTTTAAAATGTCTATTGCTGATTCCTTCTCTATTGGTTACATTACATTTGGCTAAATAGCGCAAAACTAAGAGTTTGGGACAGATCCTCAATTGGTGTAAACTGTCATAGGTCCATTGATTTCTATGGAGCTATGACACTTTATATCAGCTGAGGATCTACCCTTAGACATTTATATAATGTCTGTGTATGTATATGTGCATGTGTGGGTGTACATATAGATGATAGAGATAAATGATAGATCTATGTGTGTAGATATAGGTGATGGATATAGCTTCTGCAGCTATACTGGGGAGGATATAATTTGGCTGTCACTTTTCAGGCTTCAGGGCATAAGTATAAATAAAAAATAATGTCCCTATAGTATGGCATTTCATAACTAGAGCAGTTACCCACTGTCAGAAATAAAAAGGATACTAGACAAGTTGGATCAAGGGTCTTCCCCAGTATGGTAGTTCTTAGTTGTTATTGCAAGGATTATTTACTGGAAACTGTCAAAGGCAAGTATATCCTGAATGTCTTTCATTCTGTCAAACATCAGCGTCCTGGAAAGTTGCTCCTTACTTATCTGTCTTAAGGTTTGCTATCATGTCAACCACCGCAGTACTAAGCATTGTAAAGCCAAGGTATAGTGTGAACCTTTCCTATGTGTCTAAAGTGTACTTGCTGTAGTTGTCTTGTCATAAAGAACAGTAAAGGGCTAGAATTCTCTCCTGTATTGTTTTCCTGCCAGCAATGTGGTTTACTTGTGAACATGGACACCACTTCTGTAGGTTTTAGGCTGTTTTTTAATATGTACAAAATCAAGGAATTTTACTTGCTGTTTTCTAGCTACCTGATAAAATCACTCAGTGCTGTCTAGGGTTGCCAACTTTTTACTCGCACAAAACCAAACACCCTAGCCCCACCCCTTTCCCAGGCCCCGGCCCCGCTCACTACATTCCCCCTCTCTCAGTGGCTCACTCTCCTCCACCCTCACTCACTTTCACTGGGCTGGGGCAGGAGGTTGGTTTGTGGGAGGGGGTGAAGGCTCTGGCTGGGGGGTGAGAGCTCTGGGTGGGGCTGGGGATGAGGGGCTTGGGGTGCAGGAGGGGGCTCCAGGCTGGGGCCGAGGGATTTGGAGTGTGGGAGGGGGCTGTCGGTTGAGGCAAGGGGTTGGGGTGCAGGAGGGGGTGAGGGCTCTGGCTGGGGGTGCAGGCTCTGGGGTGGGGCTGTGGATGAGGGGTTCAGGTTGTGGGAGGGGGCTCTGGGCTGGGGCATGGGGTTGGGGTTCAGGGTGTGGCGGGGCTCTGTGTTGGGGCAGAAGGTTGAGGGAGCTGTGGGTTTGGGGGGGCTTAGGGCTGGGGTAGGGGCTTAGGGTTCGGGGTTGGGGCACGGGCTTACCTCAGGTGGCTCCAAGTCAGTGGCGCAGCGGGGCTAAGGCAGGCTCCCTGCCTGTCCTGGCTTCATGCTGCGCTGCACCCCAGAAGCAGCCAGGAGGTCCGGGTCCTAGGTGGGAGGGCCAGGAGGCGCCACACACTGCTCTCGCCTGCAGGCACCACCCCTCCGTTCTATTGGCCATGGTTCCCAGCCAATGGGAGTGCGGAGTTAGTGTTCAGGGCGGGGGCAGCACGCTGAGCCCCCTGGCCGACCAGCCTAGGAGCCGGACCTGCTGGCCGTTTGCGGGGTGCAACACTGAGCCAGGACAGGTAGGGACTAGCCTGCCTTAGCCCCGCAGCACCATCAATTGGACTTTTAATGGCCCGGTCGGCGGTGCTGACCAGAGCCACCAGGGTCCCTTTTCGATCGGGCATTCTGGTCGAAATCCGGATGCCTGGCAACCCTAGTGCTATCCTATCATTTATAGCTTGACTTCCTTTTCAATGTCATGTGTTGGGCCCGCTAGAAAATTAAAATGGGATTCTTGGAGTAAAGCTAATAGAGTAAGTTAATATACTGACTGGCCTTTCTTGTTTGGGGACCTGAATTTTAATCCTAGTTTGGATTACAAAGGCAAATGAATATGGTGGTCTCCTCTCCTCCTGCAGACAAGTTTAAAAACAAAACCACTGCAGAACTGGCAGTCTCTGGGGAAGTAAGTAAAAGAGATTTGCAGGTTAGGCATGAGGTACATTTATGTGCTGTGTGGGAGAAATTTTCACAACAGCTGTTTGCACTCTACCTGATTTAAGATCATACTACTAGTCTCTAACTTTCATGAGCACTAAATTTACCTGAAAATTTTTAAAGAAAAAACAAACAAACTAGAGGATCTAGTGGTTTCCTAGGTCTCCAGAAAGGTCAAGATTTTATATTTCCTGTAATGCAGTTTATTTCCACATTGTAGTTAAGCACAATGGAGGACAGGGAGTAGGCCAATATCTGGGGAGTGTTTTTGCAGGCAGTGGGTGAAATGAACTACAGACTCCACAGTCAACCAGCCAGCTCCGACTCTGCAAAATCACCTTATTTAGCAATGGTGTGTTATGCCCTTGTAAAGAAGACACTTCTGATACTATTACCTACCCTAGAATACAACACGGTTATGGAATGACAGTTCCTAGATTTAAGAAGTACTGAACTTTTCTGCTTTTTACAGTCAGTGCCAAAGATAGGACTACAGCGTGATCCCAAGCTGTGCTTTAGCCACGTTGGGGCATTAACATGTTGTTACTGGGTTCTTCAGATGGTGTGTTTATAGTGTAAATGCAACCTGTGTGAACCAGAAGGAGGAAAGTGGGCCACGATTTTCAAAAGCGATTAGTGATTTTGGGTGCCTCCAGTTTTGGGTGTCCACTCTGAGACACCTGAAAGGGGCCTAATCATCAGAGGATAGGTGCAGAATTCTTTCTGGAAATCAGATATTTTTCAGATATCTCAAGTTGGGTGTCCAAAATGACCAGCCTTTCTTGAAAACCTTGGCTGTAATCTGTAGCCAGGGGACATGAGACTGGTAGAACCAAGGAAGTAGCAAGTACAGTGAAAGGTACCATCACTGGCATATCTACGTTCCAAAATGAATGGTTACATTCAAGGCACCAGAATAGCTGCTTTGCTATATGTTTCTTTGATGCAGACCCACAGCGAAAACAGGACAGACACGTGGCTGGATTTTAAGCTGAAGGCTACAAATCTTATTAAACTTTAACACAGGGGAGGGATGCTACCCACCATCACCCCTGCTTGCCTATACCAGGCATTTAGTTGATTCCAGTGCAAGATTTCCAGGGCTCCTACCACATCACTCATAACTCAGCATAGGCACTCCTCAGCCTACCCCCCGGGACTCAGCTCATTCTGAGTCCCAGCACAATGTACCCCCACAAGGGGAACACAGGGTGCAGCAGGGTGGGGACTCTGCCCGCAATGGCCCCAAGGTCTCACTTTGTCCCAAAAACCCATCGCCAAAATCCTAGGTCTCTTATCTCTGGGAACTGTTCGTTTTATCCTTGTAACCATGCTGGAAACCAGCTGCAAATTGTGACGAATCAACAACTCAATCAAAGTACCCCTGTTAGGTACCAAATGCATTCCTACTTAATCCACTGTGGCTTGAAGGTGCTGCAAAGAAGGCAAAAAATTCTCTGGTCCTCTGCTAGTTGGCCCCTGGGAGAAAAAAAAAATCTTTCCTGACCCCTCTAAACAGATGATCAGCTCACAGGCCAGGTTCCCATTCCTAGTTCTGGGTGGATAGCGTGGGGCTGCAGGAATGAAGTCCCATGGCTCCCCATTCCAGGTTAAATCCTGGGAGCTGGGGAATGCTAGCCAATCAGCACCCTTTCCCCCTCCAACTGGCCAATATGTGCTAGAGACTCCCAAGGGAGAGGTCCTTCAGTGAGTAGCTCCTTACCTCCCTGCTGGGACTGTCCCCCTTCACTGATGGCTCCATCAAGTTCCCCCACATGTTGCAGCAGGTGGGTGGCATTTGCCAAGCCCTAAAGTTGAAGTAATGCATACAGTGTCAGACTTCACCGCTTTCTCTTTCTGTGTCGTGTACTATGTTTTCCCATTATTTTGTTTTTTAGAGAAAGAGGAATTGTTCCAGAGTGTACTGACGCAGGTTGCTGAACAATTCTCAAGGTAAAAACTTTACATCATTGTTATGAATGCAAAGTTCTATTTCTTTTATTGAGACCGGCTGAGGCTTTCAAAGGGAGCTAAAGAAGTGAGGCACCCAACTTCCACAGGAATTCAAAGTGAGTTGGGCACTTCACGCCCTTCGAACTCTTGACAATTCCAGCCTTACTGCCGGACTCAGCCCATACAACTCCCATTGACTGCAACGAGGAGATGCACAAGGCTTATGCCAAGATGGAATTTGGACAGTATTTGCACAAGAAAAGAAAGGTTACTTGATTTAATTGTGCTTCCATCATCGTATTGGCAGCAAAAAAAGTGCATCTTTGTTTAGGTTTGTAGGCTCAGCATTTGTTTATCAATTTTAATGTGCACATTTTTCTTCCCTCAGATAACAATTCTGAATGTTTTTACGGATGCTTATTTTATCCTCACTGGCTTCAGTAAGAAGGATCAATTCTGTTATATCTCTGTAAGCCACCAATATGATTGAAAGAAAAAAGAGCTTCAAAGGTGTACAAATACCTGTATGCTGGCCTTGAAGCACCATCAATTTAGTTTTGCTTCCCTAAAGGGCATGATAACAAGTATCTGCTGAAAGATGGGGTGATGACTTCATTCTCTCAGAGCCAAAACAATAGCATTCTCTTTTAATTTTCATGGACTCTCTATAGCCTTTGAATGTGCACATCTTTCTTCAAGGTTGTACATTCAGCACAGATTTTGCTGTTCTTTACTTGATATTAAATGTCATTCCTTGGTCCTTTGAAACTGGTGTGCGGTTTCTAGTACAAAATCTTTTCTTTATTGTATACATATAGATACAAATGTATATTTCATATCTGATTTTTTCCCCAGGGTGTTTAAAATCAATGAACTGAAAACTGAAGTAGCAAATCACTTGGCAATGCTGGAGAAAAAAGTTGAACGTAAGTGTCCTTTATTTTTTAACAAAATTAGGAATTACTATATATAAAATCAACATCTGTTTAATTATAATACAAGGGACTGGTAGCATTGCCCATTATTCAAGTCTCCTGACACTTCTCATTATATCACCCTGTTTTCAATTACCTACAACTTGACAAGACTTCAGATATTTGGGCTGAAATTTTCCATGCTGGGTCTTTGCCTGAGGCTGAATTGTTCTGGAAAATTTTAGCCAAAAAAGTTCATTCATTTCCAAGAAGAAGGCTAGGGGAAAATATGGTGTTTTGTCCACGTTAAAAAATTCTGATGACCTTTTCTTTGACAAACTCTGGCGCCCCTATGCTTTGGAGAAGGGACTTGAAAGTTGGCAAGGGAGGTGGTCTTTAACATTTATAAATATATATATAGATATATATTTAAAAAAATTATTTAATACAATTTTATTTAAATGTATGGCAGGATGTGCCTTTTTCTGTCCCTATGAATATTTGCCCAAATTTGGACAAGTAATAAGCCTTTGAAAAATCAAAGTTTGCACATGCTCAGTAGAGACTGCTTCAATTTTAGCTGCTAAATTCCCCAAATATCCCATCTGTACTGAGCACGCTCCAGTCCAGTAATTAGCAGGATTTTCTGTACAATTGTAGTTCTGAGCTGCCATGGGCCAGAGCACAGCCAGACATTGAAACTGAGGGCAGACAGCTTGTCTCTCCACGCCCTTCTGCTGCTGATGACAAGGTAGCGTGTAGGAAGAAGCTGCCTAATTTGAATGCAGAGGGGACAAGAGCCTCACCTGCAGGGGAGGCAGAGGGAGCAGATGTTGACAAGGAGCCTGTGGGAAGACTGGGGCTGTTGACTGGCAGGGGGAAGAGGGAAACGGAGACTGGAAGTTGAGAGGGGGACTGATGGCTAGGGAGGGAAACAGGAGGGTACTGGGAGCCAGCAGATTTAGGGGCTGCTGAGATTGGAAGAGAAGCTGGGGCGGGGGGACTGGATGGACAAGGAGACTGGGCCTGAGAACCAATGGAACCAGGCTAAGGAGATGTGGGAGGAGGGGAGACAGATCTGACAATGAACTGGGCTATGGAGGAGAACTGGGAGTGGCCCCGGGAGTGGGGGAGAGACTGGTACAGGGAGTCCAAAGAGTTGAGACTTGGAGTCGCTAGGCAAGGAGACTGGGCCTGGGAGGAGAAGCTGGAGGGGTGGAGGCTGGGATGGGAATGAGGAGCAAGGGATGGGGAAGAGAGGGCTGGGACAGGGACATGTTGGAGGGGATGGGGTAGAAGGGTCATGTTTATGGGGGGACGGACATAAGTCTGTGCTCACCACAGCACACTCCCGTCCAGAGCCTGACATGGAACCAAGGATTCCTGAGTCTCACCTTTCCTCTTCTGTCAGCAAATATCTGTGAAACCCACTGGCAAAGTGTCCTGTTCCCCTCTTCTGCTGGTCCACATGGAAGATGACAACCTACTACTATTGGTTAGTCTATCAACTCAAGTGGCAGAGTTCTGTGAGGTGGATCTAAAGGTTCCAATCCTGCTAATGACCCATGTTGGTGTCAATAAGATGCCACATGATGGAATTTCTGTTTTTTCTGTTGGCTTTTTTAAAAACCTAGGAAATTACACACACACAAAACTGCGTTAGCAGAACAATATAAGGTTGCAAAATCAAGCACTCAAAAGTTAGGAAATGCCAGAATTAAGGTGGCTTGTGCTACCTTAATTCAGCCCCCTTATGTGTATGCGTTATGATACAGTCCTTAATTACATGATCACATTTTATTTTTTTTCTGCAGGACCCCTGCCTCATTTAGTACATGGGATAAACCTGCTCTGGAGAGGAATCAGGGCTGTGTAGTAAAAGAAAATGTTGTCCGTTGGACGTCTGCTTTATTTGTTACAGTAGTTGGAAGGTTTGTAGTGAATGAGGCAGGGGACTGCAGGAAGAGGAAGGATGGTTTCGTGGTTACAGTAGTTGAATGCTGGCTTGGAGAATTAGATTCTGTCCCTGCCTCTGCCACAGAGCTCCTATGAGATGCTGAGCAAGTCCCTTAAACCACACTTTTCAAAGGTGGTCACCAATAGTGTGTCCCTCCTTTTCTGGATTCCGGACTTGAGACCTTGGGATCTGATTTACAGAAGTGCTGAGAATTCAGAGCTGCAACAGCAGTCAATGGGAGGTGTGAGGTGAACATATAAAGTGGTATAGAATGCTAAGCACTCTGAAAAATGAGGTCCTGGGCATCTCAAACTGGGCACCGAAACGTAGTGGACCTTAATGAAACTTTTTACCTTAATCTTGCTGTGCTTCCGTTCTCCATCTGTAAAATGGAGATAATAATATCCCACTCTCTCACCTTACAGGCGATTGGGAAGATAAAGTAATGTTTGTGAAGCACTCAGATAACCTAGTGATGAGTGTGAAAACCAATGAGGAAATTAATAATTGTATATTCAGAGCAGGGTTTAAATAATGTGCAGTAAATCAGGCCTGGGGCCACATATTGAACAATGAAAAGAAAACAAAATATCGAATAGCTGCTCATTAAATGAGCACTGCCCATCCTGTGCACTAAACGAGGAAGAGCACCTGTGGAAAAAATAGTATGTGATCATGTAATTGAAGACTGTATCATAATGCATACACACAAGGGAGCAGAATTAATTCTGGAATTTCCTATCTTTTAATGCTTGACTGTTCAACCTTAATACTGTACTTTTAAAATATGTTGGCTGTGTGAATATGGTTGTGATAGATATATTTTTATAGTGCTGTTTTCACTTTTATGTGATGTACAATTCCAAAGGATAAGTGCCTACACTCAATAAAGACAGGTTTCAGAGTAGCAGCCGTGTTAGTCTGTATCCGCAAAAAGAACAGGAGTACTTGTGGCACCTTAGAGACTAACAAATTTATTAGAGCATAAGCTTTTGTGGGCTACTGCCCACTTCTATATGCATCCGAAGAAGTGGGCAGTAGCCCACGAAAGCTTATGCTCTAATAAATTTGTTAGTCTCTAAGGTGCCACAAGTACTCCTGTTCTTTTTACTCAATAAAGAGAGGATAGTCCTGGAAAATAGAGTCTCATTCCTTGAATTTTTTTAGTACTTTTAAAAAAATAATTAAATGAGGATAATGTTGTTAACTTCTTCCCTCTTATGTGGTTATGCTGGATCTCTGCACAGATCAGAACCCTTGGTATTCATTTACACTCCCTCCCCTTATAGTCAACCTCTTTCATTAATACATTTACCATATATTAAAGAGAATACCATTGAATACTCTAAACTCCCCATTATTAGCATTAGGTTTTTAAGGTATTTCCAATATATGTGAAAGTATCTCACTTTCTTCTTCCCTTTCTGTACTCTCACACTGGATGAAATCTGGGTCTCACTGAAGTCAAAGGAAAAAGCCCCATTAATATCAATGCAGGTTTTCATCTACTGTGGTTCGTATTCTAGCTGCAACACACACACTGATTCTGAATATGTAATGTAAGTAAAATGTAAAATACTATATTGTCCATACCAATAATTATACTGCATATATAAAAGAGACTACATAGTTTAGACAACAAAGGCTACGTGTGTTTTTTATTAAAGAGGCAGAGGCTTTAAATTATCTCAGCCGAAACTGGAATTGTAAACACAGAACACCCACGCCTTTCATCCCCTGTTTCCTGGTTGCAGATTAAAACACTGCAAGGCTCTATTATTGTTTCTATTCTTCCTTATTGTTTTAACAGTAAAATTATTGTTCTTAGTTACTCTGCAGCAAGAAAGTAAAGTTCAAAGCAGCATTTTTCTGTATATAATCCGATTTTTATTTTTTCACCCTGTGTAGTGCATAAAATAGACCTACGGAAGAGAGGGCAATAGGACACACAAAGCACTATCATACAGCACAGTTTTGACAGGGTCAAGTTCTCATTTATATGCTCCACAGGCATAGGCACATTTAAGACAGAAATTGACTGAGCCTTCTGTCACACCATGGCTGCAGCAATGCCTCTTCACTCTAGGCTAGTACCAGCAGCTTGCCAGAATCCATGGACCAGAGCAGGTGGGTCTCCCCATCAAACTGGAGTACAGAGCAGGCTCCAGAGTGAGTGCTCTGTTGAACTATCCCAGCCAGCCAAATGCTTCCTTCTTCCACTGGCTCTCTCCCAAGTGGCTTACTAAACCCCAGCTACAGATGCACTTACTAAACCCCAGCTACTTTGTGTACACTCTGCATGCACTGCCTTTCAGCACTGGCAGGCCAGCTGGAATGGGAGGAGATAACAAAAGGTTGCTGTACCACATGGTTCAGGGTTCAATCCAGACCAGTGAGGGGTTATGTCACCACTTGCCCTGCCACACTGGGTGCCTTACGATGCTTTGCTGCTGTAGCTCCCAGCCTGGGATGCTCACAAGCAGCTTACAAGCAAGCAGGTCACACCATAAAGAGTTTATGTGCTAGATAGCCCTGATTCAGCAGCTCTGACCCCCACACCCTGTCTACAGCCCCACTCTAGCTTCCTTCAGCCTTGTTTCCACAAAACTGTGCGCTCTGCAACATCTATCCTTTCCTGGATAGTTCAGAGAAATGATAAGGTTTCTGTGTTCTTCTGAAGACACAAAAGCACATCACAACTTATTAATTTAACGAGGGTAAATGCACTCTTCCATTTAAACACAGATCTGAGTTGGTTTATAGTTAAAAATTGAAGTAACAGTAATCCACACTATGTAGAGTCAAGCACAGGAGTTTATTACGCACAATGCTGGCGAAGTGTTACTTTGCTTATTAGGCTCAGAGACACTGCAGAACAATCAATTACAATAGATTATATAGGGTGCTCATTGGGCGGAGAGAAGTGACGGCAATGGGTTTCCCCAAGCCCTGGATAGGTTCTAGCAGCAAGACAAGATAAGCCCAATAAGCCAATGGTCTAAAAGATTACATAATGGCTCTGCCCAAGGCTGAAATTAACATATTGCTGACACACTGGTAATTACCCCCAAACTATGTCTATTAAAGTGTATAGGTTAAATCCTAATTTTGGGGCCCAGGGGAATGAGGTAGCAGCTCTCCTCGTTGACCAACAGGTACATTCCTGGAGATTTAAAGCAAAAAAAGCAGAAATTAGTATTTAACAATAACAATTGTTTATAAGTTTACCCTTGCATTTCTGTGGGCTAGAATTGGCATAAACTGGTGAGGCGAAGGTGTCAATTATATTAGGCCTCTCCCTGAACTCTGTCTGGGATCTGAGGGGTATTGTACCACTATCTCCTCCCTGCATTAGGGAGTAACCGTGAGACCTTTCTCAGCGCTTCATGTGTCTATAACTCATGATAAGGATGCCCAATTACATTCGGAGTTATGCTGACTTCGCTCATAGACTTGAAACACACAAGGTTATCTGTTTACCCCAGCTTTCTCTTAGCCATGTATTGTTCTTTGTTAGCTGGTCCTCATCCGGGCCTATATGAAAAGTTCTTAGAAGAAACTGTAGTTAAGATTTTACATGCACAACAAATGGATTTTGGCCCTTCAAAAATAAATCAACTTTATTAACAACAGGACATAGGTTAAGTGATGCCAAGTAAAAGGAACAAAGTTAAAAAGGGTTACAAGCAAATAAAGGTGAAAACACGCATCTAGAAGTCTAAAACTTAATTTAGCACATTTCTCTCACCAGACATTCTTCTCCCCATTCATGACTGATTTTCCCTCAGTCAGGACCTTCCACAAAAGTATAAGATGCTGGCTTCCCTTTTCTTCCTAGGTAAAACATCTTTGCCTAAGCAGGTTTCTAACCTGTATTCAGTTTCCAGAGACTTCAAACCCCACCATCTTGGTTGAAGGACCCATCTTTCTCAGCTTGCAAGAGCTCTGGCTTCTTGTGTCTGTCTAGTGATGGGTGCCAAAGATGGCTTCTGTCTTTGCTTATATCTTGCCAAGTTCAATGAATTTGTTTCAAGAGGAAGGATGGCTTCATGCTGTTCTTCCCTTCCTGTGGGCTTCCCATCCCTCTGTATGTAAATGGGGCTTCCGTTGTTTTGCTTCCACCATGCTTAATTTACATAGGACACAGGTAAATAGCTGTCTTCTCTCCTGTCCGGGAGGGGTGGAGGGGAGGGAAGGGGCGGGAGTACCTGTTTCTCCCTGTTTGGCCACAGACTGTAAAGCATAATATCATTAAATATCCAAATTTCCTCATATATTGTAAATATGTACATTTCACAATGATATTAATCACCAGTGTCATTAGCTTTCAGAAAAGACTTTACTCTATACACTTTTATAATACAGTAATATTCTATATAATCAGTTGATTCAATTGCTTATGACTTGAGGTTCAGCTCCCCTGTCTTTATAGACAAGTAAAACTTTACAATGTGTTCTTTGAAAAGTAAAACCTGGACCAAGCTTCTCTCTCCTGCTGGGGCATAGACACCATCCTATCTCCTCCCCTATTACTCGGCTCAAGAGCCCTGCATACCTAATATGTAACTATGGACTTTCACGGTCTTTGCCTGAAGACCTGTCTGGTCAGAGAATCAAATACACATTCCTTTGTCTGAGGCAGCCTGTGCTTATGCATTTTTTACCAAACACATGGTATTGACCAATGGGAAATCTTGGCAAGTGATCGTAACAAGTGGCGGCATTGTCTCCATCGGGGTATCAAAGTCCGTGACAGAAGCTGGCTCCTACAGCTTGAAGAGAAAAGAGCCTGTAGGAAGCAAGCAGCTCCCAACCCAGATACATACATTTGCAATAACTGCCAAAGATCATGCAAATCTCGGATCGGACTGTTCAGTCACATGAGATATTGCAAACCGTCTTCAACGTAGGCTACAATTCCCACCATCTCTCACAGACGAAAGGATGCCAACACGCACCAAACACATGTTAAGAATATAATTCTAGAACATACTCATAACTTTTTGTCCACACCCTTTGCATACACCATGACAGAATATTAATGAGCAGTGAGTTATTAGTTTTCCAATGACGTATTGCATGATACCTTTTAGATACAGATTATAACCATAGTGAGTTGGGGCACACTGAATTGGTTGTGTCAGCTGAAACTCATTACCTGATACCAGCGAGTCCCTTTTCCTCTGACACTGGGATGCTTTTAGAGTCACAGTTGCAAACTGTATTATTTCAGCTACATGGTGAAATAAGTTCCATATCTGCAGTACATGCAGCTTGGTAGTTGGATTTGGGAAGCCAGCATTCACAGAGCTGACAAATTTTCCCCAAACAAGGCTCCTCCTTAAACTGGGTCTCGCTACTGATAGAAATAACAACAGATGTGGCTATCCAGGGCTATTTCTGCCTGAATGGATCAGATCGCATCTCCAACAGCCAGTGTTGGTGACGAGGTGCTCATTTTTTCCTGTCTACGAGTGCATACATCTGCTCAGAATTTGACCGCAAGATCTTGCAACTGTGCCAAGTATGCAACATTTTGAAATAATTCCAGGTCTTCGTGTTTTAAGTGTATAAGTGCAATGAGCTGGATCCTGAACTCCTTACTTAGGCAAACTCCCACTGAGTTCAATAAGAGTTATGATCCAGTGCAGAATTCAGGATTTGGCCCAATGCCTTTTTAAACTACCGGGTCTTTTAAAAATGTATTTGTTGCTGCAAATTAATGTTAAGGGCCTTGATCTATGTGCATAAACAAGGCAGTTTATCATATACAAGTAGTGTATTACACTTTTTTTCAGCTGTTTCCTTTGATCTTGACTTCTGCAATGGAGACCAGGTGCTGGCATACAAGGGATGTGAAACGTATCAATGAGTGCCAAGTGGACACCTACAGGGTGAAACTGACTGAAGTGTGTAAGGCCTTGTCTACACAGGAAAATTTTCTCAGTATAATCCAATGTATTTATACTTGGGCAACCCTCACTGGGACACTCTTATTCTGGTATAAGAATGACTTTTCCTTTTCTTACATTGCTTGGGAAGGGTTTACAGCTAACCCCCACTCCCTACCCCCAAACCATTTTTATGCTGAAATAAAAGTGGGGAGTAATATCTCTAAAATTATACCTGTAAAACTTCCCCGTGTAGATAAGTGCTTAGTTAAGACAGCAAAGCATCCTGCAGTAGAATAAATGGCCTTAAACGAGGGGTGTAACAAGGGTGAATCCCAAAGGAGTATGACCCAGGGTGCACCTGAACAAAATACACAACCACATCTTGCCAGGAGGAAGAAAAATGACCCTTTTGTCAATGTCCTCCTCCCCTGCTCAAAAGTCTATCATGTCACAGTAGTTATTAGACAGGTCGGCAACCATAGCTGAAATTCATTATCTGAAAAGGACACCTAAAGGAATGACATCTGAGGCCATGAGTGAGCTCAAACCACTTTACCTATCTATCTTTCATTGGTGCATGGTTGATGGCATTACATTTAAGGACCACAAAGTATTTCACAAATGTAAAGTGAGGGCAGAATCTGGCCCTGCCTCTCAACTTAACCCATTGTTACATGTGATTGTACAATGCTAACAACATTAATTTCATGACCACAAATTAATTTCATGACCGTTTCAGGCCTGTCCAAATGTTCTTCCTAAACCTCTGTAAGGAAGGAGAAGAACACTTAATTTTTTTTTTAATTTTAAAAACACTCTTTTAAAAAATAATTCTATTAGTTTTCTGCTCCAGTGTTGATGGTGAGCAGGTTTGAGGAAAGCTGAAGAGCAACTGTGATTGGGGTCCCAGGGAAGCCAACTGAGGTCAGTCAATTAGGGTGAACTGCAAAGAATGGGGCAGACAATCCGCAAAGCTGGTGGATAATTCAATACTTAGATTTACCCAGCCAGCACAAAATAGCTCCTATAATACCTCACTGGTTACCCAGAAGCCAACAACGCAGTTCCCTTATAGTAACCCAGCCTCAGGCTACACCCAGATACCCAAGTCAAGTATGATGAGGGTTACTGAAAATCTTATTCATCATATAAAAAAGTTCTACCAATCCCAAAGGATCAGACACATTACCTCCCAGGTTAATGAATATTCCAGATCTTACCCAAATACACACTTCCAGCCAATTCTTATTAACTAAACTAAAATTATTAAAAAAGAAAACAGAGAGAGTATTGGTTAAAAGATCAGTATACAAACAGACATGAGTACAATTCTTGAGATTCAGATTCATAGCAGAGATGGTGAGCTTTGTAGTTGCAAAGAGTTCTTTCAGAATTAGTTCACGGGTTATAATCCAGTGTTTATATTCAGGGCTGTCCAGTCAGAACTGGGATTTCAGTCCTTATGGCTTAGGCTTCTCCTGCATGAAGCCTCAAGCAGATCTGAGATAAAAAGGATTGGGACCCAGATATCTTTATATAGTTTCAGGCCTTCTTGTGACAGCTCAGAATCCTTAGGCGAACAATAGGCACTCATAAAGAAGAACAGGAGTACTTGTGGCACCTGTACTGGGCTATCTTGATTATCACTTCAAAAGTTTTTTTTCTCTTAATTAATTGGCCTCTCAGAGTTGGTAAGACAACTCCCACCTGTTTATGCTCTCTGTATGTGTGTATATATATATCCTCAATGTATGTTCCATTCTATATGCATCCGAAGAAGTGGGCTGTAGTCCACGAAAGCTTATGCTCTAATAAATTTGTTAGTCTCTAAGGTGCCACAAGTACTCCTGTTCTTCTTTTTGCGGATACAGACTAACACGGCTGCTACTCTGAAACCTGAAATAGGCACTCATGGGGACTTTGAAGTGGACCCAGTTCCTACGCATCACTGGAATTATCCACACAGATTAACATAAGGCAATTTCCTGATTTTCCACCATTCGCAAATAAGTTGCTATACATTTCAAAGAAAGATGAATACAGTGATATCCTATGTTTACAGTTCATTTAAATGTTAAGATGTCCTTTTGATCTCTGAATTAACAGAATACAGCATAGGCAGGAACTGTTTGATTACATTGTTGACCTCTACCAATATATATGTAAAAACACAAACACTATCTCTCCATATGTTGTTAAGGGTTGAATTTGAGTCATTTATCCTGCAGGATGCTTAACCCTTTCCAGTCATGCATCACAGAGGTCATCATACCAGTGTATGAGACAGGAAGTGCAACTGACTACCAACAAAGCAGTAAAATTGAGCATACACCAAGTGTTGTCAAAAGCACATAAAAAAAAACACTGAATAAATAAACCTTTTTCTCTCACCCCTATCAGCTCTAATCGTCTTAAGAGTTACTCCTAACAATATTAAGTACAAAATGTTCAGATGGAAATGTGATTTTCAGGTCCCTTTCATCAAACCTGAATTATTTTCAGAACCCTCTCCTTTTCCTCTTCTCTTATGTAATAGTCTAGATTGAGTTTGTGTATCCCTTGTGTTTTTCCCCTTCCCACACCCAAAAGCAATAACTGTAGTTACTAGCAATTAGATGAAATCTGAGTTCTCTGCTGATCTATAGGGTTATGTCTCTCCCAAGCAATTTTTCATCACTTGCATGTTATGCTATGGGTGGGTAGCATGATGACTATTTTAAGAGAGAGTGAATGAATACTGATCCTACAGTTAAAAGTTCCCTTGAGTTTCCTGCACATCAGCTCGTCTACGTAAGCAGTGAGTACAGTAAATAAATGAGCTGTGGCATGATCACACTGTGAATGATATACACTTAATAAATGGTTTGATATTATGTCCTTGAGTATGTTGGTGGCCTGAGAGTGAGAAGGGAGGAAGATCCACATATTGGACCTGTGTGAGGCTCTCAAGGCTGCATGGAATGAAACAAGCTGCGACATAAGGACAAACTTTCTGCCTTGTGGCACTTATAATACATACAGATGAGAGTATAGTATTTCCTGTGCTGTATGCAACAATAACCCTGGATTGCACAACAATTTATCTGCAAGGAATTATGACATATTTTAGGTACTTAACTGAAATAAAATTATTTCTAAGTGCCAAGACATTTTTTAAATGTCTATTTTTGGTTTCTCTGTATCCAGGCATGCCTCTCAAAGTCTCCTATTGCTCCTTGGGGAACTTTTTAAATTAAAACCTTTTATCTTAATGGGAATTTGAATTCTAGCAGGACACTTTTGTGACTGTGCTGTCCGGCAATCTTATATCACTGGAGCATTTCTTTGCCAACTAGTTCCTTTGATTAGTGGTCTAAGGAAGAGGGGGTGAAAAAGGTAACAGAGCTGTAGACTGTTGCTAACTATTCTGAAAAGATCAGATGCTATGGCCATTTTGTGAATTAAAACACTTGAGCTCACTTCAAAAATTGGCAACAGAAAATTCCTACGGATTTTAAAGCTACATGGTGTCAGTAGCTCCTGCACGTATGGGAACTGGTGCAGCATGTAAGAACCTGTTGACTCACTGGATAACCCCACTGTTACAAGCCTTTTGAAATTCTGCACAATTAATGAAATAAGATCCTTCATGTTTCTCCATGGTAACACCCCTGTTGTTTTTGCTTTGTTGACAGTGGAAGGACTGAAAGTAGTAGAGATCGAGAAATGCAAGAGTGACATTAAAAAGATGAGGGAGGAAATGGCAGCAAGAAGCACCAGGTAAGTTCTGCTTCAGTTACCATTGGGGAAAAGAAAAATCCAGCCGGATTTCTGGATTCAAACTCCGGTGAAGTAATTCCGTTGAATTTAGTCATTCTGGTTTTTTAAACACAGAAGCAAAGCAGCAGCTCAGTGCTGCGCAAGGCATTGGCTTAATTTGCAAAGACTGTGGTTTCATTTAAGAATTTATGGAAATTCAGTAGTTAAAAAAGCTGGTTCCAGATGACTGAAAGAAAAATCTTCTTGCAGACAGAGATTAATGTCTTGTTTTTTCTGTGTTCAGCCATCCAGTCATAGGAATTTTGCAACAAGTTTTATGCAGCAAGAGAAACTTCTGTCAAAGAAAACATTTATTTTGCAAGAGGCTAGTGTTCTAATTAGCTCCACTAAGTTTTAAAATGTAAGTTGGGAAAATATCACAATAAATACATAACAGTTCTTCTAATTATGATCTCACACTTCTGCAAAATGTTGACTTCCAATTTCAACTAGCAACGAGGGATTTCCTTCTAAATTCAAGGAGTCACCCTACTGATCAGCTATTACAAAGTTTAGACTTGCTGTAATTAAAACAACAGCAGAGGGAATTGTATCTTGTTGTGGTACACTGAATCAACTTTAGAGTTGGACCTTTATGTCTCCGAAATACATCATTAAGATAAACATATCGGCAACTAAGAGATTATTAACACTGCTGGTAGAGTTATTAAAGAGAAATACATCAGACAATTCAGACTTGTGCTAAAAAAGGTATCTCCTAAGCAGGGATTTTGGAGCAATTCAAAATTTGAATTGCTCCGCTCCGGCTCCACTCCAGCTCCGGGCAAAAACCTACTGGTCCGCGCTCCAGCTCCAGGCTCCGCTCCAAAGCCCTGCTCCTAAGCGAAGTTAACTATGTGTGTTGTCTTGAAAATCTTTCTATAGGGTTTGTTCTATAGGGTCACACTTTTTGGTCCTTAAGCAGACAAATCTTTCATTGAAGTAGATGGGAGATTTGTTTAAACACCATGGAACCTGGCTATATAATAATTTGGTTTTATAATGTTTTGATTATCCAGATGAATGGGATGCAAGAATTCAAAAAACACATTTGTATTGATACAGTCTTAGGGCCAAATTCTGCCCTGTCATTCTGGTATAAATCTGGAGTAACCCATTAACCTCAGTGGAACTACTCCAGATTTACAGCAGCGTGACAGACACAAATCTGCCCTGCCGGTTACATAGTGACTTGTTAAGGCAGCTGAGGGAATTTCATTAGCATGGCTAGGAATGAATTTGACAGCAAAATAAAAAAAATTGTATTCTAATATATGTTAGATTCAATTTGCATACTGGGCGTGGGGGGGCAGAGGTGGTTTGATTCTTGACTTTTTGTAGAATATGTGAGTGTGTGCATGCAGGCATACATAGAGAAACAGAGAGAGACAGAACAAAAAATTATGTTAATGCTACATTAAGATTGCACAGTTAATATCACACCAAAATTAGGAAATGCAAAACGCATTGTTCTAACCCCAGCCTTGACTCGTTCGTGCTGCACATCCTGTTGATTTGTGGTCTATATTTTGTAATATGAGCAGCAATGTAGTAAGCTATCCATTTAACCAGAAAATCAGAAATAGAAAATACTACATACATTCAATATAGTCACGTTAACATTGCTGTGGGACCGAAATGTTGTATTTTTGTGGTTTTACCTGGGCAGTCATCAGGTTGATTTAACACAGGTTTTTTGCATTTAAGTAACTAGGCTTTATAAGAGAGAACGAACTTGCCTGTGCTTAATAATGTGACCATTTAAATGCATCCAGTTAAAATGTGGAGTTCACACCTCCTCGAGGTCAGTGGTGCACTGGAGAAGTGAGATCCCATCTTTGCTGCTGCGGTTGTTCTACAAGGCTGCGGATCTGTTTACACTGTAATAGCGGCATCTTTGCAGTGGAAAAAGATAGAAACTTGGGACCTGCCTCACCACTGCAAAATTCCAGTTTTATG
The DNA here is from genome assembly GCF_027887155.1 of Malaclemys terrapin pileata. Classification (NCBI taxonomy): domain Eukaryota; kingdom Metazoa; phylum Chordata; order Testudines; family Emydidae; genus Malaclemys; species Malaclemys terrapin. The sequence continues at coordinate 196,552,013 of NC_071505.1, forward strand.
TTGATGTGATGCCGTTGAAATCAATGTGTTAAAGAGTGTGAAAGGTGAAAAAAAAAAATTGCTGATTGATTGTGGTTGGTCAAGCCACCCTGGTTCCCCTAAGGTCAGAGGGACCTGTGCCACAGAAGCCATTATTCAGAAATAGTGGTAACTATAGTCAGCGACTGTTGCTCTTCTTGAGTTCTTTTTGGTTGATCTTGGGCTAATCCCAGCTGATTCTTTTTTCTCCCACATGGGTAGAGGAGTCTTTATTCCCAGCGAGGTGTAGGCAGCAGCTTTAATTACCTGGTTATTGACAAATTCCAGTTATATTTAAACTTGAAGCCCTCTGCTTCAAAAGCCTGGGCTCCTAGCCAATTCACTGCACTGTTATCACCATTTTACAGATGAGGAAGATCTGCCAGGATCATGTAGTTAATCTGGGTATGTCTACACAGCAAAGAAAAACCCATGGCTTGCCCATGCCAGTCAACTCAGGCATGCAGGGCTAGGGCTGCAGGGCTGTTTCATTGCTGTATAGACTGCCAGGCTCTGGCTGGAGCCCGTGCTCTAGGACCCTTCCACCTGTCAGTGTTCTAGAGCCAGACCACAACCCGAGCCTGGAAGCCTATGCAGCAATGAAACAGCCCCACAGCTTGAGCCCTGCAAGCCTGAATTGGCTGGTACAGGCCAGCCACAGGTTTTTCTTTGGAGTGTAGACATATGCGCAGTGGCAGGGCCAGGATTAGAATCCAGGTCTCCTGATTCTCCATCTTGTACTTTAATCACAAGATCATCCTTCCTATCATAATACTTACTTACCTTACATGAGTATTATGAGACTTGATGAGTGGAGTTGACCACTTTGACATCTTCAGGAGAAAAACACTGTAAACGTGGAAAATTAATTCTTTGTATTTATTCATTGATTTTACTTTAATTGAGACCGCTCCCATCTCAGATTCTCCATTAAACTTACGGCTGCAGCCAGGAATCCCACAAACACACATACTCCCTCTCCCACATTATCAAGGTAAAAGAAAAGTATCCGCTTATTCATTCTTATTTTTAAAGTGAAGACTGAAGTCCAAGCCGAATGACCTAAAAGCCTTCATAAGAAGCCACCCACTGTAGTCAGCCTAAACAGATGGCTCTTGAATCAGCAGCTGGAGCTGAGCCATGCAGAATATAATCAGTGATCCCAGTGAATTGCTTTGGTTTTCTAAAGCCAGGAAAGTCTGCTCCTTGTGTGGCATTGTCCTTAAGAAGGACCCCCATTGAAGTTGTTGAGTAATTACAAGTAGCTACCGGTTTCCCTAGAAACCATGGCTCAGCTTGAGCAATGGCAGGAAGGAGTGTTGACTCAATGCAAGAGGAGCTTCATCCTTGAGTTGCTAAGCAAATAAGCCCTCCCCACTGCACGAGGGGTCTAAAAAAGACATCCAAGAGCAACGTAGTGGTTTTCTTTGCACTTCATCCAGCCTTCGTACCACAGTATTTCATTCACTACACAGCTTATTAAAAAGTATATAGACATACTGTAATATTTGAATGGAATAGAATAGTAATGCTCAAAGTATATGTTTTTAAAATGCCCCTTTTGGAGTGTCATCACATACAGTTAGAAGCACATCAGCTTCTTCAAAGAAGAGGAGCAAAGCTTCCTTCCCCTTACCCACACATTAAGGGTCAGATTGTTAATGCTCGCCTCTATTTTTTGCACCTGCAGCTTGTAGAGGCTAATAACATGAGGGTGCTTGTGGGATATAATTTAGGTAATGCACATATGTAAGTGCCTGATTACGTCCTGACACTGGTGCAAGTTACAGCAACATGAAGACTGCTCCATGCTGCTCTGCCCTCCGCCCACAGTAGCTAGTTTCAGCCAAGTGCAGGGATGACCTGGCCACACCACCTTTTCTCCTATCATACCACCCCTGGCACAGGGAGGCTTGGAGGAGTGTGGCTTATGAGCCATTAATGTGCCTGCCCTCCACCTGGGGATTCCCCCTACACTAGACAGGAGAAACTGACTGGTTAAGCTGAGTGTACAGAGTTTGGTATCCCTCCCACTCAAAGCAGCATAAATCAGCTGTGGGCTAGTGATGAATCTGGCCCAGAGATTCCCTTTTCTCTAGCAGGCTCTGATAATGAGGAAGGCTGTTCTTGTGGTTAATGCATTGGACTGCATCTCAAGAGATGTGGGGTCAGTTCCACGTTCTGCCACAGGCTTTCTCTGTGACCTTTGGCAAGTCATGTAAGGTTAGAGCCACAAAGGGATTTAGGCACCTAACTGCTACTTCAGGTGCTTAAGTCCAAAATTTAGAGTCTCAAAACCCGCACTTAGCTACTGCTTAACCCTGTAGGTACCTCAATTTCCAAAGTGCCTAAAAATCTGGCAGCGGGCATGTGCACAGCTGCTGAAGTTCTGACACCTCACTCACACTTAAACCCTGATGGGATCCTCAAACCAGGTGTCCCCCCACTATCTTGCCTATGGAGCCCAACCCTGTAGGTGTGCTCAGATGGTGCCTTGGAGCTGGCCTACCATAGAATCATAGAAGATTAGGTTTGGAAGGGACCTCAGGAGGTCACCTAGTCCAACCTGCTGCTCAAAGCAGGACCAACACCAATTAAATCATCCCAACCAGGGCTTTGTCAAGCCGGGCCTTAAAAACCTCTAAGGAAGGAGATTCCAGCACCTCACTAGGTAACCCATTCCAGTGCTTCACCACTCTCCTAGTGAAATAGTGTTTCCTAATATCCAACCTAAACCTCCCCCACTGCAACTTGAGACCATTGCTCCTTGTTCTGTCATCTGCCACCACTGAGAACAGCCGACTCCATCCTCTTTGGAACCTCATTTCAGGTAGTTGTAGGCTGCTATCAAATCCCCCCCGCTCTTCTCTTCTGCAGACTAAACAAACCCAGTTCCCTCAGCCTCACCTCGTAAGTCATCTGCCCCAGCCCCCTGATCATTTTCGTTCTGTAGTGGGGAGCCCAAAACTGGACGCAATACTCCAGATGTGGCCTCACCAGTGCCGAATAGAGGAGAATAATTACTTCCCTCGATCTGCTGGCAATGCTCCTACAGGTCAGGCCCTGCACAAAACACAATTTATAGACAATAGCCCAATGGTTGGATCACCTGGGAGTAGGAGACTTGGGTTTCAATCCCCATTCTACCTCAGAAGAGCAGGGACGTGAGCCCAGGTCTCCCACTTCAGTGCCCTAACCACTGGGTTATGAGGCATTCTGGGATTGGACTTTCTCAGTCTCTGTCATTGAAGCTGTTCCACTTTATAAAAAATACTTAATATCCATTGAAGCCGGAACTAGCACCTGACTCGCCCACATCCCCGCTGAGTGCCCTAGCCACTGGGCTCTCTCTGGCCCAGCAAAGATGACTGATAGACACACACACTCGCCCCCCCCCCTTTCAGAAATACCTCATAGCCCAGTGGCACAGGCACACACCTGGGAGAATTGAGGGCCTGGGTTCAATTTCTTGCTCTTCTCAGGCAGATGGAGGATTTGAACTCGGGTTTCCTACATCTGGGGCGAGTGCTCATGTAACAGGTGATCTGCCTATTTAATAGCCCAGGGTGGTGGGGGGAAGAGGGAGCAGCCATCCCTACCCCAGAGAGAAGCCCAGCAGACATGTGGTGGGGTCAAGCTGACACAGCCGATCAGCACCTTAGGATTAGCCCATACTCTCGTCTGGAATATAAAGGAGAGCTCAAGCCATGAACAGGGTGGGGGGGTGAGAGAGGATATTGTCCGGCAAACAGAGCAGGTGGGCCAGCTGGCCCTTTGGAACTCTGCTGGGGTCAGAAAGGGCCCTACCCTATAGCCACTGGAGGCCAGAGGACCCCAGTCAGAACCCTTAAGCAGACTGTTATTGCTGTTGCTTTCTGTATACTTTTCTTGCTTTGTTTGGAAAGACAATAAACAGAGCCCTGAAGATAAGGACAGAAACCTAACCTGGGTGTGGCTGGTTGTCTATCCCCAGCTGGTGACTAGGGCCACCAGCCTACAGTTCTAATGACTGGGCAATTGGGTAGAAGGGGGCTGGCAGAACTTCCTCCTCAATTTTTTGCAAGGAAGGGCTGACCTGGTTTAGGTACCTAACTCCAGGAGCAGGCATAGGTGCCGACTCCATGGGTGCTCCAGGGCTGGAGCACCCATGGAAAAAAATTAGTGGGTGCTTAGCACCCACCGGCAGCCAAGATCCTCCCAGTGCCTCCCGCCCACCAGCGACCCCACCTATCAACTCTTCCCCCTCCCTCCCAGCGCCTTCTGCCTGCTATGATCAGCTGTTTCGTGGCATGCAGGAGGCATTGGGGGGTGGGGGAGGAGCAGGGATGGGGTGTGCACAGATGAGGAGGTGGAACTGGGCGGGAAGGGGGGTGGAGCAGGAGTGGGAAGAGGTAGGGTGGAGGTAGGCCCTTGGGGGAAGGGGTGGGGTGGAGCCTGGGCCGGAGTGGGGGTGAGGAAGGGGTGGGGCTTGAGGGAAGGGGTGGATGGGGGCGGAGCTGGGGGTTGAGCACCCCTGGGGCCCAGAGGAAGCCAGCGCCTGTGGGAGCAGGATCACAGCTGTGAGTTCCAAGTGGAGATAGGTACCACCTCTGGGCCAGAGTTAGGCACCTAAATCCCTAGGGTAGGGTTGAGGCCACACCCCTCTCCTTGGTATTTCCTATTGGCTAGCTTAGGCAGCTCCCTATTCAATGTGCTGGCTTTTGTAGATCCCATTTCTGGGCACCTAACTCTCCTCATGTATTGTATAGGGGACCTGAGCGCCTGACTCGGAGCTGTGGGTTCCAGTAGGAGGCAGAGCACCTGAACTTAGGAAATGCAATGCTAAGCCTAAATCCTTCGTGGATCTAGCCATTGGTTTCTCTGTGCCTCAGCACCCTGCCTTTTAAACTGGGATAATAGTTCCTTTTTTCCGTACTTTGTCCGTCTTGTATATTTAGATTGTAAACTCTTTGGAGCAAAGACTGTCTTATTCAATATCCGTACAATGCCATCACCATGGAGTCCCAGTCTCAGCTGGGACCTCTAGGAGCTACTGCAATACAAAGAGTAATACTATTACTGTTCATGAACTGATTGATTTCTTAGGACTGTTTTGGACAATCTCTGACCTCACCAGTGATACTGCTAATGCATAAAGCCCTTGTTAGATGGTGTTCAGTACTGATCACCTTCAACCAAAAGCCAAAATTGCTTTGCAAAGAATACAAAATACAGCAACAGAGATGATAGCAAACATCAAAGTTACAAGGAAGAAATTAGAGGGTTGGGATATTCACACTGGAATAGAGGAAATATTGTGACATAATAGAAATTTCCAAAATTATGAAAGGAGGAAATAAAGTTGATAGGTTGTTTTGATTTTGTTGGGTTTGGGTTTCTTAGTTTTCTTTGTTTTGGGCTTTTTGTTTGACTATTGGGTGTTTTTAAAATAAAGGGGGATAATCTAAACATTAGGACTCTAGGAATGAATGCTAAACTCAAGCAGAACTATTTTACACAAAAGATAATAAACGTATCAAATCAGTTGAATGGAAAGATGATTAAATTAAAGAGTACATTTATTTACTACATTTATTTCCAGAGAGTTTCTTGGATATTATGGTGGCCTCAATTATATATTGCCTCATACAGGGGTAAGAATGACTTGGCCCTGATTGTTTCTTATTGTTTCTTATGATTAGAGAAAATGAGATTGTTAGGAGAGATTGAGAAGCAGTGTAATTCTAAGGGTATGTCTCACTGCATTGTAAACCCAGGTCTTTGGGACCTTGGCTTGTGGGTTTGGTGTTTCCAAGCCTACACTTCAGCTTCCACACCGCATTGTAAACCTGGGTTTACATTGCTGGACCCAGATCTCACAGACATTCTAACGCATCCATACGGCACCACACAGACCTTCTGACTTGAGTCTGCAGCTTGAGCTTCATCCACACTGCAAAATCACAGGGCTTGGACCTCAGTCACAGCAGGACTTGGGCTCGGAGCCACCCCCTAGTGCAGTGGTTCTCTAACTTTTGTATTGGTGACTGTAGTGAGGCAGCCTGGCTCCCAGTCACCCCTGCGAGGGACGAGCCAGAACAGCTGCCATAGTGGACAGAGTCACCGCCGCCTGTCCCCGCCCCCTGGAAGTCAAGGGCCTGAGCCCCTGAATGACTGTTTGTTTGCTCAGCCCCTGCCTGAGGGCCTGAGCCCCTGAACGTCTGTTTGTTCGTTTGCTCAGCCCCTGCCTGAGCCCGGGACTACTGGTTGCTCGCAACCCCTCCCCGACTTAGGGCTTGGACCTGCGAGACTGATCTGTTCCCCAGCCTCGTGCAGAGAGGCGGCCTGGCTCCCACTCGCCCCTGCGAGGGACGAGCCCCACCCCGGACGTCTACAGTGACCCCTTTCACATAGCAAGCCTCTGAGTGCGACCCCCGTTATAAATGAAAAACACTTTTTAATAGATTTAACACCATTATAAATGCTGGAGGCAAAGCGGGGTTTGGGGTGGAGGCTGACAGCTTGTGACCCCTCATGTAATAACCTCGTGACCCCCCTGAGGGGTCCCGACCCCCAGTTTGAGAACCCCTGCCCTAGTGGGTCCTAAAACCCAGGCACCAAGTGCTTGCTAACTCGAGATAGACTGATTTGTGTGTGAATGGAAGTGGGGCTTGGGCTCAACCTGAGTTAGAACTCAGGCTTAAGATGCAGTGTAGACATAACCTCTATGTGATCTCATACCAAGATATTTTAATATAGTCAATGCTACTCAAGAGAATGCACCTGCTGTTGTCCCAATGTTGAGGGCTGAATTTTTCATTTGCAGGACCAGCTGTCCCTGTAAGTACAGCTTCATAGATGAAAACAAGAAGTTGACACCCCGAAGAGACGTACCATCCTATCCAAAGGTACCATAAGATGCACTTTGTTATCAGGATATTAATTTATAGAGCATGCCTTCCCATGAGGAGCTGGAATACAATGCATGACTTCCCATCACTCTTTAGCTTAATCATTTATATCATGGATTCCCAAACTTTTTCCCACCAAGGACTCCTTTGGCATCTGACTGACTGTCTGCGACCCCTTTCATTTCCTGTACTATTGGAACAACCCCACCAACGTGGGAATACCCCTGCCATCATGACCACTCACGCACAGTGTGCGAATGGTCACGCTGTGCTGAGGATGTCATGTTGAATACAAAATAGCATCCTCCATGCAGCAAAAATACCAGAATGCTGTTCCAGCATGTTCCGACCCTGGCTCAAGGGACGGACCCCCACATGACCCACAGCAAATCCCCCAGAGTCCAGGGACACCACTTTGGGAACCACTGGTGTAGATGGAGGGCCTAATCCAAAGACCCTGGAAGCCAATAGAAAGACTCCCATTGATTTCAATGGGTTTGAAATCCAACCCTCAATAACCTTTAATATTCGGAATCTCATTAATGCTGAAAATGTTACTGAATTCCTGAAATTTGTCGAACGTTTAGTGTTCTGTTTTATTTAATGATACTTAGTCTGCCGTCTCAGAGCAAGATTTATTATAGTCTATAACTTTATTCTCTATTCTGTAATGGCGCTTCTACTTTTTTTCCTCTCAGTGAAGTATTTTTCAGTTAAAGTAATTTATATAGTCCTGGCATCTGTCTCTTGAAAATGGATTTAATGAGCTATAAAATGTCATTTCCATTTTGGCTTTGCTTAAATTTATATGTGTTGTTGACACTACTAACACATGCTTTTTCAAACTGGTCTACATTCCTTTGTTCCTTTGATATGTAGACAGCAACTATGCCTTAACCTTTTACCCACTGCTAGAATGCTTGGCTTCTGAGATTAACTATTACTGTTGAGAGCTGCACTAACTGAACACAGTGGTAAGATGTTGTTCCTTTCTGCTAGGGCCAAAGGCTTTTAATTGCTTGGTTTTAGGAGAAGTTTCGGTTTTGTTTGCTCTGTGTGTGACATTTGTTATGGCTTTAAATACTGGATTTGTGTGACCTCAGGCGTGTTAGGAGGTGGCAGTTCACTTGAAACAGATTTGGTCATTACAGTGCTGTTATTAATTAATACATCAATATTGCTAATTTAAAGCTGTCTAGCAAAACTCTATACTACAAATAAAGTATCATGCAAACACAAGATTACTGCCTTCCGGAGATGGAGAATTAATCCTCAAATGTAATTCTTGCTTGAATTAAATAACAATGTAGTGGCTCAGATAATTTCATTTATATTCTCAGTATAGAATACGAAAACTAATTACAGCCAACTTTGGTAAGTGGACCAATTAAGCTACTAGGTTTACGTATTCCAAGAATATTTTGATCAGCTGGTCTCAAAAACACAGTTCAATAGTGGTTAGATACCTTACACATCTTCTAATACTCTAGAATTTTTTACAAATTGCCAGCGATTGTTACCAACCCAGTAACAACCCAGAACACTGGGGGTCAAATGTTTAAAGTGCTGTGAAAAAAATGTGTGTGGGGGGGAGAGGTCTGTGATCCCCTCCACATCTGCCCATCCCCTGCCCCCAACTTCCAAATCAATCCTGTCTCCCCAGCCCCACCACCACGACCACCAGCCCTGAGCTGCTGGTCTCTTTCTACTCCCTCCTCCCCTTCCCCTTCTCTGAGAACAGTGTCAGCTCCTGAGGGGAGAGGGAAAGAGCCTTGCCTGCTTCCTGCAGCAGCTCTGATTGGCTGCACTTCCGCAGGATGCAGGCAAGCAGGGAAAGCAAGTAATCAGAGGGGCTTTACACCCAGGGGTACTAAAAATGTGCACCCTTGGTGACCCACCTTGCTTTTTAGAAATGTTATTTCCAGGGTCTGTGTCCTGTGCCAGCCCAGCACACTTTAAGTCCTGCTGGAGGTTGAGTTGGATTTTGTTTTGGAGCTCTGAGTAAACAATAAACAATCACTTTGCTGCCTGGCACCTGATTGAAATGTGGGAACCCTTGAGAAAAACAGCTGTTCAAAATAACAATATAAATCACCTGCAGTTAACTATTTCATCCCCAAAATATGAAGAATTTAAGATTAAAACCAACAAAAGACAATGCATTTTACCCAATCATGGCTGAGGCACTACATTTTGGAAAATTAATTAATGGCATGCCGGAGAACTTCTAATGAGGGCAGAATGCAGCTCCCACAAAGACATGAGGGGAACTCAGTAGTGGTTAATAATAGACACTGTCTTTTTGTCTACAGTACATGCTGTCTCAGGAGACCATAGAAGCACTTCGGAAACCAACGTTTGACGTCTGGCTGTGGGAGCCCAATGAGGTAAAGAGGCAATGAGTAAACAAGTTGTTGGTACTTGTGGCTTATCCCATGACAGCACTGAGACGGTCAGGAAAGCCGTCTTCAGTATCTAGCAATGGAAGCCTAACGAAGGCAATGGAGAACAAAGACCTGGCCTACACTCAGGAATACCCTCCGTTCATCGACTGGCAGCCAGAAGTCAATGAGGCCACCTGGGTGCTGACCCCAAAGTATAGAAATGAACATGCAAGGGATTGCACTGTCTGAGCAAATCATGCTTTACCCCACTTACAAGTAGGGGTGCGCCTCATTTGCTCAGTCGGTACAAACCCCTGCATGCCCTTCTCTACACTGTCTTCACTGCTTAAAAGGGGGTGTTTTTACATGGCGATAGCTAACTCGAGCTAGCTATAATCCTAGTGGAGACAAGGCACCATAGTTCTTACCTTGATGCAGTTAGTGAAGCTAAACCCCAGGTGGAGGGCATAGGGATGACCTCATCTAGCTAGACAGAGGTAAACACTGCCTGTGCCTTCACTCCACTAGGATTTTACAGCAAGATAAACATACCTTTTTTTGCAATGAAGATATAGCCTTTGAGTATGTCTACACTGCAATTAAAAACCCAAGGTTGGCCCATGCCAGCTGACTCAGGCTCACAGGGCTTAGGGACTGTTTAATTGCAGTGTAGACATTCAGGCTCGGGCATGAGCCCAGGCTCTAGGACTCAGCGAGGTTGAAGGGTCCCAGAGCTCAAGCTCCAGCCTGAGCCCAAATGTCTACATCGCAATTAAACAGCCCCTTAGCCGGAGCCCTCTGAGCCCGAGTCAGCTGGCACTGGCCAGGCATGAGCATCTAATTGCAGTGTAGACATATCCTTAGAGGTCAGCACCTGGCTGGCTACACCAATTGCTGGATCGATGCTATTCCCAAAGGTAGATGAGGCCAAAAATATCCATTCAAGAAAGTTTTGTTTTTTCCTTTTCAGATCCTCTTATCTAATATATATTTTCATGATTCCTCAGCTTTTAAATTGAAACTTGCTGTTTTAAACACAGAATTGGTGGAGCCAGGTAATATGCCTGAAATGTAATTCTTTACTCAGTGAAGCATTCTGGAGTGCAATAATTTGTGTTCCCTAAAGGTGCCAAATAGATTGTCCTTATTATAGAACTCCTTGTTTATTTCTTCATAGTCCAAATATTGGTAATGTCATTCAAGGACAAGTGCAACAAAGTGAATGCCAGCCTGTGTTTTTTCATGCCATCTAATATGAGTGAGTCTATGCCTATTCAGCAAAGCGCTTAAGCACATGCTTAACTTTAAGCAAGTGATCAATCCCACTGAAATCAATGGCACTATTTACCTGCTCAATATTAAACAAGTATTCAGGTGCTTTGCTGAATCAGGGCCTGGGTGCAGACATTGATTTGTATGTTCCTGTACAGGGATGTTGGTGTGCAATACATTCAGAGGAGATGCAAATCTATGTGCACAGCATATTATTATTATTATTATTTAATTATTAATAATCATCATCTATGTTATGGAAGCTCCCAGGGGCCCCATTGTGCCAGCTGCTGTAGAAACACAAAGGAAGAGGATGCCCCTTTTGTGGAAAGTTATAATGTGAAACATGATTCAACAAATGGATGTAACAAATGATAGCACAGAAAGGGAGAAGAAGGATGTAACTAGATCAGTACAATAGCAACAAAAAAAGGAGAAAGAGGAGTTGCAAACCAGCAGTACAAATTACATCTTCAGAGAAGTGTTATGCGAACAGGAGCCATTCTGCTTCAAAATCGCTAGATGAACATATTCCATGACGAAGCAAATTTCCAAAGATTAAAAAACCCCAACATGAATAATGCTCTTCATTCAGTTTATTTGTTAACATACTTCCAATTGGTAGGACTAACTGGAGGACTTTTATGTGGTTCAGAGTTCAGTCTCCTGTTGGTTGTTAGAATATATGGCCATGCACATTCACATAGAAGGTAACAGAATTTTCACTGCACGCTTCTTGCCAGTTTGAGGGAGATTCTTTATGGTTATTTTTTTTCCAGGCACCCATAGTTAAGCATCAAAGTCATTTACTAGTCAGGCAAAACGACTTACCCACCATCTTTCAAATATCTAGCCGGTGATGTCTTTACTGCCCTAAGAAATACAACATGCCAGGCGGATCATAAAAATGTTGGCAGATTGTTTAGCAGACCATTAATAAAGAGTAGGACTAGGGAAAAAAGCATTATCCATGGATTTTTGTACACTGAAGCACAGTATTTTAACAGCCTAACTCATTCATCGTAATGGGAACCATTACATTGTGGCATGCACACTGATAGCATGAGGATATGGAGATTAGGAACATACCATATGTGGGACTTTAGGCTCAGAAACAATCACACAAACCATTGTGAGCACAATACCATATGGTAATGTCTGTTGACATTTTCACCCTTTTGACTCTGTTTTATGTTTACATGAACCATTTCAATTATGTTAACACTTACTTAACAGTAAGTGGTGGTTTATGTGGCTGATTTTGAGCAAGTGGGTTATAAATCACCATGCTAGAGTGTAACCAGTGCATAAGGCAATAACGTAATGGTTTGCTCTACAGTATTTCATCAACCCACCTGGAGAATCTCTTGCTCCCTGAGGAATATATGACAATATAATCCTATTTTGTCCACTGGGGCTAAAACCTAACCTTCTCTTATACAGTAGTAAGTGGGGTGTTAGTCCCTTGTTCCCTTCTAAAGCAGCTTATCTGATCAGTCCTGAGTACAGTCGAGCTACGTGCAGAAGGAGGACAAAGAAACAAGGTGACCACTTTCTATTTGGATTTATGGAGCTGCTCAGGAGATAGGGCACACTCATAAATTGACTTCCTGCCCCACTTTCTCCTCATATTGAGTATCTCTGTGAATCTGTTGTCCCATCTCTCCCCAGACAGGGCTAGCAGACTATCAGAAGTTACTGCAGCCATAGGGCTGCAAATACCTCACAAGGAGCTTCCCCATGGAGATTGAGAGGAACCAGAATGGCTCCTCACTCCAAGCCTTTAATGGTCCATGTCTTTGGAGAGGGGTACCATGCTGCATATATATTTTTAAACCCATGTTACTCCTTACATCCTTGAACTGGTCCATAAAGGTCAGTATCTTTTTCAAATCCCTCCTCAAAAGCCACCGCTTCCACAGTGCTTACAATGTATCTGCCAACAGATGATGCCTAAGCTCAGCCCTGAAGGGAAAGAAAGGAAGGAAAGAAGCTTACCATATACCTGTACATTAACATATCATATGTGAAAATTGTATATATTTTCAGTGTTGCCAACCCCAAATGTTCAAAAACCATAAGGCTCTCCCAAATCATAAGATTTTTAAATTAGTAAATGGGGGAGGAGGGATGTTATTTTCCTTCTGGATTAACTCCCCTCCCTGAGATTCTCATGGTTTCACCTGATTCCAGGAGCTGGGGCTTTAAGAAAAACTCCAAATATTGTGAGACTCACAATAAAATCACAAAGAGTAGTCAACATTGTATTTTAGTATTTCCTTCTCCCCCACATTTTGTTTGCCACTTGTCTTCTTTGATCCCAGTGCTTCAAGCTATTCCATGCTGTCAAACTCCTGTGACCAATGACTTCAATGGGGCTCTGTGCCAGCATCACTGTGTCCCTTCCGCCACCCCACCCCTGTTTACCAGCTAGCAGAATCAGGGCCTTAGCCTGTAAACTCTGCAGGACAAAGTGTGTGTCTATATCTGTGTTTGGACAGTCCCTTGTACAGTGGAACTCTGATCCGTATTTGGCCTCCAGGTGCTATCATAATGAGTAATTGAACCTAAATAATGTGCCAGCTTTTCAAAAGTACTCCGCATCTAGCAGCTCCTCAAGGGAGCTTGTCATTAACCTTAATGGAGCTACTGGGTATATATTTGCAGATCTGGCCACTTCATTTAGGTGCCTCAATTGAAGCTGAGCACTTGAAAATCTGGCCCAATTATAATAACCTGTAAATTGGCAAATTGTTTAGGCAGGGGTGGGGACAGGCAGGGCCGGCTCCAGGCACCAGGCACCCAAGCACATGCTTGGGGCGGCACCTGGTAAGGGGCGGCGGGGGGGGGAGCGCGGCGCGGCATTCCACGGGGAGGGGGGGGCGCTCCGATGGCATGGCCCGGCGCTCGGCGGGGGGGGCGGGCTCCGGGGGCCCGGCGCTTGGCGGGGGGACGGCGGGGGGATGGCGGGGAGGGCAGCGCTCTGGGGGGGTGGTTCCGGCGGCGCTCGGCGGGCTCTGGCAGCGCGGAGCTCGGCGGGGGGGGGCAACACGGGGCTCGGCGCTCGGGGGGGGTTCCGGCGGCGCAGAGCTCGGCAGGGGGGGCAGCACGGGGCTCGGCGCTGGGGGGGGGGGTTGGCGCTCAGCGGGGGGGCGGTGCGGGGGGGCGGCACTCTGGGGGGGGCGGGCTCCGGCGGCGCGGAGCTCGGCGGGGGGGGCAGCACGGGGCTCGGCGCTGGGGGGGGTTCCGGCGGTGTGGAGCTCAGCGCGGGGGGGGGGCAGCACGTGGCTCGGCGCTTTGGCGGGGGGGGGTTCCGGCGCTCAGCAGGGGGGTAGTGCGGGAGGGCGGTGCTTTGGGGGGGGGGGTTCCGGCGGTGCTCGGCGGGGGTGGCGCGGAGCTCGGCGGGGGGCCTCGGGGGGCAGCGCTTTTTTTTGCTGCTTGGGGCAGCAAAAAAGCTAGAGCCGGCCCTGGGGACAGGCTGTGCAGCATCTCCATAATGTCATCATCCAGGCCCAAACTGTGACAGGCAGACATAAAATATATAATAGATGTGCAGTATTTATAAATTAAAATGTTTTTGTTGGTACTAAAAGTTTGAATGTTCTGAATTTTGTACCTGCAGAATTTCAACCATAATGTTGTCATTTTGCATTATATTTCCCTTATTTTATTATTATTCAGACAAAATAGAAAAGGAAATATAAGAAAAAATGATGGGGATCCTATACTGAACCATAAGATTTAATTTGCCAAGATCCAAATATACGCCTGCTAAATAGTTGCACAAGATGCAGTTAAATCATTAAGGAAAATGAAGCTCAGCAAATGTGAAGTATGCTGCTTGTTTCATTAGCAAAGAGTGAAGTGGAATGCAGGTCAAGTTGAATAAATTGAACTTTATTAAACCTTGTGCCCTGCTCTGTCCATGTGGCTGAGCAGCTTCCAGCCAACCTCCCTGCATTGTCTGTTCTACTGGTGTCTCATCTATAACAGTCCCTCCAGGGAACATGGGACCTCTGACTCCAGTTTTACTGATAATGATGCCCTGCTTTCAATTTCTTAAGAACATAAGAACAGCCATACTGGGTCAGACCAAAGGTCCATCTAGCCCAGTATCCTGTCTTCTGACAGTGGCCAGTGCCAGTTGCCCCACAGTGAATGGACAGAACAGGTAATCATCAAATGATCAATCCCCTGTCGCCCGTTCCCAGCTTCTGGCAAACAGAGGGTAGGGACACCATCCCTGCCCATCCTGGCTAATAGCCATTGATGGACCTATCCTCCATGAATTTATCTAGTTCTTTTTTTAACCCTGTTCTAGTCTTGGCCTTCACAACATCCTCTCGACTTCTCATAAAATGTTCTACCTTGTTAATTAAATCCTAGCATGAGTGCAGTCATATTGATGATTTATGCTGGTATAGCTATACCAGTATGGGAAGGGAAATAAGCTGCACTTTATACCATTATAACTGCATCTACACTAGCAGCTGTACAGGTATAACTATTTTGGTAATAAATCACAACCCTAACTGACAAAATTATACCAGTATAACTTTTCAGTGTAGACCAGGCCTAAATCTTTGTTTCAGTAACAGGCTTTGTTTTGTTTGTTTGTTTTTTAATGTATCAACACTATGTTCTGGCCTTGGGTACCAGGGAACGAAGCATAATGCTGTAAAGCAAAATTGTGACGGTATTATCTGAGCACCCATCAGTCTTCTGAGATTTTTCTTGCAGTTTTGCGAGGAAACCTTTTTAATTCACATTGGAATGACCCAAAGCCAGCCATAATGGAATTTTACTAAACATGTTATTAAATTAAATATGAGCTGACAAACATAGGAAATTTCACTAAAGGAAGCAATTTTTCCAGGAAGCTACGTGTGCCTAAAAAATAGGGCTTTAAAATTCAAATATCTCCTAGGACATATTTATAACATTATTCCAATGTCACTATAATTGAGATGCAAAAACTGGGTCAGGTAGTCTTAAACCAAGACCTAAGTAGCATATAAATAAGTTATTTTCTATAATATTTCCAGACACAACAAAATCTAGACTTGGAATAGCATAGCTGATCTAGTTGTGTTCTGTTCCGAAAACATGAATGAATGTCATATGCTGTTGTCTTAAACAATATTTTGCCTTTGTGTTTTGGGATTCATAGAATCATAGATACACAGTTGTGGGAGGGAATATGCACAAACCTGCTCTAATTTTGTAATTTTACAGTCTAAGGGTTTTTTTATCTGTTTAGTCTATTGAGGCTACTTGATTTTTTAAAAATTCCAGGAAGTCACACATGAATTAGATGTGCCCACTTATCTAGAATGCACTCTACCTCCAGCCACTCTTATCTTCTGTTGTCATATTTCTGTGCACTTGGGTCCTAATACAAAGTCCGTTGAAGTCAATGGAAAGGCCATCATTGACTTCAATGGGCTTTGAATCAGGCCCATAAATCAGTTCCATTAGCAAAATCAAATTACTTCTTCATGAGGTGATATAGTTTTGATTTTTATGAGCAATGATTACTAAGGAGCTCTGGGATGAATTAGAGCCCAATCCAAATCATATTGAAGTCAATAGAAGGTTTTATTTTGTCTTCAGTGGGCTTTGGATCTGGTCCTTAGTGAACTGGTTTTGATCTTGCAATCTTTGAACAGCTTTGTTTCATGATTAACAATAGGGCTCCATTAGACATCAGTGTTTGTAATGTGAAGATTTACATTACATTGTACTTTGTGCTTTATAAACAACAGTGATTAAAACAATATCCCGTCTATTCATCATTACAGATGCTGAGTTGTTTGGAACATATGTACCATGATCTCGGATTGGTGAAAGACTTTAATATCAACCCCATCACGCTGAAGAGATGGTTGGTAAGTATTTCTTTAAAGTTCCCAGTATTTGTAATTTTTAAAATACAGCCTCGAATCCTGCAAACACTTCCTCATGGCATTACTTTATTCAGATGAGTAATCCCACTAAAGGCAGTGGAACTACTCACATGTTTAAAGTTAAGCACTTGTCCCAGTGTTTGCATGATCAGGGTCACAGATGACATGTTTTAGAATAGCTCTGTATTTGTTTTCTTAATTCTTGATTCTGAGCTTTCTCTGGACTCACTGTGGCCAAATTTATTCCTGGAGTAACTCAATTGTTAACATGGAAAAAATGGATTAACACAGGATGCTTCAAGGCTAGATACTAGGTACAGTGTTTAATATTAATGATCCGAAAAGGGAAGTGAGTAGTGAGATGACAAAATTTACAGATGAGACAAAGTTATATAAATTAGTCAAGACTGGGTACACTGAAGAACTTCAGAGAGACCTAAATAAATGAATTGGCAAATGAAATTCAGTGTCAATAAATTCAAAGTAATACACATTGGAAGGAAAAAATTAAGCTACTGTACACTTCAAAAGGTTCTAAATTAGATTGTCACCTTAGGAAAACATCCTGGGCGTTATTGCAGACAGTTCAATGAAGACCTCTGCAAAATGTGCTGCTGTGGTCAAAAAAGTTAACAAGATATAAGAATTCCTAAGGATTGGGATGGAGAATAACACAGAAAATAGTATGGTGCCATTATGTGAATCAATGATGTGACCTTATTTGGAATACCTTGTGTAGTACTGGTCACTATATCTCAAAAAGGATATTGCAGAATTAGAGAGGTTTCAGAGAAGGGTCACCGGAATGATTAGAATACATTCTATTAAATTAAAAGGTGGTAAATTCAAAATAGAAAATGCAATGCATAATTAGACTCTGGAACTCATTGCCACAGGAAGTTGTTGAGACCAAGAATTTAACAAGATTCAGAAAGAGATTAGACACTTATATAGATATCAAGAATACCCAGAGTTATCATGATAAATGCTAATACATTTTTTTTGGAAGAGACATTAAATCTCATGTTTCAGGGCTTAAGCCAATCTGTAACATTATAGATGAGGTAGACCTAATTGGGGAGGGGCAGATTATCCCACATTTTCCTGTGGGGTTCTTACATTTTCCTCTGAAGCATCTGGTACTAGATGGACGTTGGGTTTGATCCAGTATCAGTGGCGCTGGAACAGTTTTTGGAGTGGGGGTGCTGAGCTGCACCCCTCTTTCCCGTCTGCGCCCCTCACGGCCCCCAGAGCTGGGGCCGAGAGCAGGGCCATGGCTCTGGGAGGGGGAGGACGCGGACAGAGGTAAGGCGGCAGAGGCTAGGGCCACAGATAGGGGCGGGGGTGAAGCCCCAGGCGTGGGGCTGGCAGCCAGAACCCTGCATGTGGGGCCGGTGGCCAGGAGCCTGGGACTGGCAGCACCTCCCACATCCCTACTTCCTACGCCTATGTCAAGTATGGCATTTTCTGTGTTCCTATATTATACATTGGTTTAGCCTGAAATTACTAGTACTGGAAGTGATGTGACTCACGATACCTCTGTGTGTAGGCTGTTTGACTGTTTTTCACAAACACGGCATTCCCCTGCACTTCTACGCACAGCGGAAAATGTACTGTCTTTTAAGTGTATGTCATGTAGCACGTTGCTCTGCAGGATTATATCATTTTTGTCTGGAGGATGCAATGAAAACTATTGGATTGCTCTTTCTCTGGCCAAAAGTAGTAAATGTCGGTAAAATGGCACTTGCTGCAAGAATGATTCAAGGACTGGAAAACATGCTTTACTGTGAGAGACTTAAGGAGATGAATTTAGTTATCTTACTGAAAAAAAATTCAAGAGGTGACTTGAGTGTGATCTATAAGAATCTAAACAGGGGGAAGATTTGTGGTAGTAGGTAGGTCTTTAAACTATTAGAGAAAAACATAGCAAGAGTCAGCGGCTGAAAGGTGAAGCTAGAAATTCAAACTGGGAATAAAGTGCAGATTTTTAAGAGTGAGGGTATTTAATCGTTGGAACAACTTACCTAGCAATGTGGTGGATTCTCCATCACTTGAAATCTTTAAGACAGGATTGGCTGTCTTTTTAAGATACACTCTTGTTCAACCACAAATTGTCGAGCAAAATTCAGGAATTACGGGGTGATATTCTATGGCCTGTGTTATACAGGAGGTCAGATTAGATGATCACAGTGGTCCCTTTTAACATTAAAAACTATGAATCTGTGCCACCTACAATATGTGTAGAGATGCATTCACATCAGTTCAAATTTCCCTGAGTAATTCAAAGTGCTACCATTAATAGTTAATACAATCTCATTCTGAACTATGTGTGTGGCTCCTTATTTATTCTATAAAAATCGGAGTGTTACAAAAATTCCTTTGCAAATATTGGCTTTTCCAAAAGGGATGATAAAAAGAGACCCACAGTCCTTACTTCCAGGTGCTGATATTTTCCCAAAGCCTACAGTGTGCTTAGGGTTGAACTCAGGTGGACAAGAAAGAGCTACCTCACTTTACTTGAACATTTCCTTTCTCAGTCCCACATTCACCTGCCTTAAAAATACCACCGAGAAACTGAGGAACAAGATGACTGTTGCAACCAAATATTTTTAATAGCTCAACATAAAGGGCTGATACAACTTCTGAATCAGGAATCACATTTAATGTTCTGACTTCCACTGATCAATGCATGCATTGCAATCATGTTACCTTGCATAACGAATGTGTATGACCCACATTTCAGTGCTGAAGTTGTATGAGATGATGTTTATAACATTTGAGGAGATCGTCAACGTATAATTTTTAAAGTTATTTTCAAAAGTCCTTCTCTACTGAAAAAGAAGCCAAACAACACAGGCCTGGTTTTTCAGAAGTGCTGAGCCTTCCCAGCTCCCATTGACTCAGGCTGAAGGTTTGGATGCTTAGAAATCTGAAAATCAAGCCCAAGAACAAGCGGCTTGATCCTGCAGGGTGCTGAGGACTCTGGTCCTGATCCAGCAATGCACTTAGACTCAGTTGAACTTTAAGAATGTATGTAATCCCACATGTGGCGCAATGGGGCTAGTCCCGTGCTTAAAGTTAAGCACATGCTGGAGACCAGAGTGCTGAGTACCTTGCAAAATCAAGCCCTAAGTGTGTGGAGCTCAGTAGAACTGGGGACGATTGGCTGTCTGATAAGATGTCTTCAGTATATATTTGTAAATTAAATAAATATGACATTCTTGCCTTTGAAGACCTCAGGGTTAACATTCAAATTATGTCAGAAATGAGTTATGTGACTCTGTATATTCCTAAGTGGGCCTTTGTCCCCAGCACAGTTTGGCAGACTTGGTGGTGTCTGCTCAGGAGAGATGCAAGACCAGAGCACGTGTTGTGCATCAGGACTGGGAAAGCTTGCTGTTGCCTGCCTATTCTACTGGGTGAGGCAGATAACAAAGAGAGGGACTACTGACAATCTCTGGCCTCATATTGCTCATGTGGCTGGGGAAGGAATGCCCCCTGGTGCTTTTCAGTGACTTCATTAGATGGTTCAGGGATTCTGTTAATGAAATCTTCATAGGGAACCATATCTAGTTCTCCTCAGCCAAAAGGAGGAGGGTGCTGTTGCAGGGCTGTGGGTTGTGATTTTGAAGGGGCAAAAGTGGAGAATGATGTGGGGCTCCATATGTCTCACATAGCGACATGCAGTGCCTTGAGGGAAAGCGAGAAGAGCATGAACTCAGATCTTTCCATTCAGAAACAATTCTACGGTCATTAACTGTTTTACTCCCTCTTTTTGTAGCTGTGTATTCATGACAATTACAGAAACAACCCGTTCCATAATTTCCGGCACTGCTTCTGTGTGACTCAGATGATGTACAGTATGATCTCACTCTGCAATCTCCAGGTGTGTCTCTAGTTTGTCCACATAGCTATCTGTATTTCTGCTTCTATCGCCAGATAAATATTCATCCACTAAGGGTCATAAAACCCAGGACATTTTCCTTCCAAAAAGGACTATGATTTTGTTTGTACGTGACTCATTAATTTATTGAAAGCAAGCAAGAAACTTTAGGAAACCTAACTACAATTAGGTATAGTGGAAAGAAAGGCTGGTCAATGGTTGGGGAACTAGCCTACGGCTTGGGAGACCTGGGTTCAAGTCCCTGTTCTGACGCAGATTTCCTGTGTGACCTTGAGCAAGTCCCTTACCCTCTCTGTGCCTCAGTTCTCCGCCTGTAAAATGGAGATAATAGCACTGCCATACCTCACAGGGGTGTTGTGAAGATAAATACATTAAGATAGTGAGATGACAGTAATGGGGGCCATGTAAGTACCTAGGATGGGTCTCAAAAGTTTAGATAAGTATCCATAAGCATAAGAGCTTTACCAAAAATGACCTAAACTTCTGGAAACTCTCAGCCTTGGATAGTCCCCTGCTGGCTCCCTCCCCATGAAACAAGTCTCGGCTCCTCTATCTTTGCTGATCAATGCTCCTTCCTCTTTGCTGCTCTTCAAGGGAAGAGGACTTCTCCACTCCTCCTGTGTGGTACTCTTTTCAGTGGAAAGCCATGCAGCAGCCCTCCCCTCTCTCTCTCCCTTTCACCAGAAGCAGCAGCTGAGGACAGGACCTAGTAGTGTCTCCACTGAGTGCTCCTTCACACTCCATTCATTCTGGCTCTTCCCCAGTACTTGTGTCCCAGACTACACCATCACCTTCTGAACCCCTGAGCCAATTAAACCTTGTGCCTGCCTGTGCTCCAACAGGGCATTCTGGGGAGCATGTACCAGGGAAACTCTAGACTCGCTGGAAGCTTGACAAGAGCTGCAGCAGCAGTGGCCAGTACAGAGACTAAGCTGCCACCCAAGGAAGGAAGGAGTTTTACAGTCTTCCTCAAAAGAGGATCTGCCACTGTAGATAAGTGGTTGGGCTGTTCACAGGACATGGTGAAGAGACTTACCGAACAGATCGAGCCATGAAAAGGAGGTTGTGTTTTGTTCTGAAATAAAAAATGTTTCCAATGAGTTCTTATTTCACCCTGATTGGTTCATCTATGTCTAATTATAATGAGAACCTATAGCCCTAGATTATATGAAAAGTCATTATTTAAATCACTGAATAAAATGCTCAGTCATTTCAGAGACTTTTATTTAGTCATCTAGGCCTGAATCAGCAAAGCACTTAAGCACATGCTTAACATTAGGAAAGTGACAGAGTAATCCCATGGAGACAAGGGATAGTCCAAGGTGCTGCACCCTAGAGCTCTACTACTTTGGAATTTGTGAGCACTCAACACCTCTGAAAATCAACAAGACAGCTGGCTGACTGGCATTGCCCATGGAATGAATTCAGCTTTAGTTCTAATATAATAGAATCCTACAAATAGGAAGACTAGAAAACATCTCCTTCTCTCATCCTGTCAAAGATATCAGTGATCCAGGGATGTAGTAATATGCCAGATTTCCAGACGGGAGTTATGACTGAAGTATATCTTTCAGAGGGGTAGCCATGTTAGTCTGTATCAGCAAAAACAACGAGGAGTCGTTGTGGCACCTTAGAGACTAAGAAATTTATTTGGGCATAAGCTTTCGTGGGCTAGAACCCATTGGATGCATGAAGTGAAAAATACAGGAGCAGATATAATTCCATGAAAGGATGGGGGTTGCTTTACCAAGTGTGAGGTCAGTCTAACGAGATAAATCAATTAACAGCAGGATACCAAGGGAGAAAAAATAACTTTTGAAGTGGTAAGAGAGTGGCCCGTTACAAACAGTTGACAAGAAGGTGTGAGTAACAGTAGGGGGAAATTAGTATTGGGGAAATTAAGTTTAGGTTTTGTCATGACCCAACCACTCCCAGTCTTTATTCAGGCCTAATCTGATGGTATCCAGTTTGCAAATTAATTCCAGTTCTGCAGCTTCACGTTGGAGTCTGTTTTTGAAGTTTTTTTGTTGAAGAATTGCCACTTTTAGGTCTGTCATTGAGTTACTAGAGAGACTGAAGTATATCTGACCTTCAACAGCCCAAGGGCTGGCCTCTTTGATTTTAATCTCAAATTTAGGTCTCCCCATTTAAATTGACCAAGAAGTAGAAAGAGCCATCAAGCTAAAGTTGTCTCTTCCATGTCACTACTTCCCCAGAAGACCCCCAAATCAGACTGCGGCTCAAAGAAAGAGCGCTTATTAAATCTGGAAGAACCATTCACAATGTATTAATTGTAACCCTTTCCCTGGATGCAGGTAGTCTGACATTTGTATGAATTTGGGGCCTGGTCAAAATCCCAGTGAAGTGACTTTCATGGTCTATGAATTGGGACTTAATTCACTATATAAAATATTTCAACAAATGTTTTTTGCAAACTAGATTCAGCCTATGGGTTCCTCATGAACCGCTCACTGAAAATATTGCTTTGCATATTCTATGTTCACGATTCAGATTTATTCTGTATGGTCACCTTAGCCTGGAGTATTTTTCCCTCACTGGATGACCTAACATTTCTAAACTGCTTTCACTTCCACACAAAACAAATTTAATTTCATCATGAACCACATTTTGTTCCATGGTAAAATGAATCCCAGGTACTGGCAAGAATTTGTGTTCTTGTGGATATACATATGAGCAAAACTGCTTCCACAAACATTCATCCTGTTTGGAAGTTTCATATTTATGAAAAATTTTCCTCATCCTCTTCCCATCTCTAGTTAGTGTGAAAGATAATGGTATGTAAATTGTCTTTCAACCCTCCCTCAGCTAGTGTAGACACTGGAATGATTTCTAAAGGCCTGAGTATTAACATCTTTGTGCTTTAAAACATAATATGAATATGAATAACTCTCAGACAAAATTCCACTGACCTCCTCCAAACTGCTTCTATTTCCTGCGTCAAAGCCAAATCTGAGTCATTTGTTGCTGTAGTGAACAGTGGAATCTTCTTTCTTATCTGCAGTACATTTAATTAATGAATAATGGTTAATTTTACCCAGATGATTTGTTTTTCTGAAATGTGAATGTGTTAGGGGAAAAAAAGTATAGAAATTGTGAGACACTATATTATTATTTTTTTCTATTGCAGGAGAAATTTCCCCAAGTTGATATCTTAATTCTAATGACTGCCGCAGTATGCCATGATTTGGATCATCCAGGATACAACAACACGTATGTGTGCCCTTTATTTTTTGTTCCTTTCAAATATATTGGGAAAACAATGCAGATCAGCATTTTCTTCTCATGCCCAGAGCAGAGAGTAGGGCAGCTGAGTAGGAATCTACCCACAATGCTCTACTATCATGGTCAAATACCGACAAGGACAGAGCCACCCCACTGGTTAGGCTATATGCAACGCTAGCCATTAGCTTACTCAGTCCTGAGCTGAGGCTGCTAATTGTACTAAACTCTGAAAGGAAAATGGCTCCCTCTTCAATTTTCTCATAAAACTTACGTATTTTCCATTAAAGGACATTGGCAGCTAGAAAACATTCTCAGGTCATATTCTTTTGTTAATGAACCTATGTAGCAGAAGAATGGTCATATGGTTGAGGCTCAATAACATGGGAAGAGTTTTTGGTTCTTTTCCCAACTCTGCCAAAAACCTTAAACAAAGCATTTAACCACTGTCTATCTCCATTTGCCCATCTATACAATGGAGATAACAGCAGCTAGCTGGCAGGGGTGATCTGAAGGTTACTTCATAAATGTCTGTAAAGCACGGTATGAGCCTCGGATGGAAGGGCCTCTAGAAGTGCTAAGCATTATTACTTCTGTGCGCTTGTGTGAACTATATATAAACTCTAATTTACTTGTATTCAGCTATTAAATAAGGGCCTGATCCAATTTGCGTTGAGCTCCGTGAGCATCTTTCCATTGACTTTACTGGGAGTTAGTGGGAGTCAAGCCTGTGAGCTAAAAAGAAAAGTCCCTTCTATCCTTCCCACATATGTTCTTAAGTTATAGAAATTCAGTAATAACAAGTAAATAATAAGAGTCTTTGAAACTATGTGGAAGTATGATCATTTTATCAAAAACAAATATTTGGATTTAATATTAACTGTTGCCATAATTAATTAATTAGGTATTTACAACAATATACATAAAAATAACCAATGTCTAATGTGTAATGTATGTTTTTAAGTGTTGGGTGTAGGCAACATGTGAGACCTCACTATTTTCCTTCACATCAGCTACCAGATTAATGCCCGAACAGAGCTTGCAGTGCGCTACAATGACATCTCGCCACTGGAGAACCATCACTGTGCTGTGGCTTTCCAGATCATTGCCCAGCCAGAATGCAACATTTTCTCCAATGTCACCCAGGAACAATTCAAACGAATAAGACAGGTATGAACGTTGATCCAGAAGGGAGGCTATGGCATGCAAACGGCTCTTGAAGATTGTGTGCACAAATCTACCTTCTGTACAGAATAATTCCATCAAGAGGTTAGAACTGATCTCAAATAATCTCAAACTTGAAGTAACACAGAGAGATTCCTGGGCTATTTCTTTAGCAACTCTTGTTGAACTGTTGAGCTGACCTTCCTTGGGTACCAATGAGCGAAGTTTGACTATTAAACTTATACTCTTCTGTGTAGAAACTTACATTATGAAAGGAGTTGTTGGGATGTGACTGTAACTAGGCCAACATGCTCATATGGTAACAACTTAACCATTAGAAGAACATTATGCTGAACTTAGTTCAAACTGGAGAAAATTTGTAAAGACATAAACAAATATTCACCTTCTACACATATTATCATCTTTTTCCCCCGCATTTTTCATCATTATTAAAAATATTTGTGTTTATACAAAAGCTTCAACCTGTGGAGCCCATCTCTTTTTCTGTTGTGTGAGGCAATGAAGTCATAAGAATAAATTCTGTGACATCACAATATTTTCCATGACAACAAACTAAAATGTAATTCGCATAGCATTATGGGCCAAATTCTGCTCTCAGATTCATGGATGCAACTCCCATCCATATTAAATGAAAATGCAGAAATGCAAAACTGCCATTGACTTCTGTGGAACCAATCTTGGGCCTCAGCACGTAGAACTGAGCTTTTAGTTTATTTCTTTTTGCACTTTGCATTCATACTAAAAATCAAACAAAGCTCAGAACCAGAAGCAGCAGTTTCTCCAGCATATAATTATACACAAACCATTTACATAGTTAGTCATTCTCTTATGTCACTGTGAATTCTTTAAATTAATGGTCTAGTTTGTCAAGTGGCCTCAAGTTTGAAAGTTCCTCTTTCACTGGTGCTGATGTGATGATGCAGCTGTTCTTCTTGTCTGTGTTATAAGGTATTTGTGTTAATTTAAGCACATGTGTTTACACGGCAATAGCTATGCCTTGTGAGACATGTTAAATCAATGTATTATTATGTTTGTTTTAATAGGGGATAATTACATTAATCCTGGCAACAGACATGGCAAGACATGCAGAAATACTGGACTCTTTCAAGGAAAAAATGGATAATTTTGATTACTCAAATGAGGAACATGTGACCTGTGTAAGAAGACTATGTGTTTATCATTTTTCAGTGTCTAGCATGGTTCATAGTGATACTGCTACATTCTAAACTTTGGTTTTGGCCTGATCATGCAAGGTGTTGAGCAGAAGTGGTCAGAATTTTTCTGTCAAAATCATTTTTTTTTTTTTTTAAATAGAAAGTGCAGTTTGTGCAAACTTGAAATTTTGTGTGGGGAAAATTTTGATTTTGACAAGAAAAAAATCCAAATAGTTTGTTTTGGGTTGGATCAATTTGAATTGAATACTTGGATAGCTCCCCAAAGTGTAGTATATAAGTGCCTCCAACACTCCTGTGAGGTAGAGAAGTACTTCTTTTACAGCTGGAGAAGTGAGACCCAGAGAGACTAAGTGACTTGCTCCAGGTCTCACAGGAGATCCTTGGTGGAGCAGGGTATTGAGCCCAGCTCTCCCTAGTCCCAGCCTAGCTACCTAACTATGGAACCAACCTTCCTCCCCTTTTTGGGTGGCACTGTGAGTGGGTACCAAATACTGCAGGGAATTGTGTGCCTAAAAACAACGGTTTGCACTGTAACGTTAACAGAAACGTCAAAGTATTTCTTGTAGATTTTTATAAAAGCTTTCCCCCAAAAAAACAATGATAAGTCTGGGAGCACTTGATATAAACAAAGTCTAGATCCCTCTTTCAGATTTTGAAATCCTAGAGTCATCTGAGCAAGAAATAATTACTGTATCTGTCAGGATATAAATTCTTAGTTTCATTCTAGTCTCCATTACGTCCATCATAACAATACTTTGTTCTAGACCTAAACCAATCCCCATTGAACTCAGTGGGAATCTTTCCATTGACATTAATGAGGATGGGATTGTGTCCCTATAGTGCCTTCCCTCCAAGAACATCAAAGCCCTTTACAATCATTCATGGATTAAGCCTCATAATCCTCCCATGGAGTAGGTAACTATTATAGGAGGAAGAGAAAGTAGATCAGTCTTATGCCTTAGCTATAAGACTATCCTTCTTGTCTGAAATCATTCCCCTCTGCCTCTCTAAAAATGAAGGACTCATGGCTTTTATGTCTTCTATAAAGACAAAGAGACAGGCTTCTATATTACCAGAGTGTTAAAATATTTTTCCTCCTTCAGTTGAAGATGGTACTTATAAAATGTTGTGATATCTCGAATGAAGTCCGCCCAATGGAAGTAGCGGAACCATGGGTAGACTGCTTATTAGAGGAATATTTTATGCAGGTAAGAATGAGAAACAGAGACACAGATACACAATCATCATCATAATAATAGTAGTAGTAATTCCTATTTTAACTATAGCTGACAGCTGACTGGCAATACTGTATGACATTCCAGGGCCATAAGGATGAGGAGGTTTCTTTTGCATAAGGTGACAGAAGTGTGGCATAAGACAATATGTTCAGAATAAAAGTGACTGTAATTGACTGCAATTTGTAAGATAAATGACAATAACGTAGAAATGGTAATGTCATTTGGCTGCAGCTTGTTCTTACTAATAGGGCTGCCTAGTGAGTTTATATGGCATGTTAAACCCTTGTCAAGCCAAAAGGGCAAGAAGCGTGAGTATAGAAAAAGTCAATTAAATGGGCAGTATTAAATGGGCCAAGTTTAAATTATATCTGTGATGATTTGAAATGACCGAGTCTGCATAGGATGAACATTTGCTTTAAAAATGAAAACATTCTGATTATTTCCAAAGGACACCATCAACTTCATTAGTCCTGAAAAGTCAGCTTATGCTCCCAAAACAGTTGCTTCTTTCTGGATTCCCCCATCTCTCTCTAGTGTGGTTTCTTGAAATATAAAGCAACATTAAAACTATCAGCAATCCTCTGCTCTCTCCCACCTAAGCCAAGCTGTCTGTACAGCAGCTGGCAGCATGCAAAGCTTTATTGTGATTGGAGGAACAAGATGCCAGAGTTTTCTTCTTTCTATTTTTTTTTTTTTTTTAACATTTTCCCTGTGCTGAAGGAATCAGTTTAACAAAGAAATTACATTAGACGTATCTAACGAGGAAGACTTGACAACAGAGAATCTTAATAACAAAATGTTAAAGGCACCTTTAGCTCATTGTCTCTGCAATATTTTTATGCAAAATAAAATGATCTGTCTCTGCACTTCATTGTGTTCCTCACCCTAATATCTGACACAAGGTACTACGGTGCACACATTATTAAAGCAAGTCTGACAGATGAGAGTAAATGCTGGCAATGAAGTTAAAGGGGTGTAAATTTTTGGCATATTCTGTGCCCTTCTTACTAACTATGCACTTACAGGAATAATGGTTCAGACGGTCAGCTGATTCCAATCTCTGTAGACCCATTTAAGTCAATGGAGCTAAGCTGACTTATACTAGCTGAGAATCCGGCCCATTATTTGTAAAGATCTTTCCAAAGTTTGGAACGCAGAGATACATCCGTCCTTGAATCTGTATGTACTAGGAGCCACTTGATAGACTAGAAAAAAAAACCATTTTTGACCATGGTTGGCTAGTCCTAGATTAATACCTAAAAGAATAATTCTCCAGAGGAGAAGATAGTCAAGGACCCTTTCCCTCCTAGGTAGAATGGCTAAGGGCTAGATTCTGCTACTTTGTCTCACACTGAGTAGTGCTTTACTCCACAAGAAGTCCAATGGATTTGGGGTGGCTGCCTAACTGCCTTGTACGTCTCTGAGTATCTCCCTCCTACGGTATGTCTACACTATAGCAGGGAGCAAGTGCAACCCATGCCTAGTTGATGTGGCACTCTGTCCCCCTCTAGTGGCAGCTAAAGATTGATGAGTCTGCTACAGCCTGGGCTAAGAGACATGTCTTTTGGCTCATGCATTAAGCTCCAGAGGTCCCAGGTTTGATCCTGGCTGACAACGACCAGGTCTATTGGCATTACTCAAGCCTCTTAAGCCAGGCAGACAGACTTGTGCTAGTGGGCTTACACAAGGGGTGAAAGTAAGTTAGGCCACTTACTGGTACGGGCCGGGAGGGGGGCTCCGGCCCCCGGAAGGGGCAGGGCCTCAGGCGGAAGGGGTGGGGCTGGGGGTCAGCATCCCCCAACCAGCCCTTTCAGGGCACCTGGCCCGCACCACCCGTGGATCCCATGTTGATTTAAAGGGCCCGGGTCTCCAGACACCGCTGCTGCACTAGTGGCAGCGGCATCCGGAGCCCTGGGCCCTTTTAAATCGCTGGCCCCAGGGCAACTGCTCCCTTTGCCCCCTCCCCACCCGTCGGAGGCTGCGGGGGAGGGGAGGGCCAAAGGGGCAGGGACATTAAATCACTGCAGGGCCCTTTGCCGCGGCAGAGCTTTAACCTCGCTGCCCATCCCCCACCCTCTGGCAGCGGCGGCCCTGCGCTGCTGACAGGGGAGGCAAAAGGGGCAGGGACATTAAAGTGCTGCCGATGCGGGTTCTTACCGGTACGGAGTACCAGCCCGTACCAGCTCACTTTCACCCCTGGCTTACGCTAAATATAGCTATGTGGACATTGCACTACCAGAGGCTTGAGCTAGCCACTTGAGCAAAAGCCCACCCTGGGTTCGAGGTGGGGTGGCTGGTCTCCTCCAGTGCCGAAACATCCCCACAGCTATTTTAGCACTCTAGCTCGAGTCCCACTAGTGTGAGTCAGTCTACATGGGCTGTGAGGCTCGCTCCTGATTGCATACATACTCTCGTGGTCTTGTTACAATATGATACTTTTCTGTACATGCAGCATTTGTGAAAAACCAAAAGAAACAACAATACAAAGGTTATTAAAACAATAAGAGTCAGCTTCTAAAATGTATAACACACAGTTTCCCTTTCATTTGCTGTTGTCACATATACCATTGAGGCATGTGTACAGAATATCAGTGATCTAGTTGCTGGCCTGCAAACAGTTTGTGTTTTGCTGCCCTCACAGTCTCCCTGTTGATAATAATCTTTGTTAACTGTTGAATCTGTCCCAGAGTGACCGAGAAAAGTCTGAGGGACTTCCAGTGGCACCTTTCATGGACCGAGATAAAGTGACCAAACCAACAGCACAGATCGGGTTCCTTAAGTTTGTCCTGATCCCAATGTTTGAAACAGTAACAAAGGTAAGTTTTTACAGTTCTAAGATGCCTCCTGGAGCTGAGAACATTTCAGCTTTGATTTTGATAAACGTTTAGTCAGCCAGTGACACCTGCTCTCGCTCCATTTCTATCATTTACAGATAAATAAATATTTAAAGAAATGGTCGTTTGACTTTTCTCACTTTTGTTTAGCTTTTTCCAGAAGTTGACGAAGTGATGCTCCAACCTCTTTGGGAATCCAGAGACCGCTACGAGGAATTAAAACAACTAGATGATGCTATGAAAGAGGCAAGTTATACATACCCAGAACTGAGTGACATATTTCAGTCAAATATTAAATTTGCTCAAAAATTCAGTGAGGAGTGACCAAAACTATTCGTGAATATGGGTTGAATTCAGCAAATAGTTTTGGCTGAATAAAATTTTCTTTAAAAAGTTGAAAAAGTCTAAAGGGTTTATTTTGGCTTTTTAAAGGCAAAATGTTTTGACTTTTCATGTCAAAACATTTCTTTTTGAAATCTAGCTCCATGTGTTCACATTTTTATTTAAAAGGGTAAAACACCAAAAACGTAACAAAAGGAAAATAATTGTTTCACTCAAATTACATATTTTGTTCAAGCCAAAATTATTTTTTTCAGCCTTTTTGTTTCATCAAGAAAAAATAATCAGTTTCAGTTCAAAACAAACTGATTTTGTGGATTTGAACTGAAAAATCAATTATTCTCTCTGCTCTATACATATGCTCTGGGTGGTACTAAGAAGTGAAACAGACAATTCAAGTTCTTCTTCATGTTGATGATATTTATTGCTTTTGATTATATCTATGGTCACTTTTTCTTCCTATATATTTGTAAAGCCCCAGACATACCTATGGATAAGTAAGAATAATAATAAATAGAAAGAGCAAGAGAAGCAGTCATACCTAACCACAGAAAAGAAAATGGCAAAAAAAATTCTGGGTGCACAGAATGAGTAATTAAAAAGAGCCTGCAGAGATATTACCAGATGTCATTGGCATTACACCAGGAATTGCTCTCGCTCTCTCTCTTATACTGCACACACACGCATACCATACAATACGATTAAACAAACGACCACATTAATTCATTTTATGGCCCAGGTTAAACTATCTATCAATGGTATTTACCAAATGTCTCCCCCTTTGGCATGTAAGACCTCTGAGAGCTTCGATGATATCTGTAACCAGGCGTCAGGTCTTTCAGCTCTCTCTAACCTTTGCCAAATCCTTTTCAGCACTGTGCAAGCAAGAGAATCACAGTGTTGTGCTTGGTCCTGCTCCCGTTGAAGTCAATGACATAGCTCCCATTGACTTCAGTGATACAGAATGATGCTCTTAGTGCTCAGACTGTGACCTCTACTCCTGAGTCATCTCCCTCTGAGGTCAGAGTTTAGGTTTCTTTTCGTCTCGTCAATGATGCCCAACAGCAGGTAAGCTCAAATGCACTACATCCAAATCCAGTTACCTTACATAAAAGCAGAGTTTATGGGCTCAAGAGAGAAAACAGAAAAATCCGAAAATAAATTAAGCTCATCTAGGTGGATGCTCTGATAAAAGCACTGATTGAGGGGCACAAAGCTGGTGGTACAAAATATGGAAATGTTACTTACCGTATAGTTAGAAAAACTTTTTTTGGTCTGCCTTAAGATTCTTTTCCTACTGTGTTAGATTAATGTCACCCTGTTTTAGGAAGTCTGTATGTATGTATATGTATGTGTGTGTGTGTGGTGTGATCTCAAATTCTTTTTCCTCTTCCATTCACTCTAATTTAAGTGATCTTTCTGTTGACAGAGTCATTTTTCCCTTTGGGTATGATGGTGAAGAGAGTATCCAACTCTCAACACCATTATCTGAGTCAGTATCCAGTAATACAGTAAAAAGAACAGGAGTACCTGTGGCACCTTAGAGACTAACAAATTTATATTAGAGCAGAGGGGAACATTGTGATATATGCCACCATGTGCCAGCAATGCCCCTCTGCCATGTACATTGGCCAAACCGGACTGTCTCTGCGCAAAAGAATTAATGGACACAAATCTGACATCAGGAATCAAAATACTCAAAAATCAGTGGGAGGACACTTTAACCTGTCTGGTCATTCAGTGACAGACCTGCGGGTGGCTATATTACAACAGAAAAACTTCAAAAACAGACTCCAACGAGAGACTGCTGAGCTGGAATTGATATGCAAACTAGATACAATCAATTTAGGATTGAATAAGGACTGGGAATAGCTGAGCCATTACAAACATTGAATCTATCTCCCCTTGTAAGTATTCTCACACTTCTTATCAAACTGTCTGTACTGGGCTATCTTGATTATCACTTCAAAAGGTTTTTTTCACTTACTTAATTGGCCTCTCAGAGTTGGTAGGACAACTCCCACCTGTTTATGCTCTCTGTATGTGTATATATATATCTCCTCAATATATGTTCCATTCTATATGCATCCGAAGAAGTGGGCTGTAGCCCACGGAAGCTTATGCTCTAATAAATTTGTTAGTCTCTAAGGTGCCACAAGTACTCCTGTTCTTTTTGCGGATACAGACTAACACGGCTGCTACTCAGAAACCTGTCAGTAATACAGTGTAATTCTTCCTGTTGCACAACCCAAGTTACTTTTTCATATAACACCAATGTGCTTCCTATATGGTTAGATGCTAGCTTTTCTGTTTGGTTTTGTCTTTTCCTGTTTCAAAGTTTATAAGAAACTGATCTGTATTTAATACAAACATTTTCTGATTTCCTCCAAAGACATTGGATCTAAGGGCTTATCTACACTGGGGAGTTTTACACTAACATAAAATTGCACTGGTGTTGCACTAGTGAAAACATGTTCTGTGCACACCTTGCACTGGGGTAGAAAGAGGATTGCATCAGTGTAGCTTTCCTGGCTTTGACAACAAGGTATATTGCACGAGTGCACATCGCTTGTTTACCCTAGTGTGGTGTGTGTGCAGTATCATCTCTGTAGTTATATTAGTACAGAATACCCCAGTGTAGACCAGCCTTATAAGGAAACGTGACCAGCAGGCCATTCCCATAACATCTTGTTAGCTTATTGAGTCCCTTTAATAGCTCTTTGAGAGAATGTTTCATTGTCATGCAAATGAAAATTAGTTTCCAAGCAGGCTAATTTCTACATAGCAAAACATACAGAGCACAGTATTCCACTCCCCAGGGTTTATGTAGCACATACAGTTTATATCACACAGACAAGACACTAACCCTCACATGGTTACTAAAGGAAAGTGAAAGAAAGTTTGCCTCTGGTGGTCTAGTAGTGTTGATATGCACTGACATGTGAGAGATGCAGATTTATTTACCAGGCCTAGTCCCTCACTCCCTGGGTGGTGGTGGTGATTATTTGCCATCGCACCACTAGAGATAGGCACTTTCCAAACACATAGGAAGGACAATTCCTTCTCCAAGGAGCTCATTTCTAATTCTGATTGAGAGTGGACAGGAAGAGAAGATGGGCCTTGTAGGGGGAGTTATAGAAGGGCAAAGAAAATCTTGTGGAAATTCTCAAGTCTATGACAGAAACATGGAACATTCCTTAACGACACCAAAAATAAGTTCAAGATGATAGTGGGGGCTTGTTGACACTTTGAGAAGTTTCAAGGTGAAGTGAATTTTTATACCTGAAATGTAAAGCTGTCAAAAACAGAGTTTCCATGGAAACAAATAGAGCCTTAATTACGGTATATCGGCACAGGAGTGCTGGTATAATGAGAACTGTGTAAACTCAGAAATCCCATCAAATAATAGCAGGTAGCGAATGATCTCAGATATTAACTCAACAGATAATGAGAAATACTGAGGTGCACCTTCTCCAGACAAGTACCATAGTTATTTTGGATGGAATGGGGCCTTTGATGACCAAATTGGTGTATCCAATTGCATTAGCGATTCAGCTGATCCTTTATTGAGGATTAGTGATCAGCTAGCGGTGGCAGTCTGTCTGTGATGTGCCAGTGGTGATATTTGTTCTGCTTTGCTCTTTATTCTAGTTGCAAAAGAAGAAAACCACGAGTCTGACAACTGACAGCACAGAGAAGTGAAAAGAAAAACACTCTGAGCTACACAAAAGTCACAAGGTGAGTTTGTTTGTTTTTTAAATATTTTAAAAGAAGACACACATGGACAGAAGATGGTGCAGCTCAACTGACTTCAGCAAACTTTTCCCTTCTTGTGCCCATAGAGAATTTGGCTGGAAGTCCATAGACATATGATGAAGTTTTAACAACCACCCTTTTCTGGAAAATGATTCACAGAAGTCCCCCCCAAAAAAAGTAATTCTGATTAATGCACTAAATACCTGTAGGCAGCCATATGACAATTACAGCATAATCTAACTAATCTTTGTATCCTAATATTTATGGGTCAGTGGGTGTAGCAGCATATGCTTTGTTTACCTATCAATATTCCAGAAATTATGACCTAACAGTGTATTTATCTATATAATCATCTGAATTGTATTATGTTTAGTTGACATTTAATATATTTGATCTGAATTTTCCTTCTGTACCAGAACAGAACTGATGAGACCTTAAAGGTCTGTTGTGTTTGTTCACGGAGTGGATTGATGCAGCTAAGTATCATGGGATCCTTCAGCCCGGAGGAAAGATGGTAGAAAGCCGCTGAGACCATGGCAAGAACATATTTTCTAAGAACTGTTGCTATCCTCATGGATGCAAAAAAAGGAAACTTTGATGTATAGATTTTTTTATTTTTCAACTGCTCTTCTAAATAATATATTCTTATACAAACTTGGGTGCTGTAATTATTTCCTTTCATAGATGTGTCTATAAAGAACTGCTCCTGTTCCCAAAGAAAAATGTTTTCATAATATGTATATGGAGGAAGAGGTTGGGTGTCGGACTTTTTAAAGGAGCCATTTTGTAAACATTTGTGTGTAGTATAGTGTGTGTCATAACAGTAAGAACAGAAAAATGCTTTATTATTCATGTATGGTTATGTAAATATTCGGAGGCAAATCCTGCCCTGGTGTATACCCACAGGACACTACCCCTCACATGGTTACTAAAGGAAAGGGAGAAAAAGTTTAACTCTGGTGGTCTAGTAGTGTTGATACGCACTGACATGTGGGAGAGGCAGGTTTATTTACAAGGCCTAGTCCCTCCCGCCCCTGCCACCCTACTGAGGGCCAGATTGTGACTGATCCCTGTGGAGGAGTACAAGAGAGGAGGAGGAGGGGTAAGGAACCATTGTTTCTTGTGCCCCTGCTGCAGGCGTTAGCCACAATCGTAGTCCTGGAGCAATCCTGAGTGCAGGAACTGGTCCCTGCTAGCACTGGCTGGGACACTAGCTGCCAGAGTTGGCCAGCTGCACAATGGAGTCCCCCTGCTGGGGTGTATCCATAGGTGTGCTCTGTCTGTGTGACAAACGGCCCTCTTGGCTGACACATGGGGAACTGAACAGGAGATGTCCAAACTAAAAACATGAGCTGCTACAGCTTGAGCTAAATAGCCAAAGCTCTGTAGTTAGGGACTGCAACAACTCCTATCCTCTGTGTATCGACACAGAGGGGCAGATGTAGCACATGTTCACCCAGGGTTACATCTGCACACAAGGGAATTCCAAGCAGCATGCACAATAGTGCCAGTGCTGGAGTGGTGCTCCTCCATTCCACTCCCAATGAAGTTCATGGCTAGAAGCCTCAATAGAGCCTGGAACGGGGTTCCACATGTATTACCGAGGGCAGAATTTGGCCCTAGCTTTTTAAATCTTCACATGACAGAAGTGTAAGAAGTATTGCACTGTAGCTTTCACATAGGTATGCTTTTAATCAGACTCTTTTGGTGGAAGAAAACAGGCTGCCATTTCTGTGCTTTGTCTCCTAGGATATTCTGTGGTTGTGCTATAAATATGCAGAGTAGCACATAAGGAAGGCATGGTGCCCGCGAATGCTCGTGTTTCTCTTTGAAGGGCACACACACTGAAGCCATATGTCTGCAAGCTCCAAAGCTGCATGTGAAGTCTTAGCTCATTTTAAAAAGAAAGAAGAAGGTGGGTGGCTAGTCCTTCTTCCTCATGACACAGGCAACACTTGGGGAATCTCAGGCTTTCCTTTCTAGGAGTACCAAGTGACTAACACTTGCTCTTTTCAGCCTTGAATAATAATCCTTACCTCCTTTTTGTACAGTGCTCTGGCATTTCAAAGCCTTTATTCTTCTCTAGTTTGTGTGTGTTAATTCTCAGCTTAACATTGTTTCTCCCGGGATGGATATCCCAGTATTGTGATCTGCTCTCCAGTCCTCCACAGTCTGGACACCTCCTTGAAATTTCCAATTCTTTCCCATCTTCCTGCTTGGCTGCGCCACTGGCAGAACCACAGTGGGTGGTGCTGACTTTTTCTGTTGCAAATTGGATGATAGCCAGAAGCAAGCCTGGATTTGAACACCCCAACAAGGAAAGGTTCTAAACCCAGATTCAGATGCAAGTTATACAAATACCTTCATAATACAATGATCCAAATACCCCTGAACTCTGTGATGTTTGAGAACTGAATCTGAATTTTCCAGCTACCTGTCTTTACTAAATATTATACTCCAGAGTTCATGATGAACCAGATTCATTTTGCTGTGGAGTTCCTGGTTTCTTTTCACAAGAGAATCAAATTTACCATCTCCAGCTAAGTGGATTTCCTCCACAAATCAGCCCCCAAAGCAGATGTGCTGTGTAGTAATTACAAACAATTGCTTTAGGATATACCAAGTCCTGCATTCAACCAGAACATTAAATGCGAAAATCTCTTGTAATAAGACCACCTCACCCAACTCATAATAAAGATTTTTAACTGTTTATTATTATGTTGTGTTACCTCCGAGATCTCATTTCAACTGAAAGGCTCTTCAGCAAACCAAAGCTCTGACTCTCCAAGCATTTGCTTAATTTTACACACATGATAGTCTCATAGACATGAATGTAACTCCACACATGCATAAAGTTAAGCGTGTGCATAAGGATCAGGGGTCATCATGAGCTTGAGCCTTCTCCCATTGAAATCAATGAGAGTTTTGTAATTGACTTAAGTGGGACCAAGCTAATTCCCCATCGCGTTTAAGGGTAGCCTGAAATCTCGGATTTACTTCTGAAGGGAGATCACTATAAAGGACACTGGTGCAACGCTTCTGGCTTTAATGTAGGTGCATCAGTATTACTGAGAGGAGAATTTGGCTCTTACTTACTCAAGCATATGCTAATACCTATAATATATGTGTGTGTGTGTGTATGTGTGTTGTGTGAGCTCAAATTCTTTTTCCTCTTCCATGCACTCTCATTTAGGTGATCTTTCTGTTGACAGAGTCATTTTTCCCTTTGGGTATGATGGTGAAGAGAGTATCCAACTCTCTCTATATTGTAACATATACTGCAGTTAACTAAAGGAACATACAAAGTGCAGGCAGCTGTTTAGACAAAATGAAAACAAAACCCCTTGTTTTATTAACCAGCTACTGATATAAACTGGAAGGCCCCATCACTTATTTTGCCCCCTCGGCATTTGTAGTGTTTTCCAAGCAGTCCCTGTCCAATTTATGTTTAAACATGGGGATTGGAAGGCATCCTCTCTTAATTCTAGTTTTCACCTGTCTTTCCATAATATTTGATATTGTGATTCATATGTAAATGAATGGATTTGATAAATCCTGGCAATCAGCCCTTTCAATTGTCATGCATTTTCAGTCTGACATTTGAAATCTATACTTAGCATAAAAATGGAGCTTTTGGAGACATCCAAACAGGCATCTGAAGTGTGATTTAGTCTTTTTTTTTTTCTAACCCAGTCAAGTATATATCTATGAATGTTATATTGTAATATTATTTTTGACTCTGTGATATGTGCCTTACAAAATGTTACACTGTCTTCTGCTCATATCCTTTGAGCATCATTATTATCCTGAATGCATTTTTACCATTATCCTTAGAGCATAGGCAAATACAAAAGAATTTATATCTGTTCCACATTTTTGGCTTGGAAAACCAAGCTAGGGCTCTGTTTTGTTTTTAAATAGAGAGATTTCCCCCGAGTCCTGTACACACTTCACTCTTGGGCAGAATATTTCTAATCAGATCAAAGTAAGGTCATATATCATAACTACATAGCTGGGAAAGAGACAGCTTTAAAAACTTGAATACTCCACAGCAGTCAATTTTAAAGGAAAGTTTAGTGCATGTTAAATACATGGACTATGTAATGCCAAATAAATATCTGTACATGGAAATTGCTAATATCAGAGCTGCCTCTGCGGTGTAATAATAATAGCATCTGTTCCCTATGGCAGTGAAACACAATACTGGGTACTGAGGATGAACCCATCGTGAAAAGAAATGTCAGACAGTATTTAATTTTCCCATTTAAATCATGGGCTATTGTTCCAACCTGCCTCTCTGCTCCAGAAACATTGGAAGCTAGAGAAAGTCTTTGTGCCTGAGTTGTAATATTAAAAATTCATACACTTTTTATTACTCTCCTAATCTCATTGTTTTGTTACAATAATAACAATAATTAATAAATAATAAAAATAATTAAAGGTTTCAGGAGAAATACCCTAATTCTGGAACAAATTTTTCATAGAGTTGGGCAAAATCTTCCCTAGCTTGCTTATACCCCGTGTCATTTCATTGACTTCATTGGGGTTGGATGGGGGGGTAAGATTGGGCAGAATGAAGCTAGCTGCCACTGATTCCCTGGTATAACATTAGAGGCACTTAATGCAAGGCTGGAGGGAGACTGCAAGAATTTTACACCTCTGATCCTGGGGCCCTTGTGGGCTGACTGGTCCTCAAAATAAACACTGGTTTCTAGAGGCCCCCAGGGGCTGTTCACGCAGCTGGGAATCGGGCAGGAATAAGGTAACCTTGGCCACATGGTGTGTCCCTCCCCTCACCTGTTATCTGGCCAAATCCAGAAAGGGTGGCATACAAGGCTCTATATCACCTAAAGATTCCGCTGTGCATGGGGAATACTCCAGTGTCTAGATCCGCTGGGTAGGGCTGTTTTTTGCTGCCAAAGTGATGCAATCTTTTCCACATACTGCCGAATCAAGGCCTGCTGTGTTTAAAACATTGTTAATGTTTTCCCAGACAACAAAGAAGTGAGTGGGAAGGTCTGTTCTTCTCAATTCCCCAGGTAAGCACAAAGTAAAAGTTAGTGACTGGGCTCTGAAGAACTGCACTAGAAAGCGGGCAATAAGTGCACCTATCACAGGAGAAAGGCCAACAGCCATAAATATGGCGGGCCCAAAATGTGCCCTCCCCTTCCTTAAAATATAGTTACATTTATAATGTTCCTCTGCACCCCTCATTTAGCAAAAATTAAAAGTTTACTAAAAACCTTCAAAAATCAGAGCTGCAATAGTGTCAGTATAGCTTCCTGTCCCATTGCATTCTGCCCCGACTAAACTGAATGCAAGAAGCGGGGGTTGGCATGTGGTGCAGTTATGCACAGGAGTCTGACTTACGTTCCCACCTCACTGCCTTTCCCAGTGGTTTTCTTTGCATGGGGTGGCATGGGAGTGAAATTATTCCCAACTAGTATCCAATAAGTGTCATGTTCTTAGGGCTCAATTGTTTTGTTAAGTCCAAGTCCTGATCCGCTGCCCCAGGGGAGCTGTGGGATGGAGCACCCAGCCACACAGGGACAGTGGATGATGCACCCTCCTGTCAGCATGCTCGAGTCACCTTGACCTGTCAGCTCAGCTGGCCAGTACACTGGGAGTGAGGGGAGGAGACCATGCTCCCATTTCCTCCCTGGCATTTCTGGGATGTCTTGTGACTCCAGGGTCAGTCCCTGTACTTCCCTAGCACCTTGTCCTCGTTGAGTACCCCAGGTGAGTTATATGTTCTGTGAAAATATATTACCTTTTAGCATCTTTGCCGCCTTTCAGTTTCATTGATTGGCCCCTCATTCTTGTGGAGGGTAAACAATAATGCCTGGTTTACCATTTTTATGCCCGTTGTTATTTTGTATAACCTATGTCATGCCTTGTTTTATTTATGTTCTTTCTAATTATATACACTCACATTAATATTAATAATATATTACTGTATGTATATATCATGTATCCTATTTATAATTAAGAATAGCCTAATAATCCTATTACATATCTGAAAAAAATATATAAAGTTTGAGTGAAAAAGCATAATCCCTAGATGGGAGGCTTGTGGTTCTAGTTGGGGGCTAGATATCAGGGTCTCCAGGTTATATTCCCAGCTGGACCTGGACCTGTGATGCTTGTACTGGCGGGTGTACAGGCCTCATACACACTCTTGCTATCTGTAGATGTTTTTATAATGCTGGACTTTCTCTGTTACAAGGGAAACTTAGAATTGGGAGGGTTTGGCAAATATGAACTGATTCTGTCTCAGCCAAAACTCACTATAATTCTTCTTTTGAGGAAAAATCTTCCCCTTCCAAATGTTGTTGCTCCATGCTCCCTGCCCTGTCTGATAGAGACAGCAGATCTTCCCCGAAGGGGAGCTGCTCAATAGAAGGAATTTGGAATAGCTATATTTCTTTCTTGTGTAAATCAATTTGCTGTCAGCAGGGCCAGCTCCAGGCACCAGCGCACCAAGCGCATGCCTGGGGCGGCAAGACGCGGGGGGCAGCCTGCCGGTTGCTGTGGGGGTAGCAGTGAGGGAGCCTTCGGCGGCATGCCTGCGGGAGGTCCACCGGTCCCGCGGCTTCGGCGGCAATTCTGCGGCCGGTACGCCGAAGCCGCGGGACCGGCGGACCTCCTTCAGGCATTCCGCCGAAAACCTCCTGATTGCCGTGCTTGGGGTGCCAAAATACATAGAGCCACCCCTGGCTGTCAGACCATCAGTGGTAATTCTGCTATTAAGATAGCTGGGGCATTTCTGCAGTCAGAAAAATGCAAAAATAAAATCAAAGTAAAATATATGTACCCTAGTCTGTGTGCTCAGAGCACAGCTGCTAACAACAGAAAACTTTCCCAGGCAACCAGGCCATATGGGGTCAGCTGCTCCAGCCATATTGCTCCACACTCATTCCAGCAGAGACCTGCAAAGCCTGCCAGCCACAGCAGCAGAGTGAGGGGTGCTTTCAAAGTGCCCTTAACTAATGCTGAGCTACGGAGCGCTGTTAGACACACATCCTCCATCTGACAGGCTGATCCACTGCAAACCACAGTTTTGGGGCTCTGGATAGTTCATAGCCAGGGACACTGGCCAACAGTTTATCTGCTGTTAGCCTGCCTAACATTTCCTGTTTGGACTTAACTAACATTAGCTAGAGAGCAGTTAAAAAGTCCCACATGATGAAAAGTGACATGGGGATACATAATAAATGCCTGATGGACCAAGTTCAGGTCACTGTGGCTGGAGTGCTCAGCAGATATCACTAAGCTGAATAGCAGGCAGTAGGAAGGGTTCTAAGCACATGCAAATAAATTGCCAAGTCAATGCAGCATGAAAGCCGCTAACATTTCCCTTTCCCAGCTTGGTTCTGAAACTTGTTTTGCTCATTCCAATGTTTCCAATTCTTTTGTTGTGTTTTAAACAAACTTCCAGCTGGCTATAGAAAGAGTTCAATCTGCTTTTCAAATCATCAGGCTGACAACCTAGTCTAGTGGCAGTGTTTGGATCCTGCTAACATTAGTGCTGGCGGGTCTGTCTGCCTTTCCATTGTAAAAAGCCTTGTAGTGGGACTTTATAACTCAGGCTGTGGAAAGGATCATGTAGGATTGCAATTCTTTCTTAAAATGAAATTTTGAATGCAATTAACCTGAAACCCTTTGCGTAATCGCTTTAAAAAAAAATAAAATTTCTCTCCCACAGCCCCCCTCACTCCTTACTTCCCATCCATTTGCTTCTCCTGCTCACTCCTGGTGCACCCTTTCCCACTCCACAGTCCCTATGGTCTTTCAGCCTGTCTCACACACCTAGGCTTTGCTGTCTCCATAGCTGCAATTCTTCACCATTGCACCTCTGCCGGCATTAGGAATGGTGGAAGCTGTTGTGTCAGCAAGACTCAGGCATTTTTATTTCTGTGTCATCTGACCCTGACCAGCTGATACATTCTGCTTCCCATATTGGTTATCTGCTTTTTGGCTGCTTATTGCTAATCAGGCTTGTTCTACTAGATGCTGTGGTTCTAGACTGATGCTTGGAAATTTCACCAAAGTGTCCTTGCGAAGTGAAAGAAACCTTTGACACTGAAGAAGAGGTAAGGAAAGAAAGGTCAGTGGGTGGCCCAATAAGGATGCGTGGTGAAAAGGGCATGGACTAAAGGGTTGTCTCCGACCAGGGCTATTGTAGGCAGAGCTGTGGGCCTCTGGATGCACAAGAAACATCTGATGACTGAGGCCCAGATTTGTAAAGGTGTTTAGATGTTGCAGCACTCAACATTGTAACATCTAACTGATGTACGCGCCTAAATCACATTTTCAAAGGGGATTTAGGCACTTATGAGCCAATATGTCCTGGACAGTCAGGACCTAAATCTCTTTTGAAAATAAGATTGAGACTTCAAAATCGCTGCCACGCTGAGCATCTCAGTGCCAAAATGCCTTTGAAAATCTGGGCTTTAGAGCTTGGTCCTGCCCTCACTGAAGTCAACGGCAAAACTCCCATTAGCTTCCAGAGTGTAGGATCAAGCCACTGAGGAACAAGATTTAACAATTATAAGGTGACAGTCCTCAAGGGATATTATTATTTGTTTAGCACAGTTCAATTACTGTAAACTGGCATGTACACTTGCCGTATAGTGCTACTGAACTAACAAATAAAAATCTAGTAGCCAGGGAAGTGGTGACTAACAGCTTTGGTTTGAACAGGGCATAGCATGATCAGCTGATGTGCAAGCTTCCCCACACAGC
This sequence comes from Malaclemys terrapin pileata, assembly GCF_027887155.1. Taxonomy (NCBI): domain Eukaryota; kingdom Metazoa; phylum Chordata; order Testudines; family Emydidae; genus Malaclemys; species Malaclemys terrapin. The sequence goes on from NC_071505.1 coordinate 196,594,899, forward strand.
TCTGCCTATGTTCCTTAATCCCACCCAACACCTCCCTGCTACTCAAGTCCTACACCTACCAATTTAATTCCCATGTGAATGGGTCCTTCTAACTTCCAAGGACACGAGCAACTTTCTAGGGCAGCTGTCCAGGGATTCTGCCTTGAAGAGCTCGTCCACCGTACCACCTTTAGAGTTGTGATTCTTACACTACCAACGTTTTCTTGTGCTGGCTCACAACAGATGTCGCTGCGGCTGCCTCTACTGGATTGTTGACAAGCTCAGGAAGCCCAACGACAGGATGGCTAGACTAATAAGGGGGAGGGCAACAGAGTTAAGACTTTTATAAATTAATGGGAAAAAATCAGCATCGGTCCTATGAGAACTAGCTCCATCTATTCTCCTCCAAGTGCTCTGCACTGGGGCTGCCACCTGATCTGGCTCTAAGGGCCTGATTTACAGAGGAGCTGAGTTGAAGTCAGTAGGAGCTGAGGATACTTAGCACCTCTGAAAATTGTGTCTATATCATTGCCGACTACGTTTTGCTCAGGATGGCTAAATTGGGTCCTGATCCCGCCAACCCTCCATGTTCAGAACTCCCATTGCTTTCAATAGGAGTTCGGCTCACAGAAGACTGGCAAGACCTGGCCTTTGATCTCTGAGCCATTTGTTCAGGTCAGTGGGAAGAAATGGCTCATTTTTCACTTCCTGAAGGAGGCTTTGTGGACCACGATCAGCATCCAGGCTCAGCTGAAGTTGCAACAGTCTTTTCACGAAGCCAAGGCGATAACTACTTTGTATTTTCATGGGTGATTTGACTGTTGAGCAGTTAAGACCGCTCTGTGATGAAGTGTGTATTGCTGTGAGATGACAGGTATTTATACAGTATGTTCCAGTTAAGACTGACCACGTAAAACTAATCTCTGATTTAATTTTCTCCCAATGATTTACAATTCTGTTTATTGTGTCATCCTTCACACGCATACTTTGCCCTTATACAGTCCTTTCCATCTCCGAATCTCAGAGAGCTCCACAAACATTACGTAAAACTCACAATACCCTGTGAGGTGGGGAAAGCTTATCACCGCTCTTTTACAGACCGGTAAACTGACAGAAAAATTAAGGGACTTCCCCAAGGCTGCAGATCCATTCAAATGCAGAGCCTGGAATAGAAGCCAGGAGCCTTAGCTCTCTGCTCCTCGCTCTAGCCACGATAGAGAATACTTGACCCTGACAATCCTCATCAATCTTCTCTCGTCTTAATCCTCCTCTCTCCCTGGACCCATGGTTTCCTTTTGATTCTACTCATGCAGGGCCTTAACTAGCCACCAGAACTAAGAGGACCCTGGCGACTCTGCAAGCTTTTGCTCAGATCTCTCCCATGTGGATAGCTTCAGTTGTTAGTTCCCCCTCTCAGGTTGCTAGAGCAAATATCACAGTAGTGTATAAGCTTAACTAAGGTGGAGAAACAGTGCTAGATAAGAGCACCTTTATGAGCATAAATGTTTTGTACCTGTCCCATGAGGCAATGAGAGGCCAATGTAACCCATCCAGAGCTAGAGAAATAAGTTTCTAGAGCATATAAGACAAAAAGTCTAAAACACTAAGTACCTGCAGGAGGGTCATTAGGTTTATATGCACATGTTGTAAATTAAAATGTTACTTCTTCCAGGCTGTTTTTAAGGACTTTGTTCTTCCTAGTCATAGTTACCATTCTGTATACAGAAAGGGGCAGATCCTCAGCGGGTATAGGCCTAGCTCTGTTGTCTTCAATGGATATAAACGGATTTACATTTGCTGATGATCAGCCCCATTGATTTTTTTTTCAAGATAATTCATTTGATTAAATGAAAAGTTTTCCTTTTTTTAAATATTTCTCTCCCCATTGCCCCCCGTCTCCTCCTTTTTCAGTGGCAAAATGGAAAAAGGACAAAGGGGGGACAAAAAATTGTTGGTTAAAAAAAAATCATGAAAAATGTAGGAAACAAACAAAAAGAGTTGATCTTTTTTAAAATTTTCAGAATGAAAATAACAGGTAAGCAGCCCACACGCTGTTCCCACACGCTGCCCCTTCATTCTGCCATAACTGACACATAAGCAGCTCTACTGGGTGTGAAAGGCTATTTCATTCACCACGCCGATTCAGTCTGGTCCTCTCTGCTGAGACTGTCAAACAAGGTGACAACTGTGTGGTGAGATATTTTTTGTGCTACGGATCTGTGTTCACTTTAGGATTTGAACCAAGTTCACCAGCTCAGTTTAACATATACACTGCCGAGTTGTTCTGAACAAATGTAGCAGAGTTTCAGATAAGTTATGGTTTGCCTTCACAGCTTTTGTCAAGGAAAGAATCTGAAAGTGGGAATGGATTGAGGGGGAACCTCCATTTGCAGCACACATTTTAGTAAGTTGAAAAGTTCAGGCATCCCCCTTGTTTATTCTTTTGAACTTTATGACACCAGTCATTTTATTTCTTAATTCATCCTTTCATTTTGTGGGAGAAATGTTGCACCCTCAAATAATGGCCCCCTCCATTTTGCACCTGCAATGAATTGCAGGCATTTGTATATCTGCACTGAGTCCCTTTACAGCAGTCAGGCCCAGTGTATGCCCTAGACCTAAATACATGCAAATAAAGTAAATGCTACACACACATTAAAAATGTATTAAACTTGATTAAAATAAATTCTGTTTTATTCCTTTCCCTTTGTATCAAAGAGTTTGGGGGAGAAGGTTCTTATTTTTCCATAACAACAATCATCAACAGCAGAGGAGTCCTCAATGAGCTTACTTTATTCCTTCTTCTTCTTTTATAAATGAGGTTAAATATATTATTCACAATGTAATAAGCTTATAACACCTCCGAACTTACCTCTGGGACAAAGGTCTCTTCTCATCCCTAGTTGTTAAAGTTTAACTGGAGAGATAATAGTTATCTTTGAAGACATATTGCACAGGGAGGGGGATTCTGTGGCATGACTTGCAAGAGGAATTCAGTGTTTGCAGAGTAAGAATGGTATTTACAGACTGTAAAGCGAATAACAACCGACTGCCCATTGTTACAAAAGAGGGAGAATTCTTCATAGTGTTACAGGAGATGATTCACTCTCCATGTTGTGGAGGTCAAGTTCTAAGCCTGTGAGTTGGAAGAAGCTTGCTTGCTGTATTAATTTGATCCCTGTGTCATTTTAGGGTCCTGTAAAATGTAAACTATCACCAATAAAAACAACATAGAAATTAGCCCACTTGGTTGCAGAGACAGACTTTGCAGTATGAAGTGATGCAATGTAGACTTCCTGAGACAACAGACAGACATCTTGAACCGATCACCCTAAAGAGTGGATGACTTGGCCCCATTCATTTCAGTTCATTACATTAGCTCTGAAGCCTAATGGTAATGTTATAAACATCAACAATGATAACTGTTTAACTGGTGATTATTTTAACAGAAACACCCAGCTAATGTGCTTAGCTCCGTGGCACCATCTTTTCTGTCCCAGGCTCTCGGGCCAAGATCCTCAAAGGTATTTAGGCACCTAACTCCCACTGAAGTTCAGCACCTAAAAAACATTGAGGATCTGATCCTTAGTGCCTGCGCCTTCCTTCTGACTCAGTCCTCATCAAGAGCTAAATCAACTACTGCTGGACTTCCCCACTCCCTGTTCAGAAGAAGGGGAAGAATAAAAATAACAACATTTTTTTCCTGTACTTCTGCGCCCCCACCCCAGCCCCATCAGAAATGTCGTTATCTGTTTCTGAGTCACTGATAACTCAGAATAAATTGATCTTGAATTTTTACAGATCAGTGTCCTGACAGATAAAGCATAAGATGGGGTACAGACCACCAACTAACACTAGGGAACAGGATGACTGATTCCTATACTTGGTACTTTAAAAGGATCAGTTTCACAAAGCTGCAAACAATTATGGGCCGAGTCAGCTGAGAGGAAGAATTGAATTAGAAAAATGTGAATCATAATTAGAAATCATTTAATAACACCTTACTAGATGCCCAAAAATCCACAATCCCACAACTGAGGAAGAAGGCTGTGCTGGTTAAAAACACAACTTGGTTTAGAAGGAAAGTGAAGGCAGCTATTAAAAAATAACAAAATAATATATAATAAATGGAAGAAAGGGGAAGTTGAGAGTAATGAATATAAATCAGAAGTTAGAAATTGTAGAAAATTGACAAAGGAAGCAAAGGAACATCAGGACAAATCTATGGCTGGCAGAGTTAAGGACAATAAGAAGGGGTTTTTTTTTGTTTTTTGTTTTTTTTAAATAGAACAAAAAGAATCCTGACAATGATATTGGTCCATAACTAGTTGGAAATGATAGAATTATCAGTAATAATGCAGAAAAGGCAGAAGAGTTCAATAAATATTTGTGTTGTGTATTTGGGGGGGAAACAGATGATATAGTTGCATGATATGATGATGATAATGCTTTTTCCTTGCCATTAGTATCACTAGTGGATGTTAAACAATAGCTACTAAAGTTGAACTTTTTAAAATCAGAAGGTCCAGATAACTTGCATCTAAGAGCTTTAAAACAGCTGGCTGAGGAGCTCGCTGGACCATGAATGTTGATGTTCAATAAGTATTGGAACATTGGGAAAGTTCCAGAAGACTGGAAGAAAGCTAATGTTATGCCAATTTTTAAAAGGGGTAAATGGGATGATCCATGTAATTATTGGCCTGTCTGCCAGATATCGCTCCCAGGCAAGATCACGGAGCAGCTGATATGGGACTCAATTCCTAAAGAATTAAAGGAAGATAATTTAATTAATGCAAATCAACATGGGTTTACAGAAAATAGTTCCTGTCAAACTAACTTGATATATTTTTGATGAGATTACAAATTTGGTTGATAAAGCTAATAGCATTGCGTTAATATACTTGGACTTCTATATGGCATTTGACTTGGTACTGCCTGATACTTTGATTAAAAAATTATAATGATATAGAATTACCATGGCACACGTTAAATGGATTATAAACTTGTTCACTCACAAGTGTCAAATTGTAATTGTAAATGAGAAATTGTCATTGAGTGGCTGCATTTTCAGTAGGGTCCACAAGGATTGGTTCTTGGCCCTATGCTCTTTAACATGCTTATCAGTGACCTGGAAGAAACATAATATCATCACTGATAAAGTTTGCAGATGACTCAAAAAATTGGGTAGTGGTAAATAATGAAAATGAGAGGTTACTGAGACAAAGCGATCTGGATTGCTTGGTAAACTGGGCACAAGAAAACAGTATGCACTTTAATACTGCTAAATGTAAATGTATACATCTAGGAACAAGGACTGTAGGCCATACTTACAGAATCGGGGACACTATCCTGAGAAGCAGTGACTCTGAAAAAGATTTTGGGGTTTTGGTGGATAATCAGCTGAACATGAGTTCCCAGTGACTCTGTGGCTAAAAGGGCTAATGCAATCCTGGGATGAATAAACAGGGGAATCTCAAGTAGGAATAGAGAGGTTATTTTACTTCTGTATTTGGCACTGGTGCAACCACTGCTGGAATATTGTGTCCAGTTCTGGAGCCCACAATTCAAGAAGGAGATTGATAAATTGGAGAGGGTTCAGAGAAGAGCCATGAGAATGGTTAAAGGATTAGAAACATGCCTTACAGTGATAGATTCAAGAAGCTCACTCTATTTAGCTTAACAAAGAGTAGGTTAAGCTCGGGTGATCTGTCATCTGTAACCAATCTCTGGAGACTTGATCACATTCGATAAATATCTACATGGAACACAAATATTTAATAATGGGCTCTTCAATCTAGCCGAGAAAGGTATAACATGATCCAATGACTAGAAGTTGAAGCTAGACAAATTCAGCCTGGATATAAGGCATACATTTTTGACAATGAGGATAATTAACCACTGGAACACTTTACCAAGGGCTGTGGGTGTTTCTTCATCACTGGCCATTTTTAAATCAAGATTGGCTGTTTTTCTAAAAGCTATTCTCAATTAATTACTTTGGGGGAGTTCTGTGCTTGTGTTACACAGGAGGTCAGACTGGATTATCCCTTCTGGCCTTGGAATCTATGAATCACTGAAGTCTGCTGGTGCAGCTGGTGAGGAGCAGCTGTCTCTGAATCACCTCCCTTTTAAATGCTCCACCTGCCAGTGCTCTAAGAGAGGTGGTGGAGGAGAACAGTATTCATTATGGTAGAGCCACCACAGAGTCTGGGCAGCTCTCTGTGGAAGATTTCCTATTGGAGTCTGCACTGAGGTGAGATTGGGGAGGAGAACTCTTCCTTGGCCCCTTTTGGGTAGTTAGCACCCACAGGGTGATAGAAGAGTGTAATGCTGGTGTACCCAGAGGGATTATACCCAGAAGCTTCTTGCGCCCTCTCACTTGAGCACCACTCAGATCCCATTGTATAACAACTATAGTAACTATATAAAGGCCCCATTCTAACCTCAGTCCTTGTGCAAAGTTCCCATTGACATCAGTGAGTTCTGCTGTGCTAGGACCCATATCTTATGCTACACTTATAGCCATGGTGCCAGCCCCCTCTTCAAAATGAAATATGGACCTCCCATAGAATGTGTCTGATGCCCCTGCCCTACAATTTGTCACACCTAGGATACTAAAGGCCCTACAGAACTAAACCAAGTTCTCTCAGTCACAACCAAGCTCTAGGAATTCTAGAATAACCATGTTACAGTAGGGTGACCTGCTGGGCAAGGTCAAAAGAGCCTACATCCTCTACAAGCTGCCATGGAGATGGTGGAGGACTGTTTTCCACAGCTGTGCCCCAGGAAAGGGCGGTGTGAATGAGTGCCCATGCACTCTGTAGCTTGCAGTAATGTGGCAACAGATATCAGCTTTGTGAAGTGTTACTGTGTATCCAAAGGGAAGTTTGTACATCCATACATGCCCCTCCCTGTTCAGAATTAGTTGAGTCCATGGCAGACAGGGAGTGAAAGGAAATTGGTGTCAGTCACTGAGCATTGCATCTTAAACCTAGCAAGTAAAAGTAAGGAACATATTGCACCTAATTAAGGAACAGATGCTAATAGAAAGGAAACAATTCAGAAAACCAGGAACACTTGGTCACTCTAACTCTTGGCTAAATGCTATTTTGAAGTCACAATATAGCATCTGAGAAATACTCTTAGCTGTTAAATTTGTATCCAAACTTTTTGCCTTTAAAAATTCATTCTCCAAGTCTAAAGAACATTAGATGTGCCAATTAGCATGGAACAGAAGAGAAGGAAAAGAAAACATATAACTGGCAAACTTGCTTGTTCCCTCTGCCAGTGTTGCTTGCTACAAAAGGATTCCAATTAAATATTCAGTGTATACAAGGCAGCAGATATTTAGTCCTGATAGAAATACATGCTGTTTTAGGCAATTTTTCTATCTTCAGAGGTGGTAATATCCCTTTCTGTTCATATATAGATCATCCTACTTGTGTAGGCCCCATCCATTCCCAAAGGAAGCCGCAATACTGCAACAAATCTGAAAGCCTCTCATCTTCTACAATTTTTTGTCTTTTCAAGGTTCTTTTATTCTCTGTTACATAACACCAGAGGATCCTTTTTACTAAATGGCATGAATAAATGCATTCAATTTTATGTAAAAGCAGCACCTATTAGCAAGCAAAATACAGGACCCTGCAATTCTTTTTATGTCTGTTACTCACTGTTTAAAATGTCATGGAAAAGTGATATTTAGGTATCTTACTTCTCATGAATACAAGGGACTTATATAAGAAGTCCAGTGCATTAACTAGGTTATTATATTATCTAACAAAGGACATTGAAATCCGTAATGGCTATCATCTACATCCAATTACCTCACTCCCCTTACTACACAGCTACTGTGTTCAACAATTCTCAGTGAACAGCAAGAGAAAGAAGCAGCACAAAACTTTCATAGTCCCTGGTTCAAAATATCTTGAGTTATGGGTTTTTTAATTTTTTGTCACCAAATAGGAATGACCTTCATGGGACTGGATTATGTTTACCATAAAAAGCTTTTCCAGGCATTTGACAATCACAAAAGCTATTTATCACCTCATATACTCCTCTGCCAAGAATATTTTCTCAGAGATAATGCATGTCATCAGTCATTAGAATTCAATTATTAGTGGTTTTCCAGTCACAACTCCCCTCAGAAACATGCAAGATTTAAACACTATTACAATCATAACTACTGCATGTGGGCCCAGTTTTTAAATCCTTGGATCCAAGCCTGACATTCATTTTGGTTATGGGATGAATCCCAAACTAGATGAGGCCTATTTTCTGAATCCAACTCAGATTCAGATGCAGATGGCGACAATTTCACTAAAATGGCTGATTGTAGCAGATTACAACCATCTTGAACTCAAATGTCACAGGCTCAAACTCTGGATCTAGAATAATTTTAGGCTAAACACTGTCTCTTTGGCCTATCTCTAATACGAACTCTCCTACAGTATTTACCTACATAAACATATAGAATGGTAGCATTTCACTAGAAGCCTATTACAGTATTTTGGAATATAGCTAGCCTTGCCCAGGAACAATTACACTTCAGCTGGAAGGCAGAGGCTCTGAAGGTAAAAGTAAAAGTTACTGTCTTAGACTGTATATACTAAATGGATTTGTCTTGGACTCCAAGCAAAAATTCCAATAGACTTCATTAGAAACCCTCAGCGGATATCTTGATTTCTACTTGTTTCTGTACCTTTCTAGTGGAGGAACAGTCTTATTATATGTATTTATGGTAACACCTAAGGTCCTCAATGAGGACTAAAGATGAGTGGGAGAGGGGTTGTTTTGTTAGGCACTCTGAAAACATAAAGAAAAACAGACTCCACCCCAAAGAGCTCGCAGCTTCGCTGGACATGGCATGCAAATAAGTTCAACAAACAATAGGAGGAGAGAGAGGACAAGAGCTACAGTAAAAGATTATGTGGTTTCCTGACAAGGCAAGCATCTTGATGCTGAATTAGTAAATTTGTTTTTTTCTTCGTCCATTCTTACTACAAATTATGCCTATTTACATTTGAATGTGGAGAGAAGGGGTTGTGTGGTCTTTGTTTATTTGGTGACTGACATGAAGGAGAGAGGTGGTGATAGTTATAGGAACTGATCATTTAACGAACCCTAGACTACAGAACCTATTGCATTGCTCCAAAACTTAGTTGCCAGTTAGAACCAACTGAAATTTTTCACCTGGAATTTCCACTAGGGTTTGGCTCACTTTTTGGCAACGATGGTCACAGCATGTTCCATCTCCAGCGGCTGGAGGAGGGTTGCCTGCCTAACATGGCAGTCTGCAGCACTGATCGGATTAACTAACTGATAGAGCTGTTTTCTGGTTGGTAGAGCTCTGCTAGATAATTTAGCAGACATCTTGGTATATATTGGTTGTTTGCTGCTCAAAGGAGCAAAACTCTAATCCAAATATCCCCACTGGATCCACCACCAATTTTGTGCCTTGAACTTACCTATTTTCAAGAACACTTTTAATAATGTTTTGTACTGAATTTTATAGGATCATTACAAGTGCAACCTCTAAGCTTTTTATTGCCATGATCAGTTCAATTAGCAGCACAGAGAACACTGAACTAATAATGAAACAGAACAAAGTGCAGTGAAGTGAAAATGTGGTTCCTTTATTCCACCCAACAAAGGATCCTCCTGTAGCTTGCCTGTAAGTGTGGGTGTAACTAACTAGACAATGAGCAGATGACCTAGAAATCAGTGGTTACTATACAAATAGCAATGAGGAGGAGGCGAGAGACAGAACAGTATTATAACAGGGCCATACCTTTGCTCTTTGTCAGGTCTCTTCAATTGGAAGTTAAGGGCTCGTTAATGTACAGCCCTCAGTTGTGGGTGATGTAGATATTCACTGCTCCAGCAGGAGTTCCAGGAAGGCTGGGGGCATATTCTTCCCTTCCCTGCACTGGTCCTGGGATTGATGGGAAATGGCTGATACCTACTCAGTTCTGGGACAAAACTAGCCACCAGCACAGGTTAGAAATTGTGCCTGGGGCTGCCCAAGACTAGAGGTGCTAGAACTAGGGGTGCGGGGGATGCAGCAGCACCCTCTGGCTGGAAGTGGTTTCCATTATATACAGGGTTTACAGTTCGGTCAATGGCTCTCAGCTCTCAATTATACAGATTGTTCCAGCACCCCCTGCCCATGGCCCTTAAGAGCCTTCTGCAGCTGGTTAACAGCCATAGACACAAATCATTCCCATTTCCACCTGCCTTAGAATGTGTTCTGCACTGAGGGCTTCAGGGTAGGGTTGGGAGCTAGGGTGCAGAGATGAGGAATCCTACTGTCAGGAATATCTTCCCAGGGGGATTTTCTAGCTAGCACAAAGAGGCTGCAGTGCAGAGACGCATACTTCCCACTGTGTCTCACTGACTCACAAGAGAGACTGTGTGCATAGACGCTGACTCCGTGTGTGCTTCGGGGCTGCAGCACCCCGGGAAAAATTAGTGGGTGCTCTGCACCCATTGGCAGCCAAGCTCCCCTCCCCCTCTGCCCCACCTCCTCCTCTCCCCTGAGCTCGCCACATCCCTGCTCCTCCACCCTACCTCCCAGTGTTTCCTGCCAAACAGCTGTAGCAAGCTCCAGGAGGCAGGGGGGAGGAGTGGGAATGTGGCACACTCAGGGGAGGAGGTGGGGCCAGGGCGGGGATTTGGGGAGGGAGTGGAGTTGGGGCAGGGACTTTGGGGAAGGGGTTGGAATGGGGGCGGGGAAGGGATGGGAAGAGGTGGGGTGGTGGCGGGGCATCATGGAAGGGGTGGACTGGGGGCAGGGCCAGGGGCAGAGAGTGGGGTCGAGCACCCAGGGAAAAGAGGGGAAGTCGGTGCCTATGACTGTGTGATCACAACATCCCTTAAGGGGGTGTAGTGTATGCTCCCATCCTCATCCAGCCATAGCACTGACTTCTCCCTGTCTCTTTTGAGTAGCTAGCACAAGCCTTTCTGCTCAGGAGAGCACAAGAATTGCAGTAACAGCCATCACTTTGAATCCTTCTCAGGGGCTGGCTGCAATCTTCCCTTTTGCCTTTGTTACTTTAACTCTCCAATCAGTATCCTGTTATATAGAGTGAATAAGACAGGTGGCTGTGTCACAAAAATATCCCAGAGTAATTGGCAGGCTGGCTGACAGTCTCTGGAGAAGGCTCAAGGATTGAATGGGTATGGAGAATTAAATACCTTCTCAGCTCAGGGCTGGTCCCTCTAGCTCAGGAGTGAGAGAGAGCAGGTGGGCGCTTACACTGTTGCTGATTGCATTCTGTTTGTCTTATAGGCAGAGAACTTCATTTACTGCTTCCATTTCATATCCCACAGCTTTCCTGAGCACAACTTTTTAACAGAGAGCTCCACTGTGACAAATTTAGAGCTGAAGCCAACAACCTTTACTCATGCAAGTAATATTTACTTAAGTAAATCCTATTGACTTCACCTGCAGTGGAGAAGGAACAAACTCATCAATGAGGCATGTAGAGCTGATTCCTCTTTCCTTGCAACAAATGGGGGATTTCTTCATTTCTCATCTTTCATCGAGTCATTGTCTTGTCTATGTGCTCCATAATTTGCTTCTAATTACTTATGTCATATAATAATATCATCTCTGGAGTGAGACCCTGGCATACTCTGAAGTGCTGCTCCATATTCTTCTTAGGGCTGGTCTACACTGGGGGAGGGGGAGATCGATCTAAGATATGCAACTTCAGCTACGCGAATAGTGTAGCTGAAGTCGAAGTATCTTGGATCGAATTACCTGGGGTCCACACGGCGTGGGATCGATGGCCGTGGCTCCCCCGTCGACTGCGCTACTGCCGCTCGCTTTGGTGGAGTTCCGGAGTCGACGGTGAGCGCGTTCGGGGATCGATATATCACGTCTTAACGAGATGCGATATATCGATTCCGGATAAATCGATTGCTACCCACCAATACGGCGGATAGTGAAGACGTACCCTTAGAAAACAACACAGATGCATGATTTAAAATAGCTTAAAGCTTCACTTAGATAATCTCAAGACTCTCAATGCAGACCTTTCAAAGTGGAGGGCAGCTATGAGGGCTGATTCATGTTTTGAATGACTGCCAGCTAAATGATATACCTGTCTCATCAGTGACATTTTCTGTGAAATGAGGATTTGGGTGGGAGGGGTTGGTCATGATATAAAAAAATTTATTGTTGTTGATTTTGCTAGTGAGTATATATTTTATAGGTGTGGGGGTGGGTTTTAGCAATATTGATTATGATTTTATTAGATATTTTTAACATTGCAGAGTTTATATTAGCACTAAGATTTTTTTAATAGGGAATTATTTCTTTTTATTTTAAAGTTTAGAGGCATAAGTTATGGACTGGAGCTCTGTATTATGGTTTTGATTTAGCTTTGTTTTGTTTTTTTGTAGTTAATTGCAGTATAAATTGCACAGTCAACTTGTGGAACTCCTTACCTGAGGTGGTTGTGAAGGCTAGGACTATAACAGAGTTTAAAAAGAACTGGATAAATTCATGGTGGTTAAGTCCATTAATGGCTATTAGCCAGGACGGGTAAGGAATGGTGTCCCTACCCTCTGTCTGTCAGAGGATGGAGATGGATGGCAGGAGAGAGATCACTTGATCATTACCTGCTAGGTTCACTCCCTCTGGGGCACCTGGCATTGGCCACTGTCAGTAGACAGGATACTGGGCTAGATGGACCTTTGGTCTGACCCAGTGTGGCCATTCTTATGTTCTTATAAATGGCAGTTTTATTTTTGGATAGGTTAAGGCTGGGGCTTGAGCTAAAACTTGTTTTAATTGGCTTATGGCTCTTTGTTGTTTTATTTATTTTTAAGTGTGTGTAGTGGGGTTGAGGAGGTTTTGAAAAGTTTTTAATAACATTTTGAAAAGATTATTTTTAGAAATGATTTGAGAGTGGTTATATTTGTGGGAGCTGGGAGTTAGGGAAATCTTTTTTTTTTTTTTTAATTTTAAATTAGATCATTTGTTGTGACCATAATTGGTTTTTTGAGGGGCTTAAGTTTTTAAATTTACAAGAGCTGTTGAATTTTTGGTTTTTTTTTGGATTTTTTTGTAATTTTGTTTAGAACTTTTAAATTTGCTTGGTTTGGGTATAAATTAAAATGTTTATGTAGGAGATTATATTGTTTTAGGTATTTTATTTTATATTTTGTTTTTTGGGTGTGATAAATAATAGCGGTATTAGGTTTATTGGTATTTTTGTAAAACATAGTTGGTGTTTGAAAAGTGAAAGTAAATTTATAATTGTTTTGATGTAAAGGAATAGTAAAGAAAATATTGGTTAAATTACAAATAGAAATGATTGGGGGTTTTATAATGGAGGTTATTTTTTAATATATGGATTTTTTTGTTTTGGGTGTTTGCTTTTTGTTTTTGGATAGTTGTCTGAAAAGATTTATATAAATTAGTTATAATTACTTTGTTTCTTAACTGAGCAAATACCATCACTTCTATTAAAATTAGCATTCTGTATAAAACAGCTTTTCTAGAAAGCTGAGAAATGCCTAATTTGAAGGTATGGATACTATGGGAAATAGGACTAGTTAAAGTCAGTTTTGATCTCTAAATAAGTTAGAAACTTTCTTTACTGAATAGCTGGCCAATCATGTATATTCCATAGCACTCCCAGTCTTTAAAGCTCTTTCGTTAGTGATCTGAGTTAAGATCTGGATTATTTGCAATGGGTATCATTGGCAAGGGAAGAGAACTCCTCTTAGGCCGTGTCTACACTACAGACTAAGTCGATTTCAATTATGCCGACGATCATAAGTTTCTTTAATAACATCAGTGGAGCACATCCACATAATGCTCCTTGTGTCCGCTGAGCATGTCCACAGTCGTTGCGCTTGCATTGACAGAGCGTTGCATCGTGGGTAGCTATCCCACTATGCAATTTGTCATGCTGTGCCTCTGAGAGCTCTGGGAACTGATAGTGGCGCATCATGGGGACTGATGCAGTTCTTTCCATCCCATCATTCCATGGGCTTCCTACTTCGTTTTGTGCAGTTTTTCAACAGCCCTTGTAAACTGTGCACCCACCATCTCTGCCTGACAGCATGGATCCTGAGCTGCTGACCATTCTGGTGATGAGCGTTATGAACGCAACACAGCTGGTCTTGCAGTATTTCATGAGCTGCGAAACAGAAAGTGAATTGGTGGTGCCTGCCGTGGTGTCTGCCATGGAAACAAATAATTGAAGATTGCTGCTGGTGTTCACAACTCCACCAGAGAGGTCCTTTGAGGCCATCTGCCTGTCCCAAGTCAGGATAAAGGAGGAGGGTTGGGCGTGGGGCTAGCAACTCCACCCCGTAAAAAAATCAACCTGCTATAGAAACGCCAACAATAGAGATAACAGAGACTTTTAGCCTGGAAAAAGAAGGGTCTTCGACTCGAAGACGCATGACACTGGGTGGTGAAAGTCGTGAGGAAGCCACTAAGCTGATTACCCTTCTTGCAACCAGGAGGATTACCATTGGTACATGGAACGTGAGGACCATGTACGAGTCAAAAAAATGGGCTATACCTGGAACCAGCTAGAGCAAATGGCCCAGGATAAAGGACTCTGGAGATCTGTGGTTGGCGGCCCATACCCCGACTGGAGTGACGGGCGTGAGTGAGTGAGTGAGCTGGTGTTCACAGACCAACTTGCCAGGGTGGACTGTCGGTACTGGACTTGGGAAACAAGCACTGAGGGGTGGGATCACATCGTGATGCACGTATGAGATGACGAGCAGTGGCTGTAGAACTTTCAGATGTGCAAATCCACCTTCCTGGAACTGTGTGTGGAGCTCACCCTAGCCCTGCTCTGCAAGGATACCAGAGTGAGAGCTGCCCTCATTGTGGAAAAGCAAATGGCAATTGCTGTGTGGAAGCTGGCAACTCCAGACTGCTACCAATCAGTCGCAAATCAGTTTAGAGTTGGAAAGTCCACCAGGGGGGTTTCGGTGATGTAAGTGTGCAGGGCCATTAATCACTTCCTGCTACAAAGGACTGACTCTCGGTAATGTGCAGGAAATAATTGATGGCCACCACTTCCTCATCGGGGTTGAGTCCACTGGCCGCTGCCTCCAGTCCCCCCAAAGTATCCATGTGGCTCTTGGCAGTGGAGGTGGGGTTGCCTCCGATCATAGCGTGCAGCTCTTTATAGAAGCGGCATGTCTTCAGCGCTGCACCAGAGCTATGGTTGGCCTCCCTTGCCTTCTGGCACACCTGCCTCGCCTCCTTGATTTTAGCACTACACTGCTGCGCGTCCCTGTCGTGCCCCTTTTCCTGCAAGCCACTAGCAATCAGCCTATAGATACCAAAATTCCTATGGCTGGTGCAAAGCTGCAACTGCACAGCCTCCTCTCCCCATATACTCATGCGATCAACACCTCCAGTGTGCTCTACACGTGAGCACGTCTGCTGCATAAAGCTGGCACAGTCAGCTGGGAAGGTGCTATGTGAACCGTGTAGGCCCAGCTAACAGGAAAAGGAATTTCAAACATTCCTGGGCCTTTGAAGGCAGGAGGGGCCACATACCTGTGTCCCTTCAGGGCAGCAGAGTTCAAACTGCTGACCAGAGTGGTCATGTTGGGCATTGTGGGACACCTCCTGGAGGCCAGTTAGGGTGATATAACCAAACGAGGTGTCTATACTGTTGTTGTATCACTCTAACTATGTCGCAAAAAGCTCTATGCTGCTCATCGAAGTGGTTTTATTATGTCTGCATAGCAGGGGAGTTACATCAGCAAGAGGAGCATTTCGGTGTGTACTCCTCCACTGTTTTGTCGATTAAACTGTGTGTGTAGATAAGGCATCTAGTTCTATCCCACAGAGTAGCCTTTGCTAAACAATGTTTATGGAGGGTGTGAATTTTGTTACTAATCCATTTTGATTGGGTTAGAGCACCGCCCAGTCCACTACTGCTTTGAGCTGGCTGTCTTGATAATACCATAAAACAGGGGTGGGCAAACTACAGCCCACGGGCCAGATCCAGCCCACAAGCCATTTTAAGGCAGCCCCGAGTTCCCACTTGAGAGCGGGGGCTGGAGCTTGCCCCACTTTGGCGCTCCAGCCGGGGCGCTGGGTCAGGGGGCTGCTCCGGCACTCCAGCTGGGGCACTGGGGCGGGGGTCGCGCCACACTGCTCCCAGAAACCGTAGCATGGCTCCGCTCTGGCTCCTATGTGCTCCAATGTCCCCCTCCAGGGCTCCAATGGGAGCTGCAGGGGCGTTGCCTATGGATGGGACAGCGTGCAGAGCCACCTGGCTGCGCCTCCGCGTAGGAACTGGAGAAGGGACATACTACTGCTTCTGGGAGATGCTTGAGATAAGCACTGCTCAGAGCCTGCACCCCTGAGCCTCTCCCCATTCCCCAACCCTCTGCCCCAGTCCTGATCCCCCTCCTGCTCTCCAAACCCCTCAATCCCAGCCCGGACCTCTCATCCTCAGCACTACCCCAGAGCCTGCACCCCCAGCCAGAACCTGCACCCCTGCCCTAGCCCTGATCCCCCCTCCCACCCTCCAAACCCCTTGGTCCCAGCCCAAAGCACCCTCCTACACCCCAGAGCCTGCACCCCCAACCAGAGCCTTCACCCTCTCCTGCACCCCAACCCCAATTTTGTGAGCATTCATGACCCGCCATACAATTTCTATTCCCCGATTTGGTCCTCAGGCCAAAAAGTTTGCCCACCCTCGCCATAGAATATTTGGAACAGCCAGTCTGCCTGTTTAATGGGTGTCCATAGTATCTATATTCACTCTTGGTTTTCTTTTCTTCTTCTATATAAATTCTAACATCCTCTGTATTCCTGCTACATTCATGGAAAGATTTTGTAACAAGAAAAATATCCTTGGCAACATGTTCATTTTTACTGTAGCTATTCTTCCCAACCAAGAAATTGCATACTTCCTCCAGCACTCAAGATCTTTTTTTTTTTCATTTGCTGAAGTAATAGTTTGACATTTAAATCCTAGAGCTCTTCTAGGTTGTTTGAGATTTGAATGCCCGGGTATCTTATAAAATTTGTTGCCATCTGTACCCAGTGTTTTCTGGAGGGATGACTTCTCAGAGTCTGGCAAATGTATAGCTAGCATTTCAGCTTTGGCATAATTTACTCTAAATCCATATGCTTTTCCAAAGTCTTTAGATACTAATTTTAAGAAAATATTTGGTTTAGATAAAAATATTACATCTGCTTTATAATACTATTTTCTGATGTGTTCCTTCAAGTTTTATTTCTGTGAAAGATTCATGGTTTCTTACCCTGCGTGAACGGCTCCAGGGCCAGTGCAAACTGTAAAGGAGACCATGGACATCCCTTCTTAGTCCCTCTGAGTAATTCAAAAGGAGATTTAACCCCATTAATGCTCTTAGGCTGGTGTAAAGAACAGTTATCCATTTAAGGAACTGGGGACCATAGTTCATACGGTACAGGACTTGACACAAGCAAACTCTATTGTATCAAAAGCTTTCTCTTTGTCAAATGGTGATAAAAGAAATAGTTTTTTTGATCTGGCATTATGGATGATACCAAGTACTCCCCAAAGACTGTCTGACATTTGTCTATCCTTAATTAATTTTCGTTTGAGCTAGATTTATATAAACTGAGAGCATGAACTGCAATTGGCTACCTAGTATTTTTGCTAAAATCTTTGTCATGATTCAGCAGTGAAAGTCTACTGAAAGCAATCATTTTCATGCCCATCATTTGACGCTTCTCAGTTTCTTAGAGTGGAATAGACTGAGAGTGGGTTTTATAAATTCTTCTAGGGCTTTTTTTCCCTTTGGATGACATTATTTAGCCCTTTGACATTCAAAGATGGCATTTTAGAAGTAGACTTGGCAGAATTCAACTTTTTTCTAATTTTGGTGGATACTGATTATTTTTAGGCATTTTTAATTTTTAGCTATTTAAATTTTCATGGTTACAGGAAATTGGGGGGGGGGCCTCAGCCAATAATTATTTAATTATAGACATTGTGATTCAAAACGTTAAAGTTTTATAACCTCTAAAACACAAATTATCAACATCACATGTTAAAATAGGCAAAGTAAGCAAATGCTGCTTGAGAACTTAGAGTTTGATTTTAAAGATATTTACTTTGCCTATCTGTAAATTTCAATGATCACAATGGAAATAATTTTTCATGGGTTTGGAGAGGAGTATGAAATTGGTGTTTACCAACATTTACGGATAAAAATCGAATCCTTCCAACCCTATTTAAAAGGACGCGCCACTGAGAATAACTACTTATCTTATTGAAAAACTCAAAATTATTGTGATTCTTTAGCTGTGTGAAGGCATGAACCCCATAGTGGTCAATATCTACCTTATTTCTAATTACGTTGTGTTCCTGAATATGGTTTAGTTTCTGTTTATAAGCTTCCATATCCATATCTTGTAGTCATTTCCCCCAACCCTCATGCGTCTCTCCCCTTTCTGGCATTCCCCTTATTTAACTCCAGAAATAAAATACCAACATAGCATATAAATCAGTCCCCAAACTCCCATACTCTCCCCATGAACACTTGTAATCCAAAGGAGGCACATTTTCCACCTAGGGGACCTCAAATCTCAGCATTAGGGATAGACGATCATCTGATCATTTTGAAGGGGTAGGAACCTCTAATGGATCTTCCCCATCTCCTCTCTATTTTCTCCAATCTCGTCTATCCCTGGGGCCACTCCTGCATTTTACACTTTCACACACACACACACACCGCCCTACCCCCCACTTATCCTTTATTAAGAAACAAGGTTTTTATTCAAAAGTATTTTTCCTCTTATTTTCTACATAAAGCCATATTGTAGCTGTCCTCTCAAATATGGAAGAAGTGTAGGTGCAAAAAGCTTTGTTTTTGATTCACTAAATCCATTTTCACTGCATTCCTAAATCAGTCTGCCACTTGAGGAAAGTACACTTATAATTACCACCCCAAACTGTTTGCCAAAGCTGCACAGTCTGACTAACATGCTCCTTAAGGTTTCTGACCTGTTACCCTTTCACCTAAATGACTTTCCCTCATCATCCCAAAGCCGAAGGGCCCAGGTTAATCTCCATCTTTGCACTGTAGAACCTCCAGTGTTAGCACACATCATTCAAAAAGGAGAAGGCTGATCCTGGAAACCAGCCAATGGAGGAAGGTTTGGGGGTTCATGGAGCACCGGAGTGCCTTGCATGATTGGAGACAATTTTTGATCAGCAACAACAAATCTTGCAGGGCTGGTTTTAAATTAAGTGAGAAGGGCCATGGTGTAGTCTTTAACATAGGAAATCAGTTGCAAAGGACAGAACAGAAACAATGTCTCATAATTTCATCTTGTGGCCGAACAACTAAAGCTTATCTGGTGTTAGGATAAGAATGTAGCATTTAAAACAAAGATACCTTCTCTGTCTCTAGAAACTTGACAGATTTGGGGAGAGACAAGAGAACTCTCTGAAATTTCTACTGTTCCTGTTAGAAGTCGCACCAAACAAAAGCATTTTTGGCTTAGCTTAGTGAAGTGGATTTCCTTGGCAAAGTATTCAGAAAACTGATTGTGTGAATGTTGTTCCTGGACTGTAGAAAATAAAGGATATATTTTAAAGGATATTTGGTTACTTTTTAAAATTAAAAAATTTTTTTTAATGATTTGTAGTTCCTGGACACAGTATGGATCATTGTTGCAGGTAAATCTAAATAATACACAGGAGACACCATGAACTGCTGGCTAGATTACGACATTTTAAAAGCAGTCCAACATTTTTTAAATGTAAGAAGTCCATATGCAAGTCCATATGCCTTGTCTTAATTTTCTTCTGTTGTGGACCATTACAAAGCCTTTCCCCATTAATGTAAAAGATTTGAGTCATAAAGGAGAGTTAGGGTACTGAAGATAGAGACTCTAAACATTACAAAAAAATTATCTAAACCTCAAATAGGGAGATGCTATCTTGATAACGTGCTGATGTAAGATTCTGGGACTGCAATTCCTATTTAAATGCAGGACAAAAAATTAGGTTTCCAATGCATTGACAAAACAAGTGGGTTTCAGCATTGATGCTAAGAGTTAGTTTAACATATACTCTGCTCCTAATAAATCTGCAGAAATGTAATGCTGAAATGGACGGATTAATAAGCACACCTCAGATTAGATGCTTTGCTGTTTCATGCCTGCCTTCCCTTAGGGTATGTCTACACTGCAATTAAAAACTCACAGCTGGCCTGTGCCAGCCGACTCAGGCTCACTGAGCTTGGGCTAAGGGGCTGTTTATTTGCAGTGTAGACATTTGAGCTTGGACTGGAGCATGGGCTGTAGGACCCTGTGAGGTGGGCATATCCTAGAGCTCAGGCTGCAGCATGAGCCTGGAGAACTACACTGCAATTAAACAGTCCCACAGCCCTAGCCCAACGAGCCCAGGTCAGCTGGCACAGGCCAACTCTGGCTGTCTAATTGCAATGTAGGCATATGCTTAGTGTGCTACTTTGGAAGAGACTATTAGCAATTATGAATTTCTTACATAACAGCCCCCCTTTGGCCTTTTTAATCGAAGACACAAGAAATCTCTGGCAATGAAAATGTATATTGGATATCTTTCAACCAACTAGCGTACAGCTCTTTCTATATATCTCCTAGGCCAATGCTGTTTTGAAAATTGTTGATGTAATTTTGGTCTGGGAACATTAAAATGGAATTATGGTTGAAAATAAGTAATAGGAATTTAGGGTAAAATACATTACACAGCTGGTGAGATTATCCAATACATAAGCCTGGGAACAAACTCAGGAAAACCAATGTTGTTAAAGCTCCCTGTTGTGACAACATACAATATCTAGATTTATGTTTATTAAGGCATATTAGTATTTGTGGTGCCAGATTAGATTGATTTTTTTTTAAAAGACACATTAGATTTTTTTTCTCTTTTTCTCCTCATGATGTAACCATTCACCCTTGAAGTAGAATGTTATTCAGCAGTGGCTGAAGAAAACACTTTCATTTAGAAAAAATAATGGCAAAAAGTGACCATTAATCCTGAAAAAAAGCTTCTTTATATGCAGCCAACACACACAAGTGTTCAGTGACCTTTACCTAAATGCAAAGTTTGAAGAGTTTGCATTATTCTGTTAAGATCATATGGAATAACAACAACAAAAAAGGTCTGACTTTCTTAAAGGAGCCATTTTGGAGTCTCAGAAAATTAATTCTATAGTCAGAGTACTTGCTGTGATTTTGCAGGGAAGATATGCGGCTTTTTTCATACATAACCAAGAGGCGGAGGTCCAGCTCCTCAAAGATTCCTAAATACCTTTGAGGATCTGGGCCTAAATTTCTAGTTTGTTTTTCACTTAACCTGAACTATAGATCTGTGCCCAGATAATGATTACAGTAGTGCCCCTGAAATGCTATGGTATGTGGGACCAATTTCTTCTGCAGGGTTAAGAGTGATTCAGTGCTAAAAGTTCAGTAACATTAGGGGCACATCAGTGACTACATAAGACTGTCAACAAATTCACACTTCTATAAACTATTTTGATGGCTGCCAATGAAGAGGCCTGGTTTTGAACAACTCAGTGCCATGAAATCACTCTCCAACCACATACAGTCAATGAGCTATGTTCCCTGTCCCCCATCCTCCTTCCAATGGGGTCAATGGGAACAAGATAGGGCCACATTTCTGTTATGGGACCTGGAATTCCTTTTCAACCATCCTTTTCATTCTCTCAATAGAGGAAAATGAGCTTATTTTCATATTTCAGTCCAAGCTTACTTATGTATTTAAGGCTTTTATTTAACATTATCTGACTAAAGGAACATTGCCTGCGATTTGTCTTTGTAACTCCAGCACACTCCTCCCATTTTTGAGTGGGTAAGACAATGATTCAAGTGTATGAACCCATGTGTATGTGTGATTGGGAAAGTGTTGTATGTATATAGTTCCATTTGTGGTAGCCTGTGTATTCATTATTATTGCTAATCCTGTGGTAGCACCTAAAAGCCAGGTCCCCGTGGTGCTGGGCACTGTAGAGCAAAGAGCTGGGTTATAATGGGTTACAAGCTAACGTAGAGACAATACACACATACAACAGACAGCAGAAATACAAGGTACCGTAATCGTCAGACCCTTGGAGACATCCCTTCACTATACACATTAGCACAAAGTTCTTAGTTTCTACACATGCAAAATTTACATCATCTTCTCGAAACAAGCCCATTATGTCTGAACCTACCTGACTTCAAAGAAATAGCAGCCACTAGGGACAACCACATTCCCTGTGCATCTCTGTCTCTAATGATAATATGATTAATAGATTCCAAGCCCAGAAGGGACCATTCTGATCATCTAGTCTGACCTCTTGTGTAACATAGGCCATAGAATTTCCCCAAAATTATTTCTAGAGCACAGCTTTCAGCAAAACCTCCAATCTTGATTTAAAAATTGTCAGTGATGAAAAATCCACCATGACTGTTGGTAATTTGTCCGAATGATTAAAAGCGACAAAGAGTCCTGTGGCACCTTATAGACTAACAGACGTATTGGAGCATGAGCTTTCCGCGTCTGATGAAGTGGGTATTCACCCACAAAAGCTTATGCTCCAATACGTCTGTTAGTCTATAAGGTGCCACAGGACTCTTTGTCGCTTTTTACAGATCCAGACTACCCCTCTGATACTCTGAATTATTAATTACTCTCACTGTTAAGAATTTACATCTTAGTTCCGATCTGAATTTGTCTAGCTTCAACTTCCAGCCATTGGATTCTTTCTCTGCTAGAGTGAAGAGTCCATTTGTTCTCCACGTTGGTACTTATAGACTGTAATCAACTCACCCCTTAACCTTCTCTTTTGGTTAAGCTAAATAGATTGAGCTTCTTGAGTCTGTCATTATAAGGCAGGTTTCTAATCCTTTAATCATTCTCGTGGCTCTCTGAACCCTCTCCAATTTATCAACACCCTTTTTTGAATTCTGGACACCAGGACTGGACACCGTATTCCAGGCACACCAATGCCAAATACAGAGGTAAAATAACCTCTCTACTCCTACTCAAGATTCCCCTGTTCAATCAGCCAAGGATCGCATTAGGCTTTTTGGCCACAGTGTTGCACTGGGAGCTCATGTTCAGCTGATTATTCACCCCCAGTCTTTCACAGCCACTGCTTCCCAGGATAGTCTCCCATCCTGTGAGTATGGCCTACTTTCTTTGGCCCCAGAGGTATACATTTACACTTAGCCACATTAAAATGCCTATTGTCTGCCTGAAACCACCTTACCAAGCGATCCAGATTGCTCTGTATCAGTGACTTGTCCCCTTCATTATTTACCAGTCCTCTAATTTTGTGTCATCTGCAAACTTTAACAGTGACAATTATGTTTTCTTCCATATCATTGAGAAAAATATAAAATAGCATAGGGCAGGACTTCATTACACACCTATTTGATATACATAGGCAGCAGCTCCTATTTGCTGAAGTATATCTCCTGACAAATCTCTGTCAACCTTATAAGTTTGTCTTTTCCTGGGAAATCTTAGACTTACTATCAATATTAACAATACCGGGCCAGTTACTCCATGATTCATGTGTATTAATGTCCTATCTGTTTCTGCCCAATTGTATTCTTTGAAGCAGGAAAACTTTAAAACGTAGCTCAGATTTTAACACTAAGAGATGGATTTGATGAGTAAAACTTTCAAAAGCTCCAAAATCCCACTTTCAAAAGTGATTTAGGGCTTGTCTACATGAACAGTTAGATCACAGCAAGCTGGGGTGTAAACCTACCCTGCACAGCAGGCTAGTGCACCAACTGTCTGGGTGGACCTTGCTGATGTACACTAACAGTTCCTTGGCGTGCTTTGATCTACTACCCTGCTTTGAAATGGGACTAGATCAAAGCATACTAAGGAACTGGTAGTGCACATAAGCTGCATCCACACTGATATTGAGTGCATGACAGGCTAGTTTGGAGTAGATTTACATCCCAGTTCATCACAAACTAAATGTTTGAAGGAACAGAAATGGACACCGTGTAGAGTCAAGCACAGCGCTGGCGGAGTGTCACTTTGCTTATTAGGCTCAGAGACACTGCAGAACAATTGATTACAATAGATTACGTAGGGTGCTTATTGGGCGGAGAGAATCAAAGGGGATGGGATTTCCCAAGCACTGGATAGGTTCTAGCAGCAAGACAAGACAAACACAATAAGCCAATGGTCTAAAGGATTACATAATGGCTCCACCCATGGTTCGAATTAACATATTGCTAACACACAGGTAATTACCCTTAAACTATTTCTAATAAAATATATAGGTTAAATCCTAATTTTTGGGTCCAGGGGAATGAGGTAGCAGCTCTCCCGGTTGACCAACAGGAACATTCCTGGAGATTTAAAGTAAAAAAGCAGTAATTAGTATCTAACAATAACAATTGTTTATAGTTTTATTCTTCCATTTCTGTGAACTGGGATTGGCATACATCTGTGAGGGGAAGGTGTCATTACTCACATCAATCATGTTAGGCCTCTCCCTGAACTCTGTTCTGGCATCTGTACCAGGAATTTAACTTGGAGGCCCTTCTCAGCCGTTTGTGTGTCTATAACTTGTGATAAGGACACCCAGTTACAACTCACAATCTGGAGTCATGCTGACTCCTCTCATTGACTTGAAACACACAAGGTTATCTGTTTACCCCAGCTTTCTCTTAGCCAGGTATTGTTCTTTGTTAGCTAGTCCTCATCCGGGCCTCTATGAAAAGTTCTTAACAGAAACTGTAGTTAAGATTTTACATGCACAGCAAATGGATTTGGGCCCTTCAATGGTCATGTAGAGAAGCTTTTAGGCATTTAGAAGTGTGAATCCAATTGACTTTCAGTTTGACTGTCTCTAAAGGTTCATCTACATGGAGACAAAGCCTGAAATAGCTAGCGTGAAATAGTGCAGGATAACTATTCAGCAACAGCTAACGCTCCATGTGGACACTCTTATTCCACGTTAAAGAGTGCCTTTTTTGCAGATTCGGTTAATCCATTTGCAAAGTGGCTTTGTGCGTTTAGCTTAATCCATAAGAGCACCCACAAGGGGAGCTAGTGCACCATATGTAGAGTGTAAATTTAAACCATACTAGCTATTCTACACCAACTCCCCATGACTCTCTCGTGTAGACAATCCCTAAGGGACTTCAGTGCTGTTGGAATCTGTACCTACCATATCATATTCACATTCAAATTCATACCAAGGAAAGAGAAAGGAACTGAATTACTGTAATATTAGTATTTGAAAAGCAATGGTGTTGTGAGATTTCTTACACAGAGGAAGAAACAGGAAAGCATTCAGTACAACAGGCTAAATAGATCATGTTATTAAAGAATAGAATTCCAAGGGTAGATTTACACTGCAGCTTATGTCGGCATAAGTTATGTCGCTCACCCCCCAAAAGAAACCACCCCCCTGAGCAACATAAGTTACGCCACCATAAGAGCCGGTGTGGACTGTGCTATATCGGTGGGAGAGCTTCTCCCACTGACATAGCTGCCACCTCTTGCAGGGGTGATTTTATTATGCCGACGGCAGAGCTCTCTCCTATCGGCATAGAGCATCTTCACCAGATGTGGTGCAGCTGCATCCATGCAGCTGCAGTGCTGTATGTGTAGACAAGCCCTTAGAAGAGTAAGTCCTTTTACTGAAGAATTAAAGCTGCTTTTTACATTTCTCTAAAATTGTCCAGAATCTGAGCTTTCACAAAGAGCTATGATATAAGCAATGGATTGGGAGCCAAGACCTCCTGGTTCCTAAGCCCATTTCTACCATTAACTCCCATCCTCATCCTTCTTTTGAGGCCTAGAACAAGTCACATAGGGCCAGATTCACAAAAGGACTTAGGTACCTGACCCACACTTTAGGCCAAAATGTATGTACCATGGAAAAAAGACAGTTACCTTTTCCGTAACTGGTTTTCTTCAAGATGTGTTGCTCATGTCTATTCCACATAGGTATGCGTGCTTGCCACATGCACTGGTGCTGGAAGTTTTTCCCCTAGCAGTACCCATAGGGGAGTGCCCCCGCGATGCCTGGAGTGGTGCCTCCATGGTGCGGTATAAGGGGCGCTGCACGCTCCCCGCACCCTCAGTTCCTACTTGCCAGACAACTCCGACAAAGGGGAAGAAGGGCGGGATGTGGAATAGACACGAGCAACACATCTCGAAGAACACCAGTTACGGAAAAGGTAACTGTCTTTTCTTCTTCGAGTGATTGCTCATGTGTATTCCACAATAGGTGATTCCAAGCTATAGCTGTTGGAGGTGGGAAGGAGTTCACAAACTCTCGAGACAGAGAACGGCCCTGCCAAACCTGGCGTCCTCCCTGGTCTGAGACACAATCGCATAATGTGAGGTGAACGTGTGAACTGAAGACCACATGGCAGCCCTACAAATGTCCTAAATGGGAACATGGGCCAAAAAGGCAGCCGATGAGGCCTGCGCCCTAGTTGAGTGCACCCTCACAATTGGTGGCAGAGGGATTCCCGCCAGGTCATAACAGATACAGATGCAGGAGGTAATCCAGTTGGAGATCGGCTGAGTGGAGATCGACTGACCTTTCATGCACTTGGCCGAGGCGATGAACAATTGTGAGGACTTTCTGAATGGTTTAGTCCACTCCAGGTAGAAAGCCAGAGCCCGTCTCACATCCAGTGTGTGGAGGCAGCGCTCCTCACTGGACGCATGGGACTTGGGGCAGAGGACAGGCAGAAAAATGTCCTGACCCATGTGATAGGTGGAGACCACCTTTGGGAAGAATGAAGGGTGTGAGTGGAGCTGGACCTTATCTTTATGAAACACCGTGTATGGGGGCTCGGAGGTCAGAGCCCTGAGTTCCGAGACCCAACTAGCCGATGTGACCACAACCAGGAAGCCCACCTTCCACGAGAGGTGTGACCAGGAATACGTGGCTAGCAGCATAAACGGGGGCCCTGCGAGATGGGCCAACACCAGGTTTAGGTCCCACTGCGGGACAGGGGGCCTAACATATGGGAAGAGGCGATCCAACCCCTTAAGGAATCGTCCAGTCATAGCATGGGAGAATACCGTGTGGCCCTGCACCGGCAGATTGAAGGCCAATATGGTCACCAGGTTCACCTTGACTGACAAGGGCACCAGGCCCTGGGATCTAAGGTGAAGGAGGTAATCCAGAATAAGCTGGATCGGGGAGGCCACAGCGGAACGCCCCACTCGTCCACCCATCTGGAAAACCAAGACCACTTTGCCAAGTAGGCTCAGCGCATGGAGAGCTGCCTGCTTTCTAGAAGGACGTGCTGAACCACTTCCAAGCATGTACTTTCCTCCCTACCTAACCATTGAACAGCCATGCCATGAGGTGGAGTGCCGCTAGGTTGGGGTGGAGAAGGCGGCCCTCGTCCTGGGAGAGCAGGTCCAGGCAGGACGGCAACGGCCACAGCAGGGTGACCGCCAGGCCCGTGAGGATCCCGTACCAATGCTGCCTGGGCCATGCCAGGGCAATCAGAAGGACCTGGGCCTTGTCCGTCTTTATCTTTTCCAGGACCTTGCTGATCAGTGAGAACAGGGGAAAGGCATAGAGAAACTGGCTTGACCAGGACAGGAGGAAGGCATCGGAGATAGCGCCCTGTCCCAGAACCGGGGACAGCGATGGTTCTGCTGAGTCACAAACAGGTCCTTCTGGGGAGTTCCCCACACTTGGAAAAGTCTGTGCACCACCTCTGGGTGGAGAGACCACTCGTGCTGAGAGGAGAAGTCCCAGCTCAAGTGATCCGCCCATGCGTTCCAGGTGCCCGGTAGATGGAAGGGCTATAGACAGATGTCGTGGGCTATATAAAAGTCCCACAGCCTGAGGGTTTCGCGGCAGAGGGCAGAGGATCAGGCCCCGCCTTGCCTGTTGATGTAGAACATCAAGGCCGCATTGTCTGTGAGGACCCTGACCACCCGGCACCGCAAGTGCAAGCAGAAGGCTATACATGCCAGCTGTATCGCTCTGATCTCCTTGACGTTTATGTGGAGGGTCAGATCGTGAGCTGACCACGGAACTTGAGTCTGAATGTTCCCCACATGGGCCCCCCATCCCAGGTCCGACACGTCAGACACCAGTTCCAGTCACAGGACCCTGCCCCTGAACAGGACCCCTTGGAGCATGTTTCTCAGGGAGGACCACCACTGTAGGGAGGTGATCACTGGCTCGGGCACCAGGAGGTCTTTGTCCATCCTGTCCCTGGCCTGGGAGAACTCCGAGGACAACCAGAGCTGGAGAGGTCTCATCCTGAGTCTGGCGTGACAGACCATATACATGCACGCCAACATGTGACCCAGGAGCTGGAGGCACGCTCTAGCTGTTGTCACCGGAAACCTTATGACCGTGTCGATGAACCCCTTCAGGGTCTCAAACCTGTCTGGTAGGAGGGAGGCTCTGGCCGACAAGGCATCCAGGACCGCCCCGCTAAACTCTATGAGTTGTACCGGGACTAACGTGGACTTGGTGTTGTTTACCAACAGGCCCAAAGTGGTGCACGTGGACAGAAGGAGCGCCACATGATCCTGTACCTGCGACCGGGAGCTGCCTTTGACCAACCAGCCTTCCAGATAGGGGAAGATCTGGACCCCCCAGCACCTGAGGTAGGCTGCCACCACGGACATACATTTTGTGAATACCTTGGGGGCAGTGGACAGGTCAAACAGGAGGACTATAAATTGGTAGTGCTCCTGCCCTACTGTGAAACGGAGGAAGCGTCTGTGCCCCTCGAATATATGAATGTGGAAGTACGCGTCCTGCAGATCGAGGGCGGCGTACCAGTCCCCGGGATCCAGGGAGGGGATGATGGAGGCCAGGGAGACCATGCGGCACTTGAGCTTCACCATGTACTGGTTCAGGCCTCGCAGGTCCAAGATGGGCCTGAGCCCCCCTTTGGCCTTAGGGATAAGAAAATAGCAGGAGTAGTACCACTTGCCTTTGAACTCCTCCGATACCACTTCCACCATTCCTAGGCCCAGGAGCCGCCCCACCTCCTGCTCAAGCAGAGCCTCATGCGAGGGGACCCTCAGGAGGGACGGGGGTGGGGGGTGGTTGGGCAGGGAGGAAGTAAACTGGAGGGTGTAGCCTCAGGAGATGGTGTTGAGGACCCATCAGTCCAAGGTCAGCCACAACTACTCCAGGAGAAAAGCACACAACCGAATGGAGAAGGGAAGCTTTATTGAGGGTGGATCCCTGATGAGAACTGGCAGGGCGTCCCATCAAAACCGCCTTTTTTCCGCTGGCTTGCCCTTGGAGGACCCAGCTGGAGAGCAGGCCGAGACTGCCTCTGTGGGCACCTCTTAAAGTCCTGCGACTTCTTATAAGCGGTCTCGTATTTTGATTGGGTGGTCTGAGCGGGAGTCTGCTCCAACTTGAACTTAGGTTTAGCCGGAGCTGGAACATAGAGACCCAGAGTCTGGAGAGTTGTGCGGGAGTCTTTCAGGCCATGCAGCCTTGTATTCGTTTGTTCCGCAAACAGAGCTTTGCCGTCAAACGGGAGGTCCTGCAGGGAGGTCTGCGGCTCACTGGACAGCCCCGAGAGCAGGAGCCATGACGCCCTTCTCATGGACACCGCGGAGGCCATGGACCTCCCTCCAAAGCTGACTGCAGGGTTGCCCTGGCAGCCGCTGTGCCCTCTCCACCAGCGCTTTGAACTCCTTCCTGTCACGCTCCTGGAGGGAGTCCTTGAACTTGGGCAGGGAGCCCCCTAGATTGAACTCATACCGGCCCAGGAGAGCCTGGTGGTTCGCCACACGTAACTGGAAGCTCGAGGATGAATAAATTTTTCTTCCAAATGAGTCCAGCCTCCTTGAATCTTTATTTTTTGGGGTAGGGGCTGGTTGGCCCTGCCATTCCCTGTGATTGACCGATTTGACCACCAGGGAGTTAGGAGCAGGGTGGGTGTATAAGTATTCATGCCCCTTGGCGGGTACAAAATACTTGCGTTCTGCACTCTTAGAGATGGGAGCCAATGAGGCCAGGATTTGCCACAGGGCATTTGAAATTTTTGCCACCCCTTCGTGGAGAGGCAAGGCCACCCTGCCCAGTGCCGAGGAGGTCAGCACATTAAACAGGGAGGCCGAGGGCTCCTCCATCTCCTCTGCTTGGAGGTGGATGCTTGATGCCACCTTTTTTAAGAGTTCTTGGTGGACCCTAAAGTCCTCCTGCAGGACGGAGGGAGGAGGGGCTACAATCGCCTCAACCGGGAAGGGCGAGGAGGCTGGCATGGTACTTTGAGTCCACCAGCACCAGAGGGTCTCCGGGCACAGTGCCAAGGACGTACGTCCCACCGACTCCTTCCGTGGAGGACTGGAGAGGGAGGCCGATGGTTCTCCTGAGGCTCCAGCCACAGAGCGAGCCCCCACTGGGGGCTGCATCGGGGATCACAGTGCCCACTGGTGCCATGGGGCCAGGTGCCACTGCACCTGCTGTGGCACCGGCAGAGCTGGCTGTTCAGCCTGGCTGGCCTGGCGCATCAATGGACAACTACGAAGGGAGGCCGGACTGACATACGACCTGCCACTGCCCCTGGACCGGGAGAAACGGCGGCGCCAGGAGCGATGCTGACCACGTGACCACAATCCCGATGTGAAGGACCGGTACCGTTGGTAACAGCTGCTCCACAATTGGCTCTTCCTAGCCTTCTTGGCGTGCACCGTAGATGGGGAGTGGTGCCGACTAGTCGATGGTGCCGAAGCGTCACCGCACACCAACACCACGGTGCACAGTGCTGACTCGTAGCTGCGTGCCAGAGCTGGGGTCAGGGCCGACTCCATCAGAGTAGCCTGGAGCCGTGTGTCCCTTTCTCTCTTGGTCCAAGGCTTAAGCGACTTGCAAATCTTGCAGCGATCGCTGAGATGGGTTTCCCCTAAACAGCTTAGGCAGTCAGCATGCGGATCACTCAGTGGCATAGATCGCCTACAAGTGTGGCACGATTTAAAACCCGGGGCATGGGGCATGCCCCGGCCCAGGTGCTCTACCTAAACTAACTAACTAACTACAGGTACCATACACTGAACGAACAAGCAGTTTTGGAGACGAGCCACAGCAAAGCTGGAGCAGAGCAGTTCCAACGCACCTTCACTGGCGGCAAGAAGGAACTGAGGGTGGGGGGAGCGCGCAGCTCCCCTTATACCGCGCCATGGAGGTGCCACTCCAGGGTTCGCTAGGGGCACTCCCCTACGGGTACTGCTAGGGGAAAAACTTCTGGCACTGGTGCACGTGGCGAGCACGCACACCTATTGGGGAATAGACATGAGCAATCACTTGAAGAACTTCCAAAACCTCTGTTCAACTGCTGCCTAACCCTAAAAGTGGCTACATTTCCACTGCTAAAGTCCCCCCAAGGTTCTGCCTCTGGGCATGCGAGCTGCTGCCTCAGTCCTGACAGCCAGGGCCTATCTCACGCATAAGCCCCAGCAGGATCCTCAAACCTGGTGAAACTAGGCATTGACCTGCCTATCTCAGCTGGGGGCCCAATTTGACAGGTGTCTGAGCATGCCTAGCTCCATATAAAACAGCCTGGGGTGGGTGGGTGAGAGGATGTCTTATAACCTTTAAGCCCAGTGGTTCTGGCACTCACCTGAGATGTGGGAGATTCTGGCTCAATTTCCCCCCGCCTGATGAGAAGGGATGTGAATGGGGGTTTCCTCGCCTCTCAGGTGGATGTCCTAGGCACTGGGCTACAGGATATTCGAAAGTGGTTCTCTCATGCTCTCCTGTCTGAAGCTGTCCTACTGTATATAATTTAAATATGCATTGGCCAAAAGAGTGAGTGACTGTACAGTCTCTAGGGCACTCTGCCAGGAAGACCATGTTCAAATCTTCTCCCCAAATGGCAGAAGGGGGATTAAAGCAGGGTGAGCAAAAGGTTATAAGGGAGTCTTTCTCTTCCTCCCCCATCTTGTGTGGGGCAAGGTGTGTGCCACTGCCGTTCTTGCAAGAAACGGTTTAGTCTCCTCGTTGCAAGAAAGGGCTCTTATCTGTGGATCCTAAGCAGAGACGGCATCTTCCTCCAGCCCAGGTTTAGAGTGCTTAACAATGAGGGGTGGAGCTTAGGACACATCCCTCTTCAGCATGTGCTACTGGCTATGTAAAGCAGATCCCTGCCTAGTTTGCTGGCTTTTGTGGGTCCCATTCTTAAGCACCTATCTTTCCCCATACGTTATACTAGGCACCTAACTCAGATTTTGCGCATTCCACTAGGTGGCTAGCAACCTCAAAGTTAGGCATAGCAACACCTAAGTTCCTTGGTAGCTTTGAGCCTTAACCTCTCTACCTGTTTTTTCCCCTATCTATAAAATACCTACGGTCACAGGTCAGGGCAACCGCAGCTGTATTTCCCCTCAGTGGTTCAGCAAGAGCACTTGCTCTTGGCTTCCAGCTCTCCAAATATTGCCTTTCCGGGTTGAGACCTGTGTGTGTGTGTGTGTCTCCTGTGTGACCAGGGTGGGTATTCCTAGGTTGCATAGTTCCCTGCCTTCACTGTGTATTTCCCAGCACAGACAGCTTGCCCAAGGACACTTGCTTATTTTCTCTTCAGAGAATAACCAGGATTATCAACAGACACCAGTACCACCCACATCTTTCTAAACAAGCCTACTTTATACATAAGGTAAAAAGCACTACAGAGAGATCATTAAAAACAATAAAAGAACCTAGATGCACCCTCATCCTGACATGGATTCTGGCAGGAGCAGTCCTTCAAACCCCACATCAGGCAATTCAGTGTGGTTACAAGTTTATCACAGCTTCAGCTCAGACCAAGCACAGTCCACCCTTTATACAAATCAGGGTTCTTTGATCTAGAGTTTTCCAAAGCAGGTAATTAGTACACAGTAGGTCTCCCTCCCCAGAGCATACCATCAAAAGGTTTTGCATTCCCCTCATGTCAAGGTACTTTCTAGAAAAATCCACTTCACATGTATTGTTCCAAAATGCCCTGAATGAGATTGCATTCATCTTGTCTTCTGCTAAAGAGATTCCATACTATCTCACAATAGTACATTTAAAAAATTGCATTTCTAATGCACTATACATCTAAGGTATTACCCCTAATTCAGTAAGGTTTTAACTTAAAATTTCATTCAGGATATTTGAGTATATTGTCAGTCTGTCACAACGTACCTCAGGTCAAATCCTTCTTGCCTGGCACATACCAGTAGTCATGTTGACAGCAGTGAAACTACATGCATGAGTAAGGTACGCATGATTTACCCCTGCAGGTCAGCCTCTCACATTAAAGCTTCTATAGAAAAGTGAGCAAAACTTATGACTTTTTGTCATCTTGGTTTTAGAGCAGGGGTTCAAACTGGGGCTTGCGACTTCTCAGGGGGACATGAGGTTATTACATGGGGGAGGGTGGGGTCAGAAGCTGTCAGCCACCACCCCCAACCCCTACTTGACCTCCAGCATTTATAATAGTGTTAAATATTTTAAAAGTGTTTTTAATTTATAAAGGGGGTCACACTCTTGCTATTTGACAGGGATCATCAGCAAAAAAGTTTGAGAGCCACTCTATTAGAGCAAATAGATTGCCCCAGTGACCTTTTTTTTTTTTTTTAAAAAAAGCCCTATTGATTTTTTAATTTTCCTAAACTTTGCTATATATATAAAAGGGTATTCTAAAATGGGTTACTATAAGGTCCTGCTTGCTCAAAAGAATCATATTATATTGCCTTTTTTTTTTTTTTTTTTTGAAAGGCCACAATTCCATGAAACCATGTGCAGCAGGAGTTCCCAAACTGGTATGCGTACCCCTGGGGTTACACAAGACATCACTGGGTTGGGGGAGGAGGGTATGTGGGAGAAATTGCATAATGGTGGCTTTATTTTATTTATTGCATTTTCATAAGAGGCTACTCAGATGAAGCTTTAAAACTCTGGGAATTTGTTATATAAAATACGGTAGTTAACTTACTTCAAGATGTACCCGTGAGACACACAGATACAGAGATGCTGACATAGAAAGCCTTCAATAACTTTACAGCATAGGTTTGGTTTCCCAGCAACTGTCCAGTCTAACTGAGCTCAGAACTTAGGTTGGGGTTTTTTGGTTGTATATGTTGCACTATAACAATATCTGTATGAAACAGTAAAATATGGACCAATGGCGGAAGACAGGTAGTGCTAAGAGCACACAGTATCTGTGAGAAGGGTAGGGATACATAGGCAGGTGGTAGACCTGGAAGGGGGTAAGCAATAAGAAAAGTTTGGGAACCGCTGTAGAGTGTTTCAATGCTTACGTGATCTCTGAAGAGCTTGCCAAAAATGTACATTTTATTTTAAAATACAAAGGAAATTAAGTCAGACTTGGTATTTCTTCAGCTTTTTCCTTCCAGATATTTATAAATACTCCATGAGTTTTCAATGTAAGCCTCTTTTGTAACTTGGAATCAAATAATGGCTCCAGACTTGTGAATGGGACAGAAAATCCCCTTTCCCCGGTGAAGTTGACAAGTTGTAATAGTTATTACTGTAGTGTCTAGGGACTAACCAAGAAACAGGGTCCCATGGTGCTAAACACTGTACAAACTGAGTAATAAGTAGTCCCTACTCCACAGAGCTTACAAAGGGGTGGGGCCAGGGAAGGAGATATAGAAGCAGAATGATAGCCAGCAAACAAATGCCACTATTTATTTGGGTGAGACTTTGTAAGGAGGAGATGCACTAAACAGAAAGGGAACAGGGTCAGGGCGATAGGAGGAGGGGAACACAGAAGGGGCAGGTGAAATGAAGCTAAGCCAAAGAGACTGAAAGAGGAGGGGATAGGTGGGGCAAATAGCCAATCGTCACTGAAGAGAGGATGTCCTGTCAAAACAACTGGTATCACTCTGTGGATCTCTGCTTTAGCTCTTTCTGCAGCTGCTGTGCCAGCTTCAGTCTCTGGCAGACTCCTCCCTGCAGTTTTTCCCCAAGGTCACCCGGAGGAATGAGAGAAGGCAGCCATATGGGTCTTAGTTCCCCCTACAGGGCACTGTCCCCTGTAGTTCTGGGAAGGGTGAATGCAGGATGTGCATTGTGGGTCTGGCTGGGCCCCCATTTTACCCCCTCCCCATATTTGGATGTTTCAGCTGTGAAATGTAGACCTAAATTTCAAACACTCCAGACTTTGGGGTTCTAGGGCAGATTTGCCTTTAATATGTTGGAGTTAGTCCTGCAACCATCTACAGAAGTCAATCTTGTGTTGAAAGGATCATTGGGATCAATATATGCTCTAGTAAGTCCTGCTTTGCCTCTTCTGTATTTGATTTTTTTCTATTTACTTGAGAACAGTGATCCATGCTACATTCAGGATTAACATCATATAAATACAGGAACTGAACTACAGTTCTGTGGGAAAGTTTCTAGTAGAGTACAAAAATGCAAGAACTTAATCAAAATAAACCATTATCATAACCATCAGCACATAAGAAGACAGAGGGGCTGGAATATAGAATGAAAATGAAGTAGTGCAGTACTGGTATATTTAGCTGTAAACAGCCATTTTAATGCTTCGTGGGGATTAATGGTTCTGTTGGAAAACTATGCCATACTTGGCATGCCCCTATTTATGTTGGGCATTAAATTATGCTTTAGTCCAAGCATTCTAAGCCAAGATGGAAACAAAATCAATCAGCCAAGTTTAACATGCTAAAGTCGTTCAGATATGAAGGTGATGAGTGCGGTCTAGAAATAGATAGAAAAACGAAAAGATGAAATAGAGAACAGAAAATATGCAGGCACACCAAACGTTTGTGTAGCTGAATCATTTGCCCACAAATATCAAGTTGTATCACAGTGCAAGTTTTTCATTAATCTCTTCTTACAGTGACCCATGTTAGATTCCAACTATTCATAGAATATCAGGGTTGGAAGGGACCTCAGGAGGTCATCTAGTCCAACCCCCTTCTCAAAGCAGGACCAATCCCTAGCTAGATTTTTTTGCCCCAGATCCCTAAATGGCCCCCACAAGAATTGAACCCTGGGTTTAGCAGGCCAATGCTCAAACCACTGTGCTATCCCTCCCCCTGGAAGAGCTTGTGCTTGCACCAGGATATCAGATAAAGCTAGGGTAACTTAGGCACTTTACAAGAACTGAAAAAATAGATGCTTTGAAAATGTCAAAGTTGAACCCCTTTATGTTAAATATAGGTGAAAAGAATCCATCTTCCCTTCTGACTTTAGGAACTCCTTATATTACCAAATCTTCAATCCTTTAGGAAGAGCATAACTGTAGCAACCAGCACGGAACACGGAGGGAGGAGAACATGTTGCAGGAGTGAAGGAGGCACCAGGAAGCGAGCCTGTCTGCATATAACTAGAATGTTAGCCGCAGTTACAGTAGCTCTGTAAATAGTTTACTTACGTAGCCAGTGTAGGTTTACAAGCATGAAATCCTTTCATGTTATTATACAGTCTGCAGTACATGAAACAGTAACACTTCTCTCAAAGCTTTAGTCCCCATACATTCTGCTTGATTCTGTAATATACAGTCATTTCCTCTCCAAAAATTTACATCCTCCTGAAAGTACTCGTTGTTTGAGTTCACGTTTGTAAAAATGATGCAAAAATCTTTGATTAATGGAACTTCAAATAACCGAAAGGGTGAATTAAGGCCAGAGTCAGACTCAGGCGGTGGTTATTGGACACACTTCACCACTTACACCTTCGGACCACAGCAAGTGCACCCCTTCAGGTCCTGGGCCTCTCACCATCACCTGGCTCCAGGTAAAATCTCACAACCTTCCCACATAGTACAAGAGGACTGCCACCCAGGGCCTGGGCTAACAGTGATTACTGCAGCAGACTTGGCTTAGGCTTAGACCTTGCAGTTCTCGGTGAGAGCAATGACAGTGGTTAATTTACAGACCAGACCACCTCCTTAAAGCATAGCCTTAGAACAAAAGCCTTGAAGAGAAAACATCCAAACAGACTGAATGCGTGGCTAACTTTCCCCCAAGGACTACCATTCCCTGAGTCTGGGAAGGCCCACCTCTTTTTGACTCTCTCCACAGAGAATCTCTGTCAAGCTGTCTCCCTAGAAGCTTCTGACAAGTGAGGACATTCCTTCCCACCTGGAAGCACTTAACTCTTTAGTGTTTTTGATCTCCAGGCTCCTAGCCTGGCTAAACAAGCTTGCATCTTCTTTGAAGACTGGATCCTTGAAGCCAACAGCTTACTCCACTGCCTTTCACATTTGTGCTGGGGGGATCCTTTCCTTACCTAGATCTAGTTGTGTTGCTTTCCTGTCTGCTTTTCCCACAGCCCCTATGAAGTTAGCTCAACAGTCCTATAGGAAATTCCAATAAGCTATCAGAGTTAACTTTACCTCACTGACCATATCACTTACAATATTGACACCATTATTACATATCAGTATTCAGAGATAGCAGCTTCTACCCATCACAGGCTGGTCAATAGGAGTGACAGCACCAATAACTATAGCACTGACACTAAAAACATTATGAAATACAGTAAGTCACAGGACTGGAACTTAAACCCACAACCATCTCCATTAACCAGGGTTAAGGTAACTCTGGAATTCTAATCTTGGCAAGAAGCTTTCAAACTTGATTGTCTACAGCTAAGCCCCTGCATTCATGTTCAGGCACCAACATGGGGCTTGATTTTCAGATGCATTAAGATTCTGCAGCTCAGTAATGGAGCCAGGGAGAGCTGTGAGTGCTTAGCACCTCTGAAAATCAGACCACTTACTATAGGGATTCAAATAATGGAGTTAGATTCCTCATTCTAGCCATAACCCCTCTGGCTGTTTGTCCAATCTGAAAATGAGAATATCTGCTTTATATACATGGCACAATGAGCCTTGACTAAGGTACTGTACAGCATTTTGGAATATTGAGCACTAGAATGTACCATTAAGAGTATCGGCTGCACATTTACTTTCATTCCTGCAATATCTCAGAGTCCTGATAGCAATGAATAGTAATAGAACCATTTTATATCAGGATAGTACCCACAGGTCCCAACCAGGATAAAGGCCCTATTCTACAGGCACTGAACAAACAGGTGGACAATCCTTCCCTAAATGTCCAACATATGACATTGATGCATCACACTCCAACATGAATGGAAGCTTTGTCATGGCACAAGGCAGACTCCTAAAGCAATATGGAAAGAAAACCAGATTAGATTTAGTATATTTGCTGGTTCCATGGTAGTGCATATAATGCTTCCATCTTAAGTGGGACTCTCAAATGAGGTGTTCATGAAAAGGCTTTTTAAAAAATTGATTTAACAGCAATAAGCACAAAAGGGCCCTAGTGATCCTCACTGTGGGTCCTACAATAAGAGCAATAGTATAATCCAATTTTACTCTATGCATCCGAAGAAGTGAGGTTTTTACTCACGAAAGCTTATGCCCAAATAAGTCTGTTAGTCTTTAATGTGCCACCAGACTCCTTGCAATTTTAAGGGTTTGGATATTAGTAGTGGGTTCTGCTTTGTTAATGATTAACAGATAATACTCTAGAAATAAATTGAAGTGGTTTTCCTTTGTAGCTCACCAATCTCTTGTATATTAGTTGCATGCGATGTTTTATTACTTAACTAAAAAGGCTCAGATCCCACAGTGATGAGCCATATAAGTACCTGGATAGATTTTCAGTTCATAGTTTCTCATAGTTTTAATGGATCATACAGATTTATACACCCAGCTTTACAATCCCATCTGAAGTACAGTGTATTCCATGAAGACAAGTTGTATTCTGATATAGATATAATTTTCCTCTACCATTAAATAAACGTATGTGATGAAGTAACAACTAAGGCCATAAGATTCTCTCAACTGTGAGTCAAGATTTTTATGTCTTAGCTAGCATCAAATGAAACTTTTGTTGCAAAAAGCGGAACACACAAGATAGTATTAAACTGGGTCCTCTGAAACCATTTCTACAGATAAGCTGAAAAGTCAGAATGCAGCAAACCAGTCTTCTTCACATGGCATTGGGGTTTGGTTGACACCTTTTGCTGCTTTACAGTATGTGAAATCTATTCCTGCACTGCTCTGAGTAAATAGTGCTGAATTAAATACTAACACAGAATGCATAACAAAATCTGTAGTTTAAGCATAAAAATAAGTTGACAAAGGCCTGCCAGTTACAGCCTTATATATTGTATTTAAAAATTTTTTTCAAGAGACTAATTTTTCATGATTATCCTTTTATAGGCTGCCATATTAAACGAACGTCTAAAACAAAAACTAAAATACTTGGTGTCAACTTCTAATTATCACACTTTCTTCTTTTGGAAACTAGCCCCAAAGTAGGTTATATGTGGAGTCCAGTAGATAAGAGAAATCCCATTCTCCAAGTAAAGCACGATCTCAATATGAAGATAATGTGCTTCAGATTACTAAAACTGCATTACCAGCACTAAGTTTTCCAACTGCTGGGATAGAACAAATGGCAAGGAACAATATATACAGTAAATACAATATCTGTTGCAAGCAGGATATTGTCATTACAAGAAAATTAACCTGATTCATTAAAGCCATTCCCTATCTGACATGCAAACTGAATGCTGATGTTTGTCAGTCATTCACTTTGCTTAAAAAAAAAAAAAAAAAAAAAAAAAGTTCAGGGCCTAGATCGGTTTCTTTCAGTGTTGTAGAAGTTACAAGCAAATGGTGTAGTTAATGGTTAGGATGAGTCTCTTGTTCTGATCTTTTTAGTTTGTCTATTAGATTCATGCTGCAGCTCTTTTCTTTTCTTCTTCTGCTGCTGCTGTAGTCTTTCCTCTTTCTTTTGTAGATAAATAGCCATGTTGTCGAATGAGGCCTTGTAAAGACTGCTGTAGCAACTTTCTGTCCCAACAGAACCTGTGGCAGAAAAAACAAGACAATGTGGATGCTTTGAGCACTATTCCCAACTACTTCTTGCACTGAAATTTTAAACAAAATATTCCTGACTCCTGCACTATAATTCTAGATATCTTAATGCACAACATTTTTATTCTGTTTAAATGTGGTTAGGCACTCACAAGTATCACTACTACACCCATACATACCAAGGCCAAGATTTTTAACAACAGCCTAAAGTTAGAATTTGAAATCCATACTTAGGCCTCCCTGACTTTTCAAGAGTACTGAACACCCAACAGCTCAACTGACATCAATGAGAGTCAAGGAGTATATAAAAATTCTAACTCTCGGCTTCTATTCTTGAAAATCTTGGTCTTGGTAATATCACTAAAGACCCCCTTGGAGTGCATTAAAGAATCTGAATTATTCCACAATGCTCAAACACTGCACAGGCTCCAGTTAGAGTACTGTGTTTAGTTTGGTATTCCCTGCATTTAAAAAAAACAAACACACACAAAAACACACATTAGAAAATTCAGACAGGACATTATGAAATAAGCATACACAAACTTCCCAGCACCGATCCCTGCAAGTTCTGCCACTCCTTTGTGAGCCTATTATAATACATCCTTAAAGATTCTGTTTAAATGTACTCAAGAGCATGACGCATCTGTCATTCCTGTAAAATGCCTGAACAGTCAAGGAAGATAATTGGAAAGTTACTCTGGGGAGTATAGACTAAAACTGACAGATTAGAGTTATTGTGTTTCTAGAAGCAGTTAGTGGGGGTGGTCTAATTCCCATCTGGGATTCCTTTTCCCCCTACCATCCCTTCTCCCACCTAAAAAAAAATCCTTAACCGTAAGTAAAAGGAGAAACAGACAGGTGTGGGCAGGAAGAAGAGGGACATTGTTTACTTACTAATCAAGCTACATATCAATTGTAATTTCCACCGGACTGGACTATGTTAAGGGTTTGCAGATTCTCTTTTTAGGGGCAATAGTTTATTCAACTGAAGGTTTAAGTATTCAATTTCTGCTTCTATAATCTTAGGTTACAAGAGGTCTTACAGATTCCATGATCACCAGCTGTCTAAGGGAGGAAGCAACACAAGCAATCTCATTGTTTTATCAAGTAGGGTAAGTACCTTTTTTCATAATCTGTAAAAGCACTAATTACACAGCTGAAATA
Source organism: Malaclemys terrapin pileata (assembly GCF_027887155.1). Taxonomy (NCBI): domain Eukaryota; kingdom Metazoa; phylum Chordata; order Testudines; family Emydidae; genus Malaclemys; species Malaclemys terrapin. The sequence goes on from NC_071505.1 coordinate 196,635,886, forward strand.
GGTGCTCATCAACTGAGCCTCCTCTCGCTAATTAGCTATAATAATCCCTATGCTCTGAATAGTCCTCCTTTCCCAGCTGCAGATACCCAGGGACTATTATAATACATTATGGTAATTAGCTACGCTGGAAAGTAACTCTCAGAATTGACTTGTTTTCCACTATAGTTCTGTATTATTCAGTCTCACTCGGGACCCTGCTTTTAAATGGGTCTACCTTGAAACATCTGAGCTGTGTAAAATACAGGCATTACAAACACATTCCCTTCTAATGGATGCAGAAATCTACCTTCAAAGGTAGATTTTAACAGAAATGGCATACAGAAAATACTCCCTAGATTAGATATTAAAGGTATTAAATTTAATTTTCCAACAACTGTGCCAAATTACATGGCTGATAATTTTTCTGCATATATAATGGCCCTCCAAGGATGGAAGTTAGGGTTTCTTTTCCTTTTTTTAAAACAAGTTTCATAACATCCTAGCATGAGGCCTCAATCATGCACAGAGTTAAGCCACACCTGTCTGTGTAGCAAGGCATCCATTGACTCCTACCCCACCCACCCTTGGTGATTCTAATTAAGTTTGTTTTAAAATGCCTGGTTCCTGCAGGCTAATTAAAAAGGCATTTTTCTAGAAAAACCAAGGGCAAAAGCCATAAACAAAACCTCCACCAAAATAGATGCTTAATATTTTCATTTTCAGGTATAGCACAGAGTGGTAGAGCAAGCTTCCCTGTACTGTCGTCTCAAAGTGCTTCAACTTAGACATGCAGGGGCTGCCTTTAAGCTCCCAACTTGAGTGTAGACATATCCTAAGTGATTTGTCCAGAGCCAGAAGGAGAGCCATGAACAGAACTCTGATCAGACTCCTTCCCTTGTGCTTTCACCCCGTAATACATTCCCTGGCCCTTTTGACGAAGTTGCTCACCTTCGAACATTGTCCAGTTGTCATGCAGGTATTTTGACATTTTCATTAATCCTCTGTCATCAGCAACAGGCTGAGAAAGGAAAGAACACCTATTCACTACGCTCCTAAGCAGCAATCATAAAAAGCACATTACACGGACCAGCACAATGAGAAATGCAAAGCCTCAACTGAGTACCATGAAGAAAGGGAGATTTAACAGAACACCTTTCCTTCCCACAAACTCATCACTGAAGCCTGGCATGGGGTCACCATGTTCTACCTAAGGCAGCTTGGAAAACAGAGCTTGCCAAGGATCTGAAGGAAAAATGGGAATCAATTTTCTAGAAGTCAATGAGGTAAAGAAATAGCTTGGGGAAGAGGTGAACCAAGAAGACTCTCATGAAACAAATTTAAAATGAAAACTTTCCAACTACATCCCACTACTCTTAGATTTACAAGGGTGATGAACTTATTGTCTGGAAATCTAACAGCTACCATAGGGAATCTGATAGCTCACATTTCAGCTTTGGTGACTCAGTTCTCAATGGAACGATAACAGATACTAACAACAGGGCCACCACTGTTTGTCTCCTCACAGAGGTTCCTTTTGAGATAGGTACAGAAAAGGGTGGGCAGGGTGCATTTTTCTCCATGCTTTATTTTCTTTTTAGCTCCCCCTTCTTGAAGGCCACTAACAGAATCTATACCCTACCACCAAAAGTACTTTAGCAATGGAGTTAGCACATGTCTCACTGGGATGGATTGAGGTGAGGCAGTTTTCCTGGGCTGCAGCACTAGGTCAGTGTGTCACGCTCTTCAGTGTGGAAGCTGACACTCGTCCTGTAGAGTCAGTTGGCTGCTGGGACAAGGTTAGGGTGATAGGCTACGACCAAGAAACTAGTACAGCTGCTCAGCTTACTAGTAGGACTGACTTCAGTCAGGCAGCTCCTCCTGCTGCTCCCATTTGAAATCCCCCCTCCCAGCAAGCCTTCATCACCAGCCAGTTAGGAGGGAAGTAGTTTTTCAAAACCACAGAGGAGTGGGAGCTCTCACTGGGATTTTGGGAGGAGGGGGAGCTGTATTCCCCTATGCTCCCTTTTAGTTTAACCACTGGGTTAGGGTAAGATGATGATGTGGGGAGCTGCAGAGGGCCCCCCACCCAGAAAAAAAGTCTGAGAAGGGACAAATTTGAGAGGAGTGTACGGGGTATTTTTTTTTTTAGTTGAGTGACATTTGTGCTTAAGAGCAGAGATGCTAGTTTAAACCAGGTTTAAGGCTGCCAACCATTGTGCAGGTACCTCAATCCTGACCCGTCTAGGTCAGACCTGGCTATCTCCTGAGCGGAGACTGCGAGTCATGCTAAATTCTGTGTTTTGCACAAATGAGGGAAGTAGGATGAGCCCATCTCTGATCATATCCAGATCTGACCTTAGCTCAGAGCTATAATGCACTAAAGCAATTGTGCCATTTAATTTTCATTCAATTATTCTGCCTTTTGCTGAGGGGACTGGAGCAGACACAAGATATTGGCAATTGTATCAGAGTACATCTAACCTGCCAATGTCCATCCACAGGCCGGTAGAGTAGAAGTGATGCTTCTTCGTCTTCCTGCAGTATCCACAGCCCACCTGTTTCCTCAAATGCAATGTCCCAGCCTTTATGCTTCAAAGAGATTTGGTGTCTGTAATTTAACAGCTGGGTAGCAGCATCAAACTGGAAGACGTAAACTGTGGGAATGCTTTAAACAGAAATAAAATGGAATTACCATTATCACACCTGCCTAGGGTGACCACTTGTACACAGTAAATTGCATCTACTCACTCCAAAATTAGTACCGGAGCAAAATCAGCAGCATTTCAAGTATAACTGACTCCCCAACACTGAAAACTACTTATTTACAACCCCAGGGGCCAAGGTAAATTGCAGATACTGGAGAATTTAATATTTCTTTCCACATGTTACACTGAAGAAAAATCATTCTGAACGGTTTTCCCCAAGGTTAGACTATTTTAAAAGGAAGGTTAACAAAAATAATAAGCCACATTCTCCTAAAGACTATTTTTGCATAATCAGATGCATTGTTTCACAGTGCAATTTATCTTAGAGTTCACAGCTTGAAGGGTAATTAAAGAGCATCAGCAAAAATAAAACAGGGTAAGGGGAGTAAGGGGTTGCAGGGGAGAGAGCATGCACCTAAAGAGGGCCAAGAAAATGGGCTCTGCACTGGGGCTGGTGTGCACTGGGAAGGCCCAATATCTATTCCCCTGCATCCAGGATCTCAACCTACAAAGCTTCCTGAGACTTGTTAAGCCAGCAGCAGGTGTTTCAGGTCAGTTCATAGGAACAAGGCTCCCCCGCTGGCAAACAAGAGGTTCCCCAAAGGGAGAAAGTGCCTCCCTGGTGGAGCTCCCAGCTTCACAGCACAGGCAACTTAGGATGCTGTTCTCCTTCTCACCATACCCAAGCCTGTGTGTCAAGATGGAACTCATTTTGCTAAGCTTAACAGGTCACAACAGCCTGGGAGCTGGGTTCATCAGCAACTCCCTGGCCCCACTACTCACTAGTACTCTGCTGCATGGCAGAGCCCATATCCTTGGGCCCAATGGGCAGCACAGCCCCCTAGCTGTGGGTCTGAATGCTGTTTTACACTGGTATCTCTGCTGACTTATAGGTCAGGAGTCAATGTAGCACTGTAAAGACTGGACTCAGACCCAAAGACCCTGGCCTTTGCGAGCTGTTCCACTGTGCCCTGAACTCAAGAGGAGCTAGATCAGTGGCTCTCAAACTTTTTTTTTTTTTTTTTAAACTGGTGACCCCTCTCACATAGCAAGCCTCTGAGTGTGACCCCCCCCCTTATAAATTAAAAACACTTTATATATTTAACCCATTATAAATGCTGGAGGCAAAGCAAGGTTTGGGGTGGAGGCTGACAGCTCGCAACCCCCCATGTAATAACCTTGCGACCTCCTGAGGGGTCCCAACCCCCAGTTTGAGAACCCCTGAGCTAGAGCATATAAGGACTTTATAAAACACTGCAAGAGTTTACTAAACCAAGCAATGTTCGAGCTACTTCTGTTTGAATTGACACTAAGGGCTCTCACAATCTTCATGCTAAATCCACTGACATACCCATGATTAAACCCATCCTTTAAGAGTCCATAACAGGACAGCCACTTTAAATTCAGAGAAAGTCAAACTCCCAGCAATGGATGTCTCACAGTCCCCTGCCCTTTCTTGAAATAGCTATAATTTTAGCAATCGTTCCCCTTTATTCTTACCAGTCACATAAAATGGCAATGTAATTTCCTTGACAACAATAGGCTATTCTCGACACGGCGTATTTCTGACAGGAAGTAAAAAACACGTAATTATAACCTTAAACACTTAGGGGGGAAAATTAGGTTTAATTTAGGCACTTAATCTATGGAACTTAATGGGGATCTCCATTTTAAAGAATAATTTAGTCAAGTTTAAGGGAATATCTTGACAGTAGTCCTTTCCCCCCAAAATATATCACATTTTTCCCTTCTGTACCCTCCCTCCCCAAATGGTCAGCGCAACTATCTGAATAATTTAACCAGACATGAAGTCAGCACAGAGCCTACTGAGAGACCCACAGCGAACAAACAAGCAGGTGCAGCCTAAAGGAGAGGACAGCATTATTTTAGCCTTTAAGGGCTGTGAATTATAGGGGAAATATTCACATATTTTAAGTGTCCTTAGCCAGAATGCCACACTATTGGTTTATAGGTTACATACAACAGGAAGATGGTGGCCACCAGGTCTGGTGTAAAAAGTGAATGCAATGATGTGTAGCCAATGTTTTTGTAAAGTGATCTCAATTTCACCCTTTGATAAATCGGCTTCCAGTAGGACGTGTGCTGTAAAAAGGAAGGTGAGTTGGGAAGGGGGGGAAAAATGGCTCATTTCAGCAGAAGAGCTAATAACCAAGGAAGGAGGTAGCTTTACTGGACAAAGCTATTAAATTCCTTTGCTGGAAATATTGTACTTCCCGCCCCAAAACTACTGAATATACTGCCTGTGGAGCACAGCATTAAGGTTGATTTGAGGGTGGATAGCAATGAAGAACCTGTTCTATAATTAAAAAAAAAACAAAAAAAAACCCTGCAAGAATTCTGCCTGTTTTTTTTTTTGTTTTTTGTTTTTAAAAAAAACACCCATGACTGCAAAGGCAAAAACTTCCTCTTATGTATTTTTAAAAGCCCTGGAGATGTCATCTCTGGAAGGAATAGTTTCCCTAGTCAGAGGAGAGGGAATAGCTCAGCTCCAGCAGAACAGGGAAATTATTCCAATCTTTCCTTTGCTATGCTGGCAACATTTTAAAAGGGGCTTTTGAGCACCTCTGCTGGCACAACACTGGGTGAATGGTCAGTCCCTAATTAACCATGGCTGAGAGCTCAATTCAGGAGCAACTACAGGGTTCCTACTTCTTGAGCTGGCTATTTGGAGTGCAAGCAGTGTCCCGGGAATAATATTTGGACATGTAATCTGGGGAGGAAGCAAGGGCTGCATTGCTTTTCAACATCCTGGATAGCGAGTGTAATGCAAGATGATAACCCCTCTTGCCCAAAGAACCGGATTCATATAGGTTTGGTTTATAAGCCACAAGCTACAAAAATATAGAGGCACAAACAGGAGGAAAAAAGGTTACACCGTGGCCTCCATCCAGATCTACACCCCACTAGTGGTATAAAATATCTTAATTACAGAGAAGGAAAGAATGCATTGTGCAATATCTCTACGCTGAAAATAAAAACCAGGCAGCATATACTTCCCTCCTCTAATTATCTGTTTGAACATGAGGGGAACATTTTCTAAAGGTCACTATCAACAGAGAAATAAATTTCAGAGCACTTGAGAACAGATGGGATTGGTCTGTTGCTACTCTGCAGAAACAATTATTCCATGTTTACAGATGGGATCCAGTCTTTCTATACAATTCATGGATACTAAATCACTCAAGGTTTAAGATATCGAAGGAGGTGAGGGTGAAGGATGAGAGAGCTATTGCAGCTACCAAGAATAGCTCCACAGTTGGGTAAATAGAACTATTTACATTGTGATTTTGTAGAAATGATGGCTTCCCTTGTTGACAAACAGCAGCAGTGGGCTCTCTAGACATTTAAAGAACAAAGTTGTATTCTGTATCTCCTACAGCACCAACTCCTGTCAGACAATTTGTGGCATAAGTGATGCTAACAGACAGGATAGGCAGGGTACACTTTGTATGTAGATACAGAAGGGACACGGGTATTAAATGCCCAGCAGCACAGTTCAACTCTTAAATTGTCAGTTTGACGGGGTTTTTTTAATGGATGTGAAATGAGATCTAGTAACTTATTTAATTGTGGAATAAAATACAAGCACTCAAATATTTTTTTCATTAGGCAAGCCCATGGGACCACTAAACCTAGTAAAAAGATAATGCTAACAAAACAATTCATGGTAAACAGGTGTCACTCTTTTAACTTCAGCCAGCCATCACCTTAAAATTAACTGTTGACATTCTGTTAGAAGCAGTGACCCTGTGAAACATACTAGAAGTATCTGGACAGAAATTGCACAATTTCTGTTTTGACCTTTAGAGAAGCAGATCAGATCAGGTGAACATTTGGACTTCTAAGGTTATCTAGTCCATGTCCACACTACTGTGGGATTTGTTCCCTATCATCAGGTAAAATGACTACTCCTGAGACCAGCTCTACATCACTTCAGCACAACTATATATTTCCCCAAGACAAATCTATTTGGCCTGATGGATGGTGAAAAATTAATTCTTGTGCTCATGTGTACTGTCATTACAATGAAGCATGATTATAATAAAAATACAAAAATCAAGTCACTCGTCTCAGAAGCGTCAGTGAACTCACAGTGAGCAAATAGCAAAAATCATAAAATGCCAGATGAAGCAGCAGAAAAAACAAGAACATCCCATCTGATCTCTCTTGTAATCAAAGCCATTGGTAGCTAATGCACTAGCTAAAGTCTGCAAAGTGCTGACAGGAAAAGCAGACTAAAGAATAAAGCAAGATTAAGCGAGACCATTCCTTTACACAATACAATGAAGTGTGGCTCAAAGATTGTCACTATCCTCTGAAGCTGTTGCCTCCATGTGACAGGGAAATACCACAGCTGGCAAAGTTACAGCAGTGACTTCTTCACTATTTCTGACACTAAGTGCAATGTCAAACTTCTGAAGCATGGGCTCTCTTCTGGTCCTCACTCATGGGCTAACACTAGAGAATAAATTCTCTACAAGACTGAATTGTTTGAATGTTGAGAATCTGCGGGTGAGGAATTTAATATCAGTGTATTCATTGATGGCCAACCACTCTCAAAAAGGTTTGGTATGCTAGCAATAGCGTGTATTGAAGGCTGTGATGTGCTACTGAGAGTAGGAGTCAAAAATTGATGTCTGGTTTGACCAGTATATTAGCATACATAATTAAAGCAACAATACAGCAGTATTTGAAACCACCAACTTTGAAAGCTAATTGACAGACTCCATCATCCCACAAGCATGGAGCCAATCCACGGCTAGCTTTTTAGAGGAGATGGAAAAAAAGGCTACTTCATTTGTGAGAATTTGTAATAAGCAGAGGTCTCTCAGATTCAAAAAGGAGCTCAACCTGAAGGGACGATGGCTTCCAAGAAACCCATCTGGATGTAGATACTGTTTATTTCTCCATGCAAGCGGTACAGTAGAATTGTAAAATAATGCTGGCTTGCAATGATATAGCTGACATGTTGCAGATAAGCTTTTGGGGGCTTTTTTCTTGGTGGGAAAGAAACTGAGAATAGATTCCTGGTACCATAATGAAATGTAAATACTCTCCATTCCAAGCTTCTCTCAGCCCATGAGGAGCAACTTACTCAAGTGACATCACAGGAGGTGACAGCAAGAGTGTTACATAATTCCTGAAAACTACCACTTAAAAAATAAACTAATTGTACTTTTTCACATTAGGTGTAGCAGTAAATGAGTTATAGACTTCAGGGTTGTATATATATAGTTCTGAAACACTGTTACTGTTCCTTCAAACTGAGTAAATAATTATACCAATCTACGGGAGAATGCATTAGTCCAACAACTGTCTCCAAGAGTTCCATTCATTAATATTTCATGACAGTTTAAAAACATCAAACTGCTAGTTCCTTACTGTGGAGGGAGGAAAAGAGCTTTCTAAGGTTTGTCGGAAATGAGACTCTGGATGCAACTAAAAGCAAATTCTAGGTTCAGAGCACTAGATTCTATGATACAGAGGACCAGCCTTAGGGGGCTTACCTATGGATTTGAGAAGGACTTGCATGCTATTCTCTGACACAGAAGAACTTGTTAAATAACCTTTCCACAACATTTAGATAGCACTTTTCAAATAAAGATCCCAAAGCTCTTGACAAGTTTTGGCCTCGTCCTACAGTCCTTCCACCTGCTCAGCTCCCAGTTAAGTAGATGGGAATGTACATGCAGGCCTATAGGATCAGGTCATACACAGACTGCTTAGAAAATGGCAAACCCTTTAAAGAGAGCCTAGCTCTCAGCTGTGGGGAGAGGGTGAAGAATACCTTCTCCAACTGAAACTATAGGGGACTATTAGCAACGCAGAATGGAATACTTCACTTGGATTCTAGCCTGGACACTGGGGTTAGCGTGCCCTAGGAGTAAAAGCCACAAGTGGCCAAATCCTCTCAAGTTTTATCTTAAAGTCACAATCTAGAAACCCATGTCTAACACTAGACTGGAACATTGACTGACCGAGGGTAAGTGTCACCTACCCCAGACTCATACGGAAGTAGATCAAACCCCTGTTGTCTCAATGAAAGGTAGAATAGCTAGACATTCACATAAAAAAAAAAAAAAAAAAAAACAACACTTCCAAGCAAAAGATGGCTTCCCACAGATATGCAACACATGGATGACTGAACAGGCTAAGTGATAGCTGGCTCAGATGCAATGCAGATGGCAAGGACAATACACTGCTACCTCGATATAACGTGACCCAATATAACATGAATTCGGATATAACGCGGTAAAGCAGTGCTCCGGGGGAGGGGCACTCCAATGGATCAAAGCAAGTTCAATATAACGCAGTTTCACCTATAACGCGGGAAGATTTTTTGGCTCCCGAGGACAGCGTTATATCGAGGTAGAGGTGTACTGTGTTGTTCCAGCTGCTAGTATGGAATAAATCATATGTGCAGGCAAGAATGGATACTACCAGATCCAACAGTTTTCAGTACAAATTAAAATATACTTCAGAGTTTCAATTCAGTAAGGTAATACCTCTCCTGGTAATTTGTTACAAAGATTTTGAAACTTTCTGCTCAAATGTAACTTTTGAGGATGTTAAAGCTATAATTTTACTAGTTTCAAAGTCGCTTTATGCTAGACTTTCAGTTTCACTAGATGTTTCTGCTTAATAATTTTAGGTTTAAGGGCAAGTTTTGTATACAACAGATAAACTGAAAGCTTCATCTTAATTTCAAAACACAAGTTTTGGGAGAATTGCAGAAAGTTCTGAAAATGCCACTCTGTATTTATAAAGAAGTGCCAGCAATTTGGTGCACAGAAAGCAGATGTTCTTGCTTGCAGTGCACTAACGGGCTGCAAGGACCCTACTACCATCCACTGAAAGTTTCAGAGTGTGCTTTGACCTACTGCATTTGCAAGTCAAAGCACACTATAGAACTTTTAGTGCACAGGGGCAGGGTCCACACAGACCGTTAGTGCACAGCAAACTAGAGTGCTGCAGATTTACAACCCAGCTTGCTGCACACTAAATTGCTGTGTGGACAAGCCCTTTAATGACTTAAACTGAACAGCATTTGTGCTCTTATGTTCCTAAATCCCACTCTTTATGAACTGTGGTTTCTAGAACTTAAACAGGATCTCCCACCCACTACCATAAAAGAGAGCTGGTTCCAGGGTGGATTTGATTTAAATCACTAGTCAGGAAGACTATCATGGATTTCTACATAAAAGTGCATTCTTGTTGGTTGTTATAACTTTAATACATATTCTTCACAACTCAGAGATAGAGGAGACCCAAACTGGGTCTCTTTTATGGCCTGCTGCCATTATAGGTTTTCCCTTCTTGTGAGAGAATGGTATGGCAGATCTCAAATCAATGAAGGCTACACTCAGGGTACATCTACACTACAGCGGGGAGTCGATTTAAGATACGCAAATTCAGCTACGTGAATAGCGTAGCTGAATTCGACGTATTGCAGTCGACTTACCCCGTTGTGAGGACGGCGGCAAAATCGACTTCTGCCGCTTTTTGTCGGCGGCGCTTACTACCACCTCTGCTGGTGGAGTTAGAGCGCCGATTCGGGGATCGATTGTCGCGTCCCGATCCCCGAGAGGTCGATTTCTACCCGCCAATTCAGGCGGGTAGTATAGACCAGACCTCAGAAAGACCTCAAGACTTCTGGAATATGCTGCTCAAACAGTTTCACTTTTGTTTCTACTGCCTGTCCCTCCCATCTCACATGTATCTCCAGACTTCTTCTCCTTGTTCAGATCTATTCCGCCCCCAATGATCTTCTATTCATTAAATTTTTTGAATCTTTTCACTTTTAGAGAGAAGTAAGGGATCGACTCTGTGTACACAAATTTGCAGAGGGACAATAGGGTTGAGGTCTGTTATTTCTCACCGCTATATATTATTTATTTAAAAACATTTTTGCTGTTAACAAGCATGTTATCTCTGGAGAGACAAATCCAGTGTCTGAACTGCAAAACTAAGCATCACTGATGATATCTTCTAGGCTGAGCACTGAGTCCCATTGGGTAGATAAAAGATTAAATCTAAATAATCTATACTGGAACCCCATGAGATTGGGTCCTTAATCCATGACCTATTAGAACTCATTTACAAAACTTTTCTTAAACATTACATGAATATATTGTTGCATATTATAGAATTAGAATTTATAATCCCTATTCCACTATGAGATATCTTTGAGCTATAGTGTACCTTAATTAACACTATCTTTAGATAAAATGTTTTCTGAGGAAAAAACCTATCTAAAAAATCCAATTTAAATAAAAAAATCCGCTTTTTTGATTTTTTTTTTTTTAAATCATGGATTTTTATCCATCCTGAGTGGTTCTAATACTAACCAGTAACAGAACCTGTTTTTAAGCCACAGGGTTCAGGAGTACAACGACAGCATGAGAACACACAACTCATCAAAAACCCATACCTTGTCATTTTTGGTTGCCTCAGTCTTATTCAAACTGTTTAGATGACAGCAGTGCACTTCTTTCCCACTTTTGTATTCCCAAAGCCTCAGAGTACAATCCTGAATAAATTCAAATGGACAGGTTGATTAACACAATCACTGGCACAGAGAAGCCAGTCATGGTCTTCAGAAGCTAAATCATACTTCTCCTCGAGATACTTCATGCATGAGATTCTAAACCCTCAAAGAAACTGGTTAAATGTTCTCAAATTGCAAATAGGGCATTTTAATGAATACATAATTCAGCCCATACTTCATGCATGAGATTCTAAACCCTCAAAGAAACTGGTTAAATGTTCTCAAATTGCAGATAGGACATTTTAATGAATGCATAATTCAGCTCAATTCTAAATTATTCAATCAAACAAAAGTTATTTTTCCTTTGTAGTGGAAATTAGGTTGCTGGATGAGTGGATTTTGAGTGTCTCGTAAATAGCACAACAGTAAATGTGCTACGCACTCACCATCTTAATGACACTCTTCTTAGGTTGCTCTTTTCCCTCACCCACCCTTCTACAGTACCCAAATCCTTTGGATTATAATTCAGTGAGGGATAAGACCCTCATTTAATTTAGTTATCTTTGAGATTAAACTCTGTTCTGGGACAGGTTTCAAAGTGGTAGCTGTTTTAAGTCTGTATCAGCAAAAACAACGAGGAGTCCCTGTGGCACCTTATGGACTAACAAATTTATTTGGGCAAAAGCTTTCGTGGGCTAAAACTCATTTCATCAGATGCATGGAGTGAAAAATACAGTAAGCAGTATATTATATATATATATATATATATATATATATATATATATACACACACACACACACCCACCCACCCCATACAGGAAAAGATGGAAGTTGCCTTACCAAGTGGAGGGTCAGTGCTAACGAGGCCAATTCAATTAAGGTGGACCTTGATTGCATTGCCCTTGTTAACACTACAAAAAGTAATTTTCCCTCTCTTGATATTCACCCCTTCTTGTCAACTGTTGAAAATAGGCCACTTCCATCTTAACTGAATTGGCCTCACTAGTACTGACCCCCCAAGTTGGTAAGGCAACTCCTATCTTTTCATGTGCTGTACTATATATACTGCTTACTGTATTTTTCACTCCATGCATCTGATGAAGTGGGTTTCAGCCCATGAAAGCTTATGCCCAAATAAATGTGTTAGTCTCTAAGGTGCCACAAGGACTCCTCATTGTTTCTGTTCTGGGAAAGATCACTGAAGTTGCCTCCCTACGAACGAAATAAAGCCGGGGACAGCACTAATACTGATATTGCTCAGAGAGATACTGTGTGGGAACAAAATACAGGACCTTTGGGCACGCAATAGGAAGAAATCAAATCAAAAGATACAACAGTTACCACAACATTACAGACTTCAGTTCTAGAATGTATTCTCCCCCATTGCCAAGTTCCATTAGTATTACTTAGACTGGAGGTTTGAGCTGCATACACATTAACAGAGAACATTGTTTCCCCTCTCTAAGAGGATTGGGGATCACCTCCAATTGTTCATTCTTTCTGGGTCTGGAGCTGTCATGTCGTGCTACTGATAAAACAACTCTTGCTCTACCTACAACCATATGACATACAATTCAGAAAGTCCTGCAAGGAGGAGAAGTTTGATTAAGACTTCAAACACGTCATCTTAAATACTCTAGATAAAAGTATCTGGGATTCTAGTGCTTATTAATTGTTAGAGGGACATTAACTGTCATGGCTGGCTGGTCCACCCAATGTTTAATCTACCTCAATTATTGAATAGTCCCTTGATAATTAATTTGTCAGTGCTTTGAAGCTAGAGTTAATCCTGAAGAACTGGTGAGGACTGTGTGATTTCTCCATCCCATAGAACTAGAAATGATGTGAAAAGCAAGAAGAATGCACAGATTAAGCTGATGCTACATCCTCACAGAAAGAAGCATTGAAACAAAGAAACCTTGAGTGCACAGAAGCGGAACACAAAAATACAGTACAGCTATTTTTTTAAATATCTCAAGAAACAAAAAGAAAAATAAGCAGACATAAGGAATCAGAAGTGGATAGGAAACAAAGGTGAGTCAGACTAAAAGTGGAGACCATTGGCAAGAAGAAAAAGGGTTGTAATATTGAAAATTAACAATATTTAAAATGCGATTATAAATTAACATTAAATTTAAACTAAAAATAGGCTTTCCATGTTCAATTGGACCTTCTAGATACTGTCATTTAGCACTTCAGAATGCTCGGTGCTCATCTTTGAATGTGATTCCTAATTAGAGTAGGAGATAGGGCCAGCTAATACGGAGACAGCTAACCATAATTGCGACCAAATTCAGATAGGCCAATATTTCTCCATCCCAAACCTCAGTACTACACTGAGATGAGTATTTCACTACATTTTAGGTCACTACACCGTTCACAGCATTCAGTAACTTGCAGAGCATTCCAGACATTTCTATGAATTAGTGGAGTTCCACTTTTAATTAAAAAACTGTTATGGTGAAAGTGCTCCCATCATTAGAAATTAGAAATGTCAATTTCAGTTCTTGTCTGGGGACTAAGAACTAAGTATGTTTTCCCTAATAAGCAACTGGCATTGCTGTAAACTGAGATTAAATCACCACTATCTTACTAACAATAGAAAGATCAAATCCAGAGTAGAATGCTGGTGGCAGTGGAACTGAAGTGCAAGTCTTCCACCGCTACAGAAACCAAATCCTTGCAAAACAAGCAGAAAACTGAAGTCTGACTCATAAGACTGACACTTTTTTCAAAGGATCAGAATACATACCCCAGAAGCTGATAGCATAAGATCTGGATGGTTTGGTATTACAAATATTCTGCTTACAAACCTAAAGGGAAAGAAGTTAAGAGTTCAACATTTATGTATAGTATCAGTGCAAACAGAGTACCAATAGAATAGTAGGAGCATATTTTAAGGGGTGGCGGGAAGCCGCAGCCAGCACATCCCTCAGCCTGTGCCACTTCCCACCGCCCCCATTGGCCCAGGACGGCAAACCACGGCCAGTGGGGACTGCAATCAGCCGAACCTGCCGCGTCAGCAGGTAAATAAACTGGCCCGGCCCGCCAGGGTGCTTACCCTGGCGAGCCGCGTGCCGAATGTTGCCAACCCCTGTTTTAAGGTTACATATATTTTAAGAAGGCAATAGAAAGTCATAAGTTACAGGGGAAAAAAAGATAGCTTTTCCCCCTCAAACTAACTGGCAGACAGAGATAGTATATTCATTTTATCGCTGTAATATTCCTAGAAAGATATTCCACATAATACAAGAAGTGCTTACTTTATTGTATTCTAGGAATTCTATTGACCCCCTTCTAACTGGGGAAGACAGTGCTGTTTGTGTGAATATGTTTTTAGTCATTTAGATCAGAATATGCACACAGAATTAGATTTACAAATATATTTGTATCATGCTCATGGATCAATTATAAATATAAAATTAAAAAACCCACATACATCAATATAGATTTTGTTTTTAATTAGTGAAGTCGGAGCATCAGCACATGAGGGTTCCCTCATAGCAGCTGGGGATCATCCAAGGCACCATCTACTCAGTTTTAGGGCAACCAAGCCATGTAACTATTTCTCCACTGTCCTTTCTAGGATTAGCTGCATCATTTGGGAATCTCAGTAACATTAAGGAGCTTATAATACTGCAACTTCCACCAGGATACCCCTTAGGGTCCTTATGAATCCACAAAGAACTTCCCAAGTTCCACACTAACCCAGGGGTCATGTGCACTAATGTAAAATGCTGCTGTCAATGCACTGCACAGGTTAGAACATATGTTTGAGTTTTGGTTTTGTGTTTTTAAAAGAGGGAATTCTTGCTTCTGAAAATAAACAATTTAAAGCCAATTAAAATATCAAGTGAATTTTGCTCGTTACAAAGCAGTAACTGCAGGTGCATGGAGGCATAATGCTGCAATTTCAATTACAAAAATATATTTAAATAAAAATATACACCATTCAAAAACAGGAGAACTCAAGTGAGAAATCCACTGAATCCCCAACTGATTATCATATTTAAATAATGAATTTTTAAAAGTGTTTGTGCCAATTGTATTAAGTGCCTTCCTATTGTGGAATTGTTAATGAGTTGTTTGTCCAGGCACCATAGCCCCCACTTACAGGCAATGTCTTTCTTGAACATCAAAACTCTTATTGTTCATTAAAGATACAACTGTTAATACAATAAGCAGAGATCAAACACAGCAATGTAAATACACAACAAAAGCCTTGAGTTCAAAGGCTATTTAAGATCTTTGACGTTAATTTAAAAATTATGCAGCTTCTAAAGAATGTCAAATCTATGCTGATAAATTCCCAACAGTCAAAAGTGATATTAATTAACATAAGATATTTAAATATCTTATTAATACTAATTTAACTATATTCTTAGCACTTTATTAAAACATTTCAGTAGTTAAATTAGACTGGGCTAAGGTGACTGCAGCGTATCCAATAGAGCACCACTCTCCAGATTCTCCTTTAACACCTGTTCCTGATGATGGGCGATGATACCTCATTACATATGAATGGGAAGAAGTGAAGAAAAACATCTGAAAACATGTGTGCCCCCAAGTAGCCCCAGAGTCAGACAAGCAGAAGCGTGTGTGTGGGCATGGCATTGTGCAATGCTATGTAGGAGCATTTCTCTGGTGCTCACTGTACTATGCCTATGAAGGCCAGAATAATGGAGAACCTCTATTGACCATCATGGAGAACGTATATTAATATCAAAACAAATCTAAATGGGAAGGCAGGGTGTTCTGCAGAAGGCTTTGATATACCACTGCAATTTCCTGCATTTCAGAAGGTTTTCCATAAAAATCTATTTAGGTATTTGTCTTCCCTCCTGACTGGAGAGGGGACACTGGGGCAGGGAGCACAAATGTTCCTGTAAGCTAGAGAAGGTGATAGGGGACTTCCAAATAGGGCACTTTCTCTTCCCCTATCTAATGCTACTGTTGCGACACCAATAGATAGCAAGGATTGGAGCCCTAAAATCTCTCCAACCAAGCACCACTTTCTTCTGCTGCTCTCCTCTTCAGGTACCCATGACAGGCAAGTCCCTAACCTCAACACTCAATGAGGAGATCAGGGAAAGGAAAGAGCACTCTCCCTTTGCTTTTAAACAGGGGAGAGGGAGCTGTGCTCCCTGTAATCTCCTTTACTTTGTGCTTCCCCCGTGATCTCCCTTGCTTCAAACCCTGCTTATATCCTCTTCTCCTCACAGTGAAGTCCCCCTATGTTCTGTCTCGCATACTGACTCAGTTATTAGTCATGGACCAGGACCCCACTGTGCTAGGTGCTGCATAAACACACAACAAAAAGATGGTCCTTGCCGCAAACTAAGTTATAACTGTATCCTGGACTAAAACAGAACAGCCCGGGGAGTTTCTTTAACCCAGAATCCAGTTATTGCTCCACAAACAGGAGCCACTCTCCTCTAGCCAGCCCTTAAATACAGTGGACAGCTCCACAAACTTACTCTCTGTGCCCAAGACAGAAAGATATGATGTTATGTGGCGCTCTAGTCAAACTGACTCGAATCTTCTCATCTCTGTCCGCAGTTAGGATATACTGGTCATCAGGACTCAGCGCCTGTTGGCACAAAATAAGCACACAGCACAGACAGCTCAGGATATCTTTTGATGTGCTGCTTTGTAACTAGTGATTAAGCAATAAATCCAAATACACTAGTTTCATGATTTTGAACGTATCGTGCAAGCAGAAAGCCACAATTTACATTTAGAACACAAGCCCCAAGCCTTTTTTGATAAGAAGTAAAGAAGCAGTAGCAGAAGGCAGGAATATTGTTGAGTTTACCAAAGCCAATAACCTCCAGAAGGAGCACAAAGGAAGCCTTGTTGTGTTTAAAAATGGACTAAGCACTAAAATATTGCAGTGCCACATTGACAGACTACACTGGATGACCTCACAAGTGAATTGCATCTCTAAGTTCTATGATTCCGTAATAAAAACAACAGCTAATAAAAATTACACTAACAGAAGATCTATTCACTGCATGCCCTCTGCAAACCGTTCTCCCTGCCTCTTGCGTTTGTATTCGGATAATAACTCAGAGGGAAAAAGATGCTGTTCTTCAGTCTAGCTTATACAAAGAAATGAGGGTTTTTTTTAAAGTCATATGAACTTGGCGTAGGAATAACATAGTCCTAAAACTTCTTTAAGGGAAAAGAAAAAGGTTGCGTGAAAACACAATTAATAAACATACATACCACATCCAAGAGCAGGGACAAGTGCCCAAGCTCAATCTTTCCAGCTTTTTGCGGTTCTGTTATTGAATAAGAATAGACATCACCAGACTTGTCTGCAACCAGAATCTTATCCTCTGCAGCTGTAATAATCAGAGACGTGCATCTTCTAACAACAGACCTGAAAGGAAAAAAACGGACATGATTAGAGCTATTCAGATATTTTGACATGGCCATTCAGTCCCTGTTTGGGGCAGGTATCTCTTCCTCTTGAGTCATAAGAGTACAGCATGGCCACCAACTCAGATTTCTTCTGATCAGAAAAAGTCAGTCCCTGCTGTGCATACAAGATCAGCTTCTGAGCATTCTTCAGCTGTTCACAACTCATTTTCTTCTCTCTCTTTTCACTATTCCTTTCCTACAGTACATGCTTTCACTGCAGTTGGCACTCACCAATTCACACCACCATAGTACTCGCACACTGCCACCACGTCAGTTTCAAGGTAAAAGCATCTTTAACCCACTATCCATGGTCCACTCCAGAAATGTCCCCCCAGGTCTCAGGTCTTTAGTCTTTACTTCTCTCTGAGCAGAAACCCAGGTCCCTCCTTTTTCCAGATCAGAGCTTTAGGCTGCAGTTCACTGCAATTCAACCCAGCAAACAGGTCTGACTGAGGCCAGGTCTACACTACTGTCTTATTTTGGTATAATTATATCACGCAGGGGTGTGAAAAATCCACACCCCTGAGTGCTGTAGTTATACCAACCTAACCCCCTATGTAGACAGCGTCTCCCACTGACATAGTTACTGCCTCTCGCGGAGGTGGATTTAACTACGCTAATGGGAGAAGCTCTCCCATTGGCATAGTAGCATCTTCACTACAGATAAGCTCTCAGTTCAGCCCCTGTGCTTTGCTTTCTCTCCAAGGGCTACGACCAGCATAAGCCAGCAGTGACCACACAGTTACTACATGCATACTACAAAACACCTACATGCGTACTAAAAACTTAGTTGAGATCATCCATCAGTCCTATGGAGACCCCACTAGGTTCCAGTCTAACTCTCAAGCAGATTCAGTCACCCTTTGGACCAAAGGTCATTTGAGTCAAAAAGAGGTCCCCTGAGTCTGTTTAAACTCAGCCTTTTATATAAAAAGACACTTTTTTCCCTCCTTGGGACTCTGATACCTGTTTGGAGGAATATACGCAAGCCACCCCAGAGGAAGGCACTTCTCTCCAGCTGTTTACAATCCAAGGGACAGCAGTAATCACTCCTTTCTATGCTACTACACCTCCCCTCCCCCCCACACACAGTTTTTAGTTACTGAAAAAGCTGTGGATACCCTCCCATGTGGAGTTGAATATAATTCTTTGCCCACCGTGATACACAGAACATTCATAAATTTAACATGATACGGTCCCCACAGATACTGAATGTGGTTGCAATATCTGCCACAGTATGATCAGAGACATAAGGTGGATGAGGTCATATTTTTGGACCAACTTCTGTTGGTGAAAGAGACAAGCTTTTGAGCTATCTTCTTCATGTCTGGGAAAGGTCTCCGAGTCACAGCTAAATAGAATAGTGGAATGGATTGTTTAAGGTAAGTAGTTAACACATATTGTAAGAGAACATCAAGGTGAAGTGGCTTGTTAACGCCTCTGCAGTCATAGGACTAAAAAAAAGGATTAGTGAGTTACAGATTGTTGTAATAATAAAGACATTGGATTTATGGTTTAAGACCATAATTTTTAGTGTCTACTAAAGATATTAAGCTCTCAAGCTCATCTTTTGAAAGCATTGTGCAGGTTTCCTTTGAGAATGAGGACTAAGAGGTCAAATACAGAGCGATCGTTTTGTGAAGTGTTCGCCTACAGGTGAAATGGTGTTTTTGTCTTATTTTTCTTTGATATTTCATTTGAGAGAAGAGAGATATGCGGGTGAAACCAAAGTAATTGTTATTGGGGCATTAAGTGCACTGGAATGACCATGTATGACTATTGTAATGCACGTGTATGAAGAGGCATAATGGAAGTTGCACGTGTAAACCTAATTTTGGCATTTCCTGACTTCCTTGTTTAACTATACAGGCTTAATGTTCTCCAAAGGGCTCTCACTAAACTGGGTGACTGGGCAACAAAATGGTAAATGAAATTCAATATTGATAAATGCAAAGTAATGCATATTGGAAAACACAATCCTAACTATACGTACAAAATGATGGGGTCTAAATTTGCTGTTACCCCTCAAGAAAGATCTTGGAGTCATCTTGCATAGTTCTCTGAAAACATCTGCTCACTGTGCAGCGGCAGTCAAAAAAGGCAGAACCAATAGGAACCAATAGGAAATGGATAGATAATAAGCGTAACTACCAAAATGCCACCATATAAATCCATGGTATGGCCACAACTTGAATATTGCCTGCAGTTCTGGTCACCCCATCTCAAAAGATATATATTAGAAATGAAAAGGTACAGATTAAAGGTATGGAACAGCTTCCATATGATGAGAGATTAAAAAGACTGGGACTATTCAAACCTGTCTCGTGCATCTTACTGCAAGAGGAAGCCCCTCTGATGTGAGCCTTGGGAACATCATAGCTAGATAAATTTGCATCATACCCAACTGTGTAGCTCTTAAGGTGCACAAAAGGGAGCAGACTCAGATGCACCTTACACACAGCAGCTTCCCTCATCCTTTTGCACCTTATGAGGTTCTTATAAAGATGTGCAGGAAATAAGACAAAGGCTTGGCTATGCACTTGTAGTACACTTAGTCACCAGGATTTGAGTTCAGAGTTTCCCTTGCAACAGCTGATATCAGCCACTTAAGGCAATACAGGATCACTAGTTTGTGATTATGATTAACGTGAAGATTTTATCATGGTTATTTTTAGTAAAAGTCACAAACAGGTTACGGGCAACAAAAATTCAGAGCCCATGACCTGTCCATTACTTTACTGAAAATAACCGGGGGGGGGGGGGGGGCGAGTAGGTAGGGGGAGTAATGGTGTCCCGGGGGTGTGTGGAAGAGAGGGGGAATGTCAGGCTGAGCCCCCTGCCATGGCCACACACAGCCCCTGCTCCAGAGCTGGCTACAGTTGCAAGACAGGGGTGCACGGTCCCAGCTGCAGCCCCCACAAAGCCTGGGAAGCCATAGGGCTGGAGCTGCAGGGTCCTAGTTTCATCCAGCCCCAGTTGCAGGCAGAGGCGCACAGTGCCACCTCCTCCTCCTGAAGCCCTAGAAGTCACGGAGGTCTGGTAAAGTCATGGAATCCGTGACCTCTAACTATATCGTAGCCTTAATTATGATTTTGTCAACTTTCATAAGGCAGATAAGATCATGGACAACCACCTGATAATTGACAGGTGAGTTTGAAAACAGATTTCACTCTTATTTTGCTTTAAAACTGTATTTATAATTTAATAATTCTTGCTGCTGCTATTATTTTTTATTTCCAGATCACTTTTCATCCAAATTGCTCAGTGCAATTGTGGATTAATTTATGCCTTAAGACTCCTGGGTAAATAAAGGACCTCACCCACCACTGAAATGCAACAATCCCTGGGGTGAAAAAGCATTATATAGAGCTTAATTCAATATATTCCACTGTCATTTTAGGACTTTTAAAGTAAGCTGTTTTTCACATCTTTATGGCTTATAAAATGCTACCAACTATGAATTCATTAGAGCTTTAGGATGCACCAGTACAGGAATAGGTTACTTTCTAGCTTGCTGACTCGCTGGATACTTTCTACAACATATGGGACTTTTTTTTTTGGCCCTGCCTTTATTGCTATGCAACAACAGAAGTTCTCGTGTATTCATGACTCTCCAGTAGGTGCCAGCATTGTATTAGGCTTGCTACATATCTTGCCACAAACAGCTGATATTGATTTCATCTCACACCAGAATGCGGAGCTCAAACTTATTTTAGAGTTATCTTCCCATGCAATGATTGTTGTTTTTTGGTATTCCCAGTTTCCTAATGGAAGAAAGTGATGTTACAGAATTCCTGGCAAAATCCACCTGGGTTCCAAGCTGACAGTCTAGCAGAAAACTGAAAATCCAGGAATTATCCTGTAAGCCTCAGAGTTAAAGACAACAAAAACAGGACAGAGGACAGTACTATTCCTTTGGGGCAGTGAGAAGAAGTGGATGCATGAGAAAACAGAGGTAAAATTCACGATAGTTCTGGCTAAAGTCGGCCTAGACTTGGGGTCTGACTGCATAAAACAGCAGCAATATTTCTATAGAATGGTTTTCATTCTCACCAGAGTTAAAGCAGAAACTCGAAAACAATGACAGGAGACAAGTAGGCTCTGTGGTGAGATTAATCAAAATTCACACAGTAAAATGTAATCTAAAACTGCAGAGTTATGTGCCAGCAACACAGTCACACATTCTGAAGGTATGTCTACACTGCAATTAAAAATCCATGGCTGGCCCGTGCCAGCTGACTTGAGCTCAAAGAGCTCAGGCTAAGGGGCTGTTTAATTGCAGTGTAGACATTCGGGCTCAGGCTGGAGCCCGGGCTCTAGGACCCTGCCACGTGGAAAGGTCCCAGAACTCAGGATGCAGCTGGAGCTCAAATGTTTATACCACAATATAAACAGCCCCTTAGCCCGAACTCCAGGAGCCTGAGTCCACTGGCACAGGCCAGCTGTGGGTATTTAATTGCAGTGTAGACATACCCAGATATGCTAACTAGGTATCCTTGACCATGGTTTTCCACAGTGAAAAAGTATTGATCAGAAAGTGATGCAGGAGTTCATCAACTTATCACTTCTCAATTTCTAATGTGTATATTTACTTTTTAGAAGACTGACCAAAAGAGATTAGAGCATTGTTTGTTTACCTGTGCACTTGACTGCACCATGCAATTATTCCATTTCTCCTTTTCCTTGTGTAGGTCACCAACACAGCAAGAGGGAACAAACATTTTTTAAATGGGAAAATGTGGTTTTCAGATGACAGAAAGTTGGACTCGGGGGAGGGGGAAGAGAGGGGACTCAATCGCAGATGTAGTACTTAAAACCACTTCAATGCCTTTTTAAGATCGGCTTTTGCTGCAAGCTGATGTTACTTTAAATTTATTAGGCTGCATACAACCCTAATCACAAGAAAAGAATGATGACCTTGAGGTTAAAGCACTAAAATGGGAGTTCCTTTCTATTATTTCTAGGTCTGCTACAAACTTCCTATATGACACTGGGCAAGACACTCTAAAGGTCCAGCATCTACACCACAGGTAGAGCTGAGGAGGGAATCCAAAAATACGGTTCCATTCTGCTTTGTAGATGGGACAAGAATCTAGCATTCTTCAGAAATCAGTACAAGTAGAAACTTCATTTGCCAAGATTTTGCTTTTGAAAAGTCCTACGTGTCTTCATATAGAAAACCATCACAATCAGCAGAGAAAGATTTATTACAGGAGGACCTCTAGTGGACACAGAGAGATTCAAACGGAGGGGGTTAGAAAAGAGAAGGCATGCAATATGTAACTTGTACATAAGGACAGATTTTTAGAACAGCCTCCAGAAGCTCCCTAAAATCCTCTCTCCCACAAGCCTATCTTGGATTACGTCGGTAGCTGGAGTAGTACTCAGGTTAATGAGAGTGTGGTTCTTTAAGATTTAGTGTTCACACAGAGCAGAGAGGGACACTCTGTTTTTAAATATCCAAAAGATACTTTTTACAAAAAGTGAAGAGATTTTTTTTCCCCTTATACCCTTGGCCAAAAGCTTGCCTTCCCAAAGCTAGTGTGCTGTACACATTTTAATGGGCTTTTGCAAAGGGGGGGGGGGGAGGGATGCAAGTCAAAATGGAGGAAAATTGAAAACTTTTAGAGGGAAGCTTGTAGAGTACAGACACCATTTCCGGCTTAACCTCTTAACATTGGCCCCTCACTTCCACCAGCGTTAAATTCACTCAAGCAAATTAGAGGAAAGAGGGAGAAGCCAGTAGTAACAAATAGCTGTGCCCCAAATCCTGCTGATATTTACAGTATTAAAATGGCAGTCATTCCAATTTATAATACACGGACACTCAATATCCTGATTCCTTACCTGACACTAAGGCATTCCCAGCAAGGCTTAGTACGAAAAAGAACCAGACGTTTGTTGTCATCAGTCAAAGCAAAATAGCCTCCTGATGAGGAGAAGGCAAAAGCAAGAATATCATCGCTTGCTTTAACTGCTGGCTGTCCATCCTGTCTAAAATACAGAAAGGAGAAAATGTTTTTTTCATGAACAGACAGCTTTAAGCATATTTACTTAAAAGAGAAACATATCATCAAACTGCCAACAGCATTAATCGTGATAAATCGCAGTTTTAATACACTGTTAAACAATAGAATCCCAATTGAAATTAAATATTTTTGAATGTTTTTCTACATTTTCAAATATATTGACATCAATTACAATACAGAATTCAAAGTATACAATGCTCACTTTATTTTTTATTACAAATATGTGCACTGTAAAAAAACCAAAAGAAATGGTAGTTTTCAATTCACCTAATACAAGTACTGTAGTGCAATCTCTATCATGAAAGTGCAACTTACAAATGTAGATTTTGTTGTTGTTGTTACATAACTGCACTGAAAAACAAAACAGTGTAAAACTTTAGAGCCTACAAGTCTACTCAGTCCTACTTCTTGTTAAGCCAATCGCTAAGACAAACAAGTTTGTTTACATTTGTGGGATATAATGCTGCCTGCTTCTTATTTACAATGTCCCCTGAAAGTGAGAACAGGCATTCGCATGGCACTGTCGTAGCTGGCATCGCACGATATTTATGTGCCAGATGCACTAAAGATTCATCTGTCCCATCATGCTTCAACCACCATTCCAGATGCTGATGATGGGTTCTGCTCGATAACTATTCAAAACAGTGCGGACCAATGCATGTTCATTTTCATCATCTGAGTCAGATGCCTCCAGAAGGCTGATTTTCAATTATGGTGGTTCGAGTTCTGTAGTTTCCACATCGCAGTATTGCTCTTTTAAGACTTCTGAAAGCATGCTCCACACCTCGTCCCTCTCAGATTTTGGAAAGCGCTTCAGATTCTTGAACCTTGGGTCAAGCGCTGTAGCTATTTTTAGAAATCTCACACTGGTACCTTCTTTGCGTTTTGTCAAATCTGCAGTGAAAGTGTTCTTAAATCGAACAACATGTGCTGGGTCATCATCCGAGACTGCTATAACATGAAATATATGGCAGAATGCGGGTAAAACAGAGCAAGAGGTATACAATTCTCCTCAAGGAGTTCAGTAACAAATTTAATTAACGTGTTATTTTTTTTAATGAGCATCAGCAGCATGGAAGCTGGAATGGTGGCTGAAGCATGAAGGGGCATATAAATGTTTTGTAGCCAGCATTGCAAGGTATTTACGTGCCAGATACGCTAAAGTGCCACACGAACGCTTGTTCTCACTTTCAGGTGACATTGTAAATAAGAAGCAGGCAGCATTATATCCCACAAATGTAAACAAACTTGTTTGTCTTAGCAATTGGCTTAACAAGAAGTAGGACTGAGTAGACCTGTAGGCTCTAAAATTTTAGACTGTTTTGTTTTTCAGTGCAGTTATGTAACAACAACAACAAAATCTACATTCGTAAGTTGCACTTTCATCATAAAGAGATTGCACTACAGTACTTATAACGGGGAATTGAAAAATACAATTTCTTTTGTTTTTTTACAGTGCAAATATTTGTAATAAAAATATATATACGAAGTGAGCACTGTACATTTTGTATTCTGTGTTACAATTAAAATCAATATATTTGAAAACGTAGAAAACATCCAAATATTTAAATAAATGGTATTCTATTATTGTTTAACAGCGCGATTAATCGCACGATTAATCATGATTCATTTTTTTAATCGCTTGACTACCCCAACCTAAACTAAATCTATAAAGTTGGATCTAAATTCCACTTATTCAAAATAAAATAATTAAAACAATATCTAGAGGGGTATAGTCAACTAGAAATGTAATTTTAAAACAGGACTTTGAAGTACTATACCTGCACTTAAATATCTACCTAAGCTTTTGTAGCTTTATAATCAGGTTTTCCTATTTTGAAAGTTTCTCTCTCCTGTTACTGTGTAAAAGACTGAAACCAATGAGAGGAAACAGACTGTGGGCTCAATCCTGCATCAATATCTGCTTACCTATGTACCATGGTCTGTGCTGGCAGACCTTGATGTAGGGTCTAAATCTAAGCATCCAGGGGAAACATCGGAATTGACTATAGGTAAAGTACTGTCCAATGCTCAAAGTACAATTAAAAGATAGATTTCTCATCCACCCTAATTTCTTTTCAATTCTTGTAAGTTTAGATAAAAGTCATATAGAAGCGTTGATTAAGTTGCCCATGTTCCTTTTAAACAATCTTTCACCATCGTACCCACTCTAAGCAAGAGTAAGACTAAAAATACATAAGTTAGCGAAACAAATAAGACAACTAGAAATTAAGCCAGTTGTCTCACAACACTAGGCATTCCTAATTTATTCACTTTATTCTATTCGACATCACATCATCAGAGGAAGTGATCCACCCTCCAAAAAGGTAGTGAAGAGTTTATACAAAATCTCTCACCCTCTGTCTTCTTGAGACTTCTTGCCTGCAGTGATGCAGTCATACATGAAAAGATCATCAGCACTGGAAATAAAAGGGTTAACAAAAAAAAAAAAAAATCACTGTTTTCCCATGAAGGGTGCTGATTCATTTGTAATGCACCATAATTATATACTTTATTATGTCTCCTTGCCTCTGCTGCCAACACCCCCTGGCACCTTAAAGGCATCCCCAGATTACTCACCAGTTGTTGAAGTTTGGCATCTCATATCCCACATGCAAACCAAACAGAAGCCACTAGTCGATAGGAAAGCAACTGATTTTTTTTTTTCCAGTGAAAAACCGTGAATATTTTACTTCTACTAGTCTCTCAATTGTATTTGCCATCCGCTCTTGAATCTCTATTTTGGCATTTACTGTGATTCCAGAAATCAATGTGATGAGCATAAACTGGTTCTGTACAAGCTGCCAGGAATCATAAAGACCGATAGGCTTAAAATGTTATTCTTTGTACATGAATAATTTGTGTAACAAATATCCATATACTCCTGTGACTGGAGATTGAGAAATCAAGGCCTTGCTTTGTCCCACATGTGCATGCTTGTTTACCTCATCTTGCCATGCTATCTGCATAGCCCTTGGGAGAAGATCCTTCTACTGAAGGATGGTGTAATAAGCACACAAACAAACTAAGCATGCTGGCTCTATTGTTGCTGGGTAATCCAGTGGTGTAGTTGTTATTGTAACAATGTCGCATGGATAATACTTATTCAGAACATGTTTAAGTCTTATCAGGGTTTTATTTTGGGCCTTTTAAAAGAAATGCCTTCAACTTTAAAAAAGAGATAAGTGGGAATTTTTAACCTTCCATGGTTAGAAGTAACACCTAAAATTTGAGAAATTAGGGGGGAAATACTGCTTTTTCAGTTTTAGACCCCAATCCTGCAAATACTTGAGCTCAGACTTAATTGGCAAGACATGAGTAGTCCCCACTGAAGTCAGTGAAACTAAATGCATACATATATCAGAGTGGTAGCAGTGTTAGTCTGTATCAGTGAAGAGAAGAAGGAGTAGTTGTGGCACCTTAGAGACTAACACATTTATTTGGGCATAAGCTTTCATGGGTTAACGATGAAGTGGGTTTTAGCCCATGAAAGCTTATGCCCAAATAAATGTGTTAGTCTCTAAGGTGCCACATATATTCCTCGTTCTTTTTACATACATGTAATTAAGTATGTGGGTGTATGCATTTGCCAAATTAGGGATGTACCTTGAGCATGACAACAGCATGTGTATAATCAGTTTCACCATTTCCCCTGATATATGAGACTCTCTCTCTCATTAGCAACAGGGGAAAAACATTTTAGATGCAGTGTGATATAAAACCACAAAAAACAGTAGCAGAGTCAGAGGATATTCTAACACCTGGCAGTACTTATAACCAACTTTTTAAAGTGATTAAGTTTCAAGGGGATGAGACCTCTTTAACTTCAGCAGTATTTCTTTAAACAATGCCCAAATATATTTAGAATTAGCAAGGTATAAGAATAATCAGCACACAGAGTAGTCAAATAAAGTTACACACAGTTAAGAAAGATACATTCATCTCCAGTCGTGCCAGGGATTCACCCTCAACTGGTTTTAAAGGGGCTGAAATGTCATCGGAAGCCAAGGGGGCAGGACTGATGCTCCTGAACTCCTGGGGGGGGGAGGGGGCTACGCAGACATCTCATTGGACGGCGTGGGGTTTAAAGACCGGATACGTCTCCCGCCCGCCAGCCACACACCCGCTGCCAGGCGGCGAGTCGCGCTCACCATCCTCCCAGCCGCCTCCCCCCATCCCCGGGCAGCGCCGGGACCCCGCGGCCCGCACTGACCTGGGCTCCTGGTAGCGAGCTGCTAGGAAGCGACTCCCGCCGCTGACAGCCATGAGAGCTCCGCAGAGCGCCAGCCCCGGGCCGCGACATCCCGCCGCTGCCGCCTCCATGCGGATAGCCGCCCACGTGCGCGCCCCTTAGCCACGGTTTACTTAGAAGCCGACGCAGGGTGTGAACGTCACACCACAACGCGCGCTGGCTAATGACGTAAAGCAGACTCCCCCTCTGCTGCGGGGGCTGCGCCTGCGCAGTAACACACAGGAAGGGCGAGGGTGGCGGCAGCGAGGCAGCAACACGCGCTGGGCACATGCAGTCCTTGTTCCCTGCCAGGCTCGTGTGTTGCGCCTTTTTGCTCCCAGCATAGTCCCCGTCCCAGCACGCCGGGCGAGGCTGGGCCAGCAGCTGGGCCGTAGTGCAACCAGTAGAATTAGAGCTCTGGCGTGGAGGGGTGTTTTGAAGAGTATTTTTATTTATATTTCTGTACATGGACCCGGACCCCCTTGTGCTAGGTGCTGTAATACATAAGATCTGCCCTTTCCCAGCGGAGGCTCTTTTTGTTGTTGTTCTTATTTCCTTGTTCTGTACAGTGCAACTTGAAGCCTCAGTCCTGTAACAAATTGCAGATAGTTTGGGTAGCATCTGTCATATCCATTGTAAATTCCCAAGAGGCTTTAGGTAATTAGAGTTAAATAATGGCAGAGCAACATAAATTAAAAGGATAGGCAAAGGAAGAAAAAGATGATCCTACTTGAAATTAGAAAAGAGAGAGCGTGAGAGGCAGAAAGATGAAGGTTGTTTCAAACAGTAAGATCTGCACAGAAGACCAAATAGAACAGTGGTTCTCAAACTTTTGTACTGGTGACCCCTTTCGCATAGCAAGTCTCTGAGTGTGACCCTCCCCCTCCCCTTATACATTAAAAACACTTCTAAATATGTTTAACACCATTATAAACGCTGGAGGCAAAGCGGGGTTTGGGGTGGAGGCTGACAACTTGGGACGCCCCATGTAATAACCTCACGACCCCCTGAGGGGTCCTGACCCCCAGTTTGAGAACCCCTGAAATAGAAGAAGTGTTTGAATGTTGAGGCAAAATGGTTCCTGGACTTCAGAATCTGGGTGGCTGGATTTCTATTTGATCACTTCTTATCAGCTACCTGTAATCTTTCATGCATGGTTTCAAAAGCAAACAAAGGACAACCCCAAGTGCTTACAGAGATCTGACTGCCATTAATACCTCTTTCTGAGGCCTGGTCTCTGCGTAAAAAATAGATTGATTTGTGTACATCCCTCAGGGCTGTGAAAAATGTCATGCTCTGTACAGCATAGTTAGGTTGACCTAACTCCTTGGGTCAGACATGACTAGATCAACAGAAAAGTTCTTCCATTGAGCTAGCTACCACCCCTCAAAAAGGTGGATTGAAAACCCCCTTCCACTGATGTAGGAAGCATCTGTGCTACAGAACTAAATAGCACAGCTGTATTATGTCCAAAAGTTTATTGGAAAATTTGAAGCCTTATGTCCCTTTTCAATGCTTTTGAGTTATCTGATAACTCAAGCAATTAAAAACCATCCAATCTGCAAAGGTTGCTTTTGCATCCAATGAGAAATTTGGACAAAGAAGACAGAAAAGGGAGGAGGAGGAGGTCACAAGATTGAGGGAAATGTATTTTTTAAAAAGCTAGGGAAAAGATTTCTTCTGAGTTCTGACAGGGATTTGGAGATCTCTGAAGAAGAAAATATTAAGGAAATACCTGCAAAAATGTGGAATGTGAATATATTACCTGTGTTAGGGTTACCATACGTCCGGATTTTCCCGGACATGTCCGGCTTTTGGGGGCTCAAATCCCCGTCCGGGGGGAAATCCCCAAAAGCCGGGCATGTCCGGGAAAATCGGGAGGCTCGGCCGGGGCCTCTTTGTGCGGGGCCGGGGGCATGGTGCCGGGCCGGGGAGCCGGGCCGGCGGCCAGGGTCGCAGGGCCGGGCTGGGCGCGGGGCCGGGGGCCGGTCCGGGCCCGCGGGGCCGGGGAGCCGGGCGCCGGGGTCGGGGAGCCGGCCCGCGGGGCTGGGAGCCGGGCCGGGGTCAGGGAGCTGGGAGCCGGCCCGCGGGGCTGGGAGCCGGGCCGGGGTCGGGGAGCCGGGCCCGCGGGGCTGGGAGCCGGGCTGGGCCCGCGGGGCTGGGACCCGGGCGCCGGGGTCGGGGAGCTGGGCCCGCGGGGCTGGGAGCCGGGGGTGGTCGGCCAGGGCCCGAGCCGACCCAGGCTGGAGCCGCCGGGGGCCAGCCTGGGCCGCGCCTCCTCACCCCCGCCCCTCTTACCTGCTTCAGGCTTCAAGCAGGGGAGGGGGCGGAGACTTTGGGAGGGGGCAGAGTTGGGGCGTGGGCGGGGCCGGGGCCCCCGGGAGTGTCCTCCATTAGGAGGCACAAAATATGGTAACCCTAACCTGTGTGAATGTAATGCAGACACACACTCCAAACTTCTCTGTGATGCTGTCTTCAGCACAAATTGCTGGTTATATTCTATACTGTTATCATTTGTGGCTGGCAGCCAAATCAGTTGATCCAATTGTTGGGTTTTCAATAAACTGCAGTGTATGACCATGCCATATTTTTCAACTTCATCCTCAAAACATTAGAATAATGTGGAATAATTTTAAATACATTGCAAAATAGCCCTTAACACATTTGTGATTACTTAGGCCTGGTCTACACTATGAGTTTAATTCGAATTTAGCAGGGTTAAATCAAATTAACCCTGCACCTGACCACACAACAAAGCCATTTATTTCGAAATAAAAGGCTCTTAAAATCGATTTCTGTACTCCACCCCGACGAGCGGAGTAGTGCCAAAATCGATATTGTCATTTCGAATTAGGGTTAGTGTGGCCGCAATTCGATGGTATTGGCCTCCAGGAGCTATCCCACAGTGCACCATTGTAACCGCTCTGGACAGCAATCTGAACTCGGATGCACTGGCCAGGTAGACCGGAAAAGCCCCGCGAACATTTCAATTTTATTTCCTGTTTGCCCAGCACAGGAGAGCACAGGTGACCACAGATAGCTCATCAGCACAGATAACCATGCAGGCCGATAATCGAAAAAGAGCACCAGCATGGACTGTACGGGAGGTACTGGATCTGATCACTATATGGGGAGAGGATTCAGTGCTAGCAGAACTTCGTTCGAAAAGACGAAATGCCAAAACTTTTGAAAAAATCTCCAAGGGCATGATGGAGAGAGGCCACAATAGGGACTCAGAGCAGTGTCAGGTGAAAGTCAAGGAGCTCAGACAAGCCTATCAGAAAACAAAGGAGGCAAATGGTCGCTCCGGGTCAGAGCCGCAGACATGCCGCTTCTATGCTGAGCTGCATGCAATTCTGGGGGGGGGGTTGCCGCCACCGCTACCCCACCTCTGACCGTGGATTCCAAGGCGGGGGTAATCTCATCAGCCACACCTGAGGATTCTGCGGACGGGGAAGAGGAGGAGGAGGACGACAAGCTTGCGGAGAGCACACAGCACTCCGTTTTCCCCAAAAGCCAGGATCTTTTTCTCAGCCTGACTGAAGTACCCTCCCAAGCCAGTACCCAAGACCATGACCCCATGGAAGGGACCTCAGGTGAGTTTACCTTTTAAAATATAAAACCTGATTTTAAAACAAGCGTTTTTTAATGATTAATTTGCCCTGAGGACTTGGGATGCATTCACGGCCAGTACAGCTACTGGAAAAGTCTGTTAACGTGTCTGGGGATGGAGCGGAAATCCTCTAGGGACATCTCCATGAAGCTCTCCTGGAGGTACTCCAAAAGCCTTTGCAGAAGGTTTCTGGGCAGTGCAGCCTTATTCCGTCCTCCATGGTAGGACACTTGACCACGCCATGCTAGTAGCAAGTAATCTGGTATCATTGCATGACAAACCTGGCAGCGTATGGTCCCGGTGTTTGCTGGCATTCAAGCAACATCCGTTCTTTATCTCGCTGTGTAATCCTCAGGAGAGTGATATCACTCATGGTAACCTGGTTGAAATACGGGAATTTAATTAAGGGGACAGAGGTGGCCGTTCCTACTGGGCTGTTTGCCTGTGGCTGAAAAGCAATCCTTCCCTGCAGTTAGCCAAGCGTGGGGGGCAGGGAGGGGACGGGGGAATTGGCACTGAGCTTTTCGCCTTTGGCTAGCAGGGATCTTCCCTGATACCAGCCACGCGGTGGGGGGAGGGATAAAGCGATCATCCCAGAGAATTGGATGGAGGGGTTTAGTTTGTTTTCTGTTGCTGAAGGTTAACAGGAAAACCGCAGCAGTCAACGGGCTTTGCTTGGTATGTGGGAAAGGAGGGCGCAGAAGCTGAAAGATAATGGCTTACCATGGCCGCATGCAAGCCGAATTCTGTTGCCCGGACCTGTGTCTGTGATCTCTAACACCAAAGCCACAGGCACTCAATATTAAGATGGAAAATGCGACCTTGTACTGAAATCACATGTGCTATGTAATGTGAATAGTGTTGTTCACCGTGAAAGAGTATAAGCATTGTTCTGTAAAATGTATCTTTTTAAAAACTTCTCTCCTTTTTTCCATCCCTTTTTTCCATCCCAGCTGCAAATTTTTCAAGCCTCCCTCCTCCATCCCGAAGGCTATCTTAGATAAGGCGGCAGAGGAAGAGGACGCAAGACGAGATGTTCTCGGAAATAATGGAATGCACCCGCAATGAAAGAGCTCATTTGAATGAGTGGAAGGACACGGATCTAAGTACTGGAAAGATGCCAGTGAATGTGAGGTCATGAGGAATGCTTGAGATGAGAGGTGGCAAGCTGCAACGCTGGGGCTGCTGCGTGATCAAACGGACATGCTCTGGCGTCTGGTGGAGCTTCAGGAACGGCAGCAGGATAACAGAGTGCCGCTGCAGCCGCTGTATAACCTCCCTCCCCCTCACCATGTTCCATAGCCTCCTCACCCAGACGTGTAAGAACGCGGGGGGGGGGGGGAGGCTCCGTGCACCCTCCCACTCCACCCCAGTGGACAGCCCAACCAAAAGGCTGTCATTATATTGAATTTTTTCAGTGGCCTTTACTTCCCTCCTATCCTCCTCCCAAACCTCACCCGGGTTACCTTGTTGGTTCTCTCCCTATGTTTATAATCAATTAATAAAGAATACATAATTTTTAAACGATAGTGACTTTATTTCCTTTAAAAGCAAGCTGTGATTTAAGGGGGGAGGATGGTTTGTTTACAGGGAATGAGTCAATCAAGGGGGCGGGTTTTCAACAAACAGAACTTTCAAACCGTAGCCTGGCCAGTCATGAAACTGGTTTTCAAAGCTTCTCTGATGCGCAGCGTTTCCTGGTGTGATCTTCTAATCGCCCTGGTGGCTGGCTGCACGTAATCAGCAGCCAGGCGATTTGCCTCAGCCTCCCACCCCACCATAAAGGTCTCCCCCTTACTCTCACAGAGATTGTGGAGCACACAGCAAGCAGCAATAACAATGGGGATATTGGTTTGGCTGAGGTCTGACCGAGTCAGTAACGAGCGCCAGCGACCTTTTAAACAGCCAAATGCACATTCCACCACCATTCTGCACTTGCTCAGCCTGTAGTTGAACAGCTCCTGACTCCTGTCCAGGCTGCCTGTGTATGGCTTCATGAGCCATGGCATTAAAGGATAGGCTGGGTCCCCAGGGATAACTATAGGCATTTCAACATCCTCAACACTTATTTTCTGGTCCGGGAAGTAAGTCCCTTGCTGCAGCCGTTTAAACAGAGTAGTGTTCCTGAAGACGCGAGCGTCATGAACCCTTCCCGGCCAGCCCACGTTGATGTTGGTGATATGTCCCTTGTGATCCACAAGTGCTTGCAGCACCATTGAAAAGTAATCCTTGCGGTTTATGTACTGGGTACCCTGGTGCTGCGGTGCCAAGATAGGGATATGGGTTCCATCTATCGCCCCACCACAGTTAGGGAATCCCATTGCAGCAAAGCCATCCACTATGACCTGCACATTTCCCAGAGTCACTACCTTTCGTAGCAGCAGCTCAGTGATTGCTTTGGCTACTTGCATCACAGCCGCCCCCACAATCAATTTGCCCACTCCAAATTGATTCCCGACTGACCAGTAGCTGTCTGGCATTGCAAACTTCCACAGGGCTATCGCCACTCGCTTCTCAACTGTGAGGGCTGCTCTCATCTTGGTATTCTGGTGCTTCAGGGCAGGAGAAAGCAAGTCACAAAGTTCCATGAAAGTGCCCTTACGCATGCGAAAGTTTCGCAGCCACTGGGAATCGTCCCACACCTGCAACACTATGCAGTCCCACCAGTCTGTGCTTGTTTCCCGGGCCCAGAATCGGTGTTCCACGGCTATAACCTGCCCCATTAACAGCATGATCTCCAAAGCACCAGGGCCCACGGTTTGATAGAATTCCACGTCCACGTCCTCATCACTCTCCTCACTGCCTGGTTTTGCAGGTTCTGGTCCAGCATAAACTGCACGATAACGCGCGAGGTGTTTACAATGTTCATGACTGCTGTCTTGAGCTGAGCGGGCTCCATGCTTGCCGTGGTATGGCGTCTGCACTGTTCACCCAGGAAAAAGGCGCGAAATGGTTGTCTGCCGTTGCTTCCCTGGGGAGGGTGGAGGATGTACCCAGAACCACCCGCGACAATGTTTTTGGCCCCATCAGGCATTGGGATCTCAACCCAGAATTCCAATGGGCGGAGGAGACTGCAGGAACTATGGGATAGCTACCCACAGTGCAACGCTCTGGAAATTCGACTTCATACAATCTGTTTCCAAAATTCGAATTATATAAATTCGGATTAATCCCACAGTGTAGACATACCCTTAGTGATAAACAGACTGCTTTCTTAATGGTGCTTTCCCTCCCCGGGGCTTTGCAAGGCTGCTCATCAATAATAGTCACAGGACAGCTGAAACAGAACGAGTAGCACAAAGAGAAAGAGAAGAGGTAAAAAAGAGTGAGCCTGAGGATGTTTGGCATCCTGGGTCCCATGCTCAACCAAAGCTCCCTTCTGATAAATATAAAGAAAGCAATAGGAAAACCACTATATTCATATGTTCTAAAGGATTTTTTTTAAACTATCAGGACATACTATTCCTAGACATACTGTAAGAACACTGAATTTTTTTAAATTAATCAAAAATGCAAATTGACAGTGTCCCTTAAACATTGACTAATATCCCAGATTTTGCAGACACTTTAAATTTATGCACGAGTAGTTTGACTGAAGTTAATGAGATAATTCATGTCTGTAAAATTATTCATACATGGATGTTTGTAGAAGTGGGGCCTAAGAATCAAAGGTATTTTCCCTCAAATCAGCAAATAAGTCTGTTCTACTTTTGGTCTGTGTAAATTATAACTTTCATAGGGCAAAGCTTTATAGAAAGTCAAGATTTTATTAAAAAGCAGGAAGCTTTAATTAATATTATCAGTACAAATTATACTATGAATATATAAACTAGAAGTGATTCAATCTAAATTTGCTACACTTTAGTCCCTAGATTTTTCTTTTTAATAAAAGTCTCTGCAAGTAACAGTTTGTTTAAGTCTAGTTTCAGAAGGCAGTGTAGTTTAATGGTATGAACTAAGGCAGTTTTCCTGAGTTCTAAAGCCTACATCTGTCACATACTTGCCACAGGTCCTAGGCCAAGTAATTTAGGTTCTGATCCTACAAAGAGCTCTGTGTGCAGGAACCTGGATGGAAGTAAATTGTCAAACTATGCTGAGAACTTTGAGACAGAATTTATGTCCTTGATTGTTCAGTTTCCCCATTTGTAAAATATGGATAACAATGTGTACTTACTTGACATGTACTTTGATAATTATTAATGTTTGAACTGTGTTTTGAAAAAGGAGTCCTAGTGTATGTTCTATAAATGTTATAAATTATCATTCTAGATAGTAACACTGGATACTTCAGGGGGTTGATTCTGTGCACACAGTCCTAAAACATAATTGATAATACTTATTTCATTTAGCACTCTGTCTAAAAGTGTTTTTCTAATATCACTATAACTAGTTAAGGTATTTTTAAAATGTCACTGCACCTTCACCTGTTATTGCAAGCTATTTAGACTTTGTTATGCATTGTGTTCATATTTCCAAGCAAAAATTTAATTATATGGCATGCTCCTTGCTAATATACTGGTTCCCTGCAAAATTAAGATCTAATCTTGCACAACACTTAATACTGGAGGAAGTAAGCCCTCTGTTTAGTAGTTGGTGTTCTGCAGGATTGAGGCCTTAGAAAACTACACTGAAAAGAGCGAACAATGTCTTGTTGGAAAATCTTTGTCTTTACAAACGATCATAGCCAACCTTCTCTCCCGTTCTTCGGATGCTTCAGGACTGGCACTTAGTCTATACATGGGGCAGGATAGTCCTGTGCTGTGGCTGAAGCACAGGGATGTGAAGTCATGACCGCAGTATCAGGGACATAAGTCCTCCTAGCCCCCTGCCACCAGGCTGGAGGGAGTATGCACTTCCCAGTACCCAATAGGACCCCAGCGCTTCTCCTGTTTCGCTGGACGTGCTCTTGAGCAGGTCACCCTGACTTGCACTCTGTGCTTCAGCTCCCCCCGCTGTGAGAGGGGGGCCGGTCCCCTCACAGGGAGTGGGGGCTCCTCACTTAGGTGGGGCTGTCACGCGCATGCTCCCAGCCGCACCAGCGGGCGGGGACGAGGGGCAGGCTCCTGTGGCGGTGGGCGGGGCAGATGGAACGCTGCCTGCCGGGGGCGGGCGTCTCTACACCGAGGCCCCGCCCACGCCGCAGGGACACTCAGAACGAGGCCCCCGAGAGGTGGGTACGTTTGCTGCTGGTGCCGGGTTTCCCCGAGGCGTTGGGGGACTGGTTCGGGGGACACAGACATGGCGGCCTCCTCGCTGCTGGGCTGCGGCCGGGCCGTGACGCGCAAGGTAAGCGGCGGGGACGATGCTCTCCCGGGGGCGGGGGTAGGAAAGGCGCAAGCACCTGTCCCCACTTGGCCGGCTCGCGCTAGCGGCGCTTCTCGTTCAAATTAACCCAGGGCTGTGGCTCCTGCCTGGGGCGCATGCGCCAGAACTCAGCCACGCCCCTCGCGCGCACTGTCTCAAGGGGCCACCGACTCCTTGGGTAGGGGCGCAAGGACAGTAGCCATTGCGCATGCGTCCGGGCTCTGCCGCCACTCCACTCTCCCAGGGTCAGTTTGCCTGGCCGGGGGAAGAGGCGGGGTGGGGCTAGTGCGCATGCGTCATGTTGTCAATGCTTCACCTTCCCAGAGGGAGCCTGTATACAATGGGGGGGGGCACCATAGGTGCTGCGCATGCGTCTTTGGGCGTGGGGTGGGTTCGCCTGGGCGGGGGCGGGGCTGTGCAAGTGCTGGGGGCGGGGCTCAGCCTTTTGCTTACCCCGAGAAAGGAGCCAGAGTCTGAGGCTGCTGCCCCTTGTGCTGGGCAGGTGGGGCAGTGAGGCCTCTCTGCTCTGGAGCCCAGGCTGGCCAACTTTCTACTAGCACAAAACAGAACACTCTGCCCCACCCACTCCATCTCCCCGCCCCCCTCGCTCGCTCATTTTCACGGGGGAGGGGGCGGGGATGAGAGGTTGGGGGTGCAGCAGGGTGCTCTGGGTTGGGATCAAGGGGCTTGGAGGCCAGGAGGGGGATCAGGGCTGGGGGAGGGGGTTGAGGTGAAGGCTCCGGGCTGCGCTTACGTCAGGCAGCTCCCGGAAGCAGCGGCTTGTCCCCCCTCTGGCTCCTACGCAGAGCTATAGCCAGGCAGCTCTGTGCGCTTTTCCCCCCCCCCCTCCCCAACTCCCATTGGCCATGGTTCCCAGCCACCGAAAACCAGACACCTGGCAACCCTACATGGAGACCAGCATACATGCAGCAGTGCTGTGGCTAGGAGCACGGAGCTGTGCTAACCCTTTGTGGCCCCAGCCAGAGTGGTGTGGCTCAGTGCCCTGCTGTAGACAAGCTCCAGTGCAGAGGGAGGCCTATCTGGAAAATGTGTCACTGCAAATTTTCAAAACATTCCAGCTTGTTTGCCTGGCAGCATGCCTCTATATCCAGGACTGCTGTTGTCCCTCCTACCAGAGCCCAGGCTTCATATCTGGTCATGTCCACACCACAGGAGAAAGGTGTGTCTAATACAGAGGTGGGCAAACTACGGCCCGTGGGCCACTTCCGGCCTGCGGGACCCTCTTGCCTGGTCCTTGAGCTCCCAGCCCTTCCCCTGCTGTTTCCCCTCCCCCACAGCCTCAGCTCACTGCACACCGGTGCAGTGCTCTGGGCAGCGGGGCTGTGAGTTCTTGCTGGGAAGCGCAGCTGGCGGGCAGTGGCCTGATCCAGTATTCTGTGCTGTGCGGTCACGTGGCTGGCTCCAGCCGGTCGGCATGGCTCCCTGTTCCAGTGCTCTGGGAGGCGCGGCTATAGCTCCACCAGCCACTGGTGCTCCAGGCAGTGTTGTAGGGGGCAGGGAGCAGGGGGATTGGATAGAGGGAGGGGAGGTTGGGGGGTGGTCAGGGCAGTCAGAGGGTGGGGAACAGGGGGGTTGAATGGGGGCAAGGGTCCCGGGGGAGGCAGTCAGGAAGGAGGGGGGGTTGGATGGGGCGGCAGGGGGCAGTCAGGTGCAGGGGTTTCAAAGGCAGTCAGGGGATGGGGGGGTGGATGGGGTAGAGGTCCCGGGGGGGGCCGTCAAGGAACAGGCCGGGGTTGGATGGGGCAGGAGTCCTGGGGGGGGGGGGGGGGGCGTCAGGGAGCAAGAAGCAGGGGGAGGTCGGATAGGGGGCGGGGGCCGGGCCAAGCCTGGCTGTTTGGGGAGACACAGCCTCCCCTAACTGGCTCTCCATACAATTTCGGAAACCTGATGTGGCCCTCAGGCCAAAAAGTTTGCCCGCCTCAGTCTAATACTTATTAGCCTTCCTCGTGAAGACGAGGCTCAGGCAGACTGGGCTTCGTTTGATGCAATCTGTTAGAATGGTGCTTGAAAATTGTTTCAAACATGGCTATAAGCAGACTTGGAAGGATTAGATTTTTACCAATAAATGTCAATATCACTGTCCATACACAAACTGATGAAAAATATTTCATCGATAATAATCAAAATTTATAGATAGGGAAAGTAGGAAAAACGCTGCCTGAGAACTTATTACAGTCAAAAATCCAGTGATTTAGACTTTTAAGTTAGGCTTGTTACAAATGGACTAGAGAATGAATAATAACAACAGGTCTGAGTTGTTGTTTTAAAGATACCGCTTCTCAGCTATTTTTGGCTAAGATCAATGATAGTTCTTGACATGATGTTGACAATTTGTGTTTTAATTGTTATAAAACTTTAAATTTTTAAGCTCAGTATCTACTGTTATTAAATAATTGTTTGACTCCACCCCAGTTTCCTGCAACTGTGAAAATTTAAATCAATTAATATAAAAATTAATACAAATAAAAAATGCTTAAAAATAAACATCAATATTATCTGTTAAAATTAAATAAAAAAATAGAATTCTGCCAATCCTAGTTATAAGCTCTAATATGCAAGGGCTTCTCTGCAACGAATCTTAAATGTTTCTACACAATAATTAAAGAAACAGCTCGAGGTGAAAACAAAACTCATGCTTCAAAAAGTAAACTGACTAAAATTGGCATCAGCAAGAAAATCCTACACACACATACTGTACCTCATTTTATATTTGACTGTGTGTGTTTAAATTGATTTTTGCCTTTCTTTAACAGGTAGTGGCTACTGTCTGACACTGGGCTAGATACGTAGGTAGATAATCCATGACCAGATCTCAAATTCTGTTCCTTGTACCTCAGAGATGGACCTGGTCTACACTGTGGGGGGGATCGATCTAAATTGCACAACTTCAGCTACATAAATAACGTAGCTGAAGTCAACATACTTAGGTCTACTTACTTAGGTATCTTCACAGCGGTAAGTCGACGACTGACGTTCTCCTGTCGACTCTGCCTGCATCTCTCGCTCTGCTGGAGTACCAGAGTCAATGGGAGAGCGCTCGGCGGTCGATTTATCGCATCTAGACGTGATAAATCGACCCCCGCTGGATCAATCACTGCTCGTCAATTCAGCGGGTAATGTAGACAAGCCCATAGAGTTGGCAAAAAAGTACTGTGTATCTTTAGGCTTGGAAGGATTAGATTTTTATCAGTAAATGTCAATTTCAGTGTACACGCACACACTGACAAAAATATTTCTATTGATGATAATAGAAATGTACAGATAGGCAAAGTACAAAATTATTTATTAAAGTAAGAATTTATTAGTTAGATTTAAGGATATACTTTGTATATTTTGATGTGTGTTGCTGACAATTTGTGTTTTAACAGTTATAATGCTTTAACTTTTTGAATCTCAACATTTACTGTCATTAAATAATTATTGTCTGACATCCCTCAGAATTTCCCACTATTGTGAAAATTTAAATAGATAAAAATGTTTTAAAATAAACATTACTATTATCTGCCAAAATTACTGTTTTTTAAATTGATTTCTGCCAAACCTATGTATCTTTTTCTACCAAAACAGGATTGTTCACTACTGCATACTTTAAGAGTGTAACCCACAGTGTCAACAAATATTTGAACTTTACTTGCTGTTTGCTTTTTCTGTGTTTTTCCTTTTAATGCAACATAATATAAACCAGGACACAGTATGGCAGAATGTAAAACGTGATCCAATACGGCCAAAAATGTCATTCTGGAAGGAAACAGTGTAAACAACAAATAATTGCTCTACAGAATAAGACTATAATTCTTGAATGCATACTGGGCAGCATTACCTTGACCCTTCTGGGAAAATGGTTAATTGGTTGCAGGGGGGGAAGCCCTTGAAACCTTTCAAGCAGAGATGGTTCAGTTTTGTCTAAACTAGAAAAAAATGAGAACCTGTATTACAGCGGCTGCGTGAAACAGCTTCAGCTTTGGCCTCGAGGGGAATTTTTATAATTGTATCATGAAATTTGGGTCTAAGCATTGTTATTGGCTGGCTGCTGCAGTACGGGTACTATTATTTTTTTCTAATATAGATGCTCTCCAGAAGTGTAAGTGCAAAAGGTTGTGTTTTGTGAAATTTCTTCTTGAACAGAAAAGGAGTAAAACTCAAAGGTATTTTCTTTGAACTCAACATTTAGATAATGCCAATAATGTTAGTTTTGGAAGAGCATTTTGGCCCTTTCTGTGCTACATAAATAACTGAGTCAGAGGCTCTGGTAACAAAATAGTTGTCCCCTGACCTGGTTTTACAGTACGGTTTAAAATTTGCAGAGTGAGCTATGGGAAGCCATGAACATGTGCAATTTTTAAACTTGTAAGTGCTCCATAGCTGTTTTCTTTTAAATGAACATGAAATTTGCTACTGTGTAAGTTACGGAACACTAATAGGTTTTTTAAATTTTTAGTCTTTCCCCTCCTCTCTCCCCCCAGCCCTCCTAAAATTCCTAAACATTTTAAAAGCAAGGAAATAAATAGTGAAGGGTAGGTAAATAAATACTTAAATGCATTCACAGTTCATAGAATCTTACAGATGCATGTGTAAAATCACATTGTCCTGGCTCAGAACAGTCCTAACTGCCTGCATCCAGCTTCGATATACGTATTTCATAACCACAACTTTTGAGAAATTTTTGCAATAGTTGTCTGCAAATGAAAATGTGGTACATTTTATAGACACATTGGAAACACTCTTCTATTCTGGCTGTAGTAGTCGGGTTGGGGTGTTTGTGTAGAATTGATTGGATGTAGGTAGATATGTGGTCTGTATATGAGTGGTAGGTGTTGGTCTCCAATTCAAAATGGGGAAGGTGCAATGGGATTTCTAATCCATATAAGACGCATGGATAAATTAGATTGGATTTTTTTGCCCCTCCAATCTTCCCCCCACCCCTCAAATTCCATCTAATATTCCATAAGGTGTTTCTGGAATGTGTATTGAGACTAGACAATGAAATGTGGTTGTGATGGAGGAATGTTGTCTGGCCTATATACGAGAGAGTAAAAAGCATAATTTGGCTAATAATGTTGAGGGCACTGAAGGGGACTCCAGACCATATGAAGCAGGAGAGTCGTGACTTAATAGAGTTTGTAGCCTGCACTGGAACTGCATAAGGGGGAACTGGTAGAAACCCCTATATTTAGGTTGCCTTAGGGTGAGCAGATTACATAAACAAAATATCAGGACAGGTAGGGGGGCAGGTCCGGAGCGCCACCGAAGCGCAATTAAAAAAAAAAAAAGCCCCGAGCCAGAATACATCCGTCGGGATGCGGGACAAACAACTGAATATCGGGATGGTCCCGATTTTATTTGGACGTCTGGTCACCCTAGGTTGCCTAATGCTTTCCATTATAGAGAATGTAATGGATCCTTTTTGCAGCTTACCAGAAACCCTGACCATTACAAAGAACCTGGCCTGAGTTCTGAACAAGCAGCAGATACTTTGCTGCCAGAGCAGCTGTTATGAGAGTAGCCAGGGCAGTGGAGAGAGACTGGAGCTGGATTCCCTCCATAACTTCTCTCCAGACCCAGCTTGTGGTTCCAGTGTCTCATGCCACATACCCTCCTAGGGGCACCTTTATTGTAGGAGCCCTTCCACCTCCCAGGTGGGAAAAAGAGAGCCAGACTGGGCTCCATCCAAACCATGACCTGGATGCAGCAGTGCTTCTGTGAAGAAGAGCTCTGTATAGCTTGAAAGCATGTCTCTCTCACCAACAGAAGTTGGACCAATAAAAGATATTACCTCACCTACCTTGTCTCTCTAAAAAACCAACACTGCTTCAACAACACTGCATACAGATTGATGGTTGTTCATGCAACCTTGACTTGGCTTCCTTGTGTATGTGCATTGGGATCTTGCAGTTACATGTTCGCTCCTCTTCAGTGCACAGCTTGGATGTGCAAGGAGGACAGATAACGGTATTTCTAGCAGTTCCCAAAGTATGAGTGCTTCACTTTGCAACCTAACTAATGTTCTTTTAACATTTTTGTATTTAATATAATGTAGGGTGAGTGGGCGTCATGAGGATTTCTGGTCTATAAAATCATACTGTAAGAGATTCTATGAGCTGAGTGTGTTTAACTATCTAGCTTTACCTGTTTCCTTCCATACTTTTAAATATTTGCTTAGTTTAACTGTATTATTCCTTGGTATAAGTGGTATACACAATAGCATCAGTATTTTATCTGTATAATTTAGAAACAATTATTTCTGATTATAGTCTCTGCTGTTTCACAGAAAGCAAATCTGTGGCCTAGTCTTCACTTACTGGCTGGTCCGGCGGCACGCCATCGATGTTCTGGGATCGATTTATCGCGTCTGGTTAAGACGCGATAAATCGATCCCGGATCGATCCCGGAAGTGCTCACAGTCGGCGCCGGTACTCCAGCTCGCCGAGAGGAGTACGCGGCGTCGACGGGGGGAGACTTCCGTCCGCGTCTGGACCGCGGTAAGTTCGGACTAAGGTACTTCGAATTCAGCTACGTTATTAACGTAGCTGAATTTGTGTACCTTAGTCCGAAGTCCGGACTAAGTGGGGACCAGGCCTGTGAGAGGAATCCCAATGAGATAACCATTCCACCAT
Organism: Malaclemys terrapin pileata; assembly: GCF_027887155.1. Taxonomy (NCBI): domain Eukaryota; kingdom Metazoa; phylum Chordata; order Testudines; family Emydidae; genus Malaclemys; species Malaclemys terrapin. The sequence continues at coordinate 196,679,317 of NC_071505.1, forward strand.
CACCTGTGTACTGCATCCAGGGAATTCACGTCAGTCATCCCTCTTTGCATCTTACGCAAAACAGTAGTTAACAGTAAATCAGAAGAACACTGCAGATGAAAAATCAAAGTTTTATCTAATTAAAAAAAATAAGAGATTTTTTTATTTTAATTTGCAGACTCTACAGCTAGAAGCATGGGGTCTCCGAAGCCTCTCTCCATCTGTTTCTCTCTGCACCAAATCAGAGGGCTCTAAAAAAGGGCAAGAAAAGAGTAAGATATTTATTTTTCTTAAATTGATGGTTGTGTACATTTGTCATGTATATGAGCACATTAAAATAGGTGCACAGCTAATAGAAACTTCATTTTTCATTTGGTATTTAACAAGAAGCAATTTGAATGTTTTTTTAGTCTGTAGAATGTCCAGATTACAAATTTTGATTTGTTCTTCTATGTCATGTAACTATTTATACATCTTAAGGGGAGGGGCAATTTTATCGATTTTGATTTTCATCTTAAACATAATCCATATCAAAGGACTCCCACACTCTGGACATCTGTGACATACATTTAATACTCCTGGGGGAATTTTGCACCACTGTGCAATGCAGAATTTTGCAGAAATTAACGTACGCACAGAATTTCCTTTTCCCCACAGAAATAGGCTGCATTTCTGCTAGCCGCCACTAGGGACCACTGGACCCAGCAGAACCCAGCCTGCACATAGAAGACATTGCTGGCGGGAGGAAGAGGGAGCTAGAGGGTTCCTGGCAGCTGCAGTTCCCAACATGCCCTGAGGGAAGAAGAGAGTGGCGCAGAGGAAACTCTGTGCAAGCCTGGGACCGAGTATCAGGCTTTCGCTGTCTCTGGGGGCAGGGGGTGTCTGAGCTGGGCTCTGGGGGGAGGGGGTGCAGGTGTCTGAGCTGGGGGGCCTCATGGCTGGGCTCTCTGCGGGAGGTGGTTCGAGTGTATTGGCTGGCAGGGCCCCGTGACTGGGCTTGGGGAGGAAGGGGTTGTGGGTGTCTGGCCCCCTGGCTGGGCTTGTAGGGGCAGGGAAGAGGGCAGAAAAACAGGAACTGGGTTGTCATAGGGGTTTCTTTAACTCTCTACTCCTGGGGGAATTTTTGTGTATGTCTGTATTGTTACAGACATACTTGTGGACAGGTATTTGAAATAAATTACCAAAATAATTGAAACTGGTGCGATTATGTAGTGTTATTTTGACAAAATTTGCAGAATTTTAAAATATTGTGCACCGAATTTTTAATTTTTTGGCACAGAATGAACCCAGAAGTAATTAAAAAAAAAAAAAAAACCATAGGACCATATGAAACAGACTGTCCATTAAACAACAGCTTCTCACCACACTTCATCTTATTGTCAATCAGCAAACGAATAAAACTTAAACCCCTCACCACATGGAAATTCCACCCTCAACTGCCTCCACCTGCACTAGTGCTTATCAAACAGATGGGCTTTGCCACACGCCCATGTTAGCAAAGGACTAGTAGCAACTGGTTTGTATCAGGCAAAATGTAGACCTATGTATTGTAAGCCAGGGGTTTTCACCCTTTTTCTTTCCGAGGCCCCCCCTGACATGTTATAAAAACTCCATGGCTCACCTGTTTCACAACATCTGGTTTTCTGCATATAAACAGCAGGGCTGGCATTAAGGGATAGCAAGCAGGACAGTTGCCTGGGGTACCATGAAACTAAGTTTCTAAGGCTTCTGCTTCAGCCCCAGGTGGCAGGGCTCCGGGCTTCAGCTCCATGCTGTGGGGCTTTAGCTTTCTGCCTTGGGCCCCAGCGAGTCTAACGCTGGTCCTGTTTGGCGGCCCCTCTGAATCCTGCTCGTGGCCCCCCTGGTTAAGAACCACTGTTGTAAGCCAAACATTTCTTTCCTGCCCACCCCAGTGCAGCCAGTACACCTCAGATCTTACCTGCAACAGCTAAGCTATTGGATTTTTTGGCCTCAGTTTAGCAGATTGCTAGGATCCCAGTATGAAGTGGCTTTGGCATGTGAACAAAAAGTGACTGCAATGAGTCTCCAAAATTCACTTTTCACCTGTAACTAGAGATGGATATAAACTGTAAAACTTGGATCTGGACTTCAAACATTCCCCTCAGAGCCTGGGACATTGGCCTCTGGTGGGTTGGGGTGTAGCCCATTATAAAGAAAGGTACTATTTGCAAGATAATGTTGATATTGCACTAGCACCTAGGGACCCCAGTTATGGATCAGGGCCCATTGTGCTGGATGCTGTACAAATATGGAACAAAAAGCAGTCCTTCCCCTGAGGAGCTTGCAAACTAAATGGAGATATCCCATCTCCTAGAACTGGAAGGGACCTTGAAAGGTGGTCATGTCCAGCCCCCTGCCTTCACTAGCAGGACCAAGTACTGATTTTGCCCCAGATCCCTAAGTGGCCCCCTCAAGGATTGAACTCACAACCCTGGGTTTAGCAGGCCAATGCTCAAACCACTGAGCTATCCCTCCCCCCCCGATCTGGGTTGGAACTTCGAAACACTCAAAAAGCTCAGGGGTATTTGGCTCATCTCTGCCTGTGACCTAAGTCAGAATCTGGATGTAAATTTCAAAAAGAGAGAACAGGATAGATTGATTTTTAAATCATGGACTTTAATCATGATTCAAATCCGTGACCAGAAAACCTTAATTTAAATCTTGGATTTTAATCTTGTTTTGCATTTATACTTCTTTAGTTATTTTCCTAAAGAAAGTGATTCTCATTGGTTGTTAACTATTAAAACATGTTAATTTGCATTTAAATATGGCCATTACACTAAATTTAGTGCTTTTTGCAAACCAGGAGGATACACTATTTCTATACATGTTTATTTAATCAATTATGTAGCTTAATTTATATTTATTTGGATTATTAATCTTTTACCTTTCATTAGAAAAAGTTTAATGATGCATTTCTTCTTAGATTATGATTAATTTTTCATTTGCGATTTGTATCAGGCTTTATCTGGATGGAAATTAAAATTCAATTAAATGCACAGACATTTTGAAATAGTTATTATTAGTTAAATAAAACTACCTTTTATGTGCTAGAGATGCAAGAAAAAATATTTATCAAAACATGTTTTGTATATAAAACTAACTGCCTTATTAAACAAAGGAAGCATTATCTGTAGTTAGTGTATTCAACTGATTGTTTCTAGGTTACCAGTCCTTCAAAATTTTAGAACTAGTAGCTCTCATCCCCTCACCTCTTGTTTTAGGGTTGGAAGAGGAAAACAACCCTTCCTGTTCTACTGAGTACAGAATTTGGTTTCTTAACTTTGAATGAACTAACCATTGAACTGAACTTGTTGAATAAACTGAAATAAAGAGTTCTCTCCGCACTTGGAGAAGAGGCCACTGCTGTCAAAAGCAGCTTCAGCACTTCAGACTCTCATTCCAATTCCTTAGCCAGTAACTTCCACGAATTCAGGGATTTGACTTTCTTTAAAACTTGGCAGCAAATGCACTGCTTAATATTATTTAAATGATTTTATAGATTCTAGAACGTTTAGATTTTAATATAGGTGGTCACAATTTCAAATTTAATTTTAAATAGATTTTTTTTAAATAAACCTGTATTTAATTTAAATTTTAAAAATGGATTTTTTAAAATCAACCAATTCTTATCCACCCAGAGATAGACTTTATAAAATGCTGTAATATCTAGATCCTGTCACTTTTTTATCACTTAAAGTGAGTAAAAGTTGAGCAACAATTTCAGCTACATGTTTCTAAATAGAAATTGACCAGACTAAAGAGCAAGGCCCTAATACTACAAAAATAATTCAGAATTGTGGACTTTTATTCCTGAGCATAGTCCCATGGACTTCAAGAGCATGTGCTTGTGGATCCCTTCAGAGAGTTGGGGCCAATGACCTGTATTTTTAATGTTATCATAAAAAATGGAAACAGTTGCTTAAATGCCCTCAATCTCAGTTTAGCATTATTTTATGAAAATACTGAATGGGATTTTATGAAGAAGTGGAAAATGGTAGTATCTGATCCATAACAATCATGTTGGTTGCTTGTAATTTAAGCTTTATACATGCACATGTATTTCAGACCCAAACTTTCCATTTTTCAGTATTTTTTAGGAGGCTAGGACTGAGCATATCTTGTTAGAAAATAACATATAGTTAGAACCCTATTTTTATTTGTTCAGACTTGTACATTGCATCTCTAAGTTATTTTCTAGGCATATGCACAATTTAAATAACTTAATAATCAAACATGTCAAAGACAAATTAAAAAGAACCTGCTTGAAAAGTTTTCTCCAAAACAAACTCTCCCAATCCCTAACTTTGATCTCTGAAAAAGCTTGGGAAATAAAAGCTTGGATATCCTACCTGAGGGCCTTTGCTGCCTTCCAGTCATCATTGATAATGCTCAGAGAAGTGAAAACTTAAAATATTTTAAATCAATAGCTGCTGCCAGTTACTGTTTTTATAGTATCTTTGTTTTGAAGCATGGTTTTGGTAAAAATATACTTAAAACAATAATTATATATGGTACTTTTAGGGTTGTCATCACTGTAGTATCATAGCATCAATTTCAGGAATCTCTAACTCTTGTAAGTCTCTGGATAGTGTAGAAAAAGACCAATTAGGACATCTTCCTTTGAGTACATGATTATTCCATCCAGTGTATTTTATTGGTAATAAAAATACATGGAACATAGCCTGATTTTTCAGATCCCAGCTTGAGGAGGTTGTGAAAATCTTCGTCTTGATAAAATGAACACATTTGTTGGGAAATCACTGAAAGGGAACAAAAATGACATTTCCATATTCTACTTTTCTGACAATGAACACATTTTAAACTGGTTCTACTAGTCCTACTGGCTGCTGTTTTCTATCATTTAGAGCCTCTTCTAATGATACCACTGTTATCTTTATCTTCTAAATCACTCATGAGGATAATATGTCCATGCCAGCCACTGACAGGGACATGTTATTGGTTCCAACAGAGCCAGTTCAGTTCAATATTAGTTGAGTGCATCCTGTGGTACAAAGCTTGAAGCATCTTAATATTGCTAGTCAAAAAGCTTGATAATATAGCCACTGACTTTGCGAAAATGCTCTTCTGCTCAGTGCCTAACTAAACTTCTATACCATTAATAATTTGATCGCATGGTTAATGATATATGCTGACAAATATAATATTTCACTCTTCACTGTATTTTAAATCATATTCTTTTTTTCCAGTCTTTAATGATGCCCAGTATTAATGCTCCATTTCAGTATTGCTGCTGCCTTCTTTTGTTCAGTTTCTAAAGACTTCCCAGCATGAACACAGCTCCAGCTTTTGCTCTGTTGATACTTCCCCCCCCCCCCCGACTCTTGTGTTTACCTTGCCACTTCCTGTGTATTTAGTACAAGATCTTTTTATATTTGAATAAAATTTCTCAAATATCGGTGACAATGTCTGTAGACCATGGTGTCTGGGTTGATGACCCAGTATTTGATTTCGCTGTGCCTTACATACATTTTGTGTCTCTGAAATTATTTTTAAGTAAATAATTTCTATATAATAAAACAGTATTTACCTTAAACTACTGTATTTGAAATATAAATAAAATTACCATATTTCTCTTCATGAAATGTTTTTAATTCCATGTATCTGTGACTTTACTGATGTCTTAACTTGCATGTTGCTGAAGGCTTAACTGTACTCGGAATCGCTTATTTCTCATACATCCCAATTAATCTCCATAACTGTAAAACTGGTGGAAAAAGTATGTGTAGAAATAATCAATACCCTGTGACCTATATGGTACGTTAGATCCAAGATACGCAGCATGGACTTCCAAGTTATGTGGCAGAGCCACACTAAACTACACACCAAAGTGGGAATCATACAGCTATTTGTGGGAGTAGTGGGACAGTTTAGTAGTGCTGCATGGCAGCTGCCAGCTTTTCCTGAAGCTCTCCCTGTCCTCACAAGACTAGTCTCTGTCACTGGTTTCCCACTCCTCCAGCAGGCCACACAATCTGCCTTCAGTACCTAAGGCCCATGGGTGGGTAACAGTTTAGAAGTTACTGCTTTCTTTCCAGCATCCCCAATCTGAACAGTAAAATTTAGTGGCGGTACCCACCTCTACTCAGAGAAAGAGTGGCGGGCTGGCAATTTCTCTTAGCTTGCTACTGTCCCCAATATGGAATAATCAGAGAGCTGATGACAGGATCAGGAAATCCACTGAAATGTCCATGTGGAGAAATCCCAGCACAGAGAAACAGACAGAGAGGAAGAAGGCAGGAAGGCAAAATAGTAAGTGGAAAAGCTCAAGAAGAGGAAGGGGCAGCATTTTGTGATTTTATGTAACAATTCAGCAGGTAAATTATGGGGACATTTTTATAACCAGTTACTTTATACTTTATATGAGGTCTTGAACAAGGGAGAGACATGTAGCCATCTAAGCAACATTCATGAGTTATCCCTCTGTTGCTTATGAAGATAGCTATTCTGTTGTGATGGTTATCAAATTGATCCCTCAGTAATTATTGTTCTTTGTTGTCTTGTTCTTAGGTTTATATATAATATTTATCACTGTAGTATCTGAGTATCTCACATGTGGTAATGAATTTCTTCTAACACCCTTGTAAAATAGGAAGATATTTTTGTCCCCTCTTTACTGATGGGGAACTGAGGCACAGAGAAAGAAAGTGACATTGCAGAGCTCTCACAAGAATTCAGACACAGCAAGGAACAAAAGCCAGATCTCATGAGAGTTCCAGTTCTAGCAGTAAAGGATGTCTGATGCTAAGTAGAGTTCTTATTTTTACCACTTCAGATTTATGCACAATATAGAAAATGTAGCTGTCTGTTCCAGGGTTGTGCAGTTAATGAAATAACACTTTCAAATTTGATTTTTATATCAGAGCAGTTCAGAAACTTAACGTTGGATGTTTAGGATCTCCAAATTAACAGGAGTGTCAGAAATGATAATAATCCTCTTTATGCCATTTCCTAGATGTGGTGGCACCTCAGGAGAGCACCAAACTGCTGGCCACCAAAACAACAGTTGAATTCCCTAAAAAGTTGTTTCCTAGTTCTCACCCACCATCTGCAAATAAATGTGAGACCAAGACCATAACTAGTACTAGCACTGATGAAGCTTTAAAGCTAACGGATGAAGAGGTGAGGAAATTCTTGTCAAGAAAAACTTTGGTAGCATTTCCAGAGAAAGTAACACTTTCCTCACTTGAGGGAAAGGCTTCTATCACAACAAGAGGAGGCTTGAGCAAGAAGTTGGCTGAGGAAGAGTCTTCATCCAGCTCTGAATCAGATTCTAGCTCTGATTCTGATGAAGAAGATAGCGCCTCAGGAGTTTCCACTAAAACCAGAGTAGAGTTTCCAAGACGAGATCCCTTCTTTTTTGAGAACAGAACAGTGAAGGTAATGGCATTGGCAGAAGAGCGCTTGTCCCAGAAAGGAGACCGAGAATATATACCTAAGAAGAAGCCCAGACCGGAAATAGAGGTGCCTCACATCAAGCAGATGGAGTCTGGTAAAACAGCAACAGCCAAGAGTAAAATATTAAAGTCAGAAACAAGAGAACCTTCCGTGAAACAAAGCCCAGAAGGGACAGATTTGCAGAAGTCAATCTCAAAAACACAGGCTAAAGACAGCCAAAAGCCAACAGCTGTCAGACTTAAGGAATCTAGGCACTTGGCGGAGCCTCCCATTGGAGCCCCACCAGCAGCAGCACAGCTAAAGGTTCCGCCAGGGCCTCAGCAAGAAGTGGAACAAAAGCTGACTTTATTGAGATGGGAAGAAACCAAGACAAGGGAGGTACAGGAGACTGAGACAAAAGAAAAAGCTTCTCCTAAACTACAAGAGGAGTTTTTGAAGGAGGCACCCTTCATGATAAACACTACAACAGAGGAGGAGATCATTCAAGAAGCTGGAGCTCAGACTGAAGAGCAAGGCACTATACAGGGTACAGCTTTAAATTGTTTGAACTATATTGGCTCTTCTGGGGCTGGGGCTTGAAATAACATTTTTAATTATATCTACAGTATCAACTCTTTGATCTGGATTCTCCATATTCTGTTATAAAGCTAGCTGATATAGCACATTGTGGAGGAAATAGTCACACCTTGGTGATAAATTATTGCTATCATGTGTACTCACGTTGAAAAACTTTCTCTCTTCTTTTTAATATGCAGCTTCTAGTTATGATGGTGGAAGGAAACATTTTTTTATTTCATTGTACTTATTTTTTTCTTAAATCAACATTATACTTGTTAACAGATAAGGTAACCGAGCTTGTTCCAGTTTCGAGGGACTGTTCTAGTCATAGTCTGTTGTCATAAAATCAGGATTTTGTTGCATGTTCAGTAGAACCACATTGAAGACAGCTAGCGACCTGTGCCCAACCTCTGGATTCTCCCCCTTTTCTTCCTAACTTCTGTATACAAACCCAGTAGTTGCCTTTCTGCTGAGCTGAATGTGCCACCATCCCATTTGTTCAAATGCTGCCACTGTCTCCCCCAGTTTTGCCATACCACAGATTGCAACAGATTTGGGTAGCATAGGAAGATCACAGGAGCAGGAGTTAGCTGTGAGACAGGCGGACTTGTAAGGCGAGTAATATGTCAGGCCAGCAAAGGACCCAACGAAATCAATAAGATAGCCTGGGGAGAAAGGGGCACTGATGTCTTTTTCTAACACACATCATGCCTTCCCCAAATCATCTCCCAGCCATATATCTGTATCTTGCCTAACCTTCTTGGTTATAACTGGTCTCCTTAAACAATTCAGTTTCCCACCCACAAATTGCATGAATCCCACACCCTCAGCCCCATTGCCAGATACTTCCTGTATTCCCCATTGTCCAATAAAAGGAAAAATTTCTCCATCCCAACTTGTTCAACACCTTCTGTGGTGCAGCCTTCTCCTCCTCCAGCCCATCAGAATGCTAGGTGTCCTGTTTTTGACGTTCAAAAATCTGGCTACCATTTTGCTAGCACACTTAATTTAAAGAACCTGCCTACTTGCAAGGATGAAAGCACAAATAAGGCCTATTTGCAAGATCAGAATTATTTGCAAGAGGCTTAGATGACAAGTAATGCTTTTTGCATGTCAATTTTCAAGAGACAGTGCTGGGCAAAAGGGGTGCAGGTTTTATTTAAAGAAAAAGTCAACCACTAATTTGATCTACCTTCAGAGTTAGAATCCAAGGATATTTCCTCAATATTTTTAAAATATAGTCACTGTTATGATTAACCTTGCCAACTTTTTGCTCTTCTTCACAGCCAATGGAAGGCGCTTATGAAAGCTGTAAAACACCATTCCCTACGGTTGTCTATATTTGATGCTTCTCCTCTTTCCCCACAATACTATCTTTAACGAGCCAAGCCCTGTAGCTTCAGTCACTCCCTTCAGTAGTTAAAACCTAGAAAGTTACTAGAAAATTAAAGGAATGGGTCTAGTTAACCTCTGGTGAGTTGGAGAAAGGCTTTATTCTAAAATGCACTGCTGCATCAAAGTGAAGTATGCACCATTTTTCTTAACTAGTTCATATTTTAAACAGTGGCCTGGGTTCTGCTTTCACTCATTAGAGTAAATCTAGAGCAACTTCATTAAAGTAAATGGAGGAGCTACTTCTGGTTTAAATAGGTGTAACTGAGCAAAATCTGGTCTTCATTTAACAATTTTTAAATTGTTGCTGGTCTTTTGCTGGTCTTTTTTATAAACAGAAGAGCAATAGTTAACAGCACTGGTCACAGATTTTGTGTAACCTACATTTCCTTCCTGTTTCTATATTCTTTCATTTATCTGCAAACACAGCAGCCAGACCAACTTGCAAGACATATTGTACATTTTTCCTACTTAGAAATCTGTATTTAAATCTGCTTCATCCCACAAAGTGGAATAGGAATGCTAAACGTCCATCAAAACAAATGTGCCATTAGCTGTTGGTAAGTAAAATTACCAGCTAAGTAACTCAGAAGTGTACCTCCGACTCACTTAACAAGAACATCATGTGAAAAGCTCATTCTGCTTGAGAGAGAGTGCATATGAAGATTGAAGTATGGGGGAAGAACTCAGGAATAAAGTCTTCTTTTGAGGAACCAAGTGCAGTGCATCGTGGGCAGGAAAAAATGAGATTGTGTCTCTTGACTTAGAAGGACCCTGTCTTGCAGGTTGACTGTACTATTTCCTAAGCTTGCTTATTCTTTGGGCTCTTTCCAGCAAAGATTGCAACACCTGGTTCGAATATGTATGTAGTGGTTTCTGTTGTATGTTACACTTGCAAGAGTCTCAGTTATAAAATGCAACAGATACATGTGTTGAAACATATGGTATCACTGCACCAATATAGAAGGATTAAGGAGAAAACACAATGTTCTATTTCTTGCTTGTTTATTTTTCTGGGAGACTGTCCCATTACCAAAAAAACAAATAACTGTAGAAGATAAAGTTTTTGATATAAAATAAACAAATGCAAACCACTGCATACAAGTGGCACAAACTTTTATTGCTAGCTCGCACTTAACTTTCTTTCTGACTGTCAACCCTTTTTATATAAAAGTACAGGCTAGCATAGGAAATACTGTTTTGCTTTTCTTCTTGCTCTGGAAAAAATTTTCTCACAATTTCCCTGTGTGGTAAAGTGAATTGAACAGTAATGTTGTTATAAAAGATCTTATTTAAACTAGTGTAATTTTTCTAAAGTACACAAATTAATATCAGCTTTAGTATATGTGATATCAGAAATTTAAGCTTTTTATTATTCATTCAGAATTATCTCTTTAGAAAAGAAAGCCAGCGTGAGGTTTTGAAAAGAATAAAGAGTATACAAGGAATTTCATAATGCGGGGGTAGGAGGATTGAAATATAAAGTCCTTGATATATTTTCTGATACAGCCACAGTTGAAATAATTTGTGGAAATCCTTTTTGTAACTAAGTTTTTATTAGAAAAGATCATCAGCTTAATTTGTTTTAATGTCCTTATTTTGTGGTCTGACATGATAGATATAAATGTGTAATTAATGCTATTTTGCATCTCTTGGCTTGCTAAGAGTGTCACCTAATGTTCTGGCTGTGGGGAGAACCTGTAAAGCTAAGTGACATTAAGTATATACTAGGCAGCATTCAAGAGAGACAGACTCATTTCCATCAATAGTAAATTGTTTTGTGTTGAAATAAAAGTACTGTTGCTAATGTTTTCCACTGTAAGGGAGTCATATATTTGGAATCCTGTGTTAGTTGATTCAAGTAATCTGTTGTTCTATCTTTTCATTTAAAGACGTGTGATGTGCTTCCTTGGTATCTTATAAGATACAAACAGAAGTTTAGCAACTTTAGCCTTACACTGTAGCTGCTGACTTTTTTGTTTTTTTTCTTCTTAAATGAATGAGGAGTCTCCAACTGTATGGAACTGATGCAGTCAGAAAGAGTGTTATCTCTGTTCTGGCATCACTAGGTTCACTAGTCTTATTTTTGTTCCACAGAGACCAAAACAGCTGCTGCATCTGCACAGGAAGAATTTGATAATTCTACCTACAAGAACCTCCAGCATCATGAGTATAATATGTATACCTTTGTGGATTTTGATGTGGAGCTCTCACAATTCAGACAGCCTCAGCCATCTTCTGGAAGGCTGTCACCAAGGCACTAAAAGAGCCAAGATAAAAACAAATGTTGAAGCCTATTTGAATGAATTGCTCTGACACTGCTGCACTGTCCATATTGTAAAAAATAAAATAAACTTGCAGTAACTTATGCTGATGGTTTTGATGAGGTCTTCTTGTCTATCAGAGTCACTTTGTGTTAGAGTCCATTAGCGAGTTACAAATTAGTCACCCTGACTTCTTCATAATTAGCTTTTCTAGATCCTAGTGCATATTGACACAAGATGTAGTCTAAGCTAGGGGTGGCCAAGCCACATGCAGCTTTTTTACAGTTTAAAGTGCAGCTCATGGAGGGAGTCCCCCATTCTCTGCCTATCAGACTGGGGGGAGGAGGTTGGGGCTTCTGCCCTGGGGTGGGGAGATGGGGGTAGGGGCTTCTGTCCTGCGGAGAGGGAGGTCTTGGGACTTCAACCCTATGGGAGGCATCTGTTGGGGCTCAAGGCTTCAGCAGGAGCAGGGCTGAAGCTCCAAGCCCCCACTCCCGACTGGGCTGAAGCCCCAAGACCCTCCCTCCCCACGAGGCAGAAGCCTTAGCCCCACCACCATGCCGCAGGGCTGAAGCCCTGCTCTGCCTCGCACGCCCTGGCTTTTGAACTTCTGAAGATTGTCGTATGCAGCTCAGAAGGTCAGTAAGTTTGGCCACCCCTGGTCTAAGCTGACTACATATCAAACGTTAGGTATCTGATTCTAAACTTTGGCCTTGATCCTACCCTCTGATTCACAGCAGTGTTTATTTTGAAGGAAATCAATGAATGTGCATCTGTTTGTCCATTATATGCCTCTTTGTATTATTGTTATTTATTATTTATTTTATTACTTTTATTCTGCTAGTGTCCACATTGTGATGTTCTCTTCATACAAGAAGACAATCACCGCTTTAAAGAGTTTATGCATGCTGCATGAAGTGAGGACTAAAGCCTTTGGTTGAAGATGGGGCTATGGTAAAGAATATCCTTGTTGGTAGAAGCATGTGAATATAGATTTTCCTTATCTCCTTACATAACATACAGAGACACTCTTAGAACTTGTAATAGAGCAAATGAGGGGGCACTCATAAAACTGAAAAAAATCAAGCTATTTAATATTTAAGGGAACAACAGTTGGGCAATTCTTAATCAATTACATTACATCAATTCAACTTTTAGGAGTATTATCTCCATATGTATGAGAATTGAATATTTAATAATTAAAGCAACAGTGATCGTGTAAATCAATAACTCCTTGTGCTGATAGGCTAGGAGCTTTGGTGCATAGCATTGGGACCATATTTAAATTTCTACTGTTCTTTCAGAATAAAAGTAAAAGTAGCTGTTGGGTCTCACTTCATCTATGAAAAATGTGCTATGATGGGAGAAGAGTAGTCTTCAATTCATAAATCCTACGTTAATTTATATTAGTCCTAGTAAATTTATATTTTTATCCTATTAGTAATCCCCTTCCATCCACTGGGAAACTACTTTGATGGTTGCCAGCTTATGTGTGTTTAGAGTTCCACTCTGGTTTTCTTGTTGTTTCTCTTTTAAAAAATTAATTGGCCTTCAAGCAATGTGCTTTGCAGCAAACCCAGAATTTTCCATTACCTGCTTTTACTTTTACAAACACTAGAACAAGTTTGGTCAAAGGGAAAATGAAGCCAGCCAGTGGACAATCTGGATATTGGCCACAAATCCCTGGGTGCCATTAATAGAGCAAAAAGAAGAACAGGAGTACTTGTGGCACCTTAGAGACTAACAAATTTATTAGAGCATAAGCTTTCGTGGACTACAGCCCACTTCTTCGGATGCATATAGAATGGAACATATAATGAGGAGATATATATACACACATACAGAGAGCATAAACAGGTGGGAGTTGTCTTACCAACTCTGAGAGGCCAATTAATTAAGAGGGAAAAAAAAAAAAAAAAAAAAACTTTTGAAGTGATAATCAAGCTAGCCGAGTACAGACAGTGTGATAAGAAGTGTGAGAGTACTTACAAGGGGAGATAGTCAACGTTTGTAATGGCTCAGCCATTCCCAGTCCTTATTCAAACCGGAGTTGATTGTGTCTAGTTTGCATATCAATTCTAGCTCTGCAGTCTCTCTTTGGAGTCTGACCGCTACACTTACCTACATGCCTCCAGCTTCCATCCAGGACACACCACACGATCCATTGTCTACAGCCAAGCTCTAAGATATAACCGCATTTGCTCCAATCCCTCGGATAGAGACAAGCACCTACAAGATCTCTATCAAGCATTCTTAAAACTACAATACCCACCTGCTGAAGTGAAAAAACAGATTGACAGAGCCAGGCGAGTACCCAGAAGTCACCTCCTACAAGACAGGCCCAACAAAGAAAATAACAGAACACCACTAGCTGTCACCTTCAGCCCCCAACTAAAACCTCTCCAGCGCATCATCAGAGATCTACAACCTATCCTGAAAGATGATCCTTTACTCTCACAGATCTTGGGAGACAGACCTGTCCTCGCTTACAGACAACCCCCCAACCTAAAGCAAATACTCACCAGCAACCACACATCACTGAACAAAACCACTAACCCAGGAACCTATCCTTGTAACAAACCCCGATGCCAACTCTGTCCACATATCCATTCAAGTGACGACATCATAGGACCTAATCACATCAGCCATACCATCAGGGGCTCGTTCACCTGCACATCTACCAATGTGATATATGCCATCATGTGCCAGCAATGCCCCTCTGCCATGTACATTGGCCAAACCGGACAGTCTCTACGCAAAAGAATTAATGGACACAAATCTGACATCAGGAATCAAAATACTCAAAAACCAGTGGGAGAACACTTTAACCTGTCTGGTCATTCAGTGACAGACCTGCGGGTGGCTATATTACAACAGAAAAACTTCAAAAACAGACTCCAAAGAGAGACTGCAGAGCTAGAATTGATATGCAAACTAGACACAATCAACTCCGGTTTGAATAAGGACTGGGAATGGCTGAGCCATTACAAACGTTGACTATCTCCCCTTGTAAGTACTCTCACACTTCTTATCACACTGTCTGTACTCGGCTAGCTTGATTATCACTTCAAAAGTTTTTTTTTTTTTTTCCTCTTAATTAATTGGCCTCTCAGAGTTGGTAAGACAACTCCCACCTGTTTATGCTCTCTGTATGTGTGTATATATATCTCCTCATTATATGTTCCATTCTATATGCATCCGAAGAAGTGGGCTGTAGTCCACGAAAGCTTATGCTCTAATAAATTTGTTAGTCTCTAAGGTGCCACAAGTACTCCTGTTCTTCTTTTTGCGGATACAGACTAACACGGCTGTTACTCTGAAACTTGTCATTAATAGAGCAGTTATTTATATCTTCACCCACCAAAACAAATTTAAAAAGCATTTTATAACTGTAGTAAAAATGAGCAAGAGGCCCACATGAATCTGTTGCTCAGCGTTTTAAGTTAGGAACCAAGAGAACTGTTTTCTTTGCTAATAAAATGAATGTAAGATGCACATTAATCCTCCATTAACTACACTTAGAGCTGTGAAATTTAAAAAGCAGCAAATGGAAAATACAGATCCATGTGTTTACTCTTCATGCACATTTATACTAATAATGTTGACACTAACATTAATGAAACATCAGGGTTCACTGGGACAGCAAGTCCTATTGTGAAACCATATGTACTGTACCTGTAAGATGGAAAGGACTGTGCTGTTACTAACAAACATAAACATGAAAAGTGTGTTTTCAAAAGTAGCCTTGTGAGTTTTCCTGCTGAAGAGCCTTGTCTTACATCAGTGAAGTCAGTGGGTGTTTTGTCATTGACTGAAATGGGAGCAGAATTGAGTCCTAAATGCACTGCATGTCAGGCCTATAATACAGAACTATACCAGTGCTAAAATATCTGCAAACCATGGTTTTCGTTTTGTAATTACATATGGAGTCTGTAGATCATGTCAGATATTATTTGTATAGAGTAAAAGTAAGAAGTACAGTCTAATGTGGGTCATAGATTTGCTAAATACAATCACAATGTTGTAGATCAGGGGTTCTCAAACTGTGGGTTGGGACCCCTCATGGGGTCATAAAGTTATTACATGGGGTTCACGAGCTGTCAGCCTCCACCCAAAACCCTGCTTTGCCTCTAGCATTTATAATGGTGTTAAATGTATACAAGTGTTTTTAATTTATAAGAGGGGGCGCACTCAGAGGCTTGCAATGTGAAAGGGTTCACCAGTACAAAACTTTGAGAACCACTGTTGTAGATGGTAAGCTTTTTGGGGCCAAGACTGTTCATTTTGTGTGCTCCTCCTTATTAAGTACACAGTCAGCCTCAGAAATGGGTAAACTATACATAGTTTAGTGGATCTGCTAAAAATAAATGGATTCTAGTAGAGCAGAAACTCCTTTAGGTCCTAGTCTGTACTTGAAATTAATAGGAATTTGCCACATAAATCAGTGTGCACAGGATTAGCCTTTTGTAGTCGTAAAAGAAGGGTAGCAGAGACAACACACACAGAATATCCTTTTGGACTGTATGACACAGTTCAAGTAACAATCAGATGGTGACCCTTTTCTCCACATCTTTTCATAGATTCCAAAGCCAGAAGGGACCATTGTGGTCATCTAGTCTGACCTCCTGTAGAACACAGGCCATAAAGGTCAACATTGGAATAACTTCACAATTTAATCAATACATACCCTAATACTATATTGTCTTATAGTCAGTGTTGTATTCTACAATGAAGAGAAGAGACCTTAACTGCTGTATGCTTCCTACCATCACCATAGAAATATAACTTCCTGGATTTTTGTAGAAAAGAGTGTCAGTACAGATTGGATTTCTTGTAGTTGCTTGTTATAGAAGGACTAGTTGCATTTCTTTTCTGAATGCAGTTTAATTTCAAATTTCAGAGTAACAGCCTTGTTAGTCTGTATCTGCAAAAAGAAGAACAGGAGTACTTGTGGCACCTTAGAGACTAACAAATTTATTAGAGCATAAGCTTTCGTGGACTACAGCCCACTATGCATCCGAAGAAGTGGGCTGTAGTCCACGAAAGCTTATGCTCTAATAAATTTGTTAGTCTCTAAGGTGCCACAAGTACTCCTGTTCTTCTTTTTAATTTCAAAGCACCTCTTGCTCTGAAAACAGAATGTGATATAATGATCAAAAGATTTACAAATTTCTAACCTATCATTTTTTATCATATGTTTATAATATATGATATGTAATATATGATGACATCATCCAGGTCAGGATTGTGTCCCATTGTTCTACACATTTGTCAGAGGTAGACATGCGTCCTGCACCAAAAATCTTTCAGCCTATGATGTTTATACAGTTCTGTTACACCTCCAAAAGTAAAACAAATTAGGCCCAAAACAAGTTCTACAAAACCCAGCAGAAAATTCTTAATACAAATTTAAAAGCAGTGTTTGCAATCCAAATAATGTAGCATTGTGCAAGTAGATGAGAAAGTAAGAGAAACTCACTAGAATCTAACTAAAAGTGAAACTGGTTTATTTTCGTTTATTAAGATGCAGAAACAGCAGAAATAGATAAAAAATAAGATTTTTTTGAATTCAGATGCAATTATTGAAGTTACTCATAACAGAAATGTAAAGACTTTTTGTTTTGAAATCCAGCTCAAACCCAGTAAACAGGTTTAGCAGTAGAGAAGTCAGTAGTCTTTTTTCAGACCTGTTTTAAATAGGTGAAAAGACTTTTAACTTGTTGGTGTTTAAGCTAATTTCTTCCAAAGTGTGTTCCATGTTTTGAACAGCTGAGCAGAAAAACAATCACTGCTGTTCAAAGTAAATGGTTTTCTGAACAGTTGCATTAGCCCTAGCACGTTAGACTTGAGCCCTGTCTTGTCATTGACCAAGCTGCTTTTAAATGTGCATTAAGGTGACTCTGTCTTGTCTGCAGTAAAAAGATAATGAAAATACCAGGACCTTTTCCAAGCATTTAAGAAGGTCTGAGGAAGATGGGTAACTCTTCAAATAGCTCATGTTCTCTCTTCCATTAGTACTGGAAGATGAGAGCCAAAACTGTCTGAGCCTGCTGGAGAGGTGTGGCAGAGTGGGAATGCCAGTTCTGTGGAATGTTCTGTCCACTTGGAACTACACGCTTGAAGAGGTCGTGCTGGCTCAGGCAATTGTGCAGAGGGACTGTATCTTCACGCTGTCCCAAGTGTGCTGCTTGTAAGGGATCTGTTTTAAGAGCCTTACCAGTTCTTTGTTCTGAAATCCTCCCCAATAGGCTAGAAGTGAACTCAGGGATTTAAGTTGAATTATTTGTATTACCAGAACACCTAGAGGCCCCAACCAAGATTAGGGTCCCATTGTGCTAGGTGCCATACAAATACATAGTAAAGGACAGTCTCTGACCCAAAGAATTTACAGTCTAAGGTCCCTATCCTACATTGTGTAGCATACAATTGTGTAATTTAAGACTGTATCATATCCATGTGCACAAGGGAGGCAAATTAAGTTTACACAGGCCACCTTGATTCGATGTTACCTAACTTCTGAGAGCTTGACTTTGCTACCTTAATGTTCTTTTAATATTTTGGTTAGGTTTTGCAGGGGTGGTGGTGGAGTGTTTATATATAATTTCCTTTCTCCTCTTTTAGATGACAATCGTCTGTGGGGATTAGGATTTTAAATAAAATATCCCATCAACATCCTTTCCAGATTTTTCCCATTTCTAATTCTACTCTGCCTAAATAGTTGTTTGTTTGTTTGTTTGTTTGTTTGTTTGTTTGTTTGTTTAACAATGGCATACACTTCATGGCTTTGGAGATGTATCCTAAATTTTTATTTCAGGAAGATAGAGTTTCCACTGTACTTTTTCAGATCTGTTGCTGTTACCCCTTGATAAACAGCGTACATTTAGTTATTTTTGGAAATCAAATCCTTACCCAGTGCTGTGAAGCACTTTTACAATATGTAATAGTGGGGAAAGCCACATTATATGGCAGTGGTGGTGGGAAATATGGCACAATGACACCCATTTGATGCATGTGTTGGTCTACAGCATCCGACTGTACACTATACATAGTGTATTGTATAATGTACTTGTATCATATAGGTCCAGTAAGATTGATACTTAGGTTTTTAGCAGACAACATTTTTCTGTCCCCACAAACCACTGTGCAGTTTGCTGAGCACCAGTTGGTGCCAACCCTCCCTCCCACATGTGGCTATTTCAATAGCACTGGATGGATAGTTTTTAAAGCACTTAAAATCCTGTCACATAAAAGCTACTTAATTGTAACATTTGTATTTTTATTCAAATTATCTTCTGATTACCTGCTACCTTTTTTGGAGAATTTCAGGTGTATGCTAGTTCTACAGTGGAAATGATCTGTGCCCTAAAATCTATGCAATATTCCACAGGAGAACATGTGAGTCTTGGTAAAGACAGGTGAGCCACAGCACATACCATATTAGACAGATGCTAGTACCCCAGGTAAATCAGTGGACCGTGATCATGATGGCTTTTCCTTGAAGCTCCAGAAGGGGGCTAACGGAGGTTAGCCCACCACACTTTCATTTCCCATTCTCATACATTCCCTCCCCTGAAAGTATCCCCCACACTTAACAGTTTAAATTCAAATTCAGCAATTCAAGCTATGTTTAAGTTACCCAAACTCTCTTTGGGGCTCATGTGAAACTATGAGCCAAATTCTCCAGTCTTTAGAGGGAAAAGTAGTCTTTGGACAATGCACTTAGGATGTGAGAAGTGAGAGGAAGCATGATCTTGTGGCTCAGGCACTGGACTGGGACTGGATTAATTGCCTAAAGTGCTATAGATTCCCTGTGAGACATTGGGCAAATCACTTAGGCCCGGATCCATACAGGTATTTAGGCTCCTAACTTTCAGTGATTTCAATGGGATTTAGGAGCCTAAATATCTTTGTAGATCTGGACCTTAATTTCTCTGGACTTCAGCTCCCCTTTAGTAAAATGGGGTAATAGTACTTACTTTCTCCCATCCTTTGTTTATTTTCAGTGCCAACTGGAGTAAAAAGTAAGAAAAGCATTTTTTAAATATATCTTCTATAAGTGATCATATAATCCAGAAACTTTAAGCTGCTGCTAGTTCCATTTCTCCCCAGGACACACATTATACACATTAACACCATCAGAAAAATATACAACTGCTCTGTTTATAAGTTCCAGCAATTCTGAAATTACAGTCAAGCAATGGTAAAGACATTCAGATACAAAAGGGCTTTACAAATGTTCCAGATACTTACTAGCCAGAGGCCTACTAGTGAAGACAGGGAAAAAGGGGATTCCTACTAGGTTATTGGATCCTGGTCTGTGAGTTTCATATCAACCTCTTCTTAGCAGGTATCTGATAAAATTGAAGCCTTATTTCCAACCTCTCCTTCCCTTCAGCTCCTGGAAGTGAAAAAGAGCTTTTTCTCCCAACTCCTCATCACAGTCTCTTGCCTTGTTGTTTGGGGTGAGGGGGAAACAACATCTGCACTACTCTAAACTTCCCCAGCAGCTTCATGGATACCAATGGGTAGAGAGGGATCTGCTAGGCTACCCTTCCCACAGCCTCCTAGTTGCTGCTGTAAGTAGGCTTGCCAACTTTCTAATTCCAGAAAACCAAACACCCTAGCCCCTACCCTGCCCTGCCCACTGCCCCTCCCATTCCCAGAGGCCCTGCCCGACCCCTTCCTGAGGCCTCGCCCCCACTCACACCATCCTCCCTCCCTCCATCACTTGCTGTCCTCCACCCTTGCTCATGCTTATTTTCACTGCAAGGCCCAAACAGGCATATTTATTGTTTTGACAGATATATTATGCTAATTTCAGGTTTTATTTGTTACAGGACGCTAGAGCTGGCAGCGAAATAGTCAAAAAGGGTAATTTTAAAAAAAGATTCACAAAGGTTTTTATGATTCTTTCCTTCCCCTCTTCCGATTTTTCATAACCAGCTCTATGATTTTTGTTCACTAAAGTTATTATAATTTTATGAGTGGAATTAGGATCACACATTATCACAGCTTCAGTGGATCCATTAAAGGCCCACTCCTGAAGCCCAAATACAAATCCATAGAGCACAACCACAGAAATGCATACATGTTCATATACCTATATAAATAAATCTGTAGAAACTGACTCCGATACCTACATGCAGATACACACGTGTATTCATGTGTACACATCTAGCATGCACTAACACATATACTTCCACGTTATTTATTATTACAGTTGTTTAGTGCCTAGAAACCCCAACTAAGATCAGGGCTCCAGGATGGTAGGTGCTGGACATACTCATAAAAAGAGAGAGTCTGCAACAAAGTTTATAATGTAGCTAGACTGAGGGAGGGAGAAATGTATGATACTTCGGCTCTTCTGCAATTACTAGTCAACATTCACTTTTTAAGAAATAATACATTTCCTTTAGAGTTCCCTTCTCTTTTAAAAACTTGTTATGAAATGAATACACGCATATTTTATGTCATCAATTTTTTGTGTGCGCAAGCCAGCAAAAGGAATAAAAATCGAAGAGTTAGGCTGCAAATTTTATTCACACAGGTATACACACATGCGGCAAACATGCACCTCCCTACACAAAGAGAGACAGTCTCTTATACACATACAATGCATGCGTGCACACACTTGCCTACGCAGAGACACCCAGACAGGAAGGGAGAAGGGTGGGCTGGAGGGGAAAAGATGGGGAATGGGGGTAGAGGAGAGAGGATGGGGAGGGAAAGAGGCCAAGGATGAGAGCAGGGTGGGGGTGAGAAGGGGCAGTGAAGGAGAGAGGAGGGGGTATAGGGGATATGGGGGGATGGATGGGGATGCAGGGGGAGGCAGAAGGCTACAGGTGCATGAGGATGTGGGGGGCACAGGTGTATAGGGACATAGTGGGAGTGCAGCAGTGTATGGAGGTGCAGGGCTGTGGGGGGTGAGGGACATGAGGGTGGCGGCTCTGGAAGGTGGAGAGGATGGGTGGGAGAGTGCTGTAAGGGGTACAGGGCTGAGATGGGTAGGTGTGGGGGGCAGGGCAGGATGGGACGGGGAGGGATGCAGTGAAGGAGGTAGGGGTTGGGGCAGGGAGGGACGCAGTGGGGGGGATGGGGGTATAGCCCCATTTCCAGCACTCAGAGATGAGGATACATACCTCCAACTCTGGGGTCCGGCAATGGGGCAACAGACCGCGGTCCACCGCAGGGCATGTGCCACAGCTTAAGCCCAGCCACAGAAGGAGTGCAAGGAGAAGAGGGCCAGCAGCAGTGGGAAAGGCACGCGCCACGACCCCTCAACAGCCGCTTGCTAGGCGTGCTAGTTCGTCTCCTGCCGTGCCCCAGCCAATGGGAGCTGCGCCTGCAGTTGGGGGGCAGGGCAGCATGCGCACCCCCCGGGCTGTCCGTAAGCCTAGGAGCCGGACATGCCAGCTGCTTCCCAGGAGCCACATGGTGGCTAGCAGAGAGCCTGCCAGTCCCGCTCCAAGGCGCCGCCAACTGGACAGTCAATGACCTGGTCAGCGGTGCTGACCGGAGCCGCCACGATCCCTTTTCAACCGAGTGTTCTGGTCGAAAACCGGACACCTGGTCACCCTATCTGTAAGCTGTGAGGGTCTTAATCACCGTACCCTAGGCTCCTTATCCTTGGGTATCCCTCCTCCACAAATAACTTCAGTAGAGTGTTTGAAAATCATGAGGTGTTCCCAAAAAATCATTAGATGGACTAAAAATCATGTCAGTTAAACATTAATAAAGGTTGTGTTCTGTTTATTTGCCTTCTGCTCTTGGAGCCTTAAGTGTTCACATTTTCAGGTTTTTCCTTGCAACCATGAGGGATGCAGAAACTGGGTTTTTTTTAAATGGAAGTTGAGTTTCTCAGGTAATAACATGATTCTAGCAGCTGGAGCCTTAAATAAAACATAAAATATCATGAGACTTATGATAAAATTCAAAGAGTTGGCAACACTTGCATGAAGCAGCAAAGTGAAAACAATGTTTATTGTCAGTTTCATGTTTGTTCAGGTATTCTGTGAACTTGACCATTCTGATCTGTTTTACTCTGCTGTATCTTAGGAAAGCTGTGAGCAACAGGAAAGGCAGTGATGCTGTCTGCTCTGAAAGCACCACTAGCGGGGTGAAAGTAACTTAAAGGACTTACCGGTACGCCGGAGTCCTTAGGAGGGGGCGGTCTCAGCCCTGGATCCTTTAAATAGCCACCAGAGTCCCGCCGCCACTACCCCAGGGCTCTGGGGATGATTTAAAGGGCCCCAGGCGGTAGCTGCGGCAGGCGCCCCACGCCCTTTAAATCACCACCCGAGCCCTGCCGCCACTTCCCCAGGGCTCCGGCATCCGGGCTCTGACGGCAATTTAAAGGGCCCAGGGCTCCAGACGCTGCTGGGAGCCCCGGGCCCTTTAAATTGCTGCCAGGGGAAGCCGTACCGGGGCGTACTGGCTTATTTTCACCTCTGACCACTAGTGATGTTTCCCAGGGTTGTGAGGCACCTAACTACCACTTACCCTGAGCATGAAGAAGTCTTGTCTGTGTGGATCAGCTCCCTCATTCTGCCAACCTCTGGCAACACAAACACTGCCTTCCAGGCCTCTGCTAGCTTTGCTCTCTCTGTACAGGTTAGTCCTCCAAGCATCTGTCTGGAATGCCCAGCTCCTGATCCACTGAATGCTCGTAGAACTCTCCGATTCATTACTCAAAAGGAACAGGACAGGCTAGCTTACTAGTTTTAACTCAGGATCGCTACTCTGGTTAACAAACAGCACTTAGATATATTTATAGTGAAAACAAGAATAAGTTTATTATCAAAGAACAGAAATTCAAATGACAGTAAGTAAGAGTATTGGAAACAAATGGTTACACAAAAACCAAAACCATAACATGCTTTCTAGAGCCTAAACTAAACTCACAAAACATTCCTGTTTCCTGCTGAATAACTTACCCTAAGTCCTTTTCCTAGCATTTTCAACCAGGATTACTGAGATCCTCTGTTCATAAGATCATGCCTGCTGGCAATGTGTCTTCACAGATTGAAGGATGCCAGGGCATGTCTCTGCACCCCAGATTTACTAAACCAGACCTTTGATCTTCACCTGAAAACAGGGTTCCCTCCCCACCCTTGTTTACCTTTTCCTGTTAATTTCCTTCTGAAGTCTCCACAAGCTCTTCATTAACATTTCACTCAGTATGCTAATAGATTTCTATTGTAAAACACGCAATACACAATGGTCCACCAAGGAAATAGGTATCTCACACTTCCAGTCTGGAGAAGTTTTTTCTCAATTTGAATGACTTGCATTTAATTACAAGGCCTAGAGGAGGTAATTTTCAGCATATATACATAAATCCTCACATTTTCTGTGCATACATCTCACAGTGATTAGGAGGACCAGTGTGACACAGACTTTCATTAGAGATCTTGCATGACATTCTTTTGGTGAACCCAGGGGATCCCTGCACTGCCATGTAGCCCTGTGCCCTCTGCCAGTTGGCATAAATAGGTGCTTGGGCCATCCCATTGGCGAGAGGATTTTACAGCCCTGAAATACAACACATTATAAGATTTAAAAACATATATCAGTCTAAGAATCCACCAGGATCCTGTCCAAGATGAACCATTCATAGTGTTAACAGATTTTTCATTTTTACAGTATGTATTTTCTCAGTTGGTTTAGATCATAAAACAGATATATGTTGTCCTTTTTTATACGCAACCAATAAAAACTTATTGTCAGTAAAGTAAGCAGTTCAGGCTCTGAATGCACATAAGAAGCAGATCTGTTGAGGAAGAAAGCATTTTCACATAGTCACTTTTCTAACCATATCGTTTTAAAAACTATTTGTTTATATAGAAACTAAAATATGGTGTGATCTGCTGTTGCATGGATAGCCACCTCACTGTGGAAGTGCAAGTTGATTTCCTGTTTCCCGAGCAATAGTGATATTATGAAAGATACTGTACTGATACACAAAAATACAGAGTAAAACAAATGGGAAAGACAAAACTTACTTTTGAGCTTGTAAAAGGAGTTTTCAAACAATAGATAATGAAAGATTAAGTAAAATGAAATACTCTTTAAACATTTTTGAGACTATGGGTGAAATTCTGGCCCCGTTGAAGTTAATGGCTTCAGTGGTGCCAGGATTTTGCCTTGTAACTACATAGTTTTTATGGTGAAAGTGTTTCTTGTCTGATTCATTTTTACTGTTTAGATAAATACAGAATAACATTTTCTGGTGTTTTTCAGCCCACGTAGGGCCCAATCCTGCAAGATGCTGAGTTGTTGAGTAACTTAAACTCCTAAGTTAAGGGTTTTCAGCACCTTATATGAGGAATTTAGCATCCTGCAGGACTGAGCTCATAATTGGTGGACATGTATACATTTCCTTCCATGGATTGTGTTTACACTGGTTGATCCCTTTTTATTATTTTCTAAAATCTTCATAGTTACTCATAGCTTCCCTTTCTCTACCCTAACCTGCCCCACCCATTTCATTATTATACTGAGTTTTTATTTTTCAAATCTTGGCTCTGTTATCGGGTATCAGATTGCAGGCTGGGGGCATTGGGATCCCTGGAGATCTTAACAAAACCTCATAACTGTATATTTAAAGTCCATATTTTTCATTGTTTCTCAATAGTCACCTTATTTTTTCACTATATTATTCACTCAGTCTCAAGCTGTTAATAGTTCACTTTTGCATTATGAATTTTTATAGCTTTCTATTCCCCTTCTCTTTTTTCAACGTCCTATCTTTTGTTTAAAATAGGTAGAATAGGTTAGGTAATATTATTATTGCTACACCATATAGTAAATTTTAGGTGTCATACTGCAACTAAGAAGGTTTATAGTATACAAAGGGGAGCGGGTTACTGTAAGTGTAACTGAATAGGTGTAGTAGGGTTCATATATAATGTATACATCTGTGTGAGGGATAACTTTTTATTCATTATGAAATTTTCAAATGACTTGCAGATGTATTACTGCTGCAGCTGTTACAGATCTTATAATGGCATTAAGCTCTGACTCAGAGAGTAATTTTGAGCCAATGGATTCTGGCAGTGACTACAGTTGTGATATTCCCACTAAGAAAACCATTATCAGCAATAGGAATGAGAGGAGAGACTGGACAGTAGAAAAGCCTGGACCAAAGCACGGATTTTGAAACCTTTCTCTCTTTTAACTACCCCAATAATGTCCCACCACAATACTTTCCAGGGGAGTATCTGGAACTTATGTAGTCATTACATGTTTTCACCCACACGATATTTTCAGTTTCTAAATATCTTCTAACCAGATTATTTATACTAAATAAATGTTAAATAAATGGTAAAATATTATTGGTGAACTTTTTAAACCAAAAATGTACAGTTTTTATGGTTTCTGTAGCAGCTATAATTGGGCACCATTGGGCACCTGTGGTGTCTTGTGTACACTTTTATATTATAAAATTGTGGTACTTTGTGCCTCTGGAGACTGTATATAATAATCAATATATTTATTTGGTTGGCAGTGTGAACCATGCCATTGTTCTAAGGATTAACATATGTCCACCATAATACATAATTAATGTGACTTTTTGCATTTAATTTTCTAGTTTTTTTTAATTAAAGAAAGAAAATGTGGAGAATTGATTGAACTTTCAAATAGGCATACAGAGTACATTTATCTGAATGATATCACACTGAAATAGACAATAAGTGGGTTTGTTTCAATCTTCTGATATCAAAAATATATGGGAAATACAAGCATGCTCATTTTTGTGAGCAGACATTTTAATGTGCAAGGGGCAGCATGGCAAAAAGTGAATGAGTCTGACAGTGTTCAGTGGTATTGCTCATAAAGCAGGATATGTGAAACAGACCCTTGAGACAGAAAGCTGAATTGGACATGTGAAATCTTGACTGTGGATAACATCAGAAAGCACATATGAAGAGGGTATTTCATTGGTGTAACTTCTGATATTTCAGAATGTTTTATAGGGTGTGCCCGGTTACAGTTCTGAAAAGTTAATTTATGGTAGCTCAGAGGGCTCTTGTAGTCTATGTAAAGGCAATAAAGTCACATATAATAGTATTCCTGACACTCATTGAAAGTACTTCAGGTGATGACACCAATATTTGAATTCTGGACACAGCTCAGTGTGATATTTAAGTGTATAGTTAAGTATATTGAGATTTATAAAAGGCACACAATCAACATAAAAGTATGCTGTATTAAAATATCCTTATCACTGGTACTAACAACACTTTACTTTATTAAAAGAGAAGTTTTAAAATATTGTTTACTTTTTACTATTCCTGGAATTCTCAAATATTTTGATAGTATAGACCATATCTTAATGGAGATTTCTCATAATAAAACTCCTCATGCATTTTCAGTCACATAATATCACTCTGGGAACTACAGCAGTTGCTTGTATTGAGCAGTATTATCAGGAAAATATGTATGTATTTTAACTGCCTTAATGCAATGCATTGTGTCTTTTTTTAAAAGTTAATATTATTCTCTTCTTTTCCTCTTCCTTTCATTTTTCCCCTCCCATTTGTTCTGTTTCTCTCTGTTCATGCTTCTCTACTGTCTTGCCATCTTTTACATTTCTTTCACTGCACATGCTTGCTTGTTATGTAGACCTCCTGTTCCTCTGCATACATTGTCCCACAGCTTGATTCTCTTTTCTCCTGGACATTATCTCCAGCAGCTACCTGGTCTTTTGGACATACCACCCAGCTGCCTTGTTTTCTTTTCTTCTGCTCCCCTGGTCACTCCGCTCCCATTTTTTATTCTAGATGCTAAGTGTAACTCTTGGTTCCTCTCCTGTTCCATTTATACAGCAGAGGCGGGCTGGCTGGCTGGCTGGCTCCTTCACCTCATTCCCAGCTGCTTTTGGAAAGCCTCCCAGTTCTTCTATGCTATAAAAACCCTGGAGACCTGTAAAAGCAGCTGGAAATGAAGAGTAAAGACAGATCTCCATGGACCATAAGCAAGTGTTTTGTGGACCTTAGTTTGAGAACCTCTGATGTTTGTTTTCTTTTTGCTTTGCATTGCATTTCACTTGGGACCCAATCCGTCTCCCATTGAAGCCAACAGGAGTCTTTCCACTGACTTTAGTTTTGGGAGATAGATCTGGCCCATTTATTGGAAAGTGAAAGTAGACTGGTTTTATTTTTATTTCTAGTCAGTTTCATTTTCAGGTTCTCATGCACTGACTAGAACGGGTCAGCAACCTTTCAGAAGTGGTGTGCCGAGTCTTCATTTATTCACTCTAATTTAAGGTTTCGCGTGCCAGTAATACATTTTAACGTTTTTAGAAGGTCTCTTTCTATAAGTCTATAATATATAACTAAACTATTGTTGTATGTAAAGTAAATAAGGTTTTTAAAATGTTTAAGAAGCTTCATTTAAAATTAAATTAAAATGCAGAGCTCCCCGGACTGGTGGCCAGGACCCGGGCAGTGTGAGTGCCACTGAAAATCAGCTCGCGTGCCACCTTCGGCAAACGTACCATAAGTTGCCTACTCCTGGACTAGAACAATTTTGTTTGCATTTGAAACACTACAGGGTAACAGTTAAATAAAATGTTCTCATTTAATTTTTATATTTAAATCAAAAAAGTGTTTTGATACATATAAGGGCCCCCTTCCTTCTCTGCCCCCCCCTTTCAAAAAAAAAAAAAGATAAAATTTAGGTTTAAAATTTACTGTGTCTTTTCAAACAGTTTATATTTTGGAAGAAAATTTGCAATCGAATGACCAAATACCCACAATTCCTTGGCACCAATAAAAAAAACAGATAATTTCCCCTCAAACTCTGTCTATATAATTTATGATATCTGAAATGGAAAATAAATGTACTGAGTTATGAAATAATTTAGCTCCATTACCATTAAATTCCTGCAGCAAAGAGCGTTGCAGGTAGGAAGGCAATATAGCATTGTTTTGGGGTATTTTTGTAATACTATTCACTCTGCTGTATTTGTTGTGCTGGTACTATCAGCTAACTTTTCAGCCATTTGTTAAAACATTAAAATGGGAGTGAAAGGTGTCAAAGTATTGGAGAACATATAGAATGGAATATATGTATATATATATATATATATGCCTTTTATACTCAAGATAGCCTAACATTCTTTCCAAATAACGCATTCGATACCGGGTAATGCAATGACTCAACTGTATAAACAGATGGAATAACTATTATGCAGCCAGTGATTCAGCTAACATACAGCCCTGGAAATTAGAACTTGTTTTAATGAGAGAGGGAATGCCAAACGGGAGATAGGATTTATTCCTTTCTCTTTTTGGGAAATGTCTTGAGGTCTTTACTTTTTCTCTGAACAGAGATGGGTAAATGAAACCACTGTGTGATATCTCATCCAAAGAATTACATCTTGATCAGGGTGCAGAATTCCCTTTGAGCCGTACTGCACTGCAGTGCCAGCATTTGATATGAGCCCAAAGCCTGCTGTGGAACATGATCTCTTAACATTTTTGCCTAGAGGGAATGTTATCAACTGAGTTATACTGTATTCATGGACTTAATATCTACTTAGATTCAGTTAAATCATTAATATTAACTTAAATAGATTATTATTAGTATTAACATGAGTCCCACATCTATTGTACAATGAGTCCCACAAGTTTTTTTCACTACTGTTACTATGCCACGTAAAACTCTAGTAGACTATATGAATGTTCAGCATACATGGACAGACATACAAGGGCTGCTTTTCTGGATTCACTCCAAATAGCCATAGGACATCAAAATGGTTAACATAGATCTCTTATTATTTAACTGTTTTTTTCCCATTAGTAACAAAAGAGAGCAGCAGTTGAACCCTTCCTTTGTTAAAGCTCAGCACTTAAAGAAACTGACATCATTGTAATGGAAACCTGTGCGAAACACTATTATGCCAATGTTATGCCAACCTGATCATTGGAACTAAAGTTTTTATTCAGTATAATGTTATGCACATTAGTGATTTCCACATACACAGTAACCCATCCCAACACCACTTTAAAAACATAGCTTTTAATGCTTAAATATCAAAAAGCTTCAAAGTACATAATAAACTATTGTCAAATGAAATGTTTCCTTTTTTCTGTTTGAATATGTTAAGTACAAAACTTACATCAATATGATACTATGCATACAGTTTTAACAATCAGAACTTAGGAATTGCAAAAGTTAAGGATGTCACAGTAACCTTAACAGGTGTACTGTGTATATACAGGATCCTGTTTTGCCCTCAGATATAACTGTACAAGTCCTATTTCAGAAAATTGTAGTTGTATGTATATCTCTGAGAACAGAATTGGGCTTGTTATCTATTAAGGCTACCTTTAATAACTTGAGTCCTGAGCTTGCAAACACTTATGCAAATGCCTGACTTTACAGCCATGAGGAGTCTCATTAAAATCCTTAGGGTTGCTCATGGTGGTAAAATTAAGCATATGCATAAGTGTTTACAGGACTGGGGTTTAAGTTATTAAAGGTAGCCTTAATAGACAATAAGCCCAATTCTGTTCTCAGAACTACACATACAGTTTGTACTCAATATGTGCAGTATGAAAAAAAAGTTAAAATTAGTATGAGAACCTTGGTATTTAATTACTTATAACTGCAAGACTTTAGTATTGCCAGTCATTTTAAGCTTTTTGAAAATTGTAATTGCAAGCATTAAACACTGTGACAGCTAGGACAATATCCTAGG
Source organism: Malaclemys terrapin pileata (assembly GCF_027887155.1). Taxonomy (NCBI): domain Eukaryota; kingdom Metazoa; phylum Chordata; order Testudines; family Emydidae; genus Malaclemys; species Malaclemys terrapin. The sequence continues at coordinate 196,709,656 of NC_071505.1, forward strand.
CAAACCTTATTGAATTAAATTAAACCTTATCAAATTAAGTTTAAGTATTTTAACAGTTCATTAGATTAAAAATGCAAAAGTTTATGCACTCTTAAGGGACTGTATGTATTTCTGTGGGGGGAAGGGGATCACAGCCTTTCAGGAACTAAGAACAGTGGGAGTTCGGGGGTGGGGTGGGGGGACGTGATTGGGCAAATTAACTCATTTTGTAACACCTTCGGAGAGCTACCACCACCTGGAGAGAGACTTGCCTATACTCGTTCAAACTGAATTATCCAGGGAATTGTCCAACAAAGAAAAGATTTTTGGTTAAATAGCCTGAGCTAAAGTGACTCAAGTGCTTCATTCTGATCCAGCAAACGGACAGACCTCTGCTCCAAGTGGGGCCCCAATCCTTAGGGAAGGGTTGGAAAGTTTTTGGTCCACTGAGGCCCTTTTAGATATGGGAGCAAGTTCTGAGAGAAAACTGTTATGAACTGGAGGGATTTGAAGGACTAATCACCAGTCAGAGCCTTGTTGGGGCAGGGTGATCTCTGGTAAGCTTACTAGCATGAGTGTAGGTTCTTTTATTGTTTTTAATATGATTTGACTGTAGTGCTTTTAGCTTAAGAATAAAAGTGCTTGCTTAGAAAGAGCTGTGTGGTAACTTATAACTGTGGGTAATTACACTGTCTACTGTCTCTGAGCAGAGCAGCAAAGCAGGCCTGCCAAGGCAGTCTATCTTTTCGGGTTAACACAGTGGAGGCAGGCAACTGTTCAGCCTGGAAATACCCCAGTCAGAAGGGAGAGAGACATAGGTCTCTACCCAAGAGAACTGGCAACTGCGGAGCCTGGAGCTAAGAGCCTAGAATGGGTTCCCTTGCTGGACCAAGGAGGGGGAATACAGGTGCAGTTGCCCTGAACTGTGACAACCATTTTATTCAAAAAAGTTTTTGTATTCACTTTGTATGTTTTCTAAGTCAAAAAAGGAGATTTGCACATCAATATCACCATTGGTTTATATTATGTACTCTCACAGCTATGAAACTCTACAGAGTGCAAGAGCACTACACCCACCCCCCTCATTGTGGCTCTCCTCTACCCTTTGTTGTATCATTCCCCCTGTCCTGGACTCTTTGTGGTGCTGGGCAGGGGGAGCACATGACTGTTTGGCAGCTAGGTGTGGAGAGAGAAAAGAATGCATATTCTTTCCTCTAATTCATTTTCTACATTTTTCTTTTTCCTTGTTTTCTCCTTTCACTGTTGCCAACCCTTGAAATTTTAATGCAAGTCTCTTGATATTTTGTTGGTTTTCTTAAAGCTTTATCTTGTGGAGTCAGCTTTCATTTTAAAAAGAGGAAGTTTCTAACCCCACTGGTTGCAGAGTAAAGCCTGCCGTGAACCCTAAAGGCTCAAAAGCCAGAAGGCAAATAAAAAATACAAAATGTATTATTATTATTATTAAAATCTCATGATTTTTCAGACAATATTATGAGTGTTGTCACCTGATTTTTGAAAACTTGGGGTTGGCAATACTCACTTCCCCCCTTACTGTCTCTGCCAGACTTATTCTTTATCACATTCAAAGTCTCTAACTCCACATGGATCTGAATGTACAGAGAAGTGGCAAGAGAGGGAGCTCACTTGGGGTATTGTCTACACTACACCACACTGGCACAGCAACGGTGCTGTAATGTAGACACTTCCTACACTAGAAGAAGGGGTCTTTCCTTGATGTAGTTCATCCACGTCTCCGAGAGGCGGTAACTAGGTCAATGGAAGAATTTTTCCGTTGACCTAGCTGCATCTACAGTGGGGGTTAGGTCGACCTATGTTGCACAGGATATGAAGTTTTTCACAGCCCTGAGCAATGTAGTTAGGGCTACCTAAGTTTTTGGTGTAGACCAGGCCTTGTAGGCCTCCTCAGGCAAGAAGGCGGCTAAAATGACAATATGTGACTGGCTAGGTGGTGATGGTAGGTGTAGCGTGACCAGATTCCAGAGAGAAAAACTGCAGGTGGGGACAGAGCAGGGTTTTGATAGACGGGGAGAAGTGGGGTCATGCTTAGGGGATATGGGACAGGCCTGTGTATTGCATAGACACTCAGCTAGCCTGCTTCCAATTTCACCAGCTCAGCTGGCCAAGGCTTGTCCCTTGGCCTGGGTTTGCAGAAGGCTATGGCAAACAGAGTGCAGCAGTGCCCATTTGTGTAACACCAACAGGCTCTGCCATTCCCAGGCTGCTGCTCCCCCTCGCCCCCTGCCTTTATTTTATTTGCATCCCTGACTGTGGGCAGCGAGGCCCTGGGGATGGGCTGGCTACGTGGGGGGCAAGCACAGGGCCTTGCACGGCGAGGGGGGGGGAGGGGACAGGGGAGCGACTGGGACACAAGCCACACACACAAGGGGGCCTGGGGGCATCACACCTGCCAGGGCCTGGAGGGAGGGGCGCCCTGGCAGCAGAGGCATTTGAGAGCCTGGGGGCAGCAAAGTGGGGGCGCTAAATGCTAGGCCTCCCTCGCCAGCTCAGGGCAGAACCATAGGGGACAACAGCTGTAGCAGGCCCTGATGCAGATGCCTCAGAAGTCGGCTCCCCCGCCCCCGCCACTCCCCGCGTCACTTGGTATCTCCGTCCCCCCGCCCTTGGGAGTTGGTTTCACCTCCCTCTAACCCCGACAACACAGAAGAGGCGGGGCAGAGACCGCACTCGCCCCGCCCCCTCATGAGTATTCATTACGGACGTGTGGCGGCACGTCGGCGTGAGGAGGAGCCGTGCGGCCCGCCCAGCCCACTCGCTCCGGCGAGCGTAGTGGTGGGCGTGCCCTGCGCCGGCGCTCGCCCCGCCCCCTTGGTGAATATTGATGAGGCGTGATGCGCAGCGTGCTGTCGTATAGTGTGGCGCCGACGGCGATTGGCCGGGTGCATGTGTGCGCGGTGACGCGTGTCGCGGCGGTGCGGGTCCCGATTGCTGCAGCCGCTTGTCAGTGTGACGAAGATTGGCACCCAGGTAAGCGCTGTCACTCAAACCCGCTCCCAGCCATCCATCCATCACGGCGCGCCCGCCGCCGCTGGGCGGCCGGGCCCAGACACACAAGCAGACCGGGGATGGCGGGGGGAGCGAGAGCCCGCCACACGGAGCAGCGGGGAGGGGGGCACCCGCGCTATATCCAACCCGGGAGGGGGGTGGATAGGGGCGGCGGCGGCGGACAGGCGCGGGGAGGGGAGGGGGGAGCGAGGAAATTTCTGGAACAGCCGCCGACTAACCGTTGCCTTTGTGGGAGCGCGAGGGAGGCGGCGCGCTCGCGCGCGCGCCGAGGAGGAGGAGGGGGGCGGCGCGAGGGAAGGGGACGGGGAACAGCTGTTTGTGCCGCGAGGGCGGCGGGAGGGGGGACATTTAAAGGGCCTTTGCGAAGATTCCGATGGCGCGGGGGTCGGACCGGGGGAGCTGCTGCCGCCGCCGGGCTTTTGGGCGGGGGCACTGCTCTCCCCCTTCCCCCCTGCAGGCTGGGAGGTGGGGCGGTCGCTGCCGCTGTGGCCTAGCCTGGCCCGCGGCAGTCCCTGGGCGAGAGAAAAGAGCAGCTGCCTGCGTCTCTGCTCGCCGCCTGCCGCGGGCACCGCCATGCTGCTGCCGGGCACCGTCTGCCGATAGCCCAGGTTATTGTTGGGCGCTGAGAGTTTGAGTTACAGTTTTTCAAGCCGGAAGAGCCCAGGAGATCATCTAGTCTGTGGCCCAGGCCGCCATCAGCACCACTGTACAGGCTAGAAAAGCTGGCCTGGGTTCCTGCCCCAAGGAGCCTACAGTCTAAACCCGTGAGCCTGACACCAATAGACCTGGCTTGCACGAGTGGGTTATTAGGCCCCCACATAAACAACAAAGATACCCACTGTATCGTTCACAGTCCTTCTCAAATCCCATCTTGAATTCCACTTTTTCCTTGACACCCACAAGAAATCAGCCAGTTAATGAATAGTGGTCTGGCAGCATGATGCCTTTGAAATGACTCAGAAATTACAAGTTGTGCTCATAGCTAGGCTAGGCAGTGGCTGGTCTTATTAGCTCTATGCTAAACTGACCTGCTACGTTATAGTTGTTGCAGCTTGTTTCAGTTTATATTATAAGCAATTTGAAGAATGGAGCATGACTTCCTACATGTTTGCACAGCACCTAGAACAATTTGGCCCCAAAACTTGTCTGGGGCCTTTGGCCACTATTGTACTACATATACATAGTAATAATATCGGTACCCCATTTTATCTATCCTGAAATATTTCCTCAATTAGCCACACATCCGGAGTCTGTGGAAATGTGTGTCCTATGTACCAGTAGATATCACCCAGAGCTCACCAATTAAAACTTCACTGGTTAACATTTATACTATGTGTTTCTCTGCATGTCATGCTTTATTTATATTTTTTAAGGTGGTTTTTCATCTGTACAATGGTGTCCCAGCAGCTAATATTTCCAGCACTCTTGGAGATGCAATTGCTGTTTTTGGATTTGTATGCATCTTTCAATTAATGTCCTCTTTTTGTCCCAGTCATCTACAGAAATGTAGCTGATGTGTGGTTTCAGGGGGGAAAGTGAGGTTTCAGGTTTATTTTGATAGCCTTATGAATTAGGAATGTTGTGCTACATAATAAAATATTTTATCCACATAGAGCAATCCAGGCAAAACTTATTTTTTAATTTTTTCCCCTTGTTCCTACTTGGACTCTGCTGTCTGTTCCTTTAAATATCTTATTGGAGTAGAGAGTATGAAACACATTTTGGCTTAGTTTGTAGACTTCTTTGGAGAACTTGGGAATCACAGAGGGTTTTTTGAAGATCAATTTACTTTATTATAAAAGGCTCATATAATTTAAAATGTCCTATTTAAAACTTTATTTATTTTTTTAAAAAGCTTTCTTGTACACAGTTATCGCTGCTTGCTTATTCTAAAGTCCATGATCTTGCTCTCATTTCAAATGTTTAGTCTATACTCAGTTTTTGTACTGGGTATACCTAATTCAGTTAGGGGTTTTGTTTTGTTTTAACTTGAAGGAGTTATATTAGTTGGACCCCTAGTTATACGGGATTGGAAATAAACAATACCTATATGAGAATAGCTATATTAATATAAAGCACCTTTGTACTGGCATAACTGGGTCCACATAGGGGTGTTGTACCTCTTTAACTATACATGTATAGTCAAAGTGTTACAATTTGTGTTTGTGTGTATACAAGCCCTAAAATGTATTTCAAGAATGTTAATTGTGTATACAGGATACTTTAATCTCTCAGATTATATTGCAGGCCAGAAAACTAATGACTGCTGGAGCATCAGAAATTTCCTGATCCAAACCCACAATCTCCAGGGTAGCAGATAATAAAAATATATTGTGGACACATTTTCTTAATACCTCTGCCAAAAATTGCAAAAAATGTGTATATTTATAAATTAGTAAGTACAAAAAGTTATAATGAACTGTCTTAAATTATTGAAAATATCTGAGAAATGAGACAAATAACAAATCACATTTATTTGGTGATACAGAACAGTGTGTCTTTTGAGTTTTTGTTTTTACTATAGCTTAGTATTTAATGCTTCTTTATTTTTTGTTACAATGAGAATAATTTCAATGCTCAGTTTGTGTTCCAAACATACCTTCAGTTTAGTCTGTCACCAGGAATACTTTCAGTTTTAGATAGTCCTCTGCCCTGATTTATAATAAAGGACACAAATGTCAACGTCAAAATGTAAACTTTATGGCAAGTTCTTAATTTAGTAAATCACTTAAGGACATACTTTAAGCATGTGAATAGTTTCATTGGCTTCACTGGCAGTGTGGTGTAGAGGATATAGCACTAGAGTGGAACTCAGGAGAGCTGCAGTTCTATTTCCGGTTCTGTTACTGACCTGTTGAGTGACCTTGGGCAAGCCACTTCACCTGTTTCTCCATTTGTAAAGTGGGGTTAATTATACCTGCCGCCTTTCATCTGTGAAATAGATATTTATTTATTACTCACTTGCTTTAAGTGCTCTGCTGAACTAGAACAGTATTTAGTTACCATTTGCTGTATGCTTTATGGAAGTTTAAGAACTCTATGTGGTGTGTTACAATGGAAATTGTGATACACACTTGGAAAGTCCAGTTTGGCATACAGGTTGTTGGCTTGCATTCATTTTCTTTATAGTAAAAGGCTTAACTTTTAGATTTTTGTTGTTTTTATTATTGTCCATGTCAAATATAGTTATAGAGGCCTGGGTACTTCTTTGAGGCATTCGTTATTTGTGATCTCACACTTCACGATAATAGAAGTGATTCCAATGTCCTAAGCATGGAACATTGGTAGCCCAGAATGAAAGTGGGGGAGGGGAGAAAATACAAGGCAACCTTCATCTGACCATGTCAAATTTTAGCTAAGTAAGCCTCAAAACAATCCGGCGCGGTAAGTAAATAGTAATAACTTAGTTTCTTCCTCTGTACAATGGTGATACTGAGGCTACGTCTATACTAGAGACCTTACAGCAGCACAGCTGTATCGATGCAGCTGCGTCGGTATAAGGTCTCCCATGTAGCTGCTTTATGCTGACAGGAGAGAGTTCTTCTGTTGGCATAATTAAATCATCGTACCAGTAGCTATGTCAGCAGGAGAGCATCTCCTGCCGACATAGTGCTGTGCACACTGGTGCTTCTGTCGGGGTAACTTATGTTGGTTGGGATGTGTTTTTGTTTTTTTTTCCCCACATCCCTGACTGACAAAAGTGCTAATGAAGACCTAACTTGAGGTAAGTGACATGTCCAAGGTCGCCCTGTGTTAGAACTGGAAATAAAACCTACATCTTCTGCTTTGCATACATGTGTTCTTCCTCCTTGCATCTACAGAACAATTTTGTGGACGACTTGTTTGATATGATAAATATGTGATCTAGGATAGAATAGTTGTTGGTTATTCTAAGTATTTCAGTTCCAAGTGGCAAAGTACAATCAAAAATCTAATTTAAATATCCCTGGACTTCGCTGGGTATCGTATGGGAAGGAGGGAGAGAAGGGTTTTCAAGTTGAGAGTTTAGCTAGGTCTCAGATTGTTGTTTCTTGTTCTGTTACAATCTGTGTGTCAGATCTGTGTTATAATAGAAAGAGTATGTCAACAACTTAGTATTAGTACATAATTTAAAGCAGTGATACTCAGACCTCAGTGGTTCAGGAGCCAAAGTAGCGATCAACATTACTCACAGAGCTACAGTAGTGTGAATTCATTGTTTCATTTTCTATACATATAGAATTATTTTCCCAGCAAAATGACTGACCAGGTATTATTATTTTATCAACTACAATTGTTTAATAAGCTAGTAAAAGGATTCTGATTGGTTAATAATTAAATCATGTTGTTTTAATATCATGGGATGCAAAGAGCCTCAGGAGACGCATTAAGAAGCCACTTGTGGCTCCCGAGCCTTAATCTCAGTATCACTGATTTAAAGAGTGAATTTTCTGAACAATTTATAAAAAACCCAACTCTTAAAATTGAATGGTGTGCATCAGCAGTAATAAGCCGTGTTTAAATTAATGTATTATTTTGTGCTGCTGTATTAAAAACAAAAAACCCTTGCTATTCCTCATTTGTCTCTTACTGGTGAAGCTTTTAGTAAAGACTCAACTGATAACTGAGTAAAATACTTTATCAAAAATATGTAATAGTTGGGTCTACATTCCAGGCTTTGTAAAGCAGATCTTGACAACTGGGGATAGAATTACCAGTTTAAGAAATAGTCATATACTGTCCTTAGAGTGGCATTCTCTGTCTGGTGGAACTCCCCATCTTCTGCAGTTCCTATTGCTGATAATAAAAGGGATATGGTGATTTACTTCTAGTGGAATAAAATAAAAACGAATTACACTGCCAGCAGATTAAACCTGTATTTATGGGCTTTCAGGATAATTTCTCTGCCCTTTTTGAGGATATAGTGAGTTTTGGGGGTAGTCACAGTGGGCTAGGCCCTCTCCGCTTACTTACTTTAGAGTTAAAAACAATGGACTAAAGAGTAGGGAAAACAGTAATACAGGCTTAGTTTTTGTTCTCTCAAATATATGTCCTGTATAAGAAACATGTGGGATTCTAAAACAGGAGTTGGAACTTAAGTACATAATATGTGTGTGTATAGAATATAGAGGAGTGAGAGGTGTGTGGGTGCATGTATGTATGCACTGCTCATGCTGTACCTGTTTAGCTAAAGAACTTATGTTTCCAGATCAGTCAGTTCATAACCACTAAATTCATATACACCTCTACCCTGATATAACGCGACCCAATATAACACGAATTCGGATAGAACGCAGTAAAGCAGCGCTCCTGGGGGGTGGGGCTCGCACGCCGGTGGATCAAAGCAAATTTGATAAAACACGGTTTCACCTATAACATGGTAAGATTTTTTGTCTCCAAGGACAGCGTTATATCGAGGTAGAGGTGTATATTCTAAGTGATGAAGGTAGCAATGCCTATAGTAAGATTGCCTGACACTCTCCGTTATAAAATCCTGTTTTCAGTTGCTTTTAACTTCGGCAAACTTAAACCATTTGGGCTGTCTTAAACTGAATTATTTTGGAAAGTTTCAGCTAAAAGAGTTCAAAGATTTCTGAGAATGAGGTTAGGGAAAAATACATTTTGCCAATTAAACAAAATCTTACAGCCTTTGTTTTGAGGGACATGGATACAGAGACTTGAAATTTGATAGGGTGATTGCATTTGTGCCAGGATTATATTTTTGGCTGCCCTTGTGAAAACTAGCTCAAATTTATTTGAGTTATAAGCCTCTGGAAAACGTTTACATGTGATTAGCAGTTTGTTAGAGTTTGGCAGCTAAATTCCATGAAGATTCCATCTGCACTGAGCATGCAGCATCCCAGGGCTATAGGGGCTGAGCAGGACCTTCCCTGTAATTGCTTCTCCCAGTTACTAAGGGCTGGTCTACACTGTGTGTGTGTGTGTGTGTGTGTAAGATACATTGACTTCAGCTATGCTATTCCCATAGCTGAAGTTGCGTATCTTATTTCGACTTACCTCGGGTCCTCACGGCCCAGGATCGACGGCCGCGGCTCCCCCGTCGACTCCGCTACCGCCGCTCGCCCTGGTGGAGTTCCAGAATCGACGGGAGCGCGTTCGGGGATAGATATATCGCGTCTAGACGAGACGCGATATATTGATCCCCGATAGATCGATTACCGGCGGGTAGTCTAGACGTACCCCAATACTACTGTGGTGCCAGGCACAGGAACTGAGTGTCTCTCCTGTCAGTGCTCCTCCTACTGGTGCTCAGACTGCAAGAAGAGCAAGGAGGAAGCAGACTGAGTGAAATGCAGAAGGGTTGGTAATGAGGATAAGAACCTGGTGTGGAAGGGGAACAGGAGTCAGGAGAGGGCAACAGGGGCAAGATTCAATAGGACAAAAGAGGGGGAAAGGAATGAGGGGGTTAGGAACTAATGGGAACAGAGGGAATAAGGGAGCGGGACAGGAGTTGGGTGTGGAGGCATCGGGAGGGATGGGCCAAGAGATGTGAATGGGAGCAGAAGGGGATAGGGAGAGGCTAGGGGGAACAAGAGCAGAAGATGCTCTAACCATTACGGCACATTGGAATTAAACCCATTATTCTTAATTCAACATTCCTTTGCTAGCTACAAAATAGTTGTGAAAGCCACTGCCAGAATTTGTCTCATCTCCCTCTAGTAGCAGGTCCACATAGTTTTCTACTGCTGCTGGTTACTCCATTATCTCGTGGCAGAGGACTTTGCTGTGGATGTAACCATCCCAAACCTACTGGACTCCTGACTTATTCAGTGCACACAAGGACTGTGCTCTAGAGAAGCATCTGGGTTTTGTAGTGAATGAGGCTATGGTATTTAGGACCCTTGCTTCATTTGTTGCAGAAGTTGGAAGGTGTGCTGTGAATAAGGCAGGGGACTGCAGGACGAGCAAATGGTGGTTTTGTGGTTAAGACAATTGAATGCTTCACTAGAGAATTGGATTCTATCCCTGCCTCTGGAACGTAGTTCCTCTGTGATTCTGGAAGTTACTAAACCCAACATTTTCACAGTTAGATGCTTATTGGGTATGCTTTGTTTTCTGGGTGCCCAACAAGAGACATCTTGGGCCAAATTTGCAGAAGTGTGAAGCGCTCATGATTACAAGTGATGTCAATGGTAGCTCCAGTCTGTCTACTCATTGCTATAAAATACTAAGTACTTTGAAAAACCAGGTCTTGGGCTTCTCAAGTTGAGCACCCAGAATTAGTAGACACTTCTGACATTTTTGTCATTGGTCTCTGTCCCTTAGTTCAGCATGTCTAAAATGAGGATAATATCGAATCTCACTGGGATATTGTGAAGATAAATTCATTAACATTTGTAAAGAACTAAGGTATTACATTGAGAGCACCACAGAAAAACCTTTAAGAAATTAATAATTCTTTATTCTGTTCTGCTTTGGCTGAAGTGCAGTAGATAGTGTATGGGCCACACTGAATTATGAAGCTAAAATAAAATATTGAATAACTACCCATTCAGAAAGCACCATATGTTAGTCCCATATGAACCTAATTTGGCTAATTGGAGGCCAAGTGAAGCTGCTAAAGCCAGTGGGAATAGGGGACTGTGATGAGCAGGAGGTCACAAGCTTTCTAAGGTTCATGGCGTAAGGAAGCGGGCATGAGCAGGTGAGGGAAAATTCATTTACCAGGAAATCCTAAATGGGTCCTGGAGATTAGTGAGGCACCTATGGCTGAGATCCCCTTCATGGGGCCTTGAGATCAAAAGGAGGGATAAGGAGATTTTTCCTCCCCCTACTCCACTTCTGAACTTCAGGTCTCCTTCCAGTCCACTCTATTCCTTACCACCATTCCTGCAGAATTTAGGAGGACAGCCCAAGTCCTGTGTACAGTAGGAAGCTGAGAGGAAGGGAACTGTTGTGTTCTGTAGGAGAGGATCCCTGATTCTGAGTACCCTTGTAGAGTTACAGGACTTCTCTTCACCAGATGGGCGTGGGGACACTGGTTATTTGGAGACTTTGTAGCCAGCAGCCCCAGCTAGCATTCACTCCAGACCTCCAGGAGACTTTCCAATCTTTGGACCCCCTTCAGTTTATAGGAAAAAGGAGCCTACCTCCAGCTAGTCTAAGGTTTCTTTTTAAAAAAAACAGAACCTTTAAGGTGAAATGAAGATTGCAGGCATATATATTTGGGTTAAGTGAATGTTACCTCAAGAATGCTAGTGTAAAAACAAAAAAAGGAAATGCAGAGTTAGTTTGCACTTCTTAAATGAGGCATCCTAACTTGTTTAATTCTGCCTTCATAGTGATGCACTTAGAAAATTAAAAACTTGTGCTTCCTTATCCATCCATACTAAAGTTTAATTTTAACAGTGACCATAAAAACAAGAAGAAGAACAGGAGTACTTGTGGCACCTTAGAGACTAACAAATTTATTAGAGCATAAGCTTTCGTGGACTACAGCCCACTTCTTCGGATGCATATAGAATGGAACATATAATGAGGAGATATATATACACACATACAGAGAGCATAAACAGGTGGGAGTTGTCTTACCAACTCTGAGAGGCCAATTAATTAAGAGAAAAAAACCTTTTGAAGTGATAATCAAGCTAGCCGAGTACAGACAGTGTGATAAGAAGTGTGAGAGTACTTATAAGGTGTGTATATATATCTCCTCATTATATGTTCCATTCTATATGCATCCGAAGAAGTGGGCTGTAGTCCACGAAAGCTTATGCTCTAATAAATTTGTTAGTCTCTAAGGTGCCACAAGTACTCCTGTTCTTCTTTTTGTGGATACAGACTAACACGGCTGTTACTCTGAAACTTGTCATAAAAACAAGGTTCATTTAATCATACAATGGTTGTGCCACTTCGCAACATTGTTAGTCATAAGTAGCACATATAAAATAATTTTACAAATTCCTGGTTTGACAAACTGTATATTGAAGGCAGTCTTTACTCACTCATCATTAAGGACCTAATCCCGTCAAATGCTGAGGGCACATAACATTTCATGTGAAATGCACAGTTCCTTATAGGCTCAGTCTCTATAGTGACACTTGGCCACATGCCATCAGACACAAAATGATCCATATGCAGATTTAGCATGCCCAGATTATTACATTAGATTACTTACAAGAAAAAAGCAAAGATTAATGTAGTAACAAAGTAACAGTGAAGATGTCTCTATGAAACATAAATCCAGTGTTATGTAATGCATATCTTTAACACTCCACATGCAAAGAAATGATGAAAATAAGCTTTTGTCTCCTCATGGGCAGAGTTTGGGTGCCTTGTTCGAGAAACTTAACATTTCCAACATTGATTTCCAACTTAACATTCTTGAAAGATAAGATGCACTCAAACCTTAACTTTGCCTTACACTCTTTTTCATGTCTGTGTGGGGTAGTGGCTTGATTGGATCCCAAAGCAGTCAAGGGAAAAGTTATATAAAATCAAATTTTCCTCATACTGTAATGGAAAATCATACCAGTGACTTTCTTAGGGCTTGTCTACATGAGGCAATTGACTAGAATATTCTGCTATAGTGGAACAGTTATTTCGCTATAGCTAATTATTCTGCTATAGCTATGCTATTATAACTCCCCTGTGTGGGCATGCTATTATGGAATAACAGTGACACTGTGGAATAGAATGGCCATGCTGCAAAGTCACTCCAGCATAGCTATAGTGGAATCGTTATTCCGCTCTAGATATGCTAGTCAATTTCCCTATGTAGACAAGCTCTTTTTGCAAGCTGATGCTTTGGGAATCCTAAAGACACATATCAATATCCTTCAAACAAACAAAGATTACAATATTTTTAGCTATCCTGTAAACAACAAACAGCCACTTCCCGGCTCTTTGAGCTCTGGTCACGTGTAGTATATGCTCAGTAGTGTTTAGGTAAGTCAGAGACAAGTAATCACTGCAACTGCAGTGGAATGAGTGAGTCCCTGTGACACAGTACACTCTTGTACACTATGTTGCTGTATTATTGCATTAGTAAATTCATTGATTTAAACAATATCTTTAATGTATGCATTTGTTAAGGTGTGCACAGGTCTTCGTGTTTTTAATAGATGAAGTAGGCATTGAGAGAATGAGTGTGCAATGTCAATTCTTCAATTAAGATGCTAGGATATTGTGTGCTTTCTTTTATAGAATTGGGCCTCGGCTCAGGTTACCTTGTTTTGGTTTTTAGCACAAAACCTCAGTGGTGCTTTGCCTTTTTCAAGTGACAAAAGCAAACTGCCTTTGATTTTGACTTCCTAACCTATAGCGATATGCAGTATTTTACACTTGCCAAGTTACTGTACTCTCTCTGACCATATCAAGCTAAAATAGTCTCCATTTTGGCTTTCATTGGTTCCGTGGCCATTGTGATCATCTAGTCTGACAGCCTGTATAGTATGCGCCTTAGAACTGAGGCCTCCTCCTCCCCCACAACATGCTGTAAAAACTCCACTGCCCACCACTGTCACAGCAACTGTTTTTCTGCATATAAAAATCAGGGCCAGCATTAGGGGGTAGCAAGCAGGGGCCCCACAAAGCTAAATTGCTCAGGCTAAGGCTTGAACTGTGTGTGGCGAGGTTCAGGGCCCTAGGCTTCAGCCCCGCACAATGGGGCTTCGGCTTTCTGCTCTGGGCCCCAGAGAGTCTAACATTGACCCTGCTTGGCAGACCTCCTGAAATCTGCTCAGAGCCCCCCAAGGGGCCTCAGACCCCTGGCTGAGAACTGCTGTCATAGAGCACAGCTTTTAGAGAAAATCTAATCTTGTTTTAAAAATTGCCAGTGATAAAGGAGCCACCATGACACTTGTAAATTGTTCCAATGGTAAATTACTGTCACTGTTTTTAAAAAAAATGGTCTTATTTCCAGTCTGAATTTGTCTAGCTTCAACTTCTGGCTATTGGATTGTGTTATACTTTTCCCAACTAGATTGAAGAACCCATTATCACATATTTGTTCCCCTTATAGGTACTTACAGACTAATCAAGTCACCCCTTAACCTTCTCTTTGTTAAGCAAAATAGATTGAGCTCCTTGAGTCTATCACTATACCACATACGGTATTTTCTAATCCTTTAATAATTCTCATGGTTCTCTGAACCCTTTCCAGTTTATCAACATCCTTTTTGAATTGTGGACACCAGAACTGGATACAATATTCCAGCAGCAGTCTCATCAGTGCCATATATGAGGTAAAATAACCTCTCTACTTATGCTCAAGATTCCCCTGTTCATGCAGCTGAGGATCGCATTAATCCTTTTGGCCACAGTATCTCACTGGAAGCTCATGTTATGGTGATTATCCACCAGGATCCCCAGTTCTTTTTCAGAGTTGCTGCTTCCCAGGATAGAATCCCCCGCCTGTAAGTATGGCCTACATTCTTTGTTCCTAGTTGTATACATTTATATTTAACTGTATTAAAATGCACATTGTTTGCTTGCGCCCAGTTTACCAAGGGATCCAGATCACTCTGTATCAGTGACCTGTCCTCTTCATTATTTATCACTCCTCTAATTTTTGTGTCATCTACAAACTTAATCAGTGGTGATTTTATTTTCTTCCAGATCACTGATAAAAGTGTTAAATAGCATAGGGCTAAAAAACAATCCCTGCAGGACCCCATGAGAAATACACCTACTTGTGACCTATCAGCTAGCCAGCTTTTAATCCATTTAATGTGTGCCATGTTAATTTTATGTCCTTCTAGTTTCTTAATCAAAATGTCATGTAATACCAAGACAAATGCATTACAGAATTCTAAGTACATGACTTCAACACACCTTTATCAACCAAACTCGTAGTATCATCAAAAAAAATACCACGTTAGTTTGACAGGATCTATTTTCCATAAATCCATGTTGATTTACATTGATTACCCTTCTTTAATTCTTTATTAATCAAGACCCATATCGGCTGATCCATTATCTTGCCCTGGAGCAATGTCCGGCTGAGAGGTCTATAATTACATGGGTAATCCTGTTTACTATTTTAAAATATTGGAACAACATTAGCTTTCTTCCAGTATTCTGGAACTTCTTCAGTGTTCCAATACTTATTGAAAATCAACATTAACGGTCCAGTGAGCTCCTCAGCCAGTTCTTTTAAAACTCTTGGATACAAGTTATGTGGGTCTGCTGATTTAAGTGTCCAACTTCAGTAGCTGCTGTTTAACATCCTCGTGAGATTCTAGTGGAATGGAAAGAATGTTATGATATAACTACCTCATCTTTTTTCCCCTATATACAGAACATAAATATATATTGAACACCTCTGCCTTTTGTGCATTACTACTGATAAACCTACCATTTTCATCTAGTAATGGGCCAATACTATTGTTAGGATTCTTGTTGTTGCTAATATACTTTAAAAACTCCATACTATCCTTAACTCTTCCGGTCATAGATATCTTCTTGTATCCCTTTGCTTTCCTTATCAATATTATACCATTCCTAGCTTCTGATTTATATTAACTACTATCAACTTCTTCTTTTTTCCATTTTTATATAATATATATGTGTGTGTGCATTCACTTCCTCTACCAGGTAGATTTAAAAAAAAAAAAAACTAATATGGTATTCTTCCTCAGTTGTGAGATTTTGGGCATTTAGTATGGTGTTCTAAATGATTTCCAATTATCATTCACATTTCTCTGATTAAATTCCTCCTCCCACCTGACTTGGCTATAAGTGTGTTAAATTTTGTGAAATTGGCCCTTTTAAAGTACCATGTGTGTATATATATTACTGGTCTGGACTTTACATATTTAGTGTGCAAACAGAATAATCAAGTCATGATCACTTGTATCTTAGCTACCATTAATTTTTAGTTCTGTGACCAGCTCCTTTTTATATGTTAAGATGAGGTCTTATATAGTTTCCCCCATGTTGGATGCAACACTTCTTGAATTAGGAAATTGTCATCTATACTGTTTAGAAATCCAAGGATATCTTATTGCTGGCAGCATGAGACATCCAGAATATGTCACTCAAATGGAAGTCCTCCATGATCATGTAGCATTTCCCCCTATATATTATAGGTAAGTGTGTAAGGAGCTGGTCATCCTGTTCCCTAGTGTGTTTTGCTGGTCTGTAGTAGACACCAACTAATACCCCATCTTGTGCTTTATTTGTTAGGACATTGATCCATAAATATTCAGGATCATTTTATTCTAAGTTGTCAGTGATTCAGAAACAGGTAATGTTATTTTTGACATAGAGTGCCACTCCCTCTCCCCTTTTGCCCACTTTATCCTTTTTAAATAGGGTGTAACCATTGATTTTAACATTCTAATTGCCACCAGATTTCAGTAATAACAACCAGACTGAATTTATACTTAAAAAAAATGAGCAATTCCTTTTATTACCAGGGTCCTAGCATTGGTGTTTAGGCAATTAAAGAATTTCTTCTCTTTGTCCTTTGGTTCCTTTAATTTTCTTCTCAACAGCTAAATCTGTTCTATATGAGTGCTCATACCTTCCCTCTTTTTACCCTCTTTAAATCTTGCCCTATTTCTAGGACTACACAAGGAATAAAATTAGTTTTAAAAAACCTCAGCAATATTAGACTCAAACCTCAAAGGCTTCACACTGTCCCAACCTGTGGAGGCCCCATGATTTCCTGTGGCACTCCAGTCTCCTCTCCCCCCCCCCCCCCCCACTCCCTTTATCTCCAAAAAGATCCTTAAGAGGACAGCACATGCAAACCTCCTCCAACCCTCCCTCCATCATTTTCTCAACTGATGTCTTCTGGAGGAAAACATAGTGGTCTGCTAATGCCTCAAGTATCTTCATGGGGAGGACTGCATAACGACAACCCCATGTGATTCCCTCTCATCCAGACTAACACAATTTCCTCCCACAGCATCCTTTCCCATCCAGTCTCCACACTTCAGTAGCACTCTTCCACCTAGGTCCTGTCCTCCTTAAGCACCTTTCTCTGCTTACACTTGGTGTCTTACATGAGGGAGGGTCAAGGGACTGTTTTTAATTCCTAGAGGAGCAGTGTTAACCCTCCCCCATAGAAAGAACAGGAGTACTTGTGGCACCTTAGAGACTAACAAATTTATGGAGTAACTGTATGGAGTGGAAATCCATCAACCTCATGAAAATTTGTTAGTCTCTAAGGTGCCACAAGTACTCCTGTTCTTTTTGCGGATACAGACTAACACGGCTGCTACTCTGAAACCTCCCCCATAGAGTAGAATACAATCCCTAGCCCACAACAATACATATAACATGTACCGATAACATTCATAAAGCTAATGTGTTGTACTTAAAGTACTGCACAGGATCTTTTCAGGGGGAAAAAGGCAAAACGCCACATTTATTAGTAATACGTATATTAATTAACATTGTATCATATGCATAGGAGATATAGAGAGAGAGAGTACACTCACACACACACAAGCACACTCCGTCTTGTTGTTGTTACCAGTTAGTTGCTCCCCTTAACTACACTGGCCAGGTGAGTTAGATGGGGGAGGGGGTGGAGCCGGGCTTCTGCCTATCCGGATCGATGCTCCCATGTTGTCAAGACGAGACCCGGGATCCTCTGCAAGACACCTCACTTTTATAGCATCTTCCCTCTCATGCAAATCTATACCAGATTCAAAATCTGTGTCAGTGTCCATTGGTCCTTTGTGCTTCTTTCTTCTGGGTGTTGTCCCAATGCTGCAAAGAGGGTGTTTCCAAAAGAAGGTGGTTGCTTCTAACCCCTGAGGCTGTCAATATGTCTGCTTGTCTGGCTCCCAGCCCCTCTCCAAGGGTTGAGGCTGTCTGGAGGTGCTGCCTTCCATGTCTTCCTCATTCACACCTCCTTCATTCAACAGGACAATTGATTAAGAGTGGTGGGGGGGAGGATCTTGTTCTACTGCTAGCAAAAAGACATTTTCCTTCTATCTTATTCTATCCTTAGGGGCTATAACATTATACCAAGGGCAATGCAAAGTTTCTACATGAGGCTTTGAAACAAAAGTTTCCATATACCAAGGCTCATCAATACAAGGTTTCTATATGAGGCTTTGATACAAAGTTTCATGAAAACAGAGGTCACACGTGGGTAGACCCACTACAAGGTTATATGAAGAGGCACAATGTAAAGACATATGAAAATTATCAGAGATTTATCTACAAATGTAGTAAACCCCAGATATACTGCCTGCAATTGCAGTACTGAGGCCACAGGATCTCTCTCCACAAAGACAACAGTGGAGAGTTGCAGAAAACAAGGGGTGTCCAGCTGCTTGTGGGAGGTGGGGCTTTGGTGGATAAGGGGGAAAGTACTGTGAGCCACTGTGTCCTCATTATAGTTTATCCCAGGAATAAAAAGCTGGCCCTTTGAGGTATTGGTTCTACACTGAACACAACTGAAGTTCTAGATCTCAAATCCAACCATTTCCAATTCAGTTTTCAAAATTTGGATTTGGCGTTTGTCTTTTTTCATTCTAACTAAACTTTAGAAAAATTGCTTTATGCTTAGAAATATGGAGTCTTGAATAAGTGAATACATAGTTTTATTTTAAATCACAACTGTGTATTAAAGAATCACTGCTTTTTAGCTGTTGTTTCACTGCTCGACCTCTCTATGGCATTAGCATCTTGACCATTCCCCTGAGATAGTTTTATTGACCATAAATTTTGCTCCTGGGTTAACTCTCATTTTTCAATAGTGTTTTCAGGAACCATATTTTCTGAGTACATTTTCATAATTTCTGCATCAGTTTTATGCTAGTTTTAAATGCTAGTTTTAAAATGTCAAATACAATTCAATATTAAGTGCTAATTTAAAGAAGGCTTTTTAAATTGCTGTGTAAACCTATAATACAACCTCTCTGCATACGGGATAAATAATTCCTAACATTACATTCTGCATATTTTTTCATGTAGTATTTTGAGAGAGTACAATTAAGAATGATATAAAAAAAGCGGATTAATAGTTCTTGACTCTGTGTTTAATTTGATATGGAAGAGCTTTCTTTAAGACAGTACACAGTTGTTCCGATTTGCCATCACTGGATTTATTTTGGAATTTGCCTTGTGTTGCCCAAGCAAATAGATGTTGATCCAGAGAGTAAAATACAAAGGTTCCACATACAGTGGAAAGAAGATCAGCAGTCACAATATTTGCTTTCTTTTGCAAGCACTAGCAAAAGCAACATTGGAGGTTGTAAGATGAGGGCAAGTCAACAATAAAGACTGGGCAGTTTATTCTTTTTTTAATGTATCCTTTTTTCCCCCAGCAAATCGAAATGGTAGAAAAAACATCTTACCATTTTTTTTTTATATAACCCTTGTTTTTATTACTCTGTTTTTTGGGGGTGGGGCAGATTCATTTCCAGCTGATAAGCTATTTACCAAATTATTATTTCCATCTGAATTTTTCTTTTTTGATTCCTAGGTGTGTATCTGCTATCTTGTGCACCAATGAGCCTGGAATTCAATCTGCTGGAATAAGACAATGGCCTCTACGTCCAGTTGAAATAAAGGGGTGAGCAGCTTCCTTGCAGCTGGTACCATGTTAACTCCTCCTTTAACAGGCAGTGTGCAGATGGAGGCAAATTTCATTATATTTTCTTCGCTAGCCTGCCTTGGGCAGGAGAAATATCTTTTTTTTTTTTTTTTACTTTGCTGTGTGTGAACACAAAAAACATGGATGGTTGTATAGAAAGTATTGGTACTACTGGTACTGCTACTAGTCATACTGGATCAAGTCAGTGGCCCACATCTGTCTGTCTGTCTAACTGTGGCCAGTACTAAATGCTTCAGAGGAAGGTGTAGTTTAATAAACAAAAAATCCTATAAGGAATAATTATTCACTAATAATTCCATAGAAGTTTCTTCTTGACCCCGGACAATTAATGGTTGGTTTATACCCTGAAAAATTAGGTTTTATATCTCTTATAACTATCTGCTGTATTTAGTCTTACTGCAGATGACATTGTTTATATCTGTTTCTTTATTGAATCCTACAAAGCTCTCTTTTAGCCACATCTTGCACCAATGAATCCCACAAGGTAGTTATGCCTTGAGTTAATATCATTGGGTGTCCACTTTCTTAGTTTATTATGAGAGTAAATAGGAGAACATGGTTGACCTGTATATCATTAAGCATTTTATATACCTGATTCAGCTCACCTGTTGACCTCCTGTCTAAACTACATAGACATTCTTGTTCACACAAGGAAGTCTTTCCAAGCCTCTAATCATCATTGTTGCTCTTCTTGAACCTTCTCTATTTCTACTCTATCCTTTTTTAATTGAATTATATTTTTGCTGACTAGAATTGAGTGCAATATTACAAATGAGGATGTACAGCCAATTTATATAAAGACATTATGTTTTTTCTTATATTATTCCTTTTTTAATAAAACCTAACATAATTTGTTTTTTACCACCACTGCATAATGAACAGATATGTTTCTTTAGTTATACACAATGAAAACTCAGTCTTTCCTCATAGACATAGAGTCATAGACTTTAAGGTCAGAAGGGACCATTATGATCGTCTAGTCTGACCTCCTGCACGTCGCAGGCCACAGAATCTCACCCACCCACTCCTGTAATAAACCCCTAACCTCTGTCTGAGCTACTGAAGTCCTCAAATCATGGTTTAAAGACTTCAAGGTGCAGAGAATCCTCCAGCAAGTGACCTGTGCCCCACGCTACAGAGGAAGGCGAAAAAACCCCAGGGCCTCTGCCAGTCTGCCCTGGAGGAAAATTCCTTCCTGACCCCAAGTATGGTGATCAGCTAAACCCTGAGCACGTGGGCAAGACTCACCAGCCAGACACCCAGGGAAGAATTCTCTGTAGTAACTCAGATCCCACCCTATCTAACATCCCATCGTAGGCCATTGGGCATATTTACCGCTAATAGTCAAAGATAATTAATTGCCCAAATTAAGCTATCCCATCATACCATCCCCCTCCATAAACTTATTAAGCTTAGTCTTGAAGCCAGATATGTCTTTTGCCCCCACTGCTCCCCTTGGAAGGCTGTTCCAGAACTTCACTCCTCTGATGGTTAGAAACTTTGTTCTAATTTCAAGTCTGAACTTCCTGATGGCCAATTTACATCCATTTGTTCTTGTGTCCACATTGGTACTGAGCTTAAATCATTCCTCTCCCTCCCTGGTATTTATCCCTCTGATATATTTATAGAGAGCAATCATATCTCCCCTCAACCTTCTTTTGGTTAGGCTAAACAAGCCACGTTCTTTGAGTCTCCTTTCATAAAACAGATTTTCCATTCCTCGGATTATCCTTAGTCGCCCTTCTCTGTACCTTTTCCAGTTTGAATTCATCCTTCTTAAACATGGGAGGCCAGAACTGCACACAGTATTCCAGATGAGGTCTCACCAGTGCCTTGTATAACGGTGGCTTCAGTTAATTTAGAGCCAATCAGTGTGCATGATTAGCTCAAATTGTTCTTTTCAGTTTGCATTACCTTGGAGTTGTCTTTGCTGAATTTTATCTGTCATTGTCTTGTCCAGTATCCTCATCATCCACCGAAATCCACAGAAGGAGGCTATAGGGGAGGACAGCTCTGATAGGATTCCTTTTAGAGGTCTTCCTCAAATGTTCCATTTAGAGGAGATGGTGTTGGAGCCCTCCTCAGTGGAATGGGCTACAGATCTGCTTCCAAATATCTCTTCCTCCTCCCCTTCCACATAGGTGGGGGAGATGCAAATGTGGGGAGTCCTCTCTGTGTCAGAATCAGGCATGATGGGGTCATCCAGGCTATTGTTAGGACCTTGTTAAGCTCCTCATGTTCTTCTGTAGGGTTGACTAATTTACATAATTTATCTGCAGATTTTGCCACCATACTGTTCACACTCATTTTCAGGTCCTTTAATAATGGTATGAAATTACATTAGTCTGAAAAAGATTCCTTTGGACAGACTCCCTATTAACCTCTTTACACATTGAAAATTAATGATTTATTCCTATTTTCTGTTTTCTCTCTCGACTAGTTTCTTACTAAGAACAGAACATCATCTCTCATTCTGTGACTACATAGTTTCCATAGTAGCCTTCTGTGAGGGACTTAATATGAACTTTCAAAAGAATTTTACCAAATTATATCTTCTGGTTCTCCTTTATCCATTTAATTTGACTTATTTAAATAATTATAGGAGATCAGAGAGGCACAATGTATATTTATAGAGCCATGTTGGTTTGTCTCTGAAATCACCATAAGACATGAAATGTGAGTAGCCTATAACAGTAGGGAAAATGTACAGTTCTTATCCTCACTGCATTTACAAGTGAAGACATCTACATGGTTTCCCCAAGCATAAACTATCAGATAAAACAGAAAGGGACACACCTGAAGATACGATGAAACTCTAAGAAAGCTGCTACTTTAGAATGTGGCCCTTCAGAATCATACAAATTTTAGTGAAACCTCCACTTTAACTGGTAAGATGAACACTGGTCATTACAAGACTGCTTAGTCCTTACAATCATGTGTCTCAGTACAGTAACAAAATATTTGCTTATAGCGCGGGACCGCACATGGATCCCAAATTTAATTACCTTAATTGGAATCCCTGCTATAACGCGGTCCCCGCGTTAACTCGGGACCGCGCATGGATCCAACACCCCGTGTTCTGGCGAGGGTCCAGTGTACAAGTTTGATTATTAAGTGCATTTGTTCCTTCTATTCTCACCTTCCCCTTTTTTATAACTTCTGTAGTGGAGAAGTCTGTAATATTTTGCCATTCCAAAAAAACAGATACCGAATCTATAATTTTATGGAGATGGAGTAGCAGTTAACCTTCAAGCTAAATATTGTCCTCTAGTAAATATATGGGACAGTGGAATTTGAATAGTAAACCCAAGACAAATGTAGCAAGAATTTTGAAATGTTCCTCATTCTTTCCATTCCATAATAAAATACTGGAATGACACTAACCTAGTAGTAATTACTTAATAAATTTGGGTTAGAAAATATAAACCTCCAAGTATCTAAGGATTTGAAAAAACTTGTTGATCTAATTCCCAAGAAAATAAATGGAAATTTGGCTTATGAAACCCTCATTTAAATACTTCATAATTTCATTATCCTTTTTTATTTTATTTTTTTATTGACCTTTCCTAACGTGTTATTTATAAAGTAGTATAAAATGTGAACCTTTTATTGGTCCTTGTTACATTAAAGGGTGGTGCCACACACAATATTTAGCACCACATTTAAGAAATTAAATAACAAAAATCTATATTAAAATTAAAGTTGTTTCTTAGTGCTGTAAAAGTTTTCCAGAACATAAATACTCTCACCATCCTGAAGAGATTAGTCTTAGTAAGATCAGGTAAGCACAAGACATAGGAGAGCTGGATTTATTTTAAGGAGGGCAGAGAGGGAACGTCTCTGAGGAAGCCAAGGAGGTTGTTCCAGGAGTAGTTGGCGGCCGTCTAGAAGGCAGAGATCTGAAAATGGAAGAAGGAGACGAAGGAAGGAGGAAGGCAAGTGGTCAGGGGGAGGAGGAAGAAAGCATAGGAAATTGAGGGTAGAAGAAGAAATGAGAGCAAAGATGTAAGTGAAAGACAGATTATGTAAATCTTTCTAGGTGATGAAAAGGAGCTTTAATTTTATACAGCAAGAGATGGGAAGGATGGAGGAATTAATAGGCTGCAGGTTTAAAACAAACAAAAGGAAGTACTACTTCACACAATGCAAAGTCAACCAGTGGAACTCATTGCCAGGGGATATTGTGAAGGCTAAAACTATAACTGGGTTTAAAAGAGAATTAGATAAGTTCATGGAGGACAGGTCTGCCAATGGCTATTAGCCAATATGATCAGGGATGCAATCCCATGCTCTGGATCTCCTCAGCCTCTAATTGCCAGAAACGGGAGTGGATGACAGGGGATGGATCACTTGATATAAATATATTCTGTTCATTCCCTCTGAAACATCTGGCATTGGCTACTATTGGAAGACAGGTTACTGAGCTAAATGTAACATTGGTCTGACCCAGTATGATCATTCTTATGTTCTTAAGAATAAAATGTGGTAGTCAAATGGAGTGTGAGAAAACTAACATTAGTAGCATATTGGAATGGTAAAAGATAATTGAAAGTTATAAGAATAAAGATAAGAGGATGATTGGGTGTAGACATGTTTTGAGCAGTGGTCACAATGAGAAAAGGACAGATGTGGAAATATTAAAGAGGAAGAAACAACTGGATTTACAGGGAGTGGATACATGAAGAGGAGGAGAGAGAAGGTAGATTTTTGGAAGTATTGTAAAGTTGTCAGAGAAGGGAGAGGTTTTAGTAGAAAATCTTAAACCTGTTTTAATATGTCTTAAATTTGAGATGGCAGTTAAATATGCAAGAATAGATTCTTCTTCGAGTAATGTCCCTATGGGTGCTTCATCTTAGGTGTGTCTGTGTCCCTGTACCTAGGATCTGAGATTTTTGGTAGCAGTGCCTGTTGGACTGCACATGAGCTCCTTCTCCCCCATATCACATTGTGAGCAGCAGCTATATAGTGCTATTTAGTCCAACTACCATCAGTTCCTTTGCAACCTCCCTTGGCCAGAAATGGAGTCCTTGCAGAGCCCTTTCTAGGCAAGTGCCTTTAGTGCCCTTTATAATATGTTTTTTTTTTTTAAGATTTAGTTCGTTAATAGTTGTTTCCATTTTCTTTCCCTTTTTCTCCTTGTTTAAAAAAATATTTTTTTTCTTCCTCCTAGTTACCCTGTAGGTCAGATTGGTGTTTCCCTAAATTCTTCCCTTCACAGGAGTTATCCCTACATGGGGTTATGCCAGAATACCCCGGGTTCAAAAGGTGCCTCTCTTGCTGGGAGGCCATCCCCATGAGCAATGGGCATTCCCTGTGCATTCGTTGCTTGGGAGAAGTGCACTTCCCACAAAAATGCATCCACTGTCTCAAGCTCAAAACTCGGGCCCGAAAAGCCCGTGAATTGAAGCTGAAACTTTTAATGATGGAGAATTTGCTGTGGCCAACCTCAGCCCTGGCATTTCTCCAGAGCAGCGATCACCGACATCTGCCACCTCACACTCTCCACTATCCATGAAGAGAAAGGCAACAGAGTCTCACAAAGAGAGTAAGAAAAGGGCCATAAGTTTGTCTACCAAGGAACTATCCCAGAAAGAGTTCCCTGACAAGGTCGGTAGCCTCCACACCGTCAGGTACTATGCACAGTACCTTTGACTCCCCTGGGACCTCCAGTACCAACACTGCCAATAAGTCCAAGGACCCCAAGAGGGCTGGACTAGACAAGACTGCACTATCAGGCAATAGAGGCAAAGAGAAGCCCAAAGACAGCACAGAGTACACTACCTAACCACACAGTACCGAGCGCTTTGGCACTGACAAGAACTTTGCCGCCATCTACCTCACAATCAACAGAGCGCATAGTCATCTTGGCACTGTCTGCGCCAACAGTATTGGCATTGATGCACATATCTCCGATGGTACCCATGTTGATGCCGGTGCTGCAGGAATTTAGATTCCCAAAAGACCTGGTCATCCGAAGAAATGGGTTGTAGCCCATGAAAGCTTGTGCTCAAATAAATTTGTTAGTCTCTAAGGTGCCACAAGTACTCCTGTTCTTTTTGCGGATACAGATGAACACGGCTACTCTGAAAACTGGTCATCTCTGAGACTCTGGAATCACCCCTGCTTCGCACTATGCTCCCAGCGGTACACACCTGTCCCTACAGAGTGTAACCGGTACCACATTGTTCACCATCACCATCTGGGACTGCTTGCTCCTTCTCAAGTGAAGATGATGAAGTTCTGTATTCAGTGATATTGTGTACCTTCCTCCCCCCTCCCCCCCGCCCTATCATGGGATTACACAGTGTGACCCGCACACACACATACTAGATGCCAGGAGACCAGGTGTGATTCAGGGCCTTTGTATGGGCACCCCATGGATGCCCCCCCATGCCTGTGCCATGCAATGGCCTTGCTAGGATTCATGGGTTGCTTTTACACAACAGTTTCCCAGAGGGAGAGTACTCAGAGGGAAAGACCTAGACACTCCCTGTCTTCCTTGATATCCAGATCTCAGCCTGAAGGACAATCTTTTGAGGAGCAGGAGAAAATAGAGGAAACTACGCCTCCGACCAACATCTTGTTATCTTCACCAGACAAGA
The DNA here is from genome assembly GCF_027887155.1 of Malaclemys terrapin pileata. NCBI lineage: Eukaryota > Metazoa > Chordata > Testudines > Emydidae > Malaclemys > Malaclemys terrapin. The sequence continues at coordinate 196,735,804 of NC_071505.1, forward strand.
CAATTATGCCACGCAGCGCTCCCCTCTTCCCCCCCCCCCCCCACATCAGTAGATGACTTCAAACAATTTCAAGAGCTATTCCAAAAAATTGCAGACTCTCCAGATACCATTGGAGGAAGTGAGAGAATCACAGCACAAGTTGCTGGACATACTGCGAACCTCCACATCTGCCAAGATAGCACTTCCTATCAATGAAGCCCTTTTAGACCCAGCCAAGATTGTCTGGCAGACTCCAGCCACGATACCCCCCACATGTAAGAGGGCCAATAAAAAATATTATGTCCCCTTCAAGGATGTGGATTTCTTATTCATGCATCCCACACCATGCTCCTCCTCTCCCTTGGGGCACTGCTCCTCCTCTTCCCCTTGAGGCCATGCCCCCAGGCCAGGCCGGAAGCCGGAGCTCGGCTGTAGTAGAATGAGCATATTTCCACCCTCCCCCCCCATCTCCCTCCAGCAGATGGCCTTTCTTGTAGCCATCACATCCGCTTGTAGCATGGAGAAAATGGGAACCCTTCTGGCGTACCCATCCTACGCAGTCTTCTTCAAAGATAATGTCACATTAAGACCCCACCCAAGGTGCCATCTTCCTTCCATCTGAACCAACCTATCCACCTTCCACCTTCTTTAAGCCACAAGGAAATAAACAAGAGGCCCTTTCGCACATGCTAGATGTTCGTAGGGCATTGGCCTTCTATTGTAGCTTTCCTGAACAATGTACCAATACCAGAGATTTGTAGAGCAGCATCCTGGCCATCCGTGCACTACGCAATTGAGCAGGACTCGGCATCAGAGGCTCTGTTAAGGCTGACTGACTGTCCTATCATCAGTAACAAAGCCAAATCTGAAGCCCCAGCCTTCCAACCAGGGGGACTGCTCTATAGTTACCTAAGGGGGAGCATCTATAGGGACACTCCTCAAAGAAGAAGAGAAGGTTACTCACCCTGTGCAATAACTGAGGTTCTTTGAGATGTGTGTCCTTATGGGTTCTCCACTACCCACCCTACGCCTCGTTGCTTTGGAGTTCAAACATGGACTCTGCAGTAGAGAAGAACTGATAGCATTTGGACTGCACAGTGCTATATAGCCACCACTCAGGGTGTGGGATGGGGTGCATATGTGGTCCAATGGGCACTGCTACCGAAAATCTCCGATCCTAGGCGTAGGGACGCAGACGCATCTAAGGTGGAGCACCCATAGGGGGACACATCTCAAAGAATCTCAGTTACTGCACGGCGTGAGTAACCTTCTCTTCTTTGAGTAGTGTCCCTATAGGTGTTCCACCTTAAGTGGACTGGAGAGCAGTGCCTCCTTCCATATGTTAGCTAGAAATATGAGGCCGGACTGAGTTGGAAGGTCACCAAAACAGCATTATGAGGTCACCAAAACGGCATTATGGCTCAATTTTCCCATCTGTAAAATGGAGATACTTTCGTCTTCAAGTGCTGTCCCTGTGGATGCTCCACATCAGGTGTCAGTGCATCCCGGCGCTGTTGATCAGACATTTTGAGGAGAAGTGTCCATTTGGGGGACACATGTGCAGTAGTCATCTCATGGCACTGTTGGCGCCTCATCTAGTGCACACACGACCTGACCCCCCTCAGTTCCTTCTCCACCATCCTTGGCCTGAGACAGAGCTCCGTCGCAGTGTCCCAGCATCTCTCACAAACCTAGAGAAACATAATTAGAAATAGTTTGTTTTTTCCTAGTATAGTTAGTGTTTGGTTAGTCTTAGTTACTAAAAAAATCTTTGCAACTGGCCTCTGATCCAGGGCAACAGACTCTTTCCACAGGAGCTCCCCAGCTATATCCACCTCAACTAAGGACAACACTCGTTCCCCTAAAAGATCAAGGAAAAGAGCCACAACTTCACCACAGAGAGAGCCGAATAAAAAGAAACTGTCTCCTGCTAGGTCACTATCTTTGGTGCCTACCACTCCACGGGTGAGTCCTTTTGAGGCACAGTGCACCTCTGGCAAAGTCCGCACTGGGACCTCTGCCTAGCCCCATCGGAAGGACAAGGAGTCGAGGCATGTACCTAAGACTGCCTTCTCCTCTAAAGCACCGACCATACTGTTAAGAGACACGGCACCGAGGCCCTCACCACTGACTATGCCTCCACCACTGGTGCCGGCGACCCCATTGGCACCGACGGACAGAGCCAAGATGACACCATCCATACTGAGCAAGTTGGGACCACAAGTCATCGGCACTGTCCCTGGTACCATCTAAAACAATGACATCAGTACTGACGGTGCCAAAATCAACGGCACCACATCAATTAATACAAAAAAAAAGACCTTGTGGTCTCTTCAGTAGTGCAGTCACCACTCTTCAACATCGATGGCTCACCTGAGCATACAGCATCAGACCATCCTCGCCCCTCCTCCCCCCCCATTATCGAGTGATGATGAGATGAACAGGAAAAGCATGCCTTCTCTTCACCCACAGAACACAGACCACCCTGCAGACCCATTAAATCAAAGGCTCCCTATGGACAAGACGTGCAACCTTGGTATGGTCAACCATGGATGTGCCCACCTATGCCCTTTCCTATGCAATGGTCAGCCTGGAACCTATAGGCAGCATACAGGGCTCATTACAACAGACCTTTAACCCCACCCAGAGGTAAAATAAGATCACCACCACCATCCTTCATACTGGAGACCTCGGAAGCTCAGGAGGAAATGGGATGAGAGGGAAGAGGGCACCGAGCAGGACATAGCAGCACCTGTGCATAACTCTTCTTGGTCCCCACAGAAAGCCATAATGCTGCCACCTCCCACCATGGCTGATGATTTCAAACAGTTCCATGAACTGTTCAGAAGGGTAGCACAGAGTCAGGAGATCCCATTCAAGGAGGTGCAGGACACCCAGCACAAACTCCTCCAGATTCTCTAGACATCGTCTGACTTCTAAAATAGTGTTGCCCATAAATGACATCAGGGAACAGGCAGAAACCATTTGGCAAACACCAGCTACTGACCCACCAAAATGTAAGAAGCTAGATAGGAAGTATTACGTGCCCGCCAAGGTTATGGATTTCCTTTTTTTCTCACCCCCTACCCAATTCTCTAGTAGTAGTGGCCATAAACCAATGCGGTAAACCACAGTACAGGTCCACTCCACAGGACAAGGAGGGCAAGATATTCAACCTCTTTGGAGGAAAGATCTATTCTTCGGCAACCCTACAATTCAGAGTTGCAAATAACAGCGCGCTCCTGGCCAAATATGACTATGATAATTATGGCAAACTGAATGAATTTATTAATGACCTCCCAGAGGAGAGGCATGCACAGTTCAAAGCCAAACTAACAGAAGGACAGTTGATCGCCAGAACGGCACTACAGGTGTCCCTTGACGTGGCAGACACGGCGGTGAGAACAACAGCCACAGCTGTAGTAATGCACAGAGCATCATAGCTGCAATTCTCAAGAATTCTGAAAAATCGCCAAGTAAAAGGGGAAGATCTCCCATGCGAAAGAGGAAAAACTTTTCTCTGACAAAACCAATGAGATCCTCCACTCAATGAAAGCTTCCCAGGCGACTCTCCATGCTCTCAGGATATATCACCTGCAATGATAGGAAGACGTTACCGGGCATACCAACACAGCAGAGACACCTTGTTCCAGCATCAGCAGCAACGACATTACGAACCCAAAAGGCACAGGCAAAGACCACAGAGACATAAAGCATCTCAAACCCAATCCTTGACATCACAATCGACATCAACCAGATTTTCAAAATTATTGCTTGGTTGAGGGTTTGAACGACCTCCCTCACCAGATGGCAAAACTATCAACCAGGCCTTTGGCCACCGCTTACATCCTTTTTACCATGTCTGGGTGTCAATCACTATGGACCAATGAGGTTTAGAGATCGCTTTTACCTTAGATGGAAGGTGTTATAGAAGTCTAGTGTTGTAATATCTAGGTACAAAATACGTTTCTTGTTTTCATTTTTATCCCAATATTAATGTGTGTAAGTATTTTGTTTATGGCAATATAGCAATGTACAATTGTCAAGAGAAATGTTATGTACGAAAGATTGTTATAATAGAAAAGTTTTATGAAGGACATTGTTAATATTTGACGCACCCACAGGGGTGCTGGAACTAGGGGTGTTGATGGTGTAGCAGCACCCCCTGGCTTGAAGTAGTAATAGCAGGCAAATACATGGTTTCTGCTTTCAGCAGTCCCACTATAAAAATTTGTTCCAGCATCTCTGCCCACCCATATCTATATCGATTAGATTAATGAGAATGCAATGCAGTATTAATAGTTCTTGTATCTTCAGTGCTTGCTTTGGGGTTGTGTGGGGTGAGTATAAGGAGAGTTGAATTTTAAATGGAGATGGGCCAAGAATACAAAAACAGGCCTAGGCTTTCAGTTATTAAATGACAGAATCTTATGATCTGCCCTTGTGAGGTTTTTGACTTGGAATGGTATATCTTCTGCCAAGATTAGGTGTTCTTATGTGGCTTCTACTATCTTGGACTGAAATATTGTAAAAATGCCTGTTCTTGTGACATCTTTGCTGTCTCCAGACCTGAACCAGAAAATAGCCTCCTCCTAGTTTATCATTAATTCTGTCAACGAAGGTTTAAAGGATCTAGGAATATGAATCCAATCCTTTTTCTTCACAAAATTGAATGTCTTTCTAAAATTATGCTCTAGCTCAACCACAGGATAAAGGCTTGATTTAGGAATTGCTGGATGCTGTTCTATGGCCTGCACTATGCAGAAGATCAGATGATCATAATGGACCTTTCTGCCCTTAAAATCAGTGAAAATGTACAGTAGTGCCCAGAGGCCCCAATCAGGATAGGAGCTCAATTAGGTTCCATATAAATACGTACAAAGGTTTGTCCCAAAGAGCTAAGACTAAGCTTAAGATTTTGTCATGGTTATTTTTAGTAAAAGTCACTGGCAATAAATAAAAATTCACAGGAGCCCGTGACCTGTCTGTGACTTTACTAAAAGTAACCAGGAGACAGGGCTGGCGGAGGGTGGGGTAGGTAAGGAAGAAGAATGACAGCTGGAGCCCCAATGGGGGTACGGACTGACAGCACCAGCCCCACTGCCATGGGTTGGGGACACGCACAACCCCGACTCCAGCTCCAGCTGCGGGGCAGGGGCACACAGCCGCAGCTCTGGTCCTGGCAGCGGCACACAGCCCCGGCCCTGGCAGCGGCCAAAGTGCACAGACCCGGTTCCGGCCCCAGCCAAAGCCATGGGGCAGGAGTACATAGCCCCAGCAGGGAGAGAGGAGTGGACAACAACAGATGGCTCCGGCCATGGGAGGGTGGCAGCGATGTATGGCCCAGGCCCCAGGCTGGGGGGGTAGGGGTTTGTGCACGACTCTAGCTCAAGCCCTGGCTAAAGGGGTAGGGGATACACAGCCCCAGCTGAAGGCGCACAGTCCCGGCTCCAGCCTCAGCTACGAGGCAGGGCACACAGCCCTGGCCAAAGCCACAGTCCCGGCTTCAGTCCCTGACAGCTGAAGCCAAAGAAGTCATGGAGGTCTGGTAAAGTCATGGAATCCGTGACTGCCATGACCTCTGTGACTAACTAGTATCCTTAGCTATGACCTTCCTCTGTTCATGATATGAAAGCCCTTCAACAAAATGAAAATGGAGAATATTCTTCAAACTATCTGAAATGTTTTCTCAATGGAAAAACTCCACTTGAGACTGTTTTTAATATCTAGAAAATAGAATACATCTGGAAAACAATGAATAATTAGTCATCTTAATGGTCCTATACTACAGTGATATGCAAGAGTGTGGGAAAAATTTGTCAACAACCAAAGCAATTCTGATGACTAGACCCATTACAGAAGGAAAATGTGTAAGGTTCGGAGCCTTAAATTGCCATAGCTCAATTAACTTAAGTGTTTTGTTTGCGAGAGTGATGGCTGCCTAAAAAATGAATATAATTGCATTGTCAATTAAATAACTCATTCGCTTTGCTATTGCGCACAGAAATTTTGGCAACATTTTTTGCATTGTGTAGAATCCATTTTAAAAAAGATTATTTTTGTAACTGACATCTTTTACTCTTTTCTAGAATATGTGTTCTCACTTGTGATGATTTGACATTATAAACCCTTCATTAACCATGATGGCAACACAGACATTAAGTATAGACAACTATCAAGATGGACAACAAGTGAGAGCATTTTTCTCCTTTATGTATTGCATTACTATTAGCAAGTGAAAAATGACCTTTTTGTTTTAGGTTAGATTCTATATGTGATGTGATATGATGTTGCATCTTTGAGCAGTGGTTCCTAAAAAGTCATTCCATTGATCCGCACTCTGAAGACCTGTTCTCCGTTATTGCTGTATGCCAGCTTGAGCACTAGGTACAAGTCTTCCTGCCAGTAGATGGAGACAGTGTTAACTGTCAGAAGAAAAACTGAGTTGTTGCTTCCCCTACAAAGAGGCCTGGTTAGCTGAACAGTCAGTTACCTTTTATTTCCAAAGAGGCAATTCTCTAGATTGCTATCTTCTGTTTGGAGTACCTCCTGCTTTTATTTTGGAGAGCTTTTTTTCCATAAACCCTTTTCTTTGATTGGTTTACTTAGTTTAGAATACTTGTGTGTCTCGGTAAAGAGCTGGTTGCAGGGTGGATAAAAATCAATAATTAAAAAAAAAAAATCGATTTTTTTTTTTAATTTAAATTGGATTTTTTTGATAGTTTTTTTCCCCTCAAAAAACATTTATCTAAGATAGTTTTAATTAACATACATTATAGCTCAAAGATATCTCATCGTGGAATAGGGATTATAAATTCTAATTCTGTAGTATGAGACAATATATTCCTGTAATGTTTAAGAAAAGTTTTGTAAATGAATTCCAATAGTTCATGGAATAGAGACCCAATCCTATGGGGTTCCAGGGACTTTTGTATAGATTATTTAGGTTAATCTTTCTGTCTACCCAATGGGACTCAGTGCTCAGTTTAGAAGATACCATCAGTAATGCTTAGTTTTGCAGTTCTCAAACAGTGGATTTGTGTCTCCACTCCAGAGATAACATGCTTGTTAACAGCAAAAATGTTTTTAAATAAATACATAATATATAGTAGTGAGAAATAAGACATCAACCCTATTGTCCCTCTGCAAATTTGTGTACACAGAGTCAATCCCTTACATCTCTCTAAAAGTGCAAAGTTTCAAAAAGTTCAATGAATAGAAGATAGTTGGGGGCAGAATAGATCTCGACAAGGAGAAGAAGTCTGGAGATAAATGTGAGACGGGAGGGACAGGCAGTAGAAACAAAACTGAAACTGTTTGAGCAGCATATTCCAGAAGTCTTGAGGTCTTTCTGAGTGTAGCCTTCATTGATTTGAGATCTGCCATACCATTCTCTCACTAGAAGGGAAAACCTATAATGGCAGCAGGCCATAAAAGAGATCCAGTTTGGGAATATTTTAATGAAGTTCCTTTACCTGTGGGTAAGACAGGCATGCGTGCAAAATGCAAACAGTGCAACAAAGAAATGCAAGGCCCGGTTGCCTGAATGAAACAACATCATGAGAAGTGTTCCTTCTCAGGAGGAAGCTGCGTTGAAGATGATGAAAGGAACATGTCTGAACATGCAGGATCTTCAGGTTGGTAAACTTTTTTTATTTCATACTTCTTTCTTAAGGACTGCCTATCTTCCTTCTGGACTATTCTTGAATTCTCATGTTCGAGCAAAAAATATAGTTGTTACTGTCTGCTACTATCATTTTAGATGCAGTCGTGATCAAATAAATAGCTGAAATAGGCTGATCTTCCTTTTACAATTTCACCTTTAAAGTAGTACTGAGTGTCAGTGAATGCAATGAATAATACACCTCTACCTCGATATAACGCTGTCCTCGGGAGCCAAAAAATCTTACCGCATTATAGGTGAAACCACGTTATATTGACCTTGCTTTGATCCACCGGAGTGCGCAGCCTCCCTCCCTCTACCCCCCCGGAGCACTGCTTTACCGCGTTGTATCCGAATTCGTGTTATATCGGGTAGCGTTATATCGAGGTAAAGATGTACTAAATGAGCAGTATGGTGGTAATAATTAAATAATGGCATTGACTTATTTTGTTTAGGCGACTCCGTCCTCAACATACAGGATTCTGAAGACTACTCACCTTCAAGGTCACCATCATTTTCTATAGTTTCAGAGTTATCTGCCAATGATAGTGTAGTCACATCATGTATGTCACATAGCCACAGTATGTCACCTGTAGCAAAAAGAAAAAAAAAATCTCCATCATCCAGAAACAACCATAGATAAGTTTGTGATAAGAACCAGCAGATTACAAAAAGACATAATTGATGAAAAAATTGCCCGGTTTGTTTATGCAACAAACTCTCTCCTTTCCATATGATTGAGAACCCACACTTCCTTAACATGGTTCAGTCCTTAAAACCAGGATACAGTCCACCCAACAGAGCAGATGTCGCAGGCAAATTGTTGGATAAAAAGTGTATGAAAGAGAAATTGAGCAGTGTGCAAAATGTCTAGAGGGTAAAATTGTTAATCTGAGTCTTGATGGGTGAAGCAATGTCCACAATTATCCTGGTGTATGTGCTTGTGTGACAACAGAAGAAGGGTATGTCTTCCTTACCGAAACAATTGATACATCAGGAAATGCACACACAGTAAAAGCTATAACAAACTGAAAAAAAATTCAAATGTCTAGTATGCAGCTTGGTCACAGACAATGCTGCAAATGTATCCAAGATGAGAAGAAATTATTTAGAAGAGAGTGAAGAGAGTCCCAAGCTAATAACATATGGTTGAAGTGCTCATTTGATGCACCTCCTAGCCAAAGACTTCAGTGTTCCAGAAATAAAGGCTAATGTTGTTGAAATTGCAAAATACTTCTGTAACAGCCACTTTGCAGCAGCTGCTCTGAAAAACGTGGGAGGAACCACGCTAACTCTCCCACAAGAGGTGCGATGGAACTCAGTAGTGGACTGTTTTGAGCACTATATCAAGAACTGGCCTAATCTGATGACAGTTTGTGAATAAAATTGGGAAAAAATAGTTCTCAACATTGGGCTTAAGAGAAATGTTGAACATATGCTGAGTACCCTGAAGTCTATTTCTGTAGCCTTGAACAAAATGCAGGGAAATAGCTGTTTTATTGCTGACGCTGTTGAAATTTGGAAGGAACTGAGTGAGATCTTAAAAAGAAAAATATGCAATAACAGAGTTAAATTACAAGCATTAAAAAACGAACGGTACAAGCACTATTTACAGCTCATTTTCTTACAAATATTCTCAATACTCAGTACCAGAATCAAACCTTAACTGCTGAAGAAGAGGAGTTGGCTATGACGTGGACATCCAGCAATCATCCCTCCATAATGCCAACTATAAAAGCCTGAAAGCGGGTCCCTCAGTCCCTCTCTTCCTCTTTGAGCTGGTGCCGAAGTGCCGCCAAAGAGGAAGAGAGGGAGCGAAGGGCCCGCCGCTGAAGTGCCGCCGATTGGCTTTACCCCCCCCCCCTTTTTTTTTTTTTTTTTGCTTGGCCGCTTGGGGCGGCATTAAAGCTGGAGCCGGCCCTGCCTTCAGAGCTAAGGGTGAACCATTCAAGAAATATGTTTGCTGCTGATGTTTTAAAGAAAGTCACACCAGTGAACTGGTGGAAGTCACTTAAGCACTTGGATTCAGAGACTATTGAAGTGAATATCTCAATTTTAACAGCAGTAGCTTCTTCTGCCAGCGTAGAAAAAATATTTTCTTCCTCTGGACTAATTCATTCCAAATTGAGAAATCGTTTGGGACCTGAAAAAGCAGAAAAGCTTGTTTTTATTTTCCACATAACGAACAAATAGGAAAATAAAGGTGAAGACAACTGAGTTAGCTGCAGAAGCCAATATTTTAAATTGCTCATATTGACCTGGCTGACATAGTCGATTTTAATTTTTGTTTTTTGTTTTTTCAATAAAACAATTTTAACAAAAACAAAACTGATTTTAAAAAACTTGAATGTTTAAATTCAAAATTCATTTGCTTGTTTTGTTAAAATATTATGTTTCCTGTTGAAGAAAAAAATCCAGAATACATAACATTGTTGTTTTTAGTTAAATAAATTTTTTTTAAATGTCTGTCTGGTGATGTTCTCCTCCTAGTACAACAGGGCAAGAAAATCCTCCAAATATTAATGATTAACCTGTTGAATTGGAGATAGTTCACCTCCCAGTGACTTCATAAATATCCTCTTCAATTACCTTTGGTAAATGAAATAACCAAACAATCATTCCTTTTCTGATATAGCTGTAAAACGAATCTGAAAAGTTTTCAAAATAAATCACTTAAAAAATGTATAGTGTGTACGTTCAAAAAATGAAACCTACATTTATCTCTGAGTTGTGAAGAATATGTATTCAGGTTATAACAACCAACAAGAATGGGGGAATTCTACGGCCAAAAAATTAAAAAATCTGCGCCATAAATTAAAAATTCTGTATACAATAGTTTAAAATTTGGCAAAAGTCTGCATATTTTATGTCAAAATAACACAGCATAATCATGCCAGTTTCAATTATTTTGGTTTTTTATTAAAAAAAAAAAAAAAACCTGTCAGCAAGTATGTAATTTGAGTAATAATTTATTTAAACTACAATACAGAAATGTATTTCCTGCACCCTTCAGAAGCAGTGTAAAGACTTGGGGAAGTCATAAGAACGGCCATACCGGGTCAGACCAAAGGTCCATCTAGCTCAGTATCCTGTCTACCGACAGTGGCCAATGCCAGATGCCCCAGAGGGAGTGGACCGAACAGGCAATGATCAAGTGATCTCTCTCCTGCCATCCATCACCATCCTCTGACAAACAGAGGCTAGGGACACCATTCCTTACCCATCGTGGCTAATAGCCATTAATGGACTTAACCGCCATGAATTTATCCAGTTCTCTTTTAAACGCTGTTATAGTCCTAGCCTTCACAACTTCCTCAGGTAAGGCGTTCCACAAGTTGACTGTGCGCTGTGTGAAGAAAAACTTCCTTGTATTTGTTTTAAACCTGCTGCCTATTAATTTCATTTGGTGACCCCTAGTTTTTGTATTATGGGAATAAGTAAATAACTTTTCCTTATCCACTTTCTCCACATCACTCATGATTTTATATACCTCTATCATATCCCCCCTTAGTCTCCTCTTTTCCAAGCTGGAAGAGTCCTACCTCTTTAATCTCTCCTCATATGGGACCCCTTCCAAACCCCTAATCATTTTAGTTGCCCTTTTCTGAACCTTTTCTAGTGTCAGTATATCTTTTTTGAGATGAGGAGACCACATCTGTACGCAGTATTAGAGATGTGGGCGTACCATCGATTTATATAAGGGCAATAATATATTCTCAGTCTTATTCTCTATCCCCTTTCTAATGATCCCTAACATCCTGTTTGCTTTTTTGACCGCCTCTGCACACTGTGTGGACATCTTCAGAGAACTATTCACGATGACTCCAAGATCTTTTTCCTGACTTGTTGTAGCTAAATTAGCCCCCATCATATTTGTGTGTATATATAGTTGGGGTTATTTTTTCCAATGTGCATTACTTTACATTTATCCACATTAAATTTCATTTGCCATTTTGTTGCCCAATCACTTAGTTTTGTGAGATCTTTTTGAAGTTCGTCACAGTCTGCTTTGGTCTTAACTATCTTGAACAGTTTAGTAGCATCTGCAAACTTTGCCACCTCACTGTTTACCCCTTTCTCCAGATCATTTATGAATAAGTTGAATAGGATTGGTCCGAGGACTGACCCTTGGGGCACACCACTAGTTACCCCTCTCCATTCTGAGAATTTACCATTAATTCCTACCCTTTGTTCCTGGTCTTTTAACCAGTTCTCAATCCATGAAAGGACCTTTCCTTTTATCCCATGACAGCTTAATTTACGTAAGAACCTTTGGTGAGGGAACGGGTCAAAGGCTTTCTGGAAATCTAAGTACACTATGTCCACTGGATCCCCCTTGTCCACATGTTTGTTGACCCTTCAAAGAACTCGAATAGATTAGTAAGACACGATTTCTCTTTACAGAAACCATGTTGACTATTGCTCAACAGTTTGTTTTTCTGTGTCTGACAATTTTATTCTTAACTATTGTTTCGACTAATTTGCCCAGTACCGACGTTAGACTTACCGGTCTGTAATTGCCGGGATCACCTCTAGAGCCCTTTTAAAATATTGGTGTTACATTAGCTAACTTCCAGTCATTGGGTACGGAAGCCAATTTAAAGGACAGGTTACAAACTTAGTTAATAGTTCCGCAACTTCACATTTGAGTTCTTTCAGAATTCTTGGGTGATGCCATCTGGTCCCAGTGACTTGTTAATGTTAAGTTTATCAATTAATTCCAAAACCTCCTCTAGTGACACTTCAATCTGTGACAGTTCCTCAGATTTGTCACCTACGAAAGCTGGCTCAGGTTTGGGAATCTCCCTAACATCCTCAGCTGTGAAGACTGAAGCAAAGAATCCATTTAGTTTCTCCACAATGACTTTATCATCTTTAAGCGCTCCTTTTCTATCTCGATCGTCCAGGGGCCCCACTGGTTGTTTAGCAGGCTTCCTGCTTCTGATGTACTTTAAAAAACATTTTGTTATTACCTTTGGAGTTTTTGGCTAGCCGTTCTTCAAACTCCTCTTTGGCTTTTCTTATTACATTCTTGCACTTAATTTGGCAGTGTTTATGCTCCTTTCTATTTGCCTCACTAGGATTTGACTTCCACTTTTTAAAGGAAGTCTTTTTATCTCTCACTGCTTCTTTTACATGGCTGTTAAGCCACAGTGGCTCTTTCTTATTTCTTTTACTGTGTTTCTTAATTTGGGGTATATATTGAAGGGTAATGGAGGAGTTGAGGGAGAGGAAAGTAATTGCTGGGAGGGAGCCTGGGTGTGAGCCTGGGTGTGAACTTGGATGGTTGTTAGGTATGGGTGGGAGAAGTATGGAACAGTTTTTTGAGGGGTGGGGCGGAAGGGTTGTTAGGGAGTCTCCCCTGTGCAGACCCTCGCTGATCCCTAGCCTCTTTAATTCAATTAGGCATATCTGTCCCTGTCCCCATGTGTCCCTGAACTCCCACTCAGCCAGCCACCTCTCCCACCGTGAGCCTGCACCTTTCTGTCCCCCCCCTAGCCCTTCTGAACCCCAGTCTGTTATTCTCCAGCAGTTCCATATGTTCCACCCTGTCCATCCTCCCATATCCCATGCCTTCTGACCTAGCCCCACAGGCAGGGCGCTGTGAGGACCAGAGCCTTTTCTCTTCCCTACGTGCAGCTGGGGCTGCTCCCACCCAGGAGCATCTGCTCTCTGTTTTGGCACCACAGCAGCCCCTGGTGGGCAAAAGGCGTAACTGCAGCACTTCTTGGCAGAATGTATTTTGTGCTGAGAAAAGAAAATTCTGCACTGCACATGATTTCTGTGCACGCGCAGTAGCACAGAATTCCCTCAGGAGCAGAGCGGTGGTTCTTTTTGTTTTGTTTTGTGCCTCAGGAGTACTCTGCCACAAAGTAGTCTTCTGGTTTTGGTGTGTCTTGGCTTCTGTCATCAGCAGGAAACAGCTGAAAGAAAGTAGCCCCTGGTTTTAGGTAACTCGTTTTTAATTTCCAGTGACTGAAGGTGAAGACTCCTCCACCTACAGACTCTGCAAAAATATGGCCCGACCTTTATGATTCTATGCATGAGTCTGTTTTCCCATTGCCCATCCTTCCTTTTGTTAGCCAAAAAATAAGTCCATCGGTTATGTCTTTCTCCAGGCATAGTGGCTTCAAAATCAGCTAAGCCTTCCAAGAGAACTTCTCGAGGGTCAGGAAGTTCTGCCATTTTCTCAAAATTTCCTTTTGAGCTAGAAGAGGGCTCAGCCATGTCAGACGATAAAGTACAAACAGCCTATGCAAGACTTACTTCAGGATAGCGTCTTAAATTCCTTTTGTTCGTTGTGTGTGGAATTCGGTGCAGCTTTGTCTTTAGATGTCATCTGTATTGGTTACTCTAATAATTACTAAGGGCCTGACTCTTCCTTCAAAGGATTGCTCCTTTGGTGACAACTCTTGTGAGGGTGGGTCCTTCTGTGGCTTTTAATTTTCTTTCTGAGGCCTTGATCCTAGTGTGGTGGTGGTGCTTAAGACACAAACCGCCATGGTTCAAGCAGAAAAAGAATCTTCCTATACCACTGGTTCAGTGCCCCCAGGGGGATGTGACTAATGCTCAAGTGGGAAGAAAAATGTAATCCTTTTTGAAGGGAAGATTGGATTCCATGATAGGTAAGTTCTTCAAGTGGGATGATCTTTCTGTCCCCGTTAAGCGGGCTCTTAGTCTAAAGATACCTTGCTGTAGGTGAAGAAGAATGGAAGTCCCATTTTAGAAAGCCATCAAAGTCTCGAAGGCATTCCCAGTCCATTGATGCCATTCAGGATGTGCTGTATGTGCAGATTGAATTGCCCTACTGTAACTCTAACAATGTTCTTGTGGAGCTATAATATACCCCATATGATCATGGAATAACATAAAACTACCCAAAGATTACAGGACTCTATATCCTGTTAGTAATGTTTAAATCATGACTCTTTAGGTTTATCTTTTAAGGTGCTTTGGTGCTTTCCTGTTTTGCATCTTTTTCTTGCCTCTTAATATTGCAACTTTTACTTGTGCTCTGCACTCCCACACAAACTACTGAGTAGCTGTTCAGACTGATAGTCTCTCTCTAACACACACTATTGGATGCCTTTTTAGGCTGGTATCTTTCACCTAACTTGATTTTAATTTGTTGTTGTTCTGTTTTAAGCTGATTAAGTTTGTTCTGCATGGATGTGAAGATGAGCTCATTTAGTTGAACTGGCAAACTTGTTAAAATATTTTTAATGGCAGTTACTTTGCTCCATTCTGCTGAAAAACTAGTAAATATTGCTCTTTAAATACAACTACTGTTATTTTCTGTTGCTTTTTACATTGAGTAGGTATTCCTATATTGTTTAATGTCATCTGTGTATGTAAAGGTTTAGAGGTAAATTGTAAGGCGAAATTGCATTCCTGATTAGTGAAAGACTGCAACAAATGCTATATTTCAGTTCTGTATAACAAAGTGTGAATTTTAATGGATGAAGAAAGTAGCTCCAGAGTCCCTATTTGCATCAGTGTCTCTGTGGAAAGGGAGAAGGAAATCAATAGGAGGGTAAAGTTTTTATTGTGGTTTCACCACAATGGCTGTTAATCCAGCCTTTCCATAAACTCATTTTTGGAGCAATATATGTCTAACCTATTCCAAAAATAGCTGTTTGTGAGACACAAAATGCTTTAGCAGTTCACTAATATCAATCATTCCAATTTTAAAGCTGAGTGCTGAAACTTGAAATGACCTTTACACTATCCAACAAAAAGTGTCAAGGATTAAATGAGTTTCTTGTTACTGCTTATGCTTTATGTATAATTGCCAAATCATACCAACCTTCTGGCAATTTACTAGCTTTTTGCATTGCTATTTACTTAGAAAACAGTGTACTACTAATAAATCTTTGTGCTTGGTGACGTAAAATAACTTATCCTCCTTTTTCTACAGATGCAAGTAGTAACCGAGTTAAAAACTGAACAAGACCCAAACTGCTCTGAAACTGATGCAGAAGGAGTGAGTCCTGCCCCTGTAGAATCTCAGACGCCAATGGATGCAGACAAGCAGGCCATTTACAGGTAGTATTATGGACTTTGGTTGTGTCTTTGAAGGGTAAAAAGTATAGTTTTAGGTGTTTTTTCTTTCTTTTTCTTTTAACTAGGCAGATTAAAACCAGATGAGCTGTAGTTTGCAAGTAAACAATGAGTAAGTTCAAATAAAATGGTTTCATTTTCAGACTCTTTACTTAAGGCAAAAAATTTCCCCAAATTTAGGATTCTGTTGCATGATCTTGAAGACTATTACGAAGTGCAGATATGTCAGTTATTAAAAACAGATACTGCTATAGCTGTAATGGGCATCAAGCTTAAGTTAGCAATAGTATTTTGTTTAGGCTATTGAGGAATAGTGACTTTAACTCATACTGTCCCATTATATTTTATATGTTAGAATTAGCTTCAATAGTATCTGAGGCCTTTCCTCATTTATTTTATTTTTGTGATCAACCAAACCTGTACCACTTTTTCTTTAGGCTAAAAATAAATAAATAAATAAAAATTGCCTTTTCTCACAACTCTATAATACAAAAATACTTATCTTAGCACTTTTCATTTGAAGATATTAATCACTATGTATAAACTGCAAAGTGAGGGTGTAATTGTAGAACAGATAGGCATACCTGTGTTAGCTTTAATCTAGCTAGTGTGGGTAACAATAGCAGTGTACACATAGTGGCAAGGACTTTAGTATGTGCTATCAAACAGAGTACAAGCCCTCCAGGGACCCTACGCATGTACTGTACTTTGGTTGGTAGCCCATTCTGAAACCTGTGCTGCTATGAGTACACTGCTATTGTGACCTGTGCTAGCTAAATTAAAACTATCACATGTATGCCTACCCATGCTACAATCACATCTTCACTTTGCAGTGTAGACATACCAAAAGTGCTTTACAAAGGCACTGTTATTGCCAGTTTACACATGGGGAAATGACACATAAGGAGGGTAAGTGACTGGGCCAAGATCACAAAATGAGTTAATGGTAGAATCATCTTAGTCCTGATCTGAGCCAAGTTAGCTAATTTCACAATAAGTCTCTCAAAATACAGGCCGTTCTCAGTTGTACCAAACCATAAGCTAATTTTGTTATATTGAAATGGGGCACATATTGGAGACCAAATGGATGCTATCAGGCTTATTTTTTTGTAATTTAAATCTGGTTTCATTCTTTGTGTCAGTGCTAATCCATTACATATTGTACTAATACATAACCTTCTACTAACTTACAATTAATAAAATGGCATTTCAGAGCTTCATAACTGCAATTATGATATCTTCTTATCAATGTCCAATTAAATAGTCATGCTTTATTATACAGCTTTAGTTGTGTCTAAATCTTACTTTTTTTTTTATAATTCACATGGATTTTTGGCTAATATTGTCAGTTGTGTGTTGTATATAATCTTTTCATAAAACTTACAGAATTGCTTTTCTGGATGAATGGTGGTTAGGTTTTTACTTTTTGGATACCTAACATTATAAAGTAGGAAATATAAAGTAAAAAAATATTTATTCAGACCTGATTTTATTATTTATTTATTCCTAGGCACCCACTGTTTCCATTGTTAGCACTATTATTTGAAAAATGTGAACAATCTACACAGGGCTCAGAAGGCACTACCTCTGCTAGTTTTGATGTAGATATTGAAAATTTTGTAAGGAAGCAGGAGAAGGAAGGAAAACCCTTTTTTTGTGAAGATCCAGAAACTGATAATTTAGTAAGTATAAAGCATTTTTTTTGAAGCAAATGACACTTCTCCCTCTTATTCCTTATTACTTCTCTCAACTGTTGCTCTCGGTAGATTCCCAAATCTTTTGATCCTACAATGGTGGATTGTTAATATTGCAAGTACTGAATTCTGAAACTAAAGATCAGAAAAAGTCTGTAAACTTAGTTTGTCTTTTTATCCTTTTTTTCTTATCTACAAACATCTGTTGCATCCTTCATTTTGACCACCTGCCTCACATTTTTCAATAGTTGTTTCCAATATGTGCTCCTAAAACAGCTGAGGTTGACATTATATTTAGAGATGAGTTAAGACACATACCCACTACAATCCAGTTGACTGCACAGAGTAGTTTCTCAGAAGGCAATCAGATAATTTTTGTTCACTGTTCTATAGATCTTATCTAGTCAGATTTTCCTGTGGTGTGTTTTTTGCCTCATGCATCTGCATTGTCTGAGGGAGGAAAGGTTAGAAAATTTGCCCACTAACTTTTATACATAAAAAGAAGTCTGAGGCCTGGTATGCAATAGGAATACTAGGAAATTTAAAAAAAAAAAATTCAAGTAGAACAGTTTGTGTTGAATGATAAATCAGTTTGAGACAGCATTTCTAAATGATACTCAGTTTGGTATTTTGGGCCTACGTAAAAAACTGTTCAAATGGAGAGTCCTATAAGGTTGTGTCTGTTTTGTAGCAATAAATGGAATTCTGCCATTTCAGACAAGGCAGAGAGAAGGAACTTCAAATTAGGTAGCTGATGAGTACTTGCAGGTAGAGGATCAGAGATTCAGTACCTCTGAAGTTCCAGTTGCTCAGAAGAAGCCTACCAAAAGAGCATTCCAACTTACACGGAAAGAACTCACTGTCTGGTCCAAAAAGGCCAATGTGGCTCTTTTGACATGCATCACACAAAAAATGTTTGACTACCTTATTTTTATGTTAGAGTGAGAGATCTTTTCTCTGTGTTCTACCTAGGTTGGTGAGTCCTGCTAGCTTCTCACGCACACGTCAAGCCCAGTAAAGGCCCTTCTCCATAAATTCAACCTCAGAAGTCTGTCTTAGTACATCTTGCATTGCTATTTCTTGGTAGGGCTATGATTTCAGTGTTTTTAACGATGAGTGTCAAAAGAATGTTGGCTTGGGCTTTATGGCATCCACACAGAGTTCCAGACCTATTTTTACAAGGTATTATTGCTTGAAGTCCGCCTCATTGAACCTGTTGAAAGCAGGCAATAAAGATTATTGTATTGCCTTTTGATCAAGATATATTTTACTTTGTTTTTGTTTTTGTTTTTTTCACTCTGTTACAGTATATTTATATTCTTCCTACATTGTTGCAAGTTCTGTATTTTTACAAACACAGCCTTGGAGTGTTAGAGACTCAGAGTAGGGATCTATTATGTATCTTTGGAGAAAAGAGAGTTTCCTATCCTTAGTTTTCTAAAAGTGTGTGCATAAGTATATTTTAAAGATTAAAAGACTGTAAACAAAGATTAATGATAAATGACAATAGATTGAATTGGGGAAGGTGTCTATTGGGATGCCCACAAAGGCTGGTGTTAACATTTTTAGCGGTCTTGAAGAATCAGTAAACATGTTTTTGTTTATTAATTTAACGAAATTGGGAAACAAGTCAGGGCAGAAGAATGTTGTGATAGAAAGGGACTTAGAAAGATTAAAAACATGCAGTTAATAACTTGGGGGATGGGAATAGTGAGAGACACAAGTCAATACATCTGGGGAAAACTTAAATTCTTATTTTTGGGTTAAACAGATGGGAGAAACCTAAGTTGTTTGGAAGTGACAGAGAGGTGATATCAAGGTGATAGTGACAGCAAATTAGACATGAGTGTACATGGCTGCCAAAACCCAAAAATCAATTTTGGCTACATATAGAAAGACATGATATCATGGAGCAGGGAGGTAGGTAATAGTTCTTATCTATATGGCACTTGTGTGACTGTGGTTGAAATACTGGGTTTCTTTCTGGGTACAAGACCCAAAAGGTATTGACAAACTGGAAGGAATTCAGAAAGGATCATCAGAAACTATCAGGGGATTGGAGGGAGTGAAGTATGAGGCAACATTGAAAGGGCTTGATACATATTTAAATTAAGCTACTTGGAGGGAGAGGAAGACAATATGCTGTACTGAAAAGGTTACAGTAGGCTTACTTGCAGATTATATACATTTGAGGTGCAGAGAAGAGCCCATGGTGGAGGGCAGCTCCATGACTGGACTTGAATGAAAGGGAGATAGATAGCTGAGGATATTTCCATTGTCAAGTAGAAAGTTTGTTTTGGTGACTTCTAATTGAACAGAGTTAAACTGGAAAACCCAGTTTTTGTTCAAGAAAGATGGAGAAGCAGTTAAGGAGTTAGTGAAATATTTACATTATATTCATTTATAGGCCTTTCAATGGCACTCCTCTGTAGTCTGAGTACCCCAGAGGCATTTAATGCATAATCAACACCTATGTGAGGTGGAGAGATCTTACTATCTCCATTTTGCAGATGAAGAACTGAAGCACAGAGATTCAGTGGTTTGTCCAAGGTCTCAGCTAGGAAGAGAATTCAGAACTCCTGAGTTCCAGTCTAGTGTTTCAACCATGAGACCTTTGTATCTCTCTAACGGAGAGGCAAAGTTTGGTGTAATATACATAAGAAAAGGTCATTGATATTGTAAAATAATTTGTCCTAACAAAAAAAGACAAAATGTGTTTGTATCCTATAACTGTTCTGTGGCTAAATCCTGTAGTAGAGTGGCTGTTGCCACCATAGACAAAAATAATGGACAGAATGTGGAAGAGAGAAAATAAACCAGGTCCTTCCACAGGCTTTTTGAAAGCTGCAAGCAGCAGGGGCACATGGTGTTTGTTCATTTTAACTGGAATATTAATGACCCAGTGAAGTCTTGTGAAGTATTCATACCACTATATTATCATAAATGTTGGTAATAATAATAACTGCTTCATTAACAGCTATAATAATATATTCTCTCCCATCATATGGAAAGTGTAGCCAAGCCAGTGGAAAACACTGCACGTTTACTGACATTCTGTAAGACCCACCACATTGCTACCACCATTTTAGATTCCTCTTGAAAAGAAAGAGCCCCGCTGCAGACATTTCACACCTTCAAATTGTTTTCAATTAAAATATCTTGTTTAAATATGAGGTTCATTGTCAAAGGGAGAAACACATTTAATGGTTTTAAATAGTCATAAAGATTTCTTTCTGAGAAAGATTGCAGCCATTATTTCAGATTCAGTCATCTTTGAAGTATGAGTCACGTGGTACATGATCTTGTGAGTTTGTCACTTGATAACATGACAGAACTGTAAGCAGAATTCCCTAAACAGATCATTGGTTTTAGAGTCATTTTTAAGTTCATAATCCTAGTATATTGACTGGCAGGAATTCTTATAGTATTAGAATTGAGGGACAGCTCTTCTCTTTCCTCACTTCTACCAGTTTATTAGCCTGTAGTACCTCTGTCAGTTCTTTCAGGACTGACAGCAAAGGGAGTGCCTGACTGCTGCTGCTCCTAAATCAGCCACAGCTTTTGGCTGGCATCTTAGCATTTCCTGTGGGGTATTTTTTTTTTTTTTCAGACTTCTATTAATCTGCCTTAGATTCTGTCTTCAAAATAAGTAAAAATGAAAGTCATTTTATTCTGCATGAAATAGATCAGATGATACTGCCTCAAGGTATTTTTAACTTTTTGATTATTAACAAAGACACTGTTTTCCTTTGTCCTCCGCTCCTGGTTTCTTTGGAGAGGAATAATCAAAATCTTTAAAGCTCTTTGCCCATAGATCATGTGGACTTGTTTATGTCTACTGCAAATACCTTAGATAGGTTCTCTATGGTATGTCTGTTAGCCATACTCCTCCCCTATTTGGGAGCTTTCCACTACGAGATAATTAAGAAATGACACCTTTGACCAGTGTAACCTCTTCCCCCACCTGTTGGTATTATTGGACATTCTGGATTGTTCACACGTCAATATACAGTCCAGTCAGTCAAGGGCACCAAAGAAATGAGCAGAAGAGTTCGTCCCCAAGAGCCAACCAGACACAGGGTTCTTATGTCAACCCTCCTTGAATTATTGGTGCTCCCACAAGGAGGCTTGCAACTGGTTGCAATGGCAGTCTTTCCTCCCTTATAACTTTTACAAATATATATTTATATATCCAGGTGGAGTGGGATCCTTAATTACAAGGTTGATTTCTCCTCCTCCTTCCCCCTGCCCCCCAGCTTCTCTTCTTCTGTCTTTGGCCCCAGCTCATCCAGGCAAAGAAGACAGGCACCAACAGAGTGGGCCACACAACTGCAAGACTCCCTTCCCTCCAGTCCAGGCCCCGTTGCATTTCCTGTGGACACATAAACATGTTGGGGGTAAATACGAGCTCAATAGAACACTGTCATCTTGGAACAAGAGCTGAATTAGGAAGAGCCATGCATTTCAGTATTGATTTTAAAAAAGCCACATATTTTAGTACCAACAGACGAAGAGCCATGAGCTTGGCCAAGGTGAAAAAGCTTTCTTTTTACTTTTGAGGGAGGGCGGGGGAGAGAACAGCTTTCAGAATTTAGACTTAATGGACAGCAGGTTTAAAACAAACAAAAGGAAGTATTTCTTCACACGGTGCACAGTCAACCAGTGGAACTCCTTGCCAGAGGATGTTGTGAAGGCCAAGACTATAACGGGGTTAAAAAAATAATTCGATAAATTCATGGAGGATAGGTCCATCAATGGTTATTAGCCAGGATGGGCAGGGATGGTGTCCCTAGCCTCAGTTTGCCAGAAGCTGGGAATGAGCAACAAGGGATGGATCACTTGATGATTACCTGTTTTGTTCATTCTCTCTGGGGCACCTGGTATTGGCTACTGTCGGAAGACAGGATATTGAGCTAGATGGACCTTTGGTCTGACCCAATATGGCCGTTCTTATGACTTACTCAGTGTTGCTTCAAGGACTGTTCTGAGGTCACAGTAGCGCCACAATAATTGGGATACTGTGACCATGGTCCTCAGCAAACCCCTATGGCTCAAGGGCAGCACAGAGGCTAATTCACTAATTGCAGGATATTCTGAGCAATCATAAAGGATGGTCTGGGAGTCTCCCATGGATCAGTAACAGAACTCTACAGGTGATTCATCTGTCTCATACACCTAAACTGGCTGAGATGCTCCCCAAAAAAGGGGTTGATCAAGTGTACATGGCCTCTAAAGAGTGGTTTGCCAACATGGCACAGATCTTTTGGGAATGAAACCGTTTGGCTAAAATGGGAGTGGATTGTGAGCTTTATTGGGTTGCAGAATCTTAAAGCACAGTGATTCAGCAGTTTTTAGTAAATTTTAGTCATTTTGATGACTTCCTATTACTTTCATCCTATGGGGACTACTCACTTCTTAAGTGAGCTGATGGATTCCTGCATTAATGCTATGCAAAAGATTTCAGCATGCAAAACTCCAGCAGAATTTACTTGAAATATCTCTAAGGACCACCTTAGTGCACCTGTAGTTGAGAATGACATCTAAATTCAAATAATCAGACAGTGCTGAAATTTAATTGAGAGGATTCAGTTCCTCCATGCTGCACCCAATTGAATCAATTGGCATAGTATCCTAAAGGGTGCCACTCCGAACATTGTCTCATACAAAGACCATTGAAATCAGTGGAAAGACTCCCATTGACTTCAGTGGACTTTGGATCAGGCCCCACTGAATAACTCTGAAGTAATCTATCCTAGAGAAGATACACATTAGTACTTGTATTCTGTTCATGCTAGATGCAGTGTAATGTAATGGTACAACCATTGTTAGCATTAGGTAATGAGATTTCTTTATTGGGTCAGTACTAAGAATGCCACAGGGGCTTACCGATGAGTCTTGTTTGCAGTATGTTTTGCCAGTTCTGTTGTTACAGATATTACCAAGCAGAGTATTTAGAGTAGCTCAGATCACCCAGAGTAGTGAAAAGGCTATCTGGCAACATTTAAAAAGAAGACTTAACAAATTAGCAGTTTAACATTATCAACTTCTTTTTACACCTATTTGAATTGATCCAGAGAATTAAAGATGAGTTAGAATCATCAGTTGGTTGCATTACTCAGAAGTGCACACTATCAGTTTTCAAAGGCAACACTGAGGTGTATGTGCATTCTTTTGTAACATAATCTTTGATGTGTCTGCTGACCCCAAGGTATTGAGGTGGCCTCCTGCGAGTAGTGTGTCTGACTATATTTCCCAATATATCCCTGTGGGGGACATATGGAGGGTGGTGGTGCTAATCCAGGCAGTTATTTATCATATGAGAAGTAGCATAGAAACTCAGAGCAGTCCATGTTTCCTTTATCAGATTTATGGTATTATTTAGAGGCAAGGAGAGACTTTCCATAGGAAAAGTGATCTTGAGACAAATAAAAGGGTTATGGTAAAGGTGGACAAAATAATGAATAATATATAGAAGATAAATCTGCGCACTCCTGTTTACTCTTTCTCATAATACAAGAGTAAGGGATTTGCAGTGCAATTTAAAGGCAACACATTTAAGGCTGATTTTAAAAAATAATTTTCACACAACATGTGGAATTCATTGTCACTGAAGCCAAACTTAATAGACATCAAAGGATTAGACTCTCATTGAAGTCAATGGGAGTCTTTCCATTGACTTTAATGGACTTTGGTTTAGATTCAGTACAGTCGCAACAGATACAATACAATTTTTTAGAAGAACAATAAACCCTCATCTTTTAGTGCATAAGCCAATCTGAGAGGGTATCTGATGAGATGGTGGAGAGTCAGAAGGAAACTTCTTCTATGGGCAGTTTATTTTATAACTGTCCTGCTACTTCAGAGGAAGTTGAAAGAAATCTTGTATCTGGTGCTGGCCACTTTCACTGAAAGGATATTGAAGTAAATGGACAAAGGATCTGTATGGCATAGGCATTCCTTTAGTCCTATTTCCTGTTTTGTAGTATATGCCTGGATTTGCTTAAAACAATATCAATGTACTTTTTACTGTCTGGTACCTATGGACAAATTATTCTGCTTACTGGATTTAACCATTAGTGGATGTTCCAGATTTGTTTCTGCAACTGGAAAGACAAGATGGGTGTCAATAGTCATCTGATAATTAGGTGGCATGTAATAGTCAGTCATGCTGGGGGAAAAGAATTCTAATGCTTTGTCCACAGGAAATTAAGACTGCAGATGTACTTATTACATGCGAAAATGTGCCCATCCCAATTTTCAGGCTGTGGTCTCTTTCTCTCAAGCGAATTAAAATGAAATATTATTTTTGCTGCAATTGTCTGGAAGCATTTCTCTATGGTCTGTTCTGTTTTGGACTATTGTGCTAGAATTTTATTTTTATTCTTTTGTTTTTAGTGTGTCTAGCTCTCACTTTATCTTACATTAGTTTTGTCCTTGCTTTAATGCTAATTACAGTATCACCACTAATCTGAGACCGAGGGTCAGAACTGAGGCAAGGTAACTTATTTCAAACAAGTAAAAGTTTTGATACCTAGGTAATACTATGGGTACTGTCCATCTGATCCTATAGATTAGCATTAGTCAAGCCCTCCAGTGAATGCTACCTAACTGTTGTATGCTCATTGTGACTTTGTCCATGAATGTGTTTTGTTCCTGGTCCTCCTTCAAGCCAGTAGAGAATAGTTTGGTGAGGCTAAAAAAAGTTTATATTTAGGCTATTTACTTGTAGCTACATCAAGTCTTGTTTTGCCGCTGGTTGTTTTTGTTTTAAAGTTCTTTGTGCAAAACCCATGTTCTACCATTGCGGCATTACAGGACAATTTTTTAATAATACTTCCCCCAAGAACAATATACCCTTAAAAGCAGGTGACCTGCTGGTTAAACACTTCGTTAAATATGCATGTTCATGATCATTTATATGGGATTTGGTGGTATTTAAACACAATTTTAAAGGCAACCGCTGGAAGAGGGCATTGGTCTAGAAGATTGTCTATTTATACTTTCATAATGGCACGGTGCTTTTTTTTTTTTATCACTAGGACTCTGTGTAGTCAAAATATTGAAATCTGGTGAATGTGCATTCATATTTTAAATAACACTTTGAGCACATGGATTTGATTTTTCTGCAGCTTTTCTTTTAAAGACTCAGAAACATTTGCCATCCCTACAGATAAGGTTTTGGACCGAAGGGCTAGGATTGCCTTTCATTGCTGTGAGTTCTGACATACCGCTTTCTAAATTTGCTAAAACTTCATACAAGAAAGAGATCCTCTCCTTGAAGAGTAAGAAAATCTTCAGGCACAATGTAGGCTGCATCCATCATGGAAAACAATGTGCGCACAAATTTGCCTGTCTTGATCTCCTTAAGATGCCCTTAAGTAAGGTTACTTCAGCCCCTTAGCTTAGTTTCTGCAATATGTAGCAAAATGGGTGACTGTTAAATGATCATTTTTGATCACTGGCTTCAGTGCTCTGGCCAAATCAAAGTACGTGGTGAATATGTCCAAAATAGTGCACAAAAGAAATCCAAACTTTATAGAATAAGGAGGATCTTTTTTGAGATCCAGAATAGCAAGTCAGTATTGTGGATGATGCACTTTACCACAGCCAGCCAAGGAGTATTGTGCCTAAATAACAAGTTTCAGAGTAACAGCCGTGTTAGTCTGTATCCGCAAAAAGAAGAACAGGAGTACTTGTGGCACCTTAATAAATTTGTTAGTCTCTAAGGTGCCACAAGTACTCCTGTTCTTCTTTTTGTGCCTAAATAGTAATTAAGTAATTAAGGAAATCATCTGCAAACACTTGGAAGGTGGTAAGGTGATAGGGAATAGCCAGCATGGATTTGTAAAGAACAAATCGTGTCAAACCAATCTGATAGCTTTCTTTGATAGGATAACGAGTCTTGTGGATAAGGGAGAAGCTGTGGATGTGGTATACGTAGACTTTAGTAAGGCATTTGATACAGTTTCGCATGATATTCTTATCGATAAACTAGACAAATACAATTTAGATGGGGCTACTATAAGGTGGGTGCATAACTGGCTGGATAACCGTACTCAGAGAGTTGTTATTAATGGTTCCCAATCCTGCTGGAAAGGCATAACGAGTGGGGTTCCGCAGGGGTCTGTTTTGGGAACGGCTCTGTTCAATATCTTCATTAACGACTTAGATATTGGCATAGAAAGTACGCTTATTAAGTTTGCGGATGATACCAAACTGGGAGGGATTGCAACGGCTTTTGGAGGTCAGGGTCATAATTCAAAATGATCTGGACAAATTGGAGAAATGGTCTGAGTTAAACAGGATGAAGTTTAACAAAGACAAATGCAAAGTGCTCCACTTAGGAAGAAAAAATCAGTTTCACACATACAGAATTGGAAGAGACTGTCTAGGAAGGAGTACGGCAGAAAGGGATCTAGGGGTTATAGTGGACCACAAGCTAAATATGAGTCAACAGTGTGATGCTGTTGCAAAAAAAGCAAGCATGATTCTGGGATGTATTAACAAGTGTGTTGTGAGCAAGACACGAGAAGTCATTCTTCCGCTCTACTCTGCTCTGGTTAGGCCTTAGCTGGAGTATTGTGTCCAGTTCTGGGCACCGCATTTCAAGAAATTGGAAAGGGTCCAGAGAAGAGGAACAAGAATGATTAAAGGTCTTGAGAACATGACCTATGAAGGAAAACTGAAGGAATTGGGTTTGTTTAGTTTGGAAAAGAGAAGACTGAGAGGGGACATGATAGCAGTTTTCAGGTATCTAAAAGGGTGTCATAAGGAGGAGGGAGAAAACTTGTTCACCTTAGCCTCTAAGGATAGAACAAGAAGCAATGGGCTTAAGCTGCAGCAAGGGAGGTCTAGGTTGGACATTAGGAAAAAGTTCCTAACTGTCAGGGTGGTTAAACACTGGAATAAATTGCCTAGGGAGGTTGTGGAATCTCCATCTCTGGAGATATTTAAGAGTAGGTTAGATAAATGTCTATCAGGGATGGTCTAGACAGTATTTGGTCCTGCCATGCGGGCAGGGGACTGGACTTGATGACCTCTCGAGGTCCCTTCCAGTCCTTGAATCTATGAATCTATAAATTTGGCCTGCACACTACTTTACTTTAATATCCTGTATTCACTATTGTACAATCAGTCTTGAAAGACCATTTGGTTTTGGTTGTAGCTATTCTGCCATGATATTTACAATTCCTGACGCTGTTTTTATTCCCTGAGTAGTACCACTAGCTATCCCAGATTGCAAGTCTTCTGTATCAGCAAAGAGTACAAGATCTGTTGTCATGCGCAAATCAGATATCACCATCTCTTGCTCAGTTACTTACCTGTCAGTTGATTCATCAGCAAGCACAGTAACAAAGCTAGCTATCTGTATATATTTCTGAGGCACTTCCTGAAGAAACTTTGCATTTGTAAAGTCTTCCATGCTATAGTTATTAATATGATTTGATCTAGGACAAGGGTGGACAAACTTTTTGGCCTGGGTATGGAAATTGTATGGCGGGCCATGAATGCTCATGAAATTGGGGGTTGGGGTGCGGGAGAGGGTGAGGGCTCCAGCTGGGGATGCGGGCTCGAGGGTGGGAGGGGGATCAGGGATGGGACAGGGGATTGGGGCGCTGGAGGGGTTCAGGGGCGCGGGCTCCAGGTGGTGCTTACCTCAAGCAGCTCCCGGCAGCAGCGGCATGTCCCCCCTCGAACTCCTATGCGGATGTGTGGCCAAGTGGCTCTGCGTGCTGCCCCATCCATAGGCGACGCCCCTGCAGCTCCGATCAGCCGCGGTTCCCAGCCAGTGGGAGCTGCAGGGGCAGTGCTTGGCGCGGGGACAGCGTGTGACGCCCCCTGGCTGTTCCTATGTGGGGACATGCTGCTGCTTCCGGGAGCTGCGCGGATCAAGCCCTGGACCCTGCTCCCCAGCAGGAGTGCGAGGGCCGGATTAAAACATCTGAAGGGTCGGATGCAGCCCCCAGGCCATAGTTTGCCCACCCCGATCTAGGATTAAGGCCACTTTGGCCTTCAAATTGCAAAATCTCAGAATCCCTTGAACTAAAATCTTGTTTAGTGACTGTAAA
This sequence comes from Malaclemys terrapin pileata, assembly GCF_027887155.1. NCBI lineage: Eukaryota > Metazoa > Chordata > Testudines > Emydidae > Malaclemys > Malaclemys terrapin. The sequence goes on from NC_071505.1 coordinate 196,764,270, forward strand.
GAGTGTTAAACAAGGTGACAAACTGTTGGATCTCCTTATTTAACACTTTACAGAAAATTATATAGTAACAGGTTCTTCTTGGGGGCAAAGCAACTTGTTTTCTGCATCAGTGTATTTTGCATGAGCAGCAGAGAAATCATGTATGTGTAGCAAATCAGTTCTAAAGGTTTTTCACCCACTGACAAGAAGATCTCTCTTATCAGAAAGCTTCTCATGTTTTCTGCAAATTACACACAGAACATTTCATCTTTCTGACATGAACTACATCTATAGTAGCTTTTAATTAATTCTGGAAATTGCATTTAACTCTAAGTATTTAATTTTTCTTATGTGTCATGTGCTTTATTCTTTCTTGGCCCAGGACCTCCAATATTGCGCTCTGCTGATGATGGTTTTTTACCCCAAAACCCAGCAGTGTGGTTCAATGTCTTCCAGACACTTTTCAGATTTGTTTAAAATTAGGTGCGTAGATAGTCTTTACACAAATGTTTCTTAAGCATGTAGTGTGTAAATCAAGGATTGCTGCGAAAAATCAGACTACCTGTCCTTAGTAGCAGTAAATTTGCAGTTTGAAGGCTGCAACAAAGTATTAGAGAGAGATCATCTCCATTCTAAATAAAATCAAATTGTGTTTAGCAGCAGCAAGTAATGAAATTTTTAGTTAGTTTGAGTAAACGATAAACTCTGTGGAGACAGGGGCAGACTTTGTTAGGTACATATAGTGCTTAGCAAAATGGTGTCAATCTCTGATTGAGGCCTCTAGTGCTGCTACAATATAAATAATAATACACAGCCTACTTTGGCTTGGCTGAAATGATAAACCGTTGCTTCCCTTTTTGGCAAAGATACCTGACTGCCTTTGAACTACCTGACTGCAGCAGACCTCTGATCAGAGCACTTAAATCCAACACATTATCCTCGGATATGCTCAGTAGTGTGCCTTTTCTCTTATATCAGCCCCTTTCCCCAAAGCATTGCATATCTGGCTGACAGCAGCGAGGCCCATCCCTCTGCCCAGCATCTCCTCCCCTCCACTCTCACTGGTAGCTCAGTGTTGCTGCTCCTCTCTGTCCCTGCTCTTGAGGCAACTTAGTTCTTTCTGCTCCCCTTTCCCATCCACTCTGTCCTCTGACTATGGTCTATGTTGCTGTGTCTGATGTCATTCTGGCTCTCCTAATGTCCTTGTTTGGTGAACAGGAAGTCTGATGCTTTTACTTGCCCAGATAACAATTCAACTTGTCTAAGGCTTCTGGGTGATAGGGTTTTTCCCCTGCCCTGCCACAGGATTTTTTTGTATTTTGTACATTGTAAATAATAAAGTTCTGTAGGCCAGATAAAATTACACATGCATTCCCATTGTCTTCAAATTATCCCCTGAGTGTCACCAGTGCCAACCCTCTTACCTTCAGTGAGTTTGTACTGGGATAACAGATTGGAACTTCGTGAGCAATCCTGTTGATGCACAAGGTGAAATAGGGTGAGCTGAGGATTCTTTCTTAGACATGTTAGTTCTGCAAATTGGCATAAAAAGCAGAAAAACAATGCGTTTTTGTTACTAAAGTCAGCAGATATGGCTGAATACACATAGGAACAGATCTGTTGAGTAAGATGTCAGTTTTATGTAGTCTTGCTTTGGAATAAAACTGCATTTTAAAGGATATGATTACAAATATGTTTATATCCGAAGGATGGCATGAATGCTTGCTTGCTTGCATGCTTGTTTGTTTGTTTATTTGCTGACGGGCTCTATTCTTGTCTAAGAACTGAAGGTTCCTCTCCCACTTTTTCACTTTCACAGCTCTGTTCTTGAGGCCTTATGTTGCTGCCAATGTCCTTTTAGGTAATAGGGCAGCATTAATTGGACATTTGAGTTGCTGAGTAATGGGTAGCACTCCTCCTCAGCAAGGCTTCCATAACACTTATGGTTTCTCCTGAACCAGGGAGTGAGGGAACGGGACTGAAGAATTGAACCCCTTCTTCCGGGTATAGCTCAGAGTACTATTGTTCACCACACCTGCCCGAACCATTTTTTTTAAAATTGTACAGTAATATAGACTGTGGCCAAGACAAGAAAAATCCTATGCTGTATTTGTGTTTGTTCTGTCTTGTTTGACAGTTTACCTAAGCAATGGAGCAACACAGGATTTTGTTCTAAACACATGCCTTTCACACGCCAGTAAAATACAGCCTGGGAAAGCGTATTGTGAGCAGCCTTCTGCATCAGTAATTCTGTGTTCTGGTAATTGAAATAGTATATTCTTACATGGTTTTTAAAGTTTGCCCTATATTATTCATGCAAGTAATAGTGTTTTCTTGCCTTGTTTCTAAGTCTTTTTTCCATCTTTCTCTCTAGATGGTAAAGGCAATCCAGGTTCTACGTATTCATCTGCTTGAGTTAGAAAAGGTTAATGAACTCTGCAAGGATTTCTGTAGTCGTTACATTGCCTGTCTGAAAACTAAAATGAACAGTGAAACTCTACTAAGTGGAGAACCTGGAAGTCCTTATTCACCTGTACCATCGCAGGTACATTTCAAGTTAGTTTAAATTAGCTTTTGCTTAGAAATACCGCAAAATTTATAAATACCTTTTTGCTGCACTTTGTAAGAATTCCACTTATGCACTGCTTACCTTGTTCTTTGTAATTGTGTTTTTATTAAGGTTAGCAACCCTCTTTTAAGGAGCTGAACAAGTTTATTGAAAAGTGTCAACACTTAGAGACATGCCATAATTACTGTTTGCCTGCATTCCTTTTACTTCTTACCTCAGTCCAGCAACTTCAAAATAAAAAACAAACAAACAAAAACTTGGGATTTGCTGGAGTTGCTGCCTTGATGAGAACAGATGTTAGGAAAGAGAATGGGCACAAGGAAAAAGTTGTCATAATATGCATTGCATCTCTTTGGCAATGTCTCCTTAGCTTTGACCCAGCTGTCAGGTTTATCTGCCTCACTGAAGTTGAAAGGACGGTTTGGCTCAGTGTGTGTGTGTGTGTGTGTATATAAACTGAACGTATAAATTGATCCAAACATTTTAGAGTGAACAAAGGTTACCTGTTGGTTTTTAGTCATAATATTTTAGAGATGTGTCACGTGTCTGTTCTATCTACCTTGTAATATTAACAGCTGCACATAGTCTTATACACGTGCACTGTATTTGCTAGATTGTTGAAATATCTGATTACAATACCTAATCTATTGTATAAAATAATCTGAGAGGTAATGATTGCTTTATTACTCTTTTTGGTACTCCTACTATTCTTTCCTTGTAGAGTGACCAGGTGTCTGGTTTTCAACCGGAACACCCGGTTGAAAAGGAACCCTGGCAGCTCCAGTCAGCACCACTGACCGGGCTGTTAAAAGTCCAGTTGGCAGTGTTGTGGGGCTAAGGCAGGCTAGTCCCTACCCGTCCTGGCACTGCGCTGCGCCCCAGAAGCGGCCAGCAGGTCCGGCTCCTAGGCAGGAGGGCCACAGGGCTCCGTGCGTTTTCCCCCGCCAAAAGCACTGGCTCTGCACTCCCATTGGCCTGTTCCCAGCCAATGGGAGCTGGAGGGGTGATGCCTGTGGGCGAGAGCAGCGCGTGGAGGCTCCTGGCCCCCCCACCTAGTAGGTGCCAGACCTGCTGGCCGCTTCTGGGGCGCAGCATGGTGCCAGGGCAGGCGGGCGGGCAGGCAGGCAAGAAGCCTGCCTTAGCCTCGCTGAGCCGCTGACCAGGAGTCGCCCGAGGTAAGCCCGAGCCCGAACGCCCTGCCCCAGCCCTGAGTCCTCCCCCCCTCCCAAACATGGAGCCCCCACCTGCATCCCAAACCCCTCATCCCCGGCCCCAACCCAGAGCCTGTACCCCCTCCTGCACCCAGCCCCCTGCCTCAATTTGGAGCCCCCTCCTACACCCCAAACCGCTCATCCCTAGCCCCACCTCAGAGCTCGCATCCCCCGCCCAGAGCCCTCACCCCCGTACCTCAACCCCCTGCCCCAGCCCAGAGCCCCTGCTCACACTCAGAACCCCTCATCCCCAGCCCCACCTCAGAGCCCACACCCCCAGCCCAGAGCCCTCACCTCCCCTGAGCCCTTCATCCCTGCCCCCACCCCAGAGCCCTCACACCCTCCTGCACCCCAACCCCCTGCCTCAACCTGCAGCCCCATCCCACATTCCAAATCCCTCGGTTCCAGCCTGGAGCCCCCTCCTGCACCCCAAACCCCTCGTCCCCAGCCCCACCCCAGAGCCCGCACTCCCAGCCGGAGCCCTCACCCCCTCCTGTATCCCAACCCCCTGCCCCAGCCCAGTGAAACTTAGTGTGGAGGAGAGCAAGCCACCAAGGGAGGGGGAATGTATTGGGCGGGGGTATGGTGTTTGGTTTTGTGCGATTAGAAAGTTGGCAACCCTATTTCCCTGAGTTTGGCAATGATGTCATACTACCTAGTAGTGCTTTAGTCTAGGGTGCCGATCCTGTAATGACTTACGTGCATGTTTAACTTTATGTACTATGAATATTCCTAATGGTTTAAATTTCAGTTTTAAAACTCACTTTTTGCTTTTGGTACTTTGAAGCGTGCCGAGGAAAGTTTGAAATTAGATAGAGATTACTTAAAACAATTTTTGGTGGCATGGCTACTAGCTGTCAATCCTGCTGACACACATTTGTTTAATTTTTACACGTGTACTTCCTTTGAAGTCAGTGGGACTGTTCACAGGCAAAGTTAAGAATATGTACAAATATTTGCAAGATCAGGGTGTATGAACATAATTTAAATTACACAACTGTATTACACAGTTTAATTAAATTAAAATAATATTTAAGGTATCATGTACATACTGCATTTTTAAGTCAGAAAGCTACAGAAGGAATTAAGTTATTTATTAAACCTCCAAATTCACTTGTAATTTTACCTCCTGAGACCAATTGTATCTACTCTTTATCTTCTGTGTCTTTAAAAATTGTTGTTTCACTTCTGGTTTAGTTCTGTATCCAAAATCTTTTTTATCCCCAAATATATTTGGGTATTTCATGTCTGCTTTATGAAATTATTATTTAATGACTAATGTTTTCAAGCTGATCAGTTTGCAGTAATGACCTTTGAGCGATGGAGTCTTTCTCTTGGAGATGATCCTCTTTTTAAAGCCCCAGATTTGTTGCAACTAAAAATTACATGAGCATACTTAATTTAAAAAAACTAATTATTTTATTTTTCTAGCAAATTCAAAGTGCCATTGCAGGCACACTGAGTCCCCAAGGGATTATGGTGCCTGCATCAGCATTGCAGCAGGGAAATGTAACTATGGCAACAGTAGCAGGTATGACACAGAAAAGAAAAACTGGCATATTGCTTTTTATTTTGCTTTCTTTCACAGTTGTTAAGAAATGTACAAATATAGGAATATTTTATTATTAATAACTCCTATAATAGTAACTTTCCAAATATCATACAACCGAGTGTCCCAGTAGTTCTTTTGAATACTGGTTTCATATGTTGTGTGTAAATTAAGAATAGTATATACCAGGGTTCTCAATCTTTTTCTTTGAGCCCCCCCAACATGCTATAAAAACTCCATGGCCTGCCTGTGCCAGAACTACTGGTTTTCTGCATATGAACTCCAGGGCTGGCGTTAGAGGGGTAGCGAGCAGGGCACTTGCCTGGGGCCCCATGCCACAGGGGGCCCCAAGAAGTTAAGTTGCTCAGGCTTTGGCTTCAGCCCTGGATGGCAGGACCCCAGGCTTCAGCCGCATGCGGTGGGGCTTTAACTTTGTGCCCCATGCCCCAGCGAGTCTATTGCTGGCCCTGCTTGGGGACCCCCTGAAGCCTGCTCATGGCCCTCCAGGGGGCCCCAGACCCCTGGTTGAGAACCACTGGTATATACTTATGTATATACAACCAAAAAAAGGACATTGCACAGAAATATATCTAAAGGATTTTGTGGGAAGTGGGGGTGAAGGGTGTGATATATTTCTATGCAATGTCCTTTTATAAATGGAAAAATTATTTGATCTATTGTTGAAAAGAACATATGTTTTCTACTGTTTTTCAAAATATTATTAGGCAAAAAATATGTATTATTGAAATGCTGTGCTTTAAAGTCTTTCATCGCATTATGTAGGGTAACAGGAACTGGAAGTCAGTGAAATCCTGACAACATCAAACTGCACCATTGTGTTGGGCTGGCAGTCAAGATGAAATACACTTGAAATGTCTTGTCACTAAGGTCACTATGAGCATCTGATCTGGCATATCTAAAATGGACGGAAATTGAGTCAAACTTGTTATGGTTTTCTATGAATGAAACTTTAATATCCAAGAGTGCATCTTAATGTGTTAGAGAAGTTGTAATAAAATATAGTTAATATCAGTTATCAAAAAATGCATTTCTGTTTGTCAGCAATAATGTTACTAAATAATTAAATAGAATGTTATTTGTCCCTCTTTAAATTAGACATGGTACAAGAATGATGTTTGTCAGTAAAATAACTCCCATCAAGATATTCACTTAATAGTGATCTTAGTGTTGAAATGCATGTTTTTCAAAAATTCACTTTCATCTACTTTATAATCATAATTTTGTGTTTGTTTTTAAAGGGGGTACAGTGTATCAGCCAGTCACTGTGGTCACTCCACAAGGTCAAGTAGTGACACAAGCACTGTCACCTGGGACAATTAGGATCCAGAATTCACAGGTTTGTTTCATGGTCTTCATGGAATAGTTTCTTGGAGTAAAAAACCTATTTTTTTAAAGTAATAGTAATGTATTCAGTATGATAAAGTGACAGACTGAGCATTACACAAATAAACATTAATTAATATAGAATTAATTACTTTAATCCAGAAAAAAATGTTAAGCATTGCTGCAAAGATCCCCACATTTGTAATATGGCATAGGATCTCAAAGATTTGCAAAAATCTCCCTTGACAGGACAGAGCATCATGACATCAACTATCAATTCCTTTCTTCTTGGTGATAGCAGAGAAGTATTTGTATAGAAGAAAAATAGTTTACTGAGTAAACATTAAGCATTTTTAAACTCTTTCTAACTGAACTAGTATTATGGCAGGATGGATGTACACAAGTATGTTATGATGCCATACTGCTGGTGTCAGAAGTGTCACTACACAAGAAGGCTGCCAGCACCAGTAATTTAAAACTTTATTTTTATATATTTCAGAGTTTACACTTGTTAAGAGGTGTTTCTCACTACACAAACTTTCAGAGTACTGTGTTGAACTAAACGGATGACAGCCAAATAGTGTGCATTACATCACACTCAAGAAAGAGAAAGATCAGCCTTCTTTTGCTGAGAAGCCCTTTACAGTTTAGAATAGGACAGTCCAATCAAATCTGCATTATAGGAAAGGAAAATATATGATAGCAGATTGACAGTCTCAAATCAGAACATCAAGATAGTGGTCCATGTATCAAAGTGGTAAATCAGATTATCCAGGAATAAGAAGATCCTAGAGTGGATTAATTTTGTTAAACATTTGAACAGGAAGATTCATCTGCACAATATAAAGTCCATTAACAATTACTGATTTTCTTTCATGAAAGAGTATTTTTAAAATCACTTTTTCTTTGTAACAGCACGTACCTGGCCAAATACTGCCCTAAGAGACATATACCTTTGAGTTAATAGGAATTGCATCCATGCCCCTGACTTGTAAAATTCTCACATAAACTGGATTGTTGGGAGGGAAAACTATTGCTTCTTTGAATGGGAAAAGTGTGGCATCCAGTGAGACAAAATAACCTCAACTTATGCACAAATATGTCCGTTTCCTTTGACTTCTGTTGGAACTCCAAAGTCCATCTGTGGGTTGACTTTGACCCTGTCTTCCACTGTAACCCTTGGGCATGAAATAGATCTTCCTAAATTCCTATTTCCAGTGTTCCATAACTTTCTGAGGGAGTGGGGAAGAAATTATCTTGTGGGAGTTGAAAAATGCAATGGTGAGCCTCTGCAGAGAAGCCGATTGCTGTGAATTTAAAAAAATTGGCTGTGTGTGTTGTCAATTCTGAATGTGTTTGGGAGCTAGGAGAAATTTTGTTTTCACATGATAATTTACACTTAGCTCAAGAACAGCCTTTTAAAAATAGAGTCACACTCAGAATATACACAATGCTTGGCGATGAACCAGTGTTCTGTCTTGTTTGAGGAAACTTGGTTTAGAAATAATGAAGTTGTAACACAGCTGTTGGAAATGATATATCATATGTGAGCTCTATGCTATTTCCTACTAGGTTTGGATAAACACTGAAGAGCATCTCTCCAAATGTTCATAGATGCAGATTTTTTCAATGTGGGAACATCTAGATACACCAATTGAGAGTGAAAAAAGGAGACAAAAGAGGGAAAGATTGATAACTTATGAAGGTTTCATACATCTATGTTAAAAATCATTAAGGTCTAGCTTTTACTTGCTGTTATGGATCCTACAATAGCCTGAACTCTTCCCCATGTAGGCATTACATTAGGGTCTTCCATTAAATGATCCTACAGTATAGAAACAATACAGTACAACATTTTTTTTCCAGATGTCTTGGGGATTGTGGGGAGACCTGGCCAGCAGGCTTTGAAATCTGTTTCATGTTCTCTATCCCAAGTGCAGACTTTTCAAATCCTGCTGACTTCGGTTTCAGAGGATTCCAGCTGACTGAGAGGACTGTCTCGTTTCAAGTCTGTATGCTGTGCTCCTTTTAATCATGCAGTGGCCTGCCAGGTTTGGGGGACCAAGAACATTTACGGGCGAAGCCAGTCAGCCCTTTCTAAAACAGCTGGTGCTACTTGGTTATGCTCTGTAGCTGAGGGAACATGGAGAATATAATACAGCCTCAGGGGCTATAACCCAGAGTTGGTAAAACAAAACACTAAATATGTGCCTCTGAAGCTGTAGAAAAGGTACAGCATAAATATAAATCAAGTGCATGCAGCATTGGTTCCTGACTGAGTAGAGTTAAAATTTGTGTGGAAACTCTAATTCAGAATCTCCTGATCTTTGTGCATTTAAACTTTAAAACTTAATTTTGCTTTACTGTAGTTTTTAAAAATGTATGTGCACATATAGATAGAGATATATGAGGAAAACCTTATTAATTGGTATTTTAAGCATGTAAATTTAAGTAATAGATTCTCCCTGTACAGTGGCTTTGCATACAGTTATATACTTGTTAAAGGAGCTGCTGAATTTCCACTACAATCAGTTAAACTTTGTCATTTATTTTACTCTGTTCTCATGCTCTTTTGAACTTATTGTTGCAATAATCTAAATTCATCAGGCCAAACTCAACTTGAACGTGTATGCATGCAGTTCCCAAGAAACTGCATACATACTTCAAGGACAGAGTTTAGCTGACTTAAAAGTGGAGCTGGTGATAGCTGTTTATTTTACAAACTTAGTTGTCATACATATATTCTTTGTATCTGTTTATATATATATATATGGCTTTCTTTTCTTGTGTGCACCTCTCACCAGTTCAGCTTTGTAGTTTCCAGAGGCTGGAGGCGGGGGGGAACGTTAAGTAGTGAGAGCTGCTTTTTATACCTGTCATTATTGTCTTCTTAGATGATGATGTGTATTGAGGCACATGCACAGACCTATTGTGCTTTAAGAGTTTTGCTGTATTTTTTTAGGCTGGGGAAGTAAGGGCCGTACAGTTAAATTCACCTCAGTGCAGAAGACCCGCACAAGGTGTCTTACACTACTTAAGCTCCATGTTAAACCCCTAGGGCCTGATTCTTCACAGCCTTGTATCTTGTGTAGTCATACCTGCGTAAAGTGAGTGTAAAACACTACAAAATAAGCATAGCATGTTACACTCTCTGTGCACCACGCATAAATGGCTACACAAATTGCAAGTCAGTAGAGAATCAGATTCTCAATATGGTGTTTACAGGATAAGGATGATCTTATGCCTGGCCCCCTGCACTGGAATGAATTTTACTGTAAGTGAAAATAAATTGGCACTTGGTAGCTATGATGAGGTGAATACAGCCTCCTGGCAACTACAGCAATTCTTGAAAGAGGTTCTAGAAAATGCTAAAACATCAGAAACCTGATAATATGTAACCCAGAGTATGGATCTCTTTAGGATAATACTGCAAGAGAACTTCCACCACTACCGCTGCAGGTAAATAAAGTACCCTTTTTTGACACAGATTATAGAGCTAATTTATTTCATTGCTTTCACATGATAAAAACAATTTTTGTGCAATATCTTTATTCATTAAAGTAACTTTATAACTTTCTACATTTTTCTTAAATTATTTGTGCAGCTTCAGTTACAGTTAAACCAAGATCTAAGTATCTTGCATCAAGATGATGGCTCGTCAAAAAATAAGAGAGGGGTTCTTCCAAAGCACGCTACTAATGTGATGAGATCTTGGCTCTTTCAGCATATAGGGGTAAGAATTAAACATCAGCAGTCATAAGTATTCAGAGAAGACTTTCTGAGGAAGATAAAACTTTTTGGCCTTACTTTGTATGCATTAAGGGCCCAATTTAGTTTCCACTGAAGTCTGTTAGAGTTTTTTCCATTGACTCTAATCTGAGATGGATAAGGCCCTAATTTTGCATATATTTAACATTTGAACTGCAAGATCTTACTAAATTTCCTAGAAGTTGTTGTTGTTTATTTCAGTAGTGCCCAGGATTTGGTGCCAGCTACTCCTCCAATGCATGGCTCACTTTTCATGTATAAATTATATGTGGAGGGGAATTGAATTTTCACCAAACCTTCCAACAACTGCTTTGTGCCATTGGCTCCATGTTATTCTACAGTGTCTTCCCTGTGCACGCATACTTGCGCTGGAAGGGGAAGATAGGTCTCTATTAGTAATAAATACTCCATTAATTTATAGCGCTCTATCTTCTGTTTTAGCTAACTGATGTTACAACTGATGAATTATGCATGAAAATCACACGTGCATTTCTTATGTTACATACAGTTTCCTTGTCCTATTTAATTCGGGTGGAGGGGGGTTGTTATTTAACCACATAAGGCTCATCAGCACTCTCATGTGACATAGCCGTCAGACAGTGTAACTAATCAAATCTTACCACATGCTGTGCTGATGAAGGATCACACTGTCTAACAAGGACTCTGGCAGCTGTGAGAAGCATTTTTTTTTCTGAATTTGACATTGGCAATTAAATGTTGGCATATACACTTTATAAAGATAAAATCAGTTTTTGTTTAGTAAAGTTTTACTTGTTAAGTGTCTGTATCAGTAAAAATTTGTTATAAAAATTATTTGTTAATGAAACAGGTGTTTTTTTTTTTATTCTAGCAATTTTTAATCAATAGTAATGAAGAAAGTTTAATTTTCTTTTAACGAAAGAAAAAAGCAAAAAGTTTACATACATTTTTTTTTTTTTTTTTTTTTGTCCTTAGCATCCATATCCAACCGAAGATGAGAAAAAGCAAATTGCAGCCCAGACAAATCTGACACTACTGCAGGTTAACAATTGGTAAGATCCAAAACTTTGGCTTAATGTCCATAATTGGAGTGTGGGTATGGAGGTACACTCTGTGTATGTGAGTACCTTCCACATGTGTACAATACATAGAAATAAAACTAAGAGTCTAACTTAAACTAAAAAATCATGAACATCTAGAGTTAAAAGAACAGGAGTACTTGTGGCACCTTAGAAACTAACAAATTTATTAGAGCATAAGCTTTCGTGGACTAAAGCTTATGCTCTAATAAATTTGTTAGTCTCTAAGGTGCCACAAGTACTCCTGTTCTTTTTGCGGATACAGACTAACACGGCTGCTACTCTGAAACCTGTCATCTAGAGTTCAATCTACAGTTCTACACTAAACTTGCCTGGAAACAATGGATGGTCTTCCATATAATAGTACTCTGCAAACTTAAAGCACCTAAAGACCTCAAAACACCCTACAGGCACTAAGAATTTTCACTTCATAATACCCCGAGAGATATGGAAGTAGTAGTATGCTTATTTTGCTGATAAAGGAATTGAGGCTAGAGAGCTTTAATGACTCGTCCAACAGACCAGAAGTCTTTGTCATATCTGGCATAGAGCTCTGGTCTCCTCATTCAAAGTCCTGTGCTTTGTCATAAGACAATCCTTCCTTACCTAACTACAGTGAAATTAATTACTGATGGCTTTTCAGGCTTTTGAGTTTATGTTCAGGAGCAGAAAAAAGAGGGAAGGATGGTTCCTGTGCAGCAATTGGAGGGGCCTGAAATAAACAGGAGGACAGCAGGGAGTTACAAGGAATTGGGAAGAAGGTGGAGAATCCATTTGGTAGAGACTGTTGACAAGAGAGTGGATTGACTGGCGCAAGAGCCAGGCGTGGGAAATTTAGTGGGACCATCAAAGGATGTCAGGCAGGAGCTAGGGACAAACCAGAGATAAACAGGAAAGAGCCAGGTGAGCAGGGAACCTGAGCAAATGACCCAAGTAGGAGCCATGTCTGGGGGGACCCTAATTAGAGGAACATCCATTATCTGGGCCATGCTGCAATGATTCACAGCTTATATTGGGTGGGTGGACCTTGGAATGCACCTGGCTAGAAGAAGAACTGTACCAGTTGGCAGTAGAGGAGGGAGGAAGAATAGCCTGACAGCCAGGGAGAAGTAGAGAGCTGCTTCCTTAGTTAAAGATTTGCAATATCAAAGGACTTCAGTGCTCAAGGAGCAGGTGTTGTGGTTCAATGGTTCTCGTGCATCCCTAACATGGAGTGTGAAACCAAGGTGCTAAGAAATCGCCTTTTTTATTTTTAATATTAATTTCTATTTAATTTTTATTTTTTGCATAAAACATTGGTTGAGACTGTCTCTGTGTGTGCATGCATGTGCATGCATTCCCAATTTTTTGGTCATAAGCTGTGGGGTTTTTTTTGTTGGTCATGTTTAGGTTTATCAATGCTAGAAGACGAATTCTTCAGCCAATGCTGGATTCTAGCTGTTCTGAAACTCCAAAAACAAAGAAAAAAACAGCTCAAAACAGACCAGTTCAGAGGTTCTGGCCTGATTCCATTGCATCAGGAGTTGCTCAGCAGCAATCTAATGAACTTACAATGTCAGATGGTAAGGAAAATTGGCTGGAACATGTATAGTAAAATGAATTCCTTATTTAAATGTCTTTATTACATAGAAATAAAGTGTTTTTTGTTATATTTTGGGGCATTGTAGCTAAACCACTGTGTTGGTAGTCTGGAAAAAATTGACAGAAATTTCTCTCTCAAAATTTTAGCTAAATACTTGGATTTTTGGTATATAATATATTTAGAAAAAAGTGTGTTTCAAGAATGTTGTTTAGGTTTCTCAAAGTCAAACGCTTGGAAGTTAGGAAATGTCAGAATTAAAGTTGTCCATGCAACCTTCATTCTTCGCTCTGGTGCATGTGTATTATGATATAGTTTTTAGTTACATGAACATGTATTATTTTTCCCAGAGTGGAAGAGCCAGACTTGTTACATGGGGCCTCCTGACTCTCCACGCTGTTCTCATTCGTGCAGACCACCCTGCCTTACTGCCCAAGGTACTACAGCTCCCATTGAATTCTCTTTTAGTGTTGTGTGCTCAGTGCTGCAAACCAGGCCCCAAGAGTCTCACATTGGGCACTGAGAAATGAGGACTATATCATTAGTAACCACCTGTTGAACTTTTGGTTTAAATGACTTGGCTAGCATCATGTAGGAACTTTGTGGCAGAGGCAGGAATAGACCCAGTTATCCCTCCTGGGTGGCATCCAACTGCCTTAACCACAGGACCAGCCTTTCCCTTCCTGCAGACCCCTGCCTCAGGTCCCTACTCACCTTGCAGCATCTGCATCAAGGGCCTGATCTGACTCCCACTGAAGTCAATAGGAAAGCTGCCAGTAACTGTTGACAGGGTGGGTGAGGTAATATCTTTTATTGGACTCACTAATATCCTGGGAGCAACACGGCTACAACAACACTGCAATTAATTGTTGACATCAATGGGAGCTAAATAAGGCAGCAGTCTCATCCATTTAAGTAACCCTGATTCATTCCCTGAGCACCTTCCAGCCTGTGCACTGAATGAGGTAGGGGTACAGTGGGAAATATTAGTTTGTGATCATGTAATTAAAGACTGTATCATGCATGCACACAGAGGGACCAAATAGTCTTGCAATCTCAATTCTGACATTTCCTAACTTTTGAGTGCTTGACTTTGCAACCTAAATAACATAGTTAGTTGTTATATGTAATTTCCAAGGTATCCTATTAAAAAAAACAAATTCTCTTGTGTAATGTTAAATCTAAATTCTGATTTGATCATTGTTTTCAGTTTACTAATTGTATACATGTTTTCACTTCTCCAGGAGCTGTTGTAACAATTACAGCTCCGGTCAACATGAATGTAGACAGTCTCCAGTCTCTGTCATCTGATGGTGCTACTTTGGCTGTTCAGCAAGTTATGATGGCAGGACAAAGTGAGGATGAATCTGTGGATAGTGGTGAAGACGATGGAGCAGACCTCTCAACAACAAACATCAGTGGGCTTGTTTTGGATAACAGTGATTCTCTGCAGTAGGAAGCAAGAGAATGTGACAAAATATTTAGGAAAATGAATGGACTGACTGACTGTTTTTATAGTTTGCACAGCAAACATTTTACACAAGTTTTATTTCTAATATGTTTTATATGTAGATATAGAAGGGTGCACTTTTTTGTATTTCATAGTAAGCTTAAAGAGTGTCTTTGCAGGTGCAGCAACTTCTTTCAAATGTGTTTTTGAATTTTGAAGAGAGGTTGAGTTTGTTTTTTTTTAATTACAAAAAATTGCATCTAGTAATGTAATGAACCACATAAATACCCCTTTTGTTCTCTCATTAGATTGAAAGTGCTACAATTTCTAAAGAATTATGCAGTTTCAATTAGACCTGTTGTTAAAGACAGCTCTTGGTTGACTTAACAATGTAAATTCAAAGCATGTGGCACTTGATCATTAAGTTAGACACACATTTGAAAGATGCTTCTGCACCTTAAAAACTGCCAGTCTGAGGTGGGCAACAACACACACCCACAAAGAAAATGGAGATGTGTGATTCAGTAGCGAATGTATGACAGTTTAAATAAGTTTAATTTCTCTCATAGTCAGTGAGCTTGTTTATCATTTGCTATAAAAACTCCTATTTTTACCTTGGCGGGATTATTGGATAAAAAAAATATTTTTATAAATTGAGTAGGAATTGGAATGACAACTGTATTGAGCATGAGAAAAAAATTTCCAGAAGGGGAAAATAAATGTTTAGTATTCCTATTTGGAAGGTTCTGAAAATTTGACCAAATTTAATAAACATGCCTAATGCTAGTGTTCCATGGTTCTCTGCTATCCCATAGTGGTATAGTATATTTGATAATAGCATAAGAAGGGCCCACAGTTTGATGGGATTTTGATATTGTCAAACTTTGATTTATATATGTGTAAACTAATGCTCAAATTACATTTAACTCTGTATCTAAACTTGTATCTGAAGATATTTGCTAAATAGGTATTCAGGTAAGTAAGTACAATTATCCACAAAATTTCTAGTAATCAACAGAGAAACTTAATAGTTCATGTTTTTTCAGTCTGATTTTTAAAAATGAAAAATTGACTGGCTAGTTTTTCCACCTCAGTTATATTATTGAATTTGAAATTTGTTTCCACATACAAAAAATATAATTTATGGATTATATAAAGAATCTTTTCAAATACAAACATCACTACCAGAATTTACAACAGGCTTGTAAAAAATCCTTGTGTGTCTTTTAACAAACTCAGAACTAGTGATGAAAATAGATTTATCTGTGATAATGGTTAATTTCAGTTTATCCGCAGATCTTGAGTTGTGTATTGTTATTTCTGAACACCTGTTATTGACCCTTCATGCTGAAAAAGTTGGTCTTTCCCCATTGTTAAGTGCAAAGAACAGTAGACTCAAGAAATCTTGTAGCAGGACAGTGTGAAAAGGAGGGTGCTACCTTCAAATCTTAAGCACTGATTGAGCAAAGCACTTAGTTATGTGCTTAACTATAAGCACCTACTTAAAGCCATTCCTGTTCCACAAAATATCCAAGCATGTGCTTAGATCCCGTTAACTTCAGTGGGGTTAAACCATATACTTGAAATTAAACACATGCTTAGGTGCTTTGTTGAATTGGGGCTTTGAAGTCTGCCTTACTGAGCAATTTATAGGCAGCATGAACAGAGACCTTGACAGGAGATGCTAAAAAATTGTTACATGTACATAGAAGGCAAATTTATTTTTCAGAGGTTACCATTAAAAAAATCCTTGTTTTACTGGCATTGGGCTACATTCACCACTAGCATAAGCAGCTGACTTCGCCACTGTAACACCTAATTATGCCTGTGATGAATTGGGCCTGTTGACTCAACTGCAGTAATGAGGTATGATTATGGTTAGAATTATTGAAGTAAAGTTTTTAAAGTATTTGTTTTAATCTATCTTCTCTGTTTTTGCCTCTAATACCCTTTCCATATGTACTGAGCAATTTAAAGAAAATACTAAGAGTGTATAATGAAAGATTTAATTATGAAAACTGGTATAATGTAATTGATTTAAGGCATACTGACAAGTCCAATTTGACCCAAAAATTAAAAGGGCACAGTCAACTTTAAAAATCAAACTCCTGTATGAAAACATTTGCCTACTATTGTTATAAGCAACACCCAAGATGAATATAACTGACTGAGATTGGAAGCAAAAATACTTTTCTCTATCTTTTCAATTTGTTTACTGTTTGCTTCTGCCAGCACTTTTTCAGTGTTTCCATGGTAGAGCCATTTTTTCCTATTGTACTGTGTATGTTTTTCATACAACAGAAGGTGAGAGGAAAAATATTTTTAGGGCTAGATTCAGCCAGCTTTGTTCATGTTTAGTAGCAGTTGAAGCCACAGAGCTGCAAATACTTACATACATGAGTAGAATAATGTATTGCTCAATACGAGCAAAGCTGGCGGAATTGAGTCCTCAAAAAATAGAAAAATGTGATTTTTTTTTTTTTTTAAAATACATATATATTGGCAGGGGGACTTAGGTGGGTGTAGTACCTGAAACTTTTAACTCAGTTGAAAATAAGTAGATTTCAAGTTGACAATGTCCCTTTTGATTTTATGAAAGCAAGCTTGTACAAATCATTACACCAATTAAAAGTGTTTCCTTGGATTTTTTCCTTCGTTCTAGTGGAAATATATATATTTTTATTCAATAGAATAAGTAAGCGTTCTTGCTGGTGTTTGCAGCGTTTATCCAGTGCATAAGTACCTGGAATGTGAAATTGACTGGAAAGTTACTAATGACAAAAGAAAATGGAGTAATCCATTTTTAATGTTAGTCTCAAGAAAACTGCAAAAAGTAAACAGTATAGTGAAAAGTAAACTATATTTGTAAAATTACTTCAGTTTTAATAATCAAAGGTACTATTTAACAAACTATGGGGCCCAAATTTTTTCAAGGACTGACATCTAATAACTAAAACTGCAACATTTAAAAAGAAATCATGGAAATTGTGCAAAATTAAAACAGATGCACTTGATTGTAATTAAGTGAATTTAAGTTACTAATGATTCAATTTTTGGTACCAAACCTGCTTGGGAGCAATTAATGAATAATTATTCAGTCTATGCAAGATGAAATTACCTCTCCAGCCATAACTGTGTGATTTATAGGTACGCTATTGTAGTATTTTTGGTCTTCTTTTATTTTTGATAATCATTCAGACAAAACATTCACTAAAAATTCAGCTGGGTTTAAAGTTGACTAGGCAAAATATAATTTGGAAAGCATGTTGGAAATATAAGTAACCTTCATTCCCTCTTGAAAATCTAAGATGTTAACACTAGTGAAAAGAAGAACAGGAGTACTTGTGGCACCTTAGAGACTAACAAATTTATTAGAGCATAAGCTTTCGTGGACTACAGCCCACTTCTTCGGATGCATATAACACTAGTGAAACATTTCTATTTCTAAACAATTTCCCCCTCTGCCATAGTAAATAGAATGCATTCAGATAGTAATCATCTCCCCCGAAAAGTAAAGCTAGCCAAGAAAAATCAATGAGAATGCAAGTTTAGGTTTTACTTTGTTCATTTAAATACTACAGTTAAACACGTATTACTTCTGAATTGTTAAATGTATTGCTGAAGAGTACTCCTGGAAACATTTAGGACTTGACTGAACTTTGTTGTTGTTTCATTGTAGATTGAATAGCTAGGTTGGCTTTGCCAAACCCAAATCTGATTTTTCTAGGCTTACTAAACTCTTTCAAGTATTTTATTTTTCACATTATAAAATAATTTTACTTAATCATTCAACATGGAGTAGAATGAAAGATGGCGCAAGTATGCTGTGAAAAGATCATGCTAACCATGTCATTTGGTTACCTGTGCAACATGGTAATATAAGTTTTGTTCTGCTCTGTAGTTCTGTAGGATCTACTGAATAATCACTCTTTTTTTCTTTTCTTTTTTTTGACTGTGTGAGAGAGCACGCCTTTTTACAAACTTACTAACCTTGTAGTCTACTGTCAAAATATTTACCTAATGTTATTAGATGCCCATGTTTTCAGATAGTGACAGAAATGACCCTCAATCTTCCACTGTTTTAGCAACATTTGTTCTATAAAACTGACAATCTTTAAAATGTGAACACTGTACATTTAGCTTTTCTTGGATAGTTGTCTTTTAAGGGATATTGTGAAGCAATTGATCTATCAAAGCAAAGAAAAATTAAAAATCAGAACATGCTTCATGGATGATGGATTTTTACATGAACAGTTTCTGTGAATGGAAAAAGCATGCCTTGTCTTTAAAGTTGAAACATTCACATTGCTTTAATTATATTAGCATTATTTAGTTCAACATCAGTCGTATTTTCAGGAATCTGTAACATAGCTGGAAAATATCATATCAGACTAGTTACCCAAGATTTTTTGTCTGGGACAGTTTTTTGGCCTGTTTTGTTTTGTTTACCCAAATGCAGAAAAAATGATTTACTGGTTCTTAATGTTTTTGGGTGGGAGAGGGGGACTGTGATTTTGCAGTGCAAAAGCTGTTTTGAGGAATGAAAGACTTAGCAGGTAGTTAGTCTATGATATGTGTTCTTTGTTTTTGTTGCTCTGAAATTGTTAATTAAAATGGTATGAACATTGAACTTCCAAAAAGTGGCTTCCAGGCATGTACAGTAACTGCTTTTTCAAAACACTTTCAGAACGATTTTTCTTGTGCAATGCAGTACAAATCCTATGTGCCAACTTGTTTTTTCAAAGGCAGATAGTTCTAGAAATCCATTATAGTCTATCATGCTCTATTAGATCAGAAATCCTCACTTTAAAAAGTAGATATGCTTTTTATGTGATTACAGTTGCATTTTCTCCAAACTCATTACTTGGCTGGATATGTAATTATAAGTTCATAAAAATATTTTCAAGGACAACGAAGATTTTATGATTACTCTGCAACTCTGGTATGTGTTCATGAGAGAGGGAGAGAGATTTTGTTGGTCACACTTCATACTAGGAATACATTTATAAATAGTTAATAAAGGGTTAATGATTATAATAGACGTTATAGACATAAGTAGTATGTTATAGTAGTTGGTCTTTGACACATCAGTATTTTATTATGTCTTTAATGTGACATTGAAACCACAGATTTAAAGCTGTCCTGGCAATAATTAAACTTACAATAACCACCTAGCAGCACAGCATAATTACAAATCAATTAACTCCACCAGCCTTCCCTAATGAAGGCGGGTAACAATGTACCTCAGATGAAGACTACAAATTAAAAAAAAAAAAAATCTTGGAAAAAAGTCTTTCAACCACAGATCATGGACAAAAAGAAGAACAGGAGTACTTGTGGCACCTTAGAGACTAACAAATTTATTAGAGCATAAGCTTTCGTGGACTACAGCCCACTTATCCGAAGAAGTGGGCTGTAGTCCACGAAAGCTTATGCTCTAATAAATTTGTTAGTCTCTAAGGTGCCACAAGTACTCCTGTTCTTCTTTTTGCGGATACAGACTAACACGGCTGTTACTCTGAAACAGATCATGGACATACATCCTCATCCTTCCCCCAAAAAACTTACAAATTGCTTTAATAGAAGGTGATAGAAATGGCTCTAAAGCAATCTATTTCTTTCTTGATACCAAAACAATTGATTAACCACTTATTACGGTATATAATAAGCCTTTATTAACCCTTTTGTAAACAGTTTATAAATGCACCTTTTAATACAAAGTGAGAGTTTTTTTAAAAAAAACCTACACTTAATAAAAGGAAATATATGCACACAAAAAGATGAAAATAACCCTCTAACTTAAACTGACACAAGTCATAAAATCAGAGTTCTGCGAAATGCCTGGTCCATCCCCCACTCAATAGTGCCGAGGATATTGCAGGGACAATGCAAGTGCTCAGTACTGCATTCCTGGCATACTCAAAATCCTACTGAAGTCAGTGGGAGTTTTAAGTGTGCAAGGCATGCAGGATCCGGCCTGTCGGCTGTTAAATTACCTACTGTTGGGAAACTCCTGCAAAATCTAGAGCTGGGACAATAGGCCAGATCCCAACTTTACTTCTTAAAAGATTAATAATGCAAATAAGGCATGATCCAAAGCCTACTGAACTTACTGAAAAATCTCCCATTGCATTAAAAGGACTGTGATTCAGGCCTGTTGTTCCCTTGACTTCAGCTGGGCTATTCACACAAGACACAGGAGATTAGAATAATTTCCAGCTTCCTTTCTCTATATATTGGTTTGGGTTCGTTTCTGGCTGACCCTGAATGTTGCTTAAAGTAGGTTTTGTGTGAGATTAGTATTAAAATAAAAACGTCACAGTGGAGATGAGAGGAGATTTTTGTCTCAATCCAAATGTCTTTCCGCTTTATGGGGTTTTTTGGTGAGGCCTCATCTGGAATACTGTGTCCAGTTTTGGGCCCCACACTACAAGAAGGATGTGGAAAAATTGGAAAGAGTCCAGCGGAGGGCAACAAAAATGATTAGGGGTCTGGAGCACATGACTTATGAGGAGAGGCTGAGGGAACTGGGATTGTTTAGTCTCCAGAAGAGAAGAATGAGGGGGGATTTGATAGCAGCCTTCAACTACCTGAAGGGGGGTTCCAAAGAGGATGGAGCTCGGCTGTTCTCAGTGGTGGCAGATGACAGAACAAGGAGCAATGGTCTCAAGTTGCAGTGGGGGAGGTCCAGGTTGGATATCAGGAAAAAACTATTTCACTAGGAGGGTGGTGAAACACTGGAATGCGTTACCTAGGGAGGTGGTGGAGTCTCCTTCCTTGGAGGTTTTTAAGGCCCGGCTTGACAAAGCCCTGGCTGGGATGATTTAGCTGGGAATTGGTCCTGCTTTGAGCAGGGGGTTGGACTAGATGACCTCTTGAGGTCCCTTCCAACTCTGATATTCTATGATTCTATGAAAAGTGTGCAGATTATACTGATGGTCCCTGGTGAAATTGGGTATTTCTTACCTATAGTACTTAATCTGCAAAAGAAAATGAACAACATTTAATCATAGGGAAAAAATCAACCGGATGCTGCATTTTGTTTTAATGTTTATAAAATTTATATACTTCTAATGTGGAATACAATTCTGTTACAAACCTTCGTTGGTCTTGCAGTCCTTAACCTCTATTAATTTTTGTGGGGGTAAACGTGTCAATACATCTCTGCTATGTCAACTAATTCAGCCACCGGTCTGGAGCAGGTATGGTGTCTTGGAGATCTTTTACACTTAGATTAATCTGTTGTAAGCATTTTTGACATAAAACTGTGTGCATGTTTTCTTCCAAATATTAAGGAAAAAAGATTTTCAAAGATGACAGGAGGATTTATCTGCATCACTTCTATTGATTTCAGTGGGTGTGTTATAGCTAAATTGCCTAGTCAGCTTTGAAAATCTTAATCAAAAGGACTAGAATGCTATAGTTCTGATCTTCAGATGTGTTCACCTAAATAGAAGTTGTGGATGCAGAGCACATCTCAGGGTCATGTCCTTTCATCAGAGAATATAATATCTGGAAGATTGACAGCAGTCACAGCTATAAGCATATTCATGTAAAGGTTTAACAGGTGTTCAGGTGGGAAAATATGGCCCAGAGATGCCAGACCTTTGGAGAGAGAAGCTAATCTAGATAAGCTGCCTGGAAACCTTGCTTTTTTTGAGATGTGTTGTGCACATACACATTCCATGACCCTCCCACCTTCCCCACTACTTCAGACATTACATACAGCAGTGGAAAGGGACAGAGGGAGGTGGCAGACACACCTCTTTTAGGTTCTTGCCTGAGAGCACCAGGAGAGCAGGAGCACATGCACCACCTTGTGGTACTGCTGGCAAAAGTCTCTGACTCGAGTGTATTGGGAACACATACACCTGCAGCGGAATGTATATGTGCACAACACATTTCAAAGAACAACATTTACTGTATGTAAGTAACTGTTTTTGCAGGTAGCTTTGACTTTGTCCATTGACATGCTGAAAGAACACACGATAGGTTTCCATTCCTTAGTAGTTCACTTTAATGTTTCATAGTTTTATGTAACAGGAATTTAGGGGGTTCATGTTAAAAGGAGCGTGACAAGTAGTATAGGTTCAAAACTTGACATACCTTAATATTGTTTTAATTTGGTGAAGAAAACCCCATCAATTCTATATATGGCTACAGAAAATAATAACTGAGAATGCTTTGCAGAATTATCACATGGAGCTCAGGCTACTTTTAGAAGTAGAAAAAATGTTTGTGTTTTCATTGACTATTTTCCAACATTTTCACTATATTTTCAGGGCAGAAGGGTGTGTGTGTGCACACAACATTTTCAGGACAGAGGGGTGTCTGTGTGCAGTTTTGCAGATGTGCAAACTAATGATCACATGTAAATCCTGACTTGCATACAGACATACTTGTATATGCTGCAAAATGATATGCAAATTGAGTACCTACAGAAGTGTTTGCACAGCTTTGTGCAATCACGGTTGAAAATCTGAGGCTCAAAGTAAATTTATACACAAATACAAGCAATACTGTGTTCTAAATACAGACAACAATAAACGAAACAGGACAGCACCACTAGAACTAAAATACACTCCTTCCCGCATGAAGTTGTGAATCAGACATACTTGGGATATATGTCTTCTATTTTTTTTCCCCCTCTCTTTTAATTAAGTGAATATATTCTGGCAACAATTTAAATGAAGCTTTATCACAAAGTCTATTTTTTTATACAGAGTTTTTTTCCCTTTAATATGTTAATTTAGTTGATCTAAGAAGGAGTAACATGAACTAATTCATTCTAATATAGTGAAATATATACACAGATCAAAAGAGTGGCTGTTTCTTGTGCTCATACAAATATTGGTATTTGTACAAAACAAGATTATTGTTTAATTGCTATTCGTCAGGTCTGCGCGGGAGTACCCTTCTCCAACCCTCAACCAACCCTATCCCTGGTAACAGATGCATTGGATCTGGGATGGGGGGCGCATCTGGGGAATCTCAGGACCCAGGCCTCTGGTCCCCAGAGGACCTCTCTTTGCACATCAACGTCAGGGAGCTGCGGGCGGTGCGCCTTGCCTGCCAGACTTTCAAATCCCACTTGACAGGCAGATGTGTAGCAGTCCTCATGGACAATACCTTGGCGATGTTCTATATCAACAAACGGGGGTGCACGCTCCTCTCCCCTGTGCCGGGAAGCCCTCGCGTTATGGGATTTTTGCGTGCAGAATTCAATCCACCTGACGGCATCCTACCTCCCGGGGGGTGCAAAACGGTCTAGCAGAAACCCTCAGCCGCTCAATCAATGGTCATGAGTGGTCCCTTCACCAGGATGTGGTAAGTTCTATCTTCCGTCTCTACAGCTATCCCCAGATAGACCTGTTCGCCTTGCAGGACAACAGGAAGTGCCAACAGTTCTGCTCCCTCATGGGGTGCAGCCCAGGATCACTTACGGATGCCTTCCTCCTCTTGTGGGAAGGGGGCCTCCTCTATGCCTTCCCTCCGGTTCCGATGGTCCACAGGGTACTCCTCCACATTCGCAGAGATCGTGCTCGAGTCATACTGATAGCGCCGGTGTGGCTGCGCCAGCACTGGTTCACATAGTTACTGCAGATGTCTGTACAGGTGCCCTTCGCGTTGCCCCTGTTCCCAGACCTGATCACACAGGATCAAGGCCGCCTCCAGCACCCGAACCTGGAGTCGTTCCACCTCACAGCTTGGCTGCTCCATGGCTGAACCCGGTGGAAATGCAGTGCTCACAACAGGTTAGGCGAGTCCTCCTTGGTAGCAGGAAGCCCTCCACCAGGGCCACATATATGGCCAAGTTGAAACATATCTCCATCTGGGAGGAACAGCAGGGTCAAGCTCCGTTGCTCGCCCCGATTCCTCTCATACTAGACTACCTACTTCATCTGAAACAGCAGGGACTTTCCCTGTCCTCGGTCCGGGTCCACTCGGTTGCCATCTCTGCGTTCCACCCAGGAGCCGATGGACTATCAGTCTTCGCTAACCCACTGGTCAGCCGCTTCCTCAAGGGCCTGGATAGACTCTTCCCGCATATGCAACAACCTGTCCCGGCCTGGGACCTTAATTTGGTCCTTTCTGCCCTCACGGGGCCCACTTTCGAGCGTCTTGCTACATGCTCACTATTGTATCTCTCCTATAAAGTCGTATTCCTTATGGCTATTACCTCGGCCAGGAGGGTTTCGGAGCTCAGAGCCCTGACGTCTGAGCCTCCATACACCGTTTTTCACAAGAACAAGGTCCAACTCAGGCCATACCTGGCGTTCCTCCCTAAATGGTCTCTCAATTCCACATGGGTCAGGACCTTTTTCTCCCTGTGTTTTATCCCAAACCACATTCCTCCAGCAGGGAGCATAGGCTGCCTTCCCTGGACGTTCGCAGGCCCTAGCATCTTGTATCGAAAGAACCGGGCCATTCAGGAAATCAGTCCAACTTTTCATTGCTGTGGCCAACAGGATGAAAGGGCTACCTGTCTTGTCACAGCATATCTTCTCCTGGATCACGGCCTGCATCCGTGAATGCTACAATCAGGCTAAGGTGCCTGCTCCGCCAATCACAGCCTACTCCACAAGGGCCCAGGCCTCTTCCGCGGCATTCCTGGCTCAAGTCCCGACACCGGAAATATGCAGAACTCCCACATGGTCTTCAATCCATACTTTCACGTCGCATTACGCCATCACGCATCAGGCTAGAGACAATGCAGCCTTCGGCCGCGCAGTGCTCCAATCTGCGGTGAACTCCGATCCCACCGCCTAAATTCAGGCTTGTGAGTCACCTGCTTGGAATGGACATTAACAACCACTCGAAGAAGAAAAAACGGTTATTCACCTTCTCGTAACTGTTGTTCTTCGAGATGTGTTGTTCATGTCCATTCCAAATCTTCCGGCTGCTGTGCATGCGGCGCACACACACCTGCTTGGAATGGATATGAACAACACATCTCGAAGAACAACAGTTATGAGAAGGTGAGTAACCATTTTATATATTCTGCATTTTGCAGGCTTGGACCTAACATTATTGCCCAATAATCTCAGTGTGGGGGGGGGGAAAGAGAGAGGTTTCCTAAAGCATTCGAGCTTGTCTACGGTTCAAAACTGTGTTGCATTCATAGGCGCCAACTCCATGGAAAAAATCCCCCCCCCCCAGCACCTCCTGCCTGCCGGCGGGCCCCACCAATCAGGGCCCCACCAATCAGTGCCTCCCCTTCCCTCTCCCTCCCCGCACCTCCCTCCCGCCGCAATCAGCTGTTTCGCAGTGTGCGGGAGGCTCTGGGGGGGAGGAGGGTAGATGCAGCGCATTCAGGAGAGGAAGCAGAACTGGGCAGGAAGAGGTGGGACAGAGTGGGGCCTTGGGGAAGGGGTGGAGTGGAGGCAGGCCCTGGGGTACTTTGGAAAGTCGACACCTGTGGTTGCATTCAAACATCATTGTGAAGTGTCAAGTTAGCTGACGTAATAGTGTCCACAACAGACCAACCAAAGCCACGCAAATCGTGTCCGCTAGTGATGATGATCAACATTAGCTGAAACCATGATAAGAATGATTTGCCATGATCTGCACTAGCCACTCAGGCATGGTCAGCAGTGTGCCAGCCAACTCTTCGCAATTGAGTTTGAATACTACAATTTATAACTGGAGTACTTGTGGCACCTTAGAGACTAACAAATTTATTTGAGCATAAGCAATATTACAACAAAAAAAACCTTCAAAAACAGACTCCAACAAGAGACTGATGAATTGGAATTAATTTGCAAATTGGACACCATTAAATTAGGCTTGAATAAAGACTGGGAGTGGATGGGTCATTACACAAAGTGAAACTATTTCCCCATGTTTATTCCCCCCCCCCCCCCCCCACTGTTCATCACACCTTCTTGTCAACCGCTGGAAATGGGCCACTTTGATTACCACTACAAAATGTGGTGTTTTTTTTTTTTTTTTCCTCTCCTGCTGGTAATAGCTCACCTTAACTGATCACTCTCTTTATAGTGTGTATGGTAACACCCACTGTTTCATGTTCTCTGTGTGTGTGTGTGTGTGTGTATAATATAATAATATACCTACTGCGTTTTCCACTGCATGCATCCGAAGAAGTGGGTTTTAGCTCACGAAAGCTTATGCTCTAATAAATTTGTTAGTCTCTAAGGTGCCACAAGTACTCCTGTTCTTTTTGCGGACACAGACTAATACGGCTGCTACTCTGAAACAATTTATAATGTAGACCAGTCCCTCCCACTCCCCGCCCCCCCTCCTTTAGATTAATGCACAGCCATATCTGGCAGCTTGCTCTCATTTCTGCCTGGTTAAGTTCTTCCAACCCTTCTGTTCCTTGTTCCCTTTCTTTCCCCGTCTCTGGCCACTGCTGCTTGTGGAATCAAGATTCTCCCAAGCTCTTTAACTGGGTTACCACCTACAGACTGAAATTCAATATTTAATCACTGTGCAGCAAAACAAAATCTTTCGTTCCAGACCCAGTTTAAAATCAATGTCTTGGGTATTAAACAAACATCATGCTGATAGTTTGTGAAGGCCCCACAGTCTCAAAGCCATCAATGCTAAATAAATGGCCTGCTGACGGGAATTACTGTCATGCTGGAAGAGAGAAAGCTCGCATCTAGCTTCCAAAAATAGAACAGCTGGTTAAAGAGAGATTAGACGCAGGCCATCCAATTGAAAAAAATAGAGCAAAATACCTGAGCAATTTACATTTCTCAAGAAAGGGCATAAAATGCCCTCGATTTGCACACGTGACCCGCCCCCCCTCCCCAGCCCCATGGCATTAATGGGCATTCCGTGTACAAAGTTCACAATCTGGCACTAATTCTAATGTTGTTTTTTCCCCACAGGCGTAAGGGATATCTGCAAGAGTGTTTTAAAATGCACACATCAATTGCTGTAATTTAATTTTGCCTCAGTGAATCAGTTTTTGGTTAGGCATTATTATGCCACGTCTACACTAGTCAGTGCAAGATACGTTGGCATACATACAGCTGCCAAAGTTTGTATATAACTTGGCTGCTTGCATCGGTACTGTGCGTACTCACCAGGAGTGCTTGGGTCAATGCAAAATGCAATGCACCATGGGTGGGTATCCCAGTGTGCCACACAGGGCCAGCTTTAGGCCGATTTCCCCCGAATCAGGCCCCGCACCTAAGAGGACCCCGCACCCTAAAGAAGAGCGCCTAACTTAGGTGGCTTTTTAATTTTTACTCACCTGGCAGTGCTCCGGGTCTTCGGCGGCATTTCGGCAGTGGGTCCTTCGGTGCCGCGGAAAACCCGGAGCATCACCGGGTGAGTCATCCCTGCTAGGGCCCCGTTGAAACTATTTGAATCGGGCCCAGCACTTCCTAAAGCTGGCCCTGGTGCCACATGCCACTTTCTGGCACAAAACTTTTTGGGAAATTTTCACCGTGTGTTGTGAGACAGAAATGACTCTCCCAGGGATTTCTCGGAGGTAGGGCTCAAGTTCCCAGCATGCAACTTTCTCCATCCCATAATACCATCCATATCCCATAACTTTCATGCCTTTTTTTTAAAAAATCCCACAAACCCATGTGGCACTCTTGCGTGTCTGCTATCTCTGACAGAAGCATGGAGATCATAGAGCTCTGCATTATTCTCATGGACGTTACAAATACAGGCCCCATGAGTCTCCTGTATTTGCAGACCCACAACAACAGAGGACACGATGATTTTTTTGAGGACAGTTCACTAAGGGACATAGCAAAAAACAATTCAAGGTTGTTGGTGGCATTCAGAGAGCAACTGCAGGCGATGGAAGGCTGCTTCTGGGCCTGAGAAATGAGCACTGACTGGTGCAATTTCATTGTAATGTAGGTTTGGGGCGATGAGCGGTGGCTGCATAACTTCTGGATGTGCAAGGTCACGCTGCTGGATCTGCGTGCTCAGCTTACTTCAGCACCGGGGCACCAAAATGAGAGCTGAACTGACAATGGAGAAGTGAGTAGTGATTGCACTGTGGAAGCTTGCAACAACACCAGACTATCAGTCCATGAGCAATCATGTTAGACTTGCAAAAACCACAATAGGGGCCACTACCATGCAAGTGTGCAGGGCTATGCAGGACTGTGATTCTGGGCAGTGTGCAGGACATAGTGGATGGATTTGCAGCAACGGGGTTCCCAAACTGCAAGGAGCAATAGAGGGCATGCATATGCCTATTTGGCACCAGCGCCCTTGCCACAGAGTACATCAAAAGAAAGGGCTACTTTTCTATGGTTAGGTAAGCATTGGAGTATCACCATGGATGCTTCACCAAGATCAATTTGGGCTTGTCCATGACACTCACACTTTAAAACCACAAGACTGTTCAGAAAGCAATAAACACAAACATTCTTTCCCAACCGGCAGAGCAACATTGAAATGCTGATAGTGCTTCTGGAGGACTTAGTCTACTCCCTGTTCCCTGGCTCAGGAAGCCGTACACTGGCCACCTTGACAACACCAAAGCAAGATTCAGTTCCTAGCTCCACAGGAGCAGAATGACAGTTAAATGTGCTTTTGGTAGCCTGGAGGAACATTTGGCTCTCAGTGAGAAAAATATTCACCGGCTTATAACAGCCTGTTGTGCGCTGCATAATATCTCTGAGCACAGAGGGAAAAGTTGATGCCAGGGTCAAGATGAAGCAGCTGTCTGATATCACAAGCTCCGAGGCTGAGAGCGGCTTTCAAAGAACACTTTAAAGGGCAGCCACAGTCATCTTCTCTGGACCTCCAGCTTTGGGTGCTGCTAAGAAGTGTGTAGTGCTGGCTGTACATTTATAAATATGACAGGGTGTCTTCCTGAAGTTATGAATTATGAGGTGCATGCAGTACATTTACAAGTACTGTTTGCTTTGAGTACAGCTGTGCATTCTTCAATATGTGGTGTGGACTATCAAAGATAACTTTATTCTCCAAAAATAAAAATTTATTGTGTGGGCAAAACACTGTGCAAAAAAACCAGGCAATGTTCTACTTTAAAATTGGAATGGGAGTAAATATTTCAGTCCATTTGAGTGCACAAATGTGTAACCATAACGGACTACATACACCAACTGTGGTTGTCAGAGGTCAGCGTGTGTATGTGAATGTGGTTTTCCTTGCTAGCTCCTGGTGTGGAATGGTAGGGGTGAGGATGAGGCCAGTGATGCCCTGTGGTGTGTGGCTGTGTGCGCGCTCAGGGAACAGTGACAGTGGAGTTCTTCAAGGACCGCAAAGGGTGATTTATTTATTTTTAAATATCTGTACGTCAACCAGCATCTGCAGCATTTGGATTGGCTGCCTGTGGAGACGCCTTCATTCCTGGTGCACTTCCAGCACCTTGTCCAGGGTCTTTGAATTCCTCCTCCATGCTGTCAGTCATGGTGAACCACTTAGCCATTGTTCATGGGCTGCTGCAGCATGGTCTTGAAGACTCTTTCTGAACAGGTTCACCTCTTCTTTCTCCTCCTCAGCAGGGTCAGGCATTCTGGGGTGTGGAAGAGGCACCTCTCAAGGCTTCCATACTAGAAGCTGCTGATAAAAACAGACAGATGTACCATTAACTTTACAATCTCAAGGGAAAGGTAAGTTTCAAAACTCCCATCCCGTATTCACATGAACACTTTTAAGCAGACACCCTCTGCCCCATTCACTGACAACACCAGACAATTTGGCACTAGGTGAGAAAATAGAAATTCCAATTCCCTGGTAGGGTCATATACTTTTTATCTGCCCACTTGCAGGCAGGCAATGCGATGGAGATGCCAAATGGTCTTAGCAGGTTCCTTAAGAGCATCAGTGATAGGCATGGCAAGCCTCATGAAGGGTGACGTATGTAACCACTCCAGGAGTTTATGGTGGGACTCCTGCATCTCCTCCAAGGGAATCTGGAGGGTGTCAGCAATTCGCTTCATCAGTTCCTGGAACTGCTTGAAGTCATCTGCTCTGGAAGACAGTGGAGTTACTTACTAATATCACCACTTCATCAAGTGATAAGGAGGAAGAGGAGTCATCTCCTTGTCTGCCCTTGATTCTTGCTCCTAGAAGCACAGGCTTCCTCTGGGCCCCAGGGGTGATCTGCCCCCCACCCGCCCCTTTCCCCCCAACTCCCACCCCTGCCCTGCCTCTTCCCGCCCAGTTCCACCCCACTCCCGCAAGCACACTCTGTCCCATGCTCCCCCCCCCCCCAGCCCCTCCTGTACAGCACGGAACAGCTAATTGTGGTGGGCGCTAGGAGGGATGGGGAGGAGTTGATGAGCAGGGCTGCTAGCAGATGGCAGGTGCTGGGAGGGGAGAGGGGGGAACTGGCTGCCGCTGGGTGCTAAGCACCTACTAATTTTTTTTCCCTGGGTGCTCTAGGGCTAGGTACAGGTGGTGGCAAGCCTCTGTGTTCTTGCCATGTGGGTGTCTTTTAAGGTCTAGCCTCCTCTAGTACCTCAGTTGAGGAGGAGGAGTCATGTGAGTAGAGAGGGAACCCTAGACTGAGATTTAAGTGTCAACATACTCCAAGGGAGGGAGGGGGGAGAATAAGGATTCTGCTCATACTGTAGAAGAGGGTAAGCATGGGGTACTCTAGGTGATTGCGGGGGAAGGGGGAGAGTGTTAATCAGGGACTGAGTAAATCTCAGTAGGGATAACTGGCAGGGGAGGAGGGGCCTAAGGATCTGCTAGTCTCTCCTATTAGACTCTAAATTCTTGCTGTACCAATGCCATCAAAGTTGAGGCTGAGCAAAACCACCCTACCCCTCAAACCCCTCAGTAGGTGGGCCATGGCCCTACACCATGTGGGGT
This sequence comes from Malaclemys terrapin pileata, assembly GCF_027887155.1. Taxonomy (NCBI): domain Eukaryota; kingdom Metazoa; phylum Chordata; order Testudines; family Emydidae; genus Malaclemys; species Malaclemys terrapin. Next base: position 196,795,562 of record NC_071505.1, read on the forward strand.
GGGGGTTAACTGAATTGTTTTAACAGGGCACCTACAGTGGCCAGAGCCAAATTTGAGCATAGTCACATGCACAAATAGGGCAACGCAAGTAGTCCTACCTTTGAAGTATAGACAGGGGCTATGGCTGTTCTTAGTCTTGGCTATCTCAGGGACACAGTCTTTTTGTGACCTGACCCTTGGATTACAGCTGCATTCCACTGAGACAAGGAAAGTGGTGACCAGTTGGGGCAGGCAGGTGGCCACAGGTGACATTTTCACAGGAACTAGCCCTAGCCTATAGCACTCATGCCTAGACAAAAAACAAGCACTCGCCTCAACTGCCTTCAGAATTAAATACACAGCCCCCATTTCACTCTGGCATTCTCACAATCATATCCTCATTTTCACCAAAAGTGGGCATCTCCATTTTTACACATGGGAAACCTGAGGCACAGTAGATGCCCCACTTTTGTTGTAACAAGTGTGAGATACACAAGGGTCCCGCTTTACAGCAGTGCTGAATACACACATCTCCACCTGAAAGTAATGGGACTTGGGGCTGTTAGGCCTTACATGTCTTGTGTTGGGCACCTAAAATTAGTGGATATATATGTCTGGATAACATCCCCAAGGGTACACTGTGTAGCTTGAAAGCTTGTCTCTTTCACCAACAGACGTTGGTCCAATAAAAGATAATACCTTACCCACCTTGTCTCTCTTGTCCTCGGACCTACAAGGCTCCCACAACATTGCAAACAGCTGAGTCAGTAACAGTTTGCAACAACACCCACTCCCTCTCATCCCATTCCTCTGCTCAACTCCCTTCATGGATAGGTGAACCTCAAAAGGCCTTGAGGCTTGACTTTGATGTTTTCTAATAGGCAGGTGCTTGTTTAAAGCATCTCTGAAACTCTCTTCCTTGAAATCTTGTATGAACAGATAGCCTTGCTTGCTAGTATAGAGTTTGACTAGCTGTCTCTTGGGGCTGGTTAGGTCAGAAACACTGTAAGAACGACAGCCTCGCTCTCGACTTTCAGATTTCAGCTGGGATCAGCCGTGGAAGTGGAGAAGGACATGGAAAAAGATTAGGGAGGAAAGAAGAAAGACACTAAATTTTAAAACCTCCTTGGTGTGCTTTGGCCAGAAGTTTAGCTTAAGTCCTGTGTGTTAGCTAGAGAGATTTGTCTGTCCACTAGTAATAAGGGCCAACGAATAATGATGTACAAGTACACTGAAGATGAACATTAAAATGGCTTTTATTGGGATTCAAAGAAGAAAATTAAAAATTTCTCTGCAGCTCATTCCCTGCTGACGGTGGTGGACGGTCATGTTTAGATATATAAAATAAAGTTGTGCTGTGACCTTTTTCTTGTAGCTGGAAGAGAGGCACAGGTGGATGGAGGATAACTGGGCTCTTATGTGGAGAGACATTTCTTGTAGTAAGCTTGCTGCAGCAGACCCTACAGTCCTTTGTGTTGCCAGGAGGTGTACAGTAATGAATGGAAACTGATACTTTATTTCTGTACAAGGGCACACCAAGGGAAATTATATAGAAAACACAAAGAATGATAAGGTTGCACCATCAAGCACTGGGAAATGACAGAACGCAGGTTACCCATGGACCCTTAGTTCACCTCCCCTATGGTACAAGAAACTGTCCCTTCTCGCAGTACTGGTCCCTGGAACCACAGCCTTGGAGCAGCAATTGCAGAGAGCACCTGGAGACCACGTTAAAGCATACTCAGCCCAGACAAAAATCTTCAAAGAATCTATCATATCTCCACTGAGCATCTGCAAACCGAGATTATCAAAGGCTCATAACCTGGCCAGATTAGGGCAGAGTTTCATGGGAGAAGGCAAAAGGCACAGCTCTTACATCAGGGTGATCCCTCCGCCAAATGGCAACGCCATGCTCCAAAGTATGGAGGTGTGAGAGCTTCTTATATAAAAACCATTATAAGATGATTTTTAATATGGAAAAATACACTGTTTTGCCCCTCATCTCATTCTGAGATGGGGCCAAAACATTTATAGTGAAGATTAAAAGTTATATGAGGCCTGAGGCGGACAGCTGGTCTAGAAAATTTGCTATCTACACCAACTATACACACACACACAAAAGTATAGTCATCTTATAAATATATAAATAGTTGCTTTTTTTTTTTTTTTTACATTTATGTTCTATCAGCAGTCACTCAAACATTCCTGGACACCATCATGGAGAATGCCTATAGGTTAAAACAGAAAATAATAACTTACTATAAATGTTTGGAGCTGGTTTTGAGATTTAATAGAGAATGGCATGCCTTTTTATAGTTTTTGTTTCTTTTTTAGCCCTATGCAATTCTATAGCAAGACTATACTTCACTATTCCATTTTATAGGAGAGTTTGAAACACTTATAGCAAGATAATTATTTTCTTGTACATTCTATAGGATTTTCCATAAGGGTGCCCTCAGATATAATGGGAGTTCTCTTATATTCTAATAACAAAAAGCTTTGCCCTCCTACAATCCTTAGCTTACTTGGAGAACAGAGCCTCTTCATTGTTAGACTGTAGTGGGCTGAGGGGTGGTTGGGGTGCAGAGTAGTTTGCCTCCCTCAGGGGGACATACACACATCTCACTGTCCCTGGGGATGGTGCTGCCAGCAATTACGATTCTGTCATTGTCAATGGGACATACACACTGGGGACAGCCATCAGGAGGGCTTCCGGTCTCCTTGCATGTAGGTGAAACCGAAGGACAAACTGAAGTGCACGAGATATTCCCTGTAGAAACACAGGTGCAGAGTCGGGTGGCAAAGTCTATGTGGAAAGATTTCCCCACCGGGACGTTTCCATCCTCGTAGCCTTGCATGGCGCATTCCAATTGCTGGTAATCTGGACAGGAACATGGAGGGACACATATAGCACAGCAGTTCTTCTCCGCAGTCACCGCTGTGTGTTGGTCAGGGCAGGGGCTACATTTGACAGGAGTGCAGTCTGCTTTCAAGGGTTTACAGGCAGCTGTGGGTAGCAGAAAGCAGCCCAGCAACTGGCAAAGCAAGTGTTCAGGCTTCATGTTTTCTATTTAAAAAGAGAGAGAGAGAAGCAAAGAGCAAGAGCAGAAATTGTGTAAATGTTAAGCGTTCTGTGCGGAACTGTGCTACTGAAAGCAAATGGTCACGTTCCCGTGAAATAGTTACTCACTGGTCAGCTGTACTATTGTAATTATAATCTGTGTAGCGATAGCACCTCGTGCCCCCAGGCCAACCATGCTAGCTGCTGTACAAAGCACAGAACAAAACAAAAACCCCTGCCCCAGAGAGCCTCAATTAGTTCTTCCTTTACTTACCCGGCAAGGCCAGCGTTCCAGTTCTGGGTTTCTCCTCAAGAATGGACTCAAAGTTAGTCTGTTGTAATGGACTGATCATTGTACTGGGAGCCAGGGACCATGAGAGCTAATGCTGGCTTTGCCACTTACACTCTTTAACCTTGGGCAAATTACTTAAGCCCCCTTGCCTCAGTTTCCCCATTTATAAAAATGGAGATAAAATTTACTTTCCTACTTCAGAGGAGTGATGTAATTCACAAAGTGCTTTAAGGATGAGAACATCTAAATATTAAACTTTTAAGTCTATTTATAAAAGCTGGTTTGGTCATTTTTAATTTGCATGTCACTGCCTGCTTCAATAAAGTGTCGTGTTACAAGATTTGGAGATTTTTTCAGGCCAGGAGGGATCATTAGATCACCTACTCTGACCCTGTGTACGGTATAGGCCATAGAATTTCATCTAGTTACCCCTGTATTGAGCCCAATCATTTGTGTTTTGGTTAAAGCAGATCTTCTAGAAAGGCATCCAGTCTTGATTTGAAGTTTGTTCCCAGAGCCGGTGCTAGCCCATTGGGGTCCACAAACAGGAATATCCTCCCCTCTCCTCTCCCTAATACTAAAGCAGGCAACAAAAAGCAAATAGGGGGCCCTCTTGAGCTTTCGGGCCCATAAGATATTGCTTAGTCTGCTTATGCCTAACGCCGGCTCTGTTTGTTTCAATGGTTGATGACCGTCACTGTTATTCCGATTAGAAAGGCAAATGTTTTTGGTCTGGCTTCAGCTTCCAGCCCTTGGTTCTTGTTCTGCCTTTATCGTCAATTAAAGAGCCCTGTAGTACCTAATATTTTCTCTCTGTGAAAGTACTTATACGCTGTAATCAAGTCATCTCCTGATCTTCTTTACGATAAACTAAACATACTGAGCTCTAAGTCTCCTGCTGTAAGGCATGTTTTCCAGCTCTCAAATCATTTTGTGGCTCTTCTCCTCTCCAAGTTTTCATCATCCTTTTTAAAATATGGACACCAGAACTATACACAATATTCTAGTAGCCAAGGCCATATACAGAGGTCAAATCACCTCTCTGCTCTTACCCACTCTGCCTGTGTTTGTACATCCAAAGATTGCATTACCCTTTTTAGCCACAGCATTGCACTGGGTGTTCATGTTCTGTTGTTGTCTTTCTGACACTAAATCCTTTTTCAGAGTCACTGCTTGCCAGGATACAGTCCCCCATTCTGTAGGTATGGCCTGCAGGTGGCGGTATTAAAGGCATTCTGTTTGAATGGGCCCAGCTTACCAAGTGTTGCCAACCACTCTCCTGATCTAGCATGAGGCTTGTGATATTTGGTGCGTTTCTTAAAGCCCCAGCTCCTGGAGTTATGTGAATGCACAAGAATCTTAGTTTATTTTTGTTCAATGAAATTCTCTAGGCTTCATGGTTGCAGAGAGAAGCTTGAAAACATTACCCAAATGCACCTTTAAAGGCTCTGAAACCAAAGGCAAATAAGAACTCAAAAGGGATTTTTTTTAAAATTCTCATGATTTTTAAGCCAATCTTCCAATTTTTGAATGCTTACCAGTGACAATATTGCTTCCTTGTCCTCATCATTATTTACCAGTCAGCCAATCTTTGATTCATCCACAAATTTTCTCCGCAGAGATTCTACATTTGCTTCCAGATCACTGATAAAAATGGCACCAGACTTAGAACCGATTCTTAGAAACACTTCCATTAGATGGTGATTTCCCATTGAAAACTACTTTTTGAGATCTGTCAGCTAGCCTGTTCTTAATCCTTTTAACGTGTGCTTAATTTCTATTGTCTTGTGCTAAGCTTTTAATCAGAATGCTGTGCAGTACTAAGTCAAAAAAATCTAAGTATATTACATCAATGCAGTCTCCTTTGTCAACCACACTTGTAATCTTCAAAAAATAAAATCGGGTTTGGTTGACAAGACCAATTTTCCCTAAAGATACAACATTAAATAAATTTGTTAGTTAATAGTTACATAGAGATGAATTTTCTGCTCAGATCAGTCCAATTTTCTTTAAGATACCCCATGTCTCCTGACCTGATCTCCAGACCCATTCCCCAGCTACCACACACTCCTGGAAAATGGCCTCTCTAATTGAATTAACTGCTTGTAATTAATATTTCAGAATAGTAAAAGGGATCCTTTTTTAAATCAAATATGTGACTGTGCTCTAAAATATAAAACAGTTTTAATTACCTGGATAGTCTTGATGCCAAATGTGACAGATGATTTGGCCCAGGAATGGTGATCAGCCTTTTGATTTTTCTCCCAGCATAACCATACCAGTTCAGCTGCAAGGTCATCTATTTATATGCAATGGCTCTCTGAGCCTTGATGCAGTACAAACAGGGAGGGAAAGCCTTTGCAACACTAAATGCGTGGCTGGGAGTGGTCAAAAAGATTTTTATCTTGCTAATGTCTTCAGTTTAGTCTATATCTCTCTTGGTGATCTGTATATCTGTGAAGTCTATTCCAGATTGTGGTGCAATCCTACCCTTCCCCACCCCGCTTTAAACTTTGACTGAGAGTAGTGAAAAGACCATTAGACTGATAGCCTGCTAAGCACAATAAATATAGTGTATATTTGTATATGGTTTTCCATCCACAAGCGTACAGAAATGATTCGAAAGCTAGGAATATACAACACTACTGAACTGCATCCAACACTGGGGAATAACAAACTCAGCTGGTAGCTTCTGTAGGCCGAGCGCATTGCCCATTCCAGGGGCTCCCTGTGCGCCACCCTCCCATCCTCCTCTAACTGTGAGTCCTTGCAACTCCCCCACACTCACCTCTGCTAGGCTGCCATATTCTTTCCCCCCATTCTACAGGCTGTGAACACTCTACATGCTCCTCTACCAGATTCCCTGCCTTTTGGTCCCCATGGCAGGGGATATGTTTGCTTCCTTTCCCTCCATGCTCCTCATTCACTCCCAATCTCTTTCCTGCCAGGGATTATGTGTGACCCCCATTTGCCCCCACCCCTAGAGCAAGGTCCCCCCCACTCTCTATCAATTTTAATCCCATTCTAATCTTCGTGAAGCGTCCCCCTCCCTGTCGGATTTCTGTTCACCCAACCACTTTCAGTGGGCTACTGACAAATGTCTATTGTTTCTGTGGAGTCTATTAGCTGGGACAAGCTTTGCCCATTCTTTTCTAATTCATCAGTGCCACAACTCTTCCAGTCTCAACTTCCACAGCTACAGTGCCAGTTTCTGGGGGCAGCCCAGCTAAGCATCTGTCTCCTGTCTTACTTTCTCAGGTGCACCCCTTAAACCTGAGAAGCACTTTGCACTTCACAAGTTAGATAACACCCAACACTTGGCCTAAATGAGCAAGGAAGCATGTGATCCTCATGGTAAATGCAGGTGGTTTGAGTCATGCCAGCCATGCCCCAGATGGCATTTGCAAGTAGGGGTATTTGGAGGAATGGGCCCATTGAAGGAGTGAATTTTGGGCCTGATGTTGCAAACAGTTATACATGTTCTTCCTATAACTTCACTGCGACTCCTCCTAGTGAAGTGACACAAATGCTGAAGTGTTTGTTTGCAAGATTGGGCTCTCCCAGTCATTGTGAAAAAAAATGTCCTGGTTAGTTTTTAGCCACAAGCCTGACATGGTCTACAAATTTAGCCTTTCTAATAGGGGAAGAAAGAAAAGAAAAATACACCTCATCTCCCCACCCACCCCTTAAGCTTAAAATTCCACTTCACATTGTTCCTGTCTGATGCCATCCCTGTGGCATTATAAATATGCTCCCACCTAAGCTCTAGTTCAAAGGTTAAAATCTTTAAAATTCCTGCATTGGCCAAAGGAAAAAAAGGCAAAAGTCACACACAAATAGGAGCAATTGCTGTGATAACTCACCCCTGAGTGGCTAACAACTTCCAAGTGGCACCTCAGTTGTGTTAGCACAGGCAGCGCGTGTTAGGCAACATTACTAACAAAATCCTCTTTCAACTGTCACACTTGTTTCTTAGCCCTCCTGACTTGAGCACCAGTCCCATTCCCCAGCTGCCACACACTCCTGAAATCATCCAGTAACCACTCAGACCCACCCCCATTCCCAGCTCACCTGCAAACCCCTCCCATGCTCCACTGCATGCAACATGCTTCATCTTCTCAAAAGATTGGAAGGTAAAGGAACACTGCCCAGGAGAAGGGTGGCAGAGTGAGGAGGGTTATACAAGACAGACAAGGTAGGTGAGGTAATGTCTTTTATTGGACCAACTTCTGTTGGTAGGAGAGACAAACTGACCGGCTACACAGAAGAAGAGCTCTGTGTAGCTGGAAAGCTCATCGCTTTCAGCAGAGGAACTTGGTCCAATAAAAGATGTTACCTCACCCACCTTGTCTCTCTAATATCCTGGGATCAACAAAGCTACAACACCACTGCAACCAAGGATTATACAAACAGGAGCGGCTCTATGTATTTTGCCGCCCCAAGCACGGCAGTGAGGCAGCCTTTGGCGGCATGCCTGCGGGTGGTCCGCTGCTCACGCGGATTTGGTGGCATGCCTGTGGGAGGTCCACCCGTCCCGCATCTTCGACGAACCTGTGGGACCATCGGACCTCCTGCAGGCAAGCTGCCGAAAGCGGCCTGACTGCCGCCCTCACGGCGACCTGCAGGCTGCCCTCCACGGTTTGCTGCCCCAGGCACACGCTTGGTGCGCTGGTGCCTGGAGCCGCCCCTGTATACAAAGCACTTGTGGCTATAAACAGTGGGAAAGGGAGAGACTTTACTGTAATACCCAAAAAAAAAAAAAAAAAGCTGTCAGTCAGAGGGGGAGAGAAAATAGATAGAAAGACCTGTTAGATCACAGGTTTTGTTGTTTAGCTACATAATTGCAGTATATTGGTCCCAAGTGCATGGGGAAGTGTAGCTGAGGCAAAGGCTGAAATAGCTAATTGCTGTTTTTTGTTTGCTCTATCCCATGTTTGTTTAATCCTGCAGTCTTTTTGCCTGTGAGAGACAATGATATTTCATCTCCTTTGTAAAGCCCTTTGAGAGCTACAGATAAGCCATACTATACAAGAGCTAAGTATTGTCATTATGGTTCTATCACACAATCTCAAATTCCTCACATACTATCCCAGCAAATAAAATCCCCACCCGGCTGTCTGAGTTAAGCCACCTTCTTCCACACTCATAACGTCTACAAAACAGTTTTGCTTTGTCACTACAAAAATCTGTACCAAAGTGAAAATGTACAGCGTAAAGTAAATGTAATATAAAAACAAATAGCACGAGGAATTTAGTTTGGGATGTATTTGTTCATTTTCATATTTCATACAATCCTTTATTTTAAATTTACCTGTGTCTACCCCAGAATTTGTAGTCTGCCTTAGAAAATGTATTGTAATTCTGATTATTCATGATTGTATGATCAAGGTCATGGCTCCTGCCCTTAGGGTTTTACAGTCGAAAGCCAAACAAAATGTGGTTGTAACAGACAAGAGGGCACGGAGGACAAGGGTAATGATAATAAAGACGCCAGCTTTCACAGGTTAACAATCTCATGGCTCTGAATCATTTGAGAGAATATTCCTTTTGAAAATAAATGAAACCAGCTACTCAGAAACCAAGGTGCCTTGCTACTGATTGTAGGTAGTTTGCTTCAGGCAGCACACACTTGGCCTTGAGTTAGACATGAATGAGAATGACTTTTATAAAGAATTTTTCTCAGATCCTACTCAGAAGGATCCCAAAATATTTTACAAACAATGAACCTAGGGTTACCATAATTTAATTTAAAAAAAGGAGGACACTCCACGGGGCCCTGCCCCCGCCCCAACTTCGCCCCTTCCCCATGTCCAGCCCCACCCCAATTCTGCCCCTCCCCTGAACGCTCCGCCCCCTGCTCCTCTCCCCCCGCACCCCGCTTCCCGCGAATCAAAGGTTCGCAGGAAGCCTGAAACAGGGAGGCAGAAGGTAAGCTGGCGCTGGGGCGTGGTGCGGCCCAGTCTGGCCGAGTGGCTCCCTCTAGTGGCCGGCCAGCCAAGGCCAAGAGGCTCTGGCCCTGGCGTCTCCCGCCCGGTTTGGCTTGGGCCCTGGGGCGCCGGCCCCCGGCAGAGCACCGCCGGTCCTACACCGCTGGACCCCGGCCCTGCACCGCCAGCCCCAGTTGCCCCGACCCCTGGCCCCCGGCCGAGCACCGCCGGCCCCTTCCTCCCTCCCTCCCTATTTTCCCAGACATGTCCGACTTTTTGGGATTTCCTCCCGGATGGGGATGTGAAGCCCAAAAAGCTGGACATGTCCGGGAAAATCCGGACGTATGGTAACCCTAAATTGAACCCAATCCTGCATCGATTGAAGCAGCATGACTTGGGCTCCTACGCCCTATGGTAATACAAATAATAAAAATAATAATCTTAACTCTAACTATTGATCCCACGCTTAAAGTTCATGCTTAAGTCACTGCAGAAACATGGTTAAGCTACAGGTATCATTACCCCCTCTGCTGGAATGCAGCTTCTTCTACGGTGGAATGTGACATATGTCAGATAGTGCACAGCAACACTACAGCAGTTTAGGGCAGAACAGAAAGACTACTGTACGCTGCAGGGAGAAATTTAATTACACACATTGGAATATGGCCAACACACTGAGTTAACAATCCCCCCCCTTTACTCCTGCAAAACATTCCATGGATTCTTTAATGACCACAAATGACTCAGGCCTCTGAGCTCTGTTTCAGATCTTGTCCTAAAGGGACAAAACCCTCTCAAATAAATAATTCACTATATTTTTGTTTTAAATATTGTATTTGTTTTTATTTGAGTACGCAGTCATATAAAGTACAATGATTTTTCTTCATATATATAACAAAGAATTTCTTGCAGCTATCAGAACCTTGTGTGCTGCTGGACAAACAGCAAATGGAATTCTCTCTCTCACACACACATGCATACAGCCAGCCACACTCCTTCCTACTGGAAAGTTCTTGTTTTTGTGATTCATTTGGTGATTTTTTTCCCCCTCTCAATTTATGAAACCATTCTTTGGATGAATTTGAGAGAAAAAAATCCACCAGCAAGGGCCTGATTCTGTTTTCTCTGAAATCAAAGGTGAGGTTCCTTCAGTTCAGTAAGGGTAGGATCTGACCCTCAGGCTTGGTCTACGCTATCAACTTATGTCAGCCTAACTACGTCACTCACGGGTGTGGAAAATCTGCAACCCTGAGTGATGTAGTTATACCGGCCTAACTCCCAGTGTAGACAGCGCTATGGCGACAGAGAGCTTCTCCCGTCACCATAGCTACTGCCTCTCAGGGAGCTGCATTAACTATGCCAATGGGAGAAGCTCTCCTGTCAGCATAGGTAGCATCTTCACTAAGTGCTGCAGTGCTATAAGCATAGACAAGCCCTAAAGCCAGGGCGACACTACAGACCTGTAGTGGTATAACTATGTCGCTTGGGGCGTGACAAATCCACACGCCTGAGTGACATCGTTATACTGTCGTAACCCCCTGTGTAGACAGCGCTGTGTCGATGGAAGAGCTTCTCCCATTAATATGGCTACTGCCTCTCGGGGAGGTGGATTAACTACACCACTGTAGCATTGTACATGAAGACAAGCCCTAAGTCTCCATCCAGGTAACAAACATTGTTCTTCAGGATGCCCTCTCTGGTTTTGGAAGAGAGACTTCATCACATTTTGTTATTCCCCCTCCTCTCTGCTCCCGCCCCCCACCCCCACCATGGTTTTTGGGTTTGGTGTGGAGGCCATCCCAAACTGTCTGAACTTCCTGATTCTGCAAAGGATCTCCTGAGATTTCCAGTTCTAGCTCTAGTGGGAAATATTAAGAGGACAGCTTCTTGGGGTGGTCTGCTTTTTTGGCCATAAACCAGATGTGAACAAACACTTACCCAAATACTTGCAAAAGATTTGATGTATTGTGTATAACTCAACAAACAAAAAGCAGCAGACACCATTCCTAACCATAAATACTTCATCATTTATCAAAAACCTTGTACATACTAGATTAGATTAAAAACACAGACTTGTCGTTTAGGAAAAGCTAAAACTGAAACTAGTTGCTCCTCTCTCAATCTGTCCACAGCACATGCCTGAAGCAATTGTGCCTATTCCCCTAAACTGGGCTGCAAAAGTGATTTCGTTTGTTTACTCTTCTCTTACTGTGCACTTAATTCCTTCTGTGTTTTTGCAGCTCTAACAAGTGGCTCTTCTGAACTCTGCTAACAGCTCCTGGAATGGACTCCAAAGCTTCAAAAATCACATCAGACCCCAAAAATAATTAATTGGCCCCAAAATCATGATTTTTTTAAAATAAAAGATTACATTGTGTTTTTGGGCTGTCTTTTGAGTTTGGAGCTCCCCCTGCCCATCCCCAGTGTGTCTAGGTGACAATTAGTGCTGGCCATTCTCCCAAAGGTCCTGGGTAAGGGGATTTTGGCCTTTGCTACAGGAGCTCTCCCCTCCCCATCTGCACAACCCATGTTCAGGAAATAATCCTGCCCTTCAACTCCCATACCAATCCTGTCCCCCTGGTAGCTCCTGCATTGGTTCTGCCCATTCCCTTGTTCCCCACATCAATTCAGCCCCACCAGCCTCACCTGTGCTCTTCCTACAGCACCTGAGAGTCTTCACCCCTCTCTCCTAGGCCCTGATGTGGGGGCTGCTTCAGGGTCCCCTCTTCTCCTTCCCAGTCCAGGTGTGGCAGGGATGGAGGGCAAATGGGGGAGGAGCAGAGGAGCCATCCCATTGTTCACCAGAGTGAAAGGAAGCAGAGCTGCCCTAACCTGCTGGGTCCTACATGCTCCCTTCTCCCCTCCTGTAAGAACAGGGTCTGCCCCTGAGGGAAGGAGGAGAGAAACTCTGCCTGCAGTAGCTCTGATTGGCTGCTCTTCCCCAGAAGGGTGGTGAGTGGGGAAGACAGCCAATCAGCAGGGGTTTCCCCCAGCCAGGGATGAAATTTGGGAGAGGGCTGGAGCTTCTCCCATCATGGCTCCAGCCCCAGCCATAATCATGTATCTCTTGAAGTGGGAGAAGGTGTTAATTAACATTTAGAAGGTGTTAATTAACCATGAAACAGCAAGAGACAAGTCTTACAACATCTGTGCAATAAGACCCATATATTAACTCCCTCACCATCCCCCCAATGTTGTGTTATAATATTATCTCAGTATAACTCCTTATTTTAATTAAACTTTGTTCTTTAGTCAGATCATCCTGATCCACAGATTCCTTTGATGTCATTTCAGATGCGGTCAAATGTATGGGACCAAAGATTAGTCAATTAAAATCTTAGCCTCATAATTTTGAAAAATCTTCAGTGGCTTATTTCAGATTCATCTGAGGCAATAGAGCCCCTTGATGAAGCAACTTTTTGTTGCTGGCTCTTGTCCTTTCGGGTAATGAAGTTCAGGAGATTCAGGGCCGTCACCACTCCAAACACCATCTGCTTCTTGGCATAACTGCCATCTCCAATGTCTGTAAGCACATAGCAAAGTACATTACTGAGTTATCTGAAAAAGCAGTCCAGAAATGGCTGTGATTTTTATAAAGATAAGACCTCAAACAGGCCAGCATCATCCCTGCTATGATTCTACTAAAAAGGATTCCAGGCGCAACCTCACAGCAGTCAATCGGGTCACATCAGGGATGTATTGCGCAACAGTGAATTCTTTACCACTACAAGGAGTCTAATTTGTCACTTGACCTTATGAGACTTTTGTTCCAATGATTCCCCATCCCAAATCAATGATAATCTTTAACAGCAGCAGAGATAACTGTATTTATAAACAACCCTTGGCCCCCATTGCAGCTGACATAGTGCTGTACCACACCACTACCAAACAATATAAAGTGCAATAAAGTGTAACTTTTTAAAACACATGTCCTCTTAAAAGCAAACAAATAAAAAGCAGGTGAGGGTGTCTAAATCAAAGAATGAAGTATATGTTGGGAGGGATGGGAGGAAAGTAATGAAAATGGGGTGAACTGTGGTCAGACTAAAATAGCACCTGTTGACTACGAAAAGTCTTCAAAAAGTGAGGTGAGTTTAACTGGCTGAGTTTTTCTACCACCACCATTTTTTTCAGTGAAAATTTTATTTTTTTTTATGAACGTCCCCCCCCCCACCCCCCAAATCTTCCAGAAACATTTTAAAATCAAATGGTTTGGGTCTTAATATTTTACAGAAAAATACCTGTTTTTTTTCAACCCTCCACAGCTGAGATTGATGGCCAGCCTCCCCTTCCCACAGAGGAAGTATAATCACAGAGGGATTCACAGAGCCATTGCTTGATTTTCTTGTGTTGGGAGATGCATATGGATTTGCAGGGTCTGAGTTCAGCATGCTGGCCTGAGCCTCAAACTGCAGCCCCTTGCAGGCGAACAAACCAACATGGCACGCTATTTCACTAGCTCATGTGCATGAGTGGGCTGTACATTTAACATTGTTCAACCATAAAATCAGCCTAATTACACCCTGAAGTTCTAATGTTATCCAGAGAGCAGTTATCTTGACTGCTTTGTTGGAGCAGTGAAATCTTAAACAAAGCACCTCCCACAAGAGAAGGCATCATCTACACTTACAAATTTTTACCACATAACTATGTGGTAAGGGGTGTTATTTTTGCCAACATAGGTAGATCTCTAAAAACCCTTGTGTGGATGCAGTTATACTAGCATAAGGGACTATATACTGGTTTAAGTTATTTCATTTCCCTGAGCCAGAAGAAGCTACGCCTGCCTCAGCACTTTTAGCCCAGTATAACTGCGTCTACACTAGGAAGGTTTCACTGCTCTATGGCAGCATCGGTAAAGAGGCAAAACTTTTTAAGTGTGAGCAAAGCCTAAGGAATTATCCCCTTTGTGGAAACAGTTTGCTGAGGCTCTGGCTACACTACAGATGCAGCTGCGCTACCATAAGCTCTCTAATGTAGCTGCTCTAAGCGGACGCGAAAGAGCGCGCCTGTCGGCTTCATTACTCCTGCTCCCATGAGTGGTGGCAGCTATGTCGGCAGGAGACGCTCTCCCACCTGCATAGCGCTGTCCACACTGACACTTAAGTTGGTGTAACTTACCTCACTCAGGGGGTGTCTTATTCACACCTGAGTGACATAACTTATACTGACCTAAGCTGTAGTGTGTACATAACCTGAGAACTCGACTATCATTTACAGAGGCTCTCCAGGGCAGGCATTATCATTTACTTTATATCTGTACAGCACCCAGCCCAATGGGGCTCTAGACTGATTGGAGCCAGACTGCCCTGGAGAACGCTACTCAGGGCGGAGGAGAGGGCCAGGTTCCGCTGCAACTCCACCAGGAGGAACTGCCCGTCAGGTCTCATCTCCAAATTGGAAAATTCAGCCCAGACCTGAGCACGGTTGGTACCATGATTCTGGGCAGAGCCATGGAGTGCTGCCTTGCACGCACGGGCTGGCTCAGTTCCTGGTGATCAGAGTGACCAGGAGATGGTAGTACTACTGCTATGTAGACATCTGGGGTCACGCTGGAGCCTGGGCTCTAGGGCCCTGTGAGGTGGGCGCTCCCAGAGTTCAGGGCACAGCCCGAGTCCGGATCTCTACACAGCAATGAAACAGCCCCGCAGCCCTAGCCCCGTGAGCCTGAGTCGAGCAGCATGGGCCAGCCACAAGGTTTTCTTTGCTGTGTAGACATACCCACTGTGGAGCCCATCAGTGTCATTCTTTCCTTGGCCAAACGGCTCACTCTGAAGTCCGACGAAGGATTCCCTCCTTCTCACAGCTAAGCAAGCTGCCCCACCCAACCCCTGCTATCTTAAAGAGCAAGTGACAAGAGAGAGCACTCTCCCTTCCATCTGCACAAACGTACAGGAGCTCTTGGGTTCAAGCCCAGGGGCAGGGAAGTGGGGAGTGCGGTCCCCTTAGCAAGCGCCTCTTCTCCGGCACTCTGGCAGCTCCTCCGTTCTCAGTGGTACGCGTCTCCTCAGGTCTCCTATTAGGAATCCACTGGGGTATTAACACTGCTCTCAACAGCATTACCACACAAACTCCTTTCTGCAGCTGCTGCTGCACAGAGATGGGGGGACTCAGCCATGGCGGCTGTGTTACTACAATCCTGGCCAAAGGCTCCAGCTGGGATCAGGACACTGTTATGTTGGGTGCTGTACATGAACATAGTAAAGAACAGACACTCCCCTGAAGAGCCTACAATGCCAACAGACAACAGGTGAGAAAAAAGCAGTACTGTTATCCCTGGTTTAGAGATGGGAAACTGAGGCACAGAGACTGCGCGACTTGCCCATGGTTGCGCACACAGTCCGCAGCAGAGCTGGGACTTGAACTCTGACTTCCTGAGTCTCAGTCTGGTGCCTTTTTACCACAGATCAGGCTTCCTCTTTTGATCATCTGGCCAAGAAATGACACTTTACCATAGCCATGAGGGCATCACTAAAATAAATCTGTTTGTGTCCAGCTGTAGAGCAAGTTAAATAATCAGAATAAGAACCTTAGTATTTCAGGCTCACCCTGCCTCTCTTCATGCTACCATGCGTGGGGCTTTGGAGAGGGGTGAATGGCCGGTGGATCCATGACTCTGCTGAGTGATGGGGAAAAATCCCTCATGCAGGAGGAGCATAGGGTCGCAGGTGCTACTGCCCACCTGCTCTGCCCTGTTGTGAGGATTCCATTCCCCCCAGAGAACGCCTGTGCAAAGCCCACATAATCTGGTTGGTGCAGAAGTCAGAGTTTGGCTTTTAAAGAGGTTCTTTCCTTTTCCTCATTAAAAGATACTTACATTGCATCTGATCATGTACAACTATAGCAAAATGATCATTCTCCAGGATACTAGAGAGGTTTCCAAGGTTGTCATCCAGGCTAATCTAAAGAGAAGGGACCAAAAAAAAGAAAAAGGGCATTTAAACACTTCACTTTGTGACAGCATTAGGGACCCAAGTCTTACTCTTAAAGCACAGTCCTGTGCTGGGGGCAGTATAGAGGTGGAGGAAGGGAATATCAGAAGGCACAGGTGTGCTGATGCAGATGCAGCACTTCCTGGAGCTTTGGGGAGTGCAGGAGAAACACAAAAACAAGCACAAAGGACCAAGTCCTCACCAGGTATAGTTTGGAGTAGCTCCATTAACCCCACTGGAGCTACATCAGTCTATACCACCTGAGGATCTGGCCCAGTGATAGTAGTCATCCCCAGACCTTGCATGGCAGCAGAGAAATTGGGGAATACTCCTTTTGCTCTCCCTCCTTTGCACATCTGCAGAAAGCCTGGCATAATCTAACTTGTAATTAGACAAGCCATACAGTGGAATGCTTCAGAAACACAGGCTATATATAGAATCAGTCCTTGGAGTGGGGATAATGCCTTCTTTCTGTGTTAGGAGGTGCCTAGCTCGCCTCTGGGTTCTATTTGAAACAAGTCAATAATAACTGTAATACCTTTGAAAACTGGTTACTGATGACCTTGATGACTGGATCTGAGAACTGAGCATTTCCAGCCAGCACGGAGGAGAGGATGTTACTGGGAGTCACCATTCCCAGAATGTGACTGTAAGAGAACAGCAAGATTTGCAAAGGGTCAGGCTTGAGGTGGTCAAATGGCTAAACAGTTTTTAGGGACCAATCCTGCTCCCTTTGAAGTTAATGACAAAATTTCCTGCCTTCACTGGGAGAAGGAGGTGGCCCTTAGTTCATCCAAGCATCTTTTAGTGGGTGCACGTCTTCCGGACTGTCATTTGTTGGAGTGTCACAGTAAAAACAAAGCTGAGAAAATCAGCTCACTGTTGGGTCATCTCTTTCTTCCTCCCTTCCTGGGCTATGGGGTGAGCCTATCCTCCTGTACTAGACTCAGTTTCCACCGCAGGAGAACATATTTCTGTACCATCTGGTATGGGAGGAAGCAGCCAAGCAAAGTACATAGCAAGGAAATAATAACAGCACAACATTTAGATGCTAATATGGAGAGATGGGGATACAATTTCAGATTGGGAACGTTCCATCTCCAAACCAGAGCCTGGGGCCAGATCATTATTAGCTGAGACACACTGTGCTGTAGGAAAAGCTCAACTTGTTTAGCCAGTGAGGGACTCCATTGTATACCCCCAGCTGCTATTGTAGCTGTTTCATTAAAACATGCATCCGCAAGAGGAGGATCCTCTCCCTAATAAAGTGTTTTTAACAGCAATTATTGTCTGAAATTTGCAGCTCGGGATTTAACATTTGAAGAAAAGTCAGCCAATGGGCACTTGCTGTCATTTACCAGTGAGTCTCATATCTATGCCTTACCTTTACTGTACACTTATTGATTAGGAGCCTGGTCCAACACCCATTGACGTCAGTGGGTGTTGGATCTGGTCAGTTCTTCTCTTTGCTAATTTATGTAATGTTTCCTTGATGGGCCACATCTGTTATTACTGACTATAGCAAAAATGAGGATTTGAAACAATATAGGGAGCTGATCCTAAGAGGTGCTGAGCACGTGCAACTCCCATGCCACTAATCTCTCAGGATTAGGCCCGTGTCATTATTTTTCCCTTTACCGTAGAGGTTTTTAAATGGTACATTAAAAAGTGTATTGAAGGGACTAAATGAATCAGGTTTATTGTACAACTATAAAGTATTTTGTCATTGGTTTCCTCATTGCTGTTATTCATTCACATAATCCTCCACCCAGCCAGTAAAAGAGATACCCAGATTCAGCAACCACTGGCGCCTGGGCGTAGCCCTTCTCCTTGAGGATTTCGATTGCCTTTTGACAGTTGACTTCTGGGACAAGAAGCAGAGGGGCCGAGAGATTCAGCTTTTGCACCTTGACATTCCACCACCTATAGGAAAATGACAGCAGTTTATTGTTCTTCACAAGTGTGAGGCATGTGTGGGGCTGAGTCTGAGCTGCTCCTCGTCTTGTTTAGACAGAGCTCTCTCAGATACAGACAGTATAGGCAGATTTAGACTGAGGTCACCACACTTGAGCTCAGATGTGTATTCAGGCAAGTGTCACTCCTGACTCAGGGCTTGAGCCTGCAGCGCTGAGCATGCTGTCCCTGATCCACCAAAGCCCTTAAGCAAGTGCTTAACTGTACGAAGGGGAGTATTCTCACTTGACTTCACTTCTTTCATTTGTACCCTGGTTTCTTAAGGCCTGGAGCATGTAGCCCCAGCACAAAAAGAGAGTCCTACAACACAGCAGGTATGGCTTCTGGAAGAAGGTTTGGATATTCCTGTTCTCTCTGAATGGAAGGAAATCTGCAAGTCGGAAGTCATCTGACATTAAAGGGCCCTTCAATCCAGCAGACAAAGGCAAAGCAAGATCTGATAGTTGTAAGCCGAAATTAGAAAAACTCAAATTGGAAACATGGGCGGCACGTGAACCGCTGTCTTAGGGAGGCTAGCCCCCAGCCCCGCCCCTTCCACCCTAGGCCCCACCCCTTCCAGACCCCCCTGGAACCCAGAGGCCCCCCCACTGCAGCCACCGGCCCCTGCCTCAGGCTAGTGCCCTCAGCCCTGGAGGGCCACCCCACAGTTCCCATAGCCCCAGGAGGGCGGGCAGTGCAGGCCCAACCCGAGCCTGGGCTATGGCACAGGGGAAGAGCCGCAGAGCCCAGAAGCAGGAGGCGGGCTGGGGGCGGAGCATGGGCGGGGCCGTGCTTGGTTGTTTGGGGAGGCTCAGCCTCCCCCAGTCTATGATACCCACCACCCACGACTGGAAATAAGATACAACTCTTTTAATTAACCTTTGGAGCAACATCCCAAAGGATGTGGTAAACTCGTCATCACTCGGAGTCTTTAAACTGAGATTAACTGTCTTTCTAAAAACTATGCTGTCGTACCCCCATGAGTCATTGGGCTCAAAAGTGTTCACTTATGTAGTAGAGAAGACTAAATTCCCTCCACTGCAAGAATCACTTAGCGAAATTCTATGGCCTGGGTTATGCAGGAGGTCAGACTAGATTATCACAATGATGCCTTGTGCCCTTAGAATCCATTAATCTAAAACGGAAACTTTATGTTTCCTGCATGAATAGAAAACGGAGATATTTAAAAGGGCCCTTCATCTCTATTGTCTATGACAATTGTCACCACAGATCTGCTGAGAGCAGCCTTGCTGGGGAGGACATTTGACACTGACCTAGAAATTCATTCCAAATTGTTCTTCGCTGTAGACAGACACAAGAGCCTGGTCTGTATGAAAGAATTAATTTCTGCAGAAAATAAACTCCTCCTTTATGGACTAGACCAATGAACAGGGAAACCAACATTTGAAAGAGAGTCACTGTCTGGGGCCAAAGCCTGAGGACTTCAGCCTTGGGCAGTGGGGCTCAGATTATGGGCCCCCTGGGCTTGGGCTTCCCTTCGTCCCTGGGGCAGTGGCAGGGCCGGCTCTAGGTGTTTTGCTGCCTCAAGCAAAAAAATTTTGGTTGCCCCCCACCCCAGCCCTGGGCTCTCCCCCCTCCACTCGCACCCCCTGCTGCCCCAGCGCTGGGCTCTCCTCCCCACACCACCCTCACCCCCTGCTGCCCCAACTCTGGGCTCTCTCCCCCACCCCACCCTACCTGCACCGCCTGCCGCCCCAGTGCTGGGCTTCCCCCCACCAGTGCTGACTCTGCCCGCTCTCCCCTCACCTCCAGCTGGTCCAGCGCTGGCAGGGTCGGGGTAAGCAGTGGGGCTCCTGGGCCGGGCCTCAGCCCAGGGTCCCTCTAGCTGGGGCTCCCACCTCCAGGACTGGCCGGGACTGGGGAGGACAGAGCCATGGGACCGCCCCGGCAGGGGGCTGAGGAGCCGTGGCAGGGCAGCCCCAGAGGGAGTGGAGCCCCGGAGAGTGGGACGCTGGCCCCGCACGGCAGCACCCTGCCCTCTATGGCCCCGCTCCTGCTGCTGCTCCTGGCTGCCCTGCCGCTGTCCCTAGGCAGCTCGGGCTGCTTCGCACAGCCCCGGCTGCGGCGCGGGGGGGGGGGGGGGGGGTCGGGGCGCTCCGCCCTGCAGCACCTGCAGATGGCTCTGTTTGGCTCGAGGGGCGGCCCCCAGCCCGAGTGTCCCGTGCTTTGAGCCCGTCCGGCCATAAGGTGCGGGCGCTGCTCCCCGACGCGAACCGCAGCGGCCCCAGGGCGCCCCCAGTGCAGGACGAGCTACTGCCGCTAGGGCCAGCTCTAGGCTTTTGCCGCCCAAGCGCCAAAAAAAAAAAAAAAAAAAAAAAAAGAGACTGGCTGGAATGCTGCCCCTGAAAATGTGCCGCCCCAGGCACCTGCTTGGTTTGCTGGTGCCTGGAGCCGGCCCTGGGCAGTGGGGCTTTGGCTTTGCCTCCATCTCCCCCCACCAGGGTGGCAGGATGGCCTCAGGCTTCAGTCCCCCCTCCTGGGGTCATGTAGCAATTTTTGTTGTCAGAAGGGGGTCACGGTGCAATGAAGTTTGAGAACCTCTGGCCTAGATTAACTTTTCAAAGGGACTGAATTATTCAAAGAAAATTAAAAATAGATGATCATTTCCAAATGCAGAGTGATTATTTCCCTAGCAATGAGGGCAGTTAATGTAGAAGGAAGTAGAACCTTACCAAGGCTTGTGTTCCTGGACATTTTTTAGAAATCCATTCTTGCCCATCCACCTATCATTCAAGAACTTGGACCTAGAAATCATTAGCAAAGAACAAGGAAGAAGTTTGTAATGCACCCAGCAAGAAATTGGAGGGGGGGGGGGGGGGAGGAGGGATTTAAACACATTAGGCCTTAATGTTTCACCATGGCTCCCATACTTTGAGCAATCAGCTGATGTTGGCCCCTTTTGAGGTGAATGGGAGGAGCAGGTGAAATTACACCAGTTATTTAGGTGCCTAAGTTTAAGCACCCAAGTTTGAAAATTTCAGCCTAGGTGATTTTTCCTGGAGCATAATAGAGTATGTCAGTGACGAGTGAAATAAAACCCAAGCGTTCTGACTCCCAGCCCTTTGCTCTTACCATTACACTATAATGTTTTGCACTCTTATGTTAATGTCCATGTGAGAATTGCAAAGCCCCCCCCCCGTAAGGATAAATTGACTCCTTATTTATGGTCTCATTCACCACTCCAGTTTTATGCTGGTGTAATTCCATTGATTTACATGTGCCTGCTTTCAGTGGTGTTACACTGGCAAAACAGAGTAGTGAAGTGGGTCCATAATGTTTCCTCCTCTACTGACTGATGGAGGTAATTTCCCCTCTGCCACAGAGAAGAACTGGCCATGTGACAGCAAAGCTTTTGTATGGCCACATTACTCATTTGGTCCGTGAATGTTATTTCCATTGCTATGGCTGAACCCTGCAGCGCTGTCACCTTGGTGAAAGCAGCAGGTCGGAAGCACTACAGAAGAGGAGTCTTACATGTAGTTCCTGACGGAGTCGGGCAAGATGACAACACAGCGCTGACCCTCCGTCAGAGTCCTGGCAGCCTTCACAGCAATAGACATTGCACTACCGGAGCTGCCACCTGACGAATGAACAAGAAAATAGACACACACAAGAGCTAACAGCACATGAGACAATAACATATCATCACAGAGTGGCCTAGGGTAATGCCCCTGCAGTGACTGGCAGGGGACAGTTGGGTCAGGGTTCGGTAATGGGACACTGAACCTTTAGGGCTTGATTCTCCTCTCACCGGCACCAGTGTGTATCAGGCATAACTCCAATAAAGCCGGTGCAGTTACACTGGTGTACGGGAGAGGAGAATCAGACCTATACTCTTGTAAGCCCCTAGCTCCAACAGAGACCAGGTAGTGACCAAAGGAGAATGTGCAGGCGAGGGCTGTTGAATGGATTATGGGAGTGGTGATTCTAGTCCAGTTTGTGGCCCCATCACAAATGGCCCCATCATCACTCTGGGAGCAGTGTCTGCAGGGAGGACAAGGATTGAAAGGGCACGGCCCCAGTGCCTCAAAGGTATGTAGGCATCTAACTTCCATTGATTTCATATCTTTGAGGGTCTAGCCAGAGAGACCAAATTCCCTTCCAGCCTTTGAGATGGCCCTTTCAGGTGAGGGGCAGGGGGGCTGGGAGCAACTTGCCCATGCTGTCCTTGTTTTGTTGGTACAGAGAACATTTCACTCTCCAGAGCTGTTGAGCTAACACATTTTACAGGTGCTTAGTGCACTTTAAATAAATGGTCGAAAAGAAGGAAAATTAGAATTGCAATTATACATGGGATACCAGCCAATGATGGTGTTTGGGGCCGTGAATGCGTGTGTGTGTGCGTGTGTGCATCTGTGTGTTTTCGTTTTCCTGTGTGTAACTCAAAAAAAGGTCCTTGGCTTCTCACAGGTAATATTGGCTTCTCACATGCTAATATTTCAGCTTAGGAAAGACTAAGGGTCATAATAGTCCTCAGTCCATGTGCACTTCGGATTTCTGAACCAAATTTGGTCTTGGTGTGACACCATTGACCGCAAAAGGAATTACAGTATGAATGTAACACTTCTGAAGAGGAGTCTTACATGTAGTTGCAAATGACATTTTGTAAATGAGTGAGTTGTAGTAATTCAGCAACAGAGGGTCCTGTGGCACCTTTAAGACTAACAGAAGTATTGGAACATAAGCTTTCATGGGTGAATGCCCACTTCATCAGGTGCAAGTAAGTCAGTTTTGTAAACTAGCAGTACTCTAGCAAATGTAGAAAAAGTCCTTATTTTGTTGTCTATCACATGAAATCTCAGACATTAGGAGTTAAGTTTAGTCATAGATTGTTATTTTATCATTTATATGGCAATTTTCTTTAGACTTGCAGATACTGTCCTTTGAAATATGGAAACATATCTCTGGAGATAACCTTGAGTGTTGGAAGACACTTAAGGCCAATTTTTAAAGGTACTTATGTGCCTAACACCCACTGGTATCAATGGGAATCAGGAGCCAAAATACCTTTAAAAATGTGCTTCTTATATACTTGTGTTACATATATACCAAGGTAACATTTTCAGACAAATGTAGGCATCTAAATAAAAGAGGCCTGATTTTTCAATGGTGCCGAGCACCTGCAGCTCCCTTGACTTCAATGGAAGTTGTGGTTTCTCACTACTTCTTTAGCTGTCAGCATGAGCCCACGTACTGGCTGGTATTGGATTTGAACCCATGAGCATCTGGCCCAGGGCTGAGAGTGCAGCCAGCTGAGTTGCACTGATGCCTTGTGGAGTGGCACTGATGTCCATCTGTAAACAGCATTTGCACAAGGACAACTGTTCATTTTGAAAAGCTGTTTGGTTTCTCTTACAAAGTATTTCTCCTTGCACCAGGGACTGGGAGCTGTAAGAACACCTTACTTTAACAGGACATCTCAGAACGTCCTGCTTCAATCCTTGCACCTTCCAGTATCATATGGCAACAGCTCAAAGACAGCAAATATAACCTCCTATGGCTGACTTAGTGGAGCTGCAGTTTTTGTCCGTTTGTCCTGCTCTGAATCCCACTAATCTTTCCACTCAGCTCATGTGACACTGCACCCAAAAAAAGGTAGCCCCAGAAGTTCTACCTCCTTATGCAAAAGTGTGAACATGAGATGAGATTACAATTATTTAGCATGAGTCAGATCCAGGGCTGCTATAAATCATTGTAGCTCCATGAAATCAATTCACACCAACTCAGGATCTGGTCCCATCAGTATAGCATAGAGAACGTGCTCGGAACTGTATAAGACACAAAAACACAGACACCACCTGCCCTGAAGAGCTTTCTAGTCTAAAATGATTAAAAGATGGAATTAAAATGGAAAATGTTTATGAACAGATATAACATTCTTCAGTAATTTACCACACAATAATCCTTCCTCTCTAATCAGCCTGCGAGCCATGAGAAAGGAGTCTGCGTCATTGGACTTGCACCACAGATCCACCACCTGAAAGGAAGGAGAGAAAGATTTTAGGGTCCTAGACATGTTATTTTGGGCTCCACCCCCCTGGCGCATTCTGCTCTGTAAAGGAGGCCGGGTTTTCAGAGGAGCTGAGCACCTGCACTTCCATCAGCATCAAATCACTTGCCGCTGCACTTGAAAACGAACACATATGGCAAAGCACATGTAGGCTTCATCCTCAGCTTCCACTGGGGTGAATTTTAATTAATTAATTAATTAATTCCTCATATGCTCCTGCCAACGCTGCAGAAGTAAAACTGTTAGTGTCTAATGTGTTTTGAGTAGTGGTGGGCTGAGGAAGTGGTGTTCAGATCCCCGTCGGGGTCAGGGGTAAGCTAGGGTTCAGGGTTTTGCTGAATCAGGGTTAAGGTTCAGGGAGAGATTCAGTGGTGCTGATGGCTTGCAAAATGCTTTGGCAGAGATTTCAGGCCAAAACCCTAGGGATGGGTTCAAATTCAAGCGCTGTTATTCAACCAGATCTAAAACGTGAAGGGGCTCACACCTGAGGTTCTGGTTTTGTGTGCGACTCCGAGAACCAGGCTGAGTGTTTTCCTGTGGAGGCGGGGAGTGGGGAAGGAGGCCATTCAGGCTAAGCTAGGGCTGTGAAGAACTCTGGCAACTGGGTATGGGTCAGACTGGTGGGCAAGGGAGTTGCTGTGTGAAGGAGAAAGTGAGACGACGTTGCGTTGCACTTCTGGCAATTGTTGTTTGTTTATAACTGTCTCTCTGTTTGCCTGCTGTGTCTTTTAGATTGTAAGCTCTTCAGGGCAAGGTCTCTGACTCTTCCATAGATGTGTCTTCACTGCAATCACAGGTGTGAGTGCAGCTTGTGAAGACATACCCACGATAACTTTAATCTAGCTAACTCAGGCACCAGTAGCAGGGAAGCTGCAGCAGCGTGAGCTTCAGCACTGGCTGTACGAGCCCGCCCAGAACCCTTGGTAATTACTCCGGCAGACAGCCTGTACCGCAGCCCACACTGCTGCAGCTTTATTTCTACCAGCATCTGAGCTAGCTACACTAAAGCTAGGGTGTGTACGTCTAGAAATAACCTCTGTGTACACAGCATCTAGCACTATCGGATCCTATCCCTGGTCAGGGCCTTCCGGCTCTATTAGAATTCAAATAGTAAATAACGATAATAATGAAAAGCACTGGGACCCATTATTAACAAGGCCATAAGAACTGCCTGAAAGTTTGTAAAGAAAGACAGAACAAGGGGGTGCAGTGTTGCAGCATATTTCTGGTTGTCTCTTAAATTTGGCTTCTCCCTGCAGCTCATTTAGATCAGACATATGGAGAATGGTGCCATGGGTTTGGCAGGTTCTAAGCCACCAGCGATAGCTTCTTTTGCATTGGTAACTACTTCAGCTAACTTTCAACAATTAGTGATGGGCCAGAACCGGACGCTGGATCTGAACACTTCTGAACGTGGGGACAGTTTGGTCCGAGAGCCAAACTTCATGGCTGGGCCCTAACCACTCCTCCTTCCCCACTTCCCCATTGCTTGTCACAATGCTACATACTGATCTGTCAAGGACAGTTGGGATAAAGTCATGTCCAATCCCCTCTACTTCCATGGTTGCGTCCTCTGCCGTGTTCAGCTCACTGGGCAGAGCGACAATGGAACCTTCAGGATCTACACCAACAATCTGAAAGGGAAGAATCACTTGTTAGCCACACTAAGAACCTAGGGAAAATGAAGCAGAAACATCTCCAATGAAAAAAATACCAGTCTTCATATAACCATATTTGGCTGCAAAATGTTTTTCTTCCCAAGGTATACATGAATATTCCTGTCCGTTGGCATGGACAGACAGGACCCTTTTGCCCAGAAGTTTTCCTTCTCCTCAGCTTTACAATTTAATCTTAGAAGCATGGGGAACTGAAAGTCTCAAGGATTAGTGATGGGTCTGTGAAGCCTTTTACCTCTAAATCACTAGTCTGAATCCAGCTCACGTTGAGAGTAACTGAAAATTGTTACTATCAAAAGTGAGCTGTATCTGTACACTTCCTGGTTCAGAAAAAGTGGAAAACAGACACTCTAATAATCAGGCTCATCCCAGCTGTAGGTGAGCGAGCAGTCAGTCAATGGCATCGCCCCAGAGGTGACATCAAGGGCATTACTCTAGTCAAAGAAAAGGTCAGAAAAACACCAGGTAGCCACTAATGCTCAATGCACAGGTCAGTCTTTCTACCTACTTTGCATTCCGGGCACTTCTCCTTCAGCTTTCTGCCAATGCCAGTGATGGTACCTCCTGTCCCAGCTCCACCCACGACCATGTGGACCTTGCCTGCAGTTAAAGGAGGTGAGAAGCATTTAGAGAGGATGGAAATGTTCTCCACAATTGGTTTATTCTGGCATGTCACATCAGTAGGTATTTTACACATGTTCTTGTGCACAGAGAACGTGTGCATGTCAAAAACTGGACAGAATTCATGCCAGTGAGCAGAAGCATTGTAGTGCTGTGATGTGCCAATAAGCTTCACCCCATTGTACTTTGATAGATTGCTAGCTTGGTAACTCAATCCTTTTGGACTATATTGTGTTGAAATGCTGCAGACACATTAGCAATAGCAGGTTTCAGGGTAGCAGCCGTGTTAGTCTGTATCCTCAAAAAGAACAGGAGTACTTGTGGCACCTTAGAGACTAACAAATTTATTAGAGCCACAAGTACTTTTATTAGCAATAGCACGCATTGGTTTGGCTGGTCTTAGCATCCAGCTAAGAGAGAGCCTGATTCTGCTCTGACATCAGTATAAGCCAGGAACAGCTCCACTGAAGTCATTGTATTTACACTGGTGTAAAAGTGGTGGAAGTGAGAGTAGACTCAGGCCCTGAGAGTTTTAGGCTGTAACTACACTGGCAAAAATGAGACATAATTTGTTACTGGCTGCTGCCAGGGTTAGCGATGGTACACGTTATAGGATAGGTAGGGCTCAGGCTTTCTTGCCACCATTGTCAACTAACCTTGTTAAAGCACCTGAACCCTGTTTTCACTATGCCTTTCACTCTTTCTACCACTGGGGATGGGTTCCATTTTTGCCCATCTAGACAAGGACTGAAATTCTTTTATTGCCTATTCCAGCCACCAAATGAAGCTGGATTAGTCTCTGCAGCACTCGCAAAGTTTTGAGCCATTTTAATTTACTAATGACTTTGCAGGATCAGCTACCGTGTGCCGATTACTCATATGGATAGTCCCAGGGAGGCCTCTTGAGCCATTTCATCCTCTTAACTAACCCATTACAGTGATGCCACAACTGCAGATAGATGGCCACCTCCACTGTGTCATTCAGCACTTTGTCATGTCCACACATTCCCCAGGCCATCCTGTCACAGTTGAGAGCAGCAGAGGCAGTTGAGCTGAAGCCCCATTAGGTACAAGAGAGAGGAGACTGCTGGTTAGCCATTCTCCATGAGGGACCCACTACTTTGCAATTCGCTTCCTCCCAGGATCCAAATGAGCCCAACTGTGTTGCAAGGCTCATCTCTTTTCCCAGGCTTTTGAAAATGGAGGGGAATTGTAATTACAAGGGTGGGAAATTGTTCAAGGGGGAGGTGGGTCATCTTAAATTGCTGCACTCAGGCTTTATTTAAAGTTATGTCAAGGGTGCCTGTAACTTACCAAGTCCCTTTTTAGCTTTTCTATACATTTAAATAAATAAGTCCATAAAGTAACAGAACCCTCCCTCAGAAGGATATGGCATGTGCAATTCATGGCCGAGATAGAACAAACAGTACCTTCGCACTGCTCCAGGATCTCCTCAGCGGTGGTGTCATAATGAGCCATCGGGTTGCCGGGATTTCGGTACTGTTTATTACAACAGAGAACAGTGTATGTTACGGTTAACAAGGTGGGTCAGACACTGAACTAAGAACAGCTACGGAGGTGTTTTACTCAAGGCATAAAAAGCCCTCCCCTTGTCCTGCGCAACACTGCACCACAGTCCAAGCAGGCCCAGGGAGAGAGTCCTAGTAGTCTTGTAACTTGGTGTCTTGGGCTTTAGGGAGGTACTGCAGTGTGTGGTATGTTTTCCAGTGAGGAGCTAAACAGAAGGACGGGAATGTTGTCCCCAGCTATGGCCCTAAACCCAACCCAATGCCCCCCATGGAAGACACAGGCTGATAGAAAACCTGGTGCTGGCAATGCTGTCAGATGGCACATCCCTTCATGACTGAAAACAAAACAGACAGAGCCTCATGAAGACTGGCAAGAGGGGGAGCTGCATGAGGGTATGGGAGGGGGGTGTAGTGTCTGAGCAAGGGAATTCTGGAGGCAACACACCGGCAGAGACCAGAAGCGGGCATGAAGGGGAAATTATGCTCATAGGAGTGCTGTGACACTATCGAACAGATGTTGTTTGTGCCTCCCCTCTGTGCTAATCCCTTGCCACTGTCAGGTGTTCATGGGGGTGAAGGGGCACGACCACTGTGCCCTGCTCAGACATATTCCTTCTGGGACAGAGTATGCTGCTGGCCACCCCGTCTTGTGCTTCCAGAGGACAAGCACTCCTAGCTACCTCCCAGCCTGCAGGGCTAGGGGGTGAGGGGAAAGAAGGAGCTCCCAGAACTCTGAGCCCTGCAGTTGGTGCAGGGCTGCTGGCATGGGTGTTTCTAGTTCAGTGGTGCCAATTCTTGTGCTATTTGGTGCTTTTCTTAAAGCTCCAGCTCCTGGAGGCCAGCAATTCCCTGAGAAACTCAGCTTTCATTTTTAAAAAAAGTGAGTTTTGAATCCACATGGTTGCAGAGAAAAACCTGCAAATGTGACCAGAGTGCACCCAAAAAGCACATAAACCACATGGCAAAGAACCCTCCCCCCCATGTATTTGTTGTTGTTTGAAGCTCATTCGCAGAGAGGTCTGTAGAGAGGTCAATGAACATCTAGGTAAGAAGACTAAACTAATCTCTCCCCCCCGCAGGTGAACCCTGTGGCAGGAACATACCATCCCTGATAATGTGATCCTTGTATGTATGCGTCAATGTGTAGGGCTCAGATTACCACTGCCCATTCTGTAGCATGGGTTACTACAAGCAGTTTGTTTGACCTTCACTGTGAGCCTATTTATATACACAACATATTTTTTTCCAGTGCTGCCAGTCAAGAACCTTTCATAAGCATAAAAATTTACTTTAAAGTGGTGGTAAAACATTCTCCAGATAGAACCGGATCAAAATGTGCTCAAACCTCCAAAAACTTTGCCTCAGGTTTCACAGTCTCTAAATATGCCTCTTATTTTGTTTTTGCAGCCCAGTGCTTCAAGGAAGAGAAGTCAAGTCACACGTGCCATAAAAATGAGCATTGGTGTCTGGGAGAAGAAATGCGGTGGCAAGAAGTGCCACAATGGTACTGAGCATCTTACAGAGAGATGAGAGAGATGAGCAGACCTAGGCAATCCTGTGCAATCAGATTTAAAGAGAGAACCCAAAAAGTAATTGAATTTACCTGGTCCAGAATGTGGGAGTTCGGGATTTCATATCTCAGCCTCCGAGCAACAGAAACATTAGACTCAGGGGAATCAAAGTTGGTGGCTGGAGTCCTAACAATCTCAGAACCAAGAGCCCTTAGTATATCAACCTGTAAATCATAAAGCAGACACAATAAAGTGATCTCCTGTACTGCCGGTAATCTGAACCTATATATTCATATTAGTGTCAAAAGCCAGACTGGGCTTTGCATTCATAAGACATTTAACATTTAGAGTGGTTTAGAGATACAATGTCTGATTCTCAGTCACACTCACTAATGCTCTTTTACATCGTTCTGGCAGCATAATGGGCCTTTAAATTGGTTAGAAATGCCACCTGAAAATACTCCTAAATACAGAAGGCCTTCCCAACCTGGCATAAGGATTCTAGCCTGGCCATGCTCCTAGCCTCTACAATGAAGTGGTAGCTGGGGGGCATGACCAGAATCCACTGCACTACCACTATTTGCTGGTTTCCAAGAAGCATATGGAGCAAAGCATATGTTAGAGCATTCCCAAGGCTGCTCTAATGTACACCATGGACTGGGCAGCCCCAGCACAGACCCAGATCACCGGTAGAGCAAACTGGCCATAAGCACAGGAACGGAGTACCTGAGAATGAGTGTTTATCAACAGAGAGACACTTGTCTAGCGGTGAGAACAGGAGAGCTAGGTATTAGAGCTCTTCGGTTTCTGATCATTTGTTGGGTGGGTTATTACAGTTGGGCTGAGGAGGTGGTGTTTGATCCAGGTGAGGTTTAGGTTAGGGTTGAGGTTTGAGCCAAGTCAGGGCTAGGATTCAGGTCTGAATTCAAAGGCGCCAAAGTCTTGCAAACTGTTATTGTGAGATTTTTGCCCCAAATGGAGGAAATCTCACAAGATCATGTGAAATTTCTGCCATTTTGATGGGGTTTCTTGAGAAATCTGGTTAATACTCCTATGAAGTTAATATAAATAGCTTCAGTTTACATAAAGGGAAATGGACAGAGAGGTTAAGTGACTTGCCAAAAGTCACACAAGAAGTTGGCAGCAGAACTGGAAATAGAACCAAGGAGCCCTGCATACCTTTCCTTTGCTCTTACCATCACACACACCAGTAGACATAAAATTGCATCATCTCTGTGCAGAAATGTACCATATTTGGTTAATATATTGCACCAGCTGCATAGCGGACACCAGATAATCAGTCAGATTATCATTGCCTGCTTCATTGTCCAGAGAACTCTTTTGAATAACTACAAAAATATGCCATTACTTGTAACTAGGATCGTTACCCTATATAGGAAAGGGTTCACTAGTTCTCAAGAGAGAGAACTTTCCCCATTCCCAGGATTTCAGTGTAATACCATAAAGGACTCTGACCTTCTCCATGCTCATTTTCTCTGGCAACACAATGATGCAGCGATAGCCTTTCACTGCAGCAACCAGGGCCAGCCCGATTCCTAGGCAGTGGGGGAGGAAAGGGAATTATTCAATGACAGCATCTGGCAACTGACAGTCATAGTCTCCTGCACCTCCTGCATTAATCTGGTAAATGTAGCTCATGGATTTGCACTTAAAAGCTAAATAGCAATGTACCATCTTAGACTTTTTGCATGCTCTCTGACAGTCCTAGTGTAGGAGGATGTTCTAATTTGAGAGCTTACTTGTAATTAAGTCTCTGTGTCCCTGAGAACCGGGGAGGAGCAGTGTATTTTCACAGCATACAAACTGAAGGGACTGGAAAGGCTCAGAAGCATTTTTCTACACTTAGCAAAGCGCCAGTCTCTTGTTTTCCCACATGTGTCGTTTCACACAGAAAAGATATAATTACACTTAGACAGCTCTCTGTTCTCCTCAGGTCTGCTTAACGCACCCCACCCCCAGCAGTCTAATTTGTGGGATAAGGCTGCCCATGCGCCAGTCTCACTCCATAGCTAGTTGGCAAAGTGTATCTGTGCTCTAATTTCACTCTGAATGACTGACCGAGCCAGCTGTTCCCATGCTGGCTGGGGAAGGCAAATGAGGCTTTAGATTCTGAATTGATACAAGAGGATGCGCAGGGCAGGCGTGAAACATTGCTTCTGTACTAGGACACGCTGTTGAAAAAGACTGCAATACCCGCAGGAGGTTAAATTCAGGCTGCAGCCTGTCAGAGGATTGGTAGAAATAGCTTTAGTATTAGAGCTAGATCAAATGGTCAGATAAGAGAAAGGCAAAGAAATGCCACTGTAAGGCCCTGACTCTGAGCTCAATCATGCCATTCAAGCACAGCCCAGTGTGGGAAGCGGTATGGAGTCACATGACCCCTAGACAAGTACAAGGAGGAATGCTGCCTCAGGGATGCAGAATTCCTTCCTGAGCTCTGTGGCATCTACACTCTTGCATAGGGTGCAGTTTAATCCCCCTCAACTATGCTGGTCTTGTTTGGCCTGCTAGAGGGAGGGGTTGGGGGGAGACAGACCCATAGCCCTAGCTGCTTGCGGGTGCTGCACTCCACCAGGAAAATCGGAAGGGTGCAGCCCTGGCCAGTTGTGTCTTCTTCTTGTGCAAGCTACAGAATGGGGAAAAGCTCCTGCACCTTCTCTCCCAACCATGAACTGGCCCTAGCTTGTTCCTGGCCAGCTGAGGCTAAATAAGGCAGATATGGAAGAAGCGATGATATATTTGTAAGCTTGGCAAAATTCAATTTTCATTTGTGCTATCATTGTGATGGATCATATTGATGTTTATTTTTAAGCATTTTAAAAGATTTGTAGCCATTTAAATGATCAAAGTTGTGGAACATTATGGGGGCAGGGTAAGAGAATGACTTAATGACAATAGACATCAAGGTTCAAAAAGTCAAAGCTTTATAGCTACTAAAACACAAACCGTCCACATCACCTGTCAAAATATACAACCTAAAGAGCTTTCTACCATCAAATCCCACCTGCTTTTACTATTCATTCACTTGTCCATTTGTAACAAGCCTAATTCAAAAGTCCAGATCACTGGACTTTGTCTATAATAATGTCTCAAGCAGCATTTTTCTTACTTTGCCTATCTGTAAATTTTGATTGTTAGTGATGGAATTATTTTTCCATTGGTTTGTGTGTGTGTACAGTGAAATCAATATTTACTGACATTTCTAATCTTTCCAAGCCTATTTATTTGCTGGGGGAATTCAGGGAAATTCCCCTGTGAAAACTCACTCTAACTATTAAATAACCTCGCAGCCAGGAAATGTGCTTTACATGCGTCAGCTCCTCTAGAACTTTTTGTTAGATGTATTGTTGTTAGAGAACTCCCAATATTACCACACACTGGCTCTGCAGTTTTGACACCTTAGTGCGGTTTTAACCCATCTAGGAATTTCAGCACTAAATCACCCCTGAGATCTCACTTCCTCCGGTGTGTTGCAACACCTAGGCACAGTTTGAGATGGGGTGGGTGAGTTGTGGACAGAGACAGAGTTATAAGGACAGAGACTAATTTCCAGACTAAAGCATGTAAAACAATGTAACACACATGTCTGCAACTGCACCTCGGGCAAGGGGGTAAATTTTCTTAATCAAACTTTCCCTGCAAACATGAATACATCAGCAACAGATAGGGTCAATGGGTACTGGAAAAGGGAAAACTGCATTTAACAGAAAAGGTTTAGTAAGCCTCATTTCCCCTCTTCATTGTAGTAGGAGCTGAAAGGTTCCAAAAGCTTCCATCCCACCCCCTCCACTCTCCCTCAAAAATATCAGGTCATCATTCTATTCCATTACCATGCTATTCAAATGCAGGGCCACAGATCCAGTCCCTACCTGTGTT
This sequence comes from Malaclemys terrapin pileata, assembly GCF_027887155.1. Classification (NCBI taxonomy): domain Eukaryota; kingdom Metazoa; phylum Chordata; order Testudines; family Emydidae; genus Malaclemys; species Malaclemys terrapin. The sequence goes on from NC_071505.1 coordinate 196,828,971, forward strand.
TCCTGATGTTGGCTCAATGAGTGTGTCTCCGGGTTTTATGATCCCAGCTCTTTCGGCATCCTCCACCATCCTCAGGGCGATTCGATCCTTCACACTCCCCCCAGCATTGAAGTACTCGCACTTTGCCACTAGAATTTGAAGGGGAGCCCAAATTACAAATGAGCCCAAATCCAACTTGCCTGCATACAATTTAATCCCTGCTATCAAATACACTAAAACCATCACAACAGAATGGCCTTCTACACAGAGAAACACATCAGTTCTTCTCAGATTCTCACCATTCACCCCCCTCCAAGAACACAAAAAGTACGGTATGTCATTGTAATTAACCACTAGCAAACCCCCAAACACATCATTATCTGCAGCGTTAGTCTATAGCATAAGGGCCATGTACATAAGAGATGGAATGAAGAGATATTGTTTGTTTTACATTTTAATAGCATTTGTTATTCAGAAAAATTCAAGTCAATAAATAATAACAAGTTCTACTACCGAGTGCCAGATTTCTAAGTCTGTTTCATGAGCTACCAGTCCTCCCATTTCTGGGCACAAGAGGATTGCCAGGCTGGGTCACACAGTCATAAAGTGGGTGTTTCTCCTTCCTTTGAGGCATCCAACAGCAGCCAGTGTCAGAGATGGAAGAAGTGAGTGCACGGCTCATGGTTAAGGCTACGATTTAGTCATGGGTATTTTTAGTAAAAGTCATGGTCATGGGCAATAAACAAAAACTCATGGCCTATGACTATGACTTTTACTATAAACACCCCTGACTAAATCTTAGCTGTCCTGGCCCCGCAGCCACCGCTGCTCTGGGGGGCCCTCAGGGTGCCACTACTCTGGGGAGCCTGGGTCCAGCCCCACCAACCACTGCTCTGGGGGGCCCCGGGGCCAGATGCCTGAGGCTGCCGAGCAACGGCTGCTCTGGTCACCCCCAGGGCCGCACTCCGGCCGCTGCTCCGCCACCCCAGGACAGCTGCTCAGGCGGTCCCCAGGGCCAGTCACACCCAGCCACTGCTAAGGCAGTCTCTGGGGCCAGCTGGCCAGGGCCACCAAGCAGCAGCTGGTGCAATTATCCCCGGGGCCGCTCAAAAGCTGCCCGTCTGGCGGGCTGTGGGACCACCTTAACAGCTGACATTGGCACTGGCTGGCCCCAGGGCTGCCTAAGCAGCTGGCTCCAGGGCCAGTTGCTCTGGTGGCCCTAGGGTCAGCCACACTGTCCGCTGCAGCTACGGAATTTCATGGAGGTCACAGAAAGTCACGGAATCCATGACTTCCACGACCTCTGCTGCAAACTCACAGCCTTAATCACTGGCCTTTTCTGGTGCAGCAGTTCCTGTGTTGTTGTAGATTAGGGTTACTATACGTCCGTTTTTTCCCGGACATGTCCGGCTTTTCGGCAATCAAACCCCCGTCCGGGGGGAACTGCCAAAAAGCCGAACATGTCCGGGAAAATGCCGGCCGGGCACTTCCCCTCCCGCGGCTGCTCTGCTCCTCCCCTGACTCTTCGGCTCTGTTTAAGAGCCGAGCTGCCCGAGCACTATGGGCTTCAGGCAGCCCCCTTGCCTCCGGACCCCAGCCGCCGGCCGGGCACTTCCCCTCCTGGGCTCCGGCGGTGCAGGGTCCGGAGGCATGGGGGCTGCCCGAAGCGGTAGTGCTGGGGCAGCTCGGCTCTTAAACAGAGCCGAAGAGTCAGGGGAGGAGCAGAGCCTCCGGCCGCGGCGGCTCTGCTCCTCCCCTGACTCTTCGGCTCTGTTTAAGAGCCGAGTGCTACGGGCTTTGGGCAGCCCCCATGCCTCCGGACCCTGCGCCGCCGGAGTCCGGGAGGGAAAGTGCCCGGCCAGGGGCGCAGGGTCCGGAGGCATAGGGGCTGCCTGAAGCCCAAGCGCTACCGGCTTCACGGTTTGCCGGGCAGCCTCCAGACCCTGTGCCCCCGGCTGGGCGCTTCCCCTCCCAGGCTCCAGCTGTGCTGGGGAAGCGCCGTCCGGGGGCGCAGGGTCTGGGGGCTGCCCGGCAAACCGTGAAGCCGGTAGCGCTCGGGCAGCCCTTTTCGCTTGGCTGGGAGTGGGAGGGAGGAGGGGGCAGAGTTAGGGCGGGGAAGGGGTGGAGTTGGGGCGGGGCTGGGGGTGGGGAAATGGGCGGGGTCAGGGCCCCATGGAGGGTCCTCTTTTTTTATTTGTTAAATATGGTAACCCTATTGTAGATTTATAAAGAGGTAGAGCTTTGAAAGTAACTTTTTGTGCTGTTTTTCTACGCTACCTAATGAAATAAATAATTGTCACTGGGCCAGAGTCTCATATTCTTACTCCTCTTGAGTAGTATCTTAGAGCCGGTTCATGCTCCCTTTGAAGCCAAGGGAATTTTGATACTGGCTTCAATCAGAGCAGGATTGGGACCTTACTCCACAAGAAGTCCAGGGGGCCGGGACAACTTTTGGAGTAAATACTACTCAGGGAGAGGAGGGATAACAGAACCTGGCCCTGTTTGTTGAAGGCCAACAGCTGAACTCGTGCTGAACAGAACAGGGAGGAGACAGGATGGAATTTACAATCTAAGAGCCAGTTTGTATCACCTTAACCAAGGCTGAGTTGTAAGGACCGTACTCTGCAAGGAACGCCCTTATGAAAACAAATCAGTAGACAATGTACTTTCAGGGTTTAAATTTTATGAGGTAAATTGCCAAAATCAGGCTACAGGGACATTCCAAAAGGCAAACATGACTATTTTTAGTCATTCCCACAGCATTGTTAACCCCTTGTTCATACCAGTTACCGCAAAAGTTTATTTTGCAGTGTACTTTGTGCTAATTGACAGGTGTAATAAAAGAGACCGTAAGGCCACTCATTTAACTTATGTTTCCCTTCCAGTCCTGCACCAGCTGGGGAGATAACATCCTGGTAAATAGCAGCACTGCATATCTTCCTGGTTTGCTCACTGACTCTTTGAACAAGCCCCTTCTGTGTCTCCTGGGGACATGCCTCCTAGTAACAACCTCCAATGTATGGGCAGCCTGCAGAGGTGCACAAGTAATTAATAATCTGCCCGTTGCCTGTCCTCTCTCCATCCCTGCTACACCAACTCATCCAGCCTTTGATACAGGGGCCCAATACCAGGGGAAAGGTACACTGGAAAATGTCTTATCTTGAAATGAACCTCAGAGTGAGAAGAGCAGATGGGAATGGGACCCCAAAACTGGGAGAAAACAAACATTTAATCATTGTTAGCATGGAGACAAGCCACAGGACAATAACTGCCTGTGCTTTTTCTGATTTCCCTTAGCACCTGCAATGCTACAGCCTGCACATACAGGGGCCTTATCACCTGCTGAAAGACTAGCAATCCTCCAAGCGAAGAAAAAGATGCTGTTGAGGGACTGTAGTGACTGTATCCCAATAAAGGGATATGAAGGCAGAGGAGTGAAGGGATGGGTTCCTGGAGCATTCATAAAGAATCAGAATGGAATGTATGGTTCTGGAGAGGGACCTGATGCACATGATGCATGCACTATGCTCTTTTTTTATTCAAGGCGTGTTATTTATTAACTATGTCATTTGCTGGATCACCTGAGACAATGAGACATGGGATATGTTGGCCAGAGAGTACAAGCGCTAGTAATACCAGGACAAAGATGAGGAAGACCTAGAAAAAGGTGGTATGAGACACTGAAGGAGGACATGAAGAAAGTATGTGTCAGCTTGGAAAACGCACTTGATAAAAATATGTGGGATGGCAAACAAGAACCACCAACCCCAAATGATGGGACAAGACAAAGCTAAAAAATTTCACTGAGGAACAACTCTCTTGCATCATTAGAATATCCATCCCATTCACCCATGAAAGCTCATGCTCCAATATGTCTGTTAGTCTATAAGGTGCCACAGGACTCTTTGCTGCTTTTATAGATCCAGACTAACACGGCTACCCCTTTGATACTCATCCCATAGTATTAATCTATATAATAAGATTCCAGGGTTATCATTCTGTGTGTGTGTCATTCTGAAGCCTAGAACTAGGGTGACCAGACAGCAAGTGTGAAAAATCGGGACGGGGGTAGGGGGTAATAGGAGCCTATATAAGAAAAAGACCCAAAAATCGGGACTGTCCCTATAAAATCGGGACATTTGGTCACCCTACCTAGAACGTCTGAGTCAGTGTGAAGCAATAGAAGCAGCTGCAAGCATGGCTGAGAGCTCTTTTTGTCCAGGATTTCACCAGGTTCAATCATCACTGGGATTTGCAGTCTGCTACTATCCAATTGTTAAGTTGTCAGGTGATTTTCAGCGTTTTTACACACAACTATGAATTACACCCATGCAACAGCATGGGCTTTCAGCTAGTTCCTCCTGAAATCAATACATAAACTTTTCAGTCATTTCCTTGGGTACAAAACATTCATTATCCACAACTACCCCTGGCCTCAAAGTAAGAGCAACACACAACCCTGACTCTATTTCTCTAACCAGTTGGGGCATTTTGCAGAGGCGCTCCCTCCAGCTGTCCATAACATTCAGAAAGTCTCTGCATCGCCTCCTCCCTTCCCTCTGTGAGGCTCCCTCCCTTGCTCTCGCAGATGTGCAAAACGCAGCAAGCAGCTATCACAGAAGGCATGTCATCCGGCCTTGCCATGAGACACTTCCACCTTCCCCTCAGTCTTTTTGAATGCACACTCTGCTCTCATTCAGCAACCACACACGGTATCGTTAAAAGTCAACTTTTTTCTTCCCGAAGTGTCCAGTAAAAGGAGGCAGGGGGAGAGCTGGGTCTCCCAGAATGGCAGGAGGAATCAACTTCACTAATGTCTATGGAATCCTGAGAGCAAAAGTTCCCTTTGCTCAATCCAGCAAACAGGCCTAAATTTCTAAAGATCCTGGCATCCTGGACCTTTCCAGATCACCTGGCATTAATAGCTGTGAACCTTCCACAGTGATTGGCCAGCCCTTGCAGCAATGAGACATATCCTTCCTGTTGATAAAATATTTGATGTGGTGTGGGGGGCAAAGAATAGTCCCTATATAGTTCAGTAACCCCATCTATGCAAAGCCATCAATAACTTCCTGTGCATTGCTATGCTTTGTGACACAGCACAGCAGCTCCCTCTAAACAGCACTGCAGACCTCAGTGACAACAGGCCTGACAGTTGATCTACCAACAAACTGGCTAGCCACTGATCAATGGCAATCAGGGGCGGCGAGCTCCCAGAGGGTGAGGGCCACATATTTCTCCATGCTGAGGGGACCTCTCCTGTTGGTGTTCTGCTGCTGCAGCTCAGGGGTGAGCTCTGCACAGGTCTCTATAGGAAAGTAGCCGTCCGCCTCCTGAAGTTCTGCTGTTGCCTGTCATCCTAGTTCTGAGTCACCCTCTTGTCCCATCAGTCACTTTTAATTCTTTGAGACCATAAAGGGCTCTCATCCACGTGAACCTGCTCCAGGAAAATTCCCTGCAGAAATAACTAGCTGAATTCATCCTTCTGCTCCTCCTTCACCTGTAGCCATATAGGCCAGCCATCCAAAGCCACCAAGCCAAACCCATCTGGGTGCACAACTGCCAAAAGCACATATCTCATCCTGTTTGTATTAACAGCTGTCATGATTGTGGCACTCAGGAGCCACTTGAATTGGGTGGGACAGTCCCGAAATGCAGAGTTCAAGTCCCGTTCCTGGGCTGAATGACTCCCTGCGACGCCGCTCTGCGCCTGCCTGAAACTCAGGGGCAGCGCCAGCCTCTTCCTAGTGTTGGGAGTGAGGGGGCTGAGGAGGGCCTTACCCTCACCACGAGGCCCCACCCCCTGGTCCTCCTATCCCACCCCCAAGGCCCTGGCCAGGCCAGAAGCCGGAGCTGGGCTCTGGTAAGAGCCACCTAGGGAGCCTGGGCCACTGTGGGGAGCCCTAGACTCTCCACCTGCCCTGGGTGACGCATCCCAGGGGTGGGGACATGGGCAAGGAGCCGCTTTTGGGCATCCCACCCAGGGCACGTGCAGGATTCGGGGTTCCCTACAGCAGTCTGTGCTCCCTGGGCGGCTCTTACCATGACCAGGCTCCAGCTTCCAGCCTGGCCGGGGGTGGGGCCACGGAGGAAGAGGATGGCGGGGGTAGGGCTACTGCATGTATCCCACTTTTGCCTTTTGAAAAGGTGGTCACCCTAGTGCTCAGCAGTGTGTCCTCCACCATGCTGCCTGACAGCAGTTCTAAAATGGTGCTGGCAAAATACAGATGAAGACATGGATGCCAGGAGAGGAATCATGGGAATTTTTTACTTTGACCCCAGACTTTTAATGGCCCGGTCAGCAATGCTGACCGGAGTCGCCAGGTCTCTTTTCAACCGGGCGTTCTGATCGAAAACTGGACACCTGGCAACCTTACAGAAGATGTATGAAGTGTAGCTTTGGCCATGTCTGTCCCAAGATATTAGAGAGACAAGGTGGATGAGGTGATATCTTTTATTGCACCAACTTCTGTTGGTGAGAGAGACAAGCTAAAGCTAAACAATCTATTCCACCTTGCATTTTGCTGTGATGCTAGGAGTACCCTTCCCAGCAGGGCCGGCTCCAGGCACCAGCTTGCCAAGCAGGTGCTTGGGGCGGCCACTCCGGAGAGGGGTGGCACGTCCAGCTATTCGTCGGCAATTCGGCGGACGGTCCCTCACTCCCGCTCGGAGCAAAGTACCTCCCACCGAATTGCCGCCGCAGATCGCAATCGCGACTTTTTTTTTTTTTTTTTTGCGCCACTTGGGGATGCAAGAACCCTAGAGCTGGCCCTGCTTCCCAGACCTGAAGAAGAGCTCTGTATGGCTCAAATGCTTGTCTCTCTCACCAACAGAAGTTGGTCCAATAAGAGATAATACCTCACCCGGCTTGTGTCTCTCTAATGTAGGAAGATGGGCAGGCAGGAGAGAGATGCTGCCATCTTTAAAGGAGAAGGATGGTCCAGTGGTTAGAGCACTAGCCTAAGACTTCAGCGATCTGCATTCCAGTCCCCTTTCTTTCTGTGTGATTTTGGGCAAGTCACTCAGCCTCTCTGTGCCTCAGTTCTCCATCCATAAAATGGGGATAACAAAACTTCCCTACTTGACAGAGGTGTTGCAAGGATAACTACATTAGAGATTGTGCAGCGTTCAGGTACTACAGGAATGGGGGCCATACAGAATAGATTGGTTTGTACTGTTTTGCTGTTCCCCTAGGCTCTGCCAAAGAACTGGAGCAGCAGCTACATCAGCTCTGAGATTTTCTCCCTCCAAAACTGCTGACCCTGATACTCCTCAATTGCACTCGGTATTGCAAGTAGCTGAGTTGCTCCACAACACACAGCCTGTTTTTTAAAAATGGAGATTAAAATCACAGGATACGTACGCTCCAGCAGTAACAAAAATGCAGCGGAGCAGTGGGGCTAGTAATGGTAGTAGTAAGAGTCTTCCTGTGAAGACCATTTTGCTGGATCAAGGCCTGGGTTACTGTCAGTCAGGTGCTTGTTACACTGCAGTTTGAAATGCAGACCACTATTTTAGCTCTGATAAATAACCGTAATGGAAAGGTCTAGAAGTATCCCAGATATGCCATATTTCTCCACCTTCTTTTCACACTTTCCCAACCTTAGTTAGTTACTCCTGACTCTCTTATAAAAGAGGCCTTGTCCGCCCCCAGCTTTTGAGCTTGCCACTCAGTTCAGAAAACCTGACAGAAGAGCAGTGGACGTCGGATACTCACAGAACTCACACTTCAGTCCATAGGCTTTCCCAATCTTGTTGATTCGAACCAGAGGGGTGCGGCCAACTTTCTTCAGAATATTCGGCAGGATGTTTGTTTCTTCCGGCCTGTGTTAGTGGAGGCAGAAAGATATATACCGAGGGTAACTGTGACTGTCATTCAAATCCACATAAAAAGGAAACCAGAGCAAAACTTGAGAGAAATAGAGGCTTCAACATCTGCAGGAGAGGAGGGCTGAGGAAGATTTTGATTCCAGGACACCATACTAATTGCCTAGATTACTAATGATGATAGGCATCAGTGATGAAAAAGAGCTACAATCTCTGTCAACTGGACTACAGGAGGGTGTGGTAGGAAATACCACCATCCCCTACATCAGCAACACCCCCTAATGAATAACTTCATTTTAGCTGCCTTTGTGATGCGACTCGCAGGACACTGTTGCCCATTCAAAAACCAAACATGTCCCTTCTTACTGCTTCCACCCTCTTACTTCTCTTGCCCTGTGGCTGTGCATGCACTGATCAGCTGGAGGGGGGCTTCAAAGAGCCACCTGTTACCAGAGTTGGCCTTTTAGCCCCCCATGAAGGAAAAACTCAGCTTTGGCTTTCAAAAATCTAAATGTGTAGCCCTTTTCCTTGTGAAGTTAGTCTTGCAAATGTAAACTAACGTAACCTGATAACTAGGGCAAAAAAATAAAAATAAAAATAAGCCAGGCTGCAGCAGAAGACTGGGATCAATTTAAAGATTCTCTCTCTCTCACACTCTCTCTCTCTCACACACACACACACACACACACACAAAATAAGCCAGTTAAGGTTGAGGTACAGCCCATCCCACAGCACCCTTATACAGGATCCACACAGTGAATGTGAGCAAGAAAAGTTGAGACCAGCAGAGCTTGTTAACATTTTCAGTTGTCTGTGAGCCAGCTGGTGCTTCCCCAGCCATACTAGCTAGCTAGGACCTACTCACGGACATGCAAGGGAAGGCTGTAAGCAGTGAGGTAAGTCCCACCCATCTCAAGAACCTAAGGAGACTCATTCCCCAGCTGACCAACTAGACCTCTATCAGAAGGGAGCTGCTTACCCAGCCAGCCACTGCTGAGAGGAGAGGCTGCAAGACAGCTCCTGCCACCACTGCTGCGGCTTTGAGGAAAAGCTTCCAGATAAGGGAGTTAACTAGAAATGCCTCCATTCAAGGGCTAAGCACACAGTGCGTCAGGAAATACTGGGCCAGGATGGTTGCAGAAACATGTATTGATATTTTTTAATAGGGGAATGTATTTTACACAAGGTGTGGCCCATGCACCATCTGCGGAGGCTGAAAACTTCTACGGGAGCCCTTGTTAAAGTTTGCCAGCACATCACTGTGTGTGGGCAGGAGGTATGTGAATCTGAACTTTTGGGCCTGCCTGTCATCTATTCTTCTTGTGCTCTTTTCGATAGACACTAAGTGAACTGTGGCTACAGAGGTGGGTCAAAGTTCCTAGCATCATTGATTGGAATGAAGCTGCCCAAACTGACTTGCATAGTGCATGACTTTTTCCCCCCTTGATGAAACAGTAGATGTACCCATCTGTATATAGTAATGCATTTCCCTTCCCCAGCTCCTTCACTGGGTTGCAAGTGGGTGGAGTTAGAGAGAGGACAGGAAATGGAAAGTAAAAAAAACTTGTTCAGATGGTGTGAGGCCACCTGTAGCCTGATCTAGAGGAGGCATTTACTCCCCCAGGAGGGCTCTGATTGTATGGGGAGGAGGTGACCAGCCCTCTGTGGAGAAAGAAGTGGTTCAGGACCATTTAGAAAAGCTGGACGAGCACAAGACCATGGGGCCGGATGCACTGCATCCGAGGATGCTAAAGGAGTTGGTGGATGTGATTGCAGAGCCATTGGCTATTATCTTTGAAAACTCATGGTGATCAGGGGACGTCCTGGATGACTGGAAAAAGGCTAATGTAGTGCCCATCTTTAAAAAAGGGAAGGAGGAGGATCCGGGGAACTACAGGCCAGTCAGCCTCACCTCGGTCCCTGGAAAAATCATGGAGCAGGTCCTCAAGGAATCAATTCTGAAGCACTTAGAAGATAGGAAAGTGATCAGGAACAGACAGCATGGATTCACCAAGGGCAAGTCATGCCTGACTAACCTAATTGCCTTCTATGATGAGATAACTGGCTCTGTGGATGAGGGGAAAGCAGTGGATGTGTTATTCCTTGACTTTAGCAAAGCTTTTGATACGGTCTCCCACAGTATTCTTGCCAGCAAGTTAAAGAAGTATGGGCTGGATGAATGGACTATAAGGTGGATAGAAAGCTGGCTAGATCGTCAGGCTCAACAGGTAGTGATTAATGGCTCCATGTCTAGTTGGCAGCCAGTATCAAGCGGAGTGCCCCAAGGGTCGGTCCTGGGGCCAGTTTTGTTCAATATCTTCATTAATGATCTGGAGGATGGCGTGGACTGCACCCTCAGCAAGTTTGCAGATGACACTAAACTGGGAGGAGTGGTAGATACGCTGAAGGGTAGGCATAGGATACAGAGGGACCTAGACAAATTAGAGGATTGGGCCAAAAGAAATTTCATGAGGTTCAACAAGGACAAGTGCAGAGTCCTGCACTTAGGACAGAAGAATCCCATGCACTGCTACAGATTAGGGACCGAGTGGCTAGGCAGCAGTTCTGCAGAAAAGGACCTAGGGGTTACAGTGGATGAGAAGTTGGATATAAATCAACAGTGTGCCCTTGTTGCCAAGAAGGCTAACACCATTTTGGGCTGTATAAGTAAGAGCATTGCCAGCAGATCGAGGGATGTGATCATATCCCTTTATTCGGCATTGGTGAGGCCTCATTTGGAGGACTGTGTCCAGTTTTGGGCCCCGCACTACAAGAAGGATGTGAAAAAATTGGAAAGAGTCCAGAAGAGGGCAATAAAAATGATTGGGGGCTGGAGCACATGACTTATGAGGAGAGGCTGAGGGAACTAGGTTTATTTAGTCTGCAGAAGAGAAGAATGAGGGGGGATTTGATAGCTGCTTTCAACTACCTGAAAGGGGGTTCCATGGAGGATGGATCTAGACTGTTCTCAGTGGTAGCAGAAGACAGAACAAGCAGTAATGGTCTCAAGTTGCAGTGGGGGAGGTTTAGGTAGTATATTAGGAAAAACTTTTTCACTAGGAGGTTGGAGAAGCACTGGACTGGGTTACCTAGGGAGGTGATGGAATCCTTAGAGGTTTTTAAGGTCAGACTTGACAAAGCCCTGGCTGGGATGATTTAGTTGGGGATTAGTCCTGCTTTGAGCAGGGGGTTGGACTAGATGACCTCCTGTGGTCCCTTCCAACCCTGATATTCTATGGTTCTATGATTCTATGACTGCATTAAAGGATTGTAGGGTTTAAAGACAATGCTGTCATACTTTGTTAATTCAGATACTCGATATTTCAAATACATCCCCAAAGAGGAATTCTTTGAAATTCTCATGCCACAAGGGTGTGCAAGTAATATCCCGACAATGGATTGCTGCTCACAGGTAACAAGATTTTAAATAGATACTCCGGACCAGAGTTAGTCTCTCATTCACACAAATCCAGAGCATTAGCTAGAGAATCATGTGTTTATTAGTATCAGACTCACTCTGATAACTCACTTGGAACAAGAGTGCACAGGTGAATAAACCAGATCTGGAGTTCAGTGCCCTTTAAATGACTGGTTGTGCCTTTATTTGCCGGTCTCATAAAAAACATCAGTCTTGTCAGCTTTTTCTGCCAAGAGCCTATGGCTGCAAACTCTTTGGATTATGTCTGCACTTTGAGTTGGGGGTATAATGCCTAGCTGGAGAAGACATACTCGCACTAGCTCTGATTGAGCTATTGTGCTAAAAATAGAATGTAGCCATCAGTGCCATCCCTAGCTATTCTGGGGCCCTACACAGCCCCCCCCCACGGGGGGGAGGAGGTGTCTGGGGCCCCAGGCCTCTGTGTGTGGGGGGGGGCAGGGCTGGCTTGGGGAACAGGGGGGAACTACCTCCCAGCACTTACCGGCGGCGTGGCTGGGGCCAGGCTGCTGCACTTCCCGCCGCCGGTGAGTGTAGGCCCAGCCCGCCCGCGCTCCTCAGGGAAGTGGGGCTGCGGCGGAGCAGGGGCAGGAAGAGGCGGCATGGGGCGGAGCAGGGGCGGGGGCCATGGGGAAGAGGTAGAGCAGGGGCTGGAGCAGCACGCAACTGAGCAGGCCTGGTGCCCTACGCAGCTGCGTACTTTGCGTATGGGTAAGGACAGCCCTGGTAGCCATGGCAGTGTGAGAAGTGGGAGGGGCTAGCTGCCCTGAATATGTACTCATCTTGAGACCATAGGCATGAACTTGGTGTGACTAACCCCTCCTGCTGCTCGCAACCTGTGGCTACACTATTTTTAGCACAATGGCTTGCTCCGAGCTGGTGTAGGTATGTCTTCTCAAGCTGTGAATCACACCCCCAGCTCCAAATGTAGATATACCCAAATCTATGCCCTTAGCAGATTAAGGAGGTAGTATGCCTGTACTGAAAAGTTAAGTAGCAAACCCAAAAAACTTGTGTCGAGTATTTTTTTTTAAATATGTGTGTCAGTCCACATGTCTATAACACAAACAGAGCCAGAATTTTAGCTGGTGTCAATCAGTTTCAATAGAATTTTGCCAATTTACAGCAGTTTAGGACCTGACCTCCCTTTGTTTAGAGAGAAATATTTATCCTGTCATATAGTAGAGAACTCTGATTTTTCCAGAAAGGACTAAATTCTGCTCTCAGTTAGACTGGTGCAATATAGCCTTCCAGCCCGGGTTTATCTGTTCAGCTCCAGTGGAACTAGAGCATGTCACTACTACCGGGCAAATTACACACATTTAAATGGCCTTTGGCCAAGTAGATTGGAAGTTTATGTCCTTGGACCTTTTACTCAGAAAAAAAGATTACTCAAGGGGTGTGTTTATTGAATCCATATCTTAAGGCAGAGCGGAGCCATTTCCTTGCCTTGGTCATTTCCTTGCCTTACCCAGAGTTGTTCACCTCCCATTCAATTTCAGATATACAAACACACCCCGTATTTGTTATCATGATTTGAACTCTGAACCCACCTCATCCTTGAAATACCCAAGATGTATATGGCCTACTGGTGATAAAGGTAGTAAATATAGATTTAATTCTCCTTCAAAACTGACAAATTTTGTTGCTTTTTTTGTGTGTGTGTGCTCTATGGATTGATCACAACTCCGTGCACTCAGTACTTGATATTTGAAATTTGAGTTCTCTTGGTTAGTCATGATTGGTCCCAAAAGCCACATGCTTTGTTTCTGTAGTGGGTGTGCATAACTCCTCTTACCAGGAGAAGGGCTTGAAGATGCTCTGAGGGCTTTGAATCTAAGGGAATGGTGACCATTTAGTGGAAGAGAGCAGATAAGAAGGGTTAGGAGATCCTATCTAGGCCCCAGAGACCTTATCCAATGCATCATTCTTAGAAAAGAAAAGTAAGTTTATTGGTGAGTGCAGAGTTAAAATTTAACTTTGTTTGTCACATACACAAAGTAACACTGTGATGCGTGAAAAGTGTGGTCAAATCCTTGTCTGGATTATTTAGTTGCCTCTGTGCCCTGTCTGGTGTTTTGTAGAATTAAACAGCATCCTTTATCAAATATACTGACTGCCTTTATCAGTGACCAGCAGACAGAGAAGAGAAACAGTCATAGCAGAAGAGAAGGGGAAATTTGTTAGCTAAAAAGACATATTTAGGCCCCAGACAGACATAAGGAATCATTCACAGACCTAGCCCTGGGCTTCTCTCAATGGATTCATTGTACAGCTGATTTCATTGTACATCAGCACCAACATGGATTTGTCATGGCACTTCTGCTACCTATAAATGCTCAAGCATGGGAGCTCAAAATTCATATTCCAAGAGCAAAACAACTGCTCAGATGCTCACGTCACGTGAACAGCCTTCATACCAGGGGCTGAACTAAGGCCCTCCAGAGCTACAAGCCTGAGTTCCTACAGTTTAAGCTAAAGAGCTTTCACCATACGAGCTGTAACAGACTTACATCCTCTCTGGCTTGGCCCAGACTGGGACACGTAACACGTGCTGACTAGTGGGTTATGTTTGCAGAAAGCAATACAGGAGAGGCCAAAGCAAGCAAGGCCAAAGTGAATCCATTTTTAAATTCAAACCAATACTTGTGGATAATATATATCTATCTCTATAGATATAGAGATAGATATACACACGCACACACACACACACATTATATATATACACACACACACACACAGCACAGCACACCATTTTCACCCTGCTCCAGAAATCAGTGACAAGCATCAGAGGGGAGCTGGTCTGGTCAGAAGACTTTACTAGCAGTCAGAAACTATCAGTGTGGCAGGGAAGTGGACACTCCTTACTAGGGTGACCAGATAGCAAATGTAAAAAAGCAGGACAGATAGTTGGGAGTAATAGGCACCTATATAAAACAAAGCCCTGGGGTGGTGGGTATAATAGGCCAGGGGAAGTTCTGCTTTCCCTGGCGGTGCCGTGGCTGCTGGACCCCTGGTTGTGGGGTTTGGCATGAAATTTTTGCTTTATTATGCCCCATGCTGGATCTGGGGTGGCTAAGAGGCCAGCCCCAGGCTCCTCAAGGCGGGGGAGGCTAGGCTCAGGGCTTCCAAGCTCTATGAGAAATGTGTGAGCCTAAAGGATCTCTGAGAAATGCCCTTGGTTCACTGGAATGGCTGTTGGGGATACTGCAGTATCACTGCATTTGGTTTCAGTTGGGAGCAAGAGGGTTCCACTCCAGAAATCCTGCTTTTACTTTGTGAGGCATGCTACTATATAAAATGCCCAGAGGAAAACCTTGTCATATCAGGATGAGACTTGATTGGCCATTACCTGAATTATATGAGGTAGCATAACTAGCTCAGACAATGTAAGAACCAGCTCAAACCTGTACCGTTCTGAAGCTTTAAGGTAATTATCCCCTTCACCTGATCCAAGATCTACTCTTCTTTTTCTAATCTCCCTCACAATCTATACTGGACTCTCAGCAGGTCTGGAGATTTTCTACACTAGCTGCTAGCTGCAGTTCTTGAGACTGCCCAAGGATCAGAACTGCACAATGTATTCTTGGGTATAGAAATCAAGAATATAGTCTGTATATAGACATTTACGCAAGGTTAAAAGAACATAAGAATGGCCACACTGGGTCAGACCAAAGGTCCATCTAGCCCAGTATCCTGTCTGCCAACAGTGGCCATTGCCAGGTGCCCCAGAGGGAATGAACAGAACAGGTAATCATCGAGTGATCCATCCCCTGTCATCCATTCCCAGCTTCTGGCAAACGGAGACTAGGGACACCATCACTGCCCATCCTGGCTAATAGCCATTGATGGACCTATCTGGTTCCCTTTTTAACCCTGTTATAGTAATACCCAATATCCCTAGAGAGCGTGCTACACAAAGGTGTATATTAGTGCAGTCTGAGTAGTACATATTTTCTTTAACTTTATAAAGAGTGCCATGTTTCTGGAGGAATCAGGGCAAGTTGGAATCTGGATAGAGACACGAGAGTACACTTGGGTAGAAGGCATCCAGAATAGTTTTGCAAGATGATCATTTGCACCTGTGCTTCATTGTCTCATTCAGATTTCCCCAGAGGTAGCATATGTTGCCAAAGAATAAGTCATTCCCAGTCAGCATGCATATTGAAAAGAAAACTGATTTGACTGAAAGAGCTGCTCCTTCAGCAAATAAATAAGATAATTTAGGGACTATATCTCCAAAGCATTGTTTAATCAGGTGGCTAAATACATCACAGTTATGAGAAAGGGTGGAACAATCTCCTTTGTTAGTCATTCGGAATTTCTCACTGGTATTCCAGGTTTTCAGTTTAAAGATGGAAGGAGGGTTTTGACACCACATTGCTCTGTCACTGGCAAGAAAGGCAGGAACAATTGCAAAGTTTCAGAAGCAGTGTAAGAAACGTGAGACTTTCACTATCTCTGAGCAACGTTTTAACAACATGCAGCTCTGATGCTCCCTGCACTCTGTAAAATTAATTGATCTTGCCTAATAAATCACGTGGACACTCGAAAGGAGGTAGCTGCTGCCTGGGAAATAGACTTTGGATACCACAGTTACAAAACGCACACATTAAAAATTGTTTTGCATCACTACTTTTAAGAAACCCAAGTAACAACCGTATACAGGGTCTTTCTTTGTTCAAGCTGTGCTCGTAGAGAGAATTGCCTCAGTGTCAAACAGGAACAAGTAATTGCTTTCCATATGGAGCAGACTTTTATCAGATTGCTGTTTGAGGGGCACATGATCCATCATGGTACTTTACATTAGGACGAGACATTGCCTCAAACCGCAAAATTCAGATACAAATGTCCCCAAAGTTTAGAAGTGTTTGGATGAGGGGTTCCAGATTGGGCCTATCAGACACAGGCCCAAGACATTAGCTTCTGATCCAACTAACAGTGGGCTACGTGACAGTTGCTAGAACACCTTCAAAAATTCATTGAGTCCATCTATCCTGCAAGGACAGAAAATGCTCCCCAGTCAGAAGATATATCAAATCCTGTATTGATACTACCTTTGGTCTTAGGCCCACCAGTTGTTCAGAGTCAGACTTGGGGACTGGCAGTCTTTCTGGACTTCTGGGAAAGCTCTTATTTTCATAGGTCTGTCTGGATTGGCTTGCAGGAACATTAAAGAGCCACACATTTATTTTGGGCAGTGCTGCATTAGTGAGTTACATCAATATGGCAGGAAACAGAGAAGGAGTATGGGACTGGGGACATGGCACTGGACTAGGACTCAGGAAATGTGGATTCAATACCTAGCTCTGCCATAGCCTCCCTATAGCCTTGGGAAAGTCACTTAATTTCTGTGTGCATCAGTTTCCCCACCTGCAAAATGATAATACCTCACAAGGGTGGGGTGGGTTAACACCTAAATTAATTAATTAATGTTTGTAAAGTGCTTTGAGATCCTCAAACAAAAAGGTAGGAGTGCAAAATATTAGTAATATTTTATGTTGCCTCACATCACCGCCACTTGGTGTAGACCAAACAAATTCTACCATGTGGAAAAGGTGTTCATTCAGAGGAGCATCTTGCCCTTTTTCAGTGCAATCAAGGCAAGTTTGCTGGCCCTGCAGGCATGATTTGTGGCACAACCTCTGCACTAGTACGAGCCTAGGTCTGTAGAGGTTCTTGGTCTGCTGCAGCATGGGTCTGGCGGTCAGAGGCAAGGAAGTGGTAAATCAGGGAATGGGATCCTTGAATCTTACTTTGTAGATCCTCCTTGTCATAGGGTGGACTGGTCCTTTAAGGGATTTGGGCTCAGCCTCCCCTGTGCCTTGTCATCTGGTCCCGGGTTTGGGCTGGTGGTTGGGTCAGATCATCAGGAATTATGTGATGGTAGGCCAGGAGATGGGGTTCCTCTAGGATGGAGACTACTCCAGCAGATAGTGGGAGACCAGGGGCTAGGAAAGACTTAGGGGAGGTCTCTCCAGAGAATCTGAGTAGGCCTGACAGAGTTCCCCTGGTTAGAGGGAGCTTTGAGAGACCCTGGGGCCTGAAACCCTGACACAAGGGCAATGAAGGTGAAAGACATTCAGAGAGGCTTCTGCAAGGGATCAAGAGGGGATCCAGGCTCTGAAAGGATGGAGCTCCCAGCTCCAGACAGGTGGAAGGGGCTGGCTAGAGATACCTGCCACAAAGGGCCGGAGCAGAAGCATGATGAGGGAGGAGGCTGAGGAAACATCAGGCAGCAGGACTTGGAATTTGGAAAGAACTTATGAGCCCAACAAAGGACTGAACAAACCATGGAGTGGGGGAAACCTTGTTTGGATTGGAGATATTTGAACTGCGATACTTTAATAAACGAGGCCCAAAAAGGGGTGTTATTTTTCCCACATGAGAGTCTGGGGGCAGTTATTGGGAAGCTCCAAAAGGGGAAAATGAGGCAGTGACAAGGTCTAACACTGGACTGGTAAGACACTGACACCCTTCTCTATGACAAAGGAATGCTAGGGCTGTGAGGTAGCAGCCATGAAGTGGGCCCTGCTCTCATGATGCAGCCTTTGGGGTTGGGAGAATAGATGCCCCCTTCCTTCCTGCCATGTTACTTGGTCTGGGCGCTGGAGGAAGGACTGTGGCCTCGATACTGATCTGAGGAAACTGAATATTCCTTTACCACCTGATGGTGCTATCCTTACTCATGTTGAGTTCCAGTAGCTTACTCCATGAGTAGTCAATGGACTGCTCCCAGAATAAGGTACCACTCAACGTGAGTAAAGGTGATAGAACTAGGCCCTTAGTTAACACATTAATAAATCTATAGAGAGAGGGTGGGAGCAATAGGTTAGAAGCCTCTATATTCATTATGGCTGCAGTCTCCAAAAGTGCCCACTAATGTTGGGTGCCTTGTTTTCTGGTGCCTAACTTCAGATCCCTACGGGTCTGGTTTGCAGGAGAGCTGCTGAGCATCCACAATCCCAGTTTAAGTCAATGCTCTTCATGGTGAAAGAGAAGGGGCAGTCGTGAGTGGACTGGAAATATTAACGGATCAGAGGACCTGCTTTTGGGAAAAATAATAGCAGTTTTTATACATAAAATCATTGCTTTAAATGCTGAATTCTGACTATGAATGTTCTAGTGGAACCTTGAGGCACAGAGGAATTTCCTGCAGTAGGGAGGAGATAAAACAGTCTGAACATAACTAGCACAAGAGAGTTACTTACAAGGGCACATGGGAATGAGGTGAGTCGGAGATGGGCTTCCCTGGCTTCCATGTGCACTTACTGGGCAAGTTGGGAGGAAGCCATGTATAATTGGTTTTGGTTTCCTGATTTTCCGTATCAATGCCATTCTGCAAATGAGAGCTCTTGATCTTCCTGTTCAGTGTGGACACAAAAGCCATCTTGAGCTGAGAGGAAAAGAGTGGAAAAAGCAACCGTTAGAATCAGGGAGCTTGATTTTCAACCTTGCGCGTGTATGCTGGGTAACCAGTTTGCACGGGGGCGCTTGAGCTGATACACAGTGACCTCAATGCCAAACCGGGTGCCATAACTGGAGCATCCAAGTTTGGAAATAGCACTGAAGAATTGAGGGCCTATCTAGTCTAGGGGAATATTTTTCACCATCACAATTAAGGAACTGGAACCTCAGTTGTAATTAATTATGGTACAGCTGGCAATGTAAGTGTGAAAAAACCAAACCAAAACATGGATAAAAAAATAACTACAGAAAAGCCCAGTGACTCTTACAGTCTGGAAACCAATATTCCAAGACTTATAGTAAGTAAGCCACCTAAGGATGATTTCTGTAGAAATTTGATTGTCTGTTCTCTATGCCTCCGAAATTAACAAATCTTTCCCCCTCCCTTGTACCTGTTTGCAGAGATCTGACATTAATTACAGGACCCACTGCCACTCCCACTGAAGTCAATGGGAGTTTATCATTGACTTGAATGGATGCTAGAGCAGGTCCATAATGTATGTTACAACATTTGTTGTTTTTAAAGCATCATAAACTTGCATTGCATTTAAAGGTGATCTGCAAAAGGGTAAAACGAGGTTAGTCTTTCCTTATTACTTTACGATACACAGATGGGCCCATAGAAAGTGCTTTGGTGTTTAAAGATTTTGATTATTACATTGGGAATTCAGATCTTGTCCAGATTGAAAAATATGATGACTGGAGAACTTGTGAAATGATGGCAGCAAGGTAAGCAAAAGAGAGGGTCTCCTGCTGTGGCATCCGCACACTCTGACAACAGGTCTAGGTATCTCAGATTGAGCTGATTGGTGGCCTTAAAGGGACAGAGGGATACATTGTAGGTTTCAGGAGCCAACTGACAACAGCTTAAAAGTAGAAGGATAAACAGTTATGGCCTATCTACACTTCAAATACAGCTAAGTCAGGGGCACGAATAAGATTCTGTCTAGACCAGTGGTTCTCAAAGCCGGTCCACCACTTGTTCAGGGAAAGCCCCTGGCGGGCCGGGCCGGTTTGTTTACCTGCCGCGTCTGCAGGTTCAGCTGATCATGGCTCCCACTGGCCGCGGTTCGCTGCTCCAGGCCAATGGGGGCTGCGGGAAGTGGCGCGGGCTGAGGGATGTGCTGGCCGCCCTTCCCGCAGCCCCCATTGGCCTGGAGCGGTGAACTGCGGCCAGTGGGAGCCGTGATCGGCCGAACCTGCGGACGTGGCAGGTAAACAAAGTGGCCCGGCCCGCCAGGGGCTTTCCCTGAACAAGTGGTGGACCGGCTTTGAGAACCACTGGTCTAGACTATACATAATTGCAACTGTGTTGTAACCAGAGGAGGGGACAAATGTATTGTAATTGGATTCCATGATTTGGCTGTCTTTGTAGCAGAGATAAGCAAGGAAGTTTAGATTACTGCCAAGACTTAAACAATACTTACTAATTGTAAGAAACAAAAGAAAAAGTGCATTTAGTAACTAAAAGCCTCTTTTCTGCAGTGGTGCACCCCAGGAGGCACTGTAATCCATCCAAATCCTGTTTCAGTCTGTGTTAAATGAACATACTTTGCAACTCAGTCTCAGGTCACAGACATGCATCTTGGATAATTTATGAGGTTTGACGTTACTCTAACAGCACAGATTATTCTAGCCATATCTTATTGCATTATTGTGGTGCTTTATTATGTAATTACTGCAAGTAGAAATGTCATCACTTGTCTTGAGGGTTTGCAACTCCTGCACTTTCTGTTTGAGTCCAAAGGTTCAATTCTGAAATCTCTGAAAGGGCCAAATCAAAGTCCCAGGAAAGGCAAAGAAAGGTTTGTCATTGACTTCAGTGGGACCCGGGTTTGGTCAAAAAGTAGAGATGGGACCAAAGTATGACCCAGACCCTAATTTTAGAAATGGCCGGTCTGCTAATAATAGGCCAGATCAAAGCATTTGATCCAAGCATTCCTGAACATCAGAGGTGTTCACACTCCAAATCTGGATCCAGATGAGACCTTTGCAAATGGTCTCTAGCTTTATTATAGGCTTAACCAAAACCCCAAATTTAAACACCCACTGAAATGGGGACGTTCAAAACACAGATCCATATCCAAATTTTACTGCTTGCTTGATCCCATCTTAGTTTAAAGGGGCACTGTTACAAATTGTGAACGGCCCAAAACTTGACCCACTTTTGGACACTAATTCTCTGTGTGCTTTTATTTTCAAATGTTCTTATGCTCTTCAGGATTATTGTCACCAGTTTAGATTTACAAACAGCTGTGCCAAACACAACAGCCATGATTCCATTGGGATTACAGGTTTGCAGCCCATGAGTTCTGCTTTGAAATTCAGGTGCAAAAAACACCACAAATATTCACAATAAAACTCATTCAAAAAAATCACAAAGCTTCATGTGGTTTTGTCATTAAACTGTCAGCCAAGAGCTGCTCAAAACTGCTTGTTTCCTTGAAAGGCCTGTGAACCTCAACCAATTTGGGCTGAGTTGGGTGTTTGCAACAAAATCCAAGTTTAACCCAGCTGGAGGAACACCAACAAAGCAGTGTGCAGATAAATACTCATCTTGGTGAAGAAACAGAGTGTGACGGCTATCTATCTTAGGTACTTATATAGCCTCCATTACCACAATATCTGAGCACCTCACAATCTAACGTATTCATCCTCACAACAGCCCTGTGAGATAGAGAAGTGCCTACGAATGGGAGATTGAAGCACAGAGACACTAAAGTCCAAATCCACAAAGGTATTTAGGCTTCTAACTCCCACTGACATCAATGGAAGTTAACAGAGAGAGAGCAGCCTGGGTCTGTAAATTCACTGAGGCTCGGGAAGAAAATACCCTGAGTGGCCAAATCTGAAGAGAATAGTTCCTCATTATCAGATGTTGCTGAACATTACTAATACATTTTGTTTTGCACATGCTGATACGTGAACAGAGTGCAGACTCCAAGAGCTAAATCAGCTCCTTCCACCCAAAGCACACAGAAGAGGGAAAGTTACATTTAAAGCTGTAGGATGGAAGGGTTAGAGGTGTGGCCTGATAACCATGTGGAGCCCAAAGTTCTGTGGGAAATCCCAATCTCAGTTCTATTGCCAGCCCCTCAGCATGATTTTTCATTCTCCCATCCCCCAGCAGCCTGGTTGGACTGTGGCCTGCTGCCCTGTTGGCTCCCTTGCCGTAGCTTCTCCTCCATCAAGGGCAGTGCAAGGTACAGAGGGGGAGTTCATGCTGAAACCAGCATTTGTCACATGAGTTACAGAGGGTCACTGACACACATGTCGATCATCATCCTCAGGGCTGGATTAAGGCAGGGGTTTTAGGAGCTGCAGCCCAGAGCCACGGCTCAAGGAGGGCCTCACAAAAATAAATCACAGGCCGCAATCTCCAACTCCGGGCTGCTAAAAGTCCTGTGGCACAGTGGGGTGCTCGGGCAGGCTGCCTGCATGCCGTGGCCCCACGCTGCTCCCTGAAGCAGCCGGCTGCTAGCACGTCTCTGTGGCCCCTGGCAGGGGGTGAGGGGATGGGGAGAGGCTCTGCGTGCTGCCCCCAACACTGTCCCCACAGTTCCCATTGGCCAGGAACCCCAGGGGCCGCAGAGATGTGCTAGCAGCCAGCCACTTCGGGGAGCAGCTTGGGGCTATGGAAGGCACCTGTGGTAAGCGCCTCCTGGCCGGAGCCTACACCTCACACCCTCTCCTCCACCCCAACCCCCTACCCCAGCTCAGAATCCCCCTCTTGCATCCCAATCTCCTGCACCAAACTCCCTCCCAGGAAAAAGACTTATATACAGGGACCCCACAAAATCAAATAGCCCCGGGCCCACAGGAGAGTTAATCTGGGCCTGTCATCCTTGCACTAATCTGTGAAACCACTCCCTCTTCTAATTCCGCCAAGAGACCCACTTTTACTATAATGTCTACAAAACGTTGCCAACTGATAGAGACTGGGCAAGTGGCCAGATGTGACAACTCTACTCGCATGCTTTATTGGTGTAAAAATAAAACATGACATCATACCTACACAGCATGCCGATAGCTGTGTTTTACTGTTACCCCCATTCTCTTGTTACATCTGGTCTTAAATTTAAGACTGTGGGCTCTTTGGGGTAGGGACTGTCATTTGCTCTGTGTGTGTGTGTACACATGCATACACACACACACAGTACACTGGGCCTCCAATCAGTTTGGGGCCTTTTGGTGCCCCTGTTTCTAAATGGTTATAATCTATTTAGGATGGATTGAATGGGAAAAGAGAGGAGGGGCATGGACAGCGGGTTGCATAGGCTGGGGGAGGCCCCCTGCTTACCACCGCCCCCTGCTTACCACCACCCCGTGTGCACTCCAGTCCTCCAGCCCCCAGTGCTCCGGCTGAAGGGGGAGGGGGCGCTGTGGCTGCACGCCGACCGCCGTCCCAGTGCTCCTTTGGGGCTGGGGGGCTAGCCTGGGGCAGGACTGTGCTGGTAGCCAAGATGGGACGGGCTCTGGGCTCCAGCAGGGAGGGGAAAGGGCGGGGCCTCGGGTGGAAGGGGTGGGGCTGGGGGCTAGCCTCCCCCAGCTGGCAGTTCATGCACCACCCATGCGGAGGGGGAACTCTATGTCAAAATGATATTACCTGCTTCCAAGTCACTGATAACTCAGAAGAAAATTATCTTGAATGCTTATGGATCAATGTCCTAAAAGATAAAGCACAAGATGTGGTACTAGTTGGAGCCTCCATCAACTCACAGTAAGGAACAGGATGACCAGTTCCTTACACCGCTATCTACAGTATGTGATCATAGGGGACTTCAGTTTGAGTGGCCTGTGCTGAAGGTCTCACCGTGCCAGTACTGAAACATCCTTGAACTTTATAGATGACAATTTCCTAACTCAGAAAGTGTTGCAGCCAGTGTGGGGGAATTCTATATTTGACCGTCTCCTAACAGATAGAAAGGAACTGATCACAGAAATAAAAGTTAATGGGAGCTTAGGTACAAGTAATCATGACTTGATCACATCTATATTGTATAAGCTAGTCCAGGCTAGTAATATATATACTTGGTGGTTTAATAGGGCTAATTTCACAAAGCTTAAAAACAATTATATTCCAAATCAGCTGAGAGGAAAAATACAATCAGAAAAATGTGAATGATAATTGGGAATCATTTAAGAACACTTCACTAGTTGCCCAAAAAGCCACAATCCCACAACTGAGGACGAAGGCTGTCCTGGTTAAAAAACAAAACTGGTTGAGGGGAATTAAAGGCAGCTGTAAAAATATATATAAGAAATAGAAGAAAGGGGAAGTTGATAGTAATGAATGTAAACTTAGAAGAAGTTAGGAATTGTAGAAAATTGACAAGAGGAGCCAAGTGACACAAGAAGAAATCTATGGTCAGCAATGTTAAGGACAATAATTAATTTTAAAAAAATACTAGGAACAAAAAGAATCCTTACAATAGTATTGGTTCCTTACTAGTTGAAATGGTAGAATTAATAATAATGTAGAAAACACAGAAGTGTTCAATAAATATTTGTGTTCTGTATTGGGAGGGGGGGGAACAGATGATGCAATTTCATCATATGGTGATGATAATACTCTTCGCATGCCACTATTATCGCTGTGGCTACTAAACTCAGACTTTTTAAAATCAGTAGATCCAGATAACTTGCATTCAGGAGTTTTAAAATAGCTGACTGGGAGGTTCACTGGACCATTAATGTTGATTTTCAATAAGTCTAGGAACAGTTGGGAAGTTCTGAAAGACTGGTAGAAAGCTAAGGTTTTGCCAAATTTTAAAAGGGAATAAGGGATGACCGAGGTAATTATCGGCCAGTCAGCCTGACATCAGTCCTGGGCAAGACAATGTAGCGACTGATATAGGATTCGATTAATAAAGAAATAAAAGAAGGTAGTGTAATTAATGCAAATCAACAGGATTTATGGAAAATAGAGCCTGCCAAACTAACATATATTTTGATGAGATTATAAGTTTGGATGATAAAGGTAATAGTGTTGATGTAAAATACTTAGGCTTCTGTAAGACATTTGACTTGGTTGCTGCATGAGACTTTGATTAAAAAACTAGAATGATATAAACGTAGTCATTTTTAATCCATGTAATGTGGGTCATGCTAACTCCTAGGTCTCAAAATGACAGGTTTCAGAGTAGCAGCCGTGTTAGTCTGTATCCGCAAAAAGAAGAACAGGAGTACTTGTGGCACCTTAGAGACTAACAAATTTATTAGAGCATAAGCTTTCGTGGACTACAGCCCACTTCTTCGGAAGAAGTGGGCTGTAGTCCATGAAAGCTTATGCTTTAATAAATTTGTTAGTCTCTAAGGTGCCACAAGTACTCCTGTTCTTCTTTTTTTAGGTCTCAAAATGTAACTGTAAATGGGGAAACATCACTGTGACATTTCCCAGGGTACAATCTGGATTGTGGAATCTTTTATAACTTTATATATAATGCTGCCATACATATTTTACCAGGACAATAATGTTCAGCAGATTGAGAGTTATCAAATGATACCTCACAAGGCATACTTTGTACAAAATTTATCATAGTATTGTAAAAAGGATAAACATAGGGTGTGTTTGAGTGTGTGTGTTTACTGTGGGACACTTCAGGGATTGGTTCTTGGCCCTATGTTATTTAACATCTTTATCAATGACCTAAAAGAAAACATAAAATAAATGATAATGTTTGCAGATGACATAAATTGGGGGAGCGGTAAATAATGAAAAGGACAGGTCACTAATTCAGAATGATCTAGATTGCTTGGTAAACTGGGCACAAGCAAGCATTATACATTATACATGTAAAGGTATATACATCTGGGAACAAAGAGCGCAGGCCATACTGACAGGATGAGGGGCTCTATCCTGGGAAGCAGTGCTTTGAAAAAAAAAATTGGGGATGGGGGTGGATAATCAGCTGAAAATGAGCTCCCAATGTGATGTTGTGTCCAAAAAAGGCTCATGCAATCCTGCGATGAAGAAACAGGAACATTTCGAGTAGGAGTAGAGAGGTTATTTTACCTCTGCATTTGGCACTAGTGTGACTGTTGCTGGAATACCGTGTCCAGTTCTGGTGTCCACAGTTCCAGAAGGATGTTGATAAATTGGAGAGGGGTCAGACAAGAGCCATGAGAATGATTAAAGGATTAGAAAACTTGCCATATAGTGATTGAGCTCCTTGAGTCTCTCTATTTAGCTTAACAAAGAAAAAGTTCAGGGGTGACTTGATTATAATCTGTAGGTACCTACATGGGCTCTTCAGTCTAGCAGAGATAGGTATAATGTGACTGGAAATTGAAGCTAGACAAATTCAGGCTGGAAATAAGGTGTAGCTTTTCCACAGTGAGAGTGTTAATCTTTGGAACAATTTACCAAGGTTTGTGGGGGATTCTCCATCACTGCCAATTTTTAAATCAAGACTGGATGATTTTCTAAAAGATCTGCTCCAGGAATTTACTTGGGGAAGTTCTGTGGCCTGTATTATACAGAAGATCAGACTAGATGATCACAATGGCCTTAGAATCTATTAATCTGATACAATCCTCCTACTCCCAAATTAGCCATATTGAAGCATTCAAGATTATGAATTAATTTTAAAGTCTCATTATTTTCAAGCCAATGATCTTGGGGTTCTTTTAGTTTGTCTTCTGGTCTTTGAGATTCACATTTTCAAATTTTTCTCCACAACTTTGAAAGCTAAAAACAGACCTTTAAAAAAAAGAAAAAAAGAAAGAAAGAAAGAAAGAAAGAAAGAAAGAAAGAAAGAAAGAAAACAGAGTCTCACATCATCAACTGGTTCCAGGTGCTGGGACTTTAAGGAAAATACAAGATATTGTGAGACTAATAACAAGACTCACATAGGTTGGCGATGTTACTGGTGCTTTGTTCTTATAAAACGTTCCATGGAAGAACATGCATTGATCCTTTAGACTGGTTGGTGCCTGCAGCACTCACTCCAGCCAGCATTTTACAGACCAGGAGCACTGGAAGGAAACGGGTGACTAAGTACTAGTTATAACTAAGAACACGTGAATCAATCTGGCTAAAAAATGTATGTTCTGAACTCCTTCCCAATGCTTGCACTGAACCTGCAGCTAGTTTGGAGATTTAAAAAAAAAGTTTTAAAAATGTTAGTGTTTTTACAATTTGGGTTTGCCAGCCTTGGGAGTGTCTCTCTAAGCAAATCCTTATTTGCCTTGTGAATTAAGGGACAAGGAGCACAAGTCACTTGTCTATAAAGAAGAGATTAACTGAAGAAGTATAAAAGGAGATTAACACACTTCCCAACAAGCAGCTCTCATACCAAGGGTCACTGGAGACAAGCTTGGCACTAGGAAGGGGGTATAACTTTTCTTTGTCACTTAAAATTTTGGGAGAGAGTGTTTGATTTCCTCATTCCTAACCCTAACCATTCTTGACTGCAGTTAGTTGCTCCATTGCTCCTCCACCTCCACTCCCTGCCCCAGTACCTGTCCCTACATCCAGCAAGGAGCACATTTGCTGGATATTATTGCTAAAGCAGTCAGTACTAGAATAATACGCTCTTGTTATGATTAGGCTTCATAACAGATAGGGGAGTTCACATTTCTATTAGAGGCATTGTCTCAGTCTGTCTGTCTGAGTCTGCAGATATTATGGTATCGGTTACACTTGAGTCCTGTTTTTGAAGGCTATCTTCCCAGCCATAAAGGCTAGAAACTTATTTTGTTTTAAATGTAAACTTAAATTCTGGGACACAATTATGCAGTACTTTGAACATAATCTGAAATCAGGACGTTACTTACCTGGCTAAATAATCACATTCTATACTGGCCTTTGACATTAACTAATCAAACATTTAAAGAGGTTGCTGGGAAATCTTACTTTTCCTGCTGCCAAAAGCCCAAACCCACCTCCCGCACGTGGCAAAAGCTCCACTTGGTCTCTGCTCAACTAGTAAAAAAAATCCAGGTCTGCCCCTTCCCTGACAGCCTCTGTGATGCAGTTACTCGTTTTCAACACAAAAAGTCTGCAGCACATTGAAAATTGAAGCATTTGTGCAAGCACAAAATGTACTGAATTTAATATCTAAATTAATAACACAGGACATACTGGACGGAGAGGCAGCAAGGTGGAAAAAGGGCTTGGAGCGCATGTGATTGTGGTGCTGCAACTATGCAATTTGTGTCTAGCATGCTGCACAGGACACGTCACCTTGGCTGATGCGTATGAAGTGCTTTGCAGATTTTAGTTTATGGCTATTTAATCACATTGCACTGATAACTCTTCAATGGAAGAAAACGTCCCTGCTCTGTGAAGAAAGCTTCATACATTAGACTGAATGAAGAGATAAAGGAGTTGGCACAGTAGACAGATTTTCATACTAATTTGCCCATTCAATCTTTTGCAGCACTCAAAGAAAATTCAAATCTTTTGTGTAATTTAAAAGTGAGTGAATAGAAAAGTTTCTCTTAAAAATCTCACCAAGCTAGACAAATAGGTTAGTTTTCGAAATAGGATTATCCAGAAATTGTTAACACAGATTCTCAATGAATCTTGGAACGTGGCCCACAAGTCACAGGCTACAGTAAAATCATAGTATTAGATAAGATATACTTACCTGGCTTCAAGGTAGTTGCTGAGTGACTTCCCTAATGCTTTAGCTCGCCTGTTTATATCTGCAGCAGCGAGAGAGAAAGCCAATCAGCTGAGTTAGAACACTTCATGAAAGATACTGATTGGGTGATCTCATAGCACGTATACCTGCTCAGGTTTAGTATGTGATTCCTCTCAAAATCTTAATGGTCAGGATGTAAATAGAATGTGCAATATATTTATTGATTGATTCAGTTTTTATTTACTTAGCTTTAGTTTTAAAAATTCACTAGGCACATGTACATTAAGGCCTCCATTCAGCAAGCTCTTAAGTACATGCTTAAACCCATCCCAATGCAACAAAGTACTTAAGCATGTGCTTAACTTTAAAGATTAGCATGTGCTTAGGGGCCTTGCTGAGTCAGAAACTAAGACCATAACAGAAGGATAAGAAACCCTTTGGTGCAGACCATTGTACTAATATCCTTCATGCCTTTAGGGCACCCTACAATCAAACACACTTTCAGGGCTTGATTCTGCAGCACTTACTCACATTGAGTAGCACCAACTCCCATGAGGGTAACAGAATCACAACCTTAGGTGCAATGCAAAGTCATGGTATCATGGGAGAACAGTTCCAGTATTACGTGACTAGCCGCCTAGCATATCTGATACACTAAGATTGATGAACTGGTGCTGAAAGAGGTTAATTATGGATTTTTCCCCCAGATTCCTATTGCTAGCAGTTTTATTACTAAATCGGGGTTTAGCACCTAAGGATCCTTTGCACCCCTAGCTAAAGGACTCCATAAAGATTCCCAACCTATTACATGCTGGCTGAGATGAACAACTATTAAAAAGCAGGTGTGTGGGAAACTTTGCTGTCATACATGAACGCAGGTTATAAAAAGCAGCAATGACTATTTGTTTTGGACCCAAACCTTTCCTAGGCAATAAACATAACAGACAGAGGCCCCAGCAGAGGAATGACATTATCTTTGGCCTTTTTGTGATATGTGAAATCTCTGGAAAACATTGCCAGGGATAATCCATAGTGGAACAATCCTGTGAGTTATCTGATGTGACCCAGTCTTCCAGGTCACACATAAAGGTGCTCCAAATAATGTTAGTCCCAGTAAGAATGATGTTCTGTGTACATTCCAGTTAAAGAACAACCCAAGGGGTCCATTCTGGCCTTGATATCTCCCTTCACAAATATACCTTGAACCAATACATGCTTAAATCTAGTCTAGATATGGGACTGATTGAGCTCTGAACATCAACAGTGTGTTTGAGCAGCGTGGATCTGAAACCTCCTCACACAGCCAGATCTGCCCTGCGCGCTCTTTACTGAAGACACAGGAATTTTGTATTGGTTTGATGCTGCCTTGCCAATGTGTGCGCTCAGCTGATGGGGAAGTTCAGCCCACACACCTTGTGGGGAACAGAATTTAGCTCTGACACTCCATCATATCTTCATTCCATGCAAACAACTCCCATGAATCTCACCACGAGTATATAACAATAAAAATATAACGTGGTACATGGTTATATAATTCTTATCTTTCCACTATGCAATGTTCAAGTTCCATTTGCCAATGTTAACAGTGGAAAAAAAACAGATCATATAAGTAAATGTAGGACATGTCCGACTTTTCAGTCTATAAATAGCTGTCCAGGGGGGATTTTTAAAAATTTTAAAATGTCCGGGGTTTCCCCCCGGTCGGCTATTTATAGATAGAAAAGCAGCGGCCAAGCGCTGCTGGGCACCCAAAGCTCCTTCCCGGCTCCCCCATCCCTGCAGCCTTACCATGCTGTCCGGCCCCGCAGCTGTCTTCTCCCTCCTCCATTCCCCTGAACGCTCCGCCCACCTGCTCCTCCCCCTCCCCTGCTTCCCGCGAATCAGATCCTCGCGGGAAGTCTGAAAAGAAGCAGGGGCAGGTGGGAGGCAGCAGCAGGTAAGCTGGGGCGGGGGGGGGGGGGGGGCGTGAGGAGAAGAGCTCCGGGGAGGGGCGGCCCGGGCTGAGCGGCGCCCAGCAGCCCCAGCGGCTCTGGCCCAGCTCGGGCCCCAGTGGTTCTGGCCCCGGTTCCAGCCCCGGTTCCGGCCCCAGGGCAGCAACCCCGGTTCCGGCCGAGCACCTCTGGCCCGCCCCAAGCCCTGCAACCCCGGCTGGAGCGCCGGCTGGAGTGCAGCCCGATTCCTGGGCTCTTTAAAGCCGGCCCTGGTCAGGGGACAGGGAGGAGGGGTTGGATGGGTTGGGAGTTGGGGGGGCTGTCAGGGGGGCAGGGGTGTGGAGAGCGGTTGGGACAGTCAGGGACAGGGAGCAGGGGGGGTTAGATGGGCCTGGGGTTCTGGGGGGGCTGTCAGGGGGGCAGGGGCGTGGAAAGGGGTTGAGGCAGGCAGGTAGCAGAGGGGGTTGGATGGGTCAGGAGTTCTGGGGTCCTGTCAGGGGGCGCGGAGCAGTTGGATAGGGCATGGGAGTCCCCGGGGGTCTGACTGGGGGTGGGGGTGTGAATATGGGGTGGGGGTGTGGATAAGGGTCGGGGCAGTCAGGGGACAGGTAGGGTCATAGGGGGTTCTCAGGAGGGGGCAGTCAGGGGACAAGAAGCAGGGCAGCTTAGATAGGGGGCAGTTAGTGGCAGGGGTCCCAGGAGGGGGCAGTCAGGGGACAAGGAGTGGGGGGAGGTTTCTGAGGGGGGGTAATCAGGGGGTGGGAAGTGGGAGGAAGTGGATGGGGCGGGGCAGGGGCAGGGCTAGAGCGGGGCTCCTCCCCCCCAGTGTCCTCTTTTTTGCTTGTGGAAATATGGTAACCCTAGTAAGTGGAAGTTGTTTCAGAGGCGGGGTGCATTCAGATTTTGTATTTACATACCAGCTTTTACCCTGAAAGACCTCAGAGTGCTTCCCATTGAAATGAGCCACCTCGGGCAGGAAAGTTGCAGCAAGGTAGACAACCAGACTACAACACGTCATAGGACAGTAGCAGAGAGAAGATGTCACATTTTGAGCAAAGACATCTGGGAAAATTCCTTGCTCTCATGAAAGACATCACAGAATAAGTCATGCCCATGAAAAAACGGTTACTTACCTTCTGTAACTGTTGTTCTTCGAGATGTGTTGTTCATGTCCATTACACATTAGGTGTGCGCGCGCCGCGTGCACGGATGTCGGAAACTTTTTCCCTTAGCGGGCCCCCCTCTCCCGCCAGAGCGGCGCCCCGCTCTAGGGTATATATATCCCTGCAGGCCCAACCCCCTCGGTTCCTTCTTGCCGGTGACTCTGACAGAGGGGAAGGAGGGTGGGAAGTGTAATGGACGTGAACAACACATCTCGAAGAACAACAGTTACAGAAGGTAAGTAACCGTTTTTTCTTCTTCGAGTGATTGTTCATGTCCATTACACATTAGGTGACTCACAAGCTTACCATTGGAGGCGGGTAGGAGTCAAGGTACAACTGATTGTAGCACAGCCCTGCCAACCACTGCATCCTCTCTGGTCTGATGATGGATCGCGTAGTGGGCTGTGAAAAACTGTATAAGGGGGTTCTGAAGTGAGGGCCCTCAATTCTGATACCCTCCTGGCCGATGTGATGGCCACGAGAAATGCCACCTTCCACGAAAGGTGCATGAGGGAGCAAGCGGCTAGGGGTTCAAAGGGGGGCCCCATGAGCTTAGTTACGACCAGGTTCAGATTCCATGCAGGGACCAGTGGGCGCGAATAGGGAAACACCCTCTCCAGTCCCTTGAGGAATCGGGCTACTGTGGGGTTGGAGAACACTGACACACCCAACTCTCCCGGATGGAATGCCGATATTGCAGCCAGATGCACTTTAATCGAGACGGGGGCAAGCCCTTGATGCTTGAGGTGCAGTAAGTAGTCTAGGATTGATGGGACTGAGGCCTGCAGAGCCTGTATGTGCTGAGGCTCCCACCAGTGGGAGAACCTCCTCCATTTGGCCAGGTAGGTCGCTCTTGTGGAGGGCTTCCTACTACCAAGGAGAATTTGCTGGACCTGATGAGAGCACCTGTGTTCCGCATCGCTCAGCCAGAGAGATACCACGCCGTGAGATGTAGCGACGGTAGGTTCGGGTGGAGCAGACGACCCCTGTCCTGTGTGACGAGGTCGCGATGGAGGGGGAGGGTAATCGGGTCGGCTATGGACAATTCCAGCAGGGTCATGAACCAATGCTGTCGTGGCCACGCCGGGGCGATGAGGATGATTGTCGCCTTGTCCCTGCGGGTCTTGAGGAGGACCTTGTGGATGAGCGGGAATGGAGGGAAGGCATACCTCAGGCTCCCTCCCCACGGAATCACGAAGGCATCTGCCAATGACCCCGGGCTGAGGTTCTGGAAAGAGCAAAACTGAGGGCATTGTCTGTTGTCCTTGGTGGCGAATAGATCCACCCGGGGAAACCCCCACCTCTGGAAGATTGAATGCAGGACGTCCCGCCTCAAAGCCCATTCGTGCACGTGGTAGGATCGGCTGAGGCGGTCTGCTAACCTGTTTTGGACCCCTGGGAGATATGTTGCGATTAGATGGACCGAATGGGCTATACAGAAGTCCCATAGGTGGAGTGCCTCATGACAGAGGGGAGAGGACCGGGACCCGCCCTGCTTGTTTATGTAGAACATGGCGGTAGTGTTGTCCATCAGAACTGACACGCTGTGACCTTCTATGGTGGCGTGGAAGGTCTGACAGGCGAGGCGAACCGCCCTCAGCTCCTTCAGATTGATGTGAAGCAACCACCAGGTCCAAGGGGTCCCTGTAGGGGCGATACGTTTGGGCTAGCCACAACTGCAATGGCCTGAGCCTTAGGCGGGCATGTCTGACTACGTGTGTGCAGGCTGCCATGTGCCCCAGGAGCTGCATGCAGCACCTTGCCGTAGTCGTGGGAAACTGCTGGACGGAGCTTACGACCCCTTGAATGGCCAAGAACCATGACTCTGGAAGACTTGCCCGCGCCATCACCGAGTCCAGGACTGCACCTATGAAGTCCAGTCTCTCCGTGGGAATTAGCGTGGACTTGGGCACGTTGACCAGTAGGCCGAGCCTGCCGAACACCTGTAAGGCCAGCATCACGTGGGAGCGGACCTCGGCCTCCGACCTGCTCGCGAGGAGCCAGTCGTCCAAGTACGGGTACACGCAAATCCTTCTCTTCCAAAGGAAGGCTGCTACCATGGACATGCATTTCGTGAACACTCGTGGTGCCGTTGCTAGGCCGAAGGGCAGGACCGTAAATTGAAAATGGCGCTGGTTGATGGTGAAGCGCAGGAACCGCCGGTGGGCCGGGCTGATGGCGATGTGAAAATACGCATCTTTCATATCGAGGGCAGCGTACCAATCCCCCGGATCCAGGGATGGGATAATAGTTCCAAGGGAGACCATACGGAAACGTGTTCTGACCAGAAACTTGTTTAGTCCACACAGGTCCAAAATGGGATGGAGGCCCCCTTTTGCCTTGGGAATCAGGAAATACCTGGAGTAGAATCCTTTTCCCCTTAGGTCTGGTGGGACCTCTTCCACTGCTCCCACTGTGAGGAGGGTCTGCACCTCCTGCATGAGAAGTTGCTCGTGAGAGGGATCCCTGAAGACAGACGGGGAAGGGGGATGGAAGGGAGGGGGCAAGGAGAACTGAAGGGTATAGCCCGCCTTCACTGTGCGCAGGACCCAACGGTCCGATGTTATGTTGTGACCATGCACGGTAGAAATGGGACAGGCGGTCCCCGAAACATAGAGGTGGATCCGGAATGGAATGTGGTATGCTGTCCTTGAGTGTAGCTTCAAAAGCCTGGTTTACTTCCTGGCTGCGGCTTGCCCTGGCCATGACCTTGACCTTGGTTAGGCGTATTGTTACATCTCCGCCTGTTATCCCTGCCACGACGGTGGTACGGTTCTTGCCGAGGACGAGGGTGGTACTGCCTCTGTGGTGGCTGGGGCTTCAAAGGGTTTCCGCTGTGTCACTGGGGTATGCATTCCCAACGACTTTAGGGTCGCTCGTGAGTCCTTGAGGCTATGTAGCCTGGCATCCGTTTGGTCCGAAAACAAGCCTGACCCTTCAAACGGAGGGTCCTGCAGGGTGATCTGCACCTCTGGCGGAAGGCCTGAAGCCTGTAACCATGCCGAGCGCCTCATCACTACCCCTGACGCGATTGTCCTAGCTGCTGCGTCAGCAGAGTCAAGGGAGGCCTGCAACGAAGTTTTGGCCACTGCCATCCCTTCGTCCACTAGGGCCGTGAACTCTGGTTGTGCGTCCGGAGGCAGGGATTCTTTAAACTTGGAGACTGATGCTCAAGAATTAAAGTTGTGTCTGTTCAGAATCACCTGCTGATTAGCGATCCTCAGCTGGAGGCCCCCGGACGAGTAGACCTTCCTCCCAAACAAGTCCAAGCGTTTCGCCTCCTTGGCCTTGGGCGCAGGGGCTTGCTGGCCATGACGCTCTCGTTCGTTGACCGCAGAGATTACCAGCGAACAAGGAGACGGGTGCAAAAAGAGAAGTCAAACCCTCTAGATGGGGCAAAGTATTTCCTCTCCATACCCCTTGCAGTTGGTGCACTGGAGGCCGGTGTTTGCCATACCGTCTTGTAGTTAGACTGGACCGTCCTTATAATCGGGAGAGCGATTCTGGAGGGGCCTTCTGGGCTCAGGATGTCGACCATGGGGTCCTCCTGCTCTACGGTCTCCTCTGCCTGCAAGCCCAGATTGAGGGCTACACGGCGGAGCAGGTCCTGGTGTGCCCGATGATCAATCGGGGGAGGGCCAGACACTGTTGTGCCCGCCATGGCCTCGTCCAGCGAGGAGGAAGAGGTCGGGGCCTTTTGCCCATCTTCGCCTTCCGGCAACCTATCATCGATTGGTTGCTCCTCTGGGGCCTGTCCCACGGTGTGGGATTGAGACGGTACCGTGCTCGGTGCCGAGTCCACTCCTTCCCGCTCCTGCGGTCTGGAGATCATTGCCTCCTGGCGAAAGGGCGGGCGGTACCACGGAGAGTGGGACCGGTACCCTGATGGCCCAGATCTCGCTGGTGGTAGGCCCAAGGTGTCCAAAATGGCCATTGGCCTGGCTGGCCCCATTGAGGATGACAAGAGGCTTCGTAGTCTTTACTGGCCTGTGTCCTGTGGGCATACCCGCCGTACCGTCCCGAGTCAGTCTCCGACACCACGGACGGTGATCTTGAAGGCCACGGCGGTGCCGTGGGACGGGGTTGGAGAGTAGTGTCTCCGCGACCAGGACCTGGAGTAGCGTCTCGCCGATCTGGACCTGGATCGGTACCGGTGACCACGGGACCGGGAACAACTACGGGTGGTTGGTCTTGGGGATCGTGTAACCGACGCGTCCCGGTGCTGACTCGAGTATGGCTGCTGGGTCGGTGCCATCCGCTTATTGAGGCCCGACGGCTGTGGCGCTTTCTGTGAGGAGGGCAACCGGGAGTCCACCGAGGCGGAACTCGACCGGGACCGGTGCTGTGAACGGTGCTGAGATGGCGACCGTGATGGGCGCACCATCGCCGGCTTGCCTCTGGATGGCAGTCTTGGCGGAGCATCCTTAGTTTGTGGAGGGTCCTCAACGGACAATTCAATGAGGTCCTTTGCTGCCTCAAATGTGTCTGGAGTGGAGGGCTGTTCCAAGAGCTCCTCCAGCCCTTCCTCCTCACTCGACGCGCCTATCCCGGGGCTCGACGGGCCTTTTGGTGCCGGAGCCACTGACACCGGGACCTGTGCCGGGGCCGTAACGGCCTTAGGCGCACTCGAGGTCTTCGCTGGTGCTGCCCTCTTATGCGGGAAGCGTCCTCGGGCCTTGGGTTGGCCCTTCGATTTGGCCGGCGAAGACGACCGGTGCCGTAAGTGTCCTCGCTGAATCGGTGCCGTGGGCTTCGGGTGTCCCGCTGGCGCCGGGTCCCGGACCGATGCCGGGGCGCTCCGCACCGAGGCAGACGGTGCCCTCGAAGTGGAGGGCTGAAACGCCGTCTCCATGAGCAGCTGCTTAAGGCGAAAGTCTCTTTCTTTCTTTAAGTCCTGGGCTTAAAGGCCTTACAGATCTTGCAGCGCTCTTTTTGGTGAGTTTCCCCCAGGCAGCGGAGACACGAGTTGTGAGGGTCGCTCAGTGGCATAGGCTTACGGCACGTGGCACAAGCCTTGAAGCCTTGGGCGTGCGGCATGCCCCGCCGCCCAGTGCCGGTGCCGGGGTTGACCAAACACCTACTACAAGAACTTAAGTACTTCTAAAGAACTGTTAACTACTAAGCTTAACACTAACAACTAAAGAACTGATAACTGTGAAGATAACACTAATGACTATGCTAAGGGACACACTCAGACGAGAGACAGAGTTGTTCCAACGCCGCCACAGACGTAAGAAGGAACTGAGGGAGGGTCGGGCCTGCAGGGATATATATACCCTGGAGCGGGGTGCCGCTCTGGCAGGAGGGGGCGCCGCTGCTGGCCCGACGGGAGCCGCTAAGGGAAAAAGTTTCCGACGTCCGTGCACGCGGCGCGCGCACACCTAATGTGTAATGGACGTGAACAATCACTCGAAGAGGAACAGCAGATAGGGCTTCTGTTTTTAAAGCATCATCTGAAAGATTCCAAATTGATTAATTGAGTACTATGTGATTTATTCTGCCTTTGAAAAGATGAAGCGCTGATCTGGCTCCACTAGTTTGTACTGCTGGGTGCCCAGCTGCTTCAGAATTTCATGACCACAAAGCCAACCTCTCCGCTTGATTCTCTCTTCGATGGGAATCTACAATTCTCATTAGGAAGGATGGGTGCAGCACAAAGGTGAATTCTGGGAAAAACTTGGAGGCAGATCGGTTCAGTGCTTTTTTTTTTTTTTTTTTTTTTAAACTTATTCCATTGTGGAAGGAGAAAACCACACACATTTCCTTGTGGCTTTTTAAAAAGCAACTGAAGCTACAGTGTGAAGCTTGGTGTGAGTGCAGCCTTCCTCCGGGAGGAGGGAAATCCACCTACACGTGAAGAAAAACAGTCTAGCAAAGCTGAAAACGACAGGTTTGAACATTCAAAGCAGAACATTTTTCACTGGGTTTTAAAGGGTGTCTTAAGGTAAAGTTGTTTTGATGTGAGAGCCTAGAGACAAATTCTGTACTGGTTAGCATGACTCCATTGAAGTAAATAGAATTATGCCAGCCAATAGAGGACTTGATCCTTTCACTTTCACATTGTATAAATTCTGGGTGTTTAAAGGTTGAAACAGCAGTTGGCTATATCAGTGATTTGAATGCTAGACAATCCTTATATGAACATAAAGCGTCACTCCATGGCTGAAACCTGAAAAACAACATCTAGCAACAATTATTTTTTCTCATTAAGAAAAGAAATTTTTTAAAGTCTCTTTTAAAAACAATAAAATATTCTTCTCACTAAGGGTCAGATTCCAATACCTCTGCTCATGCTGAGTATATCGGATTTTATGTTTAATCCAACTGAAGTCAGTGGTATCACTTACAAAGTAAGCTACTGCTCAACATGAGTGAGGATATCAAAATCGAGTCCTAATCTTTATGGTATTACAGACAGAAATTGAATGAGTACCACAACTGAATGCAACAATCTCTTAGTTACCACAATGTGGGGCTCAATAGGGCCCATATTTTTCAAAAGATTTTAGTATTTGTATCACATGCCCATTAATTTTAAGGTACAATACCTCTTCCCATCTGTTCCTTCATTGCTGGTGCCCTCAGAGATGTCCAGTTTTGTGTTACCTCAGAGTTTGGCAGGGGAAAGAAGACTATGGCTCAGTGTGGTCAAGGAGCTGTGGTGTCTTGTTACCTGGCAAAATTATAATACAAGCCACGGGATAAACTGCGCTTCTTTATATTTTTCCCAGTAAACAGTTCATGTCTTCTATGAGAATGATCCAGTGCTGTGCAGTTCTAAAACACGGAGGATGTTTCTGTTTTCCTTGAGCCATTACCCACAGGTAAAACACATTCTT
This sequence comes from Malaclemys terrapin pileata, assembly GCF_027887155.1. NCBI lineage: Eukaryota > Metazoa > Chordata > Testudines > Emydidae > Malaclemys > Malaclemys terrapin. Next base: position 196,867,203 of record NC_071505.1, read on the forward strand.
CTTCACCAAGCCCCCCACTGCAACTGGTAAATACTTCACTTTGGTCATGGCACATGGCATTGCACACTCCTTAATTTCAGACATTCCTAAGGGGGTTGCCCAAAAGGAGGTGGGGAAGGGGAACTCAGTCCTTTTTGTTCCAGATCCCCTGCACTCCTTGATTTGAAACAGGACGTGACTATGGGGCTCCCATAACCCGCCTGAGTGCCCTAACAATTAGGCACTCTCTTGGAGTGGTTCCGTTTTTGTGAACTAAATATTCATTGGCCCAGGGACCAGAACCCACATCCCCAGCCTCCCAGGTGAGTGCCCAAATCACTGAGCTACAAAGTCAATCTCTCTTGCTCTGGCCCAATGAATTAGGACACTCATATGAGATACGAAAACTCCACATTCAAGTCCCTGCTCTAAATAAGGCAGAGCAAAGAACTGAAACCAGATCTTCCACATCCCATGAGTGCCTTGATGAGCAGGTGATTAAGCCCATGCACATACACAAGTTGCTGTCGGCTGTATGCTGTGCGAGACCTGATCAGTCGGCATGCTCTGAGCACAGCTATCAGATCAGGCCCTGCCAGTGAGACAGGTGGGTGGACATCTAGGGGCTTAGGTGTGAGCTAGGGCACCTAGCAGCTTGGCAGGGTCTAGACTTAAGCAGTTTTGCACATGCTCACCTGCGTGAGCTAAGGTGCTATGGGGACTTTACTGGCAGAGATCTAGGCAACTAGGGAATTTAAGAACCTACCAGTTTAGATGGTAACTGAGGAGGAATTGAGAAGATCTCAGTGGTGCCTAAATGTTGAACTTTGGCACCCAAGTCCCTCTATGGATCTAGCTCTTGGTGCTGCCTGTATTTAAGCAATTAGCTTGTCCGTCTCTACATTACTAAATCTAAACAATTCTATCCTAGTGTCTTCAGGGGATTTTAGTGTCATGGGTGTAAGTAGAGTCTGAATGAGCACTCCCCTGACATCTAGTGGTGAGCTGTGGGAAAGGACTTCAGGAGTTGATCTTATTTGCATGGGCACACCCATCCTGTGTAGGTACTCAGCATGATGGGATTGCTTGCCCAAATGATCACGTGGGGATGGGGCTGGATCCCCAGTTTCCTTGTTATTGGGGCAGAAGTAATAAAAAAGAGTTGTTATCCTTGTTGTGTGAATCGAGGGCAGCAGAACTGTACCTGGCATACCTCAGTGGGGGGATTCACCCTCAGCTGAATGGCACTTGCTAGGCAGGGGACATGGGTTCCAAAGCCCAATGAGTTGAAACAGTGTGGTCTCTGTTTAAGGGTCTTAGACAACATGAGAACTTTTTGAGAGTCTTGCTATATACTGCAGAGCTGAAATCACAGATACCTAGGTTTAAGTATTAGACCTATTTTGGGACAGTGTTTTTGGTGCAAGAGACTGCCCAGTGTGCACCACCAGTGAAGCTCCCTCCCTCCACTAACAGCTAAGATCACTGAGAGCTGAAATCACTCAGAGCTGTGTTAAGTGGTGGGTGTTGAAGACATCTTGGTGAGCAGCCAGCCAGGCGGCTGGTGGAGAGACGTGGCCAGCAAGGCGGCTGGTGGGGCGGTGAGCGAGTGCCTGAGCAGTGGTGTGTGTAAGGTGCCTCCTTACCCACCCCCTTCCACCCAGGGTGGGAGGTGAATGCTGCAGATGAACCTCTGGAGTCTGGGGCTGCACTGACCAAGAACTGTGAGTGGGGTGCAGAGAAGGGACAGGCATGTTAAAGGGACTTTTGGGTTGCTGGACTTAAGAAACTGAGGGGAAAAGGACACAGCCCAACTTACTTGGGGGTGGGTCTTTTGCTCAGGGTTTATGTTTATGAATCTAGTTGCGGTGTTTTCCTAAATTAATGCTGAGTTATTCCCCTCATTTTATTAAAAGTTTTTGCTACACTCAGACTCTGCTTGCGAGAGAGGAAGTATTGCCTCTTAGAGGCAGCCAGGGGGTGGTGTGTAATTGTCCCAGGTCACTGGGCGGGGGCTTGAGCTGGTTTTGCATTGTTATTGAAAAGGAACCCCTAGATACTGAACCCGGCCCTTGTTGCTGCCACCTCTGACTGGCAGAAGGGTTATATGTTGTTTATTCACTAACAGGACTGAGTTCCTTATGTAATTATTGCCTTTAAATCTAGCCCTCACTTGCGCTCGTTTAACTGGGGGCAGAAAGAATGGTCACTTACCTCACCTGGTGACTCTTCAAGATGTTTTGTCCAGGGGGAGCATGCTTGTGTGCACCTGTGCCCCAGGCCTGCGAGATCAGAATCTGTGACCGTTGGACTGTGCCTGTGTCCTGCATGTCCTTGTGTCCCCCAAATTGAGGGCAGTAGCGCCGACTGCCTCATTTTTCTCGCTGATTCCAGCATTGCCAAACCCACAGGTTCAAAAATCCTGAGTCAGACGCCAAAAATCCTGAGTTGTTTTAAAAAGACAATATTGTGGATTTTTTTTTTTTGGGTCTGCCTTTATTTTTGAGCTCCTCCTGCCCATCCCCAGCATGTCTGTGTGTGACGGTCAGCTTTTGCCACCCAGATGTGATAGAAACAGGCACCTCCACCAGCAACAGGATTTTTTTCTAAAAAGGGAATTTATTGCTTATGGAAAGGTCCTTTTGTGGACCAAAGTCCTCTATCTACAGAAGGGGTTCAGCAGAGATTATACCACACAAGCGTCCTCAGGGTGAGCACCTCTAGGGATGAGGAGGGTTCAATCATTTATCAACCCCAGACGTACCTGCCTGTTTTGCAAAGATAGGCTTCCTCCCTTCCACCATGTCTCCCATCGGTTTCACTTCCTCTTACCAAAAGGGGTCCCTGTTTCTGACCAGTTACCCCCAGCAGCTGCCTTTAGAACCAAAGGGTACCCTTGAGTCCTTTGCTCTAGCTGCACAGTGCTTCAAGAAGCAAACATACAAAAGAATTTGGGGGCATTTTTGGAACTGCTGCACACAAGTGAGCAGAAATAGGAAACCCTTTTTGGAGTGGGGTGAGGAAGCAAGTGGATAGAAACTGCAGGCTGAACAAGAGTTTGGGAATGAACTGAAGGGAGTGATCAGAGACACTCTTTTGCTGCTCCACTGAAAATGGCACTGTAGGCAGACAGCTTTAGCCTATGGCTAAGACTGCCCTGTTCCCCATGCCCAGTTAGCCATTGGCCTCTCTGCTGTGGCCACCATTAACGCTGCATCATTGCAATAGTGGGTTTGCAAGCAAAACCTGTCCATAGATATTGGACTGAAATGATCAGAATTCATTTTCTATATGCTACCAAACATATTTGATGGAAATTACTTGCAATCGTTACCTAGGTGGGCTATATTTCAACCGGTAATCTAGGAAGTATGCAGGGGGTCTTCATGTTTTATTACCCATCCACTGAGCAATCCAGGACCTCCTGTCCAAGAATGACTTTTAGACTGGGTCACTGATCAACACCTCAAAAGACCAACTTAAAAAAAAAAAAACATTGTCACAAAATGTTAGAGCAGATGTTACACTGTGACTTCTATTATAAGTGGGCTATAGTCACGCCTTTCCTGCAAAGTTCTCCCATTGGGCTGAAACATTCCAAAAAGAAAGGGGGAAAAAATAGAACACGATCTAATCTTCTGATTGATACCAAAAATGGAGTTTTGGAGGAAAAATCTGTCCAGCTATTACTGATGGAGGCTGGGGGGGGCATTCCGCATATAATTTCTCTGCTTTAAAAAAAATGAAGATCTTCAAACACATAGATCTAAAAGACTTGAGCTTTCAAACTTCACATGTAGCTAGTCCACAGTGAAGAGCTGTTGGCGTGCAAATTATAGCTTAATTTTTTCTAGGAGATTAGATATTTACTTTCGTGCATGGCAAATAAACCATTTCTACTCTGGTTTAAGATGAGCAATTAACTGAGACACTACATAACTGTGCAACACACACAAACAAGTAGTTTCATAACAATGCAGATAGCATTTCCCCTCTTCCCTGGCAGCTTATTTTTAAAAAAAGAAAGAATTAAAAACTAAAGTTTTGTTAATGCACCATTAACATTGTGAGTTTACTGAACAACCAAAAAAGACACCAAGTTCTCATAGCAATGCTAACTGATCCGTACTGTTCCGATTTATTCATGCATACAAATATCAGTCCAACTAGTAATCAATACTGGCTTGCAATGTGGGTAAGTAAACGTTGCAGTAAACACCTTAGCATTTGCCTTTTCTGTGTGTCAGTTTTGCATCTTTACTGTTGCATGTGTTCGGTTATGAAACTTAGGGCAGACAAAACATGGCTCCCTGCCAGGATCCTCACATATCCCCAGTTCCTTCCAGAGAGATGAAAAAGGGCAGATAACGTTACAGCCAACCAATTGGAACTGGGTGGTGCCTTGTGACCGATGGAAATTTCCCACAACAGGTCTATAGTCAAAGGTACTTTCAACTTGGATGGCCAACAGCAAAATTAAAAATAAACCCAACCATTTTAAGTCACTCAAGTTGCTTTTATTGAACTCTTTATAATGTACATTGAACTTTTGTGCAATAAATACAGCACATTGTATTGAATGATTTTTTCCCTTTAAAACATAAAAGACTTCCCTTAATCACTGTAGAGTGGCTTAAATGTTGACATTAAACAGTAAGAAAGTGTTGAATGAAGTCTGCAATGGCTAATGCCATTTAAACCAGTGTGTATTACTTGCTGCATGAAGCTCAGTACTGCAATCTATAGGTTAAGACAGCACCCAGTGGTGAACTGTGTGAATTAGATTAAGTTTGTTAAACAGAAGCAATTGAATTACCTGGAATTCTAGAGAGACAAGGTGAGAGAGGTAGTGTCTTTTATTGGACCAGAAGCTTTCAAGCTACATGAAGGTCTGTGTGGCTCAAAAGCTTGTCTCTCTCATCAACAGAAGTTAGTCCAATACAAGATATTACCTCACCACCTTGTCTATCTAATATCCTGGGACCAACATGGCTGCAACTATACTACATACATGGAGTTCTGGAGTCAGCCACAGATATGGCATGAGTGGAAAGAAGGACTTTAAAGTTCTCTCTAATTCCTTATCTGACATGTGTGAAGTTACCAGGAAACCTTGCAAAGATGAATTACACAGATTTAGTTGAAAAACTGCCTTCATATAAGAAAATTCTAATGTTTTTACAGAGTCACTAGTAAACCAAAAGGGTTGAAATTTAAAGAGAAAGACATACAAATGCAATGCAACATTTCAACAAATATCCCTGTGCAAAGTAGCTTTAAGTAAGGTGGCCAGCATCTGTTTACAATAAGCTAAATAATATGGAGAGAGCAGACACACACACGCGCACACCAGTAAAAATAGTTCTATTCAAGCTTTGGACAGAAGACTGGAGTTTAACACACACACTTCCCCACCAGCCTTATTTGGTCTTCACAGCACAGTAAATACAGAGATTTTTAGGCAATCCTGACCCACAGTTTGAGAACCACTGCCATAGAGTACACAGGGAGCTTTGAACAGACCACTGCATTTGATGACTTTTTGTCCAAGTCATTTCAGGACTGGGATGATTCTGTCAGATGCAACTGTCTAATAGAGTCCCTCCCACTGGTAGTGTGTGGGTGGGGGAGAGAGGGGAGGGAGGCATGTCTATTTCATTGCAGCACTGTATTAATTACTTTTGTCTAGATTTCTCTTTCTAGCTCTGTTCTGCCTCTTTCTCTGTATTCTCTGAGTTCCTGACAGTGATGGTTCCACCGATTTATTTACTTAGAGAATTACTTAAATCAGTCCAGGACCAAGAGGAAGGGAGCATTTCTTTAATGCTATCTAAGCTACAGCTTGCAACTGCTCACTGGCTCCAAGCAACAGGGAGAGTTTTAAGTCTTTCAGACACTTTGTGTAACTTTTGTTATAACAGGTTTCAGAGTAGCAGCCATGTTAGTCTGTGTCCTCAAAAAGAACAGGAGTACTTGTGGCATCTTAGAGACTAACAAATTTATTTGAGCAAAAGCTTATGCTCAAATAAATTTGTTAGTCTCTGAGGTGCCACAAGTACTCCTGTTCTTTTTGTTATAACAGTAACTTGAGGGGACTTCTGGTGTTGAGGTAATCATACCCTGGGTTGAACAAGCTTAGAGGCCAAAGGCAGAAGCATTTAGTAGCCATGGATATGACATTAAAGAGTTAACATGAAGCAGCCTGAAGTTGTTATTATGATGAAATTTTTTAATATTCAACTTTTAAGAGTAAAGAGAAGAAGCTACAAAATAGAGACTGTCATACTACAGAAGGTAAAGAAACTTCCAAAGCCAGTCTTAACTCTCATCACACATTCATTTCGCTCCTCTCCACACCAGCAAGGCTGCTGTCCCCAGAATAACATACTTTTGTTTACAGTTTGTGTTGAAAACTGAATTGGGAGGGAGGGGCTGCAGATTTTCAAATTGTAAAGCAAATGTGACAGCATTTGTGGGGCTAAGAGACCTGCAGCGATTGAAGGAAGGAGGGAAATGAAAATACAGATGGGTGGGATTTTTTATATTGTGTGTGTGTGTATATATAAATAATTCCTCTTTTAGTTGATTGACAGCTGCAGATTCTTGGGAGTTTTTGTCTGGCTTTGTGTGTAAACTGTGGAATTTTTCTGCTTCAGCTAAAGGGAGTGAGAAGCCGAGACAGCATCTCTGTAGAGTTATTATGTAAACCACTGCCGAGTGGCTGAGAGCCACTATTAGCCAGAGTACAAGGTTAGGTGGACTGAACAGTTTGAGAAAGGGCAACACTAAACTAATGCAAGTCAGACACAAATGAGACTCCAGAAACCTCTGTAGCTAAAAGAAATCCATAGTTACACCTAGCTAACTGCACAGCATCCCCTCCACTCTGACTGGCTCAGACAATGCCATTGCAGTGGGTCACTGGTAAGTTTGGTCACAGTGTATTCAGTACACTCATTAAATATTATGGGCCAAATTCTGCCCTCTCATACCTATGCAGCCCTATTGCCTGTAGTCCAGTTATACAAGTCTAACGAAGGGCAGGATTTTGTCCTAGATGTGTTTATGTCTTGTTATACATCGCAGAAGCTAGTGTTTCTTCCCTGCAGAGACATCTAGAGTTCAGAAGCACTTGAGGAGCCAGGGGGCTGCGATGAAAGGATCTTACAGGGCCTCCCCTTGCTCCTGACTGGAGAGAATTACATTATATGACCTAAGTGTAGGCATAAGAACTTCAGTTAGAGGTAGGAGGTCAGTCTTAGATAAAAGTTTTCAGGGGAAATGTGCTGCCTTCTTGTTGTGCATGAAACACGCCATAACCGGTAAGAATTCGCTCTTTAGAGAGCTTGATCTGATTTTGATTTGTTGTTTACGCATGTGGTTATTCAGCCAGGTAAAAATAAATGATATAAGCTGTGTCTTCACTAAGAAAAAGGTGTGTCTTTTACAGTAAGATGACTCTTGTGTTAGCTACCTTATTGCAATATTTCAGTCAAGACAAGGCAAGTGATAGCTCGGACTCAAAACAGCTGCTGGAGGTAAACCCTATAGCTGGAGTCCAGGATTTACCTCAACCCCGTTTCAAGTTAACGATCTCACTGTGAAAAGATACACAAATGTTTTACTAGGGAAGGCATACCCATATTGTCACCAAATCCAGTGTCTTGGACTTATTTTATGTCAATGAGCAACACACACAGTCTCATAGGCAGTCTTCCTAGATTGCTCTCGCCTCAGCTTGGCTGTGGCTGTTCAGTTTATTACCTTCAATTAAGTGTTAACAGTGTTTTAGACTTTAAGCACAATCAGTACGGTCTAACATTTGTTTTTTATATAAATTCTATGCAGATCAACCAATTACAGGAGATTGAGAGCTAACAATCCTGAAAAGCTCTGCAACGTTTAGATGTGCTGTTACATCACAGCAGTCAGGATGATCCCAACTGTGTTTATTTTTAGAATGTTAAAAACAAAACAGGAGACAGAACATTCTAGCAAAGGGAGAGAGAGAGAGAGAGGCCTGATTCTTTCTAGAGACTGCAAAATGCCACGGAAGATGTTGCAAACAGAGTGGTCCTTGAACTTAGGTGGCCCTTCTTTCCCACTCCCGTGCAGTCACAAAATTAAGCAAGTCAATGGCTGTAACAACGCCAAACACCATCTGTCTCTTACTGGAGGAGCCGTCACTGTGATCTACAGAAAAACACAAGAAGATTTTTCCTACCTTTGCAGGCTCAAACCAAATACACACTCCATTTTTATACTACTGCTTTCTAAAACTAGAAGCCAACTATGACTCCAAAATACCAGAGGCCCGCAGGTATGGTTAAGAAGCCAACCTACCCAACCGATTGTACATTCAGATGGAGGTGAGCTGCCATTCTTATTGACAGCACTCTAGGAATTACTGAAATGAAACCCTTTGCTAAATTTACTCAGAAGGTTGCAAAGGAAACTAAATAGTCATGGGAAGAGAGGTAAATTTCTGTCATGGATTAGGAACTAGCTGAGAGATAAAAGTTTGGAATAAATTGTGTTTTCAACATGGAAGATGTTAGCAGTGTAAGTGCCTCACATTGCTGTACTAGGAGACTTAGTACTTAGCATTATTTGAATGATCTGGAAATGGGGTGAGCAGTGAAGAGGCAACATTTGACAAATGTTTAGGTTAGTGAAGTCTAGAGGGGCTTTTAAGTCACTTCAGAGGGACCTAACAAAACAAACAAATGGGTAACACACCAACAGGTGAAATTCTGTATAGAAAAATGCAAGGTAATGCACAATGGAAAGAACAATTTGAATGACTGATGCTATGCGGTGTTCTACACAACTTTAAGCACCCACAAAAAAAGCTAGACATTAAACATTTTCTCAATGCAAAGTGGTGCATTGTCACAATGCTCATAGATTCTATAAAGCCAGAAGGGACCATTGTGATCATGTAGTCCAGGGATCGGCAACCTTTCAGAAGTGGTGTGCCAAGTCTTCATTTATTCACTCTGATTTAAGGTTTATCGTGCCAGTAATACATTTGAACGTTTTTAGAAGGTCTCTTTCTATAAGTCTATAATATATAACTAAACTATTGTATGTAAAGTAAATAAGGTTTTTAAAATATTTAAGAAGCTTCATTTAAAATTAAATTAAAATGCAGAGTTCCCCAGACCGGTGGTCAGGACCTGGGCAGTGTGAGTGCCACTGAAAATCAGCTCGCCTTTGGCACGCGTGACATAGGTTGCCTACCCCTGATGTAGTCTAACCTCCTGAATAACACAAGCCACAAGATTTCCTTGAATTAATTCCTGTTTGAACTAGAGCAATGTTCTAGGAAAACATCCGCTCTTGATTTAAGAATTTCTAGTGATGTGAATTCTACCACAACTCTTGGTAAGTTTGTCCAACAGTTAAATTACCCTCCCTGTTATAAATGTGCACTTTTTTTCTAGTCTGAATTTGTCTAGCTTCAACTTCCAACTACTGGAACTTGTTATACCTTTGTCTACTAGTTGGAAGAACCCTCTTATCTAATTTCTGTTCCCCATATGGATACTTATAGATTGTGATCAAGTCACCCCTTAACTTACTCTTTCTTAAGCTAAGAAGACTGAGCTTCTTGAATCTCCCTATAAAGAATGTTTCTAATCATTTCATCATTCTCGTGGTCCAGTGTTAGTAATGGTCTTATACAGGAATACCTACATGGGTAAGGTGGTTGAGGCCTTTGGTTTACCCAACTCTTACCACACAATATCTAATGCCTCATACATAACAGCTTACGGTGTCATTTGGTACTATATATACATACACACACACACATATATATATATATATATATATATATATATATATACACACACACACACACACAACCTTTTACAAGGAGTGTTATGTTATACTCACACTGAATCTGTTCATGTACAACTAGAGCAAAGTGGTCTATTTCCAGGATATGAGAAAGTTTCCCCAAGCTGTCTTTCAGATGAATCTAAAAAGAGAAAGTTACCAAAAACTTAAAAGCAAAGTGTCCTGTAATAACATAAAAGTTCAACAGCCCCCGCCCCTACCATCCTAGAGACCATTAAAATTATAATAAATTAGCACTTGTGTAGCATTGTTCATGTTCAAAGTGCTGTACAGTACAACTATTACTTAATGAATCCACGTCCCACTGAGTTCTTGGGGTTTGTTAAGTGCTGTGGTTTTTGGGGAAAAAAGCTGGACAAAAAGAAAAGAAGAAAAGAAAAAAATTAAGGGGAAGTAGCACCTGAAATTTTCATTTTGACACACGTACACAAAAAATAAAGACAGGAGAGATTTAAAAAAACAAAACTAAGATAAAAATCAGTGTTCCATGTGCCTAATGAAAGAATGTTGCTATGTAAACATAAGAATATACTCACCTGTACAACTCCGGAGGGAATGGACGTGAGGGGGTGGGAAATCAGACTGCAAGTTGATTTGGAAAAAGGATGTTTTGGGGAGGGTAGCAGTGAGAAAAGCCATAAAAAAAAAAAAAAAAAAAAAGAAAAAAAAAAACCAAACCCGAGCTAACATATTACTCAGAAGCAACAAACAAAGAATTCAGAATCAAGAATTTAATGAACCTGCTTAAACTATTGTAAGGTTTTTCTTTAGCAACACAGAATATTAAAGCACTGAAGACCAGATTTTTGAAAGGTATTTAGCCACCTAATTCCCATGGGAGTTAAGTGCCCAATACATTTAAAAATTTGGCCCTACAGGCTGATCTCATTTGCTGGGTATTTAAAAGAAAGCACAAAATTGCATTCCATGAACAATCAATCACGTTTTGGTATCATCTATGTGCTCCCATCAATTTGAAGACAAATCTGGTATATTAGCTGAGTGATTTTCCATCCGAAGGTACTATCAGCTGTACCTTTTTAAGGACACTTCTGTGAAATTACACCACAGATGAACTTGCCTTGTATAGAGTACAGCCTTTATCCTGCAAGGAGCTCAGTGTTGGTCTGGGATATAAATCCTCTCCTGTAAGTAATATGGCCAGAACTGGAAAATGGAGCTTGGGCTCCAATACTGTGAACTAGAGGAGACTTGCACCATGTTTTGCTTTTTTTAAAAGGTGTGGGGGGGGAGGGAGGGTGTGGAGAGAAACAGGACAGACTGACTCCACAAAGTCTTTATTTACTGTACTTTTCGTGTGTGCATGTAAATTGACAACAGCCCAGATCCTCAAAGATATTTAGGCTCCTAAATTTGCACTGAAAATCAATAGGAGTTAAGTGCCCAAATACCTTTGAGGATCCAGACTATCATTTACATAAAAAAAAAAAAATGTGGAGACCAAAAAACTCCACCCAAGCTATTATGGGAGAGGACAACTGAATTAAGACCTGGAAAAGGCTGGTCAGATCTTTGAGTTCCTTCTGCATGTACAGGACAGAGTCTGCCAACAAAGGGTGTATCAGATACTAAGTGGGTTCTACCCCAAGGGAAGATAACCACACCTGTTATCACTGTACTGAGATTGGCCCAAGGGATTAAAGGCAATATATTGCACTTCATCTATGCAACCAGTGTGGGACTTTTGGATGTGGATCAAGAGCAGGATATGACTCTGAGGGATTATCTACATGGAAAGTTACTGTGCCGCAAGCCAGGGCTTGACTCAGTAAGGCTCGAGGCAGACTGTGTGTCTTCCACCTTCACGCAGGTTCGAGTTTTCCTTTCTTTATGATATATTTTATCTGCGGCACAGTGACTTTAAACATTGCAGTTTAACACACAGACTTTCCCCAAGTCTAACTGCAATCATTTAAAGCTAAATCTATATAAATCACCTACTTTTTCTTAGTCCCTGGCTTTGCACACAGATTGGTAAACACTGATGTGTGTCACAAATACATATATATGCAATGACTGTTAAAGCAACGGCAAGCTAGGACGAGCCACCACTAGAGTGTACAATTTGCAACTACAATGCAGGCTTCAATTTAAAAGTATTTGTTATTCATAATGGAAATCCTGGGAAACTTTCAGAATTTGGTTTCGTTTATTCCCCACCATTATCTTTTAAAATACACCTTCAAGACTCCCTAAAACTGGAAGGGTTAGATGTGATGGCATGCGTTTTGCCCAATTCTGTACGGAGGCAAAACTCCTTCTGATGTCAATGAAACTACCATGTATAGGATCAGGCTCAAAGTTTTCTTACCAACTGGTAGAAACTCTATCATCTGGCTAACAGAGGCGAGATGCAGCTGATGTGTTCACTGGGAGATGGAATGTTGAAACATGTTTCATATCATCTGATTTGCTAACATACGGGTGGGGGGGCATTGTTTTCTAAAACATGAGCTGCAGAGCTGGTTGAAAAATTTCTGATGGGCCATTTTTTCATCAGAAAATGCCAATTCAACAAGGTGGGTGAGGTAATATCTTTTATTGGACCAAATTCTGTTGGTGAGAGAGACAAGCTTTCAAGCTTACACAGAGCTCTTCTTCAGGTCTGGGAAAGATGCACAGAATGTCACAGCTAAATGGAAGGTGGGACAGAGAGAATGTATCAATTTTGACAAAGTTTCATTTGGAAAAAAACTAAGCGAAACATTTTGATTTCTTTATTTCTCACTGGACTTTGTTGTGACATATTGCAAAATGTCAGTGATAAGATAAAAAAATAAATTAAAAATATAAAAATCTTAAAATCAAAATCCAAACAAAATTTTCTGATTGACCTCAAAGTAAATAAGAACCTAAGAACATAAGAACAGCTGTACCGGGTCAGACCAAAGGTCCATCTAGCCCAGTATCCTGTCTACCGACAGTGGCCAATGCCAGGTGCCCCAGAGGGAGTGGACCAACAGGCAATGATCAAGTGATCTCTCTCCTGCCATCCATTTCCATCCTCTGACAAACAGAGGTTAGGGACACCATTCCTTACCCATCCTGGCTAACAGCCATTAATGGACTTAACCACCACGAATTTATCCAGTTCTCTTTTAAATGCTGTTATAGTCCTAGCCTTCACCACCTCCTCAGGTAAGGAGTTCCACAAGTTGACTGTGCGCTGCGTGCAGAAGAACTTCCTTGTATTTGTTTTAAACCTGCTGCTTATTAATTTCATTTGGTGACCCCTAGTTCTTGTATTATGGGAATAAGTAAATAACTTTTCCTTATCCGCTTTCTCCACATCACTCATGATTTTATATACCTCTATCATATCCCCCCTTAGTCTCCTCTTTTCCAAGCTGAAGAGTCCTAGCCTCTTTATTCTCTCCTCATATGGGACCCGTTCCAAACCTCTAATCATTTTAGTTGCCCTTTTCTGAACCTTTTCTAGTGCCAGTATATCTTTTTTAGATGAGGCGACCACATCTGTACGCAGTATTCGAGATGTGGGCGTACCGTCGATTTATATAAGGGCAATAATATATTCTCAGTCTTATTCTCTATCCCCTTTTTAATGATCCTAACATCCTCTTTTCTTTTTTTGACCGCCTCTGCACACTGCACGGACATCTTCAGAGAACTATCCACGATGACTCCAAGATCCTTTTCCTGACTTCTTGTAGCTAAATTAGCCCTCATCATATTGTATGTATAGTTGGAGTTATTTTTTCCAATGTGCATTACTTTACTTTTATCCACATTAAATTTCATTTGCCATTTTGTTGCCCAATCACTTAGTGTTGTGAGATCTTTTTGAAGTTCATCACAGTCTGCTTTGGTCTTAACTATCTTGAGCAGTTTAGTATCATCTGCAAACTTTGCCACCTCATTGTTTACCTCTTTCTCCAGATCTTTTCAAATATTTGTTCTGTGGGAATTTTTAAGACTCTGGTGTTTCACTTTGAATTGGAATGAAAACAAATTTGGAAATTGTGGAATTCCCTGCCAAATGGAAATTCCAGTTCCCAACCAGCTCTAATGAGGTGTCCATACAAACAGAAAATGCATCTCCCACTAAAAATTCTATTTCTCCCCTTCTCAATTGACACAGCAACAACTATCTTAATGTGGGAAATTTCTCAGGGATTAATGACCTGTTGGTACTAGTGACACAAGGCAATGCATAAGGATGCCAACTCATGCCTCAGACCATTCATTATTCCCCAGGATACAACTCCTGAGCCATGATAATTACAGATACATTATTTCCAATCAGTTTGGAAAGTTTTATTTACGGAAAAGATTAGCTTACAGCAAAATAAGAGCTTGTTCCAGTAAAGATTCTCAGGTTAAAACCAATTGTGTATGTTGAATATGAACCACACAAATCAGGTAAGAGGTGTAGCTGCCAGATTTGTGCAAGCAAAAATGAGCCTGAGAACATACAAACCCTTGGGCACCCAGAATTACTGATGCAAAAAGCTTGGGTGCAAGAATAGAGGTTGGTTTTCAAAATAAATGAAAGGTAATTTTTGAGGTTTAGCATTTCTTTTCTATTTCCTGTTCATATTCATTTTAATACTCTGGGGTACTAGCAACTTGAAGTTCTCCAAACACTTTACAGACATTCAGGAATTTAAGATGGGCACCATTCCTGTGAGGAAGGAATATTATTCACCTATTTTACAGATGGGGAAACTAATGCTCAGGAGAGGCTAAGCAACTTGCTCAAGGGTCATGCAGGAAGCTGGTTATTGCTCTGGTCTCTTCTCTCCATCACACTCCCTCCACTGGCACCTTCACTCACGCTGCTCTCTGTGGTATATCCACCCCCTATAACATTTTTACAGCTTCTGTTAACATCTGCTTCTGATATTTCCCCTCGGCCTACGTCTACTCCAAAGAGTTTTAAAAAACTGCAGAAAAACTAGCAACTCACAGCCAATCACAGTGACTGCTTTGACTGTCAATTCTCACTTTCCCCACTGTGTCTGTTTTGGCCAGTTTAGTTTGGTAACTCTTCAAGGCAGCTGTTTTTTCCTATACACCTGCATAATGCCCAGCATACTTTGGGATCTGCTGTTAATCCCAACACCACCACTCAGATTCCATGACTCTCAGTCTCGTGCCTTTCTCACAAGGATGGCCCATCCTCTCTATTCGGTAATCTGCAGTACCTGTTTTTGAATAGGTTATTTTGTGACTGTGTTGTTTCATGGCTTCAGGAGAGTAAATGCATATCTGGTCATTTTAAATCAAAAGAGTAATAATTCTTCTTCAAATGTAAGGTGACCAGTTGGTAAGAAAATTATTGTAACTGCCATACTTGAGAGGGGTTTCTTTATTTCACTAGGATTGCTTTACCTTCCAGTCATACCAAACATATCCATTTTATTTTAAGCGTGCCTTAACAAAGATCTATTCCTTCAAACAATACTTGACATCATCTTTGGGACAATGAGGACTCTTAAATTTTTCCCAATTTCACTGGCACAGATTCCAAATTAGTTTGAAAATTAAAAAAAAGCAAACATCTAGGATTCTTGTGTTTTTCTTTTATATACACCTCTACCCTGACATAACGCGACCCGATATAACATGAATTCGGATATAACACGGTAAAGCAGTGCTCTGGGGGCAGGATGGGGGGCGGGACTGTGCACTCCGGCGGATCTAAGCAAGTTTGATATAATGCAGTTTCACCTATAAACACGGTAAGATTTTTTGGCTCCCGAGGACAGCGTTATATCGAGGTAGAGGTATACTTAGATTGCCAGCTCCTTGGGGCAGGGACTATTTTTGTTCTATGGCTGTAGAGCACCTAGCACAATGGGGTTCTGGTTCACAACTAGGGCTCCTAGATACTACAGTAAGACAATTAATAATAATAGCAATTCAGATTTTTTTTTAAACAGAGAACTGTATTTTTGCCAGCACATTAGCAGAGGCAGATACCAGGGGATGGAGCTAGGGAAAAGAGGGATGCTCAATCAGCGTATTTCAGGAGAAAATGGGAGGAGAGGCGCAAAGAACTGACTATTACAGATACAACAATGAATACACGATACAGGCACGAGCAACAGAGGGACCAGCAAAGCAAGGGACGACAGGGACTAAACAGTTTTGTTACACACCAGAGTTTCACCTGATGTTTGATTTGATGTCTAGGGAGAAAAAAATATTTTTCTTTAATTTTGTCTATAAAGCACTAGCAGCTCCTCTTTTTCCCAAGCTATAAAACAAGCAGCCAGTAGATTATACATAAGAATATAATAATTAGATATAGTTGAATGCAGTTCCCTCCCTAGAATTTTAAATATTAATAATTAAGCTCCATTATGAACTTAATTATTTACTACTAAACGTAATATTGAATCTAAAGCCTGAAGAAAGCTATGTCCCAATCCTTCCATACGAAGGAGGGCCTTTCACTAAAACATAATATCCTACTATTTATTTTGAGTGTCATAAGCTTCCCAATTAATGAGAACATCACCTAGCTCTTGTAGTGCTCATCATCAGTAGATCTCCAAATGCTTTACACAGGAGCTCAGTACCATTATGCCCATTTACTGTATGATAAATATGGCACAGCTGACTGCCAGGTAGACTTGCTTGGCATAATGCTTCATGCACTTTGATGGCAGTCAGAACTAATCAGTCACCAGCTTGTGACAATTCCAGTCTTTGTTGCAAAGTGAGCACTTGCTGGTTTCAACTGCCATTGGAATTTACACAAAAGTTCAATTATTTCTTCCCATGGAGGCTCACACTACTCAGTTTTACATTCAGGTTGAGCGGTGGGGGGGGGGGGGGGAGGGAGGGGAAGGACATAAAAAGAAACCCCAATGACAAGAAAAAAAAAGTCCCTATCAAACCCACAAGAGTTCAATGGTCTGATGCAGCACCATAAACCAACCTCAAGTCTGGGAGCCTTTCAATAACCCCAGGCTGAGTTTAGAGTCTAAAATGAGATCCAAGCCCAGGTCTGCATGCATAGTGGCACGTTCTCAAAGAGAAGATTCTGTATGGCCTCACTTCAAACCTTACTCTAGTCTATGCCACTGTAATGCTCGGATACCTACAATAATACTTGAAAAGTAAAGAAATAGACATAGAGCAGGTTTACCTGTCTGAATTGCTTGTAGATTACTTTGCTGACATGATCTGATGGCTGGACTTTCCCAGCAAGTAATGATGAAAGCATGTTCCCAAGGGTAACCATGCCCAAAATCACACTGAAAAGAGGAGGCATGGTCAAACAATGTCAGACATTCAGAGTTTTCTAGAGACAAGTGAACTGCACTCTCAGCAGGCTTTCCTTAGAGGGATGCCCAAAAGTCAGTTTAACGGCGTAGATCATCGTTTTCAGAGGTGTTCAGATTCTGAGGGTATGTCTACACAGCAAAGAAAAACCAACAGCTCTGAGGCTCAGAGCCCGGATCAATTGACTCAGGCTTGTGGGGCTAGGAATAGCAGTGCAGATATTCCTGCTGGGGCTACAGCCTGGGTTCTGAAACCCCTACCCCCCCCAGCCCCGCCCCGCCCCTGCCAGTGAGTGGCAGCCTGCTTCGAGCCCAGGGCCACAGACCTAGGCTTGTGCTTCTGCAGTAAAAAATAGCTGTGTAGACGCTGCAGCTCGGGCTCTGAAGTTTAGGGAAGAGGGTGGGCTTCAGAGCCTAAGCTCCAGCATCTACATAGCTATTTTTAGGGCGGTAGCACAAGACCAAGTCTGTCGACCTGGGCTGGGAGGCTCTCTGCTGTGTAGATACCCCCCAAGTGAACTCTGCTTGGGTGATCAGACATGCGAGTTTTCTGGGAAAGTCTTGGGTTTGGATGGGAATGTCCTGGCTGGATTACATTTAAAATGGGAGTTTCCCCTAGTTTTGCTAAAAATTAGCCATTTTAGTGACCTCCCTCCTACATGGCTGTGCTCAACTCCAGAGCCAAAACAAAAGTGGGGCTAATAGTTACGGGTCCTTCCCACTGAACTGTGGAGTGTGCTGGCACATGCTAAATTCAGAGGGATTCCAAATGACAAGGCTGATGGACACTGTGGCAAGGACTCAGCACTCCTACCTAGTAATAGAAGATTTTGGTGAACTAGTGGTTTCCGCTACTGTCTATCCAATCACTCAGCTGTCTGACCATGATTGCGTATAGTTTAAATTAACTTGCAGATCTAAATAGTCTCTGCTGGCCTCCATAAGAAACCTGAGAGACAAGGCTAAGGTCACCACTAGTCCACTAAAGATCAGCATTCAGCTTTCTACCATTCAGCATGCTCACCATGGAGGCTGAGGGAAAGAAGATGTTCGACATCAGCCACAAAGTTTGAGATTTAAAACATTTCTTTAGGCCCAGGTTAGCGACCACTTTCCAGTTTTCACTGCAGTGAAATGCCATGAAGAATCTGTGGAGAACACCCAACCATGCAGAGGTGGTGGTTCACCCTCAGGTTTATTAAATGAGAGGTTTCACTTTGATCTATTCCTTACCAGGAGTCCACAACAACCCCCCCAGACAAAAATGTAGGGATTTCTTCATTATAGACAGAGACATTTCAAATATCAGGTCATGATAGCTAGAGACCTATTAGACCAAGAGCAGGGTAGTCCTGACAGGACAGCATTTTAAATCTGAAAGCTGTGTGGTATGTAATAGGACATTTCCGAACTCTTGCTGACCCTGCAGGAGATACTGGAGAATTAAGTGACAGAAGGCACTCTTCTCATTTACTGTGTGTAAACAGTAAACAAGAAATAGAAACTTGACTTACAGGTTTGTTTAGGAGGGGGAGGGAAGGGAGGAAGATATTGATATCTGAACATACCCACAATCATCAACAACTGGTGCCTGGTCAAATCCCTTCTCTCGGAGGATTTCAATGGTCTTTTCACAGGTGACACCTGGAAGCACTGTCAGGGGAGCAGAGAGACTTAATTCCTGAACTTTGAGGTTCCACCACCTGTTGACAAAACACATAGGTTTTACAGCAACTCATCTGATCATTCTGAAATTGCCATGCCCTAAGATACCTTATAGGATTTCCCCTCCCTACCAGCAGAAAGGCTCACTTGGGTCTTCAGGACTCAGTAAGGGAAATAATTACAACCGTGTCCCTTTTCCATCTTATTTGATTCCTATCCTTGCATGGCAGATGGCCAGCAGAAATTACGGATACCTCCAGTTGGTCATTTACATCTTGATTTACAAAAAAGGGAAAAGAACATTTTAATGTACTTGAAGCCATTTATTTAGTGAGACACTTAGATAGTTTGTGGAGCCATGTGCTCCTATCAGCATTACCCTCAGCCTCCATTTCATCCAACTGTCTGGTACAACCACGGTTTGCATCTTGGCTCAAAACTAAACATCTGTTATTTGTCATACATCATGTCAAGAGGCCCCAGCCAAGGTCAGAGCCCTACGGCACTGTACTTGCACATAATAAGAGACAGTCAGTCCCTGCCCCAAACTGCTAAAGATCTAAATAACTGTAAAAACTAAGCTCTTTGGAGCAGGGAGTGTCTCTTATTCTGTTAGTACAGCATGTAGTACAGCAGAGTCCAAATCCTACCTGGGGCTTCTGGGCATTACCACAATACCAATAAAAACATTAGAAGGTATTTTTCCAATTTGCTCACTCTGGGTCCAGTCAGCGTTCTCTGTACAGACTGTTAGCAAACTTTTCCCCTCCTGTTTGTGTGGGGGTCTTCCAGCATCAACAGGAGAGACAGGTAGGGATTTGTTTAAAGATGGAAAGAGGGACTGTAAAACCATAAAGACTAGCAGGGGCCTGAGGGCAGTTAAGTACCCCCCAAACTTCTTTTAACTGTTTTGATACTGACTAGATGTCAAGTTGACAATGTCCATTTCACTGTACTTGACAAAAGGATTATTATTTATGTTACTACAGTGCGTAGGAGTGCTAGTCATGGTCCAGGCCCCATTGTGCTAGGCGCTGCACAAACAACGAAAAAGACCGTTTCCTGTGCCCAAAAAGCTTATATGCATCTCAACCTGCCTAATTAATAGTAGATGATGCCATAAACATCAATGAGGCATTAAAACATGAATAACTGGGCTGGGGGAAGAGTTTAAAAAGTTTTCATTCGTTTAAGAATTGCAGTTGTCACCGAGGCAAAAGTATCAAATCTTTCTCAAAGTGAACAACTCAAAAGATTTCTACTGATTTAAGTAGGCTTCACCGTATCCCCAAATGTACAGAGAATCAATTCAAACAGACAAGGAAACATTGCAAGCTACAGAGAAATTTCAAGTGGCCCACCCCATTGCAACTTTCAAATGAATATGACTGCCTTACCAAGGTTTCTTAACGAGGTCATCATCTTCTTTCATGAACCCTTTCTGGGTCATCCATTTGTCATTCAAAAACTTGGACCTGGAAACCATCAAGAAAGCAAAGAGGTCATGAGCTCCCCCGCAGGTTACACTTGTGTTGGTAGTACATACAATGGCATATAGTTACATCCCCTATTGTATCCCCAGCACAGATAGCGGTATAATTACAAACACATAATAGCACTCAGCCAGTCTTTATGGCGAAGGGATATGTGGGTAGAATATTTATAAAAAGAAGAAAGGAAATGGCACAACCATATAATGAGACCGCTTGTAATGGAGGAGAAGTGCTGGAAGGTATTAAATTAAATACATTTACAGTTTTGTGCTCCCATGCTGCACAATGGGGAACTGTACAGTGTCGCAGAGTAAAGCTGTATTTTAAGTGTGGGGTCAGGTGAATTTAGCCACAGGAGTTAGAGCAAGTGTAACACTGTATTGCCCCCCACCCCCCGGCATAATCTGTTACTACAATAGTATTCTCTTCAATTCATAGCACAAGGCAGAGAGTAGAGGACAACCATTCCTTGAAAAGTCCCAGAAGAGATCCCAATTAAAATGGTTAAAGAAATTCAGGACTCGAATTTTTCCAAAGTGACCAGTGACTTCTGGATGCCCAAACCTGAGATACCTTAAAGGGGCCTTATTTTCGCTGAGTTCCCACCTTCTGTAAACCAGGCTCCTGCCGGAGTCCTCAAGTTGGGAACCAAAAACCACTAGACACTGTGGAAAAGCTTGTCTAAACTCGGTATGAATGCCTCACCCTCCGTGAAGGCAGCAGGCACGAAGCAGAAAGAGAACGGGGCAATTTCTTACATGTAGTTCCTGACAGAGTCGGGCAAGATGACAACACAGCGCTGACCTTCTGTCAAATCCTTGGCAGCCTTCACAGCAATGGACATTGCACTGCCAGAGCTGCCACCTGTCAACACCCAGATCACACCGTCAAGACCACTGCACGTGGAAGCCACTTGTGAAACAGGAGGATAAGATCAGAGAAAGGTGGGTCGAGTTCAGGGGTGGAGAAAAGAACTCTGGAGCTCTAATCCCAACACTGACAAGGTTTCCCTTGGACAAGTTAAGTGATTTGCACAATGCCACAATCTAATTCACAGGAAACTTTGGAGGATTAGTACCAGCTCTTACCACACAATAATCCTTCCTCTCTGATTAACATGCGTGCCAACGAAAAAGACTCCTCATCATTGCTCTTGTACCACTTGTCCACCACCTAAAAGAGTGCAGGGGAAAGGAGACAAAAGACATAGCTGATCATATCCCCCTTTCAGGAGATGCTGTTCAGCTGTTTCAAATTATAGACTTACAATTTTTGCGTTCACATCCCGCAACTGCTTTTTTTTGCCTAACACACACTACTGTGGTATTAGTGATGTTCCCTATACTAGTAGAAAGTACTTTGTCTTTTAAATAAGGTGACTGTGGGAAAAGCTACAAGGAGAACTGGTCATTCTCCTCCCTTCCCGGCTGACTCGCCAGGAAAGTGAGTCCTACCTTGCACCTGATGTCATTGGACTAGAGATCAAGTTGTGGGCTGGGTTTTTTTTTGGTTTTATTTAAAGGGATTGTTCAGGGAAAAAGTTATCTGCACAGCATGTTTTCACACAGTATTATGAAAGAGCAAGAAAAATGTGTCCAGCTCAGATGTTCACCTGGGGCTGCTTTACCTGCTGGGATACAGTGGGAAAAGGATTTCATTGTGCTTCTAACCCCTCTAATCTCAAAGAAACACATTCTGTGTCCCTCACAGTAGCTGCCATGCTATTTCCAACTTCTCCCCCCCCCCGCAGAGCGGAAGGCAAGGAGTGGTTAATTGAGGAGCTTGACTTACCGATCTGTCCAGCACTGTAGGGACAAAATCATATCCAATCCCCTCCACCTCGTATGTTGTCTTGTCAGTCTTATTCAGTTCTTCAGGCTCAGCAAGAATGGAGCCCTGGGGATCGACGCCAATAATCTGGAGAAGGGGATTTCAGATTTGGCTACCGTTGCACTTGTTTTTTCAACACATAGCCATTAAATCCAAGTGTTATGTTAGGACTGTTACCTCGCAAAACTGTCATGCCGGCCATGCACATACAGGCCGTAGTCATTGAAATAAGTCTTTTTTTTCCAATCTGTCCTTTGGCAAGTTCCCTTCTGCAAACTGCCTTGTTGCTCCTACCCCTCAGCAACTCATCCTACTTGGTCAGGGTGTGAGACATTGTAGGGGAAAGGCACAGCTCATTCTACGAATATTTTGTTTAGCTAAATGGAAGGTGTTTGCCCTGATCCCACCCAGAAGTCAGATCTCTACCATTTTGTACCAGGAGCAAACAGAAAGTCTTAACTGTAGTGCCTTGTTACACTGAGAAAAGCTAGTATCCTATTTCCATCGGAAAATGGAAAGCGGCCACCGAGAGTCATAAGGTAACAGAGACAGGAACAATATGTGCCTATTGAGGGACACACAGATTTGCATGTCTTGGGACAAGTTTCATTTGGCCAGAAATTCAGTAATTCCAGAGAATTACCCCTTGTGAAGTCAGTGAAGGGAAAGTGCAAACATCTTTTGGATACAAACAGGTGCCCAGAATATACACAGTAGGGAGAACAACATTTTTCAATATGGGCCATATGGAATTTGTGGTTTAATTTTCAGGATCAAACTCTGACTTGGGTCACATGTGAAAAGAGAATGAGGTGGCTTCCTATGCTTTTTGTGAACAGCTCAAAACTACCACCCAGCTCAGAACAAGCAGATGTGTCCCAGGTAAGGATTAAAGTGCCCCAACAAAGATGAGAAAAATGGGACTTATTCCCACAAGGAACTTTGCAAGTCACTTAAGCTAGAAATAGTTACTAAGATGCTTTAGTTTGCCACTTACTTTGCAATCTGGGCATTTCTCTTTCAGCTTTCTTGCAATGCCAGTAATGGTGCCTCCTGTACCAGCTCCAGCCACCAGCATGTCTATTTTTCCTATTTTAAGTGCAAGGAATCAAATACCACCTTGAAAACATCCATTGGGATTATAGATAAAAATCTTATTGCAGACTAGGAATGCACAAGATGCATTTCTCTCTCCAATGAAAGCGCAGTTAATGTCAGAAAGGTGACAATGTAAAGTAGCCTTTTACCTCACAGCAAGAGTATTCAGAGACCTAACTTCAGCCCTTGTTCCCCCTTCTCCCCCTCGTTTAGTCCAACAGGGCCCAGCTTTGTGATAGCCTTTTGGGCACTCTGCAACCCCATGTTTTCAAGGCTTTGGAGAAGGGCTGAGGGGTGTACGTGTCGTATTTGCCATCTGTGGATTTGTTTTATGATGTTTGGTGGTAGATGTTGATCTGTCCTTATTCTAGCTCTTTTTGTGCATTAATAGAATAATCAGGACTTGGCCAACAATTATTTTATCTGATTGTCTTTAAATGATTTATTACCAGAAATAAAAGAGCACTTCACTAACTCCTGGGCACTTATATAAAAAGTGTTGCTTACAAATCAAAAACATCCCAAGAAATAGGGCTTGATTCTGATCTCACACAAGTGTAATTTCATTGACTGAAGCAATGACATCATTGCTTACTTACACCTCTGACAGCGAGATCAGAATAAGGCCCATTGACTTTACAAGATGGATTGAGAGTCAAGATGAGGTCTGAGATCAAAATGAGGCTTCAGTGATAGTAAAACCACCTTTGCGCTTGTAAACTGAGGAAGTCTGACATGGAAAGCATGCATAGACGAACAAAAACTCATTATATAACTGCACTTTACATGCAGGTCATCGTCACTGTCTAAATCCAATATAGGGCTTTGTTACTTTAAATACAGAAATCCCACTGAGAAGCTAAATATGAGGTTTTATGGCACAGACCAAGAAACCTGATGTGCAAGCTCCCTCTGCTGGCTCCAAACACAACTTACTGGTAAGTATGAATACAATTATGCCATGGTAAAATCATGCACAATTCCTGGCACTGACAGGAAAATAAATAATGTCATGCTCAGGTCATGGTAACCTTGTGGACCGCGTTGCTGCGCATTAACAGTCTGTTAGCTCATTTTGATTTAGTCCTCTTTGAAATGGGACTAGATCCAAGTGAACTACCATACTGTTAATGCACAGCAACTGGGTCCACATAAATGGCAAAATTCCTGGTTCGTGACAGTGGTGATCATTGACACAATCATATCCTTACGGAAAAGCTTGGTTCCTAGACTATGTGTACTCCTGAGGATACCATCAATTGAGGAATGTCTTGTGATAGGGTAAGTGGACCTTACACAGAGTTTTAGTATTAAATAATAATAAAAAAAAGGATCAATAAAAACTCACATGCTCAGTTTAGATTAAGAACTAAGAGTCGAACCTTTTTAAAAACCACTTCCCATTCATGAATACTCAAACTCCCTAGCTCTTCAACTCCTCTGAGCTATGCAGACTTCTTTATCTAGGGGTCATCACTTTGCCTGGCCAGTCACAGTCATCGAAAGGTAAAAGCAAAAGGTTTTTTTATAAAAATATTTTTTAAAAATCCCACACTTCTAACTAGATGGGTCTCATTTGAATTACGTAAACTTTACATAAACTATCTCAGAGTCTCTGCAATTCTATACCCTTGATCTGCTTTCAGCAGGGGGATGTGATTAAAACAAGAGCACTCCAGAGGTTAATTCAAAAAGAGTGCTAGCAGAAGAATTAGCATACCTTCACACTGCTGCAGGATCTCCTCTGCTGTAGTGTCATAGTGTGCCAAGGGGTTACTGGCGTTGCGGTACTAGATTGAAATACAATGGAAAACATATTGAACCATGGAAACAGCTCATCAAAATCAAATCCTGAGGAGCAGGTCAAAAAAAAAAAAAAAAAGACCAGTTTTGTTCAAGCCCCACAACAACACTATAGGCTCCCACCAGTTTCTAAATTGTTCAGCCATTTACCAATACTTTCTACCTTGGCCTGGAAGAGATTCCTGCAACTGCTCCAATTAAAGCAAGTGGTATTTTTGTGCTAAGGTCCCCAACATCCCTGAAAGCCAAGGGCAATCTGCCTGTGGGATTATCTTCTGTAGAAGTTTGAACTTTCTACAACTCCGATATGCAGAATTGCCAACCTAGCAGAGAACATTATCTTGGTCTTTCTGTAACCTATGCTAACATAGGGTGGTTCTTTCAGGGTGGATAAGAATAGATAATTTTAATATACATGCATATTTTTATTTAAAATCAGATTTAAATTAAATCTTTTTTTTTTAAATAAACATTTGAAATGATGGCAACTTATGTAAGGCCTAAACTTACTATAATTATCAATATCACTTGAAATACATTAGAAATGTAATGTTAAGCAGTATATGGTTGCTGCCAAAGTTTTAAAGAAAGTCAAACCACTGAACTAGTGGAAGTCACTTGGCAAGCACCAGAAACCAGAGTTTGAAGTGCTAAATCAGCTTTTGATAGCAGTAGCCTCTTCTGCAGGTACAAGAGTATTTTCTTCATTTCAGTTTATTCAACTAGTTCAGTTCATGACTAATTCATTTAAAGTTGAGAAACTGACTTGGAGCTGAAAAAGCAGAAATGTTTGTTTTCCTCTTCTGATCAATGAATAAAAACTAGGTGCGAGAAAACGAGATTTACTACTTCTAAAATCTTGAGGGATATGGTGACCAGAAACAATCAGTTCAATTCACTAACTACAGATACTTCCCTTGTTTAATAAATCAGTTAGTTGTAAATGCAAACCATAGTTTACAATTTTTTTCTTATGTATCCAGCACATTTAAAGTAGTTTTATTTAACTAACAAAACAAATGCTATTTTGCACATTTTTAATTCAATTCCAATTTCCATCCAAATAGAGCTCAACACAAATCACAGGTAAAAGTTAATCTAGTAAATAAGAAATGCATCATTCCATAACATAACAAAAATGTAAAAATTAAGCATCTGCAAGTACGTTAAGTTATGCACAATTACTAAGCAATTATAGTATATTGTCCTAGTTAGTAAAAAGACCACCCAAGTTTAGTGCAAAAGCTATATTTAATTGTAAAACAACATATTTTAATGGCCACCAACCAGTGAGAATCAATTTTTCTTTAGGAAAATAACCAAAAAGTACAACTACAAAACAAGATTCAAATTAAGGATTTAAATCAGTATTTCTGGTTTGCTGATTTAAATCATGATTAAAATTGTTGATTTAAATTGCTTCAATTTGAAAAGCCAGTTCACCCTGGGCTTTTTGTGCCACTCTAGTGGCACAGCCACATTTAGACATTTGTGACCTGCTACTTTTGTTGAGCTACGGAACCTGGTAAGGCAACAGCAATTCACACTTTTAGATCCAGAGATCCCAGGTTCAATCTACACATACTCTCAATCCAGGGCTGCTGTTACTCTTATCTGTGGAGTGCAGGAAAAGGACATTACCAATATTTCTCTCTATCCCACATATGCACCTCAGTTGTTCAGGACCTTACCTGGTCTAGGATATGGGAATTGGGGATTTCATTTTTCAGTCGCCATGCTACTCCCACATGAGATTCAGGCGAGTCAAATCTGGCAGTAGTTGGGGTCCTCACAATCTCAGCGCCAAGAGCTCTCAGAACATCCACCTGAATCAAATAGAGTCAGTCAAAAATCTCCATAGGCACAGAGACCCTACTGGTATGTCAGAGGATGAAAAAAAGCCGAGTATAAACTTTATATAAACAAGAGTGTGCATCTCTTCCATACCCACTGCTTAAAGTCGGTATCAATTCAATCCCCAGAAGCAAAGTGTTTCAGAACAGATGCCCCACACAGGTTAAACGCTGTCCTCTCTGTCTCGGTTTTTTAAATGTCTAGTGGCCTGAAACGTATGATCATTGTTGTTTGCCTACAAGGACACACATTTGTCACTGGTTTGTAACCTGCATTTTCAGCTCAACCTAGCTGAAGATCCCCCCCACCCCCCCACATCTAATCAGTTCTGCCAGTGTAATTACAGAGCTAAAATAATGCTTATCAACACGGCCAAGCAACACTGTCCCATTCCCACAACACTCATGTTTTGAAAGCTACATGATGGATTTGACCTGAAAATGTAACATTCAATGGCAAATAAGAAAGGAGCATTTGGCTACAGTCCACTTGTCTGGAGTATGAATCTAGGACTCTCACATTTCTACATACCTTTTTTGAGTGTGTAGTGAGGTGTTACTCAGTGCAAAGTATTAAAAACATGTACACACCAGCTACCTTACAGACTAGTAAAGACACACCCAAGACTCCCAGTGCCATAGCCTAGAACCACCATTTTATTTCCAATGATTTGTACAGTGCCTTGCGCACTAGGACCCACTCTTGGTTGGCTCACAGACAGCACCATAATAAATATGTTAAAAATAAGTATTAAGTGCAGTGATTTCAACATATTATGCAGTAGATCTCCACTTAGATAGCAAAGTGGTAGAACCCTTACCATAGACATCCCCTTATGCTTGCAGTCATACCACGAGAAGTGTGATCGTTTGAAAAAGTCATTAGCTAAGGAGGTTTGGGTGTAGTCACTGTTTAAGCAACAGGCCTCCAGGGCAGATCCAGGTGCTGCAGGATGTGGTGTGGGCAATTCAGCATGTAGCACTCTTCCTTTCACCTCAGAACTTTGCCCATGTGCCAGCAGAGTACCAGAGGGCACCTCTCCTGCTGGAGTCACTGTCTTTTCAGAGGACATTGAAAACAGAGGTCCTAATCATTTGTGGTCATTAGGAATCTCATGTTGTTTTCGTCAAGAGTAGTGATGTTAGTTCCAATGGCCTCACTTAGTTCCACTTCAGTTTTGCCTTCTGCTACAGTTACTGTAGTTTTAGGTGGGCCAAATTTTTTTCTTCACTTGTTCTTGATTGTTGTAAAATATAGGAAATATAGGCAGATTTTAAGCTATTTACACCATCTCCAGCTCTCGAGTTGGCTGAATTAGAACAATGGGGAAAGCAGTTCTCATCTGTGAAGTTGGTTGGGCACTTTGGGATCTCTGTGTGAAAGGCACTATTTAAATATATCAGTTGTAATGTTCAGGTACCTCTTCCGGCTACGTGGTGGTTTTGTACCCCTAGGCCTGCCTGGGTGCAACAGCTGCAAAGATTTCACACACCCAAGACCTGGGAATGGAAAATTCTTAAAACAGCTGTGTCAATGCATAACCTGATGCCTCCACACAGGAGGGCCCTAATGCTCGTTGGTTTAAAGAGTGAAATGTAGGCTGTAAGAACAAAAATTAAAACGCCAAGAAGCCTGTGCATAGTGCCTAGAGCTTGTTCATGAACACTCAGCATTGTTTTCTTTGCCATCCAGCCTAGCATTGGTGTAAGGGAACTACCTAGACCAAGATCATCTTATTCCCATGGCGAGGTTATGTGCTGCTCTGAATTTTCTCTTCCAAATGGCTACCTAAAAATTGAAATCAAAGGAGCAGAGGCTCGATCCCACCATCCTTACTCAGACCAACCTCCCTCTGACTTCAGTGGGAGTTCTACCCAAGTGAGTGGTGCAGGATTGGGATCAAGCGCAGCAAGACTGAAGTCATGAAGGCTAGAAACTTATTTCTTTCCACTGCTGCTACAATGAAGGATTCCATATTGATCTATTCCTCTTTGTCATTAAAGCTTCCTCAGCACATATGGATCCAAACTTCCTTAAGCTGAGGAAAGAACATATTTGCTTTGTAGCCACTTGCCATCACTTCCCACTGTGTAATCTGAAACAATACACTGCAATGTAGCACCCTCTCTCTGGTCTCACCACTCTACATAGAACATGATGTTAAAGCATCCAGTTCTTCAGCTGTCTCCACTGGCTTCCCTCAGACCCTCCATTCAATGACAGTCTTTCCTTAAATTAAGTATCACTTCAAATTTTCTGCTTGCACCTAAAGTCTTTCTTGTCACAGACATGACTACTTTAAAAATTCCTACACTCAGTGGTGCTACAGCTACTGGCAGCTTCACCTCTATAATGTCTGCCTTTTTACTTTGTGACTGGCCTACCAATATTCCCCTTCAACATTGACAGCACCCCCTCTGCCCTTCCCCCTCCTCGAAGTTTATACATATACTCTGACCAATTATTTAAAAATATCTGACATATGGTAAATTGGTTTGCAGTGCCTCAGTATCCAATTTCACAGCCAAAAAGATGGCATCCTCCTCTCATCAGGATCGGAACATATTTGAACAAATTTA
The DNA here is from genome assembly GCF_027887155.1 of Malaclemys terrapin pileata. Classification (NCBI taxonomy): domain Eukaryota; kingdom Metazoa; phylum Chordata; order Testudines; family Emydidae; genus Malaclemys; species Malaclemys terrapin. Next base: position 196,896,642 of record NC_071505.1, read on the forward strand.
TTTTTAATTATTGGCAATACAAGTAGTTCTGACCTTCTCCATGCTCATTTTCTCTGGCATCACAATGATGCAGCGGTAGCCTTTCACTGCAGCAGCCAGGGCCAGCCCAATTCCTGGAAGCGGAGAAATACAGAGTATGTTGTAAGAAACAAAACCACAATGGTAGCTTCTGCATGTCCCAGTTTTAAGAGCTGTTCTCTGCAGGCCTGAATGGGGTATCACTGCAGAGACTAAAGAAAAAGGTTGCTACTCTCCAAGATAGTTGGAAAGCAGGACTGTCTGCTTTAAAGGCACCATTTAGCTCAACCCCAGACCAGAGCCATCAACAAGGTGAGCAAAGACAGGGAAATTTGCAAGTTCATGTTGCTGGGTTTCCCAGCCTAGTTTTTCCTCTGCCCCACCTCTGCCCACATGTTACAGATGTAGTTTGGGAGTGAACAGAATTTCATAGATTAAAGCCAGAAGGCACCATTAAAATAATCTAGTCTGACCTCCTGCATAACACAGGCTGTAGAACCTCACTCAATAATTTCTACATCAAGCCCATAAGTGAGGATAATTCTAACTGAAGTTAAAAATTTGCACCTTTTTTCAAGGCTGAATTTATCTAGCTTCAGCTTTCAACCACTGGACCTTGTTATGCCTTTGACTACTTAATTAAATATCTGTTCACAGATCTCTTCCTCATGTAGGTACTTGTAGATTGGGATCATAGATTATTAGGGTTGGAAGAGACCTCAGGAGGTCATCTAGTCCAATCCCCTGCTCAAAGCAGGACCCACACCAAGTAAATCATCCCAGCCAGGGCTTTGTCAAGCGGGGCCTTAAAAACCTCTAAGGATGGAGTTTCCACCACCTCCCTAGGTAACCCATTCAGTGCTTCACCACCCTCCTAGTGAAACAGTGTTTTCTAATATCCAACCTAGACCTCCCCCACTGCAATTTGAGACCATTGCTCCTTGTTCTGTCATATGCCACCACTGAGAACAGCCTAGCTCCATCCTCTTTGGAAGCCCCCTTCAGGTAGTTGAAGGCTGCTATCAAGTCATCTCTCAACCTTCTCTTGGATAAATGAAGCTCAACCTGTTAGTTTCTCTCTTTCTCTCTCTCACACACACACACCTTAAGGCATGCTTTCCAGTCCTTGAATCATTTTCTGTAGCTCTCTTCTGAACCCTTTCCAATGTATCAGATAGGGCTGGCCAGAAAATTAGAACTCCATTTCATGCACAATGTCAAGGTTTTGGAATTTGTTTTCATTCCATATCAGAGCAAAAAACTGAAACCCTTAGAATTCCCCACCCCCTCCCGCTCCATTAAAAAGAGCCACCTCACAATAACCAATTGCCCAGTGGTCAGAGCACTCACTGGGGAAGTCTTCTTGCTCTCTCATGTTGGAACTGTTCCACCTCATATAAATAATTAAATATATATTGTGCCAGAAAGAGCCTGGTGGTTAGAACACTTGCCTGGGATGTGGGAGATCCAGGTTCAAACCCCTACTCTAAATCAGGTTTCAGAGTAGCAGCCGTGTTAGTCTGTATCCGCAAAAAGAAGAACAGGAGTACTTGTGGCACCTTAGAGACTAACAAATTTATTAGAGCATAAGCTTTCGTGGACTACAGCCCACTTCTTCGGATGCATCTGAAGAAGTGGGCTGTAGTCCACGAAAGCTTATGCTCTAATAAATTTGTTAGTCTCTAAGGTGCCACAAGTACTCCTGTTCTTCTTTTTACTCTAAATCAGTAGCCATTAGGTATTCTGGGGTAGGTTTCTCTGAGGAAGTTTTGTTGAGACATACACTTCAAAAAAGTTTGGTTTTGAGAAATCAGTTTTCTGATGAAAATATATTTCATTGAAAAATTCGCAACCAGCTTGTCAACATCCATTCTGAAGTGATGACACCACAACAGGACACTGTATTTCAACCATGGTCTCACTAACGCCCGATACTGAGGTAAAATATGACCAACACTGACAATCAGAAAGACATTCTAAACCCCAAACTCTATTACCCTACACTTTTAAGAGATTAACATGAAAGTGCTGCAAATGTCAAACTAGGGAGCCAGGTGCAGCGGAAGTGGAGAGGAGGGGAAAGGAGAAATCCTATCCTCTTCTTAGAGAAATTAGCTATGGGCGGAGGCCAGGAGTGACCGGCAATTCCCTGTGCTGCTGTGACCCAAGAATCCTCTTGATGCCAACCAGAAATGAGGTGCAGGGAGGTTACCCTGATTCTGGGATGTACATTCTGGTTCACCAAAGAATGTCATGTCAGGTCTCAAAGGAAAGTTGATGTCACACTGGTCACAAATATCCCTGTGAAATGCATGTACAGATACTATGTAAGGAGTTATGTATGTATACTGAAAATATGTTCTTAAAGTCTGTATCAAGGCTGGTGAAAAGCTGGTTTTCTGTCAAACAGGAGATGTCTCTGATCTGTCTAGTCTCACATAAATTTATTGTCTCGTTCACAATGGTTCCCCTATCACCAGTCAGAACTGAATGCAAAGGAAGGATTGTAAAAAAGAACTAACAGGAAGAGAAACACAGCAGAGGCAGAGAACCTTATCTGGAGGTGCATAACAAAGGTTTACTTGGGTATATCTGGGAAGGGGGCAACTGGAACACCCAGACACTCTTCAGTGAGGAAGTAAGAGGACAGCGCTTTTGCTTTCTGAAAAAGGGGTCTCAACCAAGCTTGACTGAAAATGCTGTAGAGGACTCTGGGTGAGATAAGCTTCTGTAGACCAGAGGTTAACCTATTTACTCTCTAGAAAGTGTGCTATGATTTCGGTTTATATGTAACCATTCGTTTCCAGTATCCTTACTCACTATCACTTGAATCCTCTAGACCTGCTATTTCTGTGAGTGTTCAGGGGATAAGGGGCTGGATACTACAGGGAATGCTCAGAGAGGGCTTGGGAGTTTGTGTGTGTCTATTTCTACCGGAACAGACAGCGGGAGGCCTGAAGAGGCCTGGAAGGCAGTGCTTGTGCTGGTTTCAGGAGCTGATCCACAGCAAGCACTGACAAGACTCCCTCACTCTAGGGCAGGTGGTGGTGCTGTGCCTCAAAACCCTGGTTACCCCTGGGGAGCATCACCGCTGCCTACCTAGGCCTTGCCTCCATTCTTCACGGCCTTTAGTAAAACAAGACAGTCTTCACTGGGAGGAGAGGTCCTTTACCCTACACATTCCTCACAGTCTCTGCCGTTTTACCCCATAGATCCCATGGCAAGAGGGACATTCTGATTTAAGAGACCTAGTCCTGTTAGTGTGACAGAACACCGTGTCAGCTACAGCCAGCCATGTCACCACAGGTAAGGAGTCAGAGGCATGCCAAATACAGATCCAAACTCTTAGGTCTCAAAAGTGGAATTCAGGACTGCAGTTCCAGCCTTCAAAGGGTGAGTGCTGAAAACAGAGCTGTATCTAGATAATCACCCAGTGTGTCTGCTAGGATGGCATGTGACTACCAAAGGCTCTAACCTTAAAGCTATTCTTTTTCCTGCTTTCCAGACCTCACTCTTGCTTGTGCTGCAGAGCTGTACGAAATTAACTTGTGCTGAGCTATCAGCAGCTCTTGCAAGCTAAGCAGGGTCCAGCTGTGTCAGCATTCAGATGGGACATCTCTGAAGAACAGCTACGTGCTGCAGGACGTGGTGTTGGCTAGTCAATAGGTTCACCGCAGAACTGGTGCCTCAGTATAATGCTCTGTACTACCTGAAGTCATTCGGGCAAATTGTACAGCTAAGCACCTCACCACTTGGATGCACATGGCTCTTTCCACAAGCACAACCCATGGATGTCCTGGGCAAATTCCAGCTTTGGGTACTCTATTATATGTTACAGTAATGTCTAGAAGCCCCACCCATGGACCAGGAGCCAATTCATCCTGCCCCCCCACATCCTCTCTGCCGTTTCAGTTGGATACAAGATTGTAGAATAAAGGTACAAGAGCTAGCAATCCTTGTGCTTCAGAGCAGAACCTGAAAATGAATTCCAGACTGCTCTCAACTATTCTGCTCCCCTCTCAGTCACTGAATAACTTGGAGATTACACCTTCCTCTGAAGCATCCAGCATCAGCCACTATCTGAGACAGGATTCTGGACTACTGATCTATTCCTACGGAGTAAGAGGTACAAAAGATGGTCTAGTGGATAGGGTGCTGGACTGACATTTAGTAGACCTGAGTTTGATTCCCAGCTCAGCCTCATGTGACTTTTGGAAAGTCACTTATCTGCTCTGGACAATGGAGAAAATACTTCCCAACCTGACGTGGGTATAGTGAGGACAACAAAATCCTCTAATAATTGTGGGGCGCTCAGATACTAACTTCTATATACATAAAAGTAAGCAGTAGTCCCTGAGCAGCATCAAGCACCATATTTCCTTCCTCAGATGGATCCTGAGCTGGGAGCAGAACTTCTGTGAGGTTTTCTCCTCCTGTCAGGCAAGGATGCATTTTCTCTTTTGAATGAGCAGCCGTCTCTGCTCCAACCCCTCTCCCACCTGTTCCATGGAAGCCTTCAGACCACGTTCCCACAGTTGCTTAGCAATCTCACTGCGACCTAGAAATTCCTACCTGTGTTTCCTGATGTTGGCTCAATGATCGTGTCCCCATGTTTCAAAATCCCAGCTCTTTCTGCATCCTCCACCATCCTCAGGCTAATTCGATCCTTCACGCTCCCCCCAGCATTAAAGTACTCACACTTTGCCACTGGAAACAGAATAGTCAAACAAATGTGTGTTAAAAAAAAAAGAGAGGCACTTCAGCATTCACCAGAGGAATTCTGACTCCTTACTTAGATCCAAAACCACTCCAGCTAAGATCATTTTTTCCCCAGTTAAACACCCCCCACCTCCCAACAAGACAAAGGGAAAAGCAGCCCACAGTACAGTGGAGAAGTCAGCATTTCCAGTGTCTTTGGCCAATTTGATAAAGTTCTTGGCACATTTCACAGCTGGCCACAGGAACAAGCAGCTCCACACTATGTCAGTTTCATCTTAATCAGTGGGTCTCTCCTTTTGTCCTCTTTTCTCTGCTTGTTACACCGGGGCAGAGGATCAGAGAGCATTAAAAGCCCATGTGTAGCTCAACTCAGGAGAGGGGGAGTGAGGACAGGTTAGGGTGCTCTACCAGTACCAGGTGGAACTTTTTAAAATAGGCCATTCCCTTGCCAATTGTTCCCTACTGAATTTTCCACCTCTTGGGAGCTTGATCTAACTGTTAAGAAGTCCACGCTTTCATTTTATCGCATGTCTCCAAGTTTCAGCCCTTTGGACAAGAGTAAACAGAATCTCTTAATTGTCTTCTGTGAGGATCCCCTCCACGTACTTTTACACTATTACCATGCAGCAGTCATTGTTTAGTTAAGCTACGCAGACTGTAGTTTGTTCTTTTAAATCTTTCCTAAAAAGTCAGTCGCTACAACCATTTCAACATTTGCACTGCTCTTTGGGGACTATTCTGCAGCCTCATTCCGAAGGGCCCAGTGGCAACACCGAGAGCTGGTTGAAAGTCTCATTTGAAACTTTTTTGACCAAAAATGGCTTTTTAATCAAAAGGGAAACGTCATCGGAAAATGTCCATTTTTGATGTGTAGCATGTGTGGTTTGCTTTTTGTTTTGTTTGTTTATGCGCACGAGCGCGGGCGGAAGAGGAGGTAGAGGTAATCAAAACACAGAAACCCAAAAACTGAAGAATTTTCTTTTTTTTCTTTTTGCAACTGAAAAACGTTCGTTTTTGTCAACCTCTTCACAGAAACAAAAAGCATTTCCCAACCAGCTCTCATGAACACTTAAATAGGGTGATCCAGATTTCTGAAGCTACACCTCTAGCACAACATCTGAAGATACATCTCTAACTTCTGTTTGCAGCAGATACTCACAGAGTTCACACTTGAGTCCAAAGAACTTTCCAATCTTGTTGATTTGTACCAGAGGAGTATCACCAATTTTCTTCAGAATGTTTGGCAGGATGTTTGGAGACTTTGACCTAATGCACACACGCACAGACACATCAATCAGTTCTTGGCAGTAACACTGGGAGGTCACATGCTTATTTTGGATGTTCTTTTTAAACATACAGAAGTTCACAACAGAAAGGACTTTAAGACAGCAAACCCTGATCCAAAACTTTTGGAGTAATCAGACATCAGTGAAATGGTGTGGATAGCACAAGGTACATGCATTTACCTCACGCATCATGTAGTTCAGTGGTTTTCAAACTTTTTTTCTGGGGACCTAGTTGAAGCTGGGGATGAGGAGTTTGGGGTGTAGGAGGGGCTCAGGGCTGGGACAGAGGGTTGGGGTACAGGGGTGAGGGCTCTGCGGTGGGACTGGGGATGAGGGGTTCAGGGTGTGGGAGGGGGCTCTGGCCTGGGGCAGGGGGTTGGTGTGTGTGGGGGGTCAGGGCTCTGGGCTGGGACTGGGGATGAGGGGTTTGGGGTGCAGGAAGGGCTCCGGGTTTGGAAAGGCTCAGGGCTGGGGCAGGGGTGTGGGAAGGGGTCAGGGCTCTGAGGGGTTCGGGGTGCAGGAAGGGGTTCAAGGTTTGGGGGGGGGGCTCAGGGCTGGGGATTGGGGCATGGGGTTGGGGCATGGACTTATCTCTGGTGGTTCCCGCTCAGCAGCACAGCCAGGGTGCAAAGGCAGGCTTCCTGCCAGTCCTGGCACCACAGGCTGTGTTGCACCCCAGAAGCAACCAGCAGCAGGTCTGGTTCCTAGGCGGAGGCGCCCTCCCCAATCTGGAGTGCGAAGCCGGTGCTCGGGGTGGGGCAGTGCGCAGAGCCCTGGGGCCCCCCTGCTTAGAAGCCAGACCCACTGCTGGCTGCTTCCGGGGTGCGGCATGGTGTCAAAACAGGTAGGAACTAGCCTGCCTTAGCTGGGTAGCACCGCCGATGGGACTTTTGAAGTCCTGGTCAGTGGTGCTGACCAGAGGAACCCAATGCCTGACATGCCGCGACCCAGTACTGGGTCGCAACCCGAAAACACTGATGTAGTTTATTGTCATCATTACCAACCACTGAATTTAATTATTCACCTGATCAGGGCAACTGCTTAATAGGCTACTTAACATGAGTTAACTCTGGGTACGTCTACACTGGCAAGTTTCTGCGCCACAAATTATACCACTTTTATTAAAACACTGGAATTAAATTGCTGTTGCGTGTCCACACTGTGCTCCTTGTGACACTGGAGCGCATCCACATTAGCAGCTCTTGCAGTGTGAAAGACAGAAGTGCATTGTGGTAGCTATCCCATTGTGCAACTGGCTGCAGGGTGCTTTGGGAATGGTTTGCAATGCCTCATGGGGCAGGCACAGCGTCACATGATGCAGGCTTCCCAATCCCATTGTTCCATTGGCATCCTACTACATTGCCAACTGCTTTTCAACTGAAGTGGTGTGGGGGGGGCAGAGTGTGTGACAGGGAGTGTGTGTATATGGAGGGGGGAAGACAGTGTGTTTTGGGGGACAGAGTGTGTCAACACGCTGTCTTGGTCAGATAGCAGCAGGAAGCAACCAGTCCTAAGGCAGGGGGAGGAGGAAACCCCCATCAGCCCCAGCTCCCTCCCTAGACTCTCTGCATATCAAATCTCTCACTCACACACACACACACCCACCTCTGGGCATGGCTACACTTGCAGATGTAGAGCGCTTTGAGTTAAACCGGCCTTCGTAGAGCACAGTAGGGAAAGCGCTGCAGTCTGTCCACACTGAGCTGCAAGCGCACTGGCATGGCCACATTAGCAGCTCTTGCAACGGTCACAGAGAGCAGTGCATTGTGGGAGCTATCCCAGCATGCAATTGGCTGCAACGTGCTTTTCAAATGAGGGGGGTGGGGTGGAGTGTGACGGAGTGTCTTGTATGTGTGGGGAGAGTGGGTTTTTGGGGGGCTCCGGCGGATCAAAGCAAGTTTGATATAATGCGGTTTCACCTATAAGGCAGTAAGATTTGTTGGCTCCCGAGGACAGCATTATATCGGGGTAGAGGGGTGTATATAATACAGTCTTTTGTCTGGTGAAAAAAAATTCCCTGGAACCTAACCCCCTTATTTACATTAATTCTTATGGGGAAATTGGATTTGCTTAACATCGTTTCACTTAAAGTCACATTTTTCAGGAACATAACTACAACATTAAGTGAGGAGTTACTGTAATGGTTGCTTTGTCTCAGAGCAGATAAGCATGCTGGCTGTCAGAAACAGAGCTTTCAAAGGGCATATCCACATTCCTGCAGTGATTCCAAAACAATGACAAGAGTGGCCACTTGACATAAGGGGATTATGGGACGTTTCTGGAGGCTGATCAGAGCGCAGTGATGCAACACTCATTCACACTGATGCCCAGGCGTTTCAGCCAATGCGCACCAAGTGTTAATCTTCTCGCTGAGGTGGAGTACCAGGAGCGCTCTAGCCCTGGAGTCAGAGCTCTCTACGTGCCTTGCCAGTGTGGATGGGTAGTGAGCTAGAGCGCCCGGGGCTGCTTTAATGTGCTCTAACTTGCAAGTGTAGCCAAGCCCTCTGTGTTCAACAGCACGAGCATTCCACATTCTTGGTTTACTTTGTGTCCTGGACCAGATCAGCACACCACGCAAGAGCTGTCAGAAACGGTGCTTTGAAAGGGGAGGGGCACCTGTCTCCAGGACAGCCCGCTTGAGGCATTATGGGACAGCTCCGGAGGGCAATTACAGCACAGAAAGCAATTAAGCATCTACACTGGCAATAGAGTGCTGGAGCCTCTGTGCAAATAGCCTTACGACTCTCGACGAGGTGGTTTTTTTGCCGTGCTGCAACTGAGGAGTTTCTGTGCACAAAGTGGCTTGGCAGTGGTACACGTCTGCAGTTTGAGCACAAAAAGCTGTTTTACTGTGAAGAAACTTGTCAGTGTAGACAAGCCCTCTGGCTTATGCAGCTTCACATCAGCTTCTTTAAGCAAAAGGTTAATGGGAAGGGAACGTTTGTACATTGCTAACAATGTTCTTTGTTTAGAAGAGATGGAAATCTTATTTATTAAATTTCAAGAACAGGCCGTTTAGCTTGGAAGGGGTATTGTTCATTTTAAGGAAAGAGGTGAAAAGGAGTTCTCTGCATCTCAAATTAGTAATGAGGGGGAGCAGGGAGGGAATTTATAAGATTTCAGACGTTTTCTCCTTCTAGCAGATATGGGCTACAATAAAAAGCATATTCACTGGAGAGATATACAGGGGGAGGGAGATAAAGAATGATTCCCAGGTCAAAGGCAAGAACTACAAAGTTGCGATCTACAGCCTGCTATGCTCTCACCATCTGAAGTAGGTTAACATAAATTTCAGCCCTTCCAGGAAAAATTAATGCGTCAGTCATTTCTGTATGTGTATGCACATATAATCTCCATCAATGCCATGACTGCTCCAAACCATGGTTTGTCAACAAAAGCAGACTGGAAATAGTCAGACTAGATCAGTGATTTTCAACCAGTTGTCCATGGAGCCCTAGAGGTCTGCAGACTATGTTTAAGGGGTCTGCGAAAGGTTATTGTTACCATAGAACAGTGGTTTTTCAACCTCGGGATCGCAGACCATGTCAAAGATTTCCAAAGGGCTGTGCACCTCCATTTGAAATTTTTTTAGGGGTCCGTAAATGAAAAAAGTTTGAAAACCACAGAACTAGATGATCTAACGTTCCTTTCTGGCTGTATGAATCTATGAGATGCTGAGCACAGATTAATGCTGCAATTACAGGCAGGTGTGACCAAATTCCTGGTGAATTTATTCATTTCTTGCCTGCATTTTTTGGGAGGGAGGTTTAAATAGCACCATTTAGGGAAGATGAAAGTGAATGTGTAAATATGAGAAAGCAAAAAACTGTCAAACACAAAAGATGTCTTCTTGATCCCATTAAAGTCAATGGGAGTTTGCCTCTTTTATAAAACATAAGCTAGGTTTAAACATATTAATTGAGCTTGCAAATGTAAATTACAGGTACCAGATACAAAAGTGTCCATATGCAAAATCATGCCACTTTAACTAATACAGCTAAAAAAATTCACACCTTTAGTTAAACCCGTGCAGTGCTCTGAGGGGACAAAGTCTTGGTTAACACTGAAGGGCAACAAGGAAAGAAAGGTATTACTTACAAAGTGGGGTGATAATGAGGGGATTCAGAGGGGAGTTTTCCTGGCTCCCAGGTACATTTGCTAGGGGTGTCAGGTCGGATCCACTTTCTCTCCTCACTGATGTTACCGGACTCCTTCTCCAGGCCTCCATTCAGCACACATTTAGCAGAGAAGTGAGGGCAGGAACCGTTGTCCATCTCTGCTTCTGGAGGAACTGAAGGCATCGTGTCTTTGAAAAGGAAAGAAGAACCTGCCATTATTCGGACTCACTTTGAGCATCCTGTGAGAAGTAAAAGGATTACCTCAAAGCCACATGACATATGCAGCAGACTACTTTAAACCCTATTTTGTTATGATGTTACAGATTATTATGGAGGCAACTGAACATAAGAGCAATGTAGGCTTACACCACATACTGCTGCTGTCTTGCCTTCATTATGACACACAAAGCTGAAGTCTTCTGGAATCTTCTGCTTTCCCCATCTGTTCACCCCATCAGAGGAGGGGCTCAGTCTCACGGTGTTCTAGTATCAAGTTCCAGTGAGACAGCATAGCCTAGCAGTCTAAACATGCAGCTGGAGCCAGGAACTTCTGAGATCTAATAACGGCTGTTGCTAACTCTTTGGGGGGCTTGGGCAATCACTTAGCATCAGAGTCTTAGGCTATGTCTACCCTAGGACTTATGTCGGCAAAACTTGTGTCGCTAAGGGGTGCAAATAGCACACCTCCCTGAGCAACCTAAGTGGTGCTGGGTTAAGCGGCAGTGTGCACAGTGCTATGTCAGAGACCGACCTTCTCCCCCTGACTCAGCTACTGCCACTCGTGGAGGTGGTTTTATTGTGTCTATGGGAGAGCTCTCTCCCGTCGGCACAGAGCAGCTACACGAGCGATCTTCCAGCCGCGCCGCTACTTCAATACAGCTGTACCGCTGTAGGCTTACTAGTGTAGACATGGCCTTAGTTTCCCTATGTATGAAAAAATAACATACCAGGGTCTTTTAAGGGCTCGTTAGGGTTTGTGCAGCACTGGGACGACAGTAAGCTTTATGATCATGGTTCAAGCTGTGAAGGGCTTGTTGGTGTCACTAGGCATAGCTACCAGGTAACTCAGGGGAATGGAAGGCCATAAGTGCCGATAAAACTCCTTTGCTCTGGGTCTAAGTAAGCCACAGTGACTCCATCTTGTAAACTTTCACCTACTTCTATGCTAACTGCTTACATGCTGAAGCAGGCTAAAGCAGTAATGTAATGGACAGCTTTTCTAGCAAATAGCTGCTGTTTCGTTCATACTAACAAGGTCAAAGATAAGCAGACGAATGGGAATTTTTCTAACTGTAACTGCTTGAGAAGGAAGGGGAAGAAGGGATGGGGAAAAAGTAACAAACAAAGCCTGCACAAAATCTGCTTAAAATATAAAAGGAAAAACTTGCTTGTATTTGCTGCGCTTAATTTAAGACATGTTGGTCTCCTAGTGCCTATTCAAAGCTCTTAAATAAAGTTGTTTTGCTTCTCCACACCTGGTGTGTCTATTAGTGTGAAGCACACCGGGCAACGAACCCCGCTGCTGCCTCCTCGGGCCCTTTTGGGCTGGCAACAGGCTTATAACTGAAATGGGAAGTCGGGCTCGGCTTTGGTGCAGCACTGAGTGGCAAAATTTGTGACCACATCCTGTGCAATAACAACAGCATGAAACAGGCTGGTATGAATTAGAAGATGCCCACAATTTACAGCAGGCAGTCTCCAAAAATCAAGAGACGAGACTGATCAAGCAGTAGAGTCTCCCCCCAATAAAAAACAAACAGCCCACCACCACTTTCTACCCCAAAAAGAGCTAGGATCTCCCCATTCCAAGCAGATGACTGGCAGATTTATACCCCACTGGATGATCAGACAGCAGTGCTGACTGACTCTAGACAGACAGAGCTCAATTTAATGTGGCTGTGCCCTGGGCAGAGGAGAAGGGGGCAGAGAATGGTCATGTTAGAGAGGCAGTTTCCTGCCTAGTGGTGAAACAAAGATCCTCAAAGGGTGGGTGAAAGTGAGAGAGCTGCCATAGAAAAACTGGTCTGGCAAAAACTCAGAAACACCCCCGAAAATTCTGCCTCTGGGGAGGGCAGGGGAGTAGGCACCCGCCCTCTCTAGAGCAAGGCAATGAGGGAAACTAACCTGGACATGGGGAGAAACGTTAACAAAATCCACAAAGAAAAAATAAAGTCTGGAGCTGAATTACTTCCAACACCGAACGCCACAGGAAAGAGCGGCAGGCTCGCAGGGCCGGTTTTATGAAGGTTTATTTCTGACTAGATTTCCTGTGAGAGTCACTCTCACCAATAGGGAATATGGAGTCAGCTCCATGCAGATGGTTAACAGGTCTTGTTTTAGGTCATGTGTCTACACTCCACCACCCCCCCCCCCACACACAGTGACATAGCTTTTTTGGGGAGGGTAGCTGAATCCGTGTCTTTTCCAAAGGCATTCTCATGGGATGGGACATAAGAAACCCCATTGCTTGAACATATCTATTTTAAAAGGATTATAAACCCACTACATTTGATGGGTATAACAGGTTTGTCTTTTGCTCTGGAAGTTATTTTCTAGAGACGTGCTGAAACCAGACCCTCAAACCTCTTTAAATTTCTGGAGGGTGAAGAGAATCAGATCCCAATTGCCAGATCCAGATTTCTCTCAGTTACAATTTTGGTTCCAAATCAGAATGGCTTGAGAAAGCCATTCCTGTGACACTGCATCTCACAATGGCAGGAATCTCACAACAGCAACTAATCCTATGAAACTTTGGACCCAGCAAATCTAAACCCTGATTCGGCTTTAAATTTGACCACCACCCTAAAACTAATTTGGATCAAAGCACTCTTCTTCATTTTATCTCCACTATTTCCCTCTAGACCCATGCCCAAATCTCTGCCCAGGATAAACCTAGAAAGATAACATTTGTCAGTGGATTCTAGGGTGTGCATCTGTATTAGGGTGTCATTCAGCACAGAAGGTCAATAATTCAGAAGAATCAATTAGTCAATATGCTCTTCAGGTTTATTTGTCTTAACTTCATTCACTGCGTTAGGCCATAATGCATTAGCCATCTGCAAGGGTAGAATACTGGCAGCAAACAAAACTGTTGGAAAAGCTTCATGAGACATTCTCTAACGCAGACTCATTTTTCACTTCTACAGAGACAGGCTCAAACCTCAGATAAAGTCATTCATACATCAGTGACTGGCCAAGATTTTAAAAAGTGAGTAGTTATTTTTGGGAGGAGAAAGAAGAAAGCAGAGAACGGGTTAATTCAACACTGCAGCTAGCAAGCTCAGTCCGAAGATAAGAAGCTGACTCCAGCCCAAGGCCAGCTGCTACCTACCAAGGCAGAAGGGGGGGGGGGGGGGGGGGGGAAGAAGTCCAACCCCGCCCCCAAGCCCAGCTGTGAGAAAGGAAAGTTGCTGAACAAAATGCAGGGGCTAGGAAAAGGAGCAAAATGGCAAAGGCCAACCAGGAACAAACAGAACTGTCTCATGGCCCTGAAACCGGTGTGTTTTGGGGAAAGTTGAAGAGATCACAGAAAGCCGGTTTGGACTGGCACAAAGAGCACTAGGAGCAGAGTTCCCTGAACGGACACCCCTCCCCCCCAAGGAGCCCAGGACTTAATACTCTCCCGAAAGGTGAAGCAACTCAGAGAGCACAGCAGATCCTTGGACAGCCTGGGCCCAGGACAGCACTCCCATCCACCTTTCCCCCTCACCCTACTTCTTCTGACGTTACACCCAGACTTGGCCAGTCTGGGTAGTGCGGGTGCGAGTATGAAAATGGGTTAGGGCTTGGGGCATTAATGCTTTCTTTCTTCCCGAACGACATGGGAGTGTTCCCAGCACTCTCGGCTGTTATTTTATTATTTTATCAATAAAGCTTTAAAATGTAGACACTTGGTGTGCCTTGTCATCTCCTCCCCAAAAAAGATCCTGTGGCCTCAGCCTGATCAACTGTGGCCTCGGGCAGATTGGTAACGAAAACCTGTCACAACAGGACTGGTAAATAGGATTAGTAACAGTTGTGCAGGAGGGATATCAGATAAATCTGGAAATTCTGTTAAACAGCAGCTGAAAGATTCCCTAATATGGGAGAACAAATGAAGCCCTCTTATATTACTGCTTGCCAGGATACTGCCACACTGCCCTTACTGATAGGGTATCGGGGCAGTTGACTACACCTGTCTCTTCCTCCCCCAGCCCAGCTGCTCAATGCTCACTTGGATCCAGGCCAAGCCTATGCTACAAAGGTTGGTTGACTCAGGTTATGTCAGCATACAGCATCTGTGCATCAGAGCTATACATTCTCACCATGAGTGCCTGTATTGATGCAGAATGTGTCGTACCATGTGTAGGTATCTTAGTAGACCCCATGCTACTTTCCAGCTCACTGCTGTGTGAGATACCGGCAATTCACCCAGGGATCCAGTTCCCGCCTTGCCACTTTCTCCATCCCATACTACTTGTGCCTTTTTAAAAGCACCACAGCCCCTCACACCGCCTTTCAGGCTCTACCAGATCTCTGACAGAAGCAGAGACCCTGCGCAGCTCGGCACAATTCTCACAAGCGTTACTAATACAGGAGGTACAATTTGCCAGTGTTATGAAGGTCCAAATCATTGTAATTTATTTATGTAGGGTCTTGTTTTTGCAGACTCAATAAAAATGTACAGTTGTACGGTGGTGACCCTGGCCCCCAGAGATCCCTCTGGTGCTCACTGCATCTCCTGGCCCCCACATTGCTTCCCTGGGCTCTGCTGCTTCCCCACCATTGCCCTGAACTCCCTTCCATAGCCTCACACCCCAGGCTCACCCTGCTCTTTACCTCTGGATCACAGCACTAGGTAAGGCCGGCCCCATGGCTGAATCTGGGGGGGGACGGGAAGAGCTGAAGCCCACCCCCATGGTCCCATGGCTGAAGCCCGACCCTGGATACTGCAGGGAGGAGCCACTGCTTTGCCCCTCCCCCATCTCTGCTCAGAAGGCTGTCATGGCTGCAGGAAAACCCCCTGGGGCCACATGCAGCCCCGGTGGCTGCACTTGAGAAATGCTGGCTTTTAAGACCATTTTAACAGTCAGCCACAGTTAGGGTGACCAGATGTGTAGAGTTTATAGGGACAGTCCCAATTTTTGGGTCTTTTTTTAAAATATAGGCTCCTATTAACCCCCCCCCCCCCACCCCCCCATCCCCATCCCAATTTTTCCACACTTGCTGTCTGGTGACCCTAGCCACAGTAGTGTTATGTTGCTTATTGTGTCTCATGTGTACTTATTTGCTTGTACTTAGTATGGGTGGGTTTTCACCACCTGCTATGTATTCTGTAATGCTTGGGGTAGGCTAAGCAAGATACCGAGTTTCCAGAAATGCAACTTCATTGTGTGCAAAGAAACAGGCAACAAAATCAAAGAACAAATAAATACAAGATTAACAACCTTTTATCAACACTAACTGGGTGAACTGTACTTTAACCCCCCAGTAAAAATGGAATTAAAAAGTAAACATTCACATCCGTGTATGTAAAACCCAATACAGTGTAGTAAGTTATGGCAACACATGCACAGACCGGTTTTCAGAGCTCCGTGTACGTGTAGCTACTGCGCTCTTTGTTGTCCCCTGTGCTGTGGAGTGCTAGGGGTAAGGAGGTACACCATGCTGCCACCTGGTGTGTTAGGGGTATAGGGAGCAGTGACCATGGAGTTCTCAGAGGACTGGAAAGACTGCTGAGTTCAGGGTCTTTGGGCACGAAGGCGAGTAATGGAACATTGAGTTTGTTGCCTGAGTAATCCCATTATACCCTGGTGCATTTTCCAATGTGCCTCTTGGTCCTTTTGCTTCTCCTGCAGTAATCACTTTCTCCATTCCCAGACCTTTTCCATGGTCATGGGGCCTCTCCAAGCCCTGCATTCACTGCAGAGGGGCACTCCTCGAGGCCACCACGCCTCATGCTGCTGCTGAAAACAGAAAAATGCACCATTAGATTTGCAACCACCACAGAAAAAAGGAAAAGTGTCAGAACTCCTTTCCCTTACTCCCATAAATACCTTTAGAAACACTAATTGTCACTTCATCTTTGGAGCTTATCACTACAGCACCATTCTGCAGCTCAAACCATAGTCAGTATGGCCTAGTGGGGGGGAGGGGAGGGAAGAGCAGAGAAGAGGACTGTTGGGCTCCCCTATCTGGTATAGGTACAAGGAAAGTGCTGAGTGTGCTGGCAATACTTATCCACCCAGATTGCTGCAGCCTGTGGAATTAACTCATGAGGCAAAAAGGGAGAGAACCCAGCTGCTAGCAGCATCCCAAAGCTGCCTGTGGGCTCCAAGCCTGTTTTCGCCTGGCACCATTGCAGAACTCATCACAGAGTGGCATGGAAAGTCTCTTATCTTAGTAGAAGAAACAAGGCTGCCATCCCTAGAAATCTTTGGGAAAGGACTGTAAAGTATCTCCATGTAAGTTTCATTGAGATCTCAAGAGAATAAAACAGACAACCCTATACAGATAAAGTACTCTGTCTGGGCTCCCTGCCTAGCTCAACAAGCCAAAGAATTGAAAAGCAGATACCAACTACCTCTGTTTGTTCTACCTCTACCCGAGCACAGGACACTGATCTGAAGGGGACTGCATAATCCAACTGTGATAACAGTATTTTTGAATTTATTCCCTATTCCCATTACATTAGGGAAGAAAGCCTTCAAAAGTGAGTGCCTTTGTTCTAAGATTGCAGATGGGATGGATGCCATTTCTAAATGGGGAAGAAGGGCACAGAGGGAGGGAGGTGAAGTTTTGGGCAATGAAAAGCAAAAAAAGTGAAAACAAAAAGGAAAAATACACACAGGCACTTACCAAACTCCCCTCTCCTTCACCAGCAGGTTCATCCATGCGTGTATAGAGGGGCTGGTTTGACTCTGGCCAAGTTTCAGACAATTCCTGGCTTGCAGCATGCTTTGAGTCCACCGTCACATCTTTATGTCCCCATCCATCCACCTCCTGCTGACAGGAGTCTCCACCTTGGGCTCCTGCAAAGTGACCATAGTGGTCTGCAGGGTGAAGTATGGCATGCAGGTCAACGTAGAAGCAACTGGCCTGCAGGACAGCACCAGATTTGTTGCTGCCCTCTCTGGCCTTCTGGAAACCATGACAAAGTTTCTTTGCTTTCACGGAACCCTGCTGCTCGTCCCTGTTTCAGCATCCCCCTGCATGATTGGTGCACAGAGATCTATACTTCTGTGGCTGTTCAGTAGTTGTGCTTACGCAGCAGCTTCTCCCCAGTCCAAGGGGTTTGATGATTTTTTGCTTGCTTTAGCAGCTAAGGAGCTCTGCATGGTTGGACACCCACAAGGGTGAGCTGGTAGGTGTGCTCACCAAGGCAGGCCATCAGGAAACAGCATTTCAAAAACCTAAAGGGCCTGGGGGGGGGGGGGGCGAAGGGGGCAGCAGGTTTGGGGTTTCTAGGACTCCTGGGCAATAGAGTTCAAAACTGTGACCAGAACAACCACTTTTGCAGGAACAGGGGTATTGTGGGACAGCTACTGAAGGACTCACAAAAGTCAACACAAAAATACAAGCAGCTACACTCACACTGGGTCAGCCTAAATAGGATGACCACAGCTTTACACCACACAGGGAGGTGGTGTTATCGTTAGGGAGTCCATCCCATCACTTGACTCCCTTATGTCATTGATTTGTCACATGGGTAAGGGAAGGCCAAATCAAACCTTTGCAGAGCAGCACTAAGCAATGTAACTGTTGGTTAAACCTTGTTTTCCGTGTAGAATTCAGCCTGAAGAAACGTAGCTTTTTAATAAGCTAACCACACATTAAAAAAGGTTCTCCTTTTGTGTTGTCCTAAGACTGCAATGAATTGCACATCTGAAATAAAAATCATGGATATGGCTTCTTCTTTGAGACTTTGCTGAATATTGATCATGTTTTAACAGGCACTTGTAACACAGGTAAAGAGATGCTAGGAAGAACTAAGAAAGCCATTAATGAACCTTTCCCTTTCCAGAATTCTAAGTATACAGCAAATGCTTACCACATATGAACAGAGATGTTTTACTGCAAAGAAGGTTCAGAGAGTACTGTGTGCAGGGGAAAAGGTCAGCTTTAAAACATGATAGCCAGCTCCTCCATATCCCAATTTCTTAAAACTTGTGGAATTTATTACATCCATTCCTATCTTTAATGTAGCAGTGAAAAGATTATTTTCCTCACGTAAACAGATCTGGACAGATTAACAGAATCAATATTTAGTTGGTTTCTGCAATGTTAAGCTTCAAATTAACTTTAATTTCAATTGCACATGTACACGGTTAATTGATTTTAAAACAGATGTATTGAAATGTATTAAAACTGATAATTACCATTTTAAACCTTAAAATTGCAGCTTGTGATAACTGCATTGTATACTTGAGGGCAACAGAAATGAACACCCAAGGGAAAAATACACAATATGCTAAGGGAAAGGATATTTCTCTAAAATGTTTAAAATAAAGTGTTGTCCCTTATTTTTCATGTGGTTCCCCCTATTTACATCCAACAAAGGTGGACACACAGTTATTGTTTTGCTGTAACAAGGTGCTTACATTGACAGGAGACATTTTGGTGTAAATACATGCACAACAACTAGGATGACACAAGGCACTTACGCCCACCAAACTTTGCAGGGCAGAGTGGGCCCCAGCAATCAGGGCCGTCCCTAGCTATTCTGGGGCCCTATGCAGCCCACCCCCACCCCCCCCAAGGGGGGGGCAGGCCTCTGCAGGGGGCAGAGCGGGGGGAGGGGCTGTCCCCGGCCTCTGGCAGGCCTGCAGGGGGGAAGGGGCTGGCTTGGGGAGCAGGGGGGAACCACCCCCCAGCACTCACCAGCAGCACGGCTGGGGCAGGGTCTGCACTTCCCACCGCCAGTCAGTGCAGGCCGGGCCATGCTGCAGTCCTCAGGGCAGTGGGGGCGGGGCTGGGGCAGAGGCCCTGGGGAGGGGGCAGGGCTGGGGCTGGAGCAGTACGCAGCTGTGCAGGGCACCAGGAAAATTTCCTGGTGCCCTGCACAGCTGTGTACTTTGCATATGGGTAAGGACAGCCCTGCCAGCAATGAGAGCAGGGGAAGACGGACAGATTTTCTGTTTATAGTTCCTTACCCCAGTGGCCTGAAGGAGAAGCTGCAGTCCTGCTGGGGGCTACCAAATGTAGGTGTTATGAGAAGCACAGCACTGAGCAGCCCTACAAACTTCTCCTCCAATGGAACAATCTGGAGGAAACTCCACAAGGAAAAGCAAAAGCTAGCAGAAATGCTCCCCCTTTGGCCCCTCCCATGGGGAAGGAGCAATCAAGCTCAACTATGTTATGGAAGAGAGAGAACTGTTGAGAGTTCTTCTCACTTGTAAGCTAGTGCTGCCTGCATGTATACAAAATGAATGTCTCCGGTGTTAGATGGCAAAATCCAAAAAGGGACTCCATACTTTATAAGTTAGTCTAAGCATATACACCTCTACCTTGTTATAATGCTGTCCTCAGGAGCCAAAAAGATCTTACCGCAATATAGGTGAAACCGCATTATATCAAACTTGCTTTGATCCACCGGAGTGCGCAGCCCTGCACTCCCGGAGCACGGCTTTACCGTGTTATATCCGAATTCGTGTTATATCGGGTCACGTTATATCGAGGTAGAGGTGTATATGAAGTTAAACAGTTGGCTGGACTTCGAGAAAGTATGAGGGCACGATTGGGATTTTTCCATGCCTTCATAGCTGTACGTTCGGCAACTAGAAAAAGTATCTGGCTTAAGTCTTTGAAAGTGTCCAAGCTTTTTCTTAATATTTTTACGACTACTTCCATGTTTGTACAGCACTTAAGCACAATCCTGATCAGGGTCCCTCGGTGCCACTATAATATAAGCAGACACATGCTATGTATCTAGAGGTAATATTCATTTAATAAACTGGAGAGCCACGAGACAGTGGAACCATGTAATGATTCTAAAATTTTATGCTAAATTTTATTGATCATGCACCACTGATGAAAACCTGCCTTCGGTCCACTAATCCATCTCCCTGAAGCGGATTCTAACACTCCAAGCCTTTAAGCAGTTTTAAATAGTCACCATTAACCCTCTCCTGAGTCCTGAGATACCAATCCATAATATCATGACAGTTTTGGTATAGTAAATTTATTTTTGAGGTTTTTATGACTTCCTCTGAGGCACATACAGGTATACATATGAGCGATAAAACAGTTGGCGTCTATGTACAGACACGAGATTATGGGTCCACAGAATTTAAGTTGATATGTGCGTTTACAAAGCACACCCAGTGAAAACACTGTTCTGGCACAGCCAATACCTTTTTAACATTCAAACAAGGAAGAAGGCAGAGAGAGTTTTGCCCAACAGGAAGGGATTTGGTTATTTTATTAGTGATGATACCACATGCTTCTGTAAGAGGGTCAGTTATGAACCTGATACTTACCACCAATGCCTTGAACTTCTTGCTTCAGGGGTCTCCAAAACAGTTTGTTCTCCTGAAACAAAAATGAGGAAAAAAATGGTTTTGAAAGACTCTTCTTAAAGAGAAAGAACAACTTTCTTTGTGTGCACAATATTGAAACAAGTAATGCCATCTTTGAAAAGTGCCATTTGGCTGGCTGCAGTGGGTAAAGAACAGAAAGGTTGTATATTGTAGCAATAAACAGCAAAGAGACAGCTTCCATGATTGCGCTGTGATTTTGCAAAGGCCCCTTGAGTAATGGCTATACAAGGGGAAGGCAGTAGCCTGGTCTCTAGCAGGAACTCTGGACCAATTCAGATTTTTCAGTCTGCGCATAAAGCTTTTAAGCCTTGTTGCTATATCCCTTCCAGGTGTACAAAGAGTGATATGCTTGACTATTTGCTACAGAAGAGCTTGTATCTATGTGCTGGACAAAAAGTATATTAGCAGCCTGCTGCCCCCATTGAAACAGGGTTGTAAGCACAGGTGCTGGAACTAGGGGTGCTGTCACACCTCTTGGCTTGAAGTGGTTCTCTTCATTTACAGGGTTTACAGTTTGGTTCAATGGCTCTCAGCACCCCCACTATAAAAATCGGTCCAGCACCCCTGGTTGTGAGGAAGGCCATTCTCTCAGAGACACCCCCTACTCATGGAGACATCCATTATCGCCTCCCTTAAGACCATCTTCCCCTGGATATTCCCCCCTCACAATACCTACTTACCTACCATCGAACATACACTTCCTCTCTAGACACATCAGATACCCCTATGAACTCTCATCTCCTTTGCTAAAGGACCAGAAACCTCTGCTTCATTTCCTCTCTGTACTACTGACCGGTAGACGCCACACATCTACCACCAGTAGCCTAGCTTTGTCAGCAGGGCTCTCTCTCTTTTTAAACCAGTTGTAACAAAAGTTCCATAGGGAGAGCTATATTTGCTGGAACAGACTAATTTTGAGCTTCTCTCCCACTCAAGGTATAAAGAAAGAGGAAGCCATTTTAAACATTGAGTTTTAAACAACATTTAAAGATGGGA
Organism: Malaclemys terrapin pileata; assembly: GCF_027887155.1. Classification (NCBI taxonomy): domain Eukaryota; kingdom Metazoa; phylum Chordata; order Testudines; family Emydidae; genus Malaclemys; species Malaclemys terrapin. Next base: position 196,918,296 of record NC_071505.1, read on the forward strand.
CTATATATATATATATTTTTTTTTAAAGAGGAAGAATACCAAGGTAGAATTATCATAGCTGCCAATTTTTTTATCCTGGCACATAATATTATTTCTAAAAAGACCCTGCACACAAAAGAATGCGGTGTTGGTATTCAGCAAGGACACAAGCCCCCCCCCCCCCCCCCCCCCAGGATTTAATAGTTACTGGGCCTGGTTCTAAAAAGTTGTTTCTTTAAATAAATTAAAAAAAAAAAAAAAGCATTAAGTACCCCATATCTATGTACTACCAGTACCACACACGGACACAGAGGCCTTGATCGCCATAGCAGAGAATCAGCCTCTTACTGCCGAGCCATCTAGTGCTCTGCGAATCAACTTTTCCAGGGTGACACTAAGAGATTGTGGAACAGCCCCTTATGCTAGAAAGAGAACAACTTCTTCATGTAGTCCCCAATAGATATGGAAAAACACTAACCAGCAGTAGTTAGGCTTGCTGCAATGTTCCTTATAAGCATCAATTATGTTAATGAGCCTGCAATCATGCACTCTATATACCAGCAAGACACTGAATTTACACTCAGACTGGCTCAAGGCTAATTCTGACATGCAAATTCAGCAACACATAGGGCAGGACAGCTTCAGGTCCTCTTGCCCAGATTCATCCCAGGGCTATACAGTGTACTAGCTTTTGTGCTGGTAGGAATTATTTTGAGAATGTGGGCAAGGTGGTGGCAAAGTTACAGGAGTGGAAAGCTGCAGTTCCACCTGGGGACCAATGAATAGTTGGCAGGACTGGCAAGAGTGAGACATGGACAGGGCAGCAAGGGAATACACCGATTTAGTGCACCCCCACAGCAGCCTCTGCAGGGGAAATCTGAGTGCAACTTCATGCTCCTTCTCCAGCAGAAAACCCAGAAGGAGGTCAGAAGCATCAGCAACACTTCCCTCTTTTGGGGTAAATCCCCAAACACGGATGTTTAGACTGGCACAGGGCATATGTAAAAAAAAAAATTACACCCCTTACCAGTTTGATTGAGTCAAAGGTAACTAAATTAAGCCCATCCAATCTTTTCCATTACACACCCGAGTACACAAAACCAGAAACTAGAAAGCTAATTTATAGAAACATGTATAAACAAAACAAACAAACAAAAAAAGGTAGAAAAGCATTAGTCCCATATCTGCATTCACTGCTTTCTAGAGCAAGTGCTTTCTATTCATTCATTCATTCATTGTATCCAGCCCTTTAAACTTGGGGAGATGGAGAACATATTTAAAAACAGATCTTCTGCTCACTCCTTTACTCGGATTTTTCTTCAGCTAGCAGCCTGCTCTGAACTGTGCTTTCCATATCAGTGCCAGACAGGCCAGTAGGGTGGCTCATGAGGTTACTGGTGAGATCTCTAGTGCACCAGTTTGAGTCCCAACCATGTCCGCAGTGGCTAAAAGTTGTCACTGTGTGATCATTGGGATCTAGACTGAGATCACCAGTGTGACAACCATCCACATCCTAACTAGCACCTCCACGGGGAATTCAGACCGAAGGAAAACTCAAATGCCATTCTGTCTCTAGAGAAGGTCCCTACAGAACAGGGTTCAAGACCAGGCTAGGAAGCTGTTCTTGACACTGCCTGCACTGTACTTTTCCCCCGCTGTACAAGAAGTCAGTTTCCAAGGCTATTTATCTGATGCAGTGTGCACGTGTTAAACATTTGCAAAATTAAAAATAAATAAATCACACACATAGCATCTAATGTCGCACCTGAAGCTAAGTTGTCCCAAAAACACACACACACAAAAAAAAAAAAAAAAAAACACCACACAAACGGTTTACAAGTGAGATCTGATGGCGATCTAAGGGCTGAATGCCAAGTAGAAGGTGGGATGCAGGACTCCATCGTGCCTTGTCTGGAGAATGGGACTATATTTCTCTACCACTTATCCTCGTTCTTGACTTGAGTTTGCTACAGAAAAGGGTGGAAGATGGAAAGAGAAATTTGATGTCAGTATCTAATGGCCCCAAACATTTGAGTCAGATCAGTTAGCAAGGCCTTTTTTCTCTCTGTTAAGATATTACTTTTATTTTTAGTAGCATAACACAAGTTTGGTTTTCTATGCATTCTAACAGCTATTTAAGGAATGATACAAGAATCAGCTGCAGCCATTTAGTATCTGCAAGTCATCAGGAGAGAAAATGCTTTGTCTGCTGATAAGTGCAACACTAACTTATTAGTATAACATTACATGAATTCTGGAAAGGCCATCATTTTTCATTGCCTAGATCTTCAGAGGCAGGCACAAGTACTGCTGATACTGCAATTCTTAATCAATTTGTTCCTGGAGTGTTAGGGGTGGGATTCTCAAAAGCACTCTGAGCTGGCCTTACCCTGCTCTCATTGAAGTCAATGAAAAAAACTTTAATTGACCTCAATGGGAGCAGAGTCAAAAGCACTCTGTGTTGGCCTAAAAGTCACATTCTAGAAACAAAGCATGGAGAAGAGTGCTCTGGTTAAGAATGCACCCTTCTCCCAGTGCTAGAAGAAACTGTCCTGTTACATCCCAGGCAACAGCCAATCAGTGCCTCATGACACAGAAGAGATGACATGACTGTACTGTGGGTAGCGAAGCAGGAAAGCAGAGAAATCTGAGGCCTAATTAAACTAGTGTAAAACTGTGGTTTTCCAAGAACTGTGGTACTCTGATATTGCAGCAATTGGTGACTTATAAACACTCACAAGAGGCAAGCTCAGGAAGGACTTTAGGGCCATGACTCAGCATATGCTTAACCTTAAGAAATAGTCCAATTGACGCCAAAGGGTCTACTCATGTGCTTTGCTGGAGTGGGGCCTACCTGAATTACACTATGGCTCTGTGGAAGAGGTACATCTCAAGAGAGGTACAGAGGAGCTTTTAGAGGATCCCAGAGTTCAAAGCTGTTCAGTCCAATTCTCTCGCAACAGTCTTATCCTATAGATGAAGATGAATGCACTGGTGTTTCCCTGCATCAACATCATTCTTCCTCAGTGCTGAACGGATATATCCAAGTCCTCCTCTGTGGCTTGAAATAAAACCTATATTTTCCCCCTGCCCCTTTAATATTACCAGGATGTTAAAACTAGGATTGATGGCAAAGTAATGGTGAACACTGGATGCAAGACTACCAAGAGTAAGTTCAGCAAAATGTCCCATGTTAACACTTCACACAGAAAAGAGGACTGCCTGCACACAGATCTGGAGCTAGAGAGACTGGTGTACTGAGTAGTATCATGACTTCATGAAGTTTGAGGGTGTGTCAGATCACCTTGCTGACTTATTAAAAAAAAAAAAAAAACAGTCCAACAGATTTTCTGCATAACAAGACTCCTGTATAGGGTTGCCAACCCTCCTGGATTGTACGGAGTCTTCAGAAATTAAAGATTAATCTTTTAATTAAAGACTGTCATTTGATGAAACCTCCAGGAATACGTTCAACCAAAATTGGCAACCCTACCCCTACAAATATCAAAGCATGAGAGCATTAGAGAAGAGAGACTGGAAAGTTTCTGTCCGTAATCTGGAGATAGTAACTTTCATTATCCAATTCTGTATTTAAGTAGACTACTTTTGTTTATACTAAAAGCAGATCTGACCTTTCCTCCCCAGTGCATAAATATGTAGACATACTCTGCACTTCTATAATGCCCTTAATGTAGAGATCTCAGAGTACTTTACAAAGCTTAGGGAGGGAAGTATTATTCCTTCCATTGTACAAGTGGGGAAATGGACACAGAGAAGATTAAGTGACTCACCCAAGGTTACAGAGAGCCAGAAATAGAATTCTGATCTCAATTCCTAGTTCCACATGCAATTCACTAAACAACAGCTACTGTTCCAAGGTCCTATGCTACATCTCTTACTTGGGCAATATCTGTGATGAATGCTGGTGGAAAGGGGCACCTGTCCCTACTGAACAGAGTTGAAGTTAGCAGTTCTGGATTACCTGTTTCTTGCAGGAAAGCCTAAAAGTAAGGCACTCTCAGACCTAGTCGGCACACAAACTTACTCATAGACTCAGATTTTAAGGTCAGAAGGGACCATTATGATCATCTAGTCTGACCTCCCGCATGATGCAGGCCACAAAAGCTGACCCACCCACTCCTGGAATAATTCTCTCCCTTGACTCAGCTGTTGAAGTCCCCAAATCATGATTTAAAGACTTCAAGTCGCAGAGAATCCTCCAGCAAGCGACCCCTGCCCAGCAAGCGACTTCTGCCCCATGCTGCGGAGGAAAGCGAAAAACCTCCAGGGCCTCTGCCAATCTACCCTGGAGGAAAATTCCTTCCCGACCCCAAATATGGTGATCAGCTGAACCCCGAGCATGCGGGCAAGACTCTCCAGCCAGACCCTCCGGAAAAAGTTCTCTGTAGTAATTTTTAATATCCCATCATTGACCATTGTTACTAATTACTAGCAATGGCACGTTATTGACCTATTGACTAAAATCACGTTATCCCACCAAACCATCCCCTCCATAAACTTATCAAGCTTAATCTTAAAGCCAGAGAGGTCTTTCGCCCCCCACTGTTTCCCTCGGAAGGCTGTTCCAGAACTTCACCCCTCTGATGGTTAGAAACCTTCGCCTAATTTCAAGCCTAAACTTCCCGACGGCCAGTTTATATCCATTTGTTCTCGTGTCCACATTAGTACTGAGCTGAAATAACTCCTCTCCCTCTCTGGTATTTATCCCTCTGATATATGTAGAGAGAGCAATCATATCCCCCCTCAGCCTTCTTTTGGTTAAGGTAAACAAACCGAGCTCCTCGAGTCTCCTTTCATACAACAGGTTTTCCATTCCTCGGATCATCCTAATGGCCCTTCTCTGTACCCGTTCCAGTTGGAATTCATCCTTTTTAAACATGGGAGACCAGAACTGCACACAGTACTCCAAATGAGGTCTCACCAGTGCCTTGTATAACGGAACCAGCACCTCCTTATCCCTACTAGAAATACCTCACCTAATGCATCCCAAGACCACATTAGCTTTTTTCACGGCCACGTCACATTGCCGACTCATCGTCATCCTGCGATCAACCAGGACTCAGAGGTCCTTCTCCTCTTCCGTTACTTCCAACCGAAGCATCCCCAGCTTATAACTAAAATTCTTGTTAGTCATCCCTAAATGCATAACCTTACACTTCTCACTATTAAATTTCATCCTATTACTATTGCTCCAGTTTACAAGGTCATCCAAATCTCCCTGCAGGATATCCCGATCCTTCTCCAAATTGGCAATACCTCCCAACTTTGTGTCATCCGCAAACTTTATCAGCACACTCCTACATTCGGTTCCGAGGTCAGTAATAAATAGATTAAATAAAATCGGACCCAAAACCGAACCTTGGGGAACTCCACTGGTAACCTCCCTCCAACCTGACAGTTCACCTTTCAGTACAACCCGCTGCAGTCTCCCCTTTAACCAGTTCTTTATCCACCTCTGGATTTTCATATCGATCCCCATCTTTTCCAATTAAACCAATAATTCCTCATGCGGTACCGTATCAAACGCTTTGCTGAAATCGAGGTATATTAGATCCACCGCAATTCCTTTATCTAAAAAATCTGTTACTTTCTCAAAGAAGGAGTTCAGGTTGGTTTGGCAAGATCTACCTTTCGTAAAACCGTGTTGTAATTTGTCCCAATTGCCTCTGACCTCAAGGTTCTTAACTACTTTCTCCTTCAAAATTTTTTCCAAGACCTTGCATATTACAGATGTTAAACTAACAGGCCTGTAGTTACCTGGGTCACTTATTTTCCCCTTCTTGAAAATAGGAACCACATTAGCTATTCTCCAGTCAAACGGTACCACCCCCGAGTTTACCGATTCATTAAAAATTATCGCTAACGTGCTTGCAATTTCTCACGCCAGTTCCTTTAATATTCTCAGATGAAGATCATCCGGTCCGCCCGATTTAGTCCCATTAAGCTGTTCGAGTTTGGCTTCTACCTCGGATACGGTAATGTCAACCCCCCCCCCCCTTTATTCCCATCCATCATGCTGCCACTATTCCTAAGCCCTTCATTAACCTCATTAAAGACCGATGCAAAATATTCGTTTAGACATTGTGCTATGCCTAGATTATCCTTAATCTCCACTCCATCTACAATCTTAAGCGGTCCCACTTCTTTCTTTGTTTTCTTCCTATTTATATGGCTATACAACCTCTTACTATTGGTTTTAATTCCCCTCGCAAGGTGCACTCTACACGGCTTTTGGCCTTTCTCACTCCATCTCTACATGCTCTGACCTCAATAAGGTAGGTTTCTTTGCTGATCCCTCCCATCTTCCACTCCTTGTACGCTTTCTGTTTTTTCTTAATCACCTCTCTGAGATGCTCGCTCATCCAGCTTGGTCTAAATCTCCTGCCCATGAACCGTTTTCCCTTTCTCGGGATACAGGCCTCCGACACTCCTGCAACTTCAACTTGAAATAATCCCAGGCGCCTTCCACCTTTAGATCCATAAATATGTTAGTCCAATCCACTTCCCTAACTAGTCGCCTTAATTTATTAAAGTTAGCCCTTTTGAAATCGTAAACCTTAGTCTCCGATTTAATTCTGTTAATCCTTCCATTTAGTTTAAACCGAATTAGCTCATGATCACTTGAGCCAAGGTTGTCCCCTACAACCATTTCCTCAACGAGGTCCTCACTACTCACCAAAACCAAATCTAAAATGGCATCCCCCCTCGTCGGTTCAGCAACTACTTGATGAAGGAATTCATCAGCTATCACGTCTAGGAAAATCTGAGCCCTATTATTGTTACTAGCATTTGTTCCCCAATCTATATCCGGGAAGTTAAAGTCTCCCATGATTACACAGTTCCTATTAGTATTTACTTCCCTAAAAACATTAAAGAGTTCTCTGTCCATATCCAGGATAGATCCCAGCGGTCTATAGCACACCCCAAGCACTATCCCAGGGGAGGCTCTAGTAGTTCTTTTACCCAGTGTGAGTATTGCCCAGAGACTCAGTCTTATCCATTCCATCACTTATTATTTCTTTACAGTTTACCTCATTATTGACATACAATGCTACTCCCCCACCTTTGCCTTTGTTCTGGTCTTTCCTAAACAGCACATACCCTTCCATACCTGTACTCCAGTCATGACTACCGTTCCACCACGTTTCGGTTATTTCTATGATATCCGGTTTCATTTCTCGGACCAGGAGCTCCAATTCCTCCATTTTGTTACCTAGGCTTCTTGCATTGGTGTATAAACATCTTAATTTATGCCGTTTGGCCTCTCTCACATTCGTTGTCCAATTTGGTACAGACACCGTACCGCCAGTATGACCTATTAGTCTAGTATCCATCCTCCCTCTCCTCCTTATGTCCAATCTCTTCCCCCTGGCTTTATCCGTTCTTATCTCATTGTCCTCCCTCTCAATGTTATAATCTGGTGTGGAGATTAACTGGACATCTCCCAACTGTCTCCCCCAAATTCCTAGTTTAAAGCTCTTTTGATGAGATGAGCCAGCCTCCCTCCCAGAAGTCTATTTCCTTCCCTACTTAGGTGAAGTCCGTCCTGTGAGAACAGATTTCTGTCCCCGAAAGCCTCCCAGTGGCCATACATCCCAAAGCCCTCTTTATAGCACCACTCCCTTAGCCAACTATTTATCATCACAATCCTGTCACCCCTTTGCTGCCCTTCTCTAGGAACAGGCAGAATCCCACTGAAGATGATCTGAGCCTCGATTTCCTTAAGCATCTTCCCCAGCCTGACATAATCTCCCTTGATTCTCTCCAGCGAGAACCTAACCGTGTCATTCATTCCTACGTGAAGGATGATCAAGAGGTTCTTACCTGCTCCTTTTAGGATCCTTTTCAACCACAGGTCCGCATCCCGTATCTTAGCGCCCGATAGACAGCACACCCTTCTGTTCTCTGTGTCCGCCCTGGTCACAGGCCTGTCTAACCTCCTCAATCAGGAGTCCCCAATCAAGTAAACCTGCCTTTGCCCGGTGACAGTGCGATCTACTAATCTATCCCCTGTTCCCTCTAGTTGCAATTTTCCCATTCCTATTTTCCCTTATAATCCCCCTTATGCCATCCTGTATCCTCCCGGGGCCCAGATTTGGTGCTGTCTCCATCAACTCCTCCCCCCTTTCTATGGGACTAGCTGCTCTTCTCTTCTTCCTCACCCTCCCACCCTCAGTTACCACCTGCTGCACTCCTTCCTCGTTTTCCAAACACCCAAACCTGTTCCTGAGCTCTATTTCTCCTTCACTGGCCCTCCTTTTCCTTGGCCTGCTTCTCATGGTCACATGCTTCCACTGCCCTTGTTCTCCCCCTGGCCTTCCCCCCCCCCCCACAGGCCTTTGCCCCTGCTTTCACCTGTACCCTTGAGCATTCCCCTTCAGCCACTCCTTGCCTTTTCTCCATCAGCTGCTCGATCCCCCTTCTAAACTCTACCAGGGTATCTATCTGCATCTCCAAACCTTGGATCTTTTCTTCCAGCAGCTCTATTAGGCAGCACTTCATGCAGACATACCTCTGTTCAGGCTCCCCCGCTAGCACCATGTACATACCGCAGCTTCCACATGCAATCATCTGCATTGTGTCCCCCGCTGCTTGGCTCATGGCTGCTGCTGTCTGTGCCCGCCCTTGAGCTAGTTGGTTTAACTAAAGGTGTGATTTAGTTACACCAGTGAAAATCCCTAGTTGGATATGCATAGCTGTTTATAACTGGCTCTCCAGGTTTAAAAATGAAATTAAGTTTATCCACATTAAGTTGAATCAGCTTAAGTCAGTCAGTCAAAAAAAAAAAAAAAAAAAAAACCACACACCACACCCAGAACAATCAGACTTAGTTAAACAAGTTTAAGTTTGCATAAAGACAAAGCCTCAGATACAATAGGAGCTTGATGCAAATACAGAGAAGTACGTCATAATGCTTCTCATGAAAACAGTTTAGATTAGCGGTAGTGAGTGGACTAGCCAGAAAATTAAACTAACTCGACAGCACTGTTCTTTAAAAATGAGAGCAAATCATTTCTAGGGGCTCCCCTTACAAGTCATGTGGTTGAGACATTTCTTGTAATCCAACACCTCAAGAAATTAAAATTATCAGGAGCCACTAAACACTGTATAATACCCTCAAGTTAGATTTTAAACATAAATTCCCTTAATGTGTTAAAGCATAACAGACAATCACCTGTCTCCTTGGCAGAGAGACAGCGCTGAAGCAAGCTTGCCAAAAAGCAGAGCTACATCATAACAAATCCACTGTAACAACTTCAAACCCATATTCAAACAAAAAAGCAGGATTTTGTCTTTATTTTTAGAGCAGTGCTGTTGCATCACCAAGGTGACTGAAACAGAAGCATTGAATTACACACCTCCTTTTCCAACCCCACACACAATGGTATGTGGTAAATTACAGACTTAAGAGTTGCTGAGTCACACTCAATAAAGGTAGAATTGTGGTAACCGAATCCCCCAAGCATTTGCATTAAAGCATATAAAACTTGTTCAAGCAACAGTATGCAACGATCTCATTTAACTTTGTGCATGGTGGGGTTTCTTAGTCCCGGAATTACTAGACTAAGCAACTCTGAGTTTTATAAAAAAAAAAAAAACCACACACCACACCACACACTTTCACCCAGCAGCACATGCTTGTTTCCCCATCCCAATTTCTCTCCCTCCATCTTGCCCCTCCCCCATTTTATTCTCATGATATATGAGGTCACCAGGCCCTTGTTTCACTCCCCTCACTACTCTGGAATTTCCTTCCCCTTATTGAGTGCTCAGTCCTGCATGGTGCTGAGCACTGACTCCAATTCACCAGAGTCCCATTGGCATAAATAGGACAATTTCTTATTTAAAGGTGAAGCACATGGTTAATTGCTTCATTGGATTAGGGCCAGCATGCTCAGCATCTTGCAGGACCAAGTCCTTAGAAAGATATGGGATATACAGAAAAAATGAGGGACTGTATTTATTTAAAAAGGGGGGGGATAATCAGATCTATTACTGGTCAATTCAATACTGTTTTATTGGCATTATAATAATCATTTTTACTGTGGTAGCTCTCAGGGGCTCCAATCATATTCAGGGCCCCACTGTACCGGGGGCTGTATAAAACCACACAAAACATATTCCCCAGCCTTAACAAGCTACACAAGTGTTGTAAGAAGAACATTTAAGAGCCCTCATGTTTTTGGCAGAGGGAAGCCCAGTATGGTCAGACAAAGTATTAGTGCCAAGCTTGTAAGGGACAGGGAGAGAAACTGGAACAGTAACACAACAAAGCAGCCAAACATGACCTATATGCTATCAAACAGGCAAAGGAGATTCACTTGATAACAGATGTAGGCTTCCCAGTAGTCAACTCCCAGTCTTCCCCTCCAAATTTGTGCTTTTCTTTACATTTCTAGTGGCTCTCCCACAAAAATGTTAACCCCTGGGCACCACAAGCCTTCCATTAATCGATATTACTTGCAAATCATCCATTGCTATCGAGTATTTCCCTACACCTTCTGTTTTTCTGCTCACCCCAAGAAACAAAATAACCTCCAAATACATTTTAAAAATACACACACCCACCCACCCCCCTGTGGAAAAACAGTATTTACTATCCTTTTATCAGGATAAGTTCTACTGAGATGAATACAGCAAATAAGATTTTTGATAAGTTAATACACAAGAGATCATCTTGATAAGAGGCTTTTCCCATCCAGCAATGGTCTCTCTACTGTGCAGCAGATTGCATCATGTTCTAATTAGCTTTACCCATCTTAAAAACACTAGAATTTAATACATTGGAATTTTGCCAGAACAAAATCCGATCAAACACCATTTACCCTCTGAACTGTAACTGGAGAAAGCTATCCACTCATCCCATCTGCAAAAGCTATCTGTAACTCTAGTTCGCACTAGGTGCCTAAAGCAGCTCCTGTTTCTAGTGCAGCATATTAGGAGCACCACGGATTTCAGCAAGACTTGGAATAAAAGATGACTAGAACTTGGCACCTTGGTATCTGTATGTGCCAGACTAACACTGTCACACATCAATATACAGATTATGTATCATGGCATTTGGTCAAAATCTCATCCACCAGGATAACATTCTCCAGATTTCAACCAGCACAAGTGGTTTATTTCATGCAGTTAATTGCCTAAAGACCAGAGGACAAAGTAACAAGAACTAGACAGGTTTCAGAGTAACAGCCCTGTTAGTCTGTATCCGCAAAAAGAAGAACAGGAGTACTTGTGGCACCTTAGAGACTAACAAATTTATTAGAGCATAAGCTTTCGTGGACTACATCCGAAGAAGTGGGTTGTAGTCCACGAAAGCTTATGCTCTAATAAATTTGTTAGTCTCTAAGGTGCCACAAGTACTCCTGTTTTTCTTTTTGAAGAACTAGACAGCTTTGTTCCCCAACTCCAACCATCAGATCAACGTTCACCCTACAGCAGTAGTTCTCAAACTTTTGTACTGGTGACCCCTTTCACACAGCAAACCTCTGAGTGCGACCCCCCCCTTATACATTAAAAGGGCTTTTTAAAATATATTTAACATCATTATAAATGCTGGATGCAAAGCAGGGTTTGGGGTGGATCCCCAAGGGGTCCCAACCCTTGAGAACCCCTACCCTACACCATCCAGCATGAGAGGCTGTTGATGCCAATCTCCACCATTGTCTGCATGGGGGGGGGGGGGGGAGGGGGGAAGAGAGAGGAGAAGAGAAATATAGTGATGTAACGATGGCGCGGGGCCGGGGCACACAGAATGCTTTCGCTCCCATTCGGGAAATCTCCAAATCAGACGAAAAGAGAAAAGAAAAAGAGAGGGGGAAGCGGAACCTATTCGTCATCGTAACTACTACCACCTGGGTGACCTGACCTCTTACAATCCCATCTACCAGCTGGTGCCTGCAGCACAAACTGATGCAATCGGAAACTGGCAGGAAAGGGACACCCCCGCAAAGAACACGTAGCTCAGGCAACAACGACGAACCCCCGGCAGTGCGGTGCATCTCTCCAGCCAACGTGAAGCCCACTCGGGCTGCCCAGTCCCCTTGTCCCTCACCCCGCTACCCCCATCCGAGCTCTCCCATCTGCTCTCAGCTGCTCGCCGCAGCGGCAGCTCTACCGCTTGCACTTACTTGGACTGACAGGAAGAGACAAGCGGCGGCAGCAGCAGCCGGAGTCCCACTGCGCGTGGATAAGACGCCCCGGCCCGCAGCAGCCGCCGCCCCCCAGCTGTTTCCCTGCGCGTGTGCGAAGGGAATTCTCCCAGTCGTTACCCTCGCTAGCTTTTGGAGAGGGAACGCGCGCTGATTGGCCGGGCCGTGGGCGGAGGGGGGGGACACGCCCCACCAATAGAAAAGCAGAGTCGCTGCCCTGGCCCTGCGCAAGTTCTTTCCTGTGCGTGTGTTTAGCGAGGGGGCTGAGAGCCCGCTGTGGGAGGCTGTGGCCGGCCAGTTTGTTTGCGAGGCCCAGGCCACAGTGTGAGCTCAGAGCCAGCAGCATCCAGCCTTCTGGCTGCCTGGTGAGAGGACACATCCTAGGTCTATCCCTTTAGCCCATCACATAAGCACCAGCATCCACTATAGAAGGAATAGGACTAAAATAATTTTTTTCCCTATGTGACGTTATTGACATAAACTGGGACCGTATAGATCATTGTTGCAACCAAGGTCCTGTAGTGGCACCCAAATCTTGTATAAAGGGGGTCAAATGGGGTGTCTAGGACAAGGTTATGGTTTACTGGTTATGATTATGCTGTCTATATGTGTGTATCAGTTTTGTAGTCGAAGTTATGAATATTGGCTCTATACTGTCTGTATGGCAAACTTATGCTATGCTTCTGGGTGACATCCCAGACAAGCTGAGATTAGCTCTGCCTAGCCTGCTTGATGGCCCATTAAGGACCATCAGCTATACAATGGACCCATTGAGAGAAGGCAGATACGCCTTGTACCTCGGCAAAGTATGCAGGGACTGGCCCATGTGACTCCAGACTCCATTTTGCTGTAATTTTCCACAGTAAGAACAAAGAGGTGTTCTTACACCTGGAAAAGACTATATAAGGCTGATGCCTGATCTCCATCTGGTCTTCATTCCTGCTTCTTACCTCTGGAGGAACTTTGCTACAAGCTGAAGCTTTGAACAAAGGACTGAGGACCCATCCCAGCGGGGGATGTATTCCAGAGACTTGATTTGAACCTGCAGTTCATTCCATCGCTGCTGCAAGCCTGAACCAAGAACTTTGCCATTACTGTATGTAATTGATTCCATTTAACCAATTCTATCTCTCATCTCTATCTTTTTCCTTTTATGAATAAACCTTTAGATTTTAGATTCTAAAGGATTGGCAACAGCGTGATTTGTGGGTAAGATCCGATTTGTATATTGACCTGGGTCTGGGGCTTGGTCCTTTGGGATCAGGAGAACCTTTTTCTTTTACTGGGGTATTGGTTTTCATAACCATTTGTCCCCATAATGAGTGGCACTGGTGGTAATACTGGGAAACTGGAGTGTCTAAGGAGATTGCTTGTGAGACTTGCGGTTAGCCAGGGGGTGAGACCGAAGTCCTCCTAGTCTGGCTGGTTTGGTTTGCCTTAGAGGTGGAAAAAACCCCAGCCTTGGGCTGTAACTGCCCTATTTGAGCAATTTGTCCTGAGTTGGCACTCTCAGTTGGGTTCCGCCAGAACCGCATTGTCACAGTGGCGTAGTCGTGCTTGGATCCACAGAACCAGGTCAATTAAGCTTTGGGTCAGAACCCCACGCTATCCAAATTTGAATTTTGGGATTGAGAGTTTTGTTGGTTAAAGAGCTGCTGCAATGGCTGAGCAAAGAGCATATGAGGGACTTGGCAAAAAAGCCCTGGAAAAGTTGTGTTCAGAAAAGAGGATAAGCTTTAGAAAGAAAGCTACAAAGGAAGAACTGAGAAATCTGTTAATAGCCAGTGATCAGGGGGCAAGAGCACAGCCCTTACCTGAGGCTGCAGAAGATGCAGAAAAAATTAGGATGCAAAGGGTGACAAGTCAACTGCAATTTGAGCATGAACAGAAGCTAGCAGATCTTCGATTGCTGGAGAAGCAAAAAATAGCAGAATTAGAAAGAGAGAGAGAGAAAGAGGCTGCTGAGAGAGAGAAAGAGGCTGCTGAGAGAGAGAAAGAAGCTGATCAAAGAAAGAAGGAGGCTGATGAGAGAGAAGAGAGAGCTCGTAAGGGACGTCTAGAGCTGCTTGCTGCTGAGCAGGAGACTCACAGGATGGAACAGGAGACTGCTTGCTGCTGAGCAGAAGACTCACAGGATGGAGCAGGAGACTCACAGGATGGAACAGGAGACTGCCAGACTTCAACTCCAAGTACTGGAAGAGCGGAGAAAGTCATCCCCACCTGGTACTCCACTTCCCCCCCACCATGAGAAAAACTGGGAAAGGATGTGTCCCATTTACAATGATACTGAGGATATAGAGGAGTTTTTGTCTACCTTTGAACGCCTCTGCAATCTGTACCAGATCCCCGAGGGTCAGCGAATGCCTGTCCTGCTGACCAGACTGACTGGAAAAGCCAGGGAGGTATTCAATGACTTGGGGGAACAAGAAGCCTTAAATTATGAGCGGTTTAAGGATTCTGTGTTAAGGCGGTTCAAGGTTACTCCTGAATCTTACAGAGTTAAGTTTAGAGAGTTTAAAATGTCTAAGGATTGTACTTTTGTAGAATGTGCTCATAAGCTGATGGGTTTTGTTAAAAAGTGGGTTATGGGAGCCAAGGTTCATGGGAGTTTTGAAAAACTGCTGGATTTAATAACTTTGGAACAGTTCTTAGACATTGTGCCTGACAATGTGAGAGCAGCTGTGTGTGACAGGGACCCTGAGTCAGTCCTACGGGCAGCAGAGATTGCGGATGCCCATACCCAAAACAGGGTTCAAGGGGGCCCGGAGGGTAGGAACTCACATCCCAGGACGGAACAGGTTACATGCTATCACTGTGGTATCCTGGGCCACATGAGACCAGACTGCCCGACACTGAAGGGCAGCCCAAAACCAGCAACCCCAAATGCCACGGCCAATGCTAACCCTGTTGTTGTAAACTCACAGGCAAGCCACACAGAGCCCAGCATTGGTGCCCTGTGTGCAAATGCTGTTTCTGTGGTCTCGGAAGAATTTGACCTTAAAACTCACATTAAAGCTAAATATGGGGGAAATAATGCAGAGTTTATTAGCAGTGCAGAAGTGAATGGAGTGAGGTGTATGGCATGGAGGGACACCGCAGCAGATATTACTCTGGTTAAAGCAAGTCTTGTCAGGAAGGAAGATTATTTGCCAGGTGAAGATATAACTGTTGTAGCCTTATCTAAGTATTTTGTCAGGGTGCCTTTGGCTAAAATCCACCTGAAATGGAAGGGATTGGAGGGCACCATGGTTGTGGGAGTAAAAGACATAATCCCTAAGGATATTATGATTGGAAATGATATTAAAGCTATGGTCAGTCAAGTTAATACAAACCAGGCACAAGAGAGGATTGATCCTAAGGTTGTGCCTATGGAAGGTTTCTCCAAAAGTTTGTCTTTGGAAAGTAGCTGTTTGGCTGTGAATGAAGTTTCTGAATGTCTATCTAATGTCTCAGAAGTAAATCTGGAATTAGATCAAGCGAAGGGAGAGGAGAACAAGGAGATTTTGGATGAGCCTAGGCAGTCTTGTGAGCTGATGGCTTTATCTAGTCAGCAGTTTGGGAAGGCAAGGAGAGTGGAAGATGAGTGTCCCTATACCTTAGCTGTTTCCTGTGCGAAGAATAGTGACAGTGAAGGAAATGTGCCTGTGTCTGTCAGGGGTATTGACTTGCCTATGGAGGAAGCTACCCCAGTCTCCAAGCAGTTGTCTGTGAACAGCCCGGTATGCTGGGACAAGGGAAATGAAATCCCAAACCGTATGTCTAGTAAAGGAAAATGCGTCTCCAACTCTTTTTTGTCTGTGGAGCAGACAGAAGGTGCCTTTCGGCCTGTGATGGTTGAGAGTAATTTAGTTGTCTCAGAGTTGGTTCTGGATTCAACTAAAGCCCAGGAAGGGAATGGTCCTAAGTTTGCATCTGCTGGGGAGAATGGCACCATAACTAGGTTGCATCCAGTTAGTGTCTTAGCAAAATCCCAGAGACCAGACAATTCTGGTGCTTGTATTTTGCCTGTTGCTCATGTGTGGTTGGAGAAGGGTGTAACAACTCTGTCTGATCAGGGTGATACCCTAGCCAGGGCACAAGGAGAGCAGAAAGGTAATTTGGTTGTGGTACCTACGGACAGTTTAACAACTTGTAGCAAAAAGGAAAAAATTCCTAAGCTTGTGTGTGGCAAAGAGAAGGGAAGTATTTCTAACCTTTTATCTAGGAAGTCTATGGGTTCGCCTGAAAGGGGATTGTGTAGAGATCTGCCTGATGGGCCAAAGGTGATCCTGAATGTAAGTAAGACCCAGACAGAGTCTGTTGTTGCTCAGGAAAGTGTTCCTTTAGGGCAAGCCCTAGGTGAAGAGGGTAAGGGCAGAATTTCTGAGAGGGGTGAATTGCTGCTTAGAAAAGCTCCTGGAGAAAGGATTCCTCATGGTACTCGGTGCAAGCAGTTCCCTGCAACTGAAGGGTGTGAGAGTGATTTAATCAAGGAAGTTTCAGTTCCTAGCAGCCAAAAATTGTCTGTTGTGAATGGATCCACTGACTTTCCTTTTAAAAGATCCAGTGTGGGTAGCTTTGAGAAGGTCTCAGAGGAAGTAAAAGTTGTTAAGGAATTGAGGCAGCCCTATAACCAAGTGGCTGTGTGGGGCCAACTTGTTGGGGAGACAATGGTGTTGGAACAGGAATGTCTCCTTTCTGATTCTTTAAATGAGCAGTTTGTGCTTCAGGGTTTGAGGACAGATTTGGTTACTGATGTGTCAGAGCAGAGCAGTTTTATGGCTAAATGCTTGAGGATGAGGGGGAGAGCAAGCAAACTCTCACCCGCAGACTTTTTGGATTTGTGTGGTATCTCTTTAAGACAGAGTCCAGCCTTGGAGATGATAGCAGTTACGAATATGAAAACTGGTGGACTGGCTCTGGTCTGGGGTAGTGCAAATTACTTGCCTGGCTGGGAAAGGAAGGACTTGCTAATAGCTGTTAGCACAGAGGGCCCACCCCATCAGCCAGTGAATTCTGTTAAGCAAGAGGAATCGGGGTTTGATCCTGCAGGACAAGGAGGAAAGAGAAAACTGAATTTTGCAAAGGGAAGCCACAGGTTAACCCTAAAATGCCCAAACTCCAATGGTATTGAGCCAAAGGGGTGGCATGACAAACATGACTGTAGATGGACACTTGCAATGAACTTGTTGTTATTGCTAAATTTTGTAATGAATGTGTTGCTATTGCCACAAACTGTAAAAATGTACAATGTGCCTAATCTTTTGGAAAATCCCTTGAACATGTTAAAAGGAATACATGAGAACACACGTTATGTTAAAAGGCCTTGTTACACTGGGGTTTCACAGGTAATGCCTATAAACAATATGGGAACTTTTCACAGGGGAAAAGACATTCCAGACCTAATGTGCTGTATGAAAAGGAAGACTGAGGCACACTACCATATTGCTTTCATGGCTAAATGCCAAGATTCCTGGACTATGAAGAACATTAATATCTGCATTTATTCGATGTTAATTGGGTTCCAAACATTTGCCCGAGCTTGTATGGATAAAGTAGCAGTTTTCTTTAGCTCTTGGCAAGATCACATGACACATACAGGAACCATGCTGCCAGAGCAGATCCAATCCACTATTTTTCTAACTAAGTTTTACCTTGAGTTTGTAAAGAGGTTCAATCATGTGGTTGAACATGATTTTGATAAACCATTTCTGTTATACACTGGTACGGCTTCTAACCCAATACTAGCTGTAGTGAGACAGAACCCAGGATGGGGAGCTCTTGGGATGCAGTCAGTGATGTTTGTGTCATCCCTTCCTGCATCAATTTTGCGTTGGGGGTGTGACGTTATTGACATAAACTGGGACCGTATAGATCATTGTTGCAACCAAGGTCCTGTAGTGGCACCCAAATCTTGTATAAAGGGGGTCAAATGGGGTGTCTAGGACAAGGTTATGGTTTACTGGTTATGATTATGCTGTCTATATGTGTGTATCAGTTTTGTAGTCGAAGTTATGAATATTGGCTCTATACTGTCTGTATGGCAAACTTATGCTATGCTTCTGGGTGACATCCCAGACAAGCTGAGATTAGCTCTGCCTAGCCTGCTTGATGGCCCATTAAGGACCATCAGCTATACAATGGACCCATTGAGAGAAGGCAGATACGCCTTGTACCTCGGCAAAGTATGCAGGGACTGGCCCATGTGACTCCAGACTCCATTTTGCTGTAATTTTCCACAGTAAGAACAAAGAGGTGTTCTTACACCTGGAAAAGACTATATAAGGCTGATGCCTGATCTCCATCTGGTCTTCATTCCTGCTTCTTACCTCTGGAGGAACTTTGCTACAAGCTGAAGCTTTGAACAAAGGACTGAGGACCCATCCCAGCGGGGGATGTATTCCAGAGACTTGATTTGAACCTGCAGTTCATTCCATCGCTGCTGCAAGCCTGAACCAAGAACTTTGCCATTACTGTATGTAATTGATTCCATTTAACCAATTCTATCTCTCATCTCTATCTTTTTCCTTTTATGAATAAACCTTTAGATTTTAGATTCTAAAGGATTGGCAACAGCGTGATTTGTGGGTAAGATCCGATTTGTATATTGACCTGGGTCTGGGGCTTGGTCCTTTGGGATCAGGAGAACCTTTTTCTTTTACTGGGGTATTGGTTTTCATAACCATTTGTCCCCATAATGAGTGGCACTGGTGGTAATACTGGGAAACTGGAGTGTCTAAGGAGATTGCTTGTGAGACTTGCGGTTAGCCAGGGGGTGAGACCGAAGTCCTCCTAGTCTGGCTGGTTTGGTTTGCCTTAGAGGTGGAAAAACCCCCAGCCTTGGGCTGTAACTGCTCTATTTGAGCAATTTGTCCTGAGTTGGCACTCTCAGTTGGGTTCCGCCAGAACCGCATTGTCACACCCTACCAAGCCAGGGAGCTAGCTACAGCTATATGCCCCAATCCTGCAACTGGACTTGTTCAGGCAGGCCCCTTTGTCCACACGGAGGCAGGATCAGGGTCATATGTGCCCCAGCTCTGCATCTGTGACAGCTGCTGTTACTCTGGTGATAGGTGCCATCAGAAGGACCTAGAGGGATATTAGTGAACATATGTAGAAATAAATTATTTGACAGCATTTCACACAACAATAAATGAGAACGTTTGGTTTTGTGTTTAATGGGCAAACAAGGGTTGGCTGCTGAAAGGAACAGAGCACTCAAGCCCTGACCCAGGGAAAAACTCAAACTCATGCTTAACTTTAAGTATATGAGTAGTCCCACTGGATTTATCCATATGCAGTATCAGGGGTCAAAATGTTCAGTGCTTTGCTGAAGGGAGTCTTCCAGTTGCAGCCCTTTAAGGACTCAGGCTAGACCTTCAAAGATATTTGGACACCTAACTTCCATTGATTTCAGTTTGGCACCTAAATACCTCTGAGGATCTGGGCCTCAGTCTCCAACCTAAGGAAGACACAAGCATGCTGCCACAGTAGCCTTGTGATGTCAATAATTCAAATAAGCAGTGAATTTCTAATTGATGTTTTACATGTAATATAAAGATAGTAGGCCAGCAGCACCCTGTTCCTGCAGGAGTAGCATTTTCATTCAATCTGATCTCACCTCTCCCACTCACTGTGGAAAATACATCCCACTCCAGTAGCAGCAGCTACTTCAATTTGAAAAGGAGTAGCACCACTCCTACCCAATAAACCAGTGATAATCAAACAAGGAATTTCAAGGCACATGTAGCAATTCATAACATTACACACAGTTCTTGCCTAGGGGTTTAATAAGGTATCAAGCCACACAATGCACCAATTTTTGGAGGAAAAATGGCAATTTAAAATTTACACAGAATAGCAGACTAAGGCAAACAGGATTGCACCAAAGTATATACCTCACTCAGTTTTTCCTCCTAACAAACAACCCTGCAAAACCCTAAATAGTGGTTAACTGTTCAGGCCAAAGTGGACAACAATATTTTGCATTTATATAGGGTTTTATAATCAGTGACTAACTCCCTTGTAGTGTGTTGTGATGATTAATCCTCATTATCATCCCCATTTTACAAATATCGAAGCTAAAAATGGTGAAGGCCACTGAGAGAGTCAATTTGAGCCACAACTGGAAAACCATCTTGTGCTTAGTTCAGGTGATGCCTCTTAGTTATTGAGTAGCTCCTCCTAGTTGCCAAAGTTTACTATTGGCTGCTCAGCAAAAGAGCCAACTCAGTTTCAACCACATGATGAGCAGCCCTAGCACCTCACAGCCACAAATTTGCTCAATATGTAGAATTTTTAACAGCCACCAAAACAAGTTTTGGATGGCTTGGGAGGATGGAAGTGGATGATAAGCATAAAATAATGGTGGTTAGGAAATATCACATACATTCAAGTCCTTCTCTGCAATACAAGGGCTAGAAACTTACCAGTGGGCAGAACCCCCAAGAACTAAAAGGATGGGGGGGAGGCATAGCCTGTCCTGTATAGAGTAGTCTACAAGAACAGGAATGAGACACAGGAGGTGCAGCACAGGAGACTTTAGAGTTCCCAAGTTTTGACTGTTCAGTAAGTGGCCACATCCTGTTCACTTTATTTGTGTGAATGGTATTAGGGCTCATCTTCACACACAGTTGTACTGGTTTAATTAAAAGTGCAATTTCAAATAGCCATATTGGTACAAAAAGGCTGTTTGAGCACTCAGATATAAACCTGGTTTACAGTAGTTTAATTTAGGTTGATTAGAAATAGGTTTTAGTTAGACTGAAATAAATCACTAAAAGAGCAGCTACGCAGGGCTATACACTGATTTAAGTTAAACCAGGGCAATGTGTATGTGCAGAAAAAGCCTAAACCTCTTTGCTGCCTTTGGATCTGGGTGCTAATTAGTGCAAACTGCAGTGAGTGTATTTGACATATAAAAATGTTTTAAAACAGATTTTAAAATAATCCAGGAACAAAAGGGTGAAGTATGCAGATTGACCACCATTACAGATAAACACCACTACTGTACTGTTAAGGAAAATCAGCATGGAAGATCATGTATTATGGGGGTTCACTCCTGACATCAATGAGGACAAAGACTGGACCTGTGATACACACACATGGAATCATGAGATATGGGTTTTGCTGATTTCCATATACATGACTTACCGTTGTAGGCAATTGTTAAAATAAACAGTGACTGTGGAAAAACAGAGACCCCACTAAACAAAACAGCCTTGTTGACTAGTCCACCAACCAGGTCAAAGATGTTTGTGTATATACAAAGTAAACAATTCTAAATTTGTGATATATCAATTTAGTCAGAAAAGAGAAATAGACATTTAGTATTTCTAGTTATAATGAGTATATTTAATTAGAACCAACTTAGGAATTCTACTTTCAAAAATCACTGTCTAGAACAGAGGCAGGGCTGTGATACTGTACAATAAACATTTAGCTCCCAAGTAGCAGAATTATTACTTTAAAAAAAAATTCAAAGATGCAGCTCTCAGGCACTGAAGGCTTTTAAAGCCGTTTCTACACTGTAGAGTGAGATTATACAGATGTAGAATAAAAGGACAGGATATTCAGATTTAACCTGTCTGTGCAGATAGCTTGAAACGTAGTGACAATGTCAGCAGAGGAACCAGCTACAATCGCTAACCCTTGACTGAAACCAATTTACCAAGTTGTGTTGTACAATGACAGGGAGAAAGGGAGTGTATTAGGCTTTTAAGACACTAGTTACTTATTTCCGAAGTTGTGCAAGCTCCTTCTGTCATGTTCTTAAATAAAAGTGATGTGGTATTAGCCAAGATTGATTTCTACAATCAAATACAAAACCGATCCTGTAGCCTTTACTCAAGTACATCCCTTATTGATTTGCATAAGGAAAGACAGCGGTCTACACTTTGTAACACGAGTGCCCAAATTATACATGATTTATAATTGTTTTTAGATTGAGGAAACAAAGACCATTCCCTAGAAAATAAATATATATATATATATATATATATATATATATATATATATAAAAAGAAAGCTGTCTCTCAAATAAAAATAATGGTTTCGTTGACAGGTGGGATATTTAAAATGTTTAGCACCTGACAACCTTCCTGGCAGTTTTAAAGAAAAGTGTCTGGTTTAAAAGAAGGGTTATGTTTCTATTATGTGCAGGTTATGTATCAAAAAAGCTTTATTTTGAACAAGTTCTCCATTTGGTTTTACAGTCTTAACATACATCATATTCATGGACAAGCAGCATTTTACAGAGGAATCAGATTTGAGACTAATACAAATAAGAGGAAGTCACTTGGAATTATGAGTTTATTTAAAATTAAGCATATCCAGACATCAAAAGGTACCATATGCTGTCATTTACTTGAGATTAAGAAATTTCATGAGCTAAAAGTGGTGTTTTTCAACAGAAGAAATCTTGACATTTGGAAGTGGTCATGAGTAGGTACCTTTCAAAAAAAAAAAAAAAGTATTCCTTGTTCTACACTTTTTATATGGGGAGAGGGGGCTTAGGATAACAAAGTGAAGTTTGTCCATTTCCTTTAATAAGCCTAATTAGCAGTTTTAAATGGCTTTAAGGAAGTGACAACATTTGTGTCAAATCCATTTAAAAGTTCATATTGAACAATTTCACTAATGTAGTATGCAGTATTACAGATGAGGCTACAATGAAAATTGAGTTCGTGCTAGATTTGTGCTCTGTGCTCTCACTAGTCAGGTTGTGGAAATGTACAAACTGTAAAAGTTTTTCTTCCTTGTGATATTCAATGACATCCCCCTGGTTTGCTATCCATGTTCCTGAATGCATATTTGAGTTACATTATTAATTCACAAGGCCACAAAATGATGCATTCAGTGGATTTCAATGAGAGGGAGAAAAAGTTTGAAGTAAAATAAAGCAAAGCACAAGAAATTGTGCTCTTTGCAATTCACTCGTGATGTGTACAAGATTTAGGTCTTGTTTATAAACAAAAGCTGTACCAGGCTAAAATGATTTAAATAAACTGGTACAAATCACTGTGTAGACACTGGCTTATATCAGTTTAGCTAGTTAGCATCAGGACTTTGTGATGTAGACAAGGTCTTACACATGCTTTTTGCCATGCAAAACATAAGAAAATAATACCCGATTATCTGTAGACATTGCCTAAATGCACATGAATACTGTCCCTATCTTGCTGAATCTTGCAATCTAACTAGAAAGGGGTATTAAGTAACACAGAATGTCACCGAAGAGAAAATGGGTAAATCTTAACATGTACATTGAGGTGAATTAGAGGGCCAAGTTAACAATCTCAACCTCTCAATTGGTGACAGGGCTACACCCAGGTTTCAACTCATGATGATATTGCCACCCAAGGTCCTCGAAACATTGTTGAAGTCCTTGAGGGGACAGTAAGCCAGGACCTGATTTCTAGTGTATTGAAACATAGAACATCAAAGCCATCTTTACACATCTTATGGTACAGTAAGAGAAAAGCTTCTTTTGCTTTCCCATTAGCCTTTAAAACCAAGTTTCTGTATGTGCTGATTTCCCCCAAACCTGGTTAGTGAAGGCATTCTGCACAAATGGGGGAATAACTCAATTTTTATTTTGGCCCAAAAGTTCACCTTTTCTGCTTCCCTCTTTCAGTATTATTTATCACTACTTGCCAATTACAAGTGCCAGCGAGTGCGGTCTTTTCCTATGTTTATCTTTTAGGGATAAAAGAATAAAAACTAAGTTAATTATTAGCCTGGCTACAAAATGTCTATATCCACTATATTTAGATAGAGCTATTCTTCAACCACTTTTAGTCAAGTTCTCATTAATACAAGGTTTTGAAAACACTAGTAGCATTAATAAATTTCCTCCCTTTCTGAAAGCTAAATAATTCCTAATGTACAGGAAGTTGTAACTGGTGGATACTTTCTGTAACTCATTATGCTATTTCATGAATTGATAAGCAGACCAAGTCTGATTATACATCTACTAAAGTCAGCTACTGTACAAGTTATATAGCACTTAAGATGTTCCAGCAACTCGTCAGTTAGAGGCTTTAGAGCTAGAAGAGGCACTGAATCCCATAAAATGTATTTTGCTTTATGAAGTACAGCTATGATTCACAGTTGCAATGAAGAATGTGGACAGAGTAAGTCTAAAAATATCTTAACTTAAAAATGTAATAAAATGCTCTTGTCCATTAGCTTTGCTATGCAAGTGCTTTATGTAGGAAAAGATGCTTTTAACTACAGGTCAGATCTTCTCTTAGAAGTGAGGAACAGATGGAGAAGGTACAGTGTACTTTTCACTAGTGCCCAACTTACCACTTATCCTGAATACTGATATGCTTTCAGTTAAAGGACAGCCAATGGAACTTCAAGTAAAAGAAACTTTCCATGAAGGTGGATCTGATACTCAGATATTTTTTATACAGAACTCATCCTGCTGTATGGAGCATGAGCTTTTGCATGATAACTTGATGTTCTGTTATAAGATACTGCATTCATAACTTTAGCCTGAATACTGCACTATATACACTGTCCCTCTAAGGAATCACCTGAGGCAGGTAGGTGTGTGTGTGAAGAATAAAAAAAAAAAACCCCTTAACTATGAATTCTGGCACAGCCAGGAGTAGCAACTCAACTACTCCAGAGGGCTTAGAGAATAGGCTTTAGATTTTACATCAATGAATTGGATTTATTGTAAATGCCACAGTCACAGTGATAGACAGTGCACAGACTTCTATTAACATACATATTTTTGCAACTTAGATTTCTACTGAGTAAATAAATGCACTTTGCACAGCCTTCCTTTAAATGTGCCTAAACTAACCTAAATAAGCAGACAGCATAGCAGAAAAGGGAAACTTAAATTGTAACTGTCTCTTAAGCAATATAGCACTTTATCCATGTATATAATATACTATTTTATATTATATACACAGGCATGCACATTTTCCTTAACAGTTAATTCATACCTGAATGTAAAAACTTGCACACCTCCAATACATTTGCCACCTTTACCGCAAGCATAGTTAATCCAGCTATTTGTCAAGAAAGAGGAATGACAGTTAAAAAAGACTTCCCCCACAAGAAACAAGTTACACAAAGTATACTGTATCACTACAAATTTTTATTCAGAAGCCCATCTTTTTAAAAAAAAATCTCATTAGGAACTTGTTTGGTCAATTGACTACAACACTTTCTACCAGACACAATAGTAAAAATGGCATGGCTCAGAATCGACCAGATCTTTCACGATCTCTTGACCGCCTCCTATCACGTTCTCGTCCTCCGCCGCCGCCGCCGCCGCCACCGCCGCCGCCTCCTCCTCCTCCACCTCCACGACCACGATCTCTGGATCTAGAACGACGTTCACGGGACCTTGACCTGGATCTATGCCTGCAAAAAAGCATTAAGATTGTAGTTCTTAAATATGGTGAAACAATGCAGCAATATTCTACAGCGTACCAAGGATCAACTGTTCAAACGAAAACACCAGAAAAGGGACTAGAGTTTGAAATAAAGTAGTGATTAGGTACTGCCACCACCTAAGAACCTAGCACTTTCAAGCCCACAAGGCCATCATTACAGAATTAGTCAGTTTTAGACAGTGAAGGGTCAGTATGTATAGTGAAAACTGTTAACTGCAGTCACTTGTCTGAATGGCCAGAAAAGGGTCAGTTCCCTGTAAGTACCCCTCTAAGTTAATTGCACTGTTACGCAGAACCAGTTGGAGCACTGTGAGAAGTCTTCTGTAGCCATTTACAGATTTAACGGTACACTGCAAGTCTACAGCCATAGGGATGGCTATATATAAAAAAACCCTAACAAATCAGGATTTTCTGTACTGAATTTCCGAAGTAGCATGAGGCCACAGCATTGTCCTCCTCTTCAGTTCCACCTTCTCCATCACCAACATAGTAAGGCCAGTGAGCTGCAAGAGCCTGAAAATGCATCTCTGATGTCACAGCTACTCAGAGCTCCAGAGCCAGCCTCTTAAGAAGGAAGGTCACAAAAATATTTGAGAAGAATTTTGAAAAGCTTTAGCAAGTCAGTTTTATTACCAAATGGAAAATTATACATTTACATTTTTTTAAAGTTATGCTACTAAATATGAACTACAGAGTTTTTTATTTATAGGCATTGCTGTGGAGCTCAAAGTAGAACTGAGTAACTGTGTTTGCCCCAACTTGTGAATAGACCAAATTTGTATTTCAGGGGAGTTTGGTGATCTAGGACATGAAAGAATGATGCTGTGTGTCACAGCAAAACTGTGTGGTGCTTTTTTTTTTTTTTTGGAGATAGGGTAGAAATGTATCTGTGTAAGGCAAAAGATGAAAAAGCAAGATCATTTGTGCTGAATGTTTACTTTGCCCCTTGTAATTTGGGACATTTGGCACAAGTCTCATATTGGTTACAATACTTGCAGGTCACCTTTAAATATACATAATACATTCTTGAAAATCCCTATTCATAATCTCACAAGAAAGGATGAGGAAGGCTTTTCAGAAAGAGAGGCCAGGCTCAAGTGTTTCTGACTAAGGGAAAAGAGGTCAGGAACCAGAAAAGTAACCAAATGGCTCTTAAGTCAGCAGCACATTTTTTACAATATTATAATGTTCTTAGTATCCCTGACACTTTCCATTTAAAATTAAATACTTAATTTCTCAGGAAAGCAGGAAACAATGCAATATGAATTTTTCACAATTAAGTTTACTCCTCCAATTCCCAAAATACTGCAAGACAATTTAACAGCATTTTTAGAAAAATATGTATTTTTGTGTTTGTGAAATTGTTTAATTGATAATACTGGAAAGTGAAGTCTTAACAAAAGAGGTTTCATACTGATAGCAGCAATGCAACGTTCGCCAACGTACCTGAATTAAGATTAACAGAAACCTTTTTGCCACTGCGTAGAACTCTGTCTATTCACAGCGCGCCTACCAAGGGGGAACAGTAGCACCAACCGATATGGAATTTTATGATGTTGGCAACTGTCCACTAGGAATGGAACCAAGATCACCAACTCATCTGACACATGCACCAATCAGACATCACTTTCACTTTCCCAACATGAAATGGATATGAACTGATTGGAAACTGTACTTCACATTACTGACTCTCTCTGCCACCCTCCATTTTTGATTATTTTTTTAATTTGCCATAAAGCCAGATTAAGTCTTGAATATTTACAGAAGAGTCAGATTGTGATTCCATAACAGAACTGGATCAGGAGAGGAAAACATTACTTAAACAACTTTCCTCAAAGTCAGATCCTATTCTTCATGTCTTCAAAAAGTTTAGGGAAAAAATCCCTAAATTATTTGCATCAGTTGGCTTTAAATTAAAAATACAAATGCTTACTTCTTACGACGACGTCCATATAATTCACGTCGCAATTCTCGGGAAATGGGCTTCAAATGCATAAAGTTACAGAAACCTCCTCGCGTACACTCTCTGTGGAGTAGAAGAAAATTACCACAAAGAAAGCACTTCCAATTTATATTCTTAGCTTTTCTTCTATATAAACCTGTGGTTACGTTAACTGATCTGCGATTTTTTAATGTAACATTAAACATTGGGAAGTATGACTCTTGGTAAAATATCTTAATTGCCCTGAAATCAGAGTTACACCTGAGCATAATTTATATGGAATTATCTGTGTGCCTGGTGCATGAATGTCCAAAAGTGAAGAGAAATTTTTTGTAGAGAGGAAGAGACTGACTGCACATGGTGCTATGGCATGTGAATTGAGCTTGCTCTAGAATCTAGATGTTAGTGTAGCTTTAAGTGCATTTTCTCTGAATGCATCGTTTGGAAATGCACTTGAGAAACCTTACACTCATGAAAAGCTTAACTTGGAGGTATCTCTAAGCTACTATAATAAATAAGCTGTAGCAAGTATCGTTTCATTACCCCATTTCATATTGACGGCAACAAGCTTCTCTGAAGTCAGTCACAGGTGAAAGTTCAGCATGAATTGGCTGACCATTAAACCAGCGATTGTTCAGATCAATCACAGCCTTTTCTGCATCTTCTTCACGACGAAACTGAGAAATAAAATAAAATTAACCGTCTCAAAATGTTACATAAATGGTAATGTTTGATCTATTTTAATTCCCCGCTGGATATTTAACACATGCTCAAGGCCAGCAATAAAACTAGAAGCCCATTTTATATTCTATTTGTCCCTACTCTTAAGTGGTGTCTTAATAAAACATATGTGGGTCTATTCAGTTTATTATTTAAGCAGTAACATTTTAAACATGAACAGGCAATCTGGAGAGAACTTAGTGGTTTCTCTTCAGACTAAAGAATTTTGTTGAACATTAACATTCCATGTTTAAAAGACTAATTGGTTTTGCAGGCATTTGTAAGGAATATGAAATAAATAACATCATAACTTGCAAGTATATCAGATTGAGGAATACAAAATCATTATCTAACTTACTATTTACTGGACAATTAGAGTTTAAAGAGGCTGTCAAGCATTTTAGACCATGAATTTATGTTCTCTAAGAAGGTTTGATAAACACTTAATTCAAAAGATTAAGTGTGCAAGAACAAGGTTTTGTGAGATTTAAACCAATATCCCACCTTTCAGGGTTTACACTCCAAAACAATACACAGTGCTAATTACATAAGAACCAGAAAGCCAAACTGACTGGAAAGTAAGCATGTGAAAAATACTTTTTGAATTCCATCAAAATTATGAGAGGACAGTCAGAAGTCTGAGTGGGCAATGAAAGGGGACATGCAACTGGGACAAGGATTGGGGTTAAGAAGGGTGTCAGGATAAATCTAGTAATACTTAAAATGGCTGTATGCATCTCAGCAATTTTGTAAATACCCAGTTACTCTGCCCTCTCTCCCCCCACCCCTCACCTTTCAGAGTCAGGCTTGTACAAATGCCATTTCATTTAATCTGTTTTTTACACCTATTCCAGTTTGCGTAATGATCTCATCAACAGTATAAAAAAAAGAAATCTAGTCTCAATGGTCAAGTTGAGCAAGGTGCAATGAGTAGGCAAGTTATGACAGTTCTAATAAATTCAACTGCCAGCAAGATGGGCAAGAATTATTAAAGTATGATTTCCATCTGATTGACCCCTTTTAGCATACTGTACTTCTAATTTTAAAGTTTACACAGTGTAAATATTCTATTTATTACATTTCACAGGAAGAATAAAACAAGCTAACAGTCTTGCAACATCTGAAAAAAACTGACTGAAATTTTATTTAAAAAAATTTACTTGTATTGTAGTTTAACCAGTTGACACACAAATTAACACACAGTAAGACAGTTCAGTATTTTTTACTCGAGTGGACTGAGCTGATCCTGGTCACAATTAAAGTCAAAACTGAACTCAGCTATTCTAGTCTTCTCCTTAAAACCATCTAGTGTGACTGTTCTGAGAGGCTTCAGAGGAAGTGCAAAACATTGTGTAAATGGAAACTCCTCAAGTGCATTTGTTGAACACAATCAGGCCAACAACTGAGTAATTAACATTTAATCGATCATGTCACAATCACACTTGTAAGTTAACAATTTTATAGTTCACCACTCTGAATTTCAATGCCCAAATGTAAATCAGACAACCATTCATCTATGTGAAATATCTTCACAACTAAAAAGGTAAGCTCAAACTTCATGAAAACAAGACAGATTCAACTGTAAGGGGATGTATTTCCACTCTGTCTGGTTTGGATTCTAATATATATAGATATAAATCAGGGGTCGGCAACCTTTCAGAAGTGGTGTGCCGAGTCTTCATTTATTCACTCTAATTTAAGTTTTCGCATGCCAGTAATACATGTTAACATTTTTAGACGGTCTCATTCTATAAGTCTATAATATATAACTAAACTATTGTCGTATGTAAAGTAAATAAGGTTTTTAAAATGTTTAAGACGCTTCATTTAAAATTAAATTAAAATGCAGAGCCGCCCCCCCCCACCCCCCCCCCCCCCCGGACCGGTGGCCAGGACCCAGGCAGTGTGAATGCCACTGAAAATCAGCTCGCGTGCCATAGGTTGCCTATCCCTGATATAGATAGAGATAGATATATAGATATAGACACACACACACCCCCACTCCAATGTACAGGTATTTACTTTCATAAAGGTGCCACCATGTTTTGAAAATGTTAATTGTGTATATTAAAGAAAATTTGTATTCATGATGTATTGCAGAGGTGCTTTTGTATCTTACCTTTACATATACATTTCCAACTAGATGATCTCCAAGGTTATCACAAACGTTCATTTCCTCAACTTCACCATATTTTTCTTCCATTTCCGTGAAGACCTCCTAAATATACAGAAATTTATTAAAAACATATTATGCAAATTAGATGGATTAAACATACCTACAAGACAATTAAACATTACTAAGCAGGAAGACTATTCTCTCTCCCAACACCCTTCATACATTTTTGTTCTAAGACTGTAAATTTCTGGGCAGGCACTGTATCAGCCTGTGTGCATTGACAATATCTAATACACTGAGTATTACATGGATAAAGTAATTAACTACACAACTAAAAAGTAACTTTTCTTTATTTAGAAAATGAGATATACAAGACACTAAAGCCATGTCTTTGGAAAGAAAAGCCAGTCTTCCAGTCTACTACACTTGGGGCTGGTCTACACTTGGGGGGGGGGGAGAAGAAGAGTTCCGGAGTCGACGGTGAGCGCGTTCGGGGATTGATATATCACGTCTTAACGAGACGCGATATATCGATCCCGGATAAATCGATTGCTACCCGCCGATATGGCGGGTAGTGAAGACGTACCTTTAGGGTGACCAGATGTCCCAATTTTTGGGTCTTTTTCTTATATAGGCTCCTATTGCCCCCTACCCCGTCCCGATTTTTCACACTTGCTGTCTGGTCACCCTACACTTCAAAAATTATTAATTGTTTGCTAACACTGAAGTATACTTTTTAACTCAACTGTGTGAGGAAAAAACAGAATGGGAGACACACCAAAAACAGACCATATAGTATTTTGTTTTGAAACTTAATCCAAGGTCTAATATAAACAATAGAGTTATATGTAAATTAAATAGAGACTACAGCAGGGACTATATGTTTCATATGTAAAACTGAAGTTATACAAAAAATATCTAGACACTAACAGGATACACATTTCAGTCAAGCAACCAAATGTCTAATTTGAGTTTTCTCCCCTCTCCACTATCCTTCCCTGATCACTCCCAGCATCCAATCTTATTATCATTTAAACAGTACACTCTTTGGGGCAGGGAGTGTTTCTTGTAATGTGCATTTAAAGCACTATTTATCAGAATTAGAAGTGGTATATCTGAGAGAATTATAATCTTCCTTTTTCGGTCCCATCAAGGATTAGCTGGAGAGTTTATTTTTGTAATTTTTCACTGCCACCAACTAAATTTTATATGTTTTCTTTTGAAGAATACAATACATTTTAAACAGTGAATTTCAACATACCTCAAAGAATTCATCATAATGTTCCTGCATTTCAACATCGCTCACAGCACCTGCAAATTCCAAGAGTCATACTGATTAGAATCAGTATTTGAATGACAAGACTCTGAACATACTACAAAATATATTTTAGAGAACAGAAGTAGTCATCTATCGAAGCATAAGAGATGCCATGTAGTTAACCATTAAGGAGTATTAAAAATAACTGAGCAGCTTTGAGTCCCAAAAGAAAGGAATATCTCAGTACGTGATACTAATATGGTCAAATCAAGACAAGTTTTAATCAGCATCCAAATGGTACATGCCAAATTTAAGGGGAAAGGATTTACTTTGAAATGTGACTAATTAAATGTAGAACCCCTCCCTCTATCTGCCAATGGTTTACCTACACAGAAGGCAAGTGCTTTGTCACGTCAACTATTTTAAAGCATGATTACTATTAAGATTTCTCTTCCTAAAGGCGGAGCTTTGTTTAAAGATGTTCACTCCTCCAGTATAAATACACTAGTTTGAGAAATCACTGATGTGATTAAAACTGCAGCTCATCGTGATCTATTGAATTTGTTC
The DNA here is from genome assembly GCF_027887155.1 of Malaclemys terrapin pileata. Classification (NCBI taxonomy): domain Eukaryota; kingdom Metazoa; phylum Chordata; order Testudines; family Emydidae; genus Malaclemys; species Malaclemys terrapin. Next base: position 196,950,448 of record NC_071505.1, read on the forward strand.
AGAATACAAGATACGCTTTTCTTGTTCCCTCAGTAAAGAGTGAAACTATGGGGCTTTGTGGTAGAAAGCATTTCTCCATTTTATTTTTAATGCCAATTTATCTTTCTGTAATACTGCAGAATTTTTTTTTTTTTAAATGCGAGAGAGGCTGGCCATATATTCACATTAGATCATATTCATGCTCCTAGCTGGCCTTTGCAGGTGAGTGCTGCTTGCCTGCTGCTAAAAAACTAATGTAAATTAAAATTTTGCTCATTTTTCGAAGTATTAAGTATAGCAAAATAAATTACAATAGATATTTTCAGTTCTACACCATTTTACCATACATTTTATTTAATAAGTCATATACATTAAAGCCAGATTGATTAACTCTTCAGTTAAATGGCTTTATTACGATCAAGTAGAGTAGCTTTAAAATAGATGTGGCACTTCATGCAAGAACAATGTTTTAACCTTTAAAATGCAACACCATTGCTTTACTGAGCAAAACCTGCAATATGACAGGAGGATGATCCAATAAAGCTATGTTTATTTGCCTCAGTCGCTGTGCAAAAACAGGTGCTCTGAACCCAGTCATTTCTGGATCACAGTGCAAATCATGCCATTTAGAACAGCTTTTCATCTTTACTGAAAGATGCTTATTATTAACCAATCAAGCTACCTAATCTTCGTGGAACTATGGACAATTTTTCTCTATAAGGTTAAAGGGACACTGGTCAAGTAGTTTAGGCTCAAGATATTCAACCTTCCAGATTCAACATGTTTGCTTTTCAAGAGACCCTTGCCTATGCAGCAATTTAAAAAAACTCCCAAACATTTAGTCAACATTCACTACATAGAAACAGTTTAATAACTAACCATATTCCCAGGGCTGTGCCAAAATCAACAATGATAGCACACTAACATCTGAGTGATTTAAAAAAACCCATCAGTTTGGGCTCCATAGGAAGAAAGGGGCATGATCGAAGTTTACCAAATGGGAAAGTGCTGAAAACTGATATGGACATTCCACTGTCAAACTAAGATTATAAAAAGAAATGTAAAGAAATTGGAAGTACTTGAGAGTGTCCCTCTAAGGTGAAAAGGGTAAGCATCATACACAGACTTCACAAACATTCAAGTTCCAGGGCTACCAGTGTCTGAACCTTGAGAAGCCCAACTACTAGATAAAATCAAGACTATTACTGGTCAAAATTAACATTAATCCTCTATGACAACAATGGAGAGGAAAACAGTAAAGCAACAACATTAAATAGCTACCCATTAAGAATATATGCAATATTTAAATAGGGACAAAGCTGAAAAGATACGGGAAGGGTTTCAGCACACCCATTGATAAAATAGAGCTATAACTCTTACCATACCAGGTATAGTTAGGCTCTGTTATACAATTATCCATCTATCAAGACAAACTAAAGTTTAAATATTAATATCCAATTCTAGTTTGGAGAATCTGTTTACTAAAGACTCCTGCAAACTCCAGGAGGGTCTGGGCAAATAAAGTCTAAACAGCTGCATGGCAAACCAAGCAACTTTAATTCTGTGCAAATTAGTTACCAGCTCACTGAGAATTTAGCTGATGTGTAGGAAGTACCCAACATCCAATTGCATATTTTTAGCAATCCACAGATAGTAACACCGTAAACATCTATAACAAAAAGCCTACAGGCCAACAGAACTTTATAAACCCATACAAACTTCATAAGCAACATTCTACTTCTAAAGAAAAGCCCCAGTTTGACAACTGACATTAAGTGTCAAGTCGATCTAATCAAGTGCATTAGTTTTGTTATAAGATATGCTGTTTATGCTATCCTACAAGTTCTTTATCTTATGAATAACATTTCACTCTGAAATTAGGATTTGATTTCATAAAATAGAATGTTGTCTAATTAAATACTGGTAACTAGTGTTCCTTCTAATTGTTCCCACACATGTGTGGAATGAATTTTGTTATGTGCACCAATATGGAGGTGATGTGTGACACACAACCTTCATTTTGGTGCACACAACAAAATTCATGTGGTGGGCTGCAGGCAAGGATTTGAAGAGTGGGAGGGGGCTCAGGGCTGGGCAGAGGGTTGGGGTGCAGGGGCGTGAGGGCTCTGGGGTGGGGTCAGGAATGAGGAGTTTGGGGTGCAGGAGAGTGCTCTGGGGCTACAGCAGGAAGAGAGTACTCCCCCCAGCCCTCTTTCCCCACAGCAGCACCGGGCGACGGGGGGAGAGAGAGAAGAGAGGGGAGTGTCTCTCCCTGCGGCAGCAGCTCCAGGGCTGGGGCCACAGGATAGGATAGGCACCCCACCTCTGGCTCCTGCAGGTCTGTCCGGAGCTAGGTCAGGGAGGGGCACCCTGGCCGTGACAGGCCCAGGCTGAGGATAGATTCAAAGACTGCCACCCTGGTTCGTGCCATGCTGCCCTGCCCGGATTCAGGCTGGGGTAGGGGAGCCCCGGCCACAGCAGGTCCAGGTTATGGCATAGTTGGGGCCAGGAAGCCGCCCCAGCCCAGCAGGCTGGGGGCTGGACAAGGTTGGGGCTGGGGGAGGGAGGGTTCCCTGAGCACCTGTGCGATGCTAAATAGGCTGCTGCACGGCCATGCAGGGAACTTAGCTGGTAACTAATCCAAACTAGTCTATGATCCAGCGGTTAAAAAGATAATAACTGAACAAAACTTTACCACCACATGCTCAATGTTCAATTTGTTATAAAATATTAGAAAAATAACACCCATCTTTTTAGTTCTAAAGCCCTTAACGTCTTTTTCTACTAGTGTCATTGGTTCAATTGTAATGACAGATCAGTAGTCACAAACTGACACTCAGTCATTTAACTTCTGTCATGATGCACAGTATGAGACTTTTCGCCCATTTCCTAACTACAGAAGAGTTAAGAAATTAGTTCATAACAATATCCAAACTGCTTCCTTTCCCCAAGTGTACTTTTAAAATTATTTCCTACTATGAAAATATGTAACTTAGTTCTGGAATTTGAATTTTCAAAGTAAGGGGGAATTTTCAACATGCACTTATCCAAAAGGACAGCTGCAGAAGAGTAGCATTTGTCAGTCTATATTTATCTTCCAAAGTAGTCACTAAATGGGAGCTGCATCATTAGCCTAGGACAAATATTTTTGCAAGCAGTCTTAAAGTTCCAAATTTGCTCTCAACATTAACTTAATGATGGGAAACGTGTTATGGATTAAGTTAATGTGTGACTGTCCTGCTTTTTGAGCAGTGAAGTCTAATGCATACCTTTAAAACATACAGCAAAAATATGTCTAGGATACAGGCAAGTGGCAGAGGGGAAGAAGGGGGAAAAGGAGAGAGCAGTGGATCAAGACTGCTTTACAGGGGCTCCCAATTCAACCACTTTTGATATAATGGACAAATATCCAATTTCTCTTAAACAAATTCTTGTGTGTGGGGGGAGGGGGTGTGCAAAAAGAGCAAAAAATTGTTGACACATTTTATGAAGTGTGGGCAGTTTGATCCATTAAACTAAAATGGTAGACCAGCTTAAGTCGACACTGAGCTCTGACAATCAAGCCCAGGGAACCAGTGAAGGAACTTGTATGAACTTACAGCGCAAACCGTCAGCAGACTGGGAAGAGTTTTGAGGGTTACGGTAAATGTTCAAGAGGGCAATGGTCTGAAATACAAAACGCAACAACTTTATATTATGGAAAAGAAATTTAACACGAAACTGGTTTCCTTTTGGTGATCGCTTTAGCCGAGTCTCAGTGCTGAAAGAGAGGTAGTTATTTTCTCCCAAGAGGGGAAACTTTCACTTAGCTGGTGACCTTTCTGAACCAACCTAACACTGTAAAACAATAGAGATCTCATGATACTCGATTACTGTATTTTTACTTTAACAGTTACTTTGCTCACCTCCATTACAATTGAGGTGTTTACATGGGGTTCAATCAAAAAAAGTTTCCAATATAATGAATGGTATCCAAGTGTCATAGTAACAGCATACTCAGATGTTTGATTTTGGCCTTATTGAACAATTAGTGAATAAAACAACCACTCAAAACACACTAAAACCAGCATAGACTCTAATGTATAACACAGTAATCATGGTATAACATGAAATCTCCATTTCCTAAAGAAAGGAAAGGTGAAATAAAATGCATGATTTTGGGCAACTTACCGTATATCATAAATATACCTAAGTTTTCATATTATATCAAGAATTTGAGAAATGCTTGCAAAATAATCATTTAAAAAAATGATTGCAACAATAAGTGACAGGGCTTAACAGTTACAGGATGTAATGCTCATGAACTGTGCAAATGATTTTGAATCAAGGAAGTCCAATTAGTTTATCTTTTTATAAAAGTCACTTTCTGCACTTTATAAACACGTACATTTACCAAGTTCTTGATATATGCGCAAGAAGAGTTCCATCACTTGTCCTGTTTGCAACAGCTTTATGTCAGCAGCTCAGAAGCCAACATTATTTTCTCATAATTATGAGTGGGCTCTTTAACACCATTCTTTAAAAAAATTTCTCCAACTGTGGGACTTACAGTGTGAGCCGTCAGCCGTCTGTGCACTGTTTTGGGGATTACGATAGATGTTTTGAATCAAGATGGTCTGCGGGGAAAAAAAAATAAAAAGGGGAATTCTACTGGCTGCTGTGCATATAACAGACAATTGCAAAGAGACAACTATTCATAAGATATTTCGTTTTGTATTTGCAGAGTATCTTCTGAAACTGCATCCAAACCATCATATTATGAAAACAGTTTTAAATTAACCACCAAGAAAGAGCTGTGTTTGGTTTCCCTAGTGAACTGTCCCAAGTATATTTACTGAACTGTTTATTTGAAGTAAGTGTATGACATCTTGTGTCATAAGTACAATGTCACCTTGCACTTCAAGCTGCTCAGTTATGCAGATACCCAAATTTATCTTAATTTAAACCAAATTCATTACTGTAAGCCTCGAAAAGCTGCATTTGCATCAGTGCACAGTACATAGCATGTGATGCTGTAAAGTCTTTAAACTGTTGCCTCAGATATCAAGTTTTTCAAATATCAACTAGATACCCGCTATTGCCTCATCAAGCAGTTTCTTGGTGGAATTTCTGTTTAAATAATATAATAGTTTTAAATGTTCACGTTTTCCGATCCTTCAATAAAGATCAATATCCTTTTAGCCCTTCTGCTTTTTACTTGAAGAATTAGACCAGGCAGGCTTGAAACCTTACATTTGTACCGTTCTTCTTAAAATCAAGTTGTCTGAAAAAACAAACCATGTTTAAGTTAGTAAACTAATATTACATAAAATTCCAATGTCCATATAACTGTAATCAGCTCAAAGAGATTTAGATTTAAATTACTTAATATACAAGTTTAATGTTAGTTTGCATGAACTTTCATCCCCAATTGAATTTAACTGGTGCAACACTTTTGTTTTTTGATGCCACCAAGAGATTAGAACCTGTTAAATTACATTTACATCATATACTGATTTTACTAACACATCAACCAAACCTGCACCAGTGGTGGCAACACAATAAAATATAACCATGGCAATAGCTCTCTATTAATAAGATCTGTTCCTCAATTTTCTATCACAGCTGATTACCAATATTTGCACAAAGTCTTCCATAATCAAACTATTACATCAGATTCACTAGTGACATCACAATCCAGCTTGTGTGTAAAGTCCAATGCCACACACACACTAGACTGTGACTTCACAACATGACCCTGTCAAGCCCAGCAGTTCACTTCAACTGACATCAGCTAAACAAGGACTAAATTGCCAGAGAGAAAATTGCTGGTCCAGGTTATGAAACAATTACTTTTAAACTCAGGTTTAAAAAGTGATTTCTGAAAACATGTTTAAGCCAGACAGCATGGATGGCAAGTATCCATTAGATGTGTTGTTACAGGAAATCAGTGAAAGAGTTAGGAATTGAACTCAAGTCTCCCTACAGCTAGGCCTGCACTAACCCACATATACTAAACAAATTTGTAATCATCTAGAGGATAACAGGGTTATAAGGAATAGCTAGCATGGATTTGTCAAGAACAAATCATGCAAATCAATCCAATTTTCATCTTTGACAGGATTACTGGACTTGTGGATGGAGGGAAGCAGTAGCTATGATGTATCTTGATTTTACTAACATTTTTGACACAGTCCCGCATGGCACTCTCATAAGAAAACTAGGGAAATGTGGCCTGGATGAAATTACTATGAGGTGAGTGCACACCTGGTTGAAAGACCGTACTCAAAGAGTAGTTATAAGTGGTTCGCTGTCAAACCAGGAGGGCAAATCCAGTGGGGTACCTCAGGAGTTAGTCCTGGATCTAGGACTATTTAACACTTTCATTCATAACTTGGATAATGGAGTGGAGAATATGCTTTAAAGTTTACAGATGACATCAAGGTTGGGGGAGTTGCAAGCACTTTGAAAGACAGGATTAGAATTCAAAAAACCCGGACAAATTGGAGAACTGGTCTGAATTCAACAAGAGGAAATTTAACAAAGATAAGTACTTCACTTGGGAAGGAAAAATCAAACGCACAACTACAAAATGGGGAATAACTGTGTAGATGGTAGTGCTGTTGAGAAGGATGGGGGTTATAGTAGATCACAAATTGAATATGACTCAACAGTTGCGAAAAACAGCCGTGGAAAAGGCTAATATTCTGGGGTGTACGAACAGGAGTGTCAAATATGTAAGACATAGGAGGTAACTATCCCACTATACTTGGCACTGTTGAGGCCTCAGCTGGAATACTGTGTCTAGCTCTGGGTGCTACAATATAGGAAATGTGTACAAACTGGAGAGAGTCCATAGGTGAACAACCAAAGTGATAAAAAGTTTAGAAAGCGGACATCTGAGGAAAATGGTCAAGAAACACTGGGCATGTTTAGTTTTGAGAAAAGAAGACTGAGGGGGGACCTGAAATCAGTCTTCAAATATGTGAAGGGCTGTTACAAAGTGGATAAGATCAACTTTTCTCCATATCTCTGGTAGGACAAGAAGTAATAGGCTTAATATGTAGCAAGGGAGATTTAGTTCGGTATTAGGAAATACTTTCTAACTATAATGGTAGTTAAACTCTGGAATAGGCTTCCAAGAGGTTGTGGAATCCCACTCATTGGATGTTTTTAAGAACAGATTTGACAAATACCTGTCAGGGATGGTCTAAAGTTTATGTGGCCCTCCCTCAGCACAGGGAGCTGGATGTGGCTTTCTCAGGCCCCTTCCAGCCCTACATTTCTATGAATCCATATTGTAATATTAAAACAGCTTTTAAAAATACAAGGTTTCTGACCACTCATTAGCATAGCTATGTTTGCAAGAGGAATTTTAAAGCAGCTTCTTAAAATGGGAGGACTCTATTGTAGACGAGATATTACAAGCGGTAACAAGGTCACGGTTGAGGCATATTAGCAAGGCACTTCCACTGTTGCATATACTGCATTTCTGTGGCTAAATAGCTGGAAATGCAGGAGTTTTCCTAACCACTAAAAATAATTTATTAAATGAGAAATCATCTCTTTATACCTGCATATCTTGACAATCAGCAATGATAGAAAACAAAGTAAACGTAAGTTGGAATTTAAATGTGGAAATTTTCCAGGAGCATGGACGATGTTCTTTGCTAATAAATCAAAAATACATGTCAATCAATGCCCCTCTCTTTTTAGCCTATATCCACTCCTTATTTCACAGGTAACATTTAACCAGCCACAGACTGGACAATATGTAGAGCCAATTGTTGTATATCCTTAAGCAGCTAAGATAGAGAAGCAATTCTTCCACACTCAATGGGCTAAGCAAGTGACCGCTAACACTTTTAGCCTAGGCCAAAGATCACGAAGGGGCGGGGGAATGTCTTCTGACCATGTCAGATAAGGAAGCAAATTTGTTTAAAAAAAAAAAAAAAAATCTTGGAAGTTCTCACATTTGGGATGGGTAGAAAATGCTGTCATTATTTGTGATGTAATCAATCTAGGATGGTTTAAGTGCTTAAACATCTCTGAGAAAGCACACACCTTACAGTTAGCACTGTTTGGTCTCTACTATAGACAAGCTTACAACAGCATTGCTCCCTGCAACTATTAGGAAGATAGGAGAGCATTATAAATGCTGGGGGAGGAAAATGGAGGAAAAAATACTCCCTCCCCAGAAAAAAAAACAACAAAGTTTTTTGGCCTCAGTTAATTCTGGATATGGTAATTATTCATTTGAAGTGCTTAGAACCTACACTTAAAGAGATATGTACATAAATTCTATAAGAGGGAACAAACCTGGCTAAATGTTGGTTTATTGTGCAATCGAGAACATCTGTCCCCGTGACGGCAAGCTCCAATTTTGAAATAAAATGAACAGTTGACTCTGCAAGTAAAAAACAAGAGATAATTAGTTTATGGAAATACAAGGCAAGAGAATATTAATACACAATTAGCATTTAACATAAAATGCACACTATCAACTTAACTTTAATGCACAATTACATAGGTCAATCAAACCAATAAAGTCCAAGACAGTAATGGAACTCGTTAGTTTATACTGATTCCCCCTCCTCCGTGACCTGAGAGATCTGCTGAACTCCAGGACAACCAAAAGCACACAGAGCAGCTGCAATCTAAAGTACTTAAGTGTACTTATTCAGTAACTTGTTACATTCAGTATCAGTCAGTGGGAAAATATTCTCACCTGTAACCACAATTTTTTCCATTTGTTTCTCCTCCTTCCTCATCCTTTCATTTCTCCCCTTCCTCTCTCTCTCTCTCTTCATCCAGGCAAGCCCTAATTCTTTCCTCCCTCTCAGTCAGCTTCAGTCCCATCCCACCAGCTAAAACAGTCAACAGTTAAATAGTTGACAGTTAAGGGATGTCTACACTGCAGCTGGGAGGTGTGATTCCCAGCACAGAAAGACAGACTCCACTATCATAGCTCCCCCCTCTCCCTGCACCCTTCAACACACAGTTCAATGCCCTGCTGGCTCCCAATGAAACATACAAACTGAACACATGGTATTTCTAATTTCACAAATGCAAACAACTGCTAGACCTAGCCTTGACTATTTCTCTTTATAATCAAGAGGTAATTTGTACCACAGTAGCATAAACTGCCCATGAACCAATGAGAACAGGACTTATTTACCTTGGTTATGAAAAGTAAGCACAGGCTTTAGATAGTACAGAGAGCAAGGAGAGTGAAAACTGCCAATAAGGGCTATATGCATACACATAAAGCATATAACCTTGCTTTTGTCTGAATTTACTTTTCTTTATCCATACACTCACAATTTACAATAATTCCTTCACATTTCCTTTTGTTGAGCTGAAAAGGAAACCAACTTGTTTCCTGGCTATGTCCCCACTGTCCCCCCCCCCCCCCACACACACACATACACCTTAACTGTGGTATGTTCACTACAGCAACTAAAAAGCAGAACTTAAATAATTGGTAAATTTCACATTGTAGCTCCAGCTGCAAAGAACACACAGAGGAACAGAGTGAAAAGCACTTAATTCTAATGGGCTGTGCATAATACATGTTGCATGTTGACACCAATGATTTTAATAAATTCCACTTTGCAGTCACAATTACAGGCATGGAAGAAATCTGAAGGGTGTTCAACTGTATATTTGGGCTTCTAGGCAGCAACTTCTATCACCAGATCACAGCATGAAACATTCAACACGCATTAAAGATTATATTCTAATTCACACCTGGCCTACGCCTAGAATTTAGGTTGATTTAGCACAAAACTTTTCACAGCCCTGAGCAATGTAGCTAGATTGACCTAACCCTCACTGTAATCACAGATGGGAGAATTCTCCCATCAACCGAGCCACTGTCTCTCAAGTTTGGTCTACAGTGGCTCTCAACCTTTCCAGACTACTGTACCCCTTTCAGGAGTCTGATTTGTCTTGCGAACCCCCAAATTTCACCTCACTTAAGAACCATTTGTTTACAAAATTAGACATAAAAATACAGAAGTGTCACAGCACACTAGTACTGAAAAATTGCTTACTTTCTCATTTTGTATTAAATTTTAGTTTGTACTGACTTTGCTAGTGCTTTTTATATAGCCTGTTGTAAAACTAGGAAAATATGTAGATGATCTGATGTACCCCCTGGAAGACTGCTGCATACCCCCAGTAGTATGCGTGCCCCTGGTTGAGAACCACCAGTCTACACTAGCAACTTATGTTGGTATAACTACGTGGCTCAGGGGTGTAGAAAACCCACACCCCTGAGTGACACAGTTATACCAACCTAACTTCCTATGCACTATGTTGATGGGAGGGCATCTCCTGTTGACAGTTACCACCCTCTTGTGGTGGATTACCTACACCAACAGGAGAAGACCCCTCCCATCGTTGTAGGTAGCATCTTCACTGAAGTGCTCCAGTAGTACAGCTGCATCAGTGCAGTTTTGCTGCTGTAACATTTTAAGTGTAGACAACCCTCAGAGATGGATATATTACAGCAGTGATCTCCAACCTTTTTACGCACAAGATCAAGTTTTGAATTTAAGATCAACCCAGGATCTACCCAACCCCTTCCCTGAGGCCCTGCTCACTCCATTCCCTCCCTCCCTCCGTCACTCGCTCTCCCCCACCCTCACTCACTTTCACTGGGCTGGGGCAGTGGGTTGGGGTGTGGGAGGGGGTGCAGGTTCTGGGCTGGGGCCAAGGGATTTGGAGTGTGGGAGGGAGCTCCAGGCTGAACCTGGGGCAGGGGGTTGGGGTGCAGGAATGAGGGGTCCAAGCTCTGGGAGGAAGTTTGGGTGCAGGAGGGGGCTCAAGGCTAGGGGTTACGGTGCAAGAGAGGGTATGAGGTGCAGGCTTCATTCAGGAGGTGCTTACCATAGGCGGCTCCTGGTTGGCAGCGCAGCAGGGGTCAGGCAGGCTACCTGCCTGCCCTGGCCCCACCCCACTCCCGGAAGTGGCTGGCTAACTGGCCCCTTCCTCCACTGCAAAAGAGACTTGCCGGCAGCACGCCACTTCCAGGAGCGGTGTGGGGCCAATGTAGGCACCTGCTGTGCTGCTGGACTTTTAGAGGTCCGGAGATCGTGATCGACTGGCAGAGGCTCCAGGATCAACCAGTCAATCACTATCGAAGGGTTGGTGACCACTATATAACTGTGATGGAAAAACCTCTTCCATTGCTATAGTATGTGTCTAAACTATAGCAGTACTTGTAGTGTAGACATACCTTCAGATGCATGTCTCAGAAAAAAGAAAAGAAAACAGTACTGAGTTCACTCCAAATCCAAAGCTAAAAGCCTAACTACAAAACCTCTAATAATTCATAATACCCTCAACAATTTCAATTCAGTGACAATTTCAAAGTTTCATTTTCAGTTCTCCTCACAGAGGATGAATGGGACTGATGTGGGGGAAGGGGAGGGAATCACGTGCAGTCCCTAAAGGGATCAAAAATGTTTGCACGATTAACATCAATCCCCTCCATCAAGTAGGCAGCAACATTAGCAAAATTCAAAAGCCACATACCCTCATTTTCTGACAGAAGGATGACCATGAGCCATCAAAAATCCACTTGGGCAATGACAGAATCAACGGCATCACCCATTTCTATAGAACCTAAGCTTGTTTTTAAAAACAAAGCAAAACTGCTGGCCCTCGAGTTTGCAAAAATGAATCGTCCAGACATCAATCAAGTGTAACGAGGACACATTAGTGCTCCTGAATGAGCACAGCAACGGCTCCAGGGCCTTTACTGATCAGAGCTTCACGAGCAGCAAAGCGACAGCAGAGCCGGGAGGGTCGTTTTCGCTACTGTAACCCAGAGCAGCAGGACCTGGCTTGACGCGGCCGCAGGGTGTCGAGGAGGCGGCTCTATAGAGGGCGGCGCGAGGAAGGGAGCTACTAGCTTGAGCAGACTTTGAAAGGAGCCCTCGGCGCGGCGCTGGGCCCCATCCCCAATTGTTCACGGCTCCAAACCGGGATAGGAGGACCCGCCCGGCGGGAGGCGCGCCCCAGAGCGCGTGCCCGCAGCACGACGGCAGACTCTGACCGCCAGGGGGAGCGCGGGAGAGCACGTGGGGCGCTGCTCCGCGCGCACAGAGTGTTCCCCTCCCTCCCCCCGAATGCGGAGGTGTCCGGGCCGGTCCCCATGGGGATCGTCGAATAAGCGCGTGGAAAGGCTCTGTCGCGCGCAGCCCGCTTAGCGCGGGGTCAGTTAGCTCCGCTCCCCCACACGGCGGTTACCCACTGCACGCGCGGGCCTGGTCTCTGGGAGGCAGCGCGCGCCGCCCAGTTTCCTCTCCCACCCACAGGAGGGAGCGCGCGCGCCGCCACGTTCCAATCACCAAGGCCGCTCCGCCTGCCCCAGGACGGAAAGCAATAAACTGCGGCGGCGCCGCAGGCTGGGCGCGCGCACGCGCGCTCCATGGCGCGAGAACCCAGCGAGGACCGTGGGGGGAGACCCCGCCATTATATGAACAGGCGCCACGAGCCCGAGCCCCGCCATCTCTCCCCTGCAGGGTACCCGGAGCGCTGAGCCGCCGCCGGTGGCACGGCTACGGGCACAGGGCACTCACTTGTCCTTCTCTGTGCCGAAGATGGAGGCCAGATACTCCGCCATCTCCCACCACCGACCGACCGCCGGAGAGGCCCCGGCGCCGATTGAGTGCGTCACAGCTTCGCGCCGGAAACACTCCGCCCCGCCCACCGCCTTCCAGCCACTGACCAGAACATGGGGGAGGGGCTGTTGCCGTCTGCACATGCGCCTCACCCGCTTCCCTTCCGCGGCGGGGGCCTAGGGCCCGCGTTGTTCTCAGACTCAGTCAGCGCGGGCTCCCTCAGCCCCGCGCGCCCAGCCTGGCCCCGCCCCCAAGGCTCCCGAGCCTCAGCAGGGAGCCCGCGTGTGAAGCGCAGGGTCGGGAGCCCTACGGCGGCCCGGCACGTGCAGACCCCCCATATGTCACGGGACTGGCTCAAATCAGCGGGGGTCAAACCCCAGCCGGGGCAGGAGCAGCTCGTGCAGAGCTCCCTCCCCCCCCGCGGGGTCTAGTAATTGGGAATCTTATCTGAGGTTCCCACCTGATCAGGGGACTCCCGGCGCTGGGGCTTTGAGGGCAGCAGCTCTGCACTGTCAGACTCCTGCTGCAATCACAAGGGTTGGCAACACTGGCTTGTGCCCCTGGCCGGAAGGGTAGTCAAGGTCCAAATTTCTTGGTCAAGGTCCAGACTCCAGAAGAAAGTAATTTTAAAAAAAGGATGATCATTAAATAAAAAGATTTCAGGGTCTGTTCAAAAGTGTCTGGGGGTCTGGATTTGGCCCACGGTCTGGCTGTTGACTACCCCATAAGCCACCAGGAGCGGGCTAACAGCAGGGCAGGGCTATGCTGAGATTTGAAGAGGAAATAGTGAAAAGGTATAAAAACAAACCACAAAAAATCCTTTAAAGACATCAAAAGTAGAAAATTGGTATTCCCCAAACAGAGTGTATAGTGTGCTTCTAGTCCTATGTAAAGTTGTACAGTAACTATCAGGGTATGTATGGAAATCAGTGGAGAGGATTATGGGATGCTTCTTTTGTCTAAAACTGAAATAAGTGTCTGAGACCATCCCTAAACACACATTTTATACCTCTACTGAAGTGATTAGGACAATTCACGTGCATAAAGTTGCACATATGCATTTGTATCATTGGGGCCAAAAACAATCCTAATTGAAATGAACAGGCACTCCAGTTCTGGGGATAGGGGAATAAAAATGGCAACTGAAAAATGCACTGAACACTTATTCTTCTGGTTGGTTACAAAAGAGACCTTTACAAATACGTTTGCTTTTTAATATGCAACAAAAGTTTTAGTAACATTACTGTACTTTGACAATGGTTTCACCCAGTGAAAGGCATTCAGTTGATCTCTAGGCATTTGACAGCTGCACACAAACAGAAAATGCCACTTTGTGCGTCAGCTGAGCTAGTGATTGTCAGTAAGGGATGCATCAGGAAAACAAAATAAAATGAACTTGGCAAGAGCTGATAGGTATGAACTGACATTTTAAAATAACTTTGGACACAAACCTTTGCTCAAATATCTCTCTTAAAATGGTAACTGCCAGGCTTTGATGAATGGATTGCTGTATTGCTATAAATACTTGGGTCATTATCAAAATGCTTTATAACTTTTCTCCCTTTAAAAGTCCATTTAAAAATCCCAGCGGAGGCACCGTATGAGTTATATTTATGTAGTGGTTTTCATCTTGAAAGAATCCAGAACTCTCCTCTAGCTATAGACATACAGCACCACTGAACTGGAGCCACCTGGGTTCCTGCACTCAGTTCTGGGCATCCTGTTCTTAAAGATGTTATGTCCTTGTCCTAGTGCAAAAAGGGATCCCTGCTTTATGGCTCTGGTGAGACCCTGCTTGGGATCCTGTATTCGTTTCTGGGCACCTCAAAAGGCATCAGGACCCAGAGCAAGGGTTAGTCCCTTCTGGCATATTACTTTCAGTTGTTATCAGGAAGCTTTTGATAAACCGAATGGAGTTCAGAGAATAACAACAAAAATAACCGAGCCTTTGGAGGCCCTGATTTATGAGGAAAATTTAAGATAGGAAAATTTGGGTTGCTTGGTCAAAAGACAACTGGGATGGGGAAGACATGGGATAATGTGCAACATTGTTAACATGAAGGAAGGAAAGAAACTGCGTACCATTAGAGCTGGTAAAGAATTTCCCATCTGAATCATTTTCGGAGGGAAAATTCACTTCCTGCAAAATCAACATTTTCTGCTTTTTTATTTTTTCCATCAGAATATTCTTCCCACCTCTCCGGGATTTCAGTAGGTAATCCCCAGAAGCCCAGAGCAGGCTGTTGGGAAGTTCACGTTCCTAGGCTCCAGGGCAGCCCGCCTTGGAGCCGGGGTTTTCCATAGGCACCGGAAGTAGGGGTGCAGGGGCATGCTGCAGCAACCCCAGGTTTTGCACCTGGCCTTCTGGCCGCTGGCCCTGCGCCCCTGCCGCCCGGGGTCCTGGCCATCAGCCCCGCTGCTGCTCAGGGGCTCCGCTGCTGGCCCCGGGTCCTGCTCAGCCATGAGTCCCACTTGGCCGCTGGCCCCACATGCGGGGTCCCAGCTGCTGGCCCCGCATGTGAGGTCCTGGCCGCCAGTCCCTCACCCGGGGTCCCAGCCGTCAGCCCCATGCCCCTAGCTGTGGCCCCAGCCTCTGCCACCTTACCCCTGTCCACATCCCTCCCTCCCGGAGCCATAGCCCTGCTCCCAGTCCCAGCTCTAGGAGGTGGTGAGGGGCGTGGACAGGGTGAGAGCACCTCCGCTCCAAAAACTGTTCCAGTGCCACTGGGATTTCCACTTCCTTGACAGCTGCCTGACTGCCCATATGTTGGGCTGCAGGAACCCCAGGCAACAAAGGGAGCCTGGGAAACATTTTGAAAAAGATCAAAATGCATATTTTGACTTTTTCAAGACAATAATTCAGAATTGCCATTCTGCAGGATATTTTAAAATTTCCATTTTTTGTTCTGCTTTGGAATTTTTTTTTAATTTCTGGAATTTCCTACAGAATGAGAATTCCAGGTCCTGCCCAGTTCTATTTAGGGTGACAGTGCAGTATAACTTGGAGAAATGGGAAGAGATTAAGAATTTAGGCCAAATATTAGCAAATCTTCCCCCTGGAGATGAAAGGTGACAGGTTGAGATGTCCCTATGATGCCATGGTGCTGAATCAAAATGTCACCACATGGCAGTCTGATTGCTATGATAAGGGTAACATGTAACAGTCAACATCCTAATTTCTGTTCTGTGGCAGTATCAATGACTTCCAGCATGCAGACAGCTTGATGACAGCAGCTGATGGACAGGCTCTCTGATTCTACTCTACTGCTGATCTTCACAGGGGCCTGCTAGAAGGGCTTCCCCATGAAATGTCGTCTCATTTGCCTTTTGGGTACTGGAGTTCTGTGGCTGCCTGCTGCTTTGTGCCAAATGGGCTGGTCATTTGAAGTGCCATGATCCAGGTGGCAAGACTGCAATCATCCTGCAGCATTATGAGAGAGGAAAACAAACACCTTTTGAATGACTGTCTTTGTAAGTTATTGCCAAAGGACTCTGGTTCCTTTCAGGATGTGGGCAGTAGCTACACATGAGACTGGGCTCAGATCTTCTGTAGAGAGGAAGGGCCACATTTTCAGCGCAAAAAGAATGAGGAGTACTTGTGGCACCTTAGAGACTAACAAATTTATTTGAGCATAAGCTTTTGTGGGCTAAAATCCACTTAATCGGATACATGCAGTGGAAAATACAGTAGGAAGATATACATACACAGAGAACATGAAAAAATGGGTGTTGCCATACCAACTGTAACAAGAGTAATTTAATTAAGGTGAGCTATTATCAGCAGAAGAAAAAAAAACTTCTGTAGTGATAATCAGGATGGCCCATTTCCAACAGCTGACAAGAAGGTGTGAGTAACAGTAGTGAGGCCCACTTGCACACCTAATTGTGTCCCTATACTTGCCTGTAGTTACTTCAGATTGACAGTTGTTCAAACAAGAACAGAATTTGGCCCAGTGTTTCAGCAGCTGTAAAAAGCAACAGAGGGTCCTGTGGCACCTTTGAGACTAACAGAAGTATTGGGAGCATAAGCTTTCGTGGATAAGAACCTCACTTCTTCAGATGCAGCTGTAGTGATCCCCCACTGTTGCTGTTGCTTTTTTCGTCTGCTCTCTGTGTGGCGAGGGAGACTGTTAGGTGCTTAGAGAGTCTCTTTAGATAGTGACTGAATCTGTGCTGTGGTGTTTATAGTTGAGCAAATACTTCAAATCCAACTTGCTCATATGCTGGGCTTTCATTCGCTCCAGAAGTACAGTGGGGGGAAAAAAACCTGTTATCTTATGTTATTATAGGGCAGTAATAGTGTCAAGCTTCTTGGACCAAGGGCCCTGAACTGTGCATTGTATAATGATACTTTGCAGAGCATGGAATTCCAAGACTGACACTAAAGAGACTCTGCAGGTTTGATTCTTCTCTGAAACCTTAGGCTATTGGTTTCTCACTGGTCTCTTGCACTCTGACTAACTCCATAGTTAATTGGATTTTGGGGTTTTCATTTTCTGATAACTTCAGATTTTTTTAAAAAAGCAGGCAAAATAATGCAACAACGATTGCTGGTTTTATTGGCTTCAGAAGAGGGTGGGAGAAGTGTTACTATCCCCATCGTACGGATGAGATCTAGAGATAGAGTGACTTGCCCAAGGTCATGAAAGACATTTGTGTCAGAACTGGGAATTAAACCCATGCCTCCTACTCCAGTGCCTTAACCACAAGGCCATCCTTTCTCTCCCTGTGGGGAAGGACATAGAGCTTTGCAACCAGAAACTAATTGAAAGAAGGAGCTATCCGTAGCTGCTGTAGATTCTGTAAAACTCTAGATTTTTTCTCTTATTTAATATTACATCTATATTTTTTCTTCTGTAAGTGAAATAGAGAAGGAACATCAGATCAAACAGTGGTAGTTTAGGGGGAGATCCTTCATCAAATAAGCTATTTCCATTATGCAGGTTGATTGTATGCTTCCCACTCCCCTGAACACCCCCCCCCTCCAAAAAAAGCACAAACCATGTCAAATTTATCCTGAAAATGTATACAGGGGAGATTTTGTTAAGAAAAAAAGTCCAGTCATAAAAAGCTGCAACCTGAAAGACAATACACCTACTTAGGGCCCTATTCAGCTTTCTTTACTCAAACTTCCCAATGAAACCAGTGGAGGAGTTCCCCAATAACCAATGACTAGGATGTGCTGGTGAATAGGGCTCTTTCATTATAAATGTAACAGATGCACTAGTAATTGATGAAAAACTTCATTTGAACCTTCATTTGCATCACTGTAGCTCCCTCCAGTGGTGAAAAATTAAACCATTCATGCATTACTTTCAGTTGAGGATCAAGGGCCACATGCAGACTGCACACAGGAAATAACTTTATGTGGTAGTAAGATAAACTTCCCTGACTCCTCTATTTTGATCCAGCTAAGGATTCAGGTAAATATCCTTTACTAACATACAATGCTGTAATCTATTCCTTGTTCAATAAAACAGACCTGGAGTTCAGGTACTGGCAGTCTGTTCTCCTTGTCTGCAAGATTTGCAATGAGTAAGATGTGAAGTGCCTTATTCTCAACCTATGCTTTTTTGGTCTATATTTCCCCCTCTTTTCCCCCAATCAGGATTGCTCCCTCAGATCAGATAAGCACTCAGTATTTGTCTTCCTAAGAAGATTTTTCCTTCTATAATTTGATGCTGGAGGTCGGGTAAAACCTCCTTGAAACTGATGGTGTAATGGCTGCCCTTCATTCAGGATAAATGGAAAGAGCAAATGCAGGCCATGGGCAAGGCTGGTCAGGAATCTGAGCTGTGTGGTTAGAGGGGTTTCACTGGGAGCTGAATGCAAATGCAGGGAGAAGTGTGTGTGTATGAGAGAGAGAGAGCAGACAAAAAAGCAGCAAGGAAGCCCAGAGACAACCAGAGAAGCACTTGTAGGGTGACCCGGAGAGACAGCCAAGAGAATGCTTTTGGTCAGAGTGCAGGCTGGAAAGGAGCTTGGATCTGTGACCAAATAAACTATCTACTGCTGTTTGATTCCAGATCTGTTCAAGAAAACAGGAAGTTGCACATTTTTTGTGACTTAACAGGATTGCACTAAAGAAATGCCTAACTCTGTCATCAGTTTCTTCTCTTAACAGAAACAACCTGCAAGACCCCAAGTACTGGCTAACAGCTCTGATCCAAAGGGGGTAACAATAATATATTCCAGAGATTATGCATCTTAATTTTTCAATATGTCTGAGTTTTTCTGTTTGTGTTTTCCACAGGGCCAAGCAAGCCTTCCTGGATCAGGTGAAGAGCAGTATAAGCTGTTTGCAGCTCCTTCTCTGCCAACGGCCCCAGAATTGGGTAGTGCAGCCTAGCTGGTAAGGGGCAGGCAAGGCCAAGATACCTGGGAGATGTAGGGTGTTGGGTGTGTGTATCTTGCAGATAGGGGCTCTATGGACCACTGCCAGACTATGGGGCGATGCTCTCCTAGTGGAGTTGAATCTCCACTCAGGAGATGACGGTCCCTCAAGCACAGGGGATGTAAATCACAGCCCTCTGCACTTGTAGCAGGTGCATCAAGCCCAGTGTCCATGGAATAATATGTAGCCCTGTCACAGGAAGATGGTTTCCTGCTATGTGGCTGAGGTTTTAATGGGAACTGTATGTTGAGACAAAGAGTAACATTTTCAAAATAACCTACGTCACTGAGGAGGCTAAGTCAATGGGAATTTTACCATTGGTCTCAATGTACATTTCAGTGTGATTTAGGCTCGTAAGGCACTTGGGTACTTTTGAAAATAGGATTTAGGCTCCCAATCACTTAGGTGCTTGTGAAAGTTTTATCCAGTGTAAAGACATTTATTTTCAAAATAGGAAACACTGATCCCCTGACAATATTCTTTTCCAATTATGACATGCAAAATAACTGATATAGCTCTAATCAATTTGTCCAATTGATACTACTAAAGCACTAGCATGAACACTGTTTACTTTAATACAGTTGAATAGCTGCAATTGCGTTGTATAAGTTCAGCTAATTACAACTCCACAAGAAAATAAGGGACTTCTTCACTAGCACCTGAAAAGACAAGTGGTCAGATATGGAAACAGAGTTAATGTTGCTAATGCTAAATTTGCTGAGTATTTTCAAACACTTTCCTACAGACCAACATACAGCATTACTGCTCAGGACAGCTTTAAAATAAAAACAACAACAAAACCCCTAACAGTGCCATTTTTGAACACAGGAGGCAAGGTCATCTCTCTCTATTTACAATACTTTGTATTAATCTGTGTTCAAAAAGAAGAGGGGGCCCAGTCCTGCCACAGGAAACTCATGCAAATCTCTGACATCAGCGAGTGATCTGGATGCATCGCAGGATCCGTCCCTAAGAGTAATAACATGCTATACAGGTGCTCCTTGCTAGGAGGACTAGAAAATTAGTAGAGGGCAAAGGGAATTTGCCAGTAGCAGAGTGTTAGCTTTTAGAACTATGCTTTCATACATGTATTTATTAAGGTATTTGGAAGTAACACAAGAGTTAAATGGATGCGAGTTTAAGTGTGAATAAACTGGAAATCAGAAAGGCAAAGACTAAAACAGCAGCAAAACATTCTCCACTGTTAGCCTCATCAACAACAAACAGAGAGTTGGAAAGTTACAGATTATTGAAAGAGGAAACATTCACATGCCTGAGAGTCATAGTTAAGTCAATCTTGGGCTAGGTCCACTCTACCCGCCCGATTCGGTGGGTAGAGATTGATCTTCTGGGATCGATTTATCGTGTCTCATCTGGACGCAATAAATCAATCCCAGAAGCGCTCCCCCGTCGACTGCGGAACTCCTGCTCACTGAGAGGAGGAAGCGCTGTTGACAGGGGAGCTTGCCTGCACTGTGTGGACCCGCAGTAAGTAAACTTAATTCCATCTAGGAAACGTCGACTTCAGCTACGCTATTCTCATAGCTGAAGTTGCATTTCCTAGATCGATCCCCCACCCCAGTGTGGACCAGCCCTAAGCCTTGGTACAGACACCACTAGGTCAATGGAAGAATTCTTCTGTCGACCTATCTATTGCCTGTGAAGAGGGTGGATTTACTACAGCAACAGAAAATTCCCTTCCATCGCTAAATGAGTGCCTACACTGCAGCAGCATAGCTTCAGCGCTGCAGTTGTGCCACTGTAGTGTAGACAAACCCACAAAGTATCAGGCATTTAGCTGCTCTTAAATTGAAGAGTGCTTTTCTCTCTCTGTCCCTTCCAAAAATCTCATCACTGAAAGGGTCTTTACCATTGCAGCTCCTGCCACCTGGAACATCCTTCCTGTCTCTCATTGACTCATTAGCTACTTTCAGACTTGATTGACTCACTTTAGTTCCCTAGATCATGCTGCCTCTAGCCTCTCATGCTGTTGAGCTGCCCTTCCTTGTGGCTAAAAGCCTTACTGTGAATTCAGCAGAGAGGGTGGCTCAGCTGCAGGTGGCGGGCTGCCAACTGGAAGAGAACTTGGGATGTTCCTAGTAGGGCTGCCAATTAATCGCAGTTAACTCACGGGATTACCTCAAAAAAATTAATCGCAATTAATCACGCTTTTAAACAATAGAATACCAATTGAAATGTATTAAATATTTGTGAATGTTTTTCTACATTTTCAAATATATTGATTTCAGTTACAACACAGAATACAAAGTGTACGGTGCTCACTTTATATTATTTTTATTACAAATATTTGCATTGTAAAAATGATAAAAAAAATAGTATTTTTCAATTCACCTCATACTAGTACTGTAGTGCAATCTCTTTATCATGAAAGTGCAACTTCATCATCATCATAAATAACAATAATACTTAGTTCTTATATAAATCAAACCCTTTACAAACTAAATGTAGATTTTTTTGTTACATAATGGCACTCACAAACAAAACAATGTAAAATTTTATAGCCTACAAGTCCCCTCAGTCCTACTTCTTGTTCAGCCAATTGCTAAGACAAACAAGTTTCTTTACATTTAAGAGAGATGATGCTGCCTGCTTCTTATTTACAATGTCACCTGAAAGTGAGAACAGGCGTTTGCATGGCACTGTTGTAGCCAGCATTGCAAGGTATTTACATGCCAGATATGCTAAACATTCGTATGCCGCTTCACCCACCATTCCAGAGGACATGCTTCCATACTGATGATGCTCGTTTAAAAAAAAGTTAATTAAATTTGTTACTGAACTCCTTGGGGGGAGAATTGCATTGCATGTCTTCTGATCTGTTTTACCCAAATATATTTCATGTTATATCAGTCTCGTATGAAGACCCAGCACATGTTGTTCATTTTAAGAACGCTTTCACTGTAGATTTGACAAAACATAAAGAAAGTCCCAATGTGAGATTTCTAAAGATAGCTACAGCACTCAACCCAAGGTTTAAGAATCTGAAGGGCCTTCTGTGATCGGTGTCGGTCCACCTACCCGCTAGGGGGGGTGGGGAGCTCCGAGGTCACTGGCCGGCCTGGGTCACGCCTCCGTCAGCAGGGAATTAGCGGCGGGAAGGCCACCAGCCAGAGTCTGTAGCGCGCCCCTCAGGCAGGGGAGTGCCGGCAAAGGTCCCGGCGTGGCTCGGCCGGGTAGGGGAACGCAGGCCCACCCTACACCACTGCGTTCCAGCCCAGGGCCCTGATAGTAGCAGGACAAGGGTCCCGCCACTGGATCAGCGGGGTCCTTCCGTAATACAGACTCACCACTGTGCAGCTCTGCCCCGGGCTACTTCCTACCCGATTGCTCGCCCGAATCCCTCTGGTCCCGTGAGTGCCTTTGGTCGGGGTCGTCCGCTGTTGGCAGCTCCAGCTCCCCCTCAGGCTCAGGCTCCTCCAGGTCCTTGGCTGCTGGCAGCTCCAGCTCTCCCTCCGGCTCCTCCAGTTCCTCTGGGTACTCGGCAGCGGGCAGTCCTGGCAGGCCTAGTCCGTCCTCCAGGTGAGGTTTCCACTGGTCCAGGGCCTCCCCTGGCGTGGCAGCAGGGTCTGAAGGGAGCAGTCTGCATCTGCCTCCCTCCCTGGTGCTCCCCTAACTGAGCTAAGGGCCCTGCCCTTTATACTTCCTGTTCCACCCCTCCCCTTCCGGAGGGTGGAGCAAGTTTGGGCTGGCCCCGCCCACTCAGGCTGAGAGAAAGGCCCTTTACCCTCAGGTTCAGAGGGCAGCCACCCTGGCTCCCTACACCTTCCAAAATCTGAGAGGAAATAGGTGTGGAACATGCTTTCAGAAGAATTAAAAGAGCAACACTGTGATGCAGAAACTATACAACCCAAACCATCAAAAAAGAAATTCAGCCTTCTGCTGGTGGCAGCTGACTTAGATAATGAAAATGAATGTGCGTTAGTCCGCAGTGCTTTACATTGTTATCGAGCAGAACCCGTCATCAGCATGGACGTGTCTGTTACAGCTGTCCCCCGGCTGGATTCCTTTTTTGAGTGGCCGCCCCCCCGGCCATGGAACTGACCAAAGTCACAGCCTGGCCCTACTCATGGAAATGGCTCGTGCAGACTGACTGGCGCCATTGCTCTGCTCAGGGAGGTGGGGGCCTT
This sequence comes from Malaclemys terrapin pileata, assembly GCF_027887155.1. NCBI lineage: Eukaryota > Metazoa > Chordata > Testudines > Emydidae > Malaclemys > Malaclemys terrapin. The sequence goes on from NC_071505.1 coordinate 196,973,580, forward strand.
TTTCGCTCCTTTGTCTAGCTTCTTTGTTCGGACCCGGCTGGGTGTAGGGTGCTCTGCCCAGGTATGCAAGACCTAAAGTGGCCACATAGCTGAGCATATGAGTCATACCTGTGACTCAGAACTTGCCCAGTCATGTCCTGTGCCTACCTGCAGTTTCCCTGCCTTCTCTCCTCCCCTGGATTAAGGGGAACCAATCAAAGTTACTGGCGGGAAACTGCCTGAATTTGCCCTTAAAACTAGGGTTACCATACGTCCGGATTTTCCCGGACATGTCCGGCTTTTTGGGCTTCAAATCCCCGTCCGGGGGGAAATCCCAAAAAGCTGGACATGTCCGGGAAAATCGGGACATGCCGGGCCGGCCGTGCGGGTGCTCGGGGGCCGGGCCGGCGGTGAGGTGCCTGGCCGGGGGCTCCAGGGCCGGGCCGGCGGGGCCGGGCCGGGGACTCGGGGGCTCCGGCGGGGCCGGGCTGGGGGCTCGGGGGCTCCGGCGGGGCCGGGCCGGGCCGGGGGCTCGGGGGCTCCGGCGGGGCCGGGCCGGGGGCTCGGGGGCGCTGGCGGGGCCGGGCTGGGGACTCGGGGGCCGGGCCGGGGACTCGGGGGCCGGGCCGGCACCGGCGGCTCGGGGGCCGGGCCGGCAGTGCCAGGCTGGGCCGGGGGCTCGGGGGACGGGCCGGCGGTGCTGGGGGCTGGGCTGGGGACCGGTGGTGCGGTGCCGGGGGCCGGGGGTGCTCGGCCGGGGGCCCGGGGGCCGGGCCAGGGACCGCAGTGCTGGGAGGGCCGGGGGTGGTCGGCCGGGCCCGGGGCCGGCACCCCAGGGCCGGGGCCAGCCTGGGCCGCGCCTCCTCCCCCCACACTCCCCCTTACCTGCTTCAGGCTTCCCGCGACTCAAATGTTTGCGGGAAGCAGGGGAGGGGGCGGAGACTTTGGGGAGGGGGCGGAGTTGGGGCGGGGGCAGGGCTGGGGGCGGGGCCGGGGCTCCGTGGAGTGTCCTCCTTTGGGAGGCACAAAATATGGTAATCCTACTTAAAACCAGACATTTTCTGATCAGCCCCCCGGAGAAGGTCCTTGCTTTGCCACCTGGTCTGATCAACTAGGGGTCTTTGGGGGGCCCTCGCCCCGCTCTCGTTTGTTTTTGAGCATACCCCCGTTTTTAAACCCCCCTCCCACGAACAACAAATTTGTGCCTGGAGATCTCCTGATTATTGTAAGCGAATCGAGTCCTCTCTGCGTCCTCTGATGCTGAAACTGCTGTTCCTGCTGCTGCTTTGGGGATTGGTAAGGAAAAACCTCTTGCACACTCCCCTTGTTCTGGCTGATGGCTTTCTTTCCTCAGCAGGCAGACCCAAGCTAAGTCCTTGGTCTGTATCTGTAATCTGCTTCTAGCTCCGCAGCGCCTTTGCTGCTAGAAATAAGCCTGCTTGCAGCCACCACTAGTTAAACACCCCCGCCCCTTGAAGCTGTATCCTGGGCACACACCACTCTGCCCTCTGGAACTACCCCTAGTATAAGGTGCACCCATTAGGTTAGATTTAGCCTTTAGTCTAGATAAATTGTAGTTTCATTTTGCATAGTTGTGGTTAAGTTAGGTTTAGAAAATTGCTTGCATTGTACTCTGTAAGTTAGGTTTAAAGAATTGTTGCGTTGTGTTTTGTTACTTGCTAATTTGTGTAGTCTTGGTTAAGTTAAATCATAGATAAGATTTTGCTGTGTTCTGTATAATTGTCTCTCTGCTGTTTAAACTTGCAGCCTGTCTGCTCTCTGTGTCTCCCTAAGTTTAAATCTCCCTCCTCCCTCTCTGCTCCACCACGTGCTCCTCTTCCCCCATCCCCCAACCTCACTCCTCTACCACTGCCTTTCTCTCTCTCTCTTTTAATCCCTTCCCCCACGTGCTCACCCCGCTCCTGCTGCTGCCAAACCTCAATTGTATTACTGAAGTCTAGCATAAAACCCCATTGGTTACCCTTTTTCTCTCTAACACACCTCACATTTTACATTTAACCACTGTGACATATTTTTACCTAGGGTTGTTGGATATTTAACACATTTTACCCATAACTATTAGTTGGTTATATGCTGCTGTGACACACCCTTTACATAGAAACTGTTAGCTACCTGTTACATTTATACTTCAGTGTTAATTGGTTACCAACTGTATTGTACCCCACTGTATTGTACCCCACTATTGAAACCCCCTATCCTATTTACTAAAAGAAACCCCTCCCCAATTGTCTACCTTAACAAACCCCATACCCCTCACTATTAAATTTTCCCTGTTTTTGCATTTTCTTAATAAAGTTTATTTTACACCCCACCAGTGCAGTAGTTGTCCCCCAAGATCCTCTACCTGCTGGCAGGGTCAGGACGCATGTCCTCTGGAATGGTAGTTGAAGCATGAAGGGAGATATGAATCTTTAGTGCATCTGGCACGTAAATACCTTGCGACGCTGGCTACAACGGTGCCATGCGAATGCCTGTTCTCACTTTCTGGTGACATTGTGAACAAGAAGCGGGCAGCATTATCTCCTGCAAATGTAAAAAACTTGTTTGAGCAATTGGCTGAACAAGAAGTAGGACTGAGTGGAATTGTAGGCTCTAAAGTTTTACATTGTTTTATTTTTGAATGCAGTTATTTTTTGTACATAATTTTACATTTGTAAGTTCAACTTTCACAATAAAGATATTGCACTACAGTACTTGTAATGGGGAAACTTAAAAATACTATTTCTTTTGCTTTTTTACAGTACAAATATTTGTAATAAAAAATAATAATATAAAGTGAGCACTGTACACTTTGTATTCTGTATTGTAATTGAAGGTTGTGAGTTGAATCCTTGAAGGGGGCCATTTAGGGATCTGGGGCAAAATTGGTACTTGGTCCTGCTAGTGAAGGCAGGGGACTGGACTTGATGACCTTTCAAGGTCCCTTCCAGTTCTATGAGATAGGTATCTCTCCATATATTAAAAATCAATATATTTAAAATGTAGAAAATATCCAAAAATATTTAAATAAATGGTATTCTATTATTGTTTAACAGTGCGATTAATTGCGATTATTTTTTTTAATTGATTGACAGCCCTAGTTCCTAGCACTAGCACCAGCAGCCAGGACAGCACCCTACCCTCTGCCCCAAAATGGGGGGAGCCTACACTGTGGGATTCACTGATCTTTGAGCAGTAGCGGGGTGGGGGCAGTGAATAACTTACGATTTTTTTTAAAGAACTCTACTGTAGTGTAGTTTCAGTCCTAGTGATCAGGAATGCACTCCTAGCACTATGGTAATACAAGTAATAAATAGGTAAACTTCAAGAATCTGAAGAGGATTAACTCAGATCAGCCCTCAAGACACTGGCTCAAATGGGGTTTGGTGTGGGCCACTCTGAATGATCGAGGTGTAATCATCAGATCCAGAAGCCCATTTTCTTTGGTATGACTTGAGATAACAGTGCAAAAGGTTTCACAAGGGAAGGTCTCATGAGGATTTGGTGTGGAACGTGGCTACTTTCCCATCCTGCAATGCTGAAGTGGTCAATGAGAAAAGCACCCCTGGGAGGTGGCAGTGGCATTAAATTAATGGAGATATCCCATCTCCTAGAACTGGAAGGGACCTTGAAAGGTCATCAAGTCCAGCCCCTGCCTTCACTAGCAGGACCAAGTACTGATTTTGCCCCAGATCCCCAAGTGGCCCCCTCAAGGATTGAACTTACAACCCTGGGTTTAGCAGGCCAATGCTCAAACCACTGAGCTATCCCTCCCCCCTGAGCTTCCTTTGCAGAAGAACCACTGACCTTGAGTACTGTCATTCTCACTCTCTCAGGGCATGTCCACATCACAGTCAGGCTGCATGTTAGTATGTGTGTTGTTGCCTGTGAACCCTTTTCCCTGAATGCCCCCTGGCAACTGGGTGCCTTACCGTCAGGGTTACTGTCCCAGCTCCCCTCTTGGGCCCCGTCCCTACGGGGTCCCCAATAGACTCTCTTATCTCAATAATGCCCCTCATTGGGGCTGATTTATTACCAAAACACTGCAAATAATCCATGACAAAAGTCCCAAAACGAAGAAGGGATAGTCTTAAAATTCCCCAACCTCCAGTCCGTTGACATCACACTTCCACCCTACTCAGGCTCTTCTTCAGTCCTCTCCTGTTCTTCTGCTGTGACAGCCACCGTAGCCCTTCCAACTGGAGTGTAACCCTGCGCTTTCCAGCAGGCACCCCCACAGCCTCTGTTGGGAGCGCATCCTCCCCAGGAGAGCAGCCACCGCCCTGTTCTGGCAGCCTTTTACACAGTGGGGACACCAGCAGGAGAGCTCCTCACTGCCCCCTGCCTTCAGCCCCCTCTGGCCCCTGGCTCCAGCTCAGATGTCCACAGGCAAACTCCCTCTTCTACTCTCTTGCCATCAGCCTTCCGGACCAGGTTCTTTGGCTTGGGGACGACAGCTAATAAACCTCTCTCCTGCTTCCAGCCTCCCCCAGTAACCTCCTACAACTTTCTTCACCAACCTTCTTACTTCTCTGATTCTCCCTGATCCTTCATAGTCCCAGGTGCTGCCCTGACCTCTTAACTGGGAGCACCTGTTCTGGCACAGGAAAGCTGGACCAGCTTCATTTAAAGGGCCAGCCCCCCTGTGATACTGTCCACACATCCCTACCATCCCCATACCAAACCCCTTAAAGCACATGCTCACAAGTGCATTGATCTTGTGCTTGGCTGAGGGTATGGGGTAAAGTACATGTTGTTCTCTCACCTGCCCACTTTGCAGTGCGGGGGCAGAGAAAACACATGAGAACGGCCATACTGGGTCAGACCAAGGGTCCATCTAGCATGCTGAGTACCTTGTTCCAAGAGTCTTCCAATGTCATCCCACAATTCCCAGTCCATATTTGTTGCAGCCCTCCTACCTACTCTCTCTCACTCACCCCCATGCACTGGAAGCCACCTCATGGTTTATATACGCCTGGTCAGCACTTAACCCTTCATTTCCATGCGGTCTGCTCCATTTTCTGCACTGCTCACCCCAGCTCTGCCAAAGGGCATTACAAGATGCCTACCACCCAGCATGCTTCTAACTGTCTGGAAGAGCACTCCAGGTTTATGCTTAACCTCTGGTGTCAGTACAGCAAGGAGCGTAACTTTTGGGTGAAGCACTTGAAATCTGCAATTGTTTGAGACCATCTCAAACCCTTAAAGACCCTCTACTGCTAGGCTAAGGATGGCAACAGCAGGTCCAACAACTCCCTGGCTACCGGCCCCTATTATGAGGAATTCAGCTGGGTGCTCTCTACCACCAGAGCCCAGCATCGTGTCTGACAGGGCTCTAAGCAGGGATGGTTTAATGCTTAGACTGGAAGAAGAGTGGACAGGGACAGCACCAGAGGAAACCATGGTGGAAGGGAGGCAAAGTCCTAGGAATAGGCCGTGATACTTGAAGCCCCAAATCAGGCCAGATGGGCTAGTGAGTGTCCAAGTCCATTTTCTGAGGACTTGTTCAGGGATGTGCTGAGGGAACAACATGGAGAGGGACTGGTGTGGGAACTGGATCCACAACCCAGTAAGTGGCACCGACCATCTTGATTATTATCATGAAGGAACTTGAAGCATACGTGGGAGGGATTTCCTGGTTATTATGACCAATACAATTATTGTAAGCAGAGTTGTTGTAGTTGTGTTGGTCCCAAGATACCAGAGAGACAAGGTGAAGAGCTCTGTGTAAACTCGAGAGCTTGTGTGTCACCAACAGAAGTTGGTCCAATAAAAGATATTACCTCACCCACTTCATTTCTTCAATGAAATTATTGTTACATATATTAGGATGGGTTTAGCTTCAGTTGAGGGTGGAAGCCATAACATTTCCCTGGATGCCCTTCCCCCTCCCTCCACACGAGGTGTGATCCAAGAGAGGGAAGAATATAAACATGCAACTAATGATTCATTTTTGCTATCTTTGCACTTATTATTTTTTAAAAAATCAGGATTACAAGATTAGCCAGCGTGAGTGCATGTCTCCGCATAGCATTCTCTTTGTAACTCTGTCACACCGCTAGGATGATAGAGTTACGGCATGATTAGAATTAAAGAATTGTCACAGACAGTATGGATTATAGGTCTCAGTAACTGTATTAAGTGGAACAGTCCCTTGTGGACCTCAGTGCTTTGTCTTCTGATTCTGTCTGTTCATAGCATGCTGTGCAGGCTGGGGAGGGAAATCAGCTCTGCTGTTAACAAGCCTCTGCATCAATGTTCAGCATCCTGTCAATGTTAACCCGAATTTTCCCCCCACTCTTGAAAATTTTTCATGCAGGAGAAACTCAAGGCAGTCTGCAAGATTTCTGGATAGGGCAAACTTCCAGCCTTCTCCATTCCTTGATATGCTGCTCAGTCAACATGCAATGAAAATATCCTTTGCGTGGATAGATTGGATTCCACCACTTGCCTGGAAAATTTGGTTCTTCTTCCACTCTGCGACTTCCAGAACAGTAATATCCTCCCAGGCTTCTCCATCCTGAAATAATGTTGACACCCATACTGGTAACTGGGCCCTGAGCTGCTCACCCTTACCCTCCAACCAAGGCCCACTTTTAAAAAAGGAATTAAATTTAAAATATTTACCATGGTGTGTCTTTGGGCTGGGCATGTTACTAGAAGGCTCTTGAATAAGTCAGTGTATAAAGGTGGAATAAAAGCATACCAGGTTTATAAAAGTATTGAACTGTGGCCTTGTTTTGTTGCAGATATAAGAGAGAGAAGGGATTCTTTCCTAAAAAATGCTCTTTCATTTCCTTGGCAGGCACTTCCAACTCAGCTGCACCAAGGGAGGCGCCAGGACTCTTGGGGACAGGACCCTCAACCAACAGGAAAGGAAGAGTGTTCGAGATGACCAGTTGTTATATGACATGCGGAGCAGGTCAGGTGAGCACCTGGAATACCAGACAGCAAAGGAGCAGAATGGGAAGCGAGAGAAGAAATTGTTTGCCAGTTTCCTTGAACATGACCAGAGGAATAGCAATCAGGACCAGGCACTGTTAGAGCAGCTGATCATCCTGATAGCCACCAGGCTGCACCCCCCTGTACCAGCACCAATGCCTGTGCACTCTCCTCCATGCTATCACATCATGCAGTCACTGGAAAATTCTGCACTTGGGTGGGCTATGAACGCGTCTATGAACTGAAATAGGCTGATGTACCCTGTGCATTCCGGCCCCATACAACCTGGGCAATGTGTTAAACCAGGGAGAAGGAGAACAGAAGGCACACTTCTAACGTTCAGTTCCACTACCAGTGAACCTGCGGAGCTAGGACTTCAGTTAATGACACTGTTTTGCACATTTTATTTAATTTTTCACGTTTGAAAATAGTTATTTGTGGGCAGGCACCTGGCATGCCTGCAAAGGTTTCAATGATACTTCTGGTTACTTTTAGTTGTGTTAATAAATCGGGTTGGCTGTACAATACAGCGAAGTCTGAGTGCTTGAAAAAGAAGGAAGAGACAGGAAGTTTTATCCAAAGCTTTTAAATAAAGTATCAAACACTCTTATCTCACATAAAACCAATAGCAAATCAGCAATTACCACATAAATTGCTAGGTGTACTATACCAACACACAGCATTACAGTCCCCCATCACAGTATCCTATTTCCTCATCCACATCACACTGCACTGCAAGGATGTGGACACACAAGACATCCCTTTTTTCCCTTGCCTGCCTGGATCCAACCCCAGTAATGTCAAGTGCACTTTCTGGTTGCCTGTCTCAGGCCTGCAACCAGCAGTGTCTTGAGCCCACTCCATGTGAAAATTCTTGCACTTATCCTTGCAGATGTTCGAGACACAAACAATCAGATGAATGTCTGATTGGAGCCAGGTATGCAAGATGGGTTGTGTGCAGCTCTGCAGTGTGGCCACTTGGAGGCAGGCTTGGCTATCACATGCCTGAATGCATGCAAGCCAGGTCATGGGTACACACACTGTAGACATACTGTCAGTGGCTGAGCAATAGCTCCCTAAGGCATGGCCATTCTCAGCACACATTTTCTCACAGGCTCTCTCTCTTTTTCTCAGAAATCACCTGCAGACAGAATGAGTGCCCCAAGGCAAGATATGCTGCACTTTAATTGACATGCCAAGGATTACAAGACTCCTCCTTTTCTGCCCCATCCAAACTGCTTTCCTAAGCAGTAGTCTTCACTAGATCGTCATGGGAATTCCACCCTGCTTTGTTTCTAGACTAGAAGCGGTTTAAGGTCACAACAGCAGAAGGGCCTTTTAGCAGTGTTTGGTTATTGAGCAGATGTATTGATGTAGGCTGGTTAAAAAACTCATGCAGCTGTCAGTTTTCTTCAGTGCAGCAGGTTTTGTGCGGCTAGACATCAGCACTTGTGCAGTCTAGCTGGAGGACAAAAGAAAATCTTTCTGGTCACTCCATATTTCCCTCTGATTTACATCCCCCATCTGTCAATCTGTCCCTAATTATCCCTCTGTTTGTTGGACTCTTTAACCTAGATTCCCACCTGCACGTTGGACTCTGGGCAGAATGGAGAGGGGGGCATAAAGGAGCTGGCTCTGACTCTTTGGTTCTGAGACCAGTTCTATTCTAACCCAGAATAGAACTGGTCTCAGATTAGATTAGAGTGGTCTGGGGCAGCCCTAAAATATATCAGATGGCTATGGCCCCCAAAGATCTCTCCAATAGCTACAAATGCCTAGAGTGCTCTGACAATGCCCCACCCACCCCAACATATCCCCATGCGTGTTGCTACAGCAGTGAATGTCAGGAGTTAGCTATGCCAACTGGGGACTCCTGCACATTCGTGCAAAGGGAGTAGAACACATTAGATAATATGGACCATTAGCTCATCTTCAGGCTATGGGTGCTATTACACTTCAAGCTGAAAGATGCTCAGGAGGCAAACTTCAGATTTGGATTTTGCATACCCCAGAGTCCAGAGGTTTCAGAACCACAGTTTGGGTTTGGCTCAGTTCTTAACAGGATGGGGCTTGTGTGTACAGTCTGGATCTGGATCCAGACTTGGACTGAGAGGAGAGGATTGGATTCCCAGCAGGCCTAGTAGGTAGTTAAAATTTAGGTAAGAGGACTGGAGATTTTCTGGGGTAAAAGAAGCCCTTTTCATGTGACTGAAAATCTGCCTTGAAAATCCCAGCCATACAGGAGATAGCTCCAGTCTCCTCCAGGATTTGCAAAATCTTCCTCATCTGTGCCACAGTTTGCTCTGAGTGCTTCACAAAAGGGAAAGCCCTCCCTGTGCTAGTGCACTGCCGTAATCCATGAGAAGCTACATGAAATGTGTGTGGAGCACACTGTGATTTCAGCTGAAGACTGCACATCACGCCTGATGTGCTGTGCGCACTGGAAAAATTGCCTACACTACAGTTTGTGGCGATCAGAAAAGAAAGGAGGTGCCACGTGAGGTCTGCGTTCCTGTGTTTGGAGCAGCCTTGTCAAAAGCCTTGGAACAACATTCACAGCAGAAGATAGCAATTACAAGGCAGTTTTTTTCAGGGCAATTTCTCTTTTCTTCTACATGAAGAAACTTACTGCATAGCATTTCAAAGGCTGTGCTTTTATTTGCACATGCTGGCCTCTTTCTGAATTTTCCCAGGCTCTGGGAATCACTCTGGGAAAATGAGAGCCCAGATTTCATTGTGCTGCTCTTGTTTTCTTGGGAGGGTGCTAAACTTCTTTCATGCTTTAAAAAATTACAGTGTGCATTCCCTCTGTTGGTTGTTCATTCATCCAGGTAATCTGTATCTGCACAGCCCTGCGCTAAACACGACATTATGGGTCAGAGCTTGTACTTGTGTAAGCTGGCGTTGCTCCACAACTGAGAGACAGAGATTTACAACCAGCCGAAGGTGTTGCCCATGACGAGCTGCATTACATTGTGAATAAACCTGATGCATTCTGATGTTTAACAAAACACACAGCACACAGGAGTGGAAGTCAGTGGTGGAAAGCAGAGGAGGAAGAGTGGGTTTTGTGAAGGGCTGTGGAGGAGGAGGAGAGTGAAGGTGTTTGGTGCATTGGCAGCAGGTGCCATTTTGCAGAACATTTCCTTTGAAATGTACCCTTTCCATTCAACGGAGTGTCTGCTGGCTCCTGTACTATGGGGCAGGGTGATAGCAGTCCGGCGTCGCTACATATTGGTCATTCCTGTATACAATTCTGTCATGGCCTCTCTGCTTTTTCTCCTTTTCAAGCTAACTAGCACCAATCTCTAGCTTCTCATCAGGTAAGGCCAGCCATACATAGGCTACACACACTGCCATGCACCAGATCTTCAGTTAGTGGAGCTAAGTCTGTTTACACCAGTTAAGGATTTGGCCTGGTCTGCCTATAATGAATTTTACACACTTCTATGGATTCTGATTTAGTGAATGTAATGATCTTCTTACCGATTATTCCTCTGTTTACCATCTTCCCATCTCACTCCCATTTCTGTGTTTGAACTGCTGTCTTTTGTACTCCAGGTAAGCTGTCTGAGACAGAGACATTGGGCCACACTCACTGGTTTGCTCTGGCAATGCAAAGCAGCCATAAAACCGGAGTGCAGAGCAGGTGGTGTGGATTGCTGCATCCGGCCCTTTGTGTTTTTAATGTGCTCCATATAATGACGTGTACAGGGCCAGTCTCAGCATTTTGTAAGATGGCCTACGAAACATCCACATCCCTGAGCAAAGCAGTTAAGCTGACCTACCCCCCAATGCAGACAGTGCTAGGTTGGCAGAAGAATTCTTCTATTGACCTAGCTACCACCTCTCGGGGCTGTGGATTAACTACGGTGATGGAAGAACCCCTCCCATCGCTTTAGTGAGTGTCTACACTGAAGCAGTACAGTGGCGCAGCTGCACTGCTGTAGCCTTTCAGTCTCTTCTCAAACCCATCTCGGAGGTCACCTTGCTTCCAAACCATTGCTGACTTGCAGATCCACCTGTGGTTAAATAATTCATCTCAGACTTGTCAGTGGTTAATTCACTGCCAGTTCACCTGTGATTAGGCAATTTCTCACACTCTCTGGGGGTAGGGAGAATTAAACAATTCTCACAATAACATTGTCAAGTATCAGGGGGTAGCCGTGTTAGTCTGTATCTACAAAAACAACAAGGAGTCTGGTGGCACCTTAAAGACTAACAGATTTATTTGGGCATAAGCTTTCGTGAGTTGCATCCGAAGAAGTGAGGTTTTTACTCACAATAACATTCATACTTAGCATGTATTTAGCACTTTACCTTCCCCCCCAAAGCTCTGCACAAACAACCTGATGCAGACTCAAGAGTGATTGAACAATTCAGTGCAGAATTACCACACAGTTACAGTGCAGATTGCCTCTTCCCCTCATCCTCTGCTCTAAGGACCCTCCTTCTATAGTACCTCATCTTCCTCTCCCAAGCCCCTTATAGCAGTCCCCCGAATCATCACAGACTCACTAGCAAACACATTTGTTCACTGCCTCTTCTTTCCCCGTAACATCTACAACATTGTTTGTGTGGGGTACAGGGTTTACCTGGGAGTTAAAGTGAGTTAAACTACCCAGACAGGTATGCCAGTGTCCTTCAGTATTTTCTTTAAAAAAAGTTATCTGGTCTGAAACTAACGTTTCCTTGATAAAAGGAAGATTTTACAAGGCAAAGAGAGGAGCCCCAAAAGTTCTTATACATGAAACCCTGCTTGCAAGCCAATGGAGCTGTAAGCCACAGTGCCATGCTACTGCATGAAAGGCAGTGTGATCCAGTGGAAAGGGCGCTGGACAGAGACGAAGGAGAATGGGCTTCTAGTTCTAACACTGCCTCTGGCCTGCTGAGGGACCCTTAACAATGCGCTTTCCCTGGCTGTTTCCCCTGTGAAATGGGGATAATGATACTGACTTCCTTTATGCAGTGTTTTGAGATCTGCGGATTGCGAGAGTTAGGTATTATTGTTACTTAAACCCACGAGTGGCGCCAGGGTTTTTGCCGCCCTAGGCGGCAGCGCTCCTCCTCTGAGCATTTGGTGGCAGGGGGTCCTTCCGCTCTGTGTCTTCGGGGCACTTCGGCGGTGGGTCCTGGAGCAAGTGAAGGACCCGCCGCTGAATTTCCGCCAAAGACCCGGAACGGAAGGACCTCCCGCCACCGAATTTCTGCTGAGGATGGCAAAATGCTGCCCCGCAAATCCTGCTGCCCTAGGCGACTGCCTAGGGTCACCTAGTGGAAGCGCCAGCCCTGCTTAAACCACCATAAAATTCCAAACATGCATCTGCTTCAATTCTCCTGTTCTCTCAGTCTTGCTCTGCTCTGCTCCTGCTGTACTTTCTAGCCTGCAATGCTGCAAGCTGAGGTGCGGAGAGCATCTCATTCATTATGTAAACCCATTGATGAAAACATTAAGTGCATTGTGCTGCTGAAACTTGCTGAGCTTGTTTGAATAAATGCCAGGGATTAACAGTGTGTAAATTCACCAGTGGTTCAACAACAATGACATTATGCACCCCAAACACTGATGGGATTTGTTCAGTGTTCAGGACATGGGCTCTGAGGTGGAAAAAAGGGATTGCTAGTAATTTTTTAAGCCTCTTTGGCTGCACTGAGGCAGACTGTTGACATTATATAAATTCTTTAGATTAAAAAAAATCTGACTTTGTGTGAGGAGAGCTGATATTTAGCTTTTCCAATGTACAGCTGATCTGTGAAGAGGTTTGAAAATAGACAGAGAGCTGTACAATAAAAAGAACCCCATGCATTTAAAATAAGGAGGAAGTGGATCTAGGAGTGGAACTCTGTCTGATGCTAAGGGCCAGGAATCAAGCACAGGGCATGACTCTAACTGAAGTGATTTTCCAGCCTTGTCTCAGATCCTCAAAGGTATTTAGGCTTCTAACATCCATTGATTTCATTAGAAAGATGAGAGGGGTGAGGTAATAGCTTTTATTGGACCAAACTTCTGTCTAATAAAAGATATTACCTCACGCCCCTGGTATCTCTAATATCCCAGGACCAACACAGCGACAATAACACTGCATACAACATTGAGTTCACTGCAAGTTAAGAGCCTAAATACCTTTGTGGCTCTGGGCCTCAGGCCTGCTCTACACCTAAAAATTAGACCAACCTGGCTACATTGCCCCTGTAGCTGTAGCGAGGTTGATGGAAGAATTATTCCATTGACCTAACTACCGCCTCTCAGAGAGGTGGATTACCTACATTGACAGAAAAAACCCTTCCGTCGATGTAGGAAGCACCTACACTACAGTGCTACAGCAGCACTCTGTAGTTGTGACACTCTAGCCACTGTAGTGTAGACATGGCCTCAGTAACTTCCCAACCAATCTTCCCACAGTCCTATCTTTATGGAGTAAAATCAACTGTGAATAAGATTGTGTTACAAGTGGCCCCTTTCCTATGATATAAGAGCTGATAGTGCACCAAGCAGAACGGTGGAAGGCAATGAGGGAGATGCTTGACTTTGCTATCCCACAGGTCTCTAGTGATCTGCATCACTGTGCAGGAAGCCCAGGATCAATTACCTGTCCTGTAGTTCCTCCAAGCCATCAGGGCTAGAGAGTGCAATAGAGGCAGAGGTCCGGATCCTCAAAGGTATTTAGCCAAGAGCCTGGGCTTGCTCTGTAGTGACCTCTGTGGCTGATGAAGTAGTGGGGTTGATAGAATCCAAAGAATCCCCCTTCCCATCTGAAAGGTTGGTGATTGCAAGGCAAAGCCTTGTAGGGAGGATTCAAGTAGGGAGGTGTGTGTGAATTTGTAGAGTGCTGTGGGGGACATGGAGATCTCTCTTACAAAGAAATGGAAACCAATTTAATAAAAAATTGGACCTTAATGTTATGCTCTTAAATCTATATTTAAGCATCTAAGTAAGTGGCCTGACTTTCAAAAGAGCTGAGCAGCCAGCAGCTCCCACTGACTTCTTTCCTTGGATGAGCCAAGGTTTCTATTTGCCTGCAACAAGTAACACTTGTTGGTCCTGTGAAAGTGATCAAAACACATGCCTCCAATCCCTTCCTCCCAGGGGCGCATTAATGCTTCCCTGCCCACCTTTATTCCTGTAAATGTGATGCATGAATTCTGATAATATGCCCATGGAACAAGTGCTTTGTACAGAGGCACTGGAATTCAACATTGAGTGGAAATTGTTACCTGTTATTGCCTTTCTTAGTATTTAAAGGAGGCAGGGAGATGAGTGTTGCTATTATTTATCTCTCATTACAGTGGCCACTTCAACTCTATGAGTGTCCCAGAACAGATATGGCGACAGGCCCGCTAGATCCACAGGGGCAGAAAGGCTCACAGACTTTCAGTCCAAGAATGAGAAGAACTGTTCCTGGATGTGAACAAGGACTCTTTGTGACTACACAGACAAAGTTAGAAGAGCACAAAACAAAGCTCATGTTTCAGAGACAGGACAGCTTGAGGCAAGAGGACAGGGAAACAATGCAGGAAACTCTTTCCCTAATGAGAGAGAAATATGAGGAGGACAAACACTTCCAGAGGGAAATTTTTAGCAAACATTTAAGGACTCTGAAAGAATGACAATAGTGTTTTTGCAACTGGCTCCTGCAGCTATGTCTGCCCCCTGCATAATATCACCATTTATGGCCTTGATTCACGACAGCATTTTAAAAGAACAGCGAACCGTGGCCACTGGAAGCTGGGAGCAATCGTACTTGTGAACGCTCAGGTAAACAAAGCGTCTCACGGCCCAGCAGTGGCTTATCCTGAACAGGTCACGAATCAAGTTTGGGAACCCCTGAACTAGGGTAATTGCCAACAGTTAAAAGTTACCATGCAGCCCTTTCTAAGCAAGCCCCTTTATTATTAAGATGAAACCATTACAGAGAAAACACAATAAAAACAATAAAAGAACCTACACACTAATCCAAGAAGGACTCTGGTAGGTTTTAGTCCTTCAAACCCCACCAAGGGGATTTTCTGTGGTTATAAGTTCTTAATAGCTGTTAGCTCAGAACAAGCACCCCCATGAATCTGTGACTCCTTCCGTTATACATAGGGCCCTACCAAATTCACAGTCCATTTTGCTCAATTTCATAGTCATAGGATTTTAAAAATCATCAATTTTATGGTTTCAGAGGTTTACATCTGAAATTTCATGGTGTTGTAACCGTGGGGGTCCAAACCCAAAAGATGGTGGGTGGGGGTTACAAGGCTATTGTAGTGGGATTGTCACCTTTACTTCTATGCTGCTGCTGGCAGGGGCACTGCCTTCAGAGCTGGGCAGGGAGCGGGCTTTGCCTCCCAGCCAGGCTCTCTCAGGAAAAAGCAGCTCTGTCCCGCTCCCCGCCCAGCTGCCAGGGAGAGCAGCCAAATGTGCCGGGGGGTGGGAGGCGCAGGGAGAGAAGGACAGAGCCACTCTCCCTCTTCACCCCTGGCAGGCCAATCTGGGGGTACTTGACTCCAACATTACCCCTCTTTGCGTCGTCTTTGCTTCTCCTTGATGTTTCCCAGGAAATCCACTTCACATGTATTGTCCCAGAAGTTCAGGCTTGTCTGCCATATTGTTCAGTATAAACCTTTGATCATCCAGGCCCACAATAATACATCACTTTTGTATTTAATATAGTGGAGTCCAAGCATACTTAAACTTAATAAGTTTTTTCAGGGATATTGCAGGAAATTGCCATAGCTGTCTCACCTCTCCACTTCTGTTGCTGACAAGCTTGTCTCTCTCACCAACAGAGGTTGGTCCAATAAAAGATATTACCTCACCCACCTTGTCTCTCTAATATCCTGGGACCGACATAGCTACAACTCAATGCAAACATCTCCCCTCTAAAGAAGTAGGGGTAGCTAGGGGGAGTGACTCGCATTCTAGGGAAACCTACTGATTTATTTCCTGGACAGGTTTATTCCATGAATGGACTTTCATAATTTCACATTTCAACTATTCACATGATAAACATTGTTGCTAGCAAACCAGCCAACTTCCTTCAACAATCTGTACAGAGTCATTTCACCACCAGCCCATATACTTTCTCTCTTTAGCACCTATGGGGCTCTTGCCTACCCTTTCTTACCTTTGTCACCCTGAAACCTTTGGGTGCTTGAGACCTGGTCTTCCCACTCCCCACATGGCTTCTAGGGAGTGTGTCTAGTGTCCCTTTGTCCCTGAAGGGGTTGGCTGCCCCAGCAATGGGTCGAGGTCCCTCCCAGAAATATTTCACAGAACAGTTCTTTGGGCCAAAGAGAAAAATCTGTTAGGGCAGCCTTGCTGTGCAGTGGCTCACAACCATGTACTGCTTATAACAGTAGGTGAAAGAGGATGGGCAAGGGAGATTCCTCAAACCTCCCCCACAGCCAAATTCCTTTCTGCGCCCCACCCCTTTGGAGGCTGGGGTGGGGACTCCAAGGGCTTAACTTTAGCTTTTCTGGGGGCGCGAAGAAGGGGAGGAGTATCGATTCCTTACCCCACTGGGGTGGCCTTTTGTTCCCCACACACTGAGTCAAGGTGAGTGTCCTTCCTGTCTGTCGTCCTCCTCACTCACATGTATTTGTCTGTATACCTTGGGAAGGTAACTTGATTCCTTTCGTGTATTGGCAAGGGGGACTTGACCTCCCTCCTCCCTGTCTGCTACTTCATTTGCTATTTGGCTAAGGCAGGCCATTGCAGCCATGGAGCTAACTGAGGGAAGTCTGATTGACCCCTTCTGCTTTTAAAGCCATAATATCATTCCCTACCGCAAAGAATATGAACTATCTGACAATATCTCTACAACCAGCCCCTGACCATTCCTGAGGCTATATAGAAATCTGTGCTGTAGGTAGAGGGAAGGCTTTTACACCCGGAACTATAACAGGCTGCCTCACAGCCATTGCCTAACATTCCACGCCAACTCAAAACTGTCAGAAGGAAAACTGGAATCAGACTGAGATGCATTTTATTATCCTTTAGGATAATATGTCTATTGTCCTTTGTTGTCTGCATGTTAACTTGGTTGGGTTTTTTTTGCTATCACAGCTGGCCTGAAACCATTCCTTGAAAAGGAAAGCTTTGTGTAATTTGCACTACTGTTCTTTCATTTCAAAAGTATTACAGTTCACTTCTCCATATATTCCTGCATCAAAACCCACATACCTACTAAAAAAGGTCTATACAAATACATAAAAATGATCTAGATCAGTGTTTCTCTACCATTCAAGTTGGCAACCTTTTGTTCAAAGTAAAATATTTTCATGACTCACTTGTCTTTACTATAAGAGTAAAAAAAAAGTCTCAATGCTAAGCCTGTATAATTTATTTGTGTGTGTGTTTTGAGAGGCTGACTACGAATGCTGCCTTTGAATGGTGAAGGTTTAAGAGAGGTGGGGAGTGTGAGATTTTATTGCTCTAGAGTGTCATAAAGTTTGCAATGCCGTGTGAGTCCCTCCCCATCCCGATTGCCTTTTGTGATTCCCTGGGGGTTGTCACTTACCAGCTGAAAAACAATGATCTAGAGCAGCGCTTCTCAAAGTGGTGGTCCGCGGACCGGTGCCGGTCCATCAGCTGCCAGTCTGCGGTGAGTTTCCTCATAAGAGGGTCGAATAGGATAATAATATGGCACCGGTCCCTAGCACATTGGGGGAAAAAATTGCCGGTCCCCCACATCAGATAGCTTGAGAAGCACTGATCTAGAGCATAATACGACCATCACCTCAAAATCACGTGAAGGCACTTCCCAGTAGCAACAGCTGGTAATGACTGCCTGCTCAACAGAATGCCTTAAATACTTACTGTATTGTGTTTGAACTCAAGGTCCAGTATGGGATTTAAACCAATGATCTGGCCTAGAAGTGAGAAGTCTACAAGGTAAGGCATATTGACAAACTAATGACAATTCAAAAAATCTGCCCCTTGCCCACTAGACAGCTGTTTTACTCAAGGATGTGCTGTATTCTTTGGAGAGCACAGTGAGGAAGTATGTTGGCCTTCGCTAAATGAGGTATTTCTCACGTGTCTATCTTGGTGGTTTTGCATGGTAATTTAGATGTTCAAAAATGTCAAAGTGAGCTAGCAGCACAAGACCCCCCTGAAAGACCATTTGAATGAAAATCCTACTACTGCATCTCTTTGGGGGCATGATGCGTCAGTGTGTAACGAGAGGTATTCCCCAGTATACAGATGCTGCAAGAGGAGATTATTGGCTGCTTAAATCACCTGGTAAAATTGAAAATAAAACTAAATACATATAAACAAACCACTGATCTGAAAAATTATTAGTACAGTAATGGGTGAACCTGAAAAGGTTAATAAGCCCTACAAATTCTCCTTAACTAAGATATTTTAGTTTCTTTTCAGGCTACCTTTTCCCCATCACCAAAAGAAGGTGCTCCTGCCCTACAGCCACTTGCTCACATGGTTTACCCATATTCATGACCCCCTTCCTAGCAAAAGCAGCCAAATGATGGCTTTTCTTTCTCTCCTACTCAGCTGCCCTTCCCTTCCCTAGATCATCTCTGGACGCCTGTGAAAGGGGTCCAGTGTCCTGCGGCCCTTGTCACTGTGGTTATGTATTCAGCCATGAACCCTCAACTCAGACTAGCCCCCAGGTATGTTTTGGGAAGTACTGTGAAGTATGGGATCATTGCAGTGACAATAGTGGTACAAGGGAGCAACGGTCGCCATGTCAGCAAGTCTGTCATCAGAAGTAGGGATTGGGAGGGAGGAAAAGTCAGCTAGGTTGTGGGAGAGGAGGAGGAAGTGTTGGGGATGCAGCTGTAACATTTAGAACAGTCCGGCCTTCTGGGATGGTAAAGGCAAATGTGTGAAGTGACACACACTTTACGGTAACTTCTTACTAGGGTAACCCTTCTGCCAGGTGAAACTTGGCAGCAACAAGGGTTGGGTTCATTATCTAGGGGTTCCTCTTAACAATATGACACAGAACTGGCTAAAGCCTCCACCCAGTAATCTGGGAAACCATAACACTACCCCGGGTGTGTCTAAGGTCTGGTCTATACTACCCGCCTGAATCGGCAGGTAGAAATCGACCTCTCGGGGATCGATTTATCGCGTCCCGTCGGGACGCGACAATCGATCCCCAAATCGGCGCTCTAACTCCACCAGCGGAGGTGGTAGTAAGCGCCGCCGACAAAAAGCGGCAGAAGTCGATTTTTCCGCCGTCCTCACAACGGGGTAAGTCGGCTGCAATACGTCGAATTCAGCTACGCTATTCACGTAGCTGAATTTGCGTATCTTAAATCGACTCCCCGCTGTAGTGTAGATGTACCCTAAGAGGCAATACTTTCCTACTACTAAGCACTGAGTCTGTGTATAACAAAAGATAGCTTTTATTAAAAGGGAAAGGGAAACACACGTAAATTTGGGAAAACATCACAACCACATTCAAAAGCATGTAATCATAGGCAAACCTGACCCACAGTGTGTCGGGCAGTGTCCTTTGCCTGTTTCCCACCTTGCAGTGGGAAAGTCTGGAGAACAAATGTCCCTTTATCACATCACTCTCCACACCCTCCACTGCACCTTGACTCACAGTTGGCTGTCCTTGATTAGAGAAGACCCAGAGTTCAGAAGTGCATGCTCCGGGATTCACCTCCCACCCAAGAAAGGAGGGGGGACGTTGAGCAATATCTGTGTGGTTGCTGTGCACCTCTGCAACTCGCTGTTTGCCACTGACTCTGCTGCTTTTCCTTGCTGCCACTGGTCACATGCTACTGCTGTTGGACTCTCACTGCCATTTCTGCAATGCTAAGTTCTGAGGTTTCACTTCTTAATCCAAGTCTTTAGTGATGTCAGCTCTTACTGATTTCACTGGGTAGCAGGAAACCTTACTGCCAGTACTGCCTCTGCATTGTCTTTCATTTAACCACTGTCCCTACACCAGGTCTAAGGCATAGCCCCTAGATCTGCTTATCAGTGACCCAGCTCTGCTCATCACTGAACAGAAAATTGAGTCAAATAAGCTCTGTCCTTAAACGCTGGGCAGGGGAAGGTCAAATGGTGCCTAGGATTCTTTCAGCAGAGTCCACACCACCAAGTAGAAACACCTATCCCCAACCCCACTCATCTCCACTGGGAGATGGCATCCCTACCCCTACGTAGTGAGTGAGGTTCATTTTAGAGTGATCCCCTCAATCGGGGCAAGTGAAGCACAGTTCTGCTGCCCTTTACTCACACCATAAGCATAACAACATTTCATTATCTCTGCACTCAATACAAAAGGGATTTGTAACCCAACACCAGCCAAAAGGGATCATTTTAGAAGAGCAGCTCCACCATGTTGCGCACCTAGTCTTTTCTGCCAGCTCATCACCAGATGTCAGGGGAGAGCTCATTCAGACCCTGCTTACATTAGAACAGATCTAAAACTAAAAAAAAAAAAGAAAAAAAAAAAAAGAAAAGTCTGGTTGAGGACTATGTTTTGGACTGGTTCCAATATTTTACAAAACAGGCTAGGTCTTCACTGCAAATAAAGGGAGCATTTTTACGAGATAGCTATCTTGCTGTAAACTCATAGTGGAGAGACAAGGCACTGTCGTTTTAATCCTGATGCAGCTAGTGGAGGTCAACTCCAGGTGGGGGTATAGGGTTGAACTGGGCTAGCTACATTTACAGCAACTCAATGTAAAAAACACATCTCTTTCTGCAATGAAGACGAAGCATAGCTCTTTATATGAGCACCCACAAATCTCATTGATTTCGCATAGTAGGTGATACACTGCCTGAAGGCTCTGCTTCACACTGCCACTGGTGAAGTATGTAACCTGAATTAGACTAAAGTATTACAGCCCTCAGGAGACTGCACTATTGTGTGCCAGAGGCACAGAACAGGAGGGACTGAGGTGCACCAATGCCCTCAAAAATTAAAATGTTCTGTCCCACAAACAGTCTAATTGAACACCACAAGGCTCCTTAGAAATGTGTGTACCCTAAATAAAGAAACAAAATGAAAGAAAAATATTTACCATATTCCAACCAGTTCTCATATTGAATACACACACCGATACCCATAAACCTGATGGCAAGAAACAAGTCCCACTGAATACACTTAAGGGATGTCTACTCCACAGTTGGGAAGTATGATTGCAGCATGTGTAGGCATACCTGAGCTGGCGCTGATCTAGCTAGATCAAAGCTAGCTAGAGTAACTATAGAGACCTTTAGAAAATTCCCACAAGAAATTAAATTAAAAAGTCCTGTTTGAATTGCTTGTCTATGTTAAAAGCTAGAGGCTGTTTTCTCTCTGGGTAGAGGTAGCCCCAGACAGCATAGCATGCTGGAAAGTAGCTACTGTCCACAGATATCTGGCACTGATTCTAACCAGACTGTCGTTCTCAGGTCAGCCTCTGAATTTCTGCTGACCAGATTGCCTTAATCATGAGATCATGTCTTTCCAGAGAAATCCCACTAATGCCTTTATTCTGTGAAAGTAGTATATAAAGAGGGAGGCTTTCTGAGTCTCCACTGTGCAGTCCAGCAAAGACATCACTATCCCCAGAGACTGCACTGTCTTCTCTCTACCGTCGAACTTGCAGAAGCAGAAAACATGGACATTACCATCCAGCACCCCTGGTTCAAACGAGCTCTTGGACCCTTATTTCCAAGCCGTTTGTTTGACCAGTATTTCGGAGAGGGTCTTTTCGATTATGATCTCCTGCCTTTGTTCTCTTCCACCATCAGCCCCTATTACAGGCACTCTCTCTTCCGCACCGTTCTGGAATCAGGCATTTCAGAGGTAAGACTCCTTTACTGAATACCATTTACCTCTGCTGCCAATTCATTAATAGTAACAACCACCTGCTACTTTCCTTGATTCAATTAGATTATGTCAATTGGCTCTTATGTGAACAGGTGCAGGAAAACTAGCAGGTTTCCTGCAAAACACTAAGCCCACCTGACCATCACAGAAAATTATCACAGGAAATCTTAGCAAAGGAAATAATTTTTTCCCTTTAAGAAATCGATTTGACCTATAGTTTTTTTACAATACTGTAAAAAGATCACTTTATGACCCTGCCAGCAGTTTGCCGTGTGCTGGGGAAAAAAACAAAGCTTCCTCTGTTACATGAACATTCATATTCAGCTTACTTTTGTTGGGGATGGGACTCCAGGTATAAATTCAGTCTTGAGCATGAACATTCTCCTTTCTTTTCTTTTTTTCGCCATCTCATGACCTCCGTGTTACAATCCCATACTGGAAATCCCAAGAACAGTTCTCCAAAGACTATATGCAAAATGAACATTTTGTACGTTGGGCTGTATTCAAAACAGTCAGATCTGAAATGTCAAAGCGAGCACAGATGTTTGTTCTTTCTGCATTCTACTAACCTTCCCAAGGTTTCCTCCAAAAATCTAGCAGAAGCCCAGCAGAGCTAGAGCTGCAAGAATTTTATTAGACTTACAAGCCAGTCCACAAAACTGCAGATCACACTTTCTTCCTGAATCCATGCGGCTTTGCGGAGAAAGTGTGGTTTAAAAGAGAGAGTAAAAAGCAAAAGTGCTAGCTTAACAAAACAGGGGAAGCTGCATAACTGATATAACTTCACTGCTAGCTGCTGAGCACAACCCAAATGTCCAATAAATCTCTAATGATAGATTCTGAAAAATAGTCGAGTGATAGAGTGACACAATGAGAGCAATGTGAAGCGATGCAAACTCAAGGAGCAATAAGGATGTCTTAGAATTCTACCAGCCTTGCAATTACAGGGCCTTAGCCAAAGCACATTTACTTTATTGGAGAACCCTATTGACTTCAGTGGGCTTTGGATCAGGCCCATAACCATTCTCTAGCCTTCTTAAATCACTTCTGAGACAATCATGCTCAGGCTGAGACTGAGAATTACTTTGTTTTTGACTCAACAAATTATTGTTTAATTTTATTACCATATTAATTGCAGGTGAGGTCTGACCGGGACAAGTTTACAATCCTCCTGGATGTAAAACACTTCTCTCCCGAAGATCTGAGTGTGAAGATTATGGATGACTTTGTGGAAATCCATGGCAAGCACAATGAGAGACAGGTAAGCAGAAAAAGCATGCAACTTTGGAGGGGAATTATCCTGCTCTTTTCTCTTTCTGACTTTAAGGTGTTCCTCAGTTGGGGAAGTACAAAGGGGAAGAATAATGTTCTCTACTTTTTTCAGAATTATTTTTCAAAGGTTAAACCCAAGTCACTAAATGTAGGTTCCCGGCTCTGGCAAAGATCAAACCTGATTTCTGATAATAATGGGAAAATTTGTCTGTTGTTTATTTTCAGTCATGGTCCATAACAGTCAGATGACAATATGCACTGTTCAGTAATAACATCTGACTAGAAAAAGAATGAAGCTGTCAACGAATGACTGAGTTTCCATAATCCAGGATTACTTGTGGAAAGCCGAGTTTTCATATGCTGGGTTGGACGAGAAGAGCAAAACAAACAAAACCAAAACAACAAAGGGCCTAAGGCGTGGAAACTGAGCACATATGACATGGGAATTCAAGCGAGGATTGAAGTGTGAATAATAATAATAATAATACCAGTGGCAGGAGAGAGGAGGGGGCACAAACTCTTCTCATCCATGAAGACACTTGTTGGGAAAACAAAACTTAAGAGCCCAATCAGTATTTGCATTTGATGCTAGTTTGCCATAAAGGGAGAAAAAAAGCCACTTTAATGTCAATCTTTCTTTTTATTTCTCATTCTTTCAGCCAACAGCATCAGAGGAGCCAGGATTACAGCCTCTTGTTTCATTCAATGATGGTTCCAACATACTGAAATATAGGCATTGATTTTCAGAGCGCTGAGCACCTACAACTTCAACTGAAATAAGTGGGAGCTGCAGGTGCTCAGTGCCGCTGACAGTCATGCCCAGCATCGTATGGTAAGGGCCAAATTCTGCTCTGATTGACACCCTTTGTAGCTCAGTTGGCCTGAGTGTTGTGGCACAGGATATCAGCTAAGGCAGGATTTGTCCCTAATAAATTGTGGCGTAGAATAAAATGCATATACATTCATAGCCCTGCCTGAGACAGTGGCTTTGAAATAACTGTTTGGAATTCAGTGTAAACATGGAGTCACACTCTGGTGATGTAGATTAAAACATGCTACGGGGTGTGCCTCAAGTCACACCAGGCCCCGTTTCTGACCGAGCCATCTGTTCCCTCTGTCTGTTGTCAGGACGACCATGGCTACATTTCCCGCGAATTCCACCGCAGATACCGCCTGCCTTCCAACGTGGACCAATCTGCCATCACCTGCTCCCTGTCTGCTGATGGCATGCTGACTTTCTCTGGCCCAAAAGTCCAGTCCAACATGGACACCAGCTATAGCGAGAGACCCATTCCTGTATCCCGAGAGGAGAAGCCCGCCTCGGCTCCTTCTTCCTAGGCTGATCCTGCTGATGAAGCATCCAGGCGTCTGTCACCATTCGCAGGCCTCATTCACAGAGTCATTACATAGGTACCAGTGAATATCTAGAGGGGGTTATTTTTTGTTTTAAATTTTTCTTGGATGACTGAGGGGCTGGGTGAGAAGCTAGTGGATTTTGAAGCTTAAGCCTAAACATTGTGATGTCAGGATGACATGAAACAAGTGTGCTGCCAAACTGATGTATTTGCTGAAAAGGTCTTTAAACTGTCCTGGATTTTGGTAACATCTACCAAATATGAATGAGTGCACAATTAACATTAGCTCCCAACACACCCATCATTAGCACAAGGCTTGTATGGTGAAAAGCCCAGCAGACCTGCTCTAGCCTAAAGAAATTAAAGTCGGAGCTAAGTTGATTACTGTGAAAAAACCCTGAGAGACTGTGCACTTGCAATGAATGTGCCATGAGTTTCTTAGAACAAAAGCGAGAACAACAGTGTGTAATGTTTGGGAGTTGCAACATTTTTTCAGCAAAGTCTTTAAGTGTATCTGTTTACACCACTGCAGAGTCATCTTCCATTAGTGACAACTGATGCAAGGACAAGCACGTCTTTCCAATGTGTTTGTAGACCCTTTGGGGGGTCCATCATTGTGCTGAGGCTTCAAATCCCTACCGAGCTCTCCCCAGCCTGCATGTAGCACACCATCTTTGTTAATCTTGCTGTAATTCTAATATAGCTCCAACTGTTCTAATGATATCTGACACACAATCTGAGAACTCAGTCACTGGCAGTCAATAAAGAAAATGTGAAACAAGCAATTGGCATTTTGCTTATTTATTTCCTTCCAAGGTCTTTGTAGTTAAAATGTCACCCACTGTCTATCTCTGTTCAGAATACGTGTTCACTCCAAACAGAAATATCAACAAAAGACCAATTCTTACACTCTCCTGTTTTTCTCTATTTATCCCCCCCAGATATTTAATTCAGTTGCCTCAATAGAGACGACAATGAAGACCTTTTTAATGTAATAAAATATAGCGGATAACATTCCAAAGCTTTGATTAAATATTGTTGTGAGCAAACATAGATACATTCCCTTTTAACTCTCCCCACAATTAAAATGCATTAGGTCAACAGTTCTCCAATCAGCGTACATATACCGCTAGTGGGATGCAGGCTGCAATCAGTTGAGATGTGGGGTTTTTTTTTTACAGTGTCAGGATAAAAATCTGTTATAACTGCTAAGTATTAAAATCACAAATTTAATGCACAAAGTACTTTGAGTTTTAGATGTGATACACTGGATCTGAAAGTCTGAGACCTGCAGCACCAGGTGAACCTTTATAGTGGAAAAATCAGGAATGTTTTTGCTCATATATAGGGATAGTCCCTCCTAACTAGGGATAGTAGATGTCAAGAGTCTACTTAGATATTAGACCTATTAATGCTTGGTGGTAATATTCAAAGATCTATATACAACAAAGCAGATTCAAGAGCACATCAAGCGCATAGTCCTCTGGGAAGATCATCCTTCTATTCCAGGGGGTCTCAAACTTCATTGCCTCATGACACATTTCTGATAACAACAATTACTACATGACCCCAGGATGGGGGATCGCAGTGTGAGCCTGCCCCATCCCAGCTGCTCGGGTTAGGAGCCAAAGCCAAAGCCTGAGCCCCACAGCTCTGGGTGGGGGTGAGGGGGAAAAGCTGAAGGCCAAGGGCTTCAGCCCTAGGCAGGAGGCCTGTAACCTTGGGCCCTGCTGCCCAGGGCTGAAGCTCTCGGGCTTGGGTTTTGGTCCTGGGCCCCAGCACGTCTAACGCCAGCCCTGGCGACCCCATTAAAATGGGGTTGTGACCCACTTTGAGGTCCCGACCCACAGTTTGAGAACTGCTGTTCTATTCCTACAAAGGAAGTGGTAGAGCACTTCAAAAAGAGTGCTAGCTCAAGATCAGGCTTTGCCAGACAGAAATGCTCACCAGACTCTTCCTCTCCACTGTGGTTCACTTGGTAACAAAACAATTGTTCTCTCTTTTGGTATGTGTGAGATTAACTTCCTCCGACTGCACCTAGTCCCTAAAGCCAGGAGTTTGGGTAGGGGGTGAGGAGGAGCACTTCAGCTGTTAATCAGGTGCCATCAGAAGAGCCTTGGCAACTCGCCACCCCTCTCTGTGCTTGTGATTCCTCTCCCACCCTTTATCTGCCTTGAATATTTAGTTTGTAAGCTCCTTGGGGCAGAGATGCTCTGCATAAGTTTATACAGTGCCCAGCACAATGGGGGCCTTTGATATCACTTGGGGCTGATAGGTGCTACTGTACTATACATAATAGTAATAATCCATCATAAGACAAAATAAAGTACAGATGGAGACAATGAATTTGCTATTGGGCTCAATACAGCAAGATACTGAGCACCCTCAACTCCTGTTGAAATCTGCGTGTGCTGAGAGCACCCAGCATCTCACAGGAGCACTCTGCATCTTGCTGGGTCAATCACATAAAAAGAACGGTATTTGCTTCACCTCCTGTTTTAATTCATGGCCAAAATCTGTTCTCAGTTACACTGAAGTAAAAGCAGAGTAACTCAACTGAATCCCCTGGCATTGCTCTGGGTTTACATTGGTGTAAATGACAGCCGAATTGGGTCCTCTACACTAGCTTTGTGTTTGACATGAGCCAAGCCAGCCCTCTCACAGAACTGCATTTCACAGTACAGCACACATTCAAGCTGATGTTGACTCTCTGTGCTGTCTCCATCTTCACAGGTGGCTGATTCACACTTGTGGCTGCAGACAGGGAAGACTCAGGTGATAAAGACAGAGGAAGAGGAAGAGGGAGCAGTGTGCCTGGCACATTCCCAGGGTCAGGGCCGGCTCCAGGCACCAGCTTGTCAAGTAGGTGCTTGGGGCGGCCACTCCGGAGAGGGGCGGCACGTCCAGCTATTTGGTGGCAATTCGGCAGATGGTCCCTCACTCCGGCTCGGAGCGAAGAACCTCCCGCCGAATTGCCGCCATAGATCGTGATCGCGGCTTTTTTTTTTGGCTGCTTGGGGCAGCCAAAACCCTAGAGCCGGCCCTGCCCAGGATGGACATAGTGACACTTGCCTGACAAGCAGGGAGGAGCTGTTGCATGTGCAGTGTGGCCTGAAGCAGCCTGAAATCTGCTGCCACTAAAACCACCTGCTAAGCATCTGAGGAGAGAGGAACCATCTTCTTATACTGCCCTATGAGCTGTGCCTGAGGTGAACCCCTTCCCCTGCAGTGGCCTAGGCCCCAGGCGGTGGAGGGAGGAAAGAAGCTGAGACTGACACCCAAAGCAGCACTGTGCCCAGTGCCTTAAAGGTATGCTGCTGTCCGTCTGTGAGGGGCAAGTGAGGGTGTTGGGGGTGGGAAAAGCAAGGGGGAGCTACAAGGGGTGCAGGAGGTAAATGAGGAAGGCAGAGGTGTGAACGTTCTGTAATTCATACGTGATGGGGTGTCATGGATTTTATTGTCCTTTGCTTTTACTCACTTGGTTTTTTATTTCATTAATTATTGAGCGAGTCTAAGGGCTTTTTTCATTTCCTTTTTTAAATGAAGAGTTTGCTGAATTTTATTCTTGACGGAGGAAGACGTGAATGAATGCTTCCTGGAAAAAACAAGCTTATAACAACATGAGGCCTATATTAGAGTGATCAATTGGAAGCCACTACTGCCACTGTCCTGAGGCTACCCTAACTTGGACTGGGAGCTGAACTGGCCCCTGCTGCCCTCAGCACTAGTGTGGGGGTGTATAAAGGTAATAGAAAGCCAGCTACGCTCCCCTCCTCGTATGCAGCTCAGGCGCACCTGAGAAGCTGGCCTGTGATGTGTTCACAGCTCATTCCTGAGAGGACGCGTTACTCAAGCTGACCTGCCAAATGGAGGCACAACAAATGCCTACTTGCTAGTGTAATTAGTTGTGCAAATTTGCATGGGCAGGTGAGCAGAGGCCAGGTTCACTATTCCTGCTCCAGCCACTCTGCGTGACTTCAGTGGCAGAAAGGGAGGTAATCTGGCCAGCTGAGAAGTCCCCCAGTGGAGAAGAGCGCTTTACTGGTATAAAGTGGTATGGGCAGTTCCTGCACCAACTTCCCCCACCTCAGTGTTGGAGGAGGTGTGTCTGTGGTGGCATTCTGATGGTTGTCTCTGGGTGCAGGACCACCATAGCCAGCGGGTGTAAATTAGGGTAGCCTCTAAGCAGTTCTAACTTATGCTAGAGCTGGAGCTGGGATAGCCAGTGAAAGAGGTAGGTGTAACTGGCCCTCTTCCCAGCCTGCACCAACTGTATCTTCTGGAGTAATGAATCTATCAAACTGTTACTTCATGACTCTTGCAGCCTTTAAAAGTAATAGTCTTTTCACATGCCCACATACTAAGAGCCACAATGACTCACTCATGATTTTTCAAATATCTAGCCCAAATGGCTAAATCCTATATCATTCGATCTTTCCCACCTGGAAGCAGCTATTTTAATCTTTCATTGGAGACAGTACATCCCATAAAAGTTGGGGTTTTATGTCCTCTAAAACTAAGAAGATCTCTTATACCTTAACTGAAGATCTTCTTAACTGCTCACCAATTTGTAAATGCTACCAACACACAATCTTGTAGACCTAAGTCAGAGAATCTTTTAACCTTTATAATTTGATCTCCAGGTAAAGAGTAAAATACCACTCAATCAAATAGTATAGACATCTGACATCATAAATGAGCCAAGGTCTCTGCCTTTACTTTAGGGATAGCTTTGAAAAATCAGTAGATTTAGTTGACTTGTCCTGGGCCCTTCTACAATAGTTTATATAATATTCTCCAGCTCTGCATCCAGCCTTTTGCTCTACCCAGAGTTAACACCTAAATGCTCACCCAGCACCTGGGATCTTACTCTTACGTCAGGCACAACACTTCAAATCTCCCACCCCCCTCTCAGATCTCAGATCCAGAATCTTCCAGGAACCCCAGAACACAACCCCTCCCTGTCTCTACCTCATCAACTCCGGGAGCTCTGGGTACATTGCAACCCCAGCAGCTTAACCACAAAACCATCCTTCCTCCTGTCCCGTCACGTCACTATGAGAAATTCTATCCTCCTGCTCTGTGCACTTAACCCAGAAAAGATAATTGTTTTCCCTCCTTGGTGTAAATGTTCTTTTATTAGCTCTTGTCTCCCAGAGGACTCTGTCACAGTCTGTAACGTTGGAAACTGTTACTATTGTGGTTTCTCCAGAGTTGCTTGTGAAATTCATTTGTTAATAGAGAGTCATTAACATTTTTTAAGGTATAGTAGATCTTCAAAGTTTAAGTTTAGTAACTTAGCCAGGATTTTTTCCATGAAGAGAAATATCTGGGGACTTCATCCACAGGGGACTCTTAGGTTTTGTGATCACATTTAGTTTTTTCCAACATTTGAGGGTTTTTTTTATAGTAGTATATAGCTATGAGCAAGTGTTTTTATTTGGAATGGGTTTTCATTCATCCTGTTGTAGTGCATTTTTACCACCTTTTAACAGTACGTTGTAATTTCCATTCTGAGACTTCAACTCACTTGCCTATTTAGTATAAATAGCTTTTACTTTCCCTCCAACTCTCCAAGGAAGCCCGGAAGCTTTAAATTCATGTCCTGGATAGGATCAGTTTCAACATTCCTTTGACTAAATGACTCTGCACAGTGGCAGGGACTGTTAGTTTTGTGATCACATTTAGTTTTCCAACATTTGAGCTTTCTGGTAGAGTAGTATGGCGGCTTGAGTGAACAGTCTGTACCTCCACCGAATGTTTACAGCCAGGGTTAGGTTTTTCTCACAAGAAGAACTCTTTATTCAGAGCACTTTTCTTCCGTTTTGTTAGAAGTCAAAGACTTTTAGTGTTTCAGGCTTTGGGGATATGTCAGTGAGCATTCATCAGCTTTGGAATCAGGCTCTACCCCTCCCTCAGAAGACTTTATTTTTGAATAGCATATTACTGTCTGGGGAGCTGCAGAACCCAATGTGTTACTGGACAGGCTTATAGGGATCCAGAAGAGGCATGATATGCACCAGGAGAGGGACTGAGACCTCTGCTTGCTCATTTGCGGTAGTAGAGCTGGTCAGTGACTGTAAAAAGTTCTTCATAGATTCCAAGGCCAGAAGAGACCATTGTGATCATCTTGTCTGATCTCCTGTACAGCACAAACCATAGAAACCACCTCAAATTCATTCCTAGAGCAGATCATTTAGAAAACATCCAATATTGATTTAAAAATCATCAGTGATGGACAAACCACCATGACCCTTGGTAAATTGTTTCAATGATTAATTATTCTCACCGTTAAAAATCTACACCTTATTTCCAGTCTGAATTTGTCTAGGTTCAACTTCCAGCCTTTAGATCGTGTTATACCTTGCTGTGGTAGATTGTTCTTGTGAACATTCATTTGAATTCCAAATGGCTGTGAAGTCTAAATCACTTATCTAACCCTTTTTATATTTGCTAAATCCTTTTTTGGGGTGAGGGGACTAGAACTGAAACAGTACTCCAGGTGACTTCCATGGCAACATCATAATATTTTCACTATTTTCTACCCCATTCTTCATACATCCTGACATGTTTATCTGCTTTTCTGATCACTGCTGCACATTGAGCAGATGTTCTATAGCTGCCTGGCCTCCGGAGTGCTTACTAGATGTTGCATGCACCAGCATTTATTTCAAGTTTCTGTCACACTGCAGCAATTATGTCATGTGAAGAAGTGACTTGATTCCACAAGATGTCAGCCTTTCCTGTATTTCCAGCAAATGAGCTGAACTGTTGTAAGAAATTCCTCAGAAAGTGTTGCTGGATATGTCAGTTTTTTCAATAAGCTCAAGGGGGGCTTGCAAACTGGTATCATAATGCATACGCACAAAGGGACAGACTTAAAGTTGCATGGAAAACTATAATATTGGCATGTCTTGATTTGACTGACTTTGCAACTCAGACAACACAGATGTGAGGGTTGTTGTATATAATGTCCTCGTTTAAAAAAAACAAACCACATTCTATCATGTGCAACTGTAACAATCCTCCTTCGCTTGCATCATCAGCGGGGTTTGAGTAAAGTTCAGTGCAGCACAGATCTCTACCATTTGAGCTAAAGGATTATCTACATTAGCTAGCAGCAGCAGAAAGTTGTTATCTTCTATGGATTAGCCACTAGACAGTTAAATGGTGGGCTACATATGCACGCTTGGACCTAATTTCTTGCCAGCATATTAAAACGCATAGATTTGAAACTCTGTGGCTAAGTTAATGCCACTTGAGACTACCATATTAGAAAGCTGGGGTCTCCCATCTTGTGTAGCCTCCCACTAGGGCTGGGTTGTAAAGGGCACAGAATTAACATCAGTTAGATGAAGTGGTGAATCTAGACCTCCTAGTTTCCAAACCTGTGCACTTCCCTTTGGCCAAAGGGTATTTTGATGGGGAAATGCCTTTTGGTCCATACATATCCACATAGGGTATGTCTACACTAGCGTGTGTGGCCTTACTGAAGTTCAGGTTAAATGATTGCCAATAAACTTTTTAAAATGTTAACCTGGACATGACAGAAGGTTTTTTTCCCCACAACACAAAAGATGATCGTTTACTGAGTCTAGGGCAGCAACAGCAGGAGGATGAGGGGGCCTGGGAGGTTCAGCTCTGTGTGGAATGTTGAGGCAAGAGGCTGAAGGGGTGTAATTTGGCCAAATCCGAACAGATTTGCATGGGGTCAGGAAAAGGCACTTCCCTGACCTCAGGACTACCCTTCTGCCAAATGTCACAGACCTGGTGCAAACCATAGGTCCTAGAGCTCTTCAATACAACAGACTGAAGAGCGGTTAGACTGACAAATATTAGACAACCTACATACAGGAATCCTGGCTGCTCTCCCTCTAATAAAATATTATTTCAGGAAGCCCATCCATTCTGTAAAACATTCTATCTACAACCACACATCACTTTATCATTGGTCATTCTACCTGTTTGCACCTTTTTAGGGCCACACCATGCCAGCCCTCTGCGGGTACATATAGACCAGACTGCATTGGTACCAGCAGGGTTACTCTGCGACAGGGGGAGGCCATGGATAAGGAGTGGATAAGAGCCTCCTGCATTCCCCAGACAGTTGCTCCATCCGTAGCAGTAGGGGTGGACCGGTGGGGGAGGTGGGGAGGCAAGCTGCGTAAATAGGTGACTGTTGGTATAGTGACTTCAAAGGCAACTGCAGTGACATCCACAGAGTGCCCAGGGGGAAAGGTGTTGTCCCCACCCTGTGGAATAGCTCTGTGCCAGGTGTATTTACCATATAGGAAGGTACAGGAGATGACCTGAGCCTTAGAATGTAAGTTCTTTGGGACATTACTTATGTAAAATGCTGGGTACATTTATGGCTTTGTACAAGAAATGATAATATCTTAAAGAGATGATAAATCTAAATTACAATAATAAATAATCACCAGGCCTAATGGCCATTGATCAATATACCTAACGGGGATTCTTAGGGAGGAAAATCAATATCCCGAAGAACTGGATGTGTGCTTTTTCCAAACTGAGGTTTGTGCTGTTCAGCAGACTATGAGTCAAAGCACTGGTACATTTCTACCCAAACCAGTATTTACCTTAAGGAAATGGTGCCCCATTATTTAATTGCATTATTTCCCAACTTAGTACAAGCTGAGCTACTCTTTGAGGAATAATGTTAGAGAGCTGGAGAAGCACTAACTGAATAAACTTGTGATGTAATTTTTGGCTACAACATTTTGAGGAGTGATGCCCCTGGGATGTATGCCACAGCGTGGGTGCAAGCTGATGCCCCCTGGTAGGGTTTATCACCCGGCAATCTGTGTCTACTCATTGTCAGTGGCTTTCTTTCCTGGGTTTGCAGCTCTCGTAGTGCTTTGTCTGGGAGAATTTAAAATGCAGTCAATTGTTTGTTTCATTATCATTCTATTAAGATGATATGTATGTGACATACAACTTACTGAATACACCATCTCTCATCATAGCACATGTTTAAGACATCAGTGAAATATATATGTAAGGCATAATATCTATTAGTTTGCCTGTGTCATTTGTCTGGAGATCAATTGCCAGTATGATCTTGAGAAAGAAAGATGGAAAAAATCTTTTTGCTTTTTCTTTACTTTTTAAAATGTCTGTTTTGTATTTCAGCCTCTGAGCTGATGAATTCCTGTCCTTTCAACCTTCTATCAGAGCTGCTGCTGCTATGAAAGCCTGAAAGGATTTCAAGTCCTCCCCTGCCTTTGCTGTAGTAATATTACTATTGGATATGGCAGTTCTAGTGCTTGCTAATAGATGGCAGCAGTGACATGTCATTGGGATTTAACAGACCCTGCAGTTTAAAGGGAATATAGAACCTAAAAGGTCACTTTCCATTTTGTAGAATGCTGACTGTATGTTCTTTTTACTGATGTTTTTCCTCAGCAATCATTATTTTAGTTTTCTTTTCCTTTGACAATGTATTCGAAAGGAAGCTGGGCAGCACTATTGTCCGCTCTGTCTAGTATTTTC
The DNA here is from genome assembly GCF_027887155.1 of Malaclemys terrapin pileata. Lineage (NCBI taxonomy): Eukaryota > Metazoa > Chordata > Testudines > Emydidae > Malaclemys > Malaclemys terrapin. Next base: position 197,007,430 of record NC_071505.1, read on the forward strand.
CACCCACTCAGGATGCTGTCAGCCTGCCACCACAGGAGTTAATGTACTGCAGTTTGCCCTCCAAATGGCTAATTACAATTTCCATTTTTCTCTGAAAAAGTCTCTCAAAGTATCAGCCAGAGCTTTCAAACCCACTTTCCTACTTACTGATCCAACTCCACCACTCCAAAATAAAAATGGATGCCAGAATATGCAACCTGCAGGCTGCGGTATGCTCAGAGCAGTAAATCTAAGCTGGTGTGACAGACCATTGCCACACAAGAAGACTGGAAACCACCTCCAGAGAGAGGTAGTGATGGTGCCAAAACATCAGAGCAACACAGGGCTGACTGATGGGGGGGAGGGACAGCTCAGTGGTTTGAGCATTGGCCTGCTAAACCCAGGGTTGTGAGTTCAATCCTTGAGGAGCCCACTTAGGGATCTGGGGCAAAAGCAGTGCTTGGTCCTGCTAGTGAAGGCAGGGGGCTGGACTTGATGACCTTTCAAGGTCCCTTCCAGTTCTAGGAGATAGGATATCTCCATTAATTTATTTATTTAAGGAGAAAGCTCCAAACCACCCTCACACTACTGAGGAGACAATCACCACTGAACATGTCAGCTTTCTGAACCTCTGGGACAACTGTGACTCTTTAAGGGGGATGCATTCCTGCCAGTGAAGAATGGCTATAGTGCTGGGCATATCACTGCCAATCAAAAGAGCTACTCCTTGAAATACACAGATAGGCAAACTCTGCCCTCCAGTGTGGGCATCTTCTTTCTTTCTTTCTCCTTCCACACCCTCTGGTGTGTGCATAGGGCATCCACCAGTTTCCATAATTTATTTCTGTCTTATGCTGGTCTGTTCAGGCTTACCTCCTCTTGGAACCTGCTGTGCACCAGTATGGTCCCTGGAGTTCGTTTCTGTAGTGAGTTAGTTCTACATGACAGCATTATCAACCCTATGCACAACCTAGGTCCACAGCTCCTTATTCATCTATTGGAGCAGTCCACATGTGGACATTCTCCCAGCTGCCACCTGTGGGATGTGCTTGGTAGCTTCTGATGCTCCGAGATGCCTCTCACATATTTATTAAGGATTGAGAAAGCCACTCCCATCTCAACCTCCTCCAAAATGAGGTTCCAGCTGCTCTTACCCCTTTCACCTTCTTTGTATATAAAAAAGAAGTGCTGTATTGCCACCACTCCCAGCCACAGCACTGCCAGGGTGCTATGGACAAAGGGAGACCTGCATTGTGCTCACAACCCTTGCACTGGCTCTGCTTCCATTAAAATCACTCAACTGAAGTCAGCGGGAGCTCTACATGCACATACCAGGACAGTATTTGGCTCAGTTAATATTCATATTAAGGTAGCTGATCAAGTATTCGATGCTGGTGCTAAAAGGTGATCCACAAAGAACTTCTCAAAAAATTGAGCTTGTGTCCTTTTCTGTCAAGCTGTCCTGCAGTGGTTCAAGAGTGCCAGCCTCAGAGCAGACTGTTAGGAAACAGGGCACAAACCCCAAATTGGTTGTGACTTCTATACTTAGTTATCAAGAGTGAACTTCTCCAGCACTGTAATAGTCTTCATGCAGACAGTCTCCGTGCTGATCTATCCTGCCACCCAGGTAAGCTTACCTTTGTGATAAATGGTCCAAAGATCACAGCAATATTCAGGTTACTCCCAGTCCCAAAGGACAAGTCACTTACCCCAGGTCAATTGTATCTTAGGTCTCACACCAAAGACCACGCCTGTATAGTCAATCCTATAATAAACTATCTAAAGGAAATAAGCGAGTTATTTACAAGGTTAAAGCAGGTAAGCGTGTATACACACAAATGAGTTCCAGTCTTAAGTTTCAAAAGGTAATAGAAGCTTCTATAATAAGCAAACTCTACATGTCCTTTAGGGCTAAACTAGGCCAAGCACTGGGGAAGCTGCTTAGGAATCCTTGCCCTTCAGAGTCCAAGCAGTACAAAAGATACAATGTCTGCTGATTAGGACTTTTTAACCCTTCCCCCCTTCTGCTCTGAATTGCAAGTTCAGCTGGTGGGAGGAATTCAGTTACACATCTCTTCTTCATGGGGGTGAGAGGAGCAGTCAATAAAGTCTTTTGTCCTCTGATATTCCACAATGGTTCATCTGGTGTTGATGGGTCTTCTTTTGCTGGGCAGGAGATAACATCTTGTAATGGGACATTCATCCCCTCCCCCCACTAGTCCTGGAGAGGTTAATATACGCACAAGAGACCAATGAGTCATAGACTGCACCTGGAGGGGAGCTAGGGCTCCTTGAGGCTTTTGGGGATGAAGCTCACCTAGGCATAGAATCATAGAATATCAGGGTTGGAAGGGACCTCAGGCAGACACAGACGGGGCTTCTATAAAGCCAGGAAGCTGGACCAGAGATTCCTTCAGTGAGAAGCCTATAGCTGATGGGGCGCGGGAGGAGGAAATGAATAGTAGGAGCCTGCAATAGACAGTGTAGGAAGCCACCCAGGAAAGGAGCAGTAACGGCTGGGAGAATAAAGACCTGAGCTGCTGGGTCGAGGGTCTCTGGATTAGAACCTGTTGTAGAGGGTAGGCACAGGTTTTCCTACAAGCTAGGGGAGTGGGAGTGGCACACTAGGGGCAGCCTACATGGGGACTTCTGGGGACAGTTTGGAAGGAGACTTTGATAATACCCCAGTAGGGGAGAACTTCAATGTGACTTGAGCGGAGGACTAAGCCATGAAGAAGAAAGCGCTGTAGCTCTCAGAGCAGGAGAGAGGTCATGAAGCGAGTGAGTGGGATGACGGGCTGAGCAACCGCCGGAAGAGGCATCTGACCATATGGTGAACTAATCCCAGAATGGGCCACTAGAAGGTACCCGAGCAATAAGAGAGCAGTCCCTGTTACATGCCTCCTGTGGAAAACTAGTATTTCACACATGTTAATGCCTCTATCCTGTCTGGTGACTTTCCGTTAGAAAGCAAACACTTAAGTATTACCTTATAACATGGGATATAGATATTATAAGTGAGATTAATGCATGCAGCAATTTACAAGCCTTCCGTAAAGTCTAAATGCTAAGCACATAAAAACTCTACCTATTTTAACAATACCAACACACAGGTGAGCCAGACTGGTTCCAGCTATGTACTTGTCAGTGTTCAGTTGAGACTTAGGGGCCTTAGCATGAGCTGGCATCTGGTCTGCCAGTGCCACAGCTTCTTTGTGTTGAATAAGAAAGGCCTGGATTTTATTTTCCTGCTTATTTTTTTACATTAAAGAAAACAAATCACGACTGTCTAATTTGGTCTTCCTTGGTTTTGCTGAAAGACCTCCTGAGGGTTTCAGAGAACGTGTAGAGTGAAATTTCTCACACTGTTAAGTGAAGGGATGGGCGTGTGGCATGTTTGTCAAAGATGTCTTTCCTTCAAAACATTTATTAAGAATTTGTCCATGTTCTCAGCTAATTTATAAACTACTTTAAAACACTTCATAATAGAGCGATATAGATCACTTGAATTATTTATGTGGTTCAGCAGGATGTAACAGCTACACAGTAAGAAAAGACAGCTCTCTCTCTATATAATATAATATATTTGTTTGAATATCGGGCTATTCCATTATTCCACTTGAGTTTCAAGTCATCTGCATATGCAAAGCTATCTGTATGACTGTGGTCACAAACTGCAATGTGACCATTCAGTTCTAACGTTTTGGTTCACCTTAAAGACTTTCACGTCTCATTGGCTTTTCAACACGCCACTTGAATATATCACCTGATTTTAATATAAGACAAATACCTTGCTACATGTTTAATTTATTAGAAATGCAGAAAATTGAATACAATTAACTTAATTACTGAGGACAGAATGATTCAATGGAATTTTGTGCATAGATTCTCTGTAAGGATGTGCAATTGTTTAAGAAAGACGATTTTATGCTAACAATAGAGACTAGCTTTTCACTCTGAGGGCTAATGTAATTCTACTGTCTTCATAATATTTTTTCCTATTAAATGTAAGAGAGAGATGGTTTGGGACACGGCAAAGCATACACGATACTAACAAGATCTCGTATAGAGGGCAAGCCAGTGAGTTTAGATCAAGAGTAAACTTCCCCCTTCCTAAGAAAAGCAAGACACCCCCTTGCTCCACCCTGAAGCAGACTGATCATTCTGACACAGCATAGCCAGTTAAAATAATGAACAGAGATCAAGGCTGTTTACGGTTCGAGAACAACAACAAACTTGAGACAACCAAAGGGTATGTATATTTTCATCTGGTTTCTCCTTTGGTGACATAGCATACAGAAAATATACTGAAAATATTGAAATATATTGAAATATTGCTCTCTAGCAAAGTATAACAGAGTCAGCATATGATTATTTTGTTGCTAGACTAGAATATAACCTACACCTGGAGATCATGGTTTAAGTATTGAAGTAAAGGGTTTTAATCATAAGCTACCTATTCAAATTTATAGCTGACAAATCGCAGAGTGCTGTTGAACTGTTGCTCTTGCATTTTGTACATTAACTGTACAGCTGAAAAAGCATTATTTTAACCAACTGATTAAAAAACAAATTCTGGTTGAAGATATTTTATGTGTAATTTTGAAGTAAGACAAACATTCTTTACTCATCAAGTACCTAACATTAAGAAAAAGCATTTCAATAGAATCAGTGATTGCGTTTACAAAAGCCTTTAATTACCAGTTATTATTAGAAGGATTTGTACAAGGAAACTTTGGAAGCAGGGAGTCAATTGATTTTTATTAATTACGCCCCTGAAAAGCTAGCATTCTTCCCCCTCTGGAATGAAATCCGTGCACAGTTTATGATAACAGAGTTACCCAACGCCCATGTGCCCTGCAGAGTGACGCCTGTCAATAAGGCAGATATCAATCCACACTTGTGAAGTTGCTGAGGAGCAATGCTTTTGCTACCTCGACCAAAACAGACACTTCGATACAGTATTTGCACTACTGTTAACTAGCTGAAAGTTAGAGACTCTCTCTTCTACTGCAAAATAAAAAATCAAGTCTCTAACCATTTTTTTTAATCCCTCGCTCTCATCTCTGCTAAATTTTAAGAAAAGAAAAGAGACTCTTGAAGAGATTGAAAAACACTGGTGTGAAATAATTAAACACCAATATTTTTGATAGACCTGATTAAGCGATTAAAAGCATAAAAATCTCTTACAAAAAATAAAAAGTTCCTTAGATGATTTGGAGTTCATAGAGGCACTCCAAAGAAAGTTCTCAGTGTATATGTGGCTGGCTTGGGCCCAAAAGAAATGGATTCAGAAACTGAATGAAGCTTCTCTGATCAGAGGTCTCCATATAGAGAAATAAAAGCAGCTAATATTTTGGCCTCCTACTCTGTTGTTAGAAGCAACACCAATTTATAAGCTAATGAGCTCTGGGTGAACGCTTAACCTTCTTCTATATCATGACATATTAAAATAAACATACAACCTAAGGGAAAAAAAAGTCTGACTCATACTATGACGGCTGGTTTAAAAATCCCCTAAAATTCCACATCTCAGGAGAGAAGTGGGAGTTTTAGGAGGAATTTACCCTTGGGCAGAGCTTTTGCAGGTGAGCTCAGTGACATTTTACCATGGGGGGGGGCTGAGGGGGGCTTGAAGGAGGCAGGGAGGTTATTGCATGAAAATGGGACAAGTGGGTGGACAATGCTGGGAATACTGCCCAAGTGAAGGGGTTGCGGCTAAAGGAAGGATAAGGGAGGATAAGTAGGCAGAGGCAGAATTATACAGCGTTATGAAGATGGTGACAAGAAGCTTAAATATGACATGTTAACTGTTAGGGAGCCAGTGGAGGGTACAAAGGAGAGTGAGATGATCAAGCAAACAGGCAAGGAAAGAGGACCTGGCAGATGGATTTTTTTTATAGACTGAAGGGGGCCAAGATTTAAGCTAGCTCGTGCCACGGGAATCCAACGACCCTGATTAGAGGCATAGTTTAGGAACAGCTGTTTAGTCACTGAAGTTCAGGAGAACAAAACACTGCAGTTTTTGAAACTCAGGGACTCAAGAAAACTGACACAGCATTTAGCTCTCGGTGAGTATCCTGATTTCTTTTCAGCTGGGGAGACTTTCCCAGAGGCCACTGTGCAGGTCAGTCAAAGCCTTTTAGTGCCAGCTGTGTGACTGGCACTGTACAATGCACCAGAGACAACCTCTGCATTGAGAAGCTTCCAATGATTTGCTTTACCCACAAAAGCCAGACAGATTTTTATTGGTAGGATGCTGATAATATAAGAGGCTGATAATATGAAGTCTCCAACTGGGCCAGACTGCCTGCTTCATAGTGGTGTCTTTAGGTTGGGTGGGGATGAAAACCCTCTCCCGCTCCATTTAAATCCTTCTGCACAGTAGGAAAACCAGCACTGGCCCGCTCCAGGGACACTAAGGATCCTCCCACTTAGAGAAATGCCTAAAGTTAAGGATGCCCATGCCCAGTAAGTCAGTGCCTAACTGTAGAAGTGCTACCAGTAGTCAGTGCTTCTGCCATGATTGTGTGTTTCTTCCCCATACTACCCCTTTGTGCAGGTAAAGCCTTTTCCATCTGGATTCTCCAAGCTACCACCCTCTCCACATTCAAATCCCTCCTGAAGACTCATGTCTTCTGTGCCACCCACAGGGGAGTCATGGGTCTAAAACCCTCCAAAAATTGCTCCTTTCACTGTCTCCTATCTTCTTTGTGCCTTTTAAATCTAAGTTCCTCAGAGCAGGGCCCATATCCACTAAAGGAGCTAATATAAATAATAATAATAATTCAAATTGAGCCATATTACCTCATGGGGAATAAATAGCAGTTGGGACTGCCAGGGTCAGGCAAAACCAGTCCTTCCACCTTTGATTTCAGGGATTATCACTGGTCCATCTGCTCTCTTCAGGCTAAACAGTTGCTTCCCCCTTAGCTGCAGGGATTTTCACCATCTCTCCATCCCCTCGTGTCAGGGGTTCCACCAAGTCCTTCACCCCTTGATGCAGAGGCTCCCTTTCTCCTGTAGCATGGGGGGCTGCCAGCAGTCCTTGCTGCAGTGAGGGTTGCTAGTACTGATGATTCAAAGATTCCAACTAACATCACTCTCCACAATGCTGTGGTCTCCTAGGTTCAACTTGCAATCAACAATTACTCAGGTTAAGAAGCCGAATCAGCCTGTCTGGGTCGAAACGACAGTAAGGAGGCTGCAGCTGAATAAGAGTAGAGTCTTTGGCTTATTTATGTAGCATTCATAAGTCACTGCATACTTGGAAGGCCTGTTCACCTCACAACCCAAATGTGCCCTAGAGTTGTAGATGCACAGTAGTGAGGAAAAGGTGCTTTAGGGAAACAGCCCTTCTAACCTATCAGTTCAGAGACTCATCTGGAGTCTCCCAAGTCATCTCCAGCATTAGAAGGTGAAAAATCTGCCTCAAGACAGCAAAGTACAAGTGGTGCTTGGGAAGAGAAAATCAGAGCCCCCTTCCCTCCCCATGGGAAATGTGCTGGGCCTGGTTTTGACCTGGGAATGTCTCTGAGGGCACAGCTGATGTTATGTCCGGCCTCTTAGTAACATTATTTGAACGAGAAAGAGAGAGGCTGGTGCTTAACCAATCTGGGCCGGTAAATTATTTAATTTTTGTGTCATGGAAGGTTACCGTCAAACTATTAGAACAAAACAGCTACTTTAGTAAATCTTGTAACCAGCCCCGCTGCAGGGTGTGGCTGCGTGTATTGTGGTATCTCCCTCCCCTCAAGATATTTGGTGGTGTGCTGGGTGTGCCATGAATTCAGAGGCAAGCGCTGTAGGCATCCAAACACTAGGCACTACAGGCTCTCGCCCTCAGTGGGTCTCCATTCACCCTGAGAGATTTCAGATGACGGGGGGCTCCTTTACCAGGGCTGGCAGAAAAGAAAGGGTGCCAATACTTAGGCACGGTTACTTCGTTACAACAAAAGGTCATCCAAGCAGTTCCTAATCCAATACACAGGGGTATCAAAGTAACCATCCTCAGGCCTAGTGCCAGGAATAGTACCTCCAGCCCAGCACTCTCCCTGAAGCATTGAAGTACCAACCTGCAGCTCCTCCAACCAGATCTCTGTTCTTTTTGTTCATGGTCTCACTGAAGCCCCTCCACACCATCTTGCTCTTGTCTAGGGTGACCAGACAGCAAATGTGAAAAATTGGGACGGGGGGTGCGGGGTAATAGGAGCCTATATAAGAAAAAGACTCAAAAATCGGGACTGTCCCTATAAAATCGGGATATCTGGTCACCCTACTCTCATCACACATGCAGTTGTCCCTTGCCTCCTCCTTACAGGCAACTGCCCTGTATGCGTCTGCTGCTACTGCTGGACTCCAGCCAGCAGCTGGTAACAGGCTGCTTCCCTGGCTGGTTCAGCCTTCTTGTCCCAAGTCTCAAGATGCCTCTGCACAGCCTTTCCTACACAGCCAGTTCTCCGCCTACTGCTCCTGCTTGCATGATGTAACCTCTGAATCTCTGCCCAGCCTGATCCCCCTGACCTCAGGATGTTACTTCCTTTTCCTGTACTCTGGGAACTACAGAGCCCTTTACTGGCAATGCATTGAATTGGGTAACAGAGGACTCTTCAAATGCTAAACCCTTTCCCTTCCAACTCTATTGGGGTATGGAAAAGGTACCCAGTAATGAATCAGCAGGTCCGTTACATTATATATATATGATTGATATATACACAAACACACACACGTTGTATATTGTGTGGAATACATGATATGAACCCATATCTTGAACAGCACTAAGCACATCATGAGTACTAAAGAAAAACTGCATAATATAAAGATGTATCTTTCCATACACACACAGAGCACATTTTCACTGTACTGAATTTGTGGCTAGAACCAGTGTCAACTATCGGACCAATCCTGTAAGATGTTGAGCAACTCCAGCGAGCATGAAGCACTTTGCAAGACTGGGCCCCATGAAACTTAAATCCTCCAGAGAAAATGAAAACATTGTGCCTATGCCCTTGATCCTCCGTGAAGCAATCTCAGATGCGAGTTTGCCACCGATGCCACAAACCTTGGCCAGAAACCCTGCCCAATGCCACTTCTCTGTGGGACATTCCTTCAAGCCACTGACTGGAAGGCACCATCCTGGAATATCTAGCTGGGTACTCTCCTCCCTAGAGAGAACTGGAAATAGACTGGTGCCGGAGTCACTGAAAATAGAAAAAACTAACAAAGACTGAAATAATATTTGTGCAAACAAAATCAAAACAAAACCTTGCCCCAAAGCCAGTGTTAATTATTAGAATCTCTGGTCTACAGCAAAGATGTTCAGTTTATTTTTAAAGAAATCAAGATGGATTTACTTATTTGGTAACTCTCTAGAAGGTCATTTTGATACTAATATTGGAATGAAATGGCCTTTGCCATTAAATATAATCTTATATACCATCTAGGTCTTCCCTTTCCCGACTCAGTATCCCCCTATTTAAACAAAAAGCCATTTTCTTTTCCCCTTTCCTTTTCCACCAGTCCTGGGCTCTGCTGGCGCTCAGGATGTTTCCAGTCTTTATTCTGGAAAGTGATAAACCTGTATTGTTTTTCAGCCAAGGAAAGAGAAACGAGTGCACCTTCAACAGTGCTGAACTGCTGACATTAATCAAACTATCACTTTACCCAAGTTCATGGGGATAAAGTGACACCGCCATGCTGCGAGGATTGTGGAAACCAGCAGGCACAAACAATTTAGCTAAGCCTTGTGAAATGCCAGGGCCTCTAGTCAGAATTTCCCTCTTCTAGCTAAAATCTACTGCTGAAAATAAACTTTGCTTCCAAAGGAAGGCCTTGTTAGAGTTCTCCATGTGCTTGCGGTATATAACAAATGGGGTTATGGATTCTGAGCATACTGAGAATAATATTTTAAGGAGAGAGCGAGCAGCAAAGACTATTCCTGATATTTTCGCTCTCTCTCTCGCTCTCTCTCTCACACTCACACACATGTCTGAAGTGATCAAGGTCTTCTGTAATGATTCCAGACAATATCCTTCCTGAGCTTGCAAAGTTACAGGCTGTCAATAATACTCTGGCTCTTGTCCAGGATTCCCTTCCAGACCCTAGTTACACATTTACCCTGTATGTAGGTTGTTCTAGTTAGCCTGGCAGCAGACATCCCCATTCTTAAAGAAGGCTAGCAGTCATCTGACACTTTGGGCAATCACCTTTTAAGAATAAAGGCCAAAAATAAATTCAGAAGCTATTTGGGTAGAAGAGGGGAAATAAACAGGCTGGCAGCAAAGTTGGAGATCTGTCCTGTGGCTGCATTTCTGGAAGGTGCAGACTGAGAGTTTTGCCATGGTTTCTGCTCGAGCTCTGGGGACACTGCGACTATCTCTACCCTACAGGAACTATAGCGGGGTAGCTATGGCAATGTAACTATGCTGGCATCACCCCGTAGTGTAGATGCAACCCATGGCTGGTGCGTGAACCACCGGCTGGGGGAGCCTAGCCCCCAGCCCCACCCCTTCCACCCGAGGCACCGCCCGTTCTGCACCCCCCCCCCACCGGAGCCCAGACACTCTCCCTTGGCTGCCAGCCTCTGCCCCAGACCAGCCCCCCCGCCAACCCAAGAGCTCCGGGTGGCATGCGGCCCCAGCCCCAGAGCACCAGGAAGGCACTGGGGCCAGAGCATCGGGGCCAGCACAGGGGAATGGAGCTGCACGCAGAGAGGGAAGGGGGAAGCTGGGGGCAGAGCATGGGTGGGGCCATGCCTGCTGTTTGGGGAGGCACAGCCTCCCCCAGCCTATGGTACCTGCCGCCCATGATGCAACCTATACCAATGGGGTGTGGCGTGGGGTTCTATCACTGTAGGAACACCACGTCCCTGAGTGATGGCAGGTAGGTCAATGGAAATATTCTTCTGTTGACCAAACTGCATCTACACCAAGTGGATTTTTCACACTCCTGAGTGCCATAGCTATGTTGACCTAACTTTTAAGTGTAGACTAGGCTTCTGTGTTCTGGATCTGAAAGGGTATTAGAACAAATGGGCTGGCTGAGTTCAAAACCCTACTGGGTTTTTAGGTTCAGCTGCAGAGTCTTGCTTTCCAGGCAAGTTCATTGTCTCAGATTTGCTTGAAAGGTGGGCCGAGTTCACTGAAAGGTTTGTGAACCTCAGTGAACCTTTGGGTTTGGCTGGCCTGTATTGCAGGTTTATAATAAAGTCCCAGCAATTCATTGTTGCTGTGTACCTTGTGTTAGTCATTTATGCCAAAGCAAAGTTTGTAAGAGTGAGTGCAAAACTCTCCCACGCTAATGTGATACCATTTTACAGCCATGTTGCACTGGTGTCAATGAGGCCATGAGGGATGTGGGGTAACAGAGAATCTGGGCTCAGATTTGCAGCATTTTCTATTAATTTTCTTTTTCTTGCAGGTTTAAGTCAGAGTCCCACCAAAAATGCACCTACCTTAAACAGCGTAGGTTTGGCTCCCAACTTTCTGAGCAGTTCTAGGATGAGTTTGAGTGGATCTGGGGCTCAATATGAAGCAAAACCCATAGACTCTTAGGAAGGTGAGTTATTGTCTTAAGTCAAATTAGACTAACCGTAGCTGCTTACAAAGAAAAATATAGTGGATCTGAACCAAAACCAAACTGGACCCCATTGCACCAGTGGGGCTCTGGTGTCAAGGGGCAATTTGTGCCAAGGAAGAACAGGAAGTGTTCAGGCCAGCGCTCTCCTCTTGGAGTGGGAGTGGAGTTCCACCAGCAGAAGGCAATTTAAAGTGAATTTCTTAGAATCATAGAATGTCAGGGTTGGAATTATAGACATGGATTCTATAGCTCTTTGTTCACAGAGGCTGCCTGGGGACATGCTTAATCAGTGTGTTCCCTGGATGACTAGGGGTATGCATCCTTCCCAACAAGGACCACATGCCTTGGGAACTGAATTGGCCAGCTGTGGGGCCCTGGTCAGAGGAAGGAGTGCAGGTGCCTTACCCAGCTACAGCCTTCCTTCCAGGCAGACTAACCATTACAAACTTAGAATAAACAGATAAACAGGAAAGGTAAACATGGATTATACTGGTTGCAGAAGGTAACTGCTTGGGGCACAATTCTGTCCTCTGATGCATGTGTGCAAGCAAGGCAGAATTTGATTATAACAGGGAGTTATTAAAATATGAATTGTTGACACGTCAGGCTACCATCACATCAGCTTTGTAGGAGTTAGAGATTGCACACTATAGCATGCCTGGAAACTGTAGTTCATGGATCATAGACCAGGTACTGTTGACACAAGCCTATAACAAGTTTTTCTTTGGGTACCATTGCCCTTATGAGAGGCTTTTTATCTCAGAAATAGTGACCCTATTAGCTTCAGACTCCTTTTGCACTGTAAGTCTGCATACTAAAATAATCCATTAGATGTTTTTAACTAGCAAAGAAAAAAGAGCCTCTTGTCCTGTAATCTAATGGTTTAAAGTCAATTCATTTTGGGGTCTTTTAAAATTTCCAGAGAGCATAGGATATTAATCCACATTATGGTTTCATTGCTTGCAAGATTTCAATCTAGCCCCCAAATAGAATTTCACATTATGGACTAATATCCTGGTACGACTTTGCATTGAGCATCCGGAGTTTTGTTTGAGCTATGCTATGACAAACTCTCATAGTCCCAGACTTAGTTACAAACCTCAGGCGTGGCCCAGGCTCGCCGAAAGGTTTACTGCCAAACTGCCGAGCAAGCCTGCGACAAGAACTGAGTGAGTCTGGGCTGAATTTGAGTGAAATCCACAGGATCTTTGGAAAGATTTATTATTTTAAATCATACCCAGAGCTGCTTTTGTGTGAGATTTCAAGCAACATGTAGGGAAGGTAAACCAAATCCAAATAAAATTTCATTGATCCCTTCCCCCATGTTTTATACAGCTTTGGCCATACAAGTTCATTTTAAAATAAGAACATTTGTTTTCCATTGGTATAATTCAGAATGGCCCAAGGGATCTGGGAAGGATTTTTGAAAAACAAAAGTTCTCCTTTGGGCTTTGAGCCATTCTATCAGGCTTTAACCCAGAGCAAATGTTTTTACATTCCAGTCATAAATATATACATTGCCAGCAGCTGAGATGGGTTTTTATTGCTATCTTCATGCTGCAGGTCCTGTGAATACCCACAAAAGCATAAATATCAAGAAAACTTTATATTAGCATTTTTTGAAAAAATGCAGTCCATGCAGCACCAAATCCTAACAGCTGGGAGAATTCACTAAAATCAGACAAACACCATTTTCAAAAGAAAAACAACAATCCCCAAACCAGAAAAAACACTGCCTCCCTTGGTCAGGAGTTTGAATTCAATTCAGGTCAGCAGTGATTGAACGTTGTCGATATTTGATGGTTGTTCAGTGCCCCATATGAAATGGATCCATGTCTAAATCACAAAAGCTCTACCATGGTAGATATTCATAACTAATACCCTCATTGGCTGCCTGAATAAAGGATTTGGCCCTTAGAGATGTGCCTTTAACTCATATTCAAATGAAGGATTTTTCCTCTTGTTTAAAGATATTTGAAAAACTCCAGATCTTCTGCTTCACTTCAACCAGTTGTCATGTATCCCATCCTCTCTCCTCCTCCCTAGGGAGCCCATTGCAAAACTGGTCTGCTGGTGACAAACTTCCTTACAGCCTCTCAGCCGTCCATACTTTCAACTGGGGCTGGGATTCATTTAAAGGATTTATGTGGCTCCCCATGAAGTATTAATCTAAACAACATTGTCTTACAGAAAATTAATTAATTTTCCATCTGTTGAAAGTTAAAAAACATTCATTAATCAGCGTGTTTTCTATCTGCTCTTGACCCTCACCTGGTTTATTTAAAAATAAAATACAGGCAAGTGTTTTGATTATCTATTGTTGAGAAACAATTAATTCAAGGAAATGATTGCAGTGGAAGGAAATTTAAGATTTAATTACTGGGCTACAGCCTGAGTGTCCGCAGAGCATACAATACAACACAAGACAATTTCAGAAGAGTGTCTTTCAGCCAAACCATAGCCCAAATTGCTTTGCAGAGCTAAATAATACAGAACTGGATCATTCCCTTCAGCTTCTGTGAACACAGTGGGACCTTGATCTAGCACACTATCTCCAAAATTGCAGAAGGGGAAGGAATTTTCCATGAAAGACCCTGTAGCGAGGCAGTGGGATACCCCACAGCCCTGTGGAGGGACGAGCCTCCCCTAGCACCAACGTGGGCGGAGCTAGTGGGTCCTGTGCCCGCCCCCCAGATGTCACAGCGCAGGACAGGAAGTAGAAAAGCCCCACTGCAGAACTCACTTGAAAACCGGCTGCTGGAGAGGCCAGGTGCCTGTGGCCTAGCTCCGGGTTGGGAAGCGCCGGGCCAGCCAAGCCTACCCCTCGCCAGCTACCCCGAGGAGCAGCCGAGCCTACCCCTCGCCAGCTACCCAGAGGAGCAGCCGAGCCTACCCTTTGCTAGTTACTCAGAGGAACCGATGGTGCTGGAAACCGCCGAGGACACTGGCCAAACCCAGGTACCTTACGAGGGGGAGTCCGGAAGTAGCCCGGGGGCAGCCGACCCTGGCCTGGCCGCAGCAGAGCCAGAACCAATGTCAGTGTGTTGCGGTCAGGATCCCCACTGACACTGCAGCGGGTCTTCTGCCGCTGTTAGGGCCCCGGGCTGGGACGCAGTGGAGTGGGTGGGCCTGCGTCCCCCCTGCCACTCACGGGTGGCAGTCTCCCCCTCGCACCAGATGCTCAGAAGCCTGAGCTCCTGACTGTGTGTTTGCTGCCCTTCCCTGACCCAGGGCTTGGGCCCATAGCGAACTATTGCGAGGCGGTGGGACACCCCACAGCCCCGCGGAGGGACGAGCCTCAGCCGAGCCCTTCTACAGACCCAATTATTCCTCAGACAGATCAGACCAAAAATCTAGTTAGAACAGCCTCTTCTGGTTCTGGTCCCAAAAGGAACCCAGAAGGACTAGGGCACACAAGTGGCGGGGGGGACGACAAACAATATGTTACCTGAATATTTTCCAATCTGCAAAAATAAGTAGTATTTCCTGAGGAGTGTTGGGGAAGGACAGGTATCTTAGATTTTGCAACATTCCTATCTGTATCTGGATTCCAAACTCCTCCAAAGTTCAGTGATGTTTTGATCCAGGATTTTGATTTGACTCATCATTGTGATAAAGGAAATTGTGAAATTCAGACCCAGTTTGGATTTCTAATATCCTCTTCTCTAACCACCATCAGATTTCAGGGATATTCACATCCTGGATTTGATTCACTCCACCACAGAAATAAAGCCATCTGCAAAATTTGGATCCCCATCTAAGGTGACCAGATGTCCCGATTTTATAGGTCCCGATTTTTGGGTCTTTTTCTTATATAGGCTCCTATTACCACCCATCCCCTGTCCCGATTTTTCACATTTGCTGTCTGGTCACCCTATCCCCATCGCTGTTTCAGATTTCACACCCACACCCCCCAAAAAGTCAATGGTATTTGTATCCAGGTGTTTAGAGATTTAGGTGACAAAGAACTAAGTGGATATTATTTTTCCACAAATGCCTTCTCACTTTATATCTTGTATGTATGAAGATTTAAAAAGTTCAGAGGAAGAAAACAGTGTCTTCAGTATGAAAAGCTCACCTTCTGCTAAGGGCAATCTGAAGTCCTGTTTATGAAAATCTTCTGCACTGTATCGCTCCATCGAAAGTTTGAACATTCTAAATCCAACAGGAAGTTTACTTAAATGAGGAAAGAAAAAGTACCAGCAGCTGACATGACAGTAAAGTTTGAACAGGTTTTAATTTATCTCGACAGCTCTGACATCATTGAATGCCTGAGGGACTGTATTACTAATGGATTGAGTGGCACACCAGAGCAGGTCATGAACCCTGGGGCACTCAGCCTATGATAACAGCACACTCCCCTTCACTGGGAATAAAAATATATAGTGCAGGGTCTCCATGTAATATTTCTGTCAGATTGAATAATTCTACAAGGTGAGCAGCGGGATAGAAATAAGAAAGTGCTGAAAATAAGGAAGATGCAAATTCTCTCAAGCCAGGAAAGGTCTTATAACACCCTTCTACGTAGGTCATCTACAAGGTTAGAACCTGGACCTGTCAGTGCCATTGCATGGCTCTCTAGCACTTCAGCTAAAGGAACATCTTAGAAGCAGCAGGAGGTTGTTATTCTTTAGCGACCATCCTACAAGAAGGCAATGCCTTAGTTAGGTACCGAAGGCAGGTGTCAAGTTCTGGGCCCAGTCCTGTGAGGAGCTGAGTGCCCTCCACTTCCACTGGATTGCACAGTGCCAGTGTGGTTACAGCCTCAGGGAGGTAAGGAATGTTAACCTTCTTGAGACAAACAGAGATCTTTATAATCCAGTCAGCAGAGCTCTATGTGGCAGCTCAGCAGTGACTGCACTGGGGATTTTGCCAGCTCAGCTATGTCGCTAAAGTGTGTGTTTTTTCATGCCTCTGACCGACATAGCTATGCCAGCAAAACTTTGTACTGTACACCTGGCCTTAGTTACGTACAGAAGGCAGGTGTCAAATTCAGGGCCCAGTGTGAGGAGCTGAGTATGTTTCACTCCCATTGGACAGACCTCAGTTCCTGTCCAGGGCCTTGCAGGGGAAGTTCATCATCTTGCCTACGCAGGCCCTAGCAAACTTTCCTGTGGGTCAGCAGGCACCCCCATATTCAAAGGCACACAAAAGAATCTTAACAACCCAGGTTACTCCATGGAAGTTTTAACACTAAACAAACACATAGTTTCTATTTTCAATTTGCTCAGCTTCTCCCCCTCGCTACCCCCCTCCCCCAACAAATAAAATGAACGTTATCAAAGACAGGAAAATACACTCCAAACAACTTCTTATGCAATCCACAAATCCGTACCTGGGCTGATTGCTCAAGTTGCCTTATTTGTGTCACACCTGCTTTAAATTGTGATACTCCAAATTAGATGGGAAAAAACATGCAAATACGGTGTCATTTTCTGGCAAATTAGCATGCAAACTGCACAGAGGTGAAGATTGCTAGGAGGAGAGCAGCACTAACATCATTTGACTGATTACTGAAGCAGGAAAATTAGGAGCAAGGGTGGCTGAAAAAAATGTAAGTATCAATGCAGTCATATATTCAGATTGCATAATGTTTGTCACATAGTCCCAAGAAAGTGTGTTTGCAACTCTTCTTATGATAAACTGAATGTAACAGTGACTGATACCTGTGATAGTGGAGATTACCTTCTAATTCACTTGGTAGACAACTGTACCTATATACTTTAATAAATATATAATGGGGAGAATGTGAGGCTGCGGCACGTTAAACTAATATTATGTACAAAAACAGTGTTAAGAAAATGTTGCAACATTTGGTACTCAGAATTGACAAATGCCAGATTTACTGTTGCCTGAGCAACCTTACTTCTGCCCCTTTGTGTGTCCGTCCTGTGTATCCAGTGAGGCAGGGTCCCTTGGAAAAAATCACCATGTAATTAAAGACTGTCTCATAATACCTACACACATGGGGGCCAAACTGTGTTTGCACAAGCAACCTTAATTCTGGTACTTCCTAACTTTTGAACACTGGACTTTGAAAGCTAAATAAGATTTTTAATGTCATTTGGAGTGTATAATTTCCCAAGGTTTGTGTGTGTGTTTTTAAGGTAAAAGGTATAAACAAATCCTATTATGTGTGTCATGCTGTTTGGAGTGGCTCACAACTGTACGTGCCCACCTCAGAGCAGACTGTCAGAAAACAGGGCAGACACCCCAAGCTGGTGGTGTGTTCTAGAATTAGATTTCACCAAGCAGCCATTACCAAATGTGAACTCCTGGATCCCAGTCTTACCATGGAGTCACAGGCAGTCCCCTTAGAGTCTCCAGTCTATCTTGCCACCCAGACAAACTGGACTTTGTGATAAGTGGTCACTTACACCAAAGATCACATCACATTCAGGTTGCTTCCAGTCCCAAGAGACCAGTAACTTACCCAGATCAATTGGTACTCTAAATTTTACACCAAAAACAACACTGGCAGACAATTCTATAGTAAACTAACTAAAGTTTTATTAGCTAAGAAAGGGAAATGAGAGTTATTGAGAGGTTAAAGCAGGTAAAACATATGCACAGGTGAGTCACAGTTTGTAATTCTAAATGGTGGCAGTGATGTAATAAACTGCCAGGCTCCCAAAAGTCTTTTCAGGATACCCAGATTTTCTCTGGGGAGCTTCACTTTGCACCTGGTACATTTCCCTGTAAGAATCCAAACAGTCCAGAGACCCAGGATCTTTCTTTGAATCCATTCTTATAGCTTCTTCTCACAGAAAACAAGCTGACAGTATCACTACCTACGTGGGCTTTTCCTTTGATGACAGAGAGTGAGGAATGCATTTTGAGTCTTGAACCTCTGATCATCTTGCTTAGAAATTAGCACTTTTCTGTTAAAGTTCTTCATTTGCTTTTCACAAGGTTTCTTTCTTGTTTGAGGAGTTATTTAGCTACAGGGCTACACACAATGTCAATGTTTGCTACTACATTATAATATGATACTGATAAGTGACAACAATGCATGCAACATCCCATTAGTTTTCATGAAGTTTAAACACCAAATACATTCTTATACATGTAACAATTACTTTGATCTACACTAATTATCAGGTGAATTGACCTGGGACTTCGGCATGAGGAGGCACCTGGTCTGCCAGCATCACAATGCGCAACTCTAACAATGTTCTGGTGGAAGCACAAGTGAGAGAAAGGAAAGAGCGATAGTTAGCAGCTCATATCTCAGCCAAACCCAAACAGAAGTTCATGGGACAAAGAAAAGGCATATTTCTAGCCTGAAGGCTTTCCCATTGCTGAATTTCAAAAGCCTGTTGCAAACAAAGGAGATGTTAGAACTTTTCAAATACAAGTTGCAAAAATCTTTTATAATGATAACACTTCAACCTCCCTGGCCACACAATAGCAGATGTAAAGGTAGCCATCTTACAGCAAAAAAACTTCAGGACCAGACTCCAAAGAGAAACTGCTGAGCTCCAGTTCATTTGCAAATTTGACACCATCAGATCAGGATTAAACAAAGACTGTGAATGGCTATCCAACTACAGAAGCAGTTTCTCCTCCCTTGGTGTTCACACCTCAACTGCTAGCAGAGCACCTCACCCACCCTGATTGAACTAACCTCATTATCTCCATACTGATTTATACCTGCCTCTGGAGATTTCCATTACTTGCATCTGAAGAAGTGAGGTTCTTACCCACAAAAGCTTATGCTCCCAATACTTCTGTTAGTCTCAAAGGTGCCACAGGACCCTCTGTTGCTTTTTACAGATTCAGACTAACACGGCTACCCCTCTGATATAATGATAAGTGTTAGTCAACCTAAGTATACAGTGTCACAATTACCAGGCTAACTGCTCCTCTGACCCCTCCTGGTCTCGTGGAGTGCAGCCTCTTTCAGATCTCTGGCCTTGAGCAGTCACCTCTCATAGGGCTTGTCTACACATACAGCGCTGCAGCGCCCCGAGAGGTAGTAGCTATGTCAATGGGAGAAGCCTGCCTGTCAACATAGCACTGGTGTTTGGTCGGTCTAACTGCGCCACTCAGGGGTGTGGATTTTCCACTCCTGAGCTACATAGTTATACCAACATCAGTTTGTAGTGTAGACCAGGGTTCAGAGTGGAATCAAGTGGATTCTTTCACTCTCAGACCAGGCCATGGGCAGCAGAACTCAGGTATTGGTTCTGTTTCTGTACTTGCAGTCCGTTCCCTCTGGGAGCAATGGCAGTGGTAAACAATGAGCAGACAGCTTCCTTAAAGCAAAGTGTTATCTATTAAGAACAAAAGCATTTCAGAGAAAATGGGTCTTAATGCAATAAATGTCTAGCTTACTCATGTCTAGCTTACCAGGTGCCTGTCTATCTTCCACATGGGAATCCTGGTAGCTCTAAGCTTCCCCCCTCCCAACCTTCTAGAGTTTTGCTTGCATAAGCTATTCCCTTAACTCACAAAACTTTCACCCCCTTGGCTTTCTGGGGCTCCCAGCTTCAGGGAGTGTCTCCTTTACAAGTTGTTCAGTCTTTTGATCCCCGTCCTGCTCAACCTGGCAAAACAAGGCTTGCACCTTCATTGGAGACAGGATAGAGATCCTCAAAGCTAATAGTTTCCCCCACTGTCTTTCAAGTGTGTGCCCAGAAATTCTTATCTGGGGAGTCTTTGTGTTGCCTTCCTGTATATTCTTCCAACAGCCACCATTGAATGGAAGCAATATAATAGACATTACACTATCCCAATATCAGTCACTCTGAATAATTAGGTTACATATCAGTAATATTAGATTATTACATAACTATTCCATACCTGTCACAGAGATCACTACAAGCTCTCCCTATAAGAACTGGACTGGAGTGGGAAATGCAATTCTTATTTAAGAACAATGTATGGTACTTAGGAGTGGAAAGTGAGGGAGGAGAAGAAGAAAGCAAGGGGGTGGAGATACTGCAGTGAACTAGTTTAAAGAATCCAGTTTAATCCTACTTACATCAGCTGAACTATAACAAAGAGACTATGGTCATTGTCTTGACCCAGGCACAATATAATCAGGTGCTTTGTCAGCTTCGCCATTCAGTTCCTATGATGTACCCATCTCCTACATTTAGTTCTTAGGGACAAGGATTGTCTCTTACTAGGTGTATATAAAATGTCTAGGACAATAGGGCCCTGATCTGGGTTGTAATAATAATAAGTAATAGTAATTTACACAACACTGGTTCTAATCTGGGGCCTCTGGTGAGCAGAGATAGTCAGTCATACAGAACTGTGGTAAGCGGTGTGGTAGTTTATTGTATAAAGCAGGGGTCGGCAACCTTTCAGAAGTGCTGTGCCGAGTCTTCATTTATTCACTCTAATTTAAGGTTTCGCGTGCCAGTCATACAATTTAATGTTTTTAGAAGGTCTCTTTCTATAAGTCTATAATATATAACTAAACTATTGTTGTATGTAAAGTAAATAAGGTTTTAAAAATGTTTAAGAAGCTTCATTTAAAATTAAATGAAAATGCAGAGCCCCACGGACTGGTGGCCAGAACCCGGGCAGTGTGAGTGCCATTGAAAATCAGCTCGCATGCCGCCTTTGGCACCTGTGCCATAGGTTGCCTACCCCTGGTATAAAGCAATGTCTGTCAGGGTTCAGACCACCCAACTCCTTTTCACTCCTGATTTAAAACAGGATTCTAATCCAGCTCTCAAGAGGTGAAAGGAAACACTAGTTCATTTTCTGACCTATGTATGCTAGGGGATTTGTTACCTGTGATGATGGAGATCGCCTGGCAGACCACTAGATTTTCATACCCCATGCTCACTATCTCCTCTTTAATCTTTAATGACACACTCTAGTTGAACAGGCCTCAGCAACTGAGTGACAAGGGCTGTTTTTCACAATTGTCTATTAAAATATTCAGAGTCTTATCGGATTGCCCAGTGCGGTTTGGGGGTTTGGATAGAACTCTACATGCGTAACTCTGAGACTGCCTGAAATTAAAGAGCAAATTTACAGGACTAAGTAAACAGAGCCATTCCTCAAGGAAGTGGTCACTGAGATTACATGGCACATAACAAACACCTGTGCCAACATCCCTGAAGCCAAACATGTGGATCTCGTTCTCCGCTCAAGTAGCATTTGTCATACTTGGAAGTGGAAAATGTGGGTTTGTGGAGCTGCCTGCTGTAATTATTTTGAAATGATTGTCTGGCTATGTCTTCATTTTAATATAACACGGCTTGATTTTTATTGGTAAAATATTTTAGAAGGTTTTCTCAAGAGGTCTCTTTTTCTGCATCTTGATGCAAGCAATTTAACATCCATTTGCAGTGGGCAAGGGCTGCTTTACATAACCTTGTCTTGGGTGGTTTGTTGTTGTTTGCAAAGCATAATTAGCATGTCACACACATGCAACCAAGTGCTAATGTAACACATGAGCTAATTTTTCTTCCCAGATATTGTTAATGGACCAGGCCTCATAGGTCATCCATGTCTAACGGAGGGCTTGTCTACACTACAAATGCTTTGCTAGTATAGCTATACCAACAGAGGTCCCTAGATGCAGTGTGTCCCAACAGAGGAGTTTTTCTGCTGCCTAAGTAATACCACTTCCCCAAATGACATTAGCTAAGCTGGCAGAAGCATTCCTCTGGTGGCACAGTTGCATCTACACTGGGGGTTTTGCCAGCATAGCTAGGACAGCTAGGGGGTGTGGGTTGTCCACATTCCTAGCCCATATATCTATACCAGCAAAAAAATCTTTGTAGTGTACACTAAGCCTGACTTTAATATGCTTTGGATCAAGCCCCTAGTTCTTTTTCCAAGCTCTTGGTCATTGTTGTTATCATGATAGCGCCTGGAGCAGTTCTGGTCATGACTGAGACCCTGTGAGGCTGCATAGGGTTACCATTTGTCCGGATTCCCCCGGACATG
Organism: Malaclemys terrapin pileata; assembly: GCF_027887155.1. Classification (NCBI taxonomy): domain Eukaryota; kingdom Metazoa; phylum Chordata; order Testudines; family Emydidae; genus Malaclemys; species Malaclemys terrapin. The sequence continues at coordinate 197,029,903 of NC_071505.1, forward strand.
TCCGGCTTTTTTGAGTTAAAAATAGCGTCCAGGGGGAATTTGTAAATGTCCGGATTTCCCCCCCATGCAGAGCGTGCGCGGCTTACAGGGCAGCCGGCCGGATCGTGCCACTCGCACGGGGCTCTGGCAGCCTGAGCCCTTCCTCCACTTCCCCCCTCCTCTCCCCTGCAACTTGAGACCACTCCCCTCCTCTCTCTCCCTCCCTGCCCCCCTCCCTGCATTCGCAGATCGCCGGCCGGCCGTTCGCCTCGGGCCTCCGGCAGTCTGGAGCTCCGACCCTGCTCCCCTCCCCCTGCTGCTGAGTGCGCTGCTCTGCAGCACTCTGTTCTGAGCGGCAAGGTAAGGGGGCCAGGGGGTCAGAGAAGCAGCAGGGAGGTTCTGGAGGGGGTAGTCAAGAGACAGGGAGCAGGGGGGAGGGTTGGATGGGTCAGGAGTGCGGGGGGGGCTGTCTGGGGGTTGGGGGTGTAAGGTTTTGGGCAGTCAGGGTACAGGTGGGGGGGTCTCAGGAGGGGGCAGTTAGGGGACAATGCACAGGGAGGCTTAGGTAGGGGGTGGGGTTCTGGAGGGCAGTTAGGAGCAGGGGTCCCAGGAGGGGGCAGTCAGGGGACAAGGAGCGGGGGGGTGTTTGGGAGTTCTGGGGGGGGCTGTCAGGGGGTGGGGGTGTGGATAAGGGTTGGGGCAGTCAGGGGACAGGTAGGGGGTAGGGTCCTAGGGGGGCAGTTAGGATGGGGGAAGGGTCTCAGGAGGGGGCAGTCAGGGGACAAGGAGCAGGGAGGCTTAGGTAGGGGGTGGAGTCCTGGGGGGCAGTTAGGGGCAGGGGTCCCAGGAGGGGGCAGTCAGGGGACAAGGCGTGGGGGGGAGGGTTGGGAGTTCTGAGGGGGTGGGAAGTGGGAGGGAGTGGAAGGGGCAGGGGCAGGGCTAGGGCAGGACGGGGGCAGGGCTAGGGCGGGGCTCCTCCCGTCCTCTTTTTTGATTGTTGAACTATGGTAACCGTAAGGCTGCATATTGTACAGATACAGGGTAGCAAACTAGTGTTTTTTTCTCCAGTCTAGTTTTAAATATATCAAGACATGGTACGTTCACCACTTCCTTGGAAGACTCTTTCACAAGCAAATTAAGAAATCTCCCTGTCAGGGAGATTTTCCCACCCAATGACATACTCCAGATCCCCTTTTACTTTGTGTACTCCAATGTGTATGATATTGGAAAAGATTTTAGATGTGCAGGTTTGTTGATTTATTTTGGCTAATTAGCTATTATTTTTTCACTCTAAAGAAATATCTCATTTTCGTGAGGGTCCCCAGGCTTAAAAAAAATCAGATAGGGTTAAAGTCTCAAAAAATAGCCTCTGAATTTGCAAATGCAATTGAACATGCATTAAGATGGATTTGGATTTGCATGGTTGGGTAGCGAGGTGCCCAATGCTTATCTCTCTAGTTTGTGTGTGCAATTGCTATTTGCATAGGTGGACTTTTTGCATGCAAAATTGTGGGTGCAAAATTTGTGGCAAACTAGTGGGATCCCTTTGGATAATTTGGCATGCACCAATATTCTGACCTAGATCAATTCAGACACTGTAATGCAGGACACATAGGCAACAGGAGTATATGCTTTCATAGCTTTTCTCTGGATTAGGGTTACCATATTTAAAAAAATAAAAAAGAGGACGCTCCAGCGGGCCCTGGCCCTGCCCCTTTCCCACCCCCAGCCCCACCCCAACTCTGCCCCTTCCCCACCCCAACTCCGCCCATTCCCCGCCCCTTCCCCAAAGTCCCCGCCCTAACTCCCCCTCCTCCCTCCCAGCCACGCGAAAAGGGTTGCCCGAACACTACCGGCTTCACGGTTAGCCGGGCAGCCCCCAGACCCTGTGCCCCTGGCCGGCGCTTCCCCAGCACAGCTGGAGCCCGGGAGGGGAAGCGCCCAGCTGGGGGCGCAGGGTCTGGAGGCTGCCCGGCAAACCGTGAAGCCGGTAGCGCTCGAGCTTCGGGCAGCCCCCATGCCTCCGGACCCTGCGCCCCCGGCCGGGCACTTCCCCTCCCGGGCTCCGGCTGCTGTGCTCCTCCCCTGACTCTTCGGCTCTGTTTAAGAGCCGAGCTGCTGGAGTGCTACCGGCTTCGGGCAGCCCCCTTGCCTCTGGACCCCAGCCGCCGGAGCAGAGCAGCTGGAACCCGGCAGGGGAAGTGCCCGGCCGGCAGCTGGGGTCCGGAGGCAAGGGGGCTGCCCGAAGCCAGTAGTGCTCGGGCAGCTTGGCTCTTAAACAGAGCCGAAGAGTCAGGGGAGGAGCAGAGCAGCTGCGGGAGGGGAAGTGCCCGGCCGGTATTTTCCCGGACATGTTCGGCTTTTTGGCAATTCCCCCCAGACGGGGGTTTGATTGCCGAAAAGCCGGACATGTCCGGGAAAAACTGGACGTATGGTAACTCTACTCTGGTTAGCAAGGGTGGCTTTGTTCCCATCTATGCTTAACAGTGACCTGTACAGGGGAAAAAAATTGGTTCTTTTTGCTTCTTTTTTTTCTTTACTGGTCATCTTTAACAGAGTCCTTTTCTCATAGCTTTGCCATGCATTAACTCTCATGACTTCTTGTTTATTTCCATTGCCTTTGCCTTTGGCAGTTCCAAGTAATACAATAATGTCATTCTTCCATTAGTCAGATCAGGGTTTGTATTGTTTCATAAGACCCTCCTAAACCAAGAGCTAGCTTGTGAGGGTATGTTTGGAGGAAGAGAAAGCTTGGGGCTGCCTGGAGAGGGGGGTTGGTGATGCGGTAGTGGGAGCTGGGGAGAGAGGATGTTGGTGGGAAAGGATAGCCAAGGGAGAGGACTACTGGATCCAGGGGCAGCCTGAGGGCATAAGGCAGTAGGAAGGGCAAGGAGTAGGAGAGTGAACTGGAGTGTGTGTGTGTGTGTGAAGTGTTGTGTCTGCCACACCCACCTCAAGCCAGATGCTGTGTTGCACTTTGTGTGGTCATTCACACTAATGCAAAGTGGGTATAAAATGCTGCCTTTCTGAGTTAGGTGCATTTCACACCTGTTTTGCTCAGGTGTAAATGACAACACATGCTGCACAGTGACAGAAACCCAGGGCCTGTAAGTCTTGGGCCTTGGCTACACTTGCGAGTTACAGCACTGTAAAGCTGCCCCCAGCACTGTAACTCACTCCCCGTCCACACTGGCTAGGGTTACCATACGTCCGGTTTTTCCCGGACATGTCCGGCTTTTCGGCAATCAAACCCCCATCGGGGGGAATTGCCAAAAAGCCGAACATGTCCGGGAAAAATACCGGCCGGGCACTTCCTCTCCCGCGGCTGCTCTGCTCCTCCCCTGACTCAGACTTCGGCTCTGTTTAAGAGCCAAGCTACCCGAGCCAGCGCTACCGGCTTCGGGCAGCCCCCGTGCCTCCGGACCCCAGCCGCCGGCCGGGCACTTCTCCTCCCCGGCTCCAGCTGCTCTGCTCCTCCCCGGACTCAGACTTCGGCTCTGTTTAAGAGCCAAGCTGCCCGAGCCAGCTTCGGGCAGCCCCCGTGCCTCCGGACCCTGCACCGCCGGAGCAGAGCAGCTGGAGCCGGGGAGGAGAAGTGCCCAGCCGGCGGCTGGAGTCCGGAGGCACGGGGGCTGCCCGAAGCCGGTAGCAGTGCAGGATTAAAGTGAAGGAGCTGCGGAGTGCCTACCGCAAAGCCTGCGACACAAATGGCCGCTCTGGTGCTCCCCCCGCGACCTGCGGATTCTACAAAGAACTGGATGCGATATTTGGGGTTAACCCCACTTCCACTCCGAGCACCACCATGGACACTTCAGAGCCGGTGGAGGAGGAGGAAAACGGGAGTGATGGTGGTGGGCCAGATGGAGACACCCCAGAATCCCTGGAGCCATGCAGCCAGGAGCTCTTCTCGAGCCAGGAGGAAGGTAGCCAGTCGCAGCGGCTGGTACTTGGTGGAGGACAAACAGAAGAGTAGGTTCCCGGTAAGTGTTTTTTTTTTCGGGAAGGAATTTTTTCTGTGCGGGCTCTTTGGGAGAGGAGGGTTAGGCATGCATGCCTAGATGTGGAATAGTGCATTGATGTGGTTTATCACATCGCGGTAATCGGCCTCGGTAATCTCCTCGAATGTCTCATCCAGAACATGTGCAATGCGCTTGCGCAGGTTTATCGAGAAAGCCACCGTGGTCCTAGTCCCAGCCAGGCTAACGTGTCCGCGCCACTGTGCCCGAGGGGCGGGGGGACCATTGCTGCACACAGGCAAGCTGCATATGGGCCAGGGCGGAAGCCGCATTGCAGTAGAAGACCCTCCCTTGCTTCCCAGGTCACCTCAGCAGCGAGATATCATCCAGGACGAGCTCCTGTGGAAAATGTTGGAACGGTGTTCAGTGTAGGTGCCCCCTGAAGCTGTTGGCTCTCCCCAAGGCACAGAAACCCAGAGGCCAGTGCAGCCCTGAAACAATCAGTCCCCCTTACTCACCATTTTGAGGCTCTCGTGGGATATGTGTGCTCTGTTTCGGATGGGAAAATTATGCAATTGTGTAGACCCTGTGTGTTTTCTACTCCTTAAGTGCGGGGGGAATCATTACTCCGTCTGGTATAAACAGTGCTGCCTCTGTTAAATGTTGCATTTTGCCTATACAGCTGCATCAACCTTGAGACCTCAGCCGTCCCTCTTATTGCCTGCTCAGAGACTGCAAAGACTCAGGAAGAGACCGTGAAAAAGCAAAGGAGACATGCTGCAAGAAGTGATGCGGCAATCTATTAAAGAGAACGAGAAAGCACAGAACTGGAGGGAGAGAGAAAGCAGGATCCGCCAGGAAAACGCAGCGCACCGGCGGCAAAGCATGGAGCACCAGCAGCAAAGCACGGATCGGCTCATAAGCATCCTGGAGCGCCAAGCCGACACTATCCAGGAGCTTGTAGCCATGCAGAAGGAGCAGTACCGCAAACGTCACCCCCCCTACAGTCCTTGTCCCAAAACTCTTTCAATTGTGTCCCACTGTCACCTCCAACCCATTTTCCCCAACTTCCGTGTTCTTCACGCCACCAGCTGCCTCCAACACCAGTATCTTCACCACCCAGCCCTGAAAACCACAACCCTTACCCTCTGCACTCAACCCCCATTGCCATGCAGTATAGCTATCCTGAAGTGCAGCACTCACTGCACAGCACACCAGACAGGACATACGCGAATCTGTGATTGTATCATTCCCCACTCCACTCCCTTGTTTCTTTTCAATACATACATTTTTTTTCTTTTCAATAAATGGATTTTTTAGCTTTGAAAACATTCTTTATTATTGCATAAAGTAAAAGACTCCTTAGCCCAGGAAATAAATAGGCACTGCAAGTCTGCTTGTCTGCTTAGCAAACACTGATTCCTAAAGATTGGAACTACTGCACTTCACTCCCGTGCAGGGCACCAGATATCACTGCTGGTTTTCAGCCTCAAACTGCTCCCTCAAGGCATCCCTAATCCTTGCAGCCCTGGGCTGGGCCCCCGTAATAGCCCTGCTCTCTGGCTGTGCAAATTCAGCCTCCAGGTGTTGAACCTTGGAGGTCCATGCCTGAGTGAAGCTTTCACCCTTCCCTTCACAAATATTATGGAGGGCACAGCACGCAGATATAACCGTGGGGATGCTGTTTTCGGCCAAGTCCAGCTTCCCATACAGAGATCGCCAGCGGGCCTTTAAACGGCCAAAGGCACACTCCACAGTCATTCGGCACCAGCTCAGCCTGTAGTTGAACTGTTCCTTGCTGCTGTCAAAGGTCCCTGTGTAGGGTTTCATGAGCCACGGCATTAACGGGTAAGCGGGATCTCCAAGGATCACAATGGGCATTTCAACTTCCCCTACCGTGATCTTCCGCTCTGGGAAAAAAGTCCTGGCCTGCATCTTCCTGAACAGCCAAGTGCTCCGAAAGATGTGTGTGTCATGCACCTTTCTGGGCCAGCCTGTGTTAATGTCAATGAAACGCCCATTGTGATCCACAAGCGCCTGGAGAACCATAGAGAAATACCCCTTCCGATTAACATACTCGGATCCTAGGTGGGGTGGTGCCAGAATAGGAATATGCATCCCATCTATTGCCCCTCCACAGTTAGGGAACCCCATTTGTGCCAAGCCATCTTCTATGTCCTGCACGTTACCCAGAGTCATGGTTCTTCTGAGTAGGATGCGATTAATGGCCCTGAAAACTTGCATCAACATGATTCCAACGGTCGACTTTCACACTCCAAACTGGTTTGCGACCGACCGGTAGCTGTCTGGAGTTGCCAGCTTCCAGATTGCAATAGCCACCCGCTTCTCCACTGGCAGGGCAGCTCTCAATCTCATGTCCTTGCGCCGCAGGGTGGGGGCAAGCTCCTCACACAGTCCCATGAAAGTGGCTTTTCTCATCCGAAAGTTCTGCAGCTACTGCTCGTCATCCCAGACTTCCATGACGATGTGATCCCACCACTCGGTGCTTGTTTCCCAAGCTCAAAAGCGGCGTTCCACAGTGCTGAGCATGTCCGTGAATGCCACAAGCAATTTCGTGTCCTACGCATTACGCGGCTCGATAGCATCGTCGGACTCCTCACTCTCACTCTCACTTTGGATCTTAAGGAATAGTTCGACAGCCAAACGTGACGTGCTGGCGAGATAAGTCAGCATATGCCTCAGCAGTTCGGGCTCCATTTCCAGCAGACAGATCGCGCTGCACAGAAACCGTTGAAAGATGGCGCCAAAAGTGGACAGAAACAAAGGGATTTCTGGGATGCGAAGCGATGCATCATGGGGCGTTGGGACAGGACCCAGAATGCCCCGCACCCACGCCCCCTTCCCACAACCCGCTGCGCCAGAATGGGAAGAGGTGCTCTGTGGGATAGCTGCCCATAATGCACCGCTCCCAATGGCGCAGCAAATGCTGCAAATGTGGCCACGACAGTGCGCTGGGCAGCTGTCAGTGTGGACAGACTGCAGCGCTTTCCCTACTCAGCTGTACGGAGTCAGGTTTAACTCACAGCGCTGTACAGTTGCAAGTGTAGCCAAGGCCTTGGCTGGCACCAGCTCCTCACTCCTTGTTCTCATTGTGCTTGCAGCCTGTAGAGAGGAAACATGCACACTATGCTATCTAATGGAACCTTGACAATGTTTCTTTTTGTTGTTTTGCTAAATCTCAAATAGCATTTATGCAGACTGATAGTACAAGGGTGTGCTTTGTGAATGCAAAAGCATAGTAAAATTGAAGGGTGCAAAGGATCCCAGGGGAAAAAAAATCACCCAAGCAAGTGCACACATTCGTGCGCACACACACGCACACAGGCACACACACGCACACACAGAGTAAAATCTCCATGGGGTGCATGGGTTACACTTTATTTGGATGGAGAGGGCACAGCTCAAACCCAAATGATTGCACATTTTAGATGCTCTGGGACTGGAAGACATTTGTGGTTGCTATTTCTACCAGTATAGATAAAAAAGAGAACACTTTTTCCACTGCAGAAGCTTTGGCAGCCTGACAAACATTAATTTACATACTTTATGCCTCCTTTCTTGCCAAAAAATTTCCCCTTACTGTGTTTAAATTGCTTTCAGTCCATGTATAATATCATACAGGACCCTTCAATTCACAACTGCTGTTTAGTAAAATGGCTTCCCTAGGTCAACACACTTTCATTTCAGGGTAGTTAATCCTGAATACATTCTCTGCAGGAGGTAGGAATGTGCTCTGCAACTGAGAGATGTTTTGTCAGGGTAATAAACTGAAAGCTGGAGTTAGATGAAATTACCTAGCAATGGTGCCCTTTGCCTTAGCCTTTTATTTTCAGTGCTAGTCATGTTTTCAATAAGGGCCCTTCAAAATATGGGTCAAAACTATGTATTTTCTAGCATGAATCAAAGGGAACAGATTGACTTGGTTTTCATGCATGAAAGAAAATAGTTGGAAAACAGCAGATATAAAAAGAAAAAAGATTCATAAAAACGAAAATGACTCCACTCTTGAGTTACGGTAAAAGAATTATGCTTTGGTTTTGTTGCACTTCACACCAAAATGATCTCTTATTAAGCCTTTGAAAGAGAAGGTTGTACATTTGTTTATTTTCGTAATGCTTACAGTGGTGCATTTAAAAAATAAAATTGTTCTGTAATAGAGAATGTTCCTGGCAAAATATGAATCATTGTATTGAGTAGCGTATAACAGAATTCCAGTTTGTGTGTATGTGTGTTTGTGGGGGGGGGGGGGGGGGAGTGGAGTTACTTAAAAGGCCAGGCTTGACTTGATATTAATGAGTTCATAATTTCTTGATTGCTCTTTTCAGCAAGACTACATGTCTAAATACCACCTTTCCCATTTATATACTCTGCAAAGGGATGTTTGTAAAGCAGTTTGTTCTTCAGTTTCCCCTGAGATGCCACCCATCCACCTCTGGATTCTTGCGGTGCTCAAGGTTCACGCTGATTACACTTTCACACAGGATCAAAAGAAAGCAACATCAACCCTTAAATGGACATACATCCTCCAGGAATTGTCCTATGGATCAAAGGATCTGCTCTTCCTACATTATTTCATTACAACTGGCATTGCCCAATCAGAAATTCTTAGGCCCCACAAAAATAAACTACCTTTGGATTATCCAGGGTTCTATGCAATCCTGTTGATTGGGCCCATAGATTTGATGCAATGTACTAGGATCCTAATGTTTGGTGTAGGGTAAATAAAAGGAAGACCGCTGAATTCATCATCACATTATCTGAGGAGCTTTAAAGAGATTTGAGAACCTTAATCCTTCATGATTTTTGGGCACCTTTGGGTATGTCTACACTGCACACTAAGACCAGGCTCTGACTCAGGTTTCAGCCCAAGCCTCCCCTATAGGTCCACACACAAATCAGTTTGACTTGGGTCAGCGAGCACTCAGGACCTGGGTCCCAGGACTCTGCTAGGGGGGTGAGTAAGAGCCCAAGTCCTGCTGTGACTGAGGTCCAAGCCCTGTGATTTTGCAGTGTGGATGAAGCTCAAGCTGCAGACTCAAGTCAGAAAGTTTGTGTGGTAGGACGACCAGACAGCAAGTGTGAAAAATCGGGACAGGGATGGGGGGGGGGCAATAGGAGCCTATATAAGAAAAAGACCCAAAAATCGAGACTGTCCCTATAAAATCGGGACATCTGGTCACCCTACTGTGTGGTGCCGTATGGATGCGTTAGCATGGCTGTGAGGCCTGGGTCCAGCAATTGTAAACCCAGGTTTACAATGCGGTGTGGATGCTCAGGCCTGGGCTTAGAAACACAGCTCTTACTAGCTAAGGAGCAAATTCAACCCAACCCCACTTATTTGGAAGGCCCAATAGACAATGGGATCACTGTAGTTCCGCTGCACACTGCAGGCACTTGATGCAGGGAACCCACACAAGGAGTTCACAGCTTTTACTTACAACAGATCTGTGGCCAGTAGATCTACAGCTATATCAATCCATCAGCTGAACCTCCAGTAGAAGAGGGTGCAATGGCTGTAGATTCTGCTGCCAGCCAGGGGCTGCATATGTAGCCATATAGCAGCTCCGCCGCCATTCTGTGGCCTTGGGGTAAAATTTCACACACATACCCCACCCTCGCCAGAAGTCCTGCAGAACCTTTCTGTTCTATGTCCGTTGTTGCCAGGCCCAGATTTGGCCAATGGCAAGTGGCAGGTTTTCCTTCAGCTCCCTTGATAGAATTGCTGTTTGCAAATGGCTCTGGTTTAAGTCTTGACTGAATAAGCCATGCATGCAGTGAGTCAGTCTGGCCATAATAAAATGGGAATGTGAATAACTGAGCATTTTCAAAGTGTCTGGCCATAGGTCACCTATTCTGTGTTGTGTCAAAACTGCAGTAACAACTCTGTGACCATTTAAAACACGTGACAAACACCTATTGAGATATTATACTTACATTACTTCAAGTGGGAGCTCTTTGTGGCAGGAGCTGTTTGTTGTGTGTTTGTACAGCACCTAACACAATGCGGTCCTGATCTCCGATTGTGGCTGCTACATACAAATAATAATTATAATCATTATGATACACTTTTAACATAACATTTACTATATAGATTTTCTTAAATCTGTTTTTTATAATATATACTGTTTCTCAGAGGTAAGGGGCACAGGCTGAAATAAATCTTCAACAACATGTATGGGTCATGCCTGCTGTCTGATTTCACTTCCTGTCAACCTTGACTTTGCCAACGTCAGTTCAAGATTCTTTTACGTTTCAGTGAAAAGCTAATCTGTGAAAAAGGAGGGAAGAGAAGACAAAAGGAACCAGGATCTATTGACAGAAAAGCCATCTCAGAGAGAATGCAGACACTGATTTCTTAACAGTTATCATAAGAAGAAAATGAAAGTCAATATTGAGCAGGGGAAAGTCAAATGTTGCACAATGCCCAGTGTATTTATCAATCAATAACAAAACCCTTTACTTTTAATATTTCACCCAATAACGTAGCTGTTACTCCTGCAGGATGCCTTATTCTCCACTCTATCTGGGTATGAGTCACAGCAGTTTATAACATTATATGTGCATTTTGGAGGGGGGAAGGAAATCCATTATTCATTCTGTTGAATAAGCTTCCATGAATTACGACAAAGGAACAATTTAAACTACGAAATAAGAATATTATGCAAGAGAATGGTATCTACTGAAATAAAATGAACAAAGAGCAAAATAAAAACCTTCCTTGCTTAGATCAAGCAAATACAGAAGTCCAGGAATGAATGGAAGTGCGACAGTGCTAAGAGAAGTCATGGCCAAATCGTGTGAACAAAAATATTTTGTTATTTTTCACTAATTAATGACTTTGGGCCAATTCTGCCTCATCAATATTCATTATTTGTTAAGAGCTGGCAGCGTGCTCAGCTTTATATAATGCATGAATAAAGATAAGATCCTTCTCCCAGTGATTTTATGATTTGTTGGCCCCTGGACCTCATCCTCTGCTTTATCTGTGGACCAAAAGGATCAGGAAAGCGAAAGCTGACGGGTTTAAGAATTAAGATTAAGAATTAACTCACATGAGTAAGGTTTGTATATGATTGGGCCCTTGTTTACTCTATTTAGGACTTCACACACCCCTACAGCACACAGCTCTCATGCCAATATTTCTAGCTAGCTTGTGCTCAGATGCTGTGTTTATCAGTGCTAAAGAGAAACCTGCAATGGAGGATGCTAGAGGAGTCTTGAATAGTTAAAGGATTTTTGATTTTGTGTCATTTAACCCCACTCAGAGCTGCACCTGTCGTGAATGATTGGTGTTAATTTTCCAAGAGTTCAATTTCTTCTTAAAAACAGGCTTACTGGGCTTGCCAAGGGTCTCAGTCTGATTGGCAAAAGATGAGGAGCACTTATGGAAACGATGGTGGTGACGACTGTAGCACAAAAGAAAGCAACTCGCGCTCGTTATATTTTTACTGCTAGGCTTGTCGCATGTCTGAATATTGACTGTTTTTATTAATCACTCCTTGGATGATTTCCTTGTCGCACTTGCTGAGTTTGCTTGTCAAAACACAGGTGTTTTCATTGTACTCTTAGCACAGCAGATCAAATGAAGTCTCTTGCCCCTGGCTTCATGTAAAACGAGCAACCTTAATAGTTAGTGAGGAGGAGAAGGGGCGCAGACAAAATGTTACATACACACACCCCAGATGTGGAGGGACTTGCATATGATAACCTTGCAGCGCCATGTGGGAAATACATTTATCAAGCATCTCTGACTACCTCATCTGCAGGCGGCTCACTAATTCCTCTCTACAGGGATTTATTCTAATTTTTGAGATACCTGAATCAGTCTTGGGCCAGAGATAACTTGTCTAGACACAAAAATGTCCTGGGTTTAAGGTGTGAGCAATACTTTGTAGCCTGGATAGAAACAGGAGCATTATACAATTAGGAAAGGGAGACCCAGCACCCCAGGACACAGCAATAGCCCTGTAAGGGCTCATGATAGTTGTCTTTAAAAGGAGGTGACATTGCTATGGAAGGAAAGGGTAACATGGGTCTATTTTGGAGGTGTTTTACATTTATTAGTCTTAATTGTTCTTTCTCTGAGCTTTGTAGAGTTGGACTCATGGTAACTAAGGCACTAGATTTAGGGCTACATTAAGTTTTGGATAGGCACATTACTCACAAATGGCAAAGTCCTAATCAGCTACGCAGCTCATCCCAAACAAGTGCTTATCAATGCTTCATGCAATACCATAACATTGCGTGGTCTCCATATACCACAAGTGATGCAGAAAAACTATTTGTTAGGAAGTTTTAATTTTTTTTTTAAATGGGACAATTTTTTCAGATTGAACTGCTTGTAAAGCCAGGTGCCTTAGTTACCACGAATCCCAAATGTTCCAGGATTAGAGGGAGCCATAAAAGGTTGTATAACTACTTACAATAAGGATATATAAAAAATATAACAGCCTTAAGTGTGATGACTTAGGACTCCCAAGGCTAGAAGGGCTGGGTCCCACTGAGAAGCTGGGAATTCCCCCTTTCCAATGGTACAAGATATTGGACTTTAAAATCATCGGGTGAAATCTTGGCCCCACTGAAATCAATGACAAAACTTCCATTGACTTTAGTGAGACCAAGATTATGCCCATGAAATTCATTTGTCATGTAGTTCTGCAATTTATCAGACAGCTATCACCCTCCCATGGCTATCACCCCCACGTATGTTATTTTAAGTATATATGTACACACTCATCCTGTTAAACTATTTACGTTAGTGCCTGTTTGGTTTTTTTTTAAAAAGAGGCAGTTACATATCAATGGTCCATTATTTTCAAGCTCCCAGTTAGCCTTTGCTGCAGCGTGATATCACTTGCTTGGCTCTAGAAATAACAGTTATACAATGCGTTTGGCTAACGTTTCAGACCTGAGAATGTAGAAAATATTGATAGAAAATGTTTCCTGCCTTACAGGCCAGACGAACAGAGAGATGGAAGCTTTTTACTGCAGGCCGGAAACTAAACAACAAATTAGGTTTCTTTACCAACCAAAATGTGCTGAAAAGCTGTTTCTTTTATTTATTTTCCTTTAGCCGTGACTCTCTAATGCAAAATGTATTTGTAAAAAGTACATTTTGTGAGAAGGGCTAAGAAAGCAGGACAGCCTGGCACGTGCCACACAAAGCTGATTGTTCCACACCAGCCTCAAGTTTCTAGTGTTTATGAGTATGTACATCTGTAACTTCTGCACTGTGCACAGAGACAAGGGATTGGCTTCCTCACAGAAGTATGTTATTAGGCGCAATTATTACTCTTTGGGAAGCTGATAATTAGCATCTTTGTATGGGGCATTTCAGGAACATACAGACCTCAGACAATTGAATACAACTAGGAATAATGATTCATTGATACCAACAGCTGAGCGCCATTCACACATGTCTGTCATTGCAAATGACACAGTACAGGGGCTGCTGACATTGTGGCAAAGAAGTTTCAAACTATTATTTTACAAATGCATGTTTTTCCTCTCCTAAGCTTATCCAGATATAAGCAGTAATGACTCTTTCTTTGCAGATAAAGCTCTCCTCCCCACCCCATATGGGGACAAATGTTTTCCGAAGCGCCCCGCCTAAATAACTAGGGCTGGATAGTGGGGAAGTTTCTGGGGCAGAAATCAGAGAGGAGTCCTTCTGTTCCCCACTGCAGAGTGGCAGCTTTTGCCCTATGGTTCGCGACTTATGTTGCAGTTTGAGGAATTAGGCAGAAAAGAGATTGTTCACTCGATCTCAGGAGTATTTCTTTTGAATTTGTTTTCTCCTGTTAACAGTGTCATCATATAAACAAGGATGGAACTGACACAGTGCTTCACGTTTGAATCACTGTTGAGCCCACCAGTGACATGAGTCATGGGCACGATGACTTATTTAGCGTGATTGAACCTCATGGGAGCCTTGTGATTAAGCAACCACTGGTGCTCAGGAGGTGCTGTGACTGCTCAGACACCTAAAGATAGAAGTCTGTGGTGAGACTGATGGAGGTTGCAGATAATTCCATATGCAGCACCAGCCCACAGTCTAACAGCAGAAAAGAATGGTTTTAAAGAGGTACTCCCCGACCAAATTTGGCCCTAATTTAGAGTCTTTTAAAAATATGAGTATTTTTAAAATCACTCCCAATATAAATGTTCCCATGATTTTTTATTCTTAATTCTATTGGGCACAGTTTGTAAAACACAAACATTCCCCTGTAGTATTTGAAACCCACATAACCCAGCTTCTCAGGTGATAGGAAAAATATAAAAATTAGAATAGACAAGTATGGGGGCTCCCACAGAAATTTTTCACGTGGGATGCACAACTGAAGCGTTCTCGTTTTAACTTAGCATGGCACCACTCAGCTTTGGCCCAGCAGCCCCTCTGTTGTGATGGAGGGGTCACTGGGCCAAATTTCAGTGATTGGCCTTGCGACCTGGCATGACAGGTTGATTTGGGGGCCCTCTTAAATGGGGACCGGCAGGGGCGGCTCTATGTATTTTGCCGCCCCAAGCACAGCAGTCAGGCGGCCTTTGGCGGCGTGCCTGCGGGTGGTCCACGGTCACGCGGATTTGGTGGCAAGTCTGCGGGAGGTCTGCTGGTCCTGCGGCTTCGGCGTACCCGCCGCCGAATTGCCGCCGAAACTGCAGGACTAGCGGACTTCCCGCAGGCACGCCGCCGAAGGCTTCCCACAGCAACCAACAAGCCGCCCCCCACGGCTTCCTGCCCCAGGCACGCACTTGCTGTGCTGGTGCCTGGAGACGCCCCTGAGGACCGGGGCAACCTGCCCCATTTGCCACCCCCACCTAGGGTTGCCAACCCTCCCGGTTTTGCTAGGAGTCTACCGGAATCAGGCCCTATCTCCTGGAAGCTACTGAAGCCAAACTGGGAAATTTTAGGCACTAAAACTCTGGCGGCGCAGCAGGGCTAAGGCAGGCTCCCTGCCTGCCCTGGCCCCAAGCCGATCCCGGAAGCGGCCGGCAAGTCCCTGCGACCCTGGGTGGGAATGGAGGAGGTGGGAAGGGGGCACGGGGTCTCTGTGAGTTGTCTGCACCCTTTGCACCGATTCCTCAGCTCTCATTGGCTGGGAACTGTGGCCAATGGGAGCTGCGGGGGCGGCGCTTGTGGGCGCGGGCAGCGCGTGGAGCCTCCTGCCCCCCCAGGGGCCAGATATGGCGGCTGCTTCCTCAAGCAGTGTGGGGCTAGGGCAGGCAGGGAGCCTGCCTTAGCCCCACTGCGCCACTGCCCAGGAGCCACTCGAAGTAAGCGCCACCTGGCCAGAGCCTGCACTCTGCACCCCCTCCTGCATCCCAACCCCCAGCCTCAGCCCCTCCAGCACCCAAGTGACAGAGGGAGGGGGGATGGAGAGGGTGGGGCCTCAGCGAAGGGGGAGGGCCTCAGCGAAGGGGGAGGGCAGGGGTGTTTGGGTTTGTGTGATTAAACAGTTGGTAACCCTACCCCCACCTCTTGACAGCATGTCACTGTGCATAACATGAGTACAGCTCCTCTGAGGCTAGGGTGACCAGACAGCAAGTGTGAAAAATCGGGACAGGGAGTGGGGGGTAATAGGAGCCTATATAAGAAAAAGACCCCAAAATCGGGACTGTACCTATAAAATTGGGACATCTGGTCACCCTATCTGAGGCTCCTCTGCACAGGTATATAAATAGCACCTCTATGCTAATGTATGAGAGTGTGACAGTGAAAAAATTGACCTGGAAGTGAAAACTGATTATAAGGAAAATGGAAACTGACAAATCTTATTTGTACAGTGCCTAGCACAATGGGGCCCGAGCCTCTAGATGCTACCAGAATATAAATAAATACAAGAAGTCTATTTTAATTGTTCAAGATGAAAACTGCAAATAAATAAATACATAAATAAAAGAAGCAAGCCATACAACTAGTGAAAAGTACATGATATTTACAAATATTTTAAGTTTTAAGACTTTACTGTGGAATTTACAATATAGATAAGGAAATGTATTTTTGAAAAATACAGTCTTCACTCACACTAGCTTTACTCTGGGGAAGCTCAATTGATTTCAGTGATTTACACCAGCGTAAGTAAGAGGAGAATCAGGCCTCACATGATTATTAACTTGACAATGTCCCACTAAAAATGCGCTGAGACTTACGCACACTCTGAAAAAATGAAGAATCGTCCTGTCAGTATTTAAAAGCAGCAAAGCAGTTTTTCATTACCCATTTAAACCTATTGTGTGCAGGACCTCCACATTTCTGCCCATAAGGTCTTCTTCAAGCACTGGGTTTTGCTCATGCAGTAAAATATATACACCTCTACCCCGATATAACGTGACCAGATATAACACTAATTTGGATATAACGCAGTAAAGCAGTGCTCCGGGGAGGGCTGCGCACTCCAGTGGATCAAAGCAAGTTCAATATAACGCAGTTTCACCTATTTTTTGGCTCCCGAGGACAGCGTTATATCGGGGTAGAGGTGTATTTAAAATTTGCTACGAACTACAGAGAGGCAGGTTTCCATGTTAATTGCTGTCTGCTAAATGAATTTCAAGGAGTTTTCTGGGCCCAGTATAATTAATACTCACTTCCTTTGTTTCCTTGGAAATGGAGATCAGATTTTCATATGGTGTAAATCTGCATATAGAGCTATATGGATTTACACTAGCTGAGGATCTGCCCATAGGATGTTGTTAACAGTAATTGGATGTATTTCCCCCATGTTGCTTGCTTTCTGTGCAAGGGTTGGGAAGGGAGGAGAGAACTGAATTAGGCTGGCTGAGTTCCATGGGGATGATTTCTCAACAGGAGAATTGATTTACTGTGAAGAAGAGTGTGAATGTGGCTTCCCTGAAAACCATAACCCCTTCCTTCCAGCTCTTCTGCCAGAGACACGGAAGGCTTTTACAGTGACAATTATTACAAATATAGTCAGTCATTCTCTTATGTAGCAAATTCCATCCATGGTGCAGTGCATCTCAGTCATCTCAAGGAATCTGGAGTAACTCCACTGACTTCAGTGGAATTATTTCAGTCTTTCACTGGTGTGGGATCAGAATTTGGCCTTAGCTAATTAAGCCTAGATCAGTATGATTGTCCTTGTTTTACAGATGGGGGAATAGAAGCAGAGAAAGTTAAAGCAGAAATGTTCAAAACTGTCCAAGAATTTTAGGTGGCCAATTTGAGACACCCATTGGCCTGATTTTCAGAGACATCCAAAACACCAGTTAAAGTTAATGGTAGCTATGGGTGCACAGCCCTGCTGAAAATGTCTTCAGGTGGGCTCCCAAAATGGGGAGGTCACAAAATTAGTTGATGCTTTTGAAAATACTTGCTTAAGTGACTTGCTCAATGTTACAACAAGTCGGTCAATGGCAAAAATCAATAACAGAATTTAGGAGACCTAACTCCCCGCCTTCTGCTCTAATTGTTAGAAAAGACCTGACCCTATGACTCTGATAAACTTCTGCACTCCACACATTTACCAGATTCAGAAGCATTTCACACATATTTCAGCACTATTGCAGAAAGTGGAGTCCTTTAGAAAATGGTAAATAATTGACGCTCTTCTCTGCTGGCAATCAGGCCCCCCGACAAGCAGCTGGGTTTTGTGCTTTGTGTCACAACGGAGGCTCTAATTTAGAATTTACAGTAACAGATGCACAAAGGGCTGCCGGCCTTCTCCCTGCTTCTTGAATGCCTATTCCCTGCTGCCCTACACAATGATTAGTGAGCAGTGAGTGACATTTCTTCCCCAGCAATGGGTCTTCTCTTGGCCTCATGAAGAGGGGGAACAGAACCTTTTGTTTGCATTCCTCTGTTTTATTTTTTGTTTAGACTGGGAGGAGGCGGGCGGGGGAATCTCCAGCACAGTGATTTAGCTGCATGACTCCCATTAAAGTGAATGACAGTTGCATAGCTAAATCTGTGCATATCTTGTTCAAGATTGACCCCGGGGTATTGTCATTTTACAGAGATTCTTCCCTTTTGCCGCAATCATCGCATGGAGTGAAAATTGGAAGCTTGTGCACAAATTGACTGAGCAGTTCATTCCCCAAATTGAGATTTGCATAAAGAGAATGTTATTAGGGGTGGGCAATAGGGGAAGTTTGAATTGAGAGGAGATACTCCAGCCTCTTCTTTTCTCTCCTAACCCATTGCAATACCCCAAGACAGATAACATCTCCTGATACACTGCACAGTTCTTTGCTATACAAGGATTAAAAACAAGCTTGGGAGAAGGATTTTGAGCTTATTTGCAAAATATAATTTGTCTAAAAGCTACAAAAATTATATATGATTTCCTTTGACAATCCAAGTTCAAGTTCTGGAGGAGTGTTAGGAGTGGATCTCTCGAAAGCTGACCTGTTCTATACACTCCCTCTAAAGCTCTGGTACTGGCTACTGTCACAGACTGATCTGACCCAGTATGGCCGTTCTTATGTTATTAATAGGTGTTGGTTTTCCCCCCATGCAAGATAAAGCTCATCTTTGAGATCAGAAGTGTTTGTGGTTTGGTTACCTATAGGAACATCTCCTGCGTTTGTAGCCCCTGCTATGTAGCAGCACAATACAAATGATGCAATTCGGTAGGGAGCTTATATTGCAACCTCCTTGAAGGGCAGAAATGCCACAGGAACTCTCTTTCTAAGGAAGTGTCTATAAGAGGAAGTCTCAGTCTCTCTGATATAGATTCACAGATTTTAAGGACAGAAGGGACTGTCATGACAATCTAATCTGACCTCCTGCACAACAGGGCATAGAATCTCACCCCGTACTATTTATAACAAACCCATAACTTCTGTTTGAACAACAGCTGAATTTTTTAGGAACATAGTCTTGATTTAAAGACTGCAAGTAATGGAAAATCCACCAGGTCCCTGGGTAAGTTATCCAATGGTTAATTATCTTCATAGTTCAAAATGTGCATCTTATTTCTAGTCTGAATTAGTCTAGCTTCAGCTTCCAACCATTCAATGTCGTTATGCCCTTTTCTGCTACATTACAGCACTATCTACAATCAGAAATCTCTTCCCCATATAGGTACTTGTAGACCATAAGAACGGCTGTACTGGGTCAGACCAAAGGTCCATCTAGCCCAGTATCCTGTCTTCTGATAGTAGCCAGTGCCAGGTGCCTCAGAGGGAATGAACAGAACAGGTAATCATCAAGTGATCCATCCCCTGTCGCTCATTCCCAGCTTCTGGCAAACAGAGGCTAGGGACACCATCCCTGCCCATCCTGGCTAATAGCTATTGATGGACCTATCCTCTGTGAATTTATCTAGTTCTTTTTTGAACCCTGTTATGGTCTTGGCCTTCACAACATCCTCTGGGACCATGATCCAGTAATCTCAGTCTTCCCTTGGATAAACTAAATAGCGTGAGCATTTTAGGTAGCTCACTATAAGGCAAGTTTTCCAGGCCTCGTATCATTCTTGTTTTTTTCTGAACCCTTTCCAATTTTTTATCTTCCTTTTCAATGTGTGGACACCTCCCTACTCCTGCTTGATATTCCCTTGCTTATGCATCCAAAGACTGAGTTTGTCCTCTTAGCTACAGCAGTGCACTGGAAAGTCATATTCAGTTGGTTATTTACAATTAGTTAGTAAGACCCAGTGGTGCTGGAACAGTTTTTATAGTGGAGGTGCTGAAGGCAGAAACCACGTATTTGGGTTGTGATTACTACTTCAAGCCAGGGAGTGCAGCAGCACCCCAGCACCAGTGGTGCTGGAACAATTTGTACAGTGGGGGTGCTGAGAGCCGCTGAATCAAACTGAACCAAACCCTGTGTACGATGGACACCACTTTCAGCACCTAAAAGTATGAGCTTGTATTTGATTCTGTTAAAGTACATGCTTTTCAAATGAGCCCACTCTACCAAGTGATCCATGGTGGTCTGTATAACTGTCAGGGCTCCATTGTTATTCACTACACCAATTTTTATGCCATTAGCAAATTTTACCAGCCCTTTTTTTTTTTTTTTTATTCACATCATTGTTAAAGTTATTGAATAGCACTGAGCTGATAGGTTAATCTGACCCTGGCCGTGGCGGCCCATTTAGAACTTTCCCATGACCCACTGGTGCGCTGGGACCCACCCTTTAGGAAACACTGCATTAACCAGTTTTTAATCCATTTAATATGGGCATTACTGATTTTTCATAGTGCTAATTTTCTTTTTAAATCAAAATGTCATGAAGGACTAAATCAAATATGATACGAAGGGGGCACTTTTCTCAGTCATTTCAGTGTCGTTATATCTTTGGTGGACACTTACACTCATGCAGAACTCCTTTCACGTCAAAGGGACTAGACCAGGCATGTGGAGCTGATTGCAGGAACAGGATCTCAGGTCCTAGGCTTTGGTCCTGCTCTCATTGAAGTCAATGGCAAACACCCAGTTGATCCTAATGGTGCAGTACCAGGTCCTTAAATACAGTTACTGAGCAAAAACGTCTTCATGCTGTTATTATTGCCAGTACTAATAAGTTCTGGTATGTGGCACTTTGGTATTGATCAACAGCAATTTCCATGGGGAGACCCACTGAAATTCATAGATTCATAGATTCTAGGACTGGAAGGGACCTCGAGAGGTCATCGAGTCCAGTCCCCTGCCCGCATGGCAGAACCAAATACTGTCTAGACCATCTCTGATAGACATTTATCTAACCTACTCTTAAATATCTCCAGAGATGGAGATTCCACAACCTCCCTAGGCAGTTTATTCCAGTGTTTAACCACCCTGACCGTTAGGAACTTTTTCCTAATGTCCAACCTAGACCTCCCTTGCTGCAGTTTAAACCCATTGCTTCTTGTTCTATCCTAAGGCTAGGTCTATACTACCCACCTGAATCGGCGGGTAGAAATCGACCTCTCGGGGATCGATTTATCGCGTCCCGTTGGGACGCGACAATCGATCCCCGAATCGGCGCTCTTACTCCACCAGCGGAGGTGGTAGTAAGCGCCGCCGACAGAAAGCCGCAGAAGTCGATTTTGCCGCCGTCCTCACAATGGGGTAAGTCGGCTGCGATACGTCGAATTCAGCTACGCTATTTACGTAGCTGAATTTGCGTATCTTAAATCGACTTCCCCCTGTAGTGTAGATGTACCCTTAGAGGCTAAGGTGAACAAGTTTTCTCCCTCCTCCTTATGACACCCTTTTAAATACCTGAAAACTGCTATCATGTCCCCTCTCAGTCTTCTCTTTTCCAAACTAAACAAACCCAATTCTTTCAGCCTTCCTTCATAGGTCATGTTCTCAAACCTTTAATCATTCTTGTTGCTCTTCTCTGGACCCTTTCCAATTTCTCCACATCTTTTTTAAAATGCGGTGCCCAGAACTGGACACAATACTCCAGCTGAGGCCTAACCAGAGCAGAGTAGAGCGGAAGAATGACTTCTCATGTCTTACTCACAACACACCTGTTAATACATCCCAGAATCACGTTTGCTTTTTTTGCAACAGCATCACACTGTTGACTCATATTTAGCTTGTGGTCCACTATAACCCCTAGATCCCTTTCTGCCATACTCCTTCCTAGACAGTCCCTTCCCATTCTGTATGTGTGAAACTGATTTTTTCTTCCTAAGTGGAGCACTTTGCATTTGTCTTTGTTAAACTTCATCCTGTTTAACTCAGACCATTTCTCCAATTTGTCCAGATCATTTTGAATTATGATCCTGACCTCCAAAGCAGTTGCAATCCCTCCCAATTTGGTATCATCCGCAAACTTAATAAGCGTACTTTCTATGCCAATATCTAAGTCATTGATGAAGATATTGAACAGAGCCGGTCCCAAAACAGACCCCTGCGGTACCCCACTCGTTATGCCTTTCCAGCAGGATTGGGAACCATTAATAACAACTCTCTGAGTACGGTTATCCAGCCAGTTATGCACCCACCTTATAGTAGCCCCATCTAAATTGTATTTGCCTAGTTTATCGATAAGAATATCATGTGAGACCGTATCAAATGCCTTACTAAAGTCTAGGTATACCACATCCACAGCTTCATCCTTATCCACAAGGCTCGTTATCCTATCAAAGAAAGCTATCAGATTGGTGTGACATGATTTGTTCTTCACAAATCCATGCTGGCTGTTCCCTATCACCTTACCACCTTCCAAGTGTTTGCAGATGATTTCCTTAATTACTTGCTCCATTATCTTCCCTGGCACAGAAGTTAAACTAACTGGTCTGTAGTTTCCTGGGTTGTTTTTATTTCCCTTTTTATAGATGGGCACTATATTTGCCCTTTTCCAGTCTTCTGGAATCTCTCCCATCCCCCATGATTTTCCAAAGATAATAGCTAGAGGCTCAGATACCTCCTCTATTTGCTCCTTGAGTATTCTAGGATGCATTTCATCAGGCCCTGGTGACTTGCAGGCATCTAACTTTTCTAAGTGATTTTTAACTTGTTCTTTTTTTATTTTATCTGCTAAACCTACCCCCTTCCCATTAGCATTCACTATGTTAGGTAAATGACTTGAAGTGACAGGATGCATATGCTTGATACAACGATAGCACCCAAGGTGTGTGTTTTCCTGAGTGTACATGGTTCAGCACAGAAGAGGTTGAAGGCATCATTAAAAGGATGAATACAAACCAACAAAGCAAAGAAATGCAAAGTCGGGGCTGAAATACCGGCTTTACCCCTCAGCGCCTCCATTGCAGGCTGCCCTACCTGCATTGTGGCATTTCAACACCCAGTTTACAGCATATATCTTAGACCCTTGCAATTCCTGTACAAGACAAGGGTAAAGAAAGAAGACACCCAGTGAATTGAAGACGGAGTTCCAACTGCACAGGAAAGCTGACAAAGTTTAAGGCCTGATTGAAAAAGCCCATTGAAGACAGTGGAAAGACTCGGCCATTGACGCCAGTGGGCTTTGGGTTACACTTTAGAAAAGACCATATTTGACCTGTTTATTTTTTAAGTTTCTTAAAAGCACCCAGTTCATCGTCTCTGGGAACACATAGAATAGTTAACATATACTGTGATTTCTAAAATCAAAAGTCAATAACAATCTGCCCTAAGCCTGCTCCTGTAACAATACCGCTACTAGATGCTACTGTCACAAGCTGTGGTAATGTTTTGGGCCATGACTACATATGGGGGCTGGTCCTAAATTTAATGGGGCCTTGCATAAGTCAAAATGTGAGGCCCCAGACAGAGTTTCATAACCTACACATCTGGGTTAAAATAGCAGTGAAGACGCAGCAACTTGGCTTTTAACTCAGGTTCACACCTCAAATTCAACCTCAAGTTACAATATAGTTTTAACTCGGAGCTGCTAACCTGTGCTAAAAGGTGAGTTGCTATCTCTTTTTCCTTTCTGATACGAAATTACTCAAGATAGTTAAGTCCCAGGCAGACTGCGAGGAGCTACAAAAAAAATCTCTCAAAACTGGGTGGCAGTTGAAATTCTATGTTGATAAATGTAAAGTAACGCACATTGGAAAACATAATCCCAACTATACATATAAAATGATGGGGTCTAAATCAGCTGTTACTACTCAAGAAAGAAACCTTGAGAGTCATGTGGATAGTTCTCTGAAAACATCCACTCAGTGTGCAGCGGCAGTCAAAAAAGCGAACAGAATGTTGGGAATAATTAAGAAAGGGATAGATAATAAGACAGAAACTATCATATTGCTTCTATATAAATCCAGGGTATGCCCACATCTTGAATACTGTGTGCAGATGTGGTCGCCCCATCTCCAAAAAGATATGTTGGAATTGGAAAAGGTTCAGAAAAGGACAACAAAGATGATTAGGGGTATGGAACAGCTGCCATATTAGGAGAGATTAATAAGATTGGGACTTTTCAACTTGGAAAGAGACAATTAAGGTGGGATATGATAAAGATCTATAAAATCATGACTGGTGTGGAGAAAGTAAATAAGGAAGTGTTATTTACTCCTGCTCATAACACAAGAACTAGGGGTCACCAAAGGAAATTAATAGGCAGCAGGTTTAAAACAAACAAAAGGAAATATTTTTTCATACAACGCACAGTCAACCTGTCAACTCCTTGCCAGAGGATGTTGTGAAGGCCAAGACTATAACAGGGTTCAAAAAAGAGCTAGATAAATTCATGGAGGATAGGTCCATCAGTTGCTATTAGCCAGGATGGGCAGGGATGGTGTCTCTAACCTTTGTTTGCCAGAAGCTGGGAATGAGCGACGGGGGATGGATCACTTGATGATTATCTGTTCTGTTCATTCCCTCTGGGGCACCTGGCACTGGCCACTGTCAGAAGACAGGATACTGGGCTAGATGGATCTTGGATCTGACCAGGGCCGGCTCTAGGAACCAGCAAAGCAAGCAGTTGCTTGGGGCAGCCCATTTGCAGGGGCGCAAGAATCCAGCCTGGGAGCTGAAAACGAACAGGGGGCCCTGGAAGCAGTAGTTCCTTGGTTAGCTCCCTGCCTATAGAGCCAGCCCTGGAGCAGGGAAAGAACTACATTTCCCAGCATTCCCTCAGCCGCAATTAACAGGAAAGGGAGGGGGAAGGAGTGTGGAACAGAAACCTCATGCTGCAGCTTGCTGTGAATGGTAGGGACAGAGCCAGCTCTAGGTTTTTTGCCGCCTGCCACCCCAGCCCTGGGCTCCCCCCCGCACCCCCATGTTGCCCCAGCCCTGGACTCTCCCCCGGCCCACATCCCCTGCTGCCCCAGTTCTGGCCTCCACCTGCACCCCCCTGCTGTCCCAGCCCTGGGTTCTCCCCCCACCCGCACCTCCTGCTGCCCCAGCCCTTGGCTCTCCCCCCCTGCACCTCCTGCGGCCCCAGTTCTGGCCCCCACCTGCATCCCCTGCTGCCCCAGCCCTGGGCTCTCCCCGCACCCGCACCTCCTGCCGCCCCAGCCCTGGGCTCTCCCCCAAAGAAAGAATTGGGTGGACTAAATGGACAGTGCACCTCTCTAGCTGAAACCTAGCAAGGGAGATCCCACTAGAATTTAAAATGAAAAGTAAGGGAGGGGAGGCTCTACTAGGACCTGGGCAGCTTTAGATACAGTACCAGGCATATAGGAGGATTTACACTTCTGAGCCATGGAAGCAGAAATTGACTTTTCTTTTCCAGATTTAGCTAATATTCAGAAAGGGAATCCAGCACCTGCCTTCCAAATTTGAACACTCTCAAAATTCAGGAGTGCTCAAGCTCAATTTGGGCAGCTATTACTTCATTTCTCCCAAATCAAATATACTGATCCACTGTAACTTGCTGTAGAAAAAGTAGAATAAATTGAGCAAGAAATGCTTCCCAGTGGTTATTAGGACTGGAATTGCTATTTTCAACAGCCATTGCTTATTTTTTTTTTTTAGTTTTAGTTTTATTTGTTTAAAAGGAAGACCGTGATATTGCATTGGCAAATTCCCCATAGAAACAAAGAATGGAACAAAAGAATAATAAAGGCACCTCAACTTTTTCTCATTTATGAAGGACAGTCTTATAATATGCATCCAGATATCCTTCAATCACACAAGCTGAAAATTGTTCCACTTTACTGCAGTTCTGTAACCATATGGGAACCAATCCTGTCTGTGTTCTGTGCGCATCTAAAATTCCTGCTGAATGACCTGCCCTGGGAGCAAGTTACCAGTGACTCAGGGCTGGGGCGGCAGGAGGGTGCAGTTGGGGGGGGGGAAGAGGGGGAGGGAGAGAGAGAGAGAGCCCAGGGCTGGGGGGGGCGGCGGGGGGAGCAGCCAAAAATTTTTTTGCTTGGGGCAGCAAAAAACCTAGAGCTGGCCCTGGGTCTGACCCAGTATGGCCGTTCTTATGCTCTTCGCTGTTATTTTAACCCGAGTTAGCTAACCTGAGTTAAGAACACACTGTTTTTGCAGTGTAAACATACCCACGGACTCCTAAGTGACTTTGGTGCTTTTGAAAATGGGACAGAGATGCTTTAGAACATCTTACCATTAAACTCTGCCTCAGCATCCCCTTCTCTAAAATGGGATTAATGCTTACCCATCTACCTAATTCACAGGGGTGCTGGAAAGCATTGTCTAGCTATCATTGTTATTTAGAAAGGACCCGCTGTTAATATTAATAAGCAGCTGCCTAAAGTCTACATAATTTACCTTTTCCCCGGCATGCTGTGTACATTCAGAGGATTGCCAGTTTTTTTCCATCTTCTTCAGGGTTCTCAAACTGTGGGTTGGGACCCCAAAGTGGGTCATAACTTTGTTTTAATGGGGCTGCCAGGCCTGGGGTTAGACTTGCTGGGGTCCGGGGCCGAATCCCAACCCCCACTACCCGGGAGTAGCGGGGCATGGGTGGGCTCAGGCTTTGGTCCCCTCTCCTTGGATTGGGTAGTAATTTTCATTGTCAGAAAGGGGTCACGGTGCAATGAAGTTTGAGAACCACTTTAATCTAGCTCCTCAGCTTGTCCCGTTGCTACTTTAGGAGCTGTGCCGGAGAGGGACTGTGTGTGGCCAGCTAAGGAGGTAAAGAAATGGGAGGAAGTCAGCAGCATGTGGGGCTCAAGGGGCTTCAGAAGACAATTCAGTTCTTACTTGGCTAAGGAGCCCTGCATAGCAAGTGCCGCCTCCTGCCCTGCAGCACCTAACTCATGCAGGACTCAGAGAAGAGCTCTGCTCTGACAGGGCTGAGGTGTCTCAGATGACAGCTGCTGCCCTCCTCTCCCCCAAGGGAGTGCATGATGCAGCCCTTTCTGCTTCCCAGGCTCCCAATTTAGGAGACACATATTAACAACTGATTTCAGCATTGCCTGCCATTGCAGCATAGGGCCACGGTAGCACCCCTGCCATGCTAGGTGCTGCCCACTGCACAGAATGGCACTATCACTGGGCTGCAGAATACCCAGGGCTTTGTACAGAATTATGAGCATTACAGTGAGATAAGAGAGAAGGGCAAAGTGACAGGAAGAAGGATGGGGAGGGAGGAGAGAAACAGAGGAGAAGAGAAGAAAACAGGAAACCAAAATCCTTCCCAGTTTCTCCTTTTCCAAGTCCATGCAAACACAGTGGCTTTGTGCTTGCACCTGAAGGTGGGATCGATTCTCTCTTTATGGATTATTCAGAGGAGATTGCTCCAGATAGGCTAGCGATGCACAGCCACTGTCTCCTCTCCTCCCTCCCCCGCCCTTTCTTACAATCAGGAGGAGCTGACATTTGCCAGGCTGCTCCTGGCGTCATGGTGAGAGCTCATTAAGGGGAGCACTGACGCAGGGAGAATACGAGCTGCAGTCTGCAACCTTCTGCTTTTAACCAACTCCTGATGCGGCACCTCCTTTGGGGGTTGGATTCCCCCACCCCCAGCCCCGCATGTCCTTTGTCTTCTCTGTATTTTTTAAAAAAATCCAAAGCAGCATCCCCCTGGGCTGGAATTGTTCAGGGTAAGATGCTGAAAAGCCCAGGACAATGGGCTGGATGATGAAGGAGTTATCAGTGTTTCCCCTCCTTTGCTGCCCTGTCCAATGCTGTGTCCGCATTCTTTGGGTCTAGGCTTAATCTTGTAAGTGTATTAAGTGCTGCTCTCAAGCATATGTTGACTCAAATAGCAGCTAAATCACTGTACTCTCTCTCTCTCTGGACATCCCCAATCAAATGTGTAGCCATCCTCTAGACAAAGGGATTGAAGATGAAAAATCCAGCCATGGCTAATGTGTTTGTGACTGAAAACATTGCTTGACCTCTGTTTCCAAGATGCACCGGGCTGCTGTTACGTAGATAAGGTGGCTGAACAGAAATGTATCAGGTTAACATTTTGACCTGACCAGGAAAAGCAGATAGTGATTGAGTGGAGAAGTTCCAGAAATTCACGGATAGTGGGTGGGGGTGGAGGCACAAAGCATAAAGGACGATTGTAAGGGACATGCTTTCCAAGCAGCTCAATCAAATACATTAATCAAGTTAAACAAAATACCTGAGTGGACTGAAGCGAGAATGGTTCCTGTTACCCCCGCCCACCCAATGCAGTACCTGGTACTGAGAGTGGGAGTCTAATCCTGAAGTTAACCCTTCTAATTATTAATAAAAATAATGATACCTGGCATTTCTAAACCACTGCTGGTCCCACAGTGCTTTTTGAACCTAACCTCTGTAATCTTTAAGTCTCTGAGGCTAGGGACACTCGCACAAGATTGAATTTACGGACATGAGTAGTCTGACTTCAGTGGGACTCCCAGTGTGAGGAAAGTTAAGCCTGTGTGTGTTTGCAAGCTTGAGGCTTTCACAATCTGGGAGTTTGGATTCTCTTAAAGATTTGTAGGTAACATTTGTGGAAGGCCCCGATTCCAAATTCATATAAAGAATGAACCATCTTTAGGATGGTGCAAACGATGGCCTTGATCCTGCCAGAGCTCTGCCTAAGCACAGGGGGGCACCCCACATGGAGCTCCTGGCAGGATTGTGGTCTTTGCCAAGTAAAGGAAAGCACAGGGGTGGAAGACGCTGTAGCAATACAATCTATTGTTATTGCTTTGTTTACAAATTGAATGACCTGCTCTTGTCTCCCACACAGGTGTTGTGAGTCTAAAGTAATTCACCAGCACCATATACCCTACTTCAGAGCATTAGCAACATTCAATTATGACGGTGGTAGACCTTCATGTGTGTTCTTCATACCACTTTGTTTTGGGGGCAGAGGTGATAATGGATCTTCCAGGCCTCTGACAGTGAGGTGAAGCTATATTCCCACCCTTCCCAAGCCCTCATTGCCTCATCTCATGGCCACTCTATCTGTCCAATGAAGAAAGATGGACTAGCCTTATCTACGCTAGCATTTTTGGGGAAGTCTCCCACTGTTGCATGATCACTGGTGCAGCACCACCAGTGACAGCAATGATGGGAGTGCAAGCATAGGTGGGCTGCCAATGTTTTAACTGTCGTGCCATCTAGCCCTGATCTGAGAAGGTCTAGAAGATGTGGTGCCTATGCCCTGTCAATTCTAGCAGTGCACTGGAGCCAGTGCAATGGTAGGAGAATTCCCCCAAAATTCTAGTGTCGATTCAGTTTATAGGATTCTCTTCCATACGTGTCATTGCTGATCCTTTATCAGCAACAGGATTTGCTGCAGAATGACATGGAATGCTCTCTTCTCCCTGAGCTCCTTTCCTCTTTCCACAACCCTCTTGTGAGGTCCCCACTGATTTAAGACGGCCAAAAGTAAAAAGCCAGGTCCAAGAAATGACCCGTAGGCTGCTGTATGAAAACAATTCATATCACTTCACATTTCTCTGGTTCAGTGAGGGAAAGTCATGACCCCTTCCCCAGCTAAATGTCAAATGCTCTTAAATCCCTTTTCCCACTCAAACAGAGGAACAGTCTTCCAATCAAGTGACTGCTTCCCCCCTCTCCACCTGTGCGTTGCAGGGACAGATTATTTTAATGTTCAGATTTTATTCTGAGTCATCATTGTTCCAAAAGGGAGGCTACAAGGGTCTGATTTTCTGTTGTTTCTCAAAAGATCATTTTGCTTAATTTTGGTATTTTGGGGGCTGCCAGGTTGCTCTGAGTAGTATGAGTAGGGCCTTTTGCAGCTTGGTGTCCTTGGGGTGTATTTAAGAGAGACATTCTCATAGGACTGGTGCTTTATAAACAAACAATCTAGAGGCTAGAGTCTGTCTGCTGTAATACTTTAAATTCATCCCTCTACTCATAAGGCAAAAAATAAGCTCCTCTAAAGTGACCAATATACAGGAATTTGCCTGTATCTTTTCAGTGAAGGTCATCAGTTTCTTTTCAACTGTTAACAGATACAGTACTGTATGTACCTAGATTCCCAGGCAACCAATCTTTCATTGCCTGGAGATTAGGAATTATATTAGATAGAGAGAACAAGAGCTTAAAATATTCATAAAATCTGCCTGTACTATCTGTCTGTACTTGAGTCTGCCTTCTTACTGCAGTGAATCAGAGAAGCGAAATTATTTCCAGGGCCTGTAGATTTTAAAGTGGTGGCTTGATCTCTTCAGGAAGTGCTCTCCACCACAAAAGGGATGGCAAGAATGGGAAACAATGAGGGTAGAATCTAGTCTAACGCTAACATTTAGCACCCTGTTCTAAAGTCCATGGAAGTCAATGGAAGTCATTCTTTGATATCAATGGGCATTTGACCAGGCCCTCTGAGGCTTTTTATAAAAAAAAATAAAGCTTGGAATAACTATCATATGACCCATGTTTACTTGTAAGAGCATGTTACATGGATAAGCAGCTGCACACAATGCAATCCCATTTTCTGAACTGCGCTGCTCAAGATGCCCCAAGAAGCAGACATGAGTCACATGGGGCAGCATTTCATACTTGCATTCTTTTTTCAGAGCATTAAGTGTCAAGGCCTCATTGAGGGACATATAAACAGTGCAGTCACATGTGGCATCCTCCTTAACCTTGGAACCCAAAGCACTGAGACTGGGAGTAGTGATAAAGTATGAGCTGTCTCATCTGGGTAGATTACAAGCCTTTTGGGGCAGGCACCATTTCCTCCTAAGTGTATGTACAGCACCTAATATTTATGGGGCTATGATCTGGGTTGGGATCTGTAGGTTCTACCATAATGCAATGCATAAATAAATATATGACAATGCTACATTTCTTTTTTACATAGGAAGAAGGTGAAAGGGGTGAGCAGCTGGAACCTCAGTGGGGAGGCACCGAACAGTTGGAGCCTCTGGGTAGTGGATGAGAGAGCTGAAGAAAGAAGGTACTCCTCTAAATCAGTGGTTCTCAACCAGGGGTATGCATAGCCTTGGGGGTATGCAGAGGGCTTCCAGGGGGTACATCAACTCATCCAGATATCGGCCTAGTTTTACAACAGGCTACATAAAAAGCACTAGCGAAGTCAGTACAAACTAAAATGTCATACAGACAATGACTTGTTTATACTGCTGTATATATACTATACATTGAAATGTAAGTACAATATTTATATTCCAATCAATTTATTTTATAATTATATGGTAAAAAGGAGAAAGTAAGCAATTTTTCAGTACTAGTGTGCTATGATACTTCTGTATTTTTATGTCTGATTTTGTAAACAAGTAGTTTTTAAGTGAGGTGAAACTTTGGGGTACCCAAGACAAATCAGGCTCATGAAAGGGGAACAGTAGTCTGGAAAGGTTGAGAGCCACTGCTCTAGATAACTTTTAAACTCCATCTACGAATGTTAGCTGGCACTGTTAACTGGAAATCCTTTACTTGTGTCTTAGGACTGCTCCTAATCTTCATTTTCCTTTATAAACAGAACTAGCCGGTCTTCTGGTGCCCCAAACAAAACTAGATCCTGCTGCTCCCATAGGAGCTGGATGGAAGATTTTTTAGTGAGTCCCATTTGCTTTTGTGCTCTTCTGTGTAACCCTAAGACCAGCCTTACTTATACTAACATAGCAATAGAACATTGCACATACTCCATACCAAAAAAATGAGAGAAAAGAATAGTCAAGTTGCAAAGTGAAGCACTCCAAAGTCAGGAAATGCCTATGTTAAGCCTGTCTGTCTAATCTCATTCCCGGTCACGTAATCTCCCTGTGGAAACTACTGCAAGGGCTTCCATGGAAGACTAACATTGGGAAAATATTTCATGTATTTGTAGCTGCCCTTTAATGCAACTTAGCACTTGGATAAAAAAGGAGGAGCCAACACCATGTGACCAGACAGCTCTCTACAGACTACAGTTTGGGAACCACGCAACTGTTTTATCATTTTGTTTATAATTCTTACACTATATCTTTCATTCTGGTTCACAGTATCTGTATAGTGAGAGAGAGAGAAAGTGTGGGACGGAGAGAGATGCACCCTTTGCCATGCCTTAGAGCTCAACTCAGGTTGTCCAGCTGTTCTCTCATCTGACTGCTCTGTTTATCCTGCCTTCAGCACAGAGCTCTGGCTGAGACCAGGTCAGATGGAAGCATCAGACCACAGAGCTCCTATCCCGTCGCCTAGCTCCCTCTACTTGGATGGGCAAGAATGAACTTTGGGCCATCTCCCGTCCAGTCTGCTGGACACTATTGTGGAGAGAGAAATAGCTCTGCTGGTACTTCCTCAGGAGAACACCCTGTTGGTGCCTCCCTATAGGGGCAAATCGTCCCTAGTTGATACACTCCTATATGGGAAGTGAGGAACCCCTCTGGGAAATGGGGAGAGAGATTTGAGAACTGGAGCTCTGGTCACATCCTCCCAGCAGCTGGTCTGTCTGTGATCCTGGCAATGGGATGTTCCTGGTCTGTCTGTGCTGGGTGCTGGTATGGGGCTGATTCTGATGAGTGGCTGTCAGGGCCGGCTCCAGGCACCAGCTTGTCAAGCAGGTGCTTGGGGCGGCCACTCCGGAGAGGGGCGGCACGTCCAGCTATTCGGCGGACAGTCCCTCACTCCGACTTGGCAATCGCAGCTTTTTTTTTTTTTTTTGGCTGCTTGGGGCGGCCAAAACCCTGGAGCCGGCCCTAGTGGCTGTGTGGAAGTTGCGGGTGCGTAGCTGTGTGGCTCCAACACACTGGCAGTACAGTTATGGTGCAGGCACGGGGGTGTCTTCACACAGCTGATTACAGGCAGGCATGAGGGTGCAGGACAGAGAGAGAATATAATGGTGGTAGGGGGTGACATGGAAAGAGAAGAGATGGCGTTTAGAAATGGGGACAGAAATTATGTGGTGGAATTAGCTGGGCCCTCTTCACATATTTGGTTTTGGTCCAATACCAAAATTACCACTCTTTTGAGATCGGACTATTGATTCCAATTCAGCTTCCAGTTTCTTCCTGTTAAGGGTGCTGGAACAATTTTTATAGTGGGGGTGCTGAGAGCCATTGAGCCAAACTGTAAGCCCTGTATATAAGGGAACTCACTTCAAGCCAGGTAGTGTGGCAGCACCCCCCGCATCCCTAATTCCAGCATGTATGCTCCCTGTACTTGTAATGCCTTTTTTATTCTTTTGTAGCATAATGTGCACTCATTTCATAGCAATATCAAAATAATTCAGTAGAATAGCACGTTGATATCCTGTAGTGAGAGAGAGAAAAACACTCCGCAGACAAAAGGTTCCTCCTAGAATACAACGCTTTACCAGTTTGCAATTATTCCCATTTTTCCTAGCCTTCTGATTATCATGTTGGATTCGTGTAAACAACATCACACAGTCAGTGCAGGACCAATTCAAACTTCCAGCTTGGTCTGAAACCATAAAACCTCCTGTAGCTGTTGACATCAATACAGCTGAACATGTCTGGTTTTAGAAAATCTAGTGTCAGACACAGCTCTGAAAGGTTGACTTGTGCCAGGGAAGAGGTCATGCTGCCTCCACCCCCAACTAGAAGTCACAGAGTTTCTCCTCTATAGACTTCAGTTGTCAGCTAGTGTTTGTCCTTTGGGCCGTACCATTTAGATCACTGCTTCGGACGTCCTTGGAACAAGGTGGTGATGGGAACTTGAGGAAAGAAAATATATCAAGAAAGCCTGGTGATGACCATATCGCACCCCAGCAGCTGCCAATGCTAGGGAGAAGCTGTGTCACAGGCACAGGACTAGCCTTTCTAAGGCAAACAAGAGGACCAGGAGAGGGCATCTGCCACCGGGTGTTACTGCCATAGTAGTGCTTGTGCAGGGAAGTGATGGGAGCTGGCTTTCCTGACTCTAGTGGCAGCATGTTGATACATGAGAATGAAGGATGCCTCCTCCTCTCAGAAGGAAGAGACCCTCTCCACAATTTGAGGTGACAAAGATACCCATAGAAAGCAGATCCCCTAATTTGGGCCACTGAGACCTCACAGTTCAGATAAATCCCCCTTACTGATCATCTCCCTCTTTACACTCCCTCTTTTAGTAGCTCATTTCTTTCTTCCTTCCCAAGCTTGCTGGCCAGAGACGGACCAGCAAAGGATCCTGGGAATGCTAAAAGCATCCTGGTCTATCTGATAAATAGCCTGTATTTTCACCTGATCTGTCTCAAGAGATCAGTGGCCACTTGAAGGTACTCTATCTCATGAACCACCATTGATAGTACAGTACTAATTCTATACTACGGGATTTTAGAGGTTTGTTTTATGTTACACCTACTTGCTGCTTTCCCTGATACAAACCGACTCTCCCTGCCCCTGTCTGTGTAAAATTACACCAGCCTAAACTAATTTATACGGGATTACTAATAATGAATAGAGCTGGTCAAAATATGGAACAATTTTGTGCCCCCCCATTTTGGGATATGTGTGTCAAAATTTTGATGAAAAAGACAGTCAACATTTTGGATTTGTATATTTTTCCATCAGTTCTAATGATGAATAACTTACACTAGCACTTAAATCCCCTCTGAATTTGGTCCACATTGAAAAATGTAGCATTCAGGTAATTTTCTGTCACTGTTCCATTTACCTGTAACAAACCCTGTGACTGGAGGGGCCAGACTCTTGGTTGCCGTTCAGCTCCTTTTGTGCTGCTGGAGTGGCACAAAGAGGTTGGAAATCAGGCAAATCTGACCAGCTGAGAATTCCCCCAGTTCAGAGGAGCTCTGAGCTCTGCCTATGCTCATCTGGCGTATGGGTCCCTAAAGGCCTGTAAACCAGCTGGCATATGTAAGAGCAGTACTTCCGCTGCTCTAATCTATGCTCGGGCTCAGGGTAGCACACTTCCACCCTGATATTCAAGAGAGCCATTTCAGTGCAGGGATTCTTCTATCCTTATAGGGCTTTTCTCTCCCTTTTCTTGTGTTACTCTGGAAACAATGGACCCTGGATTTTACTCAGTGTGTTGAGTGGAGCTCTCAGAGGACCCCCCTGAAATCCATCTTCTCCTTTTCCTTACCTAAAACATAAACCCTGATTCGTGAAAAAAGACTTGCACCCATGCTTAACTTTATGCACTGTGAGTAATCCTACTGATTTCAGTGGGACTACTCACAGGCTATGTCTACATTGCAGCTGGGAGCATGCTTCCCAGCCGCAGCCCGGGTGGACAGACCTGGGCTAGTTCCACTCTCAAGCTAGCACACTAAAAATAGCAGAGTGGGGCAGCTCAAGCTAGCTGTCCAAGTACAAACCTGCCCAATCCTCTGATACACCTCTACCCCGATATAACACGACCCGATATCACACGAATTCGGATACAACGCGGTAAAGCAGTGCTCCGGGGGGCGGGGCTGCGCACTCCGGCAGATCAAAGCAAGTTCGATATAATGCGGTTTCACCTATAACGCAGTAAGATTTTTTGGCTCCTGAGGACAGAGGTGTACGTACCTGGGTGGCTAGTCCAAGCCACCACCCACACCCCCATGGCCACACTGCTATTTTTAGTGCGCTGGCTCAAGCAGAGCTAGCATGTGTCTGTCTACCCATGCTCCCAGATGCAGTGGGGGCATACCCACTGTGTAAGGTCAAGCATGGGTGTAAGTGTTTGCAGGTTTGGAGCTGTATTTTTCTCCTAAAGGTGTTTTTAGTATGACTACTTGGGGTTTTTGTTGATCACTCTGCCTTCTTCCTTTTGTTCCAAGTTGGTCCCTCTCTGCCTTTTTGTTATTACTGCTATATAAAGTTTTGTAAAGGCTGGGTTATGTTTTATCAGTATAATGTTCTTATATTTTAGAATGTTTTCATCCTATTTTGCTTGTATAATACTTGAAGCCTGTTAGCACAGCAGAGGTGGATTTAAAACCAAAAAGTTTTTAAAACTCTAAACAAGGAAAAAAATGTTTCCTTTTTTCCTCTTTGTAGCCCAAGTACTTTTCATGCTAATATGTGCGTGTGTATCAGAGTGTAAAGAAAATTGGGGGGGAAAAGAGAGAGAGAGAGAGAGAGAAAGAGATGGTTAACATTGCAGGGAAATGACCTCAAAAGTTGTACCCTGCTGTTCAGTTCTCAGCTGGCCCTTCTGATGTTGTTTAGTAGCTAATTAAAACCAATTACTAATCCATTATTAGTTTGTGTGAAGCAGCTTGAAAGACAGAACTGCTTTTTCAATCTGTGAGCTAGATCCCCGTCTAAAACACCATGACTGTCATCATGAAAACCAGCCACATCGCATATGTGCACAAATTCAGAGAGTAACAAAGGGATGGGGTGGTTTGTAGAAACAAGTTAGCTTAAGGATATAATAAAATTAATCTATCTGATGCCTAATCATGAGCTAATCTTTCCTCCCACAGGCTGAGGCCAGCTACCTTTAGAATCTGTCCATGCTTCTATGAAATATCAAGTCTGTGCTTCTTTACATGTGTGTGCATTCCTATACAGCTCATAGGCCAAACTCTTCTCTCAAGTACAATACAGGAACTCTGTGGGAGAGTTTAACTGTATATATTCATCATAACATGAACTTTTATGATCTTAGTTACAAATTAGGATCAAGGCTAAAGATCTGCTTGCTTTCACTGAGAAGGCAAATGTGCGAAAATACTTCAGCCATGTCAATTTTCATTTGAAAACAGGACAAACATCACAGTAGAATCACAGAATATCAGGGTTGGAAGGGACCTTAGGAGGTCATCTAGTCCAACCTCCCTGCTCAAAGCAGGACCAATTCCCAACTAAATCATCCCAGCCAGGGCTTTGTCAAGCTGGGCCTTAAAAACCTCTAAGGAAGGAGATTCCACCACTTCCCTAGGTAACGCATTCCAGTGCTTCACCACCCTCCTAGTGAAATAGTGTTTCCTAATATCCAACCTAGACCTCCCCCACTGCAACTTGAGACCATTGATCCTTGTTCTGTCATCTGCCACCACTGAGAACAGCCGAGCTCCATCCTCTTTGGAACCCCACCTCAGGTAGTTGAAAGCAGCTATCAAATCCCCCCTCATTCTTCTCTTCTGGAGACTAAACAATCCCAGTTCCCTCAGCCTCTCCTCATAAGTCATGTGCTCCAAACCCCTAATCATTTTTGTTGCCCCCCGCTGGACTCTTTCCAATTTTTCCACATCCTTCTTGTAGTGTGGGGCCCAAAACTGGACACAGTACTCCAGATGAGGCCTCACCAATGTCGAATAAAGGGGGACGATCACGTTCCTCGATCTGCTGGCAATGCCCCTACTTATACAGCTCAAAATGCCGTTAGCCTTCTTGGCAACAAGAGCACACTGTTGACTCATATCCAGCTTCTCGTCCACTGTGACCCCTAGGTCCTTTTCTGCAGAACTGCTACCTAGCCATTCGGTCCCTTGTCTGTAGCTGTGCATGGGATTCTTCCGTCCTAAGTACAGGACTCTGCACTTGTCCTTGTTGAACCTCATCAGGTTTTTTTTTGGCCCAATCCTCTAATTTGTCTAGGTCCCTCTGTATCCGATCCCTACCCTCTAGTGTATCTACCACGCCTCCCAGTTTAGTGTCATCTGCAAACTTGCTGATAGTGCAGTCCACACCATCCTCCAGATCATTAATAAAGACATTAAACAAAACTGGCCCAGGACCGACCCCTGGGGCACTCCGCTCAGAACTGGCTGCCAACTAGACATGGAGCCATTGATCACTACCCGTTGAGCCCGATGATCTAGCCAGCTTTCTATCCACCTTACAGTCTATTCATCCAGCCCATACTTCTTTAACTTGGCGGCAAGAATACTGTGGGAGACCGTATCAAAATCTTTGCTAAAGTCAAGGAATAACACATCCACTGCTTTCCCCTCATCCACAGAGCCAGTTATCTCATCATAGAAGGCAATTAGGTTAGTCAGGCATGACTTCCCCTTGGTGAATCCATGCTGACTGTTCCTGATCACTTTCCTCTCCTCTAAGTGCTTCAGAATTGATTCCTTGAGGACCTGCTCCATGATTTTTCCAGGGACCGAGGTGAGGCTGACTGGCCTGTAGTTCCCCGGATCCTCCTCCTTCCCTTTTTTAAAGATGGGCACTACATTAGCCTTTTTCCAGTTATCCGGGACCTCCCCCGATCGCCATGAGTTTTCAAAAATAATGGCTAATGGCTCTGCAATCTCATCCGCCAACTCCTTTAGCACCATCAGATGCAGCGCACCCGGCCCCATGGACTTGTGCACATCCAGTTTTTCTAAATAGTCCCGAACCACTTCTTTCTCCACAGAGGGCTGGTCACCTTCTCCCCATACTGTGCTGCCCAGTGCAGCAGTCTGGGAGCTGACCTTGTTCGTGAAGACAGAGGCAAAAAAATCATTGAGTACATTAGCTTTTTCCACATCCTCGGTCACTAGGTTGCCTCCTTCATTCAGTAAGGGGCCCACACTTTCCTTGACTTTCTTCTTGTTGCTAACATACCTGAAGAAACCCTTCTTGTTACTCTTAACATCTCTTGCTAGCTGCAATTCCAAGTGTGATTTGGCCTTCCTGATTTCACTCCTGCATGCCTGAGCAATATTTTTATACTCCTCCCTGGTCATTTGTCCAATCTTACACTTCTTGTAAGCTTCTTTTTTGCGTTTAAGATCAGCAAGGATTTCACTGTTTAGCCAAGCTGGTCGCCTGCCATATTTACTATTCTTTCTACACATCGGGATGGTTTGTTCCTGCAACCGCAATAAGGATTATTTAAAATACAGCCAGCTCTCCTGGACCCCTTTGCCCTTCATGTTATTCTCCCAGGGGATCCTACCCATCTGTTCCCTGAGGGAGTCAAAGTCTGCTTTTCTGAAGTCCAGGGTCCGTATTCTGCTGCTCTCCTTTCTTCCTTGTGTCAGGATCCTGAACTCGACCATCTCATGGTCACTGCCTCCCAGGTTCCCATCCTCTTTTGCTTCCCCTACTAATTCTTCCCTGTTTGTGAGCAGCAGGTCAAGCAAAGCTCTGCCCCTAGTTGGTTACTCCAGCACTTGCACCAGGAAATTGTCCCCTACACTTTCCAAAAACTTCCTGGATTGTCTGTGCACCGCTGTATTGCTCTCCCAGCAGATATCAGGGTGATTAAAGTCTCCCATGAGAACCAGGGCCTGCAATCTAGCAACTTCTGCTAGTTGTCAGAAGAAAGCCTCGTCCACCTCACTGACCATTGCTAATAATTAGCAATGGTCACAGAGGCATCTATTGTTTGTGCCAGTGAACATTTCTTAGTGCAAGTTCTATGGTATGTAAAGGAAAATAAAATTCTGTAGTGAGTCTGCTTAGAGGAGAAAGGTTCAAAAGTTGAATCTTTTATCCTGCAATTTACAGAGCTTCTGTGCCACCCCATTATAATGCCCACTGCATCCCTTAGATAAAGGGCAGATTAAATCTATGCTTAGTTTCTGTAATTGACACTCCCTCTGCACCATCCATAGTTTTTGAAATGTATCCTTCTGTGTTCTATGAACAACAGGACATCTCCAAAATAATTGTGTTCTTAACAGAAGGTACAAGGCAGACTTGGACATTTCCCCTGAGTATTAGTAAGAAACCAATGACTGGAGAAGAGATTTGTAGATGTCTGCTCTTGCCTTATATGACAATTTAGTATACATCTATATCAAACTACAAACTTCATTTTTTGAGTGAGCACCATTTTGGTTGTAAGAGTGTATTACCTTCCCTTTTGCCTCCATTTTAGACTGGAATTCCAAGAGGTGTTGACACAGTTTGAACATTGCAGAGTGATCATATGTCATTAGCAATGAATGATTTTGTCCTGGCACTACAGTGGGTATGCTAAAGAGGGTGGACAAGCTGCAAGAAACCAGTTTTTCCAGTCTAGATTTCAGATAGGTGGCAATTAAGCAATGGATCACCTGATAGAGAAAAAGGTCTGCTTGTAATGGCTCTCTGTCATCAACCAGAACAAGAAGGCAAGACTGGGCAGGAGGAGGAGTGGAGGGTCTTGAAACCCTGAAAGGACTGACCAAAACCCAAGAGGCTCTCCAAGTGGCAAGGACTCTGGAGGGAAGGTTTTTGTGTTCAGCTGTTTATTATTTTTGTGTGGATCTGTATTTCTCTTGTGCTCAGTCTATGAGTAAAACGTGTGTATTTGTAGAAAATCCTTTCCTGATGATGGAAATAGTAAACCAAAGGATCCACAGCTTTGGTTGAACTCCAAGAGCTTGTAGCAGCTACCGGAGAAGCTTGGGAGAACTGGCACTCGTCTCAGGACTGGGCAATTTCACCATGGATGTCCCCACCACCAGGAGGGGTATCAAACACAAGGTCTGCACATGGAGTGTGTGCCTAGAGGCCCAGAGCCAGAGAGACAGTGCCTAATCTCTGCCCAGCCCCAGCAAGCCAAGAGCATGTGGCTAAGATTGATGGGTATCCAATAGGAGGAACTCATCAGGATTGTAACACATTCCCTGTTGTCTTTGCACAGAGAGAATTGCTGAGGATCTGACCCAATACTCCTCCTTACTTTTTCATCCTCTGAATGCTGCCTAATCATTAGTGAGAATGAGCAAGGTTGTTTTGCCTGATCTTGAACCCAATAAAAACATTTTTGCTTTCATCTTCTACCTAGGAGAGCACAGGATAGCTTTTTTGTTAAAATTCCTGTATATTAAACACACATTATACATTGTTAACATGTAACAAAAAAAAAATAACTTCAGTGTAGTTTCATTGCAGCATTAAAGGCTTCTTGCACATTGTTTTGTAGTAGATGTGACTGGTAAAATTAATGTGAATATGTAGGTGGTGAAAAGTCAATGCTACAGTGTCTTTAACAGACTGAGTGAAGCTGTAATTGTTGAGTTAATTTTGTAGTATGAGATCTATACATGAAGTCTACATTAATGAGAGTTCGGGTTCAGAGACACTAACTGAATCACATTTATATTTTACATTTTAAACTATAATTTCTACTAGTGGGTCAGACTCTGCCAAGTTTACACAAGTTGAATAGAACCTTCTCCATGAGTGGTCTCATCAATTTCAATGCAAAAGGAGTTCCAAGATCAATGGCTCCTGGACAGTACACCATGCAGACTGTCCCTGGGCAGGGGACCCCAAGACTTTCATACTCTGTGGCTCTGGAGACATCAGGGCTTTCAGGTTCAGGGGCTCCAGGTCAGTCCCTCAGGCTTATTGTCTCTGAACTAGGGGCCCCAGTGCTTCCTCTCTGGAAGAGCTTGCCTGGCAGACTGTTGGAGATGGGGACCCAGGGTTTTCAGGGTCCCTTGCTCTGGGACAGCCCATCTGATGTGCTGAAGGGGAGCTGGGAGCCTAGAACCTCTGGGAGTGCTGGCTCAGAAGGTCCAAGACTCCTAGCTAAGCCAGGATTTCCAGGCTCCTGGCTCTTCTTCAGCCTGCCAGGCCAAATTTCACTTCAAAATGACCAGAACAAAACTCTCTGATTTTTTTCCTAAACAGTTTTTTTCCCCCCAGATGCCTGTTTCATGGAGAATTTCACATTGTTTTGGTTTTGTTACAAAGTAGAATGATCTTATTCCTCCATTAAATGAAATTACAGTATCATTCTCTGCCCAGTGCTAATTTAATGTACACACAACGTTCAATTAGTATTATTAAGTACATTGAAGTTTTTTTTTTATACACATTGTAACTGCAATGCAAGTACAATGTAGTTAACATACAGAATCTGGTGGAAAATTCTTGTATTAATAAGTATAACCTACAGTGTAACTAATGTTTGTGCATAAGGTTTGGGAATTTGAAGTAGCTTGTTGAATCTTTTAGAACCTTTGAAATAGTTCAAAAACTCCCCGGGTTTGCCCATCCTTAACAACTATATAAAATACTAGAAGTTTTTGGGGGCATGTGGGTGATATGGCAAATCGATGCCTGTTACCTTTAGAGAGCTGGATTTACATCTGGCCAAGGTGACAATCTGGTTGTTTTACTTAGGGTATGTCTTTACTGCAAGTGAAGGTGTAATTGTAGCATGGATAGGAATACCCATGTTAGCTTTAATCTAGCAAGCATGAGTAATGATAGTAGTGAAGACATGGCCGCATGGGCTTCAGCATGAGCTAGCTACAAGCCTGCTGGGGACCTTGGGTACATAGAATCATAGAAGTGTAGGACTGGAAGGGACCTCAGAAGGTCATCTAGTCCAGTGCCCTGTACTCATGGCAGGACTAAGTAAAAACTAGACCATTCCTGACAGGTGTTTGTCTAACCTGCTCTTAAAAACCTCTGTAGATTCCACATCCTCCCACAGCAATTTATTTTAGTGCTTAACCACCCTGACAGTTAGGAAGTTTTTCCTAATGTCCAACCTAAACCTCCCTTGCTGCAGTTTAAGCCCATTGCTTCTTGTCCTATCCTCAGACGTTAGGGAGAACAATTTTTCACCCCCCTCCTTGTAACAACCTTTTATGTACTTGAAAACTGTTATGTCCCCTCCTCAGTCTTCTCTTCTCCAGACTAATCAAACCCAATGTTTTCAATCTTCCCTCAAAGGTCATGTTTTCTAGATCTTTAATCATTTTTGTTGCTCTTCTCTGGACTTTCATACTTGGGTTACTAGCCCATACTGCTGCACATTCATTGCTACTGTTACTTAGATTACAGCTAATGTAGGTCTGCCTACACCCACTAAAATTACACCTTCATTTGTGGTATAGGTGTACTCAGAGACTCTTCCTTGGTGTATATTTGTCCCCATCACAATATCACCACACACACTTGTTCTTTGCACTGGAGAGTCTCAGGGATGGCATGGAGAATTACTGATGATCAGAACTGTTAATACAGTATAGAGTTATGGAGAAAATCCTGCACAATGCCCACCCATGCCTGAAAGTAGCAAGTACTGTCATTTCTTCACTTGATTAAGCACTAAAATGTACAAAAATGTCCCCCGAGGAAACATATATGATAGAATACGATGTCTGCAATGACCTGTAGTCAGTTATGAGTTAGCAGAGTTGAGATCAAGGGTAAGTCCTATACCAGGAATCATTCAAACCTTTGGAGCCAGAATATCCTCCTAGAATGGTGATTCCCTAAGGAACTCTTCTACAATAGTTAGATTTACTGTTACAAGAACAAATAAGTGCAGCAAAGTCTAGAAAGGGCTGCTGTAACCTATGCAATATTCAGACACGTTCTGATGACTGTATCAAAACCTTCTGGAAAATGTAAAGATGTCTTGAGCTGTTTATTTTTTTCCAGCTAGGTCAACGTTCGTATCCTGGCCATCATGGGATGATTCCTCTCTCTACAGGAAAGATAGTTTACTTTGAGATAGTCGCTGTCATACTCAACACACCAACTTACTTTCAAAAAAGTTGGCCCAATTCTGCAAACACATAGGGCTTATAGCCATGATGAGAGTCCCTCTGTGCAACATGCTTGTAGGGTGTCTGAAGATGTTCTGCAAGCTCCAGGAACCACAGGGCTCTCTGGCCACCTGCAGTCATCACATACTGTCCCATCTTTATGTGCAGTAAGAGGCTCCAAAGCATATTGACAGTCCAGGCATCTGGTGCAGTGCTTGCTCCTACAGTGCAACTATCTGGGTTTCACAAGTCAGTGTTGGGCATTTCCTCTATTGCTTAAGGGGATTGATCTGACTGGCTCCTGCCCCCTCCATGTGTCCACAACCAGCCTCTCCCCCTCCCCCCAGGGGATGAGGCCATGAGATTTTTGTTTAGTGAGAGCCTGGATAATATTTGATGAGGTTTCCTCTTTTGCATTGCTTGGCATGGGAGAGGATGACTAAGCCCATGCAACCTAGAGACAATGTGGATCAGGCACTGCACTGGGAGATCAGAGATCTGGGTTCTCTTCCACACTCTACCACTGCCCTGCTGGGAGGACTTTTGTGAGTCATTTCCCCTCTCTGTGCCTTTGTCGGATACGCGGTAGCTCAGACAGAAATTACAGACTTGATGCACATACTGCTGGGTGAATTTATACGGCCTGTGTTATGTAGGAGGTCAGATTAACTGATAATGGTCCCTTCTGGACTTAAAAATCTAGGACTACAGGGTGATTCTTAGCTGGTGTAAATCAGGGGCATTCCACTGATTGCAACAGAGCTAAGATGATTTACCTCAGCAGAGGATTGGGCCCTCAGGCTTTTTTTTTT
Organism: Malaclemys terrapin pileata; assembly: GCF_027887155.1. Lineage (NCBI taxonomy): Eukaryota > Metazoa > Chordata > Testudines > Emydidae > Malaclemys > Malaclemys terrapin. The sequence continues at coordinate 197,073,715 of NC_071505.1, forward strand.
TTTTTTTTTTTTAATTTTATTAAAGTAGCAATTCAACTCAGCCTCAACCTTAAATAAAATCCAAGTTCCTTGCTAAAGGCCTTGCGTAGTGGGGCTCCCCAGGCTGGGAAGGACCAAGCTTTGCTCAGAAATAGCATGGGCTTTTCCTGTTTCTGTAACTTGGCTTGGAGCTGGCCTTTGGGTGTCAACTTTGCCTCTCCACATTCAGATGTCACTTGTGATCTGAAATAAGGGTCTTTCAGTAAAATCCCGTGGGGTGGATCTTTGAACGCCATCTGGACTGCAGCACAATAACAGGGCCAAAGAGACTTCATTGGTACCTGACTACAAAATACTTTACACTTTAAGAGCAAGATTGCAGCATTTGCCACAAACCTGAAGCAGTGGGCGATACAGGGTTGCCCTGCCCCAGGAGAAGAGAGGTAGAAACCATATCTCAGGTAGGCACACACTCTCCGGCACTGTTCCATGCACATGGCAAGCACCAATATTCAGGCTGATGCAGAATGCCTCCTTTGGCAGGCCAGCCATACTCCACAGGCTGGGGCAGAGGGACTGCAGGGCCAAGGCCCCATCTCCTGCCCACCTTCCTCCAGCAACACTGGTATTTGAGAGGAGTTGGGGTGAGCTGTCCACGCACTCCCCAGCACACAGGGAGTGCAGGGTTACTATTACTTCTACTGTTGAGCAGCCATGCAAGCTTGAGGCAGCTTCTTACCGTTCCCTCCACTGCCAGTCAAGGCCAGCTCACAATCTGGCCCTAAAAACCATGTTTATTTACATGTAATAATGTTAAGAAAATACACACATCACATTACCTGTGTAACAAGGGCCGGATTCTGCACTCTTGATACTGGCCAAACTCCCCACTGATTTCACTGGGTAATTCCCCTGAGCAAGAGTGCAGGTCAGGCCTGGCCCAGAGCTACTGCTAACTACAAAATGACTTTATTATGCAATACTAATGGGACAGTTTATTGGAAGCCTAAAACTTGTCTTGTTAAATATGCTCACACGATTGGATTTCAGTTATGCTTTGCTGAAAACCAGAATTTGCTGCAAGAATTCCAGTATCACTTAGATTTTCTGAAAGAAAATGGCTGAGTGATGATCAGAAATCCATACAAAAATTATCAGTGGGATCTCTTAACAGCACTCTGATCCTCTAAGGACTGTACTGCTAGTCCTACAGTGTCCATACAACAAGAACTGAAAAGAACATACAATGTTCTTAGGAAATCATCTGGTTAGGTTACGTCTGTGCTTCCAGAGTACTGTGAACCTTTAGGAAGAGGCTGTTTTGGACTGATAAATACTAGCAAAAGGATTCCAATTACAGTCTGTCTGCTTCATTTTTATTTTTACAAAGGCATACATAAAACCTGTGACCAGGCTGCAAGGAGTTCTCCTTTAAAAAGAAATCTGGCATTCATGTCTAGCTTTTCTCCAGGTCTATTTTAACCCAATGCCTCAGCAGCAGCGCCTTCAAGAGCTAAGACTTGGCTGATGAGAGTTAAGTCACTTCTGGCCCTCAGCAGGCGTCTATGTAATTTTCTCCTGCCAGTTACGTCAGTAAGGCCCCGCAAAGGCACTGTTCTTGAATCATTCAGTCTACATTAGCAGTGTGTTTTCTTAAAAAAACCTTTATCTTGCAGTTCATTGCAATGAGCACCAAAAAAAAGTGCTTGCTGATAAAACCCAATAATACACTGAAAAATAGGACAATGCTATTACCGAAAAATGGAACATTTTTGAATAGACCTGATTTGGGTGGCAAAATGGAAATTGAAACACAGAAGAAAACCCCAGTCTGGAGGCACTGTCGCGTCTCTTACAGTGCTTGTTATTTGTTTGAAAAGGAAGGATGCATTTTTCCAGTTCATTGAGGCAGAAAGACAGGACAGAAAAATTTATTTTGTTTTATTATTTAGCAGCCAAATAGTTTGCAGCAATGGATTTTGCAAGACTGATTCGTGGGAAGTCCCAGAGCTCATCATTTACAGATGGTGCAAGAGCGTTGTGGGGCACAGACATGGGGACTTTGTCCATGTTTTTAGGGTTATGCTTGTTTTATTTAGATAAAAAGAGAAACGGGGACAGGATTTGAACAGGGGAGGCAGAGTGGACTACAGCATGGGAGTGGAACTCTGTAGGCCTGGGCTCTATTCCCAGCTCTGCTACTGGCCTGTTGCGTGAGCCTGGGCAAATCACTGTGCCTCAGTTTCCCCATAAGTAAAATGGGGATAGTGATACTGAAATCCTTTGCAAAGTGCTTTGAGATCTACTGGTGAAAAGCACTTATAAGACCAAAGTATTATTTTATTGTAAATGTCCTGATTTGTTCCAGCAAACTATAAAGTAATTTAATTGTTCCATTTTCTTTCAATGTTGGTCACCTTCCCCCCCACGCACAGCCATCTGTCTCCCAGTCAAAAGTCCTCATCACAGGGAAGATGAAGCTAGGACTCCGCTCAGGCACATATCTAATGTGGTGGTCTCTAATGTGGCATTTTCCCATTGAATTCCTGTGGTTGCCAAGCCATGTGCATGAGACGTGGATGTGGAGTGCCCAAGACTCCATTATGTGTCACGACACCAAACAATCCACTGGGACGGGCTGCACTGGAGCCCAGCACAGATTTACTTAGAGCCATTTCTATAGAGCTCATCAACATCTTATCTGGATACCAGATCCAGCTGAGCTCCAAGTTTAAGACAGGGAGAATGTTGCAATGGGCAAGGCAAGAAATAGTCAAGGTCCTAAGGCTGCAGGGCTAGTGGGGTAGGGGAAAGGTGAGAGCAGACACGCTCAGCCTGACCCAACTTCTCTATTACCAAATTGTTACTCATCCACCAACTCCAAGTGGCACACCCTTCCAATCAGAATCCCTCTCCCTGCTGTCCCAGCTCTACTTCTCTCACAAGCCTCAGACGGCCCACCTTACTTCCCAAAATCCTCCCCCCGGCACCCTCGTGAGAAGAGGGTGGTGGATTGGGAGGCACTTCACTGCCAAAGTCTCCTGCGCTCCCTAGTGACAAACATTCCCAAGCTCCTACCAGCTGTCAAAGCACCCCCACTTTGAGCCATTTTCAGCAGCCACACTCCGCTCTCCCAGCCCTCTCACTCCCATGCAAACACTGAAGAATTCAGTGCTCCTAGTGTTCTAGCAACAAAACCTGGGTCACTTTAGGTTTGAACAATAGTTTCTGAAATTTCCTCTTTTCGGTTTTGTGAACCCCTCAAATTCTACAAAGCTTCCCATCCAGGATGTTTCAGAGACTTGTTTTTTAAGGGGGGGAGGGGTAACAGCACAATCAGAACACTAGGTGGAGAGAGTTGCCATGTACCCAGCTGTAGTTCCATGTAAAGTCCAATTTGATTTAATAGATTTATACTGTTTGATTCTGTGCCACTGCTGGCCATCTGATTCTGAGCCTGGGAACAAACATGACTGTAGCTAGAAATAATTGACTGCACTGGATTTTCTCAGTGCATCAAGTAACTATAGACACTCCCTGCCAATTAGGGCAAGGGCACACCAGGCAAGAGATTTTAAGTGATGTTCGGCCAATAGTGGTTGGAAGACGTAGGCTATTCTGCAGGAATGCCTTCAACAAGAGCTCAATGCAACATCTTGAGTGCTCGTGTTTTGCACAATGGATACCATAATTGCTAGGGAATGGTGTTTCAAAAATTCTCTAGTTCTCATTGAAACAGATGTAAAAGTTAATATCTGTGAACCCCATGCTCAGAGCTGCCTCCTGTATGATGTCACTCCCATTTAAAGTCTTTAGGGGCTGGGGGCTCTGAACCCCTTGCAGAATTGAACCCCATATTAGGAAGATTGATTCAAAATCTACCTTACATTATGGTGCTGAGGATACATTACCTGAATGAGAGTTTTCCTTTTGGGTTATTTAAGAAAGACCGTTGGTGAGGCTGTACAGTGTTATGACCTTTCTATCATTTTTTAGCTTTGCTGCTTTATGCAAGTGACAGCTAGGCTGTGGTATGTGTCAGAACTGCAGGGAAAGAAAACAGTGTGGGAGGGGATTGGAGGGGATGGGAAGAAGTGAAACAAAGCAGAAGAAAAGGAACTTCATGCTAGAAAGGTTAAGAAATATTTGCTGTCTCTCTACATCTTAGCCTCTCTGCACGCTCCCAATATATTCACATACCAAACAGTCACACACCAGACCCAACTGCTATTCTCAGGGTTGGATGTTTACTAGAGCTACTCATTCAGACTTAAGAGCAATGGAGTAAGTAAACAGCTTGATCTGCAACTGTGAAGCTAGGTCTGTACAAACAGCTGTATAACAGACCCATAATTTCAAAACCTATTGCACAAAACAGAGCCAAAAATGGGAATTAAAAAAAAATTATTTTCTTCTCCATTTCACCTTTGTGTCCCTCTCCTCCCCCCTGCCCTTCCTGCCCACCAAGAGCACCGTCACCTTCTCCCCACTCCACAGAGTAGCCAGGACTTCAAACTGCAGATGTCGGTGCCACGCCACTCATTAGCCAACAGTGTGTGTTACAAAACTAGAATAACCTCTGCAATTATGCTGAGCCTTTGCTAAACCAGGGAGTAAGAGTTGTACAGATTAGCAGTTCAGTACCCAATGAGCTCTACTGAGTGAGTTCAGGGAGTCATACAGCCTTATTTGTCTTTATAGGAGTGATGCCTATAGATAGTCCGCTTGTCTTCTGTGTGTTAAAATGTCCACTGGGAGAATAAATAAGGTGAACTCATGGGGAACTCTGATTGCATTCTGTATTGGATACACACAGAAAATGCCACACCAGAACAGACCTACATAGTCTTGTATCCATCCTCTAACAATAGCCAGTCCCAGGAACATCCCAGGAAGAAGGCACAAAACCCGTCATGATTAGATATCAGAGGTATGTCATACACATGCTTTTGGGACGCATTATGCTACCTAGCCTGTGCCATTCTATAACAGATTACAGGTGTAACAGCCCAGGTGATTTACCAAAGTCAAAAAGCATGTGACACATGCCTTTCCCTTCACTGACATGCACGTGGCAAAATGCCACAGTGCACCGCACCCAAGTACTTTTCCTGTTTCACTGTATAATCTAGTGTTTTGATCCATTCTAATTATTCAGTGTTGAAAACCTAGGGCACTAAATTGCTTTTGTGGTAATGTCTGTGCAAGCCTCTTACAGCCCTAAGTATACAATACTGTGAAACCTTTAATATTATGCTGCAACAGGCAGCTTCCTCATTACATACTGTCAGCCCATATTTGGTGTGACATTTTTGCTAAATACTGTCAGGAATAATTCACTGTGGAACACTCTTTCCAATTTATTTGTTGGGTGTGTGGTCTTTTAGCACATACATAAATGTATTCCCTGTTAGGAAGATAATCAGGTTAGAAACAAAGCACTTCCTACATCCTTCAAAATCAGTACAAGGCTCCTGGAATTAATAATTAGCACTTAAACTTAGCTCCAGATACAGTAGGATTAATACTGAGCAGGTGTTTCTTGTTAGGGAAAGGACTAGCGCTGAGGGAATAATGAATTGTTTGGCTTGGGAAACTCAGAAATCTGAAAAAAACATTTGTTCAGTTCAAACTGAAATTGAGGTTTGGTTTGTTTTTTCTCACACACACACACACAAAAAGAAGTGTTGAGTCAAAGAAAACATCTTGCTTGATTCAAAATTATATGGTTTTTGTTTCATTTCAGGTTGCTTTTTGGATGTTTTTCCACTTCTTTTTTTTAATTAACACATTTCAAATAAAGCTGTTTTAGAATTAAAAGTCAAAATATTTCATTTTGAAATTGTCAAAATATTTTTTTTTGCTTCAAACTGTTGACATTTTTATTTTTAAATATTAAAACAAATTTCCATTTTCCCCAGTTTTTTTCAGCTGAAACTATTGCCAAATTTGACCAGAATTTGCAAATAGTTTCAGTGTCCTGAAAAATGCATTTCGTAGTGAATTTACTATTCACTAAAAATCTTTTACTCCACTTTAGAAAGTAGCTCATCTGGTAGCAGTTTGTCAACCCCTATGATGCAGAGGACTCCACCAAAATTTTCAGCCTAAGGAAAGCACTTCCCCATTCCCCATGAAATGTCTGTAACTAATGCTTCTAACTGTTTGGCTACAAAACAAATTGATTTTGTCTTTGAGTCTGTGTGACTGGAGTTTTTTTATTTTCTCTGGCATAGTGTTAGAAATTATCATCAAGATTGACTATCTAGTCTGTCTGGGTATTTACACTGCTCTCATCACAGCTATCAGAGAATCTAGTATTTAGATCATAGAATATCAGGGAAGGGACCTCAGGAGGTCATCTAGTCCAACCCCCTGCTCAAAGCAGGACCAATCCCCAACTAAATCATCTCAGCCAGGGCTTTGTCAAGCCTGACCTTAAAAACCTCTAAGGAAGGAGATTCTATCACCTCCCTAGGTAACTCATTCCAGTGCTTCACCATCCTCCTAGTGAAAAAGTTTTTCCTAATATCCAACCTAAACCTCCCCCACTGCAACTTGAGACCATTACTCCTTGTTCTGTCATCTGGAACCACTGAGAACAGTTTAGATCCATCCTCTTTGGAATCCCCTGTCAGGTAGTTGAAAGCAACTATCAAATCCCCCCTCATTCTTCTCTTCTGCAAACTAAATAATCCCAGTTCCCTCATCCTCTCCTCATAAATCATGTTCTCCAGCCCCCTAATAATTTTTGTTGCCCTCTGCTGGACTCTTTCCAATTTTTCCACATCCTTCTTGTAGTGTGGGGCCCAAAACTGGACACAGTACTCCAGATGAGGCCTCACCAATGCTGAATAGTGGGGGGAATGATCACGTCCCTCGATCTGCTGGCAATGTTCCTACTTATACAGCCCAAAATGCTGTTAGCCTTCTTGGCAACAAGGGCACACTGTTAACTCATATCTAGCTTCTCGTCCACTGTAACCCCTAGGTCCTTTTCTGCAGACCTAGCCATTCGGTCCCTAGTCTGTAGCAGTGCATGGGATTCTTCCGTCCTAAGTGCACTTGTCGTTGTTAAACCTCATCAGATTTCTTTTGGCCCAATCCTCTAATTTGTCTAGGTCCCTCTGTATCCTATCCCTACCCTCCAGCGTATCTACCACTCCTCCCAGTTTGGTGTCATCTGCAAACTTGCTGAGGGTGCAATCCACGCCATTCTCCAAATCAGTGGTCCCCAACCTTTTTCGTCTGGCGGGTGCCAGACGATGAGCCACAGAGGACTGTGGAAGTGGATGAGCATCTGCCGAAATGGCGCCGAGAAGTGGCAACGTCAATAGGTGTCGCCGCCTAGAAGCAGCGTCATCCAGAAGCAGCGCTGCCGAAATGCCGCTGAAAATCGGCGGCATTTTGGTGGTGATGCCTCTGGATGACGCTGCTTCTCGGCAGCATTTCGGCGGATGCTCGTCTGCCAGCCAGTATGCAGGCGCACTTAGACACCCCGGTGGGCACCGCGGCGCCAGTGGGCACTGCGGCACCCACAGTCACCGCATTGGGGACCCCCGTGCTCCAGATCATTAATGAAGATATTGAACAAAACCGGCCCCAGGACTGAGCCTTGGGACATTAGCTTTTTCCACACCCTCTGTCACTAGTTTGCCTTCCCAACCAGTAAGGGGGCCACACTTTCCCTGACCTTCTTCTTGTTGCTAGCATACCTGTAGAATCTTAACATCCCTTGCTAGCTGCAACTTCAAGTGTGATTTGGCCTTCCTGATTTCACTCCTGTATGCCTGAGCAATATTTTTATACTCCTCCCTGGTCCACTTCTTGTAAGCTTCTTTTTTGTGTTTAAGCTCAGCAAGGATTTCACTGTTAAGCCAAGCTGGTCGCCTGCCATATTTACTATTCTTTCTACACATTGGGATGGTTTGTTCCTGCAACCTCAATAAGGATTCTTTAAAATACAGCCAGCTCTCCTGGACTCCTTTCCCCCTTATGTTATTCTCCCAGAGGATCCTGCCTATCAGTTCCCTGAGGGAGTCAAAGTCTGCTTTTCTGAAGTCCAGGGTCCGTATTCTGTCCGTATTTCTTCCTTGTGTCAGGATCCTGAATTTGACCATCTCATGATCTGTATCTGAATGTGAACTTTCCCAAAATTCAGGCTGAAGTTGAGATTTGATGTTCTAGTTTGGTCCCATCTCTAATAAAATAATAAATTAACAACATGGGATTTTTGTATCAGTAGCAGTCACAGCCACACATACAGTCCATACCATTGGCATGGTCAGAGCTGGCTCCATAGCAGGGTAAGGTTCTGCAGGGTTGGGACTAGACCCTGGTTCTGAGAGACAGCCAACGTCTCTATGTCACTGTCTACCCAGGAGCCACGGGAGAGCTGCATACATTACCACATAGACTGCATGGAGACAAATACCACAGAGAGTGCCACCTCAAAGGCTGGACTGACAGCTTACCTCATGGCCCCGATTGGTACTGGCACTCTATTTAAGCCCAGGAGAAGGAGTTCCAGAAGTGCCTGTGCAATGAGGAGGACCCCTCACCATCCATAGTGACAGACGCATCTTGGCTCACTCTCTGGCCCCCGACCCCGGCTTCCACCCTTGAACTCTAACTCCGGGACCAACCCTTGGCTTCAGTATTTAGACTCTGGCTTTGCCCCGTGACTTCGGTATTGGGACTCTGACTCCATCTTTTGACCCCTGGTTTTTGTACTTGGGCTCTGACTCTGGCTTTAGCACTTGAACTCTGTGTCCGGCTACAGACCCTGGCTTTGCCCTTTGAATTCTGACTCTGTTCCTGGAGTCCTGAACTCAGGCTACCATGCTCAGGCTCCAGCCCCGTTTCTGACATCCAGCCTAGGCCCCGGGACTCTGGCACCGCCCCTGACCACCCAAACCCTGGCTGTGACAGAGCAGCAGTGAGGAGGAGCAGTGCTGGCAGCCCCACTGCCCATTCAGGTTTGACTCAATGGCCTCTCCATCCTGGTGGAGGAGGGGGTCTAGGGCCAAAACTGAGTGAGTGGCATTGCGACCTGGTGCACGGTACGGTGGAGTGGGGTGAGGTGGGGGGTTTGCAGCACTGTTCAGGTTTGGTCCCATGACCCCTCTGTTATGACCTGAGCATAGGGTTACCGCCTGGACAGTACTTGACTGGCCTGACCAGTTTTTGTATGGATTTGCCAGTTGCCAGAAAAATAATTTAATCTCATTTTTTTTTTGGATGGTCTAAAGATTTGCATTATTGTCACAATACACTGGGATATCTAACGTTAAAAGTTTCTGTGTCCAGGTAAGGATGCTGCAGTGTTCCCACTTCTGCAGTTTAAACGATAACAGGTCAAAACAGTTGAAAATACAGCAGCTGTCTGCCCAGCAGCACACAACCACACTGCGTGTGTTTGCGAGAGAGGATTTGAGTCACTATAAGTGACTGTTGAAGGGAAGGGTGTTGCCAAGTTGCCTTGTGGTTGGAGTTGTGGCAGGCTTGCCTTGTAGAGGGGATTGTCGGGTTTTTTGGTAACCCTGATAGTAACCCTGCCTGAGCACTGCGCGCCAGTTCACAAGGCCACTCACTCTATTTTGTTCAACCAGAAGTATGGGGAGCTATGGTGAGTGATTGCACGTGTCAGCTGGCCAGGTGAAGGGCGGCAGGGAGCCCGAGATGGGAGAGGCAGACATAAGGGGGTTTTGCCTAGGGCCTCATGATGGTTTTTGGTGGGTGACTCCATTTTGTTTCCTTGCTCCAGGCCGGAGTTTTGTCGGTGAAGAAACTTTGGGCAGGAATCCCTGTGTACCATGTGAAAAATTTCTTCTCCCCCACGTTGTACATTTGAGTAAGTAAGGTAGTTGGTACACATGCTCATTAGCTAATTCCTACTGCCCTTGTGTAGCTGTGGTGTTTTTTGGGGGAGGGGTGGACGGGGGAGAGGGAGGAGAACAGTTTTCATCCCTGGGTACAACATATGTATCTTGAAGAACTTTCATGCTGTTACTGATATTTGGTTAAGGAAAGCTTTTCTCTTATTGCCTCACTCATTTGTTCCTTATTTCTGATATAAATACTGGTAGTGCCTTTTCTGTGTTGTTTGACCTTTGATTCCACATAGTGAAGCTTTGCAAGGAGCCAGACCTGGCTGGTTAGCCAGGGTCATGATCTGGGTTACTGCACTTTTGGGGAGAGTTTTGCCCCCAAAACCAGATAATTGCAGGAAAACACAGAACGTTTGTGTTTCGACACATTTCTCAGTCACCCAGTATCTTTTGTATGGGCTGTCATTAGATGTGCTGTTCCGTGTGCTGTACACAGGGCTTCTCTGCAGTCTTTCCAGCTGCCGTTTTTAATAAGTGTTAATTCAATTTTCAGCTTTGCTCTTTCATGCCAACTCCTGGACTGCTCCGTATTTGAGTCTGCTGATGTCAGCAGCCTGCAAACTGGTCTGAGAGGACAGGAGCAGCTGCAGTACCTACAGTTTCCTGGATCTGCCCTCTGATCATGCAGTGCGTGAATCTCCTGGTTTGATGGAGACTAGAACATTCCCTCATCTCTCAAGAGAGGTTTCCACCACTGAAATCAAGGGAGGCATGTTACACATGTGTATTATGAATGTATATATTTGTGCATGTGATTTTTAAATTTTGTGTCTGTCACATGAGACCTGATCATCTGTCTTGCCTAGAGTGGACGACTAACAAGCTTGATTCCTCTACAATATTAAAAAACCCTATCTCCTGCTGAAACATCCTGTCACCTGCCATAATCAGCATAGCGCTTTTGAATAATAAATAAGAACAGTACATTCCTATGAATTCCTGCTGATCTATTTCTAGCCAAGTCCTAGGTATTGCAGCTCCAGAAGATTAGGGTTGAGCATACCTTCCAGATGCTCAACATCTAGCACACAGTGAGCTTGATCCAATCCACACTGAAGTCAATGGGAAACTTTCAACTGACTTCAATGGAGAGTGGATCAAGCCCATTAGGAGCAGTCCCCGTACTCAGATGGGCCAATCCGAACAGGAAGAGGCAATACAGACTAAGGAAGCTTAAATCCAGATGCTTATTATCTATTCACTGGACCCAAACATCATCTGTACACAAGAACAAAACAAATGCAAGAAGCCCCTGGGAACTCAAACCAATGTTGATGGACACTAGTTCTAAGATCAACGGGCATCAGACCATCCCGGCCATCATTGCTGATGAGGCTCCAGATCAAGACTGGATCACCGAGAATTGCTTGGCTGACACTGCAAACCTTGTGTTGGCCCATGTTGTCTCTCCCCGACCCCTTCGCCCCCCCCCTCCCCGAGGCTATTCAACACACCGTAAGGCAGGCGTGGACCAGAGCACAGGCAGAGTAGCATTCATATTGTCATTCCAACTCAGTGTGGAAGTGGCGCCCCAGGAAATACCAAATCCTTCAAACTATTCTATTTTACACATGGAACCAGAGCCAGAGCTAAAGCCAACGTGGGCTTTCTACTCATCTATAGACGCAGAAGACCACAGTTTCACAAAGGAGCTGTCCGAGATGCTTTCAGCAATAGTGGTGATACCCCTAAGACTCCTCTTCCCAGCCATGTTGACAAGGCCTCAGATGTAAAACGCCCCAACACATTTCCTCTTTCTCTGTGTTAGGACTCTCACGTGTTATCTGCAGTCCAACCTACATAGCCAGCCACATCTTCAGCCTGCTCTTCGCACTAATTGTCATCACAGAGAACATCACACAGTATGGCCCTATCTTAGACAACCTCCTCATTCTGTCAGCAGTCTGAGCTCTCCCCCCATTCAGGCAACAGGAAGGCTCACAGACCTCACTACATGCTTTAAAACATGCTTTAACAGGCTGAGGAGTTGCATTGCTAATAAGTCATTATGTCCACATGCACTAGTTACTACCACTGACACCCTGGATCTCAGACAGCCCCCTCCTCGCTGTTGCCCACACAAATCCCAGTGGTCCTTCCTTGGGCCAGATGAAGAGAGAACGAAACTTGAGTGCCAATGACAAAAAACTTGGTTTGAAGCAGACAGATTAAAACAGGAAGAATTTCTACCGGTTCTCTGGTGAGGCTGTAGGATACTCCAATCATGGCAGAATCCAGCCTTCTTCACTGGAAGAGGCCATCCACATACAGGAAAGGGGCTCCAGATAATCTCTTCAAGGCTGGGGGCAGGAAAGGGGCCTGATACATCCTGCTCCCACCTACCATTTCCCTCCCTACCCAGGCCCAGCTACTCTCTGACTTAGGCCACCTACAGCTGCTATAGTCCTTCAGACCATGGAGCCACAAGAAGGGATGACATTCCAATGAAGATGACTCCCCACTTCTGCATGGATCCTGGAGCATGACCTGGTTCTTGATCCTATGCTCCTTACTCAGGCAATTGAGTCTCAATTGGAAGTTTTGCCTAATTAAGGGGTGAAGTAGGGCCAAACCTCTCATAACCTTTTTTTTTTTAAAAAAGACCCTGTTTTGTGTTTACAAGAGTACCTGACCTTAACATTTACAACAAGGGGGCAAGAGAAATGAAATGTGAAATGAGAAATCTCTGCCAAACTTCTGCAGATTGTGGAGGAATATCACTGCTGACAGGGAGGGGAAAAAAATCTATCAAGAAGCCATGGTAAGTTCTTTTTCATGCCATCCACTTTCCCCAAGACAACTTATTTCATATTGGCTTATTCATAATTATGCAAATTACTCACTTGTTTGTTCACTTAGATATATGGCATTTATTCTCTTTATTCACAGTTCTCCAGAGATTCCAACCTTGCCAATAGCCTATTCCATTCTTTTGTGTCTGATGTATGATGAGTCATCGGGGGACACAGTTTAAACTTAGAGCCAGAATTTGAACTACAATGCTATTTCCCCACTCTTCCACCCATGTGTTCAAAGACTGGTCTGTGCAATTGTTCTTCCTCCCCACCTCCACCTTCCCAAAATAAGGTGGGAAGGCGGGGACTGGATGGCACAGGAGAGTGGCCACTGGCTATACAGTCTTTCACCTATAAGCTACTAACTCAACTTCACCTCAGCTAGGGTTGAGTGAAATTCATTACAATCTGATAGCTATTTATCGGCCCATAAAAAACAAGTTGATGTTCTCAATAGAGTTTCTTAGGATACCAGTGTGTGCACACGACAAAACAAACCACCTGAAATAGCATTAATGTACACCCTCTTTGGAAGTCTCAGAGGACTAAGTGGTGTCTATCCTAAGAAAAAAGGGTGTTTCTACAACTTAATAGCTAATATTATATGCTATAGTATACAGATATAACTTGTCCTATCTACACTTTTCCAGTATAAGTTGCAGTTTTTAACCTTGATTTAGCAGGTTGCCTACAGTTCATCTGAATTAGCAAAATTGAGGTAGAACTAGTGCATCCTTTGCTCATCTGTGTTAGGATTTTACAATGTGTTAGCTATCACACACCTTTCCTCTAGCATAGGCCTACCCTAAACGGTCATGGAGAGTCAGTTACACACTTCTCCATAGGGGCTGCACTGTCACTTGACCTGTTCTGTGGGTAAACAGAGGATTCCACAGATGAGGTTCCAAAAAGAACTGGATAAGTTCATGGAGAATAGGTCCATCAATGGCTATTAGCCAGGATGGGCAGGGACAGTGTCCCTAGCCTCTGTTTGCCAGAAGCTGGGAATGGGTGACTGGGAATAGATCATAGGTGTCAACTTCTCCTGGCGCCGGTGGGTGCTCAACCCCACCCCACCCCCGGCCCGCCCCGACTCCACCCTGCCCCACCCCCTCCTGCCACTGCCCCACCCCTATTCCAACCCCTTCCCCAAAGTCTCTGCCCCAACACCGCCCCCTCCCTGCCCCTATTGGACCCCTTCCCCAAATCCCTGCCCCGGCCCCAACTCTTCCCCTGAGTGTGCTGCGTTCCCGCTCCTCCACCCTCTCTCCCACAGTTTGTTACACCGCGAAACAGCTGTTTCACGGCGGCAAGCAGGAATGCGGCCCGCTCAGGGGAGGAGGCAGAGGCAGAAGGCAGAGGCGGAAGTGAGCTGGGATGGGGGGGCAGGACGGGGAGCTGCCGGTGGGTGCAGAGCACCCACCAATTTTTCCCCAGGGGTGCTCCAGCCCCAGAGAACCTATGGAGTCGGCACCTATCGAATAGATCACTTGATGCTTACCTGTTCTGTTCATTCCCGCTGGGGCACCTGGCACTGGCCACTGTCGGAAGACAGGATACTGGGCTAGATGGACCCTTGATCTGACCCAGTATGGCCGTTCTTATGATGGCACCTTTTATTGAAGCACATTTAATGAGGATAAATCTTTTTTTTTTGGGGGGGGGGGTGGAGGGGAGAAATATGCCAGCACTCAGAAACAAATCAGTGCATTCAATGGAAGGAAACAGATAACAGATTTTATTTATTTTGAGACAGAAGAAGAATTATTATAACATTTAGAACACTGTGAAAAACACCTTGAAGGACTCCTGCTAGCCAATGTTATAAAGGCAACCAGGGCACTAACATACAGTGTTATTATTTATTATTATGTTTACTGTGTGGTCAGTGTGCGTGGCATTGGAACAAACAAGAAAAGACAGATCTGGGCCCAGAAGGCTTACAGTTGGACACCTAAGTCTGTACAGAGCCCCAGTCTCTGCTTGGATGCAGGGGGTCTGCCTGAATGGATCCAGGTGCAGAATCAGGGTCTATACTATATAATTAAGGCCTGGGTTTTACAAAAGCTATTATTTGGTTTTTAACCAATTTTCACCCAAATTTTGGAACACTCAAGTACAAAAAAGAAGCACTGAACTCCCCGGACCTGGCTCCCGGCTCTTGAAGGAGGGATGGCAGCTTGGGAACCTGGGTGGCCCAGGTAATTGAGCTGCCACCTCTCCTTCCGGAGCAGGCCCAGAAGTGAAAGAAGTAGAGGAGGCAGCATGAGGAGATGGCACCCTTGCTTCCTCCACCTCTTCCAGGTCCGCTCCAGAGGGAGTGATGACGGCTCCGTAACCTGGGCTGGACAAATTACTGAGCCACAATCTCGCCGTCCGGAGAAGCGAGCTGGGTCTGGACTCCCCTGGCATTAAACCGCTTTTACTTTCAGTACTCTTATTTTTCTTTGTTGCTTTTCTCCCTGTCCTCCCCTCCCTGAATATTAGCCCTGATACTTACCCAGAAAAACAAAGTTAATTTTGAGCACTGATTTTCACCCTTAATTTTTGTAACAAACAGCGATAAATTCCGGGGAAACTTTAAACAAAATAAAACTGAAAACAAAGGGCCTCACATATAATACAATTCTGATACACTGGGTACCGATATCTTTCACTATTACCTACTCTCAGCTATCCACTTAGGGTCTCATCCCCCTCCAATAAAATCCAGTGACAAAACTCCCTTTCACTTCAACGGTGTAGGATTGAGCCCCCAGTTATTAATGCTCAATAATTTCTTCTTATACACACAAAGGTTCAACACTAGAAACTTCAACAGATCCAGTGAAAATAATATGTCATAATAAATGCTAATACCCTACTTAAATTTCCAATGTCCCTGTTTGAATTCAGGAAATTAGCATACAGCTGCTAACTGCCACAAAAAAGGATTACTACTGAACATGAAACATCAACATCCCTCTGTAATATGGAAATGACAGCAACATTTCCATATGAGTGTTTTCAGTGAGAAATTCAACCTGTGAAAATCTGCAAGGAGAATATTTTTATCCAATTGTCTGGGGAAACCTGAAATTGTAATTTTTGTATGTTTACACACACACACACTTTTGTACTAAACATTTCCCTGGAGCATCTGGCACCTGAAAGACAATATTTTTGCATCTACTTTGCAATTCCAGCTACCCAACGTTTTAGAGTGCTGAAAACAGCAGTCTCGTGTGTCCAGCCCCTAATACCATGATCCATTGTCAGATTTTTTTTAAACAGAGTCACTATTGCTAATCAACAATCTCACTATTTATGTCTCCTGCTCAAATCCCATTAGATCACCATTGCCCAGGTTTACTGAAACTTTGAATTCTCTTGAAGCATGCATTTACTGGTTTGAGCTATAGAAAGAATCACAGAAGGAAAATAGTTGTATTTTCTTAAAAATCGCCCAACTACACAGGCTTTTGGGTAGGAACTCTCATACCTCCCGTATTATGTATTCTCCTCTCTCAAGGCGGTGTGGCCAAATATATCCCTGCTATAATCACATTGGCTTTTAAAGGAGTTACATCAGGGATTAATTTGAACTAATAAACACGGCGCTAGATTGATGACCACATTTTTTTTAAAAACTACAGTGGACATCCACCAGAAGACCATCCCTTGCTAGATGTTCCAGCACTGGTGTAATAAAGAACTTTAAAGTTGGAATGAGTACAGAAGAGTGACTAGAAAAAATTAAGCACAGTCAAGAAAGTCTTCTCTGCCCAGAACCAAAGGCTGTCTACAAGCTTCTGCAAAAAGTTTGCTTAGAAGCAAGGGAAACAACAAACTAAAGAGCTCTGGTGGGCTACATTCACCCTGGGAGCGCCCCCTTGCATCCCTGTGTGATGTCACCGGTATCTTTGGTTCCAGGTCTTCTGTGGCTCAGTCCTCCAGCCAAGTTGTGTGACGTTGAAAGCCCTTCTGAAGTAACTACAAGCCCTAAATCAAACACCCACACGAATAGTCCCTCTCGGGAGCCACCAAAGTTCTCTGTTCATTGGCCTCTTCTCCTGGCATCTGCAGAGCTTTTCTCACCTTATTACCTCTCCAGCTGGCTTCCCCTACTGCCGCCCTTCCCCAGGGATTCTGACAGCTTTCCTTAGGTATCTCCTGCTGCAAACTTCTCTTGTAACTACTAGCTCATCTGCCACTGCTGGGCTTCTCTTCCATTCCCTTATCCCCATAGGTCCTAGCTCAGGGCTCCCGCACAGGCTGCTGGGGCTCGGCCTAAGGGTCTGTTTAATTGTGCAGTAGACATTCAGGCTCACGCTGCAGCCTAGGTCTAGAACCCTGCAAGGTGGGAATCCCAGAGCTTGGGCTGCAACCTGAGCACCTACACCTCAGCTAAATAGCCCTTTAGCCTGAGCCCATGTCTGCCAGCAAAGGGGGTCTACTTTCAGTATAGACACACTCTATGAGACTCTCAGACTGCCTTCCTCAGGCTCTTCCCAGAGGAGAACTCCCCTCATTCCTCCCTCTAGTGCACTGTTTCCCAAACTTGGGACGCTGCTTGTGCAGGGAAAGCCACTGGCGGGCCGGGCCAGTTTGTTTACCTGCCATGTCCACAGGTCCGGCCGATCGTGGCTCCCACTGGCCATGGTTCGCTGCTCTAGGTCAATGGGAGCTGCTGGAAGCGGCGGCCAGCATGTCCCTTGGCCCGTGCCACTTCCAGCAGCTCCCATGGCCTGGAGCAGCAAACCGCGGCCAGTAGGAGCCGCGATCGGCCGGACCTGCAGACGCAGCAGGTAAACAAACCGGCCCGGCCCGCCAGGGGCTTCCCCTGCACAAGCGGCGTCCCAAGTTTGGGAAACACTGCTCTAGTGAGTTCCCAGCTCTGTGTAAGTAGTTCTTTCCCTGCTTTACCACCACAGCTGGGGTCAGTTTCTAGTACACCCAGCTGGGGTCACTAATTAGTCCATATGTAGGCAGCTCCATGGGCGGTGCCTTCTGCCTGAGGCCCCGCCCCTTCTGCCTCCCCGCCCAGAACCCAGAGTCTCCCAAATGCGGCTGCTAGGCCCCACCCCAGGCTAGCCCCCCACAACCCCAGAGCGTCGGGAGGGAGGCAGGGCGGGCAATACTGGTGCTGCCCCAGCCCCTCGAGCCGGGCCGAAGAGTGGAAGCAGGGAGCCTGGGGGCGGCACCAGGCCTGATTGTTTGGGGAGGCACAGCCTCCCCCAGCCTATGGTACCTGCAGCCCATGGGCAGCTCCTCAGTGAGACTTGAGGGATAGCTACTAAGTCATGGGCAAGGTTGAGCCCAGCTTGCATCAAAGGGCCAGCCAGCACATGATAGGAGCCTTGTGCTGAATTCTGCTTTATGCATCAGTTCTCGCTGGCAGAGTCGT
Source organism: Malaclemys terrapin pileata (assembly GCF_027887155.1). Lineage (NCBI taxonomy): Eukaryota > Metazoa > Chordata > Testudines > Emydidae > Malaclemys > Malaclemys terrapin. The sequence goes on from NC_071505.1 coordinate 197,091,765, forward strand.
GCTATGTTGGACACAAGGAAACCACGCATCCCACTAACTTTATTCTTCGGTTATTTATAGCTAAGGCTAAGATTTAGTCATGGGTATTTTTAGCAAAAGTCATGGACAGGTCATGGGCAATAAACAAAAAATCACGGCCCCGTGACCTGTTCATGACTTGTACTATATAGTCCTGACTAAATCTTGAGTGTTCTGGGGGGGCTCTGGGAGCGCAACTGCTGCTCTGGAGGGGGAGCTCTGGGACTGATAAGTGATAAATATATGTTTGCAATTCTCTCTTACCTAATGTTAGTGAATATTAATCTTCCTAGCCCTAAAATAAAGCCAGAAGTCTGATTTGTCTTGCATACCCCCAAGTTTCACCTCTCTTAAAAACTACTTGCTTACCAAATAAAACACAAAAATACAGAAGTGTCACAGCACACTAGTACTGAAAAATTGCTTAATTTCTCATTTTTAACCATATAATTATAAAATAATTTGACTGGAATATAAATATTGTACTTACATTTCAGTGTATAGTATATAGAGCAGTATAAACAAGTCATTGTATGAAATTTTAGTTTGTACTGACGTCGCTAGTACTTTTTATGTAGCCTGTTGTAAAACTAGGCCGATATCTAACTGAGTTGATGTACCCCCTGGAAGACCTCTGTGTCCCCGCAGGGGTACGCATACCCCTGGTTGAGAACCACTGGGCTAGTGGAAGGAATAGGCAGGCCAGGAGCAGGGATGTGTTGAGACAAATTTTCTCTCCTCCAGCCTTGCAAAGAGAAACGAATGCAATGTGAAGCTCTATTGTCTTGTCCATGGAGTCCCACACAGGGGATCCTGAGGCAGCTCCAGCCAGGGGAAGTCCGGTAGCATGGCTCCATTGATGCTGCATTGCCACAGAACCACGGGGGTTCCCATGGGAGATGGGCAGCAAAGCGGCTGTGCAGGCAGGGCCTCTGTGAGGATGGAGACCTGATTTATGACCATTAAAAGCAATTGATCTTGTATTGAAGCCCCAAATTCACCATATCCTGATGTCCTAACCCAGCTTCTTTTACTCCATCCTTACTCAGACAATATGGATCAGATTCTCCTCTAACTTATTTCAATGTAATGCTATTGGTTCACGGCTCACACTAAATCCCCTTTGCCCATTCTGGCTGCAAACAGGACTTTCAGATGCCCTAAACAGGCTGCTCGGGATCAGTGGTGTATCCAGCTTCTCAGTGCAGCGGGAACAAACATAAAATAGGTGCCCCTCCTTGGCTCCTCCTCTGGCCACGCCCCCCCTTGGCTCCTCCTCCGGCCTCTCCGCGCCCCCACCCCCCCCGGTTCCTCTAGCCATGCTATGGCCATGCTGCGCCCGCCCTCAGGGGGGCTCGGTGGGGGGGGGCAGGCGCGGGGGAAGGGGTGGTGGGCGGGCGCTGCTCACTTCTCCCGGGGGTTGGGGGGAGTGGAGCACTGGGGTGGGCAGCAACTGGTGGGCAGATCCCCTCTCCCTGGAGCTTCCTGGTTCCTTTGGCCTGGGCAGCCCAGCATTTTTTTCAAAAGCGGAGCCTGCCAGGCCGCCTCTGGGCTCCTGCAGTCAAGCAGGGGAGCAGCACGGCCGGACTCCGGAGGAGCCATTTGGGGGGGTGGCAGGCATGGCCGGAAGAGCGAAGCGGCCGGGCTCCTTGACCATCGTGCCCCATGCTCAGCAGAGCTGCCTCCTGCGGCGGCTCATGGCTCAGCGGCCGAGCGCTCCACAGCTGGCAGGCAGATCCCCTCTCCCCGGCAACTTCCTGCCTCCCTCGGCCCGGAAATAGGAAGCTGCTGGGGAGAGGGGATCTGCCCGCCAACTGCGGAGCACTTGGTTGCCGAGCCCTGAACCGCCGCAGGAGGCAGCCGCGGCGGCGATGTTGGGGCCCTGTGGGGCGAGATGGCCGAGGAGCCCGGCCGCTTTGCTCCTCTGGCCGCGCCCGCTGCCCCCCCCAATGGCTCCTCCGGAGTCTGGCCATGCTGCCCACCCACTTCCCGGCAGGACCCCAGCAGCGGCCTGGCAGGTGCCGCTTTTGAAAAATGTACTGAGGGGAAGTGGCTGCTTCCCCTGAACCCCCTTAGCTACGCCACTGCTCAGGATCACTCTGGCAGGACATAGTTGGCATAGCTTAAGGTCACTTTTGCCACCCTCTCATATCTCCCATGTTTCAGGTCCAGAGCAACTAAGGTTTGAGTCCACTGACTTTAGAGGAGTGACTCCTGATTGATACTGATGTAAGTGAGAGGAGAACCAGGGCCTAATCTCACTAAATTAATTACTCATACTTAATCCTCCCTCAGTGTGGGGGGGATGGACTAGATGACCTCTTGAGAACCTTTCCAGCCCTACATTTCTATGATTCTATAAATTTAACGTGAGCATGGATATGATTTAATCAAAAACTTGGCAACTATCTATGGCTTTTGCATTCCGTAAGCCACCACTGCAGATGGCGGGTGGATTTCATGCTCTCTCGCTCCCTATGAAGAAGGGAAATGATGTGTTTTGGACAACATGTTCCAGAATAAATTAGCAGAAATTAATATACAACCATGTACATTCTCATTACACACAAACAACTCTTATAACCCACAGAACTGAAATCTAGCCAGAAAGAAGGCGGAATGCACATGGAAAGTCCACCAGATGAGAAAATGCAATATTTGCCCCTCGTTTCCAGTTCTTCCACTCAGTTCTGCCCTTTTGCCCAGAAGCAGAGCCAGACGATGTCTAAAAGCAAGTAGACTAAGCGGAGACTTAAGGGTGCACCCAGAACCAATATATAGCAACGAGTAAAGGGTACATTACACCTGATTCAAAATGCCTCCTCTGCCTGCCCTGAGGAACCTCTTCTGCTGTCCATTAACAGATCAAATATCATTCTCATTCAGAATCAACAGCCTCCAGCCTCCCTGTGTAACTGCACTTTTACACCCAAGCCTCAAGTGGATCAGTGCTTCTTCAGCCATTAGCACTGACAAGGCCCAGATGAGTATCAAGAAATGGCCTCACAGTAGAGAGATAGCACATACAACATTCTCATTATGACACAAGAAGCAAATGCAGCATTTAAACTGCTCCCTTTAAAACGTTAAACAGTGCATTCCTCTACTGACAGCTTGTTCTCTTGCTTACAGTTCCATCAGCACGTACAGTATATTGTTCATTTTACAGCAATAATAAAAAAGTACTAACAAACTTTTTATAATATAATATCAATATAGCTTGTGAGCCACTTCCTGACATGAGCATTTCCACTGAAGCCTAGGGTTACTCATATGAGCAAGGACTGCAGGATTAGATCTTTAGGGTGGGGTTCTACCTGGAAAATTGCATAGGAGAGTTCCGTGTTTATTTACCAATTTGTGGTTTCCATAGCAAAGGTGATTAGTTTCCAAGTAAAAATAATAAAATATACGTTCTTAAATAGCTACCAACCCTGCACCCTTACACCTCATGGCCAGTAATAAACGTTCTGTTGAGCAAATTTAGCCCTCAGTGACACCTGGATAACCCCATTAGAACTCTCTGGGTTTGCATGGATGTAATGGAAGGCATAACTGGAAGGTACTACACTTGTGTAAGCAGAGTCAGGATGAGCTCTACCCTGACATCTGGTGGTGAATTATGGCGAGTGTGGAAAAGAACTCCAGGGGCTGATCTTGTTTGCATAGGCACACCCACTCGCCTGGCATGAAACCACAGCAACTCAAAGTGGTTACTTTGGCTGGTGTGGGATCCCCAGTTTCTCTGTTATTGGGGCAGGAAGAATAAAGTTTTGTTACCCTGATTCTGTGAATCAAGGCCAGTGGAACTGTTGTATGACTAACTCACTCATTCCTTCTTTCACCATTACCTAAGTAGCATTTGCTTGTCAAGGGGCATGGGTTACAAAACCCAGTGAATTGAGAGAGGTTGGGGGCAGGTATTGGTACCTGGTGGTGTGGGTCCCTTTTGTGGGCCTGAAACACCAATTGCACCTCCTCCTCTCTCCACTGTTGAATGTCAGAGCTAACTTTGATTCCCTTAGGAGTCTAGTTACAGACTGCTGAGTTGAGTTCACTTTGGGCCAATAGTGCACCAGCACTGGGGCTCCCCTACTAAGAGCTGAAATCACTAAGAGCTGAAATCACAAAAGAGCTAAAGCTATTTAAGAGCTGAGATCACTGAGGCTGTGTTAACTAGTGGGGGAGCCTGAAGCTATTATTGCTAAGATAACTTAGCTTAGCGGGGGGGAGCGGAGCGGAGCAGAGCGGCTCACAGGTCGGTGAGCGGAGCGGCTGGAGGAGCAGCTAGCAGAGCAGAGCAGAGCCTTGTGGGAGCGGCCCAAGGGATGGCTGGAGCGGAGCGGAGCGGCGTGGCTCACAGGTCTGGGAGCAGAGCGGCGCGGCTCACAGGTCGGTGAGCGGAGCGGCGCGGCTCACAGGTCGGTGAGCGGAGCGGCTCACAGGTCGGTGAGCGGAGCGGAGCGGCGCGGCTCACAGGTCGGTGAGCGGAGCGGAGCGGAGTAGCTGCCAGAGCAGTTCGTGGGACGGCAGGAGTGGGACTGTGGGTGGAGTGGAGCAGTTCGTGGTGAAGGCTACGGTGGAACCCCACGGAGAAGCAGCCGGTTGGCCTCGGATCACGTAAGGTGCCCCTTAACACCCTGCTCACCCCCCCTTTGAACTCTGGGGCTGCACTGATCATGGACAGAGACTTTGGGGGGTTGTCGGACTTTTGGGACTTTTGTGATTCTTGGATTGCTGGACCCAAGAGACTTTGGGATTGGTGGACTTTTGGGACTTTGGTGATTCTTGGGTCGCTGGTTTCAAGAACCAACGGGAGAGGACACGGCCCAATTTGCTGGGGTGGGTCTTCACTCATGGTTTGGTCTAAGAACTCTAGTTGTGGTGTTTTTCCAATTTAATGCTGATGTTGTTTACCTCATGTTATTAAACATTTTCTGTTACACTCAGACTCCGTGCTTGCGAGAGGGGAAGTATTGCCTCTTAGAGGCGCCCAGGGGGTGGTATGTAATTGTCCCAGGTCACTGGGTGGGGGCTCGAGCCGGTTTTGCATTGTGTTATTGAAACGGAACCCCTAGATACAGAACCCGGCCCTTGTTGCTGCCAACTTAGATGGGCAGAAGGGTTACACTTGCATGGATGTAACTGAGAGTTTAATTTGGTCTGTAGATCCTTTGTTGGTGGTTATCATGTAGGAAATGGAAAGATCGGAGTTTGCCTGTCAGAGCCAAGGGTGAGCTCGCAGGACTAGCAGCAAAAGAAAATCTCTCCCCCATCTTTTTATACTTGCAAACTAAATACATTTGGAAATCAGTCAGACACAATGAATATAGAATGTCATGATGCCATTCTCACAAATTAAACTACACGTCCAACTGTTATCTTTCGCTGCTCATCTGTGCTTCAAAATATTTTAATTTTCTTTTGCAATTTGCACAATAGTACTCTGGCTTTGAGGGTTTTGAAATGTATTGAAAGTTCTGAAAATAAGGAGGACTGATGGACTGTATTAATAGGACTTTAACCTCTCTCCAGGGCTGGTTCTTATTTTTCTCAAACCCTGTCATCCAATCCCACTTGAAACATAGCTCAGGAGAGATTATGTGACTATGGACGTCATCACAGCTAACAATTGTGCATTCTGCTTTGTGTTTTTCCCTCTTTTCTCCCTTCCCCCACCTAAGTTATCCTAGGAGGCAGTTGCTGACTGGCAAAGTGAAATGTTACCTTTATCACTTCTCTACAGCACCACCAGTATTACAGGTTGTCAGTCTAAAAAAAGCAGCATTGTTAAATTGTGCAGAGAGGGAATTGCTATAGAATCATAGACTCACCAAATCAGAGAATCTAGAGATGGAAAGGACCTATTAGATGTTGACAAAAAAATGCTCTGCAGTTAATTTTAGACAACTCCTGCAGGGCTATGTACACACACATGCACACAAACACACACACACACACACACATTTGCAGCACAGCCAAAAACACATGCACCAAACCCCTTAACAAAAACAGGACAATGCAGGGGAAACAAGAGATTGCTCACTGCTCAGACATCACTAGTGACGCAGATCTCTAAGTGGGTCAGATGGAAAGTGATGTTAATGAGTTTATATGGAAGCAACTTAAAAACAGCAATGAAGGTGAAGAAAAGAGAAAGAGAGAAATTTGTGTGTGTATGGGCGGGCGGGTTAATGAATTAATGACTAAACACCTGTCTTTTACTTTCCTATACAGAGAGTTTTGTTTCCGAAGTAGATGAGATATTAAACAAATGGGGAGGAACAAGGGAAAAGTTCTATTGGGGATTGTAGTGGTGTGGCAGTTATTGCCTCATAAGTGCCCCCTTGTGGATAGAAGTTGTCCTACGGCACCCTGCCTCCATGACCAGTCTGTCTCTTCAGGGGCCCTTTAAAAACTCACAGTTCACCAAGTTATCCAAGTATCAGAGGGGTAGCCGTGTTAGTCTGGATCTGTAAAAAGCAACAGAGAGTCCTGTGGCACCTTTAAGACTAACAGAGGTATTGGAGCATAAGCTTTCGTGGGTGAATGCCCACTTCGTCGGATTCATGTCAAGTTATCCAAGCTATCCCCAGAAGGGATCCTGTTTATTTAGTCCTCAGGTGCCCATGGGCCTTCCAGGCCCCAACCCTAGTTCAGTACCAAGTCTTTGAAAACAAAACACAAATATATACATTCTTTGCCCCAGTTTCAACTGTGCACAGCTCCCTCCTCTCTGAGGGGCTGGTGTCAGTCTCTGCCAGCCCTCACTGCCTGGAGAGCTTTCACCTGCTTCTGGTAGTCTCAATCACTCCCTCAACCCCCTTAGCCCTTCCTGCTGCCTTTTCACCTAGCAGCGCTTGATTCTCCTCAGGTGGGGCTCATCATGTAGTCAGGGCTGACTTAAATCAAGGCTCTCCAGCCCCAGGGCATGCCACCCTGTTACAGGGATATTTTAAAAAATCATGACCAAAAAGACTCTATGATAAAATTCGATTCTTGGGGAAAACTCATATTTGCTGGCCCTTGATTACCCCGTAACATACCAGCATTTTACAACTGTTTCCTTACTGCCATTCCATCGCTATGTTTTACTATTTGAGGACAGTCTCAGAAGCAAGAGTTTGATATGGAGACTGCTTGCCATATTTTGGGAAACTGTAAGAGGAACTAACAGCTTCAGATGGCTTACATTCTTTGCAAAATGAAACAAATTAGAGGTACTGTAATTAGTTCTGCTTTTCTATCTCCTTTCAAAGAAAGAACACACTGTCTCCTGCCGCCTTTTCATAAAAAGATACAGTTACACTGCATAACGTCTCTCCTGGCATAAACATTTGCTTTCCATTTTAAATATTCCCTTAGGGAGACAACATTCCCTCCCGTGAAAAAAAATCCCATGGAAGGAGAAAAGAGAAATCAAATATTACAGTTAGCCTTGAACTCATGGAATACAAAAAGCATCAATTTATCTGGCAGGGGGTGGGGGAGAAATCCCTTTGAAAGAACATAGGAAATGCACAGAATGGAGCTGCATAGGCGTCGTGTGGCCCTGGTGTGGTTCCACTGCCTGGTGGAAGGGGCTGGGAGAAGTTCTGGGGGGACATGTACTTATCCTGCCAATGCACTGGAGCCACTTGCTCTTCAATCCCATTGATAGCATGACTGCAAGTGACAGCTGCCCCTTCAGCTTCAGAAGCTACCAGACTAGTTCCAGGAAGACTAGAGCACGTTGTACAGAAAACTGTGTAGGACAGTGTTTTCTCAAGTGGATGGTGCACCCCCAAAGAACTAGCCAGAAGGGCATGGACAGACCTGTCAGTTGTGTCCAGAGTCTCAGCTTTTTTTTTTTTAAAGTATGGTCTGATTCTGATTGACAGCACTTCACACTCCTCTGGCAGGGTAAAGGGGCTTTAAAGAGTGAGTGAATTATTGTTACATCCACTTTAAGGTCCCTTTACGTGGCCACAATGATGTAAAGTAACTTCAAGTGTAAATAAGAATCAGGGCCTAAGGCCTTGTCTACATGGGGGAAATTGACTGGCATAACTATTCCAGAATAAGTATTCCACTATTGCTATGCCAGTATAATTTTGCTATTCTGTGATAACTTTCCCTAGTGGATACTTTATGCTCGCATAAAGTCATATTTTTCAGAATAGTGTGTCCCCATGAGAAGTTATTCCAGAATAGCTATAGTAGAACAGTTATGCCAGAGTAGCTGTGCCTGGCAATTTTCCTATGCAGACAAGCCCTAAGTCTCTAGCTGTTATCATTGTGGAGAAAATCTTTAAAGGTTTGAACCTAAATAGGTTTGAACCTAAATCTTTAAAGGTTTGAACCTAAATAGAGACTTCAGTCTCAATTTTTAGAGAGCCTGAAACAAGAGCTGTGAGGTGTGAGCTTTCTCATTCATTTTTATACTTGCTAACAAAGATGCCACTAAGGATACTCTAAATAGAACTGTGGTTTATTATTCCACTGCTCATCAAAGCATGTAAGAAAGAAGAGCAACTATTAAATTGTTTCCCCTCTTCTGAGTGGCAGCAGATTTCAATGTCTTATAAGTCAGTTTCCTGTAGAAGGAGAAATCAGTGCTTCTTAGTGTACTTTATTTATGTGCATTATAAATACCAGTCCTCGAACAGAGGTGATCACAAACAGCGTGCAGGCAAACTGCTCTTTCAGAAATCTCAGCCTAAACACCAATGTCCAGTTTCCAGGAAGCACATCTGCCCCAAGAATTGACTCTAGTTAGAGAGTTTAAGGAAGAAAGCAAACTCACTTTCTGTTTGCAACTGCTCCCCCAAGAAGAAACTGCATCATACAACTAACAAGGCAGCATTTCTTCAAAGACTGTAAACTGCTCAAATGCTAAGAAAAAGAAGATGTAAGACTATATGTACCAGCCTCACCTGCTGACTCTTGCCATAATAGTATTATGAAGATCAACACAAGCATTTCTCAAAACTGGGGGGAGCATGAACGACTAGCCAGGGAGGGAGGGTTGCATGTTGTATATATTAAAATGTGTAGGCCTTTAATGTCACATGACAGGATTGCTGGGAGGGCCTGATTGATTTCATTTTCCTGATGGAGTGTTTAGTTTTCAAAAATCTGAGCAACACCGGTGAGGGTGAACACTGACTTGCTCAACATTTGCTTATAGAAATTTTCTACTTCTTCGTTACAACATGAGTCCCTTACATCTGCTTTACCTTCGCCTCTTCCCATTTTTTCCACTGGTAAGTAGCGCCCACCCTTTTACTTTTTCTGGAATTTTCTCATGTGCAATCCACTATGCAGTTTGCATGTGCAATCCACTATGCAGTTTACCAATGCATGAGATGATGCTGTGTACCACATAACCAAATGTTGGAGTTTCACTGTTTTGCGCTGTCTTCATTTCTGCAGGATATACCACCAAAAAGGTACAGAGATTTGAAGGAGGTAGAGCTCTTTATATTATGCTATTGTATCATGCAATTTCACTACCCCATAAAAATGTTGGAAGATCACTAATTGCACGTGGACTTGAACAGCACAACTGACTGGTAAAGAGATCCAATTCCAAAGAACCCTCTGAAACAGAATATGATGGAAGCAGTTACTTGACTGAACAGTAGAAAGCTGAGTTAAATTTAAAAGTTATTTGTGAGCAGGTGCTCTTGCTTTGCATCACTAGCGTTGACAGTAGGTGTCCCTGTAAGAATGTCATTGTATCCTATAAGCGACCCTGCCAAAGGCTATTATTAACTCTGAAGTGACACACAGAAGAGGTCTGATCACTTGCAGAGGTTACCAAGTAGAAATGATTCTCCACATTGGATTAGTTCAACAGTCCTAAAAAGAAAACCTAGTTCAAGAGCCTGGAAAAATGAGAGGACAAATTCTGAATTGAATTACACTGGTGTAAGTCCAGAGGGACACCATTGATTTCAGTGGAGTTGCTCCAGGTTCACACCACCATAACCGTTCAAAATCTAATCCTATTCTAGTTATTTTATTTTATGGACAACCCTCCTCCCCCATCCCGCCAGCCACTTTGTTTTAAAAACATAATTAACATAATTTTTGCAGTAAAAGTGAACTATAGTCACATAAATGCATTGGTATTAAATTTGAAATCTGTTTTGCTTTGAATTAGCTGTGCATTTAAAGACCTTTTCCTGGTTTGACATACTATTATGGGGGATCAATTATTTTATTTCTAAGAGGCTCTGTATAATAAGGAGCTAAGCTCAAGATAATATTTGCTTATGGTAAAGGGTAATGCCACTGAGTAAGGTTAAAAAAACGGATGTTTATAAACCTTAAAAATGGTTTCTGCTCTGCTCTTGCAGATTATACCTGTGAGAATATAATAGGTTTTCACTGTATCTCGAGGGCTTTAGCTCTTCACAGGAAGCAGTACATATAGAGTGCATACCTCACATTGAACATAAAGTACACGCTGTACATGCCCACAAGAGAGTTCAGATTGAAATCTCTCACAATTGGACTAAGTCTCAAGTTGTAAACAACTAACAAACAGAAGCTCTCATTGTACCCACAGGTACCCACATTGAACCCACAGGAAGCCTTGAATTAATACAGTAAGGCCTCAGTATTAAGAAAAACAACAAGCAGATAGTCCGAACACTTCTAGCCTGATTGAATGTTTTTAATGAAGTGACAAAACATTTCCAAATATTCTGTTCTGTCCTCAATTGGGTCTTGCGTGACACTTTGGATGTAGTCAGAGATTCTGTTTTGGTGATCCAAAGCCTTAGTCAGGTATGCAGAGGGGATCTTTTCTGGATGTTATTACCTGCAATCCCAGTCCCCTTCCTTTTCGTCCGTTCACTAGCCAAGATCCCTCCCTCCTGCAGAAAAAGCCAAGGGAGGGAAAGATCTCCTTGTGAAGCTCCTCCCCTGTTGTTCCAGCACTGTCACACAGTGGCTGGTCCTTTAAATGGAGATGCATCTCAGCCACACCTGTGACACAGGCAATTCTCTTCCAGTGGACATGCAGGAAAATTGGGTTTACCCTCTCACAAAATAGGCTGAAGGACCCGTTCCACTGAAGATAATTCTGCCTCTGTCAGAGATACCTTACAGAGAGTCAACTCCACACTGTGAACCACCACTGCCACTATGGGTTACTGTGGTGGGTTTTTTTTGTTTGTTTTGTTTTTTAAAGGAGAGCTGCCTGCATGGAGCTGGCCAGGGAAAGAGAATCCACCATAGTGGGACAGAGGCACTGGGCCGCCACACAAGCGCTCCAGCATTCAACAGAGATCTCAAGATCAACAGATTCTCCTCAGATCTTGAAACATCTGTGTATTAGGTGGCTGTGGGGGGAGAGGTAAACAACACCCATCACAATGGAACAAACTGAAGGAAACTCCACACACGACAACTCAGTTTCCTGGCTGCCACACTGGGTTTTCCTAGAGAGGAGATAATCTGGACCCCGATTCTTTTGAGCTCAGCTGATTGATTTTTTTGTTTTGTTTTTCTTCTAGATTTGTACAGCTCTGTAAAAATAATCGTGTGTGTGTCTTTCAATCCCCAAAGTAGAAGGTTTGTAGGGTTTGGACAGGTCGACTTGTTCTCGCAATATACAAGTAAGCTTTGGATAATCAACCCACTTTTAGCTAAATTTCTATCTTATGGTATAATTGCTGCATTCTATGTTTCTACTTAATTTTGATTAAAAAATACTGGAATGGTTTGTTCTGTCATCATATTTAATCAGCCCTGCGTTAGTAAATTAATTTCCATATTAAAGAATAGATAGATAATAAATCAAACTCAGTATGCCTTTATATTGCACAACCATAAATTATTTCTGTCTATTTAAGCAGACCTACATTATTGATCTGTATCTTGAGCAATCTCAGTTTGCATTTCTGAGAAGCATTTATTTCTACAAAAGGAAATAAAGTCTTTCCTTTATGATACCAGAATGTTCAGACCTCAGCCTACTCTCCTCAGGCAATCCTGTATTACAAACCCTCTTCCTGGAAGCACACAGACTAAAACAAACATTAATATGACCTAGCATGATGGAGATTAAATCCACCAGTTTGTCCTCATGAGTCAAGTTTAAACTCTCTGAAAGCAGTAGTATAGTCAAGGGTAAATGTGGGTAAGCAAAGTTTACGCACTTCTTATTTGGGGAATATGGAATTTAATTTAGGTTAGTTTACCAATTCATTTTTTGCCCCTACTCCACTGTCTGAAAGGTGTTTGTGGGGTGCTGTGCCGCTTCTAATTTCCAGTGAAGACGGTGAGAATTCACTTCCACTAATACAGAAGAAAAATACTTAAACCTTCCTCTTATGGAAGGAGTGAGGAGTAGAAGTCAGTAACTGATAAAGTTCTAATGAAACTTTAGTCTTCGATGAACCTGAGGAGCAGGTGAGCTTTTCACATGATTCAGATCTTAAAATGCTACCCTAAATAGACCAAAACTTTCCTCCTGAGTGGCAGGAAGATATAGTAAACATTGAATAGTGTCCTTTAAAAGTGATCCAGAGGGCCAATCATCACAGTGTAAGTCACAGGATGGGAAACCAGAAGACCTGGGTTCTCTCCTAATTCCTACTTACTGTTTGGCTTTGGGCAAGTCTCTTCACCTCTCTGTGTCTCCATTTTCCTATGTGTAAAATGGGATAATGATACTAACTCACCTTTGGTTATAGTTTTGATATCTGTGGCTAAAAGCTATTAGGTAGGGGCTAAATATTGTCATCCTTTAGGGTCAAAATAAAGCCATGTTGAATGGGGTGAAGGACGATGAGGAAGCATGAGGGGGAAAACAAAAATTCAGTGATGGACCTTCCTGTGGGCTTTTCACATTTAGGGCAAACTCCTGGATCTGAGCTAGCAAAAAGAGGATGTTTCTGCAATGCCAGCAGAAGGATGAAAAGGAATCAATCCTTGTTACAACTGTGGGAGAAGTGAGCAGAAGCGGAAGATGAGAGGACAGCCCTTAAGATAAACCCTGAGGAAACTTGCTTCAGTGATTTTCTTGTCGTGGTGTCCAGAAAGGAGAGACAAGAACAAAGTAAATGTGGCTGCAGCTAGAGCTAAAAACAGATGATGGTACCATAACTTCTGGGCAGCAACTGAGCAGTGAGAAAATAGCAGCAATAGCAGAGATCACAGTAATCCTTAGCCAGTTTATAGAGACTTATATGTTCAAAGTATTGTATAGACATTAACTTATTAATCCTCACAGCACCCCTGCAGGTGCATGGTTCAGTACCATTATCCTATGTTAGACAGGGAAACAGACAGAAGGAATTTCCCCAGGGTCACACAGCACATCAGTGGCAGAACCAGGATTAGAACTCATTCCTCCAAACCACGTGCCTTTTCTAAAACTGCTGAAATATGGAAAGCTGGCTAAGCATGGATGAAAGAGGTGGGCACATTAAATCACTAGCATACCACACAACCCTAGTGTTACAGAAGACCAAGAAATTAGCACTTAGGTCTGGTCTATACTACCCGCCTGAATCGGCGGGTAGAATCGACCTCTCGGGGATCGATTTATCGCGTCCCATTGGGACGCGACAATCGATCCCCAAATCGACGCTCTAACTCCACCAGCGGAGGTGGTAGTAAGCGCCGCCGACAAAAAGCGGCAGAAGTCGATTTTGCCGCCGTCCTCACAACAGGGTAAGTCGGCTGCAATACGTCGAATTCAGCTACGCTATTCACGTAGCTGAATTTGCATATCTTAAATCGACTCCCCGCTGTAGTGTAGATGTACCCTAAGAGAGTTCTCTGTTGAGTCTGCTCCTGTTCTGCCAACCCCTCAGCAGGAGGACCGAATAATGATGAAGTTACTCCTATTCCCTGCTCCCCAATCCTTTTGTGTGGCGAAAATCTGGTCACTCTTCACTGAGGTTAAGAGGAACACGAAATGTGACAAGATCATGTTATCTCCACTTCACCAATATATTAAAAGCAAAGCAAGCTTATATTATACTCTAGAGCCCATTTCAGAGAAACAGACTCTGATACTTATTTGGCAAGATGACAGCCTGTAGAGTTTGCATCAATTTTCCCAGAGACTGAATGGTGTCTTTGTATGGCATTATTTATCTGCCAGTGACTAGTCTGCTAAAATATTAATAATCGAAGATTTTCAGTACTTCCCCTCTCCTGATTGTACATTTACAATAGTAAATTGATACAACAAATGTGATTCCCCGTTTGAAAAGCACCTGCAGTTGTCAGTGATAAGGAAGGCAGGCTGCTTGGATTCCTGAAGCACTTTTCTGTTTATAATAGCTTGCAGTACCTTGCAATTTAACACATCACTGGTGAAAGCTTCTGGAGACAGGAAAGAAGACAGAATTCAAGGAATGTGTATTCCATTTGTTATCTCAGGCTGTCGCAAGCAACCCTGTAATCCAAAACGGAATTACGTCTGCTTGTACATAGCTAGCCACCCAATTTCTGATGGATGTAGCAAGAATCCAAAAAGAGATCTGACAGACAGTGCTTCCTATGGTTGAAAACATTGAGGTACTGTCAAGGAGGGGTTTGTAGGAAAAACCTTCAATGATGTGAGTCCTGACTTCATCACCTATATTGTTTATGTACCATCTTATCATTTATTTTAACCACTATGCACTTTGAAGCTATAGTAGCATAAAGAATGGATGAGGTGATGTCTCATATTAGTATGGTCTGGTATGAATGCCTTTGGCATTTTTATCTTCAAGTCTCTCTCCTGCTTCCTTTGCCTCTCCTGCTAGCTGATTAGTAAAACACACTGAAGAATGTTTAAACCCATGCAGTTCCTAACACTCTCATATTAGTTCTTGAATAACAGACATTATTAAGGGCAGTCCATTGAACTCTTCCATTGGGCTAGATTTGAAAGGGAAGGATATGAGTGCGATGCACTTTTGCTCTGTCTTGGCTTGGATTTAAAGGTACGATGTTAGGTCATATGAACTGGCTTCAATCACCTTCTAAAACTCTGGGAAAGTTCAGAAAATGGAAATCCAGCTCAAGTAAAGCGAATTGAAAGACGCCTAAACCAGAGCATGTAACATGTAACAGGGATATTAGGAGGGCTAACATGGAACCATAAGACCAAATAGCTGAAGATATAAAAACAAATAAAAAATTTAAGCATATCAGAAGCACAGAATAATAGAATCATAGGACTGGAAGGGACCTTGAGAGATCTGCAGTCACGGCAGGGTTAAGTATTATTTAGATCATCTTGCAAACATGAAGCTTGCAAGAGAACTAGTGGGTCTGTAAGGCTACTACAGAGTTAAGGGAGCAATTAAGAAGAATAAAGGCAAATCTAAATGATTTATTTGCATCATTGCAGAGGATACTGAAGATAAACTTGCACCAGAGCAACAATTTTCAGGTAATAAAGACAAAGCATTAGTAGAAATTGAGGTGTCAGTAAAGAGGTGCTGGAACAAACAGAGTAGCAACTAGTCACTAGGACAAGATGGTACACAACCACGAGTTGCAAAGGAATTTAAGAATGAAGTGGCTGAGCTGCTAGCAAAAGTATACAATTTCTCATGAAGATGTGCTAATATACTAGAGAACTGAAAGGCAGCATATGTGTCTACCTTTAAAAAAAGAAAGTGCTGGCCAGATCCTGGGAATTATCATAGACCAATGCATATTATTTCAATACCTAGAAAGCTGGGTGAAATGATAATTAATAATAAAATTATAAACCAATTAGATTGATATGATATAATACAGTGAAACTAGCACCGCTTCTGTAAAGGAAAATCATACCTCTCTAGTCTATTAGGCCTTGTCTACACTACGAGAGTAGTTCGATTTTACTTAAATCGAATTTTTGGAATCGATATTGCAAAGTCGAACGTGTGTGTCCACACTAAGGACAGTAATTCGACTTTGTGAGTCCACACTAACGGGGAAAGCATCGACATTGGAAGTGGTGCACTGTGGTCAGCTATCCCACAGTTCCCGGAGTCCCCGCTGCCCATTGGAATTCTGGGTGGAGCCGCAAATGCCTTCTGGGTAAAAAAAAGGTGTCCAGGGTGCTTTTGGGTAACTGTCGTCATCCGTCCATCACTCCCGCCCTCCCTCCCTGAAAGCGCCGGCGGGAAATCAGTTCGCGCACTTTTCTAGTCAGTGACAGCGCGGACGCCACAGCACTGCGAGCATGGAGCCTGCTGCAACCATCACTGCAGTTGTGGCCGCTCTCAACGCCTCGCAACTTATCATACACCTTTCCCTGAGGCAGATGCAGAAAAGTCAGGCGAGGAGGCTACGTCAACGCGGTGATGGCCTGAAGTCTGAGAGTAGCACAGACCTCTCAGAAAGCAGGGGACCCAGCGCCGAGAACATCACGGTGGCAATGGGTCATGTTGATGCCGTCGAAAGGAGATTCTGGGCACGGGAAACAAGCACTGAGTGGTGGGACCGCATAGTGCTGCAGGTCTGGGATGAATCCCAGTGGCTGCGAAACTTTCGCATGCGGAAGGGAACTTTCCTGGAACTTTGTGAGTTGCTGTCCCCTGCCCTGAAGCGCAATGACACCCGGATGCGAGCAGCCCTGACTGTCCAGAAGCGAGTGGCCATAGCCCTGTGGAAGCTTGCAACGCCAGACAGCTACCGGTCAGTCGCGAACCAGTTTGGGGTGGGCAAATCTACCGTGGGGGTTGTTGTGATGCAAGTAGCCAAGGCAATCGTTGATGTACTGCTGCCAAAGGTAGTCACCCTGGGAAACGTGGAGGCGATCATAGATGGCTTCGCAGCGATGGGATTCCCAAACTGCGGTGGGGCCATAGATGGAACTCACATCCCTATCCTGGCACCGGAACACCAGGCCAGCCAGTACATTAACAGAAAGGGCTACTTTTCCATGGTGCTGCAAGCACTGGTGGACCACAGGGGACGTTTTACCAACATCTACGTGGGATGGACGGGCAAGGTTCATGACGCTCGTGTTTTCAGGAACTCTGGTCTGTTTAGACGGCTGCAGCAAGGTATTTACTTCCCGGACCACAAAATAACTCTTGGGGATGTGGAGATGCCTATAGTCATCCTCGGGGACCCAGCCTACCCGCTAATGCCCTGGCTCATGAAGCCCTATACTGGCGCCCTGGACACTGAAAAAGAACTCTTCAACTACCGGCTGAGCAAGTGCAGAATGGTGGTGGAGTGTGCTTTTGGCCGTCTCAAGGGGAGATGGAGAAGCTTACTGACTCGCTGTGATCTCAGCGAAACCAATATCCCCATTGTTATTGCAGCTTGCTGTGTGCTCCACAATCTCTGTGAGAGCAAGGGGGAGACCTTTATGGCGGGGTGGGAGGTTGAGGAAAATAGCCTGGCTGCTGATTACTCACAGCCAGACAGCCGGGCGATTAGAAGAGACCAGCGGGAAGCGCTGTGCATCCGGGAGGCTTTGAAAGCAAAGTTCCTGAGTGAGCAGGGTAACCTGTGACTTTAAAGTTTGTGTATTGAGAAGCTAAACCTGCCCCCATTTCTTTGCCCAGTTAATGTTGACTATCCTATCCAGTTACATACCCCCTTCACCCCACTTCCAACACACGTTTCAAAATAAAAATAGTTCTACTTTGTTAAAGCACACCGTTTTCTTTAATACTGTATTCGCGGGAATTTTTTAAAACTGGGACGCAGACTGTGGTGCGGAGCGGGTGTACTGTAGTGGCGCGAATGCAGCTTCTAAACTCAAGGATTGACAGGCTCCGCTGCGGTGGGATGGTTGTTTCAACGGAGCCTGTCACCCCTCCTGATAGGGACTGTGTGTATGGGGGGGTCTATGTGACTTTGTGGCAGGGGGAGGACGGTTACAGATCCCCTGCTGTGTGGCTCTGTGATCCTGCCTAAGGACCGCCGCTTAAGATCTGTAACTGCCCTCCCCTGCCACAAAGTCACAGAGCAACCCACCCCCCACCACATAACATGAAAACAACCTCCCAGACTAACCAGGGTAACTAGTCACTGCATCACTGCACTATGTATGTGCCCTGCTGCTGTGCCTGCCCCCGACTATATACCCTGCCAAAGGTGACTGTCCTGTCGAATTACCAACCCCCTATCCCCCCCTCCTCCAAAAGAACATGATGGAAACAGTAGTTAACAGAAACGTATTTTTTATTATCAACCAAACATGGAACTGGGAAAGTGAAACTTGGACGGGGGCTTGTGTCAGGCGGGAAGGAAAGAACTTGTCAAATTTTGGGGAATGAGAGCCTTCTGCTGCTCGAGCTCTCTGCAGGGGTGGAGTGAGAGTTAGCAGGGACTCTGCCGCCTCTCCTTCTGTGCACTTTGGGTGAGGGGAGTATGGGACTTGGTGGCGGGGGAGGGCGGTTAGAGATGGACTGCAGCGGGGCTCTGTCCTCCTGCCTCCGTTCCTGCAGAACATCCACAAGGCGCCGGAGCGTGTCCGTTTGCTCCCTCATTAGTCCAAGCAGGGTTTGAGTCGCCTGCTGGTCTTCCTGACGCCACCTCTCCTCCCGATCCATGTTGGCTTGGTGCATTCGGGTCAAGTTCTCCCGCCACTGGGTCTGCTGTGCTGCCTGGGCTCTGGAGCAGGCTATAAGCTCCGAGAACATGTCCTCCCGTGTCCTCTTCTTCTTATGCCTAATCCGCGCTAGCCTCTGGGAGTGTGATAACAGGCTAGGTTGTGAGACAGTCGCAGATGGGGCTGTGGGAATGGGAAAAAGGGAGTGAATTCCTCAGAAAGATAAATGTAGTTGTGAACAAAGAACATAGTCTTTCTCTGTTAACAAGACCATGCACAGCACCTCTCACATGCGCACTCAGCACAAGGTCGAATTCTCGGCCTTCGCATTCAGTGCCTGGGGTCTTCTACAGCACATTTGAGAAGCCTCTCAGGAGAACGGAATTTCTGTTGCAGGCAGACATGGTAAGCCGTAGACTTGTGGCAGCTTAAAACTTTAATATTAGCAATGGCCTCATTTCACATTGAAATCAATGTCGGTCCCTGCTGCCAGCAATTCGGCAAGCAGGAAGTCTGCTCCTGTCCCACACCCTCGCGGCTGTCCCCGGGAACGATCCCTTTCGGCTGCCCCTCTCCCGCCTCCACCGCGTGGCTGCAAACCAGCGGTTACAGTTCTGTAAAGGAACGGCAAAGCAGTCCCAACACTAACATTCCCCTACCTCATTCAAAGCAGGTCATCATGAGCGACATCACCCTCATGAGGATCTCTGACAGCGAGAAAGAGAGAATGCTCCGGGAAAGCCTGCAAAGACCAGGGCCGTATGCCGCCATGCTGTGCAGAGCAATGATTCCAGAGTACTTGATAGTCTCGTGGCGTGGCAACGTGTCCTACTACGGAGGACCCAATAAGGCCGCTCTCCCCAAGAACCTAATGCAGCGGATTTCCAATTACCTCCAGGAGAGCTTCCTCGAGATGTCACAGGAGGATTTCTGCTCCATCCCCGGACATATAGACCGCATTTTACTGTAGCTGCTGTAGCAGTGACTAACCAGTAGAGCGGCTTGGGCAGGACAATCATGCAAAACCGGACATTGCTAGATTTTTTTTCAATAGTTGCACTGCCCATGACTGAACCGTTAAGCTAATCAAACTAATCATGAGAAACCCATTTTTTAAATTGTTAATATTCCTGTTCTGTTACAAATAAATGTTTAGATTTTTACAACACTTACTGGCTGATCCTTCCCCAGATTCTGTGTCCGGGGTAACGGCTGGGGAGGGTTGGTAGGGGATCTCTGTAAGGGTGATGAAGAGATCCTGGCTGTCGGGGAAATCAGCGTTGTGAGCGCTGTCGACTGCCTCGTCCTCCTCATCTCCTTCCTCATCTTCCCCGTCCGCTAACATGTCCGAGGATCCAGCCGTGGACACTATCCCATCCTCAGAGTCCACGGTCACTGGTGGGGTAGTGGTGGCGGCCGCACCGAGGATGGAATGCAGTGCCTCGTAGAAACGGGATGTCTGGGGATGGGATCCGGAGCGTCCGTTTGCCTCTTTGGTCTTCTGGTAGCCTTGTCTCAGCTCCTTGATTTTCACGCGGCACTGCGTTACATCCCGGCTGTATCCTCTCTCTGCCATGTCTTTAGAGATCTTCTCGTAGATCTTTGCATTCCGTCTTTTGGATCGCAGCTCGGAAAGCACGGACTCATCGCCCCACACAGCGATGAGATCCAAGACTTCCCGATCAGTCCATGCTGGGGCCCTCTTTCTATTCTGAGATTGCACGGCCATCACTGCTGGAGAGCTCTGCATCGTTGCCAGTGCTGCTGAGCTCGCCACGATGTCCAGACAGGAAATGAGATTCAAACTGGCCAGACAGGAAAAGGAATTCAAATTCAAATTTTCCCGGGGCTTTTCCTGTGTGGCAGTTCAGAGCATCCGAGCTCGTACTGCTGTCCAGAGCGTCAACAGAGTGGTGCACTGTGGGATAGCTCCCGGAGCTATTAGCGTCGATTTCCATCCACACCTAGCGTGATTCGACATGGCCATGTCGAATTTAGCGCTACTCCCCTCGTCGGGGAGGAGTACAGAAGTCGAATTAAAGAGACCTCTATGTCGAACTAAATACCTTCGCGGTGTGGACGGGTGCAGGGTTAATTCGATGTAACGGCGCTAACTTCGACATAAACGCCTAGTGTAGACCAGGCCTTAGAATCCTTTGAGCTTGTCAACAAAATAGTGGATAAAGGAGAATTGGATGACAAATTATTTGGATTTTAAAAAGCCTAGCAATAAGTCCCTTGCATGAGGCTATGAAGCCATGGGGTATGGTAAAATACTATAATTGTTCAGAATCTGGCCAACCACTAATTCATGGGATTAGGAAGAAACTTCCCTTATGGACAGGTTATTCATAATTGTCTACTATGCCTCTCTTTGAAACACTACTGACCTCTGTTAGAGACAGGGTAGTACTGGACTAGATGGACTGCTGTTCTGATCCTATCTGGCAGCTGATGTGTTTCTGTGTTCCTTTCTTTTTCCCTTCCCACACATACATCCTAAAGTGTTTAGTTTTAGGAACATTAACTTTTCCATTCAGAGTGATGCTAGGGCACGTCAGTGAGGATGCTAGTTTGGACACCTTAAAATAAATCTGTTTTACAATTAGCTAAATAGATTCCCCCAAATTTGCCTGATGTGCTAGAATTCATGCAGATTTTTCATAGATTATAAAGCCAGAAGCGACCACTGTGACCTCATAATCTGACCTCCTGCTTAACACAGGCCAAAGGACTTCCCTGAATTAATTCTTGATTTAAAAATTCTCAGCGATGGAGAATCCACCATAACTCAGTGGTTAATTACCCTCACTCTTAAAATTTTGCATCTTATTTCTAGTCTGAATTTGTCTAGCTTCAACTTCCAGCTATTGCATCTTTTTATACCTTTATCTGCTAGATTGAAGAGCCCTCTATTATCAAATTTCTGTTCTTCATAGAGGTACTTATAGGCTGTGATCAAGTCACACTTTAACCTTCCCTTTGTTAAGATAAACACTATTACACCATTCACTGTAAATTCTCCAGTGTTCCAAGACTCATTGAAAATCAACATTAATGCTCCTCAGCGAGTTTTTTTAAAACCCTTGGATGCAAGTTATCTGGACCCACTGATTTAATGTTAGCTTTAGTAGCTGCTGTTTAACATCCTACTCACAAACTGCAGTTATCCGGGGATCAAGTTCTAGGCTAGGGCCTTGGCTACACTGGCGGTGAACAGCGCTGCAACTTGCTGCGCTCAGGGGTGTGAAAAAACACCCCCTGAGCGCAGCGAGTACAGCGCTGTAAAGCACCAGTGTAATCAGAACCTGCAGCGCTGCACGCTCGCTCACAGCGCTGCAAGCTATTCCCCTCAGAGAGGTGGAGTACATACAGTGCTGCGAGAGCTTTCTCGCAGCACTGGCGGCGCGACTACACTCGCACTTCACAGCACTGTGAAGTCCCGAGTATAGCCAAGACCTAACTAGACTAAGAAAAGCAGAGGACTACCGTAGGTTGATACCAATGCAACAAAACTATAAGCTTGATTCTGCAGCCACTGACTTCAAGCTTGGGTCCAAAGTGATCACAGACCAAAATTCCGTCAAAGCAGCTTCCTGAGTTACAGGAATGGAAAGAATTGTTTAAAAGAGGAGTTGAGGCTTGGTGTGCTTTCCCTGCAGTCATGAGGCTCAGAATAGCACTTCAAATGAAAAATCATTATATGAATTGATAAGAGGACCTCCACTCTTGGTGTTGTACTGTTCTGTTGTCATTCCTTCCTCATCTTGTAATATGTGTTTGTATTACAGACTTCTATCCCCTAAAATTGATTATTTCTCTATATAGCCTTTCTATTTCTCATCCTTTAGTGACGCACATAGATTCAAATGTTGTTGCTCTTACTTCTCTTTTTTTATTCCCCTTATTTTTTATGACGCACAAAGTCAGAGTTGTCATTATTCTATATTTGCATGGATTGAGCTGTCTTTATCATCTATTAGCTTCCAAATTATCAGAGTCTGTCAGTAGCTGGCTATATCCTTTCTTGTTATTTACACTGTCTCTGACATCCATTTCTGATGAGTACTGCTCTTGCACTTCAGGTTTAGGAGCCAAATGTCTGCACAATTTAGACTGTTTGCAATGTTAAAAAACATTATTTTTGTAAATTTAAGCATATCTTTTCAATATGTATTTTCATTCACATCAATACTTTCTTGGACTCCCCCTTCTGCTTCAACAAGCTGTTTAGGTTTTCTTTCTTCCTTTAATATATTTTTGGCTCTGTAAAAAAAGTTGTGTGTGGAATTAAATACACAGTCTAGTCTTTAATTTATTTTCTTCTTCACCTTTCAGGCCTAATGTCACAGACATTTTTGGTCCTTGAATCTTTTACATTAGGACACTAACTTGTGTGATATCTTTCCACTTAAAAAAACTGATCATTATTTCCCTGGATTGATAGTATAAAATTGGACTAAAGAACTGAAAAATATGGACTATACTTCAGGGGAAGCCCTGCATTTTCAGGGAGCTACACAAGGATGATCTAATAGGGTTTTTTACACATCCCTAATTTATATGACTCTGTGGACTTGTCCACATTAGAAAAACATACTGTGTTTGAATCAGTGTTCCAGTCCTAAAAAGAAAGACGTGCCAGAGTGCCTGGAACTATCACTCATGATAATATTGGAAGTACCAGAAAGTTGTTAAAAAGTGCCAGACCGGTATTTTGGAGCAATTTGAACATGACTTGAGTCCTGGTTTGAATGCAATTATGCACTTGGGGGAGCAGTCAATCGGCGGGTGTTCCTGCAGTTGGTAACTAGTGAAGTTCAATTGCAAAGACTAAACCATTAATTGATAACTCAGCAAAAAGAGCAACCAATCAGGAACATCAAGTTAAAAACACAGCTGATGCTGTAGCAAGTAAATGGCTTCACAAATGTGCTGACACTGGATGGTTTGATACTGGCAGCATTATTTGCCATCAACGTTAGTCATATTTTAGAGACAATGGAAGTCAATGAAAATTAAAACATGCCAGGAGAGGTAAATATTGTCCTTCGTGCTCTACCAGATACAGAGTTTATCATTTCCCTCAACATGCTTGAAGCAGAGTTGCTTGAGAGAGGAAGTATTAGCCTTGGACTACAGTGCCCCACAACTAACTTGTCTGGGGCCAACTAACTGGAAACCATGCAAGAGAGCCCGTGAGGTCGGTGTCAAAGTGAGGATGATTTCAACAAAACTCCTTGCAAAAGCGAAACAAGTGATGAGCTAGTTTTTCAGTGCTCTGCCTTGTCAAGCAACACCATCCAAGCAGAATGTACCTACCTACCGTAGATACTTATATGGCCCTCCTCACTAGAGCATCTGAGGACCTTGTAATCTGAAATGTATTTATCCTCACAACACCCCTGTATGGGAGGGCATCTTACAGAGCAGGCACTGAGGCACAGAGACTAAGGCCTGGTACTTTGGTATTGCTGTACTCAGCGTCGCAATGCCTGACTTATTTAGGAGCCCAAATCTCATTTTCAAAAGGGATTTAAACACTTATGTTTGAAAATGAGATTTAGGCTCCTAAATCAGTGAGACCTTCCAATGCAGAGCACAGCAATGCCTAAACACCTGGGCCTCAGTGACAGCAATAGAGCAAGGAACTGAAGCTGGGTCTTCTCATTCCAAGACTAGCATCCTAACCACTGGTCCACCATTCCTCTCATACTGTCACATATTGTTCATCGATATTATAGACAATAGCTATTTCTTCCTCTTATAAAATCTTTACAAGTGCAGTTAAAAAACAGATTTGGAGCTTGCAATGGAGTGATCCCCAGTTTAATTTGCTTTGCTGTAGGTATAAATGAGCAAACACAACATCAGTGAATTTAGTTAGCCACTTCTTGCCATATTTACCTGATGAGATACTTCAGGGGACAACTCCTCCAGTGTGGACAAAAGGGACAGGTCAGAGGTCAGGGATGGTGTGCAAAAGTGGTACAAACTCATGTTTACATCCTGATCCTGGTGCTCCTCTGCACATGGTCACTTCGTTACGTTGCTATAATAGAGCAGACTTCAGGTTGCTGTAGCATATGCTTGGCTGCATCGGCCACAAGGGGCTGAAAATGTAGGTGAAGATTGGTGTGGCATGAGCAGAGTGCTGGACGCACATGCTTTCTATGGACAAACTCCTTTTCTTGTGCTGTTCTAGCAGCAGGGAGGGTGTGTGGCCCAAGATTCCCTATGTTAGCTCTGTGCCACTGGAGGATCACTGTTACACTGAGCATGATCCTCTTTGGGCCAGTTACACTGACTTTACAACTGGATTATACCAGTGGTGTGGCACAAAGGGGCCCCAAATGTGGATTAGGTACCAGCAACGGAGGAGTTACTGACAGGAAAAAAGGGCTTAGCCAATACCAGTATGGAAACTCAATGTAACCTTCAGTCTTGCATCTGAAGAAGTGAGGTTCTTACCCACGAAAGCGTATGCTCCAATACTTCTGTTAGTCTCAAAGGTGCCACAGGACCCTCTGTTGCTTTTCAATGTAACCTAATATTCTTTGGCAATATCCACATATTACTAGGGATATTTTGTTATCCTGCTTGTGATTACAGCTCCTCTGATGCTCCCCCCCCGCCAGTTACTTACCTGAAAGTCATTTATATAATAAGTAGACCTTAAAGCACTTTACAAAGTGCTTATCCCCATTTTGCATATGGGGAAACTGAGGCACAGAGTGGGCATGTTAGTTGGCCAGGGTCACCAGCAGCAGAGTTACTAATAGAATGCAGGGCTGCTTAGTCCTAGTCTGGTGCTCGCTCTAGCTGGCTGCACTGCCTGCCCTGGAATGCATCAGTAGCTGAGCACCACTTGAACAAATGAGCTTTGCTTTTTATTTATCAAGAGTTGACCTAAGGCACTAATAGATAGAAAATGCCACTGATCTCTTTGCAAAGCAGCCAGGATCACAGAGTATTGCTTCTGTAAAGCATTAGATATCATGCAATTCACAAATATACAGCTAATTTGCATGATGCGTTTTTGCATAATATTATATGTATTTGCATGCAGAGAGGAGAGAAGTGGAGCTTAGGGAAAGAACCAGAACTCTCTCTCTTTTATACTCTTTCCTGCTACAAGGGAAAAGTGGGACAATGAGGGCACCCTGCCGAGAGGGTATTTTCAGTTAGTCTCACTGATAAAAAGCGAACAGCCTGTAGAGCACCGGTCCTGAGACTGTGCTTGTTGTTTTAGTTTGCTTTTCTGCTCTGTTTTAAAAGCAACTGTTTTGTAAGGAGGTTTTCCACAGATTCAGGTGGGAGCAGAACGAGGCCCATATACATTATACTGGGGGAGAGAGCAAGGGTATGTCTACACTATGGGATTAATCCGAATTTACAGAATTTGAATTTTGGAAACAGATTGTATAAAGTCGAATGTATGCGGCCACACTAAGCACATTAATTCGGCGGTGTGCGTCCAAGTACCGGAGCTAGCGTCGATTTCCGGAGCGTTGCACTGTGGGTAGTTATCCCATAGCTATCCCATAGTTCCCGCAGTCTTCCCCGCCCATTGGAATTCTGGGTTGAGATCCCAGTGCCTAATGGGGCAAAAAACATTGTCACAGGTGGTTCTGCGTACAGCCTCACCCCTTCCTCCATGAAAGCAACGGCAGACAACCGTTTCACGCCTTTTTTCCTGGGTGAACACAGCAGACGCCATACCACGGCAAGCATGGAGCCCGTTCAGCTCAAGACAGCAGTCATGAACATTGTAAACACCTCGTGCATTCTCATGCAGTTTATGCTGAACCAGGACCAGAAAAATTAGGCAAGGAGGAGGTGGTGACGGCAGCGCGGCGACGAGAGTGATGAGGACATGGACACGGACACAGAATTCTCTCAGACCACGGATCCCGTCGCTTTGGAGATCATGTTGTTGATGGGGCAGGTTCTATCTGTGGAACACCGATTCTGGGCCTGGGAAACAAGCACAGACTGGTGGGACCGCATAGTGTTGCAGGTGTGGGACGATTCCCAGTGGCTGTGAAACTTTCGCATGCGTAAGGGCACTTTCATGGAACTTTGTGACTTGCTTTCCCCTGCCCTGAAGCGCCAGAATACCAAGATGAGAGCAGCCCTCACAGTTGAGAAGCGAGTGGCGATAGCCCCGTGGAAGCTTGCAATGCCAGACAGCTACCGGTCAGTCGGGAATCAATTTGGAGTGGGCAAATCTACTGTGGGGGCTGCCGTCATGCAAGTAGCCAAAGCAATCACTGAGGTGCTGCTACAAAAGGTAGTGACTCTGGGAAATGTGCAGGTCATAATGGATGGCTTTGCTGCAATGGGATTCCCTAATTGTGGTGGGGCAATAGATGGAACCCATATCCCTATCTTGGCACTGGAGCACCAGGGTACCCAGTACATAAACCACAAGGGTTACTTTTCAATGGTGCTGCAAGCACTGGTGGATCACAGGGGACGTTTCACCAACATCAACGTGGGCTGGCCGGGAAGAGTTCATGATGCTCGCGTCTTCAGGAACACTACTCTGTTTAAACGGCTGCAGCAAGGGACTTACTTTCCAGACCAGAAAATAACCGTTGAGGATGTTGAAATGCCAATAGTTATTCTTGGGGACCCAGCCTACCCCTTAATGCCATGGCTCATGAAGCCATACACAGGCATCCTGGACAGGAGTCAGGAGCTGTTCAACTACAGGCTGAGCAAGTGCAGAATGGTGGTAGAATGTGCATTTGGTCATTTAAAAGGTCGCTGGCGCACGTTACTGACTCACTCAGACCTCAGCCAAACCAATATCCCCATTGTTATTGCTCCTTGCTGTGTGCTCCACAATCTCTGTGAGAGTAAGGGGGAGACCTTTATGGTGGGGTGGGAGGCTGAGGCAAATCGCCTGGCTGCTGATTATGTGCAGCCAGACACCAGGGAGATTAGAAGAGCACATCAGGAAGCACGGCACATCAGAGAAGCTTTGAAAACCAGTTTCATGACTGGCCAGGCTACAGTGTGAAAGTTCTGTTTGTTTCTTCTTGATGAAAACCCACCCCCTTTATTGACTCATTCTCTGTAGGCAACCCACCCTCCCCCTTTGATCACAGCTTGCTTTCAAAGGAAATAAAGTCACTATCATTTAAAAATCATGTATTCTTTATTAATTGATTATAAAAAGAGGGAGAGAACTGACAAGATAGCCCGGGTGGGGTTTGGGAGGAGGATCAGAGGGAAGGAAAAGGCCACTAAAAAAAGGTTAAAAAAATGACAGCCTTTTGCTTGGGCTGTCCACTGGGGTGGAATGGGAGGGTGCACGGAGCCTCCCCCCCCGCGTTCTTACACGTCTGGGTGAGGAGGCTATGGAACATGGGGAGGGGGGTTATACAGGGGCTGTAGCGCCAGTCTGTGATCCTGCTGCCATTCCTGAAGCTCCACCAGACGCCAGAGCATGTCTGTTTGCTCACGCAGCAGCCCCAGCGTTGCATCCTGCCTCCTCTGATCTTCCTGCCACCACCTCTCATCTCGAGCGTCTCTCCTCTCCTCACGTTGGTCCCTCATGTCCTCACATTGGTCCCTCCTGTCCTCACGTTCACTGGCATTTTTCCTGTACTTTGAAACCATTTCCTTCCACTCATTCAGATAAGCTCTTTCATTGCAGGTGGATTCCATGATTTCTGCGAACATCTTGTCTCGTGTCCTCTTTTTCCGACGCCTTATCTGAGATAGCCTTCGGGATGGAGGAGGGAGGCTTGAAAAATTTGCAGCTGCTGGAGGGAGGGAAAAAAAGAGAGAATTTTTTAAAAAGATACATTTTACAGAACAATGCTTATACTCTTTCACGGTGAACAACACTATTCACATTACATAGCACATGTGATTTCTGTGCAAGGTCGCATTTTGCCTTTTAATATTGAGTCCCTGTAGCTTTGCTGCTAGAGATCACAGACGCAGGTCCGGGCAACAGAATTCGGCTTGCATGCGGCCATGGTAAGGCATTGTCTTTCGGCTTCTGCGCCCTCCTTTCCCACATACCAAGCAAAGCCCGTTGAGTGCTGCGGTTTTCCTGTTAACCTTCAGTAGCAGAAAACAAACTACCCCCTCCCATCCAATTATCTGGGATGATCGCTTTATCCCTTCCCCCCACCGCGTGGCTGGTATCAGGGAAGATCCCTGCTAGCCACACGTGAAAAGCTCAGTGCCAATTCCTTCCCCTCCCCCCGCGCTTGGCTTACTATAGGGAAGGATTTCTTTTCAGCCACAGGCAAACAGCCCAGTAGGAACTACCTCTGTCCCCTTAATTAAATTCCCGTATTTCAACCAGGTTACCATGAGCGATATCACTCTCCTGAGGATTACACAGTGAGATAAAGAACGGATGTTGCTTGAATGCCAGCAAATACCGGGACCATACACTGCCAGGCTTTGTCATGCAATGATACCAGATTACTTGCTACTAGCATGGCGTGGTCAAGTGTCCTACCATGGAGGACGGAATAAGGCTGCACTGCCCAGAAACCTTCTGCAAAGGCTTTTGGAGAACCTCCAGGAGAGCTTCATGGAGATGTCCCTGGAGGATTTCCGCTCCATCCCCAGACATGTTAACAGACTTTTCCAGTAGCTGTACTGGCCACGAATGCATCCCAAGTCCTCAGGGCAAATTAATAATTAAAAAACGCTTGCTTTTAAACCATGTTTTATAGTTTAAAACGTAAACTCACCTAAGGTCCCTTCCATGGGGTCATGGTCTTAGGTACTGGCTTGGGAGGGTACTTCACTCAGGCTGAGAAAAAGATCCTGGCTGTTGGGGAGAATGGAGTGCTGTGTGCTCTCCGCAAGCTCGTCCTCCTCCTTCTCCTCCTCTTCCCCATTCGCAGACTCCTCAGGTGTGGCTGATGACATTACCCCCGCCTCGGAATCCACGGTCAGAGGTTGGGTAGTGGTGGCGGCCCCCCCTAGAATTGCATGCAGCTCAGCGTAGAAGCAGCATGTCTGCGGCTCTGACCAGGAGCGAATGTTTGCCTCCTTTGTTTTCTGATAGGCTTGTCTGAGCTCCTTGACTTTCACGCAGCACTGCTCTGAGTCCCTATTGTGGCCTCTCTCCATCATGCCCTTGGAGATTTTTTCAAAAGTTTTGGCATTTTGTCTTTTCAAACGAAGTTCTGCTAGCACTGAATCCTCTCCCCATATAGCGATCAGATCCAGTACCGCCCGTACGGTCCATGCTGGTGCTCTTTTTCGATTATCGGCCTGCATGGTTACCTGTGCTGATGAGCTCTCTGTGGTCACCTGTGCTCTCCTGTGCTGGGCAAACAGGAAATAAAATTCAAATGTTCACGGGGCTTTTCCTGTCTACCTGGCCAGTGCATCCAAGTTCAGATTGCTGTCCAGAGCAGTCACAATGGTGCACTGTGGGATAGCTCCTGGAGGTCAATACTATCAGATTGCGGCCACACTAACCCTAATTCGAAATGACAATATCGATTTTGGCACTACTCCGCTCGTCAGGGAGGAGTACAGAGCCCTTTATTTCGAAATAAATGGCTTCGTTGTGTGGACGGGTGCAGGGTTAATTTGATTTAATGCTGCTAAATTCGAATTAAACTCATAGTGTAGACCAGGCCCAAGAAAGTGCATATTCACAGTAGAGTGCATTCACAATGAATAAATTTAGCCAAATCCCCTGGTTTTGACTTCACAGAGGTTATTCTCACCAGTTAGAGGCAGTCTTTCCTCACCTCTCACAGCATTGCCATAAAAATGGCCATATTAAGCATGATTGAAATTCAACCAAAAAGTGCAAATAAACTTGAGGGCAGAGCTATTTCAGTTTCTATATCAATAACTAGAGGCTGGAAAGTGACTCCGGCCACTTTTCAGACATCCTTATACTGTTGATTCTGCAGTGAGAGGAACAACATTAACCAACCAAAGAACACCTATACTGAGTAGTAGTAAGGACAGACAGGGGGCAAAATCCAAAGTTTCAGCTATAAAACCATCAGCAAACCCTGACAGAGTCTTTATAGATGACACATTGGATTTTTCCCCCCTGTATTTCCTCACCAGTAATGGAAATTGATTACTTGATTGACGTTGCCCTTCTCTTTGAAGCAACCCTTTACATGTCATCTGGAATTTTGCCCAATACTCTTCCCTCCCATCTCTAATTCCCATTCCTCCACCTCAAGAAGCCAGAGACAAAGAAAAATTATGGGGCTGTCACTTTTAATAATAGCTGAGGAGCTAATGGATTTCAATATCACACCAAGCAAGCACTACAGGACCTGATGTCAGTCTCTAGCCCACTACAGCAATTAAATATATTGTCATCTGTAAGCGTTTCTGATAGCTAGGCTTGTCACTAATAGTCCTCACCATGCAATTCAAGACACAAAAGAGTGAAGTCTCTGCATTTAGCGGGGAGGGAAGAGCATAATACTTGAGTGGAGGAATTGTAAAACTAGTCAAGCACAAGAGAAACACACTGTGTATCCACCACCAACCATATCTACCAACAGCTGAAAATCATATTGAAAGACATGGCCTTCATAAAAAGGATTAACACATAGAAACCTTTTCACTGCTGGTATTTTCGCCCAGGCACAATGCAGTCTAACTACTGGTGGACCACAGTTACTGCTGACAGAACCTGCAAATATTCAGGAAAGGGGCAGGAAGTATGCAAACAGGGCCTGGCCACAAGCATGACCTGCCATAGGACCTGTTCTTCCCAGGGACAAACAACACAGGGACAAACAAGGTACATATGAAAGTCGCTGGATCCTGCTCTAAAATGCACTACAAAGCCCCATGGGCCAGAAGCATCCCCTGGTAAGGAGATGGTAAAAGAATCAAAGGAGAAGCCGGATGTTACAGGACCCCAGCACAAGCAACAGGATGGGAAGATACTGGAGCTGCCAAGGTGCCACTATAACCAAAATGAATGAGCAGTGACTAACAGCAACCCCCTTCCAACAGCTTAGTGTGGCAACATAGTAGAGAGCACTTATTTCCAATAATGCTCATTCTGGGTCTGCACAGCAGACAGCAGAGTTCTTCTCACAGGTGTCTTGGACTTCTGCACTCATTCATATGGCCACTCTGCTGACATCCATCATGCTGTGTGTGCATGTCTGACCCATGACATTGCTCCCATGCGAATACCTATCCACTTTCCCTGCAATAGCTAGTGTTCTGCTGGTGATAAACTAGTGTGGTTGTACGACTGTTCCCTATACTCCTGGGTAAACAATCCCATGCTTAAGCACATCAGTCAGGAATGAGCATTTGTCATGCTGTCTGTCAGCTTACAATCGTCACCACATCAGTTCCTGCATGGTGACATTTTACATTTCCGTGTTGCTAACTGCTTCCCATGGGGCCCTCTTCACATCCCCTCTCCTACTTTTCCTTGCCCAAATATGGCCACGGTTCATCTCTGTAGTCTCCACAAATGACAGGGCACGTCTCATTCTGAGGGTTTGTGGGTTTTTTAAATGGCATTTCCCTGGAGGGTGCCTGTTTTGTGCTTCTTGGGCGGATAGAGTCCTGGTCTTTTAAAACAGAGATATTGTTTCTACACCAGGAGAAAGTAAAAAGAAAACCTACCAGTGAGTGGAAACATAATTTTAAAAGCCCTCTCTACAGACGGACCGTAGTGGATACAGGCATAAAGTTAGCTAGGGAGTCCTTTTGCAGCATCATACTCTGTGCTCCAGTTGCACTGGTGGTGCCTGAGCTGGGCAGTATCCACAGTGGTGTTTTATTTAGAGCACTGTCCTCGAATATCTCGCCTCAGCATCAGTCACAATGCTAAAGGCACAGTTTCAAAAACTTTCATGACTATGTTATAGACTTCATGATATTTTGTGCTTTTCTTAAAGCTCCCACTTTTGGAGTCAAGTGATTACACAAGAATCTCAGCTTTCATTAAAAAAAAAAAAAGTTTCTAGCCGTATCCCCCATTGTTTCAGAGACAAGCCTGAAAACACGAAACAAATAACAAGTGTTCCCTAAAGACTAGGAAAGCAGAAGGCAAATGAAAAGAACCATAAATGTATTGGATGAAATCCAGACCCATTGAAATAAGTGTCAAAATTATTTACTTTGATGGAACCAAGATTTCACCCATTATTATTTTTTTAATTCTAATGATTTTTAAATCAGTCTCATGATTTTGGAATGCTTCAGATTAACAATGGGCTTTTTGGGAATGGGAACCCTTTTGTTTATGAGTTTAGCATCTAGATGAAATCTAGCACTAGATTTTCTAGAGTTTAGCACTCTAAATCAATTCTGCCCTTTTAGCTGAGAACAAAAAAAAGCTCAATTACATCATAGCTTATCAGAAGTAAAAGTCACAGTTTCCAGATAAACTGAGCGTAATGTGTGGATTAAACTTGTCAGTTAATTAAAGAGGGCAAGGTTTAAACCACTGATTGGGCTGGTTTTAGACAAGTAATACTTAAAAACAGAGTGCCAGCTTGATGACCCAATAAAAGAAAAATGGAGCAAAAAGCACGCGGATGCGGTATCCATTATCAAAACTAGTTACAGTATGCATAAACTGTCTGAGGTTAAGAAAGTGATCTTAAGAAATGTGATACAAAAAATGAGTCAAGTCAAGCAATTACAATGGCACCTCTCGTTATCTACACAGATCAGAACTTGGTACAGAATCCAGGGTATTTCCAGCTTAGTCAACACCAACACTTGAACATCAGAATATTGCTGATTTTGCCCCATTTAATCATTTAACACAGAGACACACAATAAATGCCCTATTTCTGGAGACATATAGAGTTCTTGTTTTTAATTCATTGTTTCTCCAAATTAGTGACAAACGTGAAAAGTTTGATTTATATAAAAATGCGCTTGCATAAAGATCTGGGTCTGAAACAGAGATCAGACTTTGTTTGCCCTCCGGAGCCCCTATATTTAATTTTTTTTAATGTTTTCTTTGATTTTTTTTTTCAGTATCTCCCTCTGTTAAATAGAAAAAATTATTTCACTAAATACCCGCAAGTGTTATCAAAAGACTGTATCCAGGTGGATAAAGTATCTGCTTTATATTGCAGTGGTATTGAGGTGCAATCCCCATGGTCAGATTATCTATTTATGAAAATATATCCTATATTTCATTCTCACAGTGCCACATGGATCATTACATTTTCAACACAATTATCTTTTCCATCCAAAACTACTCTAAATTGAATACAAATATTTAAACAACTGTTTGTTTGAGAAGAAGGAAAATACTTTCCCCGCCACACTAACTATTCTATTCACTCTACACATTCTCCTAGCATGTACATTGCCGCTTGCAGTGCTTCTCAGCCCAGCTGAGATTCAGGCTAGCTCAGTTCAAGAAAGTGCACTAAAACTAGCAGTGTGGACATTGTGGCATGGGCAGCAGCTTGGGCTACGTGTCCAAGTCCAAGCTCACTCAACTCTCTGACTCAGAGTTTGCGGGGCTAGCCTGAGCTGCGGCCAGTGCTGCAAGGGCCGCATCTACCCAGGCTCTGAGGCTCACTCCCAGCTGCAGGGCAGACATACCTCATATGTCTACACAGCAAAAGCTGTGCATGGGCTAGCCTACCTGAGCCAGCTTGAACCCGGTGAGTGCTGGTAACAGTAGCAGTGAAGACACCACTGCATGGACTTCACAGCGGGCTAGCAAGCTGAGTATGTACAAGGGTCCGTGCCGGGCTTGTACAGTCTGCACTGCTCTGTCTTCACTGCTTTTGTAACCACACTAGCTGGATTCAAGCTAGCTACGGTGGGCTAGCTTGTCACACCTTTTGCTGTGTAGACATACCCAAAGAGATGACTCTGACCTGCAGGCTTCCAATTTGGATGCAAACTTTCCTAACATTCAGGGGTTCTTCAGAACTTTTGATTTGGTTCAATACAGAAATAGGGGCCAGCTATGAAGTCTGGACCCAAATCCTGCCACAGACTTTCCTAGTTTTTGAGGTGTTCAGATCTGAGAGTTTTGTCTGGACCCTGCCCTACTGTCAGAGAAACCGGCAGCACAGTGGACATTCAAGCCCTAATCACGGAAAATACAGATACATTTTATTTTTAATATTTTCACCTCTTGGCTCCTTTTATGAGAGCCAAACCCCTTCCTTGCTTTAGCACGCACTCACAATAGGAGATTTTTGCAGTTGATTGCATGCTGAAATTCAATTGCTGCAGATGCTTATCATGTCATTATTGTTGTATATTATTTAAGCCACAGCTGTCTGCTTGGGCATGTGTAATGCACAAATAAAGACAGGAATTGCCTCAAAGAGCGTACAGTTGAAACCGGAATCTCACTTGTTCATCTGCACATACAGAATACATACATTTGATTTAATTTCCATGTCGTTTCTTGCATAAAACGCAATTTCTTCTTGGTTGTATAGTGTGCTTCAATGGGTAGACAATAACATTTGCTTTAAAATATATCTAAAAAACCCATTTCCAGCTCTCACTGACCTCTCCTGAAGTGCACAAGTATTTACTCCCTTATGCCCCAAAATACTTTTGATTTAGTTTCAGATTTCCTTTTTTTACAGCTTTATCACAACAGTGCAAAAGTTAAGACAAATGATCACAATCAGCAATAGCTTCCAGGATGAATCTTACTAGCTGTGCATCTGAAGCTGGTGTGGTTCTGCACAGCAGTTGGACTGAATGTAGAGGCTGTAAACTACTGAGCATTGGAGATTATCCCTTACATAAGTGTCAAGTCTCATAAAATTCATGTTTTCAGTTATCATAAATGACTCAAACTTCCTGCCACGTCTCCATCATTTTGCTCCAGTTTCCCTTAGTTTTGCCATAGAATTAAACGACTTCTGACATTGGCTATAGACAATACCAAGATGAGATATTTAATCAAAATCAAAAGTTGTTTATTGCGAGTAAACTATGTATGATTTGGGATTATCCTTTTTATACAGCAAATCATGCCATACAAAAGGATTTTTTTTCCTTGTGAAAGGTTGTGCTGCTGCTTCTCTCTCAGACTTTCTAGTGATACACACTTTGGGGTACAGCCAGGAGGAGTAGCTAGGTAGGGCCTAATAATTAGCTGAGCCCTAAAACATATGGGTACAGGGCAAGTGTACAAAGTGAATAATTAATTCATAATTATATTTCTATTGCACCTTCAATCTGAGGATCACAAAGACATCTATAAACATTATAGCTATACAGATCCAAACTTGATCAAGAATCCAAGGTATTTCCCAGACAATACCAAACTAGAAAATTAGTTTTCTGATTTTTCCCCCCCCAAATCATTCTAACATACACACAATAAATTCTCTAGTTCTGGAAAAAGTTAACGCTAAATTCTAGAAAACTTCTTGGCTTTTCTTCACCCTTATACCAAATATGTCACACACACACATGAAAATAAAAAATGAAACTGTCCATGTATATAGAGCTGAGTATGAAACAGACACTGAACTTGGAACTCTACAGCCCTTTTATTTGATTTTTCTTAATTTTTTATTGCATTTTTCAATAGATCTTTTTTGCAAATTAAGATGACTAAATACACACAAATATTATTTTTATATAGCAATAGCAGTGAGTCAAATCCTGTGATGAGCTGTTTGCCTGTGCTTTCACATGGGTGTTACAATTGGGCCAAGTAATCCACCATCTGTGCAGTCTCTCAAAAACAACCAATGAAACTGTTGCTTGCAAATTCACTGTAGAATAAGGGTGGTGATTGGTTGAGTTACCTCTGATATCACAATGGTCTAAGACTCTTGTCATGACATAGATACAAGCCTTACTGTAGCTATACCACACAGGTATAATTTGTAATGTCAAAGTGTTTGAGAACTTCTGGATGGTAACAGATTGTGAATCCCAATGATGAACCTGGTGATATTCTAAATAAAAAGTGCTCTCAACCATGTCTAGCTTTAGCCATCACTTCACATGGACTCTGTAGACACTCTAAGCAATACACAGACAAAGTGACAGTTCTGAAAACTTCTTCTATAGAAACATCTTCTGAATTATGTTTTTTGTTGGTATAGTTGGATTCCCTGTCATATAACCTTACATTAACTAACATACAGTCATTTAAAAAAAAAAACTTTAGTATGAGATAATCTAGGAAACTGCTCTGAAGAAATGTTGCAGATTTTTTTCTTTCCTCCTTTGTAATTTGGGTTGCATTTTACATCTTACACATTTCCAGAAATAGCATCTATAATAATGATTGTGTTTTGTTACCTTTCAAAAAAAAAAAAAAAGAACCTATCAACAACAATGATGGAAAAAGCAATAGGCAAGGGTTGAAGAAGTACATCAAGTACTTTGACAATTAGCCAACATTTAAAACAGGCGTGTGCACATGCGCACACACACATACAAAGATGATTACAGAAATTACTCTCCTCTGTTACATCTCTTTCATCTTATGCTGGAGTATTCTTTGTGTACATGCTGTCTATTCAGACTGTGATCTCTTTGGGGCCAGAATCTGTCTGAAAAGCACTTAGCTAGTTTTGAGAGCCTTATATTAATAATATAGTAATAAAATATTTATTAAAAAATCAAGAGTATCTAAAAGAGGGGCAACCAGACTCCTAAATAAAAGGAACAAGTAGTTCAACAATCACTAGCAATATGTGGGAAGCTCATGATCATTGAAGCTTTAGAGCTCAGTTCAGGTAATACTTTACATGTTTAAAGTCTGTGGGACTTGTGTTCTCAAGTCACTTTGGCAAATCCCACCCACAGTGCTTCCCAGAGGAGGGTAAGCAATGTATTCTCATCCCCACAAGCTGAACAATTTGCCTAAGGTCACACACCAAGACTTGGGGGACGGGGGGGCTGGGGAGGGGAGATTTCTAACTCAGTGCTCAATACACTCGATCACCACTGCTTCTCTAAATCTTAATCCAACCTTATCCATTCATTGATTGGAAAAAACTGACTGTACCTCTCTGAAGAACACAACTTCATGTACTTTTGCCTCTAGTCAGTCCAGAAGCACTTAGAGAATAGCTATTCTTGCAGCATTTTGGCCTCTAATGTGTATTACCTCTTATGTGGATACAGGGTGGGGTTGTCAAGACAGCCTAAGTCACTTTAGGAGCACAAGTCGCAATGAAAGGCATTAAGCTTTATGTTCATAAGTCACCTCGGTGCTTTTGAAAATTCCATCTGTATTTATAAATATAAAGAACTGATCTGTAGAGTAACCTGGTGTCTCCAGACACCATAGTAAAGAGATTAATAATGGTTGTGAAGGGAAGGTTATTCAAGACATAACCTGTCAAACAACATGGTGGGACGAGAGACATCTGGTTATAAAACCCGATGGAGCAACTCCAGCATCCTGACAGGAAGCCTTGTTACAAAAATCACATCAGTAATCACTGCCTTGTTCAATTTTCTTTGCTCAGTGCCTCCACAATGCCCAAGTGGGCCTAGTGGAGAACGGTTTCTTCTTCCCCGTGAGCCTTCCTGCGTCAGCTGTTATGAGTTATGGCAGTTGTTATTGAAAAGCCTAAAGCCTGACTCCCCAAGGAAACATAATTATACGTTGAGGAATCCAGGGTGTGTGCGCTATGCATGTGTGAATCGTATGTCACCATCCTCAAAATGGACAGCCAATTACATTACTGACGTTCAGTGGGATGAAAGATCCTGCGTATGCATCTCCAACTGAGCCATGGCTAGTGTCCAAAAAATGCAATAGCCTCTTTTTGTCTCCAAACCATAACAGCCCTTAGGCTAATAGAAGAAATATAAAATACATTAAGAATAATGGGTGCAAAAGAAAATTCTGAAAAATAGCTTAATCAAGACAAATTGATACCAGGAGCCGCTCTCACTGACTGGGAGACAAACGTTGATGTTAACCTGCAGCTGGACTGGGGGAGGAGGGATTTAGCAGAGTCTTCTAGGCATGTTTGTTAAACACTTCTGCAGATCAGTGGCCGGACGCTAATTCTTGAGAAGGGCTTTTTAGTCGAAATGCCAAAACCTGCTGCGCTCTCATTTGTGTGAATAAAAACGGACGGTCAGTTCGGAGTAAGTCACAGGTATTGTTGTTTACATCTTTTCCAGCTGTTTGGCTTAGTGATTCTGGAGGGGGTCTGCTCAGCTATTTCACAGCATTTCTGATTTGCTTTGCCTTTGCTGTCTGACTCCATCACTGGGCTGACTTTTCAAAGAGCAGCACAAGGCAATAAAACAAAATAAAATACAAACATTAAGAAGGTTTGAATTATTTTTAATTCTTTGAAAACTGATTCTACCATTAGTATTTCGTGACTTGACCTTATGACGACCTACCGATTTCAATGATAAGGGAGGGTACCTAGACTACACAGAATCACAGGGCTTCCGAGAGCAATTTATTTGTAGGTTCAGGGAGTGTTGTATGGTGATGCCATGCAAACGCAGGTAAACTTGCCATTTACTTTACACAAAAATAAACTGGTGAATACTTCGCGTTAGGAATAAAGCAAGCATGTTGTTTATTTATAGTTCACAATAAGAGAGTCAATTTGAAATGCACAGAAGAAATGGACACACAATGTGTTCTTCTGTTGATAGGAACTGTGTAATTCAATTGTTGGGGGACCAGACTACAGTGCATACATTAACTATGGGAAGGTTGTTTTGAGATCAGAAGAGCGGGGTCAGTTTTGGAGCGTTCCAAGGAGCATAACCTTTGTGACTGTTTCACCAGATTAGTCCATTCAAACAATCCAGCAGAGTTCCAAAATAAACCTCAAATGAAAGGGCTTTAATTTGATTGAACCCTCCATCACATCACGCTCTTTGGCAAACAATGAGAATCCTTGGTAGACCCATGAAAAAGTTCTTACTGCTGGCTAATCCAGCAGGGGTACGGGAGAGAAGGAATCATTTCCCCTCCTGGTTTTGTTTAGGGTGACCAGATGTCCCGATTTTATAGGGACAGTCCCGATTTTTGAGTCTTTTTCTTATATAGGCTCCTATTACCCCCCTGTCCCGATTTTTCACACTTGTTGTCTGGTCACCCTAGTTTTGTTAAAAATAAAGTACCTTGTAGTTTTTCTGCATTTTTTTTCTTGGCCTTTTCCTCCTATGAAAATGAGCGGGTCTGGAGAGAAAATACAGGGAGAGTGCAGTTCAGTGGGTGCAGGGCAGGAAGGGGACTGTGAGGAGAGAAGGAAAGAGCAGTGCCCAGTATAGGTAGGGAAGAAACAAAGTGGAGGGAGGGAGGGTGGGGGAAGGGAGATTTTAGAGAAGGATTTGGTTTCCACAGCTACCTCAGTAAGCTGGATGGAAAAGGAAGGACTACCGTTTTGTGCAGACTTGGCATAGAATGGGCAACCTGGTTTCCACATTTTTCAGTCTGTCTAGAACATAAGCCTTGTGAATGAAGTTTGCACATGACCCATGCACAAATTGTCCACTCTTAATGACACCCTGTGCAACCTACAGCTGTCCTGTAACAAGAGTCAATTCACTTAGAGCAGAGAAAAAAATAGGCAAGACCGTTAAGCTTCTCCTGCAGCATCTGCAGCACACTCCCTGCAGTGTGAGTTTGTTCAAAGGTGCACAGAGAGTGGATAGATTTTATTGCTGCTGGAGTAGCCAAAGGGGTGGCCAACATGCAAACTTGCACTGAAATAACTACAGTAAATTGGTTTTAATTTACACCTTTGTTATTTTGGTGCAAGTCTCTGTGTGGAAGCTCTTATTTTGGATTAAAAGTGTCCTGTTTCAATTGTGCTTCTATCAGTTAAAAAGAACAAAACCAAACCCATGTAAGCAAAATCAAAATACAGTTCTTTTATTCCAAAGTAGGAGTTTCCACATGGAGACTTGCACCAAAAATAACAAAATGTGTAAATTAAAACCGATTCAGTTACGACAGCACACATTTGTATGTAGACGGGGCTCACAGGATGAATTTGGAGCCTGGCTCCTTTTCACTAAGATACTGAAATAAGCCGAAGTACCAGATATAGAGTTAGACAGATGGGGCTACATTTTTAAAGCATTTAAGGATGGAGTGGAAACTGAGTTAGGACTTCAGAATTTCACCCAGTAAAGGACAAATGTTCAAAAGGGGCCTCTACATTTGGATGCTTCCATTCAGAGGTGTTGAGAACCCACAACTCCAGCTGAAGGCATAGCCAGAGGCAGTTTTAGGTATTCAGCACCTCTGAAAATTAGACCCTGGGTGTCTAAAGTTGGGTACCCAAAAAGGAAAGCACTCAAAATCAGAGGGCACATTTAAAAATATGGGTCTAGGTGTGCAGTTTAGGGTAATAAAGCTGGAACTAATATTTGCAACCAAAGTACCTATTGCAGCTAAAAGTCATAATTTCTGTTTGAGTATGCTATTTTGTGAACCTATTGTAACATAATGCCCTAGCTGCACATGCAACATATTAGCTTTTCCAAACAGTCCAGGAGATTGCTTGGGATTACAGCTGTACACTATCAATACCCCTTTTCCATCAACACATTTATCCCCATCTATTCCAGATCTCATTCACATTCTGTAAATAGCAACTTGGACAGCTCCTTTCTTGTTTTTGTTCAAACATGTGACAGCCTTTGTAGGTAAGAAGAAAATTATGGCTGGTCTACACTTAAAAAGTTCTGGAGTAAAGCAGAAAAACACCCCTAGAGTAGATATAGTTGTAATAGTATAAAGGTGCTTATACCAGTATAGCCTATTCTAGTTTGGGAACCAAAGTGGTTTGTTAGAGAATGGGTTCCCATGAACCCTATTTGCCTCTACTGGCTCCTTCTATAGACACAGAACAGACTGCAAACTGATCAAGGAAAATCTTACTTCAATAACATTTCCCGCCCACAGTACTTCTCCTTTTCGATGGTGCACAGAAGTGTTGTGCAGCAGTTCACATTGGAGAGAGAGGCAGAAGGAGCAAAGAGGAAGAGTGGATGGGTTATGGACAAGCGTTTTGATGAGTGCGATAAAGAATCCTTTTGCTGCTTCTGTAAACTCTCTTGTGCAGGTTTGGTGGCCAGTAAAACTCAGTTCTGCTGCTCTGCTTCCACACGTTCAACCCAGATTCCCTTTATTTGTTAGGGTAAAACCTAACTACATTTGTATGATTAGTTTTATTTATGAAATGAAGTCAGTGCTGTGCTTCATCTTGAAAAGCTGGGGATGTCAGGATCTTAGCAGACAGTGTGTGCACTACTGCTGTGAAGATAAAAATAATTTTGTACCGCTAGTCCCTGTTCACAACAAGCCATGCGTTTGACATAGAGTGGAAACAGTTCTGTCTAGCCATAAGCTGGAGAATGATCCATATGGAGTGAAAAGGCAGCTGTCATTTTGATAAGAAGCTGCTGCGAATGGCAGCAACCAAGCAGTTAGAACATAAGAACATAAGAACGGCCGTACCGGGTCAGACCAAAGCTCCATCTAGCTCAGTATCCTGTCTACCGACAGTGGCCAATGCCAGGTGCCCCAGAGGGAGTGAACCTAACAGGCAATGATCAAGTGATCTCTCTCCTGCCATCCATCTCCATCCTCTGACAGACAGAGGCTAGGGACACCATTCCTTACCCATCCTGGCTAATAGCCATTAATGGACTTAACCACCATGAATTTATCCAGTTCTCTTTTAAACTCTGTTATAGTCCTAGCCTTCACAACCTTCTCAGGTAAGCAGTTCCACAAGTTGACTGTGCGCTGTGTGAAGAAGAACTTCCTTTTATTTGTTTTAAACCTGCTGCCTATTAATTTCATTTGATGACCCCTAGTTCTTGTATTATGGGAATAAGTAAATAACTTTTCCTTATCCACTTTCTCCACATCACTCATGATTTTATATACCTCTATCATATCCCCCCTTAGTCTCCTCTTTTCCAAGCTGAAGAGTCCCAGCCTCTTTAATCTCTCCTCATATGGGACCCGTTCCAAACCCTTAATCATTTTAGTTGCCCTTTTCTGAATCTTTTCTAGTGCCAGTATATCTTTTTTGAGATGAGGAGACCACATCTGTACGCAGTATTCGAGATGTGGGCGTACCATCGATTTATATAAGGGCAATAATATATTCTCAGTCTTATTCTCTATCCCCTTTTTAATGATTCCTAACATCCTGTTTGCTTTTTTGACCGCCTCTGCACACTGCGTGAACATTTTCAGAGAACTATCCACGATGACTCCAAGATCTTTTTCCTGACTTGTTGTAGCTAAATTAGCCCCCATCATATTGTATGTATAGTTGGGGTTATTTTTTCCAATGTGCATTACTTTACATTTATCCACATTAAATTTCATTTGCCATTTTGTTGCCCAATCACTTAGTTTTGTGAGATCTTTTTGAAGTTCTTCACAGTCTGCTTTGGACTTAACTATCTTTAGCAGTTTAGCTTTGACACCTCACTGTTTACCCCTTTCTCCAGATCATTTATGAATAAGTTGAATAGGATCGGTTCGAGGACTGACCCTTGGGGAACACCACTAGTTACACCTCTCCATTCTGAGAATTTACCATTAATTCCTACCCTTTGTTCCTGGTCTTTTAACCAGTTCTCAATCCATGAAAGGATCTTCCCTTTTATCCCATGGCAGCTTAATTTACATAAGAGCCTTTGGTGAGGGACCTTGTCAAAGGCTTTCTGGAAATCTAAGTACACTATGTCCA
This sequence comes from Malaclemys terrapin pileata, assembly GCF_027887155.1. NCBI lineage: Eukaryota > Metazoa > Chordata > Testudines > Emydidae > Malaclemys > Malaclemys terrapin. The sequence continues at coordinate 197,134,950 of NC_071505.1, forward strand.
CTGGATCCCCCTTGTCCACATGTTTGTTGACCCCTTCAAAGAATTCTAATAGATTAGTAAGACACGATTTCCCTTTACAGAAACCATGTTGACTATTGCTCAACAGTTTATGTTTTTCTATGTGTCGGACAATTTTATTCTTAACTATTGTTTCGACTAATTTGCCCAGTACAGACGTTAGACTTAGCGGTCTGTAATTGCTGGGATCACCTCTAGAGCCCTTTTTAAATATTGGCATTACATTAGCTAACTTCCAGTCATTGGATACAGAAGCCGATTTAAAGGACAGGTTACAAACCTTAGTTAACAGTTCCGCAACTTCACATTTGAGTTCTTTCAGAACTCTTGGGTGAATGCCATCTAGTCCCAGTGACTTGTTAATGTTAAGTTTATCAATTAATTCCAAAACCTCCTCTTGTGACACTTCAATCCGTGACAGTTCCTCAGATTTGTCACCTACAAAAGCCAGCTCAGGTTTGGGAATCTCCCTAACATCCTCAGCCGTGAAGACTGAAGCAAAGAATCCATTTAGTTTCTCCGCAATGACTTTATCTTCTTTAAGCGCTCCTTTTGTATCTCGATCATCAAGGGGCCCCACTGGTTGTTTAGCAGGCTTCCTGCTTCTGATGTACTTAAAAAACATTTTATTACCACCTTTGGAGTTTTTGGCTAGCCGTTCTTCAGACTCCTCTTTGGCTTTTCTTATTACATTTTTGCACTTAATTTGGCAGCGTTTATACTCCTTTCTATTTGCCTCACTAGGGTTTGACTTCCACTTTTTAAAGGAAGTCTTTTTATCTCTCACTGCTTCTTTTACATGGTTGTTAAGCCATGGTGGCTCTTTTTTAGTTCTTTTACTGTGTTTCTTAATTTGGGGTATACATTGAAGTTGGGCCTCTATTATGGTGTCTTTAAAAAGTGCCCATGCAGCTTGCAGGGATTTCACTTTAGTCACTGTACCTTTTAACTTCTGTTTAACTAACCCCCTCATTTTTGCATAGTTCCCCCTTTTGAAATTAAATGCCACAGTGTTGGGCTGTTGAGATGGTCTTCCCACCACAGGGATGTTGAACGCTATTGTATTATGGTCACTATTTCCAAGCGGTCCTGCTATAGTTACCTCTTGGACCAGCTCCTGCGCTTCACTCAGGACTAAATCTAGAGTTGCCTCTCCCCTTGTGGGTTCCCATACCAGCTGCTCCATGAAGCAGTCATTTAAAATATCGAGAAATTTTATCTCTGCATTTCGTCCTGAAGTGAAATGTTCCCAGTCAATATAGGGATAATTGAAATCCCCCACTATTATTGAGTTCTTAATTTTGATAGCCTCTCTAATTTCCCTTAGCATTTCATCATCACTAACACCGTCCTGGTCAGGTGGTCGATAATAGATCCCTAATGTTATATTCTTATTAGAGCATGAAATTTCTAGCCATAGAGATTCTATGGAACATGTGGATTTGCTTAAGATTTTTAGTTCATTTGATTGTACATTTTCTTTCACATATAGTGCTACTCCCCCCCCCCTCCCCCCCCGCACGACCTGTTCTGTCCTTCCGATATATTTTGTACCCCGGAATGATTGTGTCCCATTGATTGCTCTCAGTCCACCAGGTTTCTGTGATGCCTATTATATCAATATCCTCCTTTATCACAAGGCACTCTAGTTCACCCATCTTATTATTTAGACTGCTAGCATTTGTGTACAAGCACTTTAAAAACTTGTCACTGTTTATTTGTCTGCCCTTTTCTGATGTATCAGATTCTTTTTTATGTGAATGTTTATCATCTGATCTGGCCCCTACTTTATCCTCTTCCATCCTCTGCTCCTGACTATAACCTGGAGATTCTCTATCATTAGACTCTCCCCTAAGAGAAGTCTCGGTCCGAGCCACATGCTCCTCTGCAGCAGTCGGCTTTTCCCCATCTCCTAGTTTAAAAACTGCTCTACAACCTTTTTAATGTTTAGTGCCAGCAGTCTGGTTCCACTTTGGTTTAGGTGGAGCCCATCTCTCCTGGATAGGCTCCCCCCATTCCAGAAGTTTCCCCAGTTCCTAATGAATGTAAACCCCTCCTCTCTACACCATCGTCTCATCCACACATTGAGACTCTGAAGCTCTGCCTGCCTACCTGGCCCTGCGCTTGGAACTGGGAGCATTTCTGAGAATGCCACCATAGAGGTCCTGGATTTCAGTCTAAATTTGGCCTCCAGGACATCTCTCCTACCCTTCCCTATGTCATTGATACCTACATGTACCACGACCACCGGCTCCTCCCCAGCACTACACATAAGTCTGTCTAGATGCCTCGAGAAATCCGCAACTTTCGCACCAGGCAGACAAGTCACCATACGGTTCTCCCGGTCATCACAAACCCAGCTATCTACGTTTCTAATGATCGAATCTCCCAATACTAATACCTGCCTTTTCCTAGCAACTGGAGTTCCCTCCCCTCCCCAGTTATATTGTGAAGATTGCTATTGTCCCTACAATGGCAGCAGGAGAGAGGGACTCTAAAGAAGACATGGATGCAGGCCAGCTCCTCAGTTTTGTCACACACTCCAGTTGATTGTGACATTCACTGGCAGGTCCGAAGGTTGGGACTTATATCAACTGGTGTAAATCTGAGCAGTGCCATTGATTTCAGTACAACGATGCAGATTTATACCAAGGAGGGAGGGGAGGAAATGAGGAGGGGGTGGGTGGGACTACTTATCTTTGCTTTTTGTTACTTACACCAATAAACATTGAAAAGTGCCCTCATACTGTAAGTGACAGTGTACAAACTAGACAGCAAGCTTGTATTTTGTAGGAGTCATATTTGGGCCAAATTCTACTTGCCTAGCTCAGGCCAACAGCCCTATTTACTTATTGGTGCAAGTAAAGTGAAGAGGATTAGGCCCTTATTTACAACCATGCTGTCACAGCTGGTTGATAGTCCACATTTTCACTACTGGCTTAATATGGATTTATACAGTTTTGTATAAACAAGTTGCATTAGGAAACTGAACAGCATAATTGGCTGATGGTGACTCATGGCTGCATGATTACAGGACAGCAGTTGCACAGGTATGAATCAGAAACCCTAATTGTCAGAGTACATTCTAAAACCATTTTGAAAAGGAAGAGGTTTTTTTCTGTTTGACAGAACAGATCCACTATGTAACAGCAATAATTCAGCCCTTTTCATTCATTAAAACCCAAATATAATTACAGTGTATTCAGAAAAATAAAAAACGATCAATAGTACATAAAAAGAAATAGTCATATCAAAATAATAAAACAAAACATCAGGGTCTCAGTTCAGAAAATTTCAGGGAGAGGGGTAAAAACAAGACATTTTTTTCCCAATGGTACTATTGCTGTTTCTTATTTTAATTTATTAGCTAGAAAACAACCACCTCCAAAGTAAACCTCTTAAAATGGCATGCAAAGAATTTTTTTTTTCTAAATTGGGTGTTAGCTTCTTTCTGCTTCTTTATTGTGTGCAAGGAAGGTCTTGATGGCTTTTGTTTATTTGTTTTTCATTCCCTCCAACACACCTTATTCTGCTACCTGGATTGAAGGAATTAGGTGTGTTAAATGTTTAACAGACATCCTTCCTCTAAAACATTACATAGTTATTGAAGCTAAACAGGTGTTAAAAACCCCAACCAAACAAAATGACTCCCTCCCCTCTCAAAGTGTTAAACAGTTCAACTTCCCTTCTCATTAGCTCAGTTTTTATTCTTTTGACTTGTGATGTTATTATTTCACTAAGGCCATGTCTCCATTAGGAGCGCTTTACCGATACAGGAATACCACAAGCAAAGCAAGCTATAATGGTAAAAGATGAAGCATGTCTACACTAGGGACTTCTGCTGGCACAACTAGGGATCACACTTCTTCCCACCCTGGCCAACATAACTACTCTAGCAGAAGGCTGTAGTGAAATCCTAGCCTACATCTTCAGTCTTCAGAGAGTCTACCAGAGTGGACAAGACCTGAATTGCTAATGTAAAAGACAAAAAGGGAAAATAATCCTCTAATCACAGCAAAGAATAAAAACCTGTTGGGGTCTTTTTCATACATCATTTGAGTTGCATCAACACTGAGCACCTCTTGCAGCGGCATGTACAGCACGTGTAGCTACACACCGCAGTGAAAAGCAGGCTGCATCCACAATGCATGTGTAGCTACACATGTCCATGTAACGCTCTGGCAGGTGGGAGGCTGTGGGGAAAGGCTTCTGCGGCAGGGAACTGCCGACAAGCACCGGGGAGCTCACAGAGCCTTTCCCCACCACAGGGAAAGACTGTGGTAGCAGGGAGCTGCCAGAGTGCTGGAGTCTTTCCCCACTGCTGGAACCTTTCCCTGAGCTGGGGAAAGACTCCTGCAGTGGGGAGGCAGCAGGACACTACACTGCTGAAAACAGTAGTATAGACAGGGAAGCTCTGCTTGGACTAGTAGAGAGCTCTGTAGGGTACATGGGTACATTTCTACAGGATTCAGGAGTGTCTTTACTTGCTTAAGACGTGCCCCATTGCCTACACTGCTATTTATACCCATGCTAGTGGGGCAAATGGCATTATGTCCTCTACATGCTGCTGAATGGAGTGTGAAGTGTAGCTATACCCCCCAAAAAACAAAATAAAGGCACAAATTCCCACACACACACACACTTTTTTTTCCAGATTACATTTATAAGTGTTGTTCAGAAAAAGTTCCCTCGATTAAAAAAGGAAATAAAGACACAAATGGTCTCAATATGTACCCTTAAAGTGAGAGAGATATGGAAGTTTAGGACCAAATTTTTAAACTCAACAGCCATATGCCTAAAATTCCTTAAATCTATACACAAAATGTTTCTGTGTAGATAACCATTTATGCATCTTTCACAAATGGCTAACTTCACTCACAATCAACTTCTAAAATTTCCTTAGAACAATAGGTTCCAGATCATGCAATAGTAATAATAGGTTTTCCCATTGTCAGGCCTCAAAGGAATTACTAAATATAATTTTCCAGACGCATCCAAATATCATCTCAGCTAATTCATGCACACAAAGAGGCCAGACCATGGGGTCTGCGGTTTGTTTAAAACTAATGTTATATTAAATCTATAAAATTTATAAAGAAGCATTAAGTTCTGGTATGTTTTTTTCCAATAACTACCCAACCTGTTTCGAAAAAGGATCACTCACAAAAAGCCAAGTAATAAAAGTTGCATGAGGACATTTCAATCCCTCCTAATCCATTTAAAAATGCAATATTTCAAAGGAAGTTCTGGAGTGCTTCTTTTGGCAGCTACAACTGGAGCTTTAGTGGAATCCTTTAAACTGGGTCATACTGGTGGATGGCCTATTGTCTCTGTTAAGTAGCTGACCCAATTAGGAAAGAGAACCATTTGAAAACGCACATACTGGGGAGACTTTAAAGGAACATTTTAATAACTAGCTCTTATAGAGGGCTTTTCACCTGTAGATCCCAAAGCAGGTCAGTAGTATTGTCCCTGTTTTACAGATAGTGAAACTGAGGCATGAAGTGACTTGCCCAGGATCACCCAGGGGCAGACTGGGTAATGGAACCCAGGTCTCCTGAGTTATAGTCTGGTATGCTATCTATTAGGCCATTGCCTCACTGCCAAAAGCCCTCTATTATTTAAAAAAAAAAAACACCTCTATTGGGTAACAATACAAGTCTAAAGCTAATACTCATAGCATTTATTTCTGCCTCTCTTAGGGCCCCGTCCAGGAAGATAATGAGGAGCATCACCTTCACCAGTTTATAGGTCTCTCAGTCCTTTGAGAACTTCCCTCAACGGACATAGGTCTCCTTCCCATTCCTGTCTTTTCCACTCAGCATAGAAACAATCATGGCATTTCCTACCTGGGTTCCTAAATGATAGAATCACAGAAATGCATGGCTGGAAGGGCCCTCAAGAGCTCATATGTTTGCACTGTACGCTAAGCCCAGGCTCTGGGTCAGTTTTGAGCCTAAGCCCCCATTCCTTCCATACACAAATCAGCCTGACTCAGGTCAACAAGCACTCACAACCCAGGTTCTAGTCCCTGCTAAGGGGGTGGGTCAGAGCCTGTGTCCTATTGGGTGTGTCTACACTGCAATATAAGCCTGGGGTCTGTGGGACTCAAGCCCACAGGCTTGGTGTTTGTAAGCCCAGGCCTGAACAGCCACACTGAATACTGACCCTAGGTTTAGACAATCTGGATCTCACCACCCACACTCGTATGTCCACACTACACAGACCTGAGTCAAACCAGCCTATCCCAGGCTTCCTAGCATCCTTCACAGCTATAGCTCTTTGTTCGTGGTGCACTGTGGGAAAACTTGACTGTCCATCCTGTAGCACTTTACAGGAAGTTGCTGACCCCTCCCCCTGCAACATATCCAGCTGAGCCATCTTTCGGGTCTGCACACTCCTGGAAACTGGAGCCAGCAACATGGAGGAGTCACCATTTGAAGAATTGTTCTGCTTGGGCTTTCACTCTTGTTTCAGGAAATGGGCAGAGCATCCATGAGACACTGGTGGATATTTCGGCAGTGGTTTCTGACCTACCGAAGGCACCTGTCAGAGGACGATGAGGACACAGGATACTCAAACTGGCTGATGCTGCTCATGACTCTCAGTATAGCCTCGGATACCCCCTATGTAGACCTGTGCTTCTGGAGCAGGCTACAAGCCCAGACTGGTGGGATCACATTTTCATGCAGAGGCTCCAGAAGTTTAGCATGGACAAAACTACATTTCTGAAACTTTGTGAGTAGCTTGCCCCAAGCCTCCAGCATCACAACACATGCCCGAGGGCACTAATGCCAGTCCAGAAGCAGGTTGCTATAACCATCTGAAGCTGGCTACCCCAGACTGCAACAGGTCCATTGCTAACCAGTTTGGCATTGGAAAGGCCACTGTGGGGGCTGTGGAGGTGGAGGTTTCTGAGGCAAGCAGCACTGTGATTGGGGGGAGGGATAGCTCAGTGGTTTGAGCATTGGCCTGCTAAACCCAGTGTTGTGAGTTCAATCCTTCAGGGGACCACTTGGGGATCTGGGGCAAAATCAGTACTTGGTCCTGCTAGTGAAGGCAGGGGGCTGGACTCAATGACCTTTCAAGGTCCTGCCCAGTTCTAGGAGATGGGATATCTCCATTAATTATTATTATTATTATTTATACCCAAAGGCAGCTGGCATAAACAATATCCCTGAAGTATTTGCTGGCTTTGAAAGAATGGGGTTTCCAAACTGCACCAGGGCCATTGATGGGACTCCTATGCCCCTAGTTTGCCCTCCTCAGGGAGCACATGAGTAGTTGAGTACATAAACCCCAAAGGGTTGTACTCCATTGTTATGCAGACCCTTGTGGACCGCAGAGGCTGGTTCATGAATGTCAACATGGGTTGCACTGGAAAAGTTCAGGATGCCAGGGTTTTTTCCCGACTAGAGGGTTTACCTTCATAGCCAGGCCAGGATGCTATTCCAACCAAATGACATTGTCATAAATGGAGTAACTCCCCCACTGATATTCTAAAGGACTCCACATACCTGCTTTTGCCAGCCTTATGAAACTGTCCCCTGATCTCAGAAACCCTGACAAAAGAAGGTTTAATTACACTCTCAGTAGGTGTGGAAACTCCTACTTTGGAATAAAAGCATTGTATTTTGATTTTGCTTACATGGGTTTGGTTTTGTTCTTTTTAACTGATAGAAGCACAATTGAAACAGGACACTTTTAATCCAAAATAAGAGCTTCCACACAGAGACTTGCACCAAAATAACAAAGATGTGAATTAAAACCGATTTACTGTAGTTATTTCAGTGCAAGTTTGCATATTGGCCACCCCTTTGGCTACTCCACCAGCAATAAAATCTGATCTCAGAAGCCCTGGCGAAAGAAGGTTTAATTACACTCTCAGTAGGTGTAGAGTGATGGTTGAATATGCATTTGGCAGATTGAAATCCTGCTGGTGCTGATTACAAAACCCTTTGGATTCCAACATCATCAATATAGTCTGTATTATTTGGCTTGCTGTGCCCTTCACAATCTTTGTGAAGCCAAAGGAGAGCCATTTGCCCCTGAATGGACCAATGACAGTAATGGATTGCTGAACTGGTACACTAAGTCAGAAATTGCACCTGTCACATCTGGAGCAGGATGCACATGAGCAAGGAAAATCAGGGATGCTTTGTGCACCCACCTTATGGACTTGCATGGACCAATGGAAAAGGGAGAACAGTAGATTTATGTATGTATTTGTACAGCACTTTTTACAGTAAATGAAGTACTATTGCTATATGCTATGAATGGATATTTCTGGCTGTCATGAATTTTTAACTAAGGATGAGATGATTGCTTATACAATAAGGTCTTGGGGTTAGGCTATGTGACATGAAGCATGGATTTTAATTATGGACTGATCTGAATAGATGTGTTAAGAACATAAGAACATCCATACTGGGTCAGACCAAAGGTCCATCTAGCCCAGTATCCTGTCTTCCAACAGTGGCCAATGCCAGGCGCCCCAGAGGGAATGAACAGAACAGGCAAGCATCAAGTGATCCATCCCCTACCACCCACTCCCAGCCTCTGGCAAACAGAGGCTAAGGACACCATCCTTGCCCTTCTTGGCTAATAACCATGAATTTATCTAGTTCTATTGAACCTTGTCTTGGCCTTTACAACATCCTCTGGCAAAGAGTTCCACAGGTTGACTGTGTGTTGTGTGAAAAAATATTTCCTTTTGTTTGTTTTAAACCTGCTGCCTATTAATTTTATTTGGTGACCCCCAGTTCTTGTGTTATGAGAAGGAGTAAATAACACATCCTTCTTTACTTCTCCACACCAGTCATGATTTTATAGACCTCTATCATATCCCCCCTTAGTCGTCTCTTTTCCAAGCTGAAAACTCCCAGTCTTATTAACCTCTCCTAATGTGGAAGCCATTCCATATCCCTAATCTTTATTTTTTTTTTGCCTTTTTCTGAACCTTTTCCAATTCCAACATATCTTTTTTGAGATGGGACGACCACATCTGCACACAGTATTCAAGATGTGGGCATACCCTGGATTTATATAGAGGCAATATGATATTTTCTGTTTTATTATCTATCCCTTTCTTAATGATTCCCAACATTCTGTTCACTTTTTTGACTGCTGCTGTACATTGAGTGGATGTTTTCAGAGAACTTTCCAAGATGACTCTAAGATCTCTTTCTTGAGTGGGTAGCAGCTAATTTAGACCCCATCATTTTATATGTATAGTTGGGATTATGTTTTCCAATGTGCAATACTTTGCATTTATGAACATTGAATTTCATCTGCCATTTTGTTGCCCAGTCACCCAGTTTTGTGAGATCCCTTTGTAGCTCTTTACAGTCTGCTTTGGACTTAACTGTCTTGAGTAGTTTTGTCCTCACTGTTTACTCCTTTTTCTAGATCATTTATGAATATGCTGAATAGGACTGGTCCCAGTACAGATCCCTGGGGGACACCACTATTTACCTCTCTCCATTCTGAAAACTGACCATATATACCTAACCTTTGTTTCCTATCTTTTAACCAGTTACCAATCCATGAGAGCACCTTCCCTCTTATCCCATGACAGCTTACTTTGCTTAAGAGCCTTTGGTGAGGTAGCTTGTCAAAGACTTTCTGAAAATCTAAGTACAGTATATCACTCTTGTCCACATGCTTGTTGACCCCCTCAGAGAATTCTAGTAGATTGGTGAGGCATGATTTCCCTTTACAAAAACCATGTTGACTCTTCCCCAACAAATCATGCTAATCTATGTCTCTGATAATTTTGTTCTTTAATATAGTTTCACCCAGTTTGCCCAGTACTGAAGTCAGGCTTACAGGCCCGTAATTGCTGGGATCACCTCCAGAGCCCTTTTTAAAAATTGGTGTCACAGTAGCTATCCTCCAGTCATCTGGTACTCCAGTCAGCTGATTTAAACGATAAGTTACAGGCTACAGTTAGTAGTTCAGCAATCTCACATTTGAGTTCCTTCAGAACTCTTAGGTGAATACCATCAGGTCCCGGTGATTTATTACTGTTTAGGGGAGGTTTTGGAACAAATTGATCAGCTAATGAAACCTCAATCTGGGCAAGTTCCTCAGATTTGTCACTTAAAAAGAATGGCTTAAAGTTTGGGGATCTCCCTCACATCCTCAGCTGTGAAAACTGATGCAAAGAATTCATTTAGTTTCTCCGCAATGGCCTTATTGTTCTTGAGAAATTGTGTCTGGATACAACTTCCCAACTGTGCCTTATCATGTCTTTATCTTTATTCTTCAAACGACACATATTATATGATGTGATGCAGTGATGATGATAAACTTTCTGGATCAAATTAAAACCTTTATTTGTGAACATGGCTGTATTACAAAAAAAAAAAAAAAAGAAAGAAAGAAATAAAAAAGTATATTAAAGAATTGTCAGGCAGCCCAGCTGCTATAATAGGTGGTTTGTGAAGCCCCCATTCGGAGAGGCTAGCTCCTTGCACTGCCACTTCCATCCGAGGCCCCTCCCCCACTCTACCTCCCCTCACCCGCCAAGGCTAGAGATGCTCTGAGTCCCCTACTGTGGCTGGAGGAGCACCAGCTGGCCCACCCAAGCTACCCTGAGCCTTGGCCCACCCACCTGTCCACCGAAGCACCCCACATGCCGGTCCACCCGAGCCAACCTGCATCGCCCTGCGTACTGGCCCACCTGCCCAAGCCTCCCCATCCAAGTCATCCCGAGCCCAGCCTGTGCACCAGCCGGCTCCCCGAGCCACCCCATGGCCCAGCTGCCCGGAGGAGCTCTGAGCCCCAGCCCAGAGCCCAGCCCCAGGGCCATAGCAAGAAGTGTTAGTGGATGTTTGGGGAGGCCTAGCATCCCCCAGTCTCCACTACGTGCCATCTATGGCTGCCATTATAACACCAACACCAGTAATAAAACAGAGTGCATGGCACAAACACTGAACAGTGCAAAATGGTGAAACCAATGCAAACAAATAAATTCCCTACTTCTGCATGTGCACTGGCCCCCCGTTCGCCTTTCCCTTTCTAGCACGTTTAGCACACTTGGCACTGCTGCCTGGTGTGGAGGACTGCAGAAGGGAGGAGGATTGCTGGGAGTACAATTGCCCCTAGGCAATAAATGCAACAGGCTGCATGGGCGATCCCAACCATGGTATTGTCCAATGAATTCCTACTCTGCAGGACGGGGTACCATGGAGGGGACTCAGGATATGGTGCGGGTGGAGCAGGAGTTTGCGCTCTTGTGACCATTAGCACAAGCAGCCTCTCAAACAGGTCTTTCCACTGCTCTCTATGTTCCTCCCTCCAGTTCCTGCTCCAAAAACTGCGCTGCAAGCCTCTCCTTGTGTTCTGCAGCCTCTCTGTGGTGTTCCACTTGCCGTGAATGCTTTTCCCTTTGGTATTGTACCTGCTTGTTGGCCCTGTCGAGGATGTCCATCGTAAGTTCAGCAGGGACGCATTTCCTCTTTGACCGGTGCGTGACGGGTCAAAATCCCAGGCTCCTGCTGGAGTATTGCTGGGCTGCAGAGGTGGCAGGGCCTGAAAGCAGACGCCAGACTGAGACATTATTGTCTCAATACTTCAAAAAAGGTTCCGTGCATTCTCAGAAAAAAGTGTCCGTGGAATCTCAAGACCAAAAAATGATACTTTGTAAAACTCAGCTTCAGTATATTTGCGGAGGAACACTTATGTTTCCAGAAGCTACAGGAACACAAGTGGGTTAAGCAGAGTGAAAAGACTGCACACACAATGGGTAGGTGAAACTTGCAAATACTTCTTACTTTTAACACACCAGTACATCTTTATAAAAATTTGTGAGTATCTAGTAAAGATTTAATGTTAAATGCTCGTTTAAGTGTTCTTTGTGCTTCCTGGGATCCATTTTGAAATCCATGTGGTGTGGTGCAGATAAGGGGATGACTCCAAGGTGCCTGTATGCATTCCGCCATTAGCAGATATATGCTACTACCCAGGCCTTGTAATAAAAATTGCATTGGGTCATAAATCCGAAATCCCTTGCATTTTAATACTAATAACAATAGACATGGAGCCAAACACTTATTAGGCTCTGGGACTACTCCTGCCTCTTCTGTTTCTGCTGCCGGTACCATGGTGGGCTGCTCCTCTGGTGGAGCGGGGTCATCAAACAGTTCCTCCAAGTATGGACCCAGGACATGCTGTAGCTGCTCCGGTGGCAAAGCCTCCTTGGGGATCGGTGTGAACACCAGAGTCACTACACTAGCTTGATGGAATCCCTGATAGCTCCCCTCCAGTGCTATACTAGATTTGCAAGTCAGAAGGTCACCATCCCAGCTGACGAGGTTGTCGTGAACCACTGGGGGCTCTGTTCTTGGCATGGCACCCAGCACCTGGACAAAGTCCTCATAAAAGAGGCAGGATCATGGGGAGTTCCTAGAGATGCAGTTCTGATCCTTGGTTCTCCAGTAGTCACTCTTGAGTCACTTAATCCACTCCCTGCACTGGTCACTGATCTGTTGAATGCCCAATGCTGCCAGCTTCTCTGCTATTTCCTGGTACACATGGCTATTTATGGTACTCTTACGGAAGTCAAATATCTTGCTTGCCTCGCACCAGAGATTTGCCAGAATCTGACGGTTGTCCTGTGACCAGGTAGCAGCGCACTTGACAAAGGACTTCTTGTTGGTGGCCATAGCTAATGCAGGAGACAGTTCACTCTGTTTGCAGCTCAGTGATCAGAATCAAATTGAAGGGTTAAACGTTGAGCAGCTGTACTTGAATCGGGGCATTGCTTCCATTTCCTGGGATTTGATTGGCCAGTCTACGGATAGATTGGCTAGGGGCACTGTGATTGTGGGAAAGCGTTGGTGGATCTCGAGACATAAGTCTGGGAACCTGAGCAGTGTCTGCACTGCAAAATGAGACAGTTTGGACCCAAGTCCCAGTGGGATTCGGACCCCCTCCCACCTTGCTGGGTCCTAGGGCCTGTGTCCTTCAAGCTTACTGGCCCAAGTCAGAGATGTGTGTAGATGGAAGCAAGGTTTGGGCACCCATGTGTACATTGCAGTGTAGACATACCCTAAGCCTGGGGTCTGACTCGGGTTTCAGCCCAGATCCCCCTTCTGTCCACACCACACATAAAGCAGTCTGACTTGGGCCAGCAAGCTCTCAGGACTGGGGTCCGAGGACCCTGCTAGAGGCATGGGTCAGAGCCCAAGTCCCGCTGCAACTTGGCCCTAAGTCCTATCCTTTTGCAGTGTGGATGCAGGTCCATTTGCAGACCTGAGTCAGAAGAACAGCTGTGAAACCCAGTCCAGCAATTATAATGTCAGGTTTACAGTGCAGTGTGGATGCTCAAGTAGAAGCTTTGCGACAGAGTCTCACAGACCCAGGTTTACAATGCGGTCCGTGCTGAGGCAAGATTAAGTATACTTAGACCATCCCTGACAGGTATTTGTCCAGACTGTTTTTAAAAACCTCCAGTGATGGGGATTCCACAATCTCTCTAGGACACCTGTTCCAGTGCTTAACTCTCCTTATAGTTACAACATTTTCCTAATAAATGAACCAACAGAGTGTGGTCAGGCTCTTAAGGGATCCCATTACCAATTTCCTCAAAAGTAGATCTTTTAAATACCTATAACTGTACAAACCACGGCCAGTTTTCACCAGACATATGCACTCTCCCTCCCCATTTTGAAATTTCTACCAGTCAGGTGCTAAAGCTGTTTAAAAAAAAAAGTTACACATTTTTAACAGATTTGGCTGAAACTTTCCAACATATAAATTCACTCACAGAAGGAGAAGAAGAAATCTGGCCTATTTCAGCTTGAAAAGTAAAAGCCTGACAAAGTTACAAACTGCTAAAAATGGTCCCTGAGAGTGGAAATACATGTTCAACTTTAACAGTAAGCACTGTGAGGTGCTCCGTCTGTAAGGAGTCCATAGAGCTTTGACTCTTTCAGAAGTGATAGGACTTGAGAGATATGGTAGCAAACAGGATTAGGGAATTCATTAAACGTTTTCTGCGCTACTCAGGCCTAGCCTAAGGCATGATTCCTAGAACATTAGTCAACGATAAGATTTACTGGCTGGGTGCTGGGTTAAAATTTAGTTTTCTCTCATAAAAGTCACACAGAGTAATTGTGTGTGCACGCACAGACATGCCAAGGAGGATGTGGTCATTTGGCTCATTTAATTGTCTCTGTGCCAGGAGTCTGGTGAGGGCGCCTGCTGTGTCAAGCGGTATCTAATATCACATAAAACCTAACACTTTTGGCACAAATACGCAAGCTTAAAATACACTTTCATGCCATTTGTATGAGTAAACCACAATCGCTTGAGCAATTGCAGGACAGTTTTTACAGTGTTTGGCCAGTTTAGTCTTAAACACAAATTTACATTAATCCCATACAAACCTGCTGTGGAGTTGCCAACTATTAAAGTTTTATCACAAGTCTCATGACACTTGATGTTTTTGTTAAAGCCCCAACTGCTGGCACCAGGTTATTACATGACAATCTTTCTTTCTGGACCTGTGAACTCTAAATTCTCTAACACCAGAAGGTAAACAAAAACAATCCAAAATTTAGCATTTTTTAAAAAAAGCCCTTATGATTTTTAAGACCATCTCATGATTTATCGGGGCCCGATTCATGATTTTTGAACTCTTGAGGTTAACAACACTGGTAGTGGAACAATTATACGGTAAAAATTGTGATATAAAAATGCTGACTCCTGAAAGTGAAGTATTTAAAAATACCTCATTGTATCTTAAAGATATTATTCTTATATCATGGTAAATCCTCCTCTGTGATTTGCCCTTTTCAAAGGCCATTGTGACATAGTAGGTTCAAATTGTAAGCGCTAGAGACACAGCTATTCAAAAAGACCACAAAGATTTGTCTCACTAGAGGTATGAATGTGAGGCAGGCCAGTTTGCCATGAAGTAAAACTTATCCATGAAATTTTAGTTCCTTCCATTCAATACTACCAAAGTTTTGGTATTCCTTAAAGGCATTGCCTACAAAGCTAAAAACATTTGAATAAAGTCTCAATACAACTGCCATTTCCAAAAGACAGTCAATTCCAAACATCATTTTAGCTTCTGTCCTTTACTTGCTGTAAACACTTTGCCTCAGATGAGTAACATTTCTGAACCAAGCCTGCTCTGTAGAAGGATGTGGATTGGTTTGCTGAGTGTGCATTCATGTTCAGGCTTCTCTTGCAGGTAAACTGCAGACACATCACTGTCCAGAAATGCAGGGTATTCTAGTGAATTTATTAAAGAACTAACTGTCAGGAGCCCCCTGAGTTCTATCCCCAGTTCTGATACTTTCTGTGAAAGCTTAAGCAGGTCACCTCACCTCTTTGGCTCAGAGTGGATCAAAAGCTCAGCTCCCAGTTAGGCACCTAAATGAAGTAGCCACATTTCAAAATCTGTCCATTTATGCCTCAGTCTCCCTCACCCCTTCTATAAAATGGGGATAACATGTATGTACCTATGTCACAGGGGCATTGTTCAGTGCTTTGAAAATGTAAAGCACTATGCTAAATATTTGATTTGACCAAACAACTTAATATTTCAAACATTAATGTATCTTGAAACTATGATGGATGGCATGGGATTCACTGCAGTATCTGTTTTGGCCCCCATTATCACAGTATCTGAGCACCTCACAGTCTTTAATGTATTTATCCTCATAACACCCCTGTGAGGTAGGGAAGGGCTATTATCAGTTCATTTTACAGATGGGAAACTGAGGCACAGAGATGCTAAATGATTTCCCCAAGTCACATAAGGAATTTGTGGCAAAGCAGGGAACTGAATCTGGGTCTCCAGAGGCCCAAATTAGTGGGTCTCTCCAGAGGCCCAGATTAGCACTCTATGAGACCATCCTTCCTCTTTCTGTGACAGAAGAACAGGGCAGGAAGAAAGTCACCACACATTTCTTTACTTTCTATTTTCCCCAAATTCCAAGTCAAGCATAAAATAAAATTTAAAAAAAGTCTGCCAGTTTGTCCACTACAGTTATGTAATCAACCAAATGCTATATTTTCCCTTACTGATGAGTGTTTAAATGTTCTATCCCCTAGCTACAGTCTGCTAATAGGGATCATGAGGCCTGGATGTACTGCCAAGAAGAAAGCTTCAACACTGCTTTTTCCAAACCTCCAAAGGCGCCCAGTCTCTATGCAAATGCTTTCTGGATTGTTTTTTAATGTTCTGTTTTGTTAGGTTTTGCCCTTCCAAGTAATAACCCTACTTGCCAGATGGCCACATGTTGGCCATTAGAGACAGAAGGGTCATCTATGGAAGATTTGGCTGCTATTCCATTGCCCCTGGTAAATTGGATTGGGAGGAGGCTGAACAGCTCTTGCGTTCTAGTTTTCTGGCTTCCATTTTTTAAGTCAGAATGAATTTGTGGGTTTTTTTTACCTTGTTTTATGTTGCTGAAGTTAATTATTTTATTAGTCACAAGAACAAACAACATTTGTGATTAGTAATGCTGGTACAACACTTAACATGTGAAAGAATAAACCTGAGACAGAGTTTTTTTTATGATAGGAGACCAAGTGATTAAAATCGTGATCAGAAAAAAAAAAAAATCTAGCACAGCAGAATTCAAACAACACGGCCATGAAAGCAGTCCCTGTTGCTATTTGTCTCTCTCTTTCCCTTCTGAAAATTCATCTGGTTTGGTTCACTTCTGTGGCAGCTGGATCTATAGGGCTGTGGAAGCTGGATCTATAGGGCTGTTCGGGATTTAAGATGTCCATAAACCCGTTCAGGCAGATAAATATCCCCACTATTTACAGTTAAATAAATGGACACAAAAAGGGTAAGTGATTTACTAGGGCTAATTCATAGACTAGAAAAGGGAGGAAGGGACAAAAATAGTGTAGTTAGAAGTAAACAATGGATCACTAAGTGTATTCAAAAGAGCAGAGAATGGTCATTTATTAAATTTTTTCCTACTAAAAAAGCTCCATCTCCGAGCCTCAGTCCCCATCTGTAAAATGGAGATATAGAGGGCCCAATTCTCATTTAAGGGCCTCATTCTTATATAACTTCCGTGGATATTTTGCTGGCTTCAGTAATATCAAAATAGGCCTCTCTTGTTCTGAAACAAATGTCCATACACAAAACATGTGAATTACAACTTGTTTAGTTAATTCAGTTCTAGTTTCCATGGAGGCAAGCCCTTAGAAATGGATTTAATTAAATCAGTGTAACCCCCTTGGGTGGACGTTCTTAAATCAAGTAAGCTAAACCAATATAAAGACACTCCCATACCGATTTCAGAGCATCCACACAAGGGGTTGTGATACAGGAATCTCGGTGTGCCCATTGGCAAAGGGCACAGGGGGGACAGAGTTTTACAGGGATCTCCTGGGTCAAATACACACACAATAATTCACCCCAGGGTGGCATGTGAGGTCTCCACCGAGAGCCAATAGCCCACTGGTCATCTTAATCCTTGCAAAATATATGTACAGATAATATCTAAGAAGTTATGGGTCTGTTCTGAAAATTATGTCCTTAAGATACATGAGTGAAAGCAGGTCACCAGAAGGTGATAAACATACTCCTGTCAGGTAGCGGGGAAGAGATGCTTATTTTTCTCTGGCTGGCCATGCGTGTATTGTGTACTGTCAGCTTCAGACTGGAGGCCAATCTGCAGACTGAGCCGAATGCTAATCAAGATACTGTAAAATCATAAAGAAAAGAGCACACAGGAAGAACCCAGCAGGGTGGCTGGGTGGGGGAAAATCCTGTTTACGAGTAAAGACAATAGATCGTTGGGGGTATAACTTAGAGTGCAGAGATACACCCTTGCTGAGAGTCTCATGAACAGACGATTAGAGCCAAGTTTCACTGTAATACGCTGGATGGATTTTGGGTGAGCTTAGCCCTATAAAACATAAAAGTAACTAGTTAAATATGTCTGGGTTCTAGAATATGAGTTATGATTTTATTTTATCTGTAACCATTTGTTTCCAATACTTCCACCTGCTATCATCTGAATCTCTTCCTTGTGTTAAATGACACAAGATTAAAAGGTTATGGAATCTCCATCACTGCAGATTTTTAAAAGCAGGCTACACAAACACCTGTCAGGGATGATTTAGATGAGGGATGGAGAACCTTTTTCCTATCAGGGGCCACTGACCCACAGAAAAAAATCAGTCGTGGGCCACACACAGCCCCATGGGGGTGGGGGCCGGGGCTGGAGGCTCGGGGCTTCCCCTAGGCTCCAGTGTGGGGCCAGAAAGGAGGGGTTCAGGGTGCGGGAGGGGGTTGGAGGATGCAGGGTGTAGGGTCTGGGAGGGACTTAGGGTGCGGGAGGGGGTTCTGAGCTGGGGCAGGGAATTCGGGGTGCGGGCTCCGGCTGGGCGGCATTACCTCAGGCAGCTCCCGGTCGGTGGCACAGCAGGGCTAAGGTAGGCTCCATGCCTGCCGGGACTCCGCACTGCTCCCAGAAGCAGCCGCCACGTCTGGCCCATAGGCAGAGGAGCCAGTGCGCTCTGTGCAGTATGTGCTGCGCGTGCCCGCAGGTGCTGCCCCTGCAGCTCCCATTGGCCATGGTTCCCAGCCAATGGGAGCTGCGGAGCCAGTGCTGGGGGCGGGGGCAGTGCAGGGAGCTTCCCTGGTCGCCCCTGCTCCTAGGGGCTGCAGGGACATGCCAGTCGCTTCCAGGCTGGGAGCTGCGCGGAGCCAACTGGACTTTTAATGGCCTGGCAACCCCAGCTTCCCCCCACAGCAAGGTGAGCCGGTGCTCCAGGCACCGAGGCTTGGGGCTTTCAGTCTGTGGCATGGAGACTTGCCGCAGGCTGGATGAAATAAAGCAGCAGGCCAGATCCGGCCCACAGGCCTTAGGTCCCCCACCCCTGGTTTAGATAATACTTAGTCCTGTTGTGAGTGCAGGGGACTGGACTAGATGACCTCTCGAGGTCCCTTCCAGTCCTACGATTCTATGATTCTATGAACATTTACTTGTTTTCACTATAAGCATATTTAAGTGTGGTGTGTGAAGCGAGTGGTGATCTGAGGTGTAACTGGTAAGCTGGAGTGTACTGCTTCTTTGGGAGCAGCAGATCTGCACCTACTGAGAGTGTTCAGTGGACTGGGGCTGGAGATGCCTCACACCCTTGGGTGCCCTGGGGAAGCATCACAGGGAGTTGTAGCAATTTGACTACATCATTTTCTAAACTGATGTAGTCAAATTGGTACAACTTGTGTATGTAGCCAAGGCTTAAAAGTCTCATATGAGCTAGCTTTGCAAGACTAGAGAGAGAGAACAAGCTGCATTCAAGTTTGTCTTTAAACTGATGCAATGACACTTCAAACATAGCAACAGAACAATGCTGTTTAGGATCTGGCCTGCGCTAATACTAAATCTGGTTCATGATCTGAATTGTGTTGTTTTCAAGCACTTAAAACTGGAGACTGGTGGAGGTATTAAGTGTTTTGCATACATTAAAAAAGCCTGTGTGAACATGTCTGAAGCACACAAATCAACATATGCCAAGAGACTTTAGGATCCCATACTCCTCCACAAATAATTCAAGACAAAAGAATGAAAACAGAGGAAGGAAGAAGTAGAGGCAGAGAGAGAATCAGAGCACACCACTAATAGCAAAGTTACTCCGTTTCACTCTCTGATTTAAATCGAGAAAAAGGTTCATTACCATAAATAAATAAATAAATAAATAAATAAATAAATAGAAAAGCAAGAGCATAATAATTGAGTGACTAAGTGAGACAAGAGGGTGTTGGTTTCACCTATGGTTGATTAAGCTGCAGAGAGACAAATACTTCCTCTTGAGCCTTAACTTATTTTCTTTGCATTTAAAAAAGGTTGGTCTCCTCAAAAACAAACTATTCAAGGGCTTTTCTGAACAGGCTGGTGGTATGTTGGTCCAACCTTAGCTACAAGCCAACTATGTCTTCTGTAAGCATTTCCTTTTAAAACAAGCATGTAAACGCTTTGCCGTAGCACCTGTCTGTTTTATTTTACACACCTAGCACAATGGGGCCCTGGCCTCTGATTTGGGCATTATTTAACAGCAAATAAATACATTACCCCACCGCTTAAGATAGGAAGTAAAGATGAATATTGAGTCCCACAGAAATTGTAGAAAAATGTAAGAAGGCAGGATCTAATTATCCAAGTTGGGAATTTGGCCAGGAAAGTGGCCTTAACACGAAAGACAAGACAGAGAGCCTGGCTCTGGACTTTCTTAAAGTCTGGGATTATTCTGATCCGCTGTTTTGGATCAAGGCCATCTTTATTTAACTCCAAGACTTTTACAACAAGTTCCACGGGAGCTTTATTCACCACCAATGGTTAGAGTATCAATGGTATGTCTGAGCCAAGAGACTGATCTCAAGGATGTCCCTTCGCAAAACATAAGCATATTGTGGAACCCATTAGCCACACATTCAGATCTTTGTAACTTTTGGTGTCAGTGACATGGCTGCCCCTAGGAGAGTCCTGGGCCTGGGGTGAAAGTGACGTCAGTTCTGGGACCGACCTCACCATGGGTGGGTAGGGAAGGCTGGGGGGATGGGGGGAGGGCAGTGCCTCTCCAAACAACCAGGTGTGGCCCTGCCCACATTCTGCCCCTCCAGGGCCCCACTTCGGCAGTGCCACTGGGTTCCAGGGGGCTGGGCCACGCCGCCCGTCTTCCCGGGGCTGGGGAGGCTGCAACGGCGTTGTGTGCTCTCCCTCCCGACGCTCCAGGGCACACGCTCTCCCTCGGGTGTGAGGGGTTGGGGCTGGGGTAGCCTCCCCCAGACATGGTTCACCCACCACCCATGCGGCACCAGCCAATCGCCCGGCCCGTGGGGACCCCCAAAGCGGAGGGCCCAGAGCGGTCACCTCATTTCTCCGTCATCTAGGGATGGTGCTGAGTGGCAATTCAACAAAGTTTTGGAAGATGACCTCCCCATATAGGGTGATGAGATGTCCCAATTTTATAGGGACAGTCTTGATATTTGGGGCATTGTCTTATATAGGCAGCTATTACCCACCATCCCCTGTCCCGATTGCTATCTGGTCACCCTATCCCCATAACATGCAAAAACCCCTTACATTAAATGTGTCAAGGAGAGAGGGCAGCAAAGCTCTCCCACCCACTTTCGCTCTACAGACACTTCTGTATAATGCGTATGTACTGCAAGTGCCATTATGTGTTCTGTTTATGAAATACCTGTAGGAGACTGCACCCAAGCACTCTTGCCTATCAGGTATGTTAGCCGTTTATTATGAGATCATTATTGCACTGAACACTATGTTGCTGTTCTGGGTCTCTGACCTATTTTGGTTGTGATTACTATGGCCCTTAGGTACGTTACAAGTGCTGTTTTGCAGATGCTAAAAGATACCAGTGGATATTCCAGCAACTGCATTTAGTTGCACCAGAACAATTTAGCATAATGACAGCAGAATGTAATCACATAGGAATGTAACTGGTAATGGTGAACAGAGTCAACAAAAGACCAAATATACTATACCAGCAAAACCGACTATGAATGTAGCAGGGATAGGATTGCTGAGGATCTGACTTAAATGAAGTTAAGGTGTGGTACAGATTAGATTTCATCAGACACTATGTACAATACAAAGCAGCATGTCCTTCACTTCCAGTAAGCGCTGCCACTGAGACTTCTGAAATAGTCAACTGGTGTTAACCTTTTACTCTGCTAGTTACATTAAATTTCCAGATCGGGTAATGATATCTTGTCAACCTAATTCCATTCCTGTAATTTGGTCCACGTGATATTATTCTTCCTTGTGTGACTGCCTGGGGTAAGGAGAGGGTTAATGACAAAGATGATGTCGGTATGATGTGCTCTACCTGCTGTTCACGATGTGTTTGTGTGGAGAAGGGTTGCTTGAGCTGTGAGGTCATAAAGGACTAGCGTATTCAGTGGGTCTCCTCGGCACATCACTCTTTTGGGGTCTGATTGTTCTAGAGATCTGTGATGTTCAGATCCAGACCAAGTTTGGGGACATTTGGATCTAACGTTTTAGTTCAGTCATCTGTACCCTGTTGTATAGAGACGAATTTAGCAGTGTATAGCAGTTAGCTGGGGCTCTGTACCCCATTCTACTTCTCAGTTGTATTACATTTCCTAACGTGGGGGCTTATTTCATGGAACATTTAAAATTATAAGTGAGGATTCATATGTCTTGTTTTCAGATATGTATTGTTTACTGAGATACAATAATGGTGATAAGCCCTTTATAAATTGTGAAAGATAAAGTTAATAAGCAGATTTAGAAGAGTCTGAGGCAAATCCAGCCAATTATCAATTACCAGGAAATGCCCTTCTGATATATAATTAATTTACTGCTTAAATCTATGTAATCCAACTCTGGTTCTTGGACACATTCTTTGATTCCTGGTCCTCCCTGATTTAGCAAAGGGGGAGACTGCTCAACACTTTTGTCAAGTCGCTGTGTCATGGTCTGTTACATCTCCGCTCTATGGTACCTGCCTCATGAAAAGGTGCAATAGGCCAGGACATTCTTAAGAATCAAGATGAGAGATATTGTAGATTGGCCAAAACAAACAAACAAACAAACAAACAAACAAACAAACAACAGTATTTCTATGCAATTTAGTTAGGCTAGATAGTGTCTCTGCTATAAAAGAGCTGATAGACCTGGCTGAACACAGATTAAAGTTGCAAGACCCATGTTCCCCAAGTTCTACGTATTTCCTGAAAACAGACTGCCAAATGGGCTGCCCTATGCACATCAATTAGATAATATTTGGGCAGTGCTGTGTAAACTTAAAACACTATGGAAGCTATTTATGTTATTATTATTATTAGTGGTGTTTTTTCTCATTTGGACAAACATGCATTACACCCTAGGATGAGAGCCAAACTCCTTTTACCTTTTCCTACAGTAGGATTCATAATTTAAGCCAAATGACCAAAGGTTAGTGTATGAATCTAATTTCCTACTGAGTCCCATAAAGGAAAGTTTTTAAGAGAACCACATTTTCCTTTCCGTGCCCACCCACTCCTACTAATTTTCCTCCAAAAGTGTTCTCATTCCAGCTTTTTTAAGTTTATTGCTGGTTGAAGATATTCTGAGAGAGCGCCATGGTGTCTCTTATGGTGGATTTGTGCATTCATTTAAATGTATAGGTACCTTGATCATGTTACAAAAGCAAATTTTCTGTGGTATGCAATTTATATAGTTAATTTTGGTATAAGAGGTGGAGGATTTTGACTATAGGCATGTAATGAAATGCCATGTGTCTGATGTCTGAAAATGCAACAGTAAGTGTTAACAAAAAGGAAAACTAAGATATCTGTGTCTTTTGAAGTGCTATATGTGGAAGTGTTTGGCAATAACAAATTCCAAAACCAACCAAACAAATAAATAATGCTTTAAAATAGTAAATAGCATATGTTCATAGCTGTTAGCAAAAATATACATTTATATAATTTTGCACATACCTGTAATCTAATCCAAAACATTTCACATGCAAAAAAGCCAAGTTAGGCAAAGTAACATTTCAACTAAAATAAAGATGCAATATTTATAAAAGAAGAGTATGTTAGGAAAGGGTTAAATAGTCACGTTAACCAGCACACAATTGAGGCTAACATTTTGGAACTTAAGGGTTTAAAACTCCATACAGGGGCACTCTGAATTGAGAAGAGAAGATCCAGTTAGTTCTCTAAGAGTTTTCTTTAACTTGATTTGCTGTCTTCAGTTCCTTGATCCCATGTGCATTAAAAGAGCTGAGTTAGTCCGAACTGTGTTCAACTTAACTTGATCATTTATATAGCTACCTCTTTTCTAACACGGTTGCTTTTATAGGCCCCTGTCCTGCAAAGGCTTACACACATGCATAATTGTACTCACACAAGCAGTGCCACTGGCTTCCACCAAACTACTCCACATAGGTTCATAGATTCCAAGGCCAGAAGGGACCACTGGAATTATCTAGTCTGATCTCCTCCATAGCATAGGCTATAGAACTTTCCCAAAATAATTCCTAGAGCATGTCCTCTAGAAAAACAGCCAATTGTGATTTAAAAATTGTCAGTGATGGAGAATCTACCACAACCCTAGGTAAATTGTTCCAATGATTAATTACTCTCATGGTTAAAAACTTCCGCTTTATTTCCAGTCTGATTTCCAGCCTGACATGCGTAAGCCTTTCTGGGATCTCAGTAACAGGCATCACATCTGCCTAAGGTGGCCACCCAAATCAAGCCCCTACTGGTTAGTCTGAGGGCAGCTTTGCAACGACACAGGTACCAGTAAGAGAGAGTTTCCGCCCCAAAGAATTTAAAATTGGAAGAAAAAGACAGACAAATGATGGGAGAGATAACAGAGAGGAAGTGACTTTCCAAAGGTCATACAGCGCATCAGTGAAGGAACTGATAAAAGAGGTGCGGAATTACTAATAAAAGCAAAACCCCATGAAGGATTTGAACACAGTATAATGCCTTTGCAATATGAGGCAGATACTTCATACATCAGGCTGCGTTTTCTGGTGAAAATGTAAGGGTATTAAGTTAGCTATATGGAGGCTCCACTGTTGACAATGTCTAACCCACACACCTCCTGGGTGTGATGCTGTGTCCCATCTAGTGGCACCGAGACCACTTAGAGATTAATGAGTCTGCTACAGCCTTAGGGTATATCTACACTACGGGATTAATCTGAATTTATATAATTTGAATTTTGGAAACAGATTGTATAAAGTCGAATGTATGCAGCCACACTAAGCACATTAATTCAGTGGTGTGCGTCCATGTACCGGGGCTAACGTCAATTTCCGGAGCATTGCACTGAGGGTAGCTATCCCATAGCTATCCCATACTTCCCGCAGTCTCCCCCGCCCATTGGAATTCTGGGTTGAGATCCCAGTGCCTGATGGGGCAAAAAACATTGTCGCAGGTGGTTCTGGGTACAGCCTCACCCCTCCCTCCATGAAAGCAACGGCAGACAACTGTTTCACGCCTTTTTTCCCGGGTGAACACTGCAGACTCCATACCACGGCAAGCATGGAGCCCGCTCAGCTCAAGACAGCAGTCATGAACATTGTAAACACCTCGTGCGTTCTCGTGCAGTTTATGCTGAGCCAGGACCAGAAAAACGAGGCAAGGAGGCGGCGGTGGCGGCAGCGCAGCGACAAGCGTGATGAGGACATGGACATGGACACGGACACAGAATTCTGTCAAACTGCGGGCCCCGGTGCTTTGGAGATCATGTTGTTAATGGGGCAGGTTCTATCCGTGGAACGCCGATTCTAGGCCCGGGAAACAAGCACAGACTGGTGGGACTGCATAGTGTTGCAGGTGTGGGACGCTTCCTAGTGGCTGCGAAACTTTCGCATGCGTAAGGGCACTTTCATGGAACTTTGTGACTTGCTGTCCCCTGCCCTGAAATGCCAGAATACCAGGATGAGAGCAGCCCTCACAGTTGAGAAGTGAGTGGCGATAGCCCTGTGGAAGTTTGCAACGCCAGACAGCTACTGGTCAGTCGGGAATCCATTTGGAGTGGGCAAATCTATTGTGGGGGCTGCTGTGATGCAAGTAGCCAGAGCAATCACTGAGGTGCTGTTACGAAAGGTAGTGACTCTGGGAAATGTGCAGGTCATAGTGGATGGCTTTGCAGCAATGGGAGTCCCTATCATGGTGGGGCGATAGATGGAACCCATATCCCTATCTTGGCACCGGAGCACCAGGGTACCCAGTACATAAACTGCAAGGGGTACTTTTCAATGGTGCTGCAAGCACTAGTGGATCACAAGGGACGTTTCACCAACATCAACGTGGGCTGGCCGGGAAGGGTTCATGATGTTCGCGTCTTCAGGAACACTACTCTGTTTAAATGGCTGCAGCAAGGGACTTACTTCCCAGACCAGAAAATAACCGTTGGGAATGTTGAAATGCCTATAGTTATCCTTGGGGACCCAGCCTACCCCTTAATGCCATGACTCATGAAGCCATACACAGGCAGCCTGGTCAGGAGTCAGGAGCTGTTCAACTACAGGCTGAGCAAGTGCAGAATAGTGGTAGAATGTGCATTTGGCCGTTTAAAAGGTCGCTGGCGATCGTTACTGACTTGCTCAGACCTCAGCCAAACCAATATCCCCATTGTTATTTCTGCTTGCTGTGTGCTCCACAATCTCTGTGAAACTAAGGGGGAGACCTTTATGGCAGGGTGGGAGGCTGAGGCAAATCGCCTGGCTGCTGATTACGCGCAGCCAGACACCAGGGCGATTAGAAGAGCACACCAGGAAGCGCTGTGCATCAGAGAAGCTTTGAAAACCAGTTTCATGACTGGCCTGACCGCCCCCTTTATTGACTCATTCTCTGTAAGGAACCCACACTCCCCCTTCCCCCAGGGTGCTTTCAAAGGAAATAAAGTCACTATCATTTAAAAATCATTTATTCTTTATTAATGGATTATAAAAAGAGGGAGAGAACCCGGGTGGGGTTTGGGAGGAGGATTGGCGGGAAGGAAAAGGCCAATAAAAAAAGGTTAAAAAAATGACAGCCTTTTGCTTGGGCTGTCCACTGGGGTGGAATGGGAGGGTGTACGGAACCTCCCCTCCCCGCATTCTTACACGTCTGGGTGAGGAGGCTATGGAACATGGGGAGGGGGGTTATACAGGGGCTGTAGCGGCACTCTGTTATCCTGCAGCCATTCCTGAAGCTCCACCAGATGCCGGAGCATGTCTGTTTGCTCACGCAGCAGCTCCAGCATTGCATCCTGCATCCTCTGATCTTCCTGCCGCCACCTCTCATCTCAAGCGTCTCTCCTCTCCTCACGTTGGTCCCTTCTGTCCTCACGTGTTGGTCCCCCCTGTCCTCACGTTCACTGGCTTCTTTCCTATACTTTGAAATCGTGTCCTTCCACTCATTCAGATGAGCTCTTTCACTGCGGGTGGATTCCATGATTTCTGCGAACATCTCGTCTCGCGTCTTCTTTTTCCAACGCCTTATCTGAGATAGCCTTTGGGATGGAGGAGGGAGGCTTGAAAAATTTGCAGCTGCTGGAGGGAGGGAAAAAAGGAGAGAATTTTTTAAAAAGATACATTTTGCAGAACAATGCTTATACTCTTTCACGGTGACCAACACTATTCACATTATATAGCACATGTGATTTCTGTGCAAGGTCGCATTTTGCCTCTTAATATTGAGCACCTGTGGCTTTGTTGCTAGAGATCACAGACACAGGTCCGGGCAACAGAATTCGGCTTGCATGCGGCCATGGTAAGCCATTGTCTTTTGGCTTCTGCACCCTCCTTTCCCACATACCAAGCAAAGCCCGTTGAGTGCTGTGGTTTTCCTGTTAACCTTCAGCAGCAGAAAACAAACTAACCCCCCCCCATCCAATTCTCTGGATGATCACTTTATCCCTCCCCCCACCGCGTGGCTGGTCTCAGGGAAGATCCCTGCAGGAACCAAACTAACACCTCCCACCCCGCCATGAATTCTCTGGGATGGTTGCTTTACCCCTCCCCCCACCGTGTGCCTGGTATCAGGGAAGATCCCTGCTAGCCAAATGCGAAAAGCTCTGGGCCAATTCCCCCCTCCCCCCGCTACGCTTGGCTAACTGCAGGGAAGGATTTCTTTTCAGCCACAGGCAAACAGCCCAGTAGGAATGGCCACCTCTGTCCCCTTAATTAAATTCCCGTATTTCAACCAGGTTACCATGAGCGATATCACTCTCCTGAGGATTACACAGCGAGATAAAGAACGGATGTTGCTTGAATGCCAGCAAACACCGGGACCATACGCTGCCAGGCTTTGTCATGCAATGATACCAGATTACTTGCTGCAAGCATGGCGTGGTCAAATGTCCTACCATGGAGGACGGAATAAGGCTGCACTGCCTAGAAACCTTGTGGCAAGGCTTTTGGAGTACCTCCAGGAGAGCTTCATGGAGATGTCCCTGGAGGATTTCTTCTCCATCCCCAGACATGTTAACAGACTTTTCCAGTAGCTGTACTGGCCGCGAATGCATCCCAAGTCCTCAGGGCAAAGTAATCATTAAAAAACGTTTGCTTTTAAAACAAGTTTTATATTTTAAAAGGTAAACTCACCTGAGGTCCCTTCCATGGGGTCATGGTCTTGGATACTGGCTTGGAAGGGTTGGGAGGCTTGGGAGGGTACTTCAGTCAGGCTGAGAAAAAGATCCTGGCTGTTGGGGAGACCGGAGTGCTGGGTGCTCTCCGCAAGCTCATCCTCCTCCTCCTCCTCTTCCCCGTCCGCAGAATCCTCAGGTGTAGCTGATGAGATTACCCCCGCCTCGGAATCCACGGTCAGAGGTGGGGTAGTGGTGGCAGCCCCCCCCAGAACTGCATGCAGCTCGTCGTAGAAGCGGCATGTCCGCGGCTCTGACCCGGAGCGACCGTTTGCTTCCTTTGTTTTATGATAGGCTTGTCTGAGCTCCTTGACTTTCACACAGCACTGATCTGAGTCCCTATTGTGGCCTCTCTCCATCATGCCCTTGGAGATTTTTTCAAAAGTTTTGGCATTTCGTCTTTTCGAACAAAATTCTGCTAGCACTGAATCCTCTCCCCATATAGCGATCAGATCCAGTACCTCCCGTACGGTCCATGCTGGTGCTCTTTTTCGATTATTGGCCTGAATGGTTACCTTTGCTGATGAGCTCTCTGTGGTCACCTGTGCTCTCCACGCTGGGCAAACAGGAAATAAAATTGAAATGTTCGCGGGGCTTTTCCTGTCTACCTGGCCAGTGCATCCGAGTTCAGATTGCTGTCCAGAGCGGTTACAATGGTGCACTGTGGGATAGCTCCTGGAGGCCAATACCATCGAATTGCGGCCACACTAACCCTAATTCGAAATGACAATATCGATTTTGGCACTACTCCGCTCGTCGGGGTGGAGTACAGAAATCGATTTTAAGAGCCCTTTATTTAGAAATAAATGGCTTCGTTGTGTGGACGGGTGCAGGGTTAATTCGATTTAACGCTGCTAAATCCGAATTAAAGTCATAGTGTAGATCAGGCCTTAGCTAAGGGGCATGTGGCTTTTAGCTGATGCAGTAGACCAGGGATCAGCAACCTTTCGGAAGTGGTGTGCCGAGTCTTCATTTATTCACTCTGATTTAAGGTTTTGCGTGCCAGTAATACATTTTAATGTTTTTCTATGGTCTCTTTCTATGAGTCTACAATATATAACTAAACTATTGTTGTATGTAAAGTAAATAAGGTTTTTAAAATGTTTAAGAAGCTTCATTTAAAATTAAATTAAAATGCAGAGCCCCCCAGACCGGTGACCAGGACCCGGGCAGTGTGAGTGCCACTGAAAATCAGCTCGCGTGCCGCCTTTGGCACACATGCCATAGGTTGCCTACCCCTGCAGTAGACGCTCATGCATTTAGCTCCAGAGATCCCAAGTTCAATTACTTCCGCTGACGACCGGGGTCTGCCGGTGTTACAAATGCACCAGTTACACGAATCAAATAGAAAATGGAGTAAAAGGGCACCAGTTGAGAAGATAAAGATGCTCAGGACCCCTAACACTTTTTTTCAGGCTCAGTCTCCCCTGCTCTGAGCTTCTGGCACCACTAATTGTCTTAGCAATTTTGTTCCTCACCTGAAACAGTGAGTTTTGAAATCTCTATCAAGCTGGTACTTCCCTCTGGGAGGCAGACAGAGCACAACTCATTACATTTGTATTGGCTTCAGAGGCCAGCCATCTGCTAGAGAATCATGACAGTATCTTATTCCTTCTATTCAACAATTGAGCCCCCTCAATAACATTGACCAACCCAGCTCTAATCATTTGCTGTTGCTGCAGTCAACAGAAATTTCTTCTGTAGATTGGGGTTAAAGAGAATCAATTTGACCACTGACATATGTCATGGAGCGGTGGTAGGCACTTCATAGTGAAAGTTGCAACTGAGTTTCTGTTATAAGCCCGATTTTTATCCCCCTCCAAATTTGACAATGAAAGGACTATAGGTCTCAAAATTGTTAGGGTAAGTCTGTGATTGAGGTAGAATTTTTCTACCAAATTTGAGGTCAGTTAGACATGGGATTCATCAATTGACACCCTCCCAGAACCCCCAAAAAGATATCCATCAGAACTCAAAAATTCTTCAGAATGTTCTATTCCCTCCCAGTTTAGGAGGAGGTATTAAATTAGCTACATGCTGGCTTCCCCCACTGACAAGGCACTAGTTCTATTTATCAAATAGAAAATGGAGTGAAAGGACACAAGCTGAGAAGATACAGTTGCTCAGGACTTCTAACACCTACTTTCTGTCAGGCTCAACCTTCCCTGCTCTGAGCCTTTGGCCCCAGTAACAGGATGGAACAGGTTCCAGCTTCAATCTGAGTCAGGAGCTGAGACTATCATTTTAGCCCTCAGACATTTACATTTATTAGTATTTTATGTATTAGTATTTATGGGGAGGTTGTGTCGTGCACACTTTCAAGCTGGAATCTGTGCCTGGATAGCCTGATTAATTCTGTGTATTTTTCTTGAATGATGCCCAGTTCCAATATGCCCAATGTGATGGAGGCTACTTGTCTGAAACGGAGAGGAGTCTGCTATCCTTGGGAGACTCTGCTTCAGAGTGGATATACTAGGGGACTCTGGGTAATATGGCCTGTTACAAGGTGGGGATGTGTAACTCAAAGAGCCCCTCTGTGCCAACTGGCAAGGGGGCTACAAGAACATCCTGATCCTGATATATACGTTCTGGTTCAACAAAGAATATTGTGAGGTCTTTAATGAAAGCCCAGGGTCACACTGGTTATTAATATCACTGTGAAATGTATGTCAGAAGCTATGTATGTAACTCTGTAACATAACTATGTGAAGAGTTATGTCTGTGTACTGAGAATATATTCCTAAAGTCTGTACCAAGGCAGAGTTGACAAACAGGTTTCTGCCAGGCAAAAGATGTGTATTCACCTGTCTCTCTCTCGACATGTACATTAAGCCAACACAATGGAAGCCATAGTTACACATAAAGTCAATGGGACGGATGTGAAATCAACAGAAAGGAAGCCCACCAGAGAATAAACTTCAGTGGGGACAGGGGTGTCATTACTGACTCTGAGGCACAAACAATTAACTTTGAGGAATATAAAGAGAAGGTGAGAAAGACACCCCTATATCTTGCCCCTAGGAAGTAATCAGGCAATGAGATTACAGTCATGAAGATGGGATCTCAACCAGGCTTGGTTGAAAACATTCTGAGGGACACGTGGGGTGAGATAAACTTCTTTAGACAGCAGGTAGCCTGCTAAGTTTAGTCTCTAGAAATTGTTTTATAATTTTCTTTTATGTGTAACCCTGTTGTTTCAATTAGCCTTTCTCACTTGAATCTTGAACCTTTGATAATAAATGTATTGTTGTTGTCACTACAAATAAATCTCAGTGCTGTGGTATTACACAAGGAGCTGACCCTGAGCTGAATCATTCAATCTGGTGTCAGGTTTCAGGGTGGTAGCCATGTTAGTCTGTATCAGCAAAAAGAATGAGGAGTACTTGTGGAATCATAGAGACTAACAAATTTATTTGAGCATAAGCTTTCGTGGGCTAAAACCCACTTCATTGGATGCATGCACTGGAAAATACAGTAGGAAGATATATATACACAGAGGACATGAAAAAATGGGTGTTGCCATACTAACTATAACGAAAATAATCAGGTAAGGTGAGCTATTATCAGCAGGAGAAAAAAAACCGTTTGTAGTGATAATCAGGATGGCCCATTTCCAACAGTTGACAAGAAGGTGTGAGTAACAGTAAGGGAAAAAATTAGCATGGGGAAATAGGTTTTACTTTGTGTAATGACCCATACACTCCTAGTCTTTATTCAAGCCTAATTTAATGGTGTCCAGTTTGCAAATTAATTCCAATTCTGCAAAATGGACACCAAACTGGAGTCTGTTTTTAAAGTTTTTTTGTTGGAGTATTGAGACTTTGAGGTCTGTAATCAAGTGACTGGGGAGGTTGAAGTGTTCTATGACTGATTTTTGAATGTTATAATTCTTGATGTCTGATTTGTGTCCATTTATTCTTTTGCATAGAGACTGTCCAGTTTGGCCAATGTACATGGCAGAGGGGCATTGCTGGCACATGATGGCATATATCACATTGGTAGATGTGCAGGTGAACGAGCCTCTGATAGCGTGGCTGATGTGATTAGGTCCTATGATGGTGTCCCCTGAATAGATATGTGGACAGAGTTGGCAACAGGCTTTGTTGCAAGGATAGGTTCCTGGGTTGGTATTTTTGTTGTGTGGTGTGTAGTTGCTGGTGAGTATTTCCTTCAGGTTGCGGGGCTGTCTGTAAGCGAGGACTGGCCTGTCTCCCAGCATCTGTGGGAGTGAAGGATCGTCCTTCAGGATAGGCTGTAGATCCTTGATGATGCACTGGAGAGGTTTTAGTTGGGGGCTGAAGGTGATGGCGAGTGGCGTTCTGTTACTTTCTTTGTTGGACCTGTCCTGTAATAGGTGACTTCTGGGTACTCTTCTGGCTCTCTCAATCTGTTTCTTCACTTCACCAGGTTGGTATTATAGCCACACTATCAGAGGCTTATGCTCAAATAAATGTGTTAGTCTCTAAGATGTCATAAGTACTCCTCGTTCTTCAATCTAGTGTGTACATTGCTCCCTCGGGGACAGCAGCAGACCTGGTATTTCTGTGAGTGTTCAGTGGATAAGGGGCTGGACACTAAAGGGGAACACTTCAAAGAGGTTCGGGGACTATGGTGCACCTATTGTTAACCTGCATGCCAACGTCAGGGCTGGCTTAGCCCACAGGAGATTGTATGGGTGGCGAACAGGCCGGTAGTGTCAGGGAGCTGACACCCAGTTAAGCTCAAGCAACTCTTCCTCTTGCTGGAGGCAGGGGCGTAACTCACAGTCCTGGGTACCCTGAGAACCGAAACAGGATGGTTCTCCCAAAGACATTTCCTGGGGTGGTTTTCCTTTGACCTATTCCATCCTACTCTGCTGTATCAGTTCTCTCTTTAACTGTGCTTGGTCATGTGATAGCCCCGAAAGGACTGTTTAACATTGTAGCATGGCTTGTATATTCCCCTTTATTCTGCCTTGTAAATGGCAGGGTTTATTTTCATTTCCTCCAAGATTCAGCCACTACTCTGTCCATTAGCTATCCAGAAGTTTGTGATATTTTTGATGCTGCCAAGAGATGTTTTGTCTGAATGTCTACTTTGCAGGAAAATAGCTATCTATTCTGGCTGAGAGATGCCAAGCATGCAGAGGCATCAGAGATAGATAATGCCATTCCATGTATCTTCAGAAAAACAGTCAGGCACTTCAGCAGGAGGCACATATCCCCAAACCACTGACTGACAAGTCTGAGCTCTGACCCTAAAGCTGCAAGAAGGCTGAGGAACCATTCTGGGACCTGTGGAACTTCGTGTGCAGAAGAAATTTAGAGTGTTTTACTCTTAATCATGCAAGGTAAAATTCTGCCACTGTCAATAGCACTGAATATATATCTTACTTCACAAGTAGTCCCGATGGTTTCAGGACTACTTGCTTAATAAGGTACTACTCAGTGGGCTAGATTGTAACTGCAGTCTGCCCAGGAGGAGAGGCAGGCCCACCCCAGGAGCAGGCCAAAGAACAAATCATGACTCAGGATCACGATTCTTCCCCTGGTCCCCAGTTGTGCTGTAGGGAGGGGTAAATTTCTCCCCACTGTGCCCTGTGAGTGTGCCTCCACTTCCCCTTTCCATCACCCCCCACTTGCTTGGAGCAAGTAGCCCCAGCTTTTCCCATTGCAGCCAGAGTCACAATCTGAGCAGGGTCAAGCAGGGAATAGAGGGGATCTTTACTCCCTTGTGGTACTGTGACAATCTAGCCAAAGGCTTAGGTTACAGAACTGAATTTACGGTGATTATACTAGCTTCAACCTCCTTTACAAACATCCACACTCCACAGGGGGAAAGAGAAAACCTGTCTTTGCGAAGTCCTCATCAGACAAGGAGCTTACACAAGCAAATCATCCCCCTAAGGAACAAGTCCTGCAAAGTGCTGCGAGTGGTCAGCCCCTTGTAAGATATGCCCAGCACCTAACAGGATTGGGTCCTACTATTCCATGTCCCATTGTAATTAGACACAGAGCTAGCATGCTCACAGGGTGACATGAACCCAGTTAGAATCCAATATTCAGTGGCACCTATTTCCAATACTTACAAGCTGTACCAGTGTTGTGACTGTTCAAAATCTGAGCCATTGGCTGCAGTTCTTTTAGAGCCTATAGGGAAAAGAATCGTGGATCCAAAAATACCATCTTGCAAAAGAAGCTATAAAAGGAACAAAGAAGGGAATGCAGAAGGTTGTGATCACTAAGAGGACAGAATTAAGGTAGTCTGGGTACCTTAACTGTGCATTTTCATATTTTCCAATTGTGGAGTTTCTTATAAGTTTAGCTTTAACTCTGAAATTCCTAGCTTTTGACTTTGCTGTTGGTGTGGCGACAAAGCTATGGTAAGGATTTCCACCTGGAAATTACCACTATGTACTCACAGTCTTACCTTTCCTAATGAAGCTTCGTTTGGTCTGGGAATTAATGCAAACGTTGAACTCCAACCTTCTGGGCAGAACTGCAGGAGATGGTTCTTTCCTAATCCCAGCAAACTGAACCCAGCTGGCTTTTAAATTAAACATCAAATAGGGGCTCAGCAGAGCACAAGCTTTTTTACTATAAACGGGCAGGAAGGAGGATCTTTTTGTATGAGAGCGAGGCACAGGATTGGGGAGTCAGGATTTCTGGGTTCTATTGCCAGTTTTGTTTGGAAGCTCCTGTGTGATCTTGGGCAAGTCACTTAATGTCTCTGTGCCTTAGTCACCTCATGTCTGTAACCGGGACAATATTTATCTGTGTCACAGGAGAGGTTGTATGGATTAAATCACTAATATTTACAAACAGCTTTGAGCTCCTCAGCTAGAAGGTGCTACCCACGTGCAAGTTATAGCCAAACCCTGCAAAAGACCACCTTCATTAGACAAACCCCTGTTTGAAGAGACTATCTCAAAGTACTGACAAATGTACTGAGCACAATTCTGCATCTCCTTTATTAGCAGACCTAGCTTGTTTAGCAACAGATCAGGGGGGTTTTGGTGATCCCTTGAGCAGTCATTTTTCATAAGCTGCACTTTATTTTCCTATTTTTATTTGCACAATGACATCTTCATTCAAGTTAGATTTCCAAATTTTTCACCCAAGAGAAGAAGTGCTGCACTTATTAAGAGTCTGACTCCTTCACCCTGCTCACATAGGGCCTGTTTTTCAGTTATTCCATTCCTGCACACTATTGTGGGGCTGCCTGACCCCTTGTGTAAGGTACTCTATGTTCTGCTTGCCATGACCCTCTAGAAGTCCTAGGAAGCAGAGAACAACCATAATGTAGTGCACACTGGCCATGCCCAATCCACCTCCTACACTGAGGGCTTGGAGAAAGGCCAGTGTAGAGACCTTACACTAGCTCTACGCCAGGCCTTCTGTGCAGGGAATATTTTCAGGGGGCCATTTCCATCTACTTTAATTCCCCTTTGTGCTGCCAGAGTAACATAAAGGGCCTTAGTGTAACTAAGAATAAGACCTGTAGAGTATTCTTATTGAAATAATGACTGTACACAGAGTAGATTGTTACTCATTGTGAGTAAGGGTGGAAAAAATATCAGACCCCAAACATATACACAGTGCTATATATATATATATAATGAAGTGAGCAGAATAATATTCTCTCACACTCTTTGGGAAATTGGTGACCTTTCAGCATCAAGCCCTATATTAGTCGATTAGGTATGCAAGTTATGTAAAAACCATTTCTTCCTAATCTGCTCTCATCAGCTCCAGGTTATGGGAGTTCAGAAATCTATATACATTTGATGCTAATGGAAAATCTGCATCGTGACTCCCTGGGGTGTCCTGAGTGTGTGAGAGTAATGAGCCAGCCATGCATTGCTGTGTTTGCCCACAGAAAAAAAGAGGTCAGTAAGATGGTGGTTTATGTTTACGTCATGTCTGAGTGAGGCAGCCTTTCACTCTCGAAAGCTGGGACTCCTGCTCTCACAAACAACCCCTGAAGGCCAGCAACAATCAATTACTTGTGGCATCCACATTAATTTGTTGCCATGTTTCAGCTGGACATTTGCTGAACAGTTTGAGCACAGTTCCACGTTTTTTGAGTCATGACAACCTGCGGGATTTGGGCAATGCCCATGCCCCTTGAACTTATCATTCTCTCCCATCCTAAGGAGAGTAAGACACTGGGCATAGCAGTGCAGAAGTATAATAAAAGACGGAGCTGAAACTAGATGTGGCACATTGCAGTATTCCCACAGACTGGCCGCGCATGTCAAAACAAGTTGTTTTCTAAAACCTGGATTTCGAGTAAGTACAGACCAACTGCTTCCAGGATAATCACTGTCTTGAGCCTTCCCCAAAACTGAAACTTAAACCCAATTGTTTTAGTGGGTAAAGAAAAACAAAAGGGGAAGAAGGAGGAGGGATTTTTCTTTGAATTTTCATATGCTTCTGCATTTCCAGGTTTGAAATCCTACGGAAATACAGCAAGTAAAGCTATTCTTGTCACGCCCAAGCTATCTGAAAACATGACTGATAGCAAATTTTGCAAGAAAGACTGTTCTCATAAGAATTCCAGCTTAGGGGTTGCCTGGAAGTTACCTGCCATTTCAGTGAGAGGGAAGGGAAGTTATTCGCTGGTTGCTGGCTGAGTGGTCATTGTCTCATGTTAGTAGCTGGACAATGTAGGTAGTCCTCTAAGGGGCCAATCAGCAAGCAAAGGGGGAAAAAACAAAGAACTTTTAAAAAGCATTAATATTTTGCACCTTGCAACTAAGCATCTCTAAGTGCTTTCAAATATTAACATATTTGTGAGGTGAGTATTAATTATCCTATCCACTTTGCAGATAAGAAAACTAAAGTACAGACATCTTGATTCCTACTGCCTTGCACCTTGCATACTCATGAAGACCCATGCAAAGGGGATATAAAATGATACCAAATCAGAATGGTATACACTTTGTACTGCTATCTGAGAGCTAAATATTATTATTGTAACTGATTATACATGGCCAAGGCAGTGGGGAATCAGGCCCAGAGAAATTATGGTGTATAGAATCTGCCTGAGAGATTCCTAACAGTAGATAGAACTGTATGTATGTTGAGGAATGAATTAGCAAATGCTAATATCTAAATGGACTAGATATCTAGATATCTAAATGGGCTAGAGGCTACCCCTCTAATATCTAAATGGACACTAATGAGCCTCATATGCTAAAAAACTGCTCGAGAAATGCATTTCTACAGTACAAGCAGTTGGAATGCTTCTCACATGCTTATGAAATGCACTGAGCTTTGTCTTGGGTGGCAAGAAGCTCACACTGCACAAGAGTAAGGGATGGACTCCTTGAAGGGATCTGGAGACTCAGACAAGCTACTGCAGGGGCTAAGAGGAAAGGAGGAAATGGGGCAAAAATCAAGCCAATGAAGTGGAAACATGAAAAACAGCCCTGGATTGGAGAGTCCCCAGGACTACTCAGCACCCACACAAAAACAGAGAAAACATTTAAAGTTAATGGCTTGTAGGTCGAATGTACGGGTCAGTAACTATCTTTCATCAGCATAGAAACCACTCCGCTTAGCATGCGCGCGCACACACACCAACACACGTTTGCTTAAAATAGTATTTTATTAGAAAGCTCTATTTGGGAGACTGAGGGAAAAGCACTGTGACTTAATGGCGCCCTAGAAGGTAACACTTCCATTAAAACCCCTTGCTGTTAGAAGTATGAAGTGCTTCGACTGTACTAGAGATGGGGGCTTCCCTACTTGCTTCTCATGCTCGTATTTTAGGAGCAAAATAAATGGACTAGTGGTCAGATGATCTCAGAGCACAGAAGTGCTTCAAGGCTGTGTTAACAATGAAGACAGTATCCTCTACCAGATTCATGTATTATTAAGCTATCGATAGTATAAATAGTTACATCCTCTCCTTGCTCCATTTTAGGGTTAAAATTAAGCTTCCTACTATTGATTATTCTCAGAGTTGCACTTGCTTTCCTCTCTCACACCTTTCCAGTCACCTTTCCTTAATGGCTCTTTATTCACAGTGTTCTTCATTTTCCTCTGCCCCTACCTCAGCTTTGTTCCATCTCGCCTTTATTCCTGTTCTGAAGCCTCTGTTTTCTCTTCGGCAGTGTCCAGTTCCCGCTGTCCTTGCTGCCATTTAACACACAAAGAAACTGAGTATCTTTTAAAAAAGAGGTTGCTTTGGCAGACTTTATTGACCCCCTCCCTGCAAAGAAAAATAGTTACAGCATGAAACAGTCCCCGGGAGAAGAGAGAGCAGAATTCAGAGGACGACATTTATCCTGGACTATTTGGGTGTTTATTTTTTAACAATTCTTGTGAGAAGAATGCCGATTTTTATTCTGCCAGCTTGCAACTTGCAACCCAAGCATTATAATGAGAACACTGGATGTCACTGATGCCAGTTTGTGTTCTTATTCTAGAACCTTCGTGCCAAAGGAGCAGAATTATGGAAGGAGAGGACAATTGGCACAACTGACTGAAATTGACTAAAGGGCAGTAAACAAAAAGTATTAGATTTGAATGAGATTTTTTTCCAAGCTCTTGGATGGAGAAAGGTTACCACCGCTACAATCAGAGTTTGTTTGGAGCCTGTTACAGAGATTGTTCCTTCTACTCTCTTTTCTTCTCTAGTCTCATCATCTATCCTTTTTTTTAAATGATTTTCTTTTCATTGGCTCTTCAGTTAAGCCACCCATTTCCATTCCACTTCCTTCATCTAGGCCCGGTTGCATGGAAGTACTCCTTTCCAAAGGTAACACTTCCTCTCAGTGACCATGTTGAGATGGTTCTTTCAGGGGATCGGGAACAGAAGTATAGCAAATAGAAGGCCTTTTAGACAGTGAAGCTGGGCTGCTTGGCAAGAGACATAAAATATAGTACGTACCACATTCACCAGAGTGCCATCACTGAGTATAGAGTCTTTTCATGGATACAATAGTTATACACATCTTACAGATAATAAAGAACTCACTTGTGCTCCATAACCAAAAATAGCCTCACTTTTTGACCCTGTCACAGCCTGGCCAGCTCTGCATCCCTGAGACATGAGGCAATCAAGATGAACAGAGTCTGTGGTTTAAAATGTCTCTTTTAGTTCTTTTATCCTCAGACCACAAAATACAACATGTACAAAACATGAATCACAGGCAAAAGGAAAACTGTCCCCTTTGGGTCTTGTGGCTGTCACACCACAAAGACTGGGCATATATAACAAAGTCCCATTCCCCGCCTCTCCCCCACCCCCAGGCATTTCACAAAGCTAGGGCTCACTGTTGGGTCAAACTTAATAAGAGACTTACTCCCCAAACCTTCCTCTTAGTTGTTCTCTTCAGTATTGATAACTCATTTCTGCTGACCGCAGCCACATTTCTTCCTCACACCCAAAGAGCTGGTTTCTTGGCAGAAGTGAAGGCAAATACCTGCTGTAATTCCTCTTGAGGGATAGTCCATCCCATGCAAACTCCTGACAGGCCTATACACCACATCAAACACCCTCATTCAAAGAGGCAGAACAAACTGGTTCCTACCCCCCTCTCAGTCACAACAAGCCAACAACTTGTTGACCCATCTATGGGAACAAGCATTAAGCTAAAACCTACCTGTCAGCACAGCAGAAAAGACTCCATGAGTAAAGAGATTTGTGTGATATTAAAAACTGAGCAGAGCAGAACAAAAGAGAAAAAGCAAGCAGAGATGAACAGAAAAAGTATCTGTGAATATTCATTCCAATTTTAGTTACGTGTTTCATAGTCTCAAGATATCAGGAACCACAGAGAAATTGAGAGACTGAATGATTCAAAATACTGACAATTTTATATGCAGGTCTTCACTTCTGGGTCACAAGTCAGAATCCAACCCAGAATGATGGTTGCTGGATGTTGCTACTGTCTAGTGGAATATCTGAGAGTCTTATGTGAAATTATTGGTGATGTTTGTCTAGCTTAGGAACTAAACTGATATTCCTGTTATAAAACCACCTCCCGGTTGACCCAAACTGGCTCCTGTGTTGTTTGTTTCAAGAGAATGGCCAACGAACAAATGGACCCGCAAACTGAACCTCGGGTCACCTTTACAGCTGGTCTCTGGAGTTTAGGGCTGAGACATGTTGACGGGTCACTGTGGAGAAGCTAGTACTCTAACAGCTTCTTTTATCCTTGTTCTTACCCTTTTGGATAAATGAAGGACTTTAATCTCCTGGGCTCATCAATCCAAGTGCTTTTCACCTGCACAAAATTCACTAACAATAGTAACAAAGCAGACAAGGAAATTCAGCTGTCTGCCTCTTTTTAAGTTTCTAATAAAGCAAACTACTCTGGATTAAAAGTGATAAAATGGTTGATTAAAACTGTCTCTGTAATCTCTGCAAAGTGTAGTAAGAATCCTAAAGTAGAGGCAATTTGGGTCCAATTTGCAAATTCGGATGCTTAAATATAAGCACCTAACTATTCATTTTGGCACATATTTAGCAGTGTCTTTAAGTGCCTACATTTAGGCAAACCAGTCATAAATAAATAACTTATAAATGGTGTTTGTACACTGGGCAGCATCTTCTAAAAGGCCAGAATATAACACTGATAGGAAATCTACTTGGTTAGGGAGGAAGAAAGAAGTGGTTAAAATGGAATAAACTGGTGCCCTTTCATGATAGTTTGAAGTTAACCCACCCTCAGTTTTCTACCTACATAGCCCCCAGAAGACTATTGTCTCTCACAACAGTGGTTCACCTGGGGAGGGGAGGTGGGGGTCAATGTGAAGGGATATCTCCCAGGGAATCTAACTGGTGGCAACTTGGGGTAATGGAGGATCTGAAGTTGGAGGAGAGAGGGTATTTCCCAGCCACACACAGTAATGAAGGTATTAGAGATGGCTATAGTTCTATATCCTGCAAAATCCTTACCTATGTACCATACAAACAGAACACAATTGCTTGAATGATAAGAAAAGCAAAGATGCATTATGTCCAATGGCTTAGTTTATTGTCACGTGTATTTTTAACCATAATTATGCTCGGCTTTTTCTACAACCAATATTGAATTGAAAATATTTTATTCATATTTGCACTATACTAAAAACCAATGAAAAGTGCATTACATGTACTTTTGAAAGTCTGCGGTTCATCTGAGTTCTTTGATGATTACTTTTAATCTTTGTGAAATTATAGGTTTCAAATAACCTTCAGTATTCCAGCCAAACTCCCCCAATTAACTGTGTTCCTTAGTTGACTGTATTGTGGAGGCCCAGGATATTAAAATGAGTAGCATGAAGAGACCTACTCAGGGTAAATATAAGCACTACCTACTAGACTTACTGTTCATAGTGACCTGACCTCTCTGGATAGTTACTCACAGAATTAAAACAGCATAAACCCTCCCCACCCCTCACTCTCCTGCAATTCTCTGCCTACTTCTGCAGTATGATTTGGATTGCGATTTAGTACTTTGCGATTTAGTCCGTTTTCTATTTGATTCTAAATTGGTCCTGTCTCAAACACCTGAGCTCCCCTGCGAGATATCTAGCCTCATTGTGACATCACGCTCCTGCCAATCACTGACAGTTAAAAGCACCCTGAATGCAGCCCCATCAGGCTCTGCTGCAAACTGACGCAAATCAAACGCTTCCAGCTATCTGTGCAGCTGCCACTGGCTGCTCTGACTGTAGCCCCTTAATTCCACTGGGGAGATGAGGGAGGGAGGAGGGGGGGCTCAGTCTGTTCCATTATGGCCTGGTATTTTAGATAATCAGCCTACTCTTTAAACTGCAGCCAACATGGCATGCAGAGGGCTTGCCTAGGTCAAGGAGAAACTGTTCTTTCTCACAGCTACCGGTGGAAAGATAAATGCTGCACCATTGGACAGCTTATCTGACTGTCTCTCAAGCCACACAATATATTCTTCCCCAGGACACACAGCAGGGGTTTGTTTGTGGTATTTAAAATCAGACACCTGTCTTTGGAGCTTCCGTTTTGAAATAAAATGAAATATGTGAAGAGACGAGCTATTTCTAATGACTGAGGGGAGGGGGAAACATCACAAAACGTCTGAAAAAGATGCCTGAGAATTGTGGAACGTGAACAAAAATACTGTACAGAACATTCGGTTCATTTGTCTGGCTGAGCCTGTATGAGTCTGGGATCCTGGGGCACTACAGACTTCTGGCAGCACAGCTGGGTTGGTCATGGCGGTGAAGAGATGTGATCGCTGACCAACCCAGCTGTGCCGGCAGAAGCCCCCAAAGTAGAGACGCAGCTCTCCTGGCAAAGCTGTGCTTTTACCATCATAGCTTGTTTCACTTGTGGGAGGTGGTTTTACTATACTGATACAATGCACAGCTCTGCAGATATACTGTTCCTATGCTGGTAAAGAATTCCTAATATAGATGTGGCCTAATCTTGAGGGGAAGTTGGAGGGGGAGGCCAGCAGGAATCGCAGGAGTAAAATGTTCACGTAAGAGCAACACATTCTGTTGCTTGTTCTCTATTTTCCTCCTTACCAAGTATTTTGGTTAAATCATGAACTGCTATCGTAGCATTACCCAAAAGGGCCACAACAGCCTGGAATCTGTCAGCATTAGAAATCCTGTTTTTTCTGGGGTTTATAAATTACCTGTTTGAAACTGCAACAGTAGAAAATCAGTAAACATGCAATTTCCCTCTTTCTTTGTCTTTCATTTTCCCCTTTACACTTTATTTCAATTGGTTCATCTGGCTTGCATTTACAGACTGGCAAAAACAAACAACACACAGCACAAGACTCAAAGCTTCTACCACTTTCTAAAACAGCAGCAGCAACAAGAAGGCTGGATTCTTTTCTTTAAACTTTTTTTTTAAGAGAATGGTGCTTATGAAAGATGCTGAATTGACAGCGCTACGACTGACATTCTTTATTTATCCATAGGTACAGCATGGACAGAGATAGGGCATACTATTCCAGGCTGCCCCTGTCCCCATGTACTCAGTCCTACCTTGGAGGGACCTGACTGCAGGCACCACCTCTAAGGAGAGAAAGAGCCCTTTCTCCATGCCCATTTCTTGGCTTGTTTACCATGACACCCCTCAAGAAGTCAGTTAATGATAAGTGTAATGGGAAAATGCTTCCTTGCGTTGTATAAACCAGGGGTGGTCAAACTGTGTCTCATGAGCCACATGAGGCATTTTTACCGTTAAAGTGTGACTCGTGAAGCCTCATCCCACCCCCATTCT
This sequence comes from Malaclemys terrapin pileata, assembly GCF_027887155.1. Classification (NCBI taxonomy): domain Eukaryota; kingdom Metazoa; phylum Chordata; order Testudines; family Emydidae; genus Malaclemys; species Malaclemys terrapin. The sequence continues at coordinate 197,178,272 of NC_071505.1, forward strand.
CCACTTACCAGACTGGGGGAGGGGAGGGGAAGCTCGGGACCTCTGCCTTTCAGTGGAGTGGTAGGGTAGGGACTTCTGCCCAGCCGGGAAGGAGGTTCTCGGGGCATGCACCAGCCAGAGCTCGGGGCTTCAGCAGGTATGCCCCGGCTCTTGAACTTCTGAAGATTGTCATATACGGTTCGGAGGACCAGTAAGTTTGGCCACCCCTGGACTAAACAAAAGCCAAAAGATTTTGCTAGCGCTACAGTCCTTAAAATGGGAACTGGAGAGACAAAATATTGAAGCAGAAGATATTTTCATAGTATGCCCATGTATAATTGCTATGTTTCATAATTGGTTTTATTTTTGTTGTTGTTTTTTGCTGCATCTCTATTTCATACCACTTCCTTTTAGATGTTGGTGTTATGGATTTACTATGCTACGTCCCACTGATTTTGGTGGGAGGTTGCCATGTATTTCCACCATAGCAGTTCCAATGAGGACCTCAGGGAGCTGTGATATATGGACCTAGCAAAGGAACTCGTTAGCGTGCAGTGTTTTTACTAATCAAAGCACTGATTTCGGTGCATTTGAAATGTTCTGTGTCTGTGTGTATCAAATGTGGTACATGCACAGAAAAAAATTAATTTTTGAAGGCTCTGCACTATGCAAGTAGGGCATTGGATTAATTAAAGCTGAGATGTAACATTTCAGTTACACACATACATGAGTTGGGCATGCATATATCTGGGTTGTGATATCAGAAGGGATCCAGCAGGCCCAGCAGCTTTATGGATGGCTTCCCTATCACTACCATTTATTTCCAATCTCCCACATCCTGAAGGGTGAATCAACATGTGTGCTTAGCATGTACAAAATACAGATCGCATGTTCAAATGGGTATGCACACCATCAAATAAACATACCAGCACCTTTCTTTTTCTTGTTTATGTATACCTAAATACAAATATAAAAGTAAATAAATAAAAGCAAAAAACTAAGTTAATGTGCAATAGTAGTGTGTACACACATAAACATCAGTCACCCGTTCAAAACTATGGTTCCCATAGCAATTCTGATTTGGACCCCTGGCAAATATATACTATGGTGGCTTGTATTGCTCTACATATACGGCAACATCCTGCTCACCCCACTTGAGTGAGTTGCTCCACTGACTTCGGAAGGAGTGTTTGTGCAAGTAATAGGAGCAGGATTGGACCCATAGTTCCAGGGTTGGATTCTGTAACATCCTTAGTTCTAACCGCATTCAAAGGCAGTTGCAGGTACTCAGCATCGGGCCCTTTTATGTTATGGCATTAAAGCTAATCAATTATACAGTAGGACTAAATGATACTGTACCAATATATATGGGTAAAAGAGCAAATGACAGCTGTATAGAATTAGAATTATGACTGCTCTAACTTTTGTGCATGACTGCTCTAAATTTAGCCCATATATTGCATTTATGTATATGTATTGTTTGCACTAATTTAAATCAACATTAATTTTTAAAGTCTGCTTAGGTATCTCTAATGAAGGTCCATATAAAAGCAAATTCCATGTTATGTCAATACCGCATGGGTATCCCATGTATTGTATAAATCAACCATTATTATAGTTCCATGAACATTTTAGGAAGCCTGAAGGAGCCATAGATCAGATACATTCCCAGTGGAAGTTAGTGGGTTCCCTCCTTCTGTTAACATCTCACACTGTTGCATTAGGAGCCTTTTCAATGTCTATGCAACTACTGCTAAAAGGTTAGCAAGAGATTTTTGTTTAAACAACTTGTGTACTATTGGCCTTCCTCCGCAGCATGGGGCAGGGATTGCTAGCAGGAGGGTTCTCTGCCAATTGAAGTCACTAAAACACAGGATTTGGGGACTTCAACAGCAGTGTCAAGGGAAAGGGTAGGGACGGTTTTGTGGCCTGCAGCATGCAGGGGGTCAGACCAGATGATCATAATGGTCCCTTCTGACCTTAAGTCTATGAGTCTATGAGTCTATAAGTAAGGTAATTGCAAAGTAAGGTAACTGCATTCCAGTGTGGCTGCTTCCTCCTACACGCTACCTGAGTGCCAGAAGGGAGAGCAGTGAGAGAACAGGAAAGACAGTCTCTCTGTTCTCAGTTCTGGTGCCAGGTACCACAGCGGCTGGTGCAGCAGTCAGAAGGAGCAGTTGCAGGGGAAGTCCAGCTCAGCCCTAGAATGGAACATGCTCAGTCACTCTGCAGATACGGCGCATGCAGAGTCTGGTTGGCATGTAGGACCTGTGAGGGGATGGAGCAAGCTCAGTACAGAAGGAATCTGAAGAGAATTTTGCCATCAAAGTCTTAACTTCTACTGAGCATATGCGAGCTGAGGTTTTTCAAAGATTTATAACGTGGCCAAATTTAGGCTGATTTTCACAGAACGGCAAAAGACACATCACCAACATCCAGATGACTTTTCTGCCAAATTTCAAGTCCCTGCTTCAAAGAATGAAGGTGGTAGAGCATCTCAACCAAGAGCTGTAAGAATTATTTTATCATGGGTAAAGCAATGCATTTTTCCCTGACCTGGGAACAGATGAAACATTTTAGTTGAAACTTTCCAAGAAAATTCATCCTGAGGGAGAAACCCAACGTCGAAAGTTTCAGCCTGAACAGTTAAAGTTTGGCAAAGTTGTAAGTAACTGAATAAAGGGTCTTATAAAGGAAAGTGCTGGACTACCTTAATATAGGTGAGGCTACCAGCCCTGCCTATAACAATAAGTCAATCTGAGCCCCCAGCTCTGTACATTAGTGGGAACAGATCAGAATTTTGCATTTTGGGCCCATCTCTAATCTACAGTATTTGCCATGCACTGAACCCAGCAAGGCAGACCAGAATTCTAGCAAAGAAATATTGACAACATCTCTACTGGTGCTGCGTGTCGTGTTGGGAGAGGATTCTGTTCTCTAATCTCCTGTGCAAATCTATTTTCTCTGGCTATGCCCACTAGCCAGGATCCAGCCTATAATAATAATTGACTTATATTTTACCTGATAAATATCATGCAATGACATAGGACTGGTCCAGCTCCAACAGAAATTAATAGCAACATTACCATTGATTTTAATGGGTACAGGATCAATGGGTACAGGATGGTATTTCTGTTTTCATTCAAATTACACTGTAACTATGGCACCAGCCAGTGTAATCTGTATTGTAATAGCCATGCACTCGCTCTTCCGTTAATGAAATAATCCAAACTTATCTTCGTAACTTATTTGTGTACTCTAAAATCCAGCATTGCTTACTTTGGTCATCTTATAACCTTAAGATAGAAAGCTGGGATCATGATTGCTGCTTATGTTTCAAAACTGCATAAATTTTCATCAATCCTAATATTCTCCAAATGTCAGAGGGAGGGGAGGAGCAAGAAAATGGAGACAGATGAAACCTAAAGCCACTAAGGGGAAGTTAATATGCTTGGTAGGAAGCTACAGTTGTTGGCTCAGCAGTCTTTTAACACAGCATAGTCTCTGACACTGCTTCTGTGCTGAAGACAAGAAGGCTGGAACAGTAGTTTAAGCCCAGGTGCTGACACCAGGATTAGTTTCCAAATCCCAAACCTGCTGCTGGTAATTTGCTTAAAACAACAACAACAAAAATTAACCCTCCTCCCCTCCCACAAAAATCTATACCATCTGTTGAAGGTGAGAGCAGCTGAGTGTAGTAACATCAAGGGAGACCACAAAGGGTCAGCCCTGCCCTTACAGGCATCTACTAGTGTGTAAAGTAGATTCTAAGGCCAACAAGATAGAGAGAAAGTGGAAGATTTTAGTGGGAATTGGTTTAATCATAGAAAGGGAGAGCTGAAGGGCCCTTGAGAGGTCATCAAGTGCAACCCCCTGTGCTGTGGTAGGACCAAGGAAACCTAGACCATCCCTGACAGGTGTTTGTCCAGCCTGTTCTTAAAAACCTCCAATGAGGGGAATTCCACAGCCTCCCTTGAAAGCCTATTCCAGAGCTTAACTACCCTTGTAGTTAGGAGGATTTTCCTAATGTCTAACCTAAATCTCCCTGGCTGCAGATTAAGACCTTTACTTCTCGTCCTATCTTCAGTGGAAATAGAGAACAATTGACCATAGTCGTCTTTATAACAGCCCTTAACATATCTGAAGACTGTTATCAGGTCCCCTTAGTCAGACTTAATCAGACTAATAATAATAATAAATTATTATTATTATTATTATTTATTATTATAGTCTTCTTTCCTCAAGATTAAACATGCCCCCTCCCCTTTTTAAACTTTCCTCATAGGTCAGGTTTTCTCTGAAACCTATCATTTTTGTTGCTCTCTTTTGGACTCTCTCTAATTTGTCCACATCTTTCCTAACGTGTGGTGCCCAGAACTGGACACAATAGTCCAGCTGAGGCCTCACCAGTGTCAAGTAGTGCAGAACAATTACTTCCCATGTCTTACCCTATTACACTCCTGTTAATATACCCCAGAATATTAGCCTTTTTCGCAGCTCCATCACATTGTTGACTCATATTCTATTTATGATCCACTATAGCTCCCAGATCCTTTTCAGCAGCTCTACCACCTAGCCAGTTAGTCCCCATTTTGTAGCTGTGTGTTTGATTTTGCCTTCTTAAATGAAGTACTTTGCACTTGTCTTTACTGAATTTCATCTTGTTGTATTCAGACCAACTCTCCAATTTCTCAAGGTCATTTTGAATTCTAATCTTGTCCTCCAAAGTTGTTGAAATCCCTCTAGCTTGGTGTCATCCACAAATTTCATAAGCACACTCTCCATGCTATTATCCAAGTCATCAATGAAAATATTGAATAGTTGAATTGAATTGAAACCCAGGACTGCCCCCTGCGGGACCCCACTAGATAAGCCCTCCCAGTCTGAGAGTGAACCATTGATAACTACTCTCTGAGTAGGGTCTTTCAACCAGTTGTGCACCCACCTTCCAGTAATTTCATCTAGACCCCATTTCGCTAGTTTGCTTATGAGATTGTCATATGCGACTGTTTCGAAAGCCTTACCCTACTAAAATCAAGATATATCACATCAACTGCTTCCCCCCATAGGTTAGGCCAGTAATCCAGACAAAGAAGGAAATAGGTTGGTTTTGCATGATTTGTTCCTGACATCCATGCTGGCTATTCCTTATAATCCTATTATCTTCTAGGTGCTTACAAATTGTTTGTTTAATAATTTCTTACAATATATTTCAGGTACTGAAATTAGAGTGACTGGTCTATAATTCCCAGGTCCAAAATTAATGGGTAGCGAATGCCATCAGACTAAAGCATAATGTGTCTTGTAGCAGAGGTTTGTTTTTAATTTTTTGAGATGTCATAAAAATTATTAAGTTTGCAAAGAGCATCCCAGGCACACTCTTCAACATAGAGCTTATTCTCTATTTAGTGGGAGAGATGTACTGAGTTGTACTTCAGAACAGTTATATGTTCCTTTATAACAGTAACGGAAGGATGGCCCTGTGCTTAAGTCACTGAACTAGGAGATCTGGGTTCAGTTCCAAGTTCTATCACAAGCTTCCTCTATGACATCGGACAAGTCACTTTAGCTCTCCAGTGCCTCAGTTCACCAGTTGTAAAATGCAAATAATAATGCTCCCTTTGTTTTGTCTATTTAGATTGTAAGTTCTGCAGAGCAAAGAGTCCCTCACTATGCCTAGCACCATGGAGTGTGGATCTTGGTTGGGGTTTCTGGATGGTACACTAATGCAAATAATTAATAATAGGACCCAATGCTCTACTGAATGGTTAAGGCCCTCTATCCTCCCTGGCCTTTTAAGCACTGTTGTTCTAACTAGTGTTGCCAGCCGTCCAGTTTTCAACCAGAACGCCCGGTTGCAAAGGGATCCTGGCGGCGCTGGTCAGCACCACTGACCAGGCCACTAAAAGTTGGGTCGGCGGCGTAGCGGGGCTAAGGCAGGCTCCCTTAGCAGCCAGCATGTCTGACTCCTAGGCATAGGGGCAGCCACGGGGGCTCCACATGCTGCCCCTGCCCCAAGCGCCGGCTCCGCAGCTCCCATTGGCTGTGAACCACGGATCTTGTGTGGATCTTGGTTGGGGTCTCTGGATGGTACACTAATACAAATAATTAATAATAGGACCCAATGCTCTAATGAATGGTTAAAGCCCACGTCCCTCTATCCTCCCTGGCCTTTTAAGCACTGTTGTTCTAACTAGTGTTGCCAGCCATCCAGTTTTCAACCAGAACGCCCGGTTGCAAAGGGATCCTGGCGGCACGGGCAGCGTGCAGAGTCCCCTGGCTGCTCCGCATAGGAGCCGGACATGCCAGCCGCTTCTGGGAGCTACCTGAGGTAAGTGCCTCCCGGCTGGAGCCCGCACCCTGAATCCCCTCCCACAGCCCAACTCCCTACCCCAGGTCGGAACCCCCTCCCGCACCCTAACTCCTTCCCAGAACCCACACCCCAACCTCAACCCCCTGCCTCAGCCCTGAGCCCCCTCCTGCACTCTGAACCCCTCACACCCAGCCCAGAACCCCTTCCTGCACCCCAACCCCCTATCTCTGTCCGGAGCCCCCTCCCGCACTCCAAACCTCTCATTTCTGGACCCATTCCGGAGTTCGCAGCCCCAGCCGGAGCCCTCACCCTCACCCTCTCCCGCACCCCAACCCACTGAGCCAGCCTGGTGAAAGTGAGTGAGGGTGGGGAAGAGTGAGCGACGGAGGGAGGCAGGATGGGCAGGGCCTCAGAGAAGGGGCAGAGCAGGGGCAGGGCCTAGGGGAAGGGGTAGGGGTGGGGCAAGAGTGTTCGGTTTTGTGCAATTAGAAAGTTGGCAACCCTAGTTCTACTATAATGAACGCCCAAAATAAAAGCATTTCAGAGGGACTCCTCTAGCTAGATAACCTTTTAAACTATTTAAAAAAAATCCTGTTCCTACACCACTTGTTAATTTTATGGGTGAATTTAATGCTCTTGAATTGTTCAATTTGTCTATAGCTGGCAAAGTGCAGTCAGGCTTCCTCACGCACAGCGCTGACCTGCAACGGCCCTGTTCTTCAAGTCCCAGGTCTCGTTTGAACAGAGTGTTAGTTCTGTCAAACTGTGTGGTGGTTTTGTGATGTCTGAGTATCTGTTAGGGGCTTTCCTTCTTTGTTTTTTTTTAAACATGGTATAGTGCCATCTGCTGGAACAGTACAGGGACCACCATCAGAAAAAACAAAAGCAGGGTCTCCACCAGGTACCATGAACCATTCCAGTGACGGGCACAGTGTTTAAAATCTCTAACTGTAGGACCACATCCTTTTCAACTGTTCCTGCCTGCAGCATCTCCTCTACCTCGTCACGGGAAGAGATAGTGATTTGTATGTGAATCAAAGTTGCAATATGTAATTACATATCTGATTATGGAGCGAGGTATACAAGGAAGGAACAGTAAACTGCAAATGAAAAGTAAATCGGGAACTAATTCTCTATTACTGTATAAATAAGTGTAGTCAGTTTTTGTAGTTATACCAGGAAAATGCAAGACATATTGTTGTTCCAAAGATGCAGACTGGTTAGGATGATGTCCCTGGTTTTTGTACTGTCAGCAGAGATCTAACAGGCTGACTCATTTTTGTATTTCTCCAATATTTCTGCTGCCATTAAGTAAATCAGAAAAAGATGGGAAATTTTATAGGGACAGTGCCAAGGATGCCCAGCCCAAATTTTTACCTATCAAATGATTTAAAAGAATTATACAAATGTAGCTATTCAAAACAGTTTTAAATTTTTTTCCTCATTTTTGTTTGGAAACTTGAAACCACCACGAACACTAGTTTCTTTACTGACATGCACTGAAAATAGTCTTCCTTTGACTCACTCATTTCCCTTCCACCAGTAAGGAAGAAGCCTATGAGAAGTGAGGAGGGAGGTGTGACAGGTTCCCCCCGGCGTACCACCTGGAACTGGGGTACCATTGAGCCCCTCTGACCCACCAGCCTGGGCTCCCTCTCACACTGTGCTGCTGTGACAAGCTGTAAAGCCCTCCAGCCTTCACTTTTACCAGCATTCATACAGTTAGGGCAGGGGTTCCCAAACTTGGTTCGCGGCTTGTTCAGGGTAAGCCCCTGGCAGCCCACGAGATGCTTTGTTTACCTGAATGTCCACAGGTACGGCTGCTTGCAGCTCCCAATGGCCGCGGTTCACCATTCCCAGCTTTGGGAAATGGTGGCCTGGCCCATGCCACTTTCCGCAGCTCCCATTGGCCGGGAACAGCGAACCGCGGCCACTGGGAGCTGCGAGCAGCTGTACCTGCGGACGCTCAGGTAAACAAAGCATCTCGTGGGCCGCCAGGGGCTTACCCTGAACAAGCCATGAACCAAGTTTGGGAACCCCTGAGTTAGGGACACACACAGCTGCAGTTACATGCAGGCTCTCTGACCAGCCCTGTATAGGAAGGCTACAGCTAAGGCAACTCCTAGCTCCTAAGGCACACACCTCCTCAGGAGCATAATCCCAAAATTATACTGTCTTGTGCTGCACAGGGAACGGTACAGCGTAAACTCATAAAATTCACCCTCTCCCTCAATATGGAGAGGAATATGCAACTGCCTTTTGCCCCTGAACTAAGATTCCCATACACTTCACTCCAACTCACTGGTTTAGATAAAGCAAAAACAAGTTTATTAACTACAAAAGATAGATTTTAAGTGATTATAAGTGATAGCGAACAGATCATAGCAGATTACCTAGCAAATAAACAAAAACACAAACTAAGCTTAATATACTAAATAGATTGGATATGAATTAGCAGATTCTCACCCTAAGAGATGATACAAGCAGGCTGCAAATTCTTAAGGGACAAGCTGCACTTGCTTTACAGCTTGGAATCCCCAAGTGTTCCATTCACAGGCTAGAAATCCCTTTAGCCTGGGTCCAGCACTTCCCCCAGTTCAGTCTTTGTTCCTCAGGTGTTTCCAGGAGTCTTCTTGTGTGGGGGATGAAGAACACCAGATGATGTCACTCCCTGCCTTATTCAGGCTTTGCATATGGCGGGAACCCCTTGTTCCAAAGCTTGGTTCCCAGACCAGTCTGTGGAAAAATACTGACAACCCTAGATGGAGTCTGGAGACATGTGGTCTCATCACATGTCTTTGTAGAGTCATAGTAGTCATTACTTGGAGGCTGTCTGTAGCATATTCAGGAAGGCTCCACAGCTGGGAGATAAGCTTCTCCTAAGGCCTATTGTTTTTTTCCTAATGGCCCATTGCCCTGAATAGGCCCTTCCCCACCTACTATCTAGACTGAAAGCATCTGGTCTAGTGAGGGTTACCCAGGTGTAATTACATTTGAAATTCAGATACATAGTCAGTATTCATAACTTCAGATACAAAAATGATGCATGCACACAAATAGGATAATCATATTCAGCAAGTCATAACTTTTCCAGTGACACCTCCCATGACTTATCTTGCATAAAATACATTATAATTATGTCAATCATTATAATATCACTGCAAAGAATATGGGGTGCAGTATCACAGGAGGAACAATTTAAAAAACCACAAAAGTATTATGCTATTCAAGATGTGGGCATACCTTATTGAATAACTGTGTGATCATATTAGTCACCTTTGTCCTTACTTTCGCCTCTATTATTTTTCCCTATCACCCCTCACTTGTATCATATCATAGTTAGACTGCAAAAACCTTTATGGGCAGAGGCTGAATCTTTGCTTGTTTTGAAGGCACCTCTCATGTTTTGGGGTGCTTGAAGTAAATAAATATTAAATAATAAGAATAGTAGCAGTTGCTAGGCATAATCCAGCCTGCCTGGGTGGTAGCTAGCACAGTTCTCCAATGGACAGTTATTTGGATTGAATCTTTTCATTTTTGCCGTCAACTTTTTGCAAGTGTCTGTCTGGATCCTTTCTGGCCCCTTTGTATTTGTAAATCTAAAGTATTGTCATTCTTACACCTGCAAAGTGAGAGAGCCCATTAAAGCCCTTGAAGAAGAAAAGCCTCTCAACGGAGCTGGATTCTGTGCATTTTTGGCATGCCATTGCCAGTAAGGTATTTATATGCTTTAGAAAGACATTATGCTTCCTCCTATGACAACTAGTGTTCTTTGTTTGAATAGCTGAAATAGTTCCATATCATATGGGCAATGAGGTCATGGTGGAATGTCAAAACACTTTGTTCATTTGAGGTTTGGGGAGTTTTTGTAGCCTGTTCCAATTTCTAGCTCTCATTACTCAGTTGCTTTTATAGGGTTAGTAGCCAAAGGAATTTAACCTTGTGCTGGGTCATACAGTTGTGTACTGACTTTTTTATAATAGCTCTGAAGTTACTGCTAAAAGCAATACTTTTGCAGGATGACATTGCTCTATATGGTAGCTAAGCAGGTTGGATGGTCAAAATAAAATGCTCAGTCTTGGAATCTAGCAGTGGAGCTCAGTCATGGACAAGGTTCTCAGACAAAAAAAGACAAATTTTCTAGATTCCCAGTTTTCTTCCCCTTTCCTCCAAGCAGGCATAAGCTGGGAGAGGTGCAGAAGCAGCATGCGGAAATGGCACTTTCAGACCAAGTGCACAGTGGGATAATATAGGAGGGTTAGGTATAGAGTGTTTCAAAATAGGGACTTGAAAGAGACCCGGGGAAAAAAGACTACTTGGGCCTAGAATATACTAAGGGAAAAACAATATGGTTTATTGAAGACTGACAGTCAGATGACCCCTGCGACTATACATTTTGTATTCAGATATACAATTTGAGATTCATGTTCAGTTAATAGTAGGACATTTGAGACTAAAATTGGCTTTTCATTAATATTTATGCTGATGTACCTCACCCCCATGAACATTTGTTGAATACAGTCATGGAGCAGTTACAAAGAGGGGGTGAGGTGGACAGCTATGCCACCTCCATCCGCTCTATATCACCTGAGAATTCCCCAGAAATTCCCACTACATGGGGGTGGGGGGAATCCTCTGGCAAGTTTAAGGCCATTTTGTGCAGTTTACGCAGTGTGCAGTAGCCTAAATGGACCAGAGAATCCAGCTCACTCGAACTAACTTTACCCACAAAAGAATTATGAGAACTATTTTCTTGGCAGAAATCCAAATTTGAAGTTCTCTCTGTGTTATACAATCTGTTTGGGCTGTGATCACTTCACAAATCAAATAGCTTGATTCCTAAATCACTTGTCTTGTGCCCAACAGGCCAGAGAGCTGGGTAGGCAGCATTCTCAGGGTTTGGAAGGTAGTTTTACACAGGGTCAGGCTGGGTCAATACTTGGGTAGGAGACCTCCAAAGGAAACCCATGTGCTGCTGCAGTAGCAAATGGTGTTGGCAGTTCAGTAGGTGGCAGTCTTCCCTCTGAATCAGTTATGAACCAATGTCACAGTATCGTGTTAGGGGGTACAGGAGACAGAAAGCTAAACCCCTGACTAGAGTGCTATGATCCAGGCATAGCTGGGCTTGTGATGCTGTTTGTGAAAGGGGGGGAGGGATAGCTCAGTGGTTTGAGCATTGGCCTGCTAAACCCAGGGTTGTGAGTTCAATCCTTGAGGGGGCCACTTAGGGATCTGCAGCAAAATCAGTACTTGGTCCTGCTAGTGAAGGCAGGGGGCTGGACTTGATGACCTCTCAAGGTCTGTTCTAGGAGATAGGACATCTCCAATTTAAATTAACCCTGCCATTCAGGGTGAGGAGCAGTAAACTAACCCCTTCAGATTCACCAGCTATTGAGACACAGGCACCAGCTTGTGCTTTGCCCCAGGCCCTGCCCCCTTTCCCCAAAGCCCCACCTCTACTCCACCCCTCCTCTTCCTGCCCAATTCCACTCCCTCCCCCAAGCACACCCCATCTCTGCTCCTCCCCTCCCAATACCTCCTTCACACCACAGAACAGCTGATCATGGTGGGCAGGAGGTGGGCAGGAGGTGCTGGGAGGGAGGGGAAGGAGCTGGCTGCCTGTGGGTGCTAAGCACCTGCTAATTTTTTCCATGGGTGCGCCAGCCCTAGGAGCACCCATGGAGTCAGTGCCTATGGGTTGAGATTGAAAACTGAACTGCCAGGAGACTGGGAGGAAAGATAGAGGGGCAGAAGCCTGAGTGGGGGTGAGGAGAAAGGGCCAGAAGACCAGACGTGATATGGACTTGGTGTTGGGGTTGGGAATTGTGGAAGGAGGCACTGGAGCATGTTTCAAGACTCCTGGTCTCATAATTGGGGAGACCTGTGGTGGTCAGAGCACCCCAAGAATGATAGGGATGGAGGCTGGGATAGAGGGAGTACAGAGGACTGAGGTGAATAGAAAATGAGAGAATATGGAAGTGCAGTGCAGGGGACAAGGGGAGAGATGGAAGGGTGTATGGGCAACTCCCAGAGCATGAGAAGGAGAAAGAGAGCGTGTAGAGAATTGGTAGACACGGGATAGAGAGACATGGAAGGAGGGTGGAAGGGACATAGGAAGGCATGGAGGAGACAGAGTCTTATCCACATTAAAAACTTGAAATGTTTACATTATAGATGTTTTGCTCTTGTGAGTCTCTCTTTCCTCCTAATTTTCTTTGTCTGTTTTTTCTCACTTTGTTTTGTCCTCTTTCAGTATTTCTACCTTAGTCCTTAATTTTTTCCCCACCGGTTGCTAATTTTCTTTCCATTGCTTTACTAAAATGACTGCAGTCACCTAAAGGGAATGGGACCCCATTATGCTAGGCCCTGTCTGAAATAATGTACATATAACACATGTACTGTACTATACTTAGAAAAACATACAGACTTTTCTTCCCTCTGCTCTGGAAAACGACTTCCTGTTTGTGCTGTCACTGCACTGACCTCTTGCCCTTCTTGTTCTGCTTTTCATAGAATCAGAGAAATGGAGAGCAGGAAGGAATCTCAAGAAATCATCCAACCCAGCTCCCAGTGCTGAGGCAGGACCAAGTAAACCTAGACTATCCCTGATAGGTGTTTGTCTAACCTGTTCTTAAAACCTCCAATGATGGGAATTTGACAATCTCCCTTGGAAACCTATTCCAGACCTTAACTACCCTTATAGTTAGAAAGTTTTTCCTAATATCTAACCTAAATCTCCCTTGTTGCAGATTAAGACCAATACTTCTTGTCCTACATCCAGTAGGTATGGAGAATAATTGATCACCGTCCTCTTTATAACAGCCCTTAATATATTAAAAAACTGTTATCAAATCTTTTAATCTTTCTTCATGGGTCAGGTTTTCTAAACCTTTTATCATTTTTGTTGCTCTGCTCTGGACTGTCTCCAATTTGTCCACATCTTTCTTATTGTGTTGTGCCCAGAATACAGTACTCCAGGTGAGGCCTCGCCAGTGTCAATTATCTCCCATATCTTACGTAAGACTTCCTGTTAATACACCCCAGAATATTAGAAAGATATTGTCGCAGCCCGGCACATTGTTGATTCCTATTAAGTTTGTGATTCCTATAACCCCAAGAATCTTTTCAGCAGTATTACCATATAGCCAGTTAGTCCCCATTTTGTAGCTGTGCATTTGACTTTTCCTTCCCAAGTGAAATACTTTGCCCTTATCTTTATTGAATTGTTGAATTCAGGCCAATTCTTTAAATTGTCATGGTCATTTTGAATCCTAAACCTGTCCTTTAAAGTTGTTGCAACCTCTCCAGCTTGGCGTCATCTGCAAAATCATAAGCACGCGCTCCACTTCATTATCCAATTCATTAATGAAAATATGGAATAGTACCAGACCCAGGACTGACCCCAGTGGGACCCCACTAGATAAGCCCTCCCAGTTTAACAGCTAGCCATTGAAATCTACTCTTTGAGTATTGTCTTTCAAGCAGTTTTGTACCCACCATATAGTAATTTCATCTAGACTGCATTTCCTTAGTTTGCTTCTGAGGATGTCATGTAGGACTGTGTGAAAAACCTTACTAAAATCAAGATATATCACGTCTGCTGCCTCCCCCATTATCCACTAGGCTAGTAACCCTGTCAAAGATGGAAATTAGATTGGTTTGGTGTGATTTGTTCTTGACAAATCCAGGCTGGCTGTTCCTTATAACTCTATTATCCTCTGGGTGCTTACAAATTGTTTAATAACTGGTTCAAGTATCTTTCCAGCTATCAAAGTTAGGCTGACTGGTCTATAGTTTCCTGGATCCTCTTTGTTCCCCCTTTTAAAGATAAGTACTATGTTTGTCCTTCTCCAGTTCTCTGGGACCTCACGCATCCTGCATGAGTTCTTGAAGATAATTGCTAAGGGTTCTGAGACTACTTCAGCTAGTTCCTTAAGTACATTAGGATGATTTTCACTAGGCCCTGTTGCACTGAATACATCTCACTTATCTAAATGTTCTTTAGCTTGTTCCTTCCCAATTTTGGTTTGCGTTCCTCTCTGCTTTATGTTAATATTAATTGTGTTGAATATCTGGTCACCTTTATCCTTTTTAGTGAAGACTGAAGCAAAATAGGCATTAAACACATCAGCCTTCTTGATGACATCAGGTATTAGCTCTCCTTCCCTGCTAAGTAAAGGACCTGCATTTTCCTTCATCTTTCTCTTGCTCTGATATATCTAAAGAACCTCTTCTTATTGCTTTTTATATCTAGGTGTAACTCATTTTGTGCCTGACCTTTTGTCCCTACATGCTTGTGCTATTCTTTTGTACTTCTCCTTAGCAATTCATCCCTGTTTCCTCTTTTTATAGGATTCCTTTTTGATTTTCAAGTAATTAAAGAACTCCCACATTATCTCTCATCTATCCTTTATTCACTCCTTTACCCCAGGCTCTCCCTACTTTTCTTTTCCCTGCCCAAAATTCTCCCCAAAGTTTGGGTCTATTCCTGATGCTGGTGCCACTGCTGTGCACTCCTCCCCCTCTAAAGCAGAGGTTCTCAAAGTGGGGGTGTGTCTCCATATTCTAGGGGGGGAGTGAGAAGCTTTAGGAGAGTGGTGGCTGCTGAACACGTGCCCAGCTCTGAAGGCAGCACTGCCACCAGCAGCAGCACAAAAGTAAGTGTGACAATACACCATACCATGCCAGCCTTACTTCTGTGCTGTGCTGGCAGCAGCACTGCCTTCAGAACTGGGCCCCCGGCCAGCAGCTGCCACTCTCCACTCTGTCTTCAGAGCTGGGCAGCAATATATGCTTGTGTGGCAGAAGCAGGGAGGGGTGGGCGTAAATGACTACAGATGCAAAGAATGGGGGGTGCAATCAAATAAGTTTGAGAACCACTGCTCTAGACTATCACCGTTGAAACTGCTTGTCATCTAGGGGGAGACAAAGGGGAAGCATCACAGAGCTCTGTGACTGTTGCTGAGGGGGAAGACGCCAAGCATCTATGCTGTCTGTATTGTGGAAACTACGATAATTTATACTCAAAGCTTCATAACTTGGCCAAATCTGAACCATTTTCATCAGAACATTCAGAGGCATTTCTTCTTGATAAAGGCCCTCTTCTGGCCAAATTACAACTTTCCTCCCCCATGAATTTCAGCTGTACAGCTGTTTCGAAACTCACAATAATGGGTATAGTGTATCTTTCTCTCATTCTCTTCAGACTTAAAACTGAATTATAGATGGAGAACTGTTACAAAAAGCACTGGTCACTGAGCAATTGTCGGTAACGGTAGCCCCTTGCCAATATAACTTGTATTTTCAAATGAACTCTTTGCAGGGTTTTTTTTACGAAGTGTAGTGACTGCTGCTTTTTCTTTGAACTTTTAGACTATTGAGGAGAGCAAAATGAGTATAGTTTTCTTTTAAATAACATGACAAACATAGGAGTGAAATTTGTCACAGATAAAATGCAGACTATGTTTATAATGTATATAATCTTTTCATTGATATATGGACCTAAAAGAATTAGTCAGTCCTTCCAGATCTTTATTTATTTTCATTCCTCTGAATCCCTTCCAATTTCTTGATACCATTCATGTACCCAGAATGGAAAGTCATATTATAGGTATGATGTCACCCTATGACAAGGAACTGTCACTTCTCTGGCGCTTGCTGTGACCTCTTTGTGTATGTAGCTGAAAAAAAATCACCTTTATTTTTTTGCTGCCATTATCATGTTACAAGCTCATATCCAATTTTTTGACTGTTATGACACCTTCGGTAAGCTTCTGCTGATTGTTACCAGGAGGGGATAGTGGACAGCTCATTAGGGATATGAGCTCACAGTCAATGTGACATGACAGCAAAAAGAGTGTAAAAGGCCCGAATTCTGCCTTTGGATGCATCCATATGAGTTCCCACTGAAATCAATGGGATCATCTTCTAAGAGGAGAATTTGGTCCAATGTGATTTGGGGCAGCATGCACAGAGGTATATTTAGATCTATGAATTACTTGAATGATGTTTAAAATCATATTTAGCCAGGAAGTTTCCTACTGACTGTGTGTTAGGCAGAGGCCAAAGAATGTAAATAATTCCAGCTAAGGTGTCCATTAATTCTATAAGGCTCTATGTCCACTTATTTTCTATGGTAGCATAAGAAATAATTTCTTTTTTCAGATAGTAACTTGAGGATTTTGCTAAACCCCCCAGACAGGCAATTTTGGACTGTTTCAATCAAACAATGTTGTTGATTGAAAAACTGCCAATGTAAACATGGAAAAAAGGCAGAGAAAATGCTTTTGGAGGATGATAGGAAACCAAGAGATAGTAAATTATATGATGAGGTTTCTCCTAACCCCTCATATGTCCCCTCAGAGGCCCAAAGTGTGGCTCTGAGGGCAGAATTTCTTCATTATGCACAGAATCCCAAGAAAATCCTCTAGTAATCCCTTTCCTCACATCCCCATCAG
The DNA here is from genome assembly GCF_027887155.1 of Malaclemys terrapin pileata. NCBI lineage: Eukaryota > Metazoa > Chordata > Testudines > Emydidae > Malaclemys > Malaclemys terrapin. The sequence continues at coordinate 197,195,021 of NC_071505.1, forward strand.
ACTGTGAAGAATTCTTCTCCATCCTCCTCCTGCCATCACATGCAGTGTAATCCTTCTTTCCCTGCGTCACCCGTTCAGTGATCCTTCTTATTCTGTATGATCACATGCATACTATATACCATAGCTTCCTCTAGCGCTCCAAAGGTAGACATTTAGTAAGGGAGAAAACACTTTCCTTCCCCTCTCTTCCCACCTCCTGTATGTTCAAAGGAATCTTATTTTCAATCAGGGAAACTAAGTTTTCTCCCAAATCTTTCTCAAATTAAGCCCCACCTCTCTCCTTCTGAGACTCCAGGATAATGTTTATAAAAGCTATTTGAAGTTGTAACAAGTTCAAAGGTGGTACAATTTTATTTAATTCTTTAGAATTTGTTTCTATCTTCATAATCACTTTCTACTCACTACTATACCCTTCCTCACCCATCGTCCTCCAAGACAGTAAGTAACGCAATCCCAGGACACTTTGAATGAACTAACCAGAACTACCTTATTCTTCCAGCTCCCCCATGTATTCATGTCTGTGCACCACACAGGAAGGCATAGTATTGCAAAGTCAGTGTGTTGCTTAGTCACAAGGGAAGCCTGTGCTAGCTTGTAGCCTCAGGTAAAGTGCTGCATTCTTTCAAGTAGGAGAAACAGAATAAAAATGAAGGATTCAAATATATATCCGCATGGACCTCCTCTGAAGGGCTCTCTTTTGTCGTTTGTTTGTTTCAAAAACTTATTTTCAATCCTAAAGTGATTGGTATAGATGCAGTTCACACAGCACCAGCATTGTAATCACTCCTACACACACCCTGCAATATGTTTCCGACTTTCAGAAGAGCTCTGGTTCTGTATGTAATCCATCAGTTTACAGGGAGTACAATTTTGTGCCAAGTGGTCTCAGAAGCCTGTTGTGTCTAGATTACACTAGTCCTGTGACTGGAGAGGGTGGGGGGAGGGGGAAGCAACAACCATAAGAGAAATGGAAATAAGAAGGCCTGAGGTAGGCAAGATCTTGCCTCTCTCTCTCTTTACCAGCTTTACCTGCATATTCTCCTCACAACTCTTTCAGAGTGTTTCTGTCTCATCTAGAATAGCCGCTCTCGTTTTTAGTGGAGAAGACTCAGTGTGATGGTGGGGGTGAAGCAGAAGAGAAAGATTTAAATCAAACCCAATTACCCGATTGATAAGCTTCCCTTCCGAATCATTTCTAATACCCCTTTCCTTCACCCCCTGCCCTGGCTGATTGCCAAAAGGCAGATTCACTAAGCAAGTGTTAAATTGCTGAGCAAATCAAGGAGGACAGTAGATCTGACACCTGAAAGGTCCTTTGGGAGGAGAAGCTTCCCTCCAGGCCGTTCGAAGAATGCCCCCAAAGTAGTTAGCTCACCGCCTCCGCCCATGCCAGCCTCATTCTCAGGGCTTTAACAGTACAAAACAGTACCACACACACTACTAAAATGTTCCTCACTGTCAAGAATTAGCTCCTAAGAAACTCAGGAAAGTATGAAGACTCTTAAACAAGCTGAGAAACATATGCCCTTTCATTAACCTCTCTGTGGCCAGTAAAAATTTTTAAAAATAAAAATAAAAGCTCAATCAGCATTTCATCTGAGACTCTTGAAGCTGCATGTTAGTGTTGTGGCTTTAGAAATAATCCACCTAAGAGATTACCTCAGCGTGGTGAGATAATCTTGTAAACCATTACATGTGTTCAGTCCCTGTCTTCAAAACACCTAAGCTCGCCCCAGGGCTCTTCCATGCCACGTGAATAATTCATGAAGATGTAGGGAACCTCCTGCATGGCACCAGATCTGATCAAATCTTCAGTTCGTCAGAGTAATGTATAAATCAATGAATACAGCAATTTGGGAGGTGGGGAAGCCAAGGGCAAGAGTTCCAGCATGATACACAGAAGAGGAGACTTGACTTGCTGCAAAGATATTACGTACAAAAAGTGTGCCTTCCTCACACATACAACTCCTTAATCCAATCTCTGTCCCTTGTAGAGAAGCTGTGTCTAAGCTTCTGTTTCCCATGTGGCCATTTTATAAAAAGACACAGGGTATATGTGAAGCAGCATAAGAACACAGGCATTGCTCCATCTAATCTGGTATCATGGACATTGCTGTACTGAATCAGATCAGTGGTCGGTCCATCTAGTCAAATATACTGTCTCCAACAGTGGCCAGCACCAGATGCCTTCAAGGGGGAGTGTGTGTGTGTGTGTGCAAGAAACTAAGAAACTATTAAAATAAATGTTAGAAACTATTTAAAAAACCTAAACAAATACATTTTTAAACTTAACAGAATAAAGCAAATATATATATATATATATATATATATATATTTATATTTATATATATATATTAAAATGGATATGGTTATAAATAGCTAAGAGTTAATAACAGAAAACAAATAGAAATGGGCAAAAACAATTGTAAATTAAAAAAATAATTAACTAATATCTTTATCAAACGTTTGGAGAAACTCAGATGGAAGGTGCTGTGGTATTATGATGTCTGGTGTAGAGGGTGGGGTGATGATGAAGTGTTTGAGGTTAGGATTATACACTGTATTTTGCAAGCGGAGCTGAAGAGTTGCAAGGTTTGCTCCTGGAGGCTGCCTGCACTAATGTCTCTGCTACATCAAAAGGGCTAGAATCAGCATGCTTTAGTTAACTTTAAAAGGCCTGAGTTGAGTTTTGAAGGGTTCCCCTGAGCGGTTTCATCCATACAGTGGATTTTAGGCTTAGCTAGAGGACAAACAGTTACAAATAAATGCTCCCTCACCATTCTGAGACATCAAACGTGTTACATCCAAAACAAACAGGGCCAGCCATTTTAGTAGTCTGAGCCATGCTTCTGGATAGAAACTGGTAGGGGCTGGGGAGAGGATGGGAAGGGAGTAGGGTGACCAGATGTCCTGATTTTATAGGGACAGTCCCGATTTTTGGGTCTTTTTCTTATATAGGCTCCTATTACCTCCCACCCCCATCCCGATTTTTCACATTTGCTGTCTGGTCACCCTAGAAGGGAGGCATTTCCTGAAGATTTTATTGAATTATTAAAACTGCAGTGGGGGCATGAGAGGGCCAATGCTAAGAGTTTTTATTAAAAAAATAGACTAAAATGTGTCAGTTAACTCTAAACTTAGGAGTCTGAACATCAGAAGGTTCATAAATTGCACATGTGCTGCAGATAATTATCAGTTTAATTTGATACTTCCCACAGCGACAGAGCTGACGTCAGAATAGTTCAACTGCTGTCTTTCAAATGAGCCTCTGACACTGAAAAAGCCCCCCACTGCCCAGCTGCCTTTATGGTATTAATATTCCTCCTGTGCCCCCGACACAACCATATACACAGAGATGCCAAGAAATTACTCAGATTGTATATCTTAGACTATCCCAAACCTTAAATCTGTGGGAGATGAGAAGAGGCTAGCCAGGTCCCGAGTTGCTTTAAGCTTTTGTTTTTGTAGAGGGACCCTCACCACTACCCGTGACCTGAATAGTGAAGAATTGTGAAGGAAAACCTGATCTGAACAGGGCTCCTGAGAATCCTTCAAAATATGGTCTCAGAAATATGTGTCAGATTCCATTTCCTCCAGTCCATTGGAATCTGCAGATGGCAGAGAGATGGCTGTTCCATCCCCTCTCCGCCTTGACCCTGGCACCCAGACAGCAACACCGCCAGGCTCTAAACTGGTTCATGACTCAACCGGCTACAGGTTCTTTGCCACGGGCTCTCTCAGGGTACACTCACTGTTCCATTGCAGCCAGGAGCGGCCTAATGTCAGGGGCCAAGCTGCTATGGGGGTTGAGTTACACACACACATACACACAGAGTTGCCATTAATCCAACCATTGCTTCATATCACTGCCTAGCTGGGAAAACGAATCTTAGAATTCTATGCATATTTCCAAAGCCATAAGGTTATTTGTGATGGCAGAAGGTAGATAATGAATCCCAGATCCTCCAAGAAAGCCATATGTATCCTTAACTAGAGACAAATGTGACTTTAGGGTATTGGCACAACCAATCACTTTCCTTTCATATTTTAAGATATATTTGTTTAATTCCAGAATTTCCCCAACAGTTACAATGTACTTTTTTGTGTGTGTGTGTGACATATACAGGGAAGTACTCCACCGCCCCCCCCCCCCCTTGAAAAAAAGATCCAATAAACCTGGTGGAATATGCTCAGTCCCAGCAATTTATTTGGATGGAGGAAACCAAGGAATTTTAGCAACCCAACCAGGGTATGTATTTTTCTCTCCTCTCAGACCAGCTCTTCCCCTCAGTCCACAGCTTCAAGACATTTGTATGGCTACCTTGTCTGTATGATTTTTTTTTGTTTTATTTAATATTTTTATTAAATGAAGGGGGGAAGCTCTAACAATTATAAATAAATCACTTGCTTAGCACTTTTCCACTACCCCATCCTTGTGTAATAGAGGTTTTTAATTTATTCATGTATTTAATGGATAGCAGTGTGAATATGCTACACCCCGGGGTTCTCAAACTTCATTGCACCGTGAACCCCTTCTGAGAACAAAAATTATTACACGACCCCAGGAGAAGGGACCGAAGCCTGAGCTTGTCCAAGCCCCACTGCCCTCGGTGGTGGTGCCGCCAAAGTCAAAGCCCGAGCCCCACCGCCCCAGGCAGGGGGGCCAAAGGCCCAAGGGCTTCAGTCCCAGGCAGGGGGCCTGTAACCTGAGTCCTGCTGCCCAGGGCGGAAGCCCTCAGGATTTGACTTTGGCCCTGGGCTTTGTGGCTCAGGTTTCAGCTTTGGCCCTGGACCCCAGCAAGTCTAAGCCAGCCTTGGTGACCCCATTAAATGGGGTCATGACCCACTTTGGGGTCCTGACCCACAGTTTGAGAACCACTGTACCAACATCTGACCTAACCTCTGAGACCTTTAAGTAGGTTGAATGTTTACATTAAACATCGTAATACATCATTACATCATACCCATTTGAAGGTTTCTGAAGGGCAGCTTGAAGTCAATAAAGTATTCTACTGTAGGAAATGTAGCTATTAATAGTTTCTCTGTCCATGCCAAATCAGAAACACAGACACCTAACACCTAAGAGAACAACCATGTTCAATTTATAGCAGAGCATACGCATGCTCTGTTGAATATTACAGAGACACAGACTGGCCAACCTCTTTGGGAAGTTCAAATTACTTCCCACATGGGCATCTATTGTACCACTTCAGGCAGAGCTTAAAGTGTCATTTGTTTGTTTTAGTGAATGGAACTTCAGCTCCAGAACTTCAAACTATTCCCATAATAGCAGTTTAATTATCCAAGAGACTGACAATACATTTACATTTTAATTGAGATTAATGAATTATGCATGTTTCATTAGAACCTTTTGCATAGCTGGCGGACGAGCAGTGTGAAAGGAACAGTATAGAGGCTGTAGGAATTTATCTTAATGGAAGGAGAAGAACATTCTGTGTTTTCAATTGCATTTGATCTCGGAAATACAGCTACAGAAAGGTCACCCCAGCCAGGTGTACCCATAGAGCAATAGGGTGATGCAGAGCTCAGCTCTACTCAGGTCCACTTTGCATCCTGGCATGTGGGAGTTATGATCCCCAGTTTTGTCACACTAATAATGTAATATTTTAAATCATCTTAGTAAAAGTTTAGCCTTATGAGCATGTTTGGAGGGGCTGTGTACACTGACAATTCAACAGTGAAAAGTCTCCTATTCCTAGCTTGGTCTAGGAAGCTCATCAGAATAGCCACACTCATTCACAGGACCTTTGAGTTGGGACAACACTCATACTAACATCTCTGGTGTTGCCAACTCTCATGACTTTGTCAAGAATCTTGTAATACTTGGTGTCTTGCTTAAAGCCCAGCTTCTAGATGCATGAAAATCTCAGCTTTCATATTTTAAAAAAAAAAAAGGAAGCTAGCCCTCATCGTTGCAGAGAAAAGCTTGAAAAAAATAAAACATCAGAAGACAAAAAGGCCCCCAAAGTTATTTTTAAAAATCTCATGATTTTTAAGCCAATCTTATGACTTTTTTGGCACTTGGAGTTGGCAGAACTGTATAGTCTTCAACATAATCGTCTTAGTTCTATCCACCCAGAGCTCTAGCCCTAATGACAGGCCAAGTTTCTAAAAGAAACTGAGTCCTAGTGAGCTCCAGGATCAGTTCTAACTAGTGTCAATGAGTACCAGAAATTAATTGGGGCTCCAAAAGGAGTCAATAGAGGAGCATACAGTATAACAATCTTATTTATAATGGGTGCCTTTTGCATTTGTATAGAAATAACAGCTTATGACATTTCTATTTTTTATGAAATGTCTCTTCCCACTTTTGAAACATGCTCCTAATTTTCTCCCAGTCTCTAACTTCTTTATTGCATACCATTATAACATTTACCCATGCCTCTTTTATTACCAGTTACTAAATCACATTGAAAGGCAATTCAAATACTGTATTTTCTGGCGTATAAGACTACTTTTTAACCCAGGAAAATCTTCTCAAAAGTCGGGGGTCGTCTTATACGCCGGGTGTCGTCTTATAGGGCGGGTGCTGAAACTTCCGAGCCGGACTGGAGAATCTGTGGTCGCCGCATATGGTGGGGGGAGCTCAAAAACGGCCGCGGCCGCATCCCCGCCCGATGACGAGGTGAGGGGGCGCCTCACCGGGAAGGTGTAAGTGAAGGGCGGAGCAAGCTGCAGGCGTCCAGGACGCCTGGGGTATGGAAAAAAGAGAGAGAGCGGCGCTGTGCCCAGAAAAACACGCCTCTTTCACCCGTCTGGCCCGCCCTTGTATCCTATTACCGTACCTCCTTCTCTGCCTCTCAGATCTCGCTCCTGAGGACTGCAGTGAAGCGGCGCAGGCACGCATGTGCGAGATCTGAGAGGCAGAGAAGGAGGTAATAGGATACAAGGGCGGGCCAGATGGGTGAAAGAGGTGTGTTTGCGCTACCGCTCTGATAGTCTTGGAGACAGGGAGGGCTGGGCAGGCAGGGAGAGCTGACCAATCCAAGCAGGCTTTGTATACAACAACCAGCCAATCGCCGGTAAGGTACATCGCTTGCCGTGATTGGCTGATTGTTGTATACTGGGTACCACATACAGTACAGCACCAGTATCTGTACCTGTTCATATAGTATAGCACCAGTACATACAGTACAGTATACAAATGTCCAACAGTCAAAACCCCATCATGGCTCCACCAGCAAGAAGAAAGAAATATGAAGCCAGTTTCAAACTTAAAGTTGTAAACTTTGCCATGGAACATAATAACTGCGCTGCTGCAAGACAATATGGAGTAACAGAAAAGATGGTTCGGGACTGGAAAGCAAATGAAAAAGCATTAAAGAGTGTGCCAAGGGGTAAGTTTGCATTAAGAAGAGGCACTCCACATTGGCCAGAACTCGAAAAACATGTAGCAGACATGGTGAATGAGCATCGCCAAAACGGTTATGTAGTGACACGAAATAAAATACATTTGTTTGCACTTCAGTGGGCCAAATCTAACCCAGATCACAGCAACAGATTTAAGGCCACTGTATCCTGGTGTACTAGATTCATGGGAAGGCATAATATGGTACTGAGGCAAAAGATGAAAATTGCCCCAAAATTACCTGCAGATCTTGATAGCAAAGTAAATAGTTTCCATCGATACGTAATACAACAGCGCACTAAACATGGCTATGCGTTAAGTAGTATTGGAAATATGGATGAAACTCCAATGAATTTTGATATGGTTGGAAATAAAACTGTCCATCAAAAAGGTGAAAAAACAATTTTAATTAAAACAACAGGACATGAGAAGTCCAGTTTTACAGTGGTACTAGGATGCACAGCTGATGGCGCCAAACTGAGACCAATGATTATTTTTAAAAGAAAAACAATGCTGAAATTCAAGTTCCCTGTTGGTTGTTTTGTACATGTGAATGAAAAAGGCTGGATGGATGAAGAAGGGGTAAAGCTATGGCTTGATAATGTATGGAGCAGGCGACCAGGTGGACTTATTCAAAAATGTAGTCTACTGGTGTGGGATATGTTCAGGGCTCATTTAACTCCCAGCACCAAGCAAATGCTTGCAAGACTAAACACAGGTGCGGCAGTTATTCCTGCAGGATTGACATCGTTGGTACAGCCACTGGATGTGTGCCTAAACAAGCCATTTAAAGATCGCATTCAAGAACAGTGGAATGAATGGATGGTTAGCGGCGAAAAGTCATTCACAAAAGGAGGAAACATGCGTGCTCCACAGTTGGATGTTTTGTGCAAGTTTGTCATAAAAGCCTGGAATGATATTGATGCAGAAACAGTAATCAAGTCTTTCAAGAAGTGTGGCATACCAAATTCATTAGATGGTATGGAGGACGACTACTTGTGGCAAGATGAAGAGGAAGCCGAAGCTGAGACCACACCATCTGATACGGAATTCGATCCATACGATGACTGCCTTACAAATGTATCACAAGATGTCATTGATGTACTTATGATATCAGATGACGAACAGGAGGATTTTGAAGGCTTTTAAAGGGAAACTGTCACGCCAGCAAAACCTGTAAAAATACCGTAGCTTGCAGTTATGATGGGCGTTGCTAACTCGCCAGGGACTTGCCCGGCACTTGCTCTCTCTCTCTTGTTTGTTATCTTCCTCCTATCATCATCAGTTCCAGTTTGGTTGACAGCTTAGAAAACAAACAGCATGGCAGCTCCCATGGGTTTATTGTCTTATCCTTCCTTTCAGCTTTAGAGTGAATTAGGAAAAGTTTAATCCACTTGCACTGTTTTATGTTTACATGTTTGATGACAAACAGCCTTATGTTTATAAGTGACAGTTTTCCTGCTAAGTACCTGCATGTCATAAGCATTTGAATTAAAATTACCATATTGAAATCAAATCTGATTTTTTTAAATTTTTTTTTGGTGTGCGTTGGAAGAGGGGTAGTCTTATACGGCGAGTATATCCCAAACTCTATATTTTAACTGGAAAAGTTGGGGGTCGTCTTATACGCCCAGTCGTCTTATACGCCGGAAAATACGGTACATCAAACACATTCCTAATATTATTTTTCCATGTAAGCAATTGATGACACTGCCAAAGAGATGTTATCTGATCACAAACGCGAGGGTAGGTGGTGGTCCATGAGAAAATATCTCTTTTCAGATGTGGATCTCACTACAAAAACGTTTGAGGATTCCTATTTTAAAACTCTTAGCTACTTATACCATCATAGGCAAACAAAACACAGTACTCGGTTACCATACTACCATAGCATTCTAAAGGATTCAGTAAACTCTCTGATATTGATATATTGATATATACCCTTGATATTATCTTTTACACAACACTGACTTTGGACTGCAGCCACTTTTCTACACGCAATTTAGGTGCATGACCTGGACAGCTGGGCAGGGTCCCAGCCAAAGGGAACAAAAACTTGAAATGATGTTTTATTTTGTTTTAATATTAGGGCGCGAAACTTCCTTGCACCGGCACTGGTCCCAGAGGAATCTAGAGGGTCCTCCAAAGTTTCAGAGAGTCTTCCTTTGCTACCACCTGCCAGGGATTTGGTGAATGTATGTTAAGAAGGAACAAGACAGAGAAGCACTGTGGATTCAGACAGTTTTATTCCTCTGTCCCCTCACTCTGCTTCACAGAAATGGGAGAGCAGGTAGATTACTTTTGAAGATTGGTATATCCTTCACTTGGTGCTGATGCTACCTTTATATTTTACTTTTTGACATCATAAAATGGTGACTAAAATAAATACATGAAAAAGTTATCAACATGCAGACTTTTTGGTAACAGTTTAAAGAAAGTATCCTCAATATCAGTGGGAGCCAAACTTTAGCCCCATAGAGTACAACATGCCTTGCCGACACCTTTGTCTTTAAAACTGAGGTATAGCTTGCACAGGCTGTATGGCACAGCATCACAGAAACCACTCAGATTAGGATGGAGCACTATATGCTAGACCCTAGAGTCTCTACAAGTCCTACCTATGTATCCAAGGTAAGAATGGCTGCAATCTGCTCCATTGCATACAAATCAGGTGCCGACTTTGGGCTCCTGCCCATACTACCCCCAGCCACACTGCTATTTTTTGTGCTCTAGCTTGAACAGAGCCTGTGTGTCTGTCTACTTGCACTGGGAAGCAGGCTTCCAGCAGCAGTGTAGAGGTATCCTGAGGCAGTGCCAGTGCTAGCCCATAGGAGGCCCTAAACAGGAATATTTCCCCCCCCACACACACTTGAATTTTCCTCCCCCCCCCCCCCCCTTTGTATTATTTAAGGACAATTTTAATTGGCTCAGCAAGCAGGAGATACTCCTAATGTTTCTTTGTTATCAGCTTTTAATAAGAGTTTTCATGCTACAAATGAACTAAAGGAAAGAAAACCACTGAAGCCTTTAACTCATTTGTGATGGTGGAGGGAGATTTCCCCATTTCTCTGTGACCTCCAGGTGACATCCCACTACTTAAATTCAACTGAGGTCTCCTGGGCAGCTGCCATGCATAAGAAAGCAATAAAAACACTTTCAGTTGTTGATGCATCTGCCTTTGTTTTGCTCTTTGACTGTGCTCTCTGCTACCAGGGGGGAATGTTTGACGCAGACTAGCGTGACTTTGCATTTCATACCGCATGGTCCATTTAGCTGCTGTAACTTTGCTTTAAGCTGGTCATGGGGAAGAATTAAGCTCTTTTCTTCACAGACATCCAAATTCCCTCTAGTTCTTGTGAACTCCAAGAGAGAGAAAAGAGATGCGTTTCTGCCTCTTTCTGTGCAGTCCCATGTAGGGAGGTAGTTTTTATATTCAGAGTACACGCTGCACTGGTTCCCTGATTTTACCACACAGAAGCCTCTCAAGCCTGACAAAGCAGGCCTTGCCTCAGTGCCTCCCCCCACTCTCCTGAGATAAACTAGGTTTTCAGGGTACAATGAACACTCTGACCTTCTCAAAACACAAACTGATTGTAGCCGTGGGATGACAAAGCTGGGCTGAGATGTAGTTTTAACACAAGCCCCACAGGCCTGATTCTCTTCATTGGCTTGCCCCTTTTGTAATCATCTACATCTGGGCAAAGTTGATGTAAACAGCACAATAGCTGCATTTTACACACACTTTGCACAGATGTACACAACTGCACAAAGGCCTCATGTAGTTAGAAATGAAGCATGAGGGTGCAAAAGAATCTCGTTCAGTTTGAGGCTTGCTCCAAAAGCAGAATCAGGAATACCAGAGCTGCAGCCCCTGGAAACTGGAAATGGGTTTTTGAAAAGAAGAGACTCTCCTGAGATAGCATCAATTCTGTGAAATGCCCTACAGTAGTGAGAATCACAGCTGTGGTGTAGGGTGCCAAGTACCAACCTGCCCCACAGAACAAGAGGCCAGCTGCCTCCTTTCTACCACTTTTGGAATGCAAAGAACATACATATAGAACTTAGACCACCCCTAGAAAGGAAGGGAGGTAATAGTCTCATAGTTTCCAGTGGTTATTAGCCACCATGGTCTTGATCACAGCCCTACCTGCTGCTAGACACAAAATCCCTCATATCTGGGGTAAATGAATAAACTTTAAGATCCCAGTTCTGAGCGGCATCTCTCAGGAGGCACAGCACTGGTGAAGTAAGCAAAGGTAGATTTAAAGCACTTTTCAATGTCCAGAATTTTGGGGCTAGTGAGAGCCAGTTCGGCAGCCCTCAGGATAAACTAGAGCTGACCTAATGGCTACTCTAACTTATGTCTGGTCTGTAGAGATCCCCAAAGGACTATCCAGCCACGACACAGAATAATCAAGACACACTCATCAACAACCCCTCTTTTCCACAGGCCTGCCCCCTGCAAACCATTACACACAGGGAGCAACAAGAGGCAACAAATGACTGTTAGGGTATTCCCCACTGGGGAGCTCCTGGTGCTTTCCTACCCATGTGCATTGCAGGAGGTCCTCTCTCTCTCCTACAAATGAAAAACTCCATAATCGTGTAGGGTAACCACTATGGAGGTATGAAGTATTACAATATATTGCTTAACAGGAAGAAGGAAGGAAATTAGTACAAGTGCCAGGAGGGGGGCAACCAAACGAACCCAAACCACAACAAAATTGGGCATTTTCCAATTGTCATCAGTGAAATAACAGAGGGTATTTCCAGTCAAGCCGCATTCTAATCAAAAGATACCACACACATTCACAGTAAGGTCATCTAGGCATCACCGGCACAGAAGAAAGCATGGCACAGCAACATAAGCACACCAAGTTACATAAAATAGTATTGAGAGTCTGAGTTAAGGTATGTCTACACTGCAATCACAAAGTGAGATTGCAACTCTTGTAGTCATGTCTGTGCTATCTTTAATGTAGCTAGCTTGCATACCAGAGCAGCAAACTCACAGCAGCACACAATTCAGCCCCGGCTGTCCAAACCCTCCAGGAACCCAGGGTAATTACTTGCACACTGCTGCAGCTTCTCTGCTCTGGTACTCAAGCTAGCTAGATCAAAGCTTGCTCAGGTATGTCTACACAAGCTGCAATCAACCCCAGGACTGCAGTGTAGACATACCCTTACAACATAAAGCAAGGACATTCATACAGGCATCCAACATATCACTCCAAAATCAAGGTGAAGTTTTAAATTTACACCTGAACCATTCCTATAAGATCACCATGCATATATGCAACTCTAGAAAGGTCAGAATCTCCCTTGGGAACTGTACTTTATTTCTGCATTGACTGACTGTAGTTTTAGGGCCCAGCCCTGTCTTCACTTATGCCCTATGCATCTCTGATGGAGCCAATGGAACTGCACAGGGTGTAAATCAAGGCAGGTGTAACCTAGTGGGCGGTTTCACTAGCCGCGGAAGGGAAATAAACCTCCAGGCATCCATATTTTCAAGGCCCTTTCCTCTGGGTTTATTTTATTGTCTACAAAACGGTCACAAAACAAAAACAAATCAACTGGTGACTCTGGGCAATAATCCCCACAGGCTGTCTCCACTTCCCCCAACCCAGAGGCGAGAAGGCACTCTCTTCTCCTTAGTTTTCCCTTTGAGCCTCACTTCCCCTTCCTTGTACACTCTGCCTCTTTGCAGCCACGAGTCCCTGTGGGACCAGTTAACCCTGTTACAGATTGCAGCACCTTTACTTTGTCACAGCAGGGTTTGCCTTAACGTGTTAATATTTGCCCTGCATTTTCCCTGCTGCATCTTATGCCAGTTACATCTCATGTTCTGTCCTTGATAGTTCCTGAGAGTAATTGATCCCTATCCTCTTTATAGCACCTTGGTAAGTACTGTCTTTGTAGGTAGTTAAACCTCTCCCCTCCACCTCCCCGCCATATCTTCTCCATATTGAACATCTCCAGTTCTCTTAACCTTTACTTCCTTGATTTTATTTTCTACAACTTTTGTCATTTATTTTTATATGCTCCTCCTCTGATTTCTCTCCAGTTGGTGTGCCCCTTTACAAATGTGATCACATGAAGCCTAACCAGAAAGCCAGCCAGAGCCAAAATAATTACCTCATTTATTTCACAAGAGATTCCTGTTAAGATAACCCTAGATGGTGTTTTCCTGTTCGCAACAATGTTTTACCTCATGTCCAGTTTATCATCTCCTATAACCTCCAGATCCATTCCTGCAGCACTGCTGTCTAGCCAATCATGCCTCATTTTACTTTTGTGAATTTGATTATTTCTTCCTACATCAGCTACTTTACATTAGATTGTATCTCCTTTGATAGATTTCAGTCCGTTTTTCTTATCTATCAAGCTCATACTATATTTTAATTCTACCCTCAGTGTATTGACAGTCTCTCTCCGTTTGGTATCATCCTCATATTAGATTAGTGTATTCTCCCCTCCACTCTCCAAGTCATTTATTATTTGCATTATAGTAGCATCCAGAGTCCCAAATCAGTATCGATCTCGATTGCACTAGATGCTGTACAGACATATACTAAGAGACGGTTCCTGCCCCCAAGTGCTTCCAGTTTAATTTAAGCACAGACACATGAAGAAGGTGTAGCAAATAATCAGAGCAAATGAGGAAATGTTTGAACTGTACAGAACTTGGAGTCAGTGGCAGTTCTGTCTTTAGGACAGCTGGAGCAGTCCTCCACTCACAACCAGAAGATAATAAAAGCAATCTCAAACAGATGTACCTTTTATCCCCATCCTGTGTATGTCAATCAGAGCAGTTCATTTAACACCAGAGTACTTCCCAAAGAAGGATCCAGGTTGGCAGCAGCTGCTCCGGTGCTCCATATGGTGCAGTGCCCATGTGCATTATTCCAGCATGTAGACTCGGATACCATAGCGACGGATGGAGTATAAATGCCTGGACAGAACAGATAAGATTGGTTAGGCTTCTGCAGCAGTAATAGCCCTAGAACTACACTGGATAGCCCCTCAACTCCAGCAGAGGCCCAAGGATCACAGTCAGAAGGGCAGTGAACAAGCGAGCACATGTGCAGCTAAGGGAAGTTATAGCACCCACCCTAAGATGCCACTGCCCAGATCTGCACCTTGTGGGATCCTTCTTGACATTTCAGCTCAGCTCAGCACTCAAATAATAGTTACTGTTGAAGCTCGATTGTGTTTAAGTAAATGTGTGGTTGTCTCACAAGTGATTCTATGTAGCCACACTTCACCAGTTTATCTAGGAGTAGAGCCACTTATCAATAGCTTTATATTACAAGTACACTTTAAATGCCCTGAGTGCTGCAAATGGCAAGTATTCTACAACATGGCCCTGGACTCATCAGAAACAAATCATGGCAAACCCACTTAATTTTATTTCCTCAATGACAGCAGGATCAGTGAATAAACGAATTGTGGTGGACACAGCATATAACATAGTGCACTCTGCTCAGTGCTTCAGTTTTATTCACTAAGGAGTGGATTACAGCTGGCCTTCACGCAGGGGCCTGGTGGGGTTAGGCCACAATGAGCTATACTTCGCATAACCTGCAAAATAACCAGCCATAACTGCAGTCCATGAAGAGCACAGAGATTAGTCCCTTTGATGGGGAGCTTCAGAGGGGGCAGGAAAGGGAGGAAAGGACACACTTGAGCTGTCACAGTTGGCCGGCTGTGTGATGGGAGGGGGAAATACGCTATATACCATGAAGGGAAGTAACAGGATCGCTACCTCTGTGGGCCTGGGAGTTCTGAGAGGCATTCTTCTTCCCTGAGGCAGAACGTCTCCTTGTACTTCCCTTGGGGACAGTGTGGCTACACAGCAACCCCAATACAAGACTATGCTTTGCAGGCATGACTGAGTACTAAATTCATCTTTGTGAAGACAGGCCACTTTAAGATCCTATGGGCTCCTCATGCCCCAGTTATACCCAGCATTGAGGACTTCAGTCATACCTAAGGTTTTGTGCAGCCCTTCTGCGTGGGGGTGAATTAGAGCCTAAGCTTGTTACCATCTGTTATCCTGTCAAAGAAAGAAAAAGAATTGGTTTGACATGATTTGTTTCTACTGTAACTTAAAGCATTTAACATACATTTCTGTCCAAACCATTTCCTTTATTCACTAAGGGTCAATCTCTGCCTCCTTCCCAGCTATGGCAGCTGGCAAAGTTCTGCTGTATGAGGAAGGGGGATAGGATTCCTAGAGCCTAACTCCTTAATCTGTAGGGCTGGGGTTAAAAGCTTTGCAGATCTAGGTCCATTGGCCACTCCGCCCAGCATTACAAAGAACATGAGCTGAGGACACTGCTACAGCTCAGAGACTGCCAAAGCAGATATGCTGCTGCCCTGCAGCATGAGTGGTAGGAACTAGGATTCTATACCCACACTCATTAAAATCTTTTGCACCAAGCCCATTTATTTAGGCTTAGTGTGGGGTGGAGGGGAAGTTTGCCCTCAGATTCATTGCAACCTCATTCAGGAATTAAATTCCAGTAAATTGCTGGGGCATGATTTGTTTCTGAAACGCCCATGTCACACACTCTCTTCTCTCAGAAATTCACACTTAGAAGTACAAGGTGTCACGAAGTGTGGGGGGACACAAGGCCCTGCACCCCCGGCTTCCTGCGATTCACTATGACTCTCAGCCAGCCAGTAAAGCAGAAGGTTTATTTAGACGACAGGAATACAGTCCAAGACAGGTTTTGCAGGCACAGACAACAGGACCCCCTCAGTTAGGCCCATCTTGGGGTCCCAGGGCACCACAGCCCCCTTGAGAGGTCAGAGCCCCGTCTGCCTCCAGCCATGTCGCCAGCCAGCTCTGAACTCTCTCTCTAGCCTTTGTTCAGTTTCCCGGGCAAAGGTGTCACCTGGCCTCTAACCTCTTCCTGGGTTCTCATGTTACATGCTCAGGTATTCTCCCTCTGCCAATCTCCCATCCCCCAATGCAGACCATCCTAGCCACACTCCCCTGTCAGCATTCAAAGACCACAGTAAGAACAGTCCCAGTTTGTCACACAAGGGTAATTTGCCTTCTATATATCACTGCCTTGTGCCTAGGAATTTCAGCTCTCATGCTTATAAAACAACCACTTTTCTCTAACCCCACTGTCAGAGGACTGTATTAGGGCATGTCTACATGGGGACACTCAGGAAAGCTAAGCCAAATTAATTTAAGAAGTGAAAACTCATCATTAACTACAGTAAAATACACAAATTTCCATCTGTGTTTTGGAGCAAGTTAATCACACAGATATCCTCTATTCTGCTCTGTATTATTTTAGTAGTATTTACTGTCCAGAATAGGGAATTTCTAGATAATAAATAACCTTCTGGAACAGGGAGATCAAAATGTCCTATCCCAGATAATGCTAAGGAATAAACCTTTTGTTTCTAGTCCTTTTCTCCTCAATAACTAAGGCCTGGTCTGCACATAGTTTCTGTACTGCTTAGGTTAGGGGTGAGGATTTTTTACTGAAATAGTTATACCAGTACAGCTTCAAGTGTGGAGAAAGTTATAGGCAGGGCTTCTAATAATATGTGATCATGTACTTAAAGACTGTATTATAATGTAATGCAGACACACAAGGCAGCTGAATTAAGGATGCAGAGGCAACCTTAATTCTGGTATTTCCTAACTTTTGAATGCTTGACTTTGCAACCTAAGTAATGTTCTTTTAATTTATTTATATGTGTGCATGTGTATAAAGGTGTCTTATATAAGAATAGCTTATTCCCCTTCCTATATTATAATAAATTATACCAGTATGAGTATCTTCACACCAGTATAACCATCTTCGCACCAGTATAACTGTATTGCTTTGACAACACTGGTATAGTTAAAGTAGTAAGCTTTTGTATGTTAACAAGGTTTTACTTTCTAATTTGAGAATGAGTTGAAGACACACATTATGTCCCAGCTTTTACAGCACCATATCTCTTCCCTCTCTCTGTTCTTTAATTCTCCTTGTTTAAAGTTTACCTTCTTCTGGCTGCTTTCTGAACCGAAAGCTGAGTCAGTGTGGAGAAAGAATCCAAAATGGAGGACAGACCTTTTATGGAATGAACCTCCTCCCACAGGTGTAGTTAGGTTAAGATGGAATGGAGTGAGAGGATGGTCATGTCCCCCCTCCCCCCATAGTGTAGACCTAGCCTTAGGACCACTATTTTGTGTGGTGGGGACATGATGAAAGAACAAGCATTTTGAATACACCTGCCTTGCCCAATAAGGGCAATAGATAGTCTTAGGCCCCAAATTTCAAACCAGGGTGCCAGAGTTAGGCTCGTCAATCCATATTTAGGCATGAAAGTAAAAATGGCCTGGTTTTCAAAGGTAGTTCCAGGTCCCATCAACTTAATGAGATTTGTACTCACCACCCCTGAAAAGCAGGTCACTTTACTTTTACAGAGGTGCTTGGATATGGCATTATGAGTCTAATTTTACATATCCAGGTGTGAATTTTTTGACTTTACTGTGATTTCCTAAATGTGGATGGTGTGGTTTGATTTTTTGGTAATGGCTGCTTTTTGTTATTGACTTTAACTCATCTTGGGCAGTACAATGTTAAATATAAAATTCTGCACATAATAATAATCTCAGCCTTTCTGTGAACAGTGCCAGTTCGATGGAGATCATTAAACCCCATAAAGATATCTGCTTAAATCAATGAGCCTATATAGCTACACAATCCTCCCTCTTGATAGCATTTTCTCTGCCTTGAAGCCTCCATAAGCCAGCAGAGATGAGTACAAAGGACACAAACTATGCTTTCTAATAGTGTCAAAATGCCCATTGTGACATGAATTTGCTTTATGTTAAAGGTAATTCATTAGAAACTAGACATGACCTAGCTTAATCGTATATCTGACACTCAAAAAGAATATTAATCACCATGGCTGTAATTCCAGCCCCACTGAAATCAAAAGGAGTTTTGCAATTGACTTTAAGGGGGCTCGGATATCATCTTGTGGCTTTACAGTAATTCTCAGTTTTCCTATTTGCTGGACACGATACATGTCCTTTCCTTGTTATGTTTGTTTTGTTACTGGAAATGAAACAGTTACATAACCACCTTCTCAGCCTTTTCTCATTGCCTCTGCCCCCTGTGCTCTTTGAGTCTAAGCAGCCACAGTGGAACACTGCTGTGGCTGTAACTATTGCTAACGCAAACAGTGGAGCCCAGTAGTAAAGCACAGTGTTTTCCAATCAGGCAGGCCCCAACCCGGCAGAAAGCTGCTTTCGTTTTACAGATTACTCAAGGCATTTCCTGTAAACACGATAAACACTATCAGAGGGCGTGAAAAGGGAAACACAGTGACATTACAAAAATTACTTTTAAAAGGGCAGATTGCTTCATTTTTTCCTCTATCTCCCAGTTACCCTGTTTGTGGAAGGGCAGAATCAAATTCTCGTTTATATGACTACAGTTTTATCATAAACTCAGCCATCTTCTTTCTAAGGTTACCCATAAAGGTGTGTGGTCTACAGCTTTACCTAGAAAATATGTACTGCTTAGAAGACCATGAATGCTCTGCCTATCCTTTCCCTTCTAACGTCTCTGCTACCCATTCCTTAAAAAACATAACCAATGTGTGCTCTGAGGCCAGACTAGGAACCTAGATGAAAGGCAACAAGCCAGAAAGAGCAATACACCCCAGAGCTTGTCCAATATTGCCAGAGCCCTGTGTTAAAAAATCATGACGTTGGCCTAAAAATCATAAGATTTTTTAAAAATAACTTCTGGGGCTTTTTTTATTTGTCCTCTATGTCTTGGGCTTTAGGGTTCATATTTTCTAGTTTCTCTCGGCAACCCTGAGGTCTAGAAACTTTTTTTTTTTTTTTTTTTTTAAATCACACACATCCAGGGGCTTGGGTGTTAAGAAAAAGCATGAATGGTGTGAGGCTTGAGATAAAACCATGAGCATGATAAAGAAAATATAATAGCTTTAAACCATTACAAAAGTTTATTTTTCCACTAA
The DNA here is from genome assembly GCF_027887155.1 of Malaclemys terrapin pileata. Lineage (NCBI taxonomy): Eukaryota > Metazoa > Chordata > Testudines > Emydidae > Malaclemys > Malaclemys terrapin. Next base: position 197,214,402 of record NC_071505.1, read on the forward strand.
TCCAAAGCAAAGCTACATTGCTGTGCCTCTAATGCCATTTAGAGGTATGCATTAAGAATTAGCTTTTACAGTAATTTCTTACTTCTGTTACATTTATTTATACTGTGTCAGCACCCAAAGGCCCCAGTCAGGACAGAGGCCCATTCTGCCAGGTGCCTTATAAAGACACAGGCAGACACAGCCCTTACCTTGAAAAGTTTACAATTTAATCTGAAATGTGCTATGTAAAATGGGGGAAGGGAGAGTAACATGGTCAGAGAGATGAGCCAAGGAGATAATCTGAAAAGATGGATTGGAGCAGGACAATGTATGTGTTTGGGGGGTGCAGAGAGGAGGGAGTCACAGTAGTCAAGATGGGAGATGACGAAGGCTTGAATTAGAGTTTCAAAAGAGTGGATGGGGGAAGTAACACAGTAACGTAATAGTATGTTAAATACATAGGGCCAGAACCTCACCTGGTGTAAACTGGCACATTCAGTGGTTTCAATGGAGCTATGCCAGTTTACACCATCTGGCCCACAGTAATCCTTAAGGCTTAGATTAGATATGGGGGAATGATAATTGATTATTAAGCATGTACAGATGTGGGACAGGTGGAAGGGTGAAGGAAGGGGAGATATATTGAAACTGGACCAACAGAATAACTGTGTGCTAGGATTTGCACAGCTATTGGAAATGGGTTCAGAAGTTCTGTTACAATTAAGTATCTAAAAGTTAAGTCTTTTTTGGAATATAACCAAAACCTCTTTAGTCTACAATCGGGGCCTGACATCACAGGAGGGCAGGCTTTATCATGAGATTTCCAGTGCTTCCCTCATTCAGGCTGATTTGGGAATGTCACAAAAATAGCTTCCTTTGTGGTCTTTCTGCTACCAAATCTGGATGAAACCAGAAATGTGGACAGAGGAGTGGAAAACTAACCAGTATATTTGAACCTCCAGGTTTGGTTCAGCAGAATCAAAATAACTGCGTTGGGCAAGTTTGGATTTCAGCCCAAACATGTCACCCACCCAGCCTCTTTGTTCCTGCTTTGTACAGTTTGAATTACATGTGGGATGTTTCTTCCCCTTCTCAGTGTCATCTGGGATCATTACACCGAGTTACATATTGACCCACAGTGTTATGCCCAGTGAGCAGGAAAACTGACAAACAGTTACATACTGTACATAGTGAGGCTGATATTCCTTTTCATTTTAGCCACCAGGTTCCATGCACTCTCTTGGGGTTACTTTGCAAGGCTGCCTTCCCACTGCATCCTGGCAGGAAAGCCTCAAGGGAAGGCATCAAAGCAACAAGTTGGAAAAAAAGAGAGATGAGCAATGGATAGAGCAATGTCCTTCTCCAGCTAGTTAATTTGAGTGTGTTCAGGTATAGTTCTCCCTTCCCTTCCTGTCACGATATAGGAGATAAACAGCTCTTCCCTGAGTTACATATGAAAACACTCAATGCTTCAGGCTACCAGGAAGGGCAGGTATCTCTATTTTATTCCTTTCTAAAAAAACAAATACTTCAGAGCCCTCAAAAATCAGACCAGCTCCCAGCCGCTGCCAACACGGAGAATACGCCCAGCAAATGAACTGAATGCAAGGGATTACTTTGCATTCCAATACATTAAAAAAAGTCCTTAGTGCCCTACAAAGGCCGTGGGGGAAAAAATCCCTCTAAAACGGCCAATGGAGCTTGACTGATGTTTGGTTTGAGGAAGTCTATACTGAGTATGCATGACCTGAGATTTTTCAAAGGGTTATAACTTGGCCACACGAAGGCGGATTTTCATGGGGATTGCAAAAGGCACATCCATGGCACAAAGGCCACTCCCCCTGCCAAATTTGAATCCCCTGCTCCAAAGCAATGGGGTGCTAGAGCTGTTCAAATAAAAGGTTGGCAGAATGCTTTAACATGGACAAAACAAGGTATTTTTCCCTAGCCTTGTTCTCACAAATGGCTGACCTATTTTGCACGAAATTTTCTAAAATAATTCAGCCTAAGGCAGACACCCCACTAGGAAAATTTCAGCTCAGTTATAGCAAAGTTATAAGCAACTGAAAACAGGGTCTATAATGGGAGTGTCAAGCAGCCTGAATAATAGGGAGTTTGGTAAATATATCCTGTCAAACTAACTTAATACATTTTTAAAAGAAATTATAAGTTTGGTTGATAAAAATAATAGTGCTGGCATAATATACTTAGACTTCTGTAAAGCATTTGACTTGGTACCCCACATTTTGATTAAAAAACTAGAATGATATAAAATACCATTGCACAGATTAACTGGATTAAAAACTGGCTGACTGATAGATCTCAAAATGTAGCTGTAAATGAGGAATCGTCATTAAGCAGGTGTGTTTCCAGTGGCTGTCCTGCAGGGATTGTTTCTTGGCCTCAGGCCTTTTAACATATATATCAATGACCTGGAAGAAAACATGAAATCATGACTGATAAAGCATGCAGATGACACAAAAATTGGGGGAGTTGTAAATAATGAAGAAGACTGGTGTGACTGTTGCTGGAAAATTGTGTCCAGTTCTGGTGTCCACAACTCAAGAAGAATGTTGATCAATTGGAGAGGGTTCAGAGAAGAGCCAGGAGAATGACTGAAGGATTGAAAACATGCTTTATAGTGACAGACTTAAAGAGCTCAATCTATTTAGCTTAGCAAAGAGATGGTTAAAGGGTGACTTGATTACAGTCTGTAAGTACCTACCTGGGGAACAAATCTAGCAGAGAAAGGTATCACTCAATCCAATGGCTGGAAGTTGAAGCTAGACAAAGTCAGACTGGAAATAAGATGTACATTTTTAATGGTGAGAATAATTAACCACTGGAACAATTTACCAAGGGTTGTGGTGTGTTCTCCATCACTGACAATTTTTAAATCAAGATTGGATATTTTTCTAAAAACTCTGCTCTAGGAATTATATGGGGGAAGTTCCATGGCCTGTGCTATGCAGGAGGTCAGACTAGATGATCATGATGGTCTTTTCTGGCCTTAGAATCTCTGAATCTCTGAATAGGGGGTACTACCAGCCCTGCCTATAATAATTTGTCAGTGGAGAAGAGGTGGGAGGGAGGGAGAAAAGATTATGGAGCGAAAAACTCCTAACTAGTGTTAGATGTGCAGATTTGACCTAATTAATTACACTCAAGAGTTAGATCTATTTTGGGAAGGTGGAAGAACCTCGCATTTGAAGAGTTCAGAGTCTGGTGTAAGCGTCTTTTTAGTTTCATGAAACCAATAATGTGCTGGCCCTGAAATTTTACTAAAATGATTCAAACATTTCTTAAAATTTAGAGCAAGAATGAGTTAATGAAGACAACAAGGCTCAATCTTACTCTGCTCCACTAACGGAGTATGCGCTCCCTTACCGTCACTGAGCCGAATGAAAACGAGTCTAGTTCTCCATCTGTTGATTTGCACAGAACAGCAAAGAAGCAGGTAGCTTTGGTCATGTAAGTATTGCAGACCTGTCACTAATTGCTCTTTAGAGCAGTCCTGAATAAATGGATGTTTGAAAGGAAATACTGACTCATTTCATCCAATGATGATATCTGAAGACTCTGGGACAAATATTGATGTGTTTCCTAGATTTGTAGTAACATAAGATGAAGGACTGCATAACTGAGGAAATATCTCCACTGATCATTCTAAAAGTTTCTCACCACTATCCAGAATATTTTCATCATCATTCAACACAACCTAATTCCACCCACACAGCTTTATTTTGAAAACAAGAATATGCCACTCCTTGCCCGGAATACGCTGTTGAGGCATGTTATGTTGTTGTATAAACTTTATGGCAAAAAGAATAACATTGCTAAGGGCAGGTGATAATATCATTTCGCATTGAAAGCAAGAACATGTTTTTTTCATGGCAGCTATGGGGAACTGAAAACATTGATAATAAATGGGGGGTAGAAGAGGGAGAGGGAGACACCATATACAGGCCCGGATTCAGCAAGATATTTAAGCGTGTGCCTAATTCTAAAACCACAAGTAATCCCATCGACTTCAATGGGACTAACTCATGTGCTTAGAGTGAGGCACAAATGTGCCTTCCTGAATCAGGGCCCTAATAATAACTAATGTGAATATAGCACCTGTCATCCAAAGATCCCCAAACCCAGCAACACAAGGATCACTTCACTTGTTACTAAAATTCAACCACTCATAGCATAGGAAGTAGGCAGACTTAAAGAATACACAACAGAGTATCAGAAAGGGAATTATGCAATTAAAAAAACAAGGACATTTTAGGAAGCAGAACATATTTTCTTAACTGAAATCTAGCCGGGACACCAGAGTTAACACTTCCATTCCTACAAAGAGTATAATGAATTTCAATGACCACCAATTGCCAGGACTTTGCTTTTTACATCCTATTTGAAAAACAACACCTCTAGTAGCAGTGTCCCCACAAACCTTGAGGGGCTTTTGTACAGAATTGACTTACAAGGGAAAGTGCTACCTCCTGAATCTCCCATATCACTTCCTGCAGCAACCAAGTTTTCCTTGCAGGTCTTCCAACCAAATACTGGAGAAATGTAACCCTTTTAACTTTAGGAGGCTTGACAGGATCACAACCTGAGATGGTATATCTGCAGACCTGAAAATTAACAAGGGAGACTCACTCCAATAATAACAAAAATCCCTTGGTTTAAAAATTATCTTTGTTAAAAAGTTGGTAGCTGCGATGCCTCTTTGGTTTCAAATAATTTTGAATAATTTAGAAACTACCCTGACACATACTGGGCAACGTTATGGCTAGCTGAATTTTCTGAGATGTGAGAGAGACACTCCTCTACAGTTAGACAAGAGGCTTGGTCACCAATTCAAAGAAGTACAGGCTAAGGGCAAGTTTTCTTCTGGTAACTCCTTTCACTGCATCCTTGTGCAGAGAGACGTGAATAAGGAGGAGTCCAAAGCTTTTCCAAAACAATAAAAGCCAACAAGCAATGTGGAGAGTGGGGGAGGGGAAGGAATGAACTACTGCTAATTCTCTTCTTGAGAAATGAATTGTGGAAACATATGTCTTCTGAAAACATGACAGTTTGAAAGAGGATAGAAAATAAAACGTCTTGCTTTGGGAAGAGGAGGAGCTATTGGCTCCTTGCCTGCTTTCTCATGTGCGGGAATCATCAGTTAAGTTAAATTGCAAAACATTACCAAGAAAGCTGTCTTGTGAAGGAAAGGAAATGAATTAAAACTGTTAAAACCTAGTAGGGAAAAAAGTACAGCTCAGGTTTTAATTGTATTGCAATGTCACTTTCATTTTACAGATTTATATTCACAGAGATGATACAGAGGTAGGTCCATGGCTCTTTAGCTGCAGTGGGGCTATACAGGTAAATAAGCCAGCCCATTTTTGCTAGAATCTGAGCCCTTTTGAAAATCTGACTCCAGATGGGTTCTGTGCTTTGGAAATCTGGTCTTAGGTGTGCAAGACACTGACATCGAGTTGGCATTTGTAAGTTAACAGCATTTGTCTACATACCATGTGCATATAGGGTGGGGGCACTTTTACAAAAAATGTATTATAAAATGCAATATAGTATTCTTCAGTAATGGTCAAAGCACTGCATCTTACAGCAAGGTTGCTGCAGTGTTTTGGACCACTCTTTAGTTAATGAACATAATTACATTTATTTATGACAGACATATGGATAACTGCCATTTTTATTTACAAATGTGTTTAGCTATCAGTTTTGTATGCACAACATAAATATTGTGTGTGTGTGTGTGTGTGTGTTCTAAGAACATTGGGGTTATGCTATAAGCATTGTTTTTAAAGAATGATAACTTTTCAAGTTTAGTTAGGGTTTTATTGATTTTTTTTGGACCATAACTAAAAGTGTTCTTGGTTTCCTGTATATCATTCCGCTGTTATGACACTTTTGTCAGAATACTCCTGTGCACTGTGAGTCACTGAGAACTCTTCCTGCATTTTATTTTTAGTAGTGAGGAGCATACCATAATTAGCTGTTCATGCTTCTGACGTCTCTCTAGTGTTCTTGTGCCCACCCTTTAATGTAAGGGATGTTTGCAAGTTCTATATTAGAATAAAAAAAAAAAAAAGTCAACATCTAGCATTTCAGTAGCACCTCTAGATAACTTAAAAACTTCTAATCTGTTGTATTGCTTTAGTTGTATGCACTGTTGTTGTAGCCATGTCAGTCCCAGGATATTAGAGTGACAAGGTGGGTGAAGTAATACCTTGTATTGGACCAACTTCTGTTTGTGAGAGAGACAAGCTTTCGAGCTCAGAAGAGCTCCGTGTAAGCTTGCAAGCTTGTCTCTCTCATCAACAGAAGTTGATCCAATAAAAGATATTACCTCACCCACCTTATCTCTCTGATATTACTTTAGTGTAAGCCTGTGTAGTGCAGCTGTGAATAGCCCAACTATGCTAATGACACTAAATATGGATTACAGACATAAATTATGAGGCACTGGGCATAGAATATTCAAATTATGTATCCTGAAAATAAAATTTGAATGCGCACATAGAACTCAAACAAACCTGAATTTGAATGCGAATCCAAAGTTCCACAAAGTTCATGGGTATTTGGGTTTAAGGTTCCAGTTCTGCCCATTAGGGAGACAAGTGGGAATCAAGACATTTGGATCCATATCAAAACTTCCCAAGACTAAGAGAGAGGGAGGTTCAGATCCGGTTTCCCAGCATCAGCCCATCTGAACAAATAAGAACTTGCCCAATTTTCTGTTGTGACCCATGGGCCTCGACTGGAGCCTGGGTCCACAGGAGCAACTATGCTTCAATCCTCCATTGGGCAGCCTACTGACAATTGCTGACCCAGGACTCCTGGAGGCCAGCCCCAGTTTGAGGCTCTGCCCCTCATGTCTTATTGGTGGAGTCCCAGAGCAGTTGATTGGTCCACTGGCCCTACTTAAGCCAACAATATGAACAGGAAGCTGTCTGAACAACCAGCATCCATGCTGCTCTGGACTGCATACCTTGTGCCACCCATTCGCATTCTTCTTGATTTCCTGGCATCCTGACTGGCTTGGCTCCTGATGTTTGACTTGTGGTTCTGATCCCAAGTTTGTCCCCTGCTTAGTAGGAGGTCTTACGTGGGGTTCCACAGGGATCTATTCTAGGGTCCAGTGTTGTTTAACATCTTTATTAATGACCTGGATGTAGGTACAGAGAGCATATTGCTCAAAATTGCAGATGACCCAAAGCTGGGGGTGGCGGGGTTACCAATACTTTGGAGGATAGAGCTAAAATTCAGAGGGATCTTGATAAACTGGAGAACTGGGCTGTAGACAACAAAATTAAATTCAGCAAAGACAAATGTAAGGTGCTATACTTAGGGATGAAAACCCAAATACACAATGGGGGCAAACTGGTGTGGCAGCAGCACTGCTAAGAGGGATCTGGGAATTATGGCAGATCACAACCTACACTTGAGTCAGCAATGTGATGCTGTTGCAAAAAAAAAAAAAAAAAAAAAGCAAATGCAGTTTTAGGTTGCATTAACAGAATCATAGCATGCAAGTCATGGGAGGTGATAGTACCGCTCTACTCGGCGCTGGTTAGGCCTCAGCTGGAGTGCTGTGTCCAATTTTAGTCACTGGTTTATAGAAAGGCTGTAGAGATCATAGAAAAGATCCAGATGCGAGTGACAAAGGTGATCAAAGGGGTGGAATGCAAGCCGTTTGAGCAAAGGCTCAAGGAACTGGTATGTTTAGCTTGGAAAAGAGGAGATTAAGGGGGGACATGATAGTAGTCTTCAGATTCTTGAGAGGCTGCCATAAAAGTTGTTCTCTTTTGCCACAGAGAGCAGGACAAGAGGCAATGGGTTCAAACTAAAGCACAGCAGATTTAGATTAAATCTCAGGAAAAACTTCCTAACTGTAAGAGTAGTATGACAATGGAACAGACTGTCTCAGGAGGGGTGGAAGCTTCTTCACTGGAGGTTTTCAAAAGGAGGCTGGATAGCCATCTGTCTTGGACGGGTTTAGACCAGTGGTGGGCAACCTGCAGCCCAACAGGGTAATCCGCCAGCGGGCCGTGAGACAGTTTGTTTACAGCAGCTCCCATTGCCGGGAATGGCGAACTGCGGCCATTGGGAGGAGCTGCGGGTGGTCAATGTAAACAAACTGTCTCACAGCCCGCCGGCGGATTATCCTGACGGGCTGCGTGCAGCCCACGGTCCGCAGGTTGCCCACCATTGGTTAGACCAAACTTTGATGTTTGAGCATCAACCAAGTTTGTTTAACTGCTTCAAAACCATTTTTCATTTTCAGTTTATACTTTGAGAGACAGCAGAGGGTTATCTCCGTTTATTGGGAATGTTTTCTACATGTTTCAAACCTTCATGGAGCTAAAGAGGCAGAAGCTGTATATTTTGAAGCCAAGCTAGTCTGCCTGTTGCTAACAAGCTACCAAATTATCAGATTTAGGCACACACATGACTGGAAAATTGCCATCTCTTACACACCGTGATAAGGAAAAGATCTTGAGAAACCAGATAAAAGCAACTGGGTCAAAGCCAAATACCTACCTGCACCCATATGGTATGTGACTTGAAATTGTCACCTGACATAACAACAAAATCCACAGATGAAAGTAAGATTCATTACCAGAAAAGCAGTCTGAATAGATTTGGGGGGGGGGGGGACACCCCACAAAATCAGAAGTACCCAGTCAGAGTAGCATAATCTATATCTTCCCTGTGATAAGGGTTAATTGTCTTACTCTTTAGACCCACCTACCAACTCTTCTGAGCAACATGCTGTTGTGCCAAAGACTACACCGTACTGTATAATATTGTCATGGATTCATGTCTGTAAATGGAGTTACACTAGACACTTTGTATTAAACTACAGAAAACACAGTGCCAAGTAACAGATAAAGAAAGAAGCCAGTGACAGTGTAACACAGAGTATTTCTGTGAGGGTATGTATGACAGCAGTGTTTAAAATACACCTCAAGAGCAGTATGTAGCTGACAGCTTTTGCCCACTCACGGTGTATTGAAGGACAAGTGACCACACCCAGGAATGTCTTAACACAATTGAAAGTAAGGACAGGAGAACTGGTTCAGATACAATACGGAACAACCTGAAACTACACCCCAAACCTGAAGTCAGCCTTTCTCAGCCTGTTTAAAGTGGCTTCACTTTTAATCTTTTCCCCCCATAAATTTTCCCTTCCAGTTTTGGGCTGGGATAGAAAGCACAAGTACTGATATACCACACACAGAATCTCGTCATTTCTAAGACCAGAACTAGGCTGTGCTAGAAATCTCATGAGAAAGCCTGTTCTCATTAAATTTCCAGACCCAAACAATTTTAACCTTCAAAGCACTTCACAAAAATTAACTATTCCTTAAAAAACTCCTATGTGGTAGATGTCACACTGTCTGGAATGGCTCATGACCATGACTGCCTACCTCAGGGCAGAGACCCCAAGCTGGTGGTATGTTCTATAATTAGATTTCACCAAGCCAATAACAGATGTGAACTCCTGGATCACTAGCCCAGTCTTACCATGGAGTCACAGACAGTCCCCTTAGAGATTCTCCATTCTATCTTGCCACCCAGACAAACTGAACTTAGTGATAATGGTCATTTAAATAAAAAATCACACCACATCAGGTTGGTCCCAGTCCCAAGAGAGCAGGCACTCACCCCAGTTCAATTGGTACCCTAAAGCTTTCTCCAAAGACAACATCTGTAGCCAATCTTGTAATAAATTATATAAAGGTTTATTACCTGGGGGGGGGGGCAGGGCGGGGGAATGAGAATTATTTAAAGGTTAACTCAAGCAAACATAGATACAGAAATGAGTTACTATCTAAATCCTAAGAGTGACAGAGCTGTAGAGATCTGTCAATTCAAAATATCTTTCAGGGAAGACCCCAGGAGGTAGCCTCCTGGGGTTTTCTGGCTTCAGTTTGGTTTCTCTGGCCCTGCAAGAGTTCAAATAGCAAAGAGATGAAAAATCTTCATGTCAACTATTTTTATTTCCCTCTTCCAGCATCCAAAGCGATGGGATGAGGCCTTCTGCACATACTTCTCCATGGGTGGATGGGGAATTAACAATGCTTTTGTCTTATAATGGCCCACTTAAATTCTGATTGTCCTCCTGGATTGGCAGGGGGGTAATTCCCATACCTGGGTTCACAGGTTCAGAGCAAACATTTTCAAAGTTATAAAGCAAAACTTACATATTTCCTTATAGCGTGGCATACAGGCATTACAAGTGAGATTAATGCATGCAACAACTTGCAAGCATTTCATAGAGTCTAAACACTATATACATTCTTATAAGACTAATACCTATTTTGAGCAAAACGAACATACAGGTGAACTGGTCTGGTCTCCAGCTATGAGTCTGTCAGTTCTTAGTTAATGCCTGCAGTCTTGGCAAAAGCTGGCATCTGGATTGCCAGCGGCACAGTAGGCAAGTAAATATTATCCTCATGTTACAGTGGGGAAAGAAACTGAGAGAAATTAAATGTGCCTGAAAAGGAAAAAAAAATGCATATACCTTTTTTGGCTCCTCTATGGTGTGTAAAACAAGACCTGAAAGCTTTTTTTTTTTTTTAACTATTTTCTTTTGCCATTAGAAATATCAGGACTACCCAGTCTTCTCTTCCTTATTATGTTGGTGGCCTCTCTGGGAGGATCCAAAGCTATGATTTGAGAGCTCTCTCAGAGCATTTAATGGAAGTAATGGAGATGCTGAATCCTTCCCAAAAGAACTGTTCTTCCCGCTGCTGATCAGGCTGGCATTTGAGACAGATGTTAACCAAAGCAAATCAAAAGCAAAGTTTAAATAGTCTGAATAAAATCCATTTCCCTGATTTATTAGGTGTCACTGCCATGGTATCTATGATGTTCTCAACTTCTTATTCTTTGGTCGTCCACAGTCTTCCAAGAAAAATATACTACACCAGGAGTAAAATTGTCAAAAGTGCCCATGGGACTAAATTCCATTTTCAAAATTGAAAATAAGTGGGACTTAGGCTCCTATGTTATTTAAGTGCTTTTGAAAATGTCACCCAAGACCTGAATTTTTAATGTAAAAAACAAGTGGGGGAGAGAAACTTTCAGAAATTCCTCATATTTCATACCGAAGGAAAACTCACTCCCTTTACAGTTCATCTTTAAGCCCTCAGTTTGCAAACACGCACATGCTAACTTTGAGCATGAGTAATTCCACTGAAGATAGTGAAACAATTAGAATATAGCCCTGTACACAGACCTTTACACCATCTCTCTCTCTAGGCTTATTAGACCAGAGGTTTGGATAAATAGCTGAATTTTGGAGACGTTTTCAAAAAACCATTCTTTGGGTGTTTTTGTAATAATAAATACTGAGTTATACTTAGTGGTTACTAATATTTGTGTTTCTTATCCCTTCTTGTAGAGAGCCAACAGCCACTTGTCTTTCCTCCTCTTTCTTTTTCACTATTACCTTGTTTTAAGTCAAGAGCACTAGCCTTGAAAGGAGATGTACATCATTGTGCCACTGTTTACAAAGTGCGCTGGATATGTGAAATGAATGGCAAGGTTTTGCAGGGCACTGCTGCACATATAAATTCCCTGAGTGCAGTACCAAAGCTTCCCTGTACAGAAATGGCATTGTAGTTAGATTTTCCAGTTTTCAATGTTTGTTTATTTTTCCCCAATTCTGGCATTTATTCGTACATTTTTGCATAAATTTAAAATGCATGTTTTAAAAAATGTGCCCATTCAAACTCCACTATCAATCTATTTTATTACCCCAGTCAATTTAACACCATGTAGTCATATGAATCTTGCCATTTATTAACTGCTTTCATTATTTTCTAGAGCTAGTTTAAAATATTAATTTCCATTTTTGAAATTCCAGTATTGTGAAATCACAAACAGCCCCCCTCAAAGGTCACAAGATTAGCTTAAAAACCATGAAAAATTAAAAAATAATAATAAAAGTTGCATTCTTTTTCTTTGCCTTCTGGCCTCTGAGCCTTTAGGATACACTCAGGTCATGCTTTCAGTTTTTTTCTCCACAAGCACAAAGTCTAGAAACTTTTTTTAAAATTCTGATATTCTCAAGTAATCACATGATTCTGAGGTTCAAGAAAAGCAAAAAATATCATGAGACATCTGATAAAATAATGAGAGCTGACAGCACTGATTGTTTTTATAAGTCTGAATTAAATTGGTAACGTGCTTTGACACCTCCATGATAAATCTCAGAAACATAGTTTTCTTACAGTACTTGGCTCAGCTTGGGAAGTGCACTAGTAGCCAAAACAGAGCTCATCAATAAGTCTATGAATCTTATTTAAAATGACTCCAGACTGAACTATAGCTTTAGTGGATCCATATGTTACATCGCTCACATCTTCTCCTTTACATTTGAATTGGGCAATGGAAGCAACAAGGGAAAACTGAAATGGACCAGTTTCTCTCTTCAGTCCAGGTTCTCTCAAGTAATGTGTACATTGGCCAAAGCTTGTACATCAGCACTTTTAAGCTCACTTGTGGCATAGTGTGCTGGCATTCAGTTGGTAGTTGGCAGGAAGGGGGTATGCTAGTGCCCATGTGACTAAAGTAAATGCTTTTACTTCCAGGAGTGAGCTTTTGGTTTTCACTGGTGACAGATAGATAGGCCTATGGGGACTCTGGTAAGTTTTTCCAATTAAACATGGAAAGCCTAAGGACAGTTTTCAAATCACCCTTAACAGAGTTTTCTCAGAAAAGAGAGATATTGTTTATAAGGACACTCTTTTTCTATTTTGTTATTTAAAAAAGAAAATCTTATAGGGAGTCTTATTTTATTGTGTGCACTCATGTTTGTGGACAGGTAGTGGTTTGTTCACTAAAGTGTAACAGATCATACCGAAACTGCAGTGGTTATATATTCAGAAATGTTAGGACATTTTGTGTGTGGTCTTACTGTTATCTAATATCACTGTCTCACTAGAAATGCTTGTAACATTAACCCACTCACTATATGAAAGGAAACTGTTAGCTCTCACCTAAGAAACATTTTTATACTCTCGCTGTATCAAGATATAATTCTAGTTAGACATACATTCTGTGAACCTGTATAGCACCTACTTGTTTCTTAGCACACGCATCACACCTTACTCCATCAACAGTGCTAGCTTCATCACCCAATTGTTTCCTTCTCCCACTCTCATCTTCATACTTTCTTCCATGCTGCTTCTACAAATGAAGGATGAAATTCACCCTGTGCAGAAGGCCAACCCAAGGCCTATATAGCACTCAAACATAAGTGGGAATTAAGTGGAGCATAGGTCTTGTGCTGACCCAAGAATTTCACGCCAAATGACCTTCCAATCCCTCTGCACTAATCCATCCTTCAAATCACCGCTAAAGAATCACTTCTTCCAGGGGGCTGATGAGAACTAGTCCATGCCACTCAATTTTTCTCTGAACCCAAATATTAACCTTCCCCTCCTGCACCAAAGATGACATCTTCCTCAGAGTCTCCCAGTGCGTCCCGTTTTAGCTGTGTCTTTTGTCTAGAGGGAAAGGTCTCCAAGGCAGTGACTGACTTTGTGACATGTAAAGAGTTGGCCATATTGTCGCCACCTAACACAATAAAAATTACTAATAATTAGTCAAAAGGTTTTTGATGGAAAACCATTTGTGATGGGTTTGGTCACAGAGACCCCCTTGGGACTGTCACCTGATGTGCTGAAACTACCTCTGAGCCCGTTTTCCTTGATGGCTTGGGACTCCAGAACCCTGCCTTGTTGAGCCAGACATGCTAGCCTGCTGCAACACAAGCTGAGGGGCTGAACCACACCCCCAAAGCTGCAGACTTAACTGAAAACATCTCAGCAAGTACTCCTGCCTCCAGCACCCAGACACCCAGCTCCTAATGGAATCCAAACCCCAAATAAATCCGTTTTACTCTGTATAAAGCTTATACAGGGTAAACTCATAAATTGTCCACCCTCTATAACACTGATAGAGAGATATGTACAGCTGTTTGCTCCCCCAGGTATTAATCACTTACTCTGGGTTTGTTAATAAATAATAGTGATTTTATTAAGTATAAAAAGTAGGATTTAAGTGGTTTCAAGTAATAACAGACAGAACAAAGTTAGTTACCAAGCAAAATAAAACAAAACATGCAAATCTAAGCCAAATACATTTAAGAAACTGAATGCAGGTAAATCTCACCTTCAGAGATGTTCCAATAAGCTTCTTTCACAAACTAGACGCCTTCTTAGCCTGGGCCCAATCCTTTCCCCTGGTACAGTCCTTGTTAGTTCCAGCTCAGGTGGTAACTAGAGGATTTCTCATGGCTGGCAGCCCCCTTTGTTCTGCTCCACCCCCTTTTATAGCTTTGGCACAAGGCGGGAATCTTTTGTCTCTCTGGATCCCCACCTCTCCTTCTAAATGGAAAAGCACCAGGTTTAAGATGGATTCCAGTTCAAGTGACATGATCACATGTCACTGTAAGACCTCCTTCTTCATTACCTAGTAGCTGGAGGACAGGTACACAGGAAGGCTTGCCGGTAAACAAACCCATTCAGGGTTCATTGATTCTGAAGCACCCTTAATGGCTTCCACTTAACATGTTTACATCAGTAATACAAGTTTATATCTTATTCTCCCAATTCCAGACATAGAAATAATATATGCAAACAAATAGGATGAACACACTCAGTAGATCATAAGCTTTGTAATGATACCTTACAAGAGACCTTTTGCATAAAGCATATTCCAGTTACATTATATTCACACTCATTAGCATTTCCATAAAACATATGGAGTGCAATGTCACACCCTCTTCCTGAACTTACTGCCAGAGACTTGGACACTGTCCATGGCAGAGGCAGTATACCTAAAATTCCTCTTTTCTGGACAGGGTATCTACTACCCAGTTCTCCTTTCCTTTAATATGCATAATCTCCATGTCAAATTCTTGCAGGACCAGGCTCCAGCATATCAGTTTGGAGTTTGTGCCCTTAGTCCGGTTAAGCCATACCAAAGGTGAATGGTCAGTTAGAATCCTGAACCTCCTATTGAAGAGGTAAGGCCTTAGAAGTTTGACGGCCCACACAATGGCATAGCCCTCCTTCTCTATGACAGAGTAATTCTGTTCAGCAGGGGACAGCTTTTTGCTTAGGAAGGCAATGGGATGCTTCTTGCTGTCTTCCCCTGTCTGCATCAGCACAGCACCCAAGTCTGTGTCTGATGCATCAGTACACAATTCAAAAGGCTTATCAAAGTCAGGGCTGGCCAGCACAGGCGCCGCAGACAAGAATGTTTTTACCTTGTTGAAGCCTTTCGGGCACACCTCTGACCAAATTGCCTTATTAGGTTGATGCTTTTTACATAAGTCTGTGATTGGGGATACAATGTCACTGAACCCCTCCACAAACCTCCTGTAATAGTTTGCCAAGCCTATGAAGGATTGGACTTGCCTTTTAGTTTGGGGTACAGGGTTAGTCCAGCTTCTTTGCGTTTTGATAGCACAACTCCCAGGTGCTCCTTATGATCACCTCAGGTGTTTCTGAATACAGCAATGTCATCTAATATGCTCAGCATAATTCTGCAAACCATTTAACACTCTGTTGACCAGTCTCTGGAAGGTTGCACTAGCATTTACCAGTCCAAAAGGTAACACCGTAAATTCATAGAGCCCTATATCAGTGATAAAAGCTGATTTTTGTTGTGCCTCCCCCTCCAAAGGGATCTTCCAGTGAACTTTGGTTAGATCAAAGGTACTGAGGTACTTAGCTTGGCTCAGCACATCCAGCATGTCATCAATTCTTGGCATGGGGTATGCATCTGTTACAGTGACAGCATTGAGTTTCCTATAGTCTACACAAAATCTTACAGTGCCATCCCTTTTGGGGACCAAGACCACAGGGGAAGCCCACGCACTGTCAGATTCCTTAATCACCCCCAGGTCCAACATGCTTTGTATCTCAGCCCGAATTTGCTCCTTCACCTTGCCAGTGGCCCTGTAAGGCCTGCGGGGTCGGGGGCGGGTGGAAGCTGAGCCCCTTTCATGAGGATTCTATGGGACAGCAAGTGTGTCCTCCCTGGTTTGTTGGAAAATACCTCACTGTACCTTTGCAGCATTGATAATGCTTCCCCCTTTTTGACAGGTGTCAGCTCACAACAGATGTCCATACTTTCCAGAGTTGACCCATCTTGGCATTCAGCCATCAAATCAGTAAGTGAGTGTGCCTCAATTTCCCCTTCGACACAACAGATCATATTTACCCCGGCCACTCTACTGTGATAGGCCTTGAGTCTGTTTACATGTACCAGTTGGGGCACAGTATCATGAATTGGCTTTTTAACTTTAGAAGTGTCTTCATTCACCACTTCCACCACTTCAAAGGACCCTTCACAGTTTTTCATTTTGAACTTTTTCGCAGGGCCGAGTACCATGACCAAATCATCTATGTCAAAAATGCGTTTACAAGTATTTTTATCATACCCGCCTTTTGCTTGGCCTGACTGCTCTGGAGGTTGTTTTGGACAATTTCCATCATGTCCTTCAACTCCCTCCTGAACCTCTGAACATACTCAGTCATGGGTTCTTCCCTCACCGTGTTGCATCCTTCCCAGGTATCCATGATGAGATCAAGAGGTCCCCTCACTTTCCTCCCATACAGAAGGTCAAATGGGGAAAATCCCATGGACTTTTGGGGTACCTCCCTGTAGGCATACAACAGGAATGTCAATAACTCGTCCCAACTCTGGCCCCTTTCCTTGGTATACATCCCCAGCATGGATCTTAGGGTTCCATTGAACCTTTCCACCAGCCCATTGGCCGTGGGTGTTAGGGGGCCGTCTTAAGCTGTTTCACTCCACACACCTTCCATAGCTCATTGAACAACTGTGACATAAAATTTGCCCCCCGATCAGTCAAAATCTCCTTAGGGAAACCCACTCTGCTGAATATGGTGAGCAGGGCTCTTGCCACTGTTTCAGCTTCTATGTTAGATAGCGTGATTGCCTCAGGATACCAAGTGGCGAAGTCTACCACCGCTAAGATATACTTGTTCCCCCTCCGAGTGGGGTGCGGCATAGGACCCACTATGTCCATTGCCACTCTTTGGAATGCCTCCTGTATTTCAGGCAAGGGACGCAGCCGAGCCTTCTGGGGTCGCACCGGTTTCTTCCTCTCCTGACACACCGCACAAGTCCTACAATGATCCCTCACATCATTCTGTATCCCTGGCCAGTAGAAATTCCTCCTCAGCCTGTCATAAGTCCTCTGTACCCCCAAGTGGCCAGCAAAGGGACTATTGTGCACTACCAGCACTAATTCCCCCCGGTGTTGGCTGAGTACAACCAACTGCTTATAGGGTTGGCTGGGGCCTCGGTTCTTCCCTACAGGGGCCTCCCTATACAGTTTCCTGTCCTCCTCAAAAAAATTCTCCCCACGTGCCCCCCCCTTCCTGGAATTCCACAATGACTTCACTAATTTCCATCCCACCATCAACCTCAGCCTAGATCAATCCACACAAGCGGTCCATTTCCTGGACACTACTGTGCTAATAAGCGAAGGTCACATAAATACCACCCTATACCGGAAACCTACTGACCGCTATACTTACCTACATGCCTCCAGCTTCCATCCAGGACACACCACACGATCCATTGTCTACAGCCAAGCTCTAAGATACAACCGTATTTGCTCCAATCCCTCAGACAGAGGCAAGCACCAAAATCTCTATCAAGCATTCTTAAATCTATAATACCCATGTGCTGAAGGGAAAAAACAGATTGACAGAGCCAGATGAATACCCAGAAGTCACCTCCTACAAGACAGGCCCAACAAAGAAAATAACAGAACACCACTAGCTGTCACCTTCAGCCCCCAACTAAAACCTCTCCAGGGTATCATCAAAGATCTACAACCTATCCTGAAAGATGATACCTCACGCTCACAGATCTTGGGAGACAGACCTGTCCTCGCTTACAGACAACCCCCCAATCTGAAGCAAATACTCACCAGCAACCACACATCATTGAACAAAAACACTGACCCAGGAACCAATCCTTGCAACAAAGCCCGATGCCAACTCTGTCCACATATCTATTCAAGTGACATCAACATAGGACCTAATCACATCAGCCATGCTATCAGGGGCTCGTTCACCTGCACATCTACCAATGTGATACATGCCATCATGTGCCAGCAATACCCCTCTGCCATGTACATTGGCCAAACTGGACAGTCTCTACGCAAAAGAATAAATGGACACAAATCTGACATCGGGAATCATAACATTCAAAAACCAGTAGGAGAACACTTTAGCCTGTCTGGTCACTCAATAACAGACCTGAGGGTGGCAATTTTGCAACAGAAAAGCTTCAAAAACAGACTCCAACGAGAAACTGCTGAACTCGAAATTGATATGCAAACTAGATACAATCAATTTAGGCTTGAATAGAGACCGGGAATGGCTGAGCCATTACAAACATTGAGTCTATCTCCCCATGTAAGTATTCTCACACTTCTTATCACACTGTCTGTACTGGGCTATCTTGATTATCACTTCAAAAGTTTTTTTTTCCTCTTACTTAATTGGCCTCTCAGAGTTGGTAAGACAACTCCCACCTTTTCATGCTCTCTGTATGGGTGTATATATATCTCCTCAATATATGTTCCATTCTATGCATCCAAAGAAGTGGGCTGTAGCCCACGAAAGCTTACGCTCAAATAAATTTGTTAGTCTCTAAGGTGCCACAAGTACTCCTGTTCTTTTTGCGGATACAGACTAACACGGCTGCTACTCTGAAACCTCTCAGACACACTTTCTTATGCCCTCAAGGGAGGGATCAACCCTTTGTTTAGCTGCAAATTCCTGACAGATAACCCGTGAGATAGTGTCCCTGTCTCTAGGCACTGACTGTATCTCCCCTGCCCCCGTTCCTGGGAGCCTGTTGTCTTCAGCCAGGCAGAGGCCTGGCTCTGCCTCTCCCATACTTGGAAGCACCCCGCCTTCCAGCACTGTCCTGTCAATGGGACCCTCCCCCACCTCCTCTGTGGGATCCAAGGTCCCCGCCCCATTTCTGGGGATTCCCTCCGAGTCACCCACCCCCATGTTTCCTGTGGCAGGATGTGTTAGCTGTTCAGCTGCCCTGCATCAGACCTACAGTCATCAGCTGGAACAGTCTCCTCACTGACAGGCAGTTCTCTCTCCTCCCACTCTGGGAGCCCCTCACAGCCTTTCTTCATGCTGTGAGTTACCACCCTAACAGTCCTAGTTTTGCTGAAAAAATCATTTCCCAGCAACAGGGATGTCCTCGAGCATCCCCACCAGTAAATCACCTTCCCACTCCACATGAACCTTTTCCAGGGGTACAGGGAACCTTTGTGGCCCCACCCCCTTAATGTGGGTCCTCTGCCCCGTCAAAACACTAGCATCTGGAACCACACTTGGTTGAACCAGAGAAAACTGAGCAGCGGTATCCCTCCACCCCAGACACTCCGTGCCTTCAATCTTGATAACCTTGATGTGTTCCCTGTCAGCTTCACTAGGTCCTGTGTCCACCAAGCTGCTGTGATAAGAGGTGGGAGTGCCCTCTGGCGCCTCAGGGCTGAGGGCAACTGAGCTAACATGGGACAAGGGAGGTTTACTCTCCATTTGAGACAGCTGCTCTTCAGGTGCCCTGGGGAATTGCACCTTCTGGGATCCCCTAGTTGTCCAGGAGTCCTGAGGCGAGTACCAAGGGAATGGGGAGGTGAACGCCCAGCCTCCTTTTTCCCAGGGGTATAATGGTGATTCTGCTTTCCATCAACCCTGTACCCCTCTGCCAGTGGTTTATATTTAATTGCAGCTTGTGACTGCTCATAAGAGTCTGCAAACCCAGCTAATTCACCCACTGCATTCACCTTTTTGTCCCACAAATATTGTTTTACATCATCACTGCACATATTCAGGAAGTGTTCCTGAACCAGCAAATTACACATTTCTTCAAAGCTTGTAATGCCTTTTCCCCTCACCCACTTGTCTAATAAATCCCTCATTTCATTTATATAAGCCACATTACTCAATCCAGAGCCCCTCTTAAGACTCCTGAACTTTACCGTATAGGTTTCAGATGTAATCTGGAACTGTTTCAAAACCAGATCCTTAAATTTACCATAGTTTGAATCATCATCAATAGGCATCTTATTGAATATGTCCTGAGCTCTCCAAGTCAATTTTGCAACCAAAGTGGTCATCTTTTGATCTTCAGGAATCACATGGAGAGTGCACAGTCTCTCAAAGGTGATGAAATATTTGGCAATATCACTGGATTCATCATACTGCGGGCATAATCATTCCCATTTGTGGATTTTTGGGGAAGCAGAGCCAGCTACTGAAGGGTTTTGTCTCTTCCACTCCATTACAGCCAGTTCATGCTTCTGGGTCTCAATTTGGGCCTCAATTTCTGCCTCAATTTCTTTGTCTTTTAAGTCCAGGGTTTGCTGGTGTGCAACCGTTTGTCTGGCTGCTTCTGCCTCCATGGTTTCCCTGGCCACAGCTGCTTCTTTGAGCCTCATTTCTGCCTGCCACATTTGAAACTCACGGTCCTTTGCCTTTTCTTCCGCTTCCACTCTGGCCAGCTCTAGTTTCATAGCTGCCTCACTGGTAGTCATTTTTCTGCTTTCTTGTGCTTATTTCTTGGGACTGTCATCTGATGTGCTGAAACTACCTCTGAGCCCGTTTTCCTTGATGGCTTGGGACTCCAGAACCCTGCCTTGTTGAGCCAGACATGCTAGCCTGCTGCAACACAGACCCATGGTCTGAACCATGACCCCAAAGCTGCAGACTTAACTGAAAACATCTCAGCAAGTACTCCTGTCTCCAGCACCCAGACACCCAGCTCCCAATGTCTTTAAAGCATTGTGAAGGTGAAAAGCACTAAATAGCATTACATTTACAATGAACACAAGGGCCCAAAGTATAGGCAATGTGAACAAATGTTTGTGGTGGTACCATAACTTTAATTTCTACAAGAAAAAGCTCCCTACTGCTTCCAGACATTAAATTAATTGGAGGAACAGCCTTAGAGAAGCAACAGATGCTGATCAAATTCTCTCCACTTGCCACAAAGGTGAAAGTATCCAGCAATTACATGGAACACTAAATTAAGCATGTTATATATGCATGTAACCCTTCTGCCAGGCCAAGTTGATAGCAGCAAGGGCCGGGTTCAGTACATAGGGGTCCCTTCCCAACAGCGTGACACAGAACCAGCTCGAGCCCCCACCCAGTGACCTGGGAAAATCTTACACAAACCCCTAGGCGCCTCGAAGAGGCAATATTTCCCCTCTCGCAAGCACAGAGCCTCGGTGTAGCAGAAAATGTTTAATAACATGAGGTAAACGACATAGCATTAAATTGGGAAAACACCACAACTAGAGTTCATAGACCAAACCATGAGCGAAGACCCACCCCAGCAAATTGGGCCGTGTCCTCTCCCGTTGGTTCTTGAAACCAGCGACCCAAGAATCACCAAAGTCCCAAAAGTCCACCGATCCCAAAGTCTCTTGGGTCCAGCAACCCAAGAATCACAAAAGTCCCAAAAGTCCGACAACCCCCCAAAGTCTCTGTCCCTGATCAGTGCAGCCCCAGAGTTCAAAAGGGGGGGGGGTGAGCAGGGTGTTAAGGGGCACCTTACATGATCCGAGGCCAACCCGGCTGCTTCTCCGTGGGGTTCCACCGCAGCCTTACCACGAACTGCTCCACTCCACCCGCAGTCCCACTCCTGCCGTCCCACGAACTGCTCTGGCAGCTGCTCCGCTCCGCTCCGCTCCGCTCACCGACCTGTGAGCCGCGCCACTCCACTCCGCTCACCGACCTGTGAGCCAGGCCGCTCCGCTCCGCTCACCGACCTGTGAGCCGCACTGCTCCGCTCCGCTCCAGCCATCCCTTGGGCTGCTCCCACAAGGCTCTGCTCTGCTCGCTGCTCCTCCAGCCGCTCCACTCACCGACCTGTGAGCCGCTCCGCTCGCCCCTGCTAAGCTAAGTTAGCTTAGCAATATAGCTTCAGGCTCCCCCACTAGTTAACACAGCCTCAGTGATCTCAGCTCTTAAATAGCTTTAGCTCTTTTGTGATTTCAGCTCGTAGTAGGGGAGCCCCAGTGCTGGTGCACTATTGGCCCAGAGTAAATTCAGCTCAGCAGTCTGTAACTAGACTCCTAAGGGAATCAAAGTTAGCTCTGACATTCAACAGTGGAGAGAGAAGGAGGTGCAATTGGTGTTTCAGGCCCACAAAAGGGACCCACACCACCAGGTACCAATACCTGCCCCCAACCTCTCTCAATTCACTGGGTTTTGTAACCCATGCCCCTTGACAAGCAAATGCTACTTAGGTAATGGTGAATGACTCACTCAGTCCTTCTGTCATACACCATTTCCACTGGCCTTGATTCACAGAATCAGGGTAACAAAACTTTATTCTTCCTGCCCCAATAACAGAGAAACTGGGGATCCCACACCAGCCAAAGTAACCACTTTGAGTTGCTGTTGTTTCCTGCCAGGCGAGTGGGTGTGCCTATGCAAACAAGATCAGCCCCTGGAGTTCTTTTCCACACTCGCCATAATTCACCACCAGATGTCAGGGTAGAGCTCATCCTGACTCTGCTTACATGCATTTAATTAAGATTTAATTTAAGGCAGATAATTCAATACCTATGGATTATTAGAAGACTTTATTAGGGATTATCAACTACCTAAAAAATAAATATTCCTTGGCTGTTATTCAATAAATGTTTTTTTTTAATGATCACTTGGTATTTGTTTAATGACCTGGCTATCCTAGTAGCTATAGAAATGTACATAAAACTACCATCTGATTCAGTTTGTATCTGTGATACACTCAGTGTTTCCTTAGTACTTTTTCCGCTGTTCCCATTGCCTCATTCCATGACACACCCTAAACAAATTTTGGCGACTACCGTATGTTCCAGCTGCTATGCAGATTTTTTTTGCTGATGTTTGTAATTATGTGGGGAGTCTGGTGTGAATAAACCAAGAGAAAAGACTCTGACAACAGCTATGGTTTCTTTATTCCCCTTCGTTACCTGTTATAAAATGTGATATAACTAATTTACTTTTCTCCAGATTCTGCTACCCTGACTCACACTGATTTGAACCTTATTGCACAAGCAGTCCCATTGATTACTGGATGAGCAATGTAGGTTATGTTTAAGGTGGTTATGATGGTTGGGGGGGGGAGGGGTTATTGCTCAAAATAGAAGAGACTAAAAAAATCCACAAAAATAAATCCACGTGATAAAAATAGGCCTGAAATTGGCTACAGTGGTGACATGCAGTAGCTACACAATTATAGGAATTATGGTGAAATATGCAGCAAAATTTCACAATGTAGCATACGTGCTGGAACTGGGGGTGGTACCGCACCCCTTGGCTTGAAATTGTAATAACAACCCAAATACATGGTTTCTGCTTTCAGCGCCCCTGCAATGTAGTATCTGACAGCAACTTTATTTTACTCAATGGACAGAAAAGAGATCTCACCAGATTTCATGTTACATTTCATAAAAACTGTACTCTGAAAAATGACTGCAAAAAGGATCACTTCTTGCAGTCCTGATCTGCTCCCTGTGTGTATTCAGAATCATAACTATTTATTTTTATGACAAAAATACTCCCCCACCTATTTGTTTACTCCTGTTCTCACTGCAGACCTCACACAGTTAAAAGAGAGTGAGCTCACATTCTGTCCCATCTTGTGATGCTTCCAGCAGAGTAATGGGTATGTAGTGTAAATGCAGGATTTTTTTATGTAAGGGTAGATACTGAGGGTAGTGGGTTCCCTGGCTTCCTATATGCTAATTGGGGACTGTAGTAGTTAAGGCCCTTCACAGAGATACAGGTAAAAGATTAAAACTCACCACATTTCTAACAAATCTAAAAAGCAAATTAAAGAAAATACCTATCTGAAGAACCCTGGGAGGTGAATTTATATGGTTGGCAAATGAGAGCAGACTTGTGTGAGGGCCTTTGTGTAAACTCCACTTTATCTTCTCTTTCTGCTAACCAGTAATCCTTCATTCTTCTATTTCCTTGCCAGGGGATTTTTCATGTTAATGGATCATTTGCTTTTGGGTGAACAAATAAGCTGCTAGAAATTTGGCAAGGAAGAACAGAATTTCAGCATAGTCCTATCTGGAAAAAAAAAAAAAAATAGGACTCAGGTACTTCGCCTGTCTTTGGGAGCAGGAATCAGGAAATAAGCCCTAGGACTGAATACAGAGTCTTGTTTTTGTGATTAAAGCAAATATTCCATAACAGGGCCAGAGAAGGCTTCAGAGTGAGCCTGCAAATGTAGGGTAAGGCCTTCCTTAGGAACAGAATGGCAATTTCAGCATCCTGTATACAAGCAGTTATCTCCAGTAGCCTGCTTCTCTTGTCAACAGCACTTTTTAGAGTTTCCATTCCTTTCATGATGTGTCTGGATTCAGTGAGCCCTACTCTGAATCTTATGGTGAGGGATTGACCTTGCAGTGAACTGTGGTGACATCAGTGTGGCAAGTTTGCACCAGTGTTTACAGGGCTTTGTTGTTTTTCTGGTGTTAAAACACATGTAATTTGTTTTTGGTTTCTATTTATTTTATAGCTGTAAAAATAAAGCATATTTTCCATGAAACAACGTTCCAGCAACCTGCCAGCTCATCCCAAGCGTTCCTACTATCCACCCAACTACAACAGAGTTCCCTAGTTAAGAAATGCTATTTTTCTAGACACACAAAAATTTAGCCGATACCAACGAAGTGCTTTATTCTAGAGTTAGGGACTTAACAAATAGCAATGCTGCATATTAATGAAAATGTTCATTTTTTTAAATCGCTCCCTGTTGTTCCTTTGACAAATCAAGTCCATGGGTAGGACTAGTTGAAAATGTTCCATCTAAACTATTTTTCAACAGAAAATTGGGTTTTAAATTAAACACATGTTTGTGAAAAGTATCTGCTCTCCAGGGGAAATTTGAACTTTCCATTGAAAATACTGAGGTGTTAACAAAAAGATTAGAATGTTCTCAAAAATTCTACCCAGCTATACCACACGTCCTGTATACCTATACTGACCTTGTGAAAGAAACAACGCATAGTAGGAATGACCCTCATCTCGTAGAGTTGCCAGCTATCCCTCTGATGATATTATTCCATTCCAGGGTCACTGTAGTTTGATTTTACTCTGAAGATTGACTATATAAAAATGCCACTTGCAGGATCTGCTTCCTAAGTGTATAATCATATCAGCTGACTTTAACGATCAAAATGAGGTGAGGGGGTATGTTTTGCTTTTTTACTTCAGTTAGCCCCGCAGAGCCAGCACCACTAAGACAGAGTGAGTGTGGATTCTCTTTCCCCTTGCGCATCAACTGGATTGTTTTCCAAGTTCCAACTGATGACACCTGTAAAAGCCCTGGTGGCAATGGGTGTGCACAGGTGTCACTAGGGTATAATTTGGAGACAATGGCTTGCCCAAGTGAGAGTGAGGTCCTAATCTGGACAGCAAAACCTTTATTACTAGTGATGAGCACGATGGAAAGAACCTAGTGTGACTCAGAGCCCAGAGCAGTGTTGGTGGCTTTTAAAAAAAAACATATTTTTTTACTTGTAAAATGAACACTGTTGACAGGGAGATCATGAATCAATAAATAAGGGACTTTTCAGAGAAGAACTGCACCTTACAGAACCATCATATATTTTTGAGATACTGTCCCAAGCATAACACGCTTCCATTGGGAGTTAGGAAACCAAAATACCTTTGAGGATCTGGGCCTTGCTGTTTGTACTCAGTCATTCTGGTTCTGTCCCTACTGATGAATTGTGGTGGAGGGTCATTATCAGGGCTGGCTCCAGGCACCAGCGTAGCAAGCAGATGCCTGGGGCGGCCAATGAAGAGGAGGGCAGCATGTCCGGCTGTTCGGTGGCAATTCGGCGGCGGGGCCATCACTCCCTCTGGGAGCGAAGGACCTGACGCCGAATTGCTGCCGATCGCAATCGCGGATTTTTATTTTATTTTATTTTATTTTTTTTGTGCTTGGGGCAGCAAAAATGCTAGAGCTGGCCCTGGTCATTATACAACCTACACATTGAGCCCAGTGCAATCTTCCTATGGCAATACTGCACTGCACTGGGAGATGAGGGAGGTTCATTAGGAGGGTGGTGAAGCACTGGAATGGGTTACCTAGGGAGGTGATGGAATCTCCTTCCTTAGAGGTTTTTAAGGTCAGGCTTGACAAAGCCCTGGCTGGGATGATTTAGTTGGGAATTGGTCCTGCTTTGAGCAGGGGGTTGGACTAGATGACCTCCTGAGGTCCCTTCCAGCCCTGATATTCTATGATTCTATGAGTGACAACAGTATATCAAGACATCACGTATCACTATCAGGACAAACATTAATCTTTTTTAACATTTGGTTTCTTGTGAGGTACAAGGATGACAGCACTAGAAAGAACATCTCCTGAGCAGGATTTGGGAACAACCAAAGAAGAGATTGCCCCACAATTCGTTCCTGATTTTACAATGCTGAGGCAGGAGTTCAGGAGTTTCAAATCACTATTAAAAATTCACTTCTGCAGCAATGCTGACAGAAAATTAGGACAATTGAATTTAAAAAGCAAAATCAAAAGAGGCAATGGCCAGCATTATCCTGATCACTTTGCTTTTCCCCTACCCTTACTCTCTGTGACCTTAGATTGTAAGCAAGGACTGTGCCCAGCACCTTTTGGGTGCTACTATAAGTTAAGAACAATTATTTAAAAATTGCTGTGTAGAGCAGACTTGATCAATAAAATATGTAGTTCTAATTCAATAGCGTCCAGGTTTTGTGATAAGAAGCTCACAGTAACCTGGGATGCAGTGGCAGCCATCTTTGGGGAGGAGGAAAGCTTTGGGCATGGATTTTACAGACTTAAAATCTTTATTTCAGTTTGAAACTGCTTCTCTGAACTACTAACTTCCAGCAGCTTTAACTTGTGCCCTGCTGCAATTGCTCAGATTTCACACTTGTTTACATAATTATCTCTTTTAAACCTATTACTTCAAGTAACTTTTTATTTTTTTTACCAGTTCCACATAACTCCTGCCTACACTGCAAGGCAAGGTGTGAGTGTAGCAGCGATAGGCAAAACCTAACTAGCTTTAATGTAGTTAGCGTGGGTAACAATAGCAGTACAGATGTAATGGCATGGGCTTCAGCCCAGGCTAATAAAACAAGTACAAGCCTGCCAGAGAACCTGTGTTTGTCCTGAGGAGGCTAGCCCATGGTGCCCTACTATTGTTACCTGTACTAGTGAGATTAAGGCTAGCATGGGTACGCCACTTGTGCTGCAGTCACATGTTCACTTGCTGTGCAGAGACACCCTTAGTAATTACCTACAAGCTTGACTTTTTTAAAAAAACTGAACACACATCACCTGCTTTTTTAGAAAGTAGATGCTTATTTCTTCTCAGGTGTTTCTCTAGCCACCCCCAAAAGCCAAACTTCAAGAGTTCTTAAAACTAAACAACCTAACCCAGAGCAGTTTGTCTCATATTAAGAACCCACTTCAGTGTTAGAAATGTTTATGATGTGGTGGCAGCTCTGTTCCCTCCCTCTCCTTTTCTTCTTCTTCTTTTTTGTTGTTGCTGTTTAGCATCCACATGCTCCAAACAGAGCACACCAGGGGTTACAGATTTTGTGGCAATTAAAGAAAGCAGGCATTTTGATGACTAACTTTCTATAGTGTATGGGGCTGAGAAGAAAGCAAGTGATAAAGTGATTCACCTGGTACACAGAGCAGGGAAATTCCACCATCCAGAGCAAATCCGCCTGCAGAACTTTGATCTAAATATCATCAGTCTAGAGACAAAAGCAAACTTCCTACATGACCCATTCCTCCCACTGGGCAAGAAAGTCCTGTCTGTACTACAGTTAAAACTGTGCTAGGGCAGGCAGCACTATTCCTAGTCTTGGTAAGTGAACACTTCTTGACCAGACTTGATTCTGACACGTGGAGTGGCAAGTCCTAGTATCCAGTTGATAGCTTAACAGAATAGTGCTGGGGTGAGAATGCACACAAGAGGTTGTATAGAAACGCAACAAAAGCCAATGAACCAATGTTCACTGTTGCACCAGTACCAGTATGTAGAACACGCACCAGATTTAGTAGAATATCTGGAATGGCAACTCCTTTCAGTGCAAGCTAAAGTGCTGACCTGTTGACTGAATCAAAAACCTCTCTGATGCCACATAAAGTAATCGGTTACATTCTTGGTGCAGCTCAGCCAGAAGCCAGAGGATATGACAGTGTCCCTTGTCGACTGCCCTACAGTGAAACCTAATTGTTGTGGATGATAATGTCTGTGCAGAAACGGCTGCATCCTACCAAGCAGCATGTGAGCAATAGCAGGTAGTAGCAGCATAAAGTGCTTTAGTTCGGGGTGCGGTTCTCCCTGTCTCCCAGTTTCAACTGGGTCCCAGTCAGTAGTGGCTGCAGCGGCGGATTAGGGGTCTGTGGGGCCTTGGGCCAGAGCAAGTGGGGGCCCCTCCCCACTCCTTCTGCCTGCAGTCCCCCCACCCCGGCGCTCCTGCTGGGGAAATGGGGTCAGGGCCCAGGGGCTTCCCCCCACCACCTGTCCCTGCCCCCATCAATTATTCCTGCCAGGGAGCTGGGTCAGGGCACGGGAGCTTCCCCTGTTCCCTGGCAGGTGCGCCGGCCCAGCAAGGGGAGTGGGTCGAGGCATGGGGGTGCCCATTTTTCCAGGGGCCCCCCAATTGGCATGGGCCCTATTGGCCCAGTGGCTAATCTGCCTGCTCAGAGAAACAAGCATTTATGGCACTTGTTTTATTATATAACCTCTAGCACAGATTGAGATTCAAGTAATTAATTTTCATGCAAATTTCCCTAGGAATAAGAAAAAACAGGGGGAAAGAAATATAGACAATACACCCCATGTGGGCCTGATCCAAAGCCCACTGAAGTCAATGGAAAGACTCCCATTTATTTGAATGGGCTTTGGTTCAGGCCCTACAAGCAGAACAGGGTTCTATATTAACTATATCAGCTCAGGAACGGAGCCAGGGCACCTCTGTCGACAGCTCAATGACCATTTCTGCTCAATGTGCAACTGCGGACAAAAAACCGACAAGATGTTAGGATGTATAAGAAACAGGATGGAGAATAAAACTGAACATATTATAATGCCATTATATAAATCAATAGCATGGCCTCACCCAGAATACTATGTGCAGCATTGGTCACCACATCTCAGAAGGATATTTCAGTTAGATAGAGGGGGCTCAGAGAAAGGTGATGAGAATAATTAAGGGCATAAAAAAACTCTCAGATGAAAAGACTGTTTACGTGAGAAAGGAAATGAGTAAGAGGGAACATGATAAAAGTATAAAATATAATGAATGGCAGAGAGAAGGTAGATCGTGAGATTCTGTTCACCCTTTCGCACAACACAAGAACAAGGGGATATTCTATTAAATTGAAAGGTGACAAATTCAAAACAGATAGAAGGAAATACTTTTTCACTCAACGTGTACTTAGACTATAGAATGTATTGTCTCATGATCACATTGAGGCCAAAAATTCAGCAAAATTCCAAGAGGGATTAGACATTTAAATGCATATCCAGAATAGCCATAGTTGTTATTGTTAATGCTAACAAAGAGAGTTTTTGAAAAGAGATAAAACCTCGTGTTTCTTGGTTTAAGCAAATCTCCAATTATTAGGGATTAGGATGAGATTGTCATGCAGGGCAGATTACATCTGCCTTTTCTTGGGTTCTCACACCTTTCGCTGAGCAGCCAGTACTGGCCACTATCAGAAACAGGATATTGGATAGATGATCCGGTATGATTTCCTATGTTCCAGAAATATCTCTTAATAAAATGAATGTTTTATCATTTCCCAGGGGATGTCAGTGTCTTTTAAACAGAGCCATTATTTGAGCAGGTCAGTATACCATTTACAAAACATATTTGAATACACTGGCTGTTTATGGCTAGGTTATTTATTTAACTCCTGTATGTATATCTATGTGACATACAGAAAACAATTCTATTCCTTTAACAGATTATTAATACTGAGCCCTAGTAATCATCTTTGCCATCACAGGAGGAGTTCCGCTTGAGAAAGGAGTGCTGAGTTATGAGTAGTAGGACTTTTATCCTCCAGATGAAAGGCACTATATAAATGTGAGCAACCTTTTTATGGCTGTCCTCTAAATGATGATAATGTACTTTTCATTCCAATTATAATATGCTTAATGCTTGGTGTTTAAACTTATCGGTGTTTTTAAAGGGAACTGGCTTCATCCGGTTCACCTTTTCCAGACTCTAGCTAGCCAAACTGTGCTATATTCTCCACATGCTTTTTAGTATAACATTTTGCAAGACGATTGTCTAAGTAAGCATGAGTAATAACAACTATCGAGGTTTTTATAATGCATCCATCACCATCTCATCTGAGAGACTACCACCAGACCTGTACTCATCCACATGTCACTATAGGGCACTACAGGGTACACAGGGCTTAAGATATTTTGGCACAGATTCTGTCACCCTTACTCACTCTAGGTAGTACTTTAGTCCCTGATTAGTGCCATTGTAATGAAGAGAGGACTACCAGAATGAGGTAATTTCTGAATGTGAGTAAGAGCTGGTCTACAGAGAAAGTACAGCCAAAATAACAAAACTTTCTGTTATATCAGTGTAGGTGTGTGTGGGAAAATTCTTATCTTGGATCAAAGTGTGTTATTTCAATTTAGCTTAAATCAGTTTTTACAGCCTCGCCTTCTTACTTTAGTGGCAAAACAAGCTTCCAGTACATGTTTTCCCACTCATTTTAGCACTGCTGGACCAATAGGGCTTTTAGAGGATCAGTCAGATTCTGTTCTGGCTCACTTATCAACAGAATTTTTAACTGTTTCAGGTGTTGATGATATGGGGAGGAGAGAATACAGCTAGACTTCCAGATTGCATTTGTGGACCTGGAAAGAAAAAAAACCCCCATGAATTACTTGTAAACTTAAAAGCTCTGATCTAAAGACAATGAACATTGAGCCCTATGATACCATCTTTGTAGTGTTGCTCTTCAGAGTAGAACTGGATTTTAGGACCTAGTCTGCTCCTGCTACCTTTTTCTCACCTGAAACCATAATCCTCCATTTGTGTTTTCAGTCACTACTATAGCAATCAATTGTGGTGACTCTGAGGATTATAGCTTCAGATAGGGGATAAGGAGCAGTAGGAGAAAATGGACTTGTTCAAAATACTCTGATCCTGTTTTCACTAGGATGAATGAACAAGTTCAGATAAAATAAAGAACATCCTTAACCTTCGCCCAAACCTCAAGCCAGACCCCATCATAATCAAACACGTATAGTCTACTGAAGATCATTGCAGCAGAGTGACCATGGCATGATGATCGGGCATTGTGTAGTGAAATTCCCAGATCTGGCTCAGTTCTTCAAATTCACACGTCTCCGGGATGGCCCCGTGAGTGGCACCAGGTAGTGTCAGGGCATGCACCCCTTCACATGTCAATGTGTTTCAATATGGTTTGCTGGTGTATTTTTGTCCATCCTGGCAACATGACCACAGAGCTGGCAATGGCACTTTTGACTATAATGAAGGAAGGCCAGATCTCTGTGAGATTGTGACATTTTGCACAAAGTCAAACCACCTTATCTGCAGGATTTGGCACTGACAGCATATATGGAATGTCTCTAGCCACTCCACGTGTGCCTACTAAAAGGGTCCAGGTTTCTGACCCCTATAGCAATACAGGTAGTACACAGGTTTGCTAGCTCCTGGACTTTGTCTCAGTGCAAAGATATTTTTACTTCCATAAGGAAGACACAGATTTCATGCAGGAGGCAGAAAGACCTATTCATCAAAGAATGTCCAGTTTTCTGCAACCTTTTGAACTCTGCTTGCAGTCTTGGCAGATGAACTCATCGATGCTTTCACCACTATTCGACTCCACCTGAGTTCAGGTGACCCACCTCAGAGGTTTTGGACCTTGGTCTTCTGGCATGAAAAGAATTTAATCAGAAAAGTATGAATGATAATTGGGAATCACTTAGTAGACACCCAAAAAACCACAATCTCACAACTGAGGAGTAAGGCTGTGTTGGTTAAAACACTACCTGAGGAAGTGAAGGCAGCTATATAATTAAAAAATAATATATAACAAATGGAAGAAAGGGAAAGTTGACAGTAATGAATACAAATCTGAAAGTTAGGAATAATAGAAAATTGATAAGGGAAGCAAAGGAACACTATGGCCGGTGGAATTACAGACAAAAAAAAGGAGGAGGGGGGGGGGGAGTTTTTAAAATATAATAGGAACAAAAAGAACCCTGACAATTGGTACATTACTAGAGGGCAATGGTAGAACTATCAACAATAATGCACAAAATAATTCAATAATATTTCTGTTCTGTATTTGGTGAAAAAAAGATGATATAGTTTCACCATATGGTGAATTAGTATCTCTGGAGGATGTTAAACAGAAGCTACAAAAGTTAGACATTTTAAAATCAGCAGGTTCATATAGCTTGCATCTAAGAGTTTTACAAGAGCGGTTTGAGGAGCTCATTGGATCATTAATGTTGATTTTCAGTTAAGCCTTGGAGGACTGGGACATTTCCAGAAGACTGGAAGAAAGCTAATATACCAATTTTTAAAAGAGTAAGGGAGATGACCAAGGTATTTAGAGGCCTGTCAGCCTGACATCAATCCCAGGCAAGATAATGGAGCAGCTTATATAGGATTCAATTAATAAGGAACTAAAGGAGGGTGATGTAATTAATGCAAATCAACATGAGTTTATGGAAAATAGCTCCCGTCATACTAACTTGATATCTTTTTTTTTAAAGAGATTACAGGTTTGGTTGATAAAAGTAATAGTGCTGATGTAATATACTTAGACTTCTGGAAAGTGTGTAACTTAATACCACATGATATTTTAATGAAAAAACTAGAACAATCTAAAATAAATATGGCACACATTACATGTATTAAAAAGTGACTGTAGATGGGAAATGGTCATCGTGCAGGTGTGTTTCCAGTGGCTGTCCTTCAGGGACTGTTTCTTGGCCCTGTGCTATTTAACACATTTATCAATGACCTGGAAGAAAACATAAAATCGTCATTGATAAAGTTTGCAGATGACACAAAAATTGAGGGAGTGGTAAATAAAGATGAGGAACGGTCATTGATTCAGAGTGATCTGGGTCGCTTGGTAAACTGGACAAAAGTAAACAATATGTGTTTTAATATGGCTAAATGTAAATGTACACACATAGGTGCAAAAAATGTAGACCATACTTACAGGACTCTGGGGGCTCTGTCCTGGGAAGCAGTGTCTCTGAAAAAGATTTGGGGGCTGTGGTGGATAATCAGCTAAACATGAGCACCCAATGTGATGCTATGGCCAAATGGGCTATTGCAATCCTGGGATGCATAAAGTGGACAATCTCAGGTAGGAGTAGGGAGGTTATTTTATCTCTGTATTTGGCACTGGTGTGACTATTGCTGCAATACTGTGTCCAGCTCTGGTATCCACAACTCAAGAAGGATGTTGCTAAACTGGAGAGAGTTCAGTGAAGAGTCACAAGAATGACGAAAGGGTTAGAAAATATGCTTTATAGTGATAGATGCAAGGAGCTCAATGTATTTAGTTTAACAAGGAGAAGGTTAAAGGGTGATCTGATTACAGTCTATAAATATCTACATGGGGAATAAATATTTAATAATGGGCTGTTCAATCTTGCAGAGAAAAGTATAACATGATCCAATGGCTGGATAAAATCAGACTGGAAATAAAGCGTACATTTTAAACAGTGTGAGTAAGTAACCATTGGAACAATTTACCAAGGGTTAGTGAATTCTCCATCACTGACATTTTTTTAAACCCAAACTGGTTGTTTGTCTAAAAGGTATGTGCTAGGACTTACTTTGTGGAAGTTCTATGGTCTGTGTTATACAAGTCAGACTAGATGATCACAACAGTTCCTTCTGGCCTTGGGATCTATGAATCTATGAGCTGTTCAACCCCATAGGGCAGGCAGCACTATTCCTAGTCTTGGTAAGTGAACACTTCTTGACCAGACTTGATTCTGACACGTGGAGTGGCAAGTCCTAGTATCCAGTTGATAGCTTAACAGAATAGTGCTGGGGTGAGAATGCACACAAGAGGTTGTATAGAAACGCAACAAAAGCCAATGAACCAATGTTCACTGTTGCACCAGTACCAGTATGTAGAACACGCACCAGATTTAGTAGAATATCTGGAATGGCAACTCCTTTCAGTGCAAGCTAAAGCGCTGACCTGTTGACTGAATCAAAAACCTCTCTGATGCCACATAAAGTAATCGGTTACATTCTTGGTGCAGCTCAGCCAGAAGCCAGAGGATATGACAGTGTCCCTTGTCGACTGCCCTACAGTGAAACCTAATTGTTGTGGATGATAATGTCTGTGCAGAAACGGCTGCATCCTACCAAGCAGCATGTGAGCAATAGCAGGTAGTAGCAGCATAAAGTGCTTTAGTTCGGGGTGCGGTTCTCCCTGTCTCCCAGTTTCAACTGGGTCCCAGTCAGTAGTGGCTGCAGTGGCGGATTAGGGGTCTGTGGGGCCTTGGGCCAGAGCAAGTGGGGGCCCCTCCCCACTCCTTCTGCCTGCAGTCCCCCCACCCCGGCGCTCCTGCTGGGGAAATGGGGTTGGGGCCCAGGGGCTTCCCCCCACCACCTGTCCCTGCCCCCATCAATTATTCCTGCCAGGGAGCTGGGTCAGGGCATGGGAGCTTCCCCTGTTCCCTGGCAGGTGCGCCGGCCCAGCAAGGGGAGTGGGTCGAGGCATGGGGGTGCCCATTTTTCCAGGGGCCCCCCAATTGGCATGGGCCCTATTGGCCCAGTGGCTAATCTGCCTGCTCAGAGAAACAAGCATTTATGGCACTTGTTTTATTATATAACCTCTAGCACAGATTGAGATTCAAGTAATTAATTTTCATGCAAATTTCCCTAGGAATAAGAAAAAACAGGGGGAAAGAAATATAGACAATACACCCCATGTGGGCCTGATCCAAAGCCCACTGAAGTCAATGGAAAGACTCCCACTTATTTGAATGGGCTTTGGTTCAGGCCCTACAAGCAGAACAGGGTTCTATATTAACTATATCAGCTCAGGAACGGAGCCAGGGCACCTCTGTCGACAGCTCAATGACCATTTCTGCTCAATGTGCAACTGCGGACAAAAAACCGACAAGATGTTAGGATGTATAAGAAACAGGATGGAGAATAAAACTGAACATATTATAATGCCATTATATAAATCAATAGCATGGCCTCACCCAGAATACTATGTGCAGCATTGGTCACCACATCTCAGAAGGATATTTCAGTTAGATAGAGGGGGCTCAGAGAAAGGTGATGAGAATAATTAAGGGCATAAAAAAACTCTCAGATGAAAAGACTGTTTACGTGAGAAAGGAAATGAGTAAGAGGGAACATGATAAAAGTATAAAATATAATGAATGGCAGAGAGAAGGTAGATCGTGAGATTCTGTTCACCCTTTCGCACAACACAAGAACAAGGGGATATTCTATTAAATTGAAAGGTGACAAATTCAAAACAGATAGAAGGAAATACTTTTTCACTCAACGTGTACTTAGACTATAGAATGTATTGTCTCATGATCACATTGAGGCCAAAAATTCAGCAAAATTCCAAGAGGGATTAGACATTTAAATGCATATCCAGAATAGCCATAGTTGTTATTGTTAATGCTAACAAAGAGAGTTTTTGAAAAGAGATAAAACCTCGTGTTTCTTGGTTTAAGCAAATCTCCAATTATTAGGGATTAGGATGAGATTGTCATGCAGGGCAGATTACATCTGCCTTTTCTTGGGTTCTCACACCTTTCGCTGAGCAGCCAGTACTGGCCACTATCAGAAACAGGATATTGGATAGATGATCCGGTATGATTTCCTATGTTCCAGAAATATCTCTTAATAAAATGAATGTTTTATCATTTCCCAGGGGATGTCAGTGTCTTTTAAACAGAGCCATTATTTGAGCAGGTCAGTATACCATTTACAAAACATATTTGAATACACTGGCTGTTTATGGCTAGGTTATTTATTTAACTCCTGTATGTATATCTATGTGACATACAGAAAACAATTCTATTCCTTTAACAGATTATTAATACTGAGCCCTAGTAATCATCTTTGCCATCACAGGAGGAGTTCCGCTTGAGAAAGGAGTGCTGAGTTATGAGTAGTAGGACTTTTATCCTCCAGATGAAAGGCACTATATAAATGTGAGCAACCTTTTTATGGCTGTCCTCTAAATGATGATAATGTACTTTTCATTCCAATTATAATATGCTTAATGCTTGGTGTTTAAACTTATCGGTGTTTTTAAAGGGAACTGGCTTCATCCGGTTCACCTTTTCCAGACCCAGTGTATTTCTTCAGGGAGAATGCTCCTGACTAGCAGATGCTTTTCAAAAAGGACCAAAAGATACCGCGACCATACTCAAAGAGGACTCTAATCAAATGAGGTTTGTTTTTTTTTAAATCTGAATAGATTCTCTCCCCTTCCTGAGGACTGATTCTTCAGAGGGAACCTTCTTTTCAGGAAATGTCCCATGCATACATCCCTGAAGATCAAGCAGCATACGATTTTCTTTTTTACTTCCTGCCCCAACCCAGTGTGCAGGACTGCTGGGGACTGCTTAAATTCTTACTACAATTCAATGGTGGGCAAAGTGATTCCTGAATATATCTAAACCCATATGGTCTCTTCTTTTGTGCAATATGTAATACTTCATAAGCCTCGTCTCCAGACTCCTTCCCTATTAGAGGAGGTCACATGTGCACTGGCATAAGAGAAGGAGAGGAGAGGCACTGTGGGCAGCTTTCCAAGAAGTTAGCCATGCTCTGAGTTACATTTGGCTGCCCCCAGCCTCAAAGGGCTCTTCCTGTAGCTGGGATCTGCCAAAATGCCAGGGCACTCTAGCTATGCCTCCTTTTCCCTGGGAGCACCAGAGAACAGGACGGGGGGGTTTAATGGCACTCAGGGATTCCCCCACATTGGCAAAGTCCTCCGCTGGCTAGATCAGCCAGATTTCCTGCTGCGTTGCAGAAGCTGGAGCAGTACAAAGCAGATGGAAGGAGGACAAGGATCTAGCCCTCTGTCTGCATAGGAATAGCAGCATTGGGTATTTTGTATGTTTGACACCCCCAGCAATGTTAAACTGCCAGGACCTGGCCCACTCTTTGCTCATTGGTTATTACTGGTGGCTTTAGGAGCTCCTAGCCATTGAAATCCATTTAACATGAATGATACTATAACTTTCCCAAGACATTCTGGTAGAAAACATAATCTAGGCTGGTTTGTAGATCTAATGTTTACAATACCCATCAGCTATAAGTTACTTCTCTCATCTGCTAGTTGTCACAATAAAGTCCTCTCTGCTTCCTCGCTCGTCGATTAGGCTGATGACAGACTCGTGCTCGTTTTTTACTGGAAAAGTATCAAAATTCTACTTTGTTAGTGAATTTAGAGCTCAGGAAAGAAAGAGTGGCTGAAGTCAGACACTGTGTAGACCTTTGTATGTGGCGTGGTAGCATGGAACAATGCCACAGGCTCCATGAAGTGTGCTAGATTTCCCGGTTGCTAATTGCTTTTACATTGAAGGCACACAGATACCATGGTGATGGGCAGCTGCATAAAACCCTAGATAGATAGCTCTATTGGCAACGAAAGGCCCCAACTTCAGCCTCTGTCTAATGATGAGAGAGATGTGGCCATTTCCCTTATAGCTCACAATCTTATGTTAAAACATCTGGGCTAGATCCTCAGCTGGTGTAAATCAGGGTAGGCATATTGACTTCATGGGCGCTGAGCCAACTGTGCCTGCCTGTGTTGTGCCTCTGTCAGTGAGTTTGTAATTTTGTTCTGTAGTAGAAAGTTTATAGCAGTAAATTATAACCCTGGAGAGGCTCTAAAGAGAAGGCAAGGCAAAAGCTGTAGGGACAGATTGCGCAGGTGACCTTGAAAAGTTGATAAGGAAGCTAGTAGCATTTGTATTTTATTAACTATCTCCAT
The DNA here is from genome assembly GCF_027887155.1 of Malaclemys terrapin pileata. Lineage (NCBI taxonomy): Eukaryota > Metazoa > Chordata > Testudines > Emydidae > Malaclemys > Malaclemys terrapin. Next base: position 197,252,508 of record NC_071505.1, read on the forward strand.
GGAGCCTAATGAAAACTTAGTGTGTTTAATCTTTCAGTGGCTTCCAACAACAAAAGAGAGAGCTCAAAACTGTGAGTAGTGCAAAGAACTGAACTAGTGAGCGTACACCTCTGTTCACTGGTAGGTTGAATCAGATCTGATTGGACAGTAGCAAAGATGGTACAAGTCCAATATGAGGGAATTAATGGCTTGTTTCCTTTCGCTCAAGTGTGTGTCAGAGGTTGACAGGGATAAGTTCTGTTTCCCACACTGTACTGATGAGTGTTCACTGATGACTTTGGTACTGTAACTTTGTTTGAGGTGTCATAAAAAGGCCTTCTTACATGAAAAATTTAACACACAAAACCCCCATCAATTTATTTTAAACCTTTATTTAATATGAAACCCCAAAACAAAACAAAATCAAATTTTGATTTTTCAGTTTTTGCTTCCCTCTTCCTCAAAGCCCTTTTTTCAGTAGCCTGAGTGGGATGGATACAGGAGCAGAAAAAAAGAAAAAGGTGTGATAATGAAAACCAAACAAACCTAAATAAAGAATTGTGGAAATGTTCATATAAAACAAAATCATTTTTTTTGAAAATCTGCTGAAAAAATATTTTGCAGTTTTCTTTCTTTATTTAGTGAAAAATAATCATGACTTTTTGACCAGTTCTGAAGTTTGTGCATGCAGCCCTGCATTATTACAATATAGCACTGCTGAGGAGGCCCCCAACTGTCACATGTAGGAGGCCACACTTCAGAGCTGTGGGACTGATAAAACTAATTAGAATAGGCAACAAAGGCTGCCCTACAGTTCACCAGATTCTCTGAAGTCGGTGGGAAGAATCTGGATGTGCTAGGGCAGCTTCAGTTGATTAGGACTTTGAAGAGGCATTGAAGCCTCTCCTAAAATAAGAGGTATAGGTGCAGCAGGAGTTGACATCATCTGATAGAAACAAGAGAACTTTGCAGTGCATTTAAAAATATGATTGAAGATTTCTTAATTAAGCCAGTAACACATGAGCATCATCCTAAATTAATGTATACAGTGCCATTAATGTAATCAAGAACATGTCATTATGCCTGTTCAGTCAATCATGCCAGACCCAGCTCATTATAATCTCATCACCACTTTCAGCCAAATCGCCTGAAGTCTCTGCAAAAGCAGCCTTCAAACATTGCTGGTGCAGCTTAGAAAACATCATTAGCAGATGCAAAATTATCTTCTTTTTTAGTTTTTAAATTTACATAGTCCTATTATACTGTTAAGATTCAAGATCAACTATTATTGTCTCAAAATTCTCCAAAATTAAAATAGCTCTGACAATGTGAACTCAGCCACCTTGTTCGGCTACAGCATTTTCTGTTTCCCCTTTTACTTATTAAATGTAAACTTCAGCCTGTTAGCAATCTGACCAGAGGAGAGTCCTCGAAGTGCACATGAATTACATTTATACCAATGCCAGAACTGTAAATAAGAATCAGGATCATTTGTTATAACAACAGCATAAAATGCACAAGATGTGGAATGGGGCAAGTTAATGTTTCCAGGGGAAATGTAATGTTTATTTTTAATATCCTGTCTCATTGGTGGCAAATTTGCAATCTGAATTTTTCATTAATGCTATTTTTTGTTTGTTTAATATCTGAGTGTTTTAAGGGGGGGAGGTAGGGGAAAGATAATTTTAAGAGAAAATTTCAACAAAGAGTTTAAATTTCTCATCCACACCTATTCATCTTGGGCAGTTAACTATGGGATTTTTCTTACTACCAGGCTCACACTGGTTTATTACTAACACTTTTTATTTAGTATTCTCATATGTGCATTGTAATAATATCAAAGCTCAAGTGGTTTATTCAGCTGATCAGCATCTCGGATGGAAATATATTCTTGTAGCTAAGGGCCTTGATACAACCATCACTGAAGTCCATGGGAGTCCATCAATAGATCTCAGTGGGAGCTTGATCGGGCCTCGGGAGAGGAATATGATATGATAAACAAGGAGAAAGGAGATGGATAGGGTAGTGCAAAAGGGTATAAGAAGGAGCAACTGAATGAATAAATGTCACACTTCTGCAGTTTAACTTCAATGTGCCGTACAAAGTTTAACTAACAAGTCAAGCAAAAGAATCTTTAGAATGTATATTAGGGGGAAAAAACCTAACAGTGAGGTCTATTAGACTGTGAAAGGGAAGCAGCAGAAGCTTGAGTCATTTGAACAATGGACTGCACCAAGTACTGGAAAATGGACTAGACTGGAGGGAATAAGGAATGGTCCAGATGATCTAATAGGCAGTTTCCATCCATAATTTCTTTGATATGACTTTTAGCCAGCAGAGTGTTGTAGGAAATTCAGGGTGTGTCCACTTCTATGTTGCATACAATACATTGGAGCTTTGTGGGATCATAGTGACCTATGGTGTAAGTGAATGACAACTCCTAGTTTGGAACATCTGAGTGCACACTATGCCTCCCACAGCCCATAGATTTTGGCTTTGATTTATACACACACCTCACCCCCCTCCCTCCACTGTATTTACAGGGAGAGGGAGCAGGGCTGGAATATTTGTGCTTGTTGGCTGGTTTTTAAAGTTAATAACCGTCTATCTAGAGCCAGGGCACCAGCTTTGGCGCTTTTCTGGTTTTGCTTGTTTGTCTGAATAATTGGCTTCATCTGGACTCCAGCTGGGAGTGTTACTGAGGTAAAGTGCCTCCTAGGTGGTTGTGATTAAACAGAGGAATTAGAAACTATATAATTTAAACCTTTAGAAACTATATAATCTAAACCTCTCTCTCCCCCCCCCAGCTGACAGTGTTCACCGTTGCCAAAAAGCAGTGATAGTCTTGCCTTCAAAAAACAACCAAACAAACTACCAACAGACCAGATACTTTCTACTGGGCCCTCATAACCAGACAGTCGCATAAACTGCAGCCCCCTTAGAACCAGCACCATATCTTTTGAACTTTACTTCTAAAATCGTTTGCAGTATTTGTACGTAGCTGGGACACTCCAGTTGCCTCTCCCAGACCTGAAGAAGAGCTGAGCCTAGTTCAAAAGCTCGTCTCTCTTGCCAGCAAAAGTTGGTCCCCTAAAAGATATTACCTCATCCACCTGGGGTGTCTCTACTTTTAAAAGAAAGCTAAGCTTATGCGCTTCTTCCCCTCAGAGTAGAATTGATCTCCCTTTGAAATTCTCAGTGGCAGGTGGCCTAACCCAAATGACACAGCTCCTGCTTCTCCCTATGTGTGATGCCAGCAAGAGGCAGCAGTTGCTGGTGCCCAAAATAATTAGTGTGGCTGAGGCTGGAGATTGGATGCTTCTCCTCACCTTTCCTCCCCCTAAAATAATCTCTCCCACACACAGTATTTCCGATCTCCCAAGTGAAAAAAAAAATCAATTAATTAACCAATTGGAGGCTCTATCCCTCCCCCCACTGCCATCACTCCTCTGTGGAAATTGCCACCATTGCTCCCCTGCCACCTCCTGAAAATGAGCAGCTAGCCCCTCCCCCTCTTTCTCTGCTCCTCACCAGGTCATGGGCCTCTCTATTCCCCAGTCACAGACTCTTACCTGCCGCTTCCTTGCAAACATAAGCTGATTAGCTCCTTGCTCCCTTTCCCTCAGCTCGCTTCTACTTGGGCCCCTGGTGTTGGCCCTGAGCTAGGGGTGGCACCTGAACTCAAACACTTTGGAGCAAATCTTCAGCCTCAAAGAGGACTGGGAAAAGAGGCTCTGAGCAGGTTCTGATCTCAGCCCTGCTCTATCCGTTCAAGGGAGCGAGGAGTCTCAAAGAGGATAAACCCACCTTGTCCTGACTGCCCTCTGAGGTTCTGCACTGAAGTGACTAGAATCAGCAAAGTTCCCACGCCTCTTTCCCACCCCTCATCCCCCGTTTCTCTGCACCTCAATGCCCTCTCCATTGTGCTGCGGGAGAGGAGGAGGAAAATAAATTATGCATCTGCCACCTGGATTGATTGTTTCTTTAAAGAAAGAAGATATTTCATTTGTGGGACATAGATACCCTGGTAATGAGGGGTTAGTGGGGCTATGGCTACACTTGTGAGTTAGAGTGCATTAAAGCAGCCCCATGCGCTCTAACTCACAACGCGTCCACACTGGCAAGGCACGTAGAGCACCTGGACTCCGCGGCTAGAGCGCTCCTGGTAATCCACGTCGGTGAGTGAAATAACATTTGATGTGCCCCCGCTGGAGTGCCACAGCACCAGTGTGGACGCCCTGGTCTGTTAATGTGCTCTGATCAGCCTTCAGAAGTATCCCACAATACCTGTTCTAGCCACTCTGGTCATCACTTTGAACTCTTCTGCCTTGCCCTCAGGTGACCAACCATCAGACCCGCCCTTTAAATTCTCTGGGAATTTTGAAAATTCCCTTCCTGTTTGCTCAGCCACGCGTGGAGTGCTCTCAGTGAATCTTTCAAGGTGACCATGCCTCCACGCGCCAGGCGATCCCCAGTATGGAGCAATGGCGAAGTGCTGGATCTCATTAGTGCTTGCCGGGAGGAAGCTGTCCAGTCGCAGCTGCGCTCCAGCTGTAAGAATTACGATTCTATTATGTCCTTTGATATCTACCTGAAGGTAAGGGGCCATGACCAGGACGCACAGCAGTACAGGATTAAAGTGAAGGTGCTGCGGAATGCCTATCACAAAGCCTGCAAAGCAAACAGCTGCTCCGGTGATGCCCCCACGACCTGCAGTTTCTACAAAGAACTGGACGCGATACTTGGGGGCGACCCCACCTCCACTCCAAGGACCACCATGGACACTTCAGAGCCCAGTTCAACAAGGCAGGAGGAGAAGGAGGAAAGCGGGAGCGAGGGTGCTGAGGAGGAGGAAGACAACCTGGAATCCCTAGATGCAGGCAGCCAGGAACTGTTCTCAACCAGGAGGAAGGTAGCCCATCGTGACATCTGGTGCTTGGGGAAGGACAAACACCAGAGAAGGTTCCCGGTAAGCGGCTTTTATTTTGGGAAGGAAGTTATTCGGTGCGGGCTCTTGGGGCAAGGAGGGTTAGGGCTGCATGCATGCCTAGATGCAGAATAGGGCATTGATGTGCGCTCTCACATCGCGGTAATCAGCCTCAGTGATCTCTTCAAAGGTCTCATCCAGAAGTTGGGGAATGCGCTTGCGCAGGTTTCTTGGGAGAGTCACTGTGGTCCTTATCCCAGTCATGCTAACATGACTGGGCCACTCTGCCTTGAGGGGCGGGGGGACTATTGCTGCACACAGGCAGGAGCGCCGCCAGCTTTTTTGCCGCCCTAGGCGGCGGAAGGTCCCGCCCCCGAACTGCCGCCCCCGACAGAGGTGGCAGAAGGTCCCGCCCCCAAAATGCCAAAGATCTGGCTGCCACGATCGCCGCCCCCCCAAATGTTAGTGCCCTAGGCGACCGCCTAGGTCACCTAATGGGTTTCGCCGGCCCTGCACACAGGCAAGCTGCATATGGGCCAGGGCGGAAGCCGCATTGCAGTAGAAGACCCTCTCTTACTTCCTAGGTCACTCTCAGCAGCAAGATATCTTCCAGGACGAACTCCTGTGGAAAATGTGGGGACAGTGGTCAGTATAGGGGCCCTCTGCAGCTGTTGGCTCTCCCCAAGGCACAGAACCCCAGGGGACGGTACGGCCATGAAACAATCAGTCCCCCTTGCCCCTGTGCTTACTCACCATTTTGGGGCTCCCATGGGTTATGTGTGCTCGCTTTGGGACGGGCAAATTATGCTATTGTGTAGACTGCGTTTGCCCTTAAGTATGGGGGAATCATTGCTCTGTCTGGTGCTGCCTCTGTTAACTTGCATCTGAAGAAGTGAGGTTCTTACCCACGAAAACTTATGCTCCCAATACTTCTGTTAGTCTCAAAGGTGCCACAGGACCGTCTGTTGCCTCCGTTAAGTGTTGCATTTTGCCTTTACAGATGCAGCCTTGAGATCTCAGCCATCCATGTTATCACTGGCCGAAAGACACCAAAGAATTAGGAAGAGGCCACGTAGAAGCAAGGAAGACATGCTGCATGAAGTAATGCAGCAGTCCCTTAATGAGAATCTAAAAGTGCAGGAGTGGAGGGAGAGTGAAAGGAGGATCCGCAAGCAGAATGAGGATTGCCAGCACAAAAGCGCAGAGCTCCAGCAGCAAAGCATGTATCAGCCGATAAGCATCATGGAGAACCAAGCGGACTCGATCCAGGCGCTCATAGCCATGCCGTGCCCCCTCCCCTCCCGTAGCTCTTGTCCCAAAACTCTCTCTCTTGTGCCCCCATGTCACCTCCAACCCACTTTCCCCAACATCCGGGTTCTTATCGCCATCAGCTACCTCCAACACCTGTAGCTTCACCACCCAGCCCTGAAAACTATGACCCTTACCCACTGCACTCAACCCCCATCACCATGCACTATAGCCATCCTGAAGTGCAGCACTCATTGCACAGCACTCCAGACAGAAAGGCTGAGTATGATAACAGGACATACGCAAATCTGTGATTGTACCATTCCCCAGCCACACCCCCTTGCCCTTTCTGTTTCCCAAGCAGTTGTGTTTCTTTTTACTAAATGAATTTTCTTTTCAATAAATGGATTTTTTGGTTTGAAAACATTCTTTATTATTGCATAAAGTAAAAGATACCTTAGCCGAGGAAAGCAACAGGCACTGCAAGTCAGTGTAGCAAACACAGATTCCTACTAACATTGGAACCACTGCACTTCACTCCCATGCAGGTGGCTTTCAGCCTCAAATTTCTCCCTCAAGGCATCCCTAATTCTTGCAGCCCTGCGCTGGGCCCCTCTAATAGCCCTGCTCTCTAGCTGTTCAAATTCAGCCTCCAGGAGTTGAACCTCCAAGCTCCATGCCTGAATGAATCTTTCCCCCTTCCCTTCACAAATGTTATGGAGAGTACAGCTCGTAGATATAACCACGGGGATGTTGCCATTGGCCAGGTCCAGCTTCCCATACAGAGAGCGCCAGCAGCCCTTTAAATGAATAAAAGCACACTCCACAGTCATTCTGCACCAGCTCAGCCTATTGTTGAACCGCTCCTTGCTGCTGTCAAGTCTCCCTGTGGAGGGTTTCATGAGCCACAGCATTAAAGGTTAATCGGGGTCTCCAAGGATCACAATGGGCATTTTAACTTCCCCTACGGTGATCTTCTTGTCTGGGAAAAAGGTCCCGGCTTGTACTTCCTGAACAGGCCAGTGTTCCAAAAGATGCATGCGTCATGCACCTTTCCAGGCCAGCTTACGTTAATGTCAATGAAACACCCACAGTGATCCACAAGCGCCTGGAGAACCATCGAGAAATACCCCTTCCAATTAATGTACTTGGAGGCTATGTGGGCTGGTGCCAGAATAGGAATATGCGTCCCATCTATTGCCCCTCTGCAGTTAGGGAAACCCATTTGTGCAAAGCCATCCACTATGTCCTGCACGTTACCCAGAGTCACGGTTCTTCTGAGCAGGATGCGATTAATGGCCTTGCAAACTTGCATCAACATGATTCCAATGGTCGACTTTCCCACTCCAAACTGGTTTGTGACTGACCGGTAGCTGTCTGGAGTTGCCAGCTTCCAGATTGCAATAGCCACCCGCTTCTCCACTGGCAGGGCAGCTCTCAATCTCGTGTCTTTGCGCCGCAGGGTGGGAGCGAGCTCCTCACACAGTCCCATGAAAGTGGCTTTTCTCATCTGAAAGTTCTGCAGCCACTGCTCGTCATCCCAGACTTGCAGGACGACATGATCCCACCACTCGGTGCTTGTTTCCCGAGCCCAAAAGCGGCGTTCCACGGTGCTGAGCATGTCCGTGAATGCCACAAGCAATCTCGTGTCGTATGCGTTACGCGACTTGCTATCATCGTTGGAATCCTCACTGTCAGTTTGGATCTTAAAGAGTAATTCGACTGCCAAACGTGACGTGCTGGCGAGACTCATCAGCATATTCCTCAGCAGTTCAGGTTCCATTCCCGCAGACCGAAAGGGAAGACAGAGCGCGCAGTACAAAAAATGTTGAAAGATGGCGCCAAATGTGGACGGAAGCATAGGGATTGCTGGGATGCAAACTGATGCATCACAGGGCGTTGGGACAGGACCCAGAATGCCCCGCACTCTCCGCCCCCTTCCCACAAGCCACAGTGCCAGAATGGGAAGAGGTGCTCTGTGGGATAGCTGCTCATAGTGCACCACTCCCAATGCCGCTGAAAGTGCCACAAATGTGGCCAGGCCAGTGCGCTTGTAGCTGTCAATGTGGACAGACTGCAGCACTTTCCCTACTGTGCTCTACGAAGGCTGGTTTAACTCAAAAAGTGCTCTACATTTGCAAGTGTAGCCATGCCCCCAGCTACCACCGACCAGAGGCAATAATCACTGAGTGCTTAGGACAAGGAAAGTTTATGGGTTTTGTCATTATTATTTCTGGGAAAATAATTATACTTAGTACTGCGAAATCTCTCTAATTTAGGCTCTAAATGCAGTATGTGAAGTTCAATGCTTGCAGCCCTCCTTAACATGGGGAAACAGCCAATGGAGACTACTTGACCTAATATATATTATTCTATTTTGACAAGACTAGCCTCCCCTCTTTAGCGGCTGGTGCTATAATATATGATCTCTTGTTGTCTCACTGCCAGTAGCTGACAGGGAAGACAACACTGGTCCCCACTCAGACCATGACCCATTGAAAGCAATGGTACCTAATACCTCTGAGGATATGGGCCCATGACATTTAGAACAGCCTGATATGACAGCTCTCCTCTGGCTGCTGCAATGTTCAGCTCTGGCCACCATGACCCTCAAATTAATTTGCCCAGTCATCTCAACTGTGGCCCCTCCTGTCTTGGATTAAGACTCCAGAGGCAAGTTAGAGAAACAACAATTTGGCAATGAGTTCTTAATAATTATTAGTCCAAACACTCAACCACTTGGTGATAAGGATAGGATTGATGGCTCTTTAGAAAGGAAAAGAAAACACAGTAAGTGTCTGAAGAAAAATAAAACTCCCTGCTTTAGAAATTAAACAGGATTACATTTTGATGATGCTACAGAGAGTTTTAGTATATTGGGAATGACTAAGAGTTTTTAGATACAGACAATACTGCGGAATGCTATCAAAAATTGTGTTCCTCTCATTTGCTCATCTAAAGGTCCATATGGCAGAGGGAACACCAGGTGAAATTACATTTTTTTTTATTAAAGAACTGAAATTTTTATTCAACTAAGAAAGCTAAGCGAGATACTGTAGTCTCCAAGATCACAGATCACACACAGATGAAAGTTGCTTCATTTCACAGCAAGCTTTGTTTCCATGAGACCATTTGGGGCAATGTTAAACTTAAGAGATTCATTTGTTCATAGACTTGTTAGCAGAGAGCTGTGGAGTAAGTAACTAAGTGCAGTTTACAGGTAAAATTTGTCTTGGGGAAGAACTCTGGACATTGTAAAAAGTTTTGAAAGCACTAAATTGAAAATAATGTAACTGCCCTATACTGCCCACATGTAGTTACCCCCCCCCCCCCCATAGTGACCACATGGGCATATCAATGATTTAATCACATGGAACAGATTAACTCAAGCAGAGCCTGAAATGTGCGAGCCAGCAAAACTAGTGAAAATACTTCTTTTTGTTTGTGTTTACGGCTTGGGGACCAGCTATTTTGCCACATAAGTGCTGCAGGCTTCAGAAATTCCTCTACTGGAAAAGTTCACAATGGGGCATACATCAGGAAAGCATGAGAGAAGCCAGGATTGCCTTTTGACAAAGGGAAGCAAGTTAACTGTGATGCCCATATCACCTGCTCAGAAGGCTCATCCCTCTAGCTATTACCAAGCTCACATGGCCCAGCCCCAGCTGTTGAAAAACTCAATTCACTCTATTAAAATAAAGCAGCTCTAAGACAGCAATATACTCTGATCACCTGACTCTTATTACCTGGTTGCTATGATACTAGGATTACCCAGATTTAGTGCCACATTCTAGGCTGTGTAATCAGTTGCCATTCCCAATGCACCTGCTTACTCAAAATTGGCTGAATTTGGCCAATTACTTTATCATTCTAGTATTGAACTGACATTGAATCACAACAGAGAATTCAGGCTGCTGGATCTCTGTACTTCTGGTATCACAAATGGATCTACTATTTCACCAAGAAGTTTGTAAGTTTGGAAATATTAATTTTAATTAAAAGATTTAGGACATTCTGTCACGTACAATGGACCTGATGCTGCAATACATAAATTGGTGGTAGCCTAATGGACGTGGGATTGGTCCCACAGCAGTCCTGTCAGATGGGCTAACAATTCCTCTGCTGAGCAAAATAAGTATTTTCCTTTTAAAGATGAACTGCAAAGTTGAAATCAAAACAGAGTTAAAGTCCAGAAATGCTAGCCAGCTTGCAGAAGTCCCATTCAATGTCTAAGTAACTGTAAATTATTTTACAAAAACAAAACAAAAAAACAAAAAAACACTCCTCCATTGTAAAATCCCATGGAATTTCCTGGTTGCTAAGAAATCCCAGAATGCATCTGTCATTGACTCATACCATTAATCTCATGCAGTTCATGATAGAGAGGACTGCAAATGATTAATTCATTCTTAGGAATCGTGGCCTGGCACCTGTCTCCTGCACTAGCACAAAAACACACCAAGTGGAACTAGGGATCTCTCTATTCTTAATTTTCATCTCAGGCTTGAATTCTGCCCCACTTCCCTTTCTTCTTTTGGCAAAATGAGCGAAATAGTACCTGCATCCCTGTCGGCATGTCAGACACATTTAAAATAAACCACGCTATTAGTAGATGCCAGTTTACATGAGCGAGCCCAATGGCTTGAGAAAATGGAATCTAATCCCATCAAGTAGGTTGTTTCTCACCCTCTGCTCTCACGTGAGCATTACTCATTAGTCCACATACCTTGGGTGCATCATAAACATCAGGAACATATCCAAATCATTCACAATAAAGATTGGGTAATTAAGAACTACAACTACAGACCACACCTCCCTGTGTCAAAGCCATTAGGAAGATGTTGCTGAAACCCTTTAAAACCACTTGAGCATCAAGCCCAAAGAAGTGAGTTGGCAACTTTTTCTTCTCTGGGACAGTTAAAGATTTACCCGTTCACTTCCAGATTGAATTGAATTCATTCTGTAGTTCCCATTAAAATCATTTTTAAAACTAAAGAAAGAATTGTAGGAAAGTACCCTACTGAATCACAGACACTTTCTCAAAAGGTAGAGTAAGGTGGATCATGCAAATAATTGTCTGAATGGTCATTCAGACTTTAATTAATTTGGCTCACCCATGTTCTTGTGGTGTTCACTTTTCATGAACAGCAGAGGCCAAAAATGTTCATGGAAAATGAATTTTAAAGCCACATGTGTAAAATCAAATTATAAATTTTCAGTAGAAGTGCTTATACATTCATTCACTGGAATAGGAAAAATACCATGAGACCGAACTGATCAATCGCAACTAGGCAAGGAGGCTCAAATGTGGAATATTACCTCACAATCCAGAGTAAAAAGTTCAAATACATTCCAATAAATGCAAGAATAATGTTGTTTGCAGGGATTCTGCAGGCAGAAAAGGGAAGCTAAGATCAAACTGTTTCTTGCAATTTATACTTTTAGCTCTACCTGGTGCTTAATATTCTAATTTTTGCAAGATGTTGCTTACAAGTACGGGGCTTTTTTGCAAATATTGCAGGTATTTTGCAATAACAGAGACTGTAGATCTAAGCTCCCTTCCTCCCCTGGAGTAAGTAAATGATCTTACACAATGAGCTAGGTTATGTTTAGCTATTATAAAGGGGAATTTGAAAGAAGTCGTCAGCAGGATAGACAATAAGCACTTGGCTGGAATTTGTAAAATCCCTGCCAGCTCCTGACTGTGACAAATGTTCTCCTGAACACAAAATAAACACAGAAGTGGCAAAAACAATCGCAAGAGATCCATGGAAAGGGACATAAGATAAATGTAAAAAAATTAAGAGCCCAGTGCATGATAATAGAAAAGATCCATGCATGTATCAAAATTCATTGACCCAAGGCTGAAGATGAAACAATTCACCTTTGGGAATCATTTCAAAGCAGGGTCTCAATGCACCGTAAATACTGCACATAAATTGCCAGATCCTCAATTGTCATAAAGCAGGGTCATTCCATTGATTAGAAATTCTCAGGACCAGTTCAAGTGATGAAATAGGCTTTTCCTCTTCACTACCATTAGATGCATACCAAGCTTAGGACCATTGGACCAGATCCTCAATTGGTGTAAATTGGCGTTACTCTATCAAATCACTGCTAGATTGATGGCAATGAGAAGTAGTGAATTTCTCTTTGCACTGACTAGATACAGCACAGAGAACAGCTTAAGCTAAGCTCCGCCCTTCACTGCCAACGTGTTATTAGCCACGTTTTGGATCGAATCCCCACATGGATGAAAGGTAGTTTGATCCCCAAACCAATTCAATTCTTCTTCACTGGCAGCCTCAGCACAGTGAGTGATGCTTGTTAGTGCAATGAAGGTGGTTAGAGATAAGGCAGGACTTGTATATGAAGCTGTGCCAACAGAAGCCCTCTTCTGTGGCACAGCTACGCCTACCCTAGGGGCTGCGTCAGCATAGTTATGTCTTTAGGGGTGTCATCCTCACACCCCGGACCGCCGTAGCTGCCGGTATAGATTTAAAGTGCAGGCCAGCCCTAAGAGTGAAATTTTATCTACATGGAAACTATATCCAGGGAGCTAAGTTTTTTTTTTTTTTTTGAACGGTTATTTACAGATATACCAAGTCATGGTGCTTTGGTCTCTACACACTTATGGACCAGATCCTCAGATGGCATAAATTGAAGTCAATGGAGCTACAGTGATTTATACCAGCTGAGGATCTAGTTCTCATGCTTTGCCGCATGTGAAGTATTCACCTGGATAATGGGACTATAAACATTGCATTCAGTTGCTGGAAGATGACTCTTGGGATTTTTGTTTGACCAATTTACATTAAAAATACGTTTAAAGGCCCAGTTTTTAAAAGGCTATATGGGGGCACAGGGCCTAAATTTGTATACAGCCACATCAAAATTACAGCCAGGTGTACACATGTACAATATTTTTGGCAGTTTACTTCTGCATGTGCACTGGAAGAGGCAAATGCATATAGAAACCTGCAGCCTTCTATTAAGTCCAAATGCATATGCAAATAAGCGACATATCAAGACTGGCAGCATCTCTCGCTGTCTGAAAACAGGAGACAAACCAAACTTTTCTCCAGCCGATATCCATCTTCTGGTCAATTTGGTAGTTGACCAGAAGATGGATCTCTGCAAGCTACGCAGCTCTTCCTCCTCAGTTCCCAGGGCAGGAGAATAATCTTTTGCCAATCCAAGGCACGGTTTGTGGGACACCAAAAGCAAGAGTCAATGCTGAGACCTTGCATTCCTGAAACAATCTCAAAAACAAAACTTGAAACACCTGATGGACAGAACACCTCGATATGTAGCACAACTGGCAGTCTAGCCACTCCCTTCTTAACACCATTGTCTTGCCCCTCCCCAGCCCCACATTCCCTTGCCCTTCCTACTCCCTGCCCCCTAAAATTCCTGTTCTCCACATTCCTGTCTCCAGTCTGTTCCTGCTCCCCTACATTCTCCTGCATCCAGTCTCTACTCCGTCCCATTTCCCATGTCTCCTGCCTGGATCACACATGGCAAGTAGGTAAAGCCATCTTCACTAGCTTCAATCCCATTGGAAACAATGGTGGATGGTTGCACTATTTAGCGGGGGCAGTCTCATTTCCACCTGCGAATGCTGTCGGGAGAGGGCAGCCATCTCAGCGGAGAGGAGCCTGGCTTCAGTCCCACTACGAACTAAAGATGGTAGTTGCCTTTGTTAAGAAATGACCAGTTACAAGCAAAGGCCAGCTTTCTCCTGAACATCTTTAAATAAATAACCCCCAACTAGTCTTATTTATGACTTATTGTATTTAAAAACACTGACTTAAAATTCAGAGGCAGCTGTTAAATTCTCTTACAACTGTTGGTGCCCTAGTTAAGCCCAAATCTTTTTGAAGATTATGATTTACATTCCTAAATTAATTTCTCAAATTAAAATTTAAAAAGTTAATATTGAAGGAAAAAATGGAACCTCTACAAATGCCAGAATCCTCTGTGCTCACTGTAGTGCCTTACTCGGCCTAGGGCCTCTCTCGGCTCAAGGAGACGTGGATGAAATTCTTGTCTACTAGGAACAGAACCAAGCTTAAACCATTTGCATTGCATAGACCACTGTACTGTCAGATACCATCACTCGATTACCACAGATGTGGGCTAGATTCTGACATTACCTACAGGTGAAAGGCTCAATGACCATCCCTCTAAGACAGCTATTCCTCTTATTTAGTAATGTAAAAAAAATGCCAGTAATATCCTATGGACTTAAGTTTTAAATGAAGTCTAAAAATCCACAAATCATACAGAAATAAGTGAAGTTGATATGTCAGAGCTTCTCAGAAGAAAAAGCCCTGCAGAATCAAGTTACAATACACAAAACAAAAATCTTTTAAAACATTTTTATTTAAATATTAAATAACACATCAATCATTTTGGTGTCCATTTCTCATTTTAACATAAGAAATAAAATGATCTGTTCAGTCATGGTAAAAAATAAACTATACATCTTAATTAAACCAATCACATAGTGTCTTTAAATAGCCTATTGCATTGCAGTCTGCCGAACAGCACTAAGATATCTACAAAAACCAAACATTAAAAGTGACCTCTTTCTGACCAGGAATAATTCCAAAGAGGCTCTACAGCAATTGGAAAAGGAAACACAAACAGAAAAACCTATGAAAGTAAAGTGCTTGTCATTGCTTAGAACAGGAAACAAAAGACTTTCTGTGGCCTTTGATCTATGGCATTAAAACAAATGTAGAAAAGAAAACAATTCTGTGCATTAAGTATGTGTGCTAGCTCATGAGACAATGATGGCAAAGTTGCTGCTCTGTGATGAGCTAGCGTCTCCTCTCCCTCCTCCCTCTCCCCCTTTAAAAAAGAAAAACAAACACGTTGCAAATTAGCATGAGACTTTGGTGTTTTCTCTGCTGCAAGGCACCAGTCGAAGATTCAATCTAAGTAATTTCCCGACACCTTGAAGCTTCCAGACCACATAGCAGCAGCAAGCTAGGGATATATCAATACAGACACGCAAATACTGTACACAGATAAAAAGGTAATTTATGAAAAGCCACAGACACTGAGCCACATAACACCTTGACCCCTTCCCCCTCAAACCAATTAACCTGGTTGATCTTTGGCTTTTTTTTTTTTTTTAATATAAAGTAGGGTTTTTGTTTGAACGTGTAATACTGCAGGTTGCACGAAGCCAAGGTAACTTGAAGGCACCCTGTGTCACACTAAAGAGCTGGGTCCTTTAAGCATTTAGATAGAATGAAACTATTTTTCTGACATTCGGATGGTAACTTTTGGCTAAGCTGGCTCACTGCTTGCTCACCTGCTACCACAGCTGAACCCTCACCCCACCAATTCTTGTAGGAGGTTGTGGTCTATTATCCCCTTTATACACACGAACTTCCATTGACACCAACATAAGTCACGCTCTGTGAGAGAGGGAGTTTACACCAGAAACACAATAAAAGCATATTACAAAGTATAAAAAAATAAGTAGTGTATATATTGTTTTCTGCTTCCTATTTATACACATATACAGTATTAAAAACCATACATAAACACCTAACCAAAAACCTCATTGATAATATGCCAAAAAAAAACAAACCAAAAAACCAAAAACGAACACCCAAAGATTGTGCTGTTTCACTCAGTTTTGATAGTTTTGTTCAGAAATAGCCGTACTCCTTTAGAGTAGAATTCTGTTCTAGCCTATTCCTTTTGTCTTTGTACAATTATAACCTCGATATTGCACGTTTCCCAAGAGTCAGTTCTAGCTGGACCCTGATAATGAAATGCGTAAAAATGTAATTAGCAGCAGAAATAAAATGTGCAGCACTAAGAAATATCCCTCAGGCAACTTCAAAGGCAACATCTGGGGGGCTTTTTGAAAGAAACAGTTCCACCCCACAGCCCAGTTTTATTAATTTCAATCCCAGTGCCTCTGCAGGAATACAGGGAAAACAACTTAGACAACATTATGAAAAGATTCCTAGAGATTTAGAACAAAAACAAAAAAGACATTACACAATTTGGATCATGATATCAGGGGATAAAATTCCAAGAGAGATTAATTGCTTCTGTGCTAACAATTAGAACTTTTTTTAGCTGTTCTAGCTGATATATCAAGCAAGAAGTTCACAGTTTTCATTTAAAGCATAAGTGTTTTTAGGGAGGAGGTGTTGGTTCCTTTAAAGTGAGTATCAACTAAACAAAAACAAATGGCAATGCTTCCATTTTTAATTTTATCAATGCATAATGTTGCATGCCATTGGTTTTTTAAGAGGTAATCAGCTTCACAAGCCCATAAATGAATATTGTGAAAAAGGGAGGCTCTGGTCCCTTCTTTGAAAAGCCTCTCCCTGCTGTGTCACCACTACTGACAGCTGTTAAAAGTCTTGCATAACAGCAGAGCTGTATTGGTCTGACTTGAGTACAGTACCAAAGTGTTCTACCCGGCCTCATCCATCCCTGCTCCCACCCCCTACCCACCCCTCATTTCACCCTTCATTATTTTTCTTCAAAAACGTTTTTCAGTTTCTATTCATATTTGTTCAGTGCAAGAATAATAGAAGCCAAAAGACATACATATTGCTTGTTTCAGTTCTATAAAGTTGTTAGCTTTCTGAACCAGACAGCCTCTTCACATACTTCAAAATTTATTGCTTCTGAGAGTCACTCATCCACACGCCACAAGCCATCCATGGAACTCTAATGCTGTGGAACGATGGTGGAAGTCCTTTGCAGAAATAAAAGAGTTGTGTGAGCTACAACAGCAGGAGCTCTCATTTCACCAGGACAAATTTCCCTAGCTGGCTGGAAGTGAGGTCCTCCATTTCACAGTCCCCATTCTGCAAAGTGACAGCATCGTAGCTCGGAGACTGCACAGAGAAATTCTGTTGCTGAGAGAAGTTGTTGTTGGTGATCGGAGAGACATTGCTACTGATGTACAACTGGGTGTCTAGAAGATGAGCAGCTGAAGACGCTGGTGAGACACTGACTCCAAAGAGGTGAGGTTGGAGCAGCTGGGTGTTGCCACCAAATGCCAGCTCAAATGAGTTCTCCCTTTGTAGCTCTGACAGCAGAAGAGTTTTAGATGTTTTGTAAGTGTCTGTACTGTCAGGAGAGAGGATGCAGTGTGTTGCAGACACCCGAGAGGACTGGTGACATGTTGGCTGGATCAACTGGTGATGCTGTAACTGGAGCATTCTGAATAGGATTCAAGAGTGAAGGAAATTAATACTTCTTGATCACGCTGTTCTTCCCTGTAGCACTTCCCCCAACAATTACTGACCTTACTGGTGCATTTAAAGCAACAGTTTAGTAAAGCTAGATACAAATATGGTAATCTTTGGAAGTTACAACTGAATAATTAGGTCACAATTTGGTTTGCTATGAATATACATTTAAGTGACTAAGGACTGTGCTTCACTTGTGAGCTGTAACTCTACCAAATTACAAGGCCCTATATCCCTGCCACAGGAAAGTTGCAGAAAGGGGAAAGAATCTTTCCCCCAAATTAAACAAAAATAAAGCTTTGACAGGCAGAAATAGTATGTTTTGCCCTTCGAATACATATGGCTTTTGATGTGACTATCTTAAAATCTACATGATGATCTTAAAACCTAATGACTGTGAAATATGTAGGTCAGCATCATACTCATTTCACAAATAACTTCTCTGTAACTCTGCTTATATAAGAGGCTTGTCTGCTGTCACATGGCAAGAGCCAGGAAGAGAACCCAGTAGTCCTAACCCTCAACCTCGTTCCCTAACCAAAAACGAGATATTATGAAAAAAGAACATCTCTTTGTAGAGGAAGCTCAACACAGAGTATAATGTCCTTACAAACAGATGGTATGTCCCTGCCTTGTTTGAGTCTCTATACTAAGCACACTTTCTCACCTCTGCTGTTGCAGCACCTCCTCTAGCAGGCTTCGGCCTTCTCTGCTGCTTCCTCCATTGCTGTACATGCACGTGTTCTGCTGAGAATGCTGGAAAGGGCTCATGCCACTGCGTGCTGCCCGAGTGGATGAAGACTGGCACACCTGGCGAGCAAAGCCCTTGATTTTGTTCAGCCCAAGGAAACCTTTGGCTCTAGCATTCTTTCGTAACTGTTGTCTAAATGCCTTCAAGCCTAGAGGCAAGAAAAAAAATTTTTTTTTTTTATTCATCATTAGCGTTTTGCCTGGATGCCCATCTGGGTGCTTCACTTTTTCATTGATCAGCAATTCCCAACCTCTCTGGGCAATTGCACTAGTTTACCAGAGTGAGACTTCAGGTGACCCAGACACTTCACATTCATCTGCATGCCCTATGGTCAACAATGAAGCTTATGCACATGCAAGACTGTGGTTTGGGGCAGCTCAAGTGTGACTGTAGACTGGGGCATGTACAACTAAATTGAAAGTGGGCAGTAGTGGTGTACTGGACTCAATGTAAAAAAGAGTGGAATGCCTAGGATAGCAGTCAGAGAAATGGGAAATTCTATATTGGTACATGGAGCCAGCATTTGGAAACCTCTGGTGTAGGTGACTTACATGAAGTCAAGTTATCCTTCATGTTCTATGGCACTATCATGATGGACACCACAGAAAGCCCTAAGATCAATAAGTCAGAGTAAGCTTCCCAAAATATTACCGTGTGTTGCTAATTAGAAAAAAAGTGTACAACCAACTATACAGCAAGAAAGGAATTACCTTGAGTTAATGAGGTATCAGATGCACGTCTTCCTTCCTGGAAGCTGACAGGCAGCAGAGAAGCACCTCCCATGCAGCCCTGGGCTTGCAGCCCTGGAGTGTCAGATTGGGAAGTCAGAAATGGTGATGTCATCCTGGCTGTGGCTGGGTTACCAGTCATTACTTGATCTGCCAAACAGCTGCTCAGAGCCACTGAGCTGTTGTTTGAAGATGAGGTGAGGCAGCTGTCTGAACTAGTTCCTTCTGTGGGGCTTGTTGAAGAGGAAATGACTATGCCTACAGATGAAGGGGAGAAGGGGAAGGGGAAGAGAGAACATTTCCAAAATGGAGTACAGAAAGAAAAAGTTGCCATCAGATTAGTCTGTCCACCTACACTGCAACTAAACATAACCTGCCAGCATCAAAAGTCTCAGACAACAACAGAACAGCAACTCATATTGTACTAGGACATGATTCCCTCAAGGGTTGCTGAGGTCATAAATAATCTGAATTCAGTGTTCACCTGCAACCTTGAGTGTGCACACTCAATATAGAATTTGGTTCCCTGAGATCAGCACTTACTATGTTCTATTTGGCGCTAGAGCCTTAACATAGATTTTTGGGTTTTTTTACTTGCACAAGGCTCTCTCCTGCTCCAGCTAAGTCAATGGCAACATTGCTATTGATTCCAATAGACAAGGGATCCTACTCACTTTAATCAGGTTTTACAGGGGTAGAGGGGTGCAGGAAGGAGTTTGGAGGGTATGATCTTAAGAACTTTTCTCTTTAAAAATATGTAGGTAACTATTGATAGCTGGGGTCTCTCCCGAGCAATACAACTGGGCAATATTATTTAATTTCTAGGAGAGTTTTCAGAAACCATGTTATTTAAATTTAAAAAAATACCAATGAGTGAACATTGCAGACCATTTATTACTGACAGTAGTCCACCCCTCACAGCCCATATTTCAGAGATCTTCCACCCTGCAGGACTTACATGGAGGGGTACACGGATAAAAATGAGTGGTGACTTCAGCCAGCGTATGCCTCCTGCTGGTGTTGCTGGGAAGGTGAAGAGGGTTGTAGGCCTTGATTTCCTCCTCCAGGTCTTTCTCCTGCCTCACCTCCTCGCTAATGGTGGTTTCTAGCAAACTGTTGGGAGAAATGGAGCGATTCCTGAAGAGACCATTGAAGTTGGGATCCACAGGAAAGAATACTGGCTGCAAAGACATTAGAATACAGGATATAAGTGAAAAGCTATTTATTTTTGCAAAAATATTCTTGTTTGTTAGGAGCTCTGCAAAGCCCTTAATTGTGCCTTTATTATGCACATTGTGATGAAAGGCACTGTGACACTGTATTTATATCTTAATGTTTAAATTTTGGGGAGGGAAGGGTGGAGAGGCAGAAGCAGGCAAGCACTATATATTCTTTTAACCTTTGTCATGTCAAATTGACAGAACAATAAAAACCTGTGGGTGACATTTAGCTGAGAGCACCAACCTGTAATGGACTGTTCATGTCACAATCCATTTCTGCTTGCAAGGATGACTGAATCAAGTTCTGAGGTTGATGGTAAAGCAGAGATGATCTCAGGGATTCACTTGAAAGGCTGTCTTGAGGCATCTGAAGGCAAAAATAGATTTAGAGAGGGCATCTTATAAACTGCCGTTCAAAACTTCAAATGTTTTTTGCATACTGAGTTTCTAAATCATCTTTCAGCCAAGCTTCTCAAAGCATTTGGCAAGAATTAACAAATTTACCCTCCTAACACACACATATAAGTAGGAACCTATGAAACTCCCTTTCACAGATGGAAAAGCTGAAGTACAGAGAGGTTAAGACAACTGCCTGAGGTGACATAAGAAGTCTGTGGCGAACAGGGAATATAACCCAGATCTCCTGATGTCAGTTCTGTGTCTCAATCACCACCCCAACCATCTTTTCCTTTTAGTTAAAAAAAGAATGAAAGAAAAGAAAATCCAACTGACTCATGGAATCTCTCTGAGGTGGCTGTAACAAGGAATCAGAGGAAGTTTCATTGCTGGAAGGGTATATTTTAATAAGAAGTCTGATCACTTGGTGAATTACTGACCAGCACTGGAGAGAGTGTGTTCTTTGGACCACAAACTAGTGCCAGTTATTAGGAAATGGGCCATTAGTATTCAATCAAGCACCAAATTCAATCAGCAGCCTGCTGAAGAATGGAATATTGTACCCCCGAGCTTGAGGACAGAGATTAAGTTTGACTCAGAGGACCTCTCTACGGCTTTTCCATAACATTATGGGCAGCAATGTCGGCTAAATAAAGTAAATGATACAGCAGAGGAACAAAATAAGAATACCAGCAGATGTGACTTTATATTAGATAATTCACCTTCTTACCTCAATGTTGCTGAGCTCAGAGCTCCTTGGTCTTTGCTGACGGCTGGTCACTGGACGATTGGACAACTGGTTGTTTCGGTACTCCTTGAGGCGCTCCAGGAGAAGATAATAAATTGCAGCAAAATGGTTGTAGCTGCTGTTTTGTAGAGACTAGAAGATATGAAAAGGATTAAGATACAGATGAATCAACTTAAAGAACTCAAAAAGCAGCAACAGGAGATCAGATTTTAACAGCACTGTTCCAATAATTTGTGAATAAGTTTTACTGAACATTATACAGTTACACTGAATCAAAGTTAATTTTTGATCAGACACACACATATATATATATAAAAATAAAACTGAGTAGCTAACCTCTTGTTCTTTCCTAAGTAACTGATTTGCATGCAAGTGTTGTCTAACCATCGGCATTTTATTAGTCACTGAGCAAGTAACTAAGAAGTAAGCACCACTCATACTAGCAGGGCAAGCCAGAGCTCACCTCAACTGTTCTCCGCCTATCAATGCCAAGAGTCTGCATGATCCCAAGGACTTGCTCATTGTAGTCACCCAGGTTAGAGTTGTAGTTCTGCATGGAGAAGGACAAAGATTGCTGCTGCTGGAGAGAAGGGTCTGCTTGCATCCACTTGTGCTGCTTTATCTGGGCAATGGTTATTCGTTTAGTTGGGTCCACAACTAGCATCCGTCGGATTAGTGTTTCACAGTCTAGACAAAACAGAAAATGCCTTTAACAAGTGGTAAAAATAAAAGCCAGCCACATACAAGAGACTATTTGTTATTTTACTGCTGCATTTAGACAGCACTAGGAAATCTCTTCAGCAACATTATAGCAGACCAGTTTTAGGTGGGTGCAATTCTACAGATGTTTCATCCACTTACAGTAAATCAGAATTTGGCACATAGTTCGTTACTGACACACCCTGCTGTTCTGCGTACTAGCAGTTACTTGTATGTAAGCAGCTTTGATTATTTTGTTAAGATTAAATTAGGTAAGGGATGCTATTAAGGCCTAGTCCTCAACGCCAGGGAGAAATCAAGTTTACCTATTTTTAAACCCAAATGATCACAGTAGTAACAATATTCTTTAATTCCCCTTTTCACAAGGTTGTTCAAGAATGAGCTAGATTGCTAAACCTTATTGTTTTTACTGACCTTGATAGCATATTCTGAATTTTAAAATATATCACTTGTGTATAGTTAAAATATTTTAAGAGAACTACACCCACCTAAGAATTACAGCCTACTATCATTAAAATGTTATTTAACCCCCCCCCCCCCCCCAAAAAAAAAAAAAAAACCAACAAAAACAAAACAAAAAAACCCCACACACTTGTTTCTCTAGCAAGGGCATGAATTAGCCATTTTTTTAAAAAATCTATACTGAATTTAAGAAGAAAAAAGTGTAAACCCTTTAGATGTATTCAGATGTGTAACAGATCCCAGGATAGAAAATGTGCTAGTTTACGCTGCAGGTTCAACACTAAAGTAACTCTGCTGAAAACCTAAGAAAGGGAAAGCGCAATGTGTGATAGCAAAATATTCCCATCTGTCATTGCCCTGAAAAGATACAAAGGCAGAATCTAACAGATGGAGAGGCAGAAAACTGATTCCTTCACAAAAAGACCCAGATTACCAATCAGCCCCCTGTTGGTAGCCCCTTTTCTGGTGTTAAGGTTCCAGGAAACGCACCTTGGGACATGAAGTAGGGGATGCGGAATCGTCCCTCCAGCACTCTTTGTCTCAGAGTTGGTAAATTGGGTCCATCAAAAGGCAGAGAGCCACAAACTAGGACATACAGCACCACACCAAGGCTCTGTCAACAGAAAATAGCACAGCATGTAAGGGACTGGAGTAGAGTTAGCAATCATGAGAGCCCAGAAAGAGTTTGATGATGCATAAAATGTGAACACTACAGAACATAAAGCTTACCCATATATCAAGGTGAGGTCCTTCGTATTCCTTGCCTTCAAAAACCTCAGGGGCTGCATAAGGTGGGCTTCCGCACCAAGTGGAGAGGGGCTCCCCTGATTTGTAGAAATTTCCAAATCCAAAGTCTGAAGTAAAGAGAAAAGTCTGGAGTGAGACTTCATTAAATACCAGGTTAACATTTCAAAGTCAGAGAAAACGAAGGAAAAGCAGACTTGGGGCTTGTCTACATGGTGGGGTAATGCACAGTACAGTTCCCTAGTGCATTTATGGGAATTTTACCGTGCACCAGCAGAGTCTACATGGACCAATTAACGTGCAATACATTAGTGCTCTTAAGAAATCACACTGCTGTAGTATGCCTTATCCACCATATACACAAGCCCTTATTGCATAGAAGTTCTACACTTATTCATTTAACCTAGGCTTTTTCAACATGAGGATATATTCAGAAAAATAGTACTATCAGTATGTCCTATACAGCAGTTTTTAAAAGTTTTATTTTACCGTACATATTTATAGGAACACCTAGCTCTAAGACTGTGGAAATAGGATTTCATTTCCTGCTTTATATTTTAGCAAAAGTAACCATGTAAATATTCTCACCTGCTAACTTGATATTCATGCTAGCATCTAACAGAAGGTTCTCAGTTTTGAGATCCCTGTGCACTATGTGATGGCTGTGACAGTATTCCACTGCAGAAAGGATCTGCCAGAACTTCTTTCGAGCTTCACTCTCACTCAAGTGTCCATTGGAAGTTAAATGATCTGTAGCACACAAAAAATAAATATGAACAAGAATTAACACCTGGCAGTATGTTTTCATTATCCTGACGAAGCTGCATTCACCACTTGATATTTGTGACACCTGACTCTGACT
This sequence comes from Malaclemys terrapin pileata, assembly GCF_027887155.1. NCBI lineage: Eukaryota > Metazoa > Chordata > Testudines > Emydidae > Malaclemys > Malaclemys terrapin. The sequence continues at coordinate 197,276,530 of NC_071505.1, forward strand.
TTTGGGAAACCTTCAACACTATGTCAAAAACATATCTTATTACCCTACATGAGTACTAACAATAAAGTAGGGTTTTCTAAATCTAGGTAAGTGTTAGTTATTTCAGTGAGAACTTACCAAACATTTCTCCATTTTTTGCAAACTCAGTAACAATGTAAAGCATATCCTTTGTCTCCATAACCTGTCAAGACAAAAAATTAGGACACATTACAGATGTAGATCTCTGACATTGTTTTTACGAAAAAATGCATGTCCTAAATCTAGAACATCTTAGTGCAATTATTTACAGTAACTGTAGGCAGCAAAGGCCTTCATTCCTGCACCGCAGTATTCCTTTCACATACAGAGCTATTCAGAAAGATAATGAATTAATGCTTGCATATCTAAAATACACAATTGCTTGCTTCCTCTATACTCTTTTCCCCTCCCCCCCCATGCCCTCAAATGTCTATGAAATAGGCTTATAGAGTATTTCAGCAAGCTTTACTTCAATTGCAATACATTTTTAAATGAAAACAGAGTTCAGTAATCACTTTTGATCACTCAAGGACATTTTAAATTAAAAAAACAGGTTACCGGAATTCAAGGACTTTCTGCTAAAAAGGCTAGCAGATACTGAGATGATTAGAGCAGATATTTACAGCAAGAACACAGTGAAGAAGTGATACCATATACCCCAGTCCAACTTGGTATCAGATACAATACATTAGCCTGCAAGGTGACAGCTCTGCCGGGCAAGCAGCAAAAGCGTGCTGTTTGAGCAAACTCTATTGCTCCATGTCCGTCAACAGCAAGTGTCAATCCTAGCCAAAAGTTCATTTATTAAGCTAGTACTGATTTATTTTTAAACATTTGTTACTGACTTCTATAAAATAGGTTATAAACTAGCCAATATACTTTCTTTTTTGGAACAAAAAAAACAAAACAACCCCGTACAGCATTTTACATATTTATTTTTAGTCACTGGGACATATTTTTCCTTTTTGTTTCAAATGTTAACATGAGCCATTTACCGAGAAGGGCTCTTCAATGAGAACTGTATTTTTTGCTCCTAAGGCAGAGGCTTACAACAGGTTAACAACCAAACAGGTGTCAATGCTACTTCAGAGGCCATAATTTTCAACTTTCTTTGAAAAAGGATATATGTCAAAGAGAGAGAAGGGAGCGCTCTCACCTCCCCTGCCTTCTCCCTGCCATGCCATGCACAAATGAAAACAAATAAAAAAGGGAGAAAAGGAAGAGAGGTTTCCAATTTTAAAAAATTGAAGGGAAGGAGTTTAAGTGTTCTGGGAAAGGTGCCAGCTGGATGAAAGTTAGATGCTGGTGTTGAAATTAAAACACAAAAAACCCAACATCAACACTGGTATGTCATCTAATTCCACCCCTACTTCTCAGTGGCCAACAAATAGGTACAGTATCAGTTACAACAACAAAGAGGAGAAAATTCAATTGGAAAGTTAAACTGTGATCTATTACCTGTGTCATTTGTTCAGTTAAATAATCTGGTTCAATAAGGTGGGATTTAAACTACTTTTTTAGAGCCCTGAAATACAATTTTCACCTGCATCATTCCACTGAAGTGCAATCAACAGAACTGTTACAATGTCTTTATGTATCCTATGTAGCCTTACAGGGAAGAGTGATGTCAATCAAACATTAATGCCAAATAATTTTTTCATGATTAATAATATAAATATCAAGTACTCAATGGATGTTAAGCGCTTTAATACTCAATGTCTTCACTTAAGCACCTGCCTTACTGGCTCTTCTACTCTACTTTGTGTTAACTGACCTCCACAACATAAAAACAAACAGCTAAAGATCCAAACTGATGATAGTATTTACTACTTCACACTGCATATCAGACCTGCCGCTAGATTTCTAAATCCATCTTTTACCCTTCCCCCTCTCACAGACAAATCGTGATACCACATCTTCTAAAATCCATATGGTACTGTTTAAGACGATTAGGGGGAACTTACACCAAATGCCAATTAGATCAAATATTTAGCATTTTCAAAGCAGTCCTTGCTCATCAGGCAGCAGTGATCCTATTTTCTGCACAGCACACTAGTCTGCCCTTACACTTAATACTTATTGGAACAAGAACTGAACTAAATTAAAATACCCACTCAAAAATAAAATGTGGAAGATGTTGGGTTGTTTTTTTGTTCCGTTTTTTTTTTTTTTTTTTTTTTTTGTTAGTTTTGGAAACTAAAACATGATTAGTGTAAGGAGCAAACAAACACAAAATGGCCCATAGCTGTAAAGTCTTTACATAATGTAAAAATGATTTTTTTTTAATTCATAAATTTTAAAACAGCTCAGTTTGACCTTGATTCATTATTTGAGAGGTTTCAACAAAAATGACCTTCAAGTTTGGTTCTGTTTTATTTTACAAGAGCTTAAAATTTTGCTAGTATAATTTGTAAGTAGGATATTTCTATAGCTCTTAAAAACTGAAAAAGCAGAAGCATCAGGGGAAAAATGAGTTCCTTAGAAATACAAATAGCCAATTCCATCAATTGCAAGATCAATTCCACTTGATCAAAAACGAACTTGAGTCAATTTTGACTCTTTCCACTAAAATTAAAAACACCCCACACACAGGTTAATCAAAAGGATAAACCTGCTAAAAGAGAACAATGAAAAAAAATCTTAAATACAATGCTTATTGTATTTGTTTAAATACTTCAAAAAGTACAATGTGAGTTCTCTCCCTGCACGTGTGATTTAAAACCATGTGCAAGATAAGATCATTAGCAACCAAACCCATGGGATGTAAGTACATCTAACATGAATGAAGTCATCAGAACAGATCTTACCTGATACAGCTTGATAATGTGGGGGTGGTTCAAAAGCTTCATTATCTGGACCTCTCTATAAATTTTCTCCAGGTTGCTTGGATCTAATCTTGTTTTGTCTATAATCTTTATTGCAACCTATAAATTTAAAACACAAACCCAGACATTTATAAAATATGTACTTATGCTGCTGAAATTCTGAATAGTTCAAAAGAAAAACAACTCTAAAGTGTCTGAGTTCTGCCAAACTGATTCTTGTTTCCATTATTAAATGCAGGCTAAACAATATATTTTAAATTTCTCTATTTCACACAAAAAGGTTACACAAAGTAATTAATTGAACTATAGTTCTGATTTCTGCAAAAGACCTATTAAGTCACCTAATCCATACCCCCTTAATGCAGGATCATCCGCGATAAACTATTTTCTATTGCATTGCCTAGTCTGGTTTTAACACGCAGATTGCAAATTTACTTATTTTAATTTATAAACCAACCAATAAGAAAAAAACTCTTTACTCGCATAGATTTAAAAATGCAAAATTCTTAGGATTTTTTTCTGAATAACTTCCTCATTTAATGAAAAACAAATTAAGGAACTCTAAAGTCTAAATAACAAGATTTTATGCTTTCTTTCTACACAAATTACTTTAAATTTGCACAATCCTAGCTACTCTCTAAGAATCCACATAGCGCTAATTAAATTGCAGTGTTAAAACTGTTGGCAATATTTTCTTAAATCTATTTTTGTGTTTTTGTTTTACATCAGCTGTGTTTATTATACCACTAAGAAACAAACAAACAAAAAAACCCTCACCTATAGTTTTATCAATTATTACTATCACACTTAATCTATAGCCATGATTATATTTTGTACAGTACCACAATCTTAGCGTATATTAGTTTATTTCACCACATTTGTGGGGGTGGGAGGGCAGAATTTACCCAGAAAGTTTCATGCCCTTTAAAATTTGGTTTCCTATATGAAACTATAGAGTAGATTTCACACCCACCTGCGTTTTGGTTACTCTGTGCCTGGCCAGCTTTACCACTGCAAAATTTCCTTTTCCCAAGGTCCTCTCAATATCATAAAATCCAACCCGGAGAGGCCTTCGCTGGGCTTGATTTGGAGTGGGAACAGAGGTATAATCTGACATGATCACCATGGCTTAGATTTTGGTGGGCAACAAGCAATATTTAGAAGGTATGCATAAGCGCTCCTCTTTCAGCCTAGAACCTGCACGAAGATAAGACAGACACTGATAAATCAAAGGGAGCTTTTGCTTTCGCCTCCAGATGAAAACACTCAAATAACACTAATCAGATTTTAAAGGTTTCACCAAATCTTTAAATTGTGCAGGGTGGAAAGCTTTGAACTAGCCAGGCAGACTGCACAACCCAACTTCTTGGAGACATAGACCAACTTTCCCCTGTGCTTCGCTCAGAGCCGGAGATTAGTTATGAAACAGCCTGGGAGTCTCTTCCTAGCAAAAGCCCGGTATTAGCGATACACTGCAAAGAGTAGCTAATAGAGACATCCCACTCCCATTCATAGCCATGCACTTTTCAGATCCCTGGGATCCAGCCCTATCCCGGGTTCCACTTGGAAGAGCTTCCCAATTATCAGAGTGGTAGCCCCGTTAGTCTGTATCAGCAAAAACAAGGAGGCGTCCTTGTGGCACCTTAGAGACTAACAAATTGATTTGGGCATAAGCTTTAGTGGGCTAAAAACCACTTCATCAGATGCATGCAAGTGGGTTCTAGCCCACTAAAGCTTATGCCCAAATAAATCTGTTAGTCTCTAAGGTGCCACAAGGACGCCTCCTTGTTGTTCCAAATTATAGCGACCAGATGCCCTGATATAGGAACATTCCCAATATTGGGGCTTTGTCTTATATGGGCGCCTATTACCCCGCACCTCCTCTCCTGATTTTCACACTTGCTATCTGGTCACCAAGTCACTGCCAACCTAGTCCCCCAGCCCGAAGAGGCATCGCTAATAGCAGCCACCCCCCCCCCCTGCCGCAGCCCCGAGCACCCAGCAGGGACCGCAGCTCTCCCCGCGGAGCCCCCGCGACCCAGCGAGAGGCTTCCCTGCCGGGCGCGCTCTGGGCTGCGGCTCCCCGCCTGCGGAGAGGAGCCCGGCGCCCGAAGACGGAGGGCAGGGGAGATAAGGCACTTCGGGGCGCTTCGCGCCTGTCCCCGCAGCGCCGCCTGCCCGCGGCTCTCCCCGGGCGCCCCCCGCGCCCCGCCCGGGCGCTCCCCAGCAGCTGCCCCGCGCGCTCCTCAGGCAGCGCCGCGCGGCTCCGAGTACCTGCGCGCGGGGCTCCCCACTCCCCGGCTCTCGCCGCGCTACTGCTCCAGCGGCTGCCTCCGCGCGCTCTGGCTTGCTGCTGGGGGCAGAGGAGTACGCGGGATCCCCCTTCTCCCGCCCACTGCCCCCCCTCCGAAAACCGAGACAGACCCATTGACGTCACTTTGACGCCAGAGAGACGCGCGCCCAAGCGCGAGGCTGAATGAGAGCGAGACATCGGGCCGTTGCCAAGAGACGAGCTGTTCTGACGCGCGGGCTGATGGAGCCGTCGTCCCGGAGACCAATGGGCGGTGACGTCAGGGCAAAAGGGGGGGCAACCGGGCACCTGTCCCGGCGTCACGTGACCCGTTTGTTATCATTGCGGGGTCGCCCCCTGCCGGAGCCGCCGCGGCCCGGATTAACCCCCGGCGGGCTGGAGCCGGGCCCTGCGCGCCAGAGCCGAAGTGACTAAGGAAGCCGCCCCAGACCAAATTAGCCCCTGACTACTAGGACCACCCAGGAGCCCTTAACCCCTGCGGTGCCGGGGCCCAGGCAGGGACGTTAACCCCCGGATCGCCTGTCTGCACTAGGGGAAAAATGTGTTTTTACCATGGTGTTTCCTAGCCTGGGAGCACCGTGGCTCTGGTGTAGTGTAGCTGTCGCGCTTCGTGTGCACCAACTCCCTACAAACTAGAGCCAACATGGCCTGGGTGGATTAACCCTTTGTCTGGTGGAGCAGCAGTGGCACAGATTAGAAACTGGATGTTTAGAAGAGAACGAGGATGACGTGGGGATTGAACCCTGCAGGCAGGGAGTGAAGAGGGGATGGCACTTGTTGCCAGCTCTCACTATTATATTGCATGTTATGCAGTATTCGGTGTTTTTCTTAAAGCTCCAGCTCCCCAGACCATTTTATTACAGGAGAATCTCAGCTGTCATTTAAAAGAAAAGTATGCGTCTAGCTTGCATAGTCATGGGGGGGGGGGATGGGAAACCATGAACCCCACAGTCTCAAAAACCCATAAAACAAATAGGAACCATAAAATTATTATTTTTGAAAGTCCTATGGTTTTTAAGTCTATCTCATGATATGTTAGGGCCTGACTCATGATTTTTGAATATTTGGAGTTGGCGAGACTATTAACCCTATGCATGCAAGAGATGAGGCGCAAGAGATTAACCCCTTATATGTTAAAGGAAAAGGCATATCATTTGGGTTAAGCTCCAGCATGCTGGAAGCATTCAAAAGGTTGTTCTTAGGGCATATTTTCAAAGGGACATTGAAAGGTGCATTGGGACATGTATATATATTCAACTTTAACATAGTATGTGAACCAATAATCCACCTAGTGTCTAGGTCTAAACATCTGATTTAACCTTGAAAGTTTGTCCCGAATTCTGTGTCACCCTACCATGACTCCTGCCATGTCTGCTATTTAAATTGATCTGCTGCTGCCAGGGTCATGCACAGACTTTGCTCAGATGAATAGCTGGCACTTTGGCCACATGCCAGGATCCCAAAGGCTTAACCTAATTTGCATAAAATGGAACAATGCAGCAACCCTCATCTTTAATACAGAGCTTATTAGAAGACAGGTCCTAGCATGTAATGTTCAGCCTGACTGTTTGGATTAAGATGATGCCTTGGATGCAGGAGCTTTAGCCTTTGAGGTTTACTCTGTATAACTCAGTCAATTACACGGTTCATGAGCTGCACGCTGTCTACATAATTCTATGCCATATATACCTATTTGTTCCATTGGGATGTTCAATAAATTGGATGGGATTTTTCTAATTTCTGGCTACAGCAAAATCATTCTTATAATTAAAAAATACATTACTGGGATCAGAGGTGAGACTTACATACAACACAGGAGAACTTTCAAGGCATATGTCTTTTTGTATGTTTAAATAACTTTGACACTGTCCCATTAAAAGAACAATGACATTTCAGATATTTTGCCCCCAATAATAGTGGATGGGTCACTGTTCAACCTTCAGACTTAAAATGAAGCTCTCAAGCTTTGTTTTGCTTTACGAATGTAGGCAGTTCGGTCATGCATATCACACTGGCCCTTCCACTCAGTTACTGTGAGCAGACATGGTACAGAGATATCTGAGGATGAAATATAGGGGAGAGAACATAGTCTTGTAGCGCTGGGAATTGGGAGTCTGGAGTCAGATTCAATACAAGGGTATAACACTGACTTGCTGTGTGACCTTGATTTCTGTACCATTCTGTAAGATGGGGATGATAAAGCTCACAGAGTGGTGTGAGGATCAGTTAATGCTTGCAAAGTGCTCTGAGAACTTCACATGACAAACATTCTATTATTAATTATTATTATTATTAAGCTAACTCTCTTTTCTCAGTGGCGCTCATGAGGATGAGATGAAGCATAAACAGCATTTACAAAGCAACTATATGTGAACAGTGCCCCAGATATTAGAAAGAAAACATTACATTAACAACGGGTCGTTTGCTAGAGTGGATCTTTCCCTTCTTTATCTATATAGTTATTATAGTTGCTGTTTTCTTTCAATATTTTGAAGTTTCCAGACAGCAAACAGAACTGATATTTCCAAGGAACACTTTAGACTGATAAGCCCAAAGTTTAACATACCACAAAAATAACTTTTTTTAAAAGTACTAGTGAGTTATGATTTCCAAACAGAAGCAGAGAGCTGGAATTTACAAGAATTTGGTGCTATTGGTGCAAGGATCTGATTCATTTCTGCCTTGCATCTTGTGCAGACATTTACACCCATGGCAAGTGATTATGAAATGCTGCACAGAGTGCAAGGCACGGGAGAGTCAGGTCCTACATATCATGAAACTGCCTACATTGGAGGAGGCAAGGAGAATGAGAGAGTGGTGGAGAGGTGAACATCTGCATCTGCCATCCCTAGCACAGCCAGCCAGACATGCCGAGCTCCTGCAATGAAGGCATGGGGTTTGTAAGGGTCAGGTTGTTGTTTTTAATTGTATGGTAGGTTAAATAAATGAGTTCATACTGTGGCTGTCACTTGCAGCGTCCCTTTGAAAATTCTGTTCTGTTTGCAAACCTGTGGGTCATGATTGCTCCAGGCACAGCAATTTAGAGCTGGCCTACACACAGTTTTTGTACCACCATATCAGTTTACGGACAGATAGAGTGAAAGTGGTACAATGCCCTAGTGTGGATGCAGCTAAACTAGCTTATTCCTGTGCATTTACTGTTTTAACTGCTGCCGAGGAAGCCTCCAGGAGGAGGAATCCTAAGAAACAGCGCTGGCCCTGTGAAGCATGGTTCCAGTGCAGGCTTGCTATCAGAGATTTGGGGAACAGGGCAGAGAGTCCGAGAATCAGTGCTGGGGCACAGGCTCTTAACCAGGATGCTCCTTCTGAGTTCCTTGAGGGCAGAACTATTAGTTCTGCATTTGGGGGCACACACACTCTCCCCCTCCTTGGATGGAGAGAGATTTGGAGAATGCGCATAGAGTAGTCTTCCTTCCGGAGCTCACCCTGCAGGTATTTCCACAGGAAGGAAAGATTCAGTCCCTAGTTATTTATTTAAATGGTTCCAAGACAATTGCAATGATACTAACCATTCCCGCACAGAAAAAGGAAAAAAACTAAATCTATTTCCTCATTGTCATTTTGCCCTCCCTGGTTGGTGGAAGCCTAGTTTGTTATTGTAGGACTACTCAGTCACCGTTGGTATTCATAACTGCATTCCTTTAAAAAAAAAAAAAGGACGCACCGGTGTGTTTGTGTTGGAAATAAGTAAGTTTGTTGGACCAGTTTCAGAGGTGGTGCAAGCAGGTGCAACCTTATTTAAGTCAACAGAGTTGTGCTCGCAAACATCAAGTCTGAAACTGGCCAGGGCAGTGTACAAATGATATGTATTTTGTCCCTAGACATGTAGATAACTTAATCCCGTTAAAAGTAAAGTAAAATGAAGATGTCAGTTTTAAAGACCAAAACCTACTTTTGATTAGATCACTGAATAAGTATTGGTAACACAATGCAAGGGTAGATTTGACATCACACTGTAAAAGTTAGGGTCACCATCCCAATGTTTGAAAAAGATTCCTGATTTCAGAGGGGGTCAGCTGCATACTGGTGCACCACACGGGTGTACTGAAACATAGGTCAGATGAGTGGCATGTCATTCAATCACAATGCTGCATCGCAGTTGCATAATTATCATCACCACAAAGATCTTTTGTTCCTGTTGCTTAATGATGTTTCATCAACATGTGAGGTCATTTCATTGGGATGTGCTGGTACAATGAAATGAATTTGTCTTGCAGGATAAACTGTTAAAATGGGCAACTCAGGGAGGCACAGCGAGGGAGGCACACTGAACTGCTCTGCAAGCACTGGCTCAGCCCTCTGTACCTTCCTGTGCCTGCGCCTCTCTGTGCAGGACCCCTGCAACTGCAGGCTCTGCAGCTGGTCAGAACCAGCCCTACAAGGAAGGTTGGGAATCCAGTCAACATTCAACAAATTTCAGCAGCATGCAGCAAATCAGAGAGGAAACCTCCCCAGGGCAGGCCAGAAGGTGGAAGAGAATCTGAGCCACTGCAATATTTTATTTAGTAATGTTTAACATTTTCATGTGATTTTCATGCCCATGGGAGGCTTTGTCCTGGCCTCCCTGGAGACTGCAGTCCTCCATTTATCCCCAGATCAGTGACAGCACATACAGAACCAGAGCCCATTTTCCTCACTCCCAGCCATAACTGTGCCTCAACCCTGGGGCGGAAGGATGGGAGAATAATTCAGGCTGCATCCTCATTCAGACGTTGGCCTTCTGCTGGGACTGCCACTTACAACATGAGCCTGAAAAGGCTCCCATCGACTTCAGCGGGAGTTGGATTAAGCACTTTGTGCCATTGTGGTGGAGTTCTTAGTGACGTGGCACATGGATGGGAAATGAACTGAGGCTACTTAGTTAATTGCAGCTATTTGTTATCTATAAGCCCCCCAAAAAGCCTTTAGCTGGTAACAACTTTGGGTCCCTTTTGATCTGGATCTGAATTTGTGACCTACAGGTGACAGGTTTTATGTCCGACTATCTGAGCCATCCCCCTTTCTATAATTATGGTAGGTCACTTTTCATCCCTCCCTCGTAAAAATGAATGTGACACCCCTGCTTTATAATGTGTTTGGTTTTGAGATTTGTTTTGCTTTCCTGTTGTTAGAAACTCAATGGTTATTATTTTCTTGGTGTCCCAAGTAATCACTTAATCTGCTTGTGCCTGTCTGTACCTCTGCCTGGCAGGTTGGTATGTACAGCCTGTTTTGAACAGGGTATTAACAGCACTATTGTATACTGTATACTGAATTGCTAGTTTGGAAGAAAACAGAAACAAAATAAAAGTCACAAGTGCAGCAAGATGCCTGTAGTACTGGTAGCCCATGGGAAAACCAGATATATCCTCTTATTGTCTGAGCCGCTAATAAGAGACCTTAGCAAGTGAACAAGTTACGAAAACAGGTATCCTTCCTTAGAGAGTAATAGGATATTTGCATCTGATGTTTCCTGTAGCATAGCACAGATTGTTTTTGCTGATGGACAAGTGAGAAATATGGCATTTTTACAGAAAGTGGAGGTACTGTTAGAGCATGTCTTATTGTCCTTCTCTGGCAGAATATATTAAATTCATTTTCCATCCATCCCTGTAAATAATTTTCCTATAACTGCTACTATTTCAGATACACTGTAATCTGTCCTCTCCTACGTCAGCTGCATTGTTGTAATCCCCCTCCTCCTATGGCAGGAAAACTGTAATCCTCCTCTTACGTTAGATATGAGCTGCATCTCTGACCTTTTCAATTGCATTCACCCTAAGTCAAAGAGAGACAAAGGCATACACAGAGAGTGAGTACTAATTTCAAGACAGGGATTGTGTGGAATCGGTTGGGAGGGGGATTGTTTTGTTATTTTTGTTTTGTATTTTTAAGATAACTAATGAAAAAAGGTCAGATGTACTTTACCCTGTCAGCAGTCAGCTCCCTTCATTCACGGATTGGTTGAATTGATTCACTACATCTGCAGAACACGAGGAGCTCAGCATAATTTCCTCATGGCATTGAGTCGTGCATCACGCATTACACACACATTTTCAGCACATAGCCTGTGATCTCAGGAGGAGAAAATAACTCTTTAAAAAACAAGTCTCTACAGTCTCACTCACCTAGGACCCAATCCTGCAATCCCATTGGTGTCAATGGCACTACTCATGTAAGTAAGGCATTGCAAGATCAGGCCCATAATTTGTGACTGCAGGACTTTAATAATAATTTTTATTTTTTTGAATATGTATACGTGCATTGCATTACAATTCAAAGGCTTGATCCTGCCCACAGTTACACAGAGGAGTAAAACTACTCATGGGTATAAATGTTAGTATGATCAGACCCGAACTTTCTGAGAAAGCAAAGAATACAGTCATTGTGGTATTGTGATGGGGTATACATACATATGGTGCGCAAGAGGTCACATTGTGAGGAGGATGCTATTTTGTAGAGCAAAATGATGTCTTCTGTGCATTGTGACCTCTCACATGCAATACATGCAAAGTGATGCTGTGAGAAGCAAAATGGCATCCTCTGCATGCTAGGGTGTGGCGGCGACCCCATCTGCTGATGGCATGGGGTTGTGACCCACCATTTGGGAACTGCTGCACAAGGTGCATCTACTGATTGCGGATTTGAGCCGCAAGGTACTACCACCAACCCAGAGACTTGAGCACAAGGGGTTATAGTGAGCTAGTGCTCTGACCATTAGGGGACCCCCCCCCTTCCTCATCACGCAAGCAACTAAATAAAGTTATACACCAATGGGTGATCCAAGAAATATAAAGCTTCTTGCTCTGGCGATTTGGTAACATGTCTGAGACTGCTGTACCGCTACACACTGAAAAGGATACAAAACTGAGTGATTTTTTTTAAAAACAGGTGTTACTTTGGGTGAGGTAGAGGAGGGGGTATGCAGTGTTGTTGTAACAGTGTCAGTCCCAGGATATTAGAGAGAAAAGGGAGATGAGGTAATGTCTTGTTTTGGACCAGCTTCTGTTGGTGAGAGACAAGCTTTCAAGCTTACACAGAGCCTAACTGAAAAAATTGCATTTTACTTCTGAAGTGAGAGACCAGCCTTTTGTACTCCATTTAGCAATGCCCATACCATTGTTCCACAATGGAAATTTCCATGGATCACACAGCCTTGTGCAAACATCAGACAGGCCTTATTTCTTTCATGGGGTCTTCATTTTTCAGGGTACTACAAGTCAGAAGAAGGTTCAAAGTTGGTTCCTAATTTGTTTTTGTCATTGTTGGTAGTCACAGCCTTTTAGATGATCAAAATTATGGTTTTATTACCTTACTGGTTTTGCCCTTTTCCATTTGGCCATTGTAGCTAACCTTACTGTCCCTACTTGGGCCCATAGAAAGAAATGAGTAAGGGCCTAAATTTTCAAAAGTGACTAGTGATTTTGGATGGCCAAGTCTGAGACCACTTTCAGAGGGCAGGTGTCGATGCTTCTGAAAATCAGACCCCTTTAACAAGTCTCAAGTTGAGCCCCTCCAAAATCACTAGTCACTTTTGAAAATGTAAGCCCAGGATACCAGAGTTTGATCCATTGATTCTTTCCCCTCCCCACCAATGGTTGAAATGAAATTGAAATTATATAGCACAGCTTTTGTCTAACAAACCCCAGCTTCATCCTGTCTGATGTCTTATTCTGAGACATCTCAGTTTGTGAGCCAGTCCAGCATCATCCATTGAGAAACTGTATTGGTTAATCTTCAGGACTGCAAATATGAGCCAGAAGGGGGAGCACAGATTGTCTGTTGTGGTCCACACAAAAATAGCGGACCTTGCTTTGTATTTCAATTCAGCAGCAGCAAAGTGAGAGATTTAAAAAAAAGAAATCTCTCACAGAGTGGGGGGGGGGGTTGTTTTGTATTTTGAGGGATATTCCCTCTCAAATTAAGACAATTTAAAGGTAGATCTTTTTTTTTTTTTTTTTCTTTTGGTTTGGGTTGGGGTTTTTTTTGGCCTAACTAGCCTGGTAGCTACCCTTAAGAGGGTTACCTTCCATTATGAAATACCATTAGGTGTGTTACAAAGCAGGTATCCGTGAAAGTTATCTATTTCAGGAGCTTTTTCACTCTTGGTGTCCTTGATGTTATTAATTTAACCAGGTCATTCCTTTAAGAGGTATTCATTTTAAGGGATTTCTCTGATGCACCTGGGTCAGATTTTCAAAGGAGCTCAGTTCACAGCAGCCCCTGTTGAGAACAATGATGAGAACATTAGGAGTTGTTGGCTCCTGAGCTCTTTCGAAACTCTGGCCCCATTTTCAGATGCCTAAATGGAAGATGAACTCAGGAAAATCTGGCTCATAGTTTTTTAACAGACGCAATCTCCCTTGATTAGGGCATTCTGAAAGAAATGCTTTAGTTCAAACAATAATTAATTCAGGGAAGTCCTATGGCCTGTGTTATGCAGGAGGTCAGACTAGAAGATCAAAATGGTGCCTTCTGGCCTTAGAATCTATTCATTTCAGTGGGGCTCTGGTATGCCAAAAGACTTTGTGTTCTGCCTTTCAGAAAGGAAGAGAGAAGCATAAGAAAAAAAAAAAGGTATTGATTCACTTGAGTCTCCAGCACAGAACCACTTCTGGTGAAACTGTGTGTGAGCACATATGTGCATTAGCCTGTAACTGCAGATGGCACTCCTAAATCTCTTTGATGGTAATGAACTGAGATTGAAAGAATTGGTTGTAATACAGCGTGTAATCTGGAAGGCCTGGCCCCGCCCTACAATAAATTCCTCTTGCTTCACTGTTTGCGGCTAAAGAGCAGCCTGACGGCAAAACCTTCCTACAATCTTCTTTTGTTAATGACTATGAGATTCCAGATAAGAAAATCAATACATGTTATGGTGAATTCTTTGACAGCACTAATGTTTATGGTTGTTTGTAATGCGAAGTCAAACTTAACCTGGGAATCAAGACGTTATCACTTGAGCAGTACTGGTAAATAATCTCTTCAGCCAACTGAGCAATTAATTACTTATGATAGCAAGCTGACGCACCACAAGGTATGTGTGCCGCATTTGTTTATGCTAATCGGTGCTTTCCCTCATGGACTCTTTAGCAGGTGTTGGAACATGATGTCATGTAGGGCAGGCTGTGAAACATGTAACTGCAGAACTATTTGGTGTTGTAAATAAAGTAAAGTAGCTCACGAGAGCAGGCTGGATGGGCAACCTCCTATTGCTGCAGGTTTGCATGGTTCAGAAACGGAAGAGCAGCCTACAGGATGTGTGATAGGCAGCCAGAGATTATCTGACAGGCTAGTTCACACCTCAGGCCCGTCATAGGAAGGGCAACAACAGGAGGGTATTCTTTCAAAGATTCTTTGTTAGGATAGGTTCTGCAAACCTGTGTCAGATATTATGTGTTTGCACACTACGTTTGTTTAGCAAATAGAGGGTGCGGTATCTCATCTTGTATGCTCAGTGTGACAGCTACAGCAATTTCCTGCAATATCTTTGAAAAACCTTATTGAATTAACTTAAGTAGCTTTGGAGTCCAGGGTATTAAAAACGCAAAGTGTATGTCTGCGTGTGGGCCTGGCTGGTCAAAGGGCTATTTTAAACAATGCATCAGACAAAAATGAATTAGACCCTTGGTAGAACCTTTGCTGGAGCTGGGGTGATCTCTCGTAAGCTTATTATCATGCATGAATGTTCATTTATTGTTTTAATGTGTTTCCTCTGTAATGTGTTCACCTTAAGAATAAAAGTGCTTGCTTAGAAAGGGCTAGGTGGTCATTTACACCTGTGGGCAATTATAATCTCAGAAGAGAAAGCAAAGTATAGACACAGGGCTGCTTAAGCAGTTTGACTTGCTGGCAAACTCACAGCGTAGGCAGGGAACTGTGGAGCCTGGAAAAATCCCAGACAGGAGAGAGAGAGAGAGAGAGAGAGACATGAATCTCCACCCAAGAAACGGGATGCCTGAGGAGTCAGGAGCTGAGAGTGGGTGTCTTTGCTGGACTATGAGAGGGAAATACAGGTGCACTTGTCCTGAACTGTGACACACATATGCTACAATGGAGTCCACTGGGTAGCTATGTTTTTATTGGCTAGCAGTATCTGGGACCGGATACAGATGGCAGGAGAGCTTGGGTGGTGCTTTTAACTCATATCTTGCAGGAAAGGTCTCCAAAATCATAAAACCATCTATGCTAATTTACTAACCAGGGCAGGCAATGAAGCTGGTGATATACAATGTGGTCAAATGTGCAAAAGAAACATACAGATATATTGTTTTCCCCTTGCCCTTCCAGTTCTAGTGTCCTCTGGTGTCACCCATTTGCTGAAAAATTCTTCAGCTCCTGCTGCTGGGCATGCATGAAGTACTGCTGTTGTCTCTCCAGCAAGAAGAAAAGCCCTGTTGATACCTATGGTACGTAGACTAGGAGGATAGTGAAAATCAGTACTGACAAATTCGGGAGGGGGAGGTGAGGGGAGAGTGTTTTCTCCATATTTCTGTGTGTATGTTTGGTGAACGATGGGAAAATCACATTTTAGTATTGTACAGAAAATGCAGGCATAGGTGCTGGAACTAGGGGTGTTGATACACCCCCTGTCTTGAAGTGGTTTCCATTATATACAGGGTTTACAGTTTGATTCAATGGAGCATAGCACCCCTATTATACAAATTGTTCTAGCACCCTTGAATGCAGGTGCAAGATGCCTTTTGCCTGTTCCTGGCTCTGCTACTGACCTGCTATATGATGTAATTTCTCTTCTCTTTACTTTGGTTTCCCGGTTTATACACATTTTACAATCATTCTGACCTTTCTCACAGGGCTACTATTTGTATAGCACTTTGAGACCCTGGCACACATGTAAGGTATTCCACCATGTGACAGCGTATTCCCCTGCTGTGTAAACGGGCAGAAAGGTACGGCGACTGTTCAGATTTGTCAGGTGGCAGAGACACTGGCAGAAGTTGTTAAAATTGTATTTTACTGTTTGCCCTTAAGCCAGCTCTGCTGCTTGACAAGGACATACTGAAAGAAACATGCAGCTGAACAGGCTTCTGCTTCAGAGGGACTCTCTTCTGGGAACTTTGACTGAACTCTTTACTGTCTGGGTTCCCAACATAGCCCCAGCCAAGGACAAGCTCAGGAAGGTCTAGCTTTACTACTGATCATGCCAGATCTTTCCCTGGGGGCAAATCCTGTCCCCTCCTCCTCAGCTGCCGAAGTCCCTGACAGCGGTGGAACTGGTGTAGTTGCACAATGTGTGAGTCAGAGGCAGAATGCCAGAAGCCCACGCACCCTCTGTGCCAATGAAGCCAGCTGTGCAGCAGGTGATTCTGTGCTACTGGTGGGGGGCGGAAAGGGGGCAGGGGAGAGAGGCAGGGCAGTCATTCCAGAATGACATGGCTCAACCAGCAATTCTTGCCTCCCTTATAAGAGAGAAGCACCACCAAGAGCACAAGCTACATCAGCAGTAGTGGCCAGGCCACAGAGCAGCCTGAGGAACAGGAATCTTCCTCCCCCTCCTCCCTCCCCCCACTACTCCTAGGTAATGGAGATGTGTGTTGACCCCTGTGGTTTCCTTCCTGATCCAGCACATTCTCCTTGAAAACCTTCACAGCAGGTCTTGAGTCATTCAGTAGCCCTGGAACCAGGATAATTGGTGCACATCAGCTCCAGAAAGTAGTTTTGATTAACTGCATTCTGTCTACCTAAGAGTTACCCTGCAGTTTCTAGTGGATATAATATTCTTTCTGACCCAAACACCTGCCTTGTGTTTATGCACACTGTACAACAGCTGCATTGCACTGGTGGGGAACATAGTTCCTCTAACTTGTAACTTGGTTTGGAGGCCTTTGGGATGAAAGGCCATATTGTCAAACCTTGACTATTCAAAAATGCCCCCACTACGTATTAATTGTGCTGAAAATTCCCTTAGTGATCCAGAGTAGGGTGACCCAGCAACATCCCAATTTTATAGGGACAGGCCCAATATTCAGGGCTTTGTCTTACATAGATACCTATTACCCCACACCCCCTGTCCTGATTTTTCATACTTGCTATCTGGTCATCCTAATCCAGAGTCAGTGTCCTTCATTACACTTGGATAATCGAGATCTGACTTTAGGGCAGACAGATTTATTAGCATTTCTTCTGTGACTAGGATGCTCTTTCTAGTTGCTCCTGCGATCTCCATTTTTAGGGTGTATGAACACAGGGCAAAGACAACAGAAACTACAGCATAATTACTTGGTAAACAGGGGCGACAGAGGCCCTGTACTCCTAATACTTTAATCTTCATGAGCTTTTGGCTCCAGTGTGCCATACAGGGAGTTCACCAGAGGTAACTGCAGAAGTTATAAGAAACTGCACACACTGTCATAAATTGTGTGGTTTTGAGCTTTAGCTTCAAAGGCTGGACTGTATTTCTGCTTAAGCAACACCACATAGTCAGTGGGGTCAATGCAGCTGCATTACTGATCCTGAAATAAATATGAAGTGTCTGCAAAATTTGGCAGAGCCTTGTTCAGAGGATTTGGATAAGACCTGGTAGTACTCTAGGTTTCCCTAGCAGTGGACGTAGTGACGCTGGCAGGCTGGAGTGCCCACCCACTAGGTTAGATTTTCTGCTTAGTGATCAGCAGTAAGATCTAACTTTAATTAATTTCATGCAGAAGTGTATTTGAATCATGGAGATCTTCTCTTAACACTGTGATCCCTGCTCCAGAGTGGGGAGTCACCTTTCCCCGCTCCCAACTCCTGCTGAAAGAACTCTTAAATCAACTAAGCATGAGCCCACAAAACATTTATTTAGCAGTTCAGTAAACAGCAACAAACTTAAAGCCTGAAAACATGCCGAAGTTCTGTTGTTTTTTTTAAAATAGAGAATTCAGACGAACAGGGAAGAAAAAAAGCTCCTACTGTCCCCTACAATAGCCAAGACCCAGCCAGGGTCCAAGAGAGTGACACTAATCTTTAAGGAAAGGAAAACCCATTCTGCAGGACATCATGAAGAATGGGAAGGGAAGTGGTTCGTGCAATAGCTGAGCTACCAGACTGCCTGAAGCTGGCCCCAGCCCAGAGTGATGCTCACATTTGAATTCTAACATCCTTTGTTTCCCTTCCAAAACATTCCTGCACCAGGCCGCACATCATTCTGATTTTATCACCCACATTCCTAGAGGTGGCGGTACTGTTTGGATGCACTGCTTGCTCCATTAATCACAGATTTAGTTCCTTCCAGCTCCTGTTTCACTCAGAGCAAAAGCACAGTATTTTGCTTTCATGCAGCATTCTGCAGAGGTTGTTTCCCTTTCCTTTCTATTACATTGTAGCTGTACCATTCATTTGTGATAATTCAGTAAAAAATCCAGTTAATTGAATGCACCCAGAGATGCCAAACACATTGAGACAGATATGTGTTTGATAACCTTCACATGCTACTGGGCACCAAAATACATCTGGGCGGGATATAATGCAGCAACCCAGAGAACCTGGGAGGTAGTCTACATTAACCTGACATTTTGGTAATCAAGATTGCACACGCTTTCAGGAATGACCAATCCTAATCACTGCAGTACCTTCCATCTAATAGTGGCATACCAGGACTGTGTGTAACATGTTTTATCGGTGTCACATTTACAGAAGAAGTTCCCTGTAGCAGGAGCCACGTCTTTTAGGTACAGAGCCAAGCACACCATTGGTGAGCAATAAATAATACCATTTAACCAACTGGCATATTTAATGTCTAGAACACCAAAGTCTTGAATCAGGGAAGTGAAATGCACCAGGTGTGAGGGTGGAGTGGTGGTGTCAGAGTTGGAATCATAATAGGAATAAGCCCCAGGAATGGAAGAAGTAGCCCTGAGACTGAATGAAAGGCTGCTCCTGAGTGCTAACTTACCATATCCCAACTGGCTATTTGTTGTTGATAACTGAGGGAGAGAATCCAGAACCCCAAAGGGTGGATTATGTTATTACCCCCTTTAACTCAAGCATCTAATCAAAGTTTGGAGCTCTGTAGGGGGTTCCAGCTAGAAGGAGATATTTAAAGATGGAGTCTGGTACTTTTGATGCAATTTTCTTTATTTGCAAAGAACGTATTAAGTTCCGTTACCACAAGGGGAACCAACCAGCAAACAGCCTCCTTGCTCACAGCTCCGAAACTCATTCAGTCAGCACCCTCCAAAAGCTCTCTCTCACTTCTCCCTTCCCACACACCCTTATCCAAAGACAATACCTGTAGCCCTCTGCCTACATGGCCAATGTTTCTGGGTGAGCTCATATACCCTTTTTATCTCAGGGTGGACTACTTAGCTGTCTCTCTTAAATGAGGGGTGCAGGTCACAACAGTTTAGAAGTGGCTTGCCCAACCCACAACGTTTGGACACTGGTTTGCATTGGCAGTGACAAGGAGTTGCTCTGCCTTGAAGGGAGCATCAGAGCTCCTTAGGAACACAGCACACCCACTGCTATAGCGAGGTGAAAATTCTCAGCCAAAGCTTGTTTTTTGGATGGAGGGGAGGGGGTTGTTTTGCTTTGGTTTTTTTGAGCCAAAAAAGTGCAGATTTGGTTCAACAAACATTTTGCATTTCAGAGCTGACTTCAGTAAATTGTTTTGGTAAAAAAAAAAAAAAAAAAAGGATATTGTAGAAATGTCGATAGTCTGACACTTCTGAACCATGTCAATCTTTTAGACTAGATTCACAAGGAGATTAGGCACCATTCATCAAACAGAAGGTGGAGATGGTGCCCCACCCTTTACTGCCAACGGTTAGCATAGTGACATTGGATGTGGGAAACATGTTCACATCCCCACTCTGGAGCAGGGGCTTGAAGCCAGGTCAGGTCTTCCATACCTCATGTGACTGCCCGAACCAAACAATGGGATGTTCTAGGGTGGGTCTTAATCCCACCTGGTGGAGCTGTTCCGCTTTGTATAAGTATTCATTGGAGCAGGGACCAGAACCCAGGGGTCTCTCCCATCCCTCCAGGTGAGTGCCCGGCCACTCGGCTGTAGAGTCAGTCTCACTTTCTGGCTGCACGCTATGAAGGGGTTTAAGAGCACACATGTTGCCTCT
This sequence comes from Malaclemys terrapin pileata, assembly GCF_027887155.1. Classification (NCBI taxonomy): domain Eukaryota; kingdom Metazoa; phylum Chordata; order Testudines; family Emydidae; genus Malaclemys; species Malaclemys terrapin. Next base: position 197,296,755 of record NC_071505.1, read on the forward strand.
ATACTAGGAACTCCCAAGCACAGGGGCTGAAGTTCTGCCTGAGTCTTACATGAGGCAAGCAGGAACAGGGAAAGGCTCTTTACCCTTTCTCCCCTCCATTGTGCTCCACTGTAAGGACCAGACGGCATCAGGCCAAAGCTCATTAGAAGCAAATATTTGTCAGGTGAAAGAGAGGAGACCTGTCAATGCCCAGGGAAGAGCACACAAGCTGCAGGCTCAAAGCACACCTCACCAGAGAGCAAACAGGAGAGACACATTAACAATATGTATGACTTCGATCCCTGAAGCTTTTGGCACTTATTTGGGACAGTGGGTGCTTTTCATTGAATGAATTGCAACATTATAGCAACCTCTAATGTCAATGTGAGAGTGGGCGGGGGAAAGGGGACAATCAAGAGTATACTAAAGAGAATTTAAAGAGGAAAAAAAAAAAGGAAAGAAGCAGCAACATGTGAACCAAGCACAAGAATTTTCACAGGAATCAGCGTTTGGCTATTTTCTGTTTTCCTTTGGGGAAACTTATTTGCCCAGCAAATAAACAGACTGTTCACAAGGAAGTCTGATCATTAGTTTTGTTAGGCAGGGGGGTTATTTTTGTCTTGTTTGGGCATGAGAGGGGAACAGATAGCACTGGAGCAGAGGTCAGTGATGAAAAACAAGTTGAACAGAGTGAGTTTTGAGGCGGCATCTGGAAGACGCTAGGATTGCTGGGCGTACAAAAGTAAAAAGGCTGTTCTAGTCACAGGGAGCAGCATGAAAAAAAGTGTCATGGAGGCATGAGTGTGAGAATGTGATGGAGAGAAGGTAAGGAGAGAGGAGTGTGCAGAGGACTGGATGAGAGAGGATGAGCAGGAGGAAAGTCAGAGCTCAGATGTAGGCAGGGGCATGTGGAAGGAAACAGAACAGGGTGCCAGTGGCGGGGATGGGGTTGACTAGATCAGCAAGAGGGAAGTATGACTTCAGCTGAACCAGTTTCAATAATCTGGAGATGGGAGGCCAGAAAGGATGTGGTTACCAGTCTAAGTGATGACTCACCGTTTTAGCAGATAGGACAGAAAATGCGGTATGGCTTATGGAAAAGTTATGGAAGCAACATGACTGGCAGCAGAGGGAGAAGGACAGAGGAATCAAAGATGATCCCAAGAGTATAAGCTTGAGTGACAGGACAGAGGAAGCAATTATCAATCAGAGAGAAAGAAAGGCAAGTTCAGTTTTTGACATGTGTAGCTTTGAGAAACCTGTGGGACATCCAGGAAGAGATATTGGAGAGGCAGGACCATGGATGTTTGGGCACAGCTTAGGGGTAGAGAAGTGGACTTCTGAATCACCAACATACAACATACTGGTAGCAGAACTTGTGAGTGTGGATGAGGTCACCTAAGGGATATATTCAGAGGGAGAGGAAGGAACAGCACTGAGGAGCACTAAGAGAGAGTAGGAGGGGAGCCAGGAAAGCGAGATGCCAAAGAAACACAGGAAGACGACCAGAAGCATAAGGGAGGTGGTAGTGTTCAAGGAGACAGGGAGCAAGGACAACTAATACAGAAAGAGTAAGCTTTTTTGGCCTGGGTAGGAGGTGGTCCTAGGGTGACCTTTGTGAGAAGAAGGTGGAACACAGTCCAAAGTCCCATGAGGAGAATGCTGGACACTGTAGTGATGGGAACAAACAACTCACTCAAGGAGCTTGGTAGCAAACCAGAGGGAGATACAACAGTAATTGGAGAGGCTGGTTGGGCCAAGAGAGGATTTTTTCAGGATCAAAAAGACAAAAACATTCTTGAAAGATGAGAGAAAGGAGCCAAAGGAAAGAAGCAGAGGATAAGAGAGGAAGCAGTTGAGGACAAAAGGTAAGTAGGAAGTGTGGGCAACAGATTAAGTAGAGGATTTAAAGATGTAAAGCAGGGAGATCTCTATCTCAGAGACCAAGCTAAGGAAAGGGAAGGTGAGAGGAGGAAGGGGCAAGGATTAAGAGTCTTGCCAAAATATTCTTAACTTCAGAGTAATAGCCAAGATTCAGGGAAGAGTAAGGGAGGAGAAGTTTTTGGAGAGGGGAAAGTGGGAGAGTTGCCAGGGCTGGCAATGTGGGAGCTGTGCATAGGGGAAGAATTAGGATTAATAAATAAAGAATAGATTGGAACTGTTTATAGATTTATAATGTTTGAAGTTACCATAAGAACAGGTCTTCCTTTCAATCTACTCAGACTGGAAACAGGAGTGGAGACAGCAAACCTAGATTTGGGGTTGGTAGGGCAGATAGAGAGGCAGTGAAAGAGGACAATAGAGTCAAAGAAGGGAATAGGGCAGAGGTAACAAATGGGATCATGGTTTTGACTGAGGGGAGGGGTATGAGAGAGAAGTAAGGGGCTGAGCAGCAGAGAAGTCATACAGGCGGATAATCTGGGGGTTTGGAGAGGCGTGACTGACAGGTCTGACAACAGGTGAGCACTGACAAGCGACCAGCATGGAAAGAGCTACGCTGGCGTCTGAAGAATGGGAACTCAGACAGAAGAACCAGAGAACACGCCACTGAAGAATGTAGGCAGCCTAATGCTGCTCCACAGCACCCCCATTTATTCTTTTCCACACCCCTACGTTTTCCCTCCCACCAGGGCCTTCTGCTATTTACGACATAGCAGACAATTGTCCCAGCCTTCAGGAAAGAGCAGAGAAAAGCTCCCCCAACCCAGCACAGCAGGAATTCCCAAAGGCATCCGGCATGAAACAAAGCAGGGGAGTGAAACTGCTACTCCACTTCCTGAAAGGTTGGCTCCAGCTCTGCACTGGTGTGCTTGGGGCGGGGGGGGGGGGGGCATACACCCACCCTTGTCCTTCCCTAACCCCTTTGATAGTATTAGCATCGCTGTGGATGCTAGCCTTGCACCGGCCTGAGCACAAGGGCTGTGCTTGTGTGTCTGATTTCTCAGCATGGGGATGGGAAGTGGCTCCTGGTGTCCCCACTTCCTCCCTCTGCAGTGTGGCTTTTCATGAACAGTTGCATAAACCCGAGGATGGCTGAGAACTGATCCTTTGAAGTCTGTTAGTTAGCCAAAGACTTCATTGGCGGGGAGGGGTCACCCCTGAGTTGTGGCCATTTTGCACTGGCTATGGCAGTGACAAGGGACTGCAAACCAGCCCTAAAGCTTCCAGTGAAACACTGTGGAGAAGGGGCTCACATGTCGAGCCAGCTCCATGACACCCCCACAATACTCCTCCAGCACAGGGGGCGTGATGTAGGCTCTGGGACAGAGGAGGGATGGAGTGCAGCCAGGGTGCTTCTGTGCACCAGCTCTATGACACTGCCGGAGCAGCCCTTGGGGCAGTGAAACTAGAACATAACTTATGCAGCCCTCAGGGCAACTCTAACCTTCTCCATGGGCTGATCTAGCCCCTCTCCTGGCTGCTTTGGGATTGGGAAGACAAATTGCCTCCGCTATTGGTCCCAGTGCTGGGCTCAACAACAGCACCAGGATGAATCAGTCTCTCTATGGATTGATAGCTCGATGCTACTTGTGGTAAGTATTGGGCTTCCAAAGGACATTAGCCACCTCACAAGTGATGCTCAGTCTCCGCTCCTTTAATGTTATCAGCCAGTTCTCCTGCCAGTTAGATAGGAGTGTGAAGATAAGATGAGAACTCTCTGTCGAAGAGCTCATAATTAAGGCTAAGATTTTGTCACAGATATTTTTAGTAAAAGTCCAGGACAGGTCACGGGCTTCTGTGAATTTTTCTTTATTGCCCGTGACCTGTCCATGATTTTTACTAAAAATATCCATGATAAAATGGGAAGGGACTAGGTAGCTGCAGGGTGGCTGGGAGCTCTGGGGCCTCCACCACTCATGGGAGCTCAGAGCTCCAGGTTCCCCCTGCCATCGCGGGGAGCACTGTGGGAATACCCCTGCCACTGCCACAATGGGGAGCCGCAGAGGTCCCCCTGCCCACCCCAGCAGCAGGAGGTGGCCAGGGAGCTGTGGGGATCTCCCTGTCCCATGGCAGAGGCTGGGGAGCTGCTGGGGTCCTCCTGCCTGCAGCAGCTGTGAGCTGCGGGATACCTCTGCTGCCCATCGCAGCTGAGAGCTTGGGGGCTGCTGCCTCAGGCGGCAGGGTACCTTACAGCTGCCACTGTGGGAGGCGGCGGGAGCCTGCAGCACCCAGCCACCAGGGCTGAAGTCACAGAGGTCTTTGGAAGTCAGGGATTCAGTTACTTCCGCAACCTCCATGACAAAACCGTAGTCTTACTCATAATCCAGCCTGTTTCTCCCCAATCCCCACCAGAGAACTCATTACACAGTGAGAAGCCCCCTCCACATTTTGAGAGTTGCCCTGCCAAACCCTCTGCCAGCCATAGTAAAGGTTTCCCTCCACAGAACTCTAGGTAGCTGCCATTTGGAACTGGTGTCTCAGCTCATGAGAAAACTCATTGTCTCTGGCAAGCAACAGAGCATTGCGCACTAGTTGGACACGGTTCCTGCTTTCATCCAGTCCATCACTGCAGCGCAGGAAGTACTTGGGATAGGAGCGGCAGCCACACAAAAAGCCAAGTGTACAAAAGCAGCAGCTAGAAAAATGAAATGCAGGAAAACACAGAGAGAGACCAACCAAGAGAATGTCAGAAGAACTGCCTGCACAACTGGATCAGGAGACCTGTTTAAAGCACAGCTGAACCCTGGCCCACATAGAACAAGCTTCCATTTGGTAGCAACTGTGTCATTAGCACAGTTTATGGACACAATTAATGTCTTACCTGTGCTACATAAAGATGCCTTGCTTTGATCATCTTAGGGAAGAAGTGTCGTCGCTAATTCCCTTTGATCTTGTCTACTCTAGACTTGTTTTCTGGAAGTTCCCAATTTTTCCTACCATCAGTGCATCTCTACCAGTGATAGCAATGGAAAGAGAGCAAGTGCAGACCAGGTGCTGCTGGCTGCAGCTCTTTAACCTCTGCAGGTGATCTAGGCTTGTTCAGAGCAAGGTAAGTGAAACACAATCATTAAAACGCCAGCAGCCTCCTGGAGCCTCATCCACGCTATTGCTCTCTGCACTACTATCAGCCCTGGCTCTGAAGCAGTGGTGATAACAGTGGGGAAGCCTTAGGAAAACAATCCTTATCTAAAGGGTGAAATCCTGGCCCCACCGAAGTCAGTGACAAAACTTCCATCAACCGCAATTGGGCCAGGATTTCCCCCTATATAGTCATTAAAAAAAAAAAAAGTATGCATTAGTGAGGTGAGATAGACCCACTACCAAGTCGGTTAAAAGAAAAACAGCATTTGTCTTATTTGTTACAAACTGATTGTGATTAATGTGGAAATAATTCTCATTGTAATAAAGTTAATGGGCCGAATTTTCAAGGGGGTAAATCAGCATTACTCCCTTGGCTTCAATAGAGCTCTGCCCATTTACCCCAGCCGAGGTTCTAACCCTAGATTTCATTAATAAGCGTGATCAGACATTTTTGTCCGTGAGAAGCAGTTGAATTTGGATTAATATGCTAATGAGATTATGAACATAGATATTAGTTATTGTATTTGATAAACACAGGCTTGATCCTACAATGAGCATCACACAAACTGTACTGGGGGAACACTGATTAAGATTCAAGGCGTATCACAATTTAGCAGTCTAAAATGACTCTCTCTAATTCTTTCAAATTCTTACATTTTAACATTGTGAAATGCTTACATCTGACATTTAATCAAAACAAGTCAAAATATTCATGAACAAACAGCTATTAAGGAAACAAGCAAAAGTGTTCACTTTTTTAAAAAAATGAAGAATATAGTGTGCATATTAAGTACTTGCGGGTGGTTATTAAACTGCTTTGAAATCAGAGTCCTAGGGAGGGGGGAAGCTACATTTGGCTGCAAAAATCCAGTTTCCTGTAAAGAAGAGTGCTTTTATGTCTTTTGTTTTCCTGGGGAAAAAAATTATTCAAATTGGAGCACTCAGAACATTTGCACAAGAGTATTTGCAAAACACTACAGTGTTGTGTGTTGTACATTGTAAATATTGATGTTGATTTTTTTGGAGGAAAGATTAGAAAATCAGGGCCCAATCCTGCTCTTCTGAATGTCTATGGGAGATTTGCTAATTACTTTTATTGAGTTGCAAACAGAGAATTTTAAGTCTTGAAAGTTCTTTATAAATTCCAAGTTCTAAAGAAAGCTGTAAACTAGTTTTAAGGTTAAATTGTCTTAGAGGGAAGAAATGAGGAATGCTTCCTCGCTGCTTCCCAAGTGTTATGAGCTCGCTCCTCAGTGCACCTGCACTCCGTGTGCGTAGTGGGAGGAAAGTGACTTTAATCCACCTTTGTGCTCCCTCATCACCTTTGGCCCTTGATGGAATTTAGAGCAGACTGAGGGCTGCTTTTAACTCTGCTGATGGAGCTATGCAGGATGGCAGGAGACTTCTACACTGGGGGATTCTTGGGATTAGGAATGTTTTCAGGCCTCTGTACTGCTGTGGAAGTGCAGAGTGGCCAGAACAAGGGCCAAGATCTGGCTCTACATAACTCAGAAGAGTTTGTCAGAAAGACCATAAGAAATGGTTCCTATCCGGAAGGCAGAGGAACATCAACCACCTCAACAAGGTGAAAGATACACAGCGCCTTTTGAAATTGCCCCTCATCACTGAGGGAAGCTAACTCGTTAATTAGTTTGTTTCCATTATTTTATATCAGGTTCAACTTTTCATCTGAATGTTAAAAACATGAACGTGGTACCATATTTAAAATACTTGATCAACCTTACCTAACCAGTTTTGATAAAGATAGAACAGAAATGTTATCAGTTTCCCTTTCAAACAGATGAGACTGCTGATTTTGTAAAAAACCCCATCAGCAGAACCCTTTCGCACCACAACCTCCCCCGTCCCCCGCAAGTTCATATGTGGGTGTGGATCTCTTTTCCCTAGTGATGCATAACGTTCATTGGGGTTTATTCATTTTCATACTGACCAGACTACCTGGACACCACAAGTAGAGGAGAGGCTGTGCGGTCTGGTGATGACTGCAGCATACTTTGTTAAGACATCTGCTTTTGGTTTTGCATAGACAGCTTGGGCAAAAATCACTGACCTTCTCTCTGCCTCGTATTACCCATCAGATCAATGGGAGGTAATCGCTACCTCATGAGGGAGTTGTGAAGCTTACTTAATGTTTGTACATTGCTTTGAAATCTTTGATTTAAGTGCGCAATATAATTGTGAAGTGTCATGTGTTAATTCCAACAGTGAACAGTTCACCAACAAACCAACCTACGTCAAATTTAATAAATTCAGGCTTAATCCATCTGTCAGAGCAGTCTAAATATTTGTGATGGTGAGTCATTAGGCGTGTGGCCTAATGATTTATTAATCTGATCTTTTTACACCCCATCAAAATTAGCATTTCCATTCAGCTTGAGACTGACAAGGTATAAGCGCAGCACAGACAACCAAAGACGGACATTGCACTAGTAAAATGAAGCAGGTTCACTTGCAGTCTGGGGCCCTTCTCAAGGGGAATAGGTAATAGATTCTTCTCTAATGCTGGAAACTGTAAAGCAAGACTTATCAGACTTCGCTGACCTTATCACAGACAGAAAAATCAGTAGAGTTCACTACCAAATTAAAAGCCCCACTGCACTTCATAGCCTGGTACATCTGCAATGATCAGCGATATACGGAGCCTGAGGCAAAAGACAACTCTACTGTTGTCCGTTGCATGTGTTTCTCCTGGTCTCAGATCGAGAAAGTAGCATATAAACAATCACGAGGAATGAGCCTGTCTCTCTGGTTCCCAGCCACTCCCAGTATACCCACCCTACCTGCTTAAAGCCTGAGACTGGGGTTTGAGATGAGTGGAGTGAGAGGAGCTTGGGGATGTGAATGCCACTCTCTCCCCCCAGGGTGCAGGGATGCTGTGCAGCCCCTTTGTCTTCCCCACCCTCTCCCGTTCTAGCCTCTGGACTGGCACAGGGACTGCAGCCCCTTCAGGCCAGCTGTGGGGGGAGGGAGGGGAGAGATTTTTAACTGAAAGTTTTCCTGCCTCACTACATCAGTCAGAAAATATTTGATGTTTTGAAACACCCCATTTCATTTTGATCAAACCCACCAACTTTATTTATGCCAGTATTTCCACACTGAAGCAGGAATTTTTTTTATTTTTTTGGTCAAAGTTCCTGCTATTTTGACTTTTTGCCCTGTTCCAGGCTGAAAACAAGTGTTGAAATATCAGAGTTTTCTGCAGGACATAAATGCCATTTCCGGAACAGCTCTAGTGGGGGGTATTGGGTCCTCTGGATCCCCACAGGTGTAGGTCTGCAATTTCTTTCCCGGCCACTCACCACCCACTGCCATTGTGGTCCTCTGCCTTAGCCAATGGGGACCCAGCACAGAGACAGTTTCGCTGGCATGTAAGGGGTATGGAGACATCCCTGCTCAGCCAGTGATCTCCCCAGATCAGCCCCCTGGCAGGACTTAAGTTGTGTGGAGGGCCTGGAGCCAGCCTGGTGATGTTTACTGGAGGGTGTCAAGTATCAGGGGGTAGCCGTGTTAGTCTGTATCCACAAAAACAACAAGGAGTCCAGTGGCACCTTAAAGACTAATAGATTTAAAGCTTTCATGGGTAAGTGAGGTTTTTTACCCACGAAAGCTTTAAATCTGTTAGTTTTTAAGGTGACACCGGACTCCTTGTTGTTTTTACTGGAGGGTTCACTAGTGATATCAATAGCGCACATTTATATTTAAAGTTGCACATAGTGGTGCAATCAAGGGGAACAAGAAGAGTTGGTTAAGTGTGTGGAAGAGTGCCCACTCCAGCTCCCTGAACTGTTTTTCAGGTCCATCCTAAAATGTTTGGATTGGCTCACCTGGCGTTCTTTGCATCAAGACTATCCCAGCTTTGGAGGGAGTTTCAGGTAGGTAAGGAGTGCAGAACCAAGCCCTAGCAGAGCTCTGCTAAGTTTTCAGTCCTCTAAGAAACTTTTGTCTCCTCCCCTGGCCTTTCACATTCCAGATTTGAAAAGAAATGCTTTCTTTATGGTGCTTGCATTCAGCTTCAGTTCCCTACTCAAAAGCAACCACTAACATAAGAACGAACGGAACATGTAACCTGGAGGTGCAGAATGATCCCAGTAGAATCCTTAGGGATAGCAGTTTCCTCCTTTGTCCAAGGTCAGGTGTAGTCAATAATCTTGTCCTGTTCAATGAGGGAACGGGTCCAATACTACACACTCCCCATTACCAACACAGCATCAGACTTTGCACAGGCCACACCTAAGATGATCCATTTACTCATTTCATCAAGGTCCTGCATGGTATTTTGGCACCACTGCTGTGTCCAATTCAAGTGCTGGTGCTCAGAGCCTGCTCCAGTGACTCACTCGGCCTACCTTGGTGTGACAAAGTGGGTGAAGCACCAGCTACACTGATGAATCAGAGCAGGACTCAAAACAACTAGGAGTTGATCTTGTGCCAGAACTGCCCAAACCAGGTAACTCTGATGCAGAATCAAGTACAGTACAGTACAGTAACCTTCCAGGCTAAGTGCAAAATGGTCTGTTTTCAAAAGCTATCAAAATTGGAGAAAATCATGTGCGAAAGTTGTATGGATCAAGCCTCACTTCTTGCAGAAGAGTCAAAGTAGTGCAGCAGAAGTCTAGGAAAATGAATGCTCTGAAGTTATTGACAGTTTTATAATGGCAGCAATTCTAACACTGTTAGATGTTGTCTAAACTACATTTGCCTCTCTTCGCAGCCCAGTGTCCAGGGTATTTCAATCTCCACCTTTGCCTGGTAATATCTGTTAATGCAACAGCTTCCAGTATAGCACCTGTGTCCTCAGACTGACTCCTGTCCCTGCTGACCTCTGACAACAGGCTTATCTGATAACCTCTGGGGTTGGCATGAGGTTTACTTGATCCTCCCTCAGTGCAGGCAGCTGGACTTGATGACTTTGAGATCCCTTCTAGCCCTACATTTCTATGAGGGCAGGGGAGAAACAGCAAATCCATCTGCTGCTTGGTCACTTGATTGCCACTGTCCTAGGCACTGGAAGTATGGAGAGAAGTTAGCAGTCCCAGGTTTTACAGAAAGCAGCAGTGGCTACCTGATCAGGGAGACAACAGGGAAACAGATCTGAGCTTGTTTTATACTGAAACAGCATGTGCCACCTGCTGATTGTACTCTGCCACTTCTGCTTTCCATTCCTCTCACATTCCTGCCTCTGCATTTCCTCTTCCCCCTCATGCTCCAATTTCTCCCCGGTTCCTCTTTATAGAATCCTTTATTTCTTTCTCCACTATTTCCTTTTACTTGGCCACTGGTCTTGGTCTCTTGTTATAGGAATTATTCTTTCAGGAAGCCATTGTCCTTGTTTCCTAATGATTTCATGTCCTGTCCTCCATGTGAGAGTTCTTTTACTGGCCCATACAAGTTATTGAAGAGCTCAGTGCCCAATTGCGGTCCCATATGTAATGCCCTCTCATCTGACAGACACGTGTGAGAGCAAGCAATCTGCTTGTGCCAGATTGATAACGTCCTGAATGAACTTGACTGAATTGAGTTAAACCTTATTGAATTAGGTTTAATTAGGGGTGAAAGTAACTTAAGGGACTTACCAGTACGCAGGGCTGGGGTCCTGTGCAGGTGGGGAAGGTATGTCCGTCCCCTGTCCTCCCCCCCCCCGGGCATAAGGGGCGGGGCCTCAGGCAGAAGGGGTGTGGCCTTTAAATCCCCAGGCCCTTTAAAATCGTTGCCACTAGCCCAAGGCTCTGGCGGCGCCCATGGCTCTGGCCGCTGCCAGGAGCTCTGGGCCCTTTTAAATTGCCCGCCTGGGGAAGATATCCTCTGCTGGTATGGTCGGCTGTGTACTGGCTCTTGCCGGTATGCCGTACCAACTTACTTTCACCTCTGGGTTTAATACCTTTCGGGCGTAGGTCCAATGTTAGAGTTGGGGTGATCTCTGGTAAGCTTAGTAGCATGCAGGTAGGCTCCTTTTTGTTTTGAATATATTTTGTCTGTAGTGTTTTCATCTTAAGAATAAAATAGGCTTGCATAAAAAAGTTGTGCGTTAACTATAATTGTGGGCAGTCACCTTATCAACCATCTCTGAATGGAAAAACAAGTAGGCCTGCTTGGGGGGCCTGTCTCTGCTGGGAACAACACAGTGAGGGCAGAAAACAGCAGCTTGGAGCCTGTAGCCTACTCTTATGACCAATGCTATGTGCTCCAGTTTTCTTGGCCACCATTTCAGCTCTCCCTTGCCACCATCTGAATGGCAGCTTTCAGGGGTTCTGTATACACACAGGGTGTAAAGCACTTTCAGCTCAAAGGTGCCATGTAAAGATAGAGAATATTATAATATCACATAGTGCACAACAAGACAGAGCCATCAAGGCAGTTTTCTCCCCATATTCATTCCAACACCCCTTATAGGACAGAGCTAAATGACACTCCTTCAGAATGGAATGTCATTCTAAAGCACATTTCAGCTAAATTTACATCTTGCATCAATTACAGCATCTCAACGGGTCTCAAAGTGGCCAAGCCATTATTAATAGTAAAAAGCACCTGTTTCAAGTGACAGATTCTGGGGTGCTTTAGACATGTTAAAAGCAGCTTAGAATTGGCATCTGAACATGGGCCCCAAGCCACCAGTCCTGAGATCTTCATTGATACCCGCAGCTTTGGGCTTCCACAGAAAGTCTCCATTTCACAACCCGGCTTTTTCTGACATATTGCTGCCCCTTTCTAAAGTCTCTAAGACAGTTCAAACCATCTGTGGACTTTTGAGCAGCCCCTGCAAGACCCCAAAGGGTCCTAGATATAGCCCACACAAAGGGATAATGCAAACGGACCGTATCCAGGTTCATCTTCTGAGCAAGACTGGGTGGGGACGCTCCGTTGCACAGAGCAGCTCATTGGCAAGAGAGTCCCATGGATCATAGTCCTGAACTGCTCTCTACTCCTCCCCTCCCTGCCCCCTGTAACAGCAGCATGCCTCTTCCAAGAGTGGAGAGACAGCTGCTGCCTCAGTTTCCTCCTCTTCCAACTGATGAGTCACAGGTTCTCCCACTAGATGGGAGATTTTGAAGGTTTAACTCTCTAGAAGAGTCCGTCCTCTTCCACACATCAGCCATTCCCAGCCTTGGTAGTTTTTTCTACTCTATTAACACAGGGCTCCCCCCTTTAGCAGCCCCCTTCCAAGTCCTCCCCACAGGCTCAGATTCAGTAAGTTCTTTCCCCCTTCATGTGACAGGATGTCATCTCCTGGTGGCACAGCTAAAATGGAGGAGAACCCACTCCCTCTCTCAGCTCCAGATTCCAGCCCAGAGATTCAAAACAAGGCAGCAGCATATCTCCTTCACTTACGAGTTACACAGCCATTTACCCTGCAGACTGTCTCCTCGGGAAGAACCTCTCAGTATCTGTCCCAACTCACTCCCTATACAAAATTTCTGATTCCTAGGAGGCTTCCCCCAACCCCTAGCTCAAAACTCTATTACTAAATAATTTCCCCACGTTTCCTATTTTCTGAAGGTCTCTTCTCATACTGAGCACGGGCTGACCTATTAACTCCCCTGCAGGCCTGGTTCTCAGTCGCATTCTCTGGGAGATAAATCAGACACAGGCGAGACTGATCCCAAAAGCTTTTCAAGAGGTCAGATCAGCTTATAACATACCTATTATGGCAACACACCCTGTAGATATAACTGAACCCTAGGCCTGGATTGTAACCCTTGGTGAAGTGACAACAGAGAGACCAATACCAGATTGCCCATTAGAAAAAACCTGGTCATAAGCTAAGTTACGTTTCAGCTAGGAAATAGAGCTCCCACCCCAATTGCTAGAAAGGACCCACTGCCCACCAGCATTGTTATGAAGTGGCCATTCCCAATCAGTGTAAGAAATTCACTTCCTCTTTCTCTGATCCCCATTGTGGGGGAATCTTTATTCTGATGGGATTGCCTAGCCCCCTTGTCCTAGGAGACAGTCTGTGACTGCCTCTGGGAAAGAGGCATAATAGTGTAATGCCAATGTTAGTGTCATAAAGGCACTGCCAAAGAGGAAGCATCATTTAAGTTGCAACCTCCGTAGCTCCATAACTTGGGACACTCATCAAGTCTCCATAGGCCACTGGTAACTGAGACTAAACTAGAATCTTGGGTTTCTGCTCAAAGCGGACAATGCATTGGATTGGAAAGGCAGAATCCCGATAACCCTAATGCCACATAAAAATGAAAACCAGTCCTGTCGGCTTGCTGTTTTAGGCAAAGGAGTAACAATGTACATTAAGATTCAGAGGAGCATTGCTGTAGAATGTGACAAATGGAACTCAACACAGGACACGGAGACACATACTTAGAGAAGATGGAGTGAAAGCAGCTCACTCTCCTAGCAGTTTGACACAGTGCATGCACCTCCCCTTTCAGGGGAAATCAAACAATAATACAAAACAATCCAAAATAACTGCATCTATAGTCAGAGCATTTAACTGAATACCAGGGTTAAAAATATCAGTGTGGACAATTTTGAAGACGGGACCCGTGGTTTCCAAACTTTTTACTAAGTTGACTCACCAGTTGCATTTTGTCTTTTGTGGTGGTCCACAATTACATATATGCACTGGCACTGCAACCCTAACCCCAGCCCAGTGAGGAGGGGAAGCCTTGTGGGGGGTTGGAGAGTGATCCTGTCCCACATTTACCCCACAGCAGTGGTTCCTGTCCCATGGCACTGGGCCAAGTTCCCCATTCCTGGGGCTGTGAGCTGGCACATGGAGTCATGTCAGAGGCAGTTGGGACAAATTTGAGTGAGAGGTGGAGTGACCCCATGTGCCAGGTTTCAACACCTTGCTTTCCAAGCCCCACCCCAGAGGGTGTGTCCCCCCTGCACTGAGCCAAGAGAAGCGTATGTTTGCCTACGCAAGGCCCAGTGATGGGTTAATCCAGCCCTGGATGTGGGGACCCATCTAGAGTCTTCCCATGACCCACTGCTGTGTGGTGACCCACTGTCTGGGAAACACGGGTCTAAAGGAAAGTTAAGAATGCTGTACATTTTCTGTTAGCCTAGGTGCATTGAACTAAGGAAAGGACACTGGGAACTGGAAATAGTCAAGTCACCATAAGGGGAATCATTTATTAAAAGTCGAAAGCTTAGCCTCTCATTTCAGTCAACAGAAAAGTTTCTTTCCCAAGGCTGATATCACTGCTTGTCAAATCTCAGCCACCTTCCAGCAGTTTTGTCCTGTCAGTGAGTCAGATTATTTACGTTTTTGGAGAGGATCCCTACAATTAACATCTAAAAGGGAACATGGCAAACACCTACAATGAACAACAGCCCAGGCTTTGGATCCGGCCTTACAGATCCAATTCTGCTCTAATTGAAGGGAATAGGATTTTGCCATTGATTTCAACAAGAGTAGGAATAGACCCTAAGTGGGAGATTTGTTTTCAGATTCAGTCTTGGTCTCGCTTCCCCAGCCTGGTGCTCAAAAAATGAATTTGCTAGGCAGCCAGGAGCATCAGGAATGGGACTCTGGCAGGGCCGTCTCCAGCATTTCTGCCACCCCAAGCGGCAGTTCAGCGGTCGGTCCTTCACTCCTAGAGGGAGTGAGGGACCTGCCGCCCCCGAATTGCCGCAGGTGCCGCCCCTCTCCCTTGGCCGCCCCAAGCACCTGTCTCCCTTGGCCGCCCCAAGCACCTGTTTGTTAAGCTGGTGTCTGGAGCCGGCCCTGGACTCTGGTCAGCACTCCTGGCTGAAATGGGAATGGATGTGTCTAACTGTGGGAGGAATGACAGAAAGATCTTTGTAAAGACACTGGTTCAACTTGCTCCACCCTTGGATTTAATAGCCCCAAAAGATTACCCCCAACCCTCACAGGAAGTTCTTTATCTATGTGTGTGTATGTATTATATCGTGTGACTGTGTAGACTTGGAGGACTCGATAGCTAAAGGAAATAGAAGGGGAAAGCAACGAGAGCTGAAACCCTTTAACTTTTCCCCTGCTTAACAGGTGCATCTCTAAGGTGGCTTGAAGTACCTGGTCTGCCTTGGTATTCTACCCAGACATATCTATGGGAATTATAAGGAAAACACACCCTTAAATCAATATCATGCTAGGTTATTATCCTAGTCCTGAATGGACTTTTTTCATGTTCATATAATTAGGCATTATTAGCAGTCTTTGCTCAAGAGAAGCCCAATCGTGGAATAGCAAGAGGCATTGCAGGTCAGGATTGGGTTACACTTGTAAGCCTGTGCAAAGAGGCTCTCATACAAAGAGGCTTTCATACAAATGTATGAGAACGTACCATTTTCCTCAGCAATCAGAAAGGGAAAACTGGGTGGGAAACATATTAGGTAAGAGAGAGAAGGATACAACCAGCAGCAGCTGGTAGCAAAATTGACACTTTAGGACTGTAGCTACTTGGTGTTCCTAAATTTAAAGGGACAGTCCCAAAAAGATATAATGGGGAGGGGAGAGGTAAATTTTATAAGAGGGCAACCCTGCACTCAGGAGAGTTAGTAGGGTCCAGGAAGTCACCATGTAAAATGTTCCTGGAGAAGAGGCTTCTTTAGTATTGTACGCATCAGACTGCATTGCATGTGGGTCAAGCCAGTGTATTAGTCTCTCACTTTCACTACATTCATAGAATAAAATTTCATTTGTATTGCATTTAGGACACTTTTCAATGCACAAACAAGATCAAGTCCCAATTCCTACCCATGTTACAACATCCAAAACAGAGCTGGGTGAACCTTAACATTTTCCCTTACCTGGGGTTCCTCATGCCACTGTTTTGGTTTGCATGGGCTGTAGGCTCCCATCCCCCTCTACCTTTTGCTTTGGGTCTCAAGGTCAAATATCCCCTATATTTCAAAGAAAATCTCTATAGTAATCTTTATGTTTCGCTCAGTTTTGTGTCAAAACTATGTACAACTAGAAAATCCTAGTGGCTGTAATGAAAAACTAAAAGCAGGTCCATTTTTGGTCCAAAAATTGGTGAATCTTTTGATCAGCATCTGAGTTGCTAATGAGACTCAAAATGAGATACACTTGCCATGTTTAAAATAGAGATGAATCTGACTCAAAACTCCCCAAAAATTCAGTATTAAGATTTGTTGTTCTTCTCCAGAATCATCAAATGGTTCCTGGGCTTTCTGAACAAATTTCACCTGGCTGCATTCCAAACTCATTCACACTGTTATAGATAGAGTGCATTCATTTTAAAAACAGGAAGTAAACAATAGGTGAGATAAGAACTGCTTCATGCGAATCACAAAACAACAGTGAAAGCAAACCTTAAAAGCTAAATGGCCCGTTTTTTTATAATGCCATATAAGTGAGGTCAATGCTGTTTGTCAATATATGTATCCTTGAATATTCACTGGCACTGAGGGAGAACTCTGAAAAGCTTTAGGCAATGTATCGAATTGTTTGTAAGGTGAATATTTGCACATAGTGGAACATTTTTTTAAGTCAACAGAAAAGAGCATGACTTCTCACTAAAACCATCACAGGGTTTACGTGAGTCTGACAGAATCAATAGATTCCAGGAAAGCCTTTGATGTGGAGACGTGTTAGTGAAGAGAACTTGCTGCTGTCTATTTTTAATGCTTCCAGCATGTGCATACTCACTGGAGACAAAGAGTGGGAGTTAAATGCAAGAGAGGCAGATAAATCAAAAAACAAATAACACATTTTACATGGCACCTTATCCCACCCAGAAGCAGAAGAGCACTTAGATCTCCCAGTTCAAGTATGAACTGGCTTCTGTCAACAGTTTAGATTAACTGTGGCTAAAGTGGCATTTATCTTTGGGGCTATCAATCAGATTCCTTTCTAATTTTGCTGCTTACGTGTCCTTTGCTGTTTACACCATACATGGTTAAATGGAATCTTTGTTGCTCCTGAATGGGTTACTGAAAGGTCAGAACTACAGCACAGTATGCCCCTTCTCCTCCTAAATATTGTACATCTAATCCCTAAAGGATATGGCACGTAGGTGAAAATGCACCTACAAGGATATTGTCTCTCCATTCAGCATACAAGGTTATTTGATGTACACACATTGACTTAGCACATTAGGAGGATACCTTCCTACTAACTCTATTTTTTGGTCCTTAGTATTAATTTGAATTCTTTGATGCATAATTCATGGCAGAAATTGGACGGTAATATACTACATTAGGCTTACACGTAAAGCATGGCTGGCATAGTTATTTTTGTGCTGACCCTCAGCTAAGGCTCACTGAGACCAATCGGAGAGGCAGAAACCCACAGTATATAGGGCACTGGACTGGAACTCAAGAGACTGGGCACTACCCCTGACCTTTGGCTTGCTGGATGACCCTGAGAAAATCACATCACCTGTTTGTGCCTCAGTTTCCCCACTGTTAAAAATGGGGTGGTACTGACCTCCTTTGCAAAGCACTTTGAGATCTACAGATGAAAAAAGCTACACAGGCCTAATCCAAAGCCCACCACAGCCCATGGATGTCTTTCCACTGACTACAATGACTTTGGATCAGCTAAGTTTTATTATGAGAGTGTTCAGCAGTGCCCAGGATCAGGCCCATAGGATAAAGATGAGGGTCATGGTGAGTAAAAGCTCAACCCTAGTCTATTAAAAATGTATTTGTGTCAAGCACGTTATGCCCCCTCCCCTGCCCCCAGCCCTGACTCCTATCTCTTTTCCAGTGAGAAGACCCATTCAATATTGGGAGTCATTCATGGTGCCCTCAGCAGAGCCAGCATTAGCCACAAGACAGAGGTTCCCCGAAGACAAGACTCTAGCTGTCACTGCCATTGAAAGTGGCAGCCCTAACAAAAGGAGCATCTGTGCCCTCCAGTTTGTCTAGCGATACGGTGATACAGTGGGGATGAAGCAACTCCACCCTCTACAACAGGTGTGGAGTTGGAATCTTCTGGGTCTAGCCCTTCCTTATGCAGTTCGTTCTCTTCCACCATTAATAGTGAAAAAGAAAGAGAATCACATTTGCAAATGGTAGTCACATTGCTTTATGCACTTCTGGGAGGTGCTCAGATGCTATGGTAATGAAGGCAGTGTAGGAACTTGTGGAGAATAGAATAGACATTCCATGCATATTGTCCTAGACACAGGAGATCTTTCACTTTCAGAGAGAGGCAGAGAATCTCTTCATTTAATATCTTGTTTATGGCCCCTTCATTTAACATGCCTCTAAATATGCTTCAGGCTCCATCCCCAATCTCAGCACAGCAAAGTACTGTCAAGCTGGTTATAAGCCTAAGTTTTTGTGCAGAATGTGAGCCCAGGACTTTCTGGCTCAGGAGAGAAAGCAATATCAGTACCTGTAAGTAACACAGACAAGATATATTAGGGAAAGGACAAATTAAGAAAAACTAAAGAACTGAAGCTAATACATAACTACAGACACACACACACTGAGTATCCTGTGAGCTAAAGCTTGAATGTTCCACAGCTCTCAACAAAACATCTTCAAGCTCCAGTATGAAAACTTGATTGAAAAATTACTCCTGATCACTAAGCCTGTAGGAGAGATGGTAAACTAGGAAACACTGTTAAAACACTTGACTAGAAGCAATCAGCAGTTGTGGTTTGAAGCTCATGAATTTCAGTAGGAGTTAGAAACAGAAGGTTTCTTTGCTGTTTATGGCACATGAACAGCTGTTAAAGAGAGAAGCTAGAGTGGATTTGCCTGCCGTAAAAGACATCCCTAGCTTTTCTGGAATTTTTGACATTTAACTCCCTTTCCTTCTGAAGCTGAGTCAGACACTCCTCCTGCCCCTGCCATCCCTTCTTTCACACACACACCCTTCCACTTAGATCACATGTCTGTAGCACTTCTGATAGGGAAGCAAGATTCATACTAGTGTAACTCAATTGATTTCAGTGGAGCTACTCCTAATTTACAGTGGCGTATGTGAGAGAAGAATCAAGCTCACATATTTCACCTACTTATATGTTATTTTTTACATAATTATAGAAGATTAATGTGTACAACCAAATAAGGGATCGGTCAGCAGGTGCTTAGGTATGATGATGGGCATGGTATAAATACACACTAAGGGAGATTCAACTTCATGTAAAAATGTACAGTCCAATTCCCATCTCTGTTACTGTGGTGTAAATCCAGAATAATTCCACTGGCATAACAGATATGCTAGATTTACACTCATATAAGTAGGATCAGAATTTGGCCTGCAATGGAAACCAAATGCCAACGCTGGCTCTGACATCTCCTTTCTGCACCTGTTTGCAGAGGATAAAATCTCCCACCCCCTCCATCCCTTTAGAGTGGGCTCCAAATTCTTGTAGTAGCCATTCAAATCTGGTAACCTGTCACTGGAGTAATAGTGGGTTAAAGGACACTAACCAAATACTTTTATCATCATTTACATGTAATTGTCATTCACACATGACAGCAGAAAGAACAGCACCCTTTTGACTCAAGTAAACAAGCTAAGTAAGTTTTCTTTTCTCATCCCAATGAGATGTTTGTGTGCATGTGTGGGTGTGTGATCTTGCCTCTTTTCAGAGTGAGCCATATCTTTGCTGAAGATGTGGTCCCTTAGGAAGTGGTTTTTCCTGACCAGGGTAAACATTTAAAGGCTATGAGAACTTCCTTCCCTACTCATGTGCCTGTTAAGAATTCAGATGTTAAAAAACTACTCCAAAATGCCTGCACACCCATAGACATTCTTGACTCACTAACACTGCTCATTGTAGCCAATTTCAGGCAGCCTCCCACACATTACATGTACGCTGATCAATTTGGTGTATCATCTTTCCGTGAAGCAAAGACAGCATTTTATTGTGAAGCCATGTGTGTGCATACTAATGGAAAGTAGTGTGATGTCAGGTGTGCAAGTTCTTCCCAGGTGTTTACAGACTGCCTATTACTATTGATCTAAAAAGCCTGCATGAAGGATAGCAATTGTGATCAATAAACAAAATGGGAGAAGGAGAGCGAGTGCCCAGCAGCTGTGGGAATAGCCAGGATACCAGATACTGATCAGTGAAGAGTTAAAAGCAGCACTCTGGAAACGTTGGCTGGATGACTTCCTGACAAAGTTTATACAAGTATAGTTTTGCAAACGTGTGTGTGCAAGGACGTATGTGCCTACGTGCCACATATCCCGAAGCAGCCGGAGCAGAGGGGAAAAAAATCACAGATGAGACCAGGCTGAAAGAGCAGCCGATGAATGTGCAGGGTCATCACATCACTCTCATTGCAAACCCACGGGATAAATCACAATAATGCCTCCCCCACCCCCAAAGTACTCATATTACTAAAAGAGACTAGGGCGGGAGAAAGAGGACCAGCAGCTCAGGGAATTTACAGCACTTCTAACCAGAGGCATATTAATCAGGTTAACATCATGCCCGCAATGGCTGATGAGCCCATGCATTCAGAAGTGCTTGCTGTAACAATGAGTTGTTAGAGATGAGAGCGGCATGGCAGACCTATGATTACATGGGCTCTTTACTTTATTAGTGTGTT
The DNA here is from genome assembly GCF_027887155.1 of Malaclemys terrapin pileata. NCBI lineage: Eukaryota > Metazoa > Chordata > Testudines > Emydidae > Malaclemys > Malaclemys terrapin. The sequence continues at coordinate 197,317,242 of NC_071505.1, forward strand.
TTCTGCAGTGGAGGGAATTATTCTTCCTTACTATAGAAGTGAACATTCCTGAGCCCAATGACTTGTGGCTGACTGAGAGCATATCTTTTAGCAAGTCATCCAGTCTTCATTTAAAGACTCCATAGCACCAATTTTAACAAAGTGGAAGTGTTATAGTTTTAAAGGAGACAACTTAATCAGCAGGTTTAGAAAACCTGACCTATGAGGAAAGGTTAAAAATAAACCTGGGCATGTTTAGTCTTGAGAAAAGAAGACTGAGGGGGGACTTGATAAGTCTTCAATATGTTAAGGACTGTTATAAAGAGACTGTGATCAATTGCTCTCTATTTCCACTGAAGGTAGCACAAGAAGTAATTAAGAACATAAAAACGGCCATCCTGGGTCAGACCAAAGGTCCATCTAGCCCAATATCCTGTCTTCCGACAGTGGCCAATGCCAGGTGCTTAAACTTTCTATCTGTAAGGACAGTTAAGCTCTGGAATAGGCTTCCAAGGGAGGCTGTGGAATCCCCATCAGGTTTTAAAGAACAGGCTGGACAAACACCTGTCAGGGATGGTCTAGGCTTTCTTGGTCCTGCCTCAGTGTCAGGGGGATGGACTACACGACTTCTTGAGGTCCCTTCCAGACTTATGTTTCTATGATTCTATAGAATGGTATAGAATGGTACCATGGTACTTATGAAAGGTACTTATGAAAGGATTAAGTATCAGTCCCTGTGGGAATGGTCAATCAGTAAGCCAATGTTTCTGTGTTTCATACCTTACGTGTCTTGACATTTGATAAATTGCTGGAGAGTTTTATGGGTATAAATATGTGGAAGCTCAGAAATCCCTTTGCTTCTTCAGTGCGGCTGTATTTTGACAAGGTATTTTGTGGAAAAAACAAACAAACAAAGGCAGTGTGTTGTCTATCAATGACTCCATAGCAAATTTGATCCATTTACATGTAAAAAGCTGTTTTTCCTAATTGCCACCCTTGCAAACTCAACCTGGACTCTGAGAGTCAAGCTCAGTTCTTTGTGATTCACACATAACCACCAACAATAAAGATGCCGCAGTCAGCATTTAGACAACACGAGCCGGAAACAAAATCCAGCTCGCTCTCCAATTGCTGGAGGGCTAGCCAGAGAAAAAAGGAGTAAACACTTGTTTTTATTAGCAAACTAAGCAAAGGTAATTCATAGACTGTAAGGCCAGAAGACATACCTAGATCACCTGGTCTGACCTCCTGTATAGCACAGGCCATGACATTTCATCCATTTACCTCTGTATCGAGCCCAATACCTTGTGTTTGGCCAAAGCAAACACAGAGTCTGAATTCTTGGGGAACAGAGCTATGGAAGGAGACATTGCCATTTTTACATACTGTAGTCACTTTTCTGGTCATTACCTCTCTTTAAACTCTTATTAAAGTAATCTGTTATTTTCCAACTTGCCACCGGACCCAATTATTATAACTCCAGAAATGAACAGGACCATTTGTGCATCATTCCAAGATGCAGGGGGAGGGATGGGAGGTGGTGGAGGAGGAAAAGGAGATTTATTTCCCCCCTACACTATGTAGCATTCACAAAAAATCTGCAGAAAAACTGAAGCAGGCAAGCTGGTTCTTGTAGAGGGAGATTTGGGCTGATTTCATTCGCATTCCATTCCACCCTGAACAATAGCATTGATATAATATCTCTTTCGATACTTTTCCTCACACATAGGGCGGTAGATGTACAAGTGCTTCTCATTTCGTTGAGTGGATTGAGAAGTTCCACACCAGGAGGACAGGCATCGGCGTTGGGAGAAAGGGGGAAGGAAGGTGATTTCAGCCTAACACCGACTATTCATACTGGATTGTTTTCCATACACTTCATTTGCGCTGACATGTTACAGAATAGGGCTGTTCACCTGGATTGCATTAACTGATTTTCATTCAGTACATTGCCTTCATCTCCATCCAACCAACAGCTGCCCCTAGCTGGACCACAGCCTGAAACATGCCATATATGCACATGACACAGCTCAGATTCCCAGCTTGGATGATAGCCTTTTAATTCTAGAAATAAGCAGAGGGAGTAGAATGCTTCTCTACATAGATGGGGGAGGAGGGGTTAAAAGTTGGGCAGATTCATACCCAATTCCTTCATAAACTAATTTCAGAGGGGTAGCCATGTTAGTCTGTGTCAGAAAAACAACGAGGAGTTAGGGTGACCAGATGTCCTGATTTTATAGGGACAGTCCCGATTTTTGGGTCTTTTTCTTATATAGGCTCCTATTATCCCCCACCCCCGTCCTGATTTTTCGCATGTGCTGTCTGGTCACCCTTCGAGGAGTCCTTGTGACACCTTAGAGACTAACAAATTTATTTGGGCATAAGCTTTCGTGGGCTATAGCCCACTTCACACATATGCGTCTGATGAAGTGGGTTATAGCCCACGAAAGCTTATGCCCAAATAAATTTGTTCGTCTCTAAGGTGCCACAAGGACACCTCGTTGTTTTTGCTTCATACACTCAGAATCAAATCACTCTGTCCTAAGAATATAAACTGTCTTTTTAAAAGCTATTTAATACCGAGAATTTCTCAAGTGTTAAAATATGAAGCTAAGCAAAACCTGGTTCTCATCTGTGTGGTTTACCAGGATTTTTTCAGTTTTGATGGAGCAATCCAATGTCCTGAAAGTCCAGCTCAAAGAACTTTCAGGGCCCTCACATCACCACGTTGCAACATTGCATTGAAACATAAGGACATGTTGATGCCATCCTGTTACATTGCATCACAACATGTCCTTGCAATGCCCCACATACAAAATTTCACAAAGTGACTTGCATAAGTTTGCCCCTTTGGAAAACTGAGCTTTTGTATAAAGTACTGACAAATGTGAGAGCCTGGCAGTGGGGATACTTCAAAGACTATTGTACTGAGATGTGCCAGCTGCTTTGGGCACATAGGATATTCATAGATTATTATATCAATAAGCGGTATGTGTATCTGTATGTTCCTGGCTCACTGGTTGGGCTTCCGGTGGAATACAGAATCACTAGGGGGTAATTAATGTAAATAGCTGGACAAGTAAAAAGGATCAACCCTCTAGGGAAAAATACACATACTTGTTTTGACTGGGTTCAAGAGGCCTAGCAAACAAAGAACTAAGAATTTGAATCAAAAGTCAAGCTGACCTGACTCAAAGTTAGACTCATTCCGGAACGAAGAACTGCACGGACCTACCAGGAACTCATGTGCCTGATGGGTGACACCTGTTAAGCTTAGCATGCATGTGGACTGTTATGCTATGATATGTTTTCTATGTGCTGCTTTTGACTAAGTAAATGTACTATGCTTTGGGAATGCTGGCTGGTCCCTGGTAACAAATGTCAGAGCTCCTGGGAAAAAGCAGGGCTGCAAGTTAGACTTGCTATGATGATCACAGTGTAGAACAGGTGGAGCTGCAATGTAAAGGCCCAGTATGGAGGGAAAGGAACATGAGTTCCCACCCTGAGCAAGGTGAGGGCTAGAGGTACATCTACACTGCAAACAAAACAAAACCCTGAGGCAGCAAGTCTCAACGCCCAGCTTAACTGACTCGGGCTCATGCTAGGAGTTAAAACTATCAGTGTAGACATTTCTGCTCAGGCTGGAGCTCAGGCTCTGAAACCCAGCAAGGGGAGTGGGTCTCAGAGTCCGGACTCCAACCCACCTGGGAATGTCTAAGCTGCTATTTTTAGCCCTGTCACATGAGCCCTGCAAACCCAGATCAGTTGACACAGGCTCTGCGACTCACCATTGTTTTGGGTTTTTTTTTGCAGTGTAGTCATACCCAAGGAGGCCACGAAGAGGTCACAGTCAGAGGTGCCTTTAACCCCAGAACTGAGCGTTGTTTTGGAAAATGCCTTTCAGAGACTGGTTTTGTTCTTACTGCCTTCTGTCAGGGCACATCATCTGACTGTGGGCAGATGCAATGCAAGTCTAAGATAGCAGCTGCCTGGGAAAGCTCAATGATGGAACAAGTTAGTAAGCGAAATAATGCCATCTGAAAGAAGAGATGCTGCAGTTCCCATGGTCTCATCCCTTAGAAAGAGAAAGGGGACAGAAGAACACTGTCAGTCTGGGGAGCTAGAGGAAACTCATCACGCACAGTATATTTCACAAACATTAGTTCTGCCTGGGCTGAAAACGCAGCAACCAGCTGCCCAGAAACAAATTTTAATTCCACTCTCTCAGGCATTACGTTAGTCTCTGTACTGACGTCTGTGAGCTAGCTGGGTGATAATTGAGAATCACATTTGATAACTTTTTTTACAGGGTTGGGGCAGGTGTTTTAGTTCCCTTTTTTCTCTCTCACTCTTAGTAGCTTCTGGTCTGAAAGCCAGACCCGTTGCTACTGGCGGAAATAGTTGGACGTCATGTTATGCCCCAGTGTATTGAATTGGCCATGTTTATGTCTTTGCTTCCAGGACAAAGGTGTGATGTGCAGAAATGATAGCATTGTAACACAATGACATACGATGCCATGTCAAAGTATGATGACATCACATCAGTTCAAAATTAATTTTCCTTGTTTAAAACTCTTGTAAGTGAATGTAGGGCTTATGAAATGTAGCAGATTGACAGCCTAGCAACCAAAGCCCTCTTTGTGGCTGTAGAACAGGTAAGACAATGGAAGCAGACTTCCCCACATTGCTCTGCCCATGTATCTCAACCGGATGTGGAGGGATCACCTTCAGGAGTCAGAGAGAAGTTTATTCTCATACCCACACAGTCTCTGGGACCTTCTGCTGAGATTATCAACATGGATGTTAATTAGTGCCAGGTGGGCCAGTAGTCTTTCACCCTCCACTAAGAATGCAACTGAGGCCACCAATTCATTTCATAAAGGGGATATCAGGTGGCAATAGCTTTCCATCACTGCTGATCTGGACTGGATTCCCCAGAAGATATCCTGTTTTCAGGACATAGGCCAGTCTTATCAAAATCAGAAAATTGAGGTGGAATCAAAGCAGGTCTGTCAGGAACTGCATCTTATTTACTGTGAAAAAATTCAAAGAACCCACTTTTCTTTTTCACTGAAAATTTTCATAGAATATTTTGGTCATAAAACTGAGAGCCAAAAACATTTCTATGAAACTGCAAATTTTCTTGCAAAAATTTCTATTTCATTTTGAAAAGGCATTTTGTAATCCAAAAATAAATAAATAAATAAAATAACCAGTGAACAATGTCCAACCAGCTGTAGGTGGAACTCAACTTGGGCCATATTTTTGAGAAATGCTGAGCACACAACACTCCAACCAAAGTTAATGGGAGCTACCTGTACTTAACAGCTCGTAACTCAACCCTGCGCAACTCATAGAATCATAGACTATCAGGGTTGGAAGGGACCTCAGGAGGTCATCTAGTCCAACCCACTTATGGCCGGGCGGGCTCCGAGCGTGGGACACTCGGATTGGGGGCCACCCCTCGGGGCACACAGAGCCGCCTGCAGATGCCGCTGGGCGGCCGCCCCCCAGTGCCGCAGCCGGGGCTGGGCGAAGTGGCCAGAGCTGCCCAGGGACTGCGGCAGGGTGGCCAGGAGCAGCAGCAGCAGCGGGGCCATAGAGGGCATGGCGCTGCCATGGGGCCCTCGTCCCACTCTCTGGGGCTCCGCTCCCTCTGGGGCTGCCCTGCCCGGCTCCTCAGCCCCCTCTCGGGGCGGTCCCCTGGCTCTGCCCTCCCCGGTCCCGGACAGTCCTGGAGGCGGGAGCCCTGGCTGGAGGGACCCTGGGCTGAGGCGTGGCCTGGGAGCCCCGCTGTTTACCTCAACCCTGACAGCGCTGGCCCGGCTGGAGGCGAGAGGAAAGCGGGTGGAGTCAGCACTGGTGGAGGGAAACCCAGCGCTGGGGCGGCAGGTGATGCGGGTGGGGTGGGGGGAAGAGCCCAGAGTTGGGGTGGCAGGGAGTGCAGGTGGGGGGGGGGGAAGCCCAGAGTTGGAGTGGCAGGGGGTGCGGGTGGGTGGAAAAGCCCAGAGTTTGCTCAAAACTCCCTGCTCAAAGCAGGACCAATCCCCAACTAAATCAATGAACCGATACGCACACAGAGAGCTGTAGGTTTATGTTAGAGAAGGCAAGGTCAAAGAAACATGCCTTGTAGGCGGGGAGGGGGAGGGGCAAAAAGTGGTGAGGTTTGTGATCTCTCTTCGTTCTCTTGGGAGTATTCCACAACCTTGGATTAACTCCCAAGAAAGCTCTGTCTCCCTCAGAGACAAGCTTTGCCCGTATGGTAGAAAGTTCCATTGTGCCTGAGGAACAGAACTGTCAATAACAGTCTTCATCCCAAAGCCTTAGTCAATCTTTTAAGTATCCTGGGCCCAGGCCATAGAGCACCTTGAAAATAAGGACTGGGACCTTGACGTCCATTTGATATCCTAACTGAGTTATTAAAAAAGGTAGTATTAGCTCTAGTTAATGAACTGAACTGATTGTTTCTGGTCACCATGTCCTTCAAGATTTGAGAACTAGTAGATTTCATCCTCTCACACCTATTTTTTATTCATAGATTGGAAAAGGAAAACAAGGTTTTCAACTCCCAGTTGTTTTCTTAATTTTGAATGAACTAGTCATTGAATTTAATTAATTGAACAAACTGAAATGAAGAAAATATTCTCTCTGCCCCTGCAGAAGAGGTTCCTGCTGTCAAAAGCTGGCTTAGCACTTTAGCAAACTCTGGTCCCAGAAGCATAGCCAATTACTCAAACCACTGAACTGGTGGAACTTTCTTAAAAATTTGGCAGCAAACACATACTGCTTTATTTTTTTTATTTAATTGAAATTATTTTAATAGCTTATAATAAGTTTAGAGCATAATATAGGTTGACAATTTTAAATTTAATTTTAAATAGGTTAATTTTATAAAAAATAAACCTGTATTTAGTTTAAATTTAAAAAATCATCAATTTTTATCCATGTTGGCTACTTATGGATATTGCTATGTGCATCAGTGTGGAATCAAAGAGTACTCCTAATCTATGGACTGATTTGACCAGTTGTGAGTTTGTGTCTTCTACTAATGACAATCGGATCAGGGCTGCAAAATTGTCAAAACACTTTCCTCTGTCTACCAGCATTACTTCTGTCTTGCTTGGGTTCCGGTTCAACCAGCTCCTCTTCATCCATGAGCTGATCACCTCCAAGCACTGGGCCATCTTGGTGGTGGTGTAGTCTTATGTGAGAAAGGATAGGTAAAGTTGTGTGGCGTCTGCATATTGCTGGCACTTGAGCCCTTGCCGTCTGACCAGTTCACCTGCTGGTTGCATATAGATGTTGAAAAGACTAGAGAGAGAATTGATCTTTGTGGGACTCCACAAATGAGGGGTTGTGGTCATGAAGGTCCAGTTTCTCATCTCTTCTTAGTGGGTGGGTCTTTCTCAGGTCCCAGGCTACTGCCCTAAACGCCCTTCCACCTTTTGTTTGCCTTGTCTGTTTAGACTGCACATTCTTCTGGGCAGGGAATTTCTCTTACTAGGTGTATACGCTGTACCTATACTGGACACTTTATGGGGCACACCTATGCCCCCTGGGGATTCCCTCAACCTGACAGAATCCTCTGCTGCTCCACTTTGGTAGCTTTTATGCCCGCTTTGTGCTGCCAGAGCAGGACAAACAGACTGTACTGAGGTCAGGATCTGGCTCTCTATTCATTACAGTATGTTAGGCAATTTAGTATGTCTCTGAGCCTAAAGAGTGTGTCCAGCTTAGTTTGCAATAGGTTGGTAACGTAAGTATGGCCTAAATTTCTCTAGTCACTGGAGAAGTAGTACAGGTAGTGTAATGAAAATGAGGTCTGGTAACTCCCAACTGAGGTGTGGCCTATGCTCATGCGTTAGTGCTGTAACCATGGGTAGGAGCAAGTAGAAGACCTGTACAAATTGAACTGCTCCCACCCCTTCTTTAGAAGCAGCTGAGGGTCTGATTCTCAAGGTGCAACACTGTGGACATTTGCGCCTATGCCCAGTGACTGCAAAGATGAAAGAGAGCAGCAAATCCCGAGTTGGTTGCATTGTAAATGATTACAGTACCTACAAATCCAGGGAGAATCAGGTTCTGCAGCTTCTTCTTGACTAGCATAACAATGGGGACTTTCAAATCATCTTAGCTAGCACGATCTAACACACAGGTTACCTAACTCTACTGTAGACAGGGCAGTTGTACTTTAGCATGTGCTAAGCTGGTTAAGTTGAAGCCTGCACTCATAGCTAAGCCTGAATGTGACCATCTTGTCTCATGCTTACCTAGGCTTCAACTCAACCAGCTTGGGATGTGCTCGAGTATGACTGTCCTGCCTGCACTAGGGGTTTAGTACATGGTAGTTAGACCATACTTCTTTAAACAACAAACCGCTTTTACTCTAGCCAAGATAAGATGTATGGGTGAAATCCTGCCCCCATTGAAGTCAATAGGAGTTTTGCCATTGTCTCCAATGGAGCCAGGATTTCACTCTGTGTGGTCACAAGTTCCTGCCAAATGCTGGTGTCTTCCTTGCTGGGGTGTCATTTTTTAAAAAAAATCCAAATTCCCCAAATTTACTCCTTAATGTGAAAAAACATTATATATATATAAAGCACAGGGACAGCGAGCAGGTGAAGGAAACTTCCTTTTGCTCTGAATCACACAAGTGAAAAATCAGTGGCTTAATTTTCAAAGGTGTTGCGTAACTGCAGTGCCCATTGACTTCAGTTTGATTTGTTGCTTCTGCTCAAAATCTTTGACCTTCAAGACACTGTTTGTTTACTGGCAGCAGTATGGATCAGTGGCTAGGGCCCCAGCCAAGGAGATCTGGATTCTAGTCCCAATTCTGCTAATACCACTGTGTTACCTTCAGCTAGTCACTTCACCACTCCATGCCTCAGTTTCCCCAACTGTATTTTAAAAGAAGTGGAGGCTGATAATGATCCTTACCCTCCTAAATAAATGGAGATATCCATCTCCTAGAACTGGAAGGGACCTTGAAAGATCATTGAGTCCAGCCCGCTGCCTTCACTAGCAGGACCAAGTACTGATTTTGCCCCAGATCCCCAAGTGGCCCCCTCAAGGATTAAACTCACAAGCCTGGGTTTAGCAGGCCAATGCTCAAACCACTGAGCTATCCCTCCCCCTGTGTAAGGCACTTTGATCTATGGATGAAAAGAGCTCAGTTATACAGTGCTGATCTGGATATTCCATTGCTTTGGCCAGTACTATTCAGTGCCTATTAACAGGACCTGTTCACTATTGTATTTGCTATTGCAGTGTGAAAAAGAACACTTTAAAAGGCGGAGGTGGGGTGTGACTGATTGTCTGAACCACTATCATACAACGCTTTGTTTCCTACCATTTATCTAAAGCTAAATGCCAGCTGTGTTTGATGACTGTGAATACAGAAAAGCGGGAATACAAATGCAAGTCTCTCTCATATAAAGTATTCCCATATTTTCTAAAAGTATCTTTTTCGTCACTCCATGTTTGCACAATTTCCTTAGTTCCTTTCACAAGGCGTTTTGAATAGGATTTCTCACAGCTTTCCGTTTATCTTTCTCAAGCCTTCTGTTAGTCAATCTCCCTAGTCAATCCTGTGGAGCGTTCTGGGCCCGGCTGACACAGTTGGAATGACTTCTGCGTTATTTTAAACAAAATGGAACAGGCAGATGATGTAAGATGCAGATGGTCTCTTTGTCATGTGGGGAGCCGCTGCCACTTGCTGGCGTCATGTCATGTTTGAGTGGAAAGGTTTTTCCTACCACATTCTTTCCAAGGAAGGTTTCAAAGATGAAACATCATGAGACGTGTTGATGCCAAGGCCAGGCTGCGGGAATTTTCATTTATAATTCAGGGGCTCCTTCACAGCTTCTTTAGAACCCCGAGGAGCCTTCTGCCCCATATTTCTATCACTTTACTCCCTGTCCCCCTCCTCCAACCCCAGGGTCGCTAAGTCCTAGCTCTCAGACCCAGGGAGAGACCTGATGAGTTTAAGCATGACCCCTGCCATGGTCAGTAAAGGTTTATTAACCAGGTCTTTGAAGCACAGTCCATAGGAAATTCTAACTAGCCCTGTTTTCAGGGTGGAGGAAAGTGCAGTTAGAACTGCCATTGTGTTGGTTCTGTACATAAATGTTCAGGTTTGTTTCCTTTTTGCTGAGATCTGTACTTGTGGCTACAAATCCTTCCTTGCCACCTGCAGAAGGTATTTCTAATTACAGCACAAGCACATCTTGTGCCAGTCAGCAGGTCTGCAAAGGAGCAGAAATAGTTTTGCAATGAAAGCAGGACTGAAGAGAGAATGTCGCAAGACTGATCTCTTCTCCAGTCTGGCATCAGTGCTGGGAAACTGAAGCACAATGTAGAGAAATGGGGCATTAATTCTGCTTAAATAGCAGACTGTATTTCCTTCACCAGACTGTTCTGGGGAACTAATTACACAGACTCCCAAATCAAAGAAATATAAAACAGTCTGCAAATTATTGCAGTGTTGATTTGTTGGCAGCCCAAACCATGACATATGGTCCTCCAGTATGGTACCCCATTCAACAGGGTTGCTAGTGTAGCTCATTACGCAAAGTAATGACGTAAGTAACAGTAAGAAACTGCTTATAGAAATTTTATTTTAGGTCGTTTCCCTGGTTAGTCACACAAGAAGAAACTCAGTCGTTTAAAGGGATGCTGCTGATCTGGTTAGGCTCTTAAACGTACTTTCCTTATAGAAAGGAGGTAAATCACACACACGCACACGCACACCATGTTAAAAGAACATTATTGAGTGCTTAAACTTACAGCCTAATAATGTAGGGGGGGGGGGTTGTGTGCAATTTCTTATATTGTTAAAAAAGCCAACTGAAAAAAACAGAAATTCCATCATGTGGCATCATATTGACACCCACATGGGTCATCAGCAGGGTTGGAACCTTTAGATCCTCCTCATAGACCTCTGTCATTTGCGCTAATGGAGTAACTAACAGCAGTAGTAGGTTGTCCTTCTCTCTGTGGACCAGATTTAAAGGGGGATGAGACACACCCTTTTCTATGGGGTTTCACAGATATTTGATGACAGCAGAGTAATAGTGAGACTCAGGCATCCGGGGTTCCATTCCAGGCTCTGGGGCACTGTGTTCTCTAGTGGGCAGAGACTTTTCTGCCCATTGCCCCCAACCTTGACCACTTAGTCCCATCCCCTTGTCCCCATCCTTCCTCTTCCTCACTCTGGTTCCTCATACCAGTCCCATTAGCCTCACCTAGCCAGTCCCAGTCTCCACTCATCAAGCTTCTCATCCCAGTCTCCCTGCTCAGCCCCGCCCAGCAAATCCTAAACTATGTCTAGACTGCATTTGTCTTTCAGTGGGGTGTAGAGTACGCACTCAGGTAGCCTGCCTAGCACAGTTTTAAGTAGCAGTGTAGATGGTGAGGCATGACTTAGCTGAGTAGAGTACAGACACACCTGAAGAGTGTGGGTATGTATGCGAGAACATACCCTACATGGCTCTCTACTTGCCCAAGCTGAGCCTGCCCATTTACACTGCTATTTTTAGCTGTATAGTGTCCCACTGCCTCCCAGCTGCTGGAGCCTTTCCCCGCCGCAGGACCTGGGAAAGGCTCTGGCAGGGGTGAGGCAGTGGGGAAATGCTTTGGCAGGGGGGAAAGGCTCAGTCTTTCTCCACTGCCTGCCCCCGGCCAGAGAGTCTTTCCTCGCCACAGTGAAAGCTCCAGCAGAGGGGAACTACTGAAGCTTTTCCCTGCTGCCTCACCCCTGGCAGAGCTTTTCACTGACATGTGCAGCTACACACCGCAGTGAGAGCACAGCTAACTTTTCACTGTGTCGTGTAGCTACACATACCCTACCACCAAAAGTGGTGTGTCATGTAGATGTCGCCCTAGTGTCTCACCCCTCTGGACTCTCTGTCGCAATGCCCCCCACCCAGTCCCAGTCTCTTTGTCCAGACAGGTCCAGTTCTCCTCTCATATAATTTTCTCTCCCACCCCTCCCTCATCACACAAGTCACAAGGTAGCATTTCCAGGGCCAAAGTTAGGTGGGGGCACTACAGTACAGGCCCATTCCTAGAGTCCCAGCTCATGGAATCAGGTGATTACATCACAACCTCAGCTGTCATTTAAAAGAAAAGTATTTTCTAGCCCTTGTGGTTGCAGAGAAAAATTTGAAAGCATGTCCCAAATATAACTGCTGCAGACACGTCTGCCTGAGTATGCAGACATCCTGAAACAATAGCTCTGAGAGAATTCAACTGTCCTAGCTCAATGGAGTGCTAGTGTCATGGAGGCAGTACTTTGCCAACGTTAGGTGTAATATTTCTTTCCCTTTCCTGTAACCCAGCTTACTTCTGTGCTGGGGTATAGACCACAGTTAAGTCCTTCCAGGACTTATATTTCTTTTTTTTTTTTTTTAAGTTAAATCTCTGAGCAAACAATCTCTAAAGGAAAAATGTTTACTAAATCTATTCTACCTATCTATATACACGCACGCGCACACACACATCTATAAATGAATACGAGTTTACTTTTGATCCATGAAACAACTATGAATATTGTCAATAACACTTTTTTAAAGATAACACTTTCAAGGGTTTCCCCAAATTTTAGTACCTGTTACTATCACAAGTTCTAATGCAAAATATAATTCTGCACCCAAACATCCATACACACCCTAGGGCTCTTCTCTGGAAGGATTTACTTTTCTCAGTCTCTGGAGAATAGTGTCCAACCCTCTGTTGGCCAAGCCAGCTCCTTCAAGTTGGCAAACAACTGATAGTCTCACAGTCTCCTTCAAACTGTCTTTGAGACCTTGCAATGACAAGGGCAAGGGAGCCTGCAGTCTAATCCAGCAAAACTAGCCAAGTCCCTGGAATACAGTTCTTATAGCAGGCTGTAGTCCACCTACCTGGCTCCTACTCCTCCTATTTATAAATTCCTCCCCCTACCCTTGAGTTCCCATTAGTTCCACTCTCAGGCCTGGTCTACACTACGGGGTTAGGTTGAATTTAGCCGCGTTAGGTCAATTTTAAAATGAATGCATCCACACAACCAACCCAGTTCCGTCGACTTAAAGGGCTCTTAAAATCGACTTCTGTACTCCTCCCCTGACAAGGGGATTAGCGATAAAATCGAATTTGGGATAGTGCGGACGTAAATTGATGGTACTGGCCTCCAGGAGCTATCCCAGAGTGCTCCTATGTGACCGCTCTGGACAGCACTTTGAACTCCAATGCACTAGCCAGGTACACAGGAAAAGCTCCGGGAACTTTTGAATTTAATTTCCTGTTTGGTCAGCGTGGCGAACTCAGCAGCACAGGTGACCATGCAGTCCCCCCAGAATCATAGAGCGTAGAATGTTTCTATGCTCCCCCTATCATCTCCGTCCCTGAGGTTATCGCAGATTAGAAGGCAAAAAAACCACACTCACAATGACATGTTTTCCGAGTTCATGCAGTCCTCCCGCACTGATAGGGCACAGCTTAATGCATGGAAGCATTCAGTGGCAGAGGCCAGGAAAGAATTAAGTGAGCATGAAGAGTGGAGGTAGGACGCGATGCTGAGGAAAGCCAGCAAAAGCACAGACCCCCGCTGCACCCACTGTATAACCACCTACCATGTTCCATAGCCTCCTCACCCAGATGCCCAAGAACGACTGGGGGGAGGCTCCGGGCACCCAGCCAATCCACTCCAGAGGATGGCCCAACAACAGAAGGCTGTCATTCAAACAGTTTGATTTTTATTGTGGCTACAATAAGCAATGTGGCCGTGACCTTCCCTCTCCCCCACCTCACCCGGGCTACCTTGTCTGTTATCTCATTTTTTTTTTTAATTAATAAAGAAAAAATGCATGGTTTCAAAACAATAGTTACTTTATTTCGAAGAGGGGAGGATGGTTGGCTTACAGGGAATTAAAATCAACAAAGGGGGCGGGTTTGCGTCAAGGAGAAACACACACAACTGTCACACCGTAGCCTGGCCAGTCATGAAACTGGTTTTCAAAGCCTCTCTGATGCACAACGCACCTTGCTGTGCTCTTCTAATCGCCCTAGTGTCTGGCTGCTCAAAATTGGACACCAGACGATTTGCCTCAACCTCCCACCCCGCCATAAACGTCTCCCCCTTACTCTCACAGATATTATGGAGCACATAGCAAGCAGCAATAACAATGGGAATGTTGGTTGCGCTGAGGTCTGACCTAGTCAGCAAACAGCACCAGCGAGCTTTTAAAGTGCGTGACGGTGAGCTGAGTGGGCTCTGTGCTTGCCGTGGTATGGTGACTGCTTGGGTAACCCAGGAAAAAAGGCGCGAAATGATTGACAGCTGTTGCTTTCATGGAGGGAAGGGTGACTGACGACATGTACTCAAAACCACCCGCGACAATGTTTTTGCCCCATCAGGCATTGGGAGCTTAACCCAGAATTCCAATGGGCGGTGGAGACTGTGGGAACTGTGGGATAGCTATCCACAGTGCACCGCTCCGTAAGTTGATGCTAGCCATGGTAGTGAGGACGCACTCCAACGACTTAATGCGCTTAGTGGGGACATACACAATCAACTGAATAAAATCGATTTATAAAAATCAACTTCTACAAAATCGATTTAATTATGTAGTGTAGACATATCCTCAGCGAGCAACTCTGAGTGTGTCCTGCCAGGTGGCTTGCCCACAACAAAAGTCATCTAAGTAGCTTCAAACAGCTATCAAGCATGCCTAGTGCCTACCACACCCCAATTCTAGATGATTCTGGCCAATCCAGCGGAGTCACCCCACCTGACTCTGGCTGCTCTGCAGGCACACAGAGTCCCAAAACCAAAAGGATAAATTACGTGTCCTCCCCACTGTTCCTTCCCTTGTTTTGCACCGCTCAATGCTGCAATAGAAGTATGAGGGTTACAATAGCTCCAAGAGCCAATGCTCCAAGGGGGCCCTGCCAACACTTCCCCTACAGGGCACTCTGTGTGTGACAAGAGAGGAAGAGTACAGCAGGCCTGGCCCATCTACCAAAGCAGGTATATACTGGCTGCTGGAGAGTCCTCTTGCTACCACCCCTTCCTCTCTAGGGGGAGAGAATCCCAGTTGCTGCTCCAGGGGGGAATATAGAGGCGCCATACCATTGCCCCCACCTCTCTGAGATAGGGACCTCCAGGTGGAGGGCACAGCCCTATGGGCAGAACCTTGGCGGCCCCATGTTGTGGGGGCTCGTCTGCCTTAATCCAGCCCTGACTGGGCAAATGTAACTCTTGTACCCAGATGGTTTTAAAAAAAGCCACTGGAGCTTTGTCTCTCCTGGCAAAGATGCAGGATTAGGGAATTTTGCATCCATAAACCCACCAATCTCCACAAAAAAGAAAATGCAGGCAGTCGACTGCAGCCCTGCTTCAATTGAGAAGCCTTTGAGAGGCCTGCCAGGCAGAACAGGTTAAGATACAAACTGGCTTCTCCTCCATATCACCATACAGTATGGGAACAGCACTCATTTGTGGACTCCGCATGATATAATAGTACAGTCCACCGTACAATAGCAACCAAAGAGATCCCTATAAACCCACCAATCCACCCAGAAGGGACTCTTCAGTAGGATCCATGCAATTTGCGGGGCCTGGGACCTGCTCTCCCCACCTCTCCTCTGGCAGGGTAGGCTCCATCAGAGCCAGGCCTGCCACATCCCCTGCACAGCGCCTCCCATCCCAGCACGCCTGGGTAGCAGGACTACAACAGTTCCTTATCCTGTGCCCTCACCTTTGTTTGTTGCATCTAACTGTTGTAGACTGTAAGCTCTTTGGGGGCTGTGTCTGCCCTTTTACAGGGCCATATAATGCATAGCACAAGGAGGTCTGATCCCTAATTAAAGTCTCCAGGTATGTCCACAAGAAAAATAATAGGGGCTGGCTGAAAATTTTCCAATTAAATTGTTTTGACAAAAAATTTGGCTTGGATTCTTGACAAAATGATTTTTTCCACAAAAAGAGTGTTTTCCATGGAAAATTTTGAATTGTCATCGAAAAAATCAAAGGGCTGGAAAATGAGATATGTGGGTTTGGTTTGTAGACAACGTGACGGGCTGGATCACAGAAACCCCCTTGGGAGCTGCCACCCGAAGTGCAAAGACTACCCCAGCTTCTGTTTTCCCTGCCAGCTCAGGACTCCAGCACCCTGTCTAGCTGAGCCAGCCACTCCTGTCTGGCTCTAACGCAGATCCAGGGTCTGAATCACTTGTCCCAAAGCTGCAGGTTTACCTGAAAACAGCTCATGGTAGTGTGCTTGTCTTTAGCACTCAGATGCCCAACTCCCAATGGGGTCTAAACCCAGATAAATCCGTTTTACCCTGCATAAAGCTTATGCAGGGCAAACTCATAAATTGTTCACCCTCTATAACACGGATAGAGAGATATGCACAGTTGTTTGCTCCCCCAGGTATTAATACATACTCTGAGTTAATTACTAAAGAAAAAGTGATTTTATTAAATACAGAAAATAGGATTTAAGTGGTTCCAAGTAGTAACAAACAGAACAAAGTAAGTCACCAAGCAAAATAAAATAAAATGCGCAAATCTATGCCTAATCAAACTGAATACAGATAATCTCACCCTCAGAGATGCTTCAGTAAGTTTTTTCTCAGACTGGACACCTTCCAGGCCTGGGCACAATTCTTTCCCCTGGTACAGCTCTTGTTGCAGCTCAGGTGATAGCTAGGGGAATCTTCATGATGGCTCCTCTCCCTCTCTGTTCTCTTCCCCCCTTTATATATCTTTTGCATAAGGTGGGAACCCTTTGTCCCTCTGGGTTTCCACCACCCCCCCTCACCTCCCACTGGAAAAGCACCAGGTTAAAGATGGATTCCAGTTCAGGTGACATGATCACATGTCACTGCAAGACTTCATTACTCACTTGCCAGCACACACATATACAGGAAGACTCACAGGTAAATACAGCCATCTGCAGACAATGGGAGTCATCAAGATTCCAAACCATCCTTAATGGCCCACCCTTTACATAATTACAATAGGCCCTCAGAGTTATGTTTTATACTTCTAGTTTTAGATACAAGAGTGGTACATTTCTACAAATAGGATGATCACACTCAGTAGATTATAAGCTTTGTAATGATACCTTACAAGAGACCTTTTGCATGAAGCATATTCCAGTTACATTATATTCACTTCTATTTTTATAAAACCATATAGACTGCACAATGTCACAGACAAAATATTTCAGTATCTGAATTTCTTCCCGCCCCCCCGCCCACCCAAATAAGAAAGTCAAACTAGTCAATGTGAGAAGGAAGGGGAAAAAAAAAACATTTTTTGACCCAGCTCTAATAAATAGTTTCGGTGGTCTGGGTTTTCTGTAGTCTCCAGGACTTCACCCCGAGGGAGTGTGGTATTAAAGGCCAGCCCAGCATAGCATAGGTCTGCACTGAGAGAGTACTAACAGACAATCAAGAGGAAACCACACATCTCTATAGGACAAAGGTGACGGAGTCCATGGTTTCTAGGGAAGGCTTCTCGCCCCTCCACCTACAGTCTGTGGAGTCATAGTACGGGAACTGGTGTTGATTTTCAAGTGAGCTGTTTGTGCAACTGGCCTGTTGGACATGCGTACTAGGAGAAAGGGCATAGGCACTATATAAACAAGCTATTATTGTGTAATAAGCAGATGGAGGTCATGATCAGTTGCAGCTCTTACATTGCCACTGAATTAACCTGACATTTCTGACATATGATCTTTACCAGCTGTGAATTAGGAAGTGGGTTGCCTGAAATGGAGCAGGGAGGGGATGATACGGTACAGCATTGTGTTTTCTCACAGAAGGCCTGGCTGGCACTCAGTACCACAGAGGGGCACAGCTACATTCCAGCAGCGGGGGAGAAATGGGGCAACAGCATTCACTCTTTAAAGGCCCAAATCTGCCAAGAGCAGAATTAGGGTTACCATACGTCCCGATTTTCCCGGACATGTCCGGCTTTTTGGGCTCCAAATCCCCGTCCGGGGGGAAATCCCAAAAAGCCGGACATGTCCGGGAAAATCGGGACATGCGGGGCCGGCGGTGCTGGGCCGGGGGCCAGGCCGAGGGCCAGCGGGGCCGAGCCGGCGGTGCCGAGCCGGGGGCCGGGCCGGCGGTGCGGTGCCGAGCCGGGGGCCAGGCCGGCGATGCCGAGCCGGGGGCCGGGCCGGGGGTGCCGAGCCGAGGGGCTGGGGGCCGGGCCGGGGACCGGGCCTGCGGTGCGGTGCCGAGCCGTGGGCCGGGCCGGCGGTGCGGTGCCGGGGGCCGGGCTGGCGGTGCCAAGCCGGGGGCCAGGCGCCGGGCCAGCGGTGCCGAGCCGGGGGCCGGGGCCGGAGGGTGCTGAGCCGGGGGCCAGGCCGGGGACCGGCAGTGCTGGGCGGGCCAGGGGTGCTCGGCCGGGAGCCCGGGGGCCAGGCCGGGGACCGGCAGTGCTGGGCGGGCCGGGGGTGCTCGGCCGGGGGCCCGGGGGCCGGGCCGGGGACCGGCAGTGCTGGGCGGGCCGGGAGTGCTCGGCCGGGAGCCCGGGGGCCGGGCCGGGGACCGGCAGTGCTGGGCGGGCCAGGGGTGCTCAGCCGGGGGCCCGGGGGCCGGGCCGGGGACCGGCAGTGCTGGGCGGGCCGGGGGGTGCTCGGCCGGGGGCTGGGCCCGGGGCAGGCACCCCAGGGCCCGAGCCGACCCAGGCTGGAGACACCAGGGGGGGCCAGCAGGGGAGGAGGCGGAGTTGGGGCGGGGACTTTGGGGAAGGGGCGGAGGGCGTGGGCGGGGCTGGGGGCGGGGCCCTATGGAGTGTCCTCCTTTTGGAGGCTCAAAATATGGTAACCCTAGCAGAATCCTCTGATGGCAGCAGCCACAAATGCTGTTCTTCTTCTTATCACAGTAGCATCTAGAGGCCCCAGTTAAGAGCAGGGCCCCCACTGTTCTGGAGACTGTACATATTGTAGAAGACAGTTCCTGTCCTGAGGCGCTTACAGACTAAGGGCCTAGTTCAAAGCCCACTGCAGTTAATGGGAGTCAAACCCTAATTAGACAGGGCAGACAAACTTCAGGAGAAAGCCAGTGACGGCACAGAGAAAGATGAAGTGATTCACGAAAGGTCAGTCAGGGAAATGATCAACACCCTTCTGAATCCCAGTTCGTTGCCTTAACGAGACCAGCTTTCTTCTCAGACACATGTATAAAGTGGTGTATTTATTCTGCTGGGTTATTAGTGACCTGGAGGTGCAAAATGAGGTGACTGGTCCAATTCTACACCTTTGTGGTGGCGGTGTCCTCGACCCATGTAATAACCAGGTGATTATTTCTCAATGTGTGTTCAGGGTGTTCCCACAGGGCCTGGTTGTACCTGGCCACTACAGAGGTATGTAAAAGGAAGGGAGGTGGAGAGAGTACAAGGAGCCTCCCACTCCTTCCATGCCAGGGGCCAGGCACAGACATAGATCTTGCACTCCCCAGAGCACCAGGACTGCTTAAGGGCAGTGCTGTTGCCAGTGCTAGACTCTCCAGGAGGAGCAAGGAAGAAGGTGTGCCCAGGCTGGTGGGGAGGTCATGCTGGACTATCTTCCAGGCTAGTGGATGTTCTGCCCTTCTGCTCCAGGAGGTATTATGTATGGCTGAACAGCTCCGCCCACCACTGATACCAGGCTGTAGCCCATAGACTTAGCTATGCATGGTTTCTGGATCCACCAGCTTCTGTTGGCAGAGCCTACTGAGAGGAAACTCCTCCTGGGAACAGAATGCAACACCATAGATTGCCTGTTGCAACCCCTTTGATGCCAGGAGAAGCCCACAAATTGGAAAGAGGTAGCGAGGGAGGATCCGGTGCAGAGCACATGGGAGATGCATTGATTCATCCACCTCCTGGGGAGCCTCCGATTAAGCTATAGCCAGAGTTTAAAGCTGTCCTCTAATGGGGGTGAAATACCTGCTTGGATGCAGCTGCTCCTTAAAATGCAAAAGGGGCCAGAGTGCAAATCCTGCACCTACAGGAGTAAAGCAAGCCCCAGTAGGATAAAAAAGAAGTCTTCTTGGGCTATTAGGGGTTACCCAGATCCAGATAAAAGAGGGAAGTGTCCGTTTTTCTTGTTTTTAAAAATAGAGAATTGATCATGCTTATTTTCAAGTAATGACTGAGAAAAGGAAAAGTTCGTTCAAGGTTCGTTTGGACACATTTTTGTTTACATCTTTTAGCGCACGGAAACCTGGAGGAGCTGCTATCCTCCTACACAAAAATCTGCCTTCCCAGAGAGAAAACGATAGCTGATGATAAATGCATCCCTCACTAATGAATTATATTGTGAAAGAATTAACTGAGGAAGCACATATGTGCCCCCTGCAGCTGATCTGAATTGCCTCTCTAGTTTTCTCTGATATTAGTTCTTCCCCACCGGGTATTCTTGTTCTTGGAGGAGATTTTAATGTTGTCCCTAATCCCTGTTTGGACAGACTTCCAGCCAGCCTGAAACCTTTTAAGGCTTAATTGTATAGAACATCAGATATGATCTTTTTATATGCAACACATTGAGCAGACATTAAGAGATATCTTTCTCTTATGAGAAAGAGCCTGATCCTGTGAAGACAGCACGGGACAGATTTTCAAAAGAGCTCAGCACCCAACATCTCCTCTGGTTCTCAAGGCAAACGGCTGGGTGCTGAGCACTTTTGAAAATCTGGCCCTAAACAATACTCAAGATCAGGCCCAAAGACCATATATATACACACACACACACGAACATTACAATTCTGCAGAGATTGCGTTGGCCATTTGTGATGCTCTGTACCTCGGAGAAACACCCAGCACCCCCATGTTCATCCTTGTAAAATGATTGTGTCATATCCAATACAAAGTTTGTCATGTCAGGTGTCTTTGGAAGTCTCATGATGCACTGAGCATGGTGGTTATAGTAATGTTATAGTAATTGTTATAGTGATGTTATAGGTTATAATTTCATGTATATAGTTATGAGGCTGAAAATGTATCCTCATGGCTTAAAGCAGGCCCAGACAAAAACTCTCCAGGCAAAGGGGCAGTTCACATCTCATCAGGGCAGGTATGGGACAAACCCAGCCCAGCCTCACAGGAACAATGGACGCTGGCCTAGGCAGCAACAAAAAAATCTGTTAGACTCTCCAGGGAGTCGCCCCCCTTCCTTTGGTCAGTTTGAAATTGTGATGAGGTAATGCTCACCTGACTCTGAAGTGGGGGGAAAGAGGGCAAAGCCAAGAGGGAAGAAAGGGCATGATAAAAGGGAGAGACATTTGCCATGCTCTCTCTCTCTCTTCTACCTACATCTACACACACCGCACCAAGCGACTGAAGCACTGATCAAAGGGGAGAGCCTGGCTGAAGAGCAACCAGCCAGCCTGTGGTGAGAAGCATTGAAAGTGTTAAGAACAGTTTAGAATGTGTTATGCTTTTATTTCATTTAACCAAATCTGACTTCTTGTGCTTTTACTTATAATCACTTAAAATCTATCTTTATAGTTAATAAATATGTTTGTTTATTCTACCTGAAGCAGTGTGTTTGGTTTGAAGTGTGTCAGAAACTCCCCTTGGGAAAACAAAACTGGTACATATCAATTTGTTTGCTAAACTGATGAACTCATATAAGCTTGCAGTGTCCAGGAGGCATAACTGGTCACTGCAAGACAGAGGTTCCCAGAGTTTTGTGTCTGGGACCGGAGATATTGGCTAGTGTCATTCAATTGCACAATCCAAGGAGCAGTTTACATGCCAGAGGTCGTGTGTGAACAGCCCAGGAGTGGGGGTTCTCACAGCAGTGCAGGGTAAGCCTGGCTCCCAGAGTTAGGGATTGGAGTGCCCTAGCAGATCACTGGTCCAGATAGCACCAGAGGGGAACATCATACCGTTAAAGGGTTACAAGCAGGGAAAACTGCAGGTCTAAAAGTCTAGTAAAATAATATTTAGAAGGAGGTCAAATCTCTAATCACAGTCTGGTGCTAGTTCAACTGGTGTGAAGTGACATAATTAATAGAAGAGTTAGTGCAACTATGTCATTTATATCAGCTATGGAGCTAGCCCCTATCTATTAAAATACATCATCAATTCCTCAAGACTCCCTTTCACCCACTTTTAATGATGTCATAAATCCTCACTAAAATGTAAAAATATTGAAGATTTTACTTATTGTCTCATTTCTTTATTAAATGTGGACATCAGGATAAAGGCTAACATGATTCCTAATAGTTTTTCTCCTATTGTTCATCTAGATCATCTGTTTTCATTCCTCATACAATAAAATTAAGAAGTCTATTAAATTAAATGTCTATGATGTTCACTGAAATCAGTCAGAGGGCTTTCTCTGACTGATTTCAGAGAACCTTGCTCTGAGAAGGCTTTGAGGGAGAATGCTGGAAGTCTGGACCAGATTCTCAGCTGCTGGAAACTGACGTAGCTACCCTGACATAACCTATATCAGTTTACATCAATTGAGGTTCTGGCCCCTAATATATTTAAAGGCTTAAAACCTTTAATGCTGGGCCCAAATTTAGACATAGAATTGCTCTTTTTATACAATCACCCCAAAGCTTGTGTTACCCTAAAATTGTGTGTACTTGAGAAAGTTTTAGCAGTTATAGCTGTGTAGTTAGCTGTGTAGTTATACTAGCAGAGTTCTGCAGCACACCCCTCCATTCCCCAAGCATAGACACTCTTATTCCAGCATAAAAGTGACTTTTCTGGTGAGCATCCACATGAGAGAGTGACAGCGAGTGTGTGTGTGTTATATTGGTATAACTATATTGGTTTAAATTCACATCTTAAGTCATACTGATTTTTTTCCCTATGTAGATAACACCTTAATGTCACAGTCTCAGATTATTTAAAAGAAAAAAAAGCAGTCTGGGACAGGAATGTTCTACTTCCCAATCTTATAGGTTTATTTATTAAATCTTTAGCTATTGCCCTTAGATCCCATTCAGATATCTTGAGGATTACTATTGGCTCCTATAAATATAAGTGTCCTTATTTGCAGATAACCTACTCATTTTGAAACATCTTTGAAAATTACCGTAACCTCATTTTAGCTCTTCAACAATATGGTGGATTTTATGGTTTGAAAACTAATGTACAAAAAACAAAAGCAACTCTAATAGGAAGTATGACACATCGGCTCTTACCCCAAGGTTTTCAGAGTAGTTAGCAGCTCGGATTCTAGTACCTTTCTGTTAAAAGATCTCATTAAAATATATTAATCTTAATAAAAATGCATTTATCCAGCAGTGAAGGAGGAAGACCTTGCTATTGATATCTCCTCAAATAAAATGTTAATCTTTTTATGACACTGAATATACTACTCAGTTTATTTAGTCCTATTCTGGTTTTCCCAATGTCTTTTCCCCTTAATAATTAAAAAAAAAATTAGAGCATCTTTGTAAAGCTCTTTTATGGAAAGGGAAAAAAATACAAGGATAAGCCTAGCCAAAATGCAATCATCTAAACCAGATGGATTGTCTATCAAACTTAGCAATTTCCCTTCATATTGTATTGGAATGGCTCCATTATAACCCATCTGCAAACCCTTACCTCACTTCAGCAGTAAATCGCCCATCCCCTTACACTGGTAACACCTAAATACATGTATTGAAATTTGAATGGCCCTCTAATGCTAGAACAAATCCTGTCATAACAATCATCCTCCAGAACTGACATAAAGTGTTTTTAGCTGTTAAGCTGTACTCCTACAGCTTTGATAGTGGAGTTAGCACAATCTCCACCAGGCCTAGAAAAAACTCTTCTGTATGGATTGGGCAAACAAAGGGCTCAGAGAGCTCCTTCAGACAGACCGGGGGGAAGCATGTGCTTGTTTGAAAAACTTAAACCAAACTTTGGTGTTAATACTGAACAGCTTTATAGGCACCTCCAAGGAAAGGAGCTTGTAAGCAAAGTATTAGCTGTGCTGTCACTACATCAACCCGAGAACCAGCTCACAGACCTAATTAACTCAAAGTTTGACACAGACTTTTTAGAACATCTTTCAGGCACAGAAGTTCTGCATATCAAGCCAAACCTAGAGTATAAACAGGAGGCGTCAAAGGCCAACTTCAAAGATTTAGATTGGTATTAGATATTATGTATGTGACATGAAGCTTCCTAATACAAGCTCCAACATTAAATTTTACTCATAGAATGGATTATTCCCTTAAGGAATAAATTACCTGTCTATCAGCTTCTCACTGTAAGAAACAAATCAAGAAGCAAATTCTACACCTTCTTTTACAGATGTGGAGAATCCCTGGTCAGTAGAATGGATACAGTTGCACTGCTTAGGTGGGGTCTGGATTGGTTGGCATAGATGCCCCCTGCTTGGTTGTGCTAAGGAGGCCAGAGGGGAGCTCAGTGGAGGCTCAGGCCGGGACAGAGAATCCACTGTGAAAGCTGATCCTACCATCTCACCCTTCTGCTGTGGAGGGGAAGAGAAACACAGAAGGTCCCATGAAAGCTTCTCACCATTGCAGGCTACTCAGGCTAGGAACTGAACTAATGATTTGGGCCTAATATGCTTAATATTAAGATCTTAGTTTTTGTTCCCAGGTATAATTCTGAGTACATTTGCAGGTGAAACAAGTGACATGATGTCATAAATCCTTACTAAAATGTAAAAATATTGACGATTTTACTTATTGTCCCGTTTCTTTATTAAATATGGACATCAGGATTAAGGCTAACACATTTGGGCCTGGGAATTTTTACAGCATGTTGGGAGGGCCTCAGAAAGAAAAACATTGGGAACCCCTGCCTTAATTTATCTCCATGTGACCAGTACTGGAAATTAAGTAGTTAGATTATTGTGGCCCCCCCAAAATTGTACAATTTTGGAAGTTTATAAATAGGGGAAAGAAGCTGACTTTATTGAAATAAACGAATGTTACTTAAAGAACTTTGGAGTGTGTGTCACTGTTTTCTTAAATTAGGAGGAGGAATACAGATGATATGTTAGATGCACAAGTCATTGCAGGGAGGGTGACAGGGGAAGTTAAGGAGGGGAGGGACAAAGAAAATAACCCTAAACCAATGGTCCAGATTTTGTCCCCCACATCAATGTACAGGGACAAGCTGGGGCACAAGATGGTATAGCCCCAATGCTCAATGCTACAGCTATCCTGGCCTGTGGAGCAGACCATCAGAAGCCCTGGGGAGGCTACTGTAAACTAGAGCAGTTCCTGGGGCTGCACCTGCAGAATCTGGGAGTGGTGACGATGACAAAGCCTTCCCCCCTCCGAGGCTTCAGCTTCTGAAAGATGCAGCACATAATTAGCCATCTGCATTTGCATGGTGCTTCGTGCGTCGTGTCACCAGAACTTGGTCCATCCCTCATAAAGCAGGAGTCTGATTCTCCTTTCGCAGTTATAAAATAGAAGTGCCACCTCTGAAATTCCTCAGTGATCAATCAAATCAATGGAAACGTAAAACCCTCTGTAAGTAAGAGGAATACCACCAGGCTCTATAACCCTTTCCTGACTTTATTCCCCCCTTGCAATGCAATCACATGTGCTTTCATATATAATACTGACTTCAGTGGCATTACCGCACTGTACAACTGCTGCAGCTGAGTGGAGAAGCAGGCCCCTGGTTTTAATTAGAACAAGGGGTTTTTATATAGTTTTACTGTAATTTTCCAGATGCTCACGTTAAAACTGCATATAAAGACATTTCACAGCAGCCCACAAAGCATATAGTAGTAGTCACGATGGTGCTTCACGTAATTACTACCTCTCATCAGATGGAGGCTGAGAATAACAGCAAGAAAAGCCTGCTGCAGGCAAGGCTAAAAGGATGAAGGGACTAATAATCGACTAATTAAAATTCTCACACAAGGAACAGGCTTTGATTGATAGAAACTGCAAATGAACGACTTCTCTAATGAAGAGCAACTGTCTATCTTGTCGCTGACTCAACTGAGAGAGCGGGTTTTGACAATAGGCAGAAAGTTAAAAACCGCTCTGAGAATAGCCTACTCCAGCTATCCCATAGTTGTACAGTCACTGACCGTGGGCCCGATCCTGTATTCCCCCTACAGGCAAACTATGTGACAATACATGCATAACATGGAATTGCAATGAGATATACCAAAAGTCAAGGATGAAGAGGGAGGCTCCAGCACATGCAACGGGGTGGGGGGTGAGACTGTTGAGTCACTGATTTGATATCAGCTTCAAAGGAGCCTCAGACTCCATAGCATGTCAAAGGCCAAAGAAAAATCTACCCACAAAGCAGTCACACATTGTTGTCTGAGGTTCTACAGCAACACACACCTTAGTTTGTAATCTGGCTCTAGGCAGTGTATATGCATCACTGGGGCTGGAGAGGTACAGGTCATCTGCTTATAACCACTGCAATCTCAGGCACTTATAAACCAACACCAAAATCAAAAGGGAACTGTCAGGCTGCAGGGAGGTTACTAGTGGAGTTCCTCAGGGATCGGTTTTGGGACCAATCTTTTTATTACTGACCTTGGCACAAAAAGTGGGAATGTGCTAATAAAGTTTGCAGATGACACAAAGCTGGGAGGTATTGCCAATACAGAGAAGGACCGGGATATCATACAGGAAGATCTGGATGACCTCGTAAACTGGAGTAATAGTAATAGGATGGAATTTAATAGTGCAAAGTGCAAGGTCATGCATTTAGGGATTAATAACAAGAATTATTGTTATAAGCTGGGGACGCATCAGTTGGAAGTAACAGAGAAGGAGAAGGACCTCGGAGTATTGGTTGATCACAGGATGACTATGAGCCGCCAATGTGATATGGCCGTGAAAAAAGCTAATGCAGTCTTGGGATGCATCAGGCGAGGTATTTCCAGTAGTGATAAGGAGGTGTTAGTACCATTATACAAGGCACTGGTGAGACCTCATCTGGAATATTGTGTGCAGTTCTGGTCTCCCATTGTTTAAAAAGGATGAATTCAAACTGGAACAGGTACAGAGAAGAGCTACTAGGATGAGCCGAGGAATGGAAAACCTGTCTTATGAAAGGAGACTCAAAGAGCTTGGCTTGTTTAGCCTAACCAAAAGAAGGCTGAGGGGAGATATGATTGCTCTCTACAAATATATCAGAGGAATAAATACCAGGGAGGGAGAGGAATTATTTAAGCTCAGTACCAATGTGGACACAAGAACAAATGGATATAAACTGGCCATCTGGAAGTTTAGACTTGAAATTAGACGAAGGTTTCTAACCATCAGAGGAGTGAAGTTCTGGAACAGCTTTCCAAGGAGAGTAGTGGGGGCAAAAGATATATCTGGCTTCAAGACTAAGCTTGATAAATTTATGGAGGGGATGGTATAATGAGATTGATCTTTGATTATTAGCAGTAAATATGCCCAATGGCTTGTGATGGGATGTTAGATGGGGTGGGATCTGAGTTACTACAGAGAGTTCTTTCCTGGGTGTCTGGCTGGTGAGTCTTGCACACATGCTCAGGGTTTAGCTGATCGCCATATTTGGGGTCGGGAAGGAATTTTCCTCCGGGGCAGATTGGCAGAGGCCCTGGGGGTTTTTCGCCTTCCTCTGCAGCGTGGGGGCACGGGTCACTTGCTGGAAGATTCTCTGCACCTTGAAGTCTTTAAACCATGATTTGAGGACTTCAATGGCTCAGACATAGGTTTGATACAGGAGTGGGTGGGTGAGATTCTGTGGCCTGCGTTGTGCAGGAGGTCAGACTAGATGATCATAATGGTCCCTTCTGACCTTAAAGTCTATGATTCTATGAAAAGGGGGGGGGGGGAGTTCCACCATTTCTTGCCTGCTTTCTGATTGTTTGTTTGCCATCAGCAGGAAGGTACCCATCCGTACTTTGTGTGCAGTTATCTCAGGGTCAGAATTCAACCTTACATACACATAGTAACTCCTCGCTTAACGTTGTAGTTATGTTCCTGAAAAATGCGACTAAGCAAAACAATGTTAAGATAATCCAATTACCCCATAAGAATTAATGTAAATGCGGGGGGGGGGGGGGGGGGGGGGGTTAGGTTCCAGGGAAATTTTTTTCACCAGACAAAAGACATTACATATATATATATATACATACACACACACACATACACACACACACAATAAGTGTTAAACAAACAATTTAATACTGGTACACAGCAATGATGATTGTGAAGCTTCGTTGAGGTGGTGAAGTCAGAGGGTGGGATATTTCCCAGGGAATGCCTTACTGCTAAATGATGAACTAGCACTCGGCTGAGCCCTCAAGGGTTAACACATTGTTGTTAATGTAGCCTCACACTCTACAAGGCAGCACGAATGGAGGGAGGGGAGACAGCATGGCAGACAGAGACAGAGACACACACCATGTGTGAGAGAGAGATGCACATTGCCCCTTTAAGAATGCTGACCTCACTCTAAGTACATTGCCTTTTTAAGTAGATCAGCAAGTTGAGACAGCAGCTGCTGTCAGCAAGCTCCCTCCCTGCTGAGCCCAGTTGTGTCCCCCCATCCCCGTTCTATGGAGATAGGGTAAGTACTATCAAATGCTTAAATATTTTTTTTCTCTAACCACTTTCAAGTACAGTCATTTTAAGCATTATTGTGAACAATAGTAGGTCCAAAAAGTGTTCAGATGGAAACATGATTTTCCACTTGATGACTTAATATCAGTTCAAATATCTGAGCTTGTTGATAGGTCACTGTTCCCAGCTTTTCTTCACAACTATGAGAGCTAAAAGCAGGGATTTTTTTTTTCTTAAATGAAAGCAGAAATTCTCTTGTAACCCCTTTAATCTAGGAGCAGAAGCTTTGGGGAAAAAAACTTTAATATCATGAGACTAACAATAAAATCACAATGGTTGTCTACAGACTGACTGACTTGCCATCTGTTAGCGCACAGGCTTTGCTTCCCCCAGCTCTGATTTAAGGTTCAGGGAGTTCCTATCCATGACAAAATCTGAAACACTCAATGGGACAAGAGCATTCACAGCGAGACCAGCTCTGCACATCACACCCTTGGGTCCAAAGAGAGATGTCCGCATGCACTCAATCCAGCTGAAAAGAGCATGCCATGGCAAGGAGCTCTTCTCTCTCTTTGCTCCACAACCCCAGGAGCCAAGGAACTCTCGAATGTCTGGAGGCGCATTTGGACACTAACTTTTCACATGGTTGTTCTCTGCATCATGTATTGGAAGATAGTATGTGCCCCCCAGTCTGTCACTGACTAGGTTTAAATTGCAGCAGTGTCAGCTCCTCAGCTGCTGTACACAGCAAGAGGCTCAGGCACTGAGATTCATAATGCTGCAGCAGCTTCCCAAGGTAACACAAAGGAAAGAAGAAAATCATTCCAAGCCACTGGACTTGGTCCAACTGCAAACCTCTGGAATTCCCTTTGGGCTTATTTGATATATTTTGACATTCAGAATGTCAGTGTACTAATGATTTGAGGATTGAGGGCCACGTCCTGCATGCCTTAAGCATCCAATACTTCCAGGACTGCAGGATCAGGCCTTATAAGGCTTAAATGACAACGATAATGTTGATTTTTTTTTAAGAGTTTCCTTTGTCAGATGAATACCATGACTGAACATTTGTATCAAGTTTGTATTTTCAAAACCAGTTCACCCTTACTCAGACAAGGCCTAAAGAACAACAACAATTTGCATTTGTTTCTAGACATTGATTGATTGTATTATTAAACAGCCAAACTTTTCCCCCAAGGAATCAAATCTGTTTCCGCTTAGTCACTCTTTCCTCAGTGAAGTATACTAGACCATGTTTATGCACTTTCTAAACATTCTGTAGGGCCTGATTCTCCTATTTTACACCGTCATAGATCAGGAACAATTCCAGGGAAGGCAATGGAGTTCATTGATTTAAAACTGTTTCTGAGATAAGACTAAAGCTCTGTGCCGTTTTAGATCTTA
Source organism: Malaclemys terrapin pileata (assembly GCF_027887155.1). NCBI lineage: Eukaryota > Metazoa > Chordata > Testudines > Emydidae > Malaclemys > Malaclemys terrapin. The sequence goes on from NC_071505.1 coordinate 197,347,104, forward strand.
TTATGCACAGATTTTATGGTATCTTGACAGAATATAAATAATGGGATTTCTTTTACTGAGAATCAACAGGGATGAATACATTAACACTGGCAAAACAACTATGACAAAACAGTCAACGTGACTATAACAAAGCTGTTAAATGCACAAAAGTAAATCCACTGAACCTCCCGCAACCCCCAAAAAAGTATTACTTGTAACTGTAGTAGGAAAAAATTCAGGTAGAAGTGTGACTTAAGTTGATGATGTATCTTAAATACAACAACTGCAAGGCAATTTTGGGGACAATTTAAAGTGTTATCTTTTGAGCATAAAGGAGTGTTCAGTTGCTTTATGGAACTACTAACATCTCTTTCTTAGCGAAGCTCTATTCCCCCCTGCCCTCTTTTCTCATTGCATAACCCCAGGAGGTTGGCTGCTACTTGCACTTATCCATGTGTCTTTCATTTTAAATCACAACTAGAATATGAATATGATTTGGTCTGCTGCACAATTTGTCCAGATTAAATTCTGTGCTGATTAACAACCATGACAAATACATACAGTATCTTCAGTCAGGCTCACCCTTGAACATGACGAGACACGTACACCCTGATGTAACTCCATCTATTTCAGTGGAGTTTGCACCAGGATGAATCTGGTCCCACTCGTTTAAACAGAGCCAGAAAGGAATATGTCACTGTATTGTTCTGAGCAGAAGTAGATATTAAGATCATGGTTGTAGCTTACTTTCTTCATTAGAACAATCTTACTGATGTAAGAGCCAGGACACATGCCAAAGGGAAATTTTATAATCACCTGAAAAAATACTTAACCTTGAACTACATCTACTTTCTAATGGCATATTGTGAAAGCAACAAAACAGCAGCACATGATTTTGGGACCAGGGATGTTCCCCTTCCAATTGTTTTCATCTTGGAGGCCGCCAGGGTGCTTACGTGCACTTTCGACTGCCGTTGTGAAATATGTGTTCCCGGTTTGTTCTTGTACTGCCCCTGCAGGAAATCAGAGCCTTTGACTTCCTGTAAGCTGCAGATGCATTATTCTTTGTATTCCCCAAATAGGAAGTCCTGGGGTCATTCTGCCAAATAAATGGAAACTTAATTTCATTTCAGCACAGGATTAATAGCTAGGAAGTGTCAGGATATTGATGGGCTGATAACCAGACAGTCAGACCAAAAGCCTTTTATGGGCACCAGAGCTAAAGCATTTGGCTACAGACATGAAACTGAATCTCTGTATCAAACTATGGGGAAGAAACCTTACCTGATCAGAAGCAATACAGGCATTTCTGTTATTGCTTTGTTTATCCCATTGTAAACTTTGCAGCTTTATATTTTAGGAGGAAAAGAAATAAATTGCTTCTGATGACTAAGCCCTATTTTTGATGACTAAGCCCTATGATTTTTGTTCTTCAAATCTCAGCATTCTATAGGGGGCCTGATTGTCCTCTTACTTACACTCCAGTCTTACAATAAGCGTAAACTCCATTGGCTTCAGAGGGTATTCTTCTGATTTGCACCAGTGTAAGTGAGAAGAAAATCTGGCCCCAAATTTTCTCCTGCATATCATTTGAGGCTGCAAACTTCTCAAGAGACTGAGCAAGTGGAAAATCATTGTAAAAGTAACATTTAAGCCCATTAAATTCTGTGAAGTTAAATCAGGCATGAATTTGGTCCATTATATTTTAAGCATTATCCAAACAGAAACTAATCAACACCAAATTCCTGTGAGGTTAATATTATTATTATTCCCATTTTGCAGATTTGGGAAAATGAGGCAGATAGCTTAAGGGGCTTGCCTGTGGCCAGAGAGAGTCAGGTCAGAGCTAGGGTGTAGAGGCCAGGAGCTCCTGGTTATCAATCCTCTGCTCAGTTCACTAGACCCTACTTCTCCTGCTCCTGACATCCAATTTCAGAATCAATTAAGCACATCATTTTACCATAATAATGAGCTAAAATCATTTTAGATGTAACTCCGTTGATGTCCACAGAATTCCACCAGGGATTAACTTGGCCTGTGGTGGAAAGAGAGTGGAAAAGCAGGGGTTCTTATGTGCACCAATTGACAAAAATTCCTGCGCTAAGTTTCCAGGGGTTGGGGTAAGAGGTCTTCCTGAATGATAGGACTGTGTATACTCTATGTTTGTCTATAAACTGCAGTATTCTCTACAATATTTTCTTCAGGCAGCTGCTGAAATGAAGGGAAGACCCTCCTTTCCACAGAGAAAGAAAAATACCTAAGCTCTGGGTTTGCACGAATAGATCTTTGAAGAGTATATAAATAGAATCCTCCTTTCGCCTCTTCTAAAAATATGCATGTTAATACAGTAAGCATTACTATGTATTTAATGTACAAGCTCTTGAAGCTGTGGCTATTTCATTTTAAATCTGATGTAGAAAAGAAGTCAAATGAGCTTTGTGTGTCTTCCCCAAGTGCCTGTTCATGAGAACCCGTAGTGGAATAATAGATAGCTATGGTCTAAGAGTAATATTGAATGGAATTCTGAAATAAGCTCTGGAGAACCCAGCCACGAATGCCCAAACAGGACTGACCCTTCCAGAGGAAGGATGCATATGTTAATGAAGACTTTGGGGAGCTGGAAAGGACCCCATATAGATCATCTCAATTGGTGATCATTTTAGAGGATCTATTGTCACAGTGCCATGAACAAGAAAAGAAATCAGCATTGTATCATGGAGATGAATCATTGGATGAAGCACTGATCAAGAGAGGAGGCTTTGGGATTTAGACAGCATTGATACTCTGTCTGGTCCCAGCTCAGCAAATCTCTGAAGCACATCTTAACTCCATTCCCATTTGGGGAAGTACTTTAAGCATGTGCTTAAATCCAATTACAAACCATGGAATGTAAGCATGACTTTAAACATTAAACTCATGATTATGTGCTTTGCTGAACAGGAATAGTTTGCTGAATTAAGGCCTTAATAAGGAATGGAGAGAATTTGATGGTGATGATCTTCTTTACTTAACCTGGGCTGGTTTTGAATGCTGAAGGTCAGTTCCCATTTCTCTTGTTACAAGGACATTAAAACAGGCCCAACAAAGAAAGTAACAGAACACCACTAGCCGTCACTTTCAGGCCCCAACTAAAACCTCTCCAGTGCATCATCAAGGATCTACAACCTATCCTGAAGGACGATCCCTCACTCTCACAGATCTTGGGAGACAGGCCAGTCCTCGCTTACAGACAGCCCCCCAGTCCGAAGCAAATACTCACCAGCAACCACACACCATACAACAAAAACACTAACCCAGGAACCTATCCTTGCAACAAAGCCCGTTGCCAACTCTGTCCACATACCTATTCAGGGGACACCATCATAGGACCTAATCACATCAGCCATGCCATCAGGGGCTCGTTCACCTGCACATCTACCAATGTGCTATATGCCATCATGTGTCAGCAATGCCCCTCTGCCATGTACAATGGCTAAACCGGACAGTCTCTATGCAAAAGAATAAATGGACACAAATTAGATGTCAAGAATTATAACATTCAAAAACCAGTCAGAGAACACTTCAATCTCCCTGGTCATTCGATTACAGACCTCAAAGTTGCAATACTCCAACAAAAAAACTTCAAAAACAGACTCCAACAAGAAACTGCAGAATTGGAATTAGTTTGCAAACTTGACACCATTAAATTAGGCTTGAATAAAGACTGGGAGTGGATGGCTCATTACACAAAGTAAAACCTATTTCCCCATGCTATTTTCCTCCCCTACTGGCACGTTAAAGAATAACAGATTTATTTGGGGATAAGCTTTCGTGGGTAAAAAAACTTCACTTCTTCAGATGCATCTTTTGTAGTAATAATCAGATGCATCTGAAGAAGTGAGGTTTTTTACCCACGAAAGCTTATGCCCAAATAAATCTGTTAGTCTTTAAGGTGCCACCGGACTCCTAGTTGTTTTTGTGGATACAGACTAACACAGCTACCTCCTGATACTTTTCCCCTACTGTTACTCACACCTTCTTGTCAACTGTTGGAAATGGGACATCCTGATAATCACTACAAAAGTTTTTTTTTCTCCTGCTGATAATAGCCAAACTTAACTGATTACTCTCGTTATAGTTAGTATGGCAACACCCATTTTTTTCATGTCCTCTGTGTATATATATGTGTTTATATATCTTCCTACTGTATTTTCCACTGCAAGCATCCGATGAAGTGGGTTTTAGCCCATGAAAGCTTATGCTCAAATAAATGTGTCTCTGAGGTGCCACAAGTACTCCTCGTTCTCAAGTAGAAGTAGAGAGGTTATTTTACCTCTGTATTTTGCACTGGTGCAACAACTGCTGGAATACTGTGTCCAGTTCTGGTGCCCACAATTCAAGAAGGAGATTGATAAATTGGAGAGGGTTCAGAGAAGAGCCATGAGAATGATTAAAGGATGAGAAAACATGCCTTATAGTGATTGATTCGAGGAGCTCAATCTATTTAGCTTAAAAAAAGGTAAGGTTAAGGGGTGAACTGATTATAGTCTATAAATACCCACACAGGGAACAAATATTTAATAATTGGCTCCTCAGTCTAGCAGAGAAAGATACAACACAATCCAATGCCTGGAACTTGAAGCTAGACGAAGTCAGGCTGGAAATAAGGCATAAATTTTTAATGACGAGAGTAATTAACCACTGGAACAATTTACCAAGGGTCACTGTGGATTCTCCATCACTGACAATTTTTAAATCAAGACTGGATGTTTTTCTAAAAAATTTGCTCTAGAAATTATTTTGGGGAAGTTCGATGGCCTGTGTTACACAGGTGGTCAGACTAGATGATCACAGTGGTCCCTTCTGGCCTTGGAATCTGTGAATCCGTGGGAAAAGGTAAGATGCAGAATGATTCTTCATTCCCTGAGGGATCGGCATGAATTTGAAATAACGCTACACAAAGAAAGTTATGAGCTCTCCTAACTGATCTACTACAATTGACTCAAACAACTGACACACCAGTATTGAAGGACATGCTCTGTCTGGGAAAGAGAGAGAAAGGGGTGATGGCACATGTAAAGGACAGTTTAGAATTGGTGAAATATAAAATTGAAAGATATTAGATAGGAAATTTGTGATCAAAATTAGCAACAAAGGAATAAATCTAACAGTAAATCACTTTTGTTACAGACTAAACTCAAAGGAAAGAAAGATGAATGATTTATCAAAGAAAGAATTCATGCTCATACACATGATAAGTACTGTGTTTGTGGGGAGACAGACAAACAAAGGTTACCAAGGAAGGTTTACATCGTTGTCCTTTCTACAAAGGGCTAGGAATGCCATGGAAAGTGGGGCTCTCCTGGACTGGGTTAATAGAAATGCTGAGGGGCGGGGGGAAATCTAGGGGCACCAAGATTTCATTTCATTATTGAAAAGAGATCACAATAAGCAGTCAAATGAAAGCACTTAACAGAGCAAATTGGGCAGATTTAGAGAATGAGTGAGCAGGGTGCCATGTGTTGTGGTATTAAGATGAGAAAGGGAGAAAGAACGGGCAGCCCTTCAGGGCACCCAAGCAGCAACAAGGCAAGTGATGTAGTAAAAGATAAACACCCCAAGCCCCGACCCACACCTCCACCTCAGGGTGGTCTCACACAACAGAGTGATTTTATGTCACTACTGCACTCTCCACATTCCAGTGCTGCTCTGTGTTGAGCCAGTCCCCTGTTGCATGTCAGAGCACAGCCTTTGAGCTGCTCTAGCTTGTGCCTGCTGTCAACAGCCCCAAGGGGAAGCTGTGGCAACCGGAGATCCCCTTAGCACAGGAATCTACATTGGAGTGATCATCCTGTGGCTGGATAAGCCTTTTTTTTTTTTTTTTTTAAGGCAGCTTTGTGCTGCTGGAGCGCAGCCAAGTGGACTTTGTGGGGGGGGAAAGGGAGAAGGTGAAAAGTCCAGCAAGGGAGGTGCTGAGAGTAAGGCTCCTACAAGAGCCGTACTGCAAGACAGTGGGCTAGGACCCTCTACATAGGTGCTCCATGCCTACTTACTTACTCCACCAGAGCTCGGCACAGATCATGGAGGAGCCACCGGGTTTTGTGGGCAAACTCTACCCCGCTTCACCTGTAAGAGGAGCTGGGCAAAGCCTATCTCCACACCAGGTGGAAAAATGTGTAGGAAATACTCTGATGGGAACCTCACAATTTCCTGTCACCAGTACAGGAATAAACCTACAACGAGGAGGGTCTAGTATATTCAGATTCAGTGAAAGGCACTCAAGCAGTTTAATTAATTGGACAAGAAAATTGCAGGGCCCTGAGAAGTCTCTCATGCGAACATTTTAAAAACTAGATCTTATAAAACAGGAGGCTTCTAGAATTATGAAGAGAACCCCAAAAGGGAACGGAAAAGGCCTTCCCCTCTCCCCTCAGAAAAACCAAGGAGCTACAGAAGATAGGGAAAAGAAAAGGGAGTGGGGGAGGGGAACTTTCCTGACCCTGGACTAGATGACCTCTTTAGGTCCCCTCCAGTCCTAGGAGTCTATGATGCTATGACCCTTCTGAGGTCCAGCAGGGCTCCCTGGAAGTTGTGCCATCACAGGGGTGTCGCAGTGGGATAAGCACCTTCTGGCCAACTACAGCTTCAGAATCATGGCATCTAAAAAGAGAAGAGGAAGGGGAAAAGATGAACATTTCTATTTTGAAGAGTTTGTTTACTCTTGCTCATTGGGGTTTTCGCCGCTAACCTGACTATTTTTACCTCCTCCCCCCTGCCCACCATTTTGTTTTAGCACTTTCAGGTCCCCCTGCAGGCACAGGGAACCCTGTAAATGAAAAATTGTTAGTAGTCTAGCCATTAGTTGGCCAACACACCTGGGGAAGTTAGCAATAGGGAGTGTCCCTTCTCCCTTGGTTCCCCAGGCAGCCTCTTTGCGTCTCTGTAATGCCATCCTTGCCTGTCCTTGGATTATTCCCTTGGCAAAATAGCATTGAAACATTCTCTCATATGGTCCTGAACTAGCATCATGGAACAATTTACTGGGGCTCTCCCCTCCTGCCTTGAAATTCTTCTCTCACAGTCCTTGGCTTGTGGGAGTGTAAAATCTTTCTGTTCCATGATAAGAAATTCTTCAAAAGGGAAGTACTTTCTCTGTACTCCTCACTATTCTCTCAGCAGCCTAGTTCATGCCCTAAGCCTTCTTTGATCATGGTATTGCTCTACTCAGCGCCTGCAAAAATATACCGCCACTTCCCAAGAATTATGGGCAGCTAAAGAAAGCCACAAAGCTGCCCCCATCCTGCAAGATAAGAAACATGCACACTGCATTTTCCCTATGAACTTCCATTAGCCTTTCTCCTATATAGAAGGGTCTCATACGACTTCCGAGTTCGTACTTTGGAAAGGAGATCTTTCCTGTCCATTCATGCCTCGGCACCACGCCAAAGAGTGGCATTCAAGTAGGACAAAGGCAAGGGCTCAGTGTCACTCCTTAACTGTGCCAAAAGCAAGGCGTGGGGGAAAGCCCTCAAATGACAATGGCAGTTTGGAGAATGGAAGGCGCTATACAAATAAGACAAGTCAGGCTGACTTTCCTCATTAACCCTTACAGCTGGCATCTTCCAGACAGATGCACTGTAAGGAGGTAAGCATAGACATATGTATCACTATATAAGTATAGCCAAAGGGTAACATTTTCAAAGTGCCTACATGGTTTAGGACCCTAAGTCCAATAACTTTCAATGGTACTTAGGGCCAGAATTTTAAAGGTATTCAGACACCTAAAGATGCAGGTAGCTGCCTAGTTGTGTTTTCAAAAGCACCTAGGCACCTAACTCCTATAGGCCCCTAAATACCTTTAAAATCTGACCCTTAGGATCCTAAGTCACCATTGAAAATGGGCTGTAGGATGCTAAGTCAATTAGGCACTTCTGAAAATTCTACTGTTTTCCAAAAGTTAATGTTACATTTTATTGCCAGGTATTACTGACCTTCATTTTCTTTTTTTTTTTTTTTTGCATCCCACACCCATTCATTCCCTCACCGCCTCTTTTGCTATTTCAGGAGCAAGGAATTGATGGTGCTTCCATGAATAGCTGAGATTGGTTTTGTTTATAGCTCTTAGGGGATTTTCTACAAATATTTAGGATTCCAGGGCTTTTCTAAGTTCACACACTTCAGTAAAAAACCCACAACATGCACTTTTTATTGTGTTAACTTTCTCATCTCTCCTCCCTGCTCTTCTACCCACCCTCCTCCTCCCTCTAGCATCATCAACACTCCCCCTCATCCACACTTATAACCATGACATCACCACCACTGATTCAGCCTTCCTTCTCCCCCTCATCAGTCCCCTCTTACTGTTTCCTCTATGAGTTTTAAAATCCACTCTGCCTCTTCCTCTCCCTCAGGGCTTTGCTCCTTTCTCACTGTTTCTGTTTCTTCCTTCTCCTCTCTGAACTCTCTGCAGTTCCCTTCTCCCCACCCCACTCCTGACTACACAAAATGTCACTTCCCTCATGTGCCTTTCTCTAGTCTCCTATTACACTGACCCTCTCCTCAGGTGCCTTCATTGGCTTCTTATCTTTTTCCACATGAAATTCAACCTTATACTCTCACGTTTAGAGTCAATGCAGTGGTATCAGGGATGAACTTGATGATTTCTAGCTTTTATGATTTTCAATGAGTAATAGATTTCAGTGTTTTGCTTTGTTTTAACATCTTACTGTTGCAGAGCTCAGTTCCAAAGTCCTTCTCACAAACAGGAGACATTTCAGAAGAAAAAAACGTCTTCTAGGAAAGAAGACTGGCTATTTATTTTAAAGACAGCCAACACAAAGTAACGTCTCTCCAAATGGCACTCAGCTCTTCAGACTACTTATTCCAAAGCTGGTTGACAACAGAAACCACCAAATCAATTAAACAGAGGCTGTGTTTTGAAATGGCCCTCTCAAGGGTGAAGAGATTCTCTCTTCCCTCCGGCAATATTCCTTTCCAGCAGGGCTTCTAAAAACTGTGTTTGGATCTGTGGGTAGTTCCAAAAATTCTCTCTAGCAAAAGAGTTGAGGTGTAGGGGGAAATTGTTGCCGCTCAGATTAAAGTGAACAACAAAGCCAAAGACACAGAATTACCTTTGGTCACTTTTCAACCTGTGTGACTTTAATCTATGGGAATGGGAAGAGAATTTGGCCCAGTGGGTTTTTTTTTTTTTTCTGTTTATTGCATCAAAAACCATTCAGGATTTAGATGAATAAAATTGTATCTAATTCAAGGATTATACGTAGTCAGGTAGATAAAATGCATCTCTTTATATTTTCCCATATAGATTGAGAACTGTTCAGGGCAGGGGCCTTGTTAACGTACTATGCTAAATTCTGGTTCTGTTGAAGTGAATGGCAAAACTACCATTGATTTCAGTGGGGTCAAAATCTACCTCACTGTCCAGAAAGTGCTGGCACTACCCCAGTAACAATTTTGCACACTCTGGAATGACTGCAGCTTTGCTAAGCCTTTTTCTGTGTACATGTATCATTTATAAGGACAACTACAAAAATAAAATTACAAAAGCAAACATCTAATGCCTCTAGATTTTACATGCCTCTTAGCCCTAAAGAAGAGCCAAGTGTGTAGACGGAAACAGCTTTACACAAAGTTTGTTTTAACTACTTACATTACTACAATCCCACTAACCACTCATTTCTCAATGTTATTGCAGCGCCTCAAGGGCCAGAGGCTAAAAAAAGCCACATTCAAACAAACAACTCAGTGTTCCTAGCTTCAGTGAGACCATTAGGTTTCTTTGCAAACAAAACAGTTTTTGTTTTTTTAAACAAAAGCATGGTAATAATTTCTGTGTAGGTCAATCCTCCTCCCACCTCCTAACCACTGATTTGGGGCTCAATGCTGCAAGGTACGGAGTATGCCGGAGAAATGTCCAGGGTGGGATTCACAGGCACCTACATCCCCCTTAGCTGTCATTTTACTTACCTATGTCCAACATTTAGGCACTGCTGTCATTCATAAAACCCCTGCTCAGCTGCCGCCTAAACCTGTAGGCACCTAAAATCCCTAGACACCTACAGTTCCACTTCTGAAGTCCCCAAAGTGCCTAAATTTTGGTAGCTAGGCATGCACACAGCCATAGGGTGACCAGACAGCAAGTGTGAAAAATCGGGATGGGGGTGGGGGGTAATAGGACCCTATATAAGAAAAAGACCCAAAAATCGGGACTGTCCCTATAAAATCGGGACATCTGGTCACCCTACACAGCCATGAAGTCATGACACTGCCCAGCAGCTCAGTGACTAACTCACATGCAACTATGCGTTTCCACACCTATCTTGCCTTCAGGGCCTAGTCTGATAGGCATGCTCAGATGCATGTAAACGGACACAAAGTGGCCAGAGGAGAAGGAACCTCCCGCACTTCTAACCACTGGACTAAAAGCTAGAGCACTCACCCGGATGACAGAAGTGTGGCCTGGCCAAACCTGAATGGCACTGTAACCCCACCCACCAGGGTGCCACTTCCGAAGTGGGGAGCCGGAGCCAGGCCCAACCCCGCAGGATAAGAGCTGTCACTCTGGGGTGAGTGCAGGGCAGGCTCAGGACTGCTGGAACAATTTTTATAGTGCAGGTGCTTAAAACCACTGAACAAAACTGTACACCCAGTCTATGATGGAAGCAGATGTTTAGTTGCTATTATTACTTCAAGCTGGGGGTGCTGCTGTACCCCTAGTTCCAGCACCCTGGGCAGGCTCACTCTCCAACCCCCTTCCCTTCTCTCAGGGCTCCCGTCAGTGTTAATTTTTCTGTAAGGGTGGGAGCCTTTGTTTCAGATTTTGCCCCAGCCCCAAAAAACTTCTGTGCGGCCCTGATTAAAGGCTTTCATTGACTGGGAGCTCAGTCTACTTATCTTGTCAAATAGAATCATGGTATAAGTACCTTCACAAGGAGAAGATATTGACTAGCAGAGAGTTCTTTAATAAAGCAGACAAAGACATAACAAAATCAGTGCCTGGAAGCTGAAGTTAGACAAATTCAAATTAGAAATAAGGCACTTAAAACAAAAAAAACCCAGCGAGGGTAATTAACCATTTCAACATCTTACCAAGGGATATGGTGAAAGTCTTCAGATCAATAGAGGCTATCGGTCTTCAAAGTATGCTGTAGTTAAACCAAAAGTGGTTGGTCTTGATGGCAAAGGGTGCAAGTCTATGGCCTGTGTAATGCAGGAGATCAGATAAGATAATCACCTCTAGGCTTAAAAAAATCTATGAACTGAAGCTGTTAAAACATTTTAAAACTTTTTTGGGCATATTCAAAATGAATTATGGGAGAAAGTCTGTACTACAGCTGAATTCCAACAGTGGAAAATTAAAAAAAAAAAAAGGTCTACACTTCTGTGTATGTGTACCAGGATTTTCTATGACATCCATTACCATAGTACATACATGCACCCTAATTAAATGTAGAAAGCACAGGTTTATCCCCAAAACTGTTCTGCTACACCATATGTGAATGTATGGTATATACATAGCTGTTGCAGAAAAAATTGTCAACCTATATATAATAGGTTATATATTCTGATATGATCTAAAGTCACACTTTCTGCTTGGGTTTCTTTCTACTGTATGTTGGTTTCTGAAAACACCTCTCCATAAACTGAATTCATTTAAACTTGCTTCTCTCTCAGGCACTGTATTCTTAGCATGCATATTCATTACATTGATTTATTCTGCCATTATTAGATATCTGGTCTTTTGCTAGTGATGTAGTCATTTGCCAGCAATTATTTGCAATAGAACAGACAACATGCTTGTTATCTGGAAATATTTCTGATCTATTGTGTTCTGTCAGTGTCACCCTGCACCAAAATATATCTTCTGTTCTCAATAAGGCCCTATTCAACTGCTGTGAGAGATTTCTCCTGAATGTTTGGTGAGAAGCCTGAAACATTGCATGCCAGAAAAATACCCCTTTGCTGAGCAGTATATGGCCCCATTTTATGGTGCCGAGATAGGTCCAAGGGCTGAGTTCTCTCTTTAACTTATAGTCTCCAAAGGCAAACAAGCTAGTAGGTTTCAGCCTGGTAGTTTCACCTTATTTTGACACAAAACAAAAGCTTGACGTGAACATTCCGTCACAGACAGCTGTATCTGGCTGCATGATTAATACTGTTTTTACTAAGCCTATGACCCAACGTGATTTTCATAGATTTCATAGATTCTAGGACTGGAAGGGACCTCGAGAGGTCATCGAGTCCAGTCCCCTGCCCGCATGGCAGGACCAAATACTGCCTAGACCATCCCTAATAGACATTTATCTAACCTACTCTTAAATATCTCCAGAGACGGAGATTCCACAACCTCCCTAGGCAATTTGTTCCAGTGTTTAACCACCCTGACAGTTAGGAACTTTTTCCTAATGTCCAATCTAGACCTCCCTTGCTGCAGTTTAAACCCATTGTTTCTGGTTCTATCCTTAGAGGCTAAGGTGAACAAGTTCTCTCCCTCCTCCTTATGACACCCTTTTATATACCTGAAAACTGCTATCATGTCCCCTCTCAGTCTTCTCTTTTCCAAACTAAACAAACCCAATTCTTTCAGCCTTCCTTCATAGGTCATGTTCTCAAGACCTTTAATCATTCTTGTTGCTCTTCTTTGGACCCTTTCCAGTTTCTCCACATCTTTTTTAAAATGCGGCGCCCAGAACTGGACACAATACTCCAGCTGAGGCCTAACCAGAGCAGAGTAGAGCCGAAGAATGACTTCTCGTGTCTTGCTCACAACACACCTGTTAATGCATCCCAGAATCATGTTTGCTTTTTTTGCAACAGCATCACACTGTTGACTCATATTTAGCTTGTGGTCCACTATAACCCCTAGATCCCTTTCTGCCGTACTCCTTCCTAGACAGTCTTTTCCCATTCTGTATGTGTGAAATTGATTTTTCCTTCCTAAGTGGAGCACTTTGCATTTGTCTTTGTTAAACTTCATCCTGTTTAACTCAGACCATTTCTCCAATTTGTCCAGATCATTTTGAATTATGACCCTGTCCTCCAAAGTAGTTGCAATCCCTCCCAGTTTGGTATCATCCGCAAACTTAATAAGCGTACTTTCTATGCCAATATCTAAGTCGTTGATGAAGATATTGAACAGAGCCGGTCCCAAAAACAGACCCCTGCGGTACCCCACTCGTTACGCCTTTCCAGCAGGATTGGGAACCATTAATAACAACTCTCTGAGTACGATTATCCAGCCAGTTATGCACCCACCTTATAGTAGCCCCATCTAATTTGTATTTGCCTAGTTTATCGATAAGAATATCATGCGAGACCGTATCAAATGCCTTACTAAAGTCTAGGTATACCACATCCACCGCTTCACCCTTGTCCACAAGGCTCGTTATCCTATCAAAGAAAGCTATCAGATTGGTTTGACATGATTTGTTCTTCACAAATCCATGCTGGCTATTCCCTATCACCTTACCACCTTCCAAGTGTTGGCAGATGATTTCCTTAATTACTTGCTCCATTATCTTCCCTGGCACAGAAGTTAAACTAACTGGTCTGTAGTTACCTGGGTTGTTTTTATTTCCCTTTTTATAGATGGGCACTATATTTGCCCTTTTCCAGTCTTCTGGAATCTTTCCCGTCTCCCATGACTTTCCAAAGATAATAGCTAGAGGCTCAGATACCTCCTCTATTAGCTCCTTGAGTATTCTAGGATGCATTTCATCAGGCCCGGGTGACTTGCAGGCATCTAACTTTTCTAAGTGATGTTTAACTTGTTCTTTTTTTATTTTATCCACTAAACCTACCCCCTTCCCATTAGCATTCACTATGTTAGGCATTCCTTCAGACTTCTCGGTGAAGACCGAAACAAAGAAGTCATTAAGCATCTCTGCCATTTCCAAGTTTCCTGTTACTGTTTCTCCCTCTTCACTAAGCAGTGGACCTACCCTGTCTTTGGTCTTCCTCTTGCTTCTAATGTATTGATAAAAAGTCTTCTTGTTTCCTTTTATTCCCGTAGCTAGTTTGAGCTCATTTTGTGCCTTTGCCTTTCTAATCTTGCCCCTGCATTCCTGTGTTGTTTGCCTATATTCATCCTTTGTAATCTGTCCTAGTTTCCATTTTTTATATGACTCCTTTTTATTTTTTAGATCGTGCAAGATCTCGTGGTTAAGCCAAGGTGGTCTTTTGCCACATTTTCTATCTTTCCTAACCAGCGGAATAGCTTGCTTTTGGGCCCTTAATAGCGTCCCTTTGAAAAACTGCCAACTCTCCTCAGTTGTTTTTCCCCTCAGTCTTGATTCCCATGGGACCTTACCTATCAGCTCTCTGAGCTTCCCAAAATCTGCCTTCCTGAAATCCATTGTCTCTATTTTGCTGTTCTCCCTTCTACCCTTCCTTAGAATTGCAAAGTCTATGATTTCATGATCACTTTCACCCAGGCTGCCTTCTACTTTCACATTCTCAACGAGTTCCTCCCTATTTGTTAAAATCAAGTCTAGAACAGCTTCCCCCCTAGTAGCTTTTTCAACCTTCTGAAATAAAAAGTTGTCTCCAATGCAGTCCAAGAATTTGTTGGATAGTCTGTTCCCCGCTGTGTTATTTTCCCAACATATATCCGGATAGTTGAAGTCCCCCATCACCACCAAATCTTGGGCTTTGGATGATTTTGTTAGTTGCTTGAAAAAAGCCTCATCCACCTCTTCCACCTGGTTAGGTGGCCTGTAGTAGACGCCTAGCATGACATCTCCCTTGTTTTTTGCCCCTTTAAGCCTAACCCAGAGACTCTCAACACTTCCGTCTCCTATGTCCATCTCTACCTCAGTCCAAGTGTGTACATTTTTAATATATAAGGCAACACCTCCTCCCTTTTTCCCCTGTCTATCCTTCCTGAGCAAGCTGTACCCATCCACACCAACATTCCAATCATGTGTATTATCCCACCAAGTTTCAGTGATGCCAACAATGTCATAGTTGTATTTATTTATTAGCACTTCCAGTTCTTCCTGCTTATTCCCCATACTTCTCGCATTTGAATATAGGCATCTAAGATACTGGTTTGATCTTTCCTCCCAGTTTTTTCCTGACTCTCCTTTCTCTCTGCCAATATAGCCCACACTCCCTCTTGTTTCCGACTCATTTCCCCGGTCTCCATGTTCCCCACTTACCTGTGGGCTTTGCTCACCTGTCCCCGTCGAACCTAGTTTAAAGCCCTCCTCACTAGGTTAGCCAGTCTGTGTCCGAATAGGGTCTTCCCTCTCCTCAAAAGGTGAACGCCATCTCTGCCTAGCAGTCCTTCCTCGAATAGCATCCCATGGTCTAGGAAGCCAAAGCCCTCCTGGCGACACCATCTTCGCAGCCAGGCATTCACCTCCATGATGCATCTGTCTCTGCCCGGGCCCCTACCTTTAACAGGAAGAATTGAAGAGAATACCACCTGCGCTCCAAACTCCTTCACCCGTGCTCCCAGAGCCCTGTAGTCACTCTTGATCCGCTCAGTGTCACACCGCGCAGTATCATTTGTGCCCACATGGATGAGTAGCATGGGGTAGTAGTCAGAGGGCCGGATAATCCTCGACAATGCCTCCGTAACGTCTCGGATACGGGCCCCCGGCAGGCAGCATACCTCCCGAGATGAAATGTCAGGGCGACAGATGGGCGCCTCCGTCCCCCTCAGCAGAGAGTCTCCGACCACCACTACCCTACGTTTCCTATTCGCAGTGGTGGCAGCAGACTCTCCAGCCTTAGGGGTACGAGGCTTCTCCTCCTTTACTGTAGGGAGTGATTCCTTCTTTCCTGTGTCAAGAAGAGCATAACGGTTACCTATAACCACGGCAGGAGGGTTCGGAGCAAGGGTGGAGCACTGCCTGCTGCCAGAAGTAACCAGCTGCCAGCGTCCACCCTGAGCCATCTCCTCCTCCACCAGTGGTGTATCAGCAGTCCTGTGTACTGGGACAGGTACCTCCGCTGTCTCCACATGGACACTGTTGAGGAATTGCTCGTGGATACGGATGCTCCTCAACCTAGCCACCTCCTCCTGTAGCTCTCCCACCTGCTGCCTGAGAGATTCCACCAGCAGGCACCTTTCACATTGGATGGTCCCCCCAGCCTGGATATCAGTAAGTGGAAATTGCAAGTTACAGTCTTTGCAAAACCACACCAGGATCTGGGTAGAGGCATCCATGCTTAGGCACTCTGTCTGGCTACAGGCACAGGTGGAGGAGACAGTAGCAGTGCTGGCACAGGTGTTGCGGGTCTTCCTAACCATCGTAAGCCTCCCTCTGTCAAACTCCCGTCTGCAGCCCCCTGTCAGCTGAAAGGGTTGTTTAAGCAAACAGTTAGAATGTAGTTGCTTTATAGGTATTAAGGGGAATCAAGAGAAAACAGATGGAACCGGCAAGGGACCCTCGCCCCCTTCCTGCTCCCTTCCAAACTCCCTTGCGAAACTCCCTGTTAGCAGCCCCTGTTTGCAAAGCTCCCTGGTCGCTTGTGCGCTGCTTTATAAAGGCCTGGCCTGTATGAATGCCCCGCCCACTGATTAAGGCTCAGCCACTTACCAGAGGCTTCTAGCTTTCAAACCTTCCTTTGAAGCTCACAGCTTCCAACTGCCAGCCACAGCACACGGTCCTTCAAACAACCAAAACAAACAAACAGACTGACAAACACAAGCTCAGCACACAGCAAGTAACCCTCAAACACAAACAAACTCACACTACAGATAGTCACTTACCCCAAAAGGTTGCTGTATTGCTCCTCCTTCACCTGGAGAACTCCCTTGCGAAACTCCCTGTTAGCAGCCCCTGTTCGCAAAATTAAAATCTTCCTGGTATCTCTTATTTATATAGTTTATATAGCTATAAAAGTTTTACTAGTGAGTGAGTGAGTGGGGGAGAGAGGGTGTGAAGGGGGAAGAGTCCACATTTGGACCAAAGCTGGTTTTATTTATTCACACTGGGATTGGGTCTTGGTTCCAGTTAGTTAGGGCTAGTCACTGGTGGTCTTTTAGAGGAGCTGGATTCTGATCTAAGAGCACCTGAAAAAGTAGTGAATTAAGTAAACTGACAAGGGCAAAGGAGACTGTGATTTGCTCCCAAAACAGTGCTGTGAGGAAATTGCTGAAGGCTGGTATGGGCACAGGGAGAGATGAAAGCTGCTGGGTTTGGTTACAAGTCCATATGCAGCACTGGGTGTAAAGGAAAGCCTCCCCTGTTCTAGACCTAATTGATGGGCTGCCAGCTGCTGGGGTAGGACATTGTCTACTCCATGTTCAGTATAAAGCTGATCATCTTATCAGTGAAAAAAAATCTTACTAATTATTCACTTACCTCCTACCTGGGATACTGTGCAGCATGTATTTGTGATGGTTTGGTTTTGTAATATATTAAAAAACAAGGGGTTCATTTAAAAAAGATATTCAAATACAGCAGGGAAACTGTCCTTGGTTCCCCTCAAGACCTGGCCATGAAATGCCGCTAATGTCAAGGTAACACACCATTTACTTCTGCCCTAGATGGTGTAAGAAGATGGACTGTTTCTTTTTGTGGCCTATCTTGTCAGTGAGTGTTGGAACCATGCAGGGAACTGCTGATGGATTCCTGCCTCAGGTGGGACTCATTAAGTCCACCTTAGGTATAACAGAGGTGAGAGTAGTTCTCTGACCAAAGAGGAAATGAGGATATGGGGTGAAGCAGTCCACAGGAAGTGTCCCTAATGCTGCAGTTTATGTTGGGAAAGGGACCTGTGCCAGAAATTATGAGACAGTTACCCAGAAGTCACTGCAACTCAGATAGCACCAGTGTGGGCATGGGTCAAAACTGCAACACTTCAGAATGCAACTCGACATGCTTAACAGGGGCACACTGATCCATTCAGCCTTAACCCGGTTCTACCCGCCAGTTCATTTAGGAATGGTTCAATTCTCTAATATAGGCCTGGCTTAATAGTGCCCAGGGCTTTGCTTTCCTTGCTCATTTTAAATTTGGTAACCCAGTGCCAGGAGCTCCAAATATCTACAAAATAATAATCATAGTTTCTGGTGGTTGCATCATTAAATGGCAGAAAAGACAGATATTCCTTTCTTTAAGCTAACATAATATCCCCCATTGAAAATTCAAAGAGGCAGACCCAAACGACTCCCAACGCAAGCGGGGGCCAGAAGAGGAGATCATTTAACTGAAATAGTGAAAATACGTTTGACAAAATGGCCTAGCATGGGCACTCTGTCTCCAGGCTGATCCCACCCAGGAGGCTGCTGCAGTTTTTGCGGCTACTTTCAGCTCTACTTCAGTACTGACCAAAAAAAATCTGTTATGACAGTTATGCAATGAGCTGAGCATAAGCATGGGGTCTGAAGAAAAACTTTAAAGGCAAGAAGCAGCATTTATATGGCAAAAAAACATCTAATAATAAGCACTCATTGCACCTGCATGCATAGAAATTCCAAGGGCAAACTATGACTTTTTCTACATTTTGAAGTGACTCATTTTCCCTCAAAGTTGAAGAGAGTGTTGAAGATCCATATTTTTCAGAGTGATTCAACCAGAATGGCCACTGGATTACTGGCTGAGTTGAACTACTAAGCTAAGGGATGAAAGCTAATGTAAGGGCCAAGGGACTTGGAATGTACCAGCTATTTGCAGGATAGCTATGGCAGACATTAACACTCAGTTGTCTCTAGTAAATCTTAAATTGCTTTGACAGGTGGCAGATTGAGAGATGTGAATGGCTGTGTCTTTCAGGGAAGAGTTTCATTTCTTGGCAAATGGGACAGAGTCTGGGGAACTGGCCATAGTTTATTGATTTTTTTTTTTTAAATCAAGCATACTTTTTATGGATGAATTAACTGACTTCGAACTCTTGCGCGGGTGAGTAAGCCCAATTCAGCAGCATGGTTAAAGAGTTATGTTACTTCCATCTCATGGTCAGGATTCTCTCTCCAGACTAAGAAAAGAAGTTCCAGATAGTTACCCACACACTTTTTTAACACAGGAGAACTTGATAGCTCAAGACACGGATGATGGAATGTGGAATCTCAGCTCAAATCACTCCCAGAGCAATTTGTAACCAAATATTGACGCATAAACCAGCTATTTGATGACCCCTATAAACTGAGTTGTTGGCTTCAACATAGTTCCCAGCAGACAGGTGTCCACATCACAACTGGCACAGAATGGCACTCTCAGCAGAAAGCACAAAGACTGGGTGCAAATGGTGTCTAATCTCTCTCTTTAGAAGGAGTCAACCCCTCAAGCACAGAGCTTGGGACAATGAGGGGACGCTTTCATTTCCAGTGTCTGTATGGTGGGGTTGTATAGGTTAGCCATCCATACAATAGGATGGTTCTGAATCATTTAAAAGGTCCCCCTCTCCCCCTCCCCATTATATAAATAAATACCAGCGTCATGTCAAAAGCGAGTATAGAGGAGGGATTTGAAAGGGAATAGAACAGATTAGCTCTCTAGTTTCAGCCTCCCATAAAAATTGTTTTAAAGCAGTTTGACTGATGAGGGCCCATTTCTCTGGCTCTATTTCTGAATCTTCATTCAGGACGGGATTCAGTTTAGTTGATGTCAGCTACTTAGTTGATGTCGCCAGGGAGAGCTTGTCTTCAAGAGGAACCTAGTCCCCGGCTTCCATAAAGGGCACAGTTAAGAGTCATAGTTTACAACTGTGAATACCTGCAACGCAACATATAACTGTTAACATCAGTGTAAAAAGCAATCCTTGTAACTTGAAAATTATTTCACATTTAGGCTCAGATTCTACAATCAGCTGCATGCAGTTGGGCCCCTGAACCATGCACGAGCCCCGGTGAAGTTAGTGGAGTTCTCTGACAGTGCAAGTGTCCACCTGAAAGGATCCAATTGCAGGGGGGGGAGGGGTCATTTCTTCTGTGTGAAGAAAATTCTGCCAGTGAATTGGCTGATATAATTATTAGTAATTTGTATATATTCCTGCCAGAGGTAGCCACAACACTTTCTGTACATTTTACAGGGATGTTCATCATGGGTGTCCCATTGTGGTATAGCTCTTGCTGTGTAGCCATATGAAGAAATGAAAATTAAGCCAAACCAATTTAAATCTAAGGCCAGCAGAAAACTGTTCTTTGACTAACCCACCACCCTGGATGAAATCTTGTGGCTAACGTGGAGGGATGGGAGTCAGGAGACCTCGAGTCTAGTCCCAGTTCTGCCAAAGATATTCTGTGTGACCTTAGTTAAATCATGTAACTCTCACTTCACCACAGAGGCGGAGAAGCCACAGGAATCCCTTTGGTTTCTCCATCTCTAGAAAAGGGATAATAATTATAACCTGACAGCGAGCACTGGATGAATTATTTGCAGCAATTTTTTTCTGTTTGTAAACTATTCACAAGAATACCTAGATTGTTACAAATTTATTCATTATCAATCATTATTTGATACATGCCTTATGTGATCATATTTCATCCGATGGATGGTTGGCAAACTATTCACTATGACAGCTGCTTAAAGCATTTATACTATGCAATTAGTCAATTAAGTCATGATACTGTTTCTGCTTCCTGACAGGATTATGTCTAAGTCCACAAAGAACTTTCAAGATGACATCAACATAGCTGACACAATTTCATATTTGCACAAATGTTCACAAGACTTTTCCTTTTCGCAAACAATCTTATAAGCAAAATTTTGCTCACACAAATGGTTGTGAAAAGTAATCAAAGGAGTTGTGTTTGAATACTTTTGTGCAGCATTCAAGCAGCAAGGGGGTTGGTCTGGTGGTATAGACGCTGGCTGGGGACTCAGGCAAATTAGGTTCAATTCCTGTTGTAACACAGCCTTCCTCTGTAACCTCAG
The DNA here is from genome assembly GCF_027887155.1 of Malaclemys terrapin pileata. Taxonomy (NCBI): domain Eukaryota; kingdom Metazoa; phylum Chordata; order Testudines; family Emydidae; genus Malaclemys; species Malaclemys terrapin. The sequence goes on from NC_071505.1 coordinate 197,367,911, forward strand.
ACAGGTCATTTGACTTTTAGGTGCCTTGATTCCCCCTCTGTAAAATGGGAATAACACGGACCTATCTCACAGAGGTATTGAGAGGACCAATAAATTAATGATTGTGAAGGGCTCAGATACTACAATGATGGAAAACAAGTATCTAGATAAGATAAGGCTGGAGACTTTACCACATCTGTTTCTAAAAGAACTTGGCATGCTTTGTTACGTAATGCAGAGGTACAATTTCTCTGCTGAAACAGTAATAGCTGATACCCAAAGAAGATACATTCCTGCAAGGGCAATTTTGATCAGTAAAATGGATTTTTACTTTATTTTAAAGATACTTTTTTAAATTACTGCATAACAGGCTGTGGGTCTCCATAACATTAATAATAACTAAGAACATTTATATGAAATGACAAACCTATATATTGAAAATATAGGTGAACTAAAAACTGAAGTCAAATTGTCTAAAACCAGCATGGTCTGACTCTAAGAACTAAGTTACAACTGTATCTGAGAACTTTCATTTATTACTTGCAATAAATAGCCTTTCCTTCTAAAACACCTCTTTGTGGGAGAGATTAGCAGTACAAGTGCAGCATATTTCTGCTGTGTAGAAGTTGCTTATTTTAGAATAACGGACGTCACACATTGGCCCTGCGTAGAGCACTCCTTGGAAGAGGACCACAGATCCACTTAACACCAAAGTGCAATCATGAAGCCCATTGAAACTGAAGTCTCTTTACAGTGCAAATATTGAAGGGGTTTCTTATTTGTGTAAAGCTGGACAATTGCTCCACTCACACAAAATGCTTACACGTTGGCTATGCAGGAGGAAAAGCTCATCACATCATAGAGCATGAACATTTCAAGGTGAAATGCTGGTGCTGGGGAAAACTTCTGTGTTTTGATGAAGTAAAGTAGTCTGAGTGAATAGGATAGGGTTACCATACGTCCGTTTTTTCCTGGACATGTCCGGCTTTTTGACAATCAAACCCCCGTCCGTGGGGAATTGCCAAAAAGCTGAACATGTCCGGGAAAATGCCGGCCGGGCACTTCCCCTCCCGCGGCTGCTCTGCTCCTCCCCTGACTCTTCGGCTCTGTTTAAGAGCCAAGCTGCCCGAGCGCTATGGGCTTCAGGCAGCCCCCTTGCCTCCGGACCCCAGCCGCCGGCCGGACACTTCCCCTCCCGGGCTCCGGCGGTGCAGGGTCCGGGGAAGGGGAGGAGTTGGGGCGGGGCTGGGGATGGGTAATAGGCGGGGCCAAGGCCCCGTGGAGGGTCCTCTTTTTTTATTTGTTAAATATGGTAACCCTAGAATAGGAATTACCTGCAAACCCCATAGGCATACCTTGGGAGGTTAGATACAAATGCAGGCCACATTTTTCTCTTTAGAAAAGCGGAGTCCTGATAAATTTATACACATCTGGCCTGAGTCTCCGCTCCGTTAAATCAATTTTATGGCTGTGTAATGCCAGTGAAGTGACACCAGTTTTACATGATACGAGGAACCAGGTCCAGATTCTACAAATGGATATTCACACTGTCATTTCCTGAAACTCTTTAACACCATTTTTATAGCAGGTATATATTGGAAAACTATAGAGAAACATAGTATCAGGAAAAGGCTATGATCTGGCCAAACCAGCCCAGCCTTGTTTGCTTGAATTATGGTATTTATTCCCACCTTTCGGTCTTTGCACTGTAATTCTTCCGGTCTTCTTTAGGAAAACAAAATCTCTAGGCCTCAGATTCATACATAGGGAGTCAAATGCTTCCTCTGGTTATTTCTTCAATATATTGACAATGAAGCAGTTGTGCCTAAGATAGGGTGACCAGACAGCAAGTGTGAAAAATCGGGACAGGGGGTGGGGGGGTAATAGCAGCCGATATATATATATATATATAAAAAAAAATCAGGACTGTCCCTATAAAACCAAGACATCTGGTCACTCTAGCCTAAGATCACTACTGACTTGTCATTTGCTAGGGGCCAGATCCTCAGCTGGTGTCCATCAGTGAAGTTCTGTTGAAGTCAATGGCGTGATGCTGATGGACACCAGCTGAAGATCTGGCCCCTAAGGTTTAATGTTCATCATTTCATTTCTGAAACCCTCCCTGGTATAAACCTTTCTCTGTCCAGCTCACGGAGTCCTCTCATCATTTTGAAAAAAACTCTTTTAAGTCTTCTTTGCCAGTGAAAACATGGCCAAGGACACACCCTCCATCTGTCCTCATCATTTATTTACAACTTTCAGACCGGTTACTCACTTTGCTGTTGTCTCTCCAAGAATGTGGCAGCAGTACTTTGTATTTCTACGGAATCTCCCTTATCTGAGGAGCAGGGGTGGCAGGTTTGTATAATTTTTGGTGGTGCCCAGAATGGGTCCAAGTCCTGCCCCCCCCCCTTTGTAAGCCAATATATATATATTTTAAAATAATGTAAAAATGGACTGGAAACAGTAAGTGTTTAACAGTTTTCCTATATTGCACAATGTGGGGTGGGTGGGTGGGGGAATGAGGGCTCTGGCTGGGGGTGCGGGCTCTGGGGTGGGGCCAGGCATGAGGGATTGGGGATGCAGAGTGCCCCGGGGCTGGGGCCAGAGAGGAGGACTCCCCACAGCCCTCTCCTTGCTGGCAGCAACGAGCTCTTAGGGCCCCTCTCAGGTCCAGGAAGCTCCCTTGCCTTCCCTGTGGTGAATGACATGGGGGGAGGGGGGGGCTGCCATCACCTGTGTGCCTCCTCCCCTCCTCAGGCAGCAGTGCAGCCGCCGCCTCAGTCTGCCGCTGGCACCGCTCCCTTTTGTAGCCAGCGGCGGCCAGCGAGGAAGCTCAGTGCGGAGTGGCAGGGCAGCCACCCGCTGTGCAGGGCACAGGGATGCTCCGGGGGAGGTGTGCAGGGGTGGCAGGCTGGGCTGGAGGACGCTCCAGGGGAGGCGCGTGGGGGCCATAGGCGCTAACTCTGTGGGTGCTCCAGGGCTGGAGCACCACGGAAAAAAAATTGGTGGGTGCTCAGCACCCACCGGCAGCTCCCCATGGCCCTGCCTGCCCCCCCTGCTCCAGTTTACCTCCGCCTCCGCCTCCTCTCCGAGCACGCCGCCGTGTCCTGCTTCTGCCCAGCGCTTGCACCGCAAAACAGCTGGATTTGCAGGGCAGGGGGAGAGGGGGAGGAGGGGAAATGCAGCGCGCTGGGGGAAGAGATGGGATCAGGGCGGGGATTTGGGGAAGGGATCCAATAGGGGCAGGGAGGGGGCGGAGTTAGGGCAGGGCCAGAGGTAGGGGGTGCGGGCACCCACCGGCGCCGATGGTGGGAGCGGCAGGCTGGGCCAGGGGAGAGACCCAGCCCCAACATTGGTGGAGTCAATATAACTTGCCACCCCTGCTGAGGAGCTCAGAATGGTTTGCAAACATGTGCTCAACCTCACTGCAACACCCTGGGAGGTTCCGTTCTAAGGCATGTAGATTTAGGATTCCTTTCAGTCATCATAGCCAAAGGATGGACTTGTGGTTACAGCACTAGCTGGGGATTCCCAAGGTCTGGATTTGATTTCCAATTCTGCCACTGACTCTCTGTGCTGTGTTGGGCATGTCACTTAATTTCTCTGTACTTCAGTTCTCCATCTGTGAAATTTGACATAACACTTGCTGTATTCTCTATTTAGGCTGAGACCTCTTCTGGGCAGGGTCTATTCTTTACTATATATACAGGCACCACCTAACATGATGGGACCCCAACTGCGGTTACAGAAGGGAACAGCTACTTAATTGTACAGCACCATTACATGACCCCTGCACATTTCTACCTCCTCTGGTGCAGAAACCACAGAGCACAAACCAATGTTCCTCCTAGCTCCAGGACATTCTGCTGTGCTTATTATCATGAAATGTGTTTGCTATGGTGGCCAATGCCCAGTTCCGCACTTCCCTTCAGTCAAGCATGCCTCTGATTTCCCATGGAGCCCTCAATGCTCATTGTTTGTGGGGAGGGGTAAGTGTGGGAGGAGGAGGGGAGGGGATGGGAGCAGGGGCTTGGGCTCACTAGGTGCTTCTCTTCTGCATAGCCTCATCATTCTCCACTGCCTTGACCCTTGTCGAGTCAATTCTGCTGTCCAAGGGAGGGAAAAATGCTACTACTGGTGTAAGTGAGTGGAGAATTCTGAGTCAGTGGCATTTTAGACGCACTATTTGCAGATATAAATCACTACCCAAAGAGCAAGGCAGTGGGGAATCAGGCCCCAGATGCACTTCTATTTTAAGCATACATTTGTTGCCACCTATGGCACACAGTGGAAGGAAGCACAGGGCCCCGGGTTTGTTTGCAGATGTGTTTGTTTGATTCAATACCCTAACTGGATACTAGAAAAAGGCCCAGGTCTTGTATCTGACTTGCCTGTCATCAAAATGCCCTTACTGTCATTCCTTGGCCCAGAAACTGCACTGCCGTTGCCGAAGGTCAGTGGGAGCTGAGGGAGTTCAAGACCCTCCCACGAGGCATTCAGCACCTCACAGGATCAGGTCCCACGTGCAGCGACAACTACAACAGTAAATGGATTTAGAACCAATGTACAGGGCCACATCTTAAGCTGGTGTAAATCAGGGTGCTCCACTGACATCAACGGAGCTGCACTAATTTGTACCAGCTGGGAATCTGGACGACAGGCTCTAAGACTGGGAGTTGTATAAATACCGGAAATAACTATGCAAAGCATTTGATGAATTCATATGCACTCAGTAGGGGTGTGTTTCACGAAGCCTCCTGTTACATCAAAGATCAATTCCAGGATAGCTGTGACGTGTACCTATTGCTAGCGGTTCTAAATTGTCCTGGTTTAGGTCGGCAGCTGATTCAAGTGTCAGGCAGCTGTCACATAATTAGATGTCTCTTCTGGATGATGTTTTAATTTTAGCAATCTCACATACTTTGGGCATGCTTGCTCTCTGGATCTGTGCTGCCAAGGTTAGAAATGGGTGTTTTCTGACTGAACAGCTGTGGGTATCCAATCTGGCGAGGGCTCCTTTGCTTTGGATAGACCATAACTCACTCTACTTCACCTTCTGGACACTGGGAGATACACCTTCAAACAGGGTGGCAGTGAGTCATCTGCCTTGTTTGTTTTGCCTTGGCTTGTGGTAAGAATGAACTGCCTGGTTCTCTATAAAACAACCAAGCAGGGAGATTAACAGCAATGATGCTGCTTCCCTGTTCAGCCCAATGGCAATGCAAGCGCAAGGGAGTACACGGTGCATGGAGTGTTCAGCTGTTAACCTAAACCAGGAAGATTTAGATCTGCTGATAATACGGCTGACTTCTATATTCTGCAGTGAACAGCAATGGAGAAAATGTGACTCTGGGTCACAGGATTACAGGGCCAGAAAAGGAAAGAGAGACAAGCGGAGACATGTTAGAAACAAACAAGGGAAAAAGTTGGCTGGGTACATTTACTTATTTAAACAGCTAACAGTAGGCACCTAATCTGGGATGCTTCACAGGGCACCCAGGGCTGCGAGTCACCTTGTTGCCACCAGCCTCCAGTGCGGGGAGTCTTCCCTATGTCAGCTGGGCGGTAGCTCCCTAACACAACCAGCCTGTCAGCCACTCAAGCACACTCCTCTGGGCTCTATCAGGCTTGCCCTGGCCTTGCAGGTTGGCAACAAATGCACCCCAGCCCCCAAGTCCCTGCAAAGTAGGGGTGCCATGGGCCTGACCACTGGATGCCCACAGAAATCCCAGAGCCTGTTCCCAGAGGAACAGTGTACCCCAGTTTACCAGCTTTCCCTGTATATCACACAGCATTTGAGTTCAATTCTAGTAAAACAAAAGGAAAATTTATTTAAAAAGAAATGGAGATTAAAATAGAAACAAGCGTGAGTGATGGAAACAAGAGGTTACACACAAAAGAAAAATCATAAAATGTGAAGTAGGGCCTACACTCATTAATAGTGACCTTTCCTAGCTAATAAAGCAGATTCTCACCCCACGGTCCAGGCTTTTGCCAGCCCCAAGGAGCTAGGACCCAGTCTTTCATGAAGTACCCCTCCCCCCTCATCAAGGGACCTCCTCAGTGACTGGATCCAGAGTGTCTTTCTCCACCCTGTGATGTCCTGAATCAGTCTTTTGTCTTTATTCACAGACAGGGTGCTCCCCTTGCTGTCCTATCATTCCTTTTCACTCCCAAATGGTTTTGATGTTTTCAGTTTGTCTTTGATGGTTGTCCATTGACTTTTCTGGAAAACCTGTAGGAGAACACTTCAACCTCCCTGGCCACACAATAGCAGATGTAAAGGTAGCCATTTTACAGATCAGGATTAAACAAAGACTGTGAATGGCTATCCAACTACAGAAGCAGTTTCTCCTCCCTTGGTGTTCACACCTCAACTGCTAACAGAGCACCTCACCCTCCCTGACTGAACTAACCTCGTTATCTCCATACTGATTTATACCTGCCTCTGGAGATTTCCATTACTTGCATCTGAAGAAGTGAGGTTCTTACCCACGAAAGCTTATGCTCCCAATACTTCTGTTAGTCTCAAAGGTGCCACAGGACCCCCTGTTGCTTTATATCATTCCCTGGTGATTCAAATTCACTCCAAGACCATAAGAACATAATTTTCAATATAGTTACATTATTCCTTAAATACCAACTGTGCACACATCTCACAATGATTATGAGTATCAATAAGTTACAAGCTTTCAGTAGAGCCCTCACATGCTACCCTTTATGGATAAGTACCATCAAAGTGGTTTATTAGGTGTAGTGAGTTTGTCAGGTCTGGGACAGGAGTTGCTTGTAAAGAACAGTGAAACCTTTGCCAGTTGGCCCCAGTGTTCCTGTGTGTCACACCTTCCTGTTTGTTTTATTAATAATTTGCACCTATGGCATCTTTCAAGGAACTCAAAGCACTGTACAAACATCCCAATATGCCTATAGGGAAGTATTATCCCTATTTTTCTGTTGGGCAGAGGCACCAGGGAGCTAAGCGCACACAGCTCCAGATGAAATCAATGGGAGTGCCAAACACTCAACAACTCTGCAAATCAGACCCCACATGACTGGAACTGGGTTCCCATAAACTGAGGAACCCAGAACTAGGGCCGGCTCTAACTTTTTTGCCGCCCCAGGCAAAAAAGAAGAGCGCCACCCCGCCGTAAACCCCCACCCCCAGCGCTGCGCCGGGCCGCCCAAACCCCCGCCCCTCCCCCCAAACGACAGGCCGCTCAAACCCCTGAGCACTGCGCCGGGCCACCCAAACCCCCGCTCCCATCTGAGCGCCACACCGGGCCGCCCAAACCCTCGGAGCGCCGCACCGGGCCAGCCACCCTCCCCCTCAAGCGCCGCGCCGGGCTGGGCCACCCAAACCCCCGGAGCGCTGCGCCGGCCAAACCCCCGCCCCCCCCCCCGCAGCGCCGCGCTGCACCAGGCCAGGCCACCGAAACCCCCGAGCGCCATGCCACGCCGCCCAAACCCCCACCCCCCCGGAGTGCCGCGCCACGCTGGGCCGCCCAACCCCCCCGAGTGCTGCGCCGCCCAACCCCCCCCCCGAGTGCCGCGCCGGGCCACCCAAACCCCCGCCCCCCCCCCAGCGCTGCGCTACCAAACAAAAAAGCACGTGCTTAGTCGGCTGGTGCCTGGAGCCGGCCCTGCCCAGAACTAATAGACACTTGCTAGAACTTTGGCCTAAATGACTTTCCCATGGTCACACAGTGTTGGCAGAATTGGGGAACAGAATCCAGGAGTTCAAGTGCCCAGTCACCTTCCCCAACCACTAGACAATAGCCCTGTCCGCACAGAGCATGACATTACCCTCAAACTTGATGACACAAGTGATAACATACAGTTCACTATTACATCAAGGTATTTTGGCTCATTTGCATGAAGATGAATACATTTTTAAAATTGTACTGGAGACATTTGCCATGAAATGCAATAAAATATGACAAGTGCTTAGCACAGATGCCCAAAGAGATTCAAGTGGGTTTTGCAGACAAATAAGAAGGAGAGCACCTCTCTTTGCCCTCACAATAAGCCTTAGGCTCACTAGAATTAGATTGTATAGATCTCAGAACTAAGCAGGATGTCCTGTTCATAAATCAAATCCCAGCAGGGCTTTCCCTCAACAGGACTTTTCCCTTCCTGGACTAGACTTTCAGGAAATTAGTGTCTTAGTGCCTCAACCCTGCAAACCCTTATATACATGCTTCACTCTCCTCACATAAGTAGTCCCATCATTAAAGTTATGCCTTTGTGCAAATGTTGGCAGGATCAGGGCCTATGGCTAGAAAAATGCATTCTGTTTTACAGTGTAATATTTCTTTCTAGACCTACGTATTTCTAACCAAATATGTGTATTTTTCCCTAGGATCTCATAACGGTACACACCCACCAACTGACATTTTGATCAGCTCTTTCGGCAGCCTAACTCTATACAAGATATGGGATGTACATTATGGAGTACATCACATAGTGCTTAAGAGTGTCACATTTCCCTCCCAAACAATTATTCAAGCAGAAAATAGCAGATGGGGAGGGTATTTCCTGGCAACCATCCGGAGAAATTGAGGTCTTTGCCTTTAGGCCCATCAGTCAGCAAGTCGTTTTTGTCAGGAAATGACCTCCCCTCCTTATTGGTCTGTTTCTGTTATAATGATCCTGAAACTAACTGACTGATTTTATTTCTTTTGGTTTATAAGAATACTTTAGACCTAAATTTATATTCTCTTCCTGGATCCGTTTCTAAATTTTCAAAAGTGATGAGTGATTTTAGGGGCTCAGCTTGAAATAATGTAAGCAGCCTGATTTCCAAAGAGCAGGTATTCAGCAATTTTGGATTCAGCAAAATCAGGTCCCTTTAAGATGGGTGCCATCAAATTGTCAATATTTCTACAGTTAAAAATCAAATTTGTATTTCCCCCTCCCCCAAGTCTGGCTAAATTCATGTTGAATTAATCAATTTAAATGATCAAAGCTACTGGACATCATCCCAAAGGAAAAAGAAGTATGCATCATTTCTGAAAGTCTTGTGCTGCCAAGCTGAGCTACAGGACTAATTATGAAAATAAAGAATGAAAGAAAGAGACAACCAAAAAAAACTTTGTACCTATGCATGCACCCCAGTCAAAAACAAGACCTCTCCATCAGATCAGAAATATACTGTAGTTAAAAATGGACTCTCTTTCAAGCCAAAGGGAACAAACATCTTTTAAACAAATAAATAGAGCTGTACTAATAACAATTGTATTGATTTGCTGGCAATCCCCCCCTCCCCCCCCCCAAAAAAAATTGCTTCAGGTCAAACCAAAAGCAAACATTTTTGGCTAATTAAAAAGTTGAAAAAAATTGTCAAAATGAAAATGGTCAAATTAAATGTTTTGTTTAGATCTTGAACATGTTTTCAATTTGTTCAATAACGTTAAAGGAAAATTTGAAATGTTTTGTCTCACACACAGCCCTGCACCCAGCTGTAATGTCCAGCATTCACAGCCTGTTCCACACACCACTTTGTGTACAGTTTCTGGGGATTCTTCTCTGCATCCAGCTTCTCTACAACTCCTGCCTAGCCATGCGGCCACTGCTTCCTAACAGAGCCTGCCTGGCCACTTCCTGATTCAGGACCTTTCCCATTGCCTGGCACGGGGAAGGGGAAATGCAGTGGTGTGGGGTCAGGCAGGGAGAAGGGCTTAGCAGATCCATCGCACTCGTAACCTAAGTGTGACAAAAGTGCTGGTGCTCTGTTTGTGGATATGTCGCTAGTCCGGTGTTTCTGTACCATATGATAGAATGGAATTAATATTTCAGCTGAGGGGTCTGTCTGGTAAGCGGCGCATACCTGCCTAGGAAAGAAGGAGGTGGTCTTTTTTAATAGTTGCCTAAATGGTGTTTTTTCCACACCCCTGACTAATGTAGCTATGGTGCTATACTGTTCAGCATAGACCAGGCCTAAAGTGTGAATTAAACTGAATAGTTAAACTGGTATAGTCCCCCCATGTGGGTATTCCTGTTCCAGTCAAGGGTGGCTTTTTCCAGTTTAGCTTAAACTGCTTCTAACATGACATAGCCTAAAGGACTTATCTGGAATAAGAATGTGGTGCTCCCCACAATAACAGAGTCCTGATTGTTATATTTGTATAAAAGCTTAAAAAGGTTACAATGAATTTTGTTTTGAAACAAAAAACTCAAAGACATTTCATCCAGAAATTATTGAAACGGGCTGTTTCAGCATCAAATGGTTTCATTTTGGTTTTTTTCCTAAATGAAATTGCACTGAAATCAACATGTTTTTCAAAAAAAATTCTCATTTTGACCAAAAAGTCATTTTTGCTTTTGAAGACCTTGCCTCAAGTCTGGTTATACTTGTGGGGCTGCCTCTTCTTGCTGATACTGGGAGATTAATAACTATCCACTCTCCCAAGCTTTTGCTGTTGCTTTTGGGAGCTAGGGGCAATCTCTCATTTGTCCTAAAAGCGAAATCATTGTTATCAGAGCTCAGCAGCAGGAGAACCTGAAGTCTTTAGTTCTGCCTTGAGCTATGTCTGCAGTCAGTGTGTTTAAGGACATTTGGGAATAAGTCAAGCAGATGCGAGTGTAGAGCAGGGGAGCGGAAACGAAGCAAAGTAGTGAAGATAAACAGCAGTGTTTTACTTTCATTTCCAACAGAATGACATTTTCAAGCTGGAGAATGCAGTTAAACAAATATGACATTTACAGATTGTTTTCTCTCATTAGTTGTTTGTTATGGCCCAAGTTAATGTCCTTAAAAATCACTCCTTCTGATGGCACTAGTACGACACGACTTCTGGAAAGTTAAAATTTGTAATAAACTATCAAGCTTGGACAGACAGGGCCGGCTCCAGGCACCAGCTGACCAAGCACGTGCTTGGGGCGGCACCTTATAAGGGGCGGCCAATGTTGGGGTGGCAGGGGGCGCTCGTGGTGTTTTTGGTTTTGTTTGCAGGGTGGCGCTCAAGGGTTTTCTTTGTTGTTGTTTTGGTGGCGCGGCGCTGGGGGGAGTGGGGGGTTGGGCGGCTCAGCCCAGCACTCGGGGGGGGGGAAGGGGTTTGGGCGGCGCAGCCCGGTGTGGCGCTCGGGGGGGGCGGGGGTTTGGCCAGCACGGCGCTCGGGGGAGGGGGCGCGGGGGGTTGGCCGGCCTGGCCTGGCCCGGCGCTCCGAGGGTTTGGCCAGCCCAGCAAGGTGCTTGGGTGGGGGCGCGGGTTTGGGTGGCCTGGTGAGGCACTCGGGGGGGGGGGTGTTATGGCGGGGCAGCGCTCTTCTTTTCTGCCTAGGGCGGCAAAAAAGTTAGAGCTGGCCCTGTGGACCGGTGCATTAGAGATTAGGAGACTAACCATGGTCCCATTAAGATCTATGGCAGCAGTTCTCAAACTGTGGCTCAGGACCCCAAAGTGGGTCATGACCCCATTTTAATGGGGTCTCCAGGGCTGGTGTTAGACTGGCTGGGGCCTGGGGCCAAAGCCAAAGCCTGAGTCCCACCACCTGAAGCCCAAGCCCCACGGCCCAGGGCCCTGTGTGGCAGGACTTAGATTATAGGCCCCTACCCAGGGAAGAAGCCCTGGGGCTTTGGTCCCCTGTCTGGGGCAGCGGGGCTTCAGCAGGCTCAGGCTTCCATCCCCGTTCCTGGGGCATGTAGCAATTTTTGTTGTCAGAAGGGGGTTGTGATGCAATGAAGTGTGAGAACCCCTGATCTATGGCAAAGCTCCCAGTGGGAGCCAAAACAGACCTTTACAGTGTTTTCACAAGCATCAGTATTACTGGAGAGAATCCTTGCCTGGGAGTCTCAAGAATTCTAGGCTTAATGTTGAATCCTAACTGTTACTTTCTGCAGTAACAACAAGGAGTCTGGTGGCACCTTAAAGACCAACAGATTTATTTGGGCATAAACTTTCCTGGCTAAAAACCTCACTTCTTCGGATGCATAGGGTGAAAGTTACAGATGCAGGCATTATATACTGACACATGGAGAGCAGGGAGTTACTTCGCAAGTGGAGAACCAGTGTTGACAGGGCCAATTCAATCAGGCTGGATGTAGTCCACTCCCAATAATGGATGAGGAGGTGTCAATTCCAGGAGAGGAAAAGATGCTTCTGTAATGAGCCAGCCACTCCCAGTCCCTATTCAAGCCCAGATTAATGGTGTTAAGTTTGCAAATGAATTTTAGTTCTGCTGTTTCTCTTTGAAGTCTGTTTCTGAAGTTTTTTTGTTCAATGATAGTGATTTTAAAATCTGTAATAGAATGACCAGGGAGATTGAAGTGTTCACTTACTGGCTTATGTATGTTACCATTTCTGATGTCCGACTAATCGGACATCAGAAATGGTAACATACATAAGCCAGTAAGTGAACACTTCATTTATTCTTTTGCGGAGGGACTATCCGGTCTGGCCAATGTACATGGCAGAGGGGCATTGCTGGCACATGATGGCATACATAACATTAGTGAATGTGCAGGTGAATGAGCCCTTGATAGTGTGGCTGATGTGGTTGGGTCCTCTGATGGTGTCGCCAGAGTAGATATGGGGACAGAGTAGGCAACGAGGTTTGCTACAGGGATTGGTTCCTGGGTTGGTGTTTCTGTGGTGTGGTGTGTAGTTGCTGGTGAGTATTTGCTTCAAGTTGGGGGGTTGTCTGTAAGCGAGGACTGGCCTGCCTCCCAAGGTCTGTGAGAGTGAAGGATCATTTTCCAGGATAGGTTGTAGATCATGGATCTACAACTGAAGAGGTTTTAGCTGGGGGCTGTATGTGATGGCCAGTGGTGTTCTGTTGTTGTCCTTGTTGGGCCTGTCCTGTAGTAGGTGATTTCTGGGTATCCGTCCTGCTCTGTCAGTCTGTTTCCTCACTTCCCCAGGTGGGTATTGTAGTTTTACGAATGCTTGATAAAGCATTCCTATCCTGGAAAATGATCCTTCACTCTCACAGATGTTCGTCCATCGTTATTGATGAAGACCTCAACAACTCCTTCTTTCGATGACCGGGCTCTGTGCGTCCGAAGATGACTGATCAGTCCGATTCGGGTGTGAAACATCCTGTCACATGTCGGGCAGACATGTAATGGCACTGTTGATGATGTACGAGCAGCTCTGGACTTGCGCAGTCACAAAGGCTGGCTCCAGGATCAACAAGGTTTTAGATTATTTGTAATAAGTTTGCCAGTCACATGAACTTAAAAATGTACAAGTCAAGCTTACTTTGTGCCCTCTGTTGGAGAACTATCCTGTCTACCCTTCTGCATGTTCAGATCTACACCACATGGCATTCTGTGATCATGACTCCTAGGTCAGCGAGGGAAATGGAAAGAGCTCAGAAAATTTAAAGAAAGCAATCCAGTTCACTCCAATTTTACACACAAATTGGACTTACTAAGGGGGATGTTAGTTCACAGAACCTATTACATGTCATAGAGCATTATATTCTTAAATGAACTAGCTCAGCTAGCTCTCTTAACATTTAAAAATAATAGAAAAGAGTCAAACAGAAGTAGTGACGTGACTGGCTCAGAGGGAGCAAGCACATGCAGCCCCAGGGTGACGTCTGTATCCAGTTGACTGGGTACCTTTCATAGCATTTGCTGATGAAGTTTGCTCGCACGATTTGTTGGCCTTGCACAGAAAAGCTGGTTAAACCTCAGTATATCATAACACAAAATGGGTCAAATCACCATTGCTATCGAGTTCCCTCATACAATGGGGTGTTCACTTAAAAACCTCCAGGTCAATAAATAACTGACACTGACTGCATCTCTTGCATAGGCATTTTTGGTTAACAGAGCCTAAAATTCAAACAGATTCCAGGTCTACTGCTATTGACCACAGAAAGAAGCATTTTAGGTCATATATGATTTGACTTGATACTGTAATGTCACCGTTAAACAGAGCCATTTAAACTGTCATATCCCCTGTGCTCAATGCAAAATCCTTTTTTTGTTTATTCCATTTTGTTCTCTATGCAATTATTTGCTCCTGTTCCACATTAACATTTCATGGACATAGTAGCTAAGCAATAAACATCAACAACCAATCAGTGTTTCCGATCATAGGAATTGCCATACTGGATAAAAGACGGTTACTCACCGTTGTAACTGTTGTTCTTCGAGATGTGTTGCTCATATCCATTCCATTAGGTGTGTGCGCGCCGCGTGCACGATCGTCGGAAGATTTTCTACCCTAGCAACACCGGCGGGTCGGCTGTGGAGCCCCCTAGAGTGGTGCCTTCATGGCGCTGAATATATACCCCAGCCGACCCGGCGCCCCCTCAGTTCCTTCTTGCCGGCTACTCCGACAGTGGGGACGGGGGGCGGGTTTGGAATGGATATGAGCAACACATCTCGAAGAACAACAGTTACAACGGTGAGTAACCGTCTTTTCTTCTTCGAGTGCTTGCTCATATCCATTCCATTAGGTGACTCCCAAGCCCAACTTAGGTGGTGGGGTCGGAGTGAGACATTGCTGTGTGCAAAACCGCTGATCCGAAAGCAGCATCGTCTCTGGACTGCTGCACTAGTGCATAGTGAGCTGTAAATGTGTGGACTGATGACCAAACCGCTGCTCTACAAATGTCCTGGATCGGAACTTGTGCCAGGAAAGCCGTCGAGGAAGCCTGGGCCCTCGTGGAGTGAGCGGTGAGGTGCGGTGATGAGACACCTGCCAGGTCATAGCAAGTCCGGATGCAAGACGTAATCCAGGAGGATAGGCGTTGTGAGGAGACCGGTGAGCCTTTCATTCGGTCGGCCACTGCAACGAAGAGTTGCGTCGTCTTTCTAAAGTGCTTTGTGCGGTCAATATAGAAGGCCAGGGCCCTTCGTACGTCCAGGGAATGCAAACGTTGATCCTGGCGAGTGGCATGTGGTTTGGGATGAAAGACCGGGAGAAAGATGTCCTGGTTGATGTGAAAAGGAGAAACCACCTTAGGGAGAAAGGCAGGATGTGGACGAAGCTGCACTTTATCCTTATGGAAAACTGTATAAGGGGGCTCGGATGTAAGCGCCCTGAGTTCAGAAACGCGCCTTGCTGAGGTGATGGCTACAAGGAAGGCTGTCTTCCAGGATAGGTACAAAAGTGAACAGGTGGCCAGTGGCTCGAATGGAGGACCTGTGAGCTTGGAGAGAACCAGGTTGAGGTCCCACGTCTGAACGGGCTGACGTTGTTGTGGGTACATCCGGTCTAAGCCCTTAGACCATCGGGTTAGAGAATACCGAGGACGCGAGTTCCCCTGGGTGAAAGGCCGATATAGCGGCCAGGTGAACTCTAATTGAAGATATCGCCAACCCCTGCTGTTTTAGGGAGAGGAGATATTCCAAAATGAGAGGAATGGGTGCCTGCAACGGGGACATGGCTCGTTGTTCGCACCAACAGGAGAACCGCTTCCACTTGGCCAGGTACGTGGTGCGTGTTGAGGGCTTCCTACTGCTCAGCAGAATCTGTTGGACAGAGTGTGAGCATTGCTGCTCTGCCTGGGTGAACCATGGAGCAGCCACGCCGTGAGGTGGAGTGATTGCAGGTCGGGGTGATGCAGCCGGCCGTGGTCCTGAGAGATGAGATCCGGACACAACGGAAGCGGGATCGGTGTCTGAACCGAGAGTTCCAACAGTGTGGTGTACCAATGTTGTCTCGGCCACGCTGGAGCGACCAGAATTACCTGTGCCTGGTCTCTGCGCAATTTTAACAGTACCTTGTGGACCAGAGGAAACGGAGGGAAGGCATAAAACAGGTGGTCTTTCCAGGGAAGGAGAAACGCATCCGAGAGGGAGCCCGGAGCTCGACCTTGTAGGGAGCAGAACACGTGGCACTTCCTGTTGTCTCGAGATGCAAACAGGTCTATCTGGGGAAACCCCCACCTCCGGAAGATGGAATGTATGATGTCCGGACGGATAGACCACTCGTGCGTCTGGAAGGACCTGCTGAGTCGGTCCGCTAGAGTGTTCTGGACTCCAGGGAGGAACGATGCCGTGAGATGGATTGAGTGGGCGATGCAGAAGTCCCACAGGCGAATGGCCTCTTGGCATAGAATTGACGAACGTGCTCCTCCTTGCTTGTTGATGTAAAACATGGCCATGGTGTTGTCGATGAGAACTAACACACATCGGCCACGTAGGAGGTTGAGAAATGCCTGGCACGCCAGGCGCACCGCCATCAGTTCCCGAACATTGATGTGCAGGGCTAGCTGGGGTGCAGTCCACAGGCCCTGGGTATGGTGTTCGTTGAGATGGGCGCCCCAACCCAGAGATGAAGCGTCTGTGACCAGGTGCAGAGAGGGTTGTGGGGCGTGAAATGGCATCCCCTCGCAGACCACATTGTGATCTAGCCACCAGGTGAGGGAGGTCAGGACCGAGATCGGGACCGTGACCACCATGTTCAGGCTGTCCCGATTTGGTCGATATATTGACGACACCCAGGTCTGGAGTGGGCGAAGCCGAAGTCTGGCATGCCTGGTTACGTACGTGCAGGAGGCCATGTGACCCAGCAGGGTAAGGCACGACCTCACCGTGGTAGTTGGGAACGCCTGGAGCCCTTGAATGAGGCTCGTGATGGTGCCAAATCGGTTGTCTGGCAGGATGGCTTGTGCACGTCTGGAGTCTAGAACTGCGCCTATGAATTCTATTCTCTGGGTAGGTTCTAGAGTGGATTTGTCCTTGTTGAGTAGGATGCCCAACTCGTTGAATGTGTGCACTATTATGTGGACGTGAGCTTGAACTTGCTCCTTGGTGCGACCGCGTACCAGCCAGTCGTCTAGGTACGGGAACACCTGTATCCCCTGCCGACGAAGGTACGCTGCCACGACAGCCATACATTTCGTGAACACTCTTGGGGCCGAGGATAGGCCGAAGGGAAGGACTGCAAATTGGTAGTGCATCATGTTTACCACGAATCGCAGGAAGCGTCTGTGAGGTGGGTAAATTGAGATGTGAAAGTATGCGTCTTTCATGTCGAGGGCGGCGAACCAGTCTCCAGGATCGAGGGAAGGGATAATGGCCCCCAAAGAGACCATGCGGAACTTCAACTTTACTACGAATTTGTTGAGTCCGCGCAAGTCCAAGATGGGCCGCAGGCCTCCTTTGGACTTGGGGATCAGGAAGTAACGGGAATAAAATCCCCTGCCCCTTAACTCTACTGGAACCTCCTCTATGGCCCCCATAGCAAGGAGCGTGGAAACCTCCTGTATAAGAAGTTGCTCGTGAGAAGGGTCCCTGAAGAGGGACGGGGAAGGAGGGTGGGAGGGGGGGATAGAAGAAAACTGGATAGTGTATCCCCTCTCCACTGTGCGGAGGACCCAACGGTCCGAAGTTATAAGGGACCAAGCACGGTGGAAGTGGGAGAGACGATCCCGAAAGGAGGGGGCTGGATCCTGGGGGATGACTGGGGCGCCGTCCTCGACCGCACCTTCAAAAGTTCTGCCTGGGGCCTGAAGGTGGTCTAGGTGGCCCTTGGTTCTGGCCGGGTTGAGGGCCGGCCCACCTTCTTCTACCACCTCGCCCTCACCTCCGGGTCGAGTCCTGTCTCTGACGAGGCGGGGGGGGGTAGAAGCGCTGAGGCTGCGGCCTAAATGGTCTGCGCTGAGGGCCCACAACATGCATCCCCAGGGAGCGCATGATTGTTCTCGAGTCCTTGAGGCTCTGCAGGCGAGAGTCCGTCTTGTCCGAGAACAATCCATGTCCCTCAAAGGGCAGATCCTGTAGGGTTTGCTGTAGCTCCGGAGGCAAACCCGAAACTTGAAGCCAGGAGATCCTCCGCATAGCGATACCCGAAGCCAGGGTCCTCGCAGCTGAGTCTGCTATGTCCAAGGAGGCCTGCAAGGAGGTCCGAGCCACCTTCTTACCCTCCTCTACCATGGCTCCAAACTCTTCCCTGGACTCTTGGGGAATCAACTCCTTAAACTTCCCCATAGAGTTCCAGGAGTTAAAATTGTAACGGCTCAATAGCGCCTGTTGGTTCGCCGCTCTAAGTTGCAGCCCTCCGGCTGAGTAAACCCTACGGCCAAACAAATCGAGCCGCTTAGCCTCTTTTGATTTAGGCGCTGCAGCCTGCTGGCCGTGGCGCTCTCGTGCGTTCACTGATTCCACCACCAGTGAACACGGTTGGGGGTGGGTATACAAGTACCCGTAGTCCTTAGACGGGACAAAGTACTTCCTTTCCACCCCTCTCGCTGTGGGTGGGATAGAGGCAGGAGTTTGCCATATCGTATCCGCATTGGTTTGTATCGTGCGGATCAGGGGTAGCGCCACCCTCGATGGGGCATCCGCTCCGAGGATGTTC
This sequence comes from Malaclemys terrapin pileata, assembly GCF_027887155.1. Lineage (NCBI taxonomy): Eukaryota > Metazoa > Chordata > Testudines > Emydidae > Malaclemys > Malaclemys terrapin. The sequence goes on from NC_071505.1 coordinate 197,386,150, forward strand.
ACGATAGGGTCCTGTACTTCCACTATCTCCTCCGCCTGCAGGTCCATATTACGGGCCATCCTACGCAGGAGATCCTGGTGAGCCCGAAGATCTATCGGAGGGGGACCCGTACATGAAGTGCCCGCCACTGCCTCATCCGGAGAGGAGGAGGAAGACGCCTCCGGTGGTACTGGATCCAAGGGGGGGTCCTGATCCCCTTGCTCTTGGGCCGGAGCATCACCTGTACTCGGGTCTATGGTGTCAGGTGGCGTGGACACGGAAGCTTCCATGCCCCCTGGCGGAGGCCGAGAGATGGTGGATTCTGGGGCCCTTCTAACCGAGTGACCCGAGCGAGAGGTCGATGGTATTGGAGCCCCTTGCTCCTGGTGGTACGCCCACGGGGTCCAAAATGACCAGTGAGATGGTCCATGAGAGTGGTCCTCTGCCATCTCCTGCCAATGGCCCAAGTTCCGTTCCTCGGCTTGCCCTTGAGGGGGGTATGCCGATCTCGACAGGTCCTCCGAGGAGCGAGACACCGATCTTGACGGCCATGGCGGTGCCGAGAGAGATGAAACGATCCCCGTGGGCTGCGGTGCCGCACGGTACCGGTCCGGAGATGATCTATCTCTGCGCGGTGCCGGCGAACGGTGCCGGGACCGCGATCGGTGCCGATGACCTCGTCGGTGCCGGGAGCCGGATCTGGACCTCGACGAGGACCTGGAGTATGCCCGGTGCCGGGAGCGGCCTCTCGACGTCGAGCGTCGACCGTAGCGGTGCCGAGAACTACGTCTCGACGTTGATCGGTGCCGACGATCATAGCGGTGCCGAGACGTAGACCGGTGCCGAGGCGAAGATCTTGGCCGCGAGTACGACCGGTGCCGAGGTGATATTCGGTGCCGGGACTGCGAGCGGCGTGGGGACCTGCTTCTGGACCTGGACCGGTGCCGAGGTTCCAGCCCTTGTGATGGAGGGCGCATCAAGGCAGGTTTCCCCCTTGACTGGACCGGGCGGGTCAACGGTGCCGTCGGTGCCAGTGGTTGAGGCGGTGCCGGCTCCGTGAGAGCTATCAAGTCTCTCGCCGCCACGAAGGTCTCCGGAGTCGACGGGAGTTGTATTACCGCCGGTCTCAGTGGAGACGCTATCTGCACCGGACTCAACGGCCTCGGCGCCGGAGTCGACAGTGCTGGAGGCACCTGTTTCCGGTGCTCCACCGGCGCACTCGGCTCTACCCCCGGCACTGGGGGAGCCGGCGTCTTCGGTACAGAGGTCCCCGTCTTATGGGCTTTTTTATGCCCCGGGGATAATGACCGGCGCCGAGGTGCCTGCTGCGGTGCCGACGAGGTCCGGTGCCGGGGAGGTTTGTCCGACACCGCCCGCGTTGTCGGCATTGCCGGTGCTGCTGGGGCACTGCGCACCGAGGCGCTAGGTGCCTGGGCCTGGCTCGTAGAAGGAGTGTCCGGGCTAAGTGCCGCCTCCATCAGGAGTTGCCGGAGCCGAAAGTCCCGCTCTTTCTTGGTCCTTGGTCTGAAGGCCTTACAGATCTTGCACTTATCTGTTTGGTGGGACTCTCCCAGGCACTTCAGACAGGAGTCGTGCGGGTCGCTCGTGGGCATAGGTTTAGCGCAGGAGGCGCACTGCTTGAAGCCGGGAGCTCTGGGCATGAGCCCGGGCCCGCGGCCGGGGGAGAAAGGGGGCGACGACCCCCTTAGTCCCCTGGACTATTATAACAAATCTAACAACTTTAAAAACTATTTAACTATTAAACTACAAACACTAGAACTATAACTATAACTACAACTGCGAATAACTAACTAAGCTAGGGAGAGTGGAGAACAGCTATGCCGCGCTCCACAGTTCCAACGACCGTCAGGGGCGGTAAGAAGGAACTGAGGGGGCGCCGGGTCGGCTGGGGTATATATTCAGCGCCATGAAGGCGCCACTCTAGGGGGCTCCACAGCCGACCCGCCGGTGTTGCTAGGGTAGAAAATCTTCCGACGATCGTGCACGCGGCGCGCACACACCTAATGGAATGGATATGAGCAAGCACTCGAAGAAGAAGACCTGTGCTCCAGCTAGTCTAGTATCCTGTCGCCAACAGTGGCCAGTACCAGTGGCTACAAGAAACCCTGAAATAGGCAACTAAGAAATAACCTACTATTAAGGGAAGTTTCTTCCAAACCCTGCTCCCCAGGTATGGGGTGGTTTATATGTTCTGGGGAAGGAGGGTTTGCATCCCTTCCAAATTTTGTGGATTTTTTAAAATCCTATTTTATATAACTGTTGATTTCTATTTATCCATATCTAGGGTGACCATATTTCCTTATGCTGAATACAGGACAACTGGTAAAATTACTCGTATTCAAGCGAGTTCAATGGCAATCAATCAGAGCTATGCAATACAAACATTCAAATTACTATCAAATTAACTGAGTCTCTGTTAAAAAGAAATACTGCATAGTTGGATTCTTTTTATTTACCTTCTTATCTTTAAGGCTTTAGGGTTCACACGAGGAAGGGTGACACACCCCTACTCTCCCCACCACACACACTCCTGTACACCTTTCTCACACGAGGGGTGGGGGGAGTGACCGACTGACCCAACCCTCCTTACCTGTTGCTCTCCACCCTCCATGCCTGGCTGGGCCCCCAGGATGGACCTGCCTCTCCTGGTACCTGGCACCACAGCTTCCCCAGGCAACAGGTGGGGGGCATGGAGGTTCACATGCCCCCTCCACCAGATTTCTTCCAGGGTTCACACCAGAATGTAGCCAACAGCAGCCTTTCAGCTCTGTGTGGGAGAGAAAGGAGCTGCTTCTAGCCACAGGGGGAGGAGGTAGGGAAGGGATGACCTGGCCCTGTCTCTGCTGCTGGCCACCAACATGACCCAGCCGCATCCGGCTACAACACGGGCAGGAAGGGGTTAAGCCCCACGGATGCATCGTGCACCAGGGCCCAAGGAACCTGACTGCAGGGGCTTCAGGGAACCCGGCCAGAGAAGTAGCTCAGCAGGGGACAGAGCAGCCCTGGGCTCCCTGGGGGCAGGACCCAGGGTGTGTGTGTGTAGGGGGGAGGGGGGAGGTGCTAAACCCCTTTCCTGGGGGCTGCTGTGGAGCCTGCAGGGTCGGTGTGTGAACAGTCTGGAAATCACTTCCCCGCCCCCACTCCAGAGCTTAGCTGAGGGGCAGAGAGGCTCCCCCATGCCAGCACTGTGCAGGGCTTTGGTACATACAGGGCTTGGCTCCTCCTGGACACAGGGTCTTAGGCTTTCCCAGGGCGTTGGTCCAGCCAGAGGCAGTGGGGGAAGGAAGGAGCCTGCCAGCCAGGCTGTTGGTGAGCTGAGCGCTCCGACCAGGGGCTGGTTCTCAGCACAGCGCTGGGAGCGGGACACGTCCGCTGGGGGGATACGGAGGAGCAAAGGGACTGGGGAGGGGTTGGCGAAAGGGCAAAGCAGGGAGAGGATAGTGAGAGAGGGGAGCACGTAAAGATTTTGGTCTGATCAACAGGCAAGAAAGACCTTTACATCAGATTGTTTGTGGAGGAAGAAGAGGCAAGACTTGGTAACAGCCTGGAGGTATAGGGAAAAGGAGAGAGAGAACTGTAGGACTGGAAGGGACCTTGAGAGGTCTTCTAGTCCAGCCCCCTACACTCATGGCAGGATGACTAAGTATTATCTAGACCATCCCTGACAGGTGTTTGTCTAACCTGCTCTTTAAAACCTCCAACAATGGAGATTCCACAAGCTCCTTAGGCAATTTATTCCAGTGCTTAACCACCCTGACAGTTAGGAAGCTTTTCCTAATGTCCTAAACCTCCCTTGCTGCAATTTAAGCCCATTGCTTCTTGTCCTATTCTCAAGTATCAGAGGGGTAGCCGTGTTAGTCTGAATCTGTAAAAAACAACAGAGGGTCCTGTGGCACCTTTAAGACTAACAGAAGTATTGGGAGCATAAGCTTTCGTGGGTAAGAACCTCACTTCTTCAGATGCAAGTAATGGAAATTTCCAGAGGCAGGTATAAATCAGTATGGAGATAACGAGGTTAGTTCAATCAGGGCGGGTGAGGTGCTCTGCTAGCAGTTGAGGTGTGAACACCAAGGGAGGAGAAACTGCTTCTATAGTTGTAGCTTTCGTGGGTAAGAACCTCACTTCTTCAGATGCATGGGTTGGTTCCTGAGTTAGAGTTGTTATGGTGCGGTGTGTGGTTGCTGGTGAGAATATGCTTAAGGTTGGCGGGTTGTCTGTGGGCGAGGACTGGCCTGCCTCCCAAGGTCTGTGAAAGTGAGGGATCATTGTCCAGGATGGGTTGTAGATCACTGATGATGCGTTGGAGAGGTTTAAACTGAGGACTGTAGGTGATGGCCAGTGGAGTTCTGTTGTTTTCTTTTTTGGGCCTGTCTTGTAGCAGGAGGTTTCGGGGTACACGTCTGGCTCTATTGATTTGTTTCTTTATTTCCTTGTGTGGGTATCGTAGTTTTGAGAATGCTTGGTGAAGATCTTGTAGGTGTTGGTCTCTGTCTGAGGAGTTGGAGCAGATGCGGTTGTACCTCAGCGCTTGACTGTAGACGATGGATCGTGTGGTGTGTCTGGGGTGGAAGCTGGAGGCATGAAGGTAGGCGTAGTGGTCGCTGGGTTTTCGGTATAGGGTGGTGTTAATGTGGCCATCGCTTATTTGTACTGTGGTGTCTAGGAAGTGGACCTCCCATGTAGATTGGTCCAGGCTGAGGTTGATGGTGGGGTGGAAGCTGTTGAAATCATGGTGGAATTCTTCCAGGGTCTCCTTACAATGGGTCCAGAAGATGAAGATGTCATCAATGTAGCGTAGGTAGAGAAGGGGCGTGAGTGGACGAGAGCTGAGGTATATATTGTCACCAAATTTGAAATAACCCATGCAACAAACCTCGATGCCAACTCTGCCCACATATCTACACCAGCAACACCATCACAGGACCTAACCAGATCAGCTACAACATCACCGGCTCATTCACCTGCATGTCCACTAATGTTATATATGCCATTATGTGCCAGCAATGCCCCTCTGCTATGTACATTGGCCAAACTGGACAGTCACTACGCAAGAGGATAAATGGACACAAGTCAGATATCAGGAATAGCAATATACAAAAACCTGTAGGAGAACACTTCAACCTCCCTGGCCACACAATAGCAGGTGTGAAGGTAGCCATCTTACAGCAAAAAAACTTCAGGACCAGCCTCCAAAGAGAAACTGCTGAGCTCCAGTTCATTTGCAAATTTGACAGCATCAGATCAGGATTAAACAAAGACTGTGAATGGCTATCCAATTACAGAAGCAGTTTCTCCTCCCTTGGTGTTCACACCTCAACTGCTAGCAGAGCATCTCACCCTCCCTGATTGAACTAACCTTGTTATCTCCATACTGATTTATACCTGCCTCTGGAAATTTCCATTACTTGCATCTGAAGAAGTGAGGTTCTTACCCACGAAAGCTTATGCTCCCAATACTTCTGTTAGTCTTAAAGGTGCCACAGGACCCTCTGTTGCTTGTCCTATTCTCAGAGATTGAGGAGAACAATTTTCCTCCCTCCTCCTTGTAACAACCTTTTATGTACTTGAAAACTGTTATGCACCCACACTCAAAGGAGTCTGTGGTAAAGGAGTGCTGGTCCAAGGTCTTGTGAAGTGGGGAAGACTTAATGAGAGGTCCCACATGGAGTGGAGTGTGAGAGGGTGATGGGTAGGGTTGCCACCTCTGAGGTACAAAAAAAAAGGGGGGGATATCTGGGAGGATCCTGAGCCCACAAAACTGGACAGCCGACAGTGCATACTGAGCACCCTGGCAGATTTCTCAGTAAAATACATTTAAAAAATGGATGATCCTGGGAAAATCTGAACAGACAACAACCCTAGAGATGCTAGAGGGAGATCCTGGAGATGCACTCATTTCCAGCCAGTCCATTGTCAATGTCACAGACTCAGCCAGTTCCCTCAGGTCCCAGTCAGTAGTTACAAAATAAATGAGACAACCCGTTTTCAGGGACGTATGGTCATCTTACACATTTCCAGACCCTGCATCACCCATCCCTCAAACATACCTTTACGAGTCCTGTGGTAGAGGAAACAGTGGCCATTAACCCATTCCCTTTTCCAGAAGTCTTTCAAGAGTGACAAGTAGGCCTGTCCAACCACTGTCTTCCTTATTCAAGGAGACCATTATCCTTTGGCTCACCAGGAATCTTCTGGGCAGGGAGCACAGCCAGAGCTCAGTCAGGGAGCACAGCTGGAGAATGAATGAGTGCACACAGGCCTTTAAAGGGCCTGGTTCTGAGCAAAATCCTACCCTCAGCCAATGCCTTCCCAGGGCCCACAGGAAGTTGTGTCCACATTTGGTGGCATTCCGGGGTTTGTCTCTTTCTGGCACCCTGGAAGATGAGCTGCCCAGGTGGGCTTATCCCTTCCCATTTCCCTGGGAGATCGAATTCTTCCCCCTTTCTCCCCTTCCTTCTTTACCCTGCTTCCTGGAAGTGGGCTCTCTCAAGCCAATGGAGCCTCCTTCTTCCTTCTCCTCCATTTTGCTTAGGGGTTGATCGAACACCATGGACAGGGGTCATATCTCTCCTCCATACCTAGGCGCTGTACTATCCTCTTTCCCATTCTTAACCCCTGGGGGGGTTGGCTCTCCAGAAAAGGTTGTCCTCCTCTTTGCCCCGCTCCTTGAACTTGGGATCTTCGCAGAGTTCTCCTAGCTTTCTCCACTGGGGCCAAGGAGATCAGGCTGGGGATATTCTCTCTCCTCCCCCAATCTACTCCTGGGGAAGTGGGGAATAGTAAGAGCACTGATGCCCTCCACCAGTAGCTTATGGCTGCTGCTCTAAGCAGTAGCAATCTGACTTCAGAGCACCAGCTCTAAAACCCTTGTTTTCATAGCCTAATTTAACTTCACCACATCTGAGTGAGACTGAAAATAGTGAGGACAAATTTGCCCATCACTTTTTTCATTTGCTTTTCTATACCATGGTGAAGGCAGTGTCTACTGAGCTGAAAAGCATCAACATTTATAGCTGGGTAGCGACTGCCCCATTTGGCACCGTTGATCGCTTTCATTATTATTGCTCATTTGCCTTACACTAGGTCCCAACTAAGCTCAGGGCCCCATTGTGCGAGGCACTGTACACACAGCTTCCAGCAGCTTCCATTGGCCTGGAGCAGTGAACTGTGGCCAGTGGGAGCCGCGATCGGACGAACCTGCGGATGCGGCAGGTAAACAAACCGGCCCGGCCCACCAGGGGCTTTCCCTGCACAAGCGGCGGAACAAGTTTGGGAACCACTGAGTTAGAGGATCCCTTAGTAGGGAAGCTGAGGACCTCTCATCTCCTCCAAGAAAATCAAATACTGGATTAAAAAACCCCACTTCAATGGTTAAAACACAAATCTTACAGTTTGTTTAGTAAAGTTAAATTTCTGATTGTTAATGCAGGGCTGATAATTGTTTTACAGCCTCTTACTTTGGCCCTTTATAATGAATGACAACATCGAAAATGAGATCGGTTTTCAGCAATGGCCACCACCACCACCAGCCTCCTGCTCTAAAATATCCATTAACCATTGAAAATGCCTGTTACAATTAAAAAGCCATTATAATTAAAAATCAATTTTAAAGCACTTTCTCCCTTTCCACATCCTGAAAAACATTTATCGCCATGTGGCATTTCAGAACACTGTGCTGAGCAAAAGGCTCACAATATGCTCCAAGTCAGAGGGGCTTTGCTGTACAGCATCTCTGAAGTAAAACTATTCATTAATCGGTGCCTCCTGGTGGGTAATTTTAATGTGGGCTTCATTCTGCTCTCACGTTTTTAGCCTAACCTTGAATGCTCCCCCCTCCCTAAACCAGTTACAGTAGATCTATTGTTTTTAGCAGCTCAGCTTTCCAGCTGACTTTTAAGATTTCTGATCCCTAGATGAGGCCTCATATTTGATTGCATTCAGGGTTGCTGTTGCTGCTTATGTAACTACTCCCGCACCTTTTGGTCTCCTGCCATTCAGAGCCACTGCATCAAGGCTGCTGAGGGGGAACCTCCTTTCCCCCTGCTTCCTTAACCAAGATCTGTCTGACGCTAGATTAGCTGCCTGGGCACTGGAGACACCGGCTGTGTCAGACATGCAATCTCTTAAGGTTTCCGGGGCAGTCTTACATATTGTCAGCATTGTTAGAGTTGAATAGCTCGATGGCTGATCAGGGCAGCACAGGACATAATTTCTAGAGAGACTTCCTGTGAAGGCTTCCTTACTGGAATGGGAACGTCTCATTTTTCCTCTGCTCTTCGTATTTCAGAGAGATTAAATTTCTGCTGCAGCAGAGCAATAATTGTGTTCATGATTACTACTCTGCCAGAATAAACGTTACTGCTGGAATGAAAGAAGGGAAGCAGTATATACAGTAGGGGTAGGCAACCTATGGCACGTGTGCCGAAGGCGGCACACAAGCTGATTTTCAGTGGCACCCACACTGCCTGGGTCCTGGCCACTGGTCTGGGAGGCTCTGCATTTTAATTTAATTTTAAATGAAGCTTCTTAAACATTTTAAAAACCTTATTTACTTTACATACAACAATAGTTTAGTTATATATTATAGACTTATAGAAAGAGACCTTCTAAAAACGTTAAAATGTATGACTGGAACGCGAAACCTTAAATTAGAGTGAATAAACGAAGACTCAGCACAACACTTCTGAAAGGTTGCCGACCCCTGATATACAGGATGAGTAGTACTGTTCATTTCTTGTTATCAGATTAGTAACATACGTGGATGGAGATTTTGGAATTCTTTGTGGTGTACACAGTATGGAGTGTCCAATGTATTTTCCCAAATGCCAGCTGTGGCCAATTAGGTCTTGAAATGCTGTGCACAACTACAAGAACAAGTAAATATTAGGACTGTAGGGGGTTTACTGCTATTTCAAAATGTCTACACATCTATATGCAAATGAAATGCAGCCTTGGGCTCTTTGCCAGTTGTCAATATGTCATACCGGTGTTGCAATGTGTTCATGTGCCTGTGATAGGATGAGCAAAATTTACAGGGCTAGTTATCCTAAGGTTTCACATTTTCCATCAAACTATGAATTGCATTTCACTCCGTGGTTCATGACACTCAGAGTTATCCCAATGGACTCATCCTTATTTACTGGTCTCTGTCAATCTCCACTGGCTCATGTTTGGCTACAAGATTGTGCTAAATAGACAATCAGCACTCAGCTATTATCTGCATCAGAAAGTGTCACAGGTTTAACTTAAAACCTGTTTTTACAGCAGTTTAGTTAAACTGACACAAACCCATCTGTGGACACTTTTTTCCATTTAAAATTGGCTGATTAGCTTAAACTAGTTCCTAGTCAACTAAAACTGAACCAAAATAAACCTATCTGAAGGAAGCATGTTCACCAACTCTTTCGCCCAGTTTAAAATCACACCTTAAGTTATACTGGTGCAACCTACTGGCAGTCAAGCCCTGAGTAATCTTTGAGTTCTCCTTCTCTATATTAATCTTCATATTGTTTTATTACTGGTGCTGCTTTTACAGCTTGTCAGCGGGCATTGCCCTGTAAAACACGCTTCATCCATTGCAGGGACAATTGTAAGGAGCATTTACTTTAAACTTTGGCCAGGTCTGATTTTACTCTTGTTCTGTTATACACACAGTCTCTGCTGTTTCCTCATGCGTGGTCAGAGAACTCATGTCATTTTATCATTCCCTTTACACTCAACTTTCTAACAACAGGCTCTAGCCTAGCATTTGTATCAGTGCATGAATACTCCCTCTCTTACTGCAGACTTCTCTGAGCTCTGTTGGACCTATTAAGTTTTGTCTTATAAGCTTTCATAACCATTAACGTACTATAGGTGAGCAAAGCTTGGCTTTAAAAGCTTCAGTCATTCAGGTCACATTTTAAAGGATTTCTTCATCGAACAACTTCCCTGATGCTTCCTGCAAACTCTGTCTGTACTGGAGCTTAGCAGAAGATTCATGTCATGGTTCCATTGAAGTTAATTTACATCAGCAGGGGATCTGCTGCTAGAAGCTTAGGCGTTGGCTACACTTCTGAGTTGGAGTGCATTAAATCAGCCCTGGGTGCCCTAACTGCTGAGGTGTCCACACTGGCATGGCATGTAGAGCACCCGGACTCCGCAGCTGGAGCCCCCCGGTAATCCACCTCCACGAGAAGCATAGAGCTTGCTGCGCCCCGGCTGGAGCACCGCGGTGCCAGTATGGACACCGTGGTCAATAAATGCATCCTGATTGGCCTCCATGAAGTGTCTCACAATGCTTGTTCTAGCCACTTTGGTCATCACTTTGAACTCTACTGTCCTGTCCTCAGGTGACCAACAGTCAGACCCGCCCTTCAAATTCTCTGGGAATTCTGAAAGTCCCCTTATTGTTTGCTCAGCAAGGCATGTAGTGCTCTCAGCGCATCTTTCCAGGTGACCATGCCTCCATGCGCCAGGTGATCCCCAGTATGGAGCAATGGCAAGGTGCTGGACCTCATCGGTGTTTGGGGGGAGGAAGCTGTTTAATCCCACCTGCGCTCCAGCCGTAGGAATTATGATACCTATGGGCAGATATCAAGGGCCATGATGGAAAGGGGCCAGGAACGGGACGCACAGCAGTGCAAGGTTAAAGTGAAGGAGCTGCGGAATGCCTACCAAAGCGCGGGATGTAAACCACCACTCCAGTGCTGCGCCCATGACCTGCCGTTACTACAAAGAGGTGCACGAGATACTTGGGGGTGACCCCACCTCCACTCTGAAGAGCACCATGGATACTTTGAGGCCGTGGTAGCCCAGAGTGCAACAAGGCAGGAGGAGGAAAACAGGAGCAAGGGTGCTGAGGGGGGTCCAGAGCCAGAGGACGGCCCGGCATCCCTAGGTGCATGTAACCAGGAGCTGTTTTCAAGCCAGGAGGAAGGTAGCCAGTTGCAGTGGACGGTGCTTGTGGAAGAACAAACAGCAGAGTAAGCCGCTTTTATTTTGGGAAGGGAGTTGTTTGGTGCGGGCTACTGGGGCGAGGAGGGTTGCAGAAAGAAGGGTCAGGGCTGTGTGCATACCTAGATGCGGAATAGGGCATTGATGTTGTCATAACTATAAAGGGAAGGGTAACAGCTGTCCTGTGTACAGTACTATAAAATCCCTCCTGGCCAGAGACTCCAAAATCCTTTTCCCTGTAAAGGGTTAAGAAGCTCAGGTAACCTGGCTGGCATCTGACCTAAAGGACCAATAAGGGGAATGGTTAATTTCTCCTTGTTTTAGATCCAAGGGGTTTGGATCTGTATTCACCAGGGAATTGGTGAAGGTTTCTCAAGGCTTCCCAGGCATGGGAATTCTGGGGATGGTGGCAGCGGACCAGAGCTAAGCTGGTAGTTAAGCTTAGAAGTTTTCATGCAGGCCCCTACATTTGTACCCTAAAGTTCAAAGTGGGGATACAGCCCTGACAGATGTGCTCTTTCACATCGCAGTAATTGGCCTCAGTGATCTCATCGAAGATCCCATGCAGAAGCTGGGCAATCCGCTTGTGCAGGTTCCTTGGCAGAGTACTGTGCTCCTTGTCCCGGTAAGGCTAACATGTCTGTGCCACTGTGCTGAGAGTGGCTGGGGGGACCATTGCTGCACGCAGACAAGCGGCATTGTAATAGAAGACCCTCAGCAGCGAGATATCTTCCAGGACAAACTCATCCTGTGGAAAATGTCGGGACAGTGTTCAGTATAGGGGCCTCCTGCAGCTGTTGGCTCTCCCCAAGGCACAGAACCCCAGAGGACAGTACAGCCCTGAAACAATAAGTCACCCTTGCCCCTATGGTTACTCAACATGTCGGAACTCTTGTGGGTTATGTGCGCTTGCTTTGGGACAGGCACTTTCTGCTACTTGCACTGTGCTTGTCTTTTAGTTCGGCAAAATCATTGCTTTCTCTAGTGTTAACAATGTTGCCTCTGTTAAATGTTGCATTTTGGCTTTACAGATGCAACCCTGAGATCCCAGCCATCCTTGTTATCAATGGCCAAAAAGCTGCAAAGCTGTGTTACGTGTGTCAACATCATCGTCAGACTCCTCACTGTCACTTTGTAGCTTAAGGAGTAACTCGACTGCAATTCGTGACGTACTGGTGAGACCCATCAGCATAATCCTAAGCAGTTCGGGATTCATTCCCGCAGACCAAAAGGGTCAGTAAAAAAACAGCTGAAAGATGGCACCAAATGTGGATGGCAGTACAGGGATTGCTGGGATGCGAAGCAATGCATCACGGGGCATTGGGACAGGACTCAGGATGCCCCACGCCCCCCATTCCGCCTTCCCACAAACCACAGTGCCAGAATGGGAAGAGATGCTCTGTGGGATAGCTGCCCAAAATGCACTGCTCCCAATGCTGCTGCAAGTGCCGCAAATGTGGCCATGCCACCACGCTTGCAGCTGACAATGTGATTACCCAGCAGCGCTTTCTGGGCTGCAGTCTCCGAGGGCTGGTTTAACTTCCCCTGCGCTACATTTGCAAGTGTAGCCAATGCACTTAGAGTCAAGTTTTAAATGAGTTGGAAATGCAGATACAAACATAGCCAGAACTTGGTTTGTAGCAACATACAACATAGGCCTTAATAATTCTGTTACAATCATGTTCTAACCCTTCTGGGGACCCGGGGCACCGACACATCTATGTTCTATAGCCTTGTCTACACCAGATAGTTTGCAATGGTATATTTTTGTTGGTTTTTTTTTTCCAGCACAAACTACCTTGACTTCACCAACATTTAGTCTCTTTTTGGTTTGTCTCATACTTTTTATCAGAATTACACCTCTTTGGAAGTGACTTAGCTCTGTTTCAGTAGGACTTCTATAGGTAAAAGATTCATGTGACTTTATCTCCGTGTTGGCATAACTATACCGCTACAGTTAGTTCTTCCACTGGTATCATACAGTGCATTGCTTCCCACCTGGAATGGCTTGTCTGGTTACCTATGTACACTCTAGGGTCATCTGGACTGGATAGCGGAGATGTTGGGCACAGGCACCATCTCCAGCTCTTCATAACACTCTGACAGTCCCTCCATCTCTGCCTGTCATGCATTCCTGAGGCCCTTGCCTTTAACAAATGTTGTGCAAAACTCAGCAAGCACCAGTAACACGAGGCAGCTACCTCTAGGATGCCTCAAGTCATGTCATGAGACACCTCCACCTTCCTAACAGTCTTCCAGATATACACTCCACAGATTTTACTATAGTTAAACAGCACCTTCAAAGGCTTCCTAAGCCCTGGAAGCACAGGGTAAGCTGGGTGTCCCAGGATGACAGTTAGCATTTTAACACCATTAATGCCCATGGTGTCTGCCAGGAGCAAAAATTTAGCTTTTCATTGCATTAAATAAGAGTGAGTTTCAAAAGATTCTGGCTTCATGGATGTTTTTCCAGGCTACTCCACACTAACGTTAGTGATCTTGCAGTGGTGATCAAACAGACCTTCCAGGACCATGCAGAAATATCCTTTTCTCTTGAACTTTGAGGCCTGGTATAGGGGGCAAAAAAATAGGTCTCATCACTGGCCCCTGTATAATTTGGGAACCCCAAACATTCAAAGGCATCAGTTGTTCTCTGTGCATTGCTAAGCTTTTTGACCCAGTAGCTCATGTACCTTCACCACAACTGCATGGTGGTGCTCGGGGTGGTGAGCTTTGCTACAAACCTCTTCATACAGAGGGGAGCGCTCACATAGGGTCCAGCACTGCCGCTCTGCACAGATTTCCAGGAAAGTGGCCTTCTGCGTCCAGGTTCTCCAGCCACTGCTGGTCATCCCAGGTATGCAACACTATCCCTCCCTACCACTCGGTGCCGGCAGCCAGGTCCAGGAGCGTCACTCCAGCAAGTGTAGTTGGGCAAGGAATTTGTCAGAGTGCCTATCTGGGGCCTTCCACTTCCTCCTCTAAAAGTAGCTGTGTGGAATCACACTGGTGAGGGTGATCTGCAAATCTTCCCCGGCTGCATGCTGCCAGTAAGTTACTCACCCGTTTTGCGTTAATAAACGGGATCACTGTGCTTCCTCCATGCTGCGTGACAGCAGTTTGAAAATGGCTCTCGTTAATGAAAACAAGATGAAGCATGGAATATTGCAGGAGGGATCACAGGAGCTTGACTCGAGTCCCACAATTCCCCTATGTCCCACAGTCTACTGCAAAAACCAACTCTAATGCATAATGCTTAGTGACATTACTTTGGATCTTGGGACACACTTCAAAGTCCTTTGAGTAACATCTGTTTATTTCAATAAAGCTTCTTTCCCCTATTTATAAACTCCCCAAAATGTATAATTTTTTTGGGGGGGGGGGCACAATAATCTAACTACTTAATTTCCAGTACTGGTCACACGGGATAAATCAAGGCACTAAATGAAGACTATTCACTACAAAAACATTCAATTCAGAGCAGGTGTAACTGACGCAGTGCTTCAAATGGTGAGCTCCCAGCTTTATTAACACTAGACAAGATAAACTGTTTGCCTTGTTTTATTACTAGTGAAACGGACATCAAAACCGAAAACAACTAGAACTAGGGTGTGTCAGATGATCTGTGTTTGGAAGCCATCAGACTTTACTCCCACTACAAAAGGCTCTAATTAAATGTAACCACTAACAGATTGCTTCCAGAGCTCAGCAATCTGGAGAAGGAGGTTGACTCTTGAGCCTACTGAATCTGGGATACAGGAAGAAAAAGACGGCAACAAGATATTAAAGCTATTGATAAGTACTACAGCTAGTAAGGTACTATTTATTTCACCATAATATTTAAAGAGTGAAGGCTTTCATGAAAAACAAATTTAAAACAGGTTCATCTGACTTCAAAACATTTCAGCCCTTGTGACTCAAACTTTTTTGTGTGAACTGAAAAAAGCAATATACTGAACTATCATTTCCTTTACACCAACAAAACCCAAACAAAACACCTTGTCATTTGCATAAAACCAAGTAATGAACAACAATTTCACTAAGAACTGTAATAAACAGGTTGAACATGTCAATAAAAACTTGTTTAAAAACGTAATAGCGATCTTAAAACATTATCTGTTTTATCCCTGTTTGTTTCTGGACTTTTTCATAATTCAAGTGTTTCAGAAGATGCAGTGAGTTTTTCAGAACCAGCTATACTTTTACTTATTTATTAAAATATCATAATTAAACTTTTAAAACTAAATAGGCATTTCCTCAAAGTTGGTGGATCCATAGCATTATGTCTGACTATGGGGGGCCATAGCCCCAGCAAGTTAAATCTTGGAGAAAGGGAGCTGGGAGATGTACTGATGCTCACTATCAGATTAACTGCTTAATTTCCAGTACTGGTAACATGGAGATAAATCAAGGAACTAAATGAAGACTATTCACTACAAAAACATTCAATTCAGAGCAGGTGTAACTGACACAGTTCTTCAAATGGTGAGCTCCCAGCTTTAGTAACACTAGGTACGATAAAAGTGTAAGATAAAATTGTAAGGTTTTTACCAAAGCCTCCAATGTGGATGGAAGTGCTGAGTGTGCCTACATACACACACGCAGACAATCACACTTTTTTTTCCTGTTGCTTACTGGCTTCCAATGGTTTGATTAAAAACATTAATGGGAGAACACCCCTCAGTTGAAAAGTATGTGATTAGACTTTGTTTTCTGCCTTTTACTATACTTTAAAATTAAACACTTTCTTGAGCTGATAGTCCAGGAAATTAGAGTTTCCTGGACTATCAACTCAAGAAATGAGTGATGACATCAAAATTATCACCATTTTGATTTCATCATGGGATGGTATTTGGTCAAGGTAAGAAAATAAATCCAAAGAAAATGTATTTTAATAACTTGTGAGATTTTACTCTGATCAACATCTACACATAGTGAGTATTGTATATTCTTGGATCAGAAATAGTATGATTCCCACTAAGTGCTCTTGGCATCTTTTTCTTTTACTCACCCCTATCTAACTTCATTTGTGATATCAGTCTCATATTTTGTGATAACCCTTTGATTTATGGCATATATTCTGGGAAGTTTATATATTGTATTTTTTTCATTCAGTGCTAATTAGGATCCACTGAATTTTTTAGTATATTGGCAAATTTCTGCAACGAGGCGCTTTACATCCATTTCTACTAAATTTTCTAACATTGAATATTTGTAGCATTGTGCAAAACCCCTTTTCATGGAAGCTCTTGCAACTATGTCCTTATCTAATGCATTTTATAGTTCCTCAGCTATAAAACGACCCATTAGCCATAACAGCTAATTAAGGGACAAAATGCATTTATTCTAAGGACTCCACCCTAAACAGAACAAGTTTGTATATATATTAAAAAGAAGTAGCTACAGGATTCTTTTTATGTATCTAACTTGACTTGCACTTGATTTAATGTAACCAATTATGCTGCATCGTGTCATCAATGAGTTCAGAAGCACTGGGGCCCCACTTTAGCAAATCACTTAAATGTGTGCTTAACTTTAAGCCTGTGGTTAAATCTCAAATCAAAGTTAAGCCTATGTTCAGTGCTTTGCTGAACAGGGATGGAACTTTTAAGCTTTACATTGTTTTTGTCTTGTGCTACTATCTGAATAACAAAAAAAATGCTGTAGCGTGATGTAGACGCAAGACACATCAACAAAATTGTCTAAAACTGATTTCAGAAGATTGTGTTCTGAGTCTTCTGCACAGATGTAAAAGTAGAAGACACCAGTGCTGCATTTTTGTTAATATGTTGGGATCTTCATTTTTCTTAATGTGTTGGCTTCATCGGCGAAGAACCATAACAGCAGTGGGTAAGAGGAAGTTGTTGTTTCTGTAAAAGTATGTATCTTATCTGTCACTGTTTCCAACACTGTCACATTGCAAACTATGTTACAAACACAAGAAAACTGGAAATGACCGCGTTATTGATAGACATAAATCATAGCATTACAAAGTATATAATATAGCTGGTTTGGGGTTTTTTTAATTGATGTAAGCAAGCTTAGCCCTAATAAATAATGAGAATTTCAAATAAATACACCAGTGTTCATGACAGAGCAGTAATTAATTTTATCCTCTTTGGCTATGGAACTAGGTATATTGAGACCACAGCAATCTTTTCCCTTCTGCAGGGCCTATGGGAAGCTCAGTTGCTATTATTCATGGCAGCTGCAAACTCAGTTCTCCAGCAGCTCCACTGAATTTGAATGAAAAATTCTAAAGCAGAATCTAATACACTCCACACAATTCCAATTGTCTTTGATTAGAAAGGACAGAGAAAAGAAACAATTACAATAAAAATGAAATTTCTTGTCTTCTGAAACACTAGAGTTATAAAAAGCATCAAAGTTGACTTTTAGCACACTAATTATTAGAGATGGACTGAATTGGACCAAAAAGGTTGGCTATCCTTGAAAATAAAGAATGTGCTGCCTATAGTTCAGATGATTATTTTATTCCCTATGTATCACCAGCAGGTCATATGGTTTGGATCACTTTTGAAACACGTTATCAACAAAACCCTATGAAATAAATTAAACCTGTCATTCTTCTGGGAGCTCTTCTAGGATTATGTTCAGGCACCTAACAAACAACACGTTTTTTTTTTTCCCACGTATTATTTGGATTGGGTTATCTGGCTACTGGCAGGGATTCTGATACAGGTAACTAGCTAGATTGAAATGATTCAATCCAAGTCCACCTCTACTAATTACTTGTATATTTTTAATCTGCTATAATATTTTGCATACCTTTGCAGCATAAAAATATGGGGAAAATGTAAACAGTTGATGTCATAATACTCCAGCGACTATGTCTCTACACTTCACACTCTAGGATTTTGAGGTCTTCAAGCAGTTCTTGCGCCAGTGTTTGCAGCTCTGCGTTGCGGCTCTTTGACAGCGCTATGATACGTTGAAATGGCAAGGTGTCACGCATCTCAGGCGCTGACTTTGCTAAAACTTCTGGCTCTAGAATCACAGACTGGAGAAGCCGTAGAACATGCAGACATACTTCTGTATCTGGGTCTAGAAATGAGGAAGAAACAATTCCAGCTACTTGTTACATGCACCCTTATGCCAGGACTAACATTATAGCTCTACATCACCATCCCCCATGGACCCTTGGTAAAGAGAGAGTGGCTGAAGTTCTGCTATTCTCAGCTGCTGAAATGGCCCTTTGGGGCTGGCCGGCCCCAGAATATGAGAAGATATAAAAGTGGCTTAAAACCACCACTGCACTCCTCCTCCATTCCCTGTGCTAAGCACTGGTTGGGAGGAACTGGTAATCAGGAATATTTTGTTCCCTTCTTCTTTACTCCAAATGTAGCAAATCCCACAGATATGTGGGTTTATCAACAACTTTGTCAGTAGCCAAGATTTAGTTTGCTGCAGTTTCACTTGGAGCAGGATAAACTATGTCCCATTACTATTTAGTCTGTTTTAAAACACTCATTCTGCAATTCTTATAAAGTTTTTCTTTATCTATATAAGATTCAGATTCCATTTAAACTCAATAAAATCTCAACTTTAATCAAATACACTTGGTAATAATATGCCAGTCCTCCAAATAGTAAAAATTCAGTTGACACAAACGGAAGTGTTGGGTATATTTGATTTTATGGTAGTGGGACAAATCTGGGTTAACTACTTAGGAACATGTGAGAAAAACATGCCTAGGAAGAGGTACAATTAATTTTGATTTCCATTGTTAAAGGAACAGGATGCATTTATTACTACTGAAATATTAGGAGTGATTCTATTTTAATTATATCCAACAGTTTGTTGGGTGTCTGTTTGTGCCTTTGCTAGACGCACCCAGTAGGTGACTCCTTTTATTTTTATGTTCTCTACTTTGCATATACCAAACTTGTATTTCTAAAGTATTTTATAGCTAAAATATCTATTTATTTGTATCACGTGCTGTGCATTTATACTATGTCTGCCACCGTCATACCTAGATTTCAGGAAAGCCTTTGACAGAGTGTTGTACGAAAATGTCGAGAAAAATTAATTGAAATTAATTTGCATACCAGCATTGCCATGGGGACTGAAGTCTTGCAGTAGGACCACAAATCAAGTGCAGTGATAAATCACAATGCCTTGAGCTGGAAGGAGGTGTCAAGTGGGCTAGAACAATGTTCTCTTATTAGTCAGCTTACTTAACACCTTTATTAATGATCTGAAATCAGGGTAAGCAGAATGCATTAAACTAATGCATCACATACATTAAATTGGGAGGTGTTGAAAACACCAAACAGGATAGGGAAACAGAACAGGGCCTAGAAAGATGAGAAATGTAGTCAAAAAATGACAAAAGCTTTGTCTAGATGGGGAATTTTATGAAATTCCCACTGGCACTGCCAACAGTTCAGCAGAACAGGCATTAAGCACTGGTGGCTTCTTGCAATTTTAACACTATGTTAGTTAAATCTGACTCTGCCAGACTTCCAGTGTGACTGAGGACAGGTCACAATCTTTCTGTGCCTTAGTTCCCCAGCTGTACAATGGGGTAACATATTTCCTTTCTCCCACCCTTTGCCTCCTCTGTTTAGATCATAAGCTCATAAGGGCAGTGACAGTCTCTGACTATGATCATGTCTACCCTACAGAGCCTATGTTGGCATAGCTATGCCAGCCTAGGCCCCTAATGCAGACACTGTGTATTCTCACAGGGGTTCTTCTGCCAGCACAGTAACACCACCTCCCAGAACCATGTTAGCTATTCCAACAGAAGCACTTTTTTGTTGGCTTAGCTGCGTCTATACTGTGAGTTCTGCCCGCATAACTATATCACCTGGGGGGGCTAAATTTTTCACACCGCTAGCTGACATAGCTATGTCAGCAGAACTTTGTAGTGTAGAGTAGGCCTGGGTGTCTATACCAGTGGTTCTCAACCAGGGGTACGTGTACCCCTGGGGGCATGCAAAAGTCTTCCAAGGGGTACATCAACTCATCCAGAAATTTGCCTAGTTTTACAACAGGCTGCATAAAAAACACTAGTGATGTCAGTACAAACTCAAATTTCATTCCACCAATGACTTGTTTATATAGTTCTATATTTTCAGTGGTTCTCAAACAATGGATCACGACCCCAAAGTGGGTTGTGAGTTAGTTTTAAGGGGGTCACAAGGGCCAGCATCAGAGTCCCTGGGTCCTAGGGCAGAAAGCTGAAGCCCGAGCCCCACCACGTGGGGGGTGAAGCTGAAGCCCCACTGCATTGGGCTGAAGCTGAAATCCGAGTTTTTAAGTGAGGTGAAACTTGGGGTACCCAAGACAAATCAGACTCTTGGGGGTACAGTAGTCTGCAAAGGTTGAGAACCACTGGTCTATACAGTGATTAGCATAATGGAGGCCTCATCTCATCATATTTTCAGCTTGCTACCAAATACTGTGTCACCTAAGGGAGTCATTTATGGCAAAATTTCCAAAACTGTCCCTTAATTTTGGGTGATCAACTTGAAAACAACTAGAGGCCTGATTTTCAGAATGCTGAGCACACACAACTCCAGCTGAAGTCACAGAGAACTGCAGCTACTCTGCACCTCTGAAAGCACCCACAAATTAGGGTACCCATACTTAGTGGATACAAAATACAGGCCACAAGCCAACGTTTTCAGAAGTTTTTATTTTTCTGATTGTAGATCTATCCAAAATAAGAGAAAAAGATTGTAAATGTGTCTTCAATTTTTGTCTTTAGGCTTCTAAGACTTTATTGTTTATTTCGGGCAAAATTGAGATTGAAATCCAAACACATACATTTCAAAAAGAATATGACAAAGCCAAACTATTCTCTCTAACACAGGACCAGGTTCTGCTACCTTTACTTGTATTGAACATTACATTACTTGCAATGGGGCTGTTGTGGAGAAAGGTGCTGTGTACTGAGAGTAAGGATAGTAAAATATGGTCCAGTGAGGCGGAAAAGAAGCTTATTGAAATGAACTGGATATAGGTAGTCACACCCCTCTTGTGTTTCAGTTTGCCCATCTATAAAACAAGTCTACGACTTTTAGTACCTCACAGAAGAATTATGAGGCTTAATATATATAAGTTGCTTTAAAATCCTTGATGAAAGGTGCTATGTTAGCAAATACTATATGCATTTACATTAGTATAATCTGCAAACATTAAAAGTGTGTACATACTAAGGAAAAGAGGACTTGCCTAAGGAGGTATAACAGTATGCAACAAAGCTAAGGAAAATTATATCTAGATGCACAATAGGAAAATTTTCCATTGAGATCTACTGGATTCTGCAAAGAGTCTCCAATGGCAGTCATAGAATCCCTATTGATTGAATCGCTTGAATGAAGAATATATTAGGCACTTGGTGAATATAATGTTGCATCAGAAGAGGTATGGATAAGATAAACTCAGCATCTCTCGTCTCTGATTTCTATTGTTCTACATGTATTGCAAGACACTTAGAGTTACACAAATGGATACATGTTAAAACACACACATATACACCTTATCATGACTGTATATGGTTTTGGAAATCTGCTTGTTAGGGATATTTATATTTTTGTAATTTTCTACTTGGATTTTAAAATATACTCAAACAGCCCTTTTTTTGGTCTCCCCAGTTTAAGGATTTCTCTTTTAAAAGAAAATAAGTTCTAGTAGAGAACAGGCAAAAGGAAAGTAAGTATGTCAGGGATCTTCATTACTCAGCATTATCTTTATTTCAATAGTTTCCAGAATTAGTCATTTCTATACTAGTTGAGTAATTTTATTTACATGAAGCCAAAAAAAGTCTTAGCTGTAATCATATCACTTCATCACATCCTCTCAACAACAGGCGCACACATTTCTTAGCTAACATATTCAAGTCTAATCATTAAGGGGAAAAAATGTAGCTGTTTGTCTTGGTCTTGAACAGCATGTGTAATATAAGCCTACCACAGTTATAACATACTGATGCAATTTTAGCAAGAAACTGTGCTGACGTTTTGTTAACTGTTAACGAGGTACTGTCTGATGTCACTGGCACTCAGTCACTGATAAAAACAGCTGATAAAGCAGGCAGATTTTACAGTCACATCTGTCATTAGGAGTGTGCTCTCAGATGAACTATTCCCTACAGCAGAGTTTAAGTAACTGAATTACATCAATGAGAAACCGCCTCTCTACAGTTGGCTCTGTGAGTGGTGTGAATCCAATGTACATGTGCCTGTAACATTTCCTGGCCAACCTGGATGCAGTATTTATTGTTGGCAAATGATTTGCAATAGAGTTTAAGGCTCTGCCTATGCCAGGACAATATTTCAAAAGTTTCACATCTTGGCTAACACTACTTCAGCACCATCAGAGTTAGAAATCCTGGGAGATCTAGTGTGGAGGGGCCCCATTTTAAGCACTATCTCACTACCCATGATCACACTAAGTGGAGCTAATGGTGAGGCAAGCTGATGGCCCATCCATACAAAGGCTCCTTATATTGCTAACGCCTGTAGACCTGAACCAGTGTCGGCAGTAGCAGAGAGATTTTGAAAAATTACCCTACTGTTGATAGGGCCAAAGAGATAAGAAGAAACATAATAAACAAAGTATCTGCAGTGGGGGAAATGCTAACACAGAAAGCATTTACAAAGAATGAGCTATGCTGCAACAAGTCCTAATATTGAAAGTTTGCTTTTTCTATGTAACATACCCTTTTATACTCTCTTTTTTTAACTCCAGTTCCTGTATAACTGATGTCAGTTCAATCTTCCCTTTTGTCAGGGGACTGTTCTCATTGCTATCTGAGGAGATCAGCCAGTCAGCAATCCTATCTGTTAGGACCAAAACTAGTTTCCACGTGTAAATCCATTAAAGCCAACAGTGCTACTTTAGATTCACATCAGAGCTGAGAATGTGGCCCATCTCCTCCACAACATACCTGATTATTCACTGGACATGGAAGTGAGAGTCCAGAGGTCTTTCACATGGCAAAGTGATGCATTGTACATGTACCTCTTAACTAGACAGCTGTTTAAGTAAAATCTGAAGCACTAAAATATGTTTATCAGATTATTTATAAGAAATCTTAAAGGGTTCTAAACTTAAAGACAAATATAAATTCACTGTGCTCCTCATGAGAGACTTGATTTGGAGGAATTTGTTTTTAAGCATGAAGATGAAGACTTAGTCATTAAATGAGTGCTGCGATGAATGCAGTCCTGAAGTGGATAAGGGCACTCTTCTGAAAACTGATTTCAAAGTCTGAAGAATTTGAATTGTTTGAGAGTTGGCTACTGTGAGAATTAGAGAATCTAAGAATTAGAGGATCTGATAAATAAGAAATTGAGCTAATAGAAAACCAAGATGACTTCTAAAAGAGGTGCTACCATGAGAAGGACCTGGAGCTTCAAAAAATTCTGAGACACACAGGCGATCCAAACAGAAAAGCTATATACTGGAAAAGTTTAGGATCAAGTCATGAAAAGCAAATATTGAAGATGGCAGGGAGTATTAGGAATATGACTGTATCTTTCGTTGAGATCTATAGAGTAGAGATAGTCATTTGCAGAAACTTCGTGGATCAACAATAAAAGTTTTCAAATGGAACTGTGATCGCTTCAGGAGAAAATTGAGAGAAGAAAGATCTAAGAACACTCAAGAGCTTCCTGCCCTCTTTTGTTTTATGAAATACCAGAGTAATTTCCCTAGAGCTGAGGGGAATATGGCCCAGCGATAATCCCTCCAAATTCTGTAATACCTCTGAGTCCAAGATCTTAAATCAACAGCACCAATCTTTTGGCTGTGTTCAAAAAATGAAAAGTGGCCATAAAGAGATAAGAATGAAGGGGAATATCAGAGTGTGATGGGGCACAGTTGCCCCTCATTGGTATGTAAGGGGTTTTAAAGCAACCCTGGGGAGGCTGTGCGGGAGGCAGCCAATAAGGAAAAGGCTTGTAGTGCCAGCCAGTTAGGGGAAGGTTTATTGGAGGAGCCAATCAGGGCCAGGCTGGCCCATATAAGAAGGGGCTGCTGAGCAGAGGAGGTGGCAGTCACTCCCTGAAGGGTGAGGGAGAAGGACCATGGACAGAGCAGTGCTGGGTGGGGTCAGCAGAGTATGAGAAAGCTCCAGGCTGATGGCTGCCAAACTAAGGCCCTGATACAAGGGCAGAGGAGGTACTAGGGCTGTAGGCCAGGGAAGGAGATGGTGGAGTTGGAGGAGGGACAGTACATGGCTGTTGGCTATATGGTACCTGGGTTGGGGCCCGGAGGAGGGAACCGGCCCAGACTCCCCTCCCTTTTGCCACCACTGGCCACTGAGGAAAGTGACCCGTGCACGGACTGCAGTCTGCCACGGAGACAAGTGGCTAGAACCTGGACTGCAGATTGCCACCAAGGCAAGTGGTTGGACTGAGGACTGTTGGTCCCCTGGAAGGGGGGAAAAAACTGAGTGAGGCACAGTCGGAGGACTGTGTCCAGAAGAGGATGCGAGTCCTGCATGAGGAAACAGGAATGATGACAGGCAAGACACCATCTGAGGAGGGCGCACTGGCAACCACCAGCTAATTCCCAGGACAGCCAGCAGGAGGTGCTGTAGTGGTGAGTTGAGCTCCGTCACACAGAGAATAGCCCAATGAATTCCCTGTATGCTCCTTTTCTTGTAATTGTTTTAGCCCAGGAGAAGTGGCAAATCTGAGTCTACTCCCAAACAGTAACACTTGGGCCAACTTCTCCTTGATGCTTAATGTGGTGATTAATTGAGAAAGGTGTTCTTGGTCTAGCACTTTGTAAGAGAGAAGATGAGACGTTCTTGTTGTATTCGGAGGAATGAAGCACTAAGAAATCAGAAGAGTCTCAACAGGCTTTGTATCAGAAAGGAAATGTATGTTGCTGAGAAAGATGGTGCTTCTTTATATCTGCAGATAATATAATAGCATTATCCAGGACAACACCACAGAGACACTGGCCTTTGAAAAGCGCTCATATCACACAGATGAAAAGGTGAAGAAAGCCCTGAGCGCAGAAAAAACTGCCTGGACCTCCTGCTGAGGAAGATGATGGGAGTGAGGGTAGATCCTGGGCTCATCCTCTGTTCAGTACTGTTGGTCTAGTTGCACAAACTACTCCACCATCTCTGTCAACTGGAAGCAAGCCTTCCCAGCACTCAGGAATCTGAACTGGCAGATGCACATTGCCTGGGAATCCTTGTCCTCTCTCAGGATTTAAGAATTTCAGCTTCAGAAAGTAAAGGTATTATATAAGCCTGTCTTTTTTTCCTCACTCCAGACACAGATGAGCAACACCTTTAGAATGCACAACAGCCTTTCAACCTCTTTTCCCATCAACAATTGCAAACTAAATACTATCAATTGTATATCATACTTTGTCTGCTTATGTGACCATAGGCACTTTAACTAAAAAATAAAATCACATCAACTATCTAGCTCTAAGCAAGATTAACTTATTCTATCAAGATCTTTTGAATGGGACCTTTGGGAACTTCAGTCACCTTATTTTTGTTAGAATAATGACCTAAATATTAATTTGTCATAAAGAAGAAAATGTGGAGCAATGCATGTAAGGTTTCTTTGTACTGTAGGGCAAAAGACCATATACTCAGGTTCCTCCACTGAGCGATTCATCTCCCCCAACTATGTATAAATCTATAAAATGAGTATGATATTTTATAGGGGTACTGTGAGGTTTAACTAACTGTGATCCTTTGAAGAAAGTTATTTAATAATGAGCCTGAGTACATAATTTGTACATAAAAATATATGCGAGAGCCATGTAGCATATAGGAAATCCCTAAGTTTATTGAAATACCATAGATCAAACAATTCCAAGCATCAATCTGATCCTTGCATCAGCAGCTGCAACTCCCATTAACTTCTATTATTATTATTTGTACTACAATAGCCCTGCTGCACTAGGCACTGTACAAACACAGAGACAAACCCCGTGCTGAAGAGCTTAGTTTAAACAGAAAAGACATGTGAGAAGAGAAACCAACACGGAGGAGAATTTACTTACATGAGGTCACACAAGTGGCAGAGCTGGGAATATAACCTATATCTCCTGACTTTCAATCCAATGTCCCATCCACTAGACCATGCTGGATCTTATCAATAGGAGCTGGACTCACACCAGGGATGCATTTAGTTGCAAAGGTTAATTTGTTTCAAGATCAAAGACTAAGCCTGATCTTACCGTACATACTTTTCAGCAATTACATTTTTATAGTGTCTCATAGATCAGAGATATTATTTTAAAGTCCATAGATGCAAGTACAGGTGGCTGTCTTCCATTTGCTTTATCAGATTCCTCCCCTCCCCCCATTGGGATACTGCCATCAATAACTCTTACATGAATTGAAGGTTATACACTAGAATCATTGATAGAAATATTTATATTCATCCCTTCAGTTATTTCCCTCTCTTTGGACCTTTATTATCTCATAAATAGAACAAGGTCACAGATCTGAATTTCTACTCAGCTATTATCTGTATCTATTCACAGCTATTATCAAAAAGTCCACAATTTGAACTGTTGTAACAATCTTACCGTTCAAAAGCCACCAAAGTAATGGAATAAAACCTGGACTTTCACTAATGTACTTCAAGCCTTTCAAGTTGATGCTCACGTTGTACAGTGACATCAGCATTAGCCTAAAATAAAATTAAAAAGGTGATTAAATTGCATCTTAAACTGCATCATTACAGTAACTGCATCCAATACTTACGATGAGCATCTACAGATGGCTAGATCCTGATGCATATTTCAAACTCAATATATAAGATACAAGATATGTACTTATGTCATGTTGTATACATACAGCTACATGAATGCAACAATGTGAGATTTTATTTAAATTTATAAATCAAAATATATTAATCATGTAAAAGTGAGCCAATTTGACAGCATTTAAATTCCTCTGAACTGAATGGGACTAGTCACATGAGTAGGGCAAGCAGAATTTGGCCTTCATGATCACTCACCATATGCAACAGAATCCTCTTAACTGGGACTCCCCAGAAGGCAGCCTATCATCCTGATTAAGCCGCTTGTCTCAACAAATGAAAGGGCCACTTAAAAAAAAATAAAAGGCTGCAAAGATTTTATAACAATTACTATACCGAATCAAAAGAACTAAATGAAATTTGCTGCATTTCATTCATTCTTCTTTTGATCTTTGACAACTTCTGTATTAAAAAAAAAAGACAGCAGCTTAGAATTTCACAACTTTAATACCTAGCTATGCATCTTCTAATCATCCGACAGTGGCCACTTGTGTCCCTGTCAAACAAAGTTTATGCTAATTCTATACCAATTAAAGCAGCAGTCAATCATTCTCCTTATTAGGATAAATCTGTTCTCTGGAAGACATCCTGATAAAGGAGATGTCCCGAATCTAAGAGGTGCTGAGCACCCTGACTTCAGTGGGAGCTGAGGTCACTCAACAGTTTAAAGGATCAGGCTACAGGTAAAGCACACTCTAAAATAAAATCCGACAGAGAGGTTATTAAGAGAGAAAAGGTGAGACTCCATTGTAGTATATTGCAGATGATGTATTCCTTACACCATCTGATCTTAAATCGAACTTCACACCCCTTGATAATCTGTACGTTATTCCGTGATAACCTGAAACTTCTCCGCTTAAACTCTGTACCGTTCACTTTTTTAAACATCTTAATAAAATTTTTACTCTTTGCCAAACAATGTGTCTTAATAGCCAGTGGGCCCATGAAATTATCCTAAGCAGACACAATGCCTCCGGTAGTGCCACCCTTAAAGAAGGCACAGTGGTATCCTCTGCCACCATACTGAGCCAACTCCACTGGCTGTTGTGGACAGGGCTGGGGCCACACACATCTTTTTTTCATCCCACACTAAGTCTAGTGCTAGCAACAGCACTGGACTCTAATAGTCTTTGTGCTGAAGGGACTCATAAGGATGGTGTGTCTGGCGTCTGTGCAGAAGGTAAGGGGGTATTATGGGAGAAGACACACTTCTTGTTGCCCGGCTCACCCTTGCTTAGGCATGAAGAAGCCAGGCAAAATTCAGGCCCAACATATATAAGCCTCTAAGAGTAACTGTTGCAGCCACAGAAAAGCAACAAGCCTTGAGTGTGCTGTATTCTCAGCTGACTGCCAATCCACATGTCAAGAGTGAAGGGGACGATTCCGGCCCCAGTTCTGGCAACATATAGGACTTGCAAGAGGTTGGAGAAGTCCCCTGAAATAGGAGCAGCATAGGACTTATGCAGCCTCCCTCATCAGCCCTAGCATAGGGCCTGCACCAGGGCAGATATGGAGGGAGGGGACATACCCACAGCACAGAGTACTCCAAGGGATTCTGGACTGCTGCAGGGATGCTCTAATTTGTACCAGGGGCCCTGGCAGCAGCCCAGAAGCCAGAGGATGCAATGATGATGTAAAGCACCACTGCCCCCTGGGCTACACCTCCCGGAAAGTACAGCACAGAATCTGTCCCTGGCATATGGAAACGACTTAAGCCATCCTTCTTCAAGCATCTACCCAGGGCCCCTGCAAGTACAACTTAACACAACCGCCATAATGTGACAGGATGGGAACTCATCCGTTCCTGTATAGGGGCACTGAGAAGGAAGCCACTGTTCTGCCACCCTCTGAAATGTGTTTAGGAGTCCTTCACCAGTTCAGAGAGGATCGTTCCTGACAGTGCCAGCTTAGTTCAGTACTTGCACCCACCAGCCATACAGTACTGTCCCTGTCAATGTCTCCAGGTGCTCCCCCAACCACCTTCGCATTCACACAGGGCCAGACAATTTGGTCCTTAAACTGTGGCTATACTGTGAAAAATGTATTTTTGACTCTTAAATTTCATCATGGATCTATTGTGCCTTATGGATTCCACATCAAATTTGCTCAGTCTACAGGTAAAAAGATTTTTTTTTTAATTGCCAGCCCTGCAAATTCAATCTGCATCTGAGTCAAAATGCACTCTTGCCTTTGCATACATCAGCAGCAGTCACAAAGATGATGTAAACCAAATGATGCTCTCACTTATACCTGCATAACTTCACTGCCTCCAAATACCTTAACACCTGTGCAACCCCACAAGCCTTCAGTGGGTTTTCATAGGATGTAACTGAAGGCTTCTGTTGGCCTTTTTATTTTTGGTGTTGATGTCTGAAAAGGAAAGAACCCAGCTTAGCTTTCAGATCACAGGTTGAGTTTCTGGGACTAGCAGTTAGAAAAAACATCTTTTATTTATATATCAAAAAATTTGACATGGCATCACACACACATTTTTAAAGTCAAATTACATTTAATGTTTATGCAGCAGAATGAAAACGCAAACATTTACAACAGAAAAGGTTAATATCTTTGGACATGGTTTTTCAATCTGTTCCTCAATGAAAATGTCAAACAGATTAAAAATGATGTAAAAGGACACTGCTAGTTTGTATTTTTCTTTCGCTTGTTTGTTTTGTGTGGAGCAGAGGGACTGGCTGTGGTGAGCTAAAAATGTTGGAATGTTGTGGGGAGAAGAAGGAGAAGAAGAAAGTTTCTGAGTTTTAAACCCATTTGGTAGCCACTCAGAAGATCTAAGCCCAAAGTAATAATATATTATTAACAACACCATAATGTGGAAAAACTCTTTATGCCACTTTCAGCTCTACTGCTCCTTATATTCTCTCTATATAAACACACTGTTTTTCCTTTGCTCTTCTCCCTATTATTACCGTATATACTTGTTCATAAGCCGAATATTTTTGGTAAAAAATTGACGCATCAAAGAGCGGGGGTCAGCTTATAAACAGGTCTACATCAAAATTTAATGATTTTAAACTCTATAGCAGGGATCGGTAACCTTTGGCACGTGGCTCACCAGGGTAAGCACTCTGAAGGGGCGGGGCGGTTTGTTTACCTGCCGCGTCCGCAGGTTCGGCCAATCGCGGCTCCCATTGGCCGCGGTTTGCCACTCCAGGCCAATGGGGGCTGCAGGAAGCGGTGGCCAGCACATCCCTCGGCCCGCGCCGCTTCCCACATTGGCCTGGAGCAGCAAACCACGGCCAGTGGGAGCCGTGATCAGCCGAACCTCTGGATGCAGCAGGTAAACAAACTGCTCAGCCCGCCAGAGTGCTTACTCTGGCGAGCCGCGTGCCAAAGGTTGCCGATCCCTGCTCTATGGAATCATTAATTGAATATCTAATACACTGTCGTTTTGTTTACCTGGAGCATCTGCAGGCATGGAGCCCCTCAGCTCCCATTGGCTGGGAACGGCAAACTGCGGCCACAGGGAGCTGAGAGGCTCCATGCCTGCAGACGCTCCAGGTAAACAAAACGTCCCGATCCTCCAGCGGTTTACCCTGACAGGCTGGGAGCCAAAATTTTCCAACCCCTGAAATATAGGGTCAGCTTATGAAAGGGTCTATTTTTCCTTATCCATCTTGGGGGGTTGGCTTATAAACGAATGGGCTAATGAATGAGTATATACGGTATATTCCTCTCACTCTTATTTTTGTTATTTCCCCCCATCCTCCAAGTAACAAAAATTGGAAATGCATAACTTAGTCACCACATCTCTGAAGTAGCTACACTTATTTATAAAGTAATTAGTTGAAAAAAACCAAAATGTTTAAACCAGTATTTCCTTTGGTCAGTAGAAAAGATGTCATTTGATTTCGGAATCTGGACTCTCACTTGTTTCTACAGTTTTTAGTTGTACTGGTTTCTTAAAAGTAAATTGTGTGACAACCTGTACAGGCCTCACAAGTTTGACTATCAAACTCTCTAAGAGAGTTTCAAGGCACGAGTGGGAACAGAATGTTTTTTGTCACTTAAAACAGGTTTGTGATGAATCTTTGGTTTGAATCCAAATCATACATGAATCCAGCCACCTTGATCAACAAACAAGCATAAATATCAGTCACAACACCAAATATTAGGTAGTATTCTTCATCGAATTAAGAATATAAATAGGATAAAAGATGATCATTGCATTATGTAAGATACTGTAAAATTTATTGTAGCACTGCTGTAAAATTAATTTGTGCAGTGCCTCTTCTAGGCTGTATGCTAACCCAGTTTGATGGACTTTACATACTGATATTCTACAACCTAGATATCCCCTGTTGAGTCTTTGGTTTGTCTGTAGGATTGACTTGCACATGTTTTCAAATGGCTGTTGCGAGGTATCTGGAGATTACACCACCATGAGAAACTGTTTGGCAATCAGCTTTAGTTGTCTTTACAATAAAGAACTTATTTTTTAAACTCATTTACAAAAGGAAGCCCGTGAAACACTGAATGATGACAATATTGCCAAGTGTTCAAAAATCAAGAGCCAGCCCCCAAAACTCATAATATTGGTTTAACAATCAAAAGATTTGTAGAAGTCTGGGCTCTTTTTATTTGCCTTATGGATTTTGAGTCTTTAGAGCAGGGGTTCTCAAACTGGGGGTCGTGACCCCTCAGGGAGCCATGAGGTTATTACACAGGGGGTTGTAAGCTGTCAGCCTTCACCCCAAACCCTGCTTTGCTCCCAGCATTTATAATGGTGTTAAATTAAAAACACTTTTTAATATACTTATAAGGGAGGGTCGCACTCAGAGGCTTGCTGTGTGAAAGGGGTCACCAGTACAAAAGTTTGAGAACAACTGCTTTAGAGGTCACATTTTCATGCTTTTCTCTGCAATCATGAGGGCTAGAAACTTGAATTTTAAAAAAATGAATCATATGACTTCAGAAATTGGGGCTTTCAGAAAAATACCAAATAATATGAAAGTTGGCTATCCTATTTTGAATGTTGACTTCCAAACCCTACGCTTGGGAAACAGCATGATAGACATTAAGTAATGCTAAGGCTCTCTGTAATGATATACATAAATAACAAATCATTAACACCACGGTCATTTAATATTTATGCTTTTTCACAGATCAACATTCAAATATCTACTAAAATAAAATACTGCATACATGAATCAAAGATTATTCACATCAATAATATTTATCTTATTAATTTACTGTATCTTAATATTCACAATCACCATATTAAGGCTCCCAATCCCTGTAGTATCCAAGCGCCATATACATATGTCTAAGACAAGCTGAATTTCATACCTGCCAGGTACAACTTGCTTCAATTAGTAATACTGCTCAGAAAATGGCAAAGAATGTTAATGTGTTTCATTTCTTCATTTACTGGAAAGTCTGACTTTTTCCCTTTTTGGATTGTGTATCATAGTATTTTCTTTACAATATTTCATAGCATCATAGATTCATTTGTCTCACAGGGCATCTTTACAGACACTCCTTTACCAATGTTGATGATAGCAGCTTGTGAGTAATAAGGTGGCAGGAGGTCATTTACGCTTTGCTGGCCTAAGACAAATGCACATTTGGTACATATGTAAGCTATTTATTTAACTAACCAGGCATAATATTTTAACAGATTATTTTTCATTTTGGATGGCGATACAGGGTGAGTCCTACATTTCTCTCAGTTCTTTTCCCTACTTTAATACTCGAGCCTCCCTTAAATACCATTCATCCCAGCAACTTTACCTCTTCCCAAGGCAGTGATGGGCACATCTCCACATTGCCTATTATTCTGGTGCTTGATAGACCTTGCAGAGACACTGATGTGCCTGCAACATTGACTGAGGGGAATCGGTATGCAGCCACCAGCCTTGCAACCACACCTAGTATATTTGTGAGGAATGGACGCTGTGAATATTATTTCCAAAGGACATATTTCCTCTCCAGTAAAGTAAATAATGAATGAATCTGTGACGTGGTGTGTAAACCCCACACCAGCATGGAAGGAGTTAGGGAGCTGCTTGGGGCTGGAGTAGCCCCATCCTGCAGCACCTGCAAGTCATGCCAGGAATGGACAAGGAGCCTCAAAGGAGGAAGTTCCCCTCAATAGTGGACAGCCCTGGAAGAATGCAGGGTGCTATGCTTCCCAGCTCCCAGGAAGGCCTGATGTCTAGCGCAACCTCTGTCCTCACAAAAAGGGAACACAGATCTCCTGTGCTAAAAGGAGGAAGAGACTTGTCCTATAGCTTGTGCTGGAGACCCAGAGGATTCTAAAGTGGACTATGACCCATCCAGGGCCTCTCTGAAGAAAGAGGTCAATATCCTGGTCAGAACTGCCTATATGTTTTCTTTTTTTCTTGGCCCCTTTCTTTGGCCTGGTCTACACTGGGGTGGGGGCTGAAGGAATCGATCTAAGATGACTGCTGCCACTCCCCTGTCGACTCTGCCTGCGCCTCTCACGCCGGTGGAGTATAGGAGTCAACAGGAGAGTGCTCGGGGGTCGATTTATCACGTCTAGACTAGATGTGATAAACTGACCCCCACTGGATCAATCGCTGCCCACCGATCCGGTGGGTAGTACAGACATAGCCTTTAACTTCTTTTGCTGCCTTTGGATTGTTTGTTTCACCTGTGACTCTGAAAAGGGGAGAAACTGCCAGAAGGAGGGCTGAGAGCCCACCTCCACTAGACTGTCACTGAACATTCCTGCTAAAAGGACTGGATTTGTGTGACTGCTACTTTCCAAGTGGCATCCAAAGGAGGCATAGAGTAGTAAAAGAATCACTCAGTGAATGGAGGAGTACTGTGCTAGTGCCAAAACTTGTTGGCATGACATGTGTCTGCACTGATTTTCAAAAGGTCAATGTGATTTCAAAATGTAATGCATAGCCAAAGCCAACAGTGAATGAACTATTACAATGGCTGAGAGCTGCCAGAATCTATCCACTTTAGAGCTCACAAAAGGGTACTGGAAAATACCTTTGCCAGAAACGGGGGGAAAAACAGCTTTTTCCACATCCTTTGGTCTAGATCAGTGGTGCGCAACCTACGGCCCACCACTGGTCTATATCAAGTCCAAGAAATGTTTTTGGTCACTCTGAGGCAGCGGAAACTTTCCAGAAGCTAACGGACCGAATCTTGTGGCTGCATGGGCAGTATGCAGTGGCCTACTTAGATGATATAGTTCTCTCCAGCCAGGACTGGGACAGTCGCTTAAGAACGGTCACAGCAGCGCTCCAGTTCCTCACAGATGAAGTAAGGCCGGGAACGGCAATGTCACGTACTTAGGCTACACTAGGGGTCAGAAACCTATAGCACACATGCCAAAGACGGCACGTGAGCCAACTTTTAATGGCACGCTGCGGCCACCGCTGGCCCTGCTCAGCTGAGCAGGACCAATGGCCGGGACCCCAGCAGGCAGTAGCGTGCCCTTAAAAATCCTGCCCGGCCCAGCCCGTTCTTCTCCGCCCCCCTCCTACCGCTCTCTCTGGTGGGGGCAGAGGGCAGAAGCAAGCTTGGTCCTGCCAGCTGCTGCTGTAGGGCAGGCTCCGCCGGCAGGCAAGCTTCCCCCTCCCCCGCCTCTTCCCCCAGCGTGCTGCATCGAGCCCTGCCTCCTCTCCCGCCCTGCCGCCGATGGCCCTTGTGAGGGAGGGGAGAAGAGGCGCCCCAGCGCCATCGCTGCTCAGACCGGGAAGGAGGCGGAGAAGAGGCAGGAGCAGGGCCTTGGGGAAGGGGGGTGGAATCAGGGTGTATCCCTCTAGCCCCCCTGCCATGAGCCGCTCAGGGCAGGGGGCTGGGAGCACCCCCCCAATCCCAGCCCACCCCTCTGCCCTGACCCCTGCACCCCCCTCACACCCCAGCCCCCTGCACCCCCCCACAACCCCAGCCCTAACTATGGCACCCCCCACACATACCCAGCCCCCCACACCCCATGCCCTGACTCCTGCACCCTCCTCATACACACCCTGCCTTGACTCCTGCACTCCCCCACACATACCCAGGCCCCCTACACCCCATGCCCTGACTCTTGCACCCCCCACAACCCCACCCTGAGCACCAAACAGGAGCTCCTGCACCCCCCCCCTCAAATTCCCACTTGCACCCCTCGCACCAAATGGGAGCTGCCCAGGTAAGCGCTCCACGCCCAAACCTCTTGCCCCAACCCTGAGCCCCCTCTCTCATTCTAGCTCCTGGCCAGACCCTACACCCCAACCCCCAGCCTGCTACTTCACCCCCAGCCCTGTGCTCAGTGCACCCCCACCCTCAGCTCAGTGCAGAGAGAAGAAGAGAATGGGCCAGAACCAGGGAGAAGGTAGGTACCCACTCTATGTGGGCAGGGCCGGGACCTCAGACTGGCAGTGGGCTGAGAGGGGCCGGCAGGAGCCAGCAGACAGAACCCCAGACCGGCAGCGGGCTGAGCTGCTCAACTGGCTGCTGGTCTGGGGTCCTGGTCCCCAACCCCGCTCAGCCCGCTGCCAACCTGGGATTCTGGCTGCTAGCCCCTTGCCAGCCGGGGTCCCAGCCGCCGGTCTCGCTCAGCCCGCTGCCGGCCTAGGTGAACGGAACCCCAGGCTGGCAGTAGGCTGAGCAGGCCGGCGGCATAAGATCAGCATTTTAATTTAATTTTAAATGAAACTTCTTAAACATTTTGAAAGCCTTGTTTACTTTACATACAACAGTAGTTTAGTTATATAATATATAGATTTATAGAGAGACACCTTCTAAAAAACATTAACATGTATTACCGGCATGCGAAACCTTAAATTAAAGTGAATAAATGAAGACTCAGCACACCACTTCTGAAAGGTTGCCGACCCCTGGGCTACACCATGAGAGAAAGCCAACTACCACCCCTATTGAACAAGGTCCAAGCCTTGATAGATCGTCCTGTTCCCACAACAAAAAAACCCAACCAATTATGGCACTTGTGAGTTGCAGGCTGTTATCAATGTTTTGTGCTGGGATTCACCACTACTGTGGCCCTCCTTGCAGATCTCGTAAAGGACAGATGCCCAGAAAGGGTCCAGTGGTTGAAAAGCCTGCGATAAGGCATTTTGGACCCCAAAGGAGCATTTATGTAAAGAGCCAGTCCTTTTTAATCCACACTTTTCAAAAAGATTTATTCTGCAAATAAATGCCTCACATATAGGACTAAGGTTGATCCTTTCGCAAAAACATGAGGGGGAAGGACATCTGGTATTGTACAACAGCCAAAAGTTGTTCCCCAGAGAGAAAATATACTCCGTGATCAAGAAGGAGGCATTGGCAGCGAAATGGGCTGTGGGTTCAGTGGATACTATCTACTGAGAAACCCTTTTTTTAAAAAAAATCACAGACCACACTCCACTTAGGCGTCTGAACACCATGAAAGACACCAATCCAAGGATAATCCATTACAACCCTATAGCTTCCAGGTACTCAACTGACCTGATAAGGCACATCAAAATGCTGACTTTTTTTCACAAGACAGCAATTCCAGCACAGGGGATGGCACCCTTGCCCCTGCCTTGAGAGGGAGGGTACGTAAACCCTACCCCATTATGGAGGGGTTAAGGCACTGCTTTGGGCTGGAGAAGCCTCATCACACCACACCTGCAAGTCATGCCAGCAATGGAGGAGTTTGAAAGGAGTAAGCTCCACTCAGTAGTGGGCAGCCCTGAAGGGCAGCAGACTGTTAAGTTTCCCAACTCCCAGGAAGAAGCCTGATAGCTAGCAGAATCTCGGTCCTCACAAAAAGGGAACACAGATCTCCTGTGCCAAAAGGAGGAAGGGACTGTATCCGATAACTTGTGCTGGAGACCTACAAGTTTTCCTTTTTATTTTTCCCTTTTGTAGCCTTTGGATTGTTTCACCTGTTACTCTGGAAAAGGGGACATATAGCCAAAACGAGGGCTGAGAGCCCTCCACCGCTAGACTGTCACCAAATGCTCCTGCTAAAAGGACCGGATCTGTATGAATGCTACTTTCTAAGTAGCATCCAAAGTGGGCGCTCTGATAGGGGCAGATCCTTAACAGGATCATTAGGTAAAGAGCTGTAGTAATAATGGTCTACATTGTAAGATAACATGCTTCATTTTAAAAATATCTGGCCTTCATACACTTTCAGTTTGGTACAGAGTCCTGGCTTCAGGTCTCCCAGAAGCTGCATCATTGTGTCCAACAACACCCGACTTGAATTAACCAGGAATTCACGGCCACATGCCAATGCAGCAACATCTACAACAGAACACAAAATAAAATAATAAAAATCACATTCCAAAAAACAGGAAAATTAGTTTGTATCTAATACAATCAAATATTAACTACCTGTAGGAACTGTGAAGACTGAGCCGTAACATCTATAAACCTTTTCCTAAATGTAGAGACAGAGTCAATACGGAATTGTATAATATGTTACTGAAGCAGTAAACAATACC
Organism: Malaclemys terrapin pileata; assembly: GCF_027887155.1. Classification (NCBI taxonomy): domain Eukaryota; kingdom Metazoa; phylum Chordata; order Testudines; family Emydidae; genus Malaclemys; species Malaclemys terrapin. Next base: position 197,423,285 of record NC_071505.1, read on the forward strand.
TAGCAGTCAAAAAAACTGTTTATAATTATACATTGTTCATTAAAATATGTATTCAGGGTGGCTCAGTAGCAAAATTTGTAATGCAATGAGTTATGAAACAGGTATGATTCAAAAAGCTCTGAACTGGCAGCATCTGTGGAACTAATGCAAAGTTGATCCTAATGGTCTCAGTTTTAAAGGAAGGAAGATGTAGATCAGTGGTGGGCAACCTGTGGCCCATCAGGGTAAGCTGATTGCGGGCCGCGAGACAATTTGCGGACGCTCAAAGTCCGCAGGCACAGTCCCCCGCAGCTCCCAGTGGACGCAGTTCGCCGTTCCCGGCCAATGGGAGCTGCGGGAAGTGGCAGCCAGCATGTCCCTGCGGCCTGCAGCTTCCTGCGGCTCCCATTGGCCGGGAACGGTGAACCGCGTCCACTGGGAGCTCCCCGGGGCCATGCTGTGGACACTCAACGTCCGCAAAAATGTCTCACGGCCTGCAATCAGCTTACCCTGATGGGCCGCATGCAGCCCATGGGGCTGCGAGTTGCCCACTACTGATGTAGATTGTTTTATATTTATTCCCCCTACGTTCCCGGCTAGAGTACACATCTAAAGCAGCAACAGAGGTCAATTTGCAAGATCTTCCCTGCTCTTGTAGGAGTGCTTCCTTATGCAGTGGACAACACAATAGGCAAAAAATGTAGAAAGACTATTACTCTGCTAAGGATACAGTTTTCTCTTGAATAAACTTCTTGTACTATAGGAAGCAAAACAAGTTCAAATGTTAAGCAGTGAGGAATGAAACAACATTACAGCAGCTTGCTTTTAAAAAAAATGAGCCTGACTCTCCTCAGACAGCTGTAAATCAGGAATAACTTGACTGAAACCTACATAGTCATGGCAGGTGTAAAACTGGAGTAAGTGAGATGAGGATCAGGCCCATTACAGTGTATTCTGACACACTGAACCCTTAAAGAGAAAATATATTGTAATCCTCACATTAACATCACAAAATTATGAGAATATATACATGATGTCTTGCTATATTATCAATCACAAAATGGTTAAAAAAGGGAGAATATACATTCACCAACAGTAGAGCGGAAAGAAAGAGAAATAAGTGCAAAACCGCGACATTTTAGAAATTACAACCCTCATCTGGAATGGATTTACTGTAAGAAAATCTGGCAGGTGGTATTAGGCATCTTTTTTCCTATTTGCTCTTTTTACTGCTGATTTTTTAACATTTGCAGGGTGCTTTTAAGTAATGACTGTGACACTGACAGACCACTTCAGCTTGATGCTGAGAGACCAGCTCAAATCAAAGCCATAGGCCAATTCACTTGTGGTTTGAATACCAAAGAAATTTTAATATTATTGTCTTCACTTACCTATAATCTGTTGTTTACTATCGCATTACATTATGTATACCCTGTACTTAATTAACCCTAGATCAAAAGCGTATGTTAGTGAGAATTTAATTGATGTGTAAACTTCATGAAAACTAATGAAAGATTGTTTGGATTGCTGTAACTAAATGCATTGTGTATATCTCTGTAATTGGACTGCCCATCAAATGGGATTGAAGCCTTGGAAATATAAATGAAGAAGCATGCTAACTTCAAAGCATGGGTCATTGTGTTCGACAACGGGAAATCCACAGACCCAGTCTGCATTTAGTCAACCGAGGAAAAGCCCATTCCGTAATGGAAACATTTGCCAAATTGCTTTCCGGGGAAGACAGCTATAAGAATGGATCCAGGGAATGATCCTGAATCTCTGAACTGTTTGGATTCTAACAGGGTTGAATACTGAGCAAGTAGACAGAGATCCCCAGAATTATTTGGATAAACCCTGAGGGACTTAGAGAAAGCTAGCAGATTACTACATCTCTGCTACTGATTTGGATGTACAAACTTAGACTCACCTGTTAATGTGTTTTACCTGCTTTAACTTCTCAATAACTCATTTCTTTGTCTTAGCTAATAAACCTTTAATTAGATTACTTGAGAAATTGGCTGCCGGTGTTTTTGGTGCAAGATTGAGACTATCCATTGACTAGGGAAAAGTGACGGATCCTTTGGAATTGGGAGTACTAATGTGAGGTGATTTTTGGTTTTAATAACCTTTCACCACAAAGTCTAGTTTGTCTGGGTGGCAAGATGTGCTGGAGAGCCTAAGGGGACTGTTTGTGACTCCATGGTAAGACTAATATAGTGATCCAGGAGTGCACATGTGCTACTGGTGTGGTGAGATCTAATTATATAATAAACTACCAGTTTGGGGGGTCTGCCCTGTTTTCTGACAATCTGACCTGAGAATGGCACTCTCAGTTGTGGGCTACTCTAGACAGTGTAACAATGATTTTGCAATCAACTGATGGTTTAGATTGTTTGGAAGAGTAAATCATTGCTGGACTGGTTTACTGTTTCTGAAACTCCACATTGGTCTTGTTTTCTTTTTTTCTCTCCTGCTTAATTATTTTTACAAAAATCACCATAAAAGATTTTTTTCTTCTTCATTTGTTCTAAAGGAGAAAGCAGCATTAAAAATAATTAACAAACTTACTACATCATTCACTTCAAACCAATTTCGAGACAATTTTATATCTAAAATCTGGGGAAAACACTTGATACAAAAATCACAGATGCCCACTTGACATTTTTATACATGAAAAAAAATGACAAATGTCAAACTATGAGTATCACTGTATGTGCTAATATTTTAAGAGATGGAGATGATGAGAGGGCAAAAGCATTTAAAATAGGTTCAGGGCCTGTACTAATGCTAATATGTTGGTTGGGTTCAAAGTCCTGCTCACCATTCTGTATCTTCAGGCGGCTAGCCCCAAATTTGTTAGACATTTCAGTAACAATAAATATCGCTCTCACGTGAATACACTTCCGATGCTGAACCCAATGAACTCATTAAAGACAGAGAATACCAGCTGAAGAAGTAACAACATACGTCATAAAAATGTATCTTAAAAGACACAGAAACAGAGGAATTCCCATACTAGCTCAGACTTACATACATCTAGTTCAGTATCCTGTCTCCAACAATGGCCTGCACCAGAAGAGTCAGAGGAAGGTGCAAGAAACCTACAGCAGGCAAATATGGAATCCCATGAAGATCTCACTCTAATCCCCAATGGATAAAAACAAGTTTAAACCCAGAAGCATAAAATATTGTCTCCCTTCAACAACTCTTTTTTTGCAGTAACTATAACAAATCTGGATAATCTTAGCTATATAAATATCCAGTCCCTCTTTCAATCTTACTAAACGGTTGGCCTCAACAGCAGCCAGGGGCAATGAGTTTCACAGTCTAATTACATGTTGAATTAAAAGGCATTTCCTTTAATCAGTTTTTAATTTGCTACCTTTCAATTGTATTAAATGCCCTCGTGTTCTTGTGTAGGGAGGCAAGGAGACCAGAATCTCCCAATTTCGAGCAGACCTAATCTAACCTGGAAATTCTGTTTTGTTTTTGTTTTTTCATTAAGAAATTATATCCAAAAAACCTACCTTAAAAATGTTAAGGTTGCAAAACCAGGATTAAGGTTCAATCACTCATTACAGTGTATCCTTTACCATATTTCTCCTTAAACATTCTCCTTTCCAAATTAAATAGACATACTAGGTGAAATCTCAGCAGCACTGAAGTCACTGGCAATATTATTTTTATTTTTAACTCCCACCGAAGCCTTCCTCCTTCCACAAACCTCTAAACATTGTCAGTCTCTGGACCTTTATTTCTGTTATGCTTTTATAAATGAAGTGATCTGAGGCAGAATAAAATCACACCTTTAATTTGTTGAAGGAAATAATGTTTTCTATATTATTCTTAATAGTCTTTCATCTTACTTACATTTACTAGATACCTTAATGAACTAGCCACAGTGACACCTAGATCACCACCATCCCACTCTAAAAACAGGTTATTAAATTCAGAACCCACTACTGTGTATGAATAATTTATGTTGTTGTTCTTATTTGGAACATCTTGTACTTGCCAAAGTTGAATTTCATCTGCCATCATTTTGGCCAGTTTTCCTAGTTTTATTAGGAATTTGTGTAGTTCTTCACAATCCTCTCTATGCTTCCATCTCAGTAGTTTGGCCCTCTTTCACGATGTTGATTCCAGGGGCACACAGCTTTTAACATTTTTCCATGCCAAGAGCAAACAGTTAGTTCTTTGGCTTCCTATCTTTTACTTCTCACCCTAGGATATCAGGCTTCCTTAATAACCCCTTTGTGAGGAATATCAACCTTCTGGAAGTTGAGATAATTAGTTTATGTCTTCTACTAATATTATATTAAAAGTGAAAGCCTTGTCTAAACTTCTGATTTCAAAGCGTGATTATAGCGAGAGAGAATCTGAACGGCAGATTTTTCTTTTCAACAGATCTGCTCCCAGGATGAATTCAGAATCATATTTACCAACTTACTTTAAGTTTTATCATGTTTTACTCTTCTTAGCATGGCAGAACCAACACAGCTAGAAGACAATGAAGCTTTCTAGAACTTGAAGAGAATGGTGATTCATAAATGATACCAACATTTTAAAAAAATCAGTCACTTAGTCAAACAGCTAGATATGCATCATCCTACATTTACTGCAATATATGCTCCTTACAGTACATGTGGAATATAGTCCCGACATACAAAACTGACTTACTTGTCACAATCCCTGCCAAAGCTAATACAAACTGATTTTCATCAGAATCCAGATCTTGGTGTTTGGTATCTTCATCTAGTGACCTCACAAAGCTCTCCATAGTTTGTCCCGTGATTGTGAAAAACTTTACTGCTTTGCTCTGTAAGTGCGGAGGGAAAACATTCACTTTCACAGGTTGCACTAAGTAATACTGAAAGGAACATACAATAGGATACAAATGTTGCCTTTACCCACTGTACATGTCATATTTCTTTACATGCTATAGTTTATTGTCTCTTGCAGAACTCCTCTCTTATGAGACATCCTCCAGTGACTACAGCTCAGCTGCCAAATTCAGCAGTTACTTAAACGGTAGAAGTTGTTAAATGCGGAGTGCAAACTGGTCAGAAAACTGGCAAAAATGGTAAAGTAGTGCAACTGGAGCTCATCTAAGTGGCATTTAGTGTGATAGTAAAATGAGCAACTTAAATATGGCCGGGACAGAAGCAGCATTGCAGAAAAAGCAACTGATAACAGAGTGTAAGATAAAGCTGTGTAAGTTATACTCATTTTGCACATCCACTGAATGACAAATTAAGGTCAATTTATACCAAAAATGTATCTTATCCCCGGTATGCTCCCAATTATCTGAATAGCATGATGGACATGAATTCTGTTCAGTAAATCAGGAGTTTGGATAACCAAGAGGACAGGAGTGACACTGCAGGGAGCCCTCTGCAAGGTGCTGGGGAGGAGGCTGTACTGGCTGGGCAGAGCAGACCAGGACTCTGCTCTGACCCACCAGGACTGCAGCATTCCCTGCACCTTCATCTGCAGGGAATGGGTGTCACCAGCCCTAGGATAGTGCAGGGAGCCGTCTGACGCAGTGCTGTCATGGCTCTGATCACTCACTCCTGTGACAGCGGGGCTGCAAAGGGCTCCCTGCACTGCCCCAGGAGCCATTCCCCAGCAGGGTTACCTCTCCCATGGCTGAAGGTTTCTGCTCTATTGTCCGAACCTTTCCATTAGCCAAATCCCAGGGAGCAAGGAAGGGATTTGGATCATGCAGAAGTTCAGATAATAGGGTTTGGGGAAATTGGGAGTATACCGTATTTCCATTTGTCACCCAGAGAATTCCGGAGCAGTTGCATCCATTTACACTTGGCATGATTTTAATCTTTTTTTTTTTTCAAACGATTCCTGGGCATTGAGAAATAAGTAGCCAATTCATCCTCAGTATAATGACTTTAACGCAGTGCACTAACAGTACATTTGTATATTCCACATAAACTAACCAACATATCCTAGGTGCCTATTACTATCAATGTGCAAGAAGTGCAGATATTTTAAAATCATGATCCATGGAATATTCCTCTTAGGAAGTGACATAATTGATGTTTTGAATGAAATGAATGAAATGTGTTAGTATGGCGAAGTAGTTCTGAACATGCACTTCTTTCACCAAAGAAACACGGGTTAGAATCTTAGTCGATCATAATACTCTATCACTCTTCTCCATTTTAAATTGGTTTTAAAACAATCACTTTTAATTTTGTGGGCTAGAACAGAGGAAGAAACATCCCATCGTTCTTTGTGTTTCATGGCCTGAGAGGTAGACTGCGCATTTTCTGATGAGCACTGCAGTGCGGAGGACCGGTTGGTAGGTATGAACGTTGGAGAATGAGTGGGCAAGGGAATTGCTGAAGTAATGTGAGGGATTTTTTTCCCCTGGTGATGGGTTTGCAAAATTATTTACACTGTGATGGCAGTAATCTGCATTTTCAGTCTGATAGCTGGTGAGAGAAGAAAATGTCCCTCTTATCTGTGTCTCTTAACATCAAATATTAAATTACTGTTTGTTCCCTGCTTGCTCTACATTAAACCATTTATAGACTATAAAAATTGGATAGACCAAAAAGAATAAACAATTCAGAGAATTATTTTGCTATATGTTCAATTACTGAAATACACCTATGTGTTAAGATACGCTATCTACAGCACGTTATCTACCTAGAATACCTAAGCATTCCCACTAAAATGTATACATCTGTAGTACTCACCCCTCCTAGAATGTTTTTAACTGCTTCCTCATTGCTAGAGACACCCCATAACAAAGTACAGACTGCAGCTCCCATTTCTGTACAATATTCTGCCTGCTGCAGTAGTTGTTGTCTTGCCTCATTCAGCTGCTGTCGAAAGGCTAGTTTCTCCTAAAATTAATTTAAGTAAATTTTGGGAGATTAATACTGAAGGGCATTTCATTTGGTTTCAAAGCATCCCAACTACGTTTCTATCACTAAGCCAGAGAAAGGGAAACAATATTACGGCCATATATAAAATGCGGCAACTCACAGTACTTCCACAGAGCTAAATGCTCTCTCCAGAGCAGTCTGAATAACCATGCTGTGTGCTAGGGAAGTCAACAGGAGCTAGGAGTCTGCCACCTGCAACTTATGGAGCAGTGCTAGAGTTAAACAATGACAGCTACAATACCCTCAGTGGTTCAAGTTAAAGTAGAATCAGCTTCTACTACACAAAGAATTGCATCTCTCACTGAGAGACAAGAGATTTTAGCAAGACAGGTGAGTCTTGGGGTAGCAGTCCTGTGCAAAACTGCTAAGTATCTCAGCCATGTGAGATAAAGTTGCTTGTGAGCTAGAATAGATGCCCCAGAATAAAATAGAGGCCTATCTAAGAGAAGCTAGAGGCTATACTTCCCTGACATGCAATGGCAGAATGAGACAGGATCCCTGGAGCGCTAAGCTCTAGGCCCGAGGTTTGGAATGACCTCCAAATTTAGGACCACAGATGACTGGGCTCCAAGGATATGTGATCCATGGTGTAGGAGCAGCAGTCCCATCAGGGGTCTGTCTGCTTCAGTGCTGGGTGAACTGGTTTTGTGCTTGGCTCACAGAGCACTTGATTGGTAAATTCAACAAGACCTGGAAGTATTTTGGAGCGGCAAATATTTCTCACAGCCATATGGGATGCTGGCAGAAAGAGGGACATGAAATGAAGATACTCCCAGGTCTCATTCAGTCTTAAATTAATCCTTACTCTCTAATCAGACAGACTAGCCTGACCAGACAAGAAAGAAGAAAGACAGGAGCAGACCACAAAGAAAACCAAGAGGTACCAATATCCTAAAAAACCCTTCCAAATTGATGCCTAACCAACATCACAGTAAATAATGAATGATGGCTCAAGGAGAGAGAGAGCAGAGCTACTAACACTTGTGAAGATACTCTGAGCATTGTGGTTTGGGGGCAGTTTTTGCAGCTGCTTATAAATAAACAAACAGCCATATGTACCTCAGGATTTCATACTTGCAGCCTGCAGCTTTTGCTTTGGCAGCCTGTGGTACAGACAGCAGCATAGCTGCTGCATGCAATTCCTGAGCACTCCTGGCCACTCAATGGGGAACAGAGCACACGCAACACTGAGGGGAATGTCTACACTGCAATCATACAGTTGACTCGGGCTTGGGCTAAGGGGCTGTTTAACTGTTGTATAGATGTTCAGGCTCAAGCTGGAGCCCAGGTTCTAAGGCCCTGTGAGGTTGGAGGGTCCCAGAGCTCAGGCTGCCCGAGCCCAACGTCTACACCATACTTAAACAGCCCCTTAGCCAGAGTCAGCTAGCACGGGCCAGCGGGGTTTTTAATTGTAGTGTAAACATACCCAAAGAAGCCCTCTCCCACTGAAGTAGGGAGCAAGTCTCCTGCCCCCCATTACCACTACATTGGGGTAGCAAAGTTAAGTTAGATAGGGGGGATCCCGACAGGGCAGCCCCCCATCCCTACTCCCAGAATAGGAGCTTTTCCTGCAGGCTGGGATGGGGGGCACTTGCTGAGGCCTAAAAGGGAGGAGGGAGCTGGGGCACTGCTAGAGTATAGGATGGGAGTTGGAGGGGCACTGCTAGAGTTTGCTGAGGAATGACGGGTATGGACTTCTGGGCCACTCAGACTATCCCAATGTGTGTAGTGCTATACAGGCTCGGGGAGTGACATCACAACTGGGGTGCCAGGAACTGGAAACAGGGAGATGGAGGTGGTGGGGGGCTGTACCACACCTCTCGGGGGGGAGGCTACTGCAGAGTGCCTTGAGCAGAGGGAGTAGGGGCCAGTAAAGAAAAGGATGCCAACTGAAGCGTTAAAAATGGGGAAAGTACAGTCCATGTCAGAAGAAAGCATCCTGTTTGTGTGGGTGCCCTGTGTGTTTCCCACCCTGACACATATAAGGGCGGGGGGGAGGAGGGGGGAGAGTATATTTTCTTAACAAGTTTGAGTATGGAAAAAAAAAAAAACAGAGCCAAACATATGATTTAAAAAAATCCAAACCAAACGAAAAACACCACGCTCAGAATTTCAAAGCTAGGGATCTCAATTTTGGGGGGTTGCCTAAATTTTTGAAGTTGTGGGGTTGAAAATACCAAAAGAATTAAAGTCACCTAAAGATAAGCTGCTATAACATGGTACCCCTATCCATCCACAATGCTTCACAGATTCATACGTTACTGTTAGAAGTGATTACTTTAATTAGATCTCTCAGGTCACATAACTGGTCTAAAAATCTACTTTGCTGATCTTTTCCTATGTCCATATCTAGCTGCCTAGATCACATATTATAGCCACCCTTGTGTTGATTAAATTTGCTGGCAGTAGGAAATGCAACGTATGATTCACTGTTTTGCAAATTAAATGTATTGAGAAGATTTTTCAGCATCAATCCACAATATATTCTGTTACTGTAGTCTACTCAATAGACTTACACTAATTACTGATACCAAAGAATCTGGGACTTCCGTTGCTGGTAAATAAATAGTTTTGGGAACATTTTCTGGGAGTACTAAAAGCAGCCTGTTATTAAAACCAGCCATTAAAATCTTGTTAACTTAAAAATGAGTTTGTTGAATTTACTCTCTTTTCTCTAAACTCAACATCAGATCCATTAGCTTCTGACACCATCTTGCAGCAAGTCTTCTACTCAAATACACTGAACTTTCTTCCTATCCCTCTTCTTTTCTGTATTGCATTTATTCAGTGTTTGCGTTTTGCACTTAGAAGGGGAAATGCGATGTTGATTAATAAGACATAACTTTGGTAATGTCATAACTGGATAAGCCTGTCAGAATGCAAAGCCACAGCAAAAAAATCAAACCCTTCACAAACAACATCATAGCAAATGAATGAAGACCAGAAATAATATTTACAAGACCAGGGGAATAAACAGACCCTGCAAAAAACACACTAACAACCCTCCAAGAAGCAATTCTACTGTGGGTGCACACCACTGACTAGTTATTGTGCTGTGCAACATCTTCCAAGAAGGATCAAACTTCATGACTACGACAGTGATAAACTACGTAACTAGAAAGTGATTAGTTAAGACGACAGTAGTGAACCAAAGATGACATTTATGCTTCCAATTTTGCTCAGGTTCAGAGGGTGTCTAAATTTCCTAAAGAAGTTATTGTTAGGGACCGAGACGTAGGCAGTTTGGCCTAGTAGTCAGAGCAGAAGTCAGGGTCAGAGCCAGGACTGATCAATGCAGTTAGGAGGTGAGGCGCAAAGACGGGAGGAGAGGCAAGGATCAAGCATGGAGCAGGCGCACAAGAAGGTACAGGAGCCAAGGCAGGAACATGGTTGGGTGCAGTAAGCAGAAACAAGCAGGGTCCAATGCAGCCACAACAAGACACCACCTTGTTACTCAGACAAACTTCCTGTTCCTCCTCCTGGTGGAGGTGGGCGATCCTCCAATCAGAATTCCAATAGGTGTTGCCTTGGCTGAGGCTACAGCCCTAGTAGCTTCTCAAGCACACCAGGTTTCCCTAGTCATTGGGTGTAGGTCAGGATGGTGCAGCTGTCTGGGGATTCCTAGGGCCTGGGTTCAAGACCCGGGACATCACAGTTATCTAAGTTTGTGGAAAAAACAGTGGACTACAAAACGATTATTCATTCTTGACCAAGAAAAGATTATTAATATCAACAAGGTGGAAGGAATGTGGGAAAAAACACGTTATGTATTCATGTCAGCAGGACCTGATGAAATTCATCCTAGGGTGTTTATGGAACTAGCTAAAGCAATCTCGGCATCATTGGCAATTATCTTCAAGATCTCCTGGAGGAGGCTGAGGTCACAGAAGACTAAAGAAAGGCAACCATGGTACCTTTCTTTTAAAAGGAGAACAAAGAGGACCCAGGGAATTATAGACCAATCAGCCTAATTTGACACTTGGAAAGATACTGGAACAAATTATTAAACAATCAGTTGATACGCACCTGGAGGATAACAGGATTAGAAGGAACAGCCAACATGGATTTGTCAAGAATAAATCATGCCAAACCAACCTAATTTCCTTCTTTGACAGGGTTACTGGTCTACTGAATAGGGGGAAGCTCTAGTTGTGATATATCTTGATTTTTAGTAAGGCTTTTGACACAACCCCGCATGACATTTTCATAAGCAAACTAGGGAAAAGTGGTCTAGATTAAATTACTATAAGAGGCGTGGCCAAAATGCAGCTCTTTAAGAGTCTGAGTGCGGATCACAGAGCTCGGGGCTGTCGCCCCACCAGGGGAGCAGAGGCTCAGGGCTGCAGCCGCACCAGGAAGAGCCAGTGCACGGATCTGCGGCTCCGCCAGGAAAAGCCAGTGCATGGATCTGCGGCTCCGCCAGGAAAAGCCAGTGCACGGGGCTGCAGCTTTGCTGGGAAGAGCTGATACATGGGTTTGTAGCCCCATGGGAAGAGCCGGTGTTTGGGAGTCCAGCCCTGCAGGAGGTGCCCAGGCTCGGGATTTCAGCTGCACATGCCCATTATAACAGGAAATTGCTTCACATAGTACTGTGTGGACCTCCTTGCTTGGGATCTCCCCACATTCTGCACCACACAGGCTGTGTTTACTGTTCATAATTCAGATTTCAATAGTTTTAGATTTAAGTGTTAACCCTCCATTAATTTCGTGGATGACAATGACATTTTCAAATTGTAAGAAACGCAAGTATGAAGAAAACTGAAGTTTTAAGCCAGAATGAGAGAAAGAATTTGCATTCACTGTTACAGGTGGTAAACCGCTGTGCCTTATCTGCAGTGCATTGCTCACTCACTACAAAGTGAGCAACTTGAAACCTCACCACAAAACTAATCATAATAACTTTTTGTCCAAATACACTCCTGAATCAGAATTAAGGAAGAACAAGCTAACTGCATTAAAATCACGCCTAAACAGTCAACTACTTTCTGTGTTCAGTAAGGAAGCTGACACAATGACCAAAGCTAGTTTTGTTATGTCATGGAATATCGCTTGTGCTAAATGTCCATTTTGTGATAGAGAGTTTGTTAAGAAGAATACTGCAGAAGTGGTTGCAATTTTAGATCCAAATAACACAAAACTTCAACAACCAATAAAGCAAATTCCAATTTCGCGCCACCCTATGGAGAGGCGGATCTCCTAGATCAGTGCTGATGTTGCATGCAAGATGCAAAACGATCTAAAGAATTCGCTAGCATTCCACCTGTCAATGAATCCATGATATACAAGATAGATCACAACTAGCTATATTTGTTCGCTATGTTTCCGTGGATGTAATTGTGAAAGAAGAAATGTTGGACTTAGTGGCGCTAAAAGAAACAACCCGTGGTGTTGACATAAAGAATGCACTTGACAAAGCATTGACAAATGCCCATGTACCACTGGATAAACTTGTCAGTGTAGCAATGGATGGAGTACCTGCCATGGTAGGGGGGAAAAGTAGGCCTTATCGGACTCTTGAAAAGCAATCCCAAATTTCCAGAGTTTCTCCCTGTTCATTTTATCATCCACTGTAAACACCTCACAGGCAGATACTTCAAGTACAAAAATATTACAAAAACGGTCCTAGAATTTGTCAATTTCATCTGCTCGAATGGGAAGACTCATCAACAGCTCAAAAATTTCGTTGAAAAGCTGGATCTTGAAGACAAACCTAATGACATCTCTTTCTACTGTATTGTGAGGCGGTTATCAACCAGCAATGTCTTAAATAAGTTTGTGGAACTGCTGGAGCTTTTCAATGCTTTCCTTGAAGAAAAAGAAAAGTCCTATCCAAAACTGAAAGATGAGCAATGAATGCAGAATCTGATGTTTTTCGCGGATATTATGCAGCATCTGCAAACTCTCAATTTGGCACTCCAAGGGAAGGATAAGATTATTTCTGACCTTACTCAGACAGTATTCAGCTTCCAGAACAAGTTAAACCTTCAGCAACATATTGTCAAGAGACTTCAACCACTTTCCCCAACTCAAGAGTAAGGTAAAAACATTCCCTGAAATTGAAGTAGAAGATCACAAACTCGAGGAATACAGAGGTAATTGACAAGGATTGCTTGATACTTTCAGTCCAGGTTTGAAGACTTGCAGAAGCTGTGATCCTGCTTCGCCTTTCTTGTAAACCCTTTAAAGGTTGATGTGATCAACGATGGCTGTCCGATTCCCAAAACCGTGATTACAGAAACATCTGCTGTAGAAATGGAACTACTGGAACTTCAGGAGGACCAAGCTCTAAAGATAATGCATAACTAGGGGCAGAGCTCTTCTTGACCTGCTGCTCACAAACAGGGAAGAATTAGTAGGGGAAGCAAAAGTAGATGGGAACCTGGGAGACAGTGACCATGAGATGGTCAAGTTCAGGATCCTGACACAAGGAAGAAAGGAGAGCAGCAGAATAAAGACCCTGGACTTCAGAAAAGCAGACTCTGACTCCCTCAGGGAACTGATGGGCAGGATCCCCTGGGAGAATAACATGAGGGGGAAAGGAGTCCAGGAGAGCTGGCTGTATTTTAAAGAATCCTTATTGAGGTTGCAGGAACAAACCATCCCAATGTGTAGAAAGAATAGTAAATATGGCAGGCAACCAGCTTGGCTTAACAGTGAAATCCTTGCTGATCTTAAACGCAAAAAAGAAGCTTACAAGAAGTGGAAGATTGGACAAATGACCAGGGAGGAGTATAAAAATATTGCTCAGGCATGCAGGAGTAAAATCAGGAAGGCCAAATCACACTTGGAGTTGCAGCTAGCATGGGGCAGGCAAACTTTTTGGCCTGAGGGCCACATCGGGTTTCAGAAATTGTATGGAAGGCCGGTTAGGGGAGGCTGTGCCTCCCCAAACAGCCAGGCGTGGCCCGGCCCTGCCCCCTATCATCCCTCCCCCCACCGCTTCTCACCCCCTGATGGCCCCCCCCCGACTCCTGCCCCATCCAACCCACCCCGTTCCCTGATGGCCCCCCTCCTGGAACGAGCACAAGTCCATGGGGCCGGATGCACTGCATCCGAGGGTGCTAAAGGAGTTGGCAGATGTGATTGCGGAACCATTGGCCATTATCTTTGAAAACTCATGGCAATCGGGGGAGGTCCCGGATGACTGGAAAAAGGCTAATGTAGCGCACATCCTTAAAAAAAGGGAAGGAGGAGGATCCGGGGAACTACAGGCCAGTCACCTCACCTCAGTCCCTGGAAAAATCATGGAGCAGGTCCTCAAGGAATCAATTCTGAAGCACTTAGAGGAGAGGAAAGTGATCAGGAACAGACAGCATGGATTCACCAAGGGCAAGTCATGCCTGACTAACCTAATTGCCTTCTATGATAAGATAACTGGCTCTGTGGATGAGGGGAAAGCAGTGGACGTGTTATTCCTTGACTTTAGCAAAGCTTTTGATACGGTCTCCCACAGCATTCTTGCTGGCAAGTTAAAGAAGTATGGGCTGGATGAATGGACTATAAGGTGGACAGAAAGCTGGCTAGATTGTCGGGCTCAACGGGTAGTGATCAATGGCTCCATGTCTAGTTGGTAGCCGGTATCAAGCGGAGTGCCCCAAGGGTCGGTCCTGGGGCCGGTTTTGTTCAATATTTTGTGCATCGCAAAGCCTGTGTTATATTCTATGTATTTTCCCTTTTGAAACAGACATATTATAGAAATGTTATATTAAATTCAAGGGACTAATTCCTCCAAACAGCTCTTGATGTCAACTATCTGAAAAGATCTTGCAACAAGCTTTGAGAACACCCAAGCAGTGTGTTTCTCAATCTTGATACAAAGAGCACATTTATGTAGATTTGCAGTGCTGTGTGTTAAACCAGATTCAAAAAGAGTCAATCTAAAAAAAAATTAAGGAAATTCATATTTAAGGATAAAACTGTCCTAAATTCATCCTGTGACACATAACAATTGTGGCACATACAATATAAAAAAATCAAATTATTTTGAACCTCCTGTAGACTACGCAACACATACATGTATAACTGAGAGACAATCTCTTTATTATACCAATTCAGGTGTAATTTTATGTTTGAAAAAAAGGAGAGATCTCTGAACACAATTATCAAACATATTTAGTTTCCCCCCAACTCCATTTATAGGAATAATACGTAATTAGTTATTTTAGAGACATTTATAAAAAGCGGTAAAGAAATTCAGCCAGAAGTGTGAATTTGTTTCCCTTTAAGATTTCAGCTTCAAATAATTATTAGCACTACAGCCGCGTTTCATTTTACTACTCTTATTATATGGATCTTTCGGTTCTAGACAATCTTTCATATAAAAAGTATTAACGTAGAACTTTTAGGTGCACAATTTACATATTTTTGGCTATATGAACTCAATACCCAACAGTTTTCCAGGTTGTCCAGAAGCCATATACTTGAAGAGATATTATATCTTGCAAGGTTCAAGTGCTGAACTGGTATTTCCCTGCACTTCTTACTAAAACTCAAGCATACAGATGATAGCTTACTTTTTTGTGATCAAATGTACCTTTTTCTCCCTCATGCAATCTGCTTGGGCTGTTTCCAGGCGGGCTTTGAAGTGTTCACAATCCATTCTTACCTGCTCTAGTTCTTGCTCTCTTTTCTCCATGTCTGCAAAAAATAATTTGAAAAAATTGAACAATAAGAAGTTACAAGCAGCTACCTTATACTAAGCATGAAGATTCTGCCAAATGCAATATGAAGAGTTTGCTTTAATATTTGGTTGTGTCAGGCCTCCTCCTTGTGGCCAACTGGGACTATAACCATGTGTCACATTATTAAACAACTATTACAAAAAATCTATTAAATGAACATGAAGTTTTAAATTTAAACCAGGAAATACATGAGAATTCACGGTGAAGGATCAACTCTCTCTTACTTGACCACAACAGGGTACAGTAAGCTATGTTGAAATTGAGCTCCCTTTTGCCCAGAACATTAACTTTATATTTAATGTCGTTCATTTTCTATTTTTTATTAGTTTTCATAATCTGCAGATTATCGGGAGTCTTTGCCCTCAACTTTAGTGGCAAAGATGAGGAAAATACCAATACCAACTAGAAGTTAATCTATGGGGATGAAGTATGTGAACAATTAAAAAAAGTAGTACAGGCACTCCAAATGTATTAATGTTTGTGGAACACTAGATAAATGCTACGCATATCTTTATAGTGCTGGCTAAAACTGATCCATAATTGCTTTAAAGAAAAAAGAAAAACAATTAAATAAGAGAAACTGATCTCCAGCTTTATTAGAAATATGATTTCATTTAAAGTGCTTTGCTGTAATAAACAGAAATCAAGTGCAAATTATTATTGTGACGTTGCACTCCATAAGACTTCATGGAAATATCCTTATGAATGTATATATGATATAAATGGAATATGTTTTATGCTATATATGCTATGTAACATATCTATGTAAAGGTTATGCTCTACTGAATATATTCATCCTATTTGTATGCATGTGTCATTGTTGTGTTCGAAGTTATGAATATTGGCTGTGTACTTGCTTGATTTCTACGTGGCCTTAGTAAAGCATTTGGTCAGCTTCTTGAGAAAGGAATGTGCAAATTAAGTGCCCAATCAAGAAACACTTAAAGGACAAGGAATCTTGGAAGCCTCCAATCCACATAAGAAGTCTACCTGAGGACGTTCAGGGTAGCATGTAAACAATGGCGACTGCCTGTAAAAACTGAGTCATGCGTGGACATGTGACTTGCCCATGTGACCCCAAAACTCCATCTTGGAGCTGAACTTTGCATAGGAGAGAGAAGAGGGTCTCCACCCACAAGAGAAAGTCTATTTAAACCCGTGGGAGACCCCTCCATTTGGTCTTCAGTTGGCTAAAGAGATAGCCTCTCCACCCCCAAGAATACTTGAAAGAAACAGGAACAAAGGAGAATAACTTCAGGGGGTGTGAGTGATTGCTGGACCCAAACTAGAAGGAGACTAGTCTGTA
This sequence comes from Malaclemys terrapin pileata, assembly GCF_027887155.1. Lineage (NCBI taxonomy): Eukaryota > Metazoa > Chordata > Testudines > Emydidae > Malaclemys > Malaclemys terrapin. Next base: position 197,440,162 of record NC_071505.1, read on the forward strand.
AAAGGAAGCTTACTGGAATTCCTCTGAGGGTGAGGTTTTTATCTGTATTCAGTTTTCTTACTATATTAGACATAGACTTGCGTGTTCTATTTTATTTTGCTTGGTAATTCACTTTGTTCTGTCTGCTATGACTTGGAACCACTTAAATCCTACTTTCTGTATTTAATAAAATCACGTTTTACTTATTAATTAACCCAGAGTATGTATTAATACCGGGGGGGGGGGGGGGAGGGTTGGCAAACAGCTGTGCATATCATTCTATCAGTGTTATAGAGGGCGAACAATTTATGAGTTTACCCTATATAAGCTTTATGTGGGGTAAAACGGATTTATTTGGGGTTTGGACCTCATTGGGAGTTGGGCATCTGAGTGTTAAAGACAAGAATGCTTCTAAATTGCTTTCAGTTAAGTCTGCAGCTTTGGGGCACGTGGTTCAGACCCTGGGTCTGTGTTGGAGCAAACTGGCGTGTCTGGCTCAACAAGACAGGGTACTGGAGTCCCAAGCGGGCAGGGAAAGCAGGGGCAGTAGTAGTCTTGACACATCAGCTGGTAGCCCCAAGGGGATGATCCAACCTATCACAATTATAATGCTAACAAATCAAGAGATTAGCCCCATGCCACTTCAAACTAGCCTGCATCACTAGGTGGGCTGTCTTCATAGGACAGTCTCACCCACTCCAATCTGCAGAATGAGAGACCAGGACCAGGTCTCCTCTCTGAACATAGAGTACCACTTAGTCAACTGAATAATCACTTTAAATATTAATTTATCTTATATTTGAATAACGAACTGTGAAATTCTGAAGGGAAAAAAATAATTTTAAAAACTTCCTCCAGTGCCTTCTCACAATTCCCCCCATGTGCTCAGAAGGACAGACTAGTTCTCCCACAATTCACTGGGAAAGAACAAAGTGGCTCCAGAGGTGACCCTGGCAATTACAGGCCGGCAAACTGGTTAAAACTATAGTAAAGAACTAAACTGTCAGATACACAGATGAACATAATTTGTTGGGGAATAGTCAACATGGTATTTGTAAAGGGAAATCATGCCTCACCAATCTACTAGAATTCTTTGAGGGAGTCAACAAGCATGTGGACAAGGGGGGATCCAATGGATATAGTGTACTTAGATTTTCAGAAAGCCTTTGACAAGGTCCCTCACCAAGGGCTCTTAAGCAAAGTAAGCAGTCATGGGATAAGAGGGAAAGTCATCTCATGGATTGGTAACTGCTTAAAAGATAGGAAACAAAGGGTAGGAATAAATGGTCCATTTTCAGAATGGAGAGAGGTAAATAGTGGTGTCCCCAAGGGGTCTATACTGAGCCCAGTCCTATTTAACATATTCATAAATGATCTGGAAAAGGGGGTAAACAATGAGGTAGCAAAATTTGCAAATGATTAAATTAAATTAAATTAAATTAATAGAGATATCCCATCTCCTAGAACTGGAAGGGACCTTGAAAGGTCATCGAGTCCAGCCCCCTGCCTTCACTAGCAGGACCAAGTACTGATTTTGCCCCAGATCCCTAAGTGGCCCCCTCAAGGATTGAACTCACAACCCTGGGTTTAGCAGGCCAATGCTCAAACCACTGAGCTATCCCTCCCCCCCAATACAAAACTACTCAAGATAGTAAAGTCCCATGCAGACTGCAAAGAGCTACAAAAGGATCTCTCAAAACTGGGTGACTGGGCAACAAAATGGCAGATGAAATTCAATGTTGATAAATGCAAAGTAATGCACATTGGAAAACATAATCCGAACTATACATATAAAATGATGGGGTCTAAATTAGTTGTTACCACTCAAGAAAGAGATCTTGAAGTCGTGGATAATTCTCTGAAAACATCCACTCAATGTGCAGCGGCAGTCAAAAAGGCAAACAGAATGTTGGGCATCATTAAGAAAGGGATAGATAATAAGATAGAAAATATCATATTGCCTCTATATAAATCCATGGTTCGCCCACATCTTGAATACTACGTAAGGATGTGGTCGCCCCATCTCAAAAAAAATATATATTGGAATTGGAAAAGATTCAGAAAAGGGCAACAAAAATGATTGTGGTATGAAACGGCTGCCATATGAAGAGAGATTAATAAGACTGGGACTTTTCAGCTTGGAAAAGAGACGACTAAGGGGGGATATGGTAGAGGCCTATAAAATCATAACTGGTGTGGAGAAAGTAAATAAGTGTTATTTACTCCTTCTCATAACACAAGAACTAGGTGCCACCAAATGAAATTAATAGCGAACAGGTTTAAAACAAACAAAAGGAAGTATTTTTTCACACAATACACAGTCAACCTGTGGAACTCTTTGCCAGAGGATGTTGTGAAGGCCAAGACTATAACAGGGTTCAAAAAAGAACTAGATAAATTCATGGAGGATAGGTCCATCAATGGCTATTATGTTATTATGTCCTTAGCCCCTGTTTGCCAGAAGCTGGGAATGGGCGACAGGGGATGGATCACTTGATGATTACCTGTTCTGTTCATTCCCTCTGGGGCACCCGGCATTGGCCACTGTCGAAAGACAGGATGCTAGGCTAGATGGACCTTCGGTCTGACCAGTATGGCCGTTCTTATGTTCTTAAAGTGGCTCTATTTACTGCCACACAAAGAAAGAATTACTTACTTACTCTATGGTAACTGTGATTCTTCGAAATGTTGCAGTCAGTGTGGATCCTATTGTAAGTGCACATGCCCCTCCTGCGCACAAGCTCGGAATGTTTTCTGAACAGCAGTGATTGTCAGGGTTATAGATGCACCTTGTGCCTCCTTATGCTCCTCCATGAGGGCATAAAGGGCAGACTGGGTGCAATCCTCCCTCAGTTCCCTCGCAACTCAAAGCCTGTGCTGCTGAGGAGTCTGACAAGCAGGGAAGGAGGCAAGTCATGGCATCATTTCAAGAAACCACAGTTACTTGAAGAAGAAAGAATAGATATGTCCCTAAAGTATGTGCCAGCGTAGATCCTACTGTACGTGACTCACAAACAGTATCTTCTCCAGATGGTATGAATGAGGATTATCAGCTGTGTCAGTCAAATCAAAATTGGAGTACTGCTCTCCCAAATTTGGAATAATGCTTGAGAAATATAAGGCAATTGCAGAAGATGTTGTTTGAGTTCTGATGGAGTGAGCCTTAATATTTGGTGGGGGAGGTACACCAGCCAACTGGTAACATGTCAAGACACTTCGTGTTATCCAGTTTGACAAACTTTCCAACGAAACAACCAGCTGTAGCCAAAACTGATTAGAGGACATTTTGAAAAATGTATTCCTGTCAGTATAATTTCAAAGAGCTCTGGATACATCCAGACTATGTAGTTTCTTCTCCCTTTGTCTTGAGTTTTGTTTTGTGAGGTAAGTTAATTAATTGACTTAACTGGAACTCAGAAACCATTTTGGGTATGAATCTTCATAAGATCCCAGTACCACATTGTCTGTGTGAAACAATGTGTATGGGGGTTCAGTTGTGTGCCTGAAGCTCACGCACTCTGCTGGCTGGTCGCCACCAAAAAAGATTGTTTTGAGAGATGGTGGATGGAGCACAGTAAGAGACAGGCTCAAAAGCGGGGGCTATGCTCCATAAGTTTTAGGAGAATAACACTGAGGTCCCACGCTGACATAAATCCTCTGGCCAGTAAGTATACATTAGGCCAGTGGTGGGCAATCTGCAGCCCATGGGTCACATGCGGCCCATCAGGGTAATCTGCTTGCGGGCTGCGAGACATTTCGCTGACGTTGTCTGTCTGCAGGCACGGCTCCCCACAGCTCACAATGGCCTTGGTTTGCCGTTCCCAGCCAGTGGAAGCTGGGGAGGCGGTGAGCCACAGGGACATTTCCCGGAAATACAGCTGGGAAAACGGACAGAGGATTTAACTGAAACTTGTCAATGTCTCTTGTCGTGAGCTGCCTCCAATTAACTCATCATCTGGCCATGAATAGATATGGATGACCCTCTTTCTCAGCTGCACTGCTGCCATCACCACAGTTAGGCATTTTGTGAAGTCTCTTGGTGATGTGAAGAGCCGGAATAACAATATCTTATTCTGTTAGTGAGTAGGCCCCACTGTAAATCTCAGGTACTTCCTGTGGGCCAGGTGGATAGTGGCTATGTGGAAGTCTGTCTTGTGAGTTGAGAGCCACGAACCAATCTTGACCCTGAAGAGATGAAATAATCCTGAATCTGAGGCAGTGTACATATTTGTTTGGTCTCCTCGGGTGTAGGATAGGACGAAAACCGCATTTTCTTCTTCACAATAAGGAAGAATTAAAAGCACATGCCTCTACCCCTGTACTCTTGCAGCACCTTCTCTGTGGCTTCCGAGAGGCCACTTCTTTCTGTAACAGGCACTCGCAAGAACAGTCCCTGAAGAGGGACAGTAGAAGGTGGTAGGTAAGGTGCAAAAAATGAAAGACGATGGGGTAGCAGTGGGCAATGATGTTTAACACCCGTTTGTCAGCAGTGATCTCTGGCCACACCCCCAGGAAGGGAGTAAAGCATTTTCTGATGATCTACTCCAGATAGCTCTTGATGAGGCTCCCAACACTCCCATCAAACCTGCTGCCTCTGAAAGGGATTCGGGTGCACGATGGAAGATGACGGGTCTCTTCTGGAATAATAAGCTGTTTCCTGGATGGTTATTCTGCTTGGCAGTTATGTGGGTAGGATAACATTCTTTGTTGTGTAGGAGCTGGTATTTAGAACAGCTTATAGTATGGTACTGGAGAACAGTTTAGTACTGACCTCAGCAGAGATCTTGAATCTTTGAAGGAATGGAGCACTTCATCCATCTGGTTACTGAAGTACTTCATCTCCTTGAAGGACAAGTCTTTTATAGAAGTTTGTACTTCTTTCGGAATACCAGATGTCTCCCTCAGTTCTCCACAGCTGTTGAGCTTGGATAGGAAAGGGGTTACCCTCTGCCGTCTCAAAAAACCTGTATTTTGCGGTGGGGGGGGGTGCACGGACATGACACCTAGTAGTTTGTGATATAAACTTGAAGGGAAGCAGATAGATATGCCTTATGTTCAAAAAGGTTGAATTTCTTTGGAGCCTCATCTGCCGTTGCACTTCTCTCATGGTTTTCAGTGCAGAATGAGTTTCTTCTGTCACAATCTCTCTTCCTTTCTGTCTTTTGATAGGAAAATGGTAGCTTGCGTGAGTCAATAAAGGTTTTGTCTTCAGTTAACTAATTTTAAAAGATTTTTTAAAAATGTAATTGATTGACATATGTCTAGCTAATTCTGAAATTTTGAAAAACACCAGGGTTACCCTTTAACAAAATATTTAAGCAGAATGTGTCAACAAAAATCTATAGCCATCTGTACAAACTGGGCTGTGTTTGTTCTAAACAGTGTTGGAAGTATTTATGATTGCTGCTAATGTGGTGCAACTTACTTGTTTCAATAACATCCAATTTCTGGAAGCTTTCCAAGACATCGCCATTCAGTATTCTAGGTAGGAAGTCTCGTAACTGCATCACTTCAGTTGTCAATCTCTCCAAATCTCTCTTTCTGACTTTAACAAATTCCTCTTTGGTCTCAGCCTTCTGAAACATGGAACAGACCACAGATATCTTTGTTACTCTGCAATATTCTCTCATTTATATTCTAGTTACACATCCTTCCTTCACTCCCACAAATGCATCTCCCTCCGTTCAATATCTGTTCAGAAATACAGAATTGTATTTTGAAAGGAAATGTTATCTAGTGGTCTTTTAAAGCACAGGACTTTGAAAATAGCAAGTGTCATACACATGCTGAACTACTGTCTTTAGAATGTCCTAAGGCTTATGCTGTACCTTTCATATTTTTAAATGAACTCAGAAGTTTTCTGAACCACCCCCCAACCATGTTGCTATAATAGTTGTTCTACTGGAAATATTTCTATTCACCACAAAAGATCAATTAAATTAAAAAAAAATTAAATTAACATTCATGATGAACCAAAAACACACACAAGCAAATTCTGAGTTAAGACCAGTAAGAGTCATTCCTCTTCTTGTACCTAACTATTACTATAGCATCCATTTCTCTTCTGCAGCCTGAGAAAATTAGCTCTGTTTTTAAAAAAAAAACCCATGATTTAAAAAAAAAAAAATCTCAGTTTCAAAATAAACTGAGGACTGAACTCTAAATCTCAGTAGTGAAGGTGCACATTGCACTGTCTTGAAAACTCTGCTGTACATTCAAGAGTTATCACTAAGAGATTCAGCTTTCTTTGTCTGGAATATCTGTTCTCCAACATGCTTTCAAAAGGCAGGATTGCAAAATTGCAGAGTGATATTTTGCTTATTTCAACCACCAATCCAATTATAATATTTATGTTACATCCAAGGACTAGACTGGGTGCTAAAAAAAAACCCACAAATGTTTTCTCCCTAGAATGAAGCAACATATTTCTTACTCTCTTCTACTCTGATCACTTTGTATTATATGTGTCTAATTTTTTACTTACAATCCTGTCCATTTCCACAAGTCTCTCTTGTTGTCTCTCTCTCCCCTTGTTTCCCCTTTTTATTTAAATTCTGCTCTTTTAGGGGGGACAGGAGGGAACATCCTTCCAGGAACCTTAATTTCCCCCCTTCTCCCTCTCCAAGAACCTTGCATTAGGGGACTACCTCATCTACCAAAAAGGACACAAAACTAGAGATATGTTCAAGTATCAAGGGGTAGCAGTGTTAGTCTGTATCTACAAAAACAACAAGGAGTCTGGTGGCACCTTAAAGACTAACAGATTTATTTGGGCATAAGCTTTCGTGGGTAAAAACCTCACTTCTTCAGATATAAAGACTAACAGATTTATTTGGGCATAAGCTTTCGTGGGTAAAAACCTCACTTCTTCAGATCCATTTGAAGAAGTGATGTTTTTACCCACGAAAGCTTATGCCCAAATAAATCTGTTAGTCTTAAAGGTGCCACCAGACTCCTTGTTGTTTTTAGAGATATGTTGAAATCCCCCAATCTTTATTTGATGTGTACTAGTCAGAGATGTTCAGATAGTAACCCTGAAAAATTTGCAAATAGATAGGCAACTGATTATCACCTCTTGCTTTGCAAATCCACCTGCCCTAACAGCTGCATGCCCACACTGGTCAGTTAATGTTTAAAATAAGCCAGCAACTATCATGCTGGCAAGAAACCTCTAGTGAAAACAGTTCCCCCTCAAACCTGTCAAACTTCCTTCTGAAGAAGAGCTCTGTTTAAGCTCAAAAACGTGTCTCTCTCACCAACAGAAGTTGGCGCAATAAAATATATTACCTCACCCACCTTGTCTCTAATATCCTGGGACCAGCATGACTACAACACTGCATACAAACTTCCTTCAGTCAGCCACAAGGGGTTGCTAAAGAACTATACATGCAGCCTTTTCCCTAAAGTGCTAAGCTGTCTCTGCAACATTCCCACCTCCAGCTGGATGAGGGAGTGAGGGTCATTCCAAGTATGCATTACCACTAAACTATCAGGAAACACCTATGGCATTTGTATGTCTCCCACACCTTTTCTATTATTTCCTCTCCCTTCTCGCTTGCTTGCTTCCTCCTCTTTCTCTTCTCTCTTTTTCTATGCTTCTCTTCATTTTTACTTCTCATTTTGTTTGTTTCTTTTGCGGTTCCCCCATGCTGTCTTGCATTTAACAAAATCCCAGTTGTTCTGGTTCAGGCAACAGAGTGAAAATGAAAATATTAAAGTAACATTCTTTACATAGACTGTAAGCTTCTCAGGGCAGAAAGCATCTCTTTGTCATATGTTTGTACAGTGCCCATCAACAACATTGGGGTCTCTAAGTGCTACCATATTACAAATAATAAATATTAAAATGAATTAAATCTCAAGGGACTCAGAGGGAGGGGAAGATAAATGGGGCAGCAAGACTTTAGATCGGGGTAGGCAACCTATGTACCACGTGCAGAAGGCATCACATGAGCTGATTTTCAGTGGCACTCACACTGCCCGGGTCCTGGCCACCGGTCCGGGGGGCTCTGCATTTTAATTTAATTTTAAATGAAGCGTCTTAAACATTTTAAAAACCTTCTTTACTTTACATACAACAATAGTTTAGTTATATATTATAGACTTATAGAAAGAGACCTTCTAAAAACGTTAAAATGTATGACTGGCACGCGAAACCTTAAATCAGAGTGAATAAATGAAGACTTGGCACACCACTTCTGAAAGGTTGCCGACCCCTGCTTTAGATGAACACTGGGACCAATCAGTGGACTGGGTAGATAAGTGATCAAACAAAGGTGAAACAGCAAATCAGTAGTTTTAAGAAAAATGGAAAGCAATTTGGAATTGGTGTCAAAGATGGATATATTCAGTATTGAACGCTATATTTAAAAAAGCCTGTTATTGAAACTTTTAGATTGAGATGTTAAATTGAGAAAATTCTAATTTACGGTTCTCTCGGTGAATATAGTTCATCTCATGCAACATGACAATTACAGCAGCCAAGTTTAATTTTCTTTCCTCCACTCAGAAATGAGTATTTTCAAACCTCCCACATGTTGGAATATTTTTTTAAAAGAAAGTAACTAGATACAAACTATTTTGCAGAGGAAAGAAGGATGGTTTTGTGATTAAGGCCCCAGTCTAGACTCAGAAGCCCTGTTAGGATCAATTCCTGACACTGCCACAAACTTCCCTGTGCAATAGTGGGCAGATCATTTAACTGTGTGTCTCAGTTCTCCAACTGTAAAACAGGGTTACTATTTCTCTAATGCACAAAGGTACCGTGTGGTGCTCAGCTGCTGTGTGGCAATGGCTGCTTCATAACTAACTAGCGACACAAGGTGGGTGAGGTAATATCTTTTAATGGGCCAACTTCTTTTGGTGAGAGAGACACGTTTTCGAGCTTATAGCTCTTCTTCAGGTCTGTGTAAGATCAAAAACTCCCACGTGCAAGAACCGCCCTGCAACATTTCTCTCCACACTTTAAAGTCACCTCCAGCCCCTAGGCAGTCAGGCCACCCCTCCCTGGCCACATTGTTTCTCTCAGCGCCCCTGGGCCTCCCTGCACTGCACAGCCTGGGTCAGGGCGCTGCTCCCCCGCCCACACCTGGGGACACGCCCCGCTCCCCACTTTGTGGGCGGGAGGCCTAGGCCGGGCCCCTCGCTGCCACCTCCCCGGGGGTTGCGCGAGAAGGCGGGTGGCGCCGCCCGCTCTACCTGCCCGTCCCCTGCGGGGCGCGCGCTCCGCTTCATAGTGCCGGCCTCGCCCCTCTGCCGCGCGGCGCGAGGACCTCGGCAGCGCCGCCACCAGCCACGCGTCTCTGCGCCACGTGACTCCCCTGAACGCCCCGCCCTCCCAGTGTCACGTAGGCGAGGGGCGGAGCCTGGCGGGTTCCGGGCTTGGTTGGAACCGCTGCCCCTGGGCGCCGGGCCCGCTGCGGGAGGGGCGGGGCACCCCCTACCCTGAGCTGCGCCTAAGCGGGTGGGCCCCGCCCCCATGGGTGCCTGGCTCGCTCGGTAGCTGGGAGAGGGGCGAGCGCGTGTTTGGGGAGCAGACGGTGGGCAACGCTGGCCAATCAAGGGGGAGCGTTTGAAGGGGGTTGGTATAAGGACCTGCCCTATTGCTAGCGCCCGTTGTGCCTGGGCTGGGCGCTGGGTACAGACGTTACTGCTGTGTGGGTAGGGATGGCTCTGGTGCTGGGGGCTGGTTTTTAGGTGGCTACTGATACCTATGGAGGTTTCAGCTCCAAAGGAACAAACAGGCGAGCGGGAGTTTAGCTAGTAACAATAAGTAAAGTCAATAGGAAGAGGAATGAAAGCAGGCAACTTGGATTTTCTACAAAGTGCAGCTGTTTGATGTCTAGTTTCAGAGGGGTAGCTGTATAATAATAATTAATGGAGATATCCCATCTCCTAGAACTGGAAGGGACCTTGAAAGGTCATGAAGTCCAGCCCTCTGCCTTAACTAGCAGGACCAAGTACTGATTTTGCCCCAGATCCCTAAATGGCTCCCTCAAGGATTGAGCTCACAACCCTGAGTTTAGCAGGCCAATGCTCAAACCACTGAGCTATCCCTCCCCCTGCTCTTTTAGTATGTATCAACAAAAACAATGAGGACTACCTGTGGCACCTTAGATACTAACAAATTTATTTGGCTGTAAGCTTCTATGGGCTAAAACCCACTTCATTAGATGCATGGAGTATAAAATACAGTAGGCAGGTATATATACACAGTACATGAAAAGATGGGAGTTGCCTTACCAAGTGAGGGGTCAGTGCTAACGAGACCATTCAATTAAAGTGGAAGTGGGATATTCTCAACAGTAGAATACCAAGGGAGGAAAAATCACTTTTGTAGTGGTAATGAGGCCAATGTAACATAGGGAGTGCCAGTGCCATACTGAATCAGGTCTCTGGCCCTACTAGTCCAGTATCGTCTCTGACACTGGACAGCACAAGATGCTTCAGAGCAAAGTGTAAGAGCTTTGTAGGCAGATGTGGGATAACCTGCCCTGTCCCACATTAGTGCTCATCCTAGTTTCTGATAGTTAAAAAATTGGTTTAAGCCTTGAAACATCAACTTTAATATTATTTTCAAAATGTTTACCATATTCTTCATATAATTGTCCATCAGTCTCTTTTTTTGTTTATTTTACTAAGTTCTTGAAGCCAAAGGCTTCATTGTGCTGTTCATAGTGATGTCCAGGTCCTTGTCCTGGGTTGAGAGAGTTAATCTAGACTCTATACAATGTATAAGGTAACTTTTCCCTTCAGTATATATTACTTGCATTTATCAATACTGAATTTTATTCACCATTTTGTTGCCTATTTGCCTAGCTTGTTGATGTCTCTCTGAAGTTCATCACAGTCCTCTCTGTTCCTGACTAACCTAAATAACTTTGTCATTGCAACTTTTACACCTCACTTCTCACCACTATTTCCAGACCATTGTTTAATACTACAGGGCCTACTCTGGGATTTGAAGGCACCCTGTTAACTTTTTACCCTAAGGAAGACCAACTAATCCTACTCTTTGCTTACTTTCTCCTAGCCAATTTTTGATCCATAACAATGCTTTGCCTCTTACCCCGTGACTGCTTAGGTTCTTATAGTCTTTTGTGTGGGACTTTGTCAAAGACCTGTTTGGACATCTAAATAAATTGTCATCTGGTTCTCCTTTATCCACTGCTTTACCGATGTGTTCAAAGAACTGTAAGGGATTAGTGAGACATTATTTTCTTGTGTGGAAACCATGCTGGTTAGACCCTATCATCATACCATGACCTTCCAGGTGCTTTTTTTTTTAATCATTGTTTCAAATAATTTGCCAGGTATAGATGTAAATCTTACTGATCTGTAATTCCCCAGATCACCATTACAGCCTTTTAAAAATATAATTAATTACAACATTGGGCTTAATGGAGGAATCACAGAAATTGTTAAAATGTTTTAAGCTTAAGCATGAGAGAGGTTACAAAGACACTGCCAATTTGCAATCTAGTCAGTTTTAATTAAACAACATTTAATTTTTTATACACTTACCCCTGAATACTGCCTCTACTCTTTGTGATTTTACCACTGTCCCTGTGGAACAGCTTGTAGGATGGAGCCTTAAGTGTTGTCAAATGCACAAAGTAAGCAAGCTGGAAAAAAAAAATTTATTCCTCTGTCATTTCTAGTAATCTTAGATATTACTTGTAACTATAGAAGATATAAACAGTTTCAAACAGAAGTGTGAATTTAAAATTGATTAACAAATTTATTAGAGCATAAGCTTTCGTGGACTACAGCCCACTTCTTCGGACGCATACCGAAGAAGTGGGCTGTAGTCCACGAAAGCTTATCTCTAATAAATTTGTTAGTCTCTAAGGTGCCACAAGTACTCCTGTTCTTTTTGCGGATACAGACTAACACGGCTGCTACTCTGAAACTTAAAATTGATTGTGTGCCTTAAAGTAGAAGGTAGTCACAAGGTCTGAGTAAAAGTCAGAATTCACTCTTTTGTTACAAACATTTAGGGCTACAACTTTAGCTGGGCCCCAAACCTGTAGCTAGGTCCAGCCACACAGAATTTATTGCAGGATGAAGTTCCCTGGCTTTCACTTGGCAAGAGTCATTTTTGAGCAGAGTAACTTCCAAAACTGATCTATTTCCCCCAAATAAATTAACAACTTAAGGTAAATATTCAAAACATTTTGCAGACATTTTCTTTTTCATGCACTTGCTTAATGTGCATGACATGATATCTGGAAGATTAGAAAAAATACATAGTCTGAAAGAAAAAATCAGAGGTATGTGCTGTTGAAAGAATGTAGAAAAATTAGCGTGTCAAGTGTGCTGTCTCTGTTTTTGCAGGCAGTAATCCTCAGAGGTATTTAGGTGCCTAACTCCCATTGAGCCTGGGCCTGTGTGTTTTGGATTCTGTGGACTGACAATATATTGCAGTATTTTATGAGAATAGAAGACCAGATCTAGGCAATCTCTTCTTGATTTGGCATTATAACTGCATATACAGACTCTGTTTTCCATATAACGTTTTGAAGTTAAAAAACACTGTGTAATTGTAAAGTAGGAAGCACTGTCTTGTGATTAAGGCACTGCACTGGCGTTTAGGGGATCTAAATTCAACTTGAGTCCCTACAAGAGACTTCTTGACTTTCCGTAATTCAAGGCCCTCCTGACCATGACAATTTCTCTGTGTGGGTGATGCCCACGCCAATAGTTGGAGACAGGAAGGCATGACTCACCTGTATATATTCATTTGTAGCAATGGCTACGTTGTTTGCTGTCTCTCATCCCCATTTGTAAAATGGAAATAATAATATTTGTGTACCTTAATAGGAGTTGGCAGTGATGGTCAGAGCAGTTGATACAAAGCAAAGAGATGACTAATATATTTAAAATAAACATTAGAATTGTAGGGGAACGCTTTTTGTTAAAGAGGGGCTTTCAGATTTCTGTCAAAAACCTAAACTCATTCACTTTTCACCTGTGGGGCTTGTTTGCCTGGATTTTTCGGTCCCTGAAGCTGTTTCTCCTAATCTAGAGTTTCAAGCAACGCAGTGCCCAGTAGCCGGAGGGACGAGATAGTGCTTTATATTCTGAAAAGCATCTGTATCCAGCAAAAGTGCGAGGGGACTTTGGGCACCGCTTCTACGGAAGCCATTTGGAGGGGATCGTTAAAATGTACGTAGTGTGTAGTGGCACAAAGCAACCGGCACATTTTCCCAGCAGGAGGAAGCATCTTTCCAAGTGACTACTAGCCCTTTAAGAGCAGAACCCTCCCCGGAGAGACCTGGAACTTTTGCGACAGAGAGCGATTGTGACGCAATCAGCGGGCGTTCGATGGAACGCGTCAGCCGGTTCCAGCGGGCCGGCGGGAGGGACGCCTTCTACCCAGCAGAGGGCGGGGGAGCGAAGGGGGATGGTGGAGCAGGGACCATGGCTCCTGCCGCCGCCGCTGCTGCTGCCGCCGTGCAGCCGCCCGAGATCCAGTTCGCGCAGAGATTGGCTGCCAACGAGAAGCGGAGCCGGGACCGGGCGGTGAAGAAGCTGCGCGGCTACATCAGCCTCAGGACCCAGAGCCCGGCGGGTAAAGACTGGGAGAGGCGCGTGGTGCTGGGCGGCGGCGGTGGGACAGGCACGTGGTGCTGGGGCAGGCAGCCCCAGGGTGGGTAGGGGAGACGAGGGGGCAGTGGCAACTTTGCGGAGACGCGGTGGGCGTAGGAGACGCACATGACTGGGATAAGGGTCGGAGCGACTGAGGCAAGCACATGGTGCTATGGGAGGAGGCATCGACATTAGAGAATGAGGGTAGGTAGGGCAGGCATATGGGATTGGTAACGGCACTGGCAGCAGACTGATGAGGGCCAGTGGGGTTAGGAAAAGGAAGTGGAGTCATAGAATGTGTGAGAGAGGCACGTGGAGTTGTTGGGAGCCTCTGAGAATGGAGATGTGGGGTTGACACGTGTGTGGTACAGCAGGGCCAAATTAGGAGAGAGTAAGCGATGCTACTGCTGAGATGGGAGTGGGATGTCTTGTACTCTCCCATCTTTTCTAGGGAGGATTAGTATTGCCAATGTCCTTATTTTATATTATTTTTAATTGACTTTTACCACAGGAAGCATTTTCCCTGAAATATAGTTCTACAAGTATGTAGGGGATGATTAGCAGCTCTTAAGAGCATAGAAACTTCAAGTATTATAACATGGACAATCACATTTCCTCAGTGGGCCATATGTACAGTGGGTGCACTTAAGTTTCTTGTGGCTTTAGAAATATTACAGGTTTCAGAGAGATTCTGTGTTCAAAATTGGGAGTATCACTAGAACCAGAATGAATTTTTTAAGCTTGTTCATTGAATTTATGTTTTGAAACTGCATGCAACCTAGTTATGGTTGCCAGATGGATACAAGCATTTGAGCTCGCAAATGAAGCACCCTAGTTGGATGACTGAGGAAACGTTAAGTGACAACACGTTTTAGAGTCGACAACAGACTGAGGCCTAATCTACCCTTAAATATTAGATCAACCTAGCTATGTCAGCTCTGTAAAACTTTGCATCCTGAATGCTATAGGTATGCTGACCTAATCCCCAGTGTAAATGCAGCTAGAATTCCTCTGTCTACCTGGCTACTGCCTTGCGGAGAGATGGATTAACTACATCAGCAGAAAAACTCCTTCCATCAATGTCAGAAGCATCTACGTTATGGCACTACAGCAGCACAGGTGCTGCTCCATAGCTGTACCATTGCAGTATAGACCTACCCTGAGATGAATGGGTGTAATTCATAGCTGTTACATGTTTTCTGCCTGACAATTCAATAGGGTCTACACTTCAATTGTACATGGGAGCGCCCATTTACAATATGACTGTGTACCAAACTTGTTAGAAAATGTCTTGGTATAGCTAGTATGGGCAGAATTCAGTCCCATCAATGTTAGCAGTACCAGGCCATATTATAACAAGATTGGTGCACAACCATATTGCATGCCTTACTATTCGGCTGCAATTATAATGGAAAGAGGGATTTTAGGTCCTCTTTCCATCTCGCTACGCATGTTGCGGTCTGTTTTGACCTCTTAGCCCTGTTCTACACTGGGGGGGGAGGGGGCGATCTAAGTTACGCAATTTCAGCTACGTGAATAATGTAGCTGAAGTCGACATTCTTAGAGCGACTTACTGTGGTGTCTTCACTGCAGTGAGTCAACTGCTGCCGCTCCCCTGTCGATTCTGCTTGCGACTCTCGCGGCGCTGGAGTACAGGAGTTTACGGGAGAGCGCTCGGGGGTCAATTTATCGTGTCTAGACTAGACACGATAAATAGATCCCCACTGGATAGATCAGCAGGTAATGAAGACATACCCTTAGTGTAGACAGACTAAGCATGTTTTTACTCCGTCCAGGACTTTGCCACAATCCAAGGAGAGGGTTATGGGCCTGCATACACGTCATTCTGTCTACACTGCAGGTTTGCAGATAACCCAGGGCAACATCCCCTCACATTGTAGAAGGGCCATTTCTGAGCTGTAGCTAACAATCTATTTGTACCCGCACTAACTGAAACACTGCCCCTTCACAACAAGATACCTATAACTTAATGCAGGCCTCATTTTATGCACACTACGATCACTAATATAGGGGGTTCAGTTATAACATACACATGAAGTGATGATATTTTAATAATCCACCTGTGGGAAAAGAGCATGAGGAATTGATAGTGTTGCATTCTAAATGTTACCCTTGTGAAATAAAAATGTTTTAAAAGTCTGTCTCCTTACCCATGAAAAAGTTCCCCTTGACCTTTTCAAAATGTAACAACTGGCATAATCCATGACAGGCCTTATTATGGAGGCAGCAGTCATGACTCTATAATGAAGGTTGAACATACACTCAGACCTTCTTTCTGTTACACTATTGTAAATTGTTGACCGTAGTGTACTTAAAATGGTGTAAAGCAGCAGACCCAGGTTCAGTATCCATATGAAAAAACGTCTTTCAAGTAGCAAAGCCTGTGTTTCAGAGAAGCTGCCAAAAACCCGAAACTATTATTTTGTAATCCACACATAACCTATAACAGGATATCTATGTAAAACTCCAAATAACAATTCTTAATTTATATATGGCCATTTTTTATCTTCAGAAGGTTGGTCTACCTTGAATTCTACTGAAGATGCATTGGCTTGATAGTCACATCTCATTTACAGTTGCTAGGGAGCTGTTTAATTTTGTCGAGATTTTGGAGGAGCAGATCCTGCTGAGATATTCCCATAACTTGCTCATGTAGCTATATACCAGCTAAAAGGCAATCTTATTGTCTCAAAACACCATCTTTTCTGAACATTTGCTTGGCTGGCTGAAGCTGGCACAGCTTTAAAATGTTGATGTTGAGTATAAGTCTCCTTTGATTACAACTTACGATCTGAGCCTGATGGTTTTTCAAGGCTCACATGTAGCACTTTGCATGTTTCTCTCACCCACTTCTATTTCCTGTATTTGGAAATGTTGGTGGATCAGGCTGAAATGTGTGTTTGATATGGTACAGTAGTGATAGGGACTCTCAACTAGCACTCAAGTCTTGTGGTGATAAATCCTATCCTAAACCTTAGTATCACTCTGCTATACTTAAAAGGCTCTGAGCACTATTTTTAGCATCACTAATAATAGAGAACCTAAAATATGTAGGTGTTCAACTGGCTCCACTGATTCTAGTTACTTTTCTTAGAAGTCCACATGCCATATCTTGGAATTGAGTGTAAGACAACTGCACAAATTCTAGTCAAAATTAGAGACTCTTGAATTTTTAGTACTATCAGAAAGACTCTGAACAATTAAAATAAAGAGGTAGTAATGTACCTCAAGTTTAATTTGTGACTAAAATATTTTCATTATATTTGTTTGTGCAGCTTGATTTAATAAAAAAGGGAATATGCCATATTTTGCTGATAACTAGAGACTCGCATATAGGTGCCCTTTAAGAGGTATCTCTTGACTTGTGCTACATATAAAGTGAAACTTTTATTAAAAACATGGTCAAGGGAAATTTAGCAATATGTGTACATAGAAGTGGTAAGATACAGTGGGAAGGAGAAAGAATGAACAGTCCGTGTTGATGTAGGAGATTACGAAACAGAAAGGGAATGCTACTTCAGTGTATCAAATTAAAAGGAAAACACAGTGGAGAGTGTGTTTTCAACCAGAAAAAAAGGAGCTGTGCAAGCTCAGGAAAAGAAACACTTTGTTCTAATATAAACATAACTTTTGCAGTGCGGTGCATGGGGTTTCTAGTGGTAAGAGTTCAACTCTCACTACAATCAAAGTAACTTAATTACTATCTATGTTTAGGTTTCAGAGTGGTAGCCATGTTAGTCTATATCAGCAAAAATAATGAGTCCTTGTGCACCTTAGAGACTAACAAATTTATTTGGGCATAAGCGTTCGTGGGCTAAAACCCACTTCATCAGATGAAGGGGTTTTAGCCCACGAATGCTTATGCCCAAATAAATTTGTTAGTCTCCAAGTGGGTTTTAGTCCACGAAAACTTATGCCCAAATAAATTTGTTAGTCTCTAAGGTGCCACAAGCACTCCTCGTTATCTATGTTTAGGGCTGAATCATGCTCAAAAATATTAAATGTGATTCAGTGATCTGCGTTCTAACATCGTTTTATCCCATCCACGTCTGCTGACCATTGAGAAATCAGTTCAATGTTTGAACCACATTAAAATAAGATTCCAAAATACAGACCCATTCTGAATGTGTAATTGGGCGTTCGTGTTTCTTAGTGCAGAGAAAGTCACTTACTCTCCCTGGTTGGTACTTAATCTTTCTCTTCCCCTCTCATCCTTTCCATGCAATATTAAATATGATGGCCTCACTTAAAAATAACACTGGGACTTTGTTCCCTATAGTATGTTTTCTTTTAGTGCAATGCTGTGCTGGCAGGGGGATGGATCAGAATGAACTAATAGGTTTTTCCCATCTGACTTCTTCAAAACCCTTGTTAATGTACTATATACTTTATATGAGACAAATTGGAGGCTTAAAGGCACTGTATCACTGCATTAACCACATTTTTCCATATGCAAAACCGTCACATTAGCTTCAGTTCCATTCAAAATAGGAGAAAAAAATGTCTGCCCAAAAGGAATTTAAAGGGGTGGAAGAGGGTGAGGGGAAAATTAGAAATCTGCTTGTAAGCGTTTGGTGGAAGTGTCTTTTTTTTCTTATGCATAATTTTTTGGTTTTTTTGCACTCTAGGTGGCTTCAGCCAAGAAGAATTATTAAAAATATGGAAAGGACTATTTTACTGTATGTGGATGCAGGATAAACCTCTGCTACAGGTGTGTCATCCAGTGGGTTTTTGTGTATATTATGGATATCCTTCTGAAATGCACCATGAAGATGTAGTCCCCTTTCATTTTGGGTAGCAACACTGACCCAATTTAACACTTTTGCCACATTTCATTCATAAGGATAAGTTGGAATTAAGCACATGTGGGAGAGTTAATTGCAACTGGCAGTCCTTCACTAAAAGGAGGCACCTGTAGATTTACTTGAATGGGAGTGTAATTGGACTTGGAATTTTCAGCAGCCTGTTCCAGGGAAATGTAAAACCTTTTCCTTCAAATAATTTTATTTTGTATATGTACCCCCTGGAATTGTATTGGTTTGCGTATGCCCTACCACAGTTGCCTCTGTAAACAAAGTAGGAATCCTTTAACTACAGCATATCCTGGCCTCTGATTTAACCCAGTTTGAAAGTTTTGCTTGCCTTTTTTTTTTTTTTTTCGTGTCAGGCTACAGAAAAGAACCCTTTTCTTTGTCACGAGGGATTCAGACAATCTTTCTTTCGTTTGCCATTTGGCTTCAACGATAATTTTCTGCAACTTCAGTCAGTATTGGTACAGTTTCTATCCTGGGGGAGCAGGGAACTTTACAGTTTGTCATCCACATTTGGAATTTTGGAAGACTCTAGCGTAGCTCCTCGTCCTTCTTTTTTATTTAAGGTGGTTGGGGATGGAGAGGAAACTAAAGGTTAATAATTCTATTGAGGTAACTATTTTTTTAGTGCAACAACTTTGGCCAGGAAGTTTGGATAACTTTCTCCTTTACCGTCAGTTCTAAGTGGGCTGTGTGGTACTCCATCCAGTGCCAGCTTTCTTCCCTTACATTGTCTGCAGATTCTTTGAAACTTGAGTGCTGCTTTGTGCTCAACACTATGCAAGCATAGAGGAAGATGTTGATTCCTGACCTTAAAATCACTCCTAATCCTAGTAACTTCATTCCTTGCAACAGTTTAAATCTCCATTTGTGTAGCCAATATTCATTTTGTAAAGAATACAGTGTGTGCAGCATACAATTGAGGACTACATATTGTAAGTGCCCATAAGGTTTTATACAGATGTGTAAACTCAAAGGTGTGCATTTATTCTCCTGATAATCTAGTTTTGTCTGCTGCTGGAAAGCTGTTCTTTTGTAGACTTGTCAAGATGAGCAGATCCTTGGTATCCTTGAGTCTTCTCTTATGTGTAATCCATACTAACAGAAGTGCAGCCACAGCACGACAATGTAGGTTAAAAAAACATTTTCAAGCTCGGCGATGCTTTGTCATATCCACAACTACATGAGATTCTGTGTGTGGAAACCTGGACTCAGATACCTGCTAATTCAACATTTTTTTTTTTTTTAGTGTAAAGTTAATTTAAAAGTTTAGATTAACCAATGTTGTTTTGCTGCAGATCGGAAGGAGGCTAAACCCTGAAACAAGGTGCTAACTTTATTTTATTTTATATTTTTAAGGAGGAACTAGCAAGTACTATCTCCCAACTTATCCATGTCGTTCAGAATATAGAGGCTCGTAAGTTTACTATTTCATTTTGTTTTCTCTATTTTTTCTCCAAAGTGCCTTTATATTTTGGGACTTTTAGCCAGTTGTCACAGAGTCCAGAACAGAGACAGATAGGATTGTTGTTTATTTTGTTGTCATTGTTCTTTTCCAGCTGTCATCCAAGATTTGTTTGTGATTGCAATATATGAGGCAGCTCTCTGTCACATGTTCAGAATCCAATCAGTTCTTATTTATAGCTAGACTTGTCTTGATAAAGTTTGTTTGCAGTATGGTAACGTGTGCTTATTACCAGTCTGACATAAAAAGTGCTCATATTACAATGATGGGTAACAACACAAAACCCTAAGATTGCCTTTCTACTTGCATTTAATATTTTACAAAGATCAGTCACTGTAACTGTTTGCCACACCTATCTATGTAAAGTACTTGTTTGCGCCCTATTACTATAGTATCTGAGCACCTTACAGTCTGTATTGTATCTATCCTCACAACAGTCTTGAGTATGTATTTCTAGGCTGGTGCTGAAACTGCTGGACCAGTATGTAGAGAAGCGTGAAAAAAATTAAGTTGGAAAAGTAGTCTCTCTAGGCTGCTTTCAGTATCATAAAATAGTTGAACATGTTCAATAGTGTTGAACATGCACATTCACTATTTTTGTTCTGTTGCAGAGCACCTGTTCATTCAGACCTTTTGGCAAACCATGAACCGTGAATGGAATGGGATAGACAGATTGCGCCTTGATAAATACTACATGGTAATATTAACTTTTTTCAGATGGTGGGATTGGGGTTTTTTTTTTTTTTCTTTTCTTTTTGGTATATATGTTTTGAACAGACAAAGCATGATGATGCTGTACTGGACAGTTGCCATCTCTTTGTATGTCTTTGCATATGTTATAGTGAAAGGATTTTGCTAGTTTCAGGATGCACAATGTAACGCATATTTGTTTATAGGCCTTTAATTGGTGCCTTGGCAGGTCTAGAAGTCATGACATTATTTTTATTTAAGTGTCTGATCCTGCACATGCTTATACATTTGCTTAGCTTCACACCACATGAGTGTTTCTCATTGACTTCAGTAGGACTACTCCTGCGGATAAAGTTAAGCACATGCATAAGTGTTTGCAATGACATCCAGAGGGCATGTTAATGGCTACCTCTTCAAAATTAATATTTAAATAAAAGTAAGGCTACTTTGAGATTTTTCTGGAGGTGCCATTTAAAAACAAAAAAAGTTACCATCTATAGTAGTTAAACTTACCACAGTGTACTAGATTCCTATGTATAGGAAATATATTAGATTGAAGTATTGAAGTGAGGTAAATTAATTTTTAAAGGCATATTCTAAGCATTAAATATTTATTAATTGAAATACACAGTAAAATCAGATTAGTATTTTGTCTTCCAATTTTTATTTTTATTTCCTTAAAAAAAGGAAGCTAAATTCAAAAACTTGCATTATTGTAGTGTTATGGTTGAGAAGTTAACTACTCCAAATTGAGAACATCAAAAATGTAAGGTTCCTAGAGGTTAATTTATTATGTCTGTTACATGTGTAGTGTTCCTGTCTCTTAATTAATGTATATACAACAGGACAAACTAACGTTAGTATGAAATTGTTAACATTTTTAATTGGTTTGAATTTATTAAATTGGAATTTCTGTAAATGGGGAAGTGGAGGAATGCACCTTAACTGCTTTGGAGGATTTTGGGGATGGGGGAGCAGCATAGAATGGTGCGGGGGGGATGTACCATGGTCACTGTATTTTGTTTAGCTTGCAGTGTAATGACCGCAAATAGTGATGCTGTTGGAACTTCAGATCACACGCTGCCTATACCCCCATCTCTGAGTAATGGAGAGACGTCTCATGTACTCATGAAAGAACCTTTCCAGCAAATTTTGTAGGCCATCAAAAGCTCAACTAAAGAGTCTGCCTATGTGACTGTCAGAGTAGCTATTTTATTGATTCAAATAGAAAACTGTAGTGTCATATAACGAATCTTCTGCTTTATAGCTAATCCGCATGGTTTTGAGGCAGTCTTTCGAGGTACTGAAAAGAAATGGATGGGATGAAAGGTAAATAAACTGCTAGATGTAATTGTATAATAAAGAAGTTGCACGGTTTGCCCATATCAAAAATATTTTAATTTAACGTGTCTTCTTCCTCTCTAGATGGCTCTTCTTAGTCATTGGCTTTCTTTGTTCTGTTTAAGCCTTTTCTGTATCACATCACTTGTGCTAGCTAGTTAATACATAGATTAAAGTCTACATTTTTTTATTAAGTTAAACATTTGTTGTAATTGATAACACTCAAGTTTGCCTAGGCAATTAGTCTGAATGTGCATTCCACAGTGAGGCTTTTGTGAAAAAGCTATATGGGTATATGTACACATACTGAATATAAGGGCTTTTAGCATGATGGCATAACAGGTCTTGCATTCAGTGGTCCCCGTGAATACTGGTGTTGCCAGGCTTTTTGGCATTGCAGCCAGGAGAACTAGCAGTGGAATTTTAGAAGTATGCATAATAATAATGAAGTCCTAGCACAGAAAATCTGGAAAAGGGAATCTTGTTATCCATGTTTTAGGAATTCCGTTTTCCTTGTCTAGGGTGACAATTTCTTGATAAAAGCAGCTTATAGCAGTCTTTCACTGTAAACTGACTTCTCTGTCCAGTCTGTCCTGTTTCGTATGCACAGTCTTGTATATTTTCAACAAGCTGTTAAACAAGATGGTGGTTCTAATGTCTAACTTCCATGCTGTGTCTAAACCTCTGACTTCAGTCTGCTGGATTGGCCTTCTCTTAGAGTGGTGATGACTGTCAAAACTAGTACTTCTCATTATTAATTAAAGAAGAGGAAAGGTTGCCTAGTGCCTCATGCCCTTCCATAATGTCAAGTGCATTTTATTTATTTCTCTGAAAACCAGGAAATGGAGAGTTAAGGTAATGGAGACTTAAGCTTCTGAAAACAGGAAATACAAAAGATACACGCCATCCCTACCATGTACCCTTAACTCTGTTTTCTTTGAGCAATATCCAGACATGCCAATAACACACACGCACACTGACACACTAATCTTACAGATGCTGCAGAGTACACAAGCGCTGTAAGATAAAATCTTACATCTTCTCTTTGCTAAAGCAAAACTTGGATTTAGGTCAGGTGTAGTAAACAGGAGCTACCTACACTGATTTTAATCTACACAAACCATCTCCAACTTGCTAAATGTTATAATATTTTCACCCTTGCTCAAGTATTCCTTCAAAGACATTGCCTTCACTTACCCCTCACTCTGCCCTGGTGACTGCCACATAGGGCACCAGATTGCTGATCATCCTGATAGCAAGATCCTTCTGCTGATACAATCCTCAGAACTGAGTGCTGAATTGAGAAATGTTGATCCTTCAAGGGACATATGCACCTTTTCTCATATCACAATCACAGCTTTGCCAAGATGCTCCAAGTAATCCCTCCACTATTTGGTACAGCTACACGTAACACGGGCAACACAACTGGAGTGCATGCAGATAAATGCTGGATGTGCCGATCTGTGGAACACAGCACCAACAATGCTGCGTTCTTTTAGTTCTCCTTATCTATTTATTGTGGCACCATGCTACTGAATCCTTCACAGTAATATTGCTAGCTCCAGGGCACAGAGTTAAGGTTGCGTTGTGGGTATGTTGTGTGTTGTAACTTCATATTTCCTGGTTTCCAGAGAAATAAGTATAAGTGCACTTGACATTCTTTATCCTGCACCCTCCCCAGTCCCCACGATCCCTGCACTGCTCCAGCACCCCCCTCACTGCCAAAACGCCTCCTCCTCCCCCTTTAGTCCTTACCACTGCATCAACCAAGGTATAAGACTCTGAAAATGTTATGAGCAGTTTATATTAGGGGTGCTGTGTATGAGGAACTAAATGACCTAGGGACTTGCTTTCCTTTGCTCATACTCAGTACCATTGTTCAGGATGTTTACAGTATCCCAATTGCTTCTTTTAGTCTGTCCTCTTCCTTTTGATTAATGCTAATTTCTTTGACGGTACTGTGATACAGGAGGGCCAGGGAGCAGTGGGAGAATGGTAGAGGGGGAATATATAAGCCCTAGGCCAGGGATCGGCAACCTTTGGCACGCGGCCTGCCAGGGTAAGCCCCCTGGCAGGCTGGACCGGTTTGTTTACCTGCCACGTCTGCAGGTTCGGCTGATCGTGGCTCTCACTGGCCGTGGTTCGCTGCCCCAGGCCATTGGGGGCTGCGGGAAGCGGCAGCCAACACGTCCCTCGGCCCACACCGCTTCCCACAGTCCTCATTGGCCTGGAGTGGCGAACTGCAGCCAGTGGGAGCTGTGATCGGCCAAACCTGCGGACGCGGCAGGTAAACAAACCGT
Source organism: Malaclemys terrapin pileata (assembly GCF_027887155.1). Classification (NCBI taxonomy): domain Eukaryota; kingdom Metazoa; phylum Chordata; order Testudines; family Emydidae; genus Malaclemys; species Malaclemys terrapin. The sequence continues at coordinate 197,464,359 of NC_071505.1, forward strand.
CCCGGCCCACCAGGGGGCTTACCCTGGCGGCCGTGGGCTGAAGGTTGCCAATCCCTGCCCTAGACTAATTAAGGCGTGGGTTCCTGTAGACTAGGGAGGGTTGCTACAGGTTAATTGAAGTACCTGTAGTCAATTTAAGGCCCTGTCAGGAACCTAATAAACCCCCCTGCTTCAGGCAGTCAGGGGAGGAGGAGTAAGGAGAGAGGACTGGAGCTTTGAGGTGTGCTGTGAGAGTTGAAAGACCAGAGAACCAAAGTAAGGGAGACCCTGCTCCAGCAGGGGAAGGAGACTTCCTTCTCCAGCGTCTAAGGACCGAAGGTACCTCACCCAAGGGGGAAGAGGATAAGAACCCACAGGGGTTGAGAGGGTCTGGGGCTCAGAGTGAGGAGCAAACCCAGACCCCTCCCCTGCTTCCCTCCTCTACCACCTTCCCGGGCCACTAGCTGGGACCTCGGCGCCCAAGAGCAGGGGCAAGGGGTAGCATCTTAGCACCCCTTCCCCCCCCTCCCCCCCCCCCAGCCAAGAAAAGCGCAGGACCCACCATGCTAACATCAGCCATCTTGCCACAGTACTTATATAATAAAATCCGTCTGTATGTGGATTTCAAAATCTCTCTTTTAAACCAGAAATGTTGGTTTCAGAGGGGAAGAAACTTCCAAGAAAAGCCTAGGCTTAGAGCAAGGACAACATACATACTTTGATAGCTGCCAAGGAAAAGGCTCGAACACTGAGTGCCTGGGTGTTGCTGAGGTTCAGTGATCGCAGCATATCTCCTGGAGCCACTCAATTATCCTGACAGCAGGCTGACTGGAAACCCTTTTGCTTTTAAGGGGCCCTAGTTTTGCAGGGCATGTGTATTTCTCTTTGCCTCGAGCTACTGACGATCCAACCCCAAGTTCCTAAACTAATCCTAAATAACTTCAATATAACACTCCCAAAGGGGCAATGGGAGCCAGACACTAGGTAAGATCAATTCTGAGCAGCTGAGATCAGTTTTTGGAGAGGACTAGAGCCATAGCCTGAGCCCCAGGTGTGCACACAAAATGAGAAGAGCTAGATTATTTTGTAAAATGCTGCGGGTGTTTTAGGGGGAGTTGCATCATGGGAACCCCTGGCTCAAATGACCCCAAATCTGGACCCCCTCACCACCATGAGACACAGTAAATTTCAAGGCATTCTGAGTCAGCATATGGATTCTCAAGCACTTAGAATAGTCTTTTAAACGATAAAAGAGACTAAACCTTAAATATAATAGAGTTGCCACTCCACTATAATCACTTGTGTTGAGTGGATTTCCTTACTGCCGGTAAACAATATTCTGACCTCAGGAAACTCTGACGATAACAATTTTTTTAAGCAGTAAAAATTATGACTGGACTTCTCTGAGTATTTTCTTTATTTCTGACAAGTGTCAAAAAGCCACCTTTTAGTAGTTGGTAAAAAAAGCAAACTAAACCCAGACTTTTACATTTATGTATCCTGCTTGCCTTTTTTTTTTTTTTTCCCCTTCCCCAGTCTGATTGAGCCATTTCTGCATCTGCTAATGAAGGAAGTCATACACCCAGAAAGTAATGCTCCCAATGGGATAAAATTCCATTTTATTGACATCTATCTGGAAGAACTGGCTAAAGCTGGAGCCAAGGAGGTAGAAAACACACAATTCTCTTTGTGATTATTATTGCTGTATTATACAACCGTCTCTTATCAGTGTTTTTAAATCCTCGTTTATTGATATTTAATTGTTTTAAATATAAACTCATTAACACTGAAGACATTTCTGAAATCCTGTTTCCTTATCACTATTTATGCTGCTAAGTTTTGCATTTCTCCGAGCTTGGACAAGGAACATAGATTGGTCACTTTCCAATTCTCACACTCTGCTACAATTGGTCCAATTTTAGATTGTAAATATAATGAGGGAATCTTTTTGATTTTGAGTCCCTCCTTTTTTTTTCTTTGGGGGGGAAAAAAGAAAACCCAATTGTTGTTTCTGTCGGGATTTTTAACATCTCATCACTCTTTTCTTTTATAAAAATTCACTTTGAGCCCATACTTGACCTGACCATTTAACCACGTGTTGTAGAGATTCAGAAATATAATTTTAAAACTGTTTTCAATGACTTGGGCACTACTGGATTCAGACGTGCATTTTGATAGACTGCCCCATAAAGAATAAATTACACAATTTGCCAGGTACCAGCAATATCTTTAATTTAGTTTGCCTGTTATCTCTTTCAGTATAGATCTTCCTCTCTCTTACTAAGTCTTACTGGCTAATGCAAAGCAGCAGAATTTTGCAGCAGTCTAAAGTCTGATTCTACCGCACCTGCTGTGGAATTCTGTTGCAGGAATCTGAATTCTGCTGACCATTTCATTACTACTTGAAATCCCTCCCCATAATGTCGTTCTTCTTAGCCTGCTAGGGAGGAGTCCCTGCAGCCCCAATATACTAATTCGTAGCCTTTGCTTTGCTAGTCCATATGTGGTGCTGCTGGCAGATGCCCTCCTGGTAACTATTTTCTCTTTAACAGACAAGATGTGCTTATTATCAGTTTTGTAGCAGTGCTCTCTAAAGAAGAGACAGCAGAATGCAATGGGTGGCCCAGCAGGCAGTTCTGTTGGCAGGTATAGGCAATGTGGGGGGGGAGGGAAGCTTTTGTAACAGGGGACAGTGTCTACAATCAGGGCTCTAATTCTGCAACAGTTCCTCCAGCCCCAGAATTGCATACGGTTCATAAGACCTATGACTGAGACTTTCAAAACAGTCTAAGGGATTTAGATTAATTGTAATGAAAGAAGTGTGTAAATCCCCTAGACTGCTTTGAAAGTCTCAGCCTATATTCCTATGTTGAGCTTAGCAAAGGGATCAGATCTTATTGTTCATTACTATTTTGTTAGCTGGTCTTCAGGTTAAGGTCTGCAAGTCAGAAGACACCCAGGATTTAGTGTGCTGCAGACTTCCTTTGTGACCTTCGGCTGACTCGCTTAGCTTTTTCCTCCGTCTCATTTCGCCATCTGTGAATTGAGGATCAAGTGCATATTGTGCAGTTTAATAAATCAATGTGTACAAAGCACTCTATTTCTATAGTGCGTCTATCAGATATCTCGGTGGTGGTGCTGAAGTGTTACTCGTGTCAATTTTAGTGGGGGAAAAACAATGAAAAGTGCTGGCATGTAGCCTCTTAGAAAGATCTCCTACCTCACAATCTACAATGCCTGCTCTACTATACTAAGTCTTTCTGTCTCCTAATCTCATAGCTCACAGCAGACCAGAATCTCAAGTTTATTGAACCATTCTGCAAAATTGCTGCCAAATCTAAAGAGTAAGTGTGATGGATAAATATTGGATTTTCCATTTTATTTATTTATTTAGTCTAAGATCTAGGAAGTTCTTGAAATGCCATTTCAAAAGATAATAAACAAATGGACTGAAGCAAAGCAAAGAACATAATAAAATTCAGGTCATAGAGAAACTACTGCCTGGGCAGGCCTTTGTGGCTAGCTTAACTCACCTTTATGTTCCTCAAAACCATAAGTGAAGTGGGTGTGTAAATATAGGAACCACCTATACCTGTGTTTATAGAGTACCTAACACAACAGAGCCCTGACTCTGATCTGGTGCTATTGGAATATAAAATATTAATTAATAAACCAAGCAAAATCTCCAAGCTATAACATTGGAAGAACCAAATACGAAACTGGAAAATCTGTTTGGAGTTAAGCAACTTGTTTAAGTAATTGGTGACTTTTTTTCCCCAAAGTTAGATGCCTCTCTCTCTCTCTCTGTCTCACCGTCTTCAAAGTGTTTTAAATGTAAATGGGAAGGAAAAGGGGCTTTTAACACTTTGCGTGTGTTCCCTCCCACTCTCATCCTTTTTTATATAATACAGTCGTCACCTGATGCAGGCAGTAGCCAGGGGTATCTTTGAAGCCATTGTGGATCAGTCCCCTTTTGCCATTGAAGATCTAATGAAAGAATTGAAAACAAGCTGCGATGGCGATGTTGAGCTGTCAGAGGGAGATGAAGCTGAAAACAAGGAGCCACTAGTGACCAAAGGTGAGGAAGAAGTGATGAAAATTTAGCCCAGACTTTAAAGAAATACGGTAACTATTGACAAGATCCAAATATGTATCCCACCTCTTAAAAATACCATTCCTACTCTCAGCCAACTTAGGGCACACAGGTGATACAGGAACAGCAAATCTTGCTTCTGTTCTCTTCGGGTTATCTAGTAGACAAAGTAACCATATACTAGTCAATTACAAACATCTTAGTGCTCCCTTTATATACCAGGCCATACGGTTCCACATTTCAGTCTACTTACAGCAACAGCCGTAGAGAACCCAGGACTGTCCAAAAACTAGTATTTTGTGGCAATGCTGTAGGAGGGAATTACTCCAAGCTATTTCTTCTACTATGGGGATGGTCAGTTCAAAGACCCAGAAACAATACTGCTGTTCTGAATTGTTTTTTCATCCTTAGAACTAAAACGCTTGCATATAAATGGGTATGTATCATTCCCAATATAAAGAGCAGGTAACTGAGATGTAGAGCATCTGCATTAGCTTCCTAAGGTAACACAGAATGTCTGTGCTAGAGGAAGGAAAAATATCAAGGTCTCCTGACTCACCCCTATGCTCATATGCTAAATGATACCTGCATCCCATCTCCCTGCTTGGGGGGAGAGTTTCATAGCTCAAGTACTCCTCTTATTCTACTGTACTGGACAGCGCTTTCCCCCATTCTTTCCGACTGATCTTTAAAATCTTTTTTGTGTAATAACAGACAAACGTTTACCAAAAAAATCTGCACTGGGCATTGAAGTGCAAGAGGACCTTTCTGAAAATGCTGACGAAAACATTGGTCCTGTTCTCCAGGTTTGTGCCTTGCTTCCTTCATGTTAACATGATATCCCCATGAATAATCCTAGGCCTTTTTTATTTGTCACTTAGTGGATAGTGGAGACATCACCAGTCGAATAATAAGGTACACATCTCTTAGGGTATGTCTACACTGCAAGTAAAAACTCGTGGCTGGCCCAGGCCAGCTGAGTCAGGCTGCAGGGCTGTTTAATTGCAGTGTAGACTTCTGGGCTTGGGCTGGAGCCTGGGCTGTAAGACCTGCAAGGCGGGAGGGTCCCAGAGCTCAGGGTACGGCCCAAGCTGGAACATCCACACCACAATTAAACAGCCCCGTGAGCCCCTGTGAGCTGCCACAGGCCAGCCATGGGTTTTTAATTACAGTGTAGACATAGCCTAAATGTCTTCAGCTGAGTGTCATATTAATAACCTATTTCTTGTGAGTAGGTTACAAAACAAATGACAAAAGAGACGTACATGTGCCAAATTCTTTTTCTTCTCTCTCCCCTGCCCCCCTTTTTCCCCCTTTCACCTCAAGAGCAGGGCTGGCTCAAGGCACCAGCCGACGAAGCACGTGCTTGGGGCAACAGCTTGTAAGGGGCAGCCAATCTGGGGGGGAGGGGGGTTGTGGGGTTTGTTTGGTTTTTTTTTGTTCTTTTTTTGGTTCGGCGGGGCGGCGCTTGGGGGGGAGGTGTTACGGCGCTCTTTTTTTTTTTTTTTTTGCTTGGGGCGGCAAAAAAGTTAGAGCTGGCCCTGCTCAAGAGGCACCAAAAAAGTTGCTAAAAGCATATTGTGTTCTGTCTGTCCCAGGAGTCAGCATATCCCTTACTGATGTTGACAGCACAAGTGATAGGGTGGGAGGGTACACAGGAGATGGGGCCGGGCACTAAAACGCGTGGCAGATCTTATGAACTTGTTGGAACAAACTGTTGAGATCCAGGATTATGCTACAACAGAGATGCCTCATGTTCCTGTGTTGGGCTATGGCTCTTAAGCAGGGACTAAAATGTTGCACACTTATTTGTTTGCTTTTTCCTTCTGAATGAGAGTCCAGGTTAGGAGTATTCTGAAAAAATATTATTTGAATGCTCATTGTAATGTAATGTTTTTGTAGCCATGTTTATCCCAGGGTATGAGAGAGACCAGGTGGATAAGGTAGTATCTTTTATTGGACCAACTTCTCTTGGTGGAAGACACAGGTGTTCAAGCTACACAGAGCTCTTAGGTTGTCTCTTCAACCAACAGAAGTGGGTCCAATAAGATATTACCTCACCCACATGGTTCTCCCATTGTTATGTAGTCAGACAAAACCCATTCATAAAGCTAGCATGTGCATTCGGGGGTTGAACCTTGGCAGAGATCAAGTGTAGTGGAAGGAATTGGAAGTAGTGTAAAGCATATGCTGCTTGAAGTATTTATAACATCAGCTATACTTGGCGGTTCATTATGATAGCCTAACAAAGATACTGTATTGTGCTTGCTTTCTTTTGGCAGTTTAACTACAAAGCTGTTGCTGACAGACTCTTTGAATTGGCCAGCAGAAAAAATACACCTGCCTTTAACAGAAAACGTCTGTACAAATTGGTCAAAAAGTGAGTTCTCTTGATACAAAGCTCAGTATGATGATTTGTCTAAATAGACTTGACATCCTGTTTCCCCAACCCCCTCTACTGCTAGTGTCCACATCAAGAGATTGCTATCCTTTTAATGAAAGTGTTTCTGCAGTGAATTTACTGTCCAGTACATTCCTACTTGGCCCAGATATCTTAGAAAGAAGACGTTGCTTACAGTATGTTGTAATGAGAGTATAAAATCTCTGTCAGACATGGATATATGTATGGGTCTGAGACCGGTTTTGATTTTGTGTTTTTCACAGATTCCTAGACACTAGAGTTGGAAGGGACTTGAGTTGTCTTGTCTGTACTTCGTACCAGTTTAGGATTGTTCCCTGTGTTGCATTGTCAAGCGCTTTGTCTTGTATAGTTCTAAGTATTTCAAGTGATCAGGCCAGGGCCGGCTCCAGGCACCAGCCTACCAAGCACGTGCTTGGGGCGACACCTGGAGGGGGGGCTGCGCTCCAGCTGGCTGGGGAGAGCGGGGCCGCGGCCGGGCTCGCTGCCCTCCCCTACCACGCTCCCGGGGGGGGGCTGCGCACGGGGAGGGAGGCGGCGGGAGGATCAGAGCCGGCCCTGGATCAGGCTTCCACGCCTTCACTTTGCAGATTACTCCACCCTCACTTAAATTATGCAGTATTTGAACAGCACTGTGCTCAAACTGCGGGGGAGGGGAGCGGCAGTGTTAAATCGCACTCTTGCCAAGACTTCTTCAGTAGTTTGGCTTTGAGTTGCTGGAGTTCTGAGGCAGATCTCTTGGCGAGCTAGCGTTTTGTAGCCCTCCGATGTATTATGCTTTCCTCAAAAGTGGGAAGTGTGCATCATAAATGCAGTAACGTGGTGACATTTCAGTCAAATATTGTAACAGTAAGACTTTTTTTTTTTAACTTTTTCAGGTTCCAGGACCTAGCAGAAGGTGAGAATTGAGCATCAAAAAAGAAGCACTTTTATTCTGCTAAATGATTCATCCTGTTCTCAGTGTAGATTTGCAGTGAATGTTGTCTTCGTGTGTTGTTTTTACATATGTTTGAAGGATATTAGTTAGATATCAGAGGTTATTGCTGTGATGTGGTTTTCTCATTAGGAGGTATAACTTGCTCAGATTCACAAAGGAGGTCAGGTCCCCATATCTAATGCTTCACAACTTGGGGCAGCATTGTAATTTTATAAGCCGAGGTCTTGCCTTTTTATTCAAATGCTTTGCTTCTTAAGTGAGAAACATGATCAGTTTGATTCAGAATAATGAAGAAACCGCACACTTCTGTGCACATTTCTTTGCAGTGCTTTAAACGTACTGCTAGACAAGTGGAGTGGGGAATCAGTGTTTGTGCCTCTTGTGCTGTATGTGAACACAGAAATTACTTGGGGGGAAAGGGGGTATTTTCAGACGTCTCATCAGACTTTTTGCTCAACAGGAATCTTCCCACAAGATGATTTCCCTGAAGATGTTTCTACAGATGAAGATGACGATACATTCAGCAGGGGCAGGCGAAAGAAAAAAGTTGTCAAATCCGTGGAGAAAGCCAAGCTGGAAAAAGAGAAAGGTAGTAGGCAAAGCTAGGGAAGTGAGACCACTCTCACCAGTCCATAGGTATGTCTACACTGCAGCGGTGAGTGAGTCTCCTAGTCTGCATAGATGGTCTCAGCCTAGCAGGGCTCAAGCTAGAAATAGATGTGTGGTTCACTGAGACTCTGGTTCTCAAGCCTAGGGGGTCCGGTGGGCTTAAGAGACTGAGCTGCAGTGCTCACACTTCTCTTTTTAGCATGCTAGCTCAAACCCTGCTAGTACAAGTTTGTCTACCCAAGCTGGAAGGCTTGCTCCCAGCTGCAGAACAGACATACCTAGTGTGGCTTGGCAACATAACAGGCGGAGGTTGTTTTAAGTGAGTGATCAGTTGCTTGGGATTCAACAGTTTCTGAGTCTCATTGCAATGAAGGGTAAAGGTTGAAATATTGACCTCATTGAAGTCAACAGGAATTTTGCCATTGACGTCAGTGGAGCTAGGATTTCACCCAATATGCGGCAGATTGGGAAGAAGCTCTGCTTTGCCTTTACCCAGTCAAGCAGTACTATTGGTATTTACTGTGAAAGCAAGAACATTTCTGTCCCCTTGAAAGAGGAATGCCATTAGAACATTAGCAATTAGGGGGAATGTCTGGAAGAGAGGAATGGAAATAAGCTATCTAGGAGGCTTTACAGCTGTTTCTACCATCAGGGTTTGCATTTACATTGCTACAAGCTTAATGTTCTTCAAGAAAATCTACCAGAGTCAGCTGACACATGAGCTGCCTTTTAATGGGTTTACCAGCAGGAAGGCCTCCAAGAGAGAGCACCTTGACGGGGTGGAGATATTACTACATTAGAACTACTCATGGGCAACTGCTGGCAACCCAGCAGTAACATGAAAAAAGTCAAGAAAAGCATTAATAGGCCTGGAAAAAATGATATGGACTCTGTGGCCGTACGTGCAGTAAAGATTTAGGGATGTAAGGAAAGCAACTCCTCTATTGCAGTTGTCTTTTCATTTTATATTTGGGTTAAATGTTGCTGCTTTCCGATTTTGCCTCCTTGCAGAGAAGGATGGAAAAGAGGCATCAAGTACAGAGGAAGATGATGCATCAGGACTCCAGAAGAAGAGGAAGAGGCGGAAGAAGAGGGACTGTCAAATTGCAGACTCCAGCACAGCTGATGGGAGAAGTGAAGAGGGGGTACCTGATGCAGTTGGACCCAAAGAACCCAACCAGGGCAGAGCACCAGAAACTAGTAAAAGAAAAAGAAAAAACAAATCTCTAGACAAAGAGGCAACGGAGACTGGAATTGGCGTAACTGGCAGCGAAGGAGATGGTGACAGCTGTGCACAGGATGCTCGGACTGACGTAATGCAGACTAAAAGGAGACAACTCAAGAAAAAGAACACAAAACTGCAGAAGGTTCATGTAAAACCTGTATCTCAAAATGGACCAGCTAATGCCAATGCCCTGTGGGATGGCAGTGACTGTGCCACTGTAACGACTACCAAGATGGTGAAAAAGAAACAGAAAATGAGGACTGTCTTACTCAATGGCTTATCTGAACAGGCTGCTCTGCAGTCAGAACAGGAAAGCTTGCAGAATAGCCTTACAGGAGACGGGGACTCTGAATCCACACTGCCCCCAAAAGTCAAATTGAAGAAAAAACCTAAGTTGGGCAGTTTAGATGGGCTCAGGGTCTCAAACCAGAAACCACCATCCCTGAAAAAGAAGAGGAAGATCAAGGAGGTGATAAACTCTGTTGAAGTGAAGGGAATTCTTGAGGCTGCATGCAAGAAAAGCAAAAAGAGTGTAAGCAGAGGGCTCTAATTGCCTTTTGCCTGTGAGGCTTGTTTGAATTCAGTATGAGCTGAGTGGTTTATGGGATGTTTTTTTACATGCGTTAAATTCCCCTTGTCAAGGGATAACAATATCAATTGGGAATTAAGGGAGTGGGAGGGTCCCATGTGTATATTTCACCACTCAGGAATGTCATGGATCTGAATCTAAGGTGGGGACTTTCATTGCTCGTAGTGCTTCCATGATTACTTGTGTGAATGGGCCAAATTCTTGGAAGGAGGGCATTGCATCCAATGCTGTGCTCAACTTGTTCTTGGCCAGGAGGCCATCTCTGATGCAGCAATAATAGTTCCTTGCAACAATTTATGGTCATTTTGGTTTTTGTCCCCTACACCCTCCCTTGTGGGTAAGTGGAGGCAGTCTGAATTTAGAAAGCATTTAGGGTCCAAAAATACTTTGCAGGTTATGACTTAGACAACACTGCAGGAATCCTGGCAGTTTTTCCTTGAAATATTCAGTTTTTTTTCCTTAATGAAAATTACTGAATATTTACAAGTTATATATTTTCATTTTGTTTACTGATGTATTTCAAACATTTTAGTCCAAGTTTTGCACCTCACACCATTCATTTTGTCTTTGCTGTGGTTCAAAGGAAACTATTCTGCAAACATTTATGCACGTTCTTTGTTCCTCTGCCTTAAAAACCAGGCTACTTAAGTACTGTGTATGCCTTGGTTACACACCAATTTAAACAAGTTTTAATACACATCTTTAGTTAAACCTGTGCGAATTTGTGTATAGATGAGGACTAATGGTATAGTCCTTGGAGGACTAATAACTCATACATATGATACTGTTAGAAAGTTTCCAGAGCTTTTTATACGTAATACTGTGATAATTTTTTTTTAAAGGGCTATGTGTTCAGAGAATGAGTGCTTCGTGATAGTATTGGAAATTGGCATTTCCAAATTGCAAATCTCACATTTCTGCCATTGGAGAGTTTGCAAAATATTGGATCTTTAAATCTATCTCTGGTGCAGAACTAAATACTACTTCACTCCTTTATGATGTACAAAGACGGATTCCCCTTTTTTAAAATCTTGTTTTAAATTGTGTAATATCAAGTTCTCACTTCTCTGTCTTTGATGGAGGAGGTTAGAACTCAAGAATGATGTCCCGCAAAGCTGTATCCTGAATTGCAAATTGCCCTGCTTCCAGCAGAGAGGAGTTGGAGATGTTTTGAGTCTTGGTTTCCCAAGCATGAAAAATTTCGAGAATCGGAAGAAGCTAACTCTATACATCATAAAAGAACAGGAAAGGGCAAAACCATGAATGTTCAGAATTGCTTCACAGTTTGCCTGCTAAAATTGGGAAGCTAAGACTTCTGCATTGTTTAAAGTGGAGCATAATTTTATTAGTTCTGGTCCCAGTGGCCATGAGATTCAGATTGCGTTGAAAAGGAACCCCTCTGATCTCCACCTCCTTTTATTTATTTGTATATTTTTAAAATAATCTAAACTAACATTACTCAGTTTGTCTATGAGGAGAGGGCAGCCACTCAGTGGGCAGTGCTCTGCTAGAGACTTTGGTTTCGTTCCTGGTAGCTTTCTTGGTCCCCAGGCTAAAATGTATTGTTTGCATATTCAGACCCTAGAGAGGAAAGCATGCTTTGTATTTCTCAGTAGCATCCTGTCCACATCTCTGTCCATCCAGCTAAAGAAGTAGAGTTAAACAGACCCAGAAGCAATCCCATGTAATCCTTGACCCTAGTGGGGCAGAGGGAAAAGGGAAAGCTTCAGAGCTCCCAGATGGACATAGAAGGGAGTAGGGGAACCTTGTGCTCCTGAAAATAATGCCATTATCTGGACCCTGACAGGGAACTTACAAGTTCCCTTCACCTTCCAGAACTCCATCAATGCACCTCCTCTTCCCATTCAACAGTCTTGCTATTCCAGCGCTGACCTTTCTTGAACAGAGACTTCCAATCATGCAAACTTATGAGGCATTTTTGTAATGGCGGCAAATGTTAACCAGGGGACTAACAAGTGACCACTAACTAGCATTCATTCATGACGAGTGACCATTGTTTAACTATGGCCACCACTGGCAAATGGCTAGCACTAACCCTAGGACCCTCTATTTCTCAGTTAGCTGCTGCTCTTTCTCACGCTGAGTAAACTTTTGATTTATTTTTCCCCTCATAGGAGGTTGGTGGCACTCTCACTCCATTAAAGAAAACGAAGGCAAAGACAGGGAATGACTTTGTGAAATTTGAAAAAACAACTTTACCAAAGCCGGTGTTCTTCAGGAAAGCCAAAGGCAGCCTCTCTTCAACCAGAGCCTCCATGCAGGTAAAGTGACCCTGATTTGGTCTGCCAAAATTGGGGGGTTGCCTTACGTATGGCTCACGGAACTCCATGATGTGGCTCATGGCCACCCGCATCTGAAAACAGAGGGCAGCTTACCCAGATGCGGGTCTCAGCCTGTGATACTCCATCTGGATCACACCAGTGTCTCAATCTAGTTTTGCTGGGACCTATAGTCTCCATAGACAGCATCTATGACTGTGGAAGGGCAGCTATTGTCTGCTCCATCCTGTGCAAACTAGATGTGGCCCTGCGGCTCCTGACAAATTCTCAGCACTTTTCATACTTGATAAAAGTTTGGGAACCCTAACCTCAATGAAAACAGGTCTGGAGCTCTTCAGCAGATAGAGTTGTGATTGCCATGGGGTTTTTAATTGTCCATTCAAGAATTTAATCTATATACATATATTTCCTCTCCCCTCCTCCCCCGCCCCCCGCGCCCCTACACACAAAAGCAAAGCTGTCAATGTGAGCAGTTTAAACTCTTCAAAAGTAATATTATGTAACTTGTTGCTTGTATGTGGCTGGATTATCTGCTATCTGAGTTGATCAGAATGATCATCCCCACAGTTACAATATCATCTATCTGGGTTGCTCTTGCTGGTGGTTGTCTTCCTCTTCCTCTTCAGGGGGTAAGGTGGAAAGTGAAGCCTCTGTCTACGTCTAACCAAACTCTGCCACCACTTTAGTCTCCCCTATCCCCTTCTCCCCCAAGAAACTGCACTAATCTTCTCGACACCTAATCTGCCTAAGATAGGCAGTTTTAAAATAATTTAAAAAAAATAAAATAACCAAACAAACCCCTTGAGTAATGTAAGCTGATTCAGGCATATTTCCTAAGGCTGACAAATTGGGATGGTGACATCTTTCATTGTTTAAAAGAAATCCCTCTTGTCTAAAGTGTAGTTTTGACAGTTTACATTATTTTGAGAATAATAAAAGAACAAATAATTATTGCTCTTACAGATGGGCTCTACGTTTTTTGCAGTTCTTTCTTTTCATGGAAGCTTGTAACAGAAGAGGTCTTCTGAAACCGCCAACTTGTTTCCATACAAGCCTCTTAAACTTTCTCTCAATCTTTCTAAGCCCTATTAAAATTATGCTTTGTAACACCCTCGTAGCTGGGTGGGCTAAGAGTGCTGTGAGGCCAGCGTACTTAACATCTGGGAGGAAAGACAATCTTCTCTATTGTTGGCGAGCTATCTAGTCAACTTTAAGAAATATCATTCCTTCTTGTCCATTACGATGGTGGCTGCTAAGCAAAGGCTGCGATGCCCAGGCCTTTAAGGTGGGGAGGGCATCTACAACGAGGGAAGAAACTGGGACTCCTCAGAGTTCCAGCAGGGAAGCAGACGTAATGTTGCTTCAAATCGGTCTTTATCTGCCATCTTCATTTTATTCTGTAGTTAAACAAGCTGCAATGTTCCAGCTCCAAAAAAGTCACCTTTGGATTGAATAAGAACATGACTGCAGGTGAGTTTAATGTGTCTCCTAAATTAAGGAAATATATCCTACACAAACCTACTATAAGGTGGGTGGACAACTGGGTGGAAAACCATTCTTAAAGATTAGTTATCAATGGTTCACAGTCAAGCTGGACGGGCATATCAAGTAGGGGCATGGATCTGTCCTGTGTCCGGTTCTATTCAATATCCTTATAAATTATTTGGATAATAGTATAGAGAGCACACTTATAAAGTTTGCAGACGATACCAAGCTGGGAGCAGTTGCAAGTGCCTTGGGGGCAGGGTTAGAATTCAAATTGATAAACTGGAGAAAAAGGATGAAATTCAATAAGGATCAAATGCACTTAGGGAGGAGTAATCAATTGCACAAATACAAAATGGGAAATTGCTTAGGAAGGAGTACTGCAGAAAGGGATCTGGGGGTTATATTGGATCACAAACTAAATATGAGTTGTCACTGTAACACTGTTGCAGAAAAATCAAAGATCATTCTGGGATATATTAGCAGGAGTGTTGTAAGCAAGATATGACAAGTAATTCTTCCACTCTACTCAGCACTGAGAAGACCTCAACTGGAGTACTGTGTCCAGTTTTGGACTCCACTCTTCAGGAAAGATGTGGACAAATTGGAGAAAGTCCAGAGAAGAGCAACAAAAATGATTAAAGGTTCTAGAAAACATGAGCTATGAGGAAAGATTGAAAAAAATGTGTTTGTTTAGTTTGGAGTAGAGAAGACTGATGGGGATATGATAACAGTGTTCAAGTTCATAAAAGGCTGTTTTAAAGAGAAGGGTGATAAATTGTTCTCCTGTTCCACTGAGGTCAGGACAAGACGTAATGGGTTTACATTGCAGCAGGGGAAATTTAGGTTAAACATTAGGAACAATTTCCTAATAGTTAAGCACTGGAACAAATTACCTAGGGAGGTTGTGAAATCTCTGTCAAACCTGTTCTTAAAAACCTCCAATGACGAACACCTGTCAGGGATGGCCTAAGTAATACTTAATCCCCTGCACTGCGGAAGGATTGGACTAGATGACCTATTGAAGTTCTGTCCAGTCTGACATTTCTGTGATTCTGTGAAGCTCCTTGTCTTCAAGGCAGGGGAATCACCATTATTACGGAAAAATTCCAGTTTTACTTTGGCTGCCTCTACTGACCATGATATTAACAAATAATTATCCCCACACACGAACTCTTACATGTTCATGCTTTTCTTGGGGACTATTGATGTGTATAAAATTGAAATTGATTTCTAATGTAATAAGGCAAGGTATCCATTTTCTTACCTTTTCGTCCCTCTCTAAGATGTAGACCACATCTTATTATTTCAGCACTGGAGTAGCAGGCTCTGTATATTTTACCACAGTAAGTGTGTGTGCTCATAAACCATCTTAAACCCTACTGCCAGCAATGGTCATCAACCGCTAGGACCATGGGATTTAAACAGTATGAATAGTGCTTGTTCCCTTCCTTCCTTCCTTTCAATGAGAAGATGTAAAGTTTGTTAAGAAACCTAGATCAGGGGCTCTCAGTCTCAATTGCATCTTTACGGAGAGATTGTTTTGTGGGCACCTTGCCTCCCACTTACAATCGTGGAATAACTGGCAACTGCAGGAATATGAGGGAAGTATTTAGCTGGCTTTTAACACAACAAAGGATTTGGTAACAAGGAGAGCTGCACCACATGGCCAGCCAGTTCTCTCTGGGTACCACCAGTCAGTCCATGGGTTACAGCTGGAGGTGGTAGCACAACCTAAAGAGAGAGTGATAAGGCACCATCAGGAGCTGGAGATTCAGGCTGACCTCTTCCATACCCCATCCCCGCAAATCTCAGGTTTTTGATTTTTGCTAACAGTCTGGATCTCGTGCATTAATGGCAGATTTCCTTGGTACCCATTTGGGTGCCAGAGCGATCAGGGAACTGTGGAACTGCCTAAATCTCTCAATGTCTGGATCTCTAATAACTTTGTCCTTTTAACTTTTATTTGACAGAATTTAAAAAGACAGACAAAAGTATCTTAGTGAGCCCAGAAGGAGCCTCACGGGTGGCTTTCAACCCTGAACAAAAGCCTCCCCATGGGGTGCTGAAGTCACCTGGTACACCCACAGCAGAGCCCCAGATGAAGAAATCATTTGTAACACCAGCTAAGAAGAGACCAACCGCTATGGACTTCTTTTAAGCCAACTCAGAGTGGCCTACTTTTGTACATGACATTTCAGGAAACTAGAACTTTCTCTGGAGGTATTTTGGACTTCTCTATTTTTTTAAATTGCTCTGAACTGTATATAAAAGGTTCTGATTGTGACCTGTGACGCTGCTGCTTTTACCACCTTTTCAGCTGTACCTTGTGAAGTACCTTGTTCCACCTGTTACAGAAAAGGGATTAAAATGAGAGTCTGCCTAGGTTTCCAAAAGGTGTGGTCTCTCCCCACGACATTCTCAAGAGACTTGCTAGTTAAAGAACTGTTAGGGTCAGTACTTTGAGACTGATTAAGAAAACTTGGTCTTCAAGCTTCTTGACTGTCTTCAGCAGGTCAGGATGTTAAAGAGAAAATGTAGATGTTTAAAACTACTAGGCAGCTGTCAATGTATTTACAGATTTGCTCCTGACTCTTGCCTCGTGTGTCATTCTGATCACTGGCATTCTGGTTTAGCCTGTTTCTGCTAATGAGCTGTTTAATCGACTTCTGACAATGAAAACCTAGTGTCTGTTTTAATGGACCACTTCACTTTCAGTAGCCTTACTCATGGCATCCAAATGTTTCCATGGATTCGAAATAAAGTAGCTGTTCAGATGATCATTTCATCCATAAACCCCTGACATTGATTGGCCAATCAGCTGCTTATATGCAAACCACATGAATATCTGTAAAACAAGTGCCAAATCTGACTTGTACTTCACTATCACTTGTGGTGGCAGAGTTGGCTCCTCCACATTCTTCCTTTTACCTACTACAGCTGAAATAATGCTATCATATTTGAGAAGTCTCTTGTATTTTAATGTTCAGTTCTGTCTTCTTTCCCAAAGAGATTGCAAAAGTTTCAAAACAATCTTTGTTTCCTCCTCTATCAATTGATGTTACTACATTTGAGCAGAGGTCAGACTTTCATTCACTGAATGAAGTTTATACCATATTAAAGCAAGCTAGATCAGAGTAGTGCATCTTTGTTTAGGATACGCATCTCTCTGAAAACCTTGGTGCCTTTAAATACAAGGTAGAGCTTTATAGCCCAAGCAGCTCATAGCTTTTTCTTTAAGGTAGAATCAGAAAAATTATTTCTACAGGATTTATTTCTGGTATGTTTTATTCTGCATGGAATACTCAAGTATTCTATGATTATCCCTATCGTTTGACTCTGTTTTAAATTCGTTTCTTACTCTTATAACTTCAGTCAAGAATGAGAGAAACTTCTGTAACAGACCATTAATTTATTCTGACAAATTATGATCCAGAAACTATTCTATAATCTGGTGCAGGAGGTCTTTTCTGAAAGACCTACCTATACAAAAAAGAATTTGCACCAGACCTCTGCATTGGACTTCAGTCTTAAAGCACAGTGGAGTGTCAGGACACAGCTATTAATTTAATTTCCCTCCGTTTCCTCTGGGAATCCATAGGCACAGAAAGCCTATATCATTATCTTGTCATATCAAAATGCAGATGTTTACTTTAGCCAGCAGAGTAAATATGTAAAATCTATCTAGAAAGATAGATAGATCCATATCTTTTGACCAGTATTTGGTGCCTGCTGTCCTCTGCCAAATAGTTCCAAAAGCTACCAGAATGAAACTGTACCTTCTGAGAAACCAGTTCATTTACAATTTCTCCAAAATGTTTGTGTAATTGTAAATTAATGATGGTGCTCAGTGTTAAATGGCTCTTGCTATTACACCAAATTAATGCCACTCCACGGCTTGTGGTACTGACATAAGAGCTTTAGAAAATAGTTTAGTCCTGCTGTTTGAATGTTACTACTCAGTCAAAATGAAGGAGTGAATTTCAGTGGGCTGTATTTTTTGTTATTGATCTGGCTGCTCAATAAAGAACTAAGGAGCATACATCTGACAACTATTAATATTTGCTGTTTGGTACATTATTAATTTATAAATGAGAAATTCTCATTATCGAAGAAAATGACTTATTCTGAGAAGACAGTGGTGAGTAGGAGTTAACAAGGACTAATCAATAATATGTTGTGCTGTTTATCTTGTACTGTGGGTAAGAAGTCTCTCGTGGAATATGCATAATAGCATTTGTAGGTGCATGGACTTTAATGCATTATGTTTGAGATTCAGTATTCCTCCAAGGATGTAGATGCCACACAATCAGGGGGTTGAACTTGGTGTGTATAGAGATACTGGGGATCAGATGTTTGAACAAAAAGTCTATTTTTTTTTTTTCCATCTTTCTGCAAGCATCTTTAAATTATCTCGTCCCTCTTTATTGGTTCTGGATCCTGTGACCGAGTGCTTGTCCAAATGTACTATCTCCCACAGATGCTAAATGGCGTGGGTAAAAATGGCAGTCACTGTTTAATGAATATTGTAGTGATATGATTGCTCATTGGGGCTCATGGATTTATGCATTCTGTGTCTGTACCATTATATTGGTGGAATGTCTTGTAAATATGCATGTGTAATATGTATTTCATTTGCTTCAGTGGTGCCTGGAATTTCATTAAGGACAAGTTTTTAAGAAAACCCAAAAAATTGTCAATGCAATTGCTAAATTAAATTGATTAAATTACCCAGAACATTTCAGTAATGGAAATTCCAGTAAACATTGAAGATAAATAAAAGGAGAAATCAATTCAACATCTGGGATACCCACTGTGCAAACACAATTGTAGTACAAAGAGATGGATTTTTAAAAGAAGTGGGTTCTAGTCAGGTTGATATCACTTAATAATTTGATTCCAAATCTGCAGCTGCCAACCATATTGAGAGTTGAAATAAACAGAAGGATGGAATTAATGTGGTTAAGATTAAAAGGACAATATTTTGTAATGGGGATCTCTCTTTCTCCATTTTTTTATAAATCTGGACAACTTTGTACTTGTGAAACTTTTCTGATGGTTTGTAATTCTTTATAATTTTAGATGAACTCAAAAGCACAGAACGAATCCTCTAGGAAAACCTGTTTAAAATTTTATTTAAAATATCTGGCTGTAAAAGCTTTTATTTTTTATCAAAGCTTAAAGCTTTGTGCACTCTTGTTCCTTTTATTCTCTTGTTTCCTGAACATAACTTTTACTGCAGGCAGGAAATTGTTTCTTGCATTACTTTGTGTACATCTTCAACTGCACTGTTAATATAAATATGGATGGTTAAACATTGGATCTTTTAGTCAAGTCTAATAAAACTCATTTCTGTGGATTTTGTATCTTGGAGTGAATTTTTAATTTTTTTTGGTAGCAACCTGGGGTCTGTTTCCTTTTTTTTGTAATACCCAGAACTGAGGAGGTATCATGTGCATATTGAAAGTAAAGAAGTTAGTGGCTGAACGTGCCTGTCCACATTGGCCGTTGTAATAGGAACGATTGAGTAGATGTCAACAGAAGAATAAAGACTCCTTAAAAGAAACAAAGTAAGATGCCATAACTACTTGGCAATTAAAACTCCAAGCTGAGGAAGTATTGTGGGAGGAGGTATACCTCAAAGCTATAATCCCTATGCTTCACTCAGATGCCCAAATGGGTAGAGTTGGGCAATGTGATGGTTCTCTGCATATTCTCCAGCAGTAAAACATAATGTATTCAATTACAACGATCACATAAGTACTAAGAATTCCAAGAACTATGCTAAATGCATGCATCTAAGACACTGTCAGGTCACATTTTCCTGACTGAAGAACTAAATCTTCAGTATCTGAGAGATACTGGAAATCTAATTCTTCAGTCACGAAAATGTGATCTGTCCACCCACAGCAACAGGCTGTGGGAGTAATGTAAAAAAATGAATATCCTAAAGAACCCAGAAAGAGTGACTTCTTTCCAAATAAAAACTGTTATAGGCAATGGATCTCTTGCAATGTGAAAGATAAAAAAAATATATTTCTTCAGACTTTAATAAATGTCTTGGGTGGGGTCACAGACGCATGTGACGAAGTGGGTATTCACCCCACGAAAGCTTATGCTCTAATATATCTGTTAGTTTTAAAGGTGCCACAGGACTCTCTGTATATTTTTCAAGTGACAGCATAACTATTTTAAATATTTTTGCAGTTAAGATTGAAATCTTATTACAGCTGTCCTGGATTTCATTACTTAATAATAAGGCTGCAAGTTGGTCACAGAGGTCCCAGATTCTGTGACTTTCCGTGATCTCCGTGACTTCTACAGTGGCCCATGCACCTGGCTCAGGGGCAGCTCAGGCAGCCCCTGCCCCAGTCGCATCAGCCACTGCCGGGACAGTCTCAGGCCACCGGGGCGCCCCCGGGCAGTCCATCCCCACAAAGTTTTAATCAGGGTATGTAGTAAAAGTCATGGACAGGTCACAGGCCGTGAATTTTTGTTTACTGCCCATGACCTGTTCCCAGAATTGTGGTACCCCTGTTATCTGTCCCTAGAACATATTTATTTGACAATAGTGTACTGGTATCAGGCCTACATAGCCACTGCACTGACTGAAGACTTGGATTTCATGGTTCATGGAATTCAGGTAACAGAACTTGAAAGATATCTGGACCTTCCTGTAACCAGCAGGGATATTTCAGAGGAGCCTGTTCTCCTTTATAGGAATTAACATCAAACATTTGACATATGAAAGTTAAAAGGATGTCAGCTCTAAAAACACTGGTCTACAATTTTTGAGAAGTCGTCTGCTTCAGAGATAAAATGTGCTATTTATTATGTATTTTGATGTGCTGAATTCAAATATGACAATTAAAACAACTGGCTACTGTTTTTAAGATATTTAAGTTTTTACATTTTATGTCTATGTATGTTGTGTAGATAGTAGAGTTTTAATCATAAATTGTAAACCTAGGTCTTTTCATGTGTTTATGGTTGCTTTACATGATATTTCACCTGTTCTGTTTATGTAACACTTTAAAAATCAGCAAAAGGGTTATATAAATAAAATTTATTATGAAACAAAAGGCAAACTATTATGTACATAGTTTAGTCCTATTCAGTGTCTACTCGGCGCTTCTTGGCTTGTCGCTTGTATTCATTAAATGGAGCATCTCTTGTCACTGTCCAGCAATAGTCTGCAAGCATTGATGGGCTCTATTTGCCCTGATAGCGTTTCTCCATTGTTGCAATGTCCTGGTGAAATCGCTCGCCGTGCTCGTCGCTCACTGCTCCGCAGTTCGGTGGGAAAAAATCTAGATGAGAGTGCAAAAAATGTATCTTTAGTGATATGTTGCAACCAAGGCTTTTGTATGTCTTGAGGAGGTTTTCCACCAACAACCTGTAGTTGTCTGCCTTGTTGTTTCAGAGAAAATTTATTGCCACTAACTGGAAAGCTTTCTATGCCATCTTTTCCTTGCCACACAGTGCATGGTCAAATGCATCATCTCGAAGAAGTTCATGAATCTGAGGACCAACAGACACCTTCCTTTATCTTAGCTTCACTTAACCTTGGAAATTTTCCACGGAGGTACTTGAAAGCTGCTTGTGTTTTGTCAATGGCCTTGACAAAGTTCTTCATCAGACCCAGCTTGATGTGTAAGGGTGGTAACAAAATCTTCCTTGATTCAACAAGTGGTGGATGCTGAACACTTTTCCTCCCAGGCTCCAATGACTGTCGGAGTGGCCAATCTTTCTTGATGTAGTGGGAATCTCCTGCACGACTATCCCATTCGCAGAGAAAACAGCAGTACTTTGTGTATCCAGTCTGCAGACCAAGCAAGAGAGCAACAACCTTCAAATCACCACAAAGTTGCCACTGATGTTGGTCATAGTTTATGCACCTCAAAAGTTGTTTCATGTTGTCATAGGTTTCCTTCATATGGACTACATGACCAACTGGAATTGATGGCAAAACATTGCCATTATGCAGTAAAACAGCTTTAAGACTCGTCTTCGATGAATCAATGAACAGTCTCCACTCATCTGGATCGTGACTGATGTTGAGGGCTGCCATCACACCATCGACGTTGTTGCAGGCTACAAGATCACCTTCCATGAAGAAGAATGGGACAAGATCCTTTTGACGGTCACGGAACATGGAAACCCTAACATTACCTGCCAGGAGATTCCACTGCTGTAGTCTGGAGCCTAACAGCTCTGCCTTACTCTTGGGTAGTTCCAAATCCCTGACAAGGTCATTCAGTTCACCTTGTGTTATGAGGTGTGGTTCAGAGGAGGGGGATGGGAGAAAATGTGGGTCCTGTGACATTGATGGTTCAGGACCAGAAGTTTCATCCTCTTCCTTTTCTTCATCTGACTCAAGTGAGAATGATTCTGGTGCATCAGGAACCGGCAGTCCTTCTCCGTGGGGTACTGGGCGTATAGCTGATGGAATGTTTGGATAATGCACAGTCCACTTTTTCTTCTTTGACACACCTTTCCCAACTGGAGGCACCATGCAGAAGTAACAATTGCTGGTATGATCTGTTGGCTCTCTCCAAATCATTGGCACTGCAAAAGGCATAGATTTCCTTTTCCTGTTCAACCACTGGCGAAGATTTGTTGCACAAGTGTTGCAGCATATGTGTGGGGCCCACCTCTTGTCCTGATCTCCAATTTTGCAGCCAAAATAAAGGTGATAGGCTTTCTTAACCATAGTGGTTATACTGCGCTTTTGTGATGCAAAAGTCACTTCACCACAAACATAGCAGAAGTTATCTGCACTGTTCACACAAGTACGAGGCATCTCTGCTCACTTTGGCTAAACAGAAATGTGTCCCTTTGCAAAATCGAACACTGACAAATAAGAGAGCACGATACTGTATGATTTCTAGAGCTGATATAGGGCAATTTGTTCAGCAGAGTGATGTAAGCTTCGTTATGATTGCATCATCCATGACTTCTAGGAATAACATGATGCAATTCATATTATGTATGACGCAATACCAGCTTCAGATTGCATCATTCATTGTTTTGCCTAAAAAGCAAATACTGTCCAAACCCAGTCATAGATTTATTCATAGATCCAGTCAAAGATGTATTTTAGTCATTTCTGATTTAAATTGAGATCCCTTCCCTTTATAACTCACTTATCCTCCGCCATTCCCAAGTCAAGGGTCGTATATACTGACCCAATAGCATAACTTGACAACTAGAGCCAATCAACAATTTTAAGCATCATTTTCGTTCTCAGTGACCCAGAATTAGTAAAGTTTGACTACATTTATTTCAGAAGCATTTTGGCTGTAGAGCAGTGAAATAACTGGTTGGAAACTTTTTAACTAACTGTTGTTGCAAGTAACCCCTAAGATTAGTAAAATTGAAGGAAGTTAGTGGTGGAGTAACAGGGGAAGAAGTTTGTTTACTTTGTGCATTTGACAGCACTTTGTGCATAGTAATTATCATTGTTTCCCCGTATAGTGAGTTAACTTGCAGAACACACCCTACTTCTTATAAGTAGAAGAGTGGAAAACTTCTTAAAGATTCTTTAAGACTTTTTTAAATTTCAGGACATACTAGTTACAGGGTTTTTATATCAGGAAAACGGAAAATTAGTTTTCAAAAAATTGAGGTTGACTATGTCCCTTTTAAAGAACAGATATGGATCTCTAGTGGTACTAAACAGCTGCATACATCCTTCTTGCAGTCTTCTCCTTTAAGTTTCTTTTTTTTAGGCACCTGGAAAAAGCAGTTACCTTTCCGTAACTGGTGTTCTTCGAGATGTGTTGCTCATGTCTATTCCACAGTAGGTATGCATGCTCACCACATGCACCGGTGCCGGAAGTTTTTCCCCTACACATCTCTAAGAATACCAGTTACGGAAAGGTAACTGCTTTTTCTTCTTCAAGTGATTGTTCATGTGTGACAAACTGGGCCTGTTCTCACGGTGGTCTGTGAATGCTGACAGGGGAGTGTTCTGGGATAGTCTGCATTGCAGGATGGGATCTGCCCGAGGGCGCATACCTGAGTGTGTAACATGAGAACCCAGGAAGGGGTTGAAGGGGAGGCGACTCCTTAGCCCGGGAAACTGAACAAAGGCTGTGGGAGGGGTCGCTGAAAGGAGAGTGCTGGAAGCAGGCAGGGAGAGAGGGCTGGGGGGCATAGATGGCTCTGACCTCCCAAGGGGGGCTGGGCTTGGATGCCCGGGGACCCCAAGATGGACCTAACTGAGGGGGTCCCTGTTGTCTGTGCCTGCAAGACCTGTCTTGGACTGTATTCCTGTCATCCAAATAAACCTTCTGCTTTACTGGCTGGCTGAGAGTCATGGTGAATCGCAGGAAGCCGGGGGAGCAGGGCCCTGAGTCCCCCAATACTCCGTGACAACTGGTGGCAGCGGCGGGATCTACTGCACCCCGTGGACGGCGCTTCCTGCAGTAAGTGACTGGGGAGCAGTAAAACGAAGGGGGATTGACGGGGACCAGGCGTGCTGAAGAGTGAGAGAGAGACGGTTATTACCCCTGGGAGTGTGTGACCAGCGAGAAGGACTTTTGCAGTAACAGGGTCCCCCGGGGGGATCGCAGCGAGTGGTCCCAGGGGCGGAGGAGTCTGCAGCTCGACCCTGGCAGAGAGGTGGTGACCTCGAGAAGGGCTGGCACACTAGGGGGCCCCCTGGGAACTGTGGGGAGCTGTGAGCACACAGGCCGGTGAGTGGCCAGCAGGAAGATGTATGCCAAGCGGCTTAAGAGCGACCTGGTGGAGCTGTGCAAGCAGAGGCGGCTGCGCATTGGGAGGCTCACCAAAGAACAGCTCATTGCCCAGCTGGAGGCGGAAGATCGCGCGAATGAACTGATCCCTGTGTCTCAGGGAAGCAGCCTGGCAAATGCAGCGCAGGCACCAGTGTCTGCCTCAGCTGGGAGTGGTCAGCCGGCTGCTGAGGGCTTCCCGAGACCCCTCCTTCCTATGCATAGGGGAAGGGTGGGGAGGAGCCCAGCAAATACCGAAGGCGCCGTGAACCCCCCGGCCAGCAGGGGGTCCCCCCGGCGAAGCCCACCGGCCAGCAGAGGATCCTCCCGGCGGCGTTCGGCATCCGGGGAGCGGAATTGGCTGGAATGGGAGAAAGAGCTAAAACTGAGAGAGCTGGAGGATCGTGAACAACAGAGACAGCATGAAGAGAGACAGCGTCAGCATGAACGGGAGGAGAAAGAGAGACAGCATCAGCGTGAAGAGAGACAGCGTCAGCATGAACGGGAGGAGAAAGAGAGACAGAATCAGCGTGAACGGGAGGAGAATGAGAGACAGCGTCAGCATGACCTGGAACTGGCGAGATTGAAGGGCAGCGAACCCCCGGCTGCGGTGAGTGAGGGGGGACCCAGGACTGCACGGAGCTTTGATAAGTGCATCATGGCCCCATACAAGGAGGGGGAGGACATGGATGACTTCCTGGAGGCCTTTGAGACGGCCTGCGAGCTGCACCGTGTGGACCCCGCGGACAGACTCCGGGTCCTTACCCCCTTACTGGACCCCAAATCCGTGGCATTGTACCGCCAACTGGGAGAGGCAGAGAAAGGGGACTACGAACTATTCAAAAGGGCCCTGCTACGAGAGTTTGGGCTGACTCCTGAGATGTACCGGGAAAGGTTCCGGAGTCAAGATAAAACCCCTGAGATCTCATATCTGCAACTAGCCGCCCGCATGGAGAGATACGCCAGCAAGTGGGCTGGTGGGGCCCAGACGAAGGAGGACCTGATTAAACTGCTGGTACTGGAGCAACTGTATGACCGGTGCCCATCCGACCTGAGGCTGTGGTTGGTGGACAGAAAGCCAGAGAACCCGCGACACGCCGGGCAGCTGGCTGATGAGTTTGTAAAGAGCCGGTCAGGAGATAAAAGGGAGGAGTCCCAAAGGAACAGTCCCACCACAACGCAGAGAGAGAGTCACCATGGGACCTCCCCATGGGAAAATACAGAAAAAACCCATCAGAGGGGAGCATCCGGCATCAGGACCATCCGACCTACTCAAGGGGACCCATGGGACATGGGCTGCTACCACTGTGGCCAAAAGGGCCACATACGGGCCCAGTGCCCTAGGCTCAGGGACAGACTGAGCAGACCGAACCCACAGAGGGTTAACTGGGTAGAGACCCAGCCCGGCGAAAGGCAGCATTCCCAGGGAAGAGGGGCTGGCAGAGTACCACCTGCTAAGGAGGGAGGAGAGCTCCAGGCCAGCTCCTCTAGGGGGCTGGATGCTCCAGACTCAGGGTTTTTGGTTTATATGGTAGGCGCGGGGCTGTCCCTCCGGAGAGAGTACCTTGTTCCCCTGGAGGTGGATGGGAGGAAGGTCAATGGATACTGGGATACGGGCGCAGAGGTGACGCTGGCCCGGCCCGAGGTGGTGGCCCCAGATCAGGTGGTGCCCAACACCTACCTGACCCTGACGGGGGTGGGCGGAACACCAGTCAAAGTACCCGTGGCAAGGGTACACCTGAAGTGGGGGGCCAAGGAGGGCCCCAAGGATGTGGGGGTACACCCGTATTTGCCCACTGAGGTATTGATGGGGGGGGACCTGGAGAACTGGCCAAGCAACCCCCAAAAGGCACTGGTTGTGACCCGCAGTCAGAGCCGGCGAGGGGCACTGCGCCCTGGCCTTGGGGGGGGGTGCCTTGCCTGAGGCGCAGGACCCTAACCTGGTGGGGAGGGAACGCCCAGGGACACGGCTCAGGGAGGCTGCAGCTTCAGGCCCAGCGGGCGAGGAAGAGCAGGTGGCCATCCCTGTCCCAGCTGCTGAGTTCCAGGCCGAGTTACAGAGAGACCCCTCCTTGCGGAAGATAAGGGACCTAGCCGACCTCAATGCGGTACAGACCATGGGACGAGGTGGCCGGAAAAGGTTCCTGTGGGAGAAGGGGTTCCTGTACCGAGAATGGGCTCCCCCAGGGGAAATGGAGTCAGGGGGGATCAGGAGGCAGCTGGTGGTACCCCAGAAGTATCGCCGCCAGCTGCTGTGCCGGGCCCATGATATTCCCCTCTCAGGGCACCAGGGAACCTGGCGTACCCAGCAGAGGCTGCTACGGAGCTTTTACTGGCCTGGGGTCTTTGTTACTGTCCGACAGTACTGCGGATCCTGTGACCCCTGTCAGAGGGGGAGGAAGGCCTGGGACAAGGGGAAAACAGCTTTAGGACCCTTGCCCAGCATAAAGGATCCTTTCCAGAGGGTGGCCAAGGTTAAAAGGGCGGCTCTAAACCAAGAGAGCCCAAAGCACAGACCTCCAGACTGGAGCGCTGGGAGAAGACCACAGCCCAGTTGGAACCCCAGAGGTATGGGGGTGGGAAAAGGGCACAGGCCGCATAAACCTTCCCACATGCGAACTGCGAGTGCCATCAAGCACCCCGACCTAAGGGGGGGCGTGAAACTGAAGGGGCCTGGTGTAATTCCCACCAAGGAACTGGAGGGATGCGGGGGCATCCATGGGAACGGGGGTAGGTTCGAACTTCCCCGGGTCACTGGCTAAAGTGACCCTGCTCAGTTCGGTCTCGAAGGGGGGAGAGATGTGACGAACTGGGCCTGTTCTCACGGTGGTCTGTGAATGCTGACAGGGGAGTGTTCTGGGATAGTCTGCATTGCAGGATGGGATCTGCCCGAGGGCGCCCGAGGGCGCATACCTGAGTGTGTAACATGAGAACCCAGGAAGGGGTTGAAGGGGAGGCGACTCCTTAGCCCGGGAAACTGAACAAAGGCTGTGGGAGGGGTCGCTGAAAGGAGAGTGCTGGAAGCAGGCAGGGAGAGAGGGCTGGGGGGCATAGATGGCTCTGACCTCCCAAGGGGGGCTGGGCTTGGATGCCCGGGGACCCCAAGATGGACCTAACTGAGGGGGTCCCTGTTGTCTGTGCCTGCAAGACCTGTCTTGGACTGTATTCCTGTCATCCAAATAAACCTTCTGCTTTACTGGCTGGCTGAGAGTCATGGTGAATCGCAGGAAGCCGGGGGAGCAGGGCCCTGAGTCCCCCAATACTCCGTGACATCATGTATCTTCCACAGTATGTGATTCCAAGCTATATCTGTTGGAGGTGGGTAGGAGTTCACAAGTTCCCAGGAGGGAGGACAGCCCTGCTGAACCCAGCGTCATTCGTGGTTTGGGAGACTATTGCATAATGCAAGGTGAACATGTGAACTGAGGACCATGTGGTAGCCCTACAAATGTTCTGGATGGGGATGTGGGCCACGAAGGCAGCCAATGAGGCCTGCGCCCAGGTCAAGTGTGCCCTCACAATGGGTGGCAGGGGAACGCCCACCAGCTCATAACAGGACCGGATGCATGAAGTGATCCAGTTGGAAAGCCTCTGGGTGGAGATTGGCTGGTCCCTCGCATGCTCAGCTGAGGCGATGAACAGTTGTGAGGACTTTCTGAATGGCTTAGTCCACTTGAGGTAGAAAGCCAAAGCTTGCCATATGTCGAGCGTGTGGAGGTGGCGTTCCTCAATGCATGTGTGAGGCTTGCGGTAGAGAACTGGTAGAAAAATGTCCTGACTCATGTGGTATGCGGAGACCACCTTAGGGAGGAACGCGGGGTGTGGGCGGAGCTGGACCTTGTCCTTGTGAAAAACCGTGTACAGGGGTTTGGAGGTCAGGGCCCTGAGCTCCGAGACTCGTCTAGCTGACGTGATAGCAACCAGAAATGCCATCTTCCACGAAAGGTGAGACCAGGAGCATGTGGTCAACGGCTCAAACGGGGGCCCCGTGAGACAAGCTAAGACTAGGTTTAAGTCCCACTGTGGAACCAGAGGTCTAGAGTATGGAAAGAGGCATTCCAGACCTTTAAGGAACCAGCCAATCATAGCATGGGAGAACACTGTGTGCCTTTGCACTGGCAGATGGAAGGCCGATATGGCCGCCAGGTACACCTTGACCGACGAGGGCACCAGGTCCGGGGCCCTCAGATGGAGGAACTAATCAAGAACAAGCTGGATAGGGGCGGACACTGGGGGGACACCCTGGTCTGTCGCCCACTTACAGAATCGTGACCACTTAGCCAAGTAAGCACAGCAAGTGGAGGGCTGTCTACTTTCAAGGAGGACGCGCTGAACCTGTTCCGAGCACGCCCTCTCCTTTCCCCCTAGCCATTGAGCAGCCATGCCATGAAATGAGAGCTGCCAGGTTGGGGTGGAGGAAGCAGCCTTGATCCTGTGAGAGCAGGTCTGGGCGGAGCGGTAACCGCCATGGCGGAGCTACCACCAGGCTCATGAGGGTCCTGTACCAATACTTCTTGGGCCACGCGGGGGCAATCAGGAGGACCTGGGCCTTGTCTAACGTTATCTTTTCCAGGACCCTGCTGATTAGAGGGAACGGGGGAAAAGCGTAGAGGAGCCTACCTGATGAGGACAGGAGAAAGACATCAGAGATAGAGTCCCTTCCCAGGCCTCCCTGGGAGCAGAACACGGGCCTCGCCGGTTCTGTCGAGACGCGAACAGGTCCACCTGGGGCGTTCCCCACCTTCGGAAGAGCCGGTGGGCCACTTCCGGGTGGAGGGACCACTCACGTTGCAAGGAGAAGTCCCTGCTTAGGCGATCCGCCCTCTTGTTCCGGGCACCCGGTAAGTGGAAGGCCTTCAGGTGGATATCGTGGGCTATACAGAAGTCCCACAGCCTGAAGGCTTCATGGCAGAGGGCAGAGGACCGGGCCCTGCCTTGCCTGTTGATATAGAACATGGAGGCCATGTTGTCTGTGAGGATCTTGACTACCTTGCCCTCCAGGTGCGAGCGGAAGGCCATACACGACAGCCGCACCGCCCTTCTGTTCTTTGACATTTATATGTAGGGTCAGGTCTTGAGCCGACCACAGGCCTTGGGTCTGAACACTCCCCAACCAAGGTCCGAACACTCCCCAACCAAGGTCCGATGCATTGGACACCAGCTCCAATGAAGGGGCCTTGTCCTTGAACGGGACCCCTTGAAGCATGTTGCTTGGGGTGGACCACCACCTCAGGGAGGTGATCACCGAGTCTGGCACTGTGAGGACCTTGTCCATCCTGTCCGTGGCCTGGGAGAAATTCGAGGCCAGCCAGAGCTGGAGGGGCCTCATCCCAACGTGCACACTGACATATGGCCCAAGAGCTGCAGGCAAACCCTGGCTGTTGTAACCAGGAACCTCGTGACCGAGTCGATTAAACCCTTCAGGGTCTCAAACCTGTCTGGCAGGAGAGAGGCCCTGGCTGACACTGCATCCAGGAGTGCCCTGATAAACGCGATGCATTGGACCAGGACTAACGTGGACTTGGTATTGTTTACCAGCAGGCCCAAGGCGGTGCATGTGGACAGGAGGAGCGCCACATGATCCCTCACCTGCGACCGGGAGGTGCCCTTGACAAACCAATCGTTCAGATAAGGAAATATCTGTACCCCCCGCCGTCTGAGGCACGCTGCTACCACCGACATGCATTTTGTAAACACCCTGGGGATAGTGGACAGTCCAAACAGGAGGACCGTATATTGGTAATGATTGTGTCCCACCACAAACCAGAAGAAGCTCCCATGCCCCTCGAATATGTGCAAGTACGTGTCCTGTAAATCAAGGGCAGTGTACTAGTCCCCGGGCTCCAGGGAGGGGATGATGGAGGCCAGGGAGACCATGCGGAATTTGAGCTTCACCATGTGCTGGTTTAGGCCCCGTAGGTCCAGTATGGATCTGAGCCCCCCTTTGGCCTTCAGGATAAGGAAGTAATGGGAGTAGTACCCCTTGCCCGTGAACTTCTCGGGCACCGCCTCTATCGCTCCTAGTTCCAGGAGCCGCCCCACCTCCTGCTTGAGCAGAGCTTTGTGAGAGGGGTCCCTCAGGAGGGGCGGGGGGTTGTTGGGCGGGGAGGAGGTAAACTGGAGGGTGTAACCCCGGGAGATGGTGTTGAGGACCCATCGGTCCGAGGTCAGCCACGACCATTCCGGGAGGAAAGCACACAACTGGTTGGACAAGGGAAGCTTTATTGGGGTTGGATACCTGATGAGGACAGGCGGGTTGCCCCCGAGCGTCCTGTCAAAACTGCCTTTTCCCCGCCTGCTTACCCTTAGAGGGTCCAGGCTGGGGGGCAGGTCGAGACTGCCTGTGAGGGCGTCTCTTATAGTCCTGCTGCTTCTTATGGGCGGCCTCGTACTTCGGGAGGGCGGCTGGGGTAGAAGTCTGCTGCGGCTTAACTTTAGGTTTAGCCAGAGCCAGGACATATAGCCTCAGTGTCTGGAGGGTCGTGCGGGAGTCCTTCTTGCCATGCAGCCTTGTATCTGTTTCTTCTGCAAACAGGGCTTTCCCATCAAATGGGAGATCCTGCATGGAAGACTGCGCCTCACTGGACAGCCCAGAGAGTAAGAGCCATGATGCCCGTCTCATGGACACCGCTGAGGTCATCAACCACATGGCCATGTCCGCAGTATCCGAAGCAGCCTGTAGGGAAGCTCGAGCTACCGTTGCCCCTTCCTCCACAAGCGCCCTGAACTCCTTCTTATCACACTCCTGGAGGGCGTCCTCAAACTTGGGCAGGGAGCCCCACAGATTGAATTCGTACTGGTCCAGGGGAGCCTGGTGGTTCGCCACCCATAACTGGAAGCTCAGACTAATAAATTTTTCTTCCGAAAGAGTCCAGTCTCCGAAAGTCTTTGTTCTTTGGGGTTGGGGCTGGCTGACCTTGTCGTTCCCTGTGGTTGACTGACTCGATCACCAGGGAGTTGGGCGCCAGGTGGGTATATAGGTACTCATGCACCTTAGCGGGTATGAAGTACTTTCACTCAGACTTTTTTGATGTAGGGGCCAATGAGGCCAGTGTTTGCCACAGGGCATTTGAAAGCTTAGCCACCCCTTCATGGAGCAGCAAGGCCACCCTACCCGGTACTGATGGGGACAACACATTAAACAGGAAGTCCGCAGGCTCTTCCATCTCTGCCTGGAGGTGGAAGCTTTCTGCCACTCTCTTTAAGAGGTCTTGGTGGGCCCTAAAGCCCTCCTGCGGGATGGAGGGGGGCGGGGTGAAGAGGCCGTCGCGGTGCCCTGGGTGTCAGCCGGCACCGGAGGATCCACCATCTGGTCGGACTCTGGACACAGTGCCAAGGACGTGCGTCCCACCGACTCCTTCGTTGGGGGTCTGGAGAGGGAGGCCGACAGAGCCTCTGAAGCTCCGGCTACCAAGCGAGCTCCCACCAGGGGCTGCGTCGGAGGCCACGGTGCCCACTGGTACCACTGGGCCAGCCACAACGCTCAATGCCACTGCACTTGCTGTGGCACCGACGGGGCCGGCTGTCCGGGGTGGCCGGTCTGGCTTATTGAAGGACATTGAAGGGCGGCTACGAGCGGAGACCTGGCTGGCATAGGATCCGCTGCTGTCTCTTGACCAAGAGGAGCGGCGGTGCCAGGATCTGCAACAGTCATGGGACTGCGATCTCGACATGGAGGACCGGTACTGATGGTAATAGCTGCTCTGTGAAGAGCCTCGACGGGCGGACCCACGACAGCAAGACGCTGGCGATCGACGCCCGGGGCTGAGATGTCTTGGTGGAGACTCGGAGCGGGAGTTCGAACGGGAACGGCGTTGACGACCGTGCTGTGACCGACTGCGATATCTTTTCCAGGACTATGACCGACAACGACATCCGCTCTGGTCCTGTCGATATCCGCCCTCTGAGGAGGACTGGTGCCTTGAGTCCCGGCAGGACGGAACCCAGCCCAACCGCCTAGCCGGCGTCAGGGGTGATCCACATGGACTCTGCCCCAAGTGGACACTGGGCGGTGCTCGGCGTTGGGAACGTTCCCTCAACCGCGACTGGTACCAAGCCGGGGACGATTGCAGAGATCCCAGCGGCGGCTTACCTCTGGAGCGCTGGGCTCACACCGATGGGGCTCTGGACACCGGCATGGACATGACGTCCTGGGCCGCCTGGAGGACTTTGGGTGTGGAAGGTATCTGGACATCTGGCGAGGCCTGTTCTGAAGAGGCTGGGCTACTCCGCTCTACGTGAGTCGGAGGCCTGGGGCCTGATGGGGATCAAGGACTGCCCGACATGGGCCTAGCATCTTTCCCAGACTTCCCTTGGTGATGTTGCAAGGAGGGAATCTTGGTCCTCTTAGTGTGTCCCGTGAACGGAGAGCGGTGCCGACTGGTCGAAGGCACCGGCTGATTGCCGCGTACAGACACCGCGGTGCCCGGTACCGTCTCGGAGCGGCGTGCCGGGGTTGGAGTCAGCGCCGACTCCATCAGAATGGCCCGGAGCCTAATGTCTCTTTCCCTTTTGGTCCAGGGCTTAAACAATTAGCAAATTTTGCACCTTTCGCTGATGTGGATCTCTCCCAAACAGTACAAACAATCTGTGTGCGGGTCGCTCCTTGGCATAGAATGCCAACAAGAACCGCAAGACTTAAATCTTGGGTCTCGGGGCATGCCCCGCCCCTGGCTCACTGACTAACTAAACAGCTAACTAACTACAGGTACTAAGCAAACGAACAGTTCTGGGGACGAGCTACAGCGAAGCTGGAGCAGAGCAGTTCCAACGCACCTTCACTGGCGGCAAGAAGGAACTGAGGGTGGGGGGAGCGCGCAGCTCCCCTTATACCGCGCAAGGCAGGTGCCACTCCATGGATACTGCTAGGGGGAAAACTTCCGGCACTGGTGCACGTGGCGAGCACGCACACCTATTGTGGAATACAGATGAGCAATCACTCGAAGAAGAACACATTTTACAGTATTTGGCAAAAACAAACGAACACGGGTTTTCAATCTGTACTTCCTGCAGCCACCACCTAGTGTCAGACCTCTGCAGTGGCACACACTGAGCTGTACTTGTATCTTAGGACCAAGAAAAAATAAGAATAGGCAACTAAAGTATACGGGCTCACTTCTAATGTACATCGCTGCAAATTGTCCAATACACTATTAAGAATTTATTTTGTATTCATTTCTTTATATCCTGACTGTGGGCTTTTTCTCTCTTTGTTGTCTCATCTCCAGAAGAAGAATGCAGCAAACACCATAGCTAGCAATGGGAGGATGCCATCTGACTAAGATCTTCCCATAGAATAGTTCTTTTACCAAGCAATTAATTCAGTCAAGGAAACGGTACTAAGCTAGAAACACCTTAAAAATCATGCTGCTTCTATCCAAGTGTGAAGCTGGTTCTCTTCCAAGACAGATGAGAGAGGGTACATTGTAAGGTTAGTTTGGCCACAGGCTAACGTTTAGAGTTTACTAAGTGCTGAACTAAACTTAATAGCTATGTTTGCATGGAGATCTGGCAAAGAGAATTCTATGCTTCCAACACTAATAAGCTTAGCATTTGATTTTCAGTATGTGCAAAAAGTCTTTTTCTGAATTACAGGATTACTTAATATCAAATTCTTTTTCTCTAAACACATGATATAGGGCAGGCTTTTCCATCCATGACTTCGATGGGAGAGATTGTGAACAACTGAGTTCCTGAATCATATATGGTTGAATTCTCAAAAAAAAAATAAAAGAGAGAGAGAGAGGTTTGTTTGTTTTCCGGAGAAACATTGCAACTTAATTTTAAATCAGACTCTTTGTATTTAGCTTTGTTAGGTGTTAACAATTTCTCCTCCATCTTTGCCAAGGTGGGTGTTAGTTGCTAGGATTGCCATTGCTATGACCTGGAGGGCGGGGGGATTTTAATGCACCAAATGCAGGTGATTTATGAAAATCTGGTGGGGTTGAGGCATAGAAAAAGTCACTAGCTTTAAAAGCAAATTCATGTGACCAATTTTGGAATGCAAAGCTACCTTAATCACGTATGATAAAGCTTAAACTGGATTAAGAAATTAGCATTCTGTAAAGTCACTCTCTTCCTAATTAAGAATACATAAACTACCACTTGTTTTTATGCTGTATATACACTGTATGTTCTGTTTACCATGTGTGACCTTTTTTATTCATTGATATTTTCTTTTGGATTAAAAACCCCAGCACGTCTGTCTAAATTTTTTTATTTAAAGATGACAAACTGAAAGATTAGAGAAGAAATGTGTCTGTCTTAAGTTGTATATTTGACAGCACTTGGTGTATAGTCATGGGCGGCCCAGATTTTTAAAAGTAATTTTTAGGTGCCCAACTTGTGATACCTTAAAGGAGTCTGATTTTGAGAGTGCTGAGTTCACATCCTCTGAAAATCAGCTCCCTTTATAAGGGGCCTGAATTTGGGCACCAAAAAATGGAAGCACCCAAAATCTCTAGTGACTTTAGAAAATTTAGGGTGTGGTTTCCCACATACAATTAGTTTATTTTATTTTGCTTGGGTCTTTCACGTAGTAGCAAGGGAGAAAGGTACTTTAAATGTGATTGTAAAAACACATAAGTTGGCAGGGGAACTTTGAGGGGTATATTACCTGAAACTACTTTTACCTGGATTTCAAGATGACGTTGTCTCTTTATAGTAAATACCATCTGGCCTCCAAAAATCCAGCAGATGTAACACTAAGTTGGAAGGATGGAATTTTCAAGTGCCCAATGTTGGCCTAACTCTGCTTCCACTGAAATCTGGCAAAACGGATCCTTCCTCCAAAGGTGGCTAGTACCGGCTGTTTCAGAGGAAAATGTAAAAATCCCACAGTAGGCAGATGTTGAATAATCTGTCCCCCACGTTAGATCTCACCCATTAGTTAGAGAGTGGCTTAAGACTTGAAACATGAGGTTTATATCTCTTCCAAATTTTTTGATATTACTCTGGATATTCTTGTCCATAGAAGGTCCATGACTTTCTGAATCTTGCTATGTTCTTGGTCTCAACTACTTCCTGTGGCAGTGAGTTCCAGAGTCTAGTTCAGAGTTGTGTGAAAAAGTGCTCCCACTTACTCCAGTGGGAGCAGAGTTAAGCCAAGGCTGAGCACTTTGAAAATGCCACCCAAAACACAGCCTGGTATAATTATCCAGTTCATGAGCTGAATGGACAGTTTAGTAAGATGTTTTTTCAGATGTGCATATCAAATAATAAAAATAAGATTTGCCTGAAGTTACTATTTTGTAAACTGTGTGAAAGAATTTCCTGCATAGCTTCCTTTCTGAGCTTTTTTTGCAGACCATGCTGATTCAGCCAAATTGAAACTTTCCATGGAAATGACGCAGCCAACCGCCGCCGCCACCTCAAATCTTTTCTTCCCCTCTGGCAGAGAGGAGGAAATTGAACCTGGGTCTCCCAAATTCCAGGCAAGTGCTCTACCACTGGGCTTAAAGTCATAAGGTAGGCACCTCCTCCTCCAGCTGCCAGATTTTGAATCAGACCCAATATAGTAAGTGGCCTCTGAGCACACCTATCTGATAGTGCCCTGCAGGTGACTTAAGCAGCCGAATGCCTGTTTTCCCCAGTTCATGGATCACCCTGGGGCTTAGGTGAGAGCTAGGCATCTGGACACACAGAGTCAGGCTGCAGTGCACATGCACAGAGGCAGGAAAGTAGGCGCCCAGGGAACCTTTACAGCAAAAAGCAGGCACCTATAGGGTCGGCAGAAGTTTTGTGAATCATAGTCGAGCCAAAATGGAATTAGATGCCTGAAACGGGGACTTAGGCATCTAAGTCTAGGGTTTAGGTGCCTAAGTACTTTTGTAGATCCCACCCCAAATGTTTATTCTTTTTTAAGGCACACACATCATTCTGTGATTTCCTGTGAAATCCCTCCCTTTGCTGAGCCTTGCATTAGAAAAACCAGTAGATTGCACCACTTCCTCTGTAAAAAGAGCCAGACATGTGGTCCATGGCAAAAAGATTAGACAACTCTGAGATTTCACAAGGGCAACCAATGTTTATCACAAGGGCAACCAATTGTTATCTCAATGCTCAATGTTTATCATTAAACAAGCTAAATGAATACAAAAGCTACATGGAGAAGGATATACTGTATGAATGATTCCAGACAACCTCTTCCTTCACTGAGAAGGTATTGTCAATACTAGATAAAGGCTCCTTCATGTATATATCACTGCCATCAAACATGCTTCTTGGCAGACCAATAGCATTGCCTGAGGCTATGTCGACACTGAAAACACTATAGTGTTACAGCTGCAGCACTTCAGTGTAGACACTCACTACAGCAATGGGAGGGGTTCTCCTGTGTCTGTAGTTAATCCACCTCCCTGAGAGGCAGTAGCCAGTCAACAGAAGAATTTTCTGTCGACCTAGCACTGTCTACGCCTGGGGTTAGGTCGGCCCAGCTACTTCTCACAGTGGGGTGAATTTTTCACACCCCTGAGAGCGTGAGCTGTGCCAAGGTAAGTTTCCAGTGTATACCAGCCCGCAGACTTTTTAGGATGTGAATATGATGCAGGTGTCATTCCTAACCATGCCTTAGGATAATTGCAGAACTCATTAACAAAAACTGCACCTAGTATTCACAGTACTGTCCCTAGAATCCTACTTTCTCTGCTTAGTTAGAATAAAATCCAACCTTTCTTCACACACAATCCCATTACTTGGCCTTTGTATGTGCGTTTGTGGGAGGGGTGTGGAATTTACTCCTCCCAAATCACAGGCCAGCTACAGGGCTGGAAGACTGTGCCTCCACAAGCATTAGCACTTGCTGCCCCTCTGTGCCTCTTCCATAAGGGGTCTTGGTGACTGGATCTGTAAGCAAAATCATAGGGCATTTTCCCTCATGGCCTCTGGCCTCTCTGTGTCACCCAATTTGAATCTAACACTGAGACCTCCTCTGTGGCTCCTGCCCCTCCTGTCATGAGGTTTCAGGGATGTGGAAGGGCTTGTTATGGGCTCATTCACATGGGTGAAATTTGCTCATAGTGAAAAGTAATCAAAAATTACTATAAGCACTTGCATCTCAAGTCTGCATTCTACAATGAACATCTCCCAATGGCTGTGCTATGGAACCATGAATAAGGTAGCAAAAGCCATAGAAAATGGCTACAGAGCTGAATTAGCCAGACCCCATTAATAGACTTGGACAATGAAGTAGAGAGTATGCAGATGACACCAAGCTGTGGGGGTTGCAAGCATGTTAGAAGAGAAGATTAAAATTCAAAATGACCTTGATAAATTGGAGAATTGGTCTGAAATCAGCAAGATGAAATTCAGTAATAATAAGTGCAAAGTACTTCACTTGGGAAGGAAAAAATCAAACATACAACTACAAAATGGGGAATAACTGGAAAGCTGGAAGAACTGAACAGGCTCTGGAAGTTATAGTGGATCACAAATTGAATGAGAGTTGTCAACATGATGCAATTGCAAAAAAGGCTACTGTCATTCTGGGTTGTATTAACAGGAGTATCATATGTAAGACACAGTTTGGAATTGTCCCATTTTACTTGACACTGCTGAGGCCTCAGCTAGAGTTCTGTATCCAGTCCTGGATGCCACACATTAGGAAATATAGTGACAAATTGCAGAGAGTCCAAAGAAGAGCAACAAAAATGACAAGGTTAGAAAACCTGACCTATGTGGAAAGGTTAAAAAAACTAGGCATGTTTAGTCTTGAGAAAAGGCTGAAGGGAGACTGGATAACAGTCTTCAAATACAATAAGGGCTGTTACAAAGGGGACTTTGATCAGTTGTTCTGCATGTTCACTAATGGTAGGACAAGAAATAGTGGGCTTAATCTACAGAAGGGATTGTTAAACTCTAGAATAGGCTTCTGAGGGAGGCTCTGGAATCCCCATCACTGGAGGTTTTTAAGAATAGTTTGGACAAACCCCTTTCAGGGATGGTCTAAGAGGTTTACTTGGTCCTTCCTCAGGGCAGGGGGCTGGACTTGATGAGCTTTCAAGGTCCCTTCTAGCCCCACATTTCTATGATTCATACACATCACTCTCTTAAACATCTTGCTGTCTCCCTGTCCTGCCCTCCCAGTTGCAGATGTTGAGATCCTTCCCCTGTGGAATCATACTGGTACCTCCTCATTTTTTTAATATGTTGTCAAAGAAGTTGTGCCCAATCTAGGATTTTTCAGAATACTAATGGCTGAGGGTGCAGTTCCACCAATTTCTATTGGGTCAGACAATAATGGAAAAAATGTCTGAGCCTGCCCAAGCCCTGAATACACTCCAGTCTCCACTAGTGGAGATACACCCCTTGGAAAATTTTGTGCCCCAAAATCCTATTGGAGCTGCAGTTTTGGGTGAGCTTTCACTGTTTATGCATTAACTGGATCTTGAACTCCAGCCATCATGGAATTTTTTAGTTTTAGTCCCTTAGTCTTCTGACTGCGTGTGCGCACATTTGGGCTGGATATCGCTTTCCTCAGCTGGATAGAATTATAGTTGCTGCCTAAGATCAGCCAAGGGAGATGTTATGTGTTGGCTCTAACTCCTCAGCACAGCTGTGATGTACAAGGAATGTAAACAAGAGGAAGTTTTCAAGATTATGGAGATCTTATGCTTTCCAGCAGCGCATGATGAGCAAAACTCCACCTCCCAGGGCCTAATTTTAACGTCTTTTTGTCATTAACATATAGCAGGTAATGGGGGCTATATAAACTATGTAAGAAACTAGTTAGAGCTTTGGTGGCTGTACTGCTCCTTCAGCCATTTTGGGTGGAGCAAGGCAGGTGCCGAACTCCCTCCCTCCAGAAACACCTTCAGCACCTAAGCTGCCTGACTCCATGTAGCAGGTTCCCCTTTGTGGATCGCTAAGCAAAGATGCACATGTCCCTGCAGCCTGGCCTTAGGCTCCGAGGAGATACAGGGCTTAGCACTCAGCCCCCAGGACAGAAGCTCACGTTATCTGGCTTATGGAGCTCCCTGCCTAGAGTGCTGGCTTTTGTGGATCCCATTCTTAGGCACCTATCTCTCCCTATTCATTGTATAGGGATCTTAGACACCTAACTCAGCTTGATGGATGTCAGTGTTGTTCCTGTGATTTTCTAAAAATGAGGCACCAGTGCCACGATACTCAGTGTTGCAGCCTGAGTCCCTTCATGGATTCCACCTTTGATGCTAAAATGCATCAAAATCATGATTTCTCTCTTTAGATTATCCAAATCCAGATTCTGTGGCTTTCAAACAAATTATAATTCTATTCTATTTTATTTGAATGTCCACATTTCTCTGGTTTTTCATTCCCTCCCTTTAATTGCTACTAGAACTTCTTGGGGCTGCCTTTGAATTTTTCAGGTTGTTTACTGATATCAGAGAGCAAACACTTTTTCAGGGAAAAAGAAAATGGAACCGCAATTTTTGCATCTCTGATTTTCGAGGGTATGACCGTGAGCTGTCATTACCTGTTCCTCTAAAACCCCAGAACAGAATCGTTTTAAGTCACTTGACTGCCTCTATTGCCTTTTACAGAGACAAGGTGGGTGAGGCAATATCTTTTATTGGACCATCTTTTGTTGGTGAGCAAGCCAAGCTTTTGAGCTACACAGAGCAGTTCTTCAGGTCACAAAGAGCTCTGTGTTTCTTGAATGCATGTCTCTCTCACCAACAGAAGTTGGTGCAATAAAAGATATGACCTCACTGACTTTGTCTCTCTCATATCCTGGGACCAACACGACTACAACCCTGCATACATCGATTGCCTTTTGACAGTTTGGGGTTTAAGAGCTAATTGAACTAGGGGCAGTACTAACAGGCCTTCCTTCCATTTTCTTACAATTTGTCATCTTGCACAAGTGTAGGAGTAATAATGGAAACATGGTATAGATTATTTGGGGGATTTATATACAGATTATGTCACCTACTGAACATTCTGGGCTCTCCCAAATGCTTGTGGTTAGCTCCCCAGAGTGGGATTTGGTACAGCATGACTTCAGAATGGAAAAACATATACTTATGATGATCTGGGCCTGGATTTGACAGTTCATGTGAATTTGCAATTTACTTGAGCGGGCGGTGGGAGGGGTTGTCTGAGGATGCTAGCAGGTATCAAAGCCATAGTTTACTTTTCCACTAACCTTATCTTCCCAAATAAATCTGTTAGTTTATTCAAACCTAGGATCCTTCTGAAACCATTCACAGCTCTGCCTGTTATATTCAGGAGCGAAACCAGATAGTAGGGGTAAAATCGTGGCCTCATTTAAATCAACTGATTTCACCTTAGAAATATATTTTTGAAGTAGATAGGGAAGGGCAGGAATCCTTCAAAGCTAAACAAGCATACAGCCACGGCTAGTCAGTAAATGCAGAGCTGTGATATCATAAAGGTTGCATTATTACACAGACAAACCAAATGCAAGTTAGCGGTAGGAATGTAAAATATTAAACGATTAACTGGTAAGTATTGGTCTGATCGTTAACCCACCCTAACTGTTACCCACTCTGTGTGCAGGTCTTGAACCGGTTCTCCAGCCCCAGGCCACACCAGCCAGCCCTGGCGCGCCCCAGGCTGTGCTAGGGGCTTCGTGGGGGATGGCCAATTGAGAAGGGGGAGTGCATTGAGGCCAGGGAGTGTGGGCAGGGGCTATGGGTCCTGTGGGGGATAAAGTAGTCCCTGGCCTCTCCCTGTGCCAGTGAAAGGAAGCTGCTGCTGCTGGGGTGGCACAGAGCATCTGCAGAGGCTGACTCCAGACAAACTAGGTACCTGGGGCCCCTCTCCCTTTAATCGGTTAAATGATATAATCTTAATAGTTTATATGGTTATCTTTTTAAAAGATATTTACATCCTTCATTAGAGGAAGTGCAATGTGACACAAAACAGTCATCCTTATAACTCCAAGATTTTGTCTTATATTGGAGATTTGGCATTTTGCTGATCAGTTTTATTGTACACAGTGATGTTAAAATTTTGGGGAAGCTACTGAATTTTTAAAAATCTAAATTCCATTCACTTCAAGTAGAGGGGATATTTTTTCGAGCACTGTAGGAAAAGAACAACAAAACAATTACTATCACCCAGGTAACAAGACTGAAAATAGATGCAATATTACTCAGCTTACCATCCACCCCCTGGAGTTCTAACTCAAATGCAAATCTGTTCCGTTTAAATCACAGCAGTGGCCTGAGTTTCTACTGCTTTGTGTGCACATTTCTACAGGGAATAAAATATGTAGAGACATGGCTTCACCAAGCTTATATCCCAGAGCAATGGGAACTGAAGTAAGTGACTCATGACTGCAAGACGACAGCATGTGACGCAAGACACACACACAGGGCAAACTGCTGAGAGAGACAGTTTACAACTAGGAGTTTTATTCTTACTGCCAGCAAAGGGCTTGCTCTTTTCCAGCTCATAGCATGCATTAGAATACAAATGTATTTAGTACAGTATCTCTCATATAAACTCTCTCCCAACTCTTTTCAGGGTTAAGTAATATAAGTTATGTAGCAAGATGTATATGGATTTAAATTACAGAAAACAGCAGGATTTAAATAAAAAAAAAAAACAGCAAAGTGCCTAAAAAAACCCAGCCCACTGAAAACACAGCTTTCTCATTAAACTATAATTACCACATGCCACACTGTATTGCACTGTATTACATTGCACTGTAGTTGCTTGAGGCTCTGAACAGGGATTTTGCTCACTGTTAGGTTATGTCTACACTACGCAACTTTTAGCAACACGGCTGTGCCATTACAGCTGTGCCGCTAAAAGACGTGCAGTGTAGCTGCTGTTTGTTGGCAGGAGAGAGCTCTTCTGCCGACAAAAAACTTCCATCCCCAACGAGCAGTGTTAGCATTGTTGGCAGGAGACGAAGCGCTGTTCACACCACTGCTTGTCCTCGGCAAAACTTTTGTCTTTCGTGGGGGGAAGGGTTGTTGGTGGTGTTTTGTTAACACCTCTGAACTACAAAAGTTTTGTCTTTCACTTGCCAGTGTAGACAAAGCCTTAGAAAAATGTCCCTGTCAGTTAAGGGCCATGTACAGTTACCATTTTACATAAATAACAATGGCAAGATATTGTACAGTGAATAAACTAAAAGCAATTAGTTAAAAAAATAATAGGGAAAAGTTATTTTTCCACAGTTTTGATAGTAGATCTAAGCATAATAGGATTCAGTCCTTAATTCAGCTAATATAAACAACTTGGAGCCAGGTCCTCAGCAGATATAAAACAGTGTCGGTCTTTTGGTTTCCATGTAGTCATGCAGATTTACACTGGTAGAATATCTGGGTCTAGATTTCTGCTTTCTGTTCACTTTAACTTTTTACTTCAATATCGACTGGGAACAAAAACATGTAGAAGGCAGGAGCAATTGGAATACTATGGCTTATGGTAACAGGGAAAGTGATATTACGTGAGTAAGGAATGTACATCTTAGAATACACAGAGTGAAACATTCTGGGGTTTTCTTGACTGGAAGGATATTTCTAGCCTCATTTCTGGAAGAGGTCAGTGTCAGGCGAAGGGTCAGGGATTG
Source organism: Malaclemys terrapin pileata (assembly GCF_027887155.1). Lineage (NCBI taxonomy): Eukaryota > Metazoa > Chordata > Testudines > Emydidae > Malaclemys > Malaclemys terrapin. Next base: position 197,507,260 of record NC_071505.1, read on the forward strand.
GTAGAACATCAAAACTCTGGACTGTCTTCAGTTTGCATTTCAGGTATTTTAACCTAATGTCATCATTGCCCTGGCTCTCTTCATGGCACTCAGCCTTCTGGGCCCAAAATTCTTACATATATTACCCATGGGAGTCATCCCATTTACTTCAATTGGATAATTCACATAAAGGTTGCAAGATCAGGTCCTACATTTGGGGATTAGGATATGTTGCCACTGTAAAGGCTGCTCTGCAAAATGATACGGTGGGCTGCCAAAGAGGAATAAAATTGTTCACTATATAACTAATGAGTATTAATCCTGCATTGTGGCTAATCTCCTAAAGTAGCAGTTGCCCAGGGATTGCAGGGATTCACTTTTTGGGGGGCATGCAGCTGAACACCAAACATTAACCTTTGATTTTCATCGAATACTGAACACACATGACCAATGATCTTATGATCAGTATATTTTTCCAACTGGAGAGACTGCTGCTTCTACCAGTAAATAGATTAATGTGGCACAAACGGGCTGATTTTCACTTACAAAACTTAATTTTTGTGTGTACAAAACCTATGCCGCCTACAATCGCCTCCCTAAAACATCAACACTCTTGAGGCCCTTCCACACTAAAAACAGTCAGGTTGTTGGAACTGGTTACAATTCCCTGATGACAATTAAAACCCTGTTCACATTTGTAATGCAAGTGTGTTTTAATGATCTCCCTAAGCTGTACTATGTACCACAGTCCTGTTTGACTAGTTGTACAGATCTGTTGTGGGTTAGTGACATCACAAACCCTGGACAGTAGCAATGTGTGGCAGGGTTCCCATTGCCTCATGCATGTACCCCAACTCGGACCTGGGTAAAAGGGGAATTGGCCTGTCTCCTGAGAATTCCAACTAGAAAACTAGTTGGTAGCATTAGGGGCTGGGGCACCCAGAGGAACATCAAATGGTAACTTTTGATCACTAATGGACTTAAGCTCAATTTGAACTGGAGGCATAAAAGCATTGAGAAGTTCTGTAGCCCATTACTAAACCCCTGAGCCATACGCTCTCTTAAAAATATTAAAAATAACTCATCAGTGTTCTTTTAAAGTGGACTTCAAAACTAAGGCTAGCGTTTAAAAAAACATGCTTAGGATCTGACCCTGCGGAGTACTGGAGTCAATAGGAGGTGTGGACACTCAGCACTTTGCAGGATCGGGCCCTGAGGGCAGTAATGATAGGTTTTTTATTTTTCCATCATTTACCCATCTGTTCCAGGGACCCGTTCTCTGATCTAAAGAAAGTTAAGACCTCTATAAATGCTATTCAGTGCACTATAATCACTATTGCAGTCAATATGGATTTAAGTCCGGCAGTCATTCTTCAGACCAGTTCTGTTGCATCAATGCAGAAAACATGCCAGTCCTGCTAGTTTGCCGTTCCATTTTATTTAAAACTTTCTGAGAAATAGCATTGATTGCTGCCTCTTTTGCACAAAAGCCATCAGTCCAAGCCTCCCTGTCAAATCATTTAGAATGTCCATAATAACTCCAGCACAGAGTGAGCTCTGTGACAATATCCATTTTCACTAATCTACTTCCTATTAGCCAGAGAAGAGCATTTTTTCCATCTTCATTGACAGTTCCTGACAACATTATTTATTTTAATACTGGTCCAATGGGATTTCTGTTTGAACAGAAGACTTAAGGCCTAATAAATAAAACACTGCTAGGACTCTTATGTAGTAAATCTTCATTTTGTACAGTAGAATCAATCTTAAGCAACCACTCAAATGACCCAACAAAATGAATGTCTTAGCAGAGACGGACTTCTGATTAAGGGGGTGCAGAACTGTACTGACTTAGGTCCCAATTCTGCCACCTTAAGGGGTTGTCTAGACTAGCAAGAGTGATTAGGCATTTTAGTGCACCCGGCTGGGTGTCGAGGTGCAGAGCTTGAGTAGCAGTGACTAGAGGTATTTTGCCTTTGGACCTCTAGGTGCACGGAGAAGTGAGGCAAGGGGAGGGTGCTTAGGACTGCTTTCTACATGTCCTTTTTGGAGGTGCAGCATGTGCTCCCCCCCAGCAAATAACCTTAGCCTGCTAGCTAGTGCACAGAGACGGGCAGAGCCCTGCACACAAGTGCTCATTCCCTTAGCAGGGGCTTGGGCACATCTAATGATGTTGTAACTCCCCTCACTCACCAGGAATGCAAACAGTGCTTTGTTAGCTGCCTGCACCTGAACAGGTATGTGAGAGCTCCCTGAGCCTGGTCCCTGTCTGGAGCACCTGTGCTAGAGGCCACCAGAATTGGGCACAAAACCCGAAGGACAGGCGCTACAAGTGTGATAGGTGCTTTGCTCTTCTGGGGAGAGGAACCGATTCTATGAGAAAACAAGACTCACATTGGCAGTTGTTGAAAGGGCAATCAGAAATGCCAGAACCACTTACTGACGTCTCCTTTGGATTGCCCATGAAGAGGAAATAATTACTAGGAGGAAGGAGAGGCATCATGCAGCAGGCGCTTGAGGCATGGAGAGAGAACATGTTAATATCAATGCACAACTATGTTAATAGACACTCAGGGTCTCCTACATGTATTGCTTCCCTACAGGAGCTATTTTCTTGAGTTCCTCCAAAAAAAGGGGTATATGCCCCCACACCTTCCCACACCCTATGTGGCTAGAACAATGCACGCAGCCCCCTCATGTTCTGGGAGTGAGGAAGTGCAATAGAATCTTATCACAATCCAGGCAGTAGAATGGCAGAAGAAATGTTATTTTCCAGATTCTAAGGGGCTTTGAAAACAATGGCCAGTAATCAAATCTCAACATTACACAAATGCAAAAGAAACTATCAGTATGTCTTTAAATAATTACCCATGAGACTTGCTTCTAAATTGACACGAGCCAGAGAAAAGCAGCCAAGAATCAGATGACATGAAGTGATATTTAATTAACCCAGTATTTCAGAGCAGTCATATATGCTGGTGGTAAACTCTTTTAATGTTTGTTTTATCCCATATCAAAATGTACTATCTCAATGAGATATATTCCAGCACTGATCTATGTGTATATTCTCTCCCTGAGTCCAAGTCATTTTCATTTCAGTTTATGGAGTTTTACATGTGCATGTAGCGGAGAATATGCCCTTTATGGCAGAGCTTTGGACTCTCAGAAATATTCCACATTATGTTGCAGTTATCTGAAAACCCTAATGCTAGCATTTACTTGCTAGCTCTTCCTTCTCCTTCATATACTTTTAAGGTTGGTTGAGGTTTGACTGTAAAGCTGTCTGAGAGATGTTTGAGGCAGACTTCAGAATAGCAAAGACTACAAAGCTGCTCGGCACTGTTCCCTTCTGTTCTAAAGAACATGGCTGTAAACCCAAAACCTCAACCACTGCCTGCTGAAGTTCAGGAAACACATGTACAACTGGAGACCTCTGATTGTTAAATGTGAAATGAAAAGCAACAGTCAAACTTCCTTCACACAGTGTGTTTGGTGTCCAAATTGTGTGTGGCTTTCATGCTGTCATTTTTATACATATATTCATATTTACAGAGTGTGCTATGTGTTGTTTGGGTGAGCATATAACGCATGGGGTGCATATGGTGCAATGTGGTATTACACAATTGCATATTTGTTTCTATTCATGGTTACCGTGTGTGCATGAGCAGGTAGCATATTGTGTTTGTGTGTATGTGTGTGTATATATAGTGTGTGTGAGTGTATGTTTTGTGTAGATGTGCATGTTCTATGAAACTGTTACTTTTTATGGATACATTTAGGTGGGGCTGGTAACATTGTCTCATATTAAAGTTGCCAGACACTTCCCATTATAGAACTCTGTTTTCAGTAACTTATAACTTTGCCAAACGTTAACAGTTTAGGCTGAAATTTTCCATGCTAGTTGTTTGCCTCAGACTGAATACTTTGTGGAAAATTTCAGCAAAAATGTTTAAGTTGATTGCCCATGTTAAAAAATTCTGGTGACCTTTTATTTGAAAAGTTCTGACACCCCCATGCTGTGGAGCAGGAATTTAATATTTGGCCAGGGGGTATTCTTTGTGTCAGGGATGTAACTTTTGCCATCCCTGTGAAAATCTGCCCAATTTTTCAGTTATAAGCCTGTGAAAAATTGCAGTTTGCACATGTTCAATGGAGACTTACCAGATGTATGCAGCTAAATTTCCTGAAGATCCCATCCATATCAGGCATGCTACAGCCCAGGGTTTTCCCAGTAATTGCATCTCTCAGCTGCTGTGGGTCCAGGTCCAGCTACCTGAATGGACAGCAGGGAGCCTGCCTGTCTGTCCTGTGCTCAAAATGACTCCCTGCTGGGCCCAGGCAGTGTGGAGGACCAAGCTGCCTGATTCAGATGCCGAGGGGGACAAGAGCCATACCTGTGGGGAGGGAGGAAGGTAGATTAAAACAAGCCTGGGGTGTGTGTGGGAACTGGGCCCTGGCAAGAAGTAGGAGACAGAAGCTGGGACTGAAAGTTAGCTTGTGGGGAGAATATGACAGGCTGAGCCAGGAGAATGGGAGCCAGTGGTTGTGGGGAGAAAGTGAAATCAGATGAGAAGCTGCCGGGGAGATGGAACTGAGAATCAGTGAGGTGGGGAAGAAGGGGAAGGGAAGACAGAGCTAATGAGAAGCCAGAGTAGGGGGGGAAAGAACTGAGTCTAGTTGGGCAAATAGATGGTGATAAGGAGGCAGTGAGAAGGAGACTGAGATTGGACAAGGAGCCTGAGGAGGAAGATTGGAACGGGGAACCAGTAAAGATGGAGAACGTGGGTAGAGAGGAGGCGACTGGAGGCCACAGTGGGAAACAGAGACAGATCAGACAAGGAGCCAGGAGTGATTGAACTGGCTGGGCAAGGAGATTATGGCTTGAATGAGAAGCCTGAGGAGTGGAGACTGGAACTAACTAGATGAGACTGTAACTAGGGTGAGGAGCCAGAGGTGGGAGTCAGAAGGGATCACATTTTGGGGGAATGGGCAGAAGAATCCATGCCCATTAGAGCACACTCCCCTCTAGAGCCTGGAAGAGAACTTACGATTCCTGAGTCTTACCTTTCCTCTGCTATCAGTAATTATCTGTGAAACTCACTGGCAAAGTGTCCCATTGCCCTCTAATATTGGCCCACATAGAGGATAGCAACCTCCTACTGCTATCAGTTACTCTGTTAGCGCAAGTGACAGAGGCCAGTGTGGTGGATCAGAAGGTTCTAAGCCTGCTGATGCCTCATGATGGAATTTCTGGTTTTTTTCAGTTTGCTTTCTTAAAAAAAAACCATGAAATTACACACACATTCACATACATAGGAGACCTAGAGCTAGCCAACCCTGTTCCATCAGTCCCAGGTGTGCTACTAATTAACTGCATCTTAGCCAGAAGGGCTAGGATTAAGATCAGGTGATAGCCTGAGACATCTGGGCTTTATAAAAGGGCAGAAAAGGCAGTTTGGAGGAGGTGCCATAGGGAACAAGGTGAGTTTCTGTAGAAGGTTATGAATGAGGGTTTGGAAGAAACAGATAAAGTGCCTTGGGAGTCAAGACTCTAGTCTTGAGCCTGGAAGACTGAAATGTAGCTAAGCCCAGAGAGGGCTGAGGCAATGAAGGACTCCAGGGAAGCACTCTGAGAAATCAGGACAAGGCCATGAGTGCAGTTTGCCTGCTGACTTCTTAGAGCCAGAGAGTTGGATAAGGAACACAGAGTCCTGTGGGGATCTAGAAAGGACTGGGAGTGGCTTATTTTTAGATGTTTATTTTGATTGTTTTGTTAATAAATGCAGACCCCCAAGGAAGAGAGCTATTGTACAGAAAGCCTTTGTGGATTATTTCTGGGAAGCTAGTGAGAAGAAACTTAGGCAGGCACACCTTAAGACCTGCACCTGTGTTGAAAGAACATTAAGATTGCAAAGCCAAGCACTCCAGTTAGGAAATGCTAGACTGAAGGTTACTTGTGCACATAGCTGCTGACTTTCTTTCTAGCTGAGGTGTGCTTGACCTCCCCTACTCCAGGCCTACTCCCCACTCCACCCCTTCCTTCAAGTCCCCACGTCTTTCTGCCCCTGCTCTGCCTCAGGGCCTGCCCCCAAGGCTCCCCTGCTCTGCCCACTGGCCCTGCCCCCCACTCCACCTCTTTTCCCCCAGGGCCCCACCCCTTCTCCCTCCCTGAGTGTGCCCCATCCCCTTCCCTCCCAGTGCATCCTGAATGCTGTTGAACAGCTGTTCTGGGGTGCGCAGAAGGCACACGGAGGAGGCATTGATCAGTGGGTGGAAGGCACGGGGGGAGGGGGGGAGAAGGAGTTGACTGGAGTGGTGGAAGCTTGGCTGCTGGTGGGAGGCTAAGCACCCTCTAATTATTTTCTGTGGGTGTTCTAGCCATGGTATTTTTTTCAAAGGACCTCTGCCTCATTCACTGCACAGGATCGACCTGCTCTGGAGATGAATCAGGGTTGTGTAGTGAAGCTGAATGTTGTCTGTAAGATTCCGGTTTCATTTGTTGCAGAATTTGGAAGAGCTGTGGTGAGTGAAGCAGGGAGGGAAAGGAAGGTCTCATGGTTAAGGCAGTTGAACATTGTCCTGGAGAACTAGGTTCTATCCCCTTCCTGTGCTGTAGAGTTCCTATGTGATGCTGGTCGAGTCATTCAAATCAAATTTGTCATGGATGGTTGATAATTATGTGTTCCTCATGTTTTGGGTGCCTGACTTGAGAGCATAGGTGCTGACTCCATGGGTGTTCCGGGGCTGGAGACTCATGGGGAAAAATTAGTGGGTGCTCTGCACCCACTGGCAGCCAAGCTCCCCTCATCGCCTTCCCCTTTTCCTCCCCCTCCCACCCTGAGCGTGCCATGTCCCCGCTTCTCCACCTACCTCCCAGCATTTCCTGCCAGGCGTTAGCTCCGGGGGAGGAGCGGAATGTGGCATGCTCAGGGAAGGAGGCAGGGCCAGGGAGGGGATTTGGGGAAGGGGTTGGAATAGGGGTGGGAACTGTGGGGAAGGGGTGGGGCCTCATGGAAGGTGTGGAGTGGTGGTGGGGATGGGGACAGAGCGGGGGTCAAGCACCCAGGTCAAGAGGGGAAGTCGGTGCCTATGCTTGAGAGCATGTGGTGTGATTTGCATAAGAGCTGAGCACACTCAGATGCGAATGAACTCAATGGAGGCTGTACTTTGAACATACTGTATAAAGTACTATATAATGCTAAGTAATCTGAAATATCAGGTTGTAGATATCTCAAATGGGGCACCCAAAATTAGTGGATATTTTTGACCTTAATCTCTCAGTTCCCTGTCTGTAAAATGGGGACTTTAATGCTAGTTTGCTGCACAGGGGAGTTGTGAAAATAAACTGTTTGAAGCACTTAGATTCTATAATGAGAAATGCCACAAGAAAACCCCTGAGGAAATCAATAATTCTGTTTCCATAGCAGTGTTTGTTCAGGCCTTATTTACTGCACTCTGTTCAATGAGGATAAAACAAAATAGTAGCTTTGTGCATTAAAAGAAGTAAGGGTCCCTGTGACAGAATGTACCCCCATATTCACTCCATACACACTATTGTAGTAATCTTTGTACAAAATATGCCTTGTGAGGTATCATTTGAAAACTCAAACTTGATGATGAGTATTGTCCTGATAAAATGTGTGGCATCACTATGTGAAGCTGTTAATACCACCATACAGTGGAATCTTATATGTTCCAAACTGAGGTTGACAAACAGGTCTGTCTCAAACAAAAGAATGTGTGCTCTGCTTAACTTGCATTTAAGCAGTAAATAGTCATCAAGCAGGAAAGGAAACAAGGACACTCAAACAGGTGAGGGGGAAAAAGCAGCAGAGAACATCCTTCCCCCATAGACTTTTTCCTGATACCCATCTGGAAATGTTTTTCAAGAGGGGGTCCCTGGAACTATAAAAAGAAGGGACAAACTCCCTAAGGTACTCCCCTCCCATTGCCCATTGATTCACTGCACCTGAAGGGCCAAAGTAAGCAGCTGATGGAGGTGGGGAGGCTTAGTGACCTAAAAAGTTTGGTCACTAAGACTGCTGAAGCATGTGGTGAGAGAACTGTGCCTTGAATTAAACATAGTTTAAGTAGGCACCAGTAGAATTTTATCTTTTTCTTGTAATTATTTCTGATGCTCATGCTTCATTACTTGTACTTGCTTAAAAATCTATCTCTTTTTAGCTAATGTACTTGTTTTGTTTTATGTAATCCAGTGTGCTTGAATTGAAGTGTCTAGGAAACTCCATCTGAGGTGGTAAGCTGTGTGTATATTATTTATATAAAAGAAATAATGGATTTGTATTGTCCAGGAGAAGATTAGACCTTCATATGTGGGGGGAAATCTAAGACTGGGGGTGTGCTAGGGTCATAATGCAATATAACCAAGGCTGGTAAGAGCCAACACACCCACGTAAATGGGAGGGATTTATATGCTGGAGGCTTTGTGAGCAGCCCCGGCTGGAGGCTACATCTGCAAAGGATTGTAGGTTAGAGGGCAGGGGTGAAACAGCTACTCACTAGTCTGGATTGTACCCTGATACGTCCCAGTCCCATGGGGGGAAAAATAGCATGATCATATAATTAGACTGTATTATAATGAATACACATAAAGGGCTGAATGAAGGGTGCATGGGCAATCTTAATTTTATTTCCTAACTTTTGAGTGGTTGATTTTGCAACTTTAAAGTTTTAATGTAGTTTTTTGTGTGTAATATGTATCTATATGTTGTGCAGGCTGTGTAATTGGGTAGCATTTGTGAGTAGTGTATGGAGTTTGTGTGTACTGTCAATAGGTGCATTTTTGGCATGCTGCTAGTGTGTGTAATTTCATTGTGTGCATAAATACAACCTTCTGACAATACAATTCAGTTCCTTCTACTAGATAGGAGTGAAGTCTCAAGCCTGAAGCCTGCTTAAATAGCCATCTGAGACAAAATGTCATTAGAAACCCTATATGCAAATAAATTGTATATTAAAAAACTCCATAACCAATGGCTGCAGAGTAGATCTTGAACAATTCTGTTCCTAATTAACATACAAAAAAAGAATACTAAACTTCTGGTACTATCTCAAGCAAAGCAGCAGTCACTCCCTGTATCACAAAGCACTAGAGAATCAAATGATAAATCCAAACAAGAACATAATCCACTCCTATATGATGTTAATGGTGCTGAGGTCTTGGATAACCTCCTGACCTGAGGAGCAAATCTCTCCAAAACTGAACATATCCAAGACACTGAACCAAAAATTAAAACATCAAAGTATGGTGCATTGGGCAGAAAAAGTCAGAACATGCTAAACTGATACAGCTCCCTGCACAAATCACCATACACCATAGCAAAATGTGAAAAACTCTATGGTAGGCTCTTACCAAACACAGAATATGTGACCATAAACTACAGGTGGAAAATGAAGGCCATAAAATGAAGTGCAAATGCAGAGAGAGACAACTGTGCAACCGACATGACAGGAAAGGGAATGAAAGAGAGGCATTTTCTACTCCATTGTTCAAAGTTTGAAGTAGTATAAGGAAAATATTGCCTCAAATTATCAGAAATAAGACCTTTGTTTAAAATGTTGACTAAAAACTGCACATTAGTAGGAGAAAGATGAGACAGCTGAGATGACTTCATGCTATGAGTCAATCTTTGACTGAATCAGGAATGGTCAATAGTGACAAATGGGCAGGCGGATTAAATCCACAAACATGCTGTGAAGTCCTATCCTGGGCTGCAGCTTAATGTATTGTACGTCTGACAGACACAAGATTTCTAGCTTTACTCTTGTAGCTGGTTATGCCAAATATGCCAAAATACCATTGAACTCAATTGAAAATTGCATTGTGCATGCTATGTATGGGTAGTGTCAGTGGGTGCACTGTGCGTGCTGTGTGTGTTCTTGTGGTACCAGAGGGTGTATTGTACATTCTTTGCCTATGTATGGTATCAGTGGTTGAATTGCCATAGTGTGCGGGTTCACTGTATGTTCCTGTGTATGGGGAGAGGTGGCTAAGAGTGTGTGTGGGAGTGTGATGGGTGCATGATGTAATTCTGGTTCTCTCTCTCTCTCTCTCGGACTGTGAATATATGTTATGTTTCACTGGGTGGCTCTGCATTGGTGTCCATCAGAGGTGTCAGCAGGTGCATTGAATGGCACTGTGTGGCTCAGTGCCTAGCTCTCAAAGTTGCCATGCTGCTGAGGGATGTATGGTGTCTAGGCAGTCAATAATGGACTGTGTGGTATGTGTTTGAGTAGCTGCCATGGTGAGTGGGTAATAGAGGTGGCAGTAGAGAGTGGGTATGGGGTAAGTGGGTAGGTGGAGGTTGGGGGCTGTCAGATGCACTGTGTGTGGGAGAGTGTTTGGGGTGGCTGCAGTGGGTGGGTATTGTGAGTTAATGGGTGAGAGTGTGCACTGGATGCTGGGGAGTTTCATGGATATGGGGGGTGGCATTGTTTGCATTGTGTGGTGAGGAGACAGGGGCAGGTAGTGACATTTGAGTGTGTGGGGCATGGTAGGGGGTGAGATGTACAGGGATGGGCAATGGACAGGGCAGGTGCAACCTATTCAGTGACCTAGGTGGTTGCCTAGGGCACTAGCCTTTGGGGGGGCAGCATTTTTTTTGGCGGTGGCCAGATCTTCGGCCGCCCTGATCGTTGTCGGCATTTAGGCGGAGGGAGCTGGGGCAGGGGGGCGCGGGGAGGGCCGCCTGCAGCAAGTAAGGGGGGGGGGCAGCATGCAGGGGAACTCCCTGCCCCAGCTCACCTCTGCTCCACCTCCTCCCCTGAGCCCGCCGCCCTGCTCTGCTTCTCTCCCTCCCAGGCTTGCGGTGCCAAACAGCTGATTGGTGCCGCAAGCCTGGGAGGTGGGAGAAGTGGAGCAGCGATGGTGTGCTTGGGGAGGAGGCGGAACAGAGGTGAGTTGGGGTGGGGAGCTGCCGCACGGCTCCCTGGGCTGGGTGGGTGGGGTGGGGAGCTGCTGCGGGGGGGTGTCTCAGGATGGAGTGGGGGGTGGGAGTTGCTGCAGGGGTGGTGCCTCAGGACGGGGGGGAGCTGCCGCAGGGCTCGGGGAGGGGGTGGAGCAGAGGTGAGCTGGAGTGGGGAGCTGCTGCACGGCTCCCTGGGCTGGGGAGCTGCCGTGGGGGGGGCACCTCACGGCGGGGGGGGGGGGCTGCTGCGGGGGGGGGGGGGGCGCCTCAGGGCAGAGGGCGGGGAGCTGCCACAGGGCTCGGGGAGGGGGGAGGGCGCAAGGTGGAAGTTTCGCCTAGGGCGCGAAACATCCTTGCACCGGCCCTGGCAATGGGTACACTGATGTATAAGGGGGTGGTGTGTGTGGAGGTGGTAATGTGGGGAGGGGGAGGAGTGTGTGACAGCTATAGCAATTTCCTTATGAGGGGGAGACCTTATTTAATTAAGAATTCTTTGAGGGGGTCAACAAGCATGTGAACAAGGGGGATCCAGTGGATATACTGTACTTAGATTTTCAGAAAGCCTTTGACAAGGTCCCTCACCAAAGGCTCGTAAGCAAAGTAAGCTGTCATGGGATGAGAGGGAAAGTCCTCTCATGGATGGTAACTGGATAAAAGATAGGAAACAAAAGGTAGGCATAAATGATCAGTTTTCAGAATGGAGAGAGGTAAATAGTGGTGTCCCCCAGGGGTCTGTACTGGGACCAGTCCTATTCAACATATTTATAAATGATCTGGAAAAGGGGGTAAACAGTGAGGTGGCAAAATTTGCAGATGATACAAAACTACTCAAGATAGTTAAGTCCCAGGCAGACTGCGAAGAGCTACAAAAGAATCTCACAAAACGGGGTGACTGGGCAACTAAATGGCAGATGAAATTCAATGTTGATAAATGCAAAGTAATGCACATTAGAAAATATAATGTATTATATTTATACATGACTATACATGTATACAATATAGACTATATTTATGTATACTATACAATATAGACTATATGTATTATATTTATACATAACTAATTTAGACCCCATCATGTATAGTTATCACTCAAGAAAAATCATGGAGTCATTGTGGGTAGTTCTCTGAAAACATCCACTCAATGTGCAGCAGCAGTCAAAAAAGCAAACAGAATGTTGGGAATCATTAAGAAAGGGATAGAGAATGACAGAAAATATCTCATTGCTTCTATATAAATCTATGGTACACCCACATCTTGAATATTGTAAGTTCATGGAGGATAGGTCCATCAATGGCTATTAGCCAGGATGGACAGGGATGGTGTCCCTAGCCTCTGTTTGTCAGAAGCTGGGAGTGGGCACCAGGGGATGGATCTCTTGATTACCTGTTCTGTTCATTTTCTCTGGGGCACCTGGTGTTGACCCCTGTCAGAAGACAGGATACTGGGCTAGATGAACCTTTGGTCTGACCCAGTATGGCTGTTCCTATGTTCTTAGCTTTGCAGTCTGTTGTATTAAATGAATGGTTTATGTATGATTGTGGGCCAGGATGGTATGTAACCTTTCTAGGCGGAGGTGAATGCCAGTTCCCCACCTTTATACAAAAACCCAGCCTTTTGAAGGAGGGGACCATTGTCTGCTGATGACCTGTTCTTGGACTTTCTCAAGATCAAAGGCTCAGGCTGTATCCAGGAAAGACTGAACTATTCATGGGGATGCTTCTTCTGAGCTAAGAGGCTGTTATGAACGTGACACAGAAAACCCCCTTAGTGAGGGTTTGAAGGACTGACTCCTCCCAGAGGAGTTGGGTAAGCTGACTAGCATGTGTAGATTCTTTTATTGTTGTCTCTGTAATGCTTTTATAGATTCATAGATTATAGGACTGGAAGGGACCTCGAGAGGTCATCGAGTCCAGTCCCCTGCCCGCATGGCAGGACCAAATACTGTCTAGACCATCCCTGATAGACATTTATCTAACCTACTCTTAAATATCTCCAGAGATGGAGATTCCACAACCTCCCTAGGCAATTTGTTCCAGTGTTTAACCACCCTGACAGTTAGGAACTTTTTCCTAATGTCCAACCTAGACCTCCCTTGCTGCAGTTTAAACCCATTGTTTCTGGTTCTATCCTTAGAGGCTAAGGTGAACAAGTTCTCTCCCTCCTCCTTATGACACCCTATTAGATACCTGAAAACTGCTATCATGTCCCCTCTCAGTCTTCTCTTTTCCAAACTAAACAAACCCAGTTCTTTCAGCCTTCCTTCATAGGTCATGTTCTCAAGACCTTTAATCATTCTTGTTGCTCTTCTTTGGACCCTTTCCAATTTCTCCACATCTTTTTTAAAATGCGGCGCCCAGAACTGGACACAATACTCCAGCTGAGGCCTAACCAGAGCAGAGTAGAGCGGAAGAAGGACTTCTCGTGTCTTGCTCACAACACACCTGTTAATGCATCCCAGAATCATGTTTGCTTTTTTTGCAACAGCATCACACTGTTGACTCATATTTAGCTTGTGGTCCACTATAACCCCTAGATCCCTTTCTGCCGTACTCCTTCCTAGACAGTCTTTTCCCATTCTGTATGTGTGAAATTGATTTTTCCTTCCTAAGTGGAGCACTTTGCATTTGTCTTTGTTAAACTTCATCCTGTTTACCTCAGCCCATTTCTCCAATTTGTCCAGATCACTTTGAATTATGACCCTGTCCTCCAAAGTAGTTGCAATCCCTCCCAGTTTGGTATCATCCGCAAACTTAATAAGCGTACTTTCTATGCCAATATCTAAGTCGTTGATGAAGATATTGAACAGAGCCGGTCCCAAAACAGACCCCTGCGGAACCCCACTTGTTACGCCTTTCCAGCAGGATTGGGAACCATTAATAACAACTCTCTGAGTACGGTTATCCAGCCAGTTATGCACCCACCTTATAGTAGCCCCATCTAATTTGTATTTGCCTAGTTTATCGATAAGAATATCATGCGAGACCGTATCAAATGCCTTACTAAAGTCTAGGTATACCACATCCACCGCTTCACCCTTATCCACAAGGCTCATTATCCTATCAAAGAAAGCTATCAGATTGGTTTGACATGATTTGTTCTTCACAAATCCATGCTGGCTGTTCCCTATCACCTTACCACCTTCCAAGTGTTTGCAGATGATTTCCTTAATTACTTGCTCCATTATCTTCCCTGGCACAGAAGTTAAACTAACTGGTCTGTAGTTACCTGGGTTGTTTTTATTTCCCTTTTTATAGATGGGCACTATATTTGCCCTTTTCCAGTCTTCTGGAATCTCTCCTGTCTCCCATGACTTTCCAAAGATAATAGCTAGAGGCTCAGATACCTCCTCTATTAGCTCCTTGAGTATTCTTATTTTACCTTAAGAATAAATGTGCTTTCTGGGGGATATCACAAAGTATAGGCATGGAGCTGTGCAGCCTGGAAAACTTTTGCTCAGGTAGGAGAGAGATGCAGGTCTCTAGCCGAGAGAGGTGATAGCTGAGGAGCATGGAGCCTCCAAGGGAGTGGGAAATACATGTGCAGTGGCCTTGAACTGTGGCAGGTGGCACTGGGTGTTACGGGGTGGCATGGTATGTGTGGACTGGTGTTGCAGGGTGTGAGGGTGACATACTGGGTATACCGCTGTATGTAGTGGTAGGGTGGCTGTGTGTGCACAGTGCAATAAATGGTGGGAGTGGCTGGCATGGTGTGTGGTGAGGTGGCACGGTGTGTGTGAGATGTGCATACAGGGGGTGGCCCTGTGTGTGTGGTAGGGGCACAGGTGCCAGGGGGTGGTATGGAGTGTGCCATTTGTGTGCACTGAGTCATTGGGGCTGGGATATTTAGAGTGGGTGGGACTACGAACCAAGTAGCATGGGGGAGGCAGTGGGTGGCACTGAGTGTGAAGATTGTATGTGCCATGTGGGTGGCAGTGTGTACATTGGATGTCACTGGTGTATGTGTGGGTAGCACTGGCTGGCATAGGGTGGAGGCATGCACTGTTGGCACTGTGTGGATGCATGTATGTGTGCAAGGGGTGGCACTGGGTGAAGTGAAAGGCAATGTGTGGTGTGTGAGCAGTAGGTGACACTAGATGTACGAAATGAGTGTGGATGCAGTGAGTGGGGATGGGGGACAATGGGTGGGGGGGACAATGGATATGCAGTGGAGTGTGGGTATAGTGGATGGTACTAGGTGTGGAGGCAGGGACGTGGCACTAAGTGTGTGGGGATATGGGGCAGTGGGAATGTGGGTGGCACTGGATGTGCAGTGGGAGTGTGGGTGCAGTGGATGGCACTAGTTGTGAGTGCAGTGTGGGCAGGGGCTGGCATTAGGTGTGTGTGTGGGGGCAGTGGGAGTGTGGGGGCGGGGGGTGGCACTAGGTGTGTGGGGGTTGAGGGCAGTGGGAGTGTGGGTGCAGTGGGTGGCACTAGGTGTGTGGGGGTTGGGGGGCAGTGGGAGTGTGGGCGGCAGTGGATGTGCAGTGGGTGGCACTAGGTTTGGGGCAGGGGTGGCACTAGGTGTGTGGGGGTTGGGGGGCAGTGGGAGTGTGGGTGCAGTGGGTGGCACTAGGTGTGTGGGGGTTGGGGGGCAGTGGGAGTGTGGGTGCAGTGGGTGGCACTAGGTGTGGGGGCAGGGGTGGCACTAGGTGTGTGGGGGTTGAGGGGCAGTGGGAGTGTGGGCGGCAGTGGATGTGCAGTGGGAGTGTGGGGGCAGGGGTGGCACTAGGTGTGTGGGGGTTGGGGGGCAGTGGGAGTGTGGGCGGCAGTGGATGTGCAGTGGGTGGCACTAGGTTTGGGGCAGGGGTGGCACTAGGTGTGTGGGAGTGTGGGCGGCAGCGGATCTGCAATGGGAGTGTTGTGGCGAGTGCGTCCCCTTTAAATGGCGCTGGCGGGCGCTGCCGGCTCACTCCGACACGGGGCTGGCGGATGTATAAGGCGTTTAGGTGTCTTCGCCGATCGCCTGACTCTGCCGCCTGGGCTCGCCCGCTCCGCTCTCCCGTGTGCGCCCGGCGGCGGCGGCGGCTCTGCAGCTCCGCGCTGCCCGGGGAGGGGAGGGTCCGGCCCCGGCCCGGCCGCGTGCAGCTGCGGCTCCGGGGGCAGGGCAGGGCGCGCGGGCGGCATGGAGGCGGCGGAGGCGCGGTGCCGGGTGCTCTCTATCCAGAGCCATGTCGTGTGCGGCTACGTGGGCAACAAGGCGGCGAGCTTCCCGCTGCAGGTGAGCGGGGCCGGCCGGGCGGGCGGGGACCCTGCAGCGGCCCGGGCTGCGGCGGCGGCGGCCGCCCCTTCCCCGGGCCGGAGCCGGGCGCTGCGGGAGGAGGCTGCCCGGACTCGGTGCTTTCCCGCTGCCAGGCGGGCGCGGCGGCGGTGCCCGGGCAGTAGGGTGACCAGACAGCAAGTATGAAAAATCGGGACCAGGGGTGGGGGGTAATAGGAGCCTATATAAGAAAAAGACCCCAAAATCGGGACATCTGGTCACCCTACCGGGCAGGGAAGGGTCCGAAGTGTGTGCGCTGGGTTGGCCGTGTGTGTGTGTGTGTGTGTGTGTGAGACAACTCTCCTTGATCGGCGGTGACTGTGTCAGCTGTCTATTGACACAACTTGCCAAGCCAGTGTATTTCTTCGGGTAAGGTAAACCAAGCCAAGCTGTTCTCTGTTAATACAGACTGGCTAAGATTCACAAAACAGGTACATTTCAGTAACCAGCAATTCCTTGTGCTTGTGCAAAGGGGTTTAAAACAGGATGCTTCTTTATTTGATAACTATACAATCCTCAATAGTATACTATGTCAAGTATCAGGAGTAGGCGTGTTAGTCTGTATCTACAAAAACAACAAGGAGTCCAGTGGCACTTTAAAGACTAACAGATTTGTTTGGGCATAAGCTTTCGTGGGTAAAAACCTCACTTCTTCAGATGCAATAGTATACTGAGTGCTATACCAATTTTTAATCTTGTAAATGGGGCTTGGCTTTAAAAAAAAAAAAAAAAAAAAAAAAAAAAAAGCCTGGAGTTAAATACTGTGGTAGGTGGGTTTAAAAAGGGATTGGAAATGCTTTTGATTATATTTGTTTTAAATAATGCTTAGTGCTTTATATTCTCAAAGCATATTACAAACACTGACTACCCTATTTTAAAAAGCGTACTTAGTCAGATATCATGTTTCATGCTCTCATCTCATTACTGCTGGGTCAGGGAGCTATGGTCACCCCATGTAGAGCACTACGCATAGTCATATGCATTATGGGTTTTCTCTCCTTGGTCAGTATCCTGTATTGGCCACTGATGGAGGCAGGAAGCCAGATTTGATGGACCAATAATCTGGTGTGCTACATGGCAAATTCTATGTATTTGTGTAACTATGATCCACAATACAACAAGTGTAATGAAGTCATAAGGACATTGTAACCAGGAGAATGAACATAGTCTATTGTTTGGGCAGAATAATATAAGGAATAATATTTATTTAATTATACACCTCTACCCCAACATAACGCTGTCCTCAGGAGCCAAAAAAATCTTACCGCATTATAGGTGAAACTGTGTTATATCGAACTTGCTTTGATCCGCTGGAGTGCGCAGCCCCACCCCCCCAGAGCACTGCTTTACTGTGTTATATCTGAATTTGTATTATATCGGGTCGTGTTATATTGGGGTAGAGGTGTACATATGGGGGGGAGGTGGGGCTGTGGTTATCTGGTGATAACTTTTGCCTTGTGGCTTAAGTGCAGGCCTGGGAGTTGAATACCTGGGTTCTAGCCCCACAATATCAGACTTCCTTTATGTCTTGGACAAGTCACTTAACCTCTGTGTATGTCAATTTTCTCATCACTAAAATGGGAATATAACCCATAACAACCTCACGACCCACTTGAGGCAAACTTTAATGCTTGCAAAGTGCTTTTGGATGGAAAACACTGAAGTATTTTTAATTTAAAAAATACCTACTGAAGTAGCAGTGGATGCTATTTACAGAAGTCATACAGTACAATGTAAGTTTTTAAAATTCTTCGGTGCATGGCATATGATAAGCTATTGCTGGAGGGAACTATTACAATCTATGGGCTACCCCCAGAACAATAACAAGAATTGTTTGTGGCAAATGGCTAATAAATATGCCTATCATCATATTTGAAGGTTGTGCAAACCCAGACTGATGGAACACTAAGGGTGGGGAGCAAATTGCTCTAGTGATGTTTGGGTATCTTATTAGTCATCAGAACTGTGAGATGGAATTATAATCTTAAGAATCCTTTATTTAATAAGGGGACAGTACCGGACTTGGGGATTTGTTCTGTACCCTTTGTGCTCCTTTCAAGTGTGCCCCGTTTAAATTCCCCCTGCCCCCCCATTTTTTCCCCTCTTGTCTTGTATCAGCTGAATCAAGGAGGGTTAAATGTGGCTCCTTACTGCAGAGTTGATGAGTTCTGGGAGTGTGATCAGACAAGATGTCTACAGATTGAGGAAGAGTTTTTTTTGTTTTAAACTCAGTAAAGGACAGAAAGTACTACCAGCCCAGTGACAGAACTCAAACTTGGATGGATTTTTATATTGGAAGGGTGAAATACTATTAATCTGCTAGGCTCGCCAAGTATGGCTATTTTTAGACTACCTCCATTTTTTTGGCATATAGTGTCTAGCTCTGTCGTCTTCAGTGAAAATGTTGCATCTAGTTATTTTTACATTTTTATTGAAAATGTGTCAATGGATCCCCTAAAAACTTGGTCTAAGTGTTGACAGCAGGCTGGATCTGCATATAACAATCCTCACCACAGTCTAAGTTTTTTGGATCTCCTTTGTTAAACTCTGTTTTCTTACTCCACTGACTTTCCTTACATAAGGTACTTGTAATGAGATTCCCAGCTTGTGTACTTTTATAGCTTCAGAAAAGTATGCACAAAGACTATAAAACAATTGCTGTTAGACTATTCCAGGCTTTCACATATAAAAGGATCATTACAACTGGAGATGGCTGTCAAGAAGTCTTGAGATTGCGTGGTCAGAAATGGATCGTATTTCTGCTTAGCCTCCTACAGCACCTAATAGCTTTGTTAATACTTTTATTACAAATCTCTTTTGGCTAAAAGAGAGAAACTGAGAGGTTTGGTAAATGGAAACTAAAGGAAGCTCCTGAAAGACCATTAGTCATCACACTTTCAAAAGTTTGAGGGAGGATAATGCTACTTTTGGAAAAAAAAATCCGTGAAGAAAGTTGTTTAATTTACCAGCATTTAGGTCTAGCTGTACTAATTATGCCACCATAAAGGAATTTACCATTTTGTAATGATGTATGACTTTGAAGTCCTAACCAGCTATAGATTTTCTATTAAATGCTACCCTACTTTTCTTTCCTCTTCTGAATGAAGGACAATAGCAAAAACTGACCAAAATGTATGGACTATCAGAAAAAACGAACACAGCAAGATTCAGACAATTAATAGTATTGGTGAGTGGTACATCAAGTTACAACCACGTAAAGAAATATACCCAATTCTAATACACAATTGCACCCATGTAGAAAATAAGCTCTTTAACACTCGGCATAATAAACTTGTCCTAGCCAAGGTGAGGAGGAGAAGGGGAAAAAACACTGGGTGGCTTGAATACTGCCTTTGTGAGACTGCCAAGCAATTCATTTCTCAAACACCGCAAGGACTCTGATCTCTGAACTATAAATCATGCCTGTCAAAGGCAGGCACTGTTTTTTTTTTTTGTTTGTTTTTTTTTTTTTTTTTTGCTCACCTTGCAACAAGTATGGACAGCTCTGTCATCTTTACTGTGGATTAGTTTTGATTTTTGAATAGTTTTCATATCCTGTTGTTAGAAGTGACATCAGTGAAGAGTCAGTATGTTGGAGCACTATTCAATTCTGATTCAGACTAATGTAGCCTGGAGAGGTTCCACAGCTCAGGAAGATCACTTACTTCTGCCGTCAAACAGCTACCATGACAGACCAGAAGTTACCTCCACAGCTTCTATACCCCGTCAGAGGAGACACGGTCACTTTCTGACTTCTGTTCTGACAGGGGCACACACAAATTATCCTCTGGTAAGAATGTTTTTTTTGCTTTCCCCAACATGGAGAGGTCACATCCTCATGGGATCTGGAGTCAGTCATTCAGTTTTCTTATTTTTAAGAACAGCCCTCCAAAGATGATGGATTTCAGTGCACCATCTATAAAGGTAGCAAATAGAGTAGAAGGTATAGATATTCTTTTTACTCTATTTACAATTGCTCCAAATAGCAAGGGAGTCACGGTTGAATTCACATCAACATTCAAGGTTGAATTAAAGCAGGGGTTGGCAACCTTTCAGAAGTGGTGTGCCAAGTCTTCATTTATTCACTGTAATTTAAGGTTTCACGTGCCAGTCATACATTTTAATGTTTTTTAGAAGGCCTCTTTCTTTAAGTCTATAATATATAACTAAATTATTGTTGTATGTAAAGTAAATAAGGTTTTTAAAATGTTTAAGAAACTTCATTTAAAATTAAATTAAAATGCAGATCTTATCAGTTTAGTGTGATCCTTGCCCTTGCTTTTCCTTGCTGAGTTTTCCAATGTCTGGCACGTATTTGGATACTTTAAGCTGCACACAGGCTTCTGAGTGATCAGTTGTTCTCTGTCCCTCTCGGAGCCAGTTGATAGATTTCATGTGTGGAAATACCTGTTCATACAGGTATGTGGATCCAAATGCTGAAAGCATTGCAAATGCAATTTTCTTCAAACAGTTAAATTTCACTGTCAGGGATGTCATTGAACTTTTCTGGTTTAATTAGAAAAGAAAGCATTGGGAAAAATAGCTGGAAATCTTGAAATCTGTCAAAATTCTGATTCCAGTTCTTGCATGTACATTCTAATCTCAATGTCAAACTCAGTGCGCTGTTCCACGTGGCGTGATAGTGATGTAAGCAGCAAATCAGGACTTAAAAATAGCCCAGTACAGTGGCTCTGGAACAATTTAAGGTGAGGATGCTGAGCTGCGCCAGTGGGCCACAGCAGGGGGCAGCTGCAGAGCCCTGGGCCGGTAGCTGGGACCCCAGACTGGCAGTGGGCTGAGCAGGGCCGGCGGATGGAACCCCGGCTGGCAGGGGCCTAGCAGCTGGTACCGGTGGCCAGGACCCAGGCAGTGTGAGTGCCACTGAAAATCAGCTCGCGTGCCGTAGGTTCCCTATCCCTGAATTAAAGCTTGCAAGACATCAACTAGATCAGTATAAGAATTTCAGTTTAATTAAATAATATTTTATTGACATGACAAACTATACCAGTGTTGCCAAAATGTAAAGGCTCCTCTGGTAGTGGTCAGAGGTAAGAACAGTCTGCCAAGACAGGGCTTTCACAGTGTTTGAGGGTTTACCATACTTATCAATAGGTATCCATTCTTGATCCATTTATGTAGGTTGCTACATTGCATCGTGCCTCTCTCTCCTGGAGGTGGACACATTTTGTTTACCAGATCTCATGTTTCCACAACATTAACTTTGCTCCACCAGCCTCAAATCTGCTCTTCATATGGCAGAACAAACTAGAGCAGGCCTTTCTGTCATGCCTCTTCAGTTGAAGGATTCCAAAGAACATGAGTAACAGTTCAAAAGAGAACTGGATAAATTCATGGAGGTTAAGTCCATTAATGGCTATTAGCCAGGATGGGTAAGGAATGGTGTCCCTAGCCTCTGTCTGTCAGAGGATGGAGATGGATGGCAGGAGAGAGATCACTTGATCATTGCCTGCTAGGTTCACTCCCTCTGGGGCACCTGGCATTGGCCACTGTCCGTAGACAGGATACTGGGCTAGATGGACCTTTGGTCTGACCCGGTACAGCCATTCTTATGAGTGAAGTGTGTTCATAAAGCGATGCAAAAAATCTCCACTGATTCCAATCTCCCAATTCTCTCTGGTTAAGTGAAATGGCTCAAAGAAAAATAGGGCAGATCTTCACCTTGAAGTCAGTGAAGCTATGCCAATTTACACTAGCTGAGGCTCTGGGCTCAGTCATCACCTGACTCTGAATGAAAAGTAGATGAATGTGATCACAAATTCTTCATAGAATGCAAAGCAAGATATTAGCCTGCAAACACTTGTCATGGAATGTTAAAGGTAGCAAAGTTTTTCCTTGGAGATGCAACATCCTAGATAAAGTAACTGTTACATCCCTTTTCCCAGCCCTTTCTCCGTCATTTTAGGTGGTAAGAACAAGACAAGTTCTGTGCCTTTCTGTAAATCTGTACATCACCTAGCATATTTTGACTATACTGTAATAGGTCAGAACAAAAGCAAATCCTGCAGCTGTTTTGCCAAACACAAAGATTAGCATTAGAGATTGGTTCAGACCAAAACTTCAGATCTGAACACCCACAAACTCAAGGGAAGTTCATACCTATACTTGAAGACTGTAGCTTGGGCCCATTTCTAAATAACACAGAAATGTCCATTTTTGAGAGATCAATATTGTTTTCTTACCTCTTTCAGACTTCCGGGGGACCAGAAATACCCCCCCCCTTTTTTTATATATGGAAAAAAAATCACTGAAAGAGCTAAGAAGAATTAGCATCACCTGTTGTCATAACTATAAAGGGAAGGGTAACAGCCCTCCTGTGTACAATACTATAAAATCCCTCCTGGCCAGAGACTCCAAAATCCTTTTACCTGTAAAGGGTTAAGAAGCTCTGGTAACCTGGCTGACATCTGACCCAAAGGACCAATAAGGGGACAAGATACTTTCAAATCTTGGTGGGGGGAAGGCTTTTGTTTGTGCTCTTTGTTTTGGGGGTTGTTCGCTCTTGGGACTGAGAGGAACCAGACATCAATCCAGGCTCTCCAAATCTTTCTGAACAAGTCTCTCATATTTCAAACTTGTAAGTAAGCAGCCAGGCAAGGCGTGTTAGTTTTTATCTTTGTTTTCTCAACTTGTAAATGTACCTTTTTGCTAGAGTGTTTATCTCCGTTTGCTGTAGCTTTGAACCTAAGGCTAGAGGGGATTCCTCTGGGCTCTTTAAGTTTGATTACCCTGTAAAGTTATTTTCCCTCCTGATTTTACAGAGATGATTTTTACCTTTTTCTTTAATTAAAAGCCTTTTTAAGAACCTGATTGTTTTTTCCTTGTTTTTAAGATCCAAGGGGGTTGGATCTTGATCCACCAGGAGATGGTGGGAGAAAGGAGGGGGATGGTTAATTTCTCCTTGTTTTAAGATCTAAGGGTTTGGATCTGTATTCACCAGGGGATTGGTGAAGAGTCTCTCAAGGCTACCCAGGGAAGGGAATTAGCATTTTGGGAATGGTGGCAGCAGACCAGATCTAAGCTGGTAGTTAAGCTTACAAGTTTTCATGCAGGCCCTCACATTTGTACCTTAAAGTTCAAAGTGGGGAAGCAGCCTTGACACCTGTCTTCATTATCAGGGCCAGCTCCAGCTTTTTTGCTGCCCCAAGCAGTGAAAGAAAAAAAGAAGGGGGGGGGGGGAAATGGGTGAGCTCCTGCCGAAGAAGAGACTGAGTGAAGGACCCGCCGCCGAAATGGCACTGCAGACTAACCCGGATGTGCTTGAGCAGCTGCTGAAGTGCCACCAAAGACCCAGACTTGCCGCCCCAATACCTGATGGAGTGCCGCCCCTTCCTGTTGGCCACCCCAGGCACCTGTTTCTTTCGCTGGTGCCTGGAGCTGGCCCTATTCATTATTGCTTGAGCAGACAGCTCATTCCATTCAGTGGAGAAGCCTACATTGAACAGATTTCTAAAGGTCTTTTGTTCCACAATAGGGAGGTTTGTCTCACCTAAATTATAACCCACCATGAACAATCTCATAATCTAGATCAAAGTGTTGGTGTTTTGTCAATGCTTTTGGCTCCTTCCTGCAGATAGCTGCTCTAATAGAGTCAAGATGTGAAAACACAGGAGATTCCCCCATATTTAAGGGGAGTGAGGATGGGAGGGAATAATCATCTGAACTCAACATTATCAAAAGTGAAGCAAGAATGGAAAATTCAGTTTAAAACCATGTTTGAAATAGTGTCCATCACTAACTTACAGGTGATTAGGTGGTGCTTTGGTAATGGAATATAAAGTCGGTCACACTTCTAGGTTGCAGGTCTGAATGCGGACTAATCCAGCAGGTACCAAATATTACTCTGATGGCCTATGTGAAGATAGGCCAGAAAAGTACAAGCTATTCCTAGAAGAGACTTGTCCACAACTCAAAAGCCATCTTGTTGAAAAGAAAAACCAGAGGTAAAAAACTGAACATAAATAATGAACTGTTCTTTCAGGTGCTCAAATACCAGAGTGATGGGCACAGTATATGAACTCTTGATATAACTCAAATCATAGACACAGTCTCTCTAGGTCAAGGTTCGGATACTTCAGAGCAGATGCAGCAGGGCAACTGCTTTGCTGTGCTTAGAAAAGGACTTCAGTCTCCAGACTTATCAGTTCCACACGTTTCAGTGGCACTAGTTTTGTTTTAACTTTTAGAAATGAGGGGATGCTTCAAGCGAAGAGCATACACACTGTAAAAAGCTAAATTATGGTGGGAAAATAACCTACGTTTCCACGAGCCATCAGCAGAAAGTAGTATTGCATAAGCCATGAAAACCATGAGAGCCCACCATAAAGGGTAAATGACCTTTACTGCGTGAAAATATACATGTACAATGGAGACTCTGCAGGTCAATGTCCTTTCTGTATTACAAATCTGGCAGCATTGAATTTTTTTTACTAGCACAGTTGTGCAGACTGTGTGGATGTGAATTAGCTCTGTTAAGACCACTTTTAGAAAGCATTCAAGGCTATCTTGAGAACAACTTTTTAAAAAGGCAGTTCAACAAAATTACCATCCCCGCCCCCATGCACAGCACCAGCACAACTGTGTTAGCAGAAACTGTTTAAAAGTTTAACAAGGCAAAATGCATAATGCAGATGAGGATCTCATGGGAGTCATTCCTCTCCACATTTTTATGTTAGGGGCGGTGTGTGTGTGGAAATCAAGATACGGGGACCTTTCACCTATGGTTTATTAGCAAATCTGCCATATCTCAAAATACATACATTACACTTGTTTATGTTCTTTGAACATATCTCTGGATGGGTCTAAAGGTTATTAGCATCTCTTTCCAACTGTAATTCATTCAGTACAGTAGAAGTCTATTGCAGACACAATCTTGCTATACAAAATGCTGTAGTGTTTTTTGTTTTTAAAACAGGTCTGATCCTTTAATATTTGTAAACTATGCTTCACTATATAGCAAGTGAATAGTGTACAGTTAACTGAAGTACAGTAGTCTGTTTCAACAAGCCAACCTTCCTGAACGTTTTACCTTTTAATGCAGTAGATCTTTGGCAGAGAAAAGGATCTGTTAAAAGAACAGACATTAATTTAAAAAAAGATTTGTTTTTGTTGCAGATCTTGCTTAAATTAACAGCGAAGTCTTAAAAAGTATTAGTTTCAGTAGGCTCCACCTAAAGCAAGCAAGCCATAAGTATATGGACCTTTTTTTTTTTTCAGCATTTTCTGAACTCTGTGGTTTCCTCTTAGGACACACACAGTCTATTTTTTTATCTGGATGAGTACAGAGTGATGCACATTCTTCAAAACAAAAATTAAAAATATAGTCACCCTGTGATTTCTCTCCAGATAAAAACCCCTGCAATCATGGGGAGGTGAACAGAAGAGATTAAGAAACCAGAGAAATCAGTGAGTATGCGCTGTTGCTTTTAACGTAACTATGTTTGACGCATAGTGTTAGATGCCTTTGGCCTGGTCTACAGTGTTGCACTACCAGAGTGGTAGTAACAGTGGAGGGTGTGCTAGTGTAGACAAGGCAAATACATTTTTACCACAACGTTGTCTAATCTGCAACAGTGGTGAAAACACTACGTTGGCTTGTCTGCATTAGTGAGGCTGCACTGGTGATAGAGAAACTCCACAACCCAACACCACACACACTTTGTATTTAACTTTTTTATTTAAAAAAAAAAAAAAAAAAAAAAACCCAAATCCAAGGGATTCAGTTCCTCTATTTGTAAATCCCATTGTGTCTGCAGCACTCCTGTATTGTGTCCTTTCATATTCTAGGCATCTAAAGATCTAGCATTATCCTTCATGCTACTTCATCCTTCATGCTTTAAATTTAAGCTTCTCATTTTCCAAATAACAATGAAGACTGAATTTAAAACCTCTTCAGACAAAGGTGTGACTTTTATCTATTAATGCCACCCACTCTGGGTCTCCCCTCCGTGGGGAACCCTCACCCACTAACCCCACCTTGCCTCAGTGCAAGGCTACTGCCAGTCATTGTCTAGCCCCACACCTGGGGCAGACTGTAGGATCAGCCTACTCATCACTGGCCTTCTCCTAGGCCACAGCCTAGGGCTTTCCAGGCTGGAGCTCCTCAGCCTTTCCCCAGCCCTGCTCCACTCAGGTACCCTGTCTCTGCTCCCTGCAGCCAGGCCCTTCTCTCTCTGAGTGCAGAGAGAGTCTGCTTGGCCTATAGCTCACAGCCTTTTTATATAGGGCCAGCTGAGGCCTGATGGGGTGTGGCCCAGCTGCAGCCACTTCCCCAATCAGCCCAGCTTTTAGAGCTGCAGCCCAGAGGGTTTGCTTTCAAGCCCTGCCAGGCAGGAGTGGGTGTCCACCCCACTACAATAACTAACTCTCACTTGTAGCCTGTTCCAGCTCACATTGTAGTTAGTGGAAACAGAATCAGGCCTTTGGTCATTCACACAGTAGTTACCAAACACAGCTGAGTAGCTGTCTATCTTAAAGTTTTGTATTGGCACCCATCACCTTAGTATCTGAGCACCTTCCATTGGCAAAGCGAGGTCTCTGCCTAGCGGCCTTCATGAAGTATTTGGCTGTTCTCCTTTTTCTGGTTTTAAGAGTCTCCCTCCTTGATGTAGGTTTGGCATTGTGTTTTATGCTGTTTTCTTTCTGAGAGCTGAAATCTCAGAAACTATAGTGGGTTAGAGTGTGATCCATTTATTACCCCTCTGCCTGGGAGAAGATTGACTAAGTTAGATATTTCTTAAAGAACAGACCCACCCAGAGCACTATGACTTGTGCAAAAGAACAGTGCTAAGGACCATACCAATGGTAAGACACGCAGACAGTTACATACCCAAACATCCATAAGAGCAATATGCTTTTAAAAAGAACCCAGAGATTTATAATTTGTATGGATGTTTTATACATAAAGTGTTAATTGTTTAATACTTTTCCCTTCCTATGCTATCTAATACATAAAAATAGGCCACCGCCATGAAGTTTGGATCGAGAGCTGAACATTCAGATCTGATGCTCTGGTGAAGGCCCATCTCTGCTAATATGTACTTGTAAATTTAGTTGCATAGTATTGCACATGACTATAGTTAGCTATAGTCATTGATCAATTTGTGGAATTCCTTGATGTGGGTGGAAGCAGCAAGAAGACCTCAGATCTGTGGCCTGAGCAAATAGCATGTCATAATATCTAGCAGCTTATCATGCAAACCACAAAATACATAAGCTGAGTCTGCTCCCTGTAGAGTTAACAGCAAAACTCCTATTTGCTATGCTGGGAGCAGAGTGCAATCCCTCACTTGCAGAGGAAGGAAAAACACATTCCCTGTCTGGGAAGTTTACATTTAGAGATGTACCTTTAGAGATGAGGAACAGGGTGGCTTTTGTTTTGTTTGCTTTGAATGAGAGTGAGGGGGGAAGTAGATGCTGATATTTCCTTGCCTTCCCATTCCCCTAATCAATGCCTGTACAATTCCGTCATTTCATACCATGCCAAATGTATGCCCAAACAGAGATTAGTGAAGAAGCTATGATAAAAACTTCTATGTCATTGTTCATTGGATTGATACAGAACTGAACTGTATGACGCAGGTAGAGAAGCTGACTGCTGTGTGCGTCATCCAGCCACAGGAGGATGGTTTTTTGGGAAAAAAATGTACGTAGCACAGGATGAGAGAATTTGTTCGTGTGCTGAAAGAAATGGCTTACAGGGAAATCTGATAGAGGCTTGCATTGTGTGTTCTTGGTGTCTTGAATTGAATAATATTAGTCTGTCAGAAGAGAAATATAAAATGGAATGATTTGATCATATTCATGCTGTGACTTGAAGGTTGATTTGAAGGAACATTTTAAAAAATGCATTAGCCTTCCTTTGAATTTGGCTGCTTATTAGAGATGTTCACTTATGTTGTGAGCTTTCTCAGAGGAAAGCGGAGAATTAGAAACCAACTGAGAGCAAATTCACTCTGCTTCAAGAGAAGCTGCTGTAGTCTTTCCTTCTTTGACAGCCATTCTATTACAGTCAGGTCAGCCAATCCACAGCAAGCTGAAAAAATTGCAGTTCTCTGTCAGGAGAGAGAGGCTTTGTTCTTACATTAGCCTTCAGTATGTCTTGTGCAGTGTAAAATAGAGAGAGTTGTTTGTGAAACCTGAAAATGAACGTGCCTGCACACATCCGCAAATATTTTAGTTTTG
This sequence comes from Malaclemys terrapin pileata, assembly GCF_027887155.1. Taxonomy (NCBI): domain Eukaryota; kingdom Metazoa; phylum Chordata; order Testudines; family Emydidae; genus Malaclemys; species Malaclemys terrapin. The sequence continues at coordinate 197,535,625 of NC_071505.1, forward strand.
TTTTTATACAGTGACTATAGTCACATGACTGGAGCAGAGTAACTTGGAATCTACTGCTGGGATCAATTCTCGGCTTGGCCACTGATTTGTTTGGTATCCTGCAGCTAATTCATCTTTCCCCATGTGCAGGTGACTTTTGCCACCCCTTCTGTGGAACCATTTGGGGATGGATAGTCTAGTATGTTCCATGCCAGAGCCCTTGTAACTACAGCAATTATCACTGCTTCTCAGTCTCCTTTAAGATGCCATTCTACTTTGACAGCTAGCAATTGCTCCTGAACAGTGCAGATAGCTCATATAGATTGTCTTAATCAAAACCTTGCCTTGGCAGTGCTCCAGAGAGCAAATAAGTGTGGTTTTTTGTTTTTAACTAATGCTATAGATTTTGTTAAATGGGTGCAAAAGTCTGTGGATTTTCTTATTTCAGTTTAAATCAGGCTTATTTCAGTAAGTCAATTAGAAATTGGTCTAAGCTAAACTGAAATAAGCTACTCTTAAACCTAAGTGAGTGTTTGCACAGGGAGTTGTGCCAGTTTAACTAAGTGGGTCTTAAGTTAAAATGGTGCAGTATTCTCCTGTTGAGAACATTCTCATGTAGACTTAGGTAAGAGTTCAGATGGCATTAAAATTGGGCAGGCTGATCTTACTTGTGACACTGGCAAGCTGCTTAATCTGTTTGCCTGCTCTAGTTTAACTGTCTACAAAATAAATATAACATGGGTTATGAACTAAATGGCACCGAGTAGTGTGAAGTTTACGTAATACCGTACTTATAAAGCACTCTGCACTACAGCTTGCCAGAAAATGGAAGTCCCTTCCTGTGAAAAATTTAACACTTTAAAAAAAACCAAACAAATAATTTTGTCCCAAATTGGGACAAGAAGTCAAAACTATGAAACTTTCCTGGAAAGGGATTCCCGAGACAACTAAAATGGAATTTATTTATTTATTTATTTTTGGTGTCTTTCTGACTGCCTACCTGGGAGGCACTTGTCAATTTCACTTTGTCATTGACAAGAGCCTTCCAGCCAGGCTTCTAGGAAGGCTGTGTGCCCAATGTTCAGCCTCCCCCCCCAAACCCTGCTGCTGCAGAGAAGAGAGCTGGGGTGCTTAGCCTCTCCCTGCAATGGCTGCTGGAGAACTATCGTTTCAATGGTTCCTGATAGAAAATTAAAAATTTTAGACAAATTCTGCAAAATGGGAATTTTGCGTTGAAAAATCATTCCAGTAAAAAAATTCTGATGAGTCTACTTTGCACTTCTATATTATCTTTAGTTCAAGGATCACAAAGTACTGTTATGTAATGAATCTCTCTGATCTTGTTTAAATAATTCGCTCCTCAGTTTCCTACTTATTTACAAACTCTTAAAGGAATGGAAATCAGTTTTAAAAGATTGTAGTTGAGGCTTGTGTGAAGTGTGCTATACTCGTCCGCTCACAGCCTATAGTCTGCAGTAACACATTTCTAATTGTAGCAATGCCACATTTGGCATTACAATTTAGTCACTTCTTGGGTTTTTTTTTTTTTTCCTGTGTTTGGTGTGAGCACATGCCAACTCTCTCAGGATTTCATGTGTGTTCAAGTCATGGCTTTAAGCAGTGTTGTAGCAGGAATGCACTTGCTGACCCTGTCTTTGTTTGTTTAACTATTTTTACAATGCTTCTCAATACTTTACAATGTTCAGAGTTACGGAATAATGCACATAGTTCATATAAACCAGTTAAACTTGTTGTAGGATTGTTGCTGGCAAATGTACACCATCTACATTGTATTGGTATACAATATAATCCTTTTCTGCACACTAACTATTAACTAAAATTAGCCATTAACTAGAGTTGGGCATTTGGGCCTCCAGTCAAATATTGTAAAACAGTCGACCATTGTTGACATTTTAAAGCACTAATTGATTAGAATAGTAACAGTAACAAAGAATAAAACTACCAGCCAACTGACATTACTTGGCCAGTCAATTGACCCAGGGTTGTGAGTTCAATCCTTGAGGGGCCACTTAGGGATGTGACGCAAAAATCAGTACTTGGTCCTGCTAGTGAAGGCAGGGGGCTGGACTCGATGACCTTTCAGGGTCCCTTCCAGTTCTATGAGATATAATATATATGTAGATATACCCATTAATATAATCTATATTGACTGGCTTCCCAAGCCTAGCTTTCTCTAACACCAGAACAAGTGAACTGCCCAAGGAATTTAAGCGCTACTGTTCTAATTCTCCATTGCACTACATATGTTCATTATTATGCTTCTCTTCAAGGCCAATAGATCATGACACTAGCGCCATAGCAAGCAAACACAACTACATTTCAGATCGCTGGCAAAGTTGGCAAAATAGGCTCTGCTCCCACAGATTAATGGCTTTCTACAGATTTTTGACACCCCTGAGTGGCATAATTCTGCCAACCTAATTTTCTAGTGTCAACCAGGCCTTGGTAGTCACAGCAGCAGCTTGGAACAATTTGTATAGTGGGGGTGCTGAGAGCCACTGAACCAAACTGTAAACCCTGTATCGAATGAAAATCACTTCAAGTTGGGGGTGCAGCAGCACCCCTACTTCCAGCACCTATGTGTATGACCCTAGAAAAAGCGAGGGAGAGTGTTTGTTTGGGTTTGGTGTTGGGTAAAGAAGCTAGGGGCAGTAAGCAAAAAAACCTGTCCTTTTTGTTTTGGTTCCTCCTGCATTCAGAGAAGCAGGACTTCGTATGTTCCTTGTAAACACAGAGAATGCATCGGAGAGGGGGACATGTGGGGTCACGTGCCCTCCTAGATTTCTGTGAGTGCTGAGCTGCCATTGCAGGGCTTGGTCTGCCAGCAGGGGAGGGGTCCTCTGTTCTCTTCCTGCTGCACTCCTCCCACCCACCCCCAGGCACTTCCAAATTGCTCAGTCCCTCTCCCCAGCAGCCAGGCCCAGGTAGGGAACTGAGGGGGCGGTACGGAGCCACTTCTCATGCTGGCTGACTCTGCTAAGGGTTGTGGTCTGCGAGGGAGCCTGACTGGGGCTGCGGTGGTGGCCTGCTCCCTCCACTCTCTGCCTAGGCCTGGCTGCCAGGGGCAGAGGCCGAGCGAGCTGGAAATGTGCTGGGAGGAGGTGCAGCAGCAGCAGGACAGAGCTCCTCCACCCCACCCCCTTGCAGGAAGAGTGCAGCAGTCCCGGGTCGGACACAGAGTGGGGAGTTGCTGGGGAAGGTGCTGGAAGCAGGGTCCGTCTGCTTAGCCGGACATAGGGGCACTGCCCGCGCCCCTCCCTCTGCTGGGGTGTCCGTGAGGGCACGGGAGATCCGGGAAGACAATGGTGCTGTGAGACTCCTTAGGCTGGAGCTGGCCCCGGCCCGATCCAGAGGCACATGCTCCCTGCTCCTATGACCTCAGATCCCCAGGTGCCACCAGGAGTAGCCTCCCTGGCCCAGAGAGGTGGGGCTGGAAAATTCCTCACAGAGGCGACACATGGGACAGTCATGCAACTCCCCCCTTTACATTGTGCCCCCCCATTATTGGCAGGCATGGGTTGTCTCTGCTTGTAAACAAACAAGAGTGCATCAAAGAAAATACCAGACTCCATAGTCAATTTCTGCCCCCAACTGGAACATCTTCAGGACTCTGAACTTTAACTAGCTGCTCAGGTTAAAAAAGGGCAACAGGTGGTCACAGTAGTCCCAGCTGGCTGCCTCACTATGATGTGGCAAACTTTACAGTGACTTTATCTGACCAATACAGCAACACACACATTTTCAATGGCAAGGAGAGATGCATAAAATCTTTAGACTGTTTTCTTCAAGAAAACATTCCCATCCTAATGTAAAACCATCCTAGACTATATTGATGTTAATAGACAATCCACATACACTAGTCTCTAAACAGTTATTTTTCAGCAGTGAAACACTAGAGGATGTAATGGCTAGTTGAGAAGCTCACGACAAAGGAAAGACACAAATAGTAAAATAACTGTGATTGCACAGATGCCACGGAACTGAATTTGCTCCAGTATATCCAAAATCATCTTATGATGCAGAAATAAGCCTCCTTCCCATCACCTGATCAAACTCAGCCTCATCAAAAGCCAGCACAAATGAGTATACAACAGGGGTACGCAACCTATGGCATGCGTGCCGAAGGCGGCACGCGAGCTGATTTTCAGTGGCACTCACACTGCCCGGTTCCTGGCCACTGGTCTGGGGGGCTCTGCATTTTAATTTAATTTTAATGAAGCTTCTTAAACATTTTAAAAGCCTTATTTACTTTACATACAACAATAGTTCAGTTATATATTATAGACTTATAGAGACCTTCTAAAAACATTAAAATGTATTACTGGCAGGCAAAACCTTAAATCAGAGTGAATAAATGAAGACTCGGCACACCACTTCTGAAAGGTTGCTAACCCCTGGTATACAAGAATGGCTTGTGGAATTGTCACCGCTGTCCCACTAAACACCATTAAAGCAATTATGTTGGATTCAAAACATCCATCAAAAAGGGGAACTTCCATATCCACTAAACTTGCATACAAGTTTATATCTTACACCCATCTTTTGCTTTGTTTGATCCTGCAGCAGCAATAATAATAATGGATGTAGAAAACTAGTCTGTTGCCACAAATTTGGCACCATGGCTTTCCTGCAGGATCACATGGGAATAGAAGATAACCTGTAAAGGAAGAAGTCCTTATTTAACAATATTCAAATTAAAAAAGTGGAAAGGTAAAAAATGGCATCTAAATGTGTAAATTTCTTGCAGTAGGTCAAATCCCTAAGTATATTTTAGTAAGTCGGATCTCACAGGGGTGGCTGTCATGTTTTCCTCTGAGCACGGAGCCAAAATTCTGTCCTCAATTACACCCTAGTTTGAGCGAGAGGCTTCACAGGTTTAACTGAGGACAGCACTTGGCCCTCTGGGTCTTCTGTATAAATAGCAATTGTGTGTTAACCCCGAGATGCTGAAATTAAGTTTGGAGAGGCAAGAGCTCATTACTTTAATCAACATAACTTACTGTAAACGTAGTGTTAATTTTACTATTGACCTTTATCACTTGATGTAGGAACAACTCGAACTATGGGCAGCTGACGTACAGCAGTAACATCCAAGAGCTAAATGTTGCATACTAAACATGCATTTTTTACTTCTTGAAAAAGAGATTCTTAAAAGTTAGGCATGCCCCTTTCAACAATGAATGTGAGACCTACATTTTACACACATCCCTCTCCCTTCTTTAACTTGAACAGAAATTTTTATAAAAAGAAGAACAGGAGTACTTGTGGCACCTTAGAGACTAACAAATTTATTAGAGCATAAGCTTTCGTGGACTACAGCCCACTTCTTCGGATGCATATAGAATGGAACATATATTGAGGAGATATATATACACACATACAGAGAGCATAAACAGGTGGGAGTTGTCTTACCAACTCTGAGAGGCCAATTAATTAAGAGAAAAAAACTTTTGAAGTGATAATCAAGCTAGCCCAGTACAGACAGTTAAAGAGTGTGAGAATACTTACAAGGGGAGATAGATTCAATGTTTGTAATGGCTCAGCCATTCCCAGTCCTTATTCAAACCGGAGTTGATTGTGTCTAGTTTGCATATCAATTCTAGCTCAGCAGTCTCTCGTTGGAGTCTGTTTTTGAAGTTTTTCTGTTGTAATATAGCCACCCGCAGGTCTGTCACTGAATGACCAGACAGGTTAAAGTGTTCTCCCACTGGTTTTTGAGTATTTTGATTCCTGATGTCAGATTTGTGTCCATTAATTCTTTTGCGTAGAGACTGTCCGGTTTGGCCAATGTACATGGCAGAGGGGCATTGCTGGCACATGATGGCATATATCACATTGGTAGATGTGCAGGTGAACGAGCCCCTGATGGTATGGCTGATGTGATTAGGTCCTATGATGATGTCACTTGAATAGATATGTGGACAGAGTTGGCTTCGGGGCTGAGCTAGAATTGATATGCAAACTAGACACAATCAACTCCGGTTTGAATAAGGACTGGGAATGGCTGAGCCATTACAAACATTGAATCTATCTCCCCTTGTAAGTATTCTCACACTCTTTAACTGTCTGTACTGGGCTAGCTTGATTATCACTTCAAAAGTTTTTTTCTCTTAATTAATTGGCCTCTCAGAGTTGGTAAGACAACTCCCACCTGTTTATGCTCTCTGTATGTGTGTATATATATCTCCTCAATATATGTTCCATTCTATATGCATCCGAAGAAGTGGGCTGTAGTCCACGAAAGCTTATGCTCTAATAAATTTGTTAGTCTCTAAGGTGCCACAAGTACTCCTGTTCTTCTTTTTGCGGATACAGACTAACACGGCTGCTACTCTGAAACCAGAAATTTTTATGAACATCATGGGGAAATTAGATTAAAACAACTGTCACTTTGGGTCAGATCCTGAGGTCCTTATTCAGGAAGAACTTCCACTGATATCAGTGGAAATTTTGCCTCAGTGAGAGCTGCCAGATTAGGCCCCTCCCTACTCCTTAGCTTTGCAGCTCTGAGGACAAACTCTTAATAGTTCTTGCATTTTGCTTTTCTGGGACTAGATCTTTCCAAGTTAGAGGCAGCACCCTATTGAGGGACATTTTAAAAGGTCTAGCTACATTAAAGTAAGAAAAGTGTCTTCTGACAGTGGTTCTAGGGCCTGTATGAAGTGAGTTTATGGTCTCAGGACAAACTTTAAAAGTATCTAGGTGCCTAAAGATGCATATGGGAGCCTAGTGGGATTTTCAGAACTATCCAAGCAGGCTAGTTGCCTAACAGTCGTTGGTTTCAATGGTAGTTAGGCACTTCAGTCCATTTGGCTTTCAATCCATTTCTTGCTGTACTGGGGCCCTCATGAAGGGGACAAGGGAGATAGGGGACACCACAAACTGACACCTGGTAGAGAGGTCAAGGAGACTGAGTTATCCTGTCAATAACAGAGGAGGTCCTTGCAGGTCAAGTTGAGACACACTGATAGGGCAAAGGTGTTTGCACTGAATACAGCAAGAGCAACAACAATCTCATAAACAGAAGGCTTCATTCTCCAAGGATATCAAATCCAGCATAAGCACCAGATTCACAGTAAGGCATGAATGCACAAACCCTAAAAACGCAGTCTCCTGGAGCAGACAGGGTGCATCCTAGGATCTTGAATGTAGAGTATAGTGGAACCTCTAACAATAATACAGTGTTTGACAAAACTGAATACCGTAGAGTGGCTGTGGATTGGTGGAAGGGTAATTTGGTTCAGTAAGGTAAAAGAACCACCCGTCATCTCACTATTTATACAGGTTAGCCCAGCAAATTACTTTATAAGATCAGACAGGGCAACTAGCAAAGCATTGCATAATTGCCAGCATGGGTCAAAAAAATGAGTTGAAGCTGTTCCCCACTTGCGCAATCTCTGTCTTGTTCTGGATTTTTAATGCAGCACCCCAAGTGGATAATGATAATGCAGTAGACATAATATAGTTTAGTAAAGCATTCGACAATGCACTGCACAGAAAACTATTCACCGTATCTCCAATATCTTAATGAAACGCTTGGCTTGGAAATAGAAAGCTAAGAGTTATCAGTAATGCATCAAACTGGAAGGATGTCAAGTGGACCACTTCAGGGTTCAGTAGAGGGAATAGCACTATTCAACATACTGTATTTATGACTTTGAGGAGAAAATTATTTCACCAGTGACAGATACACAACGTGGAAGTATAGTAAATAGAGATGGTTATACCTAGGCTTGGAAGGATTCAATTTGTATCGGTAAATGTTGACTTCGCTGTACACACACAAAGTGATGAGAAAATATTTCCATTGACGATGATTGAAATTTACAGATTAGCAAAATAAGAAGAAAAGTGCTGCTTGGGACCATTAAAGTTTAATTTAAGGATACGTACATTGTGTATATTGATATGTTATGTTGACAGTTTTATTGTAATGGTTATAAATAATGTTTTTGAATTTCAACATCTACTGTTTATTTAATAATTGTCTGACCCCATCCCTAATTTCCCACAACTGTGAAAATTTAATTGATACAAGTAAAAAAAGCTTAAATGATATTATCCATTAAAATTTTGAATTCTGCCAAGCCTAGTTATACAATAGATATAAAAGGCAGTATCTAGATCGGGGTGGGCAAACTTTTTGGCCCGAGGGACACATCTGGGTATGGAAATTGTATTGCAGGCCATGAATGCTCACGAAATTGGGGTTGGGGTGTAGGAGAGGGTGAGGGCTCTGGCTGGGGGGGGGGGTGGGCTCTGGGGTGGGACCAGAAATGAGTTCAGGGTGCGGGAGAGGGCTCCAGGCTGGGGCATGGAGTTGGGATGTGGGGGTGGGTGAGGGCTTTGGCTGAGAGTGAGAGGTTTTGGATGTAGGAGGGTGCTCCGGGCTGGGATCAAGGGGTTTGGCTGTTAGGGCTTGGGAGTGGCTCAGGGATGTAGGCTCCAGGCAGTGCTTACCTCAAGCAGTTCCCAGAAGCAGCGGCATGTTCCCCCCCCCCCAGCTCCTATGCGGAGGGGGTGACTCTGCGCACTGCCCCATCCGCAGGCACCGCCATTGCAGCTCCCATTAGCCGCAGTTCCCCGCCAATGGGAGCTGCAGAGCCAGCGCTTGGGGTGTGGGCGACGCACGGAGCCCACTGGCTACCCTTAAATGTAGGACCCAGAGGGGGGACATGCCACTGCTTCCAGGAGCCACACAGAGCTGTGGCACACACACGAGGAGCAGTCCCCGATCCCCAGCAGGATCTCAACGGCCGGATTAAATTGGCTGGCAGGCAAGATGTGGCCCATGGGCTGTAGTTTGCCCATCCCGATCTAGATAGTATGAGACTCTTGTTAAAAGGGAGGAGGTTTAATATAAGAAGAACAAAATAGTGCTGTCAAGGCTGAATCCCCACTCTGTCACTCCCAGTGCAGAAGTGGGGGCCCGCAAGGATTAAAAAAAGTAATACTTGCCTCTCCAGGCTTGTATTAAACTCCCAAGGTTACAGTTTCTCTCTGACCTTGGCTTGGTAAACGCTGCCACCACCCAAATGCAAAAAAAAAAAACCCCTTTGAACCCAGGAAGGAGCACTTGGGAATTCCTCCCTGTGGGGTACCCTCAAGCCCTTTCACCCCGCCCCCTCCAGGGAAGAGCTGAGAAAGCCACAGCTAGTTTCCTTTGTTTTCTATCAGCTAATCAAACAGCATGCACAAACCTCTTAGGACACCAAAAATCCAATCCTGTTCTTAAAGGTAAATTTTATTAAAAACAAAAAGGGAAAAAATAAATCTGGAACTTAGGCTTTTTGCTAAATCTTAAAAGAAACAATTACAAAATTCAAGCACCCAAAACAGCTTTCTTGGGGGGTTCGGCTTAAAGGTTACAAGCAAACAGAAGGATCAGGGGTTAGCACAGAGGAGATCCACAGCCTTAAAAAATAAACAGAAATAAACCTGATCGTGTCTAGCTAAACATTCTGATCTACTTACACATTTCGAGTTCAGATAAATAGTTCTAGGCATGATCTGATGCTTTATAATCATACTTGGCTTAAAGCTGCTTATGGCATGGCTGCTCTGTCCCTCCAGCCCAGAGAGAACAGACAAAGAGAGAGTTTCTTTCCCAATTTTAAAAAGTTCTAGCCTTCCCATTGGCTCTTTTGGTCAGGTGTCCACTATTTTTTTTTTCTTTACTTGGGGAATTTTTTAACCCTTTACAGGTAAAGCAAGTAAAGAACAGCTGCCAAGAGGGATTTGACAGCTAACTGGCTGGCTATCCATCAAAGGGGGCTATGCCCCCGCTTTATTTATCACAAATGCACCTTGGGAAGAATAGTTCTCCACACAGATCAAGACCATGTAAAGGAACTAGTTTAATGGACCAGACATTTTTCCAAGATATTTCCTAGGGTCATGGCTGGATGGTACAAAAGGAACCAATCCCAGCCCCCTGCATCTCCCTCTGCCTGTACCCCATCTTAAACTTCTTGCACTTTCAAATCAATATCTGCCTATCCATTATTAAATGCTCTTTTCCACACTTCAGCTAGTTTTATGGCCAGAGTAGCATAGAAACAGAGTGTGAAGGACACAGGAGCTGTCTATAATACTTTAGTATAGATTTATCCATTTGATTGTTACTGTGATTTTATTATACAATTAAAGAGGGTTAATTCTAGCAGGAGCTAACTGCCCAGAGGCAGGAGAGTGTACAGTCAGTTGAGATGTCCTTTAACAATGCAGGTGTCATTCCCTTTGAAGTTACTTCTGATCATGCTAAGTTCTGTACTCTGGCTTGGCGCAGACAAGGGGTTAAATGTGCAGCTAGCCATAAACAGTGTGATGCAGGGGCTATAGTTACGTTTAAAACACTACAGTACCACGGCTGTACCACTGCAGCTGTGCCACTGTAGTGCTTCAGTGTAGACCCTCACTACAGCAACAGGAGGGGTTCTCTTGTTACTGTAGTTAATCGATCTGCCTGAGAGGCAGTAGCTAGGTCGACAGAAGAATTCTTCTGTCATTGTCCTAGCTCTGTCTACACTGGGGTTAGGTCAGTCCAGCTACATCTCTCAGGTTTTCATGCCCTTGAAAGACATAGCTATGGAGATGTATGTTTTTCAGTGTAGACCAGCCCTCTGTCTTTCCAGACAGTTAACATAGCCTCTCGCTCTATTGATCCTTCAGCTTCTGTGGTACTTTTTACGATGGCCAGGTCAGGAAGCTACAGTAATGTTTAGGTGTAGTAATCTTTTTTTTTTTTTTCTCCCACTCTCCTCTGAAGCATCATGTATTGAGCTAGCTGGAGAGCAGGAAGCCTGGCTAAAAGGACTACTAGTCTTATTTGCATGAAATTCCTGTACTTGAAGTAGTCTAAATCTGAATCCTTCCCTCACCATTAGATGTCACTTAGAGCATGAACAAGGCTCCACCATCCCTGACTATCATGCTGTTTGCAGGGCCGGCTCCAGCTTTTTTGCCGCCCCAAGCGGCAAAGAAAAAAAAATAAAAAAAATAAAAACCTGATTGAGCTGCCGCCGAAGAGGAAAAGAGGGAGTGAAGGACCCGCCGCCAAATTGCCGCTGCAGACCCGGACATGCCACCCCAACAACAGATGGAGTGCCGCCCTTTTCTATTGGCCGCCCCAGGCACCTGCTTCCTTTGCTGGTGCCTGGAACTGGCCCTGGCTGTTTGCATTCCTATAATTTTTTTTAAATGAGTATAGGTTGCTCAACCCCATTCGGAAGGGCCAATGGACTATGTTTTGTCTAGTCCCTATCCTTTGACCTGTCCAGCGTGGGTGACCTTGTCAGGAGTTAAAACTCCTGCTGGCATAGCTCTTGGGGTCTTTGACACACATGAGCCTTCCTTCCCTGTCAAGGTGCAGTCCCCAGGCAAGGACTTGATGTATTTGGTTAAAGGGAAAATATGGGAGTCTTCTGGTGTTCAAAATAAGATACCACTACCGTTTATATATAAAACTGTTAAGCTTTAGTCTTGTTAGTCTTTGGATAAAGTTCAGACTGTATTTTAAATAAAGTCTGTTTTATATCCCTCAGTCCCATCAGTGCAGTTAGACTGTTCTGATCTTTTCTCTAAAGGGAAAAAAGACAGCAGTAGCAACACCTGATTTGTAATACTTTGTTCAGATGTCAAAGAAGCCAAGTTGCAAGAAGAACACTTCATTTATAGGTAGTGCCACATCAGGAAAGGCTTTGCCGGCAGAAAATGCTTCATCATTCCAATCTGAGCTCCTGCTACTGACATGTCTAGTTAGACTTTTTTGTTTTATTTAAAATGTGGATGATAACATATTGTCATCACTATAAGCACACCATTTTTACAGAAGGACATATATCTTCTGTGTATCACAGTTTTCTGATAAAATCCTCTTGCCACAAGCACAAAATTTAGCAACATCACTGTGCCTCATAAAGACCTACAGGAACTCCTCGCTTAACATTGTAGTTATGTTCCTGAAAAATGCTACTTTAAGTGAAACGATGTTAAGTGAATCCAATTTCTCCATAAGAATTAATGTAAATGAGGTGGAAAGGGGGTTAGGTTCTAGGGAAATTTTTTTTGCCAGACAAAAGATTATATATATATAATATACACACACACACTTATACACAATATACGTTTTTTTAAACAATTTAATACTGTACACAACAATACTGATTGTGAAGTTTGGTTGAGGTGGTGAAGTCAGAGGATGGGATATTTCCAGGGAATGCCTTACTGCTAAAAGATGAACTAGTACTCGGCTGAGCCCCCAAGGGTTAACACATTGTTAATGTAGCCTCACACTCTACAAGGCAGCACAAATGGGGGGCAGGGAGACAGAATTGCAGCGAGAGACAGAGACACACACCATGTGTGAGAGAGAGACACGTGCATTGCCCCTTTCAGTACGCTGACCCCACTTTAAGTACATTGCCTTTTTAAGTAGATCAACAAGTTGAGAGAGCAGCTGCTGCCAGCAAGTTTCCTCCATCCTGAGCCCAGTTGTGTCCCCCTCCCGCTCTGTGGAGATGTGGTACAGGAGTGGGGGGAGGGGGAACACTCTGACATTAGCACCCCTCTGCTCCCCCACCCCCTGTACAGCAAGCAGGAGGCTCCGGGAAGCAGCTCCAAGGCAGAGGGCAGGAGCAGCACATGGCAGTGGGGGGAGGGACAGCTGAACTGCCCAGTAATTGATAGCCTACTGGGCGGCTGCTGCACAGGGAACCTAGGGGAGCTGATAGGGGAGCTGCCGGTCCACCCTGGTTCCAAGTCCCCACCAGCTAGCTGCAACGGGCTGCTCTTTCTGCAAGCAGTGGACAAAGCAGGTGGCTGCCAAACAACATTATAAGGGAGCATTGCGCAAGTTTAAACAAGCATGTTCTCTACTAGATCAGCAATGAAACAACGTTAACTGGGACGGCTTTAAGTGAGGTGTTACTGTATTTTTGTAATGCTCTAAGATACAGAAAACAAAGTTGCCTCTGATTTGCTTTTTGCAGCTTCGGCCTTGAAATCCACAGTAAGGCTGTGTGCAGAATAACATACAGCTTCAGTGAACGTTTTCCGTCAGCTGTTCCTTGTCAAATGGATAACACATCTATTGGACAGCACTGTATTGGGAAACTTGCAATGCTTTGGCTTTCTTCCAGCAGGATCCCAAAGCAGTTTAAGACTTGAATATCCATCAAGAGTTCAGCCACTTGAGTTAAGACATGTGAGACAGCAGGACGGGTTAGTTGTTGTAAAGTTGGCTTGGTCTCACCAGCCAAGCCAGTATGGCAAGTGCATGCAACAAGGAGTTTGAGAGGCAACCCTGAGCATAAGAAACTGACTTGGAAGCTGGCTTAACCGCACACTCTTAATTTTCACTTAAAATTGAAAACAGAGGGTGCTGATGCCTGATTCTGAACTAGGAGAGAGAAGCAGAAGAGACAAGGGTCTGTTTTCAAATGTAGGTACTACAGTAGTGATACTCAAACGTCAGTGGTTCAGGAGCCAAATTAGTGATAAACATTACCCAAAAGAGCCACAGTGGTGTGAATTCGTTGTTTCATTTTCTCTCTCTCTAAGCTATATCTCTGTATATCTAGAACTATTCTCACAGCAAAACGACTGACCAAGTATTTTACAATTGGCTAATAACATAGTAAAAGCATCCTGATTGGTTAATAACTTAGATTGCTTAATAATTAAATCACACATGACTTTAATATCATGTTCTGCAAAGAGCCCCTTGCAGCCCCCAGTCCGAATAATTCTGTACTACAGTTAGGGAGCCCCTGGCTGAGTTGGTATTTGGACACTCAGGCAGGTATTTAAATGAACAGAGAGGGTATTTAGATGCCTTATTGTCAGTAGTAAGTGTCTGGATGCTGGATTGGGCTGCCATGCTTTGCCTCTTTTTCCATTTCTTTGCTTAGCAGTATATTTCACTTCCATGTACAGGGGCTAGTTGTGGGGCTTGGATATTTTTTGACCCTGTCTCTCAAGTGCTAAGTTTACCAGCCCTGGGTGAAAATATAATTTGCTTTCCCCTAGTCCATGCCTGTTTAAATCGTCGTGCTCCATACCAGTGGTGTAACTTTACCTACCTCCCAATAATTTCTGCTCTATCAGCTGACTTTGGAACAAGCAGAATTAGTTAACTCCCAATCTGCTGGGCTCAATTGTGGCTGTCCTTGCTCCTCTTCTAGGTATACAAGAAGTCTTCAGGTACTCAGGCTCTTCCTCCCACACCTGGGCTGATCTATTCCCTCTCCCTCCCCCAAATCATGTTAACTGTAGTGGCCCAGCCATGCTGCCCCCTCACTTAAAAAACATTAAAAAAAAACAAGTGGCACCTGGGGTGTTCTGCACCCCACATCCCTCTCCCCCTATTAAGGGTTTTTTTTCACTGCTAAGGTGACTCCAGTGATCAGCATCCTGGTTAACCTTGCCTGTGTGTGAGCAGCCATATTCAAATTACTGTGGTCTCACTTGTGTTTTACTCATCCTTGTGAGGCACTAGCACTTTTGGGAAGCATATCCCATGATTTTTTCTGCTGCAATAAACTGAGCCACTCTGTTTTCCAGTGAATTATGGGATAACCTGTCTATCCTTCTGGGCACATGGGCACAGGGGATTGTGGGAAGGCACTGGAGGACGGTCTGAGCCTGTATCCTCACTGCAAAGTGGGCAGGTTACTAGCCAAGTGACAGCGGCACCAGAGCTCTAGCCCACACTTGGTAGCCTGGATTTAAAGCACTGCCAAATTCAGGTGAGAGGGATTGTGGGTGGACAGGAACTAGGTTAGGTGCAACATCTGTGTTACTGCTGCAGTGAAGATAAGCCTGACCATCGGCTCAAAGTGAAGGTGATGGGAGCTGTGTATGTGCAGTCTCTTTGCAAATCAGCCCAAGGTGTCCTAAATTAGGCATCTGAAACTAAGGCAACACAAATTAGTGGACACTTTAAAAACATTTATTTAAACTTTGTCTGAAGTGACTTGCTTAAGATTATAAAGCAAACCTGTGGTAGAGAGGAGATTAAATCCTTGGCTTACTCTTCAGTGCTCAGTCTACTAAACCACAGTGCCTTCTAGGCCAGTGATTCTCAAACAGTGGTCTGGGGTCTAGAGGTGATCCCGGCAATTACAGACCGGTAAGTCTAATGTCAGTACTGGGCAAATTAGTTGAAACAATAGTTAAGAATAAAATTGTCTGACATATAGAAAAACATAAACTGTTGAGCAATAGTCAACATGGTTTCTGTAATGGGAAATCGTGTCTTACTAATCTATTAGAATTCTTTGAAGGGGTCAACAAACACGTGGACAAGGGGGATCCAGTGGACATAGTGTACTTAGATTTCCAGAAAGCCTTTGACAAGGTCCCTCACCAAAGGCTCTTATGTAAATTAAGCTGCCATGGGATAAAAGGGAAGGTCCTTTCATGGATTGAGAACTGGTTAAAAGACAGGGAACAAAGGGTAGGAATTAATGGTAAATTCTCAGAATGGAGAGGGGTAACTAGTGGTGTTCCCCAAGGGTCAGTCCTCGGACCGATCCTATTCAACTTATTCATAAATGATCTGGAGAAAGGGGTAAACAGTGAGGTGGCAAAGTTTGCAGATGATACTAAACTGCTAAAGATAGTTAAGTCCAAAGCAGACTGTGAAGAACTTCAAAAAGATCTTACAAAACTAAGTGATTGGGCAACAAAATGGCAAATGAAATTTAATGTGGATAAATGTAAAGTAATGCACATTGGAAAAAATAACCCCAACTATACATACAATATGATGGGGGCTAATTTAGCTACAACAAGTCAGGAAAAAGATCTTGGAGTCATCGTGGATAGTTCTCTGAAAATGTCCACGCAGTGTGCAGAGGCGGTCAAAAAAGCAAACAGGATGTTAGGAATCATTAAAAAGGAGATAGAGAATAAGACTGAGAATATATTATTGCCCTTATATAAATTGATGGTACGCCCTCATCTCGAATACTGCATACAGATGTGGTCTCCTCATCTCAAAAAAGATATACTGGCACTAGAAAAGGTTCAGAAAAGGGCAACTAAAATGATTAGGGGTTTGGAACGGGTCCCATATGAGGAGAGATTAAAGAGGCTAGGACTCTTCAGCTTGGAAAAGAGGAGACTAAGGGGGGATATGATAGAGGTATATAAAATCATGAGTGATGTGGAGAAAGTGGATAAGGAAAAGTTATTTACTTATTCCCATAATACAAGAACTAGGGGTCATCAAATGAAATTAATAGGCAGCAGATTTAAAACAAATAAAAGGAAGTTCTTCTTCACGCAGCGCACAGTCAACTTGTGGAACGCCTTACCTGAGGAGGTTGTGAAGGCTAGGACTATAACAGAGTTTAAAAGAGAACTGGATAAATTCATGGTGGTTAAGTCCATTAATGACTATTAGCCAGGACGGGTAAGGAATGGTGTCCCTAGCCTCTGTCTGTCAGAAGGTGGAGATGGATGGCAGGAGAGAGATCACTTGATCATTGCCTGTTCGGTCCACTCCCTCGGGGGCACCTGGCATTGGCCACTGTCGGTAGACAGGATACTGGGCTAGATGGACCTTTGGTCTGACCGGGTACGGCCGTTCTTATGTTCTTATGTTATGTTCCCTGGGGGGCTACCAGCATGGAGGGCATTAGACTCTCTAGGGCCCAGGGCAGAAAGCAAAAGCTGCACTGCAGCCCGGGACCCTGAGCCCCACCACCCAAGGCTGAAGCTGAAGCTTGAGCAACTTAACTTTGCGGTGCCCCCTGTGAGGTGGGGGCCCGAGCAACTGCCCTGCTTCCTACCCCTTAATGTTGGCCCTGGCTTTTGTATGCCGAAAAACAGTTGTTGTGACACAGGTGGGCTGTAGAGTTTTTATTGTATGTTGGAGAGGGCCTCAGAAAGAAAAAGGTTGAGAACCCCTGTTCTAGGCTGTTCATGGATATCTTTGGCCTAATGAAAAGGTCCATGTTAACCCACTGTCCCTTTGCTCTTAGGGAAAAGTAGACAACATGACGTTTACTATCTGTAACCCTCTTCCAGTATGAAGAACAGGTAGTAACTGACTTGATTTGTTCCCCCTTAAATATAACAGTGTCATTGCAGCTTTGTAAAGTGTTCTAGAATGAGAATTTTGCTATACAGTAGAAAAAGTTAAAAATGAAAGTCACATAAAATAACATGTTGCACTTATTTCTGTGGAAAAAGAAAGTAAGGTAGCCAAAATATTAGAGAGACTCATTTCAAAACTAGAATCTAAAAGTTTATCGTCTTCTAGAGGTAGCAGTAACTTTCTTTCTCCTTAGCACAATGGGACAACATCCCTTTCTCCTCATACTGTGGCTGCCTTCAGAACAAATCTTTTGAAAGAGAACACATAAGTTACAGAGCCAGATTTTCAAAGTGTGTGCCCCAATGTAGGGTCAAATCCAAGTGTGAAGTTACAAGTGGTTGCAGTGGTTAGGTGCCTTTCCATTTCAAAGCATTCTCTGCAGTCTTTAGGCTAACCCACACCTCTTTTCTTTTCTAGTCCTTCCGGGAATTTCCTATGGGTGAATTTTCTTAAGGCATAGAATTGTAACACTCAAGAATCTTCTATAAAGCCAAATTAAGATAATCACCCATTCCGTATTCCAAGGGATGTCCTTTTATTTTGTGCCTAATGTCCTGTAGCCCATATTCAACAGGGAGCTTTTAAAAACTTCTGGATCCCTTAAAGTATTTTTTTTTCAAGCAGTCATCATGCAGAGGATTATATGTTATCACTCAGATGTATAACTTCGTACCAGAAAGAAAATAGTGGAGTGATATCCTTTCAAAATAAGCTTTATTCTCTTATTTTTTGTTCCTAGGAATGTAAGTAGTCACCCAAGGCTGAATCCTGCATTCATTACTCAGGTAAAACTGACATCCTCAAACTGGAACAAAGTAAAGAGTGCAGGATTTGGTCCGTAATTCTCAAGTTACTCCTACTTGTTGAGTTCATTTAACACTTTTTCATTAAATATATCATTAACATGCAAATAAAAAGTTCACATTGGTCTCATGATTACAGGAAGTTCCAAACTGTGTTGTAGGTAAGCTGAAAACATCTATATAGAAGTACATCCTACCTCTCCCTTGCAAAAATCAGTAAAGTTTCATGTACCAGGCTGAAATACAGGAGTAACAATAAATATTCAGTCTTCATTCAGAGAGAAGGAAAAATCCTGTATCCAATTTATCTTTTTTCCAGGCTCATTTTTCTTTTCTTCCTCAGCTCTACCTTCCTGCTCTTCTGCTGTCCCTCCCTCCTCCTTTCATCTCATTGCTTCATATCCTTTTTCATTAGCCTTACAATGGCTTGGGTTGCATTACTGCATATGTGCACAGCATTTATATTTATCTGAATCACACATTAAAATACTAGCTGGCGGCAGGAACAAAAGACCCACAGAGGGGGCCAGGTGCTGCATTGTCCGAGCTACAGAGAACAAAAAGGGCATCTGAAAAGAAAACTGTTTTTAATTGAATTTCACTCTAACAAACTAGATTCCTTTTCCGTAAGATTCTATCAATATACCTGTTTAACTGTCATGGCAGGTTTTATGGTTAATTTTGTGCAAACATGTTATCTCTACGAGAAAAATTAATGAAGTTAGTAGGTATTAAAAGCAGGTTGGCCACACCCCCAATTTTTATCGTGGTGTTCAGAAATCTTTTGAATTGGAAGCAAACACTGATATATTAGGTAACTTTATACTTGCAGTTTTACAGCCACTAAAAGCCATGGTTTTCTTGTCTGACAATCTATATCTATTAGACATTACAAATAGTTCACTTTACTTGTTTCTAGTCATTAAGCACAGCACGCTGTCTTTTAAACGCGCCATCCTTTTGTTCTGTGCTTGTACAGCACCTAGCACAGTGGCATCCTGGTCTAGGACTGGGGCAGTTCGGTGCTATGGTAATACATATAAGAAGTAGCAAGCAAAACGAGTTCAGTTAGGGTTGCCTCTCTCCAGGAATTAAAGATTAATCTTAAATTAAAGATTCTCACGTGATGAAACCTCCAGGAAATACATCCAACCAAAATTGTCAGCTCTCAGTTCAGTGCAGGTTAGAAGCTAATGCAATTGCCAGTGCCACTTTTTTCTAAAGTGGATGGAGTTTGAGTTTAACAGATTTGTTGCTAGATGAACACATCTATAGAGTGAAATTAAAATGTTGCTTCCATGCCCTGTAGCAAGCTAACTTTACACTTTTATTTTTTGAGGAACAACAGTTAAAAAAACAAAAAAAAAGGAATAATTATTTTACACAAAAGCAGGTACAAGAATAGCTTTCAGCATTCCTTAGAATAAACATTCACTTTATCCTAAACAGTACATTATAGAACTGTTAATGGGAACTTACTTTTCATGCAGAACTAATCTTTAGCGCTAAAGGGTTTGTTTGTTTTTTTGTCTCAAACTGTTAACTTTCAACTAGGAAATACACCTCTACCTCGATATAACGCTGTCCTCGGGAGCCAAAAAATCTTACTGTGTTATATGTGAAACCGCGTTATATTGAACTTGCTTTGATCCACCGGAGTGCGCAGCCCCGACCCCCCGGAGCACTGCTTTACTGCGTTATATCCGAATTCGTGTTATATCGGGTCGCATTATATCAGGGTAGAGGTGTATTAGTATTAGGGGTTTAAAATTTTGCATCCCTTATCTGTCTCAGGAGCATGGTATAATGTTGCATATGGTGATATCAACTCAAAGTATATGCAACTTCAAAAAAAATGAGTAAATTTCACATACTGCATCTGCCTCTAAGTCCCCTGCTAATTTCAGTAGTGTTAGTTACATTTTTCCTATATTTGAAAATGTGTGTTTCTCCCCTGTTGTTGTGTATACACCACCCAAATAGGCAAAGTGAAATTGCCTAATGTAACACTCTTCTGGGGACACTAAGAGCTGTGAGCCACTGTCAGCAAGAGTGAACTTTGCTGGAGGTTAGACTGTGCGTCAGCTCTTTGCCACCCCAGTCTGTCTTCCTCACTGGCAAACTCCTCAAGGCTCTCCCAGCCTGAACCGTGCGTAGTAGGTAACAATCATTGAAATCCAGCCCCTGAGCTCTTCAGAGCTCTGTCTCTGCAATGCACAGCCCATATCACTGTGCATTCATAGAAGGTATTAAGTTTCCTGCTCTTTTAAAGATTCAGTACATGACAGCTTATTAATTTAACTGGGGTAAATACCTCCTTCCCTCAAACACAGCACTTGGTTGATTGATAGTAAGAATAAAACAAGTTTGTTAACAAAAGGACATGGGTTAAATGATACCATGTGGAAGAAATAAAGAGGGAAATGGTTACAAACAAACAAAAGTAAAAATATTCTTTCTAATGACTAAAAACTAGGGTGACCAGATGTCCCGATTTTATAGGGACAGTCCTGATTTTTGGGTCTTTTTCTTATATAGGCTCCTATTACCCCCTTCCCCGTCCCGATTTTTCACACTTGCTGTCTGGTTACCCTACTAAGAACTAACTTAGCAAGGTTCAGTCTTTGTTCAAGGTAGTTTCCTCACCAGTCTTCCTTTCCCAGCAATAGCTGGCTGACTATCCCCACATAGTCCAAGCTGCTCGTTTTCCTTGTCTCCTCAGGTGAAGGATAATTCAGACTCTTTCTGTGTGTCCTTATATCTCAAGATCTGCCTTTGTTTCAAGGGTCAGTTTGATCCCTTGAGTTTGGTCTCCTGTCTCTTTTGGGAGGCTAACTCTATTTTGATTAAGGTGTCTCCTGGTGTATTCCAATGTGGTGCTTTCTGGTGCCATTTTACAAGGTAAATGTTCTTCCTGAAACCTCAATACAAATGAATAACCATTGAACTTTGCCACACCGGGTTGGAGGTATTGGTCTCTTTTCTTTGTCTTTAGAGAACTTGCTTATCAGTTCCTGCTGACACGCCTGGTTTAAACACCTTTTAGTCACAGACTTTAATGTATAATATCAGTGAGTATCCCTAATTCCATACACAGTGTTGCCCCATGCATTTCACAATGATAGTCACCAGTGTGGTGGTAGTTTTCAAAAGATGCCTCACAAGGCATATTTTGTACAAATTCCATTGCAGTTTTGTGTAGGGTGTGAATACAGGGGTGCCTAGGGTCACAACAACACACAAATTAAACTGAACATGATACAATATTTTTTCTAAATCTTCCATTTCTACTAAGCTTAGATGCTAGTCATAACAACAGCTAGGCAAACTTTTTCAAACGAGAGGTAATTTTAAGCTGGTTATTCTCCATTGGGAATGGTGAAGCTGGGGTGAAGAGATATCCTGCATCAGTAACAGAAATATATAACCTGAATACCTTCTGGGGAGAGGGGAAAAAAGCAAATTTTACACAAAATTATAATTATCCCAA
Source organism: Malaclemys terrapin pileata (assembly GCF_027887155.1). NCBI lineage: Eukaryota > Metazoa > Chordata > Testudines > Emydidae > Malaclemys > Malaclemys terrapin. Next base: position 197,557,022 of record NC_071505.1, read on the forward strand.
GAATACTTAAACACCATAGACAAAAACAATAAAGTTTCATTTAGACATGAGCCAGGGCTGTGCAATACAGATCTGGATATCAAACCTCAGAGGTATTTTTGGATGTAGAGTTTTAGATTGTTTCACTATAGATACAAGGATCCTGATCTAGGGTCATAGTCTAACCTGAAGTTTTGGAGGATGGTTGCATCTGAAGTTCGGTTGAGCTTCTGCTTTCCTGTGTGTGGTCAGGAAAGATTGGCTATCAGTAAAGGTCCTTTAAATATCTTTTAAATATCCATTTTTCTTAGCTGTGCTGGCTCTTCTCTTGAACCCTTTTCAAAGGTCTTGTAGAAGAATTAGTGTTATAGAATAGGTGTGTGCATCTCCATGGGTGACCCACATTCCCACCCCCGGTCCAGGATAGTGACCTCTGCATTGCAGGCAAAGCAGGGAAGTGTCAGTCTCTTTCCCTTCTGTCTTTGGGGGGGGAAGGTTTAAAGCTAAATTGAACTCATTTGTAATGTTGTATTCCATGTTTCATAGCTGGTAATATTTTTATTGTATCCTAGTCCAATGAGCGTGAAGGTTTTTATTTAGTTTTTATTTAGTAGGGATTCGCCAACCATGTCTTCTGCTTATCAGACTCATCTGTCTATGGTAGCATCTGACACTTCAGAGATTTTTTTTTTTAATAAACACCTCCAGTTCCTCTCACCAAGATTTCTGTAGAGGTGAGTTATATTGAGATGAATGTGAGCAGCCTTCGTTTGGCTCTTCAGAAGAACTCTGCTTGAATTGAGCCTAGTCTGAGGACACCTTGCAGTTTCTATTTTGGGATTAACTGAATTATCCCCCCCCCAACCCCCAAACACAAACTGGGTTTGGCTTAGATTCATCCAGGATCTATGATTCTATTGGTGGAGTATGTCCAAGGCATAAAGGTAGCTAGGAGTGGGGAGAGGAGGCAGAAGCTATGAACTTCCCTCAGCCAAAGGGGGTGTAGAGGGCCATTGCAGTCCAAAGGAAGGATGATGCTAATCTTGAAGGGGATGTGGCCAGGGCAACTGGGAGATAAAATGATTCTGTGCATTCCTTCAAACAATCTTTGCAGGACCTTCTTCTGTGGAGCCCCAGCTGTAATCTACAGGGCAGCAAACTAAGGGCAGCAATCTCACCAGAGGAAATGGGGCAGGGTGCGTGTGCATGTAACTCCTCTTCCCCAGGCAGAGGCTGGCATAGGAAAGTAGTAACCTAAAATTCACTGTGCCTTTAGTACTGAATCTAGCCCCAGATTGGAAAGTCTTTCAGGACTCATTAGATCTAATGTGGGCAACATTCCAAACTGGCTCACTATATTCTGTTTAAATTATTTGTATGTACATAGATCAAAAGGTGCATTATAGAACAAATACAAATACATGGTCTTAAGATCTAAACTTAGGTCCCATGTGAATGTTCCCCCACCTCCACTTTTCCAATTGGATACAGTAGTCTTCTTAACTGGTTTCTGAAGAGATTGCTGTGTGTTATTGCTGCATTCAGCAGTGAGTGAACTGATGTCTGGCAGTGTATAATTTGTGTTATATAAATAGTGTATGGTTTATTAATATCTCCTTTTTTTTGGTGCTGCTTGTAGCAGAATCCAGGAGGCAATAGAAAAATCCATTTGTCACAGGTAAAATATTCAGGGCATTGATCACACTGCAGAAACCCCACTAGGCAATTGACAGGGTGGCACTTGAGTGGCCTGTGCCGTATTTGTCAGGCAAAGTCTTTAGTTTCTGTGTGCTTCAGTGAACCGTGACAAAGTTACCAGCTTGAATTCTTTCTTCCTTGATTAAACTGTGTGAAACTGCCATATGGATCCAATTTCATGAGTCTCAGGTTCAAACGTTAGGCTGAATTTGTGTTCTGACTCAGTAGTAGCAAGAAGTCTTCTTGAGCCACATTTCCCCCAGCCCTGATCTAGGAGTAACATCTTTAGTACTGGTGGGAGTCTCTGTAAAAAGAATTTGTTCCAAACAGAGAAGCAATGTTTTATTGTTTTGGATGAATCATTGCTACAGAATTCTGTGCTCTCTGTATGTGTACATAGGAACATAACGCTATAGGAACATAATATTAGTTAAGTCCTAGTACTCATCTTGGCTTTGCCTAGAGTAGGGTTTAAAGGCGTAATGTTAGCCTGCATTAGCTAATGTGCTAACATCATTCTTTAAATCATAGTTTGGACAAAGCCTTGGAAAACAAGTTAGAAGTCATGACAAACTAGGTTGAACTTCATTATATGTTGTGGGGGGTGGGGACGATACTATTTATCCTGCCTGACAGTAATGACAATACTGAAACTATCCAACTCCTGGCTTTGTGTGAATTGCAGCTCAGTTATTGAAAAGCTATTGCTCTGTTTCCCCAGGAGAACTAGTGCCTTCTCTTTCTCTCTCCAAAACACTAGTTGTAAATGCGTTTAGTTGTTAACACGGAGCAGTGAGAAGTGCTGAACCCAGAAGAGTGAGAGTATGCCTACACTGGAGCTGGAAAGTGTCATTTCCAGCTGGCAGAGATATACCTGCGCTTCATTTGATAGAGCTAGCATGCTAAAAACGGTAGCGTAGCCACAGCAGTGTGTACAGTAGGAGGGGCTCGACACACAAGTATGTACCTAGGATCTCCAATGGGATTGTGCTTGGGACAACTAGCCCCTTCTGCACCTTACACCACTGGTATAGCTACACTTCCATTTGTAGCATGCTAGCACAGAGCTAGCATGGATGTGTCTTCGTCAGATTGAACTGATACTTCCAGCTCCAGAGAGAGACAGGCTCTGACGCTGTTTGGGAGTGTTTGAGGTGAATTGGTACCACCTGTTACAATGGGAGGGAGCCCACTCTGTGCCCACCGGGGAAATGCTCCTCACCCACTGGCAGCTGGTAACACAGGTGTTCCATTCCGGGCTCCATGAGCCCCACGCTTTCCTCCTGCAGACTAGCAGTTTTCACCCCACTTAGGGCACAGGATATGAGAGTGTAACCATCTTCTGGACACCCTGGGGTTCGTTTTTCTTTGTAAGTTTCTGCCCTGTATCTAGTCTAGACAGTAAACATAGGCTTTCTCCACAGATGTTCATTGATCTCATGTTCAGCAATCAGACTCCCCCTTCTCAGGTGGTAGGTTTCACTCCCAGCAGATCTGGATCATACTAGTGCATATGTTACACTAAAGTCTAAAATTGTTTTCTGTACAAACATCTCACAATAACCATGACAATCAGCTAGTTCTTATCTTTCAGCAGAGACCTGTACACCTGACCCCCGTTGGGGAAATATGGAGAAGGTGGTCAGGTGCAGAGGTATTAATATCTGCCTTGGCCTATCTGTGTTACACATGTCCTCTCAAATTTTGCATTGCTTTACAATATTTATCTACTGTTATCGTGAGTGGCCCAAATAATATCTGAAAGAAATTAGGGGACTTTCTGTATCTATTTTTAGTTTGTTTACTCTGTACATTTGATGACACTTTGTTTTATAGTCCATTTCCCAGTTTCTTGTGTTGTCTGTTGATGTGTGAAAGATGCACTGGAGACAAAAACACATAGCTAAAAAAATCACAAACTGACTCTGGGGCAGGTGTAGTACCTGCCCCATACTTTTAATCAAACCAGTTTTACACTAACCCACCTTTCTATCTAGCAATATTATTGGATTCTTTTTGTCCTCTAGTTGCGCACTAACACCTGCCTTTTTGTAAGAGATTGATTCTGTGACCCCATGTGAAGTCTAACATGGTCTGTAAAACTATAGCTGCACAGTATCTGAGGGGAGGAGGGAAAATCATCTGCATCAGATTCCGCCAGCCTCTTGTTGCTCCAGGCCTGCTGCCAGTTTTGTGTGCGTATGTGTGTATGTGTTTCAGATAGTCTTATTGCTGGCACGACTTGCTCACGTGGTCTTGATTTGCATGAGGGTGTTACGCTGTTGATGACAAGGAAGAGATGTACCTCCCAGTGAAGAGCGTGACTGGCAAAAGCTTCAATTAACCCTCTAGCAAATTGCCTGAAAATGGATCATACACGATTATTTCTGCATCATTACTGTTGTCTCCCATGACTCACAGAGCCATATATAGCAGCTCTTCTTCTGAGGAGAAATTTTATCCATAGCAAAGAGGATGTGAAAACAAATACTAAATGTCAAACTGTTGTCAGATTTGTATTAGATTTTCTTTTTTTTTTTTTTAGTGGTGGATAAAACTGTAGCATGGCTTGAACACCAGATAAAAAAATATAGTTATTGCTTTCTATTTCTAGTAAGTGGACAGTGCCAAGCTAAAAATCTTCACTGATTTTTTTCCCCCTCCCCAGCCTTGTATTTTTAAATAACAACACACAATAGATTATTTTTAACTGGGAGGTGGGGGAGGAAATAAATTTTTACTTTGGGCTTCATCCCCCCCCCCCCTCCCCACTTCTCTCATTTTAGGCAATCAGAACATATTTGGCTGCTGCAGTATTTGGATTGCAAATATTGCAAAGGAAATTTATTTGTGAGGGTTTTTTTATTAAGATGCCTCCATTGGATTAACCCTTTGCCACCAAAATAAAATCTCAAAAATAATCATTTCTCATGGTGTTGAGTTTCATAAAAGCTTGTGAAATTTAAATCTGGGGGCAAACAGTGTTCGTTCACCCACCTGTCAGAAAAGACCCTGGAAAAGATTTGGGGATCATGGTGAATAATCAGATGAATGTGAGCTCCCAGTGCAATGCTATGGCCAAAAGGGCTAATGTGATCCTTGGATATAAATAGGGGAATTTGTGATCCTTGGATATAAATAGGGAATTCTTGAGTAAAAGTAGACAGGTTAGTCAATCTCTGTATTTGGCACTGCTGCGACTGCTGCTGGAATACTGGGTCCAGTTCTGGTGCCCACAATTCAAGAAGAGCATTGATTAATTGGAGAGGGTTCAGAGAAGAGCCATGAGAATGATTAGAGGCTTAGAAAACATGCCTTATAGTGATAGACTCAAGGAGTTCAGTCTGCGTAGAAAGAGAAGGTTAAGAGGTCTATTGATTACAATCTAAGTACTTGTATGAGGAACAAATATTTGATAATGGGCTCTTCAGTCTAGCCCTTGGGGTCTGCACAATGACCCACTTTGTCACTGTGGTCTCCGTCAGTCAATGGCGCTTGCTATCGACAAATGTCAACTGATTAGATTTCATGGTGGCCTTCGGGCCCTTCATTGTGCTGATGAAACTGCTGTTGGGTGGGTCAGCAAGCACTGCAAACGCTAGAAGAAGGAGAATCTAGCCCTTCAATCTAGCACAATCCAATGGCTGGAAGTTGAGGGTAGACCTATTCAGACTGGAAATAAGTTATAGATTTTTAATAGAGAGGGTAATTGATCATTGGAACAATTTACCAAGGGTTGTGGTGATTTTCCGTCACTGGCAATTTTAAAATCAAGATTGGATTTATTTATTTTTTAAAGATATGCTCTAGTTCAAACAGAAACTATTTGGGGAAAGTTCTATGACCTGTGCTATACAGTAGATCAGACTAGATGATCACAGCAGTCTTGTCTGCCTGTGGCGGGGCAAAGACTCACCGGTGCAGCGCCTCCTGCTGGTTGTCTCAGGAATTAGCTCTTTCCAGCCCGGAGCGCCCCCTGCAGAACAGTGTCTTGCCTGCCGCTGGCCCCGTGTCCCTCCCAGACCCGGGGCCCTTTGCCCTGGGGTTCTGCCCCAGCAATAACCCCCAATCTGGGTCTCCCTTCCCTGTGGAATCCCCAACCCTCTAAACCCACCTTGCCTCCGTGGCTACTGCCAGTCATCATCTAGCCCCCGCTCTCTGGGGCAGACGGCAGTCTGTTAACCACTCATCGTCAGCAAGGGGGTTGGACCAGCTGCCTCTGCCTATTCCTGGGCTGCCCGTCTGCAATCTTAGTACCCTTTTGTGGGCCCTTAACTCGGCCTGCAGCCTGGGGCTTAGCTAGGCTGGAGCTCCCCAGCTCCCTCTGCCCTTCCCCAGCACTGCTCCACCCTAGGTACCCTCCTCAACTTCCCAGGCAGCCAGATCCTTCTCTCTCTAGGGAGCTAGAGAGAGTGTATCTGGCCCTCAGCCCTCTTATAGGGCCAACTGTGGCCTGATTGGAGTGTGGCCCTACCTGTGGCTGCTTCCCCCAATCAGCCTAGCATTTCAATGCCACAGCCCTCTCCAGGGCTGTTTTAGCCCCGTCAGAGCAGGAGCGGGGTGACTACCCCGCTATAATGCCCTTAAAATCTATGAAAAAGTTTTTGTTTTTTCTCCCCCCAGAACCATGAGAACTCTTTTTCTCACACCCTCCATTACCCCCTCTCATTTTATGTTCATTTGGCCCCTTGAATTGTAGTTGTGGCATTGCCTGGACAAGACTTACTTCAGACCCTAAGAATGCTGTTCTATTAGCTTCTGCCTGCTGGCCTTCTGGCGAATCTTCTCTTTCAGATATGGAGCTCCACTTTTCTGGTGGATCCATCGTGTGTCTCTCTCCATGCCCCTTCCTCTACTAAAGAACTGTATATTTAACACTGGTTACTCAGCTCTTACTTTAAATCACATTCTAAGCTTCTAAATGTATAACAGACCATGGTAACCTTTGTCTGCCATTTTATGATATGAGTGGCATTCTGAGGAAAGTTCTGTTTTAATAATAATAGTGTTCCTTTATTCTGTGTTGCAGGTTCTGGGATTTGAAGTTGATCCTGTGAATTCTGTCCAGTTTTCAAACCACACAGGTAAATACACACGCATACTCTTGAAGTACTATTGTGCATCCACTCCGGTGACTTTAGGCCTACCAAACACTCATTCAGCCTGATTGCATGTTATTGGGAAGAAGCTCAATCATTCTGTGATCTCTTCCTTTTGGATTCAAGACAGGACAACAATGTTCAAAGCTTGAGCCAAAACCCATTAAATTCAATAGGCTTTGAATAAAGGACTAAATCTAAGGGCTGGTCTAAAGTGCCAAAAGTTACATCAGCATAGCTACGTCTCTGAGGTGTGAAAAGTTTGCACCCGTGAGCGACGTAATTAAGCTGACCTAAGTCCCTATGTAGACAGCGCTAGGTTGGCAGAAGAATTCATCTGTTGACCTAGCTACTGCTTCTCAGGGAGGTGGATTTACAATGGCGATGGGAGAACTCATCTTGTTGCTGTTGTAAATAGCTACACGGAAGTGCTACAATTGCAGTTTTTAAAATGTAGACATAGCTTAAATGTAATGCGTTCCATTCTGCTACTTAATGGTGGATAGATTTTTTTTTTGTTAGCCAATTTAGAAGAAATAAAACTGCATAAGGAGAAGTCATGTCAATATAAGACATTAGGCAGTGAAATAGAACACAAATACTGCATCACCAACATAGGTTATCTGAGAGTGGAGGAATCTCCAGAAGTGGCACTTGTACAGTGAGTCACTTGCCTCCTTTATTGTTATTCCATAATTGCTAACCTCAAACACTCAAAAATCCTGAGCAGGACCCTCCAGAATATGAGTGGCTTAAAATGGTGTATTATTTTTTAAAGTAATACAATTTGGGTTCATATTTGCTTTCTGGTTGGTGAGCCTTTTGGGTGCATTTCTGTCACATTTTCAAGCTTTTCTCTGCATCCGTGAGGGCTAGAAACTTATTAAAAATGAAAGTTTAGATTCTCGCATGATTCCACTCACTGGGGCTTGAAGAGAAACACCAGTATTGTGAGACTTGCTATAACAATTTTGAGAGCTGGCAACAGTGGCTCTTTAGGTTTCTCTTTCTTATGCTTTGTTGTGCATAATTTAGTAGAAAAATCCCTACCAACTGCAGGTGGTATAAGAGCATTTAAGAGCATATAAATTATGGACAAAGAGTATTCTTAGCTTTTTTTAAGAAAGTTATTTGTTTTAACTAGGACTGTCAAGCAATTAAAAAAAATCTCAATTAATCACGTGATTAAAAAAATTAACCACAATCGCACAGTTAAACAATAATAGAATACTATTTAAATATTTTTGGATGTTTTCTACATTTTCAAATGTATTGATTTCTATTATAACACAGAATACAAAATGTACAGTGCTCACTTTATATTTATTTTTGATTACAGATATTTGCACTGTAAAAAACAAAAGAAATAGTATTTTTCAATTCCCCTAATACAAGTACTGTAGTGCAATCTCTTTACCATGAAAGTTGAACTTATAAATGTAGAATTATGTACAAAAAATAACTGCATTCAAAAATAAAGCAATGTAAAACTTTAGCGCCTCCAGTCCACTCAGTCCTACTTCAGCCAATCACTCACACAAACAAGTTTGGTTACAGTTTGCAGGAGATAATGCTGCCCGCGTCTTGTTTACAATGTCACCTGAAAGTGACAACAGGCATTCACATCACACTGTTGTAGCCAGCATCGCAAGACATTTATGTGCCAGATGCGTTAAAGATTCATATGGCCCTTCATGCTTCAACCACCATTGCAGAGGACATGTGTCCATGCTGACGATGGGTTATGCTCAATAACGATCCAAAGCAGTGCGGACCGACGCATGTTCATTTTCATTATCTGAATCAGATGCCACCAGCAGAAGGTTGATTTTCTTTTTTGGTGGTTCGAGTTCTGTAGTTTCTGCATTGGAGTGTTGCTCTTTTAAGACTTCTGAAGCATGTTCCACACCTCGTCCCTCTCAGATTTTGGATAGCACTTCAGATTCTTAAACCTTGGGTTGAGGGCTGTAGCTATTTTTAGAAATCTCACATTTCTTTGTGTTTTGTCAAATCTGCTGTGAAAGTGTTCTTAAAACAAACATGTGCTGGGTCATCATCCGAGACTGCTATACCATGAAATATATGGCAGAATGTGGGTAAAACAGAACAGGAGACATACAATTCTCCCCCCCAAGGAGTTCAGTCACAAATTTAATTAACGCATTATTTTTTTTAACAAGCATCATCAGCATGGAAGCATGTTCTCTGGAGTAGTGGCCGAAGCATGAAGGGGCATACGAAGATTTAGCATATCTGGCACGTAAATATCTTGCAATGCCGGCTACAAAAGTGCCATACGAACATTCTCACTTTCAGGTGATATTGTAAATAAGAAGCAGGAAGGATTATCTCCTGTAAATGTTAACAAACTTGTTTGTGTTAGCAATTGATTGAACAAGAAGTACAGTAACTCCTCACTTAAAGTCGTCCCGGGTAACATTGTTTCGTTGTTACGTTGCTGATCAATTAGAGAACATGCTCGTTTAAATTTGCGCACTGCTCCCTTATAACGTTGTTTGGCAGCTGCCTGCTTTAATAATGGAGATATCCCATCTCCTAGAACTGGAAGGGACCTTGAAAGGTCATCAAGTCCAGCCCCCTGCCTTCACTAGCAGGACCAAGTACTGATTTTGCCCCAGATTCCCAAGTGGCCCCCTCAAGGATTGAACTCACAACCCTGGGTTTAGCAGGCCAATGCTCAAACCACTGAGCTATCCCTCCCCTTTGTCCACTGCTTGCAGAAAGAGCAGCCTGTTGGAGCTAGCTGGTGGGGACTTGGAACCAGGGTGGGCCGGCAGCTCCCCTATCAGCTCCCTGCCCCCCTAAGTTCCCTGTGCGGCAGCCGCCCAGCAGGCTATCAATTGCTAGCAGTTCAGCTGTCCCTCCCCCCACTACCATGTGCTGCTCCTGCCCTCTGCCTTGGAGTTGCTCCTGGGAGTCTCCTGCTTGCTGTGCAGGGGCAGAGGGGGAAGAGGGGTGCTAATGTCAGGGTGTCCCCCTCTCCACTGCTCCTGCCCCCTGCTTACCTCATCTCCATAGAGCACGGGGGAACATGACAGGGCTCAGGATGGAGGGAGTTTGCTGGCAGCTGCTGCTGTCTCAACTTGTTGATCTACTTTAAAAGGCAGTGTACTTAGAGTGGGGTCAGTGTACTTAAAGGGGCAACGCGCATCTCTCTTTCTCTCACACACAGGGTGTCTGTCTCTGTCTCTGTCTGCCATGCTGTCTCCCCTCCCTCCATTTGTGCTGCCTTGTAGAGTGTGAGGCTACATTAACAACAATGTGTTAACCCTTGAGGGCTCAGCCGAGTACTAGTTCATCATTTAGCAGTAAGGCACTCCCTGAGAAATATCCCACCCTCTGACTTCACCACCTCAACCAAGCTTCACAGTCATCATTGCCGTACACAGTATTAAATTGTTTGTTTAAAACTTATATTGTGTGTGTGTATGTATATATCTGTGTGTGTGTGTGTGTATATATATATATATATATAGTCTTTTGTCTGGTGAAAAACATTTCGCTGGAACCTAACCCTCCCCCCCCCCCTTTACATTAATTCTTATGGGGAAATTGGATTCGCTTAACATCGTTTCACTTAAAGTCGCATTTTTCAGGAACGTAACTACAACGTTAAGCAAGGAGTTACTGTAGGACTGAGTGGACTTGTAGGCTCTAAAGTTTTACATCGTTTTGTTTTTTAGTGCAGTTATGTAACAAAAAAATCTACATTTGTAAATTGCACTTTCACAATTAAGAGATTGCACTACAGTACTTGTATGAGATGAATTGAAAAATACTATTTCTTTTATCATTTTAACAGTGCAAATATTTGTAATAAAAATAATATAAAGTAAGTTCTGTACACTTTGTTTTCTCTGTTGTAATAGAAATCAATATGTTCGGAAAATGTAGAAAAACATCCAAAAATATTTAATAAATTTCAATTGGGATTCTATGTTTAACAGTGCGATTAATCGCAATTAATTTTTTTTAGTTAATTGCATGAGTTAACTGCGATTAATCGACAGCCCTAGCTTTAACATCTTTCAAAGGATTGCATGAGTTGGGATATTTTTAACACTGCTGGAAGCAGTGTGCAGAAGGCTCCTAGAGCAACAAGAATTAGTGCTCTCAACTAACTGCCAGCGAAATTCCAAGAGCAAGCACTCACTGAAACATGTCTCTCTCATTAAATCTAGACCTTGGGCCAAATTCTGCTCTCTCACCTTGTGTAATCCATTGATTTCAGGAAGGATAAGTCAAGGTGGTAGGAAGCATTGAGTGAAATCCTGGCCTCATTAAGTCCTTAGGAGTTTTGCCATAGACTTCAGTGGAACCAACAGTTCACTCTTTGGTGCATGGTCAGGATGGTGAAAGATTGTCCCAAGAGCATTTAGGAAGCCAGAGTATACCGGTCATCTGGGGAAGCCATGGAGGGAGTAATAATTAAACATAGATAACATTTCTTTCACATACACTTCGCCCTGACCAAAAGCTGCTTAGTTGGCTGGTTGCCTTTGACCGGCACAAAATACTCTCACATTGCTAGAGTCCAAAAGCCATAGAGCTGATTTAAATTCCTTTCACACTTTTGGTGCAATAATGTTTTTCAGTATTTTGATAACTTGATAAAATGGTTGTGAACTCCAGAAATGTTGATGGTCACAGATTTGCTTGCAATAGCTAGCTAAATGTTTATAGTTGATGGGGATTTCATCTAGGTTTTTTTTTTTTTTTTTTACTGCTTTTGTTTCAAGAATAAATTAATTGTATTGAATGTTAAGAGATTGAGATTTTAATTAGGCCATAAAGTTAAAGGGAAGCTGTTCTGAAGGCCAGCACATTAAATTATCAATAGCATGATCAGATTATTGAAATGGACACAGGGATATTAGTTTTTTTAGTAGTGTCACCAAAGGATTTGGAAAGGTTTGCCAGCGGGGGGGATTGGCCACGTGGGAGGTTTGGCAGCTATGGGTGATTGTGGGAGGAGCAACAAATTAGCGGTTCTTTTTTCTAAAAGTGCAAAGTACTGACCATCCCAAAAGCTCAAAATGATGAGACTGCCTTTAGAATCATGAGATTAAAAAAACACAACTTTTTTTTTTTTTTTTTTTTTTTTTTTTTAAATAATTTGCCTCCTGGTGTTTGAGCCATGCATGCATATGTGTGCACACAGTCAAACGCAGATAATCAAGTGCACAGCGCCTTTGTTGTTGTAGGGAAAGCAGCGCTGATTGCCAAGTTAGTTTACTATTTCTATATTGTAGCAATTTTCCAGAGTCAAATGTTGCACTGAATGAAGTGAGGAAGATCAGAGTTGCCTTTTCTTACAGGCAAAGATCTTGAGAGTCCATTCAGCTGCACTGTTGTGAGAAAGGGAAATGGCTGAACTTCTGTTGAAGAACTGACATTCAGCTGCCCTTTTTTTGTGAAGTTATAAGGGAGTGCTACATTCCAAAGAGGACAGATAACACTGTGTGTGTGTGTGCGCGTTTTATATACGTATGGGGGGAAAGTCCACTGTGACATTTTAGATCCTGTATTCTTTCAGTCCCTCTCACTCTTTTTTCTCCCTTCCTTTTCTTTTAAGCTTGTTATCTCTCTTTGTATTTTGTCATTTGTTATTAACTAACGGGTCTGATCTTCTGAATCGTGCTTGCCATTTTTGTTTTCATTTTCAATCAATAAAACAAAAGATTATCATTGCCGACTACTGCTCAGAAAATGCAGCTTTCTATAGTCTCTGGCAATCCTGAAATACAAGGTAGTGTTTTTAATCAAAAACCCCAGGAAGCAGTTTGCCATGTTGCCTGGTGAGGAATATTTCCTGTATGATTACAGTAAGTGACTCACCTTCAAACGACATTGTGCTTCATGCGCACATAAAAGAAACTGTCACACGGTTTACAAAGATTCTCTCTCTCTCTCTTTTTTTTTTGTTTGGTCCAACAACCCCCTTCCTATGTAAGAATGCAAATCTAGTTTGGAGGGCTTTATTTAGCATTTAAAAAAAAATCCTTGTATGCTGCTTTCCTTTCTAGAAGTGATTGGCAGATTAGTTGTCAGAATGTATTTAATGTGATTTTTTTTGGTCACTCTGAATCCCATGCCTGAGACTGTTCCAGAGAAATAGCCTGTATTTTAAAGGCAAGGAACTTTTGACTTCCACAGTAAGGGAGTTAGGTTCTGTGGTTTTCTTGGTAGCTCTGGTCTGTGATACATTCTAATAGTGCCTTACCCATCTTTCTCTCCCCTGTGTCACAGCATCCCTCCATGCCTGCAGCTACAGACTGAGAAACTCTGTGCTAGAGTTTTGGGCCGAGTGTACACTGTGAATTACAGTGTGGCAAGCCAGGGTGTGAATCTGCTGTGCGTCTGCTTGCCACGCAGTAGTGTCCCAAGCGGACACTACAACAGCATACTGAAAATCCCAGGATGCGGCTTTGCGTACTGCTGTTTGAAAGTGTAGTCACTAAACCACGCTCCGGGACTTTTGCTGCACTGTAGCAGTGTTGACATGAGAGGTTATTGTGTGTCTAGCAGGTGTGCTGTACATTCACACCCTGGCTTGCTGCGCAATAACTTGCTGTGTAGATGAGCCCTAAGTGATTTAACAGAATTCCCTGATGAACTGTGTCAGAGCTGGGGATAAACTCAGATCTCCTGCCTGCCATGTGTCATAAACACAAGATCTTCTTTCCGCCTTAAAGGCTTTCTAAAGATTCTTGCTTTCACTCAAGCCACTCAGTACAATTTTGGGGAACATTAGAGGAGAAACTCAGGCTTCAGAATAATGTGTGTGTAGTGGGATGGGGGTGGGGGTGAAAAGAAGGGGAAAAACAGCAGAGATTCACATATCTCTTTTCAAGAAATATTTTTCTTGTCCCTGAAAAAATTCTCTCAGAAGGGTGTGGGGTATGGCTTGGTTTGGTTTTGAGTTTTATAATGCAATTCCCAAGTTTATAAGTAAGTTTTTAAAGAAGAAAAAGTGGGGGAGGGAAAAATATGTGCAAAAGCTTCATTGGCATAGTCCTTTTTAAATCCAGATGGGTTAACCTGGTCCCTTCCTTGGAGAGGCATGACTTCACACATCATGATAGGGGGTTGAAGGGCAAGAGACATTGCACACCAAGATACTTCTGTGGCTTAAAAATAAATCTGGAATATAAGGAGGTTCAAAAAGAAATCACACCCAGATGAAAGGAAAGGCTATAAAAGCACTTTGCTTTTACATTAAAGAAAACCCCTAAAACTTGTAAGTGAATGTAGTGTTCATGAATGAGAGTGACTTATACCATGACTTGAGCTGGATACCATCTGGGGAAGTTTACTGCAAACTTTCCCAAACAGCTCTGCAAATGTAGTCTTCTATCTTGATTTGCAATGTTCTGCTGTTCCAGTCCTGGGTTTGACTTGAGCAGAAACTTCTGATTAAGCAAAATTGTGTGGTGGTTTTGTAACGTTAACAACAGGAAATTAAGATGAGAGGGCTCATGTTTTCCTTTCTGGAGAATATTAGCCAGGAATTGAATTTGACTTTCAAAGATAAAAGGTTAGTACACTGACCTAGTCACTGCCAACCCAACACTCCCTGATGTTATCAGTGTAGTGCAGTTTGCCCTAGTGTTGTGCAATCATTTTTCTAAGTACAAATTGTTTATTATCTAATCTTTCTTGGCTCCCCTTTTTATATGAAGTGCATAAATAGTCAAGTAATGTCTGTTTTATATGGAGTGCATAAATAGTCAACCTTGAACTTTCTTATTGCTAAGTGCCAAAATATAAATATTATTTCATGGTAGGGCTATGGCATGTAGGTGGATGAACTACAGCATGTACACAAATAAATGGTTTTGCTTTCTTTTGCAGTTCACCACATTTTCAATATATTTAATGAAACAATCATAGGGGTAATGATTGCCATGAGTTGATTATCCCTTGGACCTTATGAGGCATGAAATCTAATTCTAAATCTGTGCCTTTAGTTACCCTGACATGAGATGGCCTTCTGGCTGGTCAGGGGAGACCCTGATTGCCATGATGAAATACTTGGACAAAAAAAAGTTACTTTTCCCTGAGAAAGCAGATCAGAAAGCCACAGAGTAATTTTGCTTGGCTCTGTAACTTTTCATCACTTTACCTGCTTAAAGCACCAGGTCTGTCCAAAGCATGTATACAATGCAAATTATCTCTGCCACGAGGACCAGGCAGATATGACAGTATTTGCTCCGTGGACTATAGGAGTTAGCAACCAATCCTGAATGAGACTGACGAGACACACTGTTTTCTTGCAGCAACTTTTCAGATAGGCCGTTAATCTTGAATGTACCATACACAAATGCATATGCCCATTTGACAGTTTCCTTTTGAATTGGCATATTAAAAGGTCACTATTTTGCACCCTGAGCTTTGGGTCATAATGTCACCTTCACCAAGTTTGTGGTCAGCGTGGTATCAGCACAACTTCCTCAGCTGGGACTCTGAGTTTTCCAAACGGATACACTATGCAGTGCACTGAATACAGGGTTGATTGAAAAATTGCACTAAAGGCATCTCTAGACTAGATTGGGGAATATAGTCCTGTTTAAAAATGTGACTAGTGTGTACAGGGTTTGGTAACTTTAAAATGTGTTAGCTGGTTGTGGGCAAACCTAGGTTTCCCTGCCCGCTGCCTCCCATGAGCAGCTAATCCATTCTTAAAGATGTTGAAACCCTGTTGTAACAGGGCACTTTGCCCAATGAGCTGGAGAGCCAGGGACTATCCTGGCCCTGATTACAGGATGAGCCACTCCTGGGTTGAATCCGCTGCTTTAATATAAAAGGCAACAGGAAACTGCAGTATGTGGCTGATGGAGAAAGTGACTGGGGGTGCCAGGAAGCCTGACAAAAGCAGGATAAAACTCCCAAGGCAGGGAGGCCTGGGAGAGACCCTGCCCAAGAAGCAGGAGAGAGACTGACAGACGTTCAGAAAAGCGGGGGGCTGTGCCCAGTTGACACTATGTAAGTTTGTGTTTAGTTTCTCAAAGATGCTGTTATTTTGGGCTGTCGGGTGAGAGACTGGAGGACCAGTATGTACCCAGAAGAGTAAATAAATGGGACTGCTTGTTGGGTCTGTCTTGAATTTCTTTTGGACTGGATGAGTTCTTAAAGGGGCCTTGCTGAGGGAGAGAAAGAGGCAGGAGTCAGCCATAACCTTACACCCATCAACACTAGTGTTTAAAAATATTAGTTAAGATATGTTAAGTCTGTGTTTTTAAAAAGTGTTAGCTATCTTCCTGGTCCAAACCTGGCCTGGCGAATGGTGGTGGTAGCCACTCTGTGGTTTGTCTTGCATGTGGTGCTAGTCTTCACTTTTGTCCCTGCAGATGCTGCCTCTTCAGACCAAATTCTGAGTGAACATGGCTGTTTAACAGCTTATTATTTTATTTCATTGAGGGAGTTGGCTTTTTTCCTATATGCTCTTTCTTCAAAGGAAAAGTTTGTGTTTCTTTCCAGGGTTGCTCCAAGGAGTGAGCTGCATTTTTTTTTTTTTTTTTTTTTTAATTTCATGCTCTGCTGAAAATGGCTGAGGCCAATAGCCTCCCTTCAGTCACATCCCAGATGAGCAGCACTTTGTCTCCTGACCCTTCTGCAGACCAGAGTCTACTTGCTTGTGCACAAGCTCAGTGGTAGCATAGCACCTGTTGCCAAAACTAGACATCAAAACAGCATCCTGTATCTTTTTGGCTGCAAATACAGAATTATATTTTGTTCCCTTTTATAACTATACTAATGAGACCCCTTCAGTATATAGTGTTTCAGACCATAGGTCAAATCCTCACCTGAAGCATAGGATCAAGTTTTGGCGGGAGGTGTGCTCAGGTGGCACAATGCCTAACTCATGGGATGCTGTGCAGAGCTGGCAGCTAAAGCAGCCCGAGTGATCTTCTGACTTATAGTGGCTGCCAGTGGCCCACAAGGGCCAAAACTGCAGTCTGAGATCCGTGTGGTGGAGAGGAATCTTGGCCATGTAGACATATGTATACAGGGTGCATGCTGCCTTAAAGATCCCAGAGGCCTGATTCAGTGTCCATTGAAGTCAACTGAATTCTTTCCATTGACTGCAATGGGTGCTGAGCCAAGTCTCAAATACATACTTATAACTCTTAGACCTTTCTGGGGATAAGAGTGCATGGAAAGTTATTTCTTTGCTCATAATAGTCATTCCTGAAGCCCTGCTGATACCCACAGGGCCGTTCCAAAATCCCCCAAATCCTGCTACTTGAAATAAAGTCACCGTAATGGAACGCTGTCATAGGATGTTCCTTCACCATAGGATTTCAGCTAACACATACCAAATGAAGGGTATTTTATCTGATGTGGGGTGCAATGGAGTGTGGCAGTTGCTTGCTGTATGACTTTTGTATAGCTGTGTTCTGATAGACTGAAGCACATAAGTCTGTTTGCTAAACTAAATGGAGAACCTCTTTTCCACTATAATGCAGTGAGGGTAGAGGGCCTAGCACATAGAGAGAAAGAGAGAGAGTGTATGTGTGTGTGTTTGCGTGCATGCTAGATTCTGAGTGGCTGCAATGTGCAGAGTTTATTCTCCAGAAATATGTCTGTTATCAAGCTGTCTGGCTGCTGTCAGGTTGCATTGGTATAATATGAAATAAAATAAGTTATATTAATAATCTAAGAAAACTAAAACTAACCTCTGACCTCCAGGTCAGGGCTGGTTGGTGAAGGCTGTAGAGGGGAAAGCTTGCATTCTCTGCTTGCATATAACCTGCTTTGCTGATACATGAAGAACGTGAGTCTCTAGAGTGGTCAGGATGGCCCCTTTAACAAACAATTCCTTTTCAGAAGGATAAGAGAGTTAAGAGAATGCTGAGAATGTAACTGTTCTGTTAACAACTCACCTGTCTAATTTTTGACAGCAACACTATTTTTGGGGGTGAAGGGGGAGCCAATTCCTGCATGTATAATATGTGATCCTAAATATAAAATGAGGCTTTGATAAACCATTTGGCTTTCCTTTTTCAGGTTATGCTCACTGGAAGGGTCAGATGTTAAATTCAGCTGAACTCCATGAGTTGTATGAAGGACTTAAACTGAACAATGTCAACCACTATGACTACGTACTCACAGGTAGGTGCTGGTGTTTCTTTGGAGAGCCAATGATATCTACACAAGGGTAAAAGTGATAAACCAAGTCCTTGTCTTTTTCAAAACCAATTAATTACATTCTCCTTCCTCAAATTCCTCCTACAGTGTCAGCTGGATACTGTATTCTTTAGCTGCTTATGCTGTACATTGTGAAACAGGTGCTCTGTTCCAGCCCAAAGGTGGCTGCATTGTAATGGAATGGGGAATGTGATCCCTGAATATGGGTTTGGGTAAGTGTTAATGTGCCGTGTGATAGTCTAATGAAAGGAGCAATAGAAATGCAGAGTATTATTTTTATATATATTATGGTATGAAGATGTAAGGATTTCAACTCCTAAAATCTGCAGTGATGCAACTTTATGGTTTAAATCACTGGATTTTATCCTTTTTTTTTTTTTTTTTTTTTTTTTTTTTTTTATACATGGTGTGCTCTGTGGGGATTTTTTCTTGATCTTTGTGAATGGTAGTGTTTTGAGCACAGGGTAGAGAGTCAGAAGACCTGGGTTCTATTCTCAACCCTGTTGTATTTCTCAAGCTTTGCTCTTGTTGATGTTCCTTTAACCTTTCATGAGTGTGCAGCCTCATACCATATAGTGACGTTGTGCAGTATCTTCTTTCACTTACCACAGTGGCGCTATCTATCTATCTAATCTAGTGTGTGTGTGTGTGTGTGTGTGTCTATACATATATAGACAAGGAACCCCTGTATGAGGTGGTTTAAAAGGGAAGATAGGCAGTCTATAATAAAAGCTGCACACCCATCGAAGTATCCAGTCTCCTGCTCTATCAGGGTAGATTATAAATACCATTCCACTTCACTGAGTGCAGTGCATCTATTTTAAATTTCGTTGCCTGTATTTCTTATAGCAGTGAGCTGTTGCTTCTAAAACTCAAGCAGAAATTGATTGCCAGATTGATTACATGACTTCCGCATGTAGGGAGGTGTTTTTAAAGTCAGGAATAACAGGAGACTTTAATTGTATGGATCTGGGATTATGACCCATAACGACCACTCGGGCATGAAGGGTACTGCATGTCTGCTGAATTATTTCCCCTCCTGTTTCTATGGAGCTCTCCAAGGTAAAGGAGATATTAAATAGCACACGGAATGAGGTGACAGTAATGTGGTAATGAATATCAGCATAAATGGGTTCCATTTGGTTGGGAAGCACATGCATGTATTATTTTTCCTGAGTGAAGGGTTAGTCTGCAGCCATGTAGAATAATTTCCCAGGAAAAACAGAATGTACTGCAAGATTTTCCAGAAGATTATTCTTCAGACATTTTACTGTCCATGAAACAATCTGGAGGCATTTCCTTTTTTCAGGAGTGTCTGCAGCATGTAAAACACTTTTTATTTTTTTATTTTTTTAATTGATAACAGTGCCTCTTGTATTCCAGACAGGGCCAATCAGAGGAGGGGCTGGGAGGGCCATTTGGCCAGGGCCTCAAACTCAAAGGTGGCCTCAAATTTAGACACGTGTTAATTTTTTGGCAAATAAGAGATGTGATTTGGTAAAAGACAATTTTTTTGCACAGAAAAAGGCTAGAAAAGCATTTGTTAAATAAAAAAAAATTCAGATTATGTCTCACTCTTGTTTTGGTGCTTTATTTTGTTTTCATGTGTCATTTTTTAATTTTTATTATGGCTAGGGGCCTCAAAAGCTGGAAGTGGCCCAGGCCCCTCTGGACCTCTGAGAAGGCCTGATTCTGGATAACACTTTGTAGGGTGATGAGCTAGGATACTTGGGGCCAAATTCAGAGTAAGTGGGATGCAACTCTGTTGAAGTGAATGGGATTGCACCTGCTTATATCAAGTCTGTTTGGCCCTGTCAGTGCTGACTGTATATATGCAAAAATGGCAGCAGTTGTATATTTATCTTATATATTCATTCCCAGCCTTGGACATTAGAGCCTGTTTTTTCTGAGAGTGGAATGTTGGCCTGGTTGCTGGAGGCTTATATCTTCCTCCACAGCTTCCCAAAATTTGGTACATGGACCACTCTGGTGGTCTGCAGTGTATTTGCTCGTGGTCAGGCGAGAGTTTGTTGATTGGACAATGCTAACTTTCCCAAGTGCTAAATCACCTTAAAAGGCAGCTATAAAAATGTATTGCTCATTTATATTATTTTCCGCTGTAAGCAAGTCTATTTTTGCAATTGTGAATTAGAAATGAAGTGGTCCCTGTGACTGTCCTCTGTCTAATAAGGTGTGGACCACACTATCGACAAATTTGAGAACCTCTGCCTTGCTCTTTGCAAACAGTGCCTTGTGATTAGAGCTTGTCAAAAATTCTTGAATGAAAAATATTTTAATAAAAAGTTGGAATTTTGTTTTGAAATTTTCAAAAATGCTCAGTTCCCCCCTCCCCCAACAAAACATGAGAAGTTTTTAGTTTTCCTCCCTCCCCCCTTTTCAGTGGCATAAGGTGGGGGTGAGGGGAGGAAGAAAAAACATATTTTCAAAGCTAAAACATTCGAGTCAAAAATTGGAAAAAAATTTCTAAACTAGATTTTGGAAAATACTTCAAATGTTTTGTGACTGAGGTTTTGGTCTGTGGATTGTTTCTTTCTTTTGCCAGCTTTGCATGGGATCCTCAATTCCCATTTAGAAAAACAAAAGAAATGGTCAGAAGTGAGAGACTAGTTTAATGTCTTTCTAAATAAAGAACCCCTGTTTCAACGTTGGGTTCTCACTCTACTCCTGGCTGAGTTTGGAATTCAGCCTTTTATCTTCCAGGGCCATAAGTGAGGCTGTTACCCCCAAAGAAGGGAGTTGGATGTTACTAGGTTATCCAGTGTAGCGGTGCTTTGCTATCTTTAGCAGTAACCTGCTGTGACACTTCTTGGGGATCCCAGGGTTGTGAGGCACCTCACTACCACCAGCCTTTAACACGAAGAAGCCTTGTCTGTGTCTGTTGGGGGTCAGCTCTCCATCTCCATTGGCCATGGGCAACACAAGCACTATCTTCCAGGCCTGTGCAGGCCTCACACTCTCTCTCCACGTTAGCTATAGGCACGCTTCAACCCCTGAGCCCTCTGAGTGCACCTCCAGAGTGGTCAAGCCCTGTCTCCCTGAACACTCACAGGGTTTGCTGATTTGCTGCTCCCAAAGAGGCAGAACACCGCCACTTACCAGTTCCACTTCAGATCACTGCTCTGCTTCACACACAGCACTTAGATGTGATTATAGTGAAATCAAGTAAAAGTTTATTTAATAAACTATAGAGATTCAAGAAGTAGCAAGTCCAAGTACTGGAAATACATGGTTACAAGTAAAATAAGATCATAACTTGCATTCTAAAGCCTAGACTTAACTAACAAGGTTCTTTCTTGTCTAATGAAGTTTAGCTCACTGAAAGTCTTTGCAGCATTTTCCAACCAGGTTGACTGTGACCCTCCTTTCATAAGGCAGGACACAATGATAGTTCTTCTCCTCAGTGAAAGATCCAGGCCATATCTCAGTTATACTCCTACAATCTGTGTCTTTACTTGTAAACATGATCCTCCCTGCTATGTTTTTTTCCCCACTTTTTTCCTGCAGCTTTTATTTCTCATGATTTCACAATCTCTCGATTAGCACCAGGCTCAGTAATGCAAATAGTCCTCCATTGTGAAGCAGACAATACGCTATACACGCATGACCAGACAAAAATAAGCATCTCTTCCCTCATAACTGACTGGTGCATGTTTATCACGAAGGATACAGTTCTGTCATGACGAAGGATACAGTTCTGTCATGGAGGTCAAAGATTCTGTGACTTCCGGGAACTTCATGACTACTTCTGGGGCAGGGTTGGAGCAGTTGTGAGCCCGGGGGCTGCCGGAGTAGCTGACCAGTGACCAGTTTTGGGGCTACCGGAGCAATGGTGAGGTTGGATTAGCCCCCCTGGGCCTGGAGCAGCAGCGGTCAGCCCCTGCCACAGGAGCAGCAGCGGGCCTGGAGCAGCTGCAACCCCAGCAGCACTCTGTTTGCCTCTCCCCCACCTCCTCCTATATATTTTTAGTAAAAGTCAGGGACAGGTCATGGGCTTCTGTGAATTTTTGTTTATTGCCCGCAACCTATCCCTAACTTTTACTAAAAATACCCGTGACAGAATCTTAACTTTATTTATTGCCTTCTGGTGACTTACTTTAATTCACAGACCTTAATAACATAATTTTCAGTACAGATACATAATTTCTTAAACATTATTCATACAGACATTTTGCAATGATCGTGATGACCAGTGGGCAGTTGGCTCTTGGTAGAAAGGACCTCGCATGCCTCTCTTTAGTAAACTTAATCTGCATATTCTTGAGTCAGGGAATCCCTGTTAAAACTCTGTGCCTTGCTCTGCCGTCTGCCAGTTGGCACAAAGAGCTTCCTGGATCACACCCGCTATTAAACCAAACAGTGAAATGAAGTCCATTTGGGGGCAGACAGATCTGACTGTCACTTGGATCCCTCATTTTGCTGGGTTACCTGGAGAAGAGCTAGTGTTATGTTTGCTGTGTGAACCTAAATTGTGTTATGTTTGCCTCTGTGAAAGGTTGCTCCCAGATCTTGTCACAGTTACCTTACTTTGACAAGAGGCACATTAGGGGAAAAATTAGCCCCAGTTCTGTGGAATGCTTGAGAGATTTGTGTCAATGATTTACTAATGCACTCTCTCTGAGAAGGTGAATGGTTGTTAGCATAATCTATAGAGATCAGCCTACGATGGCTGCTCATTACAAATCCAGTTCTGCCCTCTGACACCAGTGCCTCCTTGCTGAAGTAAACCCGATTTCATGGACGTGGAAACTGCACCCATTTTTCTCTGCTTCTAAGAAAGAAGCACTTCTGTGAATAAATGTAAACTCTGACATGTACTTAAGTTTTTAGTTACAGTTGGCATTTCTGAGCCAAAAGCTGGGAGAGACCGTTTTGCTAAAGAGCACTGTCACTTGTGATGCTAGTAGTATGAGAGCCCACTGAGATGAAATGAAGTCCATTTCCAACTTGCTTTAGTATTAAACATCTGAAGAAAACTTAAGATACAATATATTAAAAATGAGTTCTATGGTTAAACCTTTATCCAAACAGGCTAGCGACAGAGGGTATGTGATTTCTATAGTGCAGTCACGGTGTATGATTGCATCCTGTGTAAACATACACAAGCTAGTTCACATACTGTAGCAGTGAAGCTATGGCAGCATGTCCTAGCTGAATAATGACTAGCATGTCATTGTGAGCCATCCATGCAAGTAATTACTCAGGGGTTCCAGGTGGGCCTTTTACAGCCAGCACTACCAAGGCTTCACTGCTCCCATCCCCAAGCTAGTTGGACTAAAGCTTGGGTATGTGTACACAACCTGCAATCATACCCTGTAATTGCAGAGTAGACATACCCGGGTTTACGTTTTCTTCTGTTAGGTTAGGACGTTGGCAGTCTCACAGATAACATTGATTTTCAACAAGAAGGCTGCCTCCAGCACAAGTCTCAGAAATGCTAATGAAATTTAAAACTTTATATTTCCCTCTCTCATTTGCTGCATCCTGAACAATGCTGTTTATACTATGAACTTTCAAACTGGTGTTTTGAACAAAAGGGGGTGTGTTTTCTTTTGAAACAAATTTTTTGATGTCTGAGCATTTAGACCAGGTATTGGGCAATTCCCAGGCAAGACGCATTTACTGAGACTTGTTTTCTTTTAGAGGCTTAATTGGGTGAGTTAGCAAGTGTTGATCTTGATTTTGTTCCATATCTGTTTATCCCTGAATAAAATATTAAGATGTTTTCAGTTCTAAATACTTTTTTTCCAGGAATGGGAAGAAATGACTGACATGCCTTTCTGCATAGAGATGAGTCTGATGTAAACAAAACATTGCTCTCTGAAATTAACTTAAAAATTATTTTTCTGCCTAAAGGTTACACGAGGGACTCATCATTCCTTGCAACGGTGGTTGATATCGTTCAGGAGTTGAAGCAACAGAACTCTGACCTGGTGTACGGTAAGGACTTGATGGCTTTTAACCTTTTCGGTCTAATTATTTTCTGTACACATGTTGAAATCACTTCAGGTGAAGTCAGTGCTCTGACATTATTCTGAATTTCACAACAATGTCCTGTTTTAATCTTGCTGAGACTCCATTGACATGTCAGTTTAAAATTGATTTATTTTTTTCTCTTTCTACTTTTGTGCCTTCTGGTGCTTTTCTTGCAGCATGCTAGCCAAAGAAAGATATGCCTTAAGGCGTGATCCTCTCTATCTAGCAAAGTCCCATGAAATCCTATCTAGTTGCTGCTGTTTGTTGCTTAGCAATGAGGGCCAGAGACGTACTGATAATACTGGAAACTTATGTCTTAGAATCCTAGAATATCAGGGTTGGAAAGGACTTCAGGAGGTCATCTAGTCCAACCCCCTGCTCAAAGCAGGACCAATTCCCAACTAAATCATCCCAGCCAGGGCTTTGTCAAGCCTGACCTTAAAAACCTCCTCTCTTGATCCTCAGATACAGACTTCTCCACATTGTCCTGTGAAGATGTCAGTTACATCCTGGAGGTAGCACCCTGGCCTTTTTATTTCTGAAAGGTCAGTTCAGACTCCAGGACCATTTAGTTCTGGACCTGTCTCTGAGATTACATATGAGGGCTGGCAGATGACAGTAATGTTCAGCTGTCCATAGCTGGCCAGGCTCAAAACAGTGATCAAGGGACGAAAGTCTGCATTTCCCATTACCAGTCCCCTGAGTTATCCAGTTCCTTGATCATTGTAGGTACTTTGAACGGCCACGGTCAAACCCTGCAGACCCTTATCAGGCAGAACTCCCATTAAAGTTGCACAGTCAAGTCAGTGGGAGCTTTCCGTGAATAGGGACTGCAAATGATGGCCTGACCCAATGCTCTTCAGATTCTATAGAGCTGCCTGGTCAGAACACTCCCCAAATGATTCACAAGCAATTATCAGTTGAAATAGATGACTCAGATACTGGATTTAATAAACGGTTCCTGTAGCTAACAGAATTCTTATTCTGATAGGCGTTGGTTTGTTGCATATGTCTCATCTGAGCCAGTGGCACTTAGATTTCAGTCACTGACTTTGGCCTGCAGAGCTGAAGAATTGTAACCACTCTATGTTGGCCAATCTAAGGTGTCCATGAGGTGTCAAACTGCGGGGAAGAAGGGGGTTCCTGTTCGCCCCGTTCTAAAGTGGAGCAGTGATTTCAACATCTTTTAGGTGAAAAATACTCAGATTTATTCTGATGTGTTGTGTAGAGTAGCACATAAATGAGTGCCTCATTCAGTCATGATATATAGGTTTTAACAAATGTCTTATAAGTAGCAGACACTTCCTGCTGAAATAAATAAAAGCATCAGTGGTACAGTTTTATAATCAACAACATTAAGAACCTTCTATGAACACCATGAAATACACAATAATTCTGCTGTAATTAAAAGACTCTGTCTATCCTGGAGTTCCAACTAAACCATGTTTAAACAGTTCATGATGGAAACAACATGCCTACATGGTATCAAATCTCAGCATAAATGTCTGATTGTTACAGTGGTTTTTGTGAATTGTTTTATATAGCCTAGAAGAGGGCCAGGCTGTACCATGGCTTTATAAAACCATTTTGTAATATGGTTAGTACTGTGTATACCAGGATTTGGAGCAGTCTACATAGCAGCTTCTACCATTTAAAGGGAATGTGTATAACATGGTTGGGAAGTCTATCATTCTAACACTGTCTTGACATGGTAACGATTATTGGGTAGCTTTAGGCCAGCACTATAAACCCAAGAACCATGTTTAAACATGGCTCTGGCTAATGTGGTTTGGATCAGGCTTTTGTTAGACACCACAACTTAAATTTAGGCCCAGAATTTGTGCTTTAACATTTTTTTTTTTTTTAAAGCAAACTGTTTTTTTGTGTGTGTGTGTTTAAAAAACAAAATAAAACACATGAAACACATATGAAGAAAATATTTTTTCATAAGTGGTGGTGGTTTTTTTTGTTTAAACCTTCAGCGAAAATACTTCTCTGATATGTTCTGAAGCTCCCAAGAGCTTTGTTCTAGAGCACGAAATCTGAAAATAGACTATGAACAGAAACGAGAACCACCCAGTTCAGTTTGATAGAATCCTAGAGTTAAAAGGGACCGCAAGGGTCATCCAGCCTATTTGCCAAGATGCAGCATTTGTTGTGTCTAAACCATTGAAGACAGATGGCGATCTCTATCCAGCCTCCTTTTGAAAACCGCCAAAGACCTCCCTAAGCATCTGTTACATTGTCCTGCTGTTCTTACAGTTAGGAAGTTTTTCATGAGATTTAATATAAATTAGTAGTTTGAACCCATTGTCTCTTGTCCTGCCCTCTGTGGTAAGAGAGAATAACTTTTTTCCATCTTTTTATGGCAGCCTTTCAAGTATTTGAAGACCGCTATCATGTCCCCCCTTATTCTCCTCCTCTTTTTCCAAACTAAACATACCCAGTTCCTTCAGCCTTTGCTCACATGACTTGCATTCCATCCCTTTGATCATCTTTGTCATTCACCTCTGGATCCTTTCCAGTTTCTTCGCATCCTTTCTATGCATTGGTGACCAAAATTGGACACAGGACTCCAACTGAGGCCTAACTAGAGCCAAGAAGAGCAGTACTATTACCTCCTGGGACTTGCATGCTATGCCTCTGTTAATGCAACCAAAAACTACATTTGCATTTCCGACTCATGTTGAGGTTGTGATCCACCACATCCCAGATCCTTCTCAGCAGTGCTGCTGCCAAGCCAGTTATCCCCCATTCTGTATTTGTGCTTTTGGTTTTTCTTCCCTATGTGTAGCACCTTACATTTGTCTTTGTTGAATTTCATTTTGTTGTCTGTAGCCCAGCTCTCCAATTTATCGAGACTCCTTTGAATTTTAGCTCTATCCACCACAATGTTTGCAACCCCTCCCTAGCTTTGTGTGATCTGCAAATTTGATCAGTATACTTTCGGTACCTACATCCAGGTCATTAATAACTATGTTAAATAACAGTGGACCCAGAACAGATCCCTGTGGAACCCCACGTGAGACCTCCTTCCAATTTGACATTATTCCATCAATGGTTATTAGTTACTCATCGTTTAACCAATTATGTATCCATTTAATGGTAGTTCA
The DNA here is from genome assembly GCF_027887155.1 of Malaclemys terrapin pileata. NCBI lineage: Eukaryota > Metazoa > Chordata > Testudines > Emydidae > Malaclemys > Malaclemys terrapin. The sequence goes on from NC_071505.1 coordinate 197,584,077, forward strand.
TTGACCATCTGAAAGAAATATAAAAAGTGGGCAGCAAAATAGCAGGAAATAAACTTAATTTTTAGAATTCTTTCAGTTTAGCGAGTGACACTGGTGCTGGTAAGAGGTAAAGAATTTGTTTTTATGTGGTGCCGAATGCCGAGGTTGTTTCTCTGACAGGTTCCCTTTGACACCAATAGAAGTTTGCCTGAGCAAGGACTAACTGAACATTGAATAAGTACCGTGGGATTTGTCCCATGATTTGTATCTTGACAGTGACTCTCTTAATACTGTGGACAGCATTGCTGTTCCAGAACACATCACTAGCTGCTGGACAATTTCCACTCTTATTTTGAAATTAAGGTCACTCTGAATAGGCTATTAATGTGATTGATGATCCTGAGACTGCACCATAAATGTCTGTCTTAATCCTAACTTTATCATGATTGGTACATGTCTACCAAATCTGTTCCGGAAGAAAAAGAATTTTCCTTCTTAATTAAAATAAAATAAGGCTTTTGTGTGATGCATTGTGTAAATATAAGCTCCTCCCCTTTTCTTCCCATATTTCACTAATTTTTATTGCTCTGAACCAAGGCAGTCGTTCTCAGCATTTTCCAACTCACAACACTCCCTCCTCCACATCTAAGCAGGACATCTCGCCCCCAAAATTTAACAATATGGAGAGGGCAGAGTGGTCGCAACCCTCTGATGCCTGTTTTTGACATCCTCCTCCCCCTTTACCCTTCATGGATCACAAACTCCTGCTCCGATGTACTGCAAGAGTGGTTCAAATGACACAAGTTTATAAAATGACAATGTTGTACCATGTCTGCTACTGTTGGGTAAAAGTATATCTCCCTACAGGGACTCGCAGGGGTCCTTTGTTTCTAAGGTTGGTTTTATTTTCTGTTGCAGTGTGTGATCCAGTGATGGGTGACAAATGGAATGGAGAAGGCTCTATGGTTGGTAATCGTCTGCTTGAACCATATTTAGATTGACAAGCTGCTTATACCAGAACAAAGCTACCTTGTTCAAACTTGAGTCTGAATTCCAGTGTCACATTTATAGAGCTCTTACTTTATTTGAATGAACTTAGTGCTTTGGACGTGTGCTAGACGGATAGTCTTGGGAACTGTGGTCTCCTATCAACCCCCAGAACAACTAGCATATGGTCTGTCAGTGAAAAATTTCCTCCACGCCGCTCAAAGTGCATTAGCCATCTATCATTGCGAAGGCCTCTCCCTTGACAATGCCAACAAAACTGCCAGTTGTGAATTGAACACCTGCCTACTAGCAACTAGTCTGGGGTGACTCATTTCACATAGATTTCCCAACAGCCATTAGCCAGGACTACTATGGGTCTTTTGTGCCATTATAGTTTATTTGCTAAGGTATTAGATTTTTGCCACATAAAATAGCTCTTCTGTTCTCACTTAATGGTAATACAGTTTGCCTTTGCATGTGTGTTCTCACTACTTCAGTTCATGACTCGTGCAGTGTGTGCTGTCCCTGTGCTTTCCACTTGCATAGTCAGAAAAGAATAGGATACTGTAAATTAACATTACGGGTTTGTTTTGAAAGTGTTCCTTTTTTAAAAAAAGCTGTTTGCCACAGCTTCCTGGAGCATCACCACCCTGTTTTTACAGTCTTGATGAATGCAAGTCATAAACTAAAGCCTCAACTCCACAGTCTCAGTTTCTGGAAGGCAGGAAACTGGCAAGGGCAGTGCCTGCGTGCCAGGAACAGAACTAGGTGAGCTATTGGGCCCATGGTTGTAATTTCCTCTCCGTTACAGAAGGTTTGGTAAGACAGAGCTATATGGAAGCAAAGAAGAAAACATGACCACCTAACCCACCATCTCATTCCTGCTGGAAGATGTGACAAAATGACCACCCAAGCCTTGTTGAGTTAGAATGGACCCAGTCTTGCATTTCTTACTCTGGCCATTGGCACCAGTGGAAGTTTGGCTTGAACGAGGGCTTCATGGTTGAGTTCAATATGACTGTTTGTATTATGCTAGCACCTAGAGGCCACAACTGAGAGTGGGGTCCCATTGTTAGGCACCGCACACATGCTGTATGAGACTGTCTCTGTCCTGAAGAGCTGACAAGCTTACTAGACAACACAGACAAAAGATGGAAGAAAGGAGGTATTATAGTCCCCATTTAACAAATAGGGAATTGAGGCACAGAAAGTCGCAGCCTATAGTAAACCACAAACATTCCTAAAGGGGTTGGTGAACTTGAGTTAACGGGCAATCAATAAACTTAAGTTACAACAGGAGCAAAATTCTAGACTAGATAGCCCCTTAGTGAGCTTTGGCTAACGAGTAAGATTGACGTGCTAGAATGTAAAATGCTAAGTTACACATTAGTCTTTGTTTGAGGCTATTAACAGCAGCAACCTGGTAGGCTCCTAGTATTTGTTCAGCACCTGTTGTCTGCTCGAACAGTCAGTTTAATAGAGCTAATGGGCCAAATCCAGCCCTGCTGCATTCCCATTGATTTTATACAACACTGCTTCTATTTATGCCAAGGCTTAATTTGGTTCAGAATCTGTATACGTCCTTTTTTAACGTCCCTCATGACAGAAGTGCTGAGTATTAAAGAAACAATCTGTTTATCAAAACCCTGCAGAAATGTTACAAAATATTAGACTGTTTTCACCTGTAAATTACTGTACAACAGACTGAGGGTCGAAAATGAAGAGCATGTGGCTTCCTGGGTTGATACAAGTTGAGTTAGGGGTGGTGAACTCCTAGACTTCCACCTCAGCATGAAACTTCTTGTTGTGAAAAGTAGCAGGCACGCCAGGTAGTGAAGTAATTGTACTTCAAGTAGTCGCTGCTGGTGCTGCTGTCAGGATGTTCAGAAATGGGAACACAGGGTGAGGGTACAGGTGGGAAAGAGGGAAATACCAGTATTTTTTAGGTGAAGACCTTAGTCTCTTATTCAGTTGCCAAAGAAAGAATTACTTGTGGCACTTTAGATAACTGTGTGGGGATATAAAGAATTATTTTGTTTTTAATGTATATATTCCAATTATGTTGCAGAAGCAGGAATGGCCTTTTATTTAAAGATATTGTGTATTATTCAAAAAATTACAAATCTAAAATCCAATATCAGAACCAAGGAAACTTTTGTTGTTTTAATGGCAGCACTATTTTATTTATGGCAAAGGGGCCCGGCTGGGTGCAGGGTCCACTCACAGATATCCAGTTGCAGGACCAGGCCCCAAGAATGATATATGGGTAAATAAGCTGTGGAATGAGGTGGGTTTTTTGTTTGTTTTAAGAATTTGCCAGCCCCATGGTGCCACGGGGCTAAGGTAGGCTCCCTGCCTGCCCTGGCCCTGCACTGTTCCCAGAAGCGGCCGGCACCATGTCCCTGCGGCCCTCTGCCCTCCTCCCCTTCCCCCAGGTGCCGCAGGGATGTGCTGCCAGCCGCTTCTGGGAACGGTGCAGGGCCAGGGCAGGCAGGGAGCCTACCTTAGCCCCGTGGCACCATGGGGTTGGCAATCCCGTGGGCCAGATCCAAAGCCCTGACGGGCGAGATCCAGCCCACCAGCCGTAGTTTTCCCATCCCTGTGATACAGGCTCGCACTAGCTGTCTGGCACCAACTGGAGAGTGAGTGCCGTCGAGTGCCGCTCCGCAATACTATCTGAACTGACACACTCAACACCCGCTCCATTGACTGGTGCCGACCTCATACCATCAGTAATTCCATTGCTGACCATGGCACTGATGCTGTTGACCACTTAATCTGAGGTGCTGGTGGACTTTCCTCCCAACATCCCAATTGTGGACATTTGTGGAACAGCAATGTAGTCATCTGCCTACACGTTTGCTAAGCACTATGCCGTCAGAATAGCTTCCATTCTACAGTCATCATTCAAGTAGAAGCCAAACTCCCGCCACCTGAAAGAGCAGTGCTTGTAAATCACCTGAAGTGCACAACAACTCAGAGGAAAAAAGGTTACTTCTCTGTACAGTAACTATTGGAGATGTGCACATACATATCCCATGACTCACCCTTCTTCCCTGCTCCTTCGGAGACTAATGTTGCCAAGCTACCAGTGAGAAGAAACTGAGGGGAGATTGGAGTTGCCTCCCTTTATGCCCTTGGTTGGAGGCATAAGGACACATGGGCTGGCATGTGCACTACCCCCAACAGCACTGCTGACTAAAAGTCTTTATGTCAAGTGTGTGCACCCACAGGTACAGTGGAAGGTATATGTGCACAACACGTCTCAAAGATAAATAGTAATGGTTGTAACTAACTTCTTTTTTTTTTTTTTTTTTTTTGGAAAGTGTTTTTGAGCCAGGAATCTTTGGTGGCCCCTCCCAGCCCACATTAATGAAGTTATTCTTACAACCACCACGCCAGGTGGAGAACAATTCCTCATTTAACAGAGGCGAGAAACTGATACACGGAGAGGTTAAAAGACTCTTCCAAAGTCGCATAACAAGTCAGTTGCAAAGCTAGGAAGAGAAGCCAGGAGTTATGACTCCATTTATTGCTCTAACTTCTAAATACTCCTGCAGGTTGGAAACTGAGTAGTCCACTAGGTTACAGAATGTATGTTAATGTATGGAAATCAAATTTAAATGAAGGAAAATTACCCCTGTAACTTCCAAAGTAATTTCTGGCAGAGTTCATTATCATTTTCCTTTTCTTTTTCAGTATGTGCCAAAGGAACTTCTCCCAGTCTACAGGGACAGAGTTGTACCCGTTGCAGATATAATAACTCCTAATCAGTTTGAGGCTGAGTAAGTACAGTACTCATTTCTCTTAATGCTTGGTAAATCTGGGGCTAAAAGCAGGAACAAATGACCTCCCTTCCTCCCATTATACTCAATACATTGGCTTTTGTTTGTGTTTATGGGTTTTGTTACTGTTTTTTTTTTTATTGTTTTTAAATGGAGCTCCTTAGTAAATATTGGAGATTGCTTGTTTTAAAAAAAATATTTGAATTTCATCTTTTTAAATAATAACTCCCCAAAATATTCTATTTTCTTAAACATCTGAATTTTATAGTTACTTTTAATTGACTGTGTCCAAAGGTCATTTCTGGAGCTTGTTGGAAAATATTTTTGTCCCCCACCACCTTCCTGGTGCAAAAAAATCAATTTTTTTTATTTTTGTTTTGTTTTTTCCCCAGAATAATCTGTCTGAAGACTGAAATAGTTGGCTTTGGAAATACCATAGCAACACCTCATGATCCCCTTCTCCTCTCTAGTCTAGGCTCCCTGATCTGTTTAAATCTCCTGTGATGCATCATGGTCTTGCCTCTTTTACTGAGGGAGTCCCATGTCTTTGGTTCATCATGGGAGATGGAAAAACGAGTTGTGAAGTGGTGGTGGTTGTGATGCAGACAGTTCCCTGCAATGTAACTTAGACCACCCATTGGTTTCATGTACAGAGCGTTTTAAATTTTAGTCAGTTGACAATAAGATAAGAAATTTCTATCTGTTGTATGCAAAGACATTGAAAGACAGTCTGGTACTACATGCTATTTAATATAGCCAATGGTTTGCTCAGGCCCTCTTGTAAACAAGATACCATATATTCAGAGACTTAATCCTAGTGAGAAAAGCAAACAGTGATTGTACATAGTTTATATGCTTTTTAATCTTCTTTCTTGATTTCTAGGTTGCTCACTGGCAGAAAGATTCACACAGAAAAAGAAGCTTTAGAGGTACGTAGGTGTGTGTGTCCGGAGGTCTGCCTGCAATTTTGCAGTTTATAATTTGTGTCCTTAAAGCTTGCATATAGCCTCCCGTCTCTCCTTCTCTGTAATTTCTCTGCAAAGCTGAAGTGATTCAGGTCACACTTCATGCACAAAAAACTTTTTATAATTAGTGTTGGAATGTTGAAGGAAAATCTTTTAAAAAGATGTAAATAAAACCAAAACAATTATATTAAATAGAGCACTGTGGACTTAATGCCACTGAGATGTAAGGATGGGGTGGTGGGTGAAGAAGCCACCATATATTATAAATGATCACACTGCCAATCATGGAGAACTGCACTAATTAAGATGAAAACCATACTCTTCATTCAAATAACTGATGTGATGTGCTAGCTGCTCCCCCTGCTGCCAGCATGAGACTACTGTGATAGAAACACTGCAGGGCTAGCACAGCCAGCTTTCACTCTACCTCAGGGCTTGCTAGAGAGGAAAAAGTTACCAGCAAGCTCTGCAGTGCAGCAGGGAACAGCACTGAGGAAACTGTGTGCAGGAAGGGTTGGGCTCTGGATACTATTCTGCTGGAGGTAGCTGCGGCTGGAAGGTTCTTAACATTAATTTTTAGAGGGGCTGGGTGTCTTATACCCAGAGAGCTGGGCAGCAGGATGGGGCTTGTGGTGCTCACCCCGGTAGTGTAGAGGACTAGCAGCCAGGCTACAGTTATGGTCTTCAGGCACTTCCAAATAGCAGGCACAGAGGAACCTGAACCTTGTCCTGTGCAAGCTAGCATCATGATTGGACAATACTAGAAGCTGCAGGTTTCACAAACATCCCGTTCTACAGTAAGGATTTGTCCTTGTAGGGTTAAATCCTCTTGTTCTTACGCAAGCTGAACAAATACTGAAGTCTGCAGGGTTGGAACCCTGAAGTGTCAAACTACAGATTTGATGTAATGTTGACTTGAGGGGCTCAGTTCTATTCTAACACACGCTTCCTTTCTGTGAATACAATTGAATCCTTCAATAAAGGACTCTGGAAATATTTCTCCTGATTTGATTTTTCACCTTTTTTTAATGTTGATCTGAAAATTGTATTCCAATGGTCATGCTGACGCCCAGGATAGTAATGAACCTACAGCAGCCGTGATATTTGCAGTTTTTCCTCCAGCAAAGCCATCTGAATGTCAGTTGCTGATTGGTTTTTTTATTTTTTTTTTTTTTCCCCCCCAGCGGAAAGCAGCTCAAAAAATCACAGACATTTTTACCTTTATTCCTGTTTTGCATCCCACAGTGTGCCCTATCCAGGGAATACCCCTCATGCTACTCACCACTAATTATAACAGCGTCTTTGCTATTCTCCTGAAAGAGCCTAAGGCCTAGTCTACACTGGGGGGAAATCGATCTAAGTTACGCAACTTCTGCTACGTGAATAACGTAGCTGAAGTTGACATACTTAGAGCTACTCACCGCGGTGTCTTCACTGCGGTGAGTCGACTGCTGCCGCTCCCCCGTTGACTCTGCCTGCGCCTCTTGCAGCGGTGGAGTACAGGAGTCAACATGAGAGCGCTCGGGGGTCCATTTATTGCGTCTAGACTAGACATACCCTGAGTAGCGTGGAGTGGTTATGCTGCTAGTCACGCTTACAAGCCATTAGCTTTCAGTTTGTACTTTCCAGTCCTACACAAGAATGATGATGATCTGCTACTGAGTAACTGTTTTTCAAATGAATTCTCTACCAAGCGATGTGATTACTGGAGGCTGACCCTTATTTACTGATAAAAATCTCTCAAAAACAATGAAGTCTCAGCCAGGGAGGCGACAATGTACCTTGCCCATTTGAAAACTAATTTCTGGTAGGAATTTTTTTTCCTTCTGGCAATGTTTTTCCTCAGCTGCCTGCAGCACACCGGGTCTGTTCCACATGATCGTATCTGTACAGCAAAGACCAAGGCTGGAATCCTGGCCCCACTCAAGTCAATGGGAATTTAAGTCAACAGCCGGGCCAGGCTTTTACCTCAAGTGCAGAGCAAGTCGAGCTGGTTAGGAATTTTTTGACAAAAAAAAAAATTTTTTTTTTCATTCGAAAATGCTGATTAATCAAAACACACTTTTCACAGAAATGTTTCTATTTTCATGATAATTGAGTTGGGAAGCTTTCTCAGGTTGGTGGGGAGGGAAGAGAGAATGACCCCCAAATAACTTGTGGTTAGGGCACCCTGCTTTGAATCAGGCAGAGTAGGGACTTGAACTTGAGTCTCCCATATGCTAAATGAGTGCCTTAACCACATGGCAATTGGCTATTCTGGAAAGCTTGGGGTGGGGAGTCTCATGATTCTCCCCCCAAGGCTTGAAGGCAGAATGAAAATAGTTTTTGGAACCTTGAAACTTTTTCCAAAATAGAATTAATGTTACCTAGCCAGCTCTAATAGCAAGAGCAATTGCAGCACTATATAATCCCCTGACATAATTATACATGGTCTAGTGTTATTGTAGAGGTGAACAAATCATGCTAGCGTCTTAGATAAGCCTGCCTTGGAATGACCATGCTACAGTCAGAATTCTCTCTTCTGCACTAGAACACCAACCTGAATGTTTAACTGTGCTAGGTCTGCATTGCTGAGACTTCCTTTGTAGTGAAGATCTGGCGCTAAGCCAGGTAGTTGTTCACTCTTCAAAGACAGAAAAATCTTCATTCTATTACTTTGCTACAACAGTCAGATAAAGAGTCGTCCAAGTAGAGTGGAAACAGGGGACACCCATGCACCTAGCAACTGTGTACTAACCATTGTTAGGCAATCATGGAGTCAACCATGTTATAAGCTTGAATAAAAGCGTTGCACAACTGATGCCTCATGGAAAATTATGAAGAGGGTTGCTATTAGAAACAGCTCTGCCACAGATGCAATCCACTTGCTTTCCCCTTTTAAAAGACCATTTATAAACCAGGTCTCAGAATTACTATTCCATAGTCTCTGAATTCTTGCGCACAGTGAGAGATCACAGTATGTATGTACTGGTCTGGTAACATCAGTAATGGTAACATCAGTAATGCCATTGACTGGTTCCTGAGCAGGGGCATCTATTTATAGGGTACAGCCAAGTCTGTTGGAGAGGCTTTTCAGGTTTTTTTTTTTTTTTTTTTTTTTTTCCACTTTTCATAATTTTTTAAGTTTTGATTGAGATAGTACAAGAATATTAGAAACCCTGGTAAAACATTTAATATGCAATGAAAATGGACTTGCCATCACCTCATAGATTCAATGCACTGGCACCAGTTGGTGGGGTTACTGATTTTTCCCAACTCTGTATGTGTTAGGAAGTTGACAGTTGAGGAAATAACTTTGAAGTTCAGACAAGAAAGGAAGGCAATACAGAATAAAAACAGGAGAAGTAAGCCCTTATTATTCAGCTGCTCATGAATCATAGCTAGGCTGAGAGGATTTCTTCTAGGGAAATTTATTTTTTGTACCTGCTTTTTATGCTAAATCCAGTACTGAAGTCGTCCATTCTTTGTGTAATCAAAATCACTTCCACACCAGCCAGTTGTAGAGTCACAAATAGGGATTTTGATTTCTGGTGAGAAATGCTTAGAGGGGGGAATATACCTAAAACGTTAGACACACACACATAATCTGCAGATACACACATGCCTTTGAAACATACGGTACCTAGGTTCCAAAATGAGAAGGAGATTGAGAAACTTTTACATGAGAAGCTCAGATAAACTCCCTTTATTTGAGCCTTATTAAATTTATTATTTTTCACTCTCTTATGATGCTGGCTATATAAGCCATTCTGTCATTATAGTTCAGTGTGCCAACTTCTCTAGCAACTGAGGTATCAGAATCTTATTAACTATTACAAGACACTAGCGCTCTCACACATGTATATATGGATTCACTCTCCCCCGTCTAATAAGATCTTAAATCATGGAACTTTTTGTGTGTGTGTGGGGGGGGGGGGGGGGAGAGCCACATTATTAGAAGTTTCTTATTACTTATGGTTTCACTCTCCTCTTTGGAGGCCTGTACAGTTGAACTCATGGTATAGGAAGAGGACCTGAAAATAATACAGAGAAACTTAATATATTGTAATAAGTGCATTAATGTTATAGATCTCTACATCTAATCCTAATATTTTAAATTAGTTGTTTGAGGGGAAACTATTTAATCTTTATGAGGATTGCAGTGAAGTTTTTAAGTATTCAACAAAACTGTTCTTCAGCATTATTAAATGGCAGCAGTCACTGAACACAACTCCATTATCAGTAACACGTAATAACTAGTTCTTGTTGTTTTGTGCATGGGAAGGTAATGGATATGCTTCATGCTATGGGACCAGAGACAGTGGTGATCACAAGCTCAGACCTACAGGGTTCTCTAGGAAGTGACTTCCTAATTGCACTAGGGAGCCAAAGGAAAAGTAAGTCATGGTCTTTTTTTATCGAACAGCTTGCTCCATTTGTTTCTGTTGATTTAAAAATAAATCACTCCATGAAAACAGCCTGGAGTACATGGGAACAGCTCAATCATATGGATTCAGACACCTGCAGTGGTGGTGGGGTGGGAAGATGGAAACTTAAGATGCTTGTCAGTGAAGAAGAAAAATCGCACTGTCCTCTTGACCAAATAGATTGTAAACAACCTGGACAGGAACAATTTGTTTCTTTCTTTCCTAAGCCTTTTTTTCTCCCCACGTCTCTCCCGCCTTCTGATAGCACCAAGCACTGTCTGTGCTCGGTAAATTGTCGTTGAATGCTCTCATATTAAAGGAGTGCTGCTGAGCAGGATGGTGAATAATCCCACTTTCTTCTTTATCTATGAGATGTAAATGTAGACATTGCATGCTGGGCTGCCAAAAGAAACAAGTTGGATGATTACTTAAGAAATACAAACCTGTTCTAGAACCAATTGGTGTTTCTTGGCACCACCTAAAAATTCTAGTCTACTAAATGGACCGTAAGCTGCTTTTTCATTCATGTTGTTGTAATCATGGGTCAGGTACAGACTGCTCTGTTCTCCATTGTGGCCTGTGGCTGCCCTTACATTTAAAACCAAGGTGCAACCTAGAGATACTAAGTGTTCCATCTTGGTTTAAACAGCTTCCAGATTCACCATCCTTATCGAACCAGCTGCCAATAGGTCAAGATGGAGAAATACATGCTGGGGACCTGTGCATGCTGTGGCTTGCACTCCTGTATGGAAGATGATGGTGTTAGCTGTCTCTTCCAAATTATGTGTAGCACTCACGCTGCAGGTGTGGCTCCCAAATGGGAAAAGTTTGGAGAAAAATAGTTTGAAAGAGCTGGTATATAGTTTCAAGTTTTTAAAGATCCTCCAAAGGAACTGCTGACTTTAAGTGTCAAGCACTACAGGAATAATTGCCTTTTAAATTTTAGTAAGTATTGTATTAATTGCAGGGAGAGGTTCTATTTCTTAACTGTATGTCTACCTTTCAGCTAGAGCGGATGGCACCAAGGTGACCCAGAGAATTCGAATGGAGTCTCCTAAAGTGGATGCTGATTTCGTTGGAACTGGAGACTTGTTTGCTGCGATGCTCTTGGCCTGGACACACAAACATCCAAATAATCTTAAGGTGTGAGAGAGGGTTTTTTTTCTGGCAGGAAACTGCTTTAATAAATGACTTCTTTCATTTTATTATTGTTAGGCCCCAGAATATAGATACAGGATGCAGGATAGACAATATTCGGAATATAGAATAACACTTCTTGCAAGAGTGTGAGCTATTTCACTGACCAAATTTCATCTCTGGGACACTTTATACATTCTTAAAAATGTCCCCTATAGACATAGTTCCCTCCTCCCTCCCCCCAAAAAACCACTAATTTTTGAGTAGTGTTGCTTGGGTGATTGCATTTCAGTAATGGCTGATGAGGTGTCTTTCTCTACACAGTCTGTAAAAGTATTTGGGGATTCTACCAAATCAAAGATACTCTATAAATTAAAAATATTTGTTTTTTATCCTTGGTTCATAACTGATTTTTACAGTACTGGCACTTGTTATCAGAATAAGGGTCCTGCACGCTGATTCTTTCTTACTTATTAATTTTGTAGACTGTGTCCATAATTTGGATCCTTTTGCTTCTAGTTACTGAGAAATTCTACAGCTTTTTACACTGTGCATTAAATACAGCTGCCAACTTGTATATGCCTCATAGAGTTGAGAAAAAACAACTCATTGACTCTTGTTAACCTTCGGATCAATCAAGTTGGCCTCTGACCATTATGGTGCAAAGCACTGTGACTAACTTGAGTGATTGGGGGGGGGGGGGGGGAGGGAAACTATGTGTGAAAGAAAATGTAGAATCAAATGAAGTAAAAATCTTAACTGAATTCACATGTTCCATAGAATCTCTATGGATAGTAATTCCATCCTCTAATAAGAATATAACAGTAGGGATCTATTATCGACCATCTGACCAGGACAGTGATAGTGACTATGAAATGCTAGGGGAGATTAGAGAGGCTATCAAAATAAAGAACTCAATAATAGTGGGGGATTTCAATTATTCCTATATTGACTGGGTTCATGTCACCTCAGGATGAAATGCAGAGACAAAATTTCTCGATACTTTAAATGACTGCTTCTTGGAGTAGCTGGTACAGTAACCCACAAGGGGAGAGGCAATTCTCTATTTAATCCTGAGTGGAGCGCAGGATCTGGTCCAAGAGGTAACTATAACCGGGCCGCTTGGAAATAGTGACCATAATATAGTAACATTTAACATTCCTGTGGTGGGAAGAACACCTTAACAGCCCAACACTGTGGCATTTAATTTCAGAAAGGGGAACTATTAAAAAATGAGGAGGTTAGTTAAACAGAAATTAAAAGGTACAGTGCCTAGATTGAAATCCCTGCAAGCTGCATGGACACTTTTCAAAGACACTATAATAGAGGCCTAACTTAAATGTATACCCCAAATTAAGAAACAGTAAAAGAACTAAAAAAGAGCCACCATGGGCTTACCAACCACGTAAAAGAAGCAGTGAGAGATAAAAAGTCAACTTTTAAAAAGGAGTTTGAAGAACGGCTAGCCAAAAGCTCAAAAGGTAATAACAACATGTTTAAGTACATCAGAAGCAGGAAGCCTGCTAAACAACCAGTGGGGCCCCCGGACGATCGAGATACAAAAGGAGCACTTAAAGATGATAAAGTAATTGCGGAGAAACTAAATGAATTCTTTGCTTCAGTCATCACAGCTGAGGATGTTAAGGAGATTCCCAAACCTGAGCCAGCTTTTGTAGGTGACAAATCTGAGGAACTGTCACAGACTGAAGTGCCACTAGAGGAGGTTTTGGAATTAATTGATAAACTTAACATTAACAAGTCATCGGGACCAGATGGCATTCACCCAAGAGTTCTGAAAGAACTCAAATGTGAAATTGCGGAACTATTAACTATGGTTTGTAACCTGTCCTTTAAATCAGCTTCTGTACCCAATGACTGGAAGATAGCTAAGGTAATGCCAATATTTAAAAAGGGTTCTAGAGGTGATCCTGGCAATTACAGACCGGTAAGTCTAACATCAGTACCAGGCAAATTAGTTGAAAGAATAGTAAAGAATAAAATTGTCAGATGCATAGAAGAACATAAATTGTTGGGCAAAAGTCAACATGGTTTCTGTAAAGGGAAATCATGACTTAATAATCTATTAGATTTCTTTGAAGGGGTCAACAAACATGTGGACAAGGGGGATCCAATGGACATAGTGTACTTAGATTTCCAGAAAGCCTTTGACAAAGTCCCTCACCAAAGGCTCTTAAGTAAATTAAGTTGTCATGGGATAAGAGGGAAGATCCTGTCATGGATTGAGAACTGGTTAAAAGACAGGGAACAAAGGGTAGGAATAAATGGTAAATTTCTCAGAATGGAGAGGGATAACTAGTGGTGTTCCCCAAGGGTCAGTCCTAGGACCAATCCTATTCAACTTATTCATAAATGATCTGGAGAAAGGGGTAAACAGTGAGGTGGCAAAGTTTGCAGATGATACTAAACTGCTCAAGGTAGTTAAGACCAAAGCAGACTGTGAAGAACTTCACAAAACTAAGTGATTGGGCAACAAAATGGCAAATGAAATTTAATGTGGATAAATGTAAAGTAATGGACACTGGAAAAAATAACCCCAACTATATATACAATATGATGGGGGCTAATTTAGCTACAACTGATCAGGAAAGAGATCTTGGAGTCATTGTGGATAGTTCTCTGAAGACGTCCACGCAGTGTGCAGAGGCAGTCAAAAAAGCAAACAGGATGTTAGGAATCATTAAAAAAGGGATAGAAAATAAGATGGAGAATATCTTATTGCCCATATATAAATCCATGGTACGCCCACATCTTGAATACTGCATACAGATATGGTCTCTCATCTCAAAAAAGATATACTAGCATTAGAAAAGGTTCAGAGAAGGGCAACTAAAATGATTAGGGGTTTGGAACGGGTCCCATATGAGGAGAGATTAAGGAGGCCAGGACTCTTCAGTTTGGAAAAGAGGAGACTAAGGGGGGATATGATAGAGAGATATAAAATCATGAGTGGCATGGAGAAAGTGAATAAGGAAAAGTTATTTACTTGTTCCCATAATATAAGAACTAGGGGCCACCAAATGAAATTAATGGGCAGCAGGTTTAAAACAAATAAAAGGAAGTTCTTCTTCACACAGTGCACAGTCAACTTGTGGAACTCCTTACCTGAGGAGGTTGTGAAGGCTAGGACTATAACAGTGTTTAAAAGAGAACTGGATAAATTCATGGAGGTTAAGTCCATTAATGGCTATTAGCCAGGATGGGTAAGGAATGGTGTCCCTAGCCTCTGTTTGTCAGAGAATGGAGATGGATGGCAGGAGAGAGATCACTTGATCATTACCTGCTAGGTTCACTCCCTCTGGGGCACCTGGCATTGATCACTGTCGGTAGACAGGATACTGGGCTGGATGGACCTTTGGACTGACCCAGTATGGCCATTCTTATGTTCTTATGATTGGAATGTTGGTAAGCCTAAACATATATTTATTTTTAATTGCAGGTGGCATGTGAAAAGACTGTATCAGCTATGCAGCATGTTCTGCAAAGGACCATCAAGTGTGCAAAGGGTAATCATTTTACACCCTGTTCCTGAATTTACTCTGTTCACATCCTCATTGGAATAAACATTCTGGAAAGTTGTTTTCAGCACTAAATGTGGCCTATTATTAGACAACATCCACAAAACAGAATTTAGGGAATTCTAGCACCGATGGTTTTACTGCTGTGTCCTCTAACCCTATTCTAGATGACAGTGGTAAAAATGCGCTGACCAGTAGATAGTAGTGCTGCACCTGTGGTGGGACTGCATTACTATTAGAGCAAGAGTGGGAGAATTTGAGGAAAATGCTGAGTGTAATGGACAAGGGAGTCTCACCTTTCCATTTTTGGATGCACCAGCTGCCTCAGTTACCCTTTTCTGTGTATGTTAGGACTGGGATGGATTCCTCAAATATTAATGAGTGGTGAATTTCTGTCTTATGCTAGTTCAATAAATTATTCTTCAAACTGTCTTCTCTTGGGAAGGGGAATTAAAAACACCAGCTGGAAGCACATAAGTAATCTTGTTTTACTATACTGCCACACAGCCTGGTCCCTGTCACCTAGAATACAAGTTGCTGAGCTCCCTCGAGTCGCAGTAAGATCCAAAGAGGAGTTGAGGGCCCTCAGAACTTCTTAGGATCAGTCTCTAAATAATGGTGGAGCTGCAGAAGTACCTGAGATGGAGGGAGGGGGAAACAACAATGTGCTGTATACCCTCAGGTGGAGGCAATGGGCAGTGGTAGCACAGTGGATGAGAAGAGAAAAAAGTGATGATGGGGACAGGACAGAAACGTTATTCATTCGTGTGTCTGTGTGTGTTTGTTTGTTTATTATTGACACTTCAATATCTTCTTTTAGCACACGCTGGAAAAGGAAACAAACCTAGCCCAGCCCAGCTGGAATTGAGAATGGTCCAAAGCAAAAAGGACATAGAAAACCCGGAGATAATAATAAAAGCTACTGAATTATAAAGGCTGTATGTCTCCCAATGACGCACAATGTATTGATGTCCTCTTTTTCTTTCCTGTAAATTGTAATGTTTGCCTTAGATCTGTGACAGAAACCTGACTTCCATGAAATAGTGCCCTGCATAGGCAGATATCCACAATCAAACATATGTGCTGACCTTGCTTGGTTTAAGGGGGGGGAAAAAGTGAGTAGTAAAACTTACTCGCAGATATCAAAATGGCTGTCAAATTCACTCAGTCTGTGTACCATAGGCAAGAGAATACACAGGTTCCTGCCTCGCGAAAGTTTTTGGGTATGAATTTGCTAGTGGAATGACTGACTGGCATATATGTTGTAGCAAAGCATCTAGTGCCAATTTCACTAGCTACCTACTCCCTTAGCTGAAGGCATTTGGCAGCTTATTGTGGTATTCACTATCTTGACTTCTATGAAACTCAGTAGGGTTGAAATTGCACACAACTTCAGGCTGTGTATGGGGAGCAGTTTGGAGATATTTAGCATTAGGTGCTCTGAAGAGGTCTTGAAGTATAACTTCATGTTGCTAATAACTTTTCCTGTTTCTAGCCTGTGAATGAATATGTGATTCCAATTTCTATAGGCGCTAATCCCTTTATTTCCAGTGACCACAAGTATCCACATCACTTTGTCCCCATGTTCCACTCCAGAAAAGACCAGCGTTACTAATCTAATTAGCCAGTCAGTAGCACCAAGTAGAAATTTGTAATTCTACCTCTGGGACCAGATTTAATTCTTTTTTTTATTAAGACTTCAAGACAAAGCTTCTTTAAGAAAGGAAGACGATGTGGCTACCTTTTGTAAAAGTAACCCTGTTAGTATTCTAACGGATAGCAAGTCATTGGGATACTGACAGCATTCATTATTTGTTGAGGGCATTTTACCCTTCATGGATGGTTCAATTTAGAAACCTCAGAGGGTGCACCTGCTTAACAAAAATGAGCACTGTACAACAGTGTCATCAGTAAAGCACTAAATAGTGAACAGTTGCCTACACTTGCCTGCAGACATAAGTAGAGAGATTAGTTGGTTCATAATGCCATTCTTCAGACAGTTTCATGATCTGAATTTTACTGAATTATTTTATGCTTGCTCTCCAAAACAAATAGCAATTTTTTTTTAATGTGTGTTGCAGGATGTTCGAATGTATCTAAGAATCTATGAGACTGCTTATTATCATCCATAGTACCGAAGCACTTCAGTATAAAGTTCCTCTTGATCTAGTTTTTTCCCTCCTTCCATGGAGGCAACTGGGGAATTTTTATTGGTTAACTTTTTTGTACCGAAATCCTGTTCCCTGAAGTGCTCTCAGAATGAGTTTCTTGACAATTTCTATATTCTGGGTGCTGATTAGGCAGTGAGGATATTCCTGAGAGATGTTGACCACCTGCAACTCCTCTTGACTTCAACAGGCATTGCAAGTTCTCTGCACCTGTGAGAATGAGTCCTAGTGTATTGTATGTGCCCAAACCTGAAAACACAGTCTGTGAGCTTGATTTGTTCATCCTAGGGGACACAGATACAAATTGCACCCTCTTGCAGTAGCAGGGAGCAGTTGTGCACCGAGGGAGATGCTAAAAGGAGGGTAGTTTAAGTCCCATCCTCTGCCTGAGGCTGCCCAGAAAAAGCATTTGATCTGTGTGTTTCCTGGGTGCCTTCCCAGAAACTTCTTCCTGGCCAGCCCTGCCCAGTTACTAAGCTGTGTCAACTGGCTAGGTCTTACTAAGCTGTGTCAACTGGCTAGGTCTAGGTCCCTCAGCAGTGCTTGGGTTGTAGGTAGATTGTGCCACTGTAGTCTTTGTTCATCCAACATCCAAGTGGACTTTCTGCCATCGGAGCCCCGATTTTGTTTCTACTAGCAGACCTCAGGGAGAGAATTTACACAGGTATCACTAATTTTAGGCCAAACAGATTTAATGTTTTTCTTTTTAATAGAGTGGAAGTTTTCCAATTTTAATAGATTTCTTAAATCTCTCTCTTTCAGCATCTCTGAAGCAAATAACACGCAAGATGCTAATGCATTTTGCAGTAAGTTTAAGAGAAGAACTCTCAGCTTTTGCTCTAAGTGGCTAATACTTTATCATCTCCAATGCACTCAGCAATTAAAAGTTAAAAATTTGCTCTTCTGACATAAGAAACACACAAAAGAACCTGGAAATTACTTAGTAAACTTGACTGTATTGCCACAATTTACAATAACCTCCACCATGAAATAACTTCCTAGCAATAATAATTCTGGTAATAGGAATAAAGCATAGCAGTCTCCTTCAGCGCATGAGCTTATGGCTGTTGTCTAGCATTCAAAGTCCTCAGCACCGTATGTTTAAATAGTTTAAAGCTGTTTTCCTTCTAGCTAATGGCTAATTCCCATATGTTTAAAAACTCATCTTTATTACATAAAAACTGCCCTCTTTATCATACAATGTTTGCTGTGGAAGCTGCATGGGAAATGTAATCAACTTTCAAATGAGAGAGCGTAGCTTTTAAATAAAAATTATATTTCAGTAATACAACTCCAAGGGCTTTCTACTTATTTTTCAACACAAATACATTTTTACCACTACCAAGTGTGCTAATCACTTAGTGGCCATGTAGCCCACCCCAGGGATAACTATAAGCATAAACCTTTTTTATTTCACTGTTTTAAACTCATAACATTTCATGTTGACATTTGCAGTCATTCCCATAGACCTGGGAAGCTATGATCAACAGACTGTTGCTCCATCTCTTCACACAATGATTCTTTAAATAGCCTCACAGTGTTAAACTTATAGGACTAGATCCTACAGCATTTTCAGCTTTTCCATAGCTTAGTGAGAAATTCCTGTTCGTCATGTCAGGGGGTCAAAGAGAGAGGTTCATAATCCTCTTCTTTTTTGAAAAGTAGCAGTAACAATACAGATCCAAGCTTCTTGCCATCAAGAGAGCATATTTATGGCAAGCTTGCGATAAGATGGTACAAAAGGAGTCTCTTCTGGTGTTTAGGAGCAAATACATTGGTTTGTGCTTCTGGAAAAAGGGAGGGGTTAATATGGAAAATGGAATAATAGATTCCATGAAAGGGGTTAATAAGTTAAATGACAATAATTCAATACAGAATTTTTATCTGTAAAACTTAGCCAAAATGAATTTTCCTATGAAGCAGAACAGAGGCAAGCTAATAAGAGGTGCCTGTGACTTGCCATATCAGCTTGGACCTGTGGTCTAAATCAGATATTCAGGAGTGGCCTATGCCGGATGCTTCAGAGGAAGGTGGACTCTCCTCGTCCCCCGTCCCCTCCAGTAATGCCCTTCTAGTTTAATACCTGTGATGAACTGACACAATACCCACAGGAAAGCAGAGGGAAAGTAAAGACATTAAAATGCAGAATTGAACTTGGAGAAGTTCAGTTATGAACTGGCCACAATTTGCAGCCACTGCATTCTACCATCTTCTGTTGAAGTCAGTGGGAGATGCTTGTATGATATCTGAATGAACTCCCATTGAAGTCAATGATATTCTTTCCGGGACTTTAATTAGATCATCAGCTGCAGAAGCAGGCTCAATGTCTAATAATTGAAGAAGCATTGAGAAACTGACTGTAAGTGCACATTGTAGTTACCTTGTAACATTGTACATTGTAGTCATAACATATGGACAAAGGTATTTTTAAATGTTAAAGCAATTCATATAACTTGCAGGCATTTTTACTAGTGAAATGTTATGCAGCACTTTTTCCTAGTGTTCTTAGAACAAACTGTATGTGCCACACTGCACAAACTCAACACAATCATATCCAATCATTCTTTTATTCCCTCTTCTTTTCTCTTGGATGTAACTGATACAGAAATTATACGTACTTCCAGAGCAGCTAGGAAACGGCTCAATATTCACTCTGGCCTTTAGCACAGTTGCCCATTATCCATTTAAAGGAAATGAATCTATCACAGGGGTCAAGTCTTATCCACTTGCAGATCCTTATCCAAAGAAAAGCTGTCAAACTAAAATGAATGTCTCCAATGACTGCAGAGGTACAAGCAACTTGGCAGAGAGCAGTAGATTCAATCATTCTGTTCAGTAATTTTCATCTGTCAACAAAATGGAAGGCTGGTGTTACTTGAGCTAATTAAATTGTGTTTGAACCCATTTTCTGTAATGAATTTCTTTGTGTGCAGCCATTTTGATTATTATAGTTTCACTTATTTGTGGAGCCTTATGCAGAATGGACCAAAACTCTCTTAAAAATTAATTATCTAGTCTATTCTGGCTGGAACCCAACCTTTTTATGCATAAAACTTCTGCTGACTTCCTTGGAAGATACATGCATAACGACACTTTAAAGTTTTTTATTTTTAAAAAGTGTTGTGGAAGTTTATTCATGCTTGGCATACATACACGTTTTAAAAATCTGCATTAAAATTGGTAATGTAGATGTTCATTTGCTGATTTCTATTTAAAACGCAAGAAATCTATAATCAACATACCATACAAAAGAATCGGAGGACCAAGGTTTCTAGCTAAAAATACTGCCTTGTTAAGAGTATCCTATACGTATCTGGATTGGTTGATGTTAATTTGTTGTCTGATACTGTTATAGTGATTGTGTTAGTCTATTTTATTTGACAATATGTGGCAAGAAAGATTGTAATAAAAATGTCTACGTTAATATGTTGTGCATAAAAATTGTTAGCTCCTATTTTTGAATAAGTTGACCATTTCAGAATTAAACAAAACAAGAACAGTTCGGCAGTGTTCCTGAGTAAGTGGATTTGATTAAGATTTGATTAGTATCTGATCTAAAGCTTGGGTGGATAAGGGGAAAGCCCACGTTTGGGCACCTAAATGGTCCCAATATAAAACCACAGGATTGGGGGAGGGGGCAGGAATAAGAGGCCTGTCTTCTGCGCATTTCTTTGAATAAC
Organism: Malaclemys terrapin pileata; assembly: GCF_027887155.1. Lineage (NCBI taxonomy): Eukaryota > Metazoa > Chordata > Testudines > Emydidae > Malaclemys > Malaclemys terrapin. The sequence continues at coordinate 197,604,720 of NC_071505.1, forward strand.
TTTCATAGCAGCAGGAACTTGCTGGAAGGTTACGGGTTAAAGCTCACTAATGGAGAGGAGATGGCGTTAGTGATTCGAGGTTGCTAGACTGATTTATAGAGGAAGTTTAGCTCCATAACTGCCTGTGGGAAACCTACATGTTCCAATTGAAAAGTGACTCTGGCATTCTGCATCTCTATTCCCATATACGTGCTACTGAAAGCTTAGGTGAGAGAGTATTTTGCCCTCATCAGGGATTAGGGGCTCCAGAACAAGAACCACAGTTCATTCCTTGGTCTGCTTCTTGAGCAGTGAAATGGAAGGGAGTGCAGTGCCAGGTCAGGTCCCCTGGCCTGTATCCATACGGCATAATTTACACATTCGGGCTGTTCTGTGAGTGGAAGAAGGCAGACATCCAGTTTAGTGAGAAACATGGGAGTTCCTCTATTAAAGAAGTCACTTCTGAAAAATGCCGGTGCCAGTCAGAGAGGCTGATTTGGTCACTTAGCCAAATGAAATTGGTGCCCCCCAATTAAATGAAACAATGGCTCCCCTATAGCCCTTTAAAAAGTTGAGTTAGACGCTGGTATAAACTAACACATAGTCCAGCTACTTAGAAACCAAAATGTTTCTTGACTGAAGCTTCAACACTAAACAAATCATTTCTCTTAAATCAGATTGCAGCTTTTCATTGTTGGAGTATCTTTCAACGCCTACTTAAGTCAATGGAACAGATTTATTAATTAAATATTTAGAGTAGAATATTTTCAAAAGAAAAATGGCTTTTGAAAATACATTTTTCTGCTCTCCTCTTGGTGTTAACTATTGACAAATGAGTCCCTTTATTTGAGGACAGTTTTCTGTTCCATAGCATTCTGAAATAAATTATTTGCTGTGCACAGCAACTTGAAATTTTAAGTCTGCAATAGTTGTTAAGCTTTGAAACTAGAAATCTCTTACTTTTAAATATTTGGGTCAATCGGTGAGTTTATGCACATTTATATTAGAAGATTTAAGGTAAACAGGATGGCCTGATGCTTATCAGAAACATGAAAATGGGTACTTATTTTACCAAAGAAGAGCCTTGAAGACAGATCTTACAGGAAATCTGTTGTTTTTAACGTATGTTTTCTTCAGAATGAGATCCCAAGCTAGTTGCTCATCATTTAAATTAAGTCAAAAAGAAACTAGCCAGAAGAGAAGAACATATAAGCTGTATAGCAGCCCCACATCTTCCATACAGTTAACCAGGAAACCAATCCCAGGCCTCGATAGTGATACCAAAAAAAAGATCCTATGAATTGGCACTTGTTGCTCCAGCTACAAGCTCACTCTGGCCTTGATTCAGGAAAACACTTACATGCTTAACTTTAAGTAAATGGGATGTAAACATATATGTACAGTTAAGCATGTGTCTGAAGTACTTTCCTGAATAAGGATACATATTGCTCAATTGGTGCCTCTGGGAGCAACCACAGGTCTTGAGGCAAAAAAATCCCTGAATTTGTAGAGAATAAGGAAGCACACTGAAGAAAATACCAACAATATTTGAAGGCTGTGCCATATGTTATCACTGAAATTACCTGTATAACGTACGTATTGCCTTTGTTGTTGCATTGCTTTTTAGAAAAATCTGTGTCTAGAAGAATGTAGCATATGTACTGTGTATATGTGTTAAAGTTTTAGTTGCAGTGGGGGGAAAATGCAGAATTTGGGGGCTGGCTGTGCAGGCCTTCAGAATGGGAGCAGAAAGACTTACGAATTATATTTTTATAGACAGCACTGTGGCGTCAAGTCCTAGCCACATCATATCTGCCTCTTCCAGGAACGTAACATTGTGAGGGAGGAGAGCAGAAGGTGGCTATGACATGGTAGGGATAGTACAACCCCAACAGCCCTGGACAGATTACAAATAAATAAAATATGCCTTTGAAGTAATATTTTTTTAGTTCTAAATTGTTAGAGAAATATTTACAAGTTAACTTTCTATGTACTTGACATTTGTGTGGTGTTTCGTATTGAATAGATGACCCTGTTATATGTTTACATCTCTTAAAGATTGTCCTTGAGGCATATAAAATAAGTAAATGAATTTTATGCCAGACAAACAGAGTGCTATGTAATGGTAATGGTTTTAATTTCTGGTGAAAATGTCGGCTTTGATAGTGTTTGTGTCTATTCTGGTTGGCTCTCGTGCATTTTGTTCTTGCTACAGAAAGGCTTATATGCTTAATTGTGGAGGGGTGCAGTAGTACAGTAGATAAAGGGCCAAATGTTGCTGCCCAGCCCACTGTAATTTGTGCATTGATTTTTTTTTTTAAACATCAGTAGTCCCAAATTTCAGTTTTGAGTTGCATTAACAGTACTAATAAATAAAGCTGGGGTAAGTTAGAAACGTATGGATTTTGATTTAAACATGTCTCAGAGATGTTGAGATGAGTCAAGAGAATCAAAGTTAACATGACTGAACTAAAACGGACTGTGAAGCTGGCTGGCTTTGTTTAGCTGCCCATGCAGAGTGGAATGCAAAAATAGACAAACAGTGTGGATGGAGAAAAGTGAAGGGTTTTTTTGGCCAGCAAGTTGTAGTAATTTGAAGTGTTACGAACATTTTTTTTAATACATGGCCTGACTTTCAGAAGAGCTGAGTTACCAATAAATCCCATTCAGTTGGAGTTGTGGGTTTCCAGCACCTTTGACGGTCAGACCAATTATTTCTTACCTTGATGTACTTTTTCTATGTTTAATTTTTAGGGCTGGGAGAATAGGACAAAAGCAAATCACTTCTAAGTATCAAGAAACTGGTTTCGTTTTTTTTACATTTATTTTACAGGGCCTCCATGCAGGGGCGAGGGGCTGCCTGCATAGATAAACAGGGTTGAAGTCCAATGTTGGATGATGTATCCATATCCCAGCCATATATACATACAGGTTGGAGAAATTATTTGACAACAGTAAACAATAATGTCTTCTTTCCCTTCTCTTATTTTTCTAAAGAAACAGTCCAGTCTCCTAAAAACACTTATAAATACCTCACTTTTTCCAGTAGCTGGGGAAGAACTTATCAGCTGTTTTCTCTTGGGAGTTTTTTCGTATCCAGGCCTGAGAAAGTGCTACTTCTGCTTTGTAGAGATAGTAAAGAACTGAAAAACCTGATGGAGCATCTAATCATGTGACATGGGACAGAGGAGGGTATGCTTTATTCTGTGCTTTACTGTGCACATGCCCGACTCCCATTGGGATCTGTGGGCACAATTTATGTGTGATGAGTCTTGAGGAGAGAATAGAGCCCCTGAGGGATGGCAGTATCAAAATGCACTTATTTCTCTATCTGCACTGCCCTTAAGGAGGAAATGGACCAGTTCTTGGAAGCTTGGAACCCTAAGGCAGGGAGAGCCAAGTTTGTTTGGTTTTATTTTCAAATACAGCCCCCAGGGCCTGATTCAGCAAATCATGCATTTGATATTAAAGCACATGCTTATGTGCTTTGCTGTATTGGGGCCCTCATGGGTCACTTGCTGCCTTTCTAACCATATGAGACTTCTAACAGTGGCATAGTTTTCATGAGCCCTTAGATTCACATAGGGGAAATAAATGGAAGGTGCTTGCATATGGCAATCATTTGCACCTCTTTTTGTATATTTCTAAAGTGAAATCAATAACACAATTAGGGGCAGGATTTTGCCCAGTTCTAAGAACAACAAAAACTTTTAGGCCTTGATCCTGCAAATAGTCATGTGCATGCTTATACTTTAATGTGCACAAGTAGGTCCTATTGATGTCAATGGGGCTATCCACATGCATTAAAGGTTAAGAATGCATTTGCAAGATGTAATGTATTAAATTTTATATTCCTTAACTTTTACAATAGTATGTATGAGGCTAATAGAACACTCTAAGATACAATTAACATCACCTGTTCTTCCACACCCAAATGCTATGTCATTTTGAAAGAATAGATATGCTTGATACTGAATTGCTAGCTGGTGTGGTGGGCCCCACTTATTTCATGAAGAACTTTGGTGTTTAATCACTAACCAATATTGAAATCTCAGTGCTCTCAAGTGAATTCAGTTTGATTGTTTCAACCGAGTACCTCTCTCCCACTGCAAAACCACTACACAGTTGCACAATTTGTAGTTCAGTGATTGTCATTGTCATCGGAAGATCCACTGGAACTGGATAGGGTTGCCTTTTACAACTACATTATGTAGGTAAAGTAGTGTGAAGTAGCTTTCACAGTGCCTGCTTTCACAGTAGTTGCGCATTGTCAGCGTTATCCAGATCTGACAAGAATTGTTTAAAAATTAGACTGTTTCTGTAGAATAAATTATTGTAGTTCTTGCAGCAAACCTGCCACACTGAACTCATAGTTTTTGCACAAGAAAAATGTAAGGCACCCAATAAACCGTGCTGTTCATTGTCGAAAACACTGTGTTGGATTTGAATTGTGCTGCACTCTTCAGCATCTAATGGGTTCCTTTTTTTAAGTCTCCCAGTCTTGAGTGGCATTAATATGTATTTTTTTCTTTATTTACAGATTTAAAAAAAAAAAACTTCCTGAACCAAAATAATACTAGTATCCCTATGAGGAAGGGAGTTCCAGAAGATATAGTTTCAGGCAGTATAATACTAGTTGTCATTGTCAGCTGTCAGCCTAGTACTACTTTGTCTGAAGAACCTATTAATAAATGACCAATTGTAGAAGAGCACTTGTGGATGTATATACATGATAGTCTAGCAGAGCCCTTAAGTATGAGCCTAACTTTAAGCATGTGAGTAGTTCCATTGACTTCAGTGATACTACTCATGTGCTTAAAGTTAAGCATGTGCTTAAGCACTTTGCTAGATTGAAGTCTTTGTCCGTAAGTGCCAAGTGGCTCCATCAGAATTGATATTTATACAAGAAATGTTCAATACTGATTGAACAATATTTTCTCCTGACTTATTAAAATATTGGAAAACTATAGTATGGTTTGTCATTTTAGGAGAGAGATGATGTGATAGAAGGGTTTAAGTTCTGGATATTCTAATGCCATTGAATCGTGACCTTACAATTTGCTGTTGGCGCCATTTTAAATGTAGCCTTTTTATGTTACTTTCACTTTGGAAAATGAAGAAACATTATTTCCTAAATGCCATTTTACTGTGCTTTTCACTTATTCAATCGCTGGAGAAAAAGAAGTTTGGAATTATCTTCCATTGGTGTTTTCTCCAGGCTGTTGATTTCTGAATTAACTACGAAAAGGAGGACTGAAGTTTGGCCTTACTTAAAATATATAAAATGAACCTTAAATATTGACCCAATTGGTAATTTTTTTCTTCTTCTTAACGAAAGGTGGTAGCATCTGGAAGAGGCCAATGTGTAGGACTTTAATTTGAAGCACATTTAATCCTGCTGTACTGCTGTCCAGTGTAAATGAACAGGGCAGAGGCCACCAGAATCTGTTATCAAATAGAGTAATGCTGTAATACAGAGTGTATGTTTTTGTGAAAGTCTTAACCTCTTCTTATGAAGATTAAACACAAATAATTATTTTCATGGTGTATACGTAAAATGTAATTTTTTTTTTCAATAAAATGTTTCTTTTCCTAAACGGTTTACCTGGAGTTTTTTAATGACCTATTTATCTCTGGAGTCCTTCATATGCAAATCTCACTAAGAGTATAGTAGAATGAGGGGCCAGTGCTCACCTCACATGCATCGTTAATTATGATTTTTTCTTGCTCAGTCACAAGAAAGGTAAGACACAGCAAGCCGCCGTGTAGTTTGTCAAAGTAGTAAAAGATTACTGAGCAAAAGACCTGTTGAGAGAGCCTCCCAGCCTGGCTAGACGGGCTTATGTTAGGAAGCTAAAAAGAGCTGTGGAGACGTGGCTTGGGCTTTCAAGCCCACCCCTTCCCCCAGGCTAGTGTCAGAGATTTTTAAGACTAAAAGGTACCATTAGATCATCTAGTCTGGTCTCCTGTGTCACACCTGCCAGAGAACTTCACAATGACCCCTGTATCCAGGGGTAACTTGTTTGACATTAACTGGTTGATGCTAACTTGCGGTGAAATTCCTGCTGTTCCTTAGAGTTCAAATCATCATTGTAAAGCAGAAGGACGGTATTTAAGCAATGCACATGGTATATTGTTAATGGTGACAAAGACAAATAGGGGGAAAGTGTCCCTAGAGTAGAGGTCTGCTCAGGGCTAATTTTGAAACCTAACCTGAGCCCAGTCCAAGCCCAAGAGAGTCAAGTTGTTCTCAGACCTAAGCAGAACCTGACACTAACCCTCAAACCTATGTCAGCACCACTGTCTTCTCCTTGGGACTAGGCCTGGTGGGGTCTTCCCACTCCCCACCCCCTGTGCCTGCAATCCATCTCCAGTCACCGCCTGCCCCGTGGGCTCAGTGCAGGGGCAGCTTCGAGTCCCATTCCTGCTGGCCACCGGCTCCTACTGGACTATGTGCACTGTGGAGTGAGAGGTGCTGCGACTCAGCACGCTCACTGTACAGCAAACGCAGCACAGCGAGGAGGTAGCAGCCGGCAGGAGCAGAGGCTGCAGCTGCACCAACCCCACAAGCAGGAGAAGGTGAGAGACAACCCAACTTGAGCTGAGGGTGTCTGGTTGTTTTCCAACCTGAACCTGACCCTTGTAGTTGGGTTCCATCAAGTTCAGGTCAGGTTGCAAGCCTCTAGCTCAGAGGATTGAGGCGTTGGTCAGTATCTGTTCCAAGTTGGTAGTCATCAAAGTTTCACCAACCAGCCTTAAATTGTTTTGTAGAACAAGTGACAGGTCTCGTTCCAATGTCTGGTGGGCAAATGTTCACAGCCTGTCCCAGCCCCCACCACAACTGGACATCTTGTTGATAGTCACAGAAGAAAGGTATACAAATGATTACCTATCTCCTCATGTTCCAGGTAGTCTCATAGGGACATAGTTGGGGGAAGCTCACCCTGCAGATGCTGTATTTGCTCTCTGAATCAATAGAGGGGTTTCATAAAAAATCCAGATGTACTTATGCAGTTTGATGAGGTGCAAGTATGAATCCATGTCCAGCCAGCATCCCCTTATGTGCAATTATGTTACTGAGCAAGCAAAGCATCAACCTGCTGAGTGTTCTTTATATCACAATGAAAGAAAAAACAGCAGAGAGAACTTTCTCTGTAGATGTGAATTCCCTATAATTTAACAGAATAATATGGCTATTCACTTCAATGCAGGTCCACTTCTGCGTGTGTGGTACGGGAACAATTGGTAACTTTGGAGCTGTATTTATTTCTTGAATGTTTATTGTGTCAAAGTATGCCTCACAGCCCAGGAACACTTTGGGGTCATTAATTCTAAAGGAAATATTGATTAGAGAACAATGCCATACTTCTCAGAAAAGATGATTTTCAGCTGAATGTGATGAGCAACTGAATTGAAGTGTTTGGAATGAAAGTGCCCCCTACTGTTAGCAAGACCCTGCTAATGCTGCTATTTTGCCATATTTTGTTCACCATGTCAGCTTGACTCACACCATATCCCGCTGGTGTCAGCGTGGCTTCCTGCTTCGTCTTGTCGCCCTGGCTGTGCACATGCCCCTCTGCCTGCCCAGGAGAGTGCCAACCTGAGAGTCAATAATATAGGAGAATTCATGGGAGAGCCTTAGGTCTCGTTGCACTAAATAAACCTAGTCTTGTATAGGAACTGCCATATTAGATCAAAGCGATCGATCATCCAATCTAGCTGGGGCTAATGCATGCTTCTTTAGAAGCAGGTGGGAGGAAAAAAAACATGCGGGTTGGCATATCGCATGTGTTGGTTTTTTACTGACTTCGGTGGAATGCATTTGGTGATTTGTCTAGTTCCTAGTACACAGATTGTTCACATTGCAAAAAAACCTACCATCATCTGTAGCAGACAGCAACTGGCAAACTTGGCAGAGGTGCTCAGACAGAGTCAATCTCTAGGAGGGGTTCTGCCATTTCAGAGTTAAAAGTGCACTAGCAGTGGAAATTTTCACTGCAATTGCTTTCTGTTTTCCTTGGATAAATACAGGACTTTGTCTTTGGAGGTGTCAAGCTGGCACTTTTCACAGGTAGGTCAGTCTTTTCCTGTCTGGTAAGTGGAGATAATGAGGCACAGACACTGTTGTCTTAACTGTATTAATATAATGTTGCATCAGTTTAGGTTGAATATATGGGCAAAAGGTGTTACCATAACCTAATCACTGTCTCACATTAAACAGTGTTAAAGAATGTAGTATATTAGACCTCAGTCTGCTTAGCACCACATCAAACACAATGTTTTTAAAGATCCAGAAAAGAAGGGCAAAGAGTTAAAGCATTTGAAATGAAAAGTATTAAATAATTTTTTTTTAATTTTAACATCCCTTGTTCCTTTTCCCTTTAGTTGAAGAGAGTTTTTAGAAGGACAAACCCCCTTGTTTGACAATCTCTGAAATGGTATTAGAGATGGCAATAACTATCCTTTTGGGGAAAAGAAATGAAGTTGGTTAAGATCAACTTGAAGCTGCTGCTGCTGTTAAAGTCCGATCCAGTTTCATCCCCGAAGAAGTTTGGGATTGTGCTGGAGCTGTTAGGGGTGGTGATGTCATCTGGATCGCTCTCTCTGGCTCTATCTGCTCAGGACATCCCTCAGAATTAGGCTGAAGAAGGCCTGGGGTCCCAGGAGAGATATAGTGAGTGAGTGAGTGTGTCGCCTCCATGAGGGTTATGTTTGCTCCAGGAACCTCCATCTGTTCTTTTTGTTTTTTCATACTTGTCCCACAAAATCTCTTTTAAGGACTCAGGAAGGGAGAGATGGGTGGAATATTCCATCACCTCATTATTTTGTCCAGCAATTGAGCCTAATATCTAATATACCAATTTTGGCTCATTAACTTCAAGCTTCACATCTCCTGCTTTTATCAAGCATAATTTTAACAGCCTTTAGAATATATCAGCATGGCCTTTTTGGTTTAGACCAATCCAGCTTCTTACACTTGCACTTGTTACAACATTTGTTCTTCTAGGTTATTGTGACATCTTACGAATTTACACTCACTTTTTACGGTTAAACTCACAATTGGAGTAAATTTGTAGGCCCAGTCATCACAACACCACATTGTGATTTGACCAAGTTACTCGATAGGTAACTGACAGTGCTGGGAAGAGAATGTATGAGTCTTGATCTGCAAGCTGCATTAGGCTGCATTCTGATATGTGACGGGCTAATAAGCCAAAGTCCCCCTAATGTGTTCTTGGAGCTTTTTTATCCATCTTCTTAAAAAAAACTCTTGAAATGATTCCTTTTCTGAAATAAATCTATTATGCAATAGCTGTGTCAGGAGCTATTATTCGTGTCTAAGTGGTATTATCTAGAGCCATTTTGCTTATTGACCCACTTTGACTCCTTATCTATGGGGTCATGTGGTTGATTTATGGAAATAATATCTCGCTATAGACAATCTCAATCTACTCCAAGAAGTAGCTGAGTAGAGGCAAAGCTCTATATGGATATTCTACCAGTGTGGCTGGGCTCTCCCACTGAACAGGACTGGAGTTTGATAGTGGGTGAAAGGGAGAAAAAAAAAAAGTTGTGGACAATACCAAACTGGGAGGGGTTGCAAGTGCTTTGGAGGATAGGATTAAAATTCAAAATAATCTGGACAAACTGGAGAAATGGTCTGAAGTAAATAGGATGAAATTCAATAAGGACTAATGCAAAGTACTCCATTTAGGAAGGAACAATGAGTTGCACACAGATAAAATGGGAAATGACTGCCTAGGAAGGAGCACTGCAGAAAGGGATCTGGGGGTCATAGTGGACCACAAGCTAAATATGAGTCAGTGTAATGCTGTTGCCAAAACAAAACAAAAAAAACAAAAAACAAAAAACAGCAAACATCATTCTGGGACTTTAGCAGGAGTGTTGTAAGCAAGACACAAGAAGTTATTCTTCCACGCTACTCTGCGATGATTAAGCCTCAACTGGAGTACTGTGTCCAGTTCTGGGCACACGTTTCAGGAAAGATGGACAAATTGGAGAGAGTCCAGACGAGCGACAAAAATGATTAAAGGTCTAGAAAACATGACCTATGAAGGAAAATTGAAAAAAATTGGGTTTGTTTAGTCTGGAAAAGAGAAGACTGAGAAGGGACATAACAGTTAAATATGTAAAAGGTTGTTACAAGGAGGAGGGAGAAAAATTGTTTTTCTTAACCTCTAAAAATAGGACAAGAAGCAATGGGCTTAAATTGCAGCCGGGGAGGTTTAGGCTGGATATTAGAAAAAACTCCAACTGTCAGGGTGGTTAAGCACTGGAATAAATTGCCTAGGAAGGTTGTGGAATCTCTGTCATTGGAGATTTTTAAGAGCAGGTTAGACAAACACCTGTCAGGGATGGTCTAAATAATACTTAGTTCTGACCCATGAGTGCAGGGGACTGGACTAGATGACCTCTTGAGATCCCTTCCAGTCCTATGATTATAGAAGATTTATGAAAAAGGACTGTGGAATGTTTTCCCACAGATGTGTCACTCAGGATTTTCAACTCAATGCCGATTTTGGCTTCTGAGGGGAAACGCTCCTTTAGCAAGTTAGCTCTGATTTAAAAAAAAAGAAAAACTGCCTCTCATCTACCATGGGCCAGGACTGCATATCAGTCTTAGTGATGCTGTCAACAGTGTGTGATCTTGCAATGAGCTTAAATTATGATAGCGTCAAAAAAGCAAGAAAGATACACCTAATGTGATTTGTCTTTTGTGATAATAAATCCCCTTTAAAGTTTTCAACAGTATTCTTCTTAAACTCTTTCATCCCGATGGTAAAGTTTTTGGAAAGAGGTGGGGGCCTTCAAATTTTGTCCCAGCCCCCAAAAACCTCTGTGTGACTGTGCAAAGGAAGAGAGTTGCAGAGGGTTTGCATGGAGGTATTTAAGGTAGTAGCAGAGATGATAAAAGCGGATTGTTCCTTTTTTCTTGTTAATACAAAAGCTTACTCAAATTAATGGACGGGAATGTTTTCAAATGAACAGAGGGGAAATACTCTTTCACAGAGCATTGGCAACCTTTTGAGTTCATTACTGCAGGCGGTTATGGGTCAAATACAGCAAGGGGATTTAAGAGAGCAGGACACTTATGTGAGCATTAATAACATTCTTTAGTTACGCAAGCTAAAACAACAATAATCAGATCTCTTGTTCCAGGAGTTTATTTATTAACTTTACAGCGATGCCAGGAAGGAATCTGACATGCCTGGTCTCCAGCCTCCAGTGTCCAGCACTGCATGATTCAGTAGCTTTGTTTTGGCGAGGGTGCTCTCCCTCTGGTTCAGGCATGGGCCACTGCTGGAGGCCAGAGTCTAGATGTGATGTAGCACTGGTGTGAAGTGATATGCCAAACCCTATGTTCCTGCACTCATTTCCAAATAGTTCAGCTGACACAGACGGCAGCTGGCTTTGGGGAGATCCCTAAGGCATGGACAGCAAGGCAGAGCTGGTGACTCCATTTCTCTTCCTATTTCAATATTCATTTGATGCAAAGAGCACGCTCATGTTTTTAAAAATTAAGCTCTCTCGTTAATATTTAAACAAAGTGTGATGGATACCGCCTGATGTACTGGGATTTCACTGAGCCTCTCCTGCTCAACCAGCCTGGGTTCCCTCTCCCCATTTTGCTGAATTAGGCTCTCTGGCCTCTTGCAACACACACACAGGTAGAGTCACACCCTGCTACAGATACAGACTGAAGTCAGCTCTGTGTGAGAGGACTCCTCCAGCACTCACGTGCCCACCCCTTTTGGGAGACAAACCCAAAATAATATTATCTTGCACTGTGTAGAAATAGCTGTACAGCGCATGCTCATAAAATTTGCCCTCTTCCTTAATGTGAAGAGAGATATGCACAACTTCTTGCACCCCCAATTATGAATTGCACAAACTGGGTTATATTATAAACAGGAAATAAGTTTATCGACTACAAAAGGTGGATTTTAAGTAGTTAAAGAGATAGTAAACAGAACAAAGCAGATTACTAAGCAAATAAAACCAAACACACAAACTAAGCTTGTTTCACTAAAGAAATTGGTTACAAATAGTAATTTCTCACCCTAGATATTGTTGCAGGCAGATTACAGAAAGGCTTGAAAGGCAACTGCACTGGTCTCCAGCTTGCGACCTCAAATATTATTACTCACAAACTGGACCACTTTCTAGCTAGGGGGGAGGGATAGTTCAGTGGTTTGAGCATTGGCCTGCTAAACCCAGGGTTGGGAGTTCAATTCTTGAGGGGGCCATTTAGGGATCTGGGGCAAAAATCTGTCTGGGGATTGGTCCTGCTTTGAGCAGGGGATTGACTAGATGACCTTCTGAGGTCCCTTCCAACCTTGATATTCTATGATTCAACTCTTCTCCTCTCAGTTCAGTTCTTGGTTCCAGGTGTTTTTCAGCCCCTCTTAGGGTGGGGAGGCAGAGGAGAACCACAATGATGTCACCCCTCTGCCTTGTATAGTTCTTGTGTAAGACAAGAACCCTTTGTCTTCTAGTGGAAAAAACAACAGCATTCTAAAAGGGGAGGAGGGGTATCCATACCAGGTTACTCGGACCCATGTCTCTGCATGGCTGTGGCAGCCTACGAGCAATGGCTGTCTCCAGCGTCAACAGGAAGACTAAGCTTTTTTACAGTCCATTGTCTCTGCTAATGGCCCATTAGCCTGTCTGGCTTTCTCATTGTTGTACCTGAAGGGCTGGTTGGGAGTGACACCCAAAGTAATACATTTGAAATAGATACATAATTAATATTCCTTACTTCAGATACAGACATGATATAGGCATACAAATTGGATAATCACATTCAGTAAATCATAACCTTTCCAATGATCTCACATGAGCCATCTTGCGTAAGTATATCTGTTATGTCAGATCCATTTTATAAGCATATTTTCATAAAGAATATGGAGTGAAACGTCACACAAAGCTTCTCTATAGCTAACCTACAGGCTAATGGACACCCTCTGCCAGCACATCAGACAGTTACAGATAGTGGGTGAAAGTTCCAAAAGGGCCTAAGTCCCAGTTTCAACAGCCATATTTGGACACTCATTGCAGGTTACTGGGACCCAGGACCTTTTGAAAATTTTACCCACTGTTTTGACTGACGCCCCTTCTAACTTTGGAGCTAGCAGTCAGCTGGTAAGTGCCAGCTATGTCTGGGCCATCTTCTTTTCAAACGCAAGCTCCGCCATTTATTCATAGAGAGATGAGATTCTCAGTTCTAGTCTATTTGGATTGCTCTTCTACCAGGGCTGAGTGGGTGCAGCTCAGAGCGCGTGTGTTGGGTTTAAATACTTCTGCATGTCCTGTTTAGCATTTGATTGCATGCCTGGATTAAATGAACTTCCCTTTAAGTGGAATAAAGTACAAAATATGGAATAGCTAATTATGAGGCGCTCTTACCCTGGACTGGTGACTATCCATTGTCATTCAAAGGAGCAGATGAATACTGCACCACCCAACAGAGTCAGAGGAAGTGTTGAGAGGGAGTCCGTGAGGAGCAATGGTTAGTAGTTGCTATATTTTAGTTATGTTTAGCTGATGATGAAAAGAAGAGTGCAGCTCCCAGTTCTGAAATCTGAGTAACTTTTTACTATTTTTAATGCCATAAGGTTAGTGGAATACGGACAACTTGGATTGTTTATTGCTAACTAAAATGACCCTTTATGGACGGTTCTATTTACAGACACTAGAGGGCGTTCCTTTCAACAAAAATAGACACTTCATTGCATAGAGATACTATTCAAGCACTGTGTGGATGCTACTTACACACACATTCCTCTGCCGACACTTAGGTAGGAAAATACTTGTGTGTGTATGTCCATGTCCATTATGCCTCAAACTGCCTTCAAGATGAATATATATCTCAACAAGGACAAGTGAAGAGTCCTGTACTTAGGCCGGAAGAATCCCATGCACTGCTACAGACTAGGGACCAAATGGCTAGGCAGCAGTTCTGCAGAAAAGGACCTAGGGGTCACAGTGGACGAGAAGCTGGATATGAGTCAACAGTGTGCCTTTGTTGCCAAGACGGCTAATGGCATTTTGGGCTGTATAAGTAGGGACACTGCTAGCAGATCGAGGGACGTGATCATTCCCCTCTATTCTGCATTGATGAGGCCTCATCTGGAGTACTGTGTCCAGTTTTGGGCCCCATACTACAAGAAGGATGTGGAAAAATTGGAAAGAGTCCAGCAGAGGGCAACAAAAATGATTAGGGGGCTGGAGCACATGACTTATGAGGAGAGGCTGAGGGAACTGGGATTGTTTAGTCTGCAGAAGAGAAGAATGAGGGGGGATTTGATAGCTGCTTTCAACTACCTGAAAGGGGGTTCCAAAGAGGATGGATCTAGACTGTTCTCAGTGGTACCAGATGTTAGAACAAAGGCCAAATACTCGCCTATTATTTCAGCTGTTCCCCATGGCCATAAACTCCCTTTCCCATATATGAACATATAGCAAGACAATCAATCAAAGAGGCTCAACAAATGTATCCTATTTACGGCCCCAACAGATGTATTCTATATACCCCTAAAAGGGAATTTAAAAATTCCCTAGGTCAGCAGAATGTATGCACGTTAAGTCATTTGTTACTGGGTATAAAAAGGCTTGCTCTACGCTTGTAAGGTGTGCTCCTCCCTCTGGCATGAGTCGAGGGGGACACCCGCTCAGCTGACTGATCAATAAAGAACTTGAAGCCGTCTTCTCGACTCCCGTGCCTCCTTGGGGTAATTGGGCAGCTCCAGGGGGAAACGAGCCCATTTGGCTAACAAATGGCGACCACGAAGGGACTTCTCTCCCTGTAGAGGGCACTGACCGACGGCCGAGGGCGATTCCGAGGAGTGGCCACCTCGAGCTGTTGCTTTGCTCGGGCCTCGGATCGTCACAATCGGCCGGGGCGGCTGCGTCCTCTCTAAAGAGAACTCTGAAGGACACGGAAGCAAGACGGCTTCAGAAGAAGGGGAAGTCTGACTGCCGGACGCGGCCACTTCGGGCGGTAAGTGCGTTTACCTCCTGGGTTTGAGGAATAACGCCCCCGAGGTGTGGGTTGGACAGTGGAAATCCCCTAGGCAGCCTGTATACGGGAAGGTATGTTAACATTATTGTAGCTTTGTAAATGTCTTGTTGTTGTGTTTTTGGTTAAAGGGTAAGCAAATAATGGCCAATGAGTAACGTAACTAACTCCACAAGTCCATGGGCCATTTTTAACAATTATTGGGACTTGGAGCAACCTCAGGGATTACTCTTGTTTATAGGAAGGGTAATCTTGTTTCTCCTCTTAATGGTGTGTTGGAAACCGAGATTGTAACTGATTAAAGGATCTGTGTGAAAGATGAATGAGTGCTGCTGACAGGTCTGAGGCTTAAGCTGACTTCAGCCGCCCCAAGACTCCTGCGAGGGGAAACCCGATGACCAGGATATCTTGATTGCAAGGGGGGTCAGCCGAACCTCGTGACCCAGCGGATATCTGAGTTAGAACTAGATCTATACCTTTTTCCCCTCTTGATATCTCTGTCTCGGAAAACTCTGGGTAAAGCATAATGGGGTCCGGACAAAGCACCTTCTCCTGGACACCCCTGGGATGTATGCTGGATAACTGGAAGGCGTTTAGACGCCAGGCTGATTATGGAATTGTATTATGTAAAGACAAGCTTGTAAAATTCTGTACTCTTGAATGGATGACATTCGGGGTGGAATGGCCCGAGGGAGGGACGCTCAAACCAGGGGTTGTACAAGCAGTACATAGCATTGTGACCTGGGATGGGCATTGGGACCAATATCCCTATATAGATATTTGGCAGGACCTTGTGGCCAATCATCCCCCATGGTTGCAAAAATGTAGATCACAAACTATTAAGACCTTAATGGCCTGTGCCCCTGTTAGGAAACCCTGTTTCCCTGTTAAGAAATCTTGTCTGCGGGCTGTGATTCCTTCTGCCCCGGATCCTATGCCCCCTCCCCCTTTGTATCCTGGCCTCCCGGCTCCGGTACCCTCAATTGAAATCCCCACCCCCTCCTCTGAGGATAATGCCTCAACTGAAAGGGGTGAGCCAAGCGACCAGGACTTTTCCAAACGGGAGCCCCCTCCGATCTCTCTGAGCTCCCAGGTGTCTAACCACACCAGGAGAAAGACTGGCCCCGTGACAGCTCAGAGCTCTGAAACGCAGTGGAACTTGTCATCTGACTATAACCCTGGGGATATTCGGTTTACCCTTATTAGCTCATCGAGCAAGGGTGGCCCGGGACTCCAAGGGCCCCTGCAACAGAATTATTTGTGTCCACTGCAGGAAACTGTAGCCCCTGAGGGTAATCTCACTATGGTATATGTTCCCTTTACCACTAGTGAGCTATATAATTGTAAGGGGCTTCGGGCAAGAATATAGAGGAACTTTTAGAAATAGCCATGAAGGTTTATGATCGGAGGGATGATGAGGAGCAAAAGAAAGGGGCCCGCGTTTTGGCCATGGCCCTGAGAGAAGGATATGCAGAAAGGGGGGACAAGGTTAAGGAGAAGCCAGGGCCACCTGGGAGGGGACGGGACCCCTGCCTGGGTCGAAACCAGTGCGCTATCTGTAGGGAAGAGGGGCACTGGAAGAATGAATGCCCCCGGCGACAGGCCATGGGAAAGGAACGTAAAAACAAAACCCCGTCCCTTCCCATCCTTTACAACAACACGGGACGTTCAGGGGAGGGATCTTCCCCATAGAGAAGCCGAGGGACCCAGCGGCCCCTCCTGGCTGCGCAAGCTGCCAGTCTGGATCCCACGGTAAAAATTAATGTGGAGGGCCGCCCAATTGAAGCCCTTATTGACACTGGGGCCACTCTTAGTTTGCTCCCCCTTAGTAAGGCTCCCCGAGGTAGAGCTCGGGAATGTGCCATGGTACAGGGGATAGAGGGACAAACTACAGTTTTGGAAAAAACTTTGCCCCTCCTAGTAAAGGTAGGGGACCGCCAAATTTCCCACCAATTTGTTTGCAGCCCCTCTTGCCCCATCGCGCTGCTCGGACGAGATATTCTTACTAAACTCCAGGCAGAAATCTCGTTTGATAAAGGGACTATGGAAGTTAGAATCCCTAAGCAGCAGTCCTCAAATTACCAGATGGCCCTGATAAGCGCTGGAAATCACTTCCCGGAGTGCCGGGGGAGGAATGAAGGAAGCCAGCTGTCAGGGGTTAACCTTGAAGTTTGGGCAGAGGAGGGAGGCGTCGCTCGAGCCCGGAATGCTTCACCAGTGCATATTTCCCTTAAGGAAGGAAGCAGCCCGGTTCGAATTCGACAATACCCTCTTAAGCTGACCACTAGAATCGGGTTAACACCTCTGATTCAAAAGTTTCTGCAGTGTGGGTGGATCAGGGAAGGCACGTCCCCGTACAACACTCCGATAATGGGAGTGCCTAAGCCTAATGGGCAGTATCGGTTGGTCCAGGACCTAAGACAGGTTAACAAGTTAATAGAGACTCCCTATCCAGTCGTCCCAAATCCCCATACTATTTTGGGCCAAGTTCCCAAAGAGCACAGTTGGTTCTCTGTAATAGACTTAAAAGATGCCTTCTTTTCCATCCCCCTTGATTTGGAATCTCAAAAACTGTTTGCCTTCGAGTGGGAGGACCCAGATACTCACTATAAGGCCCAATACCTTTGGACCGTGGTCCCACAGGGACTTACCTGTGCACCCGAGATTTTTGGCAGCCAGTTGAGAAGGGACCTTGCCCCATTCCTGGCTAGACACCCCTCATGTAACATAGTCCAGTATTGCGATGATTTGCTCTTAAGTACTGAAACAGAGGCAGCTTGTAAAGAGCAGACTGCAAAGCTCCTTAATTACCTTGGGGCACAGGGGTATAAGGTCTCAAGGGAAAAAGCACAACTGGTTAAGCAGCAGGTCACTTTCCTTGGGTATCATTTGTGCCAAGGAAGTCGTAGTCTGGGTAAAGAAAGAATCCAGGTTATATTTAATAGCCCTCAACCCCGGCACCCCCGAGAATTAAGGGCTTTTCTGGGACTGACTGGCTTCTGTCGGCTCTGGATCCCTGACTACGGGGAAGAGCCAAACCACTGTATGAATCCTTAACTAAAGAGGGTCTGCTTCATTGGACATGGACCAAAGAGATGGAAAAAGCATTTCGAGAGCTAAAAGAAGCCTTGGTTCAGCCTCCCGCTCTAGCCCTCCCCAACCCTCGGAGGCCACTCACCCTATACGTTCACAAGAGGGGAGGGGTGGCTGCTGGAGTTCTGTGCCAAAGGTCGGGACCAACCTGGCGACCCATTGGACACTACTCAAAGGTGTTGGACCCTGTCGCCAAGGGGTGGCCTGCCTGCTTACGGGCCGTTGCAGCGACCGCTCTCCTCGTACAGGAGGCTGAAAAGTTTACCCTGGGGGGGGACACTGAGGTTGTGGTTCCCCACGGGATGCCTCAAATACTGGGGACAGGTGCTGGGGAAAAGCATTTAAATCCCAGTTGACATACCAGATATGAGGTAGGGCTCTTGCTAGCCCCTAACTTAACCTTTAGGACAGTTAGCTCCCTCAACCTAGCTACCCTATTGCCTGACCCTTGGGTTTCCTATGAGACCAGCCCCACTCATGACTGTATTGAAGTCTTGCAACAGGTGTCCCAGGCATTCGGTATACAATGGAGGTTGCATACCCCCTGGAGGTCGCAGAGCTCGGGTCAGGTGGAAAGAATAAATAGAACTCTCAAGGATACCCTCACTAAACTATGCACAGAGTCTAGTTTAAAATGGCTTGATGCGTTACCACTCGCCCTTAACTGCATTCGAAGGGCCCCACGTAAGGGTCTTAAGCTTTCACCATTTGAACTGGTCTTTGGGTTCCCTCCCCGAATACTTATCCCAGGATTCCGGGAGGATGTAACCTGGGAAGTGGGAAATGACTTACTATGGAAACAGGTTTCCGGGTTGCAATCTGTTTTGTTACAGCTGCATCGGTACGCGGTGCCTTTCCAAGCCCTTCCCCTGGACCAGCCCGCGTATCCGTTCTAGATCGGCGATCAGGTCCTTGTCAAGAAATGGAGGCGTGACCCCCTTACACCACGGTGGGACGGTCCACACACCGTTTCGCTCATCAGCCAGGCCGCAGTTAAAATTCTCGGGAGCGACAAATGGACACATCACACCCGGGTAAAGCGGTTTCTGAATCCTGACCAGGGAACCAATCCCACGGAAGAGGACACCGGCCCTCTGCCCACCCCGGCCCCGGAAGCCCGGGGTGGCACGGGCGAAGACACCGTCTGGGAGTATCAAGGACTCGATGGGCTAAAAGGACTGTTTAGGAAAAAGCAATAATGAACTCATTATTGATATTTCTGTTCATAGGTGTCTATCACGGCTATGGTTGGGAGAATAGGTTTATACAACTGGGAGAAATAATAGCGAGTTCCTTCAATCTTAGTAGCTGCTGGGTTTGTGGAGGTCCAGGGGATTGGAATGAATGGCCTTGGGTAGCCCAGCCAGTGCCAGCTAAATGGTGGATTAGTAATTTAAGTATAGTCCACAAAGGAACAGAAGTTTGGGATGAGGATAGTAGCCCTTGGTGACTCTATTCCTCTGAGATGGGGATCCTTTGTCTCAACCGAACAAAACCAGAAGGGGTGTATGTGGGCCAAAGCCAATGTGACTGGACCCTATCTCTAGGATTTGACTGCTATGATCACCCTAGTTGCCATACGTATGACTGTTCTAAATATCAAGGACGGTGGAACCATACCCACGTAAAACTCACTAATCATAGCTGGGTACAATGTTCCTACCAACAGCATACTGGCGAAGGCTGTAAGGCAGTTGGACAAGATGGGTTCTTTGATGCCCTCTTTCTAAGTTGCCAGCGAGATAATACCGACAGTAAGGATCACGTGGTACGCTGGTATCAGTGGGCATGGCAACATTCTAATGGAACTCGGGTAACCCATTTTAATCATTTTTGGTCTACTACCAATAGCCCTAAATTTGGTTGTAATTGCGCTTGGAAGGAAGGGGCTGGGGCCTGGAAATGTGACTACTGTAATCCTGACGGTACATCTATTGTATTAGGGGGGCCCCTGGAGATGGGTAACTCCTTGTATTACGAAGAACCGGGCCCCGAGGACTATCCCGAAACCTGGGATGGCCCTTTTGCGAATGGACAATGGGCCCTAAAAGGCCATTACTGGATATGTGGGCAATATGCTTATAGAAGATTGCCTCCAAATTGGTCAGGAATTTGTTATGTTGGGTACATTAGGCCCTTATTCTTTCTACTACCCCAAATCCAGGGAAATAAATTAGGAATTAAGGTATATGACGACTTGATTAGGGAGAGGCGGTCCGTTGATTCCGCATTGACTGCTGGAAGCTCCCAAAAGTGGGGGGCTCAAGAGTGGCTCCCTGTGTAATTGCATTAGTCCGACAAATGGCTAATCAAATTGTACGCCAACGCATGATGGCATTATATCAACCGGTAAAAGCTGAGGATTGGGGGCCATAAGGCTCTCAAAATGCTTTTAAGGGGGGAGAACCTTGTTAGAACAAAGGCCAAATACTCGCCTATTATTTCAGCTGTTCCCCATGGCCATAAACTCCCTTTCCCATATATGAACATATAGCAAGACAATCAATCAAAGAGGCTCAACAAATGTATCCTATTTACGGCCCCAACAGATGTATTCTATATACCCCTAAAAGGGAATTTAAAAATTCCCTAGGTCAGCAGAATGTATGCACGTTAAGTCATTTGTTACTGGGTATAAAAAGGCTTGCTCTACGCTTGTAAGGTGTGCTCCTCCCTCTGGCATGAGTCGAGGGGGACACCCGCTCAGCTGACTGATCAATAAAGAACTTGAAGCCGTCTTCTCGACTCCCCTGCCTCCTTGGGGTAATTGGGCAGCTCCAGGGGGAAAACGAGCCCATTTGGCTAACACAGATGACAGAACAAGGAGTAATGGTCTCAAGTTACAGTGGGGGATGTTTAGGTTGGATATTAGGAAAAACTTTTTCACTAGGAGGGTGATGAAGCACTGGAATGGGTTACCTAGGGAGGTGGTGGAATCCCCTTTCTTAGAGGTTTTTAAGGTCAGGCTTGACAAAGCCCTGGCTGGGATGATTTAGTTGGGGATTGGTCCTGCTTTGAGCAGGGGGTTGGACTAGATGACCTCCTGTGATCCCTTCCAACCCTGATATTCTATGATTCTATGATATTGAATAATGCGGCACCAAAAAAGCTTTTGCGTGAGAGCTGAAAGCACAGACTCACTCTCAGACTTTATGCAATCCTAACCATCTCAATGTAGCTATTGAACCACGGCAATCGGCCAGTACAAGCATCTTAGGTGGTGAAGCAGCTAACAGGGCTACTGCCTAAGTCCCTTAAAAAACAAAGTAGTAAATGAAATCAAAACACAAAAACCCCTAAAGAAAATCTCAAATCAAAATATTTTTCCAAAAATTCAGTTTTTCAAAAATGTCCAAATTTCATTATAAAAGGTTTTCAAAAAGAAAATGTCCCCCCTCTCTGTAATTTCTTGAAGGGCTTTTGATGCTAAAGCTTATAGGAGTTGGAGCCCATGCTGATCACTCAGCAACTGTCACATAAGCCCAGATAACACACCAGGAGAGTGTCTGCTTCAGAAATTGCCAAGGCTGGTTGAGGGGAGGGATGGGGATGGCACCCAGGGGGTATGGGTGGAGCAGGGGTTCAGGTTGTCTCTGCTGAATTGCATGAGACTTTCAGCTTACATTACAAAAGGTAAGTTTCTAACCCTCAGGGTAGCAGAGAAAACCTTGAAAACTTGAAACCAGGGCACGGCCCCCTAACAACTCAGAAACCTAAAGCACGTAAAAACCTCCAACTTTTATTATTTTAGAAAAATAATATGAGTTTTAACCAATTGGGGCTGGCAAACTAACAAATACCCCTGAGGCAGTTCAGTCTTAGTACAGCTCAGCGTCACTAAGGGGAGAGAGACGCACAATAACTCTTATCTGCTTTGGGGTTTCATAGTAAGTGAGTTGAGATGTCAGATAACCAGACTATTTCCAATCAATAAATTGTGACTTTACCTGTGGTTCAATGTGGAATGTTGAACAGCTGTGACTATCTGTTCTCCAATCAGGGGTGCCTTTTACACTGCTTCGCTGTGAAAGCAACCACTCCTGGTCTGCTCTCACACAGCCTCCAGCATGTAAATTACTCCCAGCAATACTGTATGAATCCTATAGCCAGTGACTCATGAATTATACTGCAGAGCAGTACCAGCAAATTCCTCGTCCCAGAAATGTACATCAGAAATGTACTTCACATACTGTCCAGCCTTCTCCTGGACAATACAAGCTCATATAAAGCTCATATAACCTTAAGCTGTTCCTTTGTTAAAATGCAGATTTCTCACTCACACCCTTTTTCCTACCAAAGAACAGCCACTTAACCAAGTGATAGTCTATTTGATTTTGCTGACATCTGGCTGAGGGGGTCAGTCTGCCTTTTTGTCTCTGAGGAACTGGTCTATGGGTTTTCTCCAGAACTGCAACATGTCTAAGTAACATCATACAGTAGAATCATATCACTTTACATACAATGTTGCCACACACATTTTAACAGGACAATGATGTTCAGCAGACTGAGTTTTCAAAGGATATCTCAAAAGGCATACTTTGTACAAAATTTATCATAATCCCGATAAGGGGTGAACATAGAGGTACAGACTGTCACAGTAATACAGAAAGGTCAGTATATACCCAATCTGGAGAACTGTCTTGCAGCAGTTATGTCTTCACTCTGTTCCAAACTATGAGCTCAGTTTTGCTCATATTTGTATGTTTTGCTCATATTGTCCTCATTTAGAGGACAGAAAATTCCAGATTCCACAGACTTTACATACCTTTTCTTATCTAATTATGCACACAACAATTTAGCTGGGGATAGCACACAAGTAGCATAAAATCAAAGAAATATTTGTACTAACTGTACCTAGCACACAGTTCATATCTGGCAAACCTTAACAGAGCATACATCTTGCGTCTGACAGATGTCACATATACAATGAACAAAGGTTAGAACAATTTAACTACTAGTAAATTTGCACAATAAAGCTTAGCATGAGCACAGAATATTCTTGGAGATTTTAACTAGATCAGATTTCTAACACCTCCATTTCTTGAGTGGGAATAATGGTTTAAAGCAGATTACAACTCAGCTGAACTGCAGCTGGCATAACCAAAAAGAAAAGCAAGATGGCTGCTTCTCCACATCATCTTCCAAGAGTGACTGGAACATGGCAAAGTCAGCACTGCAGGGAAGATTGCAGGTCTTGTTACACACATGGCAGTGCAGCCATTTCAGACTCATAATTCTATTGTATTGTTTCATTCTCTCCAGGAACGATGAGACAACAGTGAAACAAAGTCACAGCTCATCATCGCCCTCCAACAGAGAGGCATGGACATGGATTTCCTCAGCTTGAGGAACGGGGAGACACTGGCCCTGTGTGCTGATCAGTTTGATTTGTTGATGTTGCTCGGACTGGTTTCTAATCCTCTCTATTTAGGACTCTCTCTCTCTCTCTCCGGAAACAGTGCTCTCTGGGCTGTCTGTTCTCACACAGGATCCCATCTCTGTCCCTGCCCAAAGACCCCTGGCTGTTTCATACCCATGTCACACTCTGGGCTGGGACTGCAATTCCACAAGTTCTTTTTAGAAAGCACCTACAACTAGCAGCAAACATGAGTCCCAGCCTGCAAAGCGGAGCAAAGTTGACAAGAGAGATTTTGCCACACTCCTTGCTTCTTGGTGTCAAGGCTGAGATCCAGTGTTACAGTTAATCTACACTAGAAGTGCTACAGCTCCCGCTAGCATTCAAGACACACTAAGCTGATGGGAGAGAGCTCTTCTGTCAGCATAACACCTCCACCTCTATATGAGGTGGTAACTACAGGGCTGCCCAGAGGATTCAGGGGGCCTGGGGTCCCCGCCAATGAAGACCCGGCACTTCGGCGGTGGGTCCCGGGGTGGAAGGACCCCAGGCTGTGGGTCTTCGGGGCACTTCAGCGGCGAGTCTCAGAGCGGAAGGACCCCTCGCCGCCGAATTGCAGCCAAAGACCCGGAGCAGAAGACGCTCCAGGGGCCTGGGCCCCCGCGAGAGTTTTCCGGGACCCCTGGAGCAAGTGAAGGACCCCGCTCCAGGGGCTCTGAAAAACTCATGGGGGCCACTGCGGGGCCCGAAGCCTGGGGCAAATTGCCCCACTCGCCCCCCTGGGCGGCCCTGGGTAGCTATGTTGGTGGGAGAAGCTCTCCCGCCAACATAGCTCGGTCTACACCAGCACTTAGGTTAGTATATTTTACATCACTCAGGGATGTGGATTAGTGTTCTGGTAAGTGATAAGTTTAGTGTAAACAAGCCTTACGTGGCATTAAAGCACCACTTATTCTTCCAGGGACACAAGCTTGAATTTTTATATATATATATATATAAAAGCCATTAACAGAAAGCAACTGACATCTCTAATGTATCAATCCCTCACCCCTGACCTTGCCGTTTTTCTGGCATATGGCTTCTGATGGCACAATGAATTAGATGTTGGGTAAGTGATGTAGTCACTCTATCATGGCAGCAGCATCCATAGACGTCAAGCGTTTGCATCTACCATCAAGATGATAAAGTCCATGATGACAGTCCATAACCAAACAGCATGCTGTTTGTTCTGGAGACCTACAGGAACAGGATGGGGAGCCGAAGAAGCCCCAATGGGTAAAGATGCAAGTTAAACCACCTGTCACCACAATGTATCCTGTTGCAATGAAGATGGATCTTTCAGTTAATACGATTATTCTGAGGAACATGTGAGAGCTGATTCAGAGAGATTTGTCTATCCACCAAGAAAGGCAGCATCAAACCAAAGTATAGTCACACACCACCTGATGCTGCTGTTTTCTAAGAAATGTTGTGTCTGATGTACTGTCTGACAGGCTCAACTATTATTATGCATACAGCCAACTATCAGGACAGTTTGCTTCATAACTTTATCTCAAAGCCAAATCAAAATGCCCTTCGTTTTGATTCAGTACTATGAGGGGGCTCACAGGGGATGTCACAGCCTTTCATTAACTCAGGAGAAGAAAGCTCCTTTCTTTCTTTCTCCTCAGTCTCTTTGCCAGAATCTTTGCCCATTTTTCCTTTTTCCAAACAAACAAAAAAAACCCAGAAAAAATAAAACTACTAATTCTATTTGTGGAGCCTGAGAGGATGGGAGCCACAGTGAGCAAATGGCTTGGGAGAAACCAGGGCCTCCAAAGTGCAGTCCTGATTCCAGTCATCTCTGTCCCAGCTGCAGCCCATAATGCCCACAATGGAATGTTTCGATATCTTTAGGGTTAAATGCTCCCATCTCCAGGACCACACAAATTATTTTAACAAACCCAGCACTTAAACTTGTGTCTGCTCCCTGCTGGACGGCTCCCAATGCATGGAGAGACTCAGTGCAGCCAGGCTCCCTGCAGGGAACAGGAAGCCAGGAGCCCATGAAATTGTCCAGTATGACAGCCAATGTAAGTAACACGCAGTGTCCACACAGACACTCCATCACCCTAACTACACTGACATAAGCTGTACGCCTCTTGTGGAGGTGGAGTTATTATGTCGGTGTGGTAGGACACTTAGATCGGTGGGAGAAAGGCTGTAGTGTATACACTGAAAACCTGCCTTATATCAACTGATGACTGTAGTGTAGACTAAGCCTTAGTGGAAGAACGTTCATGGGGAGAAAATACCAGGTACTAAAGGGCTCTTTAATGTAGTGGAGAAAGACATAAGAACCAATGGCTGGAAGTTAAAGCCAGACAGATTCAAATTAGAAATAAAGCCCTTTTTTTTTTTTTCCAAACAAAGAGGCTGATTAACTGTTAGGACAAACTACCAAGGGAAGTAGTAGATTCTGCATCTTTTGAGATTTTCAAATCCTGACTGGATGGTCAAAGCAGTAACTAGATGAACCATTCAATAGTGATGTTAGGTAAAAAAGCAAGTCCTCACTCACCTCTCCAGCAGCACCCGAGTTCGTGCGGAGTTGGTATGGGGCTCACAATCTGTCAGAGACCAGACACCAATTCGTTGATCAACGGGCTCACACTATCCTTAGCTTGAAAGGCTTCAGAATAAGTGTGGCAAGTTTATTAGGGGTGAGCATCAATATTTATACACAGAAGTAAACAAAGTGATTAACAGATCATAATGGTCATGTATAATCAATCAAGATTCTACAGGATAAAACAGGTTAAAATGTAAATTCAGAAAGAAAAGGGGAGATGGCTACTTAAGGGGAGGGGGGTGTCATGAGTAGTTCGCAGGTCAGAGCTTTGATTAAAAGTTCAGACAGAGACATCAAGTCTGGGTTAAGTTTAAGCTCATCAAAAGTTCAGACTCAACAGTGACTATAATGTGATTAAATGTAACATCCTTGTAGGGGGAGAAATACTAACCCCCCCCCACTATGGTAACATGTACCTTTAAAAAGGGAAACTACAAAAAAAATGAGGGCTCTTGTTAGATGGCAATTAAAAGGAGCTGTCACAAGGGTTAAGTGCCTGGAAACAGTCTGGGGACTATTTAAAAACACCATAACAAAGGCTCAGATTAAATGTATACCCAAATCAGAAAAGACAAGAAGAAGACAAAAAGAATGCCACCATGGCAACACAGCAGAGTAATGGAGGTGGTTAGAGGCAAAACAAACAAACAACCTCTCCCACAAAACAAAAACAAAACAAAGTAAAACCTTTAAAATTTGGAAGGCCTTGGCTACACTTGTGAGTTACAGGGCTGTAAAGGCTCCCCCAGCGCTGTAACTCACTCCCCGTCCACACTGGCTAGGCATTTGCAGCGCTGTATCTCTGTGGTTGCAGCGCTGCATGTACTCCACCTCTCCAAGAGGAATAGCGTGTATTGCGCCGCCATTGCAGCGCTGCGCCGCCAGTGTGGCCGCCCAATGCGCTGTGAATGGCTTCCAGAATTATTCGGCAGTATCCCACTGTGACAGTGTACCCCATAAGGCTTTATGGGGAGGGGGTGCTTATAAATGTATGTATGACATAACTGGAATATGTTTTGTGCTGCCTGTGCCATGTAATATATCTCCGTAAAGGTTATGGTCTACTATATCTATTCATCCTATTTGTACATATATATCATTTTCTACTTGAGGTTAAGAATATGGGCTGTATGCTTGCTTGGTTTCTAAGTAAGCTTTGGGAGGCATTTGGTCAGCTTCTTTAGGAAGGAATTCACCAGGTTAAGTACCTGATCAGGAAACACTTGGGGAACAATGCATCTTGGAATGCTCCAATCCACATAAGAAGTCTTCCTGGAGACATGCAAGATACCATGTGGACAATGACTTTGCCTGCAAAGACTGAGTCATGCAGGGACATGTGACTTGCCCAGGTGACTCCAGAACTCCATCTTGGAGCTAGACTTTGCATAAGAGGTTTAAGCATTGGCCTGCTAAACCCAGGGCTGCGAGTTCAATCCTTGAGAGGAGCCATCATGAAGAATCCTCTAGCTATCACCTGAGCTGCAACACAAGCTGTACCAGGGGAAAGAATTGTGCCCAGGCCTGGAAGGTGTCCAGTCTGAGGAAAAACTTACTGAAACAAGGGAGTGGGGTCCAGCCCAGAGAAACTCCAGAGGGAGGGGCCGAAGGCAAGCATGGTTGTAGTACACCCTTTCCTGGCCAAAGACCCAAGCACATGCCTGAACTAGAAGTCTTCCCCAAAGAGGCAGAAGAATCTGCATCAGAGTGTCTCCCAGAGAGCACAGAGAACTGGGAAAATGCAATAGATGCTTGTAGTAGTTTTGGGCCACAGTTCGGCCCTCAGCGGGGCTGTGGGGTAGCCCACCACCTTGCTACAGTCAGGAAAGAGCCCCGAGCCCCCAATCAGGGTGGGGCAGTACTCACACAGTCAGGCAAATACCCAGGCCTTTAAGCAGGGTCTGGGCCAATTTGTGGCAGCCCCCAGCCTCTCTAGGCCAGGGAAAAAGGGGGGAGTCTGCCACTCAAGAATTGGGTGGCAGGGGGGACGCAGGCCCTCTCACTCCACTGCATCCCAGCCCGGGGCCCTAGCAGCGACGGAAACTCGCTGCTGTCAGTGGGGATCTTGGCCGCAACACACTGACATAGGCTCTGGCAGTGCAGCGGCCAGACTGGGGTCGGCTGCCCCCGGGCTACTTCCACACTCTCCCTCATATGGTACCTGGGCCGTCTTGCTGTCGTCGGTGCTCTCCACCAGCATTGGCTCCTCTGGGTAGGTGGCGAAGGGCAGGCTCAGCTCATCCTCGGGGTAACTGGCACGGGACAGGCTTGGCCAGTCCTCCTTCGGGTACCTGGCAAGAGGCAGGCTCAACCGGCCCGGTGACTCAGCAGGCCGGTCACAGCCTGCAACTGTTTCCCAAGTGGGAGCTCAGCCACAGACATCTGCTCTCTCCGCCAGCCTGGGCTCCACTAAGCTCTGCAGGCGGGCTTTTATACTTCCGGGTCAGGGCCATGACCTTGGAGGGGCGGGCGCCGGACCCGGTGGCTCCGCCCACGTTGGAGTTAGGGGAGGTTCGGCCCTCAGCGGGGCTGTGGGGTAGCCGACCGCCTTGCTACAATGCTAAACAAGTCAAATTGAGTGAACGAAGCCTGTCCACCGTAGATTTGCTGTTAACGTTGTGTCTTTTGCTAATTCACCTATGGGATAAAACAAAAGAATTCACACTCGTGGTAAACCCTTTGAAGATGTGGGACATACCTAAATTGTGGAAGAAGCTTTTGTACATGCTGGGGATGGTGACAAGACAGCCCCACCAGCATGTTACTTTACAGTCCATACCTGTAAAAAGCAGCAAAAGCATAACAGGCCCATGCTGGTGTGTAGAAGGGGAAACTGAGGCACACCGCCTCATGGCATTGGTGGCTACATGCCAAGACACCTCCACTTTAACAGATATTGCTGTCTACATTCTGTTAGCAATAATACATCCCAACCTGTTTGCAAGCATCTGGGGACCAGGAACCCCAAAACGGGCTAGAACCCCTAGGAGTGACATCATATGGTTTCAAGGTACTGAAAAGGAGTGTGACCAAGGACAAACAGAAATTTTACAGGTACTGCCTCCGCCATGGACAGTGTCCAAGTCTCTGGCAGTAAGTTCAGGGGGAGGGTGTGACAGTGTACCCCATAAGGCTTTATGGGGGGGGGTGCTTATAAATGTATGTATGACATAACTGGAATATGTTTTGTGCTGCCTGTGCCATGTAATATAGCTCAGTGGTTTAAGCACTGGCCTGCTAAACCCAGGGTTGTGAGCTCAATCCTTGAGAAGAGCCATCATGAAGAATCCCCTAGCTATCACCTGAGTTGTACCAGGGGAAAGAATTGTGCCCAGGCCTGGAAGGTGTCCAATCTTAGAAAAACTTACTGAAACATCTCTGAGGGTGAGATTATCTGTATTTAGTTTGATTAAACATAGGTTTGTGCATTTTATTTTATTTTGCTTGGTGACTTACTTTGTTCTGACTGTTACTACTTGGAACCACTTAAATCCTACTGTCTGTATTTAATAAGATCACTTTTTATTTAGTAATTTACTCAGAGTATGTATTAATACCTGGGGGAGCAAACAGCTGTGCATATCTCTCTATCAGTGTTATAGAGGGCAAACAATTTGTGAGTTTGCCCTGCATGGGCTTTATGCAGGGTAAAACGGATTTATCTGGGTTTAAACCCCATTGGGAGTTGGGCATCTGAGTGCTGGGGACAGGCGCACTTCTGTGGGCTGTTTTCAGGTGAACTTGCAGCTTTGGGGCAAGTGGTTCAGACCCTAGGTCTGTGTTGGATCAGACGGGGGTGTCTGGCTCGACAGGATGGGGTGCTGGAGTCCTGAGCTGGCAGGGAAAACAGAAGCAGAGGTGGTCTTTTGCACATCGGGTGGCAGCTCCCAAGGGGGTTTCTGTGATCCAACCCGTCACACCCACAATGCCTGTTCTAGCCACTCTAGTCATCAGTTCAAACTCTACTGCCCTGGCCTCAGGTAACCAACCATGTGACCCACCCTTTACATTCCCCGGGAATTTTAAAAATCCCGTTCCTGTTTGCTCAGCCCGGTGTGGCGTGGATTGCTATCAGCGAATCTTTCCAGGTGACCATGCCTCCATGCGCCAAGCAAGCCCCAGCATGGAGCAATGGCGAGTTGCTGGAGCTCATCAGTGTTTGGGGGGAGGAAGCTGTACAGTCCCAGCCGTAGGAATTACGATACCTTCGGGAAGGTATCAAAGGACATGATGGAAAGGGGCCATGACCGGGACGCCCTGCAGTGCAGGATTAAAGTGAAGGAGCTGCGGAGTGCCTACCGCAAAGCCCACGACACAAACGGCCGCTTGGGTGCTCCCCCCGCGACCTGCCGATTCTACATAGAGCTGAATGTGATACTTGGGGTTAACCCCACCTCCACTCCGAGCAGCACCATGGACAATTCAGAGCTGGTCGGGGGAGGAGGAAAACAGGAGTGAGGGTGGTGGGCCAGATGGAGACACCCCGAAATCCCTGGAGCCATGCAGGCAGGAGCTCTTCTCGAGCCAGGAGGAAGGTAGCCAGTCGCAGCGGCCGGTACTTGGTGGAGGACAAACAGAAGAGCAGGTTCCCAGTAAGGGTTTTTTTTTTCGTGAAGGAATTTTTTCGGTGCAGGCTCTTTGGGAGAGGAGGGTTAGGCATGCATGCCTAGATGCAGAATAGTGCATTAATGTAGTTTATCACATCGCGGTAATCGGCCTCGGTAATCTCCTCAAATATCTCATCCAGAACGTGTGCAATGCGCTTGCGCAGGTTTATCAGGAGAGCCACCGTGGTCCTTGTCCCAGCCAGGCTAACGTGTCCGCGCCACTGTGCCCAAGGGGCGGGGGGACCATTGCTACACACAGGCAAGCTGCATATGGGCCAGGGTGGAAGCTGCATTGCAGTAGAAGACCCTCCCTTGCTTCCCAGGTCACCCTCAGCAGCGAGATATCGTCCAGGACGAACTCCTGTGGAAAATATTGGGACAGTGTTCAGTGTAGGTGCCCCCTGAAGCTGTTGGCTCTCCCCAAAGCACAGAAACCCAGAGGACAGTGCAGCCCTGAAACAATCAGTCCCCCTTACTCACCATTTTGAGGCTCCCATGGGATATGTGTGCTCTGTTTCAGACGGGAAAATTATGCTATTGTGTAGACCCTGTGTGTTTTCTACTCCTTAAAAGTGGGGGGAATCATTACTCTGTCTGGTATAAACAATGCTGCCTCTGTTAAATGTTGCATTTTGCCTGTACAGCTGCATCAACCTTGAGACCTCAGCCGTCCCTCTTATCGCCTGCTCAGAGACTGCAAAGACTCAGGAAGAGACCGCGAAAAAGCAAAGAAGACATGCTGCAAGAAGTGATGCGGCAATCTATTAAAGAGAATGAGAAAGCACAGAACTGGAGGGAGAGAGAAAGCAGGATCCGCCAGGAAAACGCAGCGCACCGGCGGCAAAGCACTGCGCACCGGCAGCAAAGCACGGATCAGCTCATAAGCATCCTGGAGCGCCAAGCAGACGCTATCCAGGAGCTCGTAGCCATGCAGAAAGAGGAGCAGTACCGCAAACGCAAACGCCACCCCCCTACAGCCCTTGTCCCAAAACTCTTTCAGTTGTGTCCCACTGTCACCTCCAACCCACTTTCCCCAACTTCCGTGTTCTTCACGCCACCCGCTGCCTCCAACACCAGTATCTTCACCACCCAGTCCTGAAAATCACGACCCTTACCCTCTGCACTCAACCCCCATCACCATGCAATATAGCTATCCTGAAGTGCAGCACTCACTGCACAGCACACCAGACAGGACATACGCGAATCTGTGATTGTACCGTTCCCCACTCCACCTCCTTGTTTCTTTTCAATAAATGGATTCTTTGGCTTTGAAAACATTCTTTATTATTGCATAAAGTAAAAGACTCCTTAGCCCAGGAAATAAACAGGCACTTCAAGTCTGCTTGTCTGCTAAGCAGACACTGATTTCTAAAGATTGGAACTACTGCACTTCACTCCCATGCAGGGCACCAGATATCACTGCTGGTTTTCAGCCTCAAATTGCTCCCTCAAGGCATCCCTAATCCTTGCAGCCCTGGGCCTGGCCCCTGTAATAGCCCTGCTCTCTGGCTGTGCAAATTCAGCCTCCAGGTGTTGAACCTCAGAGGTCCATGCCTGAGTGAAGCTTTCACCCTTCCCTTCACAAATATTACGGAGGGCACAGCATGCGGATATAACCGCGGAGACGTTGTTTTCGGCCAAGTCCAGCTTCCCATACAGAGATCGCCAGTGGCTCTTTAAATGGTCAAAGGCACACTCCACAGTCATTCGGCACCGGCTCAGCCTGTAGTTGAACTGTTCCTTGCTGCTGTCAAGGCTCCCTGTGTAGGGTAGCTGTCTGGTGTTGCCAGCTTCCAGATTGCAATAGCCATCCGCTTCTCCACTGGCAGGGCAGCTATCAATCTCGTGTCCTTGCGCCGCAGGGTGGGGGCAAGCGCCTCACATAGTCCCATGAAAGTGGCTTTTCTCATCTGAAAGTTCTGCAGCCACTGCTCGTCATCCCAGACTTTCCATGACGATGTGATCCCACCACTCGGTGCTTGTTTCCCGAGCCCAAAAGCGGTGTTCCACTGTGCTGAGCATGTCCGTGAATGCCACAAACAATTTCATGTCGTACGCGTTACGCGGCTCGATAGCATCATCGGACTCCTCACCCTCGCTCTCACTGTCACTTTGGATCTTAAGGAACAGTTCGACAGCCAAATGTGACGTGCTGGCGAGATAAGTCAGCATATGCCTCAGCAGTTCGGGCTCCATTTCCCGCAGACAAATCGCGCTGCATAGAAACCGTTGAAAGATGGCACCAAAGGTGGACGGAAATAAAGGGATTTCTGGGATGCGAAGCGATGCATCACCGGGCATTGAGACAGGACCCAGAATCCCCCGCACCCACGCCCCCTTCCCACAACCCACGGCGCCAGAATGGGAAAAGGTGCTCTGTGGGATAGCTGCCCATAATGCACCGCTCCCAATAGCACTGCAATTGCCGCAAATGTGGCCACGACAGTGCGGTGGGCAGCTGTCTGTGTGGACAGACTGCAGCGCTTTCCCTACTCAGCTGCACGAAGTCAGGTTTAACTCACAGAGCTGTACATCTGCAAGTGTAGCCAAGGCCGTAGTCAAAACCTAGTGAGGATAACAGGAAAGAGGACAAATGCTGGCAGGTGAAGTGTAAGAGTATAATTAGGCAGGCCAAGAAATAATTTGAGAAGCAATTTGCTAAACTATCAATAAGAATTTTTTTTACATTCGTCGGAAGCAGGAAGTCTGCAGAAGAGCCAGTGGCCACTAGATAACAAAGGTGGTAAAAAGAATAGGAGTACTTGTGGCACCTTAGAGACTAACAAATTTATTAGAGCATAAGCTTTTGTGGGCTACAGCCCACTTCTTCAGATGCATACAGAATGGATGCATCCAAAGAAGTGGGCTGTAGTCCACGAAAGCTTATGCTCTAATAAATTTGTTAGTCTCTAAGGTGCCACAAGTACTCCTGTTCTTTTTGCGGATACAGACTAACACGGCTGCTACTCTGAAAGGTGGTAAAGGAGCACTCCAGGAAGACAAAGCCACTGCAGAGAAGCTAAATGAATTCTTTGCATCAGTATTCGCTGCTTAGGATATGGGAGAGATACCCCAAAATAACATCTCTGATGTGGGTGACAGATCTGAAGTACTGTCCCACACTGACATGTCAGTAGAAGAGGTTTTAGAGCAGGGGTGGGCAAACTTTTTGGCCTGAGAACCACATTGGTGTTGCGAAACTGTATGGAGGGCCGGATAGGGAAGGCTGTGCCTCCCCAAACAGCATGGCCCCTGCCCCCATCCGCCCCCTCCCATTTCCAACCCCTCTCAGAATCTCTCACCCATCTAATCCCCCTCCCCCCCCCGCTCCTTGTCCCCTGAGCGCCCTCTCCCGGGACCCCCCCCCCATTAAGTCACCAGGACCAGCTGGTATTTACCCAAGAGTTCTGAAGGAACTCAAATATGAAATTGCAGAACTATTATCTGTGGTATGTAACCTATTGCTGAAACAAGCCCAGTGGCGCTGGAGAACTTTTTATAGTCGGGGCCGGGAGTGGGGGCAGAAAGCCAGCTAACGAAACTGTAAGCCGTGTGTTCAAATGCAAGGTGGAAATGCGCAATTCCTGTTCTCACCACAGGGGCGCAGCACAGCTCCGGGATTCACAAGAATTGCAAAATAATGCCAGGTTGTTTCTGGTAACACCAGTAGGGTGACCAAATAGCGAGTGTGAAAAATTGGGATGGGGATGGGGGGCAATAGGAGCCTATATAAGAAAAAGACCCCAAAATCGGGACTGTCCCTATAAAATCGGGACATCTGGTCACCCTAAACACCAGCAAACTTTTCACAGTGAAATGCGGGGGTGCTGCAGCTGAGCCCAAAGTGGGCTGTGAAGAGTTACAGAGGGAGCTCACAAAACTGAGTGGCTGAGCAACAAAATGAGAGGTGAGTGCTAAGTAATGCACATTAGAAAAACTAATCTCAACTACATATACATAATGATGGGTTCTCAATGAGCTGTTCCACGCAAGTGAGAGAGCTTGGAGTTGTCATGGATAGTTCTCTGAAAACTTCAACTTAATGCACAACAGCAGTCCAAAATCATACCGGAATGTTAGGTACTATAGGAAAGGGATAGAAATTAAGACAAAAAAATATCACAATGCCACTATATAAATCCATGGTGCTCCCATGCCTTGACTACTGTATCTCATTCTGGTCGCCTCATCTCAAAAAGGAGATAGTGGATCTGGAAAAGTTTCAGAGAAGGGCACTAAAGATGATCAAAGGTATGGAACAGCTTCCATATGAGGAGAGACTAAAAAGGGCTGTTCAATTTAGAAAAGAGATGATTAAGGGGAGACATGATAGAGATCTATAAAATCATGAATGGTGTGGAAAAAGTGAATATAAAAGTGTTATTTGCCCTTTCCCACAATACAAAACCAGAGGCCCCCAAAGAAATTAATAGGCAGCAGGTTTAATACAAACAAAAGGAAGTATTTTTTCACACAACGCACAGATAACCTTTGGAACTCATTGCTGTAGGATATTCTGATGGCCAAAAGTAAACTGCATTAAAAATGAACTAGATCAGTTCATGGAGGATAGGTCCATCAATGGCTATTAGCCAAGATGGTCAGGGATGTAACCCCATGCTCAGGGTGACAATATACCTCTGACTGCCAGAAGGGGACTGGGTGGATCTCTCCAGAATTGCCCTGTTCTATACACTCTCTCACTGAAGCTGTCCTGGCTGGTTACTGTGCTGACACCGATGAAATGAGACAGCACTAGGAACACCACAATGGGCAAAATTTTAAGGCCATTCTGACCAACCAGTCTGATCTCCCACAGAGAATCTCACCCAGTGATTCATCCATCCTTACCAGTAACCCCTGGTTTCACTTATTCATATCAACTGAGCTGCTGTATGAACTTAGGCAATGTTGTATTAATTCAGGTAGAGTGTCTGGGTCCAAGGAATCAATGGTATTAACATGAACCTTCACTGGCCAACATTAAGCACTGTTAAATAAGGTTTGGCGTTTGGTATGCGGAGATTTCAGCCTGCTTAGTACTATGGCAAACACCATGAAAAATTCTTTCTAACCTTTTATTAAAGATACAGAAAAAGAAGGAAAAACAGTTAAAGCGTTTGAAATGTGAAATATTAAATAAGGCTCCTATTTGAACAATGTCCCTTGTTCCCTTTCCCTTTAGCTGGAGAGAGTCTTTACAAAGAAACCCCCTGTTTAACCATCTTTTAGATGGTATTAAAGATGCTAATAATTGTCCTTTTGGGGAAAAGAGAAGCAGTTAGTTGAAATGTTGTTGATGTTGTTATTAAAGTCCGATCTTGTTTCCTAGGAGATGAAACAAGACAAACCCACACAAGAGGGAAGAGAAAAGAACAGCAAAGATAGAACATGCAGTTTCTGTCTCTGACTGACTCTTCCTTGCGGCCTCAGCAACTGGAAAAATACAGGCCTGGCACGCAGTCGGATAAGCCAGTTGGAGGCCTACCTGGCAAACGTGTACCAGTGCTGGGCTGTTCTGGGTGGTGCTTTTGCTGCCTCTTTGACCACAGGCTTACAGCAATGTTGCAAACTATGACAGTTTTGTCCAGCTAAGCCAGACTTTGTCCAGTGGCCTGATCTGATTAGGACATCTCTTAGTGGTTAAGATGAAGAAGATTTGGGGTCTTGAGTGAGGGTGGAGGTTGCAACCATGGTGGTAAAGTTCACTGGAGCAGTTGTTGGAACACAGCTGCTGCTTCTTTCGATCAGGAGTTGTTGCGTTCACTCCCCCTCCTCTACTTTGTCCCCAAAAGTTTTTTCTTTTTAAAAAACCCCAAGAAGAAATACAGTGCAAAATAGCCCATCTCCTGGTAATTGTTTTCACCAATTAGGCCTAATTTCTGACACACCCATTTGTTTGCAGTGTTGTGGTAGCCCTGCTGATCCTAGGATATGAGAGCGACGGGGTGGGTGAGGTAGTATCTGTTATTGGACCAGCTTCTGTTGGTGGGTGGGACAAGCTTTCAAGCCTCACAGAGCTTTTCTTTCATGTCTGGACCTTGAAGAAGGGAACCAGAATGTCCAGTGTTACAAGTTAGGTGATACAGATTAAGCATAAGGGATTCACACACGTTGCAGAGGACCCCTTAAATTGAAGTGGGTGGTTGACACCTCATTCAGTCTTTTAGTTTGCATTTACATCTTTTCCCACCAGCATTTATTGTATGAGGTTATTGTAACACTTTAGAAACTTTCTCCACGTTTTTACAGTTCAGCTGATAATTCCAGTAACTTGTTACAATAGCAAGTTTCTTCTTTGCCTAAAGTTCCTTTCCCCCCCTTTGTCCCTACCTTGAAGAGCTCGTATTCTAAAGAGACAATCTCTGTTTTTTGTGTAACCCTTCTGCCCATCTAAGTTGGCAGCAACAAGGGCCGGGTTCTCTATCTAGGGGTTCCATTTCAATAACGCAATGCAAAACCGGCTCGAGCCCCCACCCAGTGACCTGGGACAATTACATACCACCCCCTGGGCGCCTCTAAGAGGCAATACTTCCCCTCTTGCAAGCACAGAGTCTGAGTGTAACAGAAAATGTTTAATAACATGAGGTAAACGACATCAGTGTTAAATTGGAAAAACACCACAAACAGGCTTCATGAGCAAAAAAACTCACCCCAGCAAATTGGGCTGTGTCCTTTCCCTTTGGTTCTTGACTCCAGCAACCCAAGGATCACCAAAGTCCCCAAAGTCCAACAACCCCCCAAAGTCTCTGTCCCTGGTCAGTGCAGCCCCAGAGTTCAAGCGGGGGGGGGGGGGGGGAGGCACGCAGGGTGTTAAGGGGCACCTTACGTGATCCAAGGCCGACCGGCTGCCTCTCCGTGGGGTTCCGCCGCAGCCTTCTCCACGAGCCGCTCCCGCCGTCCACGAACTGCTCTGGCAGCTGCTCCGCTCTGCTCACCGACCTGTGAGCCACTCAGCTCTGCTCCACCTCAGCCGTTCCTTGGGCCGCTCCCACAAGGCTCCGCTCTGCTCGCTGCTTCTCCAGCTGCTCCGCCCTGCTCACCGACCTGTGAGTCGCTCCGCTCCGCTCCACTCTGCTCGCTGCTTCTCCAGCTGCTCCGCCCTGCTCACCGACCTGTGAGTCGCTCCGCTCCGCTCCAACCATCCCCATGAGGCTCCACTCTGCTAGCTGCTTTGCCAGCCGCTTAGCAATATAGCTTCAGGCTCCCCCACTAGTTAACACAGCCTCAGCGATCTCAGCTCTTTTGTGATTTCAGCTCATAGTAGGGGAGCCCCAGTGCTAGTGCACCATTGGCCCAAAGTGAATTCAGCTCAGCAGTCTGTAATTAGACTTCTAATGGAATCAAAGTTAGCTCTGACATTCAACAGTGGAGAGAGGAGGTAGTGCAATTGGTGTTTCAACCCCTCGGGGAGGGGGCCATACCATCAGGTACAAATACCTGTCCCCATCCTCTCTCTATTCCCTGGGTTTTGTACCCCATGCCCCTTGTCAAGCAAGTGCTACTAAGGTAATGGTGATGGACTCACTCAGTCCTTCTGTCATACAACAGGTTCACTGCCCTTGATTCACAGAATCAGGGTAACAAAACTTTATTCTTCCTGCCCCAATAACAAAGAAACTGGGGATCCCACACCAGCCAAAGTAACCACTTAACAGCACTTTTTGCTGTTGTTTCATGCCAGGCGAGTGGGTGTGCCTATGCAAACAAGATCAGCCCCTGGAGTTCTTTTCCACACTCGCCATAATTCACCACCAGATGTCAGGGTAGAGCTCATCCTGACTCTGCTTACATTTGTGCAGCGCCTGGCACAATGGGGCCACTATCTCGGTTGTGCCACCAAAAGACAAAGTAACAATCAAGCCTCAAGAAGCCTTCCCTCTTATGCATTGTGGTACCCACTGTCCAACAGTGACTAACAATCGTGTTGGGGAAATTGCTTTGCTTTGACGTTCACCCAGTGCACGTGTGTGTTAACCATAAGACCCTTTGTCTCGGTGCAGATTCCCCAGACACTGAGGAGACCTGGGACTCATCAGCTGAGGTGTCTTGATGACAGAGGGCATATCAACACTAAAAACTTAAGTCGAACTATGTTAGGTCAATGTAAAACTACCGCAGTAATTCCTGCGGCGGTTCATGTCCACACGGCCCTTTTTCTGTCAGTGGTGTGCGGCCTCACCAGGAGCACTTCCACTACCTTAACAGGGGCACTACGTGTGTGGGCGGGGGAGGGGGCTAAGAGCTGCCCAGGCTCCCTACTCCTAGCCAGGCTGTTGCCTGGGTTCCTGGCTCCCCGCCCCCAGCCGGGCTGACCCCCGGGCTCCTGACTCCCCATTCTCTGCCTGGAGCCCAGCTGCACCAAGGCTCCCTGCTCCCCACCAGCAGCCCAAGTGCTGCCCCAAGGCTCCCAGGCCCCATTCAGTAGTCTGGAGGCTGCTCCCTGGGCTCTTGGCTCCCCGTTGAGTGGGTCCAGGGGCAACAGGTGGAACCCCACTTTGGGGAGGCTAGACCCCAGCTCTGCCCCTTCTGCCCGCCCCTCCCCTATGGTCCGAGCTCCTCCCACTCCCCCCCCATGCCCCTCGCAGCACGAGGCCCCCTCCAACCTCTGTGGCCAGAACCTCGAGTCCCCCTTCCCTGCCGTGGCCTGAGCCCCTCTCCCATTCCCACGGCCGGAGCCCTGAGACCTCCCCCCCTCGCAAGGCCCGAGCCCCCCTGCCTCCCCTCTGTGGCCAGAGCCCTAAGATGCTTTGGTCCCAGTCCACTGCCGGAGCCCTGAGACACCCACCACCACCACCACCTGAGCCCCAAGCCCCATTGCCACCCCACCCCCCGCCAGCAAGAGCCCTAAGGCCCCCCCCCATCCAACCTGCTTGGAGGAGCCCCAGGCTGGCCAGACCCTCCGCAGTCGCGCCTCCCCTCTCCAGGCCCCAAGCCGCCCTGCGAAAAATCAAAATCTCTTCTCTTTTTGTCTCTCCTGGCAGAAGAGCCTGTGCTTTTGCTCTGCCCTGCCCCATAATAAAAAGCAAAAATGTTCCCTGCCAAGCCCGCAACCAGGGTCCTGTGGCACTGGCTGCACTAGGCCTATTATACCCGCTGCTCGTGGGCGCTTCCCAATGCTTGGGGAGCCTTGGTGCAGCCAGGCTCCCAGCAGGGAACGGGGAGCCAGGAGCCAAGGAAATTGGCCAGTTCATCAGCCAACAGCCAATGAAAGTAACACGCAGTGTCCACATGGACACTGCATCACCCTAACTACACTGACATAAACCCTTTGCCTTTGGTGTGACCCAATATGGCCATTTGTGTGTGATAGTTTCACAGAAATTATATGGACAGTTATAAATTATGCCGTTTATAGGAACCCTACTTGGTTTTCAAACAAATTAGGAACAGGAACACAGTCACAGGTATCAAAACTTGTTTAGAATATCAGGGTTGGAAGGGACCTCAGGAGGTCATCTAGTCCAACCCCCTGCTCAAAGCAGGACCAATCCCCAGACAGATTTTTGTCCCAAATCCCTAAATGGCCCCCTCAAAGATTGACCTCACAACCCTGGGTTTAGCAGGCCAATGCTCAAACCACTGAGGTATCCCTCCCCCCTGATTGTCTTATAAATACAAAAAACTTTATAATTAGTGTTGTGTCTTTTGCTCATTACACAACAAAAATTATATGAGGAAACTACACTGGCCCAGCTGGTCCCCAAACAACTATGTTTATCATCTATATACAAACATACAAGGCCTTAGGCTAATACGCACTGTGCTCTGACTGGTTTGTGATGGCTTCCAAAACACAGATCACAGTGAGAACTCCCAGATTCTGACGCTATTGCCTGCTTCTACCAGCTGATTTCAACCCAGCAAATCCCTCAGGTGATAGCAGTAGTGAGCTCTTGTCCTCCTTTTCTGGACTAGCCACCAGAAAAAGGACACAATACATGTGGCCAAGGAAATAGATTAATAGAATATCAGGGTTGGAAGGGACCTCAGGAGGTCATCTAGTCCAAAGCAGGACCAATTCCCAACTAAATCATCCCAGCCAGGGCTGTCATCCCTAGACTCACTGCAACTCTCCTCCCCATAGAAAGGACTTTTCATTACTGGATAGTAATTATCTTTGAATTACATGCTTTTTCAGTGCCAGCTCTCCCCAAATGATACATATAGTTTCTAGTCTTATCAAAATAGGTTGATACTCGATCCATGAATTATAGAACAAGAATATGGAGTCCTCACAATGTTTTTCACTCATAGATCTCACTGCACTTTACAAGGGAGTGTATTACTCCTTCCCTTTTAAAGATGGGGAAACTTAGACACAGTGAGGGGCAGGGCCTTGCCCAAAGTCAGCCTTCAGGTCAGTGGCAAAGGTAGGAGTGGAACCCAGCTGTCCTATCTCCTAGTCCACTGCCCTGGATTATACAGCATAATCCATTATTCCTAGAGAGAGGTTCAAATCCTGGACTGAGTCGCAAGGAAACCTGTTTGGTAGGTCCCACCCTCAGTCCTCTTAAAAGGGCCATGCAGTTTGTACTAGTGACCTGCGCTCATCAGAGGCTCAGACTATTCATGGGTGCCACAGGTCAGACTTGTGATGCTTGGGTGGAGAGAGAGGGGAAAGGGGACTCCAGGTTAGAATGGCACCTGTGCTCACTTTGCCTGAACCCACCTGTACCACCACCTTTGGAAGTGTTTCCTGTGTACCTGTACCTGACTCTCCCTGTGTCCTCTCGTCATTAGTACAACTCTTAGTTCAGTAAAAGCCCATTAGAGGAGATGCCATCTCTCAGACCCATATGCCTTTCTGTCTATATTGGATGAACATCTGCTGAAGCCTGGGTGTTTGTCTGGATAAATAATTTACCTGATTGCTGGATGTGGGCCCCTATAAAGTACCATCATGTCTCCTCACAAGTGGGCATATGGGTTTCCCCCTGTGTTTATACTCCAATGTAAATATGCAGCATGCAGGAGAGAATTCAGTCCTTTATACAAGACTTGGTTTTCTTTCTCTATCCCTTTCCTATAGAGACATTGGATAAATTAATGAAGAAAAGGGTTATCCCCAAAATTGTTGGCACTGGGCCCTTGGATGATGAAATGTTTATTACTTCAGTGGATGATCTCCCTGAGTCCAAAACCATCAGGGATATAGCTGACAGTGGTTCATACAATGTGCACACAAAACCCAGCACCATAGAGGCTTACCAAGTCAGGAAAGAAGCAGCATGAGCTCTGGTGAGTAGCTATTGCTCATAGTGACAACACAAAGACACCAGGATGTGATGAATGCCACCAAATAGGGCCAGAGATACAACCCTGGACCCCACAATCATTAAACAGGAATCCGACACAACAGGCTCGTCCATGGTCTCACTTTCCTCAGCTCTACACGACATCTGGAGAAGGGCAGGAAATAGCTACATTTAAAGGTGAACTGAAAAGCTTGCTTCAAAATAAATATTTATTTATTGTAGTCAATGGCTTAAGCGTGCAAGTCAGTAACAGAATACATGTGTGGGCAGACATATGACAGATAATCATCTTGGCACTCTTCACCCCAAATGATCGCACAGTGTGTACGTGCAGCACCCTGGAAATGCAGCCACCTTTTACGTGGCGGGCAGCAGCCCACTGCAGAACACTGAGGGAGGGGAATTTTGGGCCAGACACCAAGGCAAGGCCCCATCTTTATGTGAAGTGGCTCAAGCAGTCTTTAATGTCTCCCCAGGGTTGATGGGATCTTGGTTTTGAGGGTCCTGCACACAGTAACCTGCACTGCACTCTTTTCATCTACCAGACCTCAGAAGGAGAAGGGCTGAGATGATCCTGCTGCTGGGATCCGAACCTTGTCCTTCCAGGGAGCCTAAAGATTTCAGACCCAGTTGTTATATGACAAACAGACCATCAGAAAATCCTTTTCTCCTTCATTTAGATTCCAAGATCCAAGCTTAGGGTTCTGAGCTACCCCAGCAATAACTGATGACATTTTAAGCACCTAAAATGAAAATACTCCCTACTCTTTGGATATTAGTGATGCTATCAGCTGTAGCCAAGGAAACACAGAACCTTAAGCACAGGTTTTGGCAAGTAAAAAGGCTTTCAGTTCACCTTTTATGTAAAAGCTGTAATCTGCTAACTTGGCGCCAGAACCACCGAGAGTGAGATTTTTATGACAATCCTCAGTTATAAAATATTTATTTGTAAAAAGCAGGTGAAATGTGTGTTTTAAGGCACATACCTAAACTCCTCATTATGGATCAATTTTAGGTTTAAGCAAATTTTTGCCAAGAAGTGCTGCTTGGTATTGAAAGCTGATTTTCCAACAAATATTGTTTTATAAACTCTCCCTTTCCCATCAAGCGCCAGTACTTTTAAGCCAGGTGATTTCCCCTGGATGTAGTTGTAGCATTGTAATTATATATTAACTGGGAATTCTCATCCATATTGCTCTCACTACTATGAACAAGATATTTTCACTTTGGACACTTGGCAGCAGTGCTACTGTTTTGTTTTTCAACGTGTCTAGGACACATTCCTCTTTGTTAGATGTACACAAGGTAATAGCCATTTCCTTCTCTCCCTCCCTCTCCTTAAAACCCAGTCCTGCAATTTTTAAACACATGAGTAGTCTCATTGAAGTCAGTGGGTTTCATAGGTGCTGGAACTAGGGGTGCTGGGGGTGCTACCACACCTCCTGGTTTGAAGTGGTTTCCATTATACAGACTTCATAGTTATGGGTAGGATCTGAGCCGTAGCTGGACACACTGATGAGGGACTGTTTTCAAGCTCCTGTCAGAGGGGCAGAGATCTTGGTCCCTTCCCATGAGAGGAATTTTTTTTAAGTGGCTGTCATTGAACTGGGATTTTATAAATAGTGACCAATTCTGTCAGTGGTTCCCAGCCTTCTTTTGCTAGTACCACAGCCTGACACAACTGGCACCGTCTTTTTCTTTTTCACCATCTAATTTCTGTCCCTTTCCCTCTTTTCTGTTTTCTTTCTTGTCTTCTTCATCACTTCTTTTTTCCTCCTTTACTTTTACTGACTCTTCTCCTTTCCTTGCTCCACCCCCATCAGATCAGTGCCTGCCTCCCAACCACCATTCACTAGAAGGCTACATGCTGCTGGGTGGAGAGGACGTGCATCGGTGTCAACACAAGGTTGAGCTCGGTGGCACCAGAACACAGAAAAGTAGATTGGGCTGGCAGGCTGCTGCTGCTGTCTGCAGGCCTATATGTTATGAGCTGTTCCCACAGCCAGCTACAGAAAGGGACAGACAGGGGGCAAGGAGCAGGAGTGGCTGTCCAGGAGCCCCCTGCCACTTTACCTGATAAGAAGAATAGTCTTGTGGTCAAAGCACTGGATTGGGACTCAGGAGCTCAGGATTCAGTTGCTGGGTCTGCTCATGAAGACAATTCCTGTGGGACCATAAGCAAATTACTTAAAACTGTCCATGCCAAAGTTCTCCCCCTGTAAAATGGGCATGATAATACTCTCTACCTTACAGAAGTGTTGTGAAGATATATTCATTAATGCTTGTGAGGCTCTCAGCTTTGCTCGTGATGGAGACCTTATAAATAGGTAAAGAGATGCGGCAGCATGGGTTGGAGGGCATTGGGATGTATTTGGGATCCTGTGGTTTTCCCACCTTCACTCTTCCTCTCCTCTGCCCGATGAAGTCATCCGGTGCATCCCAGGTTGGGAAACACTGGCCTAATCTATTTTAAAGTGATCTCATAATATAAACTTCTAAAGCAGAATCCCACTTACCAACGATCGAGCTATGAATGAAATGCCTTGGTCTTAGTGTGGCAGTTTAATCTGCCACTGTTGATTAGGACTTAATTGATCACTTT
The DNA here is from genome assembly GCF_027887155.1 of Malaclemys terrapin pileata. NCBI lineage: Eukaryota > Metazoa > Chordata > Testudines > Emydidae > Malaclemys > Malaclemys terrapin. Next base: position 197,649,266 of record NC_071505.1, read on the forward strand.
ATATTACATCCATAGTGGTACTGGGAATTAGTCATGGTTAATGTCATTACAGAGAGATTCTATAATAATGTATCAATTAGACTTTGTCAAGCTGTGAGCACATACAGCTATTAACAGTGGCAGCTCCTCAAGATAAGCTTTTCTTAGGCTGTTGTTATACAGTATGATCTTTCTTTGTCTGCTAATATGGCTCTGAATACTGTACACCGTTCCATGTCTACTTTACCTATCCTTTTTCAGATGTCACTAGCCTCCACTGATTGTCAAAACACTGTCTTACAATATTACTGGAAAAACATAAGTTCCTTTAATCATTTCCCATTGTTTTTAATACTTTCCCCAATATCCAACAGCTGTAAAAAGAAAGTGGTAAAAGTAGAGCATATTAGTGAAACTCTGAAGGAGGAAAAGGAATAGACGAGAGAAGGAAAAAGTGGGGAGAAATTTTCCATCTCTGCTGGTGATGTCAGGATAGAACCTAAAGCTAATTTGCATGCTGAATTTATACTGCTTTGTCTGATGCTCAAATGCCAGGGTGATTGGTATGACATAGATTGGGCTTGTCTACACTGGCGCTTTACAGCGCTGCAACTTTCTCGTTCCGGGGGGTGAAAAAACACCCCCCTGAGTGCTGCAAGTTTCAGCGCTGTAAAGCACCAGTGTAGACAGTGCCCCAGCGCTGAGAGCCATTCCCCTCATGGAGGTGGGTTTTTTAGAGCACTGGAAGAGCTCTCTCCCAGCGCTCTGCCGTGACTGCACAGCCACGCTGCTGCGGCAGTGTTTTAACGTTGCCAGTGAAGACATGCCCTTAAGACAGAGTTAGAAAGTCACACGTTTCCTGTAAGGAAAAAAATAAGCTGCCAATGAAACTTCATTCTGTGTAGTGTTCCCCTCTTGGGCCAAGTTCTTAAGTTATTACAAAGTTTTCCTTCATTTCCTACAAAGGCAAATTCCCCTTGACATCAACTGGGCACTCACCAGGCATGATTAAAGGGTTAAAATCCATGTGCATCTTATATAACAACCTGGTATATAGATTGTGCCAGTTCTTTTCCAGACCCGAAGTCCAGAGTTTGGTCAGGAGACCAGAGGCCTAGCAAATAGCGATTAGCTAAGAGAAAGCTGGGGTAAACAGATAACCTTGCTTTGCCAAAATAAGCCTAGTCAGCAAATTGCCAGGTGTTGGAGCTGAGAACTAAATAATTGTGTCTTATTCAGGGTTTGCAAATTGAACAAACAATCCCTGTTCCTATTGTATTAGTTTCTTCTGTAGGGAGATGTTGTTCCCACATATCCAACCTTGAGTTTATGAAAGGTTGGCACATGTCAGTATAAGATATGGCCTCCTCCCACCTCCCTTTCCCAGGGACCAATGCCTGTCTTAAAGCACGAAGGAGACAATCTTTATTGCCATATACTTTCACTATTTCTTTGCTTTAACCCCTAGGACTGTACCTGTTGCACAATCAAAGGAGTTGCTTCATTCCTATGGACCTCAAATTGAATTCAACATATATATATTTTATACTAATACATTTTATCGAAGTATTAATTAAATGTTAACTTGCTAACTTGAGACCATGGGCGGAGACATTATGTAACCTGTTAACCATTGGCTAATGTGCTATCTTGTCTTGCTGCAAAACCTATCCAGGGGTGTGGAACTGCCTACCCCATCACTTGCCCCTGCCCATGGAAAATCTATATATTCTATTTTAATCAATTGATTGACAGTGTCTCTGAGCCTAATAAGCAAGGTGACACTCCGCCAGCGCTGTGCGTAATAAACTCCTATGCTTCACATCTACACGGTGTGGATTTATGTTCCTTCAATGATCCAACTCCAAGTGAAGTCTGTGGGTGTCTTTGCATTGAGAGAAAGGAGGGTCCAGTGGTTAAGGTGCTAGTCTGGGACTTGGTTCAGGTCCCTGCTCTGTTCCATATTCCCTGAGAGACTTTAGGCAAGCCACTTAGCATCTCTGTGCCTCAGTTCCCCATCTGCAACGTGAAGTTAATAGCACATGGGGATGTTGGTATGATAAATTAAAGATTGAGCGATGCTCAGATACTACAATATAGGGGCCACATAAGTAGCATAGATAGAAGTATAGATAGAAGGAGCTCAGGCTCCTTAGGCCTTGGCTACACTTGCACATTATACCGCATTAAAGCCCCTCAGAGCGCTCTACCTTACTCCCCGCCCACACTGGCAAGACACATAGAGTGTTCTGACTCCCTGGCTGGAGTACTCCTGGTACTCCACCTCCCCGAGAGGATTAACAGCTGTTGTGTATTGGGTGAGATGCTTCAGTGCCAGTGTAAACGAGAAGTAACGTTACAACGCTCTAATTTGACCTCCGGAAACATCCCATAATCCCCTTAACTGAAATGACCTCTCTTGTCTTTGTTGTGAACTCGGTATGCAGAAGTGCCCTTTCAAAGCTCCGTTTCGGAGTGCTTGCTGCTTATCTGGTTTGAGAAAAAAACAAACAGCTAATGTTTGCTTTAAGTGAGTGAGAGAGAGGCGGGAGGGCTTCATTTCGGAGTGCCGGCTGCTCCAAGAAAAAAACCAAACAGCTAATGTTTGCTTTGAGTGAGTGAGAGAGAGGCGGGGGAGGTCTGAACTTATAAGACAGCGTGCTGACACATTCTCAGCACCCCAAAAACCCACCCTTTCTCCCCACACACTCCCTATCACACTCCAACCCCCCCCCCCAATTTGAAAAGCACGTTGCAGCCACTTGAATGCTTGGATAGCTGCCCGTAATGCATCGCTCCCAATGCAGCTGCAAGTGCTGCAAATGTGGCCGCGCCAGTGCGCTTTCAGCTCTCAGTGCGGACAGACTGGAGCGCTTTCCCTAGTGTGCTCTCCGAAGGCTGGTTTAACTTAAAGCGCTCTACAGCTGCAAGTGTAGCCAAGCCGTTAGTGCAATGTGAAGTAAACACCTTAGAGGTTGTATGTGGAGGGTTGTTATTGGAGGATGCTTTATTTAGTCCTGAAACTGTTGTGGACTGAGCTAGACACGATTTCATCCATTTGGTTATTCCATAACTGTTCATTTCATTACCTCACTGTGAAGTTCCACTGGGCTGCTCTTCACAAAACAAAACAAAACCCTCCATAGAAGATGCAGTATTTGCAGATTTTGCAGGGCAAATTTCAGTAATAAAAGCATTTTAAACGAATCAGTGTTTTCTAGTTATGCTGGAAATTTGTCCAAAATCTCAAAAATATTCTCACAGGAGAAAACAAATTACCATTTTCCTTTAAGGATAACAGACTTTTCATGGCCCCTGGGGAGATCTGCTGTCAGTCCGAAAAGCCAGGGATAGAAATCTCAGAAAAACAAAATACCTGACTATAGAGATTGTCCAAGATTCTGACAAACACATCTAAAAATAGCAAAATGTCAGTGTTATTTGAGGGGAGGGATGGGGAAGGGCGGAAATACAGGACAAATTAGAATAAGGTAAAAAGCTTCCTTTCCTTTGGAAGAGATGCACTGGAGTAAGCTTTGTTTTGACAATGTTATATATAGAATGATGGTCTTGATGCTTAAAATATACGCTTAACTGTTTATGCTGTAAGGCCCCAATCCAGCAACACATTCAGCATCTGCATTATCTCAAGTACGTGAGATGTCCCATTATTGGACTGGGACCTATCATGGTACTCTGAGAATGCACACCTTCAGTAGTAATGCTATACAGCCACGATATTTATAGTACAGTACAGGAATGAATGTATCTTATCTCAAAGCTCTGTGAAGGGAAGCTGAGCTTGAGGGTACTGTACAGTCCTGCCTTCTTGTCCGAACACTGTTTGATTTGTAGATATGAGAATATTGGGCAGAGAGACAAAACTTGTCTCTTAAAGGCCCTTTTGATCCTCTTTGCATCTCCAGGAGTGCAGCTTTAATTAGCCTTGTTATGTATTGTGTGGGCATGTAAAAGGCCAAGGAAGAATAGTGGGGTGTGGTCCTTTTCAGGGTGAATTGACTCATAATTCAAGATGTTAATACATGATCTCAAGCAGTACAAACTAATTTTGTCCTAAAGCTTTGTTAAATTGCTGCATTCTCTCCCACCTCTTCCGCTCCCCCCCCCACCCCCCCCCCCGCCCCTTCTTTCTGTTGAAGAATCTTATTCCACTTCAGGAATTTGGAATCAGCCTGAGGAAGTCTCTTTATAAGCCAGTAGGTAGGAAGATAAAGTAGATAGAAATTGTGTGGGCATGCATCATCAGTCTAATGCACAAATGTGTGTGCACAAAACACAGTATTGCTACTGAAGTGCTATAGATAGGGCCCTACCAAATTCATGGCCATGAAAAACACGTTGCAGACAGTGAAATCTGGTCTTTTGTGTGCTTTTACCCTACACTATACAGATTTCAGGGGGAGACCAGCGTTTCTCAAATTGGGGGTCCTGACCCAAAAGGAAGTTGCAAGGGGGTCATAAGGTTATTGTAGGGGGGTGTCATAGTATTGCCAACCATTACTTCTGTGCTGCCTTCAGGGCTGGGTGACCACAGAGCGACGGCTACTGACTGAGGGCCCAGCTCTGCAGGCAGCAGCGCAGAAGTAAGGGTGGCAATAACATACCATACTCTGCCTTCAGAGTTGGGCTCCTGGCCAGCAGCTGCCACTCTCCAGCAGCCCAGTTCTGAAGGCAGCACTGTTGCCAGCAGCAGCACAGAAGTAAGAGTAGCAGTACTGTAACCCCATCTACAATAACCTTGCAACCCCCCCCCCCCCAACTCCTTTTTGGGTCAGGACCCCTACAATTCCAACACCATGAAATTTCAGATTTAAATAACCAAAATCATGAAATTTGTGATTTTTTAAATCCTATGACTGTGAAATTGACCAAAATGGACCGTGAATTTGGTAGGGACCTAGCTATATACACACCCTGAGGGTTGCTTAGGTGATTGTCACTTTCAAACTTTTTGGTCCAAAATGTAAATGATTTTGGAAAGTTTGGTAAAATTCTGTTCATATCTTTTTGATTTACCATAATGTGAAAGGTGTCTTGCTTGAAGAAGTCAGCATTGCATATCAAATGAGCACAAGCAGTGCTTTTACATACAGACTAGATGTTTTTCTAAAAGATCTGCTCTAGGAATTATTTTGGGGAAGGTCTATGGCCTGGGTTACACAGGAGGTCAGACTAGATGATCACAGTGCTCCGTTCTCACCTTGGAATCTATGAATCTAGTATTTCACTGTGCCCCGGTGTGTTCACTGGATAAACAAATTCTCTCTGCTTTAATTCAAGTCTCGTATTCCAATATGTGTGCAGAGAGCACTTTCCCCAAGGCTGATTCAGAATCCTAGGAGTGGTTGCAGGATTTTGTTTGACAACTAAAAACCAAACCAAACCCCAGCAGTTTCAAAGAGCTGCAGGACACAATCAGTTTGTGTGGCTCAAGGTCATCACTCACTTAACGTCGTCGTCTTGCATTTTTTATATGTTAATCTATAAGAGAGACGCAGACACAGGGGTGTTATAAGAGATGGAACACCCTTCTCCCCCACACACTAGATTTACCCCTCTGCCAGGGCCATGCCAGAGCATTTCAACCTGGTGCCTTGGGCACACCGTGACACATGGCCCCCAACCTCCCACACAGAAGGGCCTCAGCAGCATGGCCCTCCCCCATTTAGAGCTGTGTTAGCAGTGGACTCCTCCCAGAGAAGCAAGGACAATGGCATAGGGCATTCCTTCTCCCCCCAAGAAGTGGCAACAGGAAGCCCTCTGCCTGCAGCTGCAGGGGTCCCCTTTCTCCCTGTGATAGGGTGTTGTTTACCCATAAGACCTGAAGTGGCTATAGTGGGCAGATGGGCCAATTAACTGCACAGGCTGCACCTGGAGGAGGAGCCAGGGTGCAGGGATTAGTTAGCTGAAGCTCAGCTATATAGGAACAGGTTGGGCCTATAGAAAGCCCAGAAGCTGTGAGCAGAGAGGAGGCTCCAGGGGAAGTAGTCTGTGATCACTCCCTGGGAGAAGGGAGGTGTGTTTGGGCTATAGAGATAAGCGGCCTATAATTACTCCCTGGGAGGAGGAAGTTTGGGGTCGCAAACCCAGAGGAGGGGGAAAGCCAGAAAGGTAGGAAAGTCTTAGGGGCAAAGCCGCTAGGGATAGGATAGGGCAGATCTTAGCTGCTGACAAGAGGCCCCTGAGCTGGAACCCAGAGTGGAGGGCAGGCCTAGGTTCCCCTACCAGCCACTGGGGAATGGCACAGAACAAACAGTGGAGAGCAGACTGGCTGGGATTGTTTGCCCTGAAAGACTTTGATACCCCAGAAGGGTGGCAACATGCATAGTGACCTGGCCAAAGGGCCAAGTAGCGAAGAAGGAGCATCTGGAGTTGCAGAGACAGATGGAGCATCCACCAGAGGAGGACACAGCACCTGAGTGGAGCTAATCCCCAGATCCACCAGGAGGAGGTGCCCGTAGCAGTGAGTGGACCCTGTCACACTCCCCGAGAGAGAGGCAAGAGTGGCAGCAGAATACTCCTCCCCCCCCCAACCCCCCCACACTACCTACCCCAGGAGCCCCACTGTATGTGTTTGGATGGGTGGGATGAGCTTGCTGCCCTCTGGCCCTCCTGATAAACACACACACACACCTGCAAGGATGGCATTGGTAGGGTCTCCAAGAGACATGGGTGTAAGAGCTCTCACCCCACTGAGATGAGATTTACAACTCTTATGGCTATTGTTCCAGACTATCTGCAGACTCCCTGCATTAGTTATGTTGGGTTGTGTTTTCAAGGTTGTCTATGCAACCCTGAGGGCTAGAAATGTATCTTGTATTAGAAAGTATTAACACATTTTCAAATCCTTGCCACGGAAATATCAGAAACAAAACAATGATTACAACAACGAGCTTTTATTTAAAGAGATGTTATGCACTAGGAGTATAGATAATCTGTTTAACAGGGCATCACCATGTTACAGAGTAAGCACAGGGCCGGCTCCAGGCACCAGCTTCTCAAGCAGGTGCTTGGGGCGGCGGCTCCAGAGAGGGGCGGCAGGTCCAGGTATTCAGCGGCAATTTGGCGGACGGTCCCTCGCTCCACCTGGGAGTGAAGGACCTCCTGCCGAATTGTTGCCGCAGATCGCGATCGCGGCTTTTTTGTTTTGTTTTGGCTGCTTGGGGCAGCCAAAACCCTGGAGCCGGCCCTGAGTAAGCATCACTATAACACCCAGGGCATGTCATTTCCAGTGATTTTATTAAATTGAGTGAAGTTTCTGATTACACATTTAACAAACGAGGCATGCATACTTTAAAAAAAAAATGAAATCTGAGGTGCTGATGTAGTCACATGACTTCATAAGAGGGGGCCATAGGCACACATCCATATTGCCTATACTTTAACTTGACCCTTTGCACAGGTAGGATGGCGTCCCCTCATATAGGCATATCTGATGCTAAACCAGTGCTACAATGTAGGGAAGGAGGAATAAAACCTAGAACCAAAGTCCTCACCCTCTGTCAATAAAGTATCCCAGGCAATGTTTGCAAGACTAGGGGTTTTATCCCCAGTGTCCTGCCCAAGGGCCAATCTGGAGAAATGCTTTTTGCCTACCTATTGTAAACTCCTTAAACGGTTTGCTATTTATTAAGCTACTGCTATAAACTTGCATGTAGTGTTACTGTCCACTCGTAACCAGTTGTAGCTTTCCAGCTGTGGCTCCCTCAGGGGTATGTAAAATGATTCTTGTATATTATACATAGGGCCAAATTCTGCCTTCAGATACATTCTAGGGTGGAATTATGCACCCAGCTGTAAATATTTAGTGATGGAATGAACGACAGATGTATGTTGTTGTCACAAGGGAAGCTAGAGATGGTCTAGTGGTTATGGAAGGAGCCTGGGAGTCAGGAGACAGTCGGCCAGGCTCTGACTCCTTCTTCCATGTCTCAGAGCAGCTGGAAAGCTAGCTCAGTTGGCAACAGAAGGACTCACCTAGGCAGTGCAGCAGTTCTACACCAACGCTGTCCAGACAACCTCAAGACTGGGGAACCTTTGCACTTTGGATGTTCTTGACTATCTGAGTGATCACTGGGGACGAGTTACAGCAGGTTTTGGGCTGGCATAACTTATGGCAGGAAACAGACTAGTCGCTGTCTGCCCCCAGAATCCCACGTTCACCCAGGTTTCTCTCAGCCTGCTCAGACATCTCCCCTGAGCTGTGAAGACAGAAAACATTTCAAGATTGAACTGATAAGGGTTGATGCTTTCTGCTCTGTGAGAATGTTTAGAAATCTATTATGAAGGTATACTTCTTATGTGTTTATAGTTTCCCTCTGCCCACCTCACTCAGGCAAAAGCCCCCTGAAGCCATTGGAGAGGCAAACTATTGATATATTCCTCCACCAACTTTACTTCAATGTTTTATCAACACAATGGTCAATATCACTGGCAATAATGTAGACACAAAACAAACTACTTCCTTAGCTGTAGTTGAAGTTTCCACCCCAACCCCAACGTGGCTGATTTTTTTTACATTCACTTCTTCACTGAAATGCTAAATTGTAGATACACCGATATAACACGAATTCGGATATAACGCAGTAAAGCAGTGCTCTGGGGAGGCAGGGCTGTGCACTCTGGTGGATCAAAGCAAGTTCGATATAACGCGGTTTCACCTATAACATGGTAAAATTTTTTGGCTCCTGAGGACAGCGTTATATCGGGGTAGAGGTATATTCCATACCAAGCTTTAGTATAAGCTTTCTTCTAATAAACGAAAACAAAGTTAATTGGTCTCAGTCCAGTTCTAATTGGCAAGTATCTACATCACAATCCACCCCTCCACCCCAAGACAGTTGGCACTGATTGATATCCTTGTGGGGAGTCCTAGTGGCGTGACCAAGAATTAAATGGGCTTGGACACTGAACTGCTCTCTCACCTTAGAGGTGGTCTTTCCAGGTCAGGGATGAGGCACGTTGGTGGGGCAATGTAGGGGGAAACTTGCATTGCAGCTGAGCCTGTTCTGGCCCTGGAGCTAACAATCTAATTCCTTTAAATAAGTACTAAGCATTTCATAAAACAGGAGGAGGTGGAGTGTTTAAAAAAGCAGCCTGCTAGCAGTACAGGCAAGGAGACTTTAATACAGTAACCTGGACAGGAAGTACAACATGTTTCTATTTTGATAGAAAGGGCTTAGGCTAAACTAAAGAACAGAACACAGTTCAACTACTTTCCTATTATGGCAAGGGGGCCCAACTCCTTTTCTGGGTAGAGATATTGTCAAGGCTGAATCCCCACACTGGCACTCCGAGAGCAGAAATGGGAGCCCATAAGGATTTTAAAAATTAATACTTGCCTCTCCAGGCTTGTATTAAACTCCCAAGGTTACAGCTTTTCTCTGACCTTGGCTTGGTAAACGCTGCCACCACCCAAATGCAAAAAAAAATACCCTTGGACCCAGGAAGGAACACTTGGAAATTCCTCCTTTTGGGGTACCCTCAAGCCCTTTCAGCCCCCCTCCGGGGAAGAGCTGAGAAAGAAAACAAAGGAAATTAGCTGTTGCTACCAGCTAATCAAACAACATGGACAAAGCTCTTAGGACACCAAAAATCCAATCCTGTTCTTAACAAAGGTAAATGTTATTAAAAACAAAAAGGAAGAAAATACATCTGGAACTTAGGCTTTTGCTAGATTTAAAGGAGCAATTCCAAAAATTAAGCATCCAAAATAGCTTTCTTGCGGGTTCAGCTTAAATGTTACAAGCAAACAAAAGCATCTGGGGTTAGCACAGAGGAGTCCACAAGCCAAAATAAACCTGATCGTGTCTATCTAAACATTTCCTGCCTTCCAATGATTCCTTTTAGGTATGGAAGATAATTTTTCATACCTGGTTCAAACCTTACACAGCAATCCTGCTTATAGCATTGCTGCTCGTTGTGTCCCTGCAGCCCAGAGAGAACAACTGACAAAGAGAAAGTTTCTTTCCCCATTTTAAAAAGTTCTACCTTCCCATTGGCTCTTTTGATCAGGTGCCCACTTCCTTTTCTTTTACCGGTGGGCTTGTTAACCCTTTACAGGTAAAGCAAGTAGAGAACAGCTACTAAGAGGAATTTTCTAGCTAACTGTCTGGCTGGGTGTCCATAAAAGGGAGCTACCCCCACTTCATTTATCACAGATATAGATAGATTTGATCTGCTGGTTCTATTTGCTGCCATTTAAGGTTAGAGAGAAATATGGAAAAGAGGGTGGGTTTGGGAGGTTAGGGGTGAGAGATTAGTTACATTATATATATTCAAGTTATTATAAGTAAAATGCAACTGCTTGCCAAAAAGGCCATGTTACAGCCTATTGGAGCATAATATTAGACTCAAGGCTCTGTGTTTGTGTGTGTGTGTGTGAGAGAGAGAGAGAGAGAGAGACATGTATCAGGGGAAACCACTGGACTGTAGTAATGCACTTTAAAGGATATGGTCAGTTCACTTGTAATTTTTTGTTTACGTTCTATTATTGTATTACCATCTTAGAAGCCTGAAAATGTTCTCATTATTGATTTTTTTCCCTTTTTTCCTCTTCCATTTGCTAATGCTTTTTGCCCTATGATTCAAATGACACAAATGTGACTACTCCTTATTAAGGAATATCACCTTTTCCTATGAAAATTTGCAAGAGCCTCAACATCACTGATGAGCAGCTTTGTGAAGTCATTGTTAGTATATCGTGCCCTGAGAGAGAAATTACACGTGGACAAGACAAATATAGGTAAGGTTTAAAATAAATACAAAACAAACAAAAACAGCTAAATGGTTTTGAGCCAATCAATGGCCTCTAAGGCAGCAGTGCTCCCCTTAAGACATCCACAAAGCCCAATGTGAAAAGAGCAACCCTCAAGCAGGTATGCAGTATCCTCCACAGAACCTCAGATGCACAGTGGGCTATCCTTGTTGCCCCAGGCATAATCTGCCTTGGTACAGCAAGTCACAGCACACCTGGACTTGTGAAGCTGGCTCCAGAGGCAGTGTGGAAGACCAAAGCCATGTAGCCATTCATCGGGCCTGATGATGATGTAGGAATCTCTGGTGGTGGCAGAGGCTCTCTCCCTTTCTGACTGACATGGTGAGTGGATATTCTCGGTTGGGTGGAGAGTGTGCAATACTATCCCGATAAGATTTCTGCCACACAGTGAGTGGTAAGGGCATCCCACATATCCCTGAACAGTGGCAAGTGTGTAATTTGCTATGAGTTTGTTGGCTGCATTCTGTTGCCAGGTGTTAGTTGGAGAAATATTGAGCAGGACTGGTAACCATACAAGTTTTGTTAGCTTTAGTGTTCCTGTGATACATCTCATGGTATGATTAAACTGTAGGTCTAATAGTCTAATGTGGGCAGAGTTTAACCAAATTGGGGCACAGTATTCACCAATTGAATAGGAGAAAGTGAGCCCCTTGCAGTATTGGTGCATTGGCTCCCCAGGGGGACCCTAATTGTTTAGGAGACAGTTTCTGAGCTTGATCTTTTGAGCTACTTTAGCGAGATAGGGAGTGAATGATCCAGCGTGACCCTGCTAGGGTCTTGTGTGCTAATTGCTGACCATCCAAAAAGATGAGAAACTCAAGCTGGCTCTGAGCGCGGTGTAAGTGGAAGCATGTTGACACAGTTTGACTACTTGGTTTCAGTCTCCATTTCTTGCAATAGTCACTGAACTCAGCCATATCACTGTTCAAGTTCTCGTCAATCTTCTGGGAGTCACAGTCCCTCGAGGCCCAACAGATATCATCAGCGTACATGAACCACCTGGAGATGGCATTTAGTAGGTCAGTGGTGAATACATTAGGTAGAGTTGGTGCCAGCACTGAGCCTTGCAGGAGTCCATTCTTCTGGGACCTCCATGTGTGGGTTTTGTGGCCCAAAGTCACCTGAAAATGTCTACCTTGGAGCATCAGCTCAGTTGCCATGACAACCCACCTAGGAAGAACTCTTGACAACTTATAAAGCAGACCAGTGTGCCAGATGGTGTAATAGGCTGCTGTAAGGTCAAAAGGCATCTCCACTTTTCTTCTGTTGAAATCCATTTTCAATGCATATAGTAAATGCTAACACATGATCGCAGGTACTTCGATTTGTTCAGAAACCTGCACGATCATCACTCAAAAGTTGTTCTGTCAGGAGTGCAGTTCTCTGTAGAATCATCTATTCCTGAAGTTTGTAGATAGAGATCTGGAGTGATATTGGGCAAAGCGGCCTGCTAAAGAGTGTTTTTTACCTGGTTTTGGTAAAGGTATCACCTTAGTTTTCCACCATGTCTTGGATATCATGTTCTCCTGTATGATGCAGGACATGAAGATGGACAACCACTGTTGGCTTTTCTTCCCAAGGTGGTGCTGTAGTTTTGGTAATACATTGTCAAACCACCCAGGCTTTCCCTATTTTCAGTGCCTTTCTTATTTCTTCCCTAGAGAATGGTTGGAAGTTTTTTATCTTGATTGTGCTGCAATTGCTTGTATCGATGCCTTTCTTTTTTGATGGACGCCTCAAATTTTCTCTGTCAGCTTTAGTGATTGTTGGTCAGGTGTGTGGCAACACTATTTGGTGAGGCCTTCTATTACTGTATAACTGGTGGCTTTTTTTGCTACACTGAACTCCCACATCCACGCTTTTCTGCTAGATCTTAACATGTCCATTTCTGAGATTGTGTTTTCCCCCCGCATGCTCTTCGGGCTACATTCACGCTCTAGAAGAGGTCATTTCTCAATCATTGCATGTTTCCTACTATTAAGGAGGTCTGCACAGGTCTATCAATTAACTGCTACAGCAGAACCAACACAGTCTGTCTTTGTAGGTTCTACAAAACTGGTTTTAAAGAATAGGCATTCTTAATATGATTAAATGGTAGATTAAAAAACGACTCTGGAGGACACACCTGAACTAGGTCAAATTATGAACCTACAAATTCACCAGTGTCCTTTAAAAGTGAGAACAGATTATTTTTTAGATCCACAGCTGCTTTCCTTTGGCTGTAATGTTAAGAGGGTCTTACCTTCTCCTTTCTGGGGAATATTTATTATCCCACTTGATAGTAGAGATAAAAAAAGTCAGTCAACATGCCCAACCCAAACTTTCCCTAATTTAAAAATATGTAATAAACCTACAATAGTCTCCGAAGGCAATATAGTAACATCATTGAAAATTGTAGAGACATTGATCATTACTTTAAAGTTCTAGGGAGTTAAGGTTGAGAGTACATATTGTACTTTAAGTAAAATACATTATAGAGCTGTTGTAATTATTCCTAAACCAAACATTATAAGCCCAGGAAATTCAGAGATGAATGTAACCTTTAAAAAAATCCAAAATTTTCAGTATGATAATGCACAGTTAACAACCTTAACACTGCCTTGTAGCAACAGCATAAAATAACCACATTGACTGGTGCATATATGTATTTGTAGTCCCAAATTAGATAAAAACAATTTTGAAAGGAGACCTCCGATGTTTTCATTTTTTCCGTTCATGGCATCATCACCTCAGGGCAGCGTTAGGGATTGTTTGTTTCCTTTAATGTGTTTAGGGTTTTTTGTAAAGTAGTCTTAACTCCGGTGTGCCTGTTTCTTAGATACTTATAGGGCCCCCATTATCACAGTATCTGAATACCCCCATGATCTTTAGTGTATTTATCCTCACAACACCTCTTTGAGGTACAGGAATGCTGTTATCCCCACTTTACAGACAGGAAACTGAAGCACAAAGAGATTAAGTGACTTGCCCAAGATGACACAAGAGGTCTGTGTCAAGGCAGGGAATTGAACCCAGGAAGAAGGGGGATAACTGCAACATCCCTGTAATTTTTTACCCTAAATTACTAATATGTACTCTCAACTTGAACTCCATCTTAATTTTTTAAAATTATTAAGAGTTCTATACATGAACACTAAATAAGACACTCAGAGAATATTACCATATGATATTTCTACTGAATTGAAGATATGAAATGTTACACAATTTTTTAAAAAGTTTTTACTTTCAGAGTCACATTTGCCACTACACACTGGCTGCTTTACCTCACTCTCTGAAGTAGCGCAAAGCAGCCAGACCATACTGGCCAGTCTCTCCAGCTCCTGAACGCCACATTTCTCTGCATGCACACACAAACACACCTTAAGAGCACAGGGGGCCACTGTCTTCCCTGAGGGAAGCTGCTTGGCTTCTCCCCCATTGTTCCCAAGGGGAGGCAGTGGCTACTTTGAAAAAAGGACCGCTATCTTCCCACAGGGAAGCCTGAGGCTTCTGTCCCATTAAAAACAATAAAAGATGGCAGCCATTTTTAAAGAAGGACAGTTCTTTGTAAATGTCTCTGTAGAACAGGGGTCAGCAACGTTTGGCACGCGGCTCTCCAGGGTAAACACCCTGGTGGGCCGGCCCAGTTTATTTACCTGCTGACATGGCAGGTTCAGCCGATCGTGGCCCCCACTGGCCGCGGTTCGCCGTCCCGGGCCAATGGGGGCGGCGGGAAGCTGCGGCCAGCACATCCCTCGCCCGTGCCACTTCCCGCCATTCCCATTGGCCCAGGATGGCGAACCACGGCCAGTGGGCGCTGCAATCGGCCGAACCTGCCGCGTCAGCAGGTAAATAAACTGGCCCGGCCTGCCAGGGTGCTTACCCTGGCGAGCCGCGTGTCAAACGTTGCCGACCCCTGCTGTAGAAGAACATTATTCATCAGCTTCTACTGAAGAAGAAACTTTCAGCTGTAAAGGATAACACAGCATAACATGACCATTAATCCTAACAATATTCTCCAAATGTAGCCAATGCAGTGGATTCAGAGTTTCAGTGGGGAGTGTGGTAGTCTGTTAGTGAGATCATTCAGGACAATAAAATACCCAAATATCTTGAAATAGAGGTTTCCAAACTTTTTTGCTGTGCTTCTCTTTGGAGTGTCATGTCCCATGCACCCCTGCTCTTGGCAAGGGGAAAGGGGGGAACCAGATGGTGCCAAGTTCAGAACCCATGAGGGGGTGGAGAGGGAAATCCCCACATCACTAGAGACCCAGGGTCCCTCCCCTATGGAGAGGGCTCAGTCACTAGGGCAGAGGGAGAGGAGCCTGTGTGTGTGTGGGGTGCCTGGGCCCCATGGGTTCACTCTAGGCGAGGAGTTGTTCTTAGCACAGGAGCTACTTCTCAACTCCCTAGGGTGCATGGGAGGCCAGAGCCACTGGGGAAGGGGAATCCAGTGCCTGACCCTTCAGCAGGCAACCAGATGCAACCCCCTGCCTAGGCCCCCTCTCTGTGGCAGGAGCCCCCACCCTGGGTCCCATTGGCAGCAGCAGAAGTCCCTTGCCTCCCTGTCAGCCCCCACTTCTCCCCGGCGCTGCTACCATGTGCCCACCCCCTGTTCTTCCTACCCAGGCCCTGTTCCCCCAGCTTCCCCTGGCTGGCCTATTTTCTCCATACCCAGATCCCCATTCTCCCACTCTTTGTTGTGACTGGCCTCAAAGCTGGGGGTGCCCAGGATGCCCTCCTGGAAGATGAGGTCACTTCCTGCAGCCTGACCCACAGGAAGATGCTGAGTCAGTTTTCAAGCAGATAGACACTATCTGGTGAGTGCCCAGTGCAAGCAGCTGGGGGGAAAGCTGGTGCCCACAGGCAGAAGGGTGTCAACACAGTGATGGGCAATGGAGGCTCCAGAGGAGGCAGGGACCCTGGGACCAGCCTCTACTCACCCATCCTGGCCTATAGCACATGCACCCCTGATAACTTTGTTGTGCCCCCCCCGCCCACCCGAGAGGCATACCCCATCATTTGAGGACCTATGTGTTCAAGATTTTTAAAAATTTAATTTTAACTCAAACTGACATGCATTTGTAGATTTTTCAGAAAATTCATTCTGCGCTCAGAGTAAGCACTATAATTTTGGAAAGCGATGCTATATTTTTAAATAATAAAATTATTGAATTTCCACTTTAAATGGAAACAAAATCAATGCAGTCTTAACTATAGAACTGTGACTGGTGTTTCCATAGAGGCATGTGAAGTGTTCTGTGCACTTAACAGAACATAGATAAGACATGGTCCACACCTTGAGGAGCTAACAGTCTACATCGGGGATCTGCAACCTTCGGCACGCGGCTCGCCAGGGTAAGCCCCTTGGCGGGCCGGGTGGTTTGTTTACCTGCCGCGTCCTCAGATTCAGCTGATCGCGGCTCCCACTGGCTGCGGTTTGCCGCTCCAGGCCAATGGGGTCTGCGAGAAGCGGAAGCCAGCACACTCCTCGGCCCGCACCTCTTCCCACAGCCCCATTGGCCTGGAGCGGCAAACCTGCGGACGTGGCAGGTAAACAAGCCGAACCTTGGTCTACATTTAGATATAACGTCAAGTGATACCAGACAAACAGGGCCGGCTCCAGGCACCAGCCAAGCAAGTTGGTGCTTGGGGCGGCAGCTTGTAGGAGGCGGCATTCCGCCCAATCCTAGGGTGGCACAGCCGCTTTTTGTTTGTTTGTTGTTGTTCCGCTCCAGCCGCCCTGTAGGGGGCAGTGGCGTGGAGGACGGAGCGCCCTGCAGCAAGCCTGGCAGGGCAGCCTACGTCCTTCCCTCCCAGCCGACCGGAGCGGTGTGGAGCCCTCCCAGCAGGGGGCACGGCGGGAGGGGCCGCGTGGCAGCGCCCCGCTGAAGCCCTGGCCGCCCCCCTTCTCTCTCTCTCCCCCTGCTCCCTTCCCCTGCCCCGCTAGCCGGGGCACATCTGCAGGGCAGGGAGTCCGCCTGCACCCTGGCTCTGGCTGCACCGCAGGTTTATTTATTTATTTATTTATTGCCCTTGGTGAATTCATGTTGACTGTTCCTGATCACCTTCCTCTCCTCCAAGAGCTTCAGAATGGATTCCTTGAGTACCTGCTCCATGATTTTGCTGCAGACTGAAGTGAGGCTGTCTGGTCTGTAGTTCCCTGGGTTCTCTTTCTTCTCTTTTTTAAATATTGGCACTATATTTGCCTTTTTCCAATTGTCCGGGACCTCCCCGGATCACCACGAAAAGCCAGAGCTGGCCCTGCAAACAAAGGAAGGGTAGTGTAAAGGAAAAAAACTCAAACTGCTCTCTAGTTGAGAATGTAGTCCATGATCTTTCAGGTAAAGAAAGAAGAACATCTGTATAGATATTGTATTATGAAAGTATCTCACCTAAACTTAAGCGCATGTAACACAGTCCATGTAATAAACAGCATCTGTAACACCAACTTTATCTCTCCCTCCCATTTAAATGTGCTCGTAGTAGTAAGTGAAAGTTTGTAAGGGTAAGATGACAGTTTTGTGTCATAATAAATAATATATCCCTCCCATGATACGAATATGCATCTATGATGTATTTAGACGTAATACATTCTACTTTACTGACATACTGCAATGACATTCTAATGATCACTTAGCTCAGTGCACCATTATGGAGGGAAAGGAACAGCTTTTAATCAGTAAATAGTGATCAGCATGGAAGGAAACACAAGTCACCGGATCTGTTCTTCCCTTGATGCATGTGTATCAGTTTCATTCAAGGACATGACTGAAGGGAGCACCTAGCCTTTTTCTTTAGAGTATGAAAATGTATTCTTTCCAGGGCCGCCTCTGCTTAAAAGGTTAGTGAATTAGACCTGCCTGAAGCTCTAATGGGAACTGTGTACACAGCCATCTGAGTCCAATCCAACCCTTTCCCTCTGTTGCACAATAGGATCCAGGGATAATATAGCAGCAATGCCTGTTCACCAGGCATAGGTGCTGGAGGGAGGGTTGCTGGGGGTGCTACTGCACCCCCGGCTTGAAGTAGGGATAACAACCCGAATACATGGTTTCTGCCTTTAGCATCCCCATTATAAAAATTGTTCCAGCCCCACTGCTCTTCGGAGGAAATAATTGTCCTACATCTCTCAGTAGTAGCGTCTCTAGCCTGTTGAAGATGAGTGCTAACAGGTGCCATTATCATAACCAGTCTTTGAGCAGTCCACCCTCAGTACAGCTGATCAACATTTTCCACAGTTTCAAATGTCAATGAAATTTGTCTAACCTTTCCCACTAGAACAAAAAACAAACAAACTGGGGGGCGGTGGGGGTGTATGTTCAGCTGACTTTACAGCTTAGCCACCAGAGGAAGGCTGGGACTTAGAGGGAGAGGGAAACCAGAGGAATTATAGGGTCACTGGAAATCTCCTCAGATTATAAGGAATTTACTAGACCTAGATGTCCAAGGCAATTTCCATAAAATCTGTTTTAACAAACTTTACTAGCAAGAGTAACTTCTCTATCAGCTTGAAATGAAGTGATCAAATGGAAATATTTTGTTGCTGCTCTGCATATAAAGTGCCAAGCACCTTTGTAAGTTGCTCCAAGCAAATTCAGCTAGTTTTTATGGCTTTTGTAGATTTTTAAAATCCAATAATACCCTCATTCATCTTGTTCTAGCTCCACAAAAACTGTTCATGGTGGTGGGCTGACACCTCTGGAGAAGTCAACCCACTCCTATTAGCTTTCCTTAGAATTATAGCCAGAGTCTTATTTTACTGTATCCTGACATTCCAAGGGTACTCTTAAGCAGCTTTTCCATACCTCAGAGCTAGTGGGAATTGGTCTACAAGTGCAGTACTGTTTTCTTGGCTGATCTGAAAACAGTGTTTTGTTTTTTTTCAAGCACTTACTTTCACAGCCCTGATAGAGGGCTGCCAACTGCAAGAGTTTTGTTTACCTATCAGAAACCACAAATTACTGCCAAGTTACTAACAATAAGCTTTAGAGACTCTGCCTTTCAGCTGGATCTGATCACAGTTACAGAGATAGAGCTACAAAACTTCAGAGGCCCTATGATAGGACACGCTGCTTATCTTTAGAACTGCCATTCCTTGATCAAGGACAATTTTTAATAAGGAAATCTTGTGATCACCATGCTCAAAACCAGTTCCAGACGTCTTGCTTTAAAAAGAACACTCAGCATGTAGGCAGTAAAAAATCCTGTTCTACAGAGCAGAGGTAAACAATAGAAAGCAATAGGATAATAACCAGACACGGAAAAGCCTTGGTAGCTCATCCAGTATGTCTCCCTGCCACTACAAATTGTTACCTATGCATATTCACCATTCATTTTCATCCACTTCTGTTTTGCATACCTCCTATATAATGGAGCTGCTAAGAACTTCCCTAGGGAGAGTGCTATGGGACTTCATTGTTAGTGTAAGTTTTCCATTGGTCAATTTAATCTGCACTATGCCTAATTATACACATTTGGAGCAAAACAAATAATTTCCCCTCTTTCAGTGGTGGTTACACATTTTAAGTGTTTGGGGGGTTTCATATTTTCCTGAGTCTTCAGTTAGCCAAGCTACATGTACTTTGTTCTTTTAATCTTTCCTCACCATTCACTCCTTCCAGCTGCTGACCTTTTTTTGTTGCTTTCTTTACATTCCCCCCATTTGACAATATCTTCCTGATATCAAAGGGCTCATAACTATACACCATATGTTAGGTGCAGCCATCATTTTCTTGTTTAGTAACAAGATTCCTTTCTATGGAGCTTGATCCTGTACTCACTGAAGTCACTGGTAAACCTCCCATTGATTTTAGTGGTACAGCAAAATCAGGCCTCCGATGCAGACCACAAATCATACTGACTGTTCACTGCCATGTTACACTGCAAATAGCTAACTAGTAGGGCACTATTGCTCTGAGGTCTTTTTCATTACATAGGCACAATGGGGTCCTGGCCCATGACTAGGCTCCTAGGTGCTACAGTAATACAAATAAATATGAGTTTTCAAGTACTGAATCTCCTACCAAAATACACTTGTACACCTCTACCTCGATATAACGCCGTCCTCAGGAGCCAAAAAATCTTACTGCGTTATAGGTGAAACCGCGTTATATCGAACTTGTTTTGATCCGCCGGAGTGCGGAGCCCTGCCCCCCGGAGCCACTGCTTTACCGCGTTATATCCAAATTCATGTTATATTGGGTAGCATTATAGTGGGATAGAGGTGTATTTAGCTTGTTGCAGGTTGGACAGTCTATGGATGAAATACTCGCCCCATTAAAGTTGATAGGAGTTTTGCCATTGAACTCAATGGGACCACAATGTTTCCTTATGTTTCTATCCTCTCTAGGTCCCATAGCGTTAAATAGGACTTTTCCATAAGGAAGAAATAATTTAGTAGACAGTGGTAATCTTTCTATAGGTTTTTAAGCATCCTATAAAATTTAATAAAGAATTACATCCCTATTATATTAGGATGGTGAAAAGAAACACAAAGAATATCATTATCTTTTAAATTCTGTAAGATTTTCAGGTAACTTCTATAGAACCCTATTACATCTAATGCAGATCTAATGCATCCAAGGGTGCTGAGGGAGTTGGCTGATGTGATTGCAGAGCCATTGGCCATTATCTTTGAAAATTCGTGGTGATCCGGGGAGGTCCCGGACAATTGGAAAAAGGCAAATATAGTGCCAATATTTAAAAAAGAGAAGAAAGAGAACCCAGGGAACTACAGACCAGACAGCCTCACTTCAGTCTGCAGCAAAATCATGGAGCAGGTACTCAAGGAATCCATTCTGAAGCTCTTGGAGGAGAGGAAGGCGATCAGGAACAGTCAACATGGATTCACCAAGGGCAAATCATGCCTGACCAACCCGATTGCTTTCTATGATGAGATAACTGGCTCTGTGGATATGGGGAAAGCGGTGGATGTGATATTTCTTGACTTTAGCAAGGCTTTTGATACGGTCTCCCACAGTATTCTTGCCAGCAAGTTAAAGAAGTATGGATTGGATGAATGGACTATAAGGTGGATAGAAAGCTGGCTAGATTGTTGGGCTCAACAGGTAGTGATCAACAGCTCGATGTCTAGATGGCAGCCGGTATCAAGCGGAGTGCCCCAGGGGTCGGTCCTGGGGCTGATTTTGTTCAACATCTTTATTAATGATCTGGATGATGGGATGGGTTGCACCCTCAGCAAGTTCGCTGATGACACTAAGCTGGGGGGAGAGGTAGATATGCTGGAGGGTAGGGATAGGGTCCAGAGTGACCTAAACAAATTGGAGGATTGGGGCAAAAGAAATCTGATGGGATTCAACAAGGACAAGTGCACTTAGGAAGGAAGAATCCCATGTACCACTACAGGTTGGAGACTGACTGGCTAAGCAGCAGTTCTGCAGAAAAGGACCTGGGGATTACAGTGGACAAGAAGCTGGATTTGAGTCAGCAGTGTGCCCTTGTTGCCAAGAAGACCAACGGCATATTGGGCTGTTTTAGTAGGAGCATTGCCAGCAGATTAAGGGAAGTGATTATTCCCCTCTATTCAGCACTGGTGAGGCCACATCTAGAGTATTGCACCCAGTTTTGGTCCCCCCCACCCCCACTACAGAAGGGATGTGGACAAATTGGAGAGATTCCAGCAAAGAGCAATGAAAATTATTAGGGGGCTGGGGCACATGACATACGAGGAGAGGCTGAGGGAACTGGGGTTATTTAGTCTGTAGAAGAGAAGAGTGAGGGGGGATTTGATAGCAGCCTTCAACTAACTGAAGGGGGGTTCCAAAGAGTATGGATCTAAACTGTTCTCAGTGGTACCAGATGACAGAACAAGGAGTAATGGTCTCAAGTTGCAGTGGGAGAGGTCTAGGCTGGATATTAGGAAACACTATTTCACGAGGAGGGTGGTGAAGCACTGGAATGGGTTACCTGGGGAGGTGGTAGAATCTCCATCCTTAGAGGTATTTAAGGTCCGGCTTGACAAAGCCCTGGCTGGGATGATTTAGTTGGGGATTGGTCCTGCTTTGAGCAGGGGATTGGACTAGATGACCTTCTGAGGTCTCTTCCAACCCTAATATGTAAAAGTCTGTATATTTGTTTCATCCTTTCATCCTAAATTTGCTAGGACTGTACATTTTTTCAGATTCTTGTGGCTAACTAACCTTAGCAATTGCATTAATGTTTTGGATTTTTACATTTAATATTTATACATTTCTATAAACAAACTTCTAACTCAAAAAGTTTAGAGGGGAAAGTGTTGGAGTCTTTTTTTATATAACAAGGGCAAAATTATTCCCATGAAACCCCAACCAACCCCATACCCAAACTGTAGATGGGGAAGCATGCTCAGTGGAAAAATTTTATCTGGAGCCCCCTCCTAGTGGCCAGTCAGCTTTTCAGCTGAAAACTGGTTAATCACCCGATGACTTATTAAGTTAATGCAAAACACATCAGGGATCTGTGCAGCGTGTGAAATTTTGATTAAAATATATGTGATTTTTGCATACATTTTCATATTTAAAATGATCACATTTTATATGGGTTGAGTGGGAAATTCAATGTAGTGCAGAGGATCTGCACAAGGCTGATTGCTCCAATTTAAGCCTTGTTGCTCAGCTGTTCTGCAGGGGTAGGGCCTACGGGCAGAGCACCCATGCACAGGGACGTCCACACAACTGTGTGGCAATATAGCCATAGAGCAGTTCTCCTTAGCATGTCTTCATCTAGAAGTATATAAAATGGGGGTTGGCAGTGCTTTGAATTATACTGGTGATGTCATAACTTTAAACTACCTTATAAATGCACTGTTGCAATGGGATGCAAAGCTTTTCAAGACTTTGATATGGATTCAAATCCAGCCCTGGGGTGTGCTATAAGCAAAGGTAACACTATTTTCAAAATCAAAGACCAAGACATTTTTCAGGGAGGCAAAGTACTCATATAAAAGAGTAAATTATTCTTTTTCTAAGATATGTGTTGATACCGTTACTGACAGCTTTTGACTCAACAGCAACAAATGCTCATTTCTTGAAGTGGAGGGTAGTGTGTGGTAACTTAGTGTCCTGAATAAGCTGATCGTGAAACGTTCCTCAAGTATTACTAATAGTCACTCCAAGCAGGACACCAGCTTTGGTGGTGTCTAGGCTCATTCAATTTTTAACTTTCCTCTCTAAACATTGTTTATCACGTTGAATACTCTGTCCCACTGGCTGGGTCGTTCCTGGTAAAGGCAGCACAGATTCTATTTGCCATAGCAATATGTCTTGAACAAACATTTAGTAGTTATTTTTTAGGAGCCAAATGGTTAATGGATGAAATGGAAAACTGGAGCATTTCAAGTGTCCCAAAATACATTCCCAGGACATCATATGAAAACAATCAGGATGTACGGTAATTTTACCAAAAGCTGCCATCATGCATAGCAGTTTGGTAGCCTCTGAAGTGTCTGGAGAGGGCCAAAGGTTTTTATCCCCCCATTTAAACCTTCTGCTTTTTTTAAAGTTAGTTCTCAAGTTTTTGACAATAACCTGAACATTTTTAATAATGATTTTTTTTCTATTTTTCACAGCAATAGTAATCGTATCATGATTCAGCTTTGACATACAACACAGCCACAGCTTTCCGAGTTTCTAGGTGAGTGGCCATGAGTCTCCCCCAATGACCTATCAAGGTCTGCATCATAAGGAAGTGAAACAGGACAGCTGCCTCCTGAGCACTTCCTCCTGGCCAGATGTGACTCTGTAGCACCCCAGCTGTTTCCTACTGTTCAGGTCCCCTTAAGAACTGCACACCCCACAGTATGTAACACATTCCCCTTCTTAGGGTCCAATTTATTCAGTCCTTAGGTAAACACACTGGCCTTTTAGGCCCCAACCCCAATTCAGTATCTCTCTCCCTTTAGGCAAGAAGCCTTCAGCCCTTCTTCCCAGAGGTAGGTCCCAATTGAGTCACCATACTCCCAGGCTTTACCTGGCTAGAGCTCAGCTTTCAGGTTCTGACTTCCCCCTGCCATAGGAGGCTACCCCCAAGTCCACCTAGCCAGTGTAATTCCCCAAGGTCTTCTCTGCAGGAGCCTCTCCTCACTCACTACTATAATTTCCTGAACTTCCACTTCCTGCTACTCTTTATAGAGCCACAATTTAACCCAGGTGTGCCTCATTAGTGATCAGGGTTGGCTGGCCCCAGGCCCTCCAGCCTTTAATAGGACCGCAACCCTGTTTCAGGGAGTAATAGCCCTTTCTGTTGATGTACTGACTTGGACCCAGAGGAAAGAGGGCAGATCATGGGCAGAGGAGTGCCAGCTAAGGCTCTGACACAGTTTGGGAAGCCTGGCTGCTCACATTTCTCTCTGGTACATTGGCCACCTTCACCACAAATGGTTGCAGTCCAGCAATTATTGCCTTGCAAACATCAGCAGAGCACCAACAGTGGACCTACCAATATCAAACTGGTTCCCAATAGAACTGCAACCATTAGGGGTGGCCAACTTCCACAGGACGATAACCAAATGCTTCTGGACTAGTACTGCACTTCTCATATGTGTGTTGTGGCTCTCCAAGGTCAACATGAGCTCCTCACATCTTCCTCACCCAGTGGTTCTGGGCCACTGCAGATCATCCCACACCTCCATGACAATATAATCCCACCACTCTGTGCTTGTGGGCTAGAACCACTGCTGAAATGGCTGTGTTTCATTCACCATGAGGTGCTGCATCCCCTCAGTCCACAGGCTTCTTCTGTAGTTCCACATGCGGCCAGTGTGTTCTCCCCTCTACATCACACCGCAACATTCTCCAAACAACTGCCAGAACACCCACCACAGCCTTACAGCAGCTGCTCCTATCCACTCTTGCCAAAACACCATGATTTCCATGAAAGTTGCCACTAATAGCAGCATATTAGTGCCCAGTGCAGACTTCATGGATGGACACAGGCTGGGAGGCAGAGTGAAAAATGAAATATGGAATATGGCTTCCAGCAACAGCCTATGTGCATTCCTTGTGGGAGTTCTTCCAAGGTTTGGATAAACAAGTTCTCCCAGCATTCCCACCGTAGTCATACCCAGAGTGCTGCAGTGGCAGCAGAGTATAGGATGTTGAGATAGATGCCCAGAAGACCTTGTGAGAGACAAGAAAGGTGAGGTAAGGTCATATCTTTTATTGGACCAACTTCTGTTGGTGGCAGGAACAAGGTTTCGAACTACAGAGTTCTTCAGATCTGGGGAAGGGAAGGAAATCAGAGTATCTGATCTAAATACAAATTGGGACAGATTGTTAAGCATAAGGGCTAATAATGCATGTTGTAGGGGGCCACTTGAAAGGGAGTGGGCAATAAGTGTTAGATTATTATGCGAAAGGAGGTTGAATTGGGCCATTAAGGTGAGTAGGCAGGTGTCTGTTACAAATTGTTGTAAAGAGCCATCAAACCAGTATCCCTGTTAAGTCCATGTTTTTTAGCCTCTAAAAGAGTATGAATTGAAGCTCCCAGGCTTTGCCTTTTGAAGGTGGTGTGAAGGTTTCCTTTGCGGCCAAGTACTGAAAGATCAGCTGTGGAGGGAGTACACCACTAGCATGGCTGCAAGATGTCACAGCAACTGTGCTGCACAGCATTGTGTGTTGAATGTGGAGACACTGCCTCCTATTAGCTTGCATTAAGCTAAATAAATCAAGATAAGCCCAATCGATGTCTGGCTGTAGTATAGATATACCCAGATGTAGGCAGTGTCAGCCAAGATGATGGCTCAGGAGTTTTCCTACTGTGTATAGCTTGTACTGTGTAACTATTGTAGCCAATGGTACAGGTCCACAAAATTTCCCTCTGATCAATGTTTTGTCTTTGAGGCTTGTGCTAACATTCTTCAGTAATTCCCATAAGTGATTTCTGAAAGAAATGAATGTCCTTTCTCAGGTTCATGGACCCTAACCTGGCATTTGGCGTGTTCTAGTTAAAAGGGCCCCGGGGAAGATATTTTATAACGTTTTTCTCCCTGTGGTTTCTAACAACCACTTGAAAGCACACACACAAGCTGCTACGTGACCCTGCTTATCAAGGGAGGGAGACTATGAATCATCCATCCTTTCACAAATGGCAAAAATTGTTTGAATGAGAGAATAGTGTGTTCCACCAACAACAGAATTGTACTACAATGAAATGTGGTGCTTCCTTTTAATGTATGAGTCCATACAGGAATGGCAAGTGCTTGTGTGTATATGGAGTGCTGTTTGCATTTCATATTGAAGTATTATTGCTGGCAAGGGCTGAGGGAACATTCATTCTCTTCCTCTTCACTCCTTTGTGGTTTCACCTTTTCGATCTTTGTTTCTCTCTCAATGGAGAGCCAATAAGTCAGGTTTTTTCCTTTTTTATTTTCTATATAGCTATTATTATATTATTTGTATTGTGGTATATCATGTAGGAGCTCTGGTCATGGACTGTGCTAGACATTGTACCAACAGGCTTGTGTGGCCCCATCACTGACGAGTTGAGTGCCCCGCAATCACTAATAGATTTGTCCTCACAATTCCTCTCTGGGATAGAGAATTAGTATTATTATTATCCCCATTTTAAAGAGAGGGATCTGAGGCAAAGAGAGATTAAAGGCAACATTTTCCAAGGCTTGGGCAGGCACAAAAACATTTGAGTGCCCATGTTATGCCAGGGGCTGGAGCATGGTTTGTAGGAGAGATGTCCAAACTGTAGTTGAAGAAGAGCCATTACAAGTATGTACAATACAATATTATTCTGAATGGAAGGAAGGAGGGAAGGAAGATGGTCTGGAGTTAAGGGAGCAGACCGGGACTGAAGAGATGTGGATTCAATTCCCAGCTCTGACACACACTCTTTTTGACATTGGGTGAATCAATCAATCTCTCTTTGACTCAGTTCCCCGTTTCCAGCTTGTGTGTTGTGTCCCTTTCTCTCACCATTTTGTTGTCTTGTCAATTTAGACTTTCTGTGCAGGGACAGTCTCTTATAACTATTATTTGTACAGTTCATACCACAATGGGTCTCCAATGTAGGTTGGAGCCTCTAGGCACTACAGTAATGCAAATAATAATAATCAATAATCATGTAATTTCATTTGCATTGGTCAGAGGAAAAATTGGCTTCCTTTTCTCACGTACCTCAGACTTGAACCATTGGCTGGTGTGGGGTATGTGTGTGTAAGTCAGTGACTCAATTATTGCTTGATCCCCTTTACTTTTTCCCCACTTCACTTTTTGTCTGCCCCCCATTTAGATTATCAAGTTTTTTCTTTAATTTGAAGCTTTTTTTCATCCTATGCCACCAAATTTTCTCAAACGAGAGTTGCATTGTACGTCACTATATTTGAAGAAGTGCCACTGCTGCGTGTATGGGGCTGTATTCATGTCTGTCTGTCATCAAAATGTCTGTGTTCTCTGGTTTGGGCTTCCTGCAGCTACTGTTACTAATGATCCTAAAAGTCAACCCACCCAAGCCACGTAGGGTATGTCTACACACAGCAATGTAAGTTAGTGGGACTCGAGTCAGCAGACCCATGTCAGGGAACCCTGGCCTTCAGCATCTACACTGCACTTTAACCCTAGGTTAAGGATTTCCTGACCTGTGCTCTAATCTAGGATACTGGCATCCACACTGCAGTGCACAGGTCTGAGTCAAAGTAACCCTATCCCAGAGTGCCTAGCGCCCCTTCCCTCCACCCCCATGTTGACACTCTAGCCCTATGAATGTGTTGCATTGTGGAAAAACTCTGCTACCCACCCTGTTTCCTAACTGTGACAGTGCTATTGACAGTGGCGGATTATGACACAGGCCCCGGCCAATTTGGGATCCCCGCAAAAATCTGCCCCCGCTGTGGCCCTGGGGCAGAAGAAGCTCTCGCTCCCCACCGTGGCCCCTGGGCCTTGGCGGGGGCACAGAGCTTCTCCGGTCTCAGGGCCACAGCTGGGAGGGTGGGAAGGAGTGAGCGGGGGGTAGAGCCATGGGGAAGGGGCAGAATGGGGGCGGGGCTGCCGTGGAAGGAGTGGGGTGGGGCCACTGTTCTGGCACTGGGGCCCCAGGAGACCTTAATCTTCCTCTGGCTATTGATGGGACTCAGGCGCCCACAAGGAGCACAGGAGTACAGACACTGCATAATTAGTTCCTCTGGTGGCTGTCTCAGTAGAATGACTGCAGTGTGAGGAGGCTTTATACTGAACTACCATTGATCTGGGAACGGGGCTCTCCACCTCTAGGCTGAGTCACATGGCAGGGAAATGCCCAGGTGCACCGGTTCTGAGGATAATCAGGACATCAGTCCTCAGGGCTGTCAAACTATTGAAATGAAACTTTGCAATTCTTAACGTCTTTAAATTGGGATGTTCAAAGTGTTTTTGTTTGGTTCGTTTTTAAATTATTTTTGTCTGGTTTGAAGTTTGACATAAAATGTGGGTTTCAGAAGAAAAACCCTCACGCACACCCCAGCCTGGCTGCTGCTGGCTGATGAGCAATGATGTGCATCCCCAGGGCTTGGGGTGCAGGGTGCTCAAGCACCCCCTGGGAACTCTTATCCCCACCCCCGCTGCACCCTGGGAGGCAGGGATAAGGGATTCACCAGGAGGCTCCCACCCCACCACCCTCACAGTGCACACTGCCCAGGTGCCCCTGCACACATAGCCCCACAGAGGACAGGAGGGGCCTGGGAATAAGGGACAGAGAGCAGAGCAGGACTAAGTGGTTGCCCTGCAAGAAGGGGGAGCCACTGGGGTGTTGGGGGTCATCCCCCTGGCTGTGATGAGCTGGGAGTTCTGCCACTCCCCATCCCTGCAGGGAAGCTGCTTAGTCCCCTCTCTGCTCTCTGGCCCTTGCTTCTGGCCCCCCCGACAGCCCTCCCTGGGGCTGTGTGGTACAGGGGTCCAGGCAGCATTGACCAAAATCTGGTTGTGCTTTTGTGACCAGGAAGCAGCTCTCTTTGCAAAAAGCTTCTTCTGATCCATCTGCAGTGAAAACCCTGCAGACTCTCTGATAGTGTGCTTGAAGACCTAAGGAATAAATATGCTTACAAAGAGGATCATATAGTATATGTTTCATTTTATAAAAATTTCATTTGTTCAACTTATTTTTAGGGGGGGAAATAGTGTTATTGGGGTTCTGGTGAAAGTTGCAAACTCCCTGAAACATGCATTTTCATTGGCTGTTTTAAATTCCTGCACAGTGTTATTTCAACTGTTAACAACAGCATTAGTGTGATGCTGGTAGATTTGGTGACAGCCCTTGCCAAGGCTTTAGGCCCCAGCCAAGCACTGACAAATTCATGTCTGTTTCACCTCTTGTTAGTTAGTATGGTTAAGATGGTTAAGACTGAATTTATAACAATGTGTTTTAGTGTTTAGACTTTATGAAATGCTTGTAAGTTGCTGCATGCGTTAATCTCACTTATAATATCTTTATCACATGCTATAAGGTGGTAATTAAGTTTTTGCTTTATGACTGCAAAAAAGTTTGCTCTGAAACTGAGGCCTTGGCTACACTTGCAAGTTACAGCGCTGTATAGCCTCCCCCAGCGCTGTAACTCACTCCCGTCCACACTGGCAGGGCACTTACAGCACTGTATCTCCCTGGGTACACCGCTGCAGGTACTCCACATCTCCGAGAGGAATAACAGCTGCAGCGGAGTGGCTACGACTCACGGGTGTGAGTGTAAACGCTTGCAGCGCTGTACTAATCACCTTGTCAAGTGGCCAATCCTCTCCATTGTTGTGACCGGCTGCAGGAATGCAGAAGTGCCGGTTTCAAAGCTCGTACCACAGAGAAAAGCAAACAGTTTGCAGCTTGCTTTGAGTGAGTAAATGAATGAGCAGGGGGCCGGGAGTTCGGAACTTGCAAAATAGAGAGCTGACATGCTCTAAAAAGCACTCTCTCTCCCCCCACACTCCCTGTCACAATCCATCCCACCCCACCCCATTTTGAAAAGCACATTGCAGCCACATGAATGCTGGGATAGCTGCCCATAATGCACCGCTCCCAACACAGCTGCAAATGTTGCAAGTGTGGCCACACCACTGTGCTGGCAGCGGTCAGTGTGGACAGACTGCAGCGCTTTTCCCTACTCAGCTGTACGAAGACAGGTTTACCTCACAGCGCTGTACAGTTGCAAGTGTAGCCAAGGCCTTAGAGCCCAGTCAGGAGGGATCATCTCTTGCCCATCAAGAAGGCCTATCAAAACTACATGGGCCATTGTGGGACATCACAATACAAAGACTTTGTTAATTGCCCCTTCAAACCCATGAAAAAGCTATGTGCAAAAGGGCTCATCCCATCAACCTGAATTCTGGAAGAAGGAAATAATAATAACTGATAAGACAATATTTCATTTCTTTTATTGTTTGGAAACAGAAGCAGAGATCCCCTGTGCTAGCCCTAAAAACATTTAGAGCTGAAAGATTAATACAACTGTGTTAATTGATCACATTGATTATCACTTCAAAAGTTTTTTTTCTCTTACTTAATTGGCCTCTCAGAGTTGGTAAGACAACTCCCACCTGTTCATGCTCTCTGTATGTGTGTATATATATCTCCTCAATATATGTTTCACTCTATATGCATCTGAAGAAGTGGGCTGTAGTCCACGAAAGCTTATGCTTATGCTCTAATAAATTTGTTAGTCTCTAAGGTGCCACAAGTACTCCTGTTCTTTTTGCGGATACAGACTAACACGGCTGCTACTCTGAAACCTGTCATTTGTGTATATACATTGACTGCTTTAACCTTGTAATAAGTCTCTCATTTCTTTTTCCTTGTTAATAAATCTTTAGTTAGACAACACTTGTAGCCAATCCTGTAATAAGTTATGTTGAGAGATCTAAGGTACAAATTGACCTAGGGCAAGTGACTGTTCTCTTGGGTCTGGAAGCAACTTGAATATTTTGTGATCTTTGATGTATAGCAACAACCAGCACTAAGTTCAGCTTGTCTGGGTGGCAAGATAGGAATGCCCAAATTGACTGTCTGTGGCTCCAAGGTAAGACTTTAGGAGTGCTTTAGGAGTTCACATTTGTTACTGGGTCAGTGAAATCTAATTATAGAATGTACAAGCTAGAGTGACCAGATGTCCTGATTTTATAGGGACAGTCCCGATTTTAGGGTCTTTTTCTTATAGGCTCCTATTACCTCCTGTGACGTTATTGATATAATCTGGGACCCATATAGATCATTGTTGCAACCAAGGTCCGGTAGTGGCACCCAAATCTTGTATAAAGGTGGTCAAATGGGGTGTCTAAGACAAGGTTATGGTTTACTGGTTATGATTATGCTGTCTATATGTGTGTATCAATTTTGTAGTTGAAGTTATGAATATTGGCTCTATACTGTCTGTATTTCAAACTTATGCTATGCTTCTGGGTGACATCCCAGACAAGCTGGTGTTAGCTCTGCCTAGCCTGCTTGATGGCCCATTAAGGACCATCAGCTATACAATGGACCCATTGAGAGAAGGCAAATATGCCTTGAGACTCAGCAAAGTATGCAGGAACTGAACCATGTGACTCCAGACTCCATTTTGCTGTAATTTTCCACCGTAAGAACAAAGAGGTGTTCTTACACCTGGAAAAGACTATATAAGGCTGATGCCTTATCTCCATTTTGTCTTCAGTCCTGCTTCTTACCTCTGGAGGGACTTTGCTACAAACAGAAGCTCTGAACAAAGGACTAAGGACCCATCCCAGCTGGGGATGTATTCCAGAGACTTGATTTGAACCTGCAGTTTATTCTGTCTCTTCTGCAAGCCTGAACCAAGAACTTTGCCATTACTGTATGTAATTGATTCCATTTAACCAATTCTAACTCTCATCTATATCTTTTTCCTTTTATGAATAAACCTTTAGATTTTAGATTCTAAAGGATTGGCAGCAGCGTGATTTGTGGGTAAGATCTGATTTGTATATTGACCTGGATCTGGGGCTTGGTCCTATGGGATCAGGAGAACCTTTTTTCTTTTACTGGGGTATTGGTTTTCATAACCATTTGTCCCCATAACGAGTGGCACTGGTGGTGATACTGGGAAACTGGAGTGTCTAAGGGAATTGCTTGTGTGACTTGTGGTTAGCCAGTGGGGTGAGACCGAAGTCCCCTTAGTCTGGCTGGTTTGGTTTGCCTTAGAGGCGGAAAAACCCCAGCCTTGGGCTGTGACTGCCCTGTTTTTAGCAATTTGTCCTGAATTGGCACTCTCAGTTGGGTCCCGCCAGAACCGCATCATCGCATCGTCACTCCCCCCCCCCCGACCCCCGTCCCTATTTTTCACATTTGCTGTCTGGTCACCCTAGTACAAGCAGTTTGGGGTCTCTGCCCTGAGGCTGGCACTCACAGTCATGAGCAACTCTAGACAGCATTGACAATATTATCAAGACTTTACTTTTGTTTCTTTGAGGGAAGATTTTACTCGTTAGTCACATGATAAATAAACCAGCTGGTCAAAACTCAGTATGCAAGCAGATCAGTGAGCTATTATGATAAATGAATAATTATGATTGTCACTAAAATAATTTCTGCACAGATTCTGGGATTTGTCTTGAGGTTTCGGTGTGCAGTCAACTTGTGTGACTTTCCCGACTGTGTCCCCCAGAAAAATACCAGTCATAGCAATGTGTGGCTGATTCAGAGTTGTATCTGGGATTCCCTTCTTGTAGAGTCAAGGGCAGGGATATGTCTACAGCAGCTATCGGACATGTATGTGCATGATGTCTCCTGGTAGATAAGTTCTGATCACTTATCAGGTTATTGTAAGGGGGTCAGAACTATGGTCCTGGACGTGACCAAACTGCAACAGCAGGCAAATTTCATAGACACCCATTCTTCGGTAGTCAATTCCACATGGGCAGAACCTTGCACTCAGGCAGACTCCCAACAGGACTTTATCGAGGCACAAGTGTCTGCCAGTTTGGATGTGATTGCAGGACCAAGGGGATATTTAGAGCAGCGGTTTTCAAACTTTTTTTCTAGCGACCCAGTTGAAGAAAATTGTTGATGCCCGTAACCCAATGTAGCTGGGGATGAGGGGTTTGGGGTGTGGGAGGGGCTCAGGGCTGGGGCAGAGGGTTGGGGTGCGGGAGTGAAGGCTGTGGGGTGGGGCCATTAATGAGGGGTTCAGGGTGTGGGAGGGGCTCAGGGTGTGGGAGGGGCTCTGGGCTGGAGCTGGGGATGAGGGGTTTGGGATGCAGGAGAGGCTCCGGGTTTGGGGGCACTCAGGGCTGGGGCAGGGGGTTGGGGCGTGGGGTTGGGGATGTGTTTGAGATGCTCTGATACTATAGTAATGGGGACCATATAAATACCTAAAAGGAAAATTACAGAAACAACAGAGAAAAAATAAATGAGGAGAAATCTATTCTTATTGGCTACACAACTGTGGTGTGATGCTCCATATTCTTTGTAAAAATATGCATATGATATGAATATGACATAACTATGATATATTTTATTCAAGATGGCTTATGTAAGGTATCATTGGAAAGGTTATAATTTACTGAATATGATTATCCACTTTGTATGCATGTATCATTTCTGTATCTGGAGTTAGGAATATAGACTATGTAACAATTACAACTGTGGTTATACTTGGAGATGCCCACCAGACAGTAAGCAATCAGCCTTGATGGGCCATTAGAAAAAACAATGAGTCTTTGAATATGTGGATCTCCCATCTTCCGGGAATTCCTCCCTGTGGACATTGCGAATAAACCTGGTTTCATGTTTGCTTTGACACTGCAAGGTCAGGTGATAATATTGCCTGGTACAAAGTACCACCTTGGACACTGCTGGAACTTTTCCACTGGAAACAAAGGGTTCCCACCTTATGTAAATTCTATTTAACGCTGGAGAGTAAGGCAAACAGGACTCTTCTCCATTGCCTTTCTGCCTCAGAAGAAAGACTGCTGAAAGTACCTGAAGAGACAAAGGAACTGAGCTGAGGGAAAGGCAAGGTCTGAGTCCAGACTCAGACAGAGGTGTCTAGTTTGTAAAGAGAAATAACTGGAACTCTAAGCCACAGAAACTCTGCAAATTGCCTAAAAACAACATTTAGGGTGAGAAATTATATTTTGAAACCTGTTTCTTTAGTGTATTAAACTTAGTTTGCGTGTTTTGTTTAATTTGCTTAGTAATCTGCTTTGTTCTGTTTGTTATCCCTTATAATCACTTAAAATTTACCTTTTGTAGTTAATAAACTTATTTCTTGTTTATAACATAACCCAGATTGTGCAATTCATATCGGGGGGGGGGGGGGGGGGGGGGAAGAAGCTGTGCATATCTCTCTCCACATTGAGGGAGAGGGCGATTTTTATGAGCTTGCGCCATGCAGATCTTCCTATACAGCACAAGACAATATTATTTGGGGGGGTTACCCTCCAGATGGTGTCTGCACTGAAGTGCTGGCCATTTCTCTAGCTGAATCCTCCTACACAGAGCTAGTTTCAGTCTGTGTCTGCAGCTGGGAGTGGCCTGGCCTGGGTGTGTACTGGATAGGGGACTGAGGGCCTGGCACAGCAACCCAATGCAGGCTGGTAGGACCGGCAGGCTCAGTGGAAACCCAGCACATCAGTGGCATCTCAGATGGGGGGGTCCAACTCGTCACAACAACACAGGGCCAATTCCTCAGTGGGTGTAAATCAGGGTAATTCCGTTGACTTCCACAGAGCTATGCTGATTGACGCCAGTTGAGGATCAGGCCCATCATGTCAAAAAGTTGTAACTCAAAACTTGCCTTTTAAAACCTTCTTTCCTTTCAGCATGATGAGAGCCGTGATGCTGTATTCCCAACTTAGTATAATTTAAGATTTGTCAGTATGTTCAGCACTCCATACAAGACACAAATTAAGACCGTGCCTACCTCAGAGACCTTACAGTTTAAGGCCCTCATCCTGCAAACACTTCCAGACATGCTTAACTTTAAGGTGCAATCAGTTCCATTAGAATTAAGCACACATGCCAAGCATACAGGGATGTAAAAGTCAGACAGAGAGAAGACAAAGCATACTGGAAAAACCTAGAAGAAGAAATAATGTGACAGTTACTCGATTTATTTTTATCTTATTCCGCGTAATCATGCAGAAGGAGTGATAGTTTGGGAAGGACTTGAATGCAGAGGGGTGATAATTTGGCAAACCAGGATGGTGGTGGGCACTCCATGCAAAGAGGTTGGTGACATAAAAAGTTACATGATAAAAGGTATTGTTTCATGTGATGCTGAGATGTAATATATTCGTTTTTATACCAAGTCATTTTTATTTTCCCAGTATATTGTGAAATTAAAAATCCTCCCAACCTGTACATTCCTAGCAAATTTCAATCCAGAAAGGACATGGGGGGGGAAGACAGTAGAGGAAGGAGGAGGGAGAGAGAAAGAGAGCAAGAATAATTTGGCATAATATTCAGAACTATTTGACCATACAATCTTCCTTAATCTGCCAGCTGCAGAACAATATGATTCCAAAGTAAATAGAGTGCAAAATGCTGAATGGGCTGAACATTAGAAGTTATATCAAATCAATAATTAATTCCTGGAAGAAGTAGACAATTTTATAAGCCTGTTGTGGCTGAAGAGGGCTGAATGTTGATAGGGTTGGATGCCACATGTCAGACCAGCATCCAGTGGAGAACGCCTTCTACATACAACGTGGTTATCTTTACACTGCTCATTATACTGCTAAGTGTGCATTTGGGAATGATCTTCTCTTACAATATGCATAGGTGGGGTTTACCAAACATATCTTCTTTAAAAGGAAGGCAAATCCCACGCAGCAGCAGCAGAGGATGAATGGCACTTTTTAAAAGGCTTTAATAGTTGGGAAGGGAGGCTGGAGATGGGAGGGTTGTGTTTTTCTTGACATACATATAGACAGTACAATTAGATATTTTCAATGGCAGACTATTTTTACTGTGTCTTTCACATAGCAGTATGTGGAGAATAGAGTGCTGTCAGCCACCTGCAGTTTATAATCTTGCATAGACCTCTTGATGGAGTTTGTCAGCTCTGCAGGGGTCCCAGCCCTGTGAAAATAAACAAAAGTGACTACGTGATTGTCTCTACTGTTTAAAAAAAAAAAATGAAACAGTCCTGCAGTCAACTTCTTACTTTCTATATTGTTATGGTTTCAGTTTTAAGCATGCAAAAGTCAGGAAAAACACAAGTCAAAAGTCCTCATGGAAACCTTTATTTGCGCATATTGCATATGCACCTTTTTGTGTCTGAAGGAGAAACTTGCGTACAGAGAGAATTGCATAGTGTGTGCACGACAATTCATTTAATAAATAAACTCTTTGCTGCTTTCAGCTTTCTTCACAGAGCCTTTTCAGTAATGCTTTGGGGAGGGTTAGAGAACCCCCCCTCCACAGCTCTTGTTGGAGGGGTTGGCACCCCCAAACTCACTTCAGTCTTCTTTTAAATAAACAACCTTTTAAAAAAACTGTTTCCAAGCACCTTTTGAATGCTCAAAGTCCCACCAGGTGCTTCAACATCCAGCGTGACTACAGTGTTTGGGAGACATGCCCCTCAACTGATCTAACAGGAAGGGCTACTATTTTGGGACAGGTGTGCCTGTGTCCAGGAAGTGAGACTAAGAGCCTGGAGGGTGGGGGTGCCATGCCTTACCCTGCTGGCAGCAGCACTGATGTTGTCAGAGTTAGTTCCCTGTCCACAGGCAATGTTCTGCAGCTAGGAGCAGTGAGATTTGCTAGCATGGAACAACTAGGACTATTCATAAAGGGTCTGATGGTAGGACTCTCACTGCCTTCCATAGGCGTGCACAGCACATTTCATTAGGGTGTGCACCTAGGGAATGTTATTTATTTATTTTTTTTAAAGGCAAACATCATAAGGTTGGGGTGTGGGAGGGAGTGCGGGGTATGGGAGAGGGTGTGGTGTGCAAGAAGGGGTTCAGGGCAAGGGATTGGGGCAGAGGAGGGATGCAGGGCATATGAGGGGGCTCAGGGCAGGGGGTTGGGGTGCAGGAGGGATGTGGAGTGCAGGAGGGGGCTCAGGGCAGAGAGTT
Organism: Malaclemys terrapin pileata; assembly: GCF_027887155.1. Taxonomy (NCBI): domain Eukaryota; kingdom Metazoa; phylum Chordata; order Testudines; family Emydidae; genus Malaclemys; species Malaclemys terrapin. The sequence continues at coordinate 197,686,022 of NC_071505.1, forward strand.
GGGGTGTAGGGTAGGGTAGGGCAGGGGGCTCAGGGCAGGGGGTTGGGGTGCAGGAGGGATGTGGAGTGCAGGAGGGGGCTCAGGGCAGAGAGTTGGGGTGTAGGGTAGGGTAGGGCAGGGGGCTCAGGGCAGGGGGTTGGGGTATGAGGTACAGGCAGGGGGCTTAGGGCAGGGGGTTGGGGTACAGGAGAGGTGCGGGGTGCGACGGGGGCTCAGGGTAGGGAGTTGCAGTGCATTGGGGTGCAGGAGGGGGCTCAGGGAAAGGGGTTGGGGTGCAGCAGAGGTGCGAGGTGCAGGCAGGGAGCTCAGGGCAGGGAGTTGGGGGGCAAGGTGCAGGAGGGGTTTGGGGTCTGGCCCGGCGCCGCTTACCTGCAGCGCAGCACTCCCTGCCTGCCTGCCTGCCCTGGCCCCACGCCATGTCGCGCCACTCACCATGTCCCTGCACGGCCCCTGGGGAGGGGGTGGCACAGGGCTACGTGCGCTGCCCTTGCCACACCTTCAGGTACCTCCCCAAAGCTCCCATTGGCCGTGGTTCCCCGTTCCTGGCCAATGGGAGCTGCAGGGGGCAATGCCTGGAGCAACGCATGGAACCCTCTGCCCCCCCATGCCCCGGGGCCCCAGGGACATGGTGCCACAACGGCCGCTTCTGAGAGCAGCATGGGGCCTGTAGCACCACGGGGGCAAATCCCGCGGGCCAGATCCAAAGCCCTGAGGGACCGGATCCGGCCTGCGGGCATTAGGGTGTGCCTGGGCACACCCGGCACACCCCGTGCGCACGCCTATGCTGCCTTTGCTGGGCTTTGGATCGGGCATAGTCGCTTCTGTTTAACTCTGGGAAGTATTGACTTAAATAGGCCCATCGCTTTTAAACCCCCACTATTCTATTAGTAAGTCTGAGTAAAACAAAAAGATACAAACTTCTTGGCACCACCGTTTTGGCTAATCACCTACGTCAGGGCTCTGTTGAAATGTAAAGGCCACAGCAGAATGGATGTAATTGGTGTGCTCTTGAAAACAGAGATGCTATAAATAGCCGAACAAAGCTGGAAGTGGAAGGGAAATCGGACTATTTCTTAGTGCTACTCCAGCTGCACAGAATATTAATTAGCCTGGGTGAAACAAAATTATTTTTTTTTCCAGTTCAATAAATGCAGCATTTTTTCCTAATATTTCTCACTTTAAAAGTCACTCTCTGTCTCGTCACTCATTCTGACTTTGCTGGCAATAATTCAGAACCTAGATTTTCTCTCAGAAGAAGGTCTCCCTTTTAATACGAATGAGGCAGGATTCAGTTGTCCCAAATGGGATGTCCTCCTGTCTCTTGCTTTGATCATGTATTGCACAGAACTCAGCCTATTTCAATGAATAAGCATAACTGGGAACTAATGGCCTTCCCCTATGTTCTGTTTGGAGAATGCATTGAAAGGAACTCCTCTGTGTGGAAAGAGGCTGATGTATCACACTGAACTCCATGGAGCTACTCATAGAACAGTAAACCCTTGTGCTGATCTTGAACATGAATCACTTTTATCATGCAAAGCTGTTACTTTACCTTGTAGGCATTTGTCGTTTCAAAGTCATTGGGTCAGGCCCCAAAAATCATGAGTTTGGTTTACAAATCATGAGATTTTAAAAATACTACATTGGGGTGTTGGTTTTTTTGAGCCTTTAAAGTGGTCACATTTTCAAGCCTTTCTTCACACACCGGAGAGCTAGAAAACTTACTATTTTAAAAAATGAAAGCTGAGTTTCTCACATAATCACATGATGCCAGGAGCTGTGGCTTTAAGGAAAATGCCAAATATCACAAAACTTGCAATAAAATAATGAGAGTTGGCAACAATTTATTTGTGTTTCTATTTAGGATCTGATTCATCTCCCAGTGAAGTTTATGGAATTTGTACCATTGGCTTCAGTGAGAGCAGGTTCTGGCCTTTATTGGTCCTTCTAGCTATGTGAAAAATCTGCTAGGTAGCCTGCAAAGTTAAATATGCAGCATTGTATTTTTGCTCTTTTTACTTGTATGATTCATGAAAAAAGCTGAAAGTTTTGGGGTTTGGAGGATTTTCTGTCCATGCTTTTTTGTTTTACATTAGAAAATATCAGTAATGTCACATCTTGTCTTCCCTGTTTTTGCTGATGATCTTCTTGGAGGACTCAGAGATATGTACTGTGTCCTCTTCTACCTGTTTCTTGACGAGAGAGAGATGAAATCTTCACTGTGAGCTTTTCTCCCAAGTGTTAGCAAAAACCAAAATTTGAGTGTTTTAATCAGTTTGAATAAAAATAACTTCTCTTAGTACTTCTGGTGTCATAGTCCCATTCTTTCCAGTCATCCACTGAGTCCTCCAAAGTAGGAGAGACCTGTTTTTTTTTTTAATAAAAAAAATTAAAGTCAGAATATTTTCAGGCCTTTCCACACATCAAAAAGAAAAAGAAAAAAAAAAGGGAGGGGGACACACAAATCCAACTTTTCTCTCCAGCACCCTTTTTATTACAAATTAAGCACTGCCCGTGGCAGATGTATTTAGAGGATCTAGTGTCCTTTGTTACCTGAGAGAGAAGTATGACTCAGGTGACTTACCAGCTCCGCATCTCTCTTCAGGCACTTTAGGGGAGGAAGTCGTCTTTTCCCTACGTTTTGACTCTTGAATGGATTTTTTTATGATGGTATTTTGCATTATGACACATTTTATGATGATAGGCAGCAAGGTGACACATAGGTTGCAAAGGCTGAAATGTCAGATTATGCAAATTCATTTCCTCCTGTGATAATGCAACTAATCAGTTAAAATCTTGAGTTTTTTGTTTCTTAAGAACAAATGACATTCTCCTCACGCTTAGGAAATGAGATCTGACAGGATAGCAAGTTCTGTTTGGTGATGTCTTTTGTGTTAAACATGGTTTCTTGGAAATCTATTTCTACCTATTATTTGGCTGCCTGGATTCAGAGAGCTTTTCCAACAGAGCAGGACCTGTACCTGCCAGCCTTTAGTGACAATCTGACAGCTATTGAAGCTCTCTTGCTCTGTGTTTGTTCTAATTAGCCAGCCTACTTGAGGTGGGTTAGCACATCGATTTTGGATATGTCTATGCTTCGATAGTAATTTCTGATTAGCAGTCCATTGTGAGGGCTCAGCAGGAACTTTTAAAAAACATTTTTGCTTGGTTTGCTTCTTGATATGGCTGATTTTGCACAACTGTGTGCTGTTATCTAATAAATAAGGGTGTGATACTGTAACTGATCACAGCATGAGCCAAGGAGCAGCACAAAATTTCTAGTTCTTGCAGACTTCTGTGAACACATATCCTGTACCTGTTTGGATTCACATTAAGAACCTATTAGACTGTCCTCAGTTGCACACGGGCCATCCCCTGATATCCATGGGATGGTGAGGATGTAGATCTGAGGTGGAACTTGGTCCATAATGCCCAACATTTTTAATGCAGTTGGAAGGAAAATGGGGATTTTTCTTACTATAACTCGCTGGTATTCAAGCTATAACTCTCGAGTTGTGTGTAGCTTTGAGAGTCCGGCACGTTTAATCAACACTCCTCTCACTTTGCCTGGGTCTTGGCAGAATGAATGGAGAGGAAATCTGAACAGCCCTTGGCACGCTACTGATGCACGTGGAACAGCACAGAGAGTGCTCTGTAACAGATATTGCAGCCACATGCAGTATCTTTGGGGACCATAGTGTATTAAGTTTATGAATGTTTTAAGTATCACTTTGGAATTGTGTACAACTCCATGGGGGAAGGGTTATCACAGCTCCTCCAGGAACTATAAATAGCGGGGGGGAAGGGGTTAGACTACTACAGTAATACAGATTGTAAACCACACCAGAGTAGTACTACTACCCCATAGGGTGGTTTGCCTATAGTGGTGTAGGGTAGTCCTGGAGAAGAGGCAAAGGGCAAAGAAAGAACTTGGAATATAAAGGCTGAGTTTAAAAAGACTCAGGGCCTTCAGTCTGAGCGAGAAACAGACAGGACATTCTGCCCAAGGGGAGGCTTCAGTCGTGCTGAAGGTTTGGAATGACTTTGCTAAGGCCCAGAAGACTGATGGGAGATTTCTGGTATGGTTATTATTAAGCTTGGAGGACCTGCTATTGTTTTGTATATATTTTCTCTGTATGATTATTAATCCTGATGAAATGCACTCTGCTGAGACAGAACTCCATGGTAATGTGTAACTGCTGGCTCTCGCTGGTCATAACCCTTGGGCCAAAAGCACAGCAGAAGGGCTGGTCTTTAGGCAGACTGGCTTGCTGGGGATATCGCAATGTGTGGCAGTGGGGAGAGACATGTGGGTCTCTGCCAAAGAGATGTGATGACTGGGAGCAAGGTCCCTCTAATTTTTTCCATCCATGTGTGGAATGAATTTTGTTATGTGCACCAATATCGAGGTAGTGTGCAGATGTACACCACCAGTAGAAACAAAAAATCTAGATATAATCTATATTTTAAAAAAGTTACCATAGGGATAATTACGCCAGCCAGGACAGGTTAGGCATTTTAGAATCACTACTCAAATAACTAAATTTAAGCATAAGAGAGAAATAAAATGCACAGACCAGTCAAAAAACTAAAATAGCCCTTTGAAAGAATAAAATTACAGAGAATATATGTGCATTGCAGGAAGTACCAAGAAGTAACAACAACAATAACACAAGGTGAGTGTGAAAGAGACTGTGTGCGTGAGAGAGACTCTGTGTGTGTCTGTATGTGTCAGAGAGAGAGAGACAGTGTATGTTTGTGTGAGACAGACTGTGTGTATGTGAGAGACACACACAGAGACTATGTGTGTGTATGTGCTGGCTGCTGGGGAAGTCTATGAGAGACCATGCGCTGTCTCTTTAAGCACAGCGGCACTCACCATAAGGCTTATTCAGACCTCAGCAGCTGCCAGCAGCTCTGTCATGCTCCAGAGCCTTGTCCCCCCTCCCCCAATCTGCGGAGAGGGGGTACATGGTCGGGAGAGAGGCGGAGGGAGGGGGACACCCTGACATCAGTGCCACCCCTCCCTCCACTATGCACAGCAAGCAGGAGGGAGCAGTTGGCTAGGGGCTCCAAGGCAGAGGGCAGGAGCAGCGCGGCTGCAGAGCAGCGGAGGGGGCACCTGAATACATGTCACCAGATATGCGCGGCTCTGCTAATCAAGTGTACGGCACTTGATTGACTCTTAGGTGGCCAGCTTAGAGGGAACACAGACTGGGAGCCTGAAACCTTAAATAAGTGTCTTTGAGAGACCACAGAGGGGGAATACAGGTGCAGTTACCTGAAACTGTGACACTCTGAACAAGCCCATGGGAGAGCCAATGCAAAAGAGTAAAGAAGCCTCCAACAGGCAGGAGGAATTATAGGACTGGAAGGGACCTCGAGAGGACAGCTAATTCAGTCCCCTGCACTCATGGAGGACTAAGTACTATCTAGACCATCCCTGACAGGAGCTTGTCTAACCTGCTCTTAAAAATCTCCAATGATGGAGATTCCACAACCTCCCTAGGCAATTTATTCCAGTGCTTAACCACCCTGACAGTTAGGAAGTTTTTCCTAATGTTCAACCTACACAGCCCTTGCTGTAATATAAACCCGTTGCTTCTTGTCCTATCCTCAGATGTTAAGGACAATAATTTTTCTCCTTCCTCCTTGTAATAACAGTTTTCAAGTACATAAAAGGTTATCATGTCCCCTCTCAGTCTTCTTTTCCCCAGACTAAACAAACCCAGTTTTTTCAATCTTCCCTCATAGGTCATGTTTTCTAGACTTTCAATCATTTTTGTTGTTCTTCTTTGGACTTTCTACAATTTGTCCACATCTTTCCTGAAATGTGGCACCAAGAATACCCAATACTCCAGTTGAGGACTAACAGTGCGGAGTAGAGCAGAAGAATTACTTGTCATGTCTTGCTTACAACACTCCTGCTAATATGTATTAGCAGAATGATGTTTGCTTTTTTGCAACAGTGTTACACTGTTGACTCATATTTAGCTTGTGATCCACTATGAACCCCAGATCCCTTTCCGCAGTACTCCTTCCTAGGCTGTCATTTCCCATTTTGTATGTGTGCAACTGATTGTTCCTTCCTAAGTGGAGTACTTTGCATTTGTCCTTATTGAATTTCATCCTATTTCCCTCAGACCATTTTTCCAATTTCTCACAATCATTTTGAATTTTAATCCTATCCTCCAAAGCACTTGCACCTCTCCCAGCTTGGTATCATCCACAAACTTTATAAATGTACTCTCTGTGCCATTATCTAAATAATTGATTAAAACATTGAACAGAACCAGATCCAGAACTGATCTCTGCGGGACCCCATTCGATATGCTCTTCCAGCTTGACTGTGAGCCACTGATAACTACTCTTTGAGAACGGTTTTCCAACCAGTTATGCACCCACCTTATAGTAACTCCATCTAGGTTGCATTTCCCTAGTTTGTTTATGAGAAGGTCATGCGAGACAGTATCAAAAGCCATACTAAAGTAAAGATATACCATGTCTACCACTTTCCCGCTATCCATAAGGCTTGTTACCCTATCAAAGAACGCTATTAGGTTGGTTTCACATGATTTGTTCTCAATAAATCCATACTGACTGTCACCTATCACCTTATTATCTTCTAGGTGTCTGCAAATTGATTGCTTAATTAGACTGACTTCCTCCCTTTCAGGTGTCAGGAGGGAGATGGAACATGTGGATGAGATAATCCTGTCACAATGTTCCATTAACATGGAATAAAATGTCATTGTAGTGAGGAGCATGGCCTCCTTCTGAGATTGATGGTGAAGAACACCCACCCACCCCCTGGTGGACGGAGCCAGGACAGGAAGTATAAAAGGTGGGCGCTGCAGCTCCATTGGGCTGGAGCCACTGGCCTCCCGCACACTGCTGGGGCCTAAAGAGGATCCCTGTAGAGTGCTGAGGACTTGCCTTAGCTGCCTGACCTCAGGAATGCTGAGGAGCTTCTAGGACTGCAATTGGCAGTGTACCCCGCGGAGATGGAGGACAACCCCGAGCTACAGGTACACTGTGAGGGGAGTGTAGGAAGTAGCCCAGGTTGTGTTATGTTGGTTATGTTGGTGTCTGAACCCTGGTCAGCGTCTTGTGGTGGGATCACTGCTGACCCAGTGGCAGAGCCCTCCACCACTGTTAGGGCCCTGGGCTGGGACCCAGTGGAGTAAGGTGGACTTGGGTCTCCCTACTGACTGCTGCCAACCAGTGGCGTAGCCAGCTCCTAAGAGGAGGGGGAGCAAACATAAAAAAGGCTCCCCCCCCCAGCTGGCTCCTCCTCTGCCCCCTCCCCCTTGGCTGGCTCCTCCTCCGGCCGCACCGCGCCCCCCCCTTGGCTGGCTCCTCTGGCCGCACCGCCCCTCCCCCGCCATGGCTCCTCCGGCCCCGCCGTGCCACTCCCGCGGCCCCCGCCGCTCCTCCGGCTGCGCGCCCGCCACCCCCCCATGGCTGCCGGACGTGCTGCTGCCTGCGGGCGGCCAGCCTGTGGCCCCCCCACCCCCTCGCTCCTCCGGCCAAAGGCACCGCTTTTGGCAAATTTGCTGAGGGGAAGCAGCTGCTTCCCCTGCACCCTGCTAGCTACGCTAGTGCTGCCAACCCCTTAGGCCAGGAGGCTTGAGTTTGTCTTCCATATGCCAGAGCTAGGACAGACTGTTTGGTGCTCTGCCCTGCCTGAGGCATGAGCCCTAGACTGCTTATCGCTCTGCCTTGCCTGAGGGCCTGAGCCCCTAGATTGCTTGTCACTTTGCTCTGCCTGATGGCCTAAGCCCATAGACTGTTGCTCTGGTCTGCCTGAGGTCAGGGCCCTGGACTACCTCCGCTTGACCCTGCTTAGAGGGCCAGGCCTTAGAAACTACTAATCCCCCAACAATCTTTGCCTAGAGAGGGACCCAAGAGTGAGGGGGCGTGGCCTCCCTCTGAGCTTAATGGGGAAGGATGGCCACACACTCCTACAGTCATCATATGCTGCTGTGATGCAAAGGTGCACATGTCAAAATGCAATGTCAGGCTGTCACACCGCAAGTGTTCTGGGAGTCATGGTTACTACGTTCACTGACTCTTCCGCCGAATACTGCTGCATTACACATTTATTTTCGGCACCATTTCTGCAGCAAGAGAAACTGTATTTTACAGTTAATGGTATAATTGCCAAAGGTATTTCTATGTGAACTTTCTCCTGATATTGTGCCATAAGGATAAGATTGTTTTGATTGCTTCCATTAAGGGCTCAGCTGATGGTTTAAGACAGGATCAGCTGTGCCCCTCATTATGCAAGAAAATTAATCTGAAATTGTGTGCAAAGTATAGTGTCTGATGACATTAGCAGTTCTTAGATACTATCCGGTATGCTGATTCAATATAAGAAGTGCTTCATGCTTACCCCATCAAGATAAAATGTTGCTGAAGCACTTGTGTTGGTTCAGTCTTTTGGAACCTATGTAGCTTTACTCAGTGAAAGCGAAGCAGCATAGGCCAATGGACAGGATACAGGTCTGAGGGTCAGTTGATGTGGATTCTATTTCTGACACTAACTCACTGTGATCTTGGGCAAGTTACTTAATCTTTCTCTATCTCAGTTTCCCCCATCTGTAAAATGGGCATATTGATACTTGGTCTCCTGTGACCTGCATTTTGAGATCTTTGAATGACAAGAGCTATATAAGTGGTAAGAACAAGTCCATATTGTGTGTGTAGTGGGGGAAGGAATTTAAAGTGAATAGGAGTTGCATGAATACAACTGACAAGATAATCAAGCCTTGTGACTGGGCCTGAGCCAAAATCTGGATCGGAACACTCACCTTTGGATCTAGAGCTGAACTCTGCAATTCTGTCATGGGTTGAACCAAAATTCTGGATCAGAATTTCCCCCTGAAATTTAGGATCTGGATCCAGTACCACATTTTGTATCTAAGGCCTGTCTCTACAGACTGCAATACTTTTAAAATCTGGCAGAAACAAATGGGTGAAAATTCAGATACTGCAGTCTGGCTCTTAGATATGAGACTTTGGGGTTTTAACTTCAGTAGGTGTCTAAGAAATTCAGAAGTCTACACAAAAAATGTATTTTAAAGACTTTCTTTTGTTAGATGTTTAAATATTTAAGAGTAGCAATCATTTCTAAACAGCAACAGTTTTAAATAATGTACAATACCTTGTATTCAGAAGATGTCTCTTTTTCAGGGAGCCATTTTAATTAATTGAAAACTATTGTCCCACACAGTGGCAGGTGAAATTTGTGCAGGACTGCACGTATAAAAGATACATTGATACTGTGTTGTCTCTGTGGAGTGCTACATTAGGACTGTGTATTGTATGTCATTTGAGGAAGATAGTTCATGAGGGCGTAAGAGAACCCTTTTGAAGGTCAATCGTGAACTCTGAGAAGTGACGCTGTGAGCAGGAACCTAGCATTAGGGATGTCTGGCAACTCTACATTCCCTGCTGGGGAAAAAAACCTCCAGGGAGTTAAAAATCCAGTAGAAAACTCCACAAGTTAAAACTTACTGGGCCTGTCAGTCACAGTGCTGCTGTCAGTCACACAGGTATAAAAGTGGAGCGACTTTGGTGGAGTTACTCTGGATTGACACTAGTGTAAACTGAGAGCAGAATCCAACCGATTGAGTTTCTGCCTGATTCTGCCCTCAAAGAAGGAAAGGATCTGGTGGTAATAATGGAAGGGGCTACGGGTATGTCCTGTAAACCTAGGTGTAAATGTGAAGGGTTTACATAAGGGATGCCAGGATCCCAGGGGAAAGGAAGGACAAACCTGCAGATCCCTGTGGAAGGTCTGTGTGTTCCTCTTTACTCCCTGATGCCAGCAATAATTACAGAGTTGGTTTCCATTTGGCAAATGATGCCAGTTAGCTGGGAAACCACCCCCAATATGTGGCTGCCCTCTATCTTAGCCCCAGCTCATTCCCTCAAACAGGGCCGGCTCCAGGGTTTTGGCCGCCCCAAGCAGCCAAAAAAAAAAAAAAAATGCGATCGCGATCTGTGGCAGCAATTCGGCGGAAGGTCCTTCGTTCCGAGCAGGAGTGAGGGACTGTCCGCCTAATTGCTGCCGAATAGCTGGACCTGCCGCCCCTCTCCGGAGTGGCTGCCCCAAGTACCTGCTTGCCAAGCTGGTCCCTGGAGCCGGCCCTGCCCTCAAAAACCACAAAGCTAGAATGGTGAGGCCTTTGTGTCTCTGGACATGGGGGCAGGGAGGATAACAGTGGAGTTGACGCTCCTACTTTCCATGGTTCGGGGGCTTTTCTACCCCATTTTGCTCCCCCTATATCTCCTAGTGAAGGGGAGCATGAGGCCTAATAGCAGTAGTCAGACCAAAAGAGTTTGTGGGAAGAAGGTTCACTTTCTTGGTAGTTATGGAAACCCCACTCCCTTCACTGAGGGACCAAACAAGTTTAGAGCACTCTATTACAAATATTCCCCCTGAAAGTGAGGCAGTCACAGCCCTGTAGTACTGACAATACACGGTGGGGGGGGGACGGGACCCCTTGAGCCTTATAGGCTGTAATCTGTCCCTGCACCATAGTGCTAGTTTTTATAGAAAAGAAATAAGTGGAGAAAAATTTAAAATCATGTAATGTTCACTGTAGACAGCCCCTCCACCAGTAGATGGTGTTATATCCTTATCTTAGTGTTAAGTTGTGGATCTGACCTGGGGAGTTAGCAGGAAGTTCAGTCCTGCCTGTGTGTTCTGGAGCTGGTAATTGCAGTGTCCCAGTAAACCTCTATGATTCTATAAGCATAATACTACAACTAGTGGCTGTTGCGCTCTGTGAATGAGTGGACTGATGAGAAAGCAGCCCAGTACCCAGCAATGTGCTTGGATGGTGATGCCAAAGCATTACTTCCCGGTGCAGGTTGTGGGTCTTTATAGACAGTTATGCAAACACTTATATGACAGCTATGAGGGGGGCTTAGCCCTCTTGAAATACCAGAAGGAATGGCAAGCCAGAAGGAGGCAAGAATGGAAATCTCTGGATAGTTATTTTTATTCATTAAGGAGACTGTTCGATAGGGCTTTCCCTGTGCCACCCCATCCGGAAGATGGCTTGTGTGAAGCAGAACGTGGTGTGGCAAATTTGGAACTGGCAATGCAGAGAGGGCATGTGCCCAATGGCAAGACATGGGAGAACCCTTTGTGAAAAACTTCATAACCTGCTGGGGAAGGAGGATAGAATACTGGATAAAACCATGGATCAGATTACATACAGAGTTCAAAATGTGGAATTAGAAATTGGGGTTTCTTTAAAAGTATCAGCTGTTAATTTCCAGCATCAGGGTGGCTTCTTTATACTAGATACAGCACATCAATAAATGATTTCTAGGAAAGTGGCTACAAATTTGGAGGAGGGCCAAGTGCAAGCTATTCACATGCACCCCATAGGTCAGAAGGCTGCCTCTAATTTATATCAGTGTGTCGTCCGTCCCCCTGTGGCCCCCACCCCATCCTGGCCAGGGCCACTAGGAGGAAGAGGTGGAGTGCAGGCGGAATGGGGACGGAGCTGCGGCAGAACGGAGGAGAAGCTCTGGGCTCAGTGCTCCAGCTAGGGCAGAGCCACTGGGGTCCCAGCCAAGGCTGAGAGCTCAAACCCAACTGAGCTCTCAGCCTCCCACCCTGGCCGAGCTCAGGGGAGAGGACCTTGGCCAGAAGAGATGAGCAGGGGGCTAGCTTCCCCCAAGGGGAAGCTTCACCTGTTACCATGGGCACAATTATTCAGAATGTGCTTAGTGTAGACAGACTTTTGGTTGCAGTCAGAACAAAGGAGGTCACTCTGCACAGAGGAGATTGGTTTAAACGAATCAACATAGACTAATGCCTGACTCCTTCACCTCTTCCCCACGCCCCCACTCTCTTTAAGTAGTGCCTGACTCTACATTTTCTCCTGTTGATTTCAATGGGACTACTAGTGGAGTAAGGCACTACTGAACATGAGGAAAGGTGACAAAATTGAGGCCTAAATTAGCAAATAATGTTTAAAAAAAATTAGGAGTCACTGCTGACCTGTCTTTGGGTCTGAATATGAATCTACAGACATAGCTGCAGCATAGGCCCTTTAATAAAGCTCATCCTAGGCACGCAATACACACAGCAGGATGAGAGAAATAAAGAGCAGTTGGGAGCAGATGTGCTCCTGAGATGCTCAGCAGGTTATCCTTTAATAAACATAAGGTTGCTTCTAATTTTGAAATTTCAGTGCTACTTTTTGAAGAGAGCTATGCAGGTCAGGACATATCTAGGGGGAAATCTGTGGGATGCCAGGAAGCAAAAATGAGTCTGAAAAGGAGGATTCCATCCAGGCAAGCACCATCTGAGTCCCTGCTACCACTTTGATTTTTAACTGTGATTAAGGAAATGCTGGAATGGAACTAAAAATAAGAGGCAAGCAAAGTTTGTGTATAATGAAAACTGAATAAACCTAAGCGAGGGTGTAGGTGCTTAGGGTTTTTATTACACAGCAACACAGAGTGCTTCTCAGAGAAAGGCATTTGTAAGAGAAATAGAAGAAGGCTATAGCTTTAAGATGAGATGTAAAGAGGTCATTCACAGCTGTAACTACACTGGAGGATTTTGGTGCTGCAAACACCTGTCATGTTCGTAATTCAGCCTGTGTCCCCAAGTGCAGGGGTGCGCACAACAATGTCCAAGAGCTGCTGTTGCTGTTACAATTGCACTTGCAAAACTCTCCATGATTACACCCTACATCCTGTCACTATGTACCATGCAATGACAGTGAGAACAAACAGCTGTGGCATTTCCTCTGCTACTGCCACCCACTACCCCTCTCGTTACCTGAGGTGCTGAGATCTATACATGAACACTCTTGGAGGCATGAAGGATTGATTTCCTGTTCTCATGGACATCAGGGGGCATGCTGGAATGAGGCTCCATTCTGGGAACTTCTGCAAATTTGCAGGAGTAGCATCTTGGGGTACCTTCTCCCGCAACCCAAGGTCTGAAAATGTAGGGCACCATTCCTGCATACCTCAGAAAGTGCACAGGAATTGACTTCTGCAAGCCAGTAGGAAGGGAGTATACCAGGGGACATGGGGGAAGGCATGGCAGGGCTAGAGTGCCAAGCAGCATGTAGTGGGGAGCAGAGGAGGCAGCTTCCTTCAGTCCCCATGGAGCTTCTGAGAACTTAATGCAGTTCACAGGATAAATGCCTTAAACTGGGAATGCAGACATGGGGCAGTGCACACTACCAGGCTCAGGTCCTAGGCACTTGAAGGGTGTCTTCAGGGTAGAGTTAGCTTGGGATATTAGGTATTGCCCCTAACTGCCCTCTTGTCCGCACACACAACCTTTTCACCTGACTGGGGTGCTTTCAAGCCAGGCTAGCTGGCCTGGCTGGGAGTATATGCTAGAGCCCAAATTCTACTTTCAGTCAGGCTGGTAACCTACCCACTTTGCAATGAGGGTGCAAGCTAAACTACTTGAAAGGGCTCAAAGTCCTCCAGTACCCTACAATTCGTCCCTCTCCCTGTGCACAGCAGAACAGACAAGTCCTTCCACAATTCTTTGGGAAAGAATCACAGAGCAGCACAAAAAAACCATGTGATATGTCCCTCAGTTGAATGCAGCACAAAAAAACCATGTGATATGTCCCTCAGAAGTCCTCGCGGCACACTTGGTGGAGCACAGCGCCAATGAGGACATAGTAACTCAGATGGAGCTTTGCAATGTGGCTGCTAACCCCTAAATTAGGCTAACCTGGGTGCTCAGTGCCAGGTGCTGATAAGCTAACTTAACTCTTCAGTGAGGTCACCCTAAAACGTATGGAGGAAGGGAGATTGGCTCTGTGGTGTGTGGAATAAAAGTCTTAATGAGATGCAGACCACAGAGGAGTCAGCATCTCATTAAGACATTTATTCCACAGACCATCCAGGAGCTGTGCTGTGAACTGTGGGACAGGTACCTACAATACTACTATAGCAGGTTGAACCTGCTGCATTGGTGTGTCTGAAACCAGATGCCTTGTGTGGATGTGCTGCATTGTTTCCACTTGCACCAGTTTAACTGCACAAGTGCAGGGATGTCACAGTGATGCAGTTTGCTTGTGTAGTCAGGGCTAGGGGCTACACAGGCACAAGAGTGGGGAGAGTTCAGAGAGAAAACTGCTTTTCTACTTGCTTTCCTCCTGTTCAGATTTAATTTGTATTCAGCTGTGTACATGAAGTGAGCCTGATACATTGTCATAAATCATAGAATCGTAGGACTGGGAGGGACCTCAAGCGGTCATCTAGTCCCAGTCCCTGCACCCATGGCAGGACTAAGTATTACCTAGACCATCCCTGACAGGTATTTGTCTAACCTGCTCTTAAAAATCTCCAATGATGGAGATTCCACAACATCCCTAGGCAATTTATTCCAGTGCTTAACCACCCTGACAGGAAGTTTTTCCTAACGTCCAACCTAAACTGCCCTTGCTGCAATTTAAGCCCATTGCTTCTTGTCCTATCCTCAGACGTTAAGAATAATTTTTCTCCCTCCTCGTTGTAATAACCTTTTATGTACTTGAAAACTGTTATCATGTCCCCTTTCAGTCTTCTCTTCTCTAGCCTAACCAAACCCATTTTTTTCAATCCTCCCTCCTATGTCATGTTTTCTAGACCTTTAATCATTTTTTGTTGCTCTTCTCTGGACTTTCTCCAATTTGTCCCACATCTTTCCTGAAATGTGGCACCCAGAACTGAACACAATATTCCAGCTAAGACTAATCAGCACAGAGTAGAGCAAAAGAATTACTTCTCGAGTCTTGCTTGCAACACTCCTGCTAATACATCCCAGAATTATGTTTGCTTCCCCTCCCCCCCCCCCCCCCCCGCAGTGTTACATTGTTGATTCATATGTAGCTTATTCAGCATCATCCCATCCCAGCATCTGGGCCTTGGGTAAAACTTTCAAAAGTCCCTACCTCATTTAGGAGCCTAAGCCCCAGATTCATTGGAAGATAGGTGCCTAATTACCTTTGTGGGCCTTAAGTACTTTTGAAAATGTCATTCCTTGTCCACACTAGGACTTTTTCCACCATAGGAGGTCCCTAGGGAAGGAGCTCTCAGAGAGAATAAGGACTGAGGAGAAGGAGATAAAATGGCATCCTCCCATCCTGCCTTTCATATGGACATCTTTCTTTCTACAGAAATTTTAAGCAAAGGCCTACTACAGTTTTATGTTAGTGTAATCTTGTTGAAATCAGTGCTGCTACAATGGCACATCACTGAAGGTGGTCTGTGAGGTACCATTGGCCTCCAGAAATCTTGCCAGAATCGATGCTGGTGATATTACTAAATTCAATGTTAATACCTTTTGAAGTCAGATACTAATCAACTACATGTTGATCCTAGGGACTAGATCTCAGCTAGTGGAATCTCCAGTAAAGCAGTTTTGTCTTCTCCTTCTCTCTGTTGTTTTTCTTACAAAATGGCAGAAGAAGGGTTAGAAGAATTTTGCTTGATAGCTCTGTTTTTTAGGTGTCATAATTCAATAACCCCCTTTGCAATTTTCTTCAAAGGTGCAGAAAAGTTCAACATTGGTCCCACATCTAACGTATTTTAACCAACTGTGAGTCAGGTATGGATTGTAGAAGGCTGGCAACATAAATACGATTGCTGCCACAACGACCCCTCCCTCTTAAGACTAATGTCTGGAGTTTTGTGATTTGCGTTCACATGTTGGCAAGCATGATATTGATTTTCCTTTTCCAAGGGGAAAGAAAGCAGTCTTAGGATTTAGTCCATACAATTACTCTCACAGAGGAGTGTGAAGCCATTCCTGCTGCATCTGCAAGTTGCTGCTTGGTGTCTGCATTACTTTGCATTATCCCACCCAGCAGGAACCTGAGAGTGGCATAAATGGCTTTGCACTTTTCAGTGAAAGCCAGCAACAGCGTACCGTATGTTTTCTTTTGCTTTTGTTCTGGTTTGTTAAATCTAACCCCAGATACGGGGATGGTTATTTTAAGCATTCTTTTGTTAATTCACAGTGTCTTATTCTGATTCCAGAGAATGTTATGGACTCTCTATTAATTTTCTAACCTGGAAATATGCTGATCAGCTTCCTTACCGGGAATATCATTGTTTTAAGCATATTTATGTTTGTGCAGAAGGACAAGTTAGGGTTACTCCTGTTTAATATTAATTAAAAATAATAAATGGCCATAGTATCTAATGAGAAGGCTCCTTATGGCACTGTATGATAGATGGCAGTAGTACAGTGTTGTTTACCTTCAGGAGGAACATAGGCTTACAGAGACTCTGCTCCAACATCATTTTAGTGTTTTCATTGTTTGATGCCTCTGAACACTGGCTTGTATAGATGAGCAATAAGATAAACCTGATTGTTATGGATTGCAAAATTATGCAGTATGGGTTGCAACATTTTGTGGTCTGTAGTGAGAATGGAGGTAAATCACTGTGAATGTTTTGGCTTTAGTAAATCGCAGTGGCTTAGTGAATTCCTAAAGGACTAAGCTCAGTACATGTGTCAGGCATTGCCTTTTTAGTGCTTATCACACACTTTGGGTTGGGCTACAAGGCATGAAGTTCAAAGCAAAGGCCCAGATCCTCAAAGGTATTTAGGCACCTAAACCCCGTTAAATCAATGAGAGCTGGGCACCTAATTATCTCTGAAGATCTGGGCTCACTGTTGAATGTAATCTGCTTTTTCTTGTGACTCATCCCATTAACTCTTCAGTTTAGAAAGCACTATGCCCAGAAGCGTTTACAGGTTCAGGCGCCAAGTCACACTGTTGCAAAATAAAAGCATACATTATGTGACTCTCACAACATGGGTATGCTTGCCAGAAGCCTAGCTGAGATTTTGAACAGGCAATTTCCTCTTGGGTGAGTTTACTAACACATGGTGTAAAACAATTACAAGAAATATTGTACTCCTCTTGCTCCTTCCAGAAGTGGGAATATCTAAAAGTAGGGTTGCCAGGTGTCTGGTTTTTGACCGAAACACCCACTCGAAAAGGAACCTTAGCAGCTCTGGTCAGCACTGCTGACCGGGCCGTTAAAAGTCCAGTTACTGTGGGGCTGGCAGGCTCCCTACCTGGCTCCACATGGCTCCTGGGAAGCTGCCAGCATGTCTGGCTCCTAGGCATAGAGGCAGCCACGGGGACTCTGTGCGCTGCCCCTGCCCCGAGCACCGACTCCACAGGTCTCATTGGCCAGGAACCACAGCCAATGAGAGCTGCAGGGGCAGCGCCTCCAGGTGGGGGCAGTGCACAGAGCCCCCAGGTCCCTCCACCTAAGAACCGGACATGCTGGCAGCTTCCCAGGAGTTCCCTGAGGTAAGCATTGCCCGGAGCCTGCACCCTGAACCGCCTCCCGCACCCCAACCCCCTGCCCCAGCCCTGAGCTGCCTCCCTCAGCCTAACTTCCTCCCAGAACTGGTACTCCTCACCCCCTCCCACACCTCAACTCCCTGTCCCAGCCCTGAGCCCCCTCCCACACTGAAATTCCCTCCGGAGCCCGCACCCTGCACCCCCTCCCACACCCCAACCCCTTGCCCCAGCCCGGAGCCCTCTCCCACAATCTGAACCCCTCTGCCCCAGCCCAGAGACCCCTCCTTCACCCCAAAGCACTCATCCCCAGCCCCACCCCAGAGCTTACACCCCCAGCCGGAACCCTCATCCCCTCCCACGCCCCAACCCTCTGCCCCAGCCCTGGGCCCCCTCCCACATGCCAAACCCCTCAGCCCCAGCCCAGAGCTCCCTCCTGCATCCCAAACTCCTCATCCCTGGCCCCACCTCAGAGCCCACACCCCCGGCTGGAGCCATCCTGCATCCCAATCCCCTGCCCCAGCCTGGTGAAAATGAGCTATTGAGCAAGGGTTGGAGACAGTGAGTGAGGGAGGAAGGGGGGATGGAGTGAGTGGGGGTGGGACCTTAGAAAAGGGGTGGGACCTTGGGAGGGGGGTGGGGCAAGGGTGAAATTTCCTGAAGGAAAAGGTAGAGCCCCCACCCCCTTTTACATTACATAAATAATACTGGAGAAAAATTGTCTATCCAGCTGAAAATATTAGTTACCACAAATAACACTTATGAACTGGTAGGACACAGTGTTCATATAAAATTATGAGAGCTATATAGTAATACTGTCAAAACTAGAGATGGTATATAAACTATGGGCCAAAATCAGCTCTAGTATAAGTAGACAGAACTTCACTTCTGTTAATGGAGTTATGCCCTCTTATACCTTATAATTTGGCCCAGGCCCTATACTAATTTAATAAAATATTATGGTTTTATTTCATTATAACAAAAATATAATACACTATCATACATGTAATATTTAAGATAAAATGAATAATTTTACTATATTTAATGTAGGACTGTATTACTGTAGTTGTGCTATAAATACTATAGTTGTAGTGAGAACACACAGCAATTGCCAAAGCCAAAACATGTCTGTGGGTTTGACAGATTGCGGGCAGTGATCGATCCGTCGGGGATTGATTTATCGCGTCTAGTCTAGACGTGATAAATCGACCCCCGAGCGCTGTCCCGTTGACTCCTGTACTCCAGCTCTGTGAGAGGCGCAGGCAGAGTCGATGGGGAAGCGGTAGCAGTTGACTCACCACAGTGAAGACACCACGGTAAGTCGATTTAAGTATGTTGACTTCAGCTACGTTATTCACGTAGCTGAAGTTGCGTAATTTAGATCAATCCCCCCCCAGTGTAGACCTGTGTATTTTAGCTGACCTTTCTCCCTACTACATCATTTGGGCTGTATGTGGGTGATTAGAAATACAAAACATCAAGAATCTTTCAGACTATGAATAGCTGTGTTTAAATTCTGTTCAATCATTACAAATTCTTATTTGACAGTCTCTCCAGGTCAACAAAAGAATCTCCTTTTTTAATCACCCATATAATTAACAGCTGCTTTGAAGGTAAATCTAGTTCTGGGGACTTTTTAAAGGCTTAATTTTGATGAGGAAAAGATTTGGCAGCTTGTTGTGAAGGCTAGAGAAGAGCTGATACCAAAACCTTGAATACAAACCCTTTCAGTTGCTGGAGGTATTCAGACTTGAACCTCTGTATTCCAGACCACCCCTATGGATTGATTGCAGGCTGGATCCAGATTGGCAGGGGCCAGTTTTCCACTTCATATGTAATAACCTTGCAAGAACTACTATTCTTATGAAATTTCTCCTAGGTGCTTTCAAGGAACGTTCAGGAGATTTTGGCATCATTTGATACAAACCCAAACCCTTAACCCAGATTCAGCTTTAAACTTGAGCCACAAACCCTAATTTAAACCTAATTCAGCTCCAGATATCGCCTCCTCAGTCCAACTCTAGAACAAATACCATTAAATGGAGGCAGCTGTTCTACCGACCATCAGCCATGAATGGATGTAAGTCCATTTAACAAGCCTTACTTGGAGATGTCTCTTAAGAGTACAACTATCACTCAAGTAGAGGCCATCAATGCAATAGACCACAGCAAGAAATTACTATAGTCTATCACATCAAATGTGTCTGCTGCACATATAGTACTTCAATAAATCTACTTTGCTCTAAGTCCTTATGAAATCTTTTTGTAAAGTTAAAGTACATATACTAGCAACTCATTTTCTTAAATGAGATAAATCAACGGTTTATAATTGCTTTCTTTTGAAAATGCTCAAAGGTGGACTAATGACCTGTAACATTCCAGATGAAAATACCTCAACCCTGTTTACCAGAGGAACAACACAAAAACACATTTAAAGTTACTGTCACAAACAACCTACTTCTTCCATCAAAAGTGCACACTCACAACTACAGCCCAGCCAAACCTTGCTGGACAGATTATATTCACAAGTACTTTCTTCAGAGGAGAGAGCCATTTTCAGACTCTCAGGTGCTGCTGAGATAGTCACCCAAAGAGCGCATCTCTTCAGGAGATGTAAACAAATTGTACTATAAAATTACTGTACTCTGATTATTATGACATAAATGTTCGCACATACATAGCTTCTCTTATCCAAAGATCTCAAAATACTTTACAAACCTCATAACATCCTTGTATGATAGGTATGTATTATCATCATCACAGACAGGTTATGTGACTTGCCCAAAGTCACACAGCAAGTCAGTGGCAGGACTGGAATAGAATTCAGGAGTTTTGGCTCCCAGTCCCCTGCTTCAACTACTCTATTTACAAATGCTAACACAAATATATATTTAAAATCCTTCAATATGAGTACAAATAAGAATTTACAAAGTGCAAACTAATTCTCTGTCTAGACTTAGGCTTAAAGCCTCCTGAAAATGTAAATTATAAATCTCAGAGGTAAATAGACAATCTTGCCAAATAAGGACATGCGATGCCCAGTTCAGAAAGCCATTAGGAACTCTGTCCTGCTAGGGTTTCAGAATGCACACAGATTATGGGGAGCGGCAGCTCTGGGCCCTGGTTACTGAATGACTTTCTTCAGTTTGGCACATTTGAGTTAAAAGAGTCAAAGTTGTCCCCTAACTCCCCACAACCCTGAACTGCTCTACACTGGTTCCTGAAGGCTGCACTGGTCTCTGAAGGTCCCAAGGAGTTGTATGGCAGCTGGGAGTGCTATGATGCAAGGGGGTCCTAGCCACATCACCTCTACTAGTAGCTAGGAGGGAAGAGTACCATGGGAGAGGAAGGATGGTCAAGTCACAAGCCTGGCACTTGGGAGAGCTGAGTTCACTTCCCTGCTCTACCACAGACTTCCTGTGTCACCTTGGGCAAGTAACTTTGTCTCTCTGGTCCTCAGTTCCCCATCTGTGAAATGGGGATCCTAGCACTGCTCTACCTCACAGGGGTGTTGGGGGAGGCTAATATATTACAGATGTTGAGGTGCCTAGATGCTACGGGTACATCTATGCTGCAATTAAATACCCACCGCTGACTTGGGTTTGTGGGGCTGTAAAATTGCAATGCAGACTTTCTGGCTTGGGCTGGAGCCCAAACTCTGGGACCCCATCAGGCGAAGGGTCTCGGAGCCTGATCTCCAGCCTGGATGTCAACACCACAATTTTACAGCCCTGCGAGCCTGAGTCAGCTGACATGGGCCACATGCAGGTGTTTAATTGCAGTGTAGACATACCCTAAGGGAATAGGGGCCCCATAAGTACCGCAGATAGAATCTAGATAGGACCTCCAAGGGTCCCATTATGGAGGAAATATCCAGGGGTTGGATCCACTGGACATAGGTTTGTGCTGCTAGAATGGAGCAAAATGGTTGTAACTGAAGTATGGGGTCTATTGTATTAATTGAGATACAATAAAAGGCCCAAAGAGTCAAAGTTGTTAACGTGACCCTGAAACTGTCCAATATTAAACAGTGTTAAAGAAGGTTCAGGGTTGGTATACAGAGACTTATAGATCATTAAAAATCCTTTTAGACTTTTATTAAAGATAAAGAAAAAGAAGGAAAAAGAATTAAAGCATTTGAAATGTAAAGTATTAAATAAGGCTTCTATTTTAACAACATTCCTTGTTCCCTTCCCCTTTAGCTGTAGAGAGTCTTTAGAAGGAATCCCCACCCCTTTATTTGTCAGTCTTTTAGAAGATATTAGAAAAGGTAATCCCAGTCCTTTTATGGGGAAAAGAAGTTAGATGGGCTGTGCTGTCATTGTCCGAACCCATTTCCTAGAAGGCAAAACAAGACAAAAACACACAAAAGGGGAGAGAAGAACAACAGAGAGAGAAAAGGCAGCTTCTATCTCTGGTGCTGACTCTCACTTGCAACCTTGCTGCTGGAAAACACAAGTATAACACATGTTATACTTATCTTATCAGTCACTCCAAAACCTGGCAAACTTGTTTTTGCATCAAGATTGCCCTATACCCCTCTCATCCCGTCCCGTGGTCAACTAGTTACATCACAGTTTGCCAATGTTTTTTTGAACCTCTTTCCCTTACATTTTAACACCCCCTCTAAGTTCAATTCCTGGGGAAGACTCTGCCTTTTTGGTCACAGGTTCACAGCAGTGTTGCAAAATGTGCAGTCTGCAGACTTGTATTAGACAGAAGGAAGAAGGAGAGGGATAGGAAAGAAGAAATAAGATGGGGAAGGAAAAGGACACATTGGGGTTGGGGTGGAGGAGACAGTCTCATATCCCAGGTGGTTTTCATGTTTGGCCCGCGCTGCTGGAGGTGGTGTGGATCATCTTCTCCTTTTCTCTGGCTTGGTCTGGTCAGGACATCTGTCAGGATTAGGATGAAGAAGATCCAGGGTCCCAGGAGACGGTGGGGGTAATAGCCATGATGGTGAAACTTGCTCTGTCCCCTTCTCTTGGCTTTCAGTCACCCAGCATCATGGTTGCAGTTGTCAGCTTTTCTCTCCTGAAATCTCTTTATGAGGCCCCCAAAAGGGAGTGATGCATTGGACACAATGAGGAACTCTGCAGGAGGCACTCAATTTAAAAAGCAATTAAAGGAGGTTGTGGAAGGACTTGACAGGTTAGAGTCTGATGATACTACAATCATCATCTCAGCGGAAATCTGGCTTCATCTAATCAACAACAAAGAACTGGAACCACATGAAGACAACATCAAAAAATGATTCAGCGAAGTGATGGAATCTTTCTATTACTTAGCTGATGTGACTGTTTCCAGACACAATGGTCACAAGTTGAGCACAGAACAGGGAGGAGAGGCAGAAACATATCAGATGGAATGTAATCCTGAATTCCTTCCTGCTCTGTTAGCATTTAAAAACTGAAGATCCAGATTACTATCCCAAATCTGTGTTTATGAAGGTGGCAGTATCACAATCTATTGCATGGAAAGGTATGGCAGTAAAATCATGAAAGATAGGACAGTAAAAATTCAGAATTTTTCCAGTTTTTAAAAGGTCTGCACTCCTACCCAGCTAACTCAGTATCAATCCAGAACATTCAGAATGGTTCGGTTGAAAATAGGCTAGGTGCTAAAAAAACAAATTGATTGGTAAAAATGTATAGTTATTGAATGGGCAGATCGAGAAGGGTGAGAGGCCCAATTGGCTAGTAAACTGGGGATTCAATTACTGTATTTTACTTACAGAATTGCAAGTTTTCATTTTGGACAATATGTGTGAAGAGTAAATAAGTGTGTGAAGTGAATGACATACTGTGTGTGTTATTTCATAAAATCCTGGGCGGTGTACTCAGTTCCCTCCCACCACACTTGTAATCATCCTCTGTAAGTGCCAGGAAGCCTGGGGCCAGCCATCTCTGTTTTATTATCAGAGCCAGCTGGGGAGGGGTCAGGTGATGCCTATAAGGGGTTGAGAGCACCCAGCTGAAGGGGAGCTGTAGGAAGGAGGTTGACTTCTATGACTGGCCCTGAAGCACAGAGAGACGCAGAGTTAAAAGCCTATGGGCCCATGCAGCCTGTGTTGATAAGGGGAGTAGCTTTGTAAGGTTTTTTGTTTTCTTTGCATGAATTACTAAACTGTGCCCAGAGGAAAGAGCCTGAAGAGAGCGGGTGTGGTGTTTAATCCTTCTTGGAGTGAGGAAACAGGCCAGCAACCCTACACTCCCAGTGGGGATTTTCAGAAAATGAAAGCTGCTAGGTTTTCCTGGTTGGGGAAAATTGCCACAACCCTAAGTGTTTATCACATTTGCTCAATGTATAGAAAATCCCATGTTCAAAACCAGGCAGGAGTGCAGCTGTGTTCTTTCCTTCCCTACAGTATGGGGAGGGATTCACAGTAGGGCAGCTAATATGCTGAATTTTCATTTCTCCAACCATAGAAACATGTGACCTGCCATTCTATCCTTTCACCAGTTATAGTTTTCTTGTTACATTCCCTCTGGCTACATCATTCAACAAAAAAGAGACAAATTCAGCAGACTGCTTTATGCAGTGTAACTGTTATGTTCACCTCACATCTGTTCAACCCCTGTTTCTTACACTGGAAATGTCTCCTTTCCTTGCTGCAGCTCCTCATCCAGCAGCCTGACAGAGAACTGTTACTTGAAATCAGCCCAGCAAGATAGAGGTACTGAGCCATTATCCTCACTAGGGGCTGTGTCCATGCTTAAGCATTCATAAGCTGAATTTCTGTGCTGTATTGCTTGTCTCAGTTAGAATATATCTACACTGCAATTGCAGTGCGTGATTGCAGCACATGTAGGCTTACCCAAACTAGCTTTAATCTAGGTAGCGCAAGTACTAATACCAGTGAAGCTACAGAGGTATGATCTTCAGCACAGACTCTACAAGCCTTCCCAGGACCCTGGGTACTTACTCAAATGGGTAGCTTGCATTGATCTCCTAGTAACTTTTTATTTTCACCTTTGCATATATTTTTGAAAATGTCAGGGGGCAACATTAAGGGTGGAGGGATGGGATGATAGTGAATGATGAAGGACTACGAGGCAGAGGGGAACAGGCTGAATCCTTCACTGGTCACAGCCAGGCATTCTAACACTTGTATAGTGTTTTAAACAGAATTTTTGTAAAGAAAGCTCAATACTGTTGTTATCTGGACTCCACTGAAACATACTTTCAATCTTCATGCTTTTTCTCCCCCAAGTTTTTTGTTTTCTGGTAATAGGATAAATTACTGCTGCAATTTTTAGGAGAGAGAAACTTGTTGAGTGTTAGAAAGCCAAATTCTCTGCTGTGACGTAACCCCACTGAAGCCAATATATTACATATATTCAACTACCCAGACATCTGTTGGGAAAATAACACATCAGGGCACAGTTCTTGGATGTCTTGGAGACAATTTTTTATTTCAGAAGGTGAATAAAGCTACTAGGGAAGAAGTTGTTCTAGATTTGATTTTGACAAATAGGGAGAAACTGGTTGAGAATTTGAAAGTGGAAGACAGCTTGGGTGAAAGCGATCATGAAATGGTAGAGATCATGATTTCAAGGAATGGTAGGAGGGAAAACAGCACAATAAAAATAATGGACTTCACGAAGGCACACTTCAGCAAACTCAGGGAGTTGGTAGGTACAATCCCATAGGAAGCAAGTCTAAGGGGAAAAACGGTTCAAGAGAGTTGGCAGTTTTTCAAAGAGACATCATTAAGGGCACAAGAGCAAACTATCCCAGTGCATAGGCAAAATAGGGACTGTGGCAAGAGACTACACTGGCTTAACCAGGAGATCTTCAATGATCTGAAACTCAAAGAAGAGTCCTACAAAAAGTAGAAACTAAGTCAAATTACAAAGGATGAAAATAAACAAATGACACAAGTAACAAGAAAACATTCTACAAATAGATTAGAAGTAAGAGGAAGACCAACGCAGGTAGGCCCGTTACTCAATGAGGAAGGAAAACCAATAACAGAAAATGTGGAAATGTTAGAAGTACTAAATGACTTTTTTGTTTCAGTTTTCACCGAAAAGGTTAGTATCGATTGGACGTCTAACATAGTGAATGGCAGTGAAAATGAGGTAGTATCAGAGGCTAAAATACGGAAAGAACAAGTTAAAAATTACTTAGATAAGTTAGATGTCTTCAACGCACCAGGGCCTGATTAAATGCATCCTAGAATACTCAAGGAGCTGACTGAGGAGATATCTGAGCTATTAGCAATTATCTTCGAAAAGTCATGGAAGACGGGTGAGATTCTAGAGGACTGGAAAAGGGCAAATATGGTGCCCATCTATAAAAAGGGAAATAAGGCCAACCTGGATTACAGACCAGTCAGCTTAACTTCAGTACCCATAAAGATAATGGAGCAAATAATTAAGCAATCAATTTGTGGACACCTAGAAGATAACAAGGTAAGTAACAGTCAGCATGGATTTGTCAAGAACAAATCGTGTCAAACCAACCTAATATCTTTCTTTGACAATATAAGGAGCCTTGTGGAAAGGGGGGAAGCAGTAGATACGGTATATCTTGACTTTAGTAGGGCTTTCGATATGTCTCAGATGATCTTCTCATAAACAAACTTAGGAAATACAACCTAGATGGAGCTACTATAAGGTGGGTGCTTAACTGGTGGAATTAGATTTGTTTAGTTTGGAGAAGAGAAGACTGAGGGGGGACATAACAGTTTTCAAGTACATAAAAGGTTGTTAGAAAGAGGAGGGAGAAAAATTGTTGTCCTTAACATCTGAGGATAGGACAAGAACCAATAGGCTTAAATTGCAGCAAGGGCAGTTTAGGTTGGACATTAGGAAATACTTCATAACTGTCAGGTCATTAAGCACTGGAATAAATTGCCCAGGAAGGTTGTGGAATCTCTGTCATTGGAGGTTTTTAAGAGCAGGTTAGAGAAACACCTGTCAGGGATGGTCTAGATAATACTTAGTCCTGCCATGAGTGCAGGGAACTGGACTAGATGACCTCTTGATGTCCCTTTGAGTACTAAGACTCTATGATTCTATATGTATATGCAGTATATTTGGACACCCAAATCCCTACATATACTCAGTACTCTTGTTTCACAGAGATTTTTATTTTTACCAGATCCCCATATAAGTGTAGCCTTATCAAGTCAGCGCCACAGCACTGAGGCAAGGCTAACAGAGTTCACACTGAGAATGTCCTCAGCCATCTGTGATTCACTGTAAAATTAAACCAAGCATTTATAGACTTTTGCATTCAGTGCTGTAAATATATGTGTATGATCAGAAGTTAGTATATGATTTTCAAAGTGTAGTTGGACTAGCTCATTAGAAGGAAAAAAGTCAATTAACCTACAGCCATGAGGAAAAAAAACACAATTTTAATGAAAACAGCCAAAGGATGGAAGTGGAATCTTATTAATCATCATCACAGTCCTCATAGCTCACAATATGTTTCTGGTTTGTTTTTTGTTTACTTAGGTTTGGAGATAAATACAATATTGCATGCCAGTGGTTTGTAATGGGTATACAATGGAAGTTAGTGTAACCTACAAACCCAAAATGTCTATGTCCATGACCCAGAAAGGAGTCAGTTTCTTATTGCAATGGCTTTGATGCCATCTGAAATCCTTTGACTTCCCTGACCCTTATATAAAAGTTTTTTGGCTTGGTATGGTCTACACTAGCTTTCAGTTTTCTTATAGGTGCAATTCAAGATCTTGCTTTTGATCTCTAAAGCCTTTTGGATTCTGGCTATCTTACAGACAACCTTTCTCCCTGAATACCAGTATGACAGAGGAGGGGCCACTTCTGCTAACAATCCCTAGATGTATGTGGGACTAGAGGCAGGGTGCTTACAGTGACTTTGGAACTAGTTCCACACATGGGTTCAGCAATCCTGCATGTATTAACCTTAAGGGCACAATGTAAGACGCTTTTGTTTGGCTTTTGCCTGGGTTGGGTTGTATTTTTAGATAATGACGGAAGAGTTCATATTGAAAATATTATGCCCTCGCCTTGTTTTCTTTGCAAGGAGATTTGCAGTGATGGGTGTATTTTATTAATTATAAAATAAAGTTGTGAAGGAAAGGGGAGAAAACAGACTTCCATTGTGCTCGTCTGGGAGTTATGGAGAAAATCCCTCAATCGCAAACTTTGCTGAAACAGTATAACAAAAGGTATGATCCTGCAATGGAGTTCAATTTTATAGCACAAGTAGACGTTGCCATGGAAGCACCATTGCCAACACACTGAGTGTGAAATCTGAGCCCACTGAAGTCATTGAGAGTTTTGCCATTGACTTCAATCAGGCTAGGATTTCACCCAAAGAGTTTTATCCAAATCATGGGCCTCCTCTTAAATAATAAGTAATGATAATAATTAATATCTAGCTCTTAAATGGCACTTTTTATCCATTGATCTCTATGCACACAGCTATAACAGAATAGAAAAATATACACTCCCACAAATGCTGTTGAAAAGGGGATTTTCAGACTTAATTTTCCCTTCCTCCTATCTCTATACTTCCCACAAATCTCAGATCATGCAGTGTTTTATATCTCTGCCAATGTTAAGGAAGAACCCAATAGGATGAACTACTGAGCTGCAGAGAGTGCAGCCAGTGTTGTTGTTGTTGTTGTTGTTATTGTTATTATAGGAGGAGCTCAAAGAAACCCATTTAAGGTTGCCCAACCGTTCCCATTAAAGACCTGTTTTCAGTTGCTTATGACTTTGCACAGACAACTTTAATTCCAGCACTTCTTAACTTTTCAGTGTTTGACTTTGCATCCTTCATAACATTCTTTTAATGCCATTTTGTATGAAATTATTATAGTAGTGATGCCCAAACTCTCCTATCAGGATCAGCACCCCACGGTGCTGGACGCTGCACAATTGTTCTTCAGGGCACAGCCTTTATATACTTGCAATCTAAAAAGACAGACCAGATCCTCAGCTGGTATAAATTGTGAAGTTTAGCTTACTTCAATCTATCTATACTTAATTACACTGGCTGAGAATACAGCCCAGGTGAAGTATGAGGGGGAAGGAATGAAACCTTCACACTATCCTTCCTTCAAACTGTTGTTAGAAAGTTCTTTCTTTTATCATATTAAGTTATTTTTGTATTTTCTTTCTTTCAACCTTCTGCAACCACCACATAATATGACTATTGATTAACATTTAGTTCTTTATAAAATAAGTTTAAAAACATAAATTTTCACTCCTATGCCAAAGCTTCCTCTGAACCAAAACCTCACCTATTGTCCATGGAGATGGAATACCCCAACCGCTCTATGGACTTTCCCATCAGCACTCATTCCATTCTGCCAGCAGAAACAAGCAAGGTTATTGTGACATCACAGAGGGAGGCTCCCAGGTCTGTCAAGCAGCAGCCAATGGGAACTGCTGGCGGGAAGATTCTGGCCCCCATTCCAGATGGTGATAGTGGCTTCTGCCCTTGTGTCTGCTCCCAGAGGCAGGGTTGGTATGCTGGGACCAGGTTTCAGGGCAGAGAATGCATGGGAGTTCAGCCCAGCTCCCTCTCTCCTTTGTGTTGCTGCCTCTGCTGGAATATCATCTATTAATTAAGTTGAGTGAAAAGCAAATACTGTAACAGTTTGGCTCAGCAGCATTCCACACTGGGAATCACAGCCTTTCCAATATGGGCAGAATAAGAGAAGAGAAATGGGAGTTTCACTTCTGGTTCTTACCTTCCCAAATTGGGGAGAGCACAGACATTCTTGGTTTACACCAGGCAATAACCCAATTTTTTAAATGACAAGTTCAAACGATAAGGTTTGCCATCCAGGGCTATTTAAATATACAGCTATGTTTGATTTTGATGAATATGAGTTCTGTGTATGGAATTGGTACAATGTATTTTATTCCCTGTTCTGTCCTGGTATGTTACAATATAATTCTGTAACCTGTCTTTTTTGTCATATTCCTGGGAGAGCAGGAAAAATCAATAAAAAAAAAATCACTAAAAGCAAATGTAACACTTTTGTACACTGCAACACAGTATAAGTCTAACATTATTTTGATTCAGTGAGTGGAGAGGATTCTCTTTGAAATGTGGCAGTTACTGCTTATATGTTTATTTAAACCAGATATATGTTGTGCATATTATCATATTATTCTGGGTGATTCAGCTTCAGCTTTGTTATTGCCTCCGCAACATCACTGAATGGTAGTTATACTCTTAGCATTGCTGCTTATATATTGTGACTCACAAGAGTGCAGTTCTCCTGGTGTTCTTCCACCACCAAATCTAAAAATAGTCCTCTGTAAAAAGACATAAAGACTTAGCCAGTCAGACAGACAAACAATGGGAGTTCATTTTGTTTTTAATTTTCTGGGACTGTTTTTTAGAAACAGTCTCTCATTTTGCACCCTTACAGTGTTGCTGGCCCAAATCACCATGGGCCCATTTGCTGTGACTTTCATGTCTGACTACCTAATCCTGCCTGTGCAAGTATCATCTCTGGGGTCCATAATCCGGGAAGCCTACCTGAGATATCTTTCTAAATCAAATTCTAAATCTGTTTAAAAAAGGAAAAAAGATTTTGTCTTGATTCAATTGTGAATAAGAAATAGGTTGTACTTGTATTTGCAAGCGGTAAGATGTAGTGAATTTAGTGGGACAGATTTGGCTACTGCACTGCATAACTATTAAAACAGGTTCAGAAGTTACTTACAGGTAGCAATACTGTGCGCCCAGGCAGCAGCCTCACGTAGAGCCTCCTCTTACACAGAATACTCCCACTAGGATAACTAAGATACATGTAGGAATGCATGTTTGTCAGTGCAGCAGGGTCTGGTGATATACACACAGGAGTGTGGTCCACATCCTCTGGTTTTTGGATTTCGCTGAAAAAATACCATTCTTTGGCTCCTAGCACCATGGGCTTGCAGAGCCTTATCTGTTGGTTTTGGCTGAGGAGCCAGAATTGGGACAGAAAACTTCCCCCTCATGCTCACACTCTGCTCCTGACTTCAATGCAAATTAAGGTCACACACATCTCCCAGGAGTGCTCCACACATTACGGGGCTGAATACTTGTCATCTGTTCACATTATGCAGCTGCATCATCCACTGTCCATTTATCCAACTCAATGGGAGTTCTACTCCTTTATGCGAGGACTGAATTTGGCCCCTCCTCAATTTTCAGTGTATCCTTTCTCTTTATTCAAAAGCATCAGTTCTCAACACATCATTTCCCTTTTACCCTGGCCCAGTTTCATTAGTTCCCTTCATATTCACATTTTGTTCTTCTCAGTCCATCCTGATCACACACATCTGAAAAACCCTTCTCTCTACAATTCATTTAAAATAATGAAACTTTTATCACTTTTTTTTGTAAAACTAACTAGTGGTCCACATAAACATGACTGTACAGGGCTACATAGTTTTTGGAACTCTATAATAATTGGTTTCTAGTAATAGGGAATTTGGGGGCAGATCCTCAGGTGGTGTCAACTATCATAGCTCTATCCATGAAGTCAATGGAACTATGGCAATTTATACCAGCTGACTTTGGTTTTTTTGTTTGTTTGTTTTTCTGCAGCTCTCCATTTCTATATTGACTAAATTCTCTCCAGATAGTGGCACAGTTCTCAAAGTTGAGATCTAAACAAGATCTCCATCTCTCTTTCTTTACACATTTATTTGTGATTTCAAGCAGAAGCTCTTTTTTAATGATGCAAACTTGGTGATGTGCTGCCAATATTTTGACAAGCAGCTCCTACAAAAGTTGTCCCCTTTAGACTGTGATAGACCCTGCTAAATACCATGAATGGATGTGTTTGCACAAAAAGAGGGATGAGGGACTTCATTTATTTTCCTCCATTTAAAAAACACTTTCTCTTAATTATAACTAAGGCAGGAAGCCATGCACATGGCAAACAATCTTGCTGTATGCTTAGTGTATTTGCTGGAAATGTTTCTACTTTGTTCCTGTAACATTACTAACTATATTGATAGTACAGAACAATGTTAATGTATGCAAATTGGGGATTGAAGTTGGGGGAGACCAAAGACATTTTTACGGGAGATGAGGTTTTTGAAAACGGCCATTATTTGGTGAAATCTGGTGCATTCCAAAGACAAAACAATTGCTTTTTTGAAATATTTTAAGAGACCCAGAAATAACTCATCTCTGCCAGGGTTGATTTATCAATATCCAGAGAAGCTGTGGTTTCATCACAGGCAGAGAAACATACTAACCCTTCCTACAATATGGTAGTAGAATTTTAACAAAGGGCTCTCAGGAGCCCCCTCCAGTGCATCACTATGGATGCTGTGTTTCTAAGTGAAAACACCAGATGTATGATCTCAGAAGGGTAAAAATATTGTGTTTCATGTCACTATCTTGGGGCAATCTATCTGCTCATTGCCAAACGGAAGCCACAATTACACCACCACCTAACTACTCTACTTCTTTAACGTAACAGTAGGAGAAAACAAGATATTATAAACATAAAGTTCTCTTTCCCCTTCTCTGGCAAGACAAGACATTAACTCTCCTGCATTAAATCCATTCTTAAGACCTGTCTTAATCATCCTATTTATTTATTTTTTTTTAGACCGGCAAGCATTATTGACTGCCCTTAAACTCCTAAGTTAGTAACTTGATACAGCTCCATATGCCAGGTATCACATTATAAAATAACTACCTGGAACCTTTTTAAATCTCACTGAGAGAACTGTGATTAATATCCATAAATCACAACCATTAATATACATGATCTTCAGCCAGTGTGGCTTAGATAATGTTTAGTTCAAGACTACAGACAAACTACCTATCTTTTTGACATTTCAAAACACAACTTAACCAGGTCTTCTGTATTATGTAACATCTGTACTGAAGCTTCTAGGTACAGTGTTTGACATTGTTAGTGGAGCTGTGAGAGCCTGTGAAAATTAAAATTAAAAATACCTAAGGCCTGATCCAGCTCCCATTGAATTCAATGGAAAGATTCCAATTGTTTCAATAGGCATTACATCAGGCCCCTAGAGAGGAAGCTCATTTAAAAATGTAGAGCCTGCAAAGCTCCTCTCCACCTACGTGGGTTGAAGGCGGGCATGGAAGACTATGAATAAATCTGAAATGAGGAGTAATGTATGACATCAGACAATATCTTCCATTGCAGGACCCAAAACAAAAGGATTCCCCCCCTTGTGTTTTATTGTCATGTAAGTAAGCTGCTACAATAGAAAAAGTTGACAGCATCACAGTAATAGATTTTATTAACAATTTTTTGTGACAGTAGCAACTGTACATTTTCAGTTTTCAGCCAGTACTTCAAGGAAATATTGCTCAATTTGGTGGAAGAAGCAAGAGATACATATGGACAGTTAGATCTGCCTGATTTCTCTCTCATTTTGTCACACTGCTTCTCAGGACATTTGACTAATGTTGTCGTACACCTGATCTACACCTAAAACTTAGGTCGACCTAGCTACTTTGCTCAGGGCTTTGAAAAATTTCAATGTGCAATGTAGTTAGACAGAAGAATTCTTTCATTCACCTGTGTGTTAGTGAGGGGGCAGGGCTGATCTAAGAGAGAGGGGCTTAAAAGCTAGATGCTAAGCGAGGAAGAGGCAGAAAACAGGGAAGTTTGAGAGAGATTTTGTAGGAGGGAGAGAGAATAAAATCATCATGGTTTGGAAAGGTCACATACTGTTCCTGGCTCCTCCACCTGTGTCTGTGTCCAGTCAGAGAACCTGACCATGGATGCCTCTACCCAGGCCCTGGTGAAGATTTTCAGAAACTGTGGCCTGCATATCCGCATCGTAGAAAACCAGGCTGGGGAGACCATCCAGTGTGAGAGGGGCCTACTGGTAGAATCTCTCAGGAAGCAGGTGGGAGAGCTCCGGAAGGAAGTGGCTAGGCTGAGGAGCATCTGTGTGTGATGGGTTCCCCCAAGGGTGCCACTTGGAACTGGGGTACCACTGAGCCCACCTGACCCACTAGCCTGGGCTCCCGCTCACACTGTGATACTGTGATAAGCTGCCAAGTTCTCCAAGCTTGCTCTTTCACCAGCATACACACAGATAGGTACACACCTGACTGCATCTTCACAAACGGATGCTGAGATCAGCTCTGCATGGGAAGGCTCAGCTAAGGCACCTCCCCATTGCCAAGCCATGCACCCCTCTCTGGAGTGTAAACCCAAAATTATACCGTTTTGTGCTGCACAGGGAACTCATAAAATTCGCCCCCTCCCTCAATGTGGAGAGAGATATGCAACAGCTTTCTGTCCCGGGTTATAATTTCCACACATAGTGGTTTTAGACAAAACAAGTTTATTAACTACAAAAGATAGATTTTAAGTGATTATAAGTGATAGCAAACAGATCAAAGCAGATTACCATAGTAAATAAACAAAACTGCAAACTGAGCTTAACATACTAAATATGTGGGATATGAATTAGCAAATTCTCACCCTGAGTGATAAACGGGCTGGCAGATTCTTAAGGCACAAGTTCTTTTGGCTTTCTCAGGTTTTCATTCACAGGCTAAAAATCCCTCTAGCCTGGGACTATCACTTTCCACAGTTCAGTCCTTGCCCCTCAGGCGTTTCCAGGTGTGTTGTTGTAGGGAGAGTGAGGTACCATCATGATGTCATTTTGCCCTTTTGTATCTTCTTCCCACTTGCTGGAAAACTCTTTTGCTGTGACCCAGGTCAAACAATTCCCATTGTTTTAATGCGATCTCTGAGAGGTTTCTGTTGTACACAGTTCCTGGGGGTAATTCTTATGCTTGTGTGCATTTGCTCAATAAGCTATTAACATTGCTTGGCCTTTTTACTGTTGTGTCTGAAAGGCTGCTTGAAGGTGTTTTCAACCTCACAACATGTTTCAGTAACACATACATAGCCAAACTTCATAATGTCATATACGATAATAGCACATACAATCTAACAAGATATTATTGTCTAGCACAGGGGTAGGCAACCTTTCAGAAGTGGTGTGCCAAATTCACTGTAATTTAAGGTTTTGTGTGCCAGTAATACATTTTAATGTTTTTAGAACATCTCTCTCTATAAATCTATATTATATACATAAACTATTGTTGTATTTAAAGTAAATAAGGTTTTTAAAACATTTAAGAAGCTTCATTTAAAATAAAATTAAAATGCAGATCTTATCAGTTTAGTGTGATCCTTGCCCTCACTTTTCCTTGCTGAGTTTTTCCAATGTGGGCTACAGCAGGGGGTGACTGAAGAGCGCTGGGTCGAGGCCAGGAGCAGAGCCCCGAGCTGGCTGCCGGTACCCCAGACTGGCAGTGGGCTGAGCAGCGCTGGCGGCCGGAACCGCAGACCAGCAGCAGGATGAGCCGTTCAGCCCACTGCTGGCTCCGCTCAGCCCACTGCTGGTCTGGGTTCCAGCAGGGGTGAAAGTAACTTAAATTTCTTACACGTACTGTCATATTGCAACCTCCCTTGGGGGGAGGAGCTCAGGGGCTGGGGATGTGTGGGTGTGGGGGGGAGCACTCAGGGCAGGGGGTTAGGGTGCGGGGGGCTCAGGGAAGGAGGTGGGGATGTGGATGATGCAGGAGTCAGGGCTGGGAGCATGGGGGGTGCAGGAGTCAGGGTTGGGTGGCACGAGGGGCTCAGGGCAGGGGGTTGGGGTGTGTGTGTAGGGGGGAAGTCCTGGAGGGGTGGGGGCTTGGGGCTGGCCTTGGACAGATGCGGATACTGTACCTCCCACCGGCCCCTTTCACTTGCCCAACTGCCTGCTGCTTAGTCCAGTGCATGGGCCCGCCAGCACAGCCTGCAAGAGAGTTCCGGCGGCCAGCAGGACCCCAGCTGGGAGCACGCCATGTGCCGTGCCTCCACCCACAGCGGAGTGCCCCAGCATCAGCCGGCTCCGAGTGTGCACGCTCCGCCTTACTTTCACTTCTAGATTCCAGCTGCCGGCCCCTTGCCAGCTGGGGTCCTGGCAGTCGGGACCCCAGAGCAGCAGCGGGCTGAGCGGCTCAGTCCGCTGCCAGTCTGGAGTTCTGTCCACTGGCTCTTGCCAGCCGGGGCCCCGCTCAGCCCACTGCCGGTCTGGGGTTCCGGCCACTGGCTCCTGCCAGCCGGGGTCTCAGCCGCCGGCTCCGCTCAGCCCGCTACCGGCCTGGGGTTCCCTTCACCCAGGCCGGCAGTGGGCTGAGTGGGGCCGGCGGCCGGGACCTCAGCGTGCCATTAAAAATTGGCTCGCGTGCCACAGGTTGCCAACCCCTGGTCTAGCAGATCAAGACTTTTTGAATGGTACCTCACATGGCATGTTTTGTAAAAATATATATATATATATATATATATATATCCTAATTACATCGCAATGATGAATATTAGGGTGCCAGGGTGTCACACTGTGTACACAAGGAATTCATTGATAATATGCATATGGAAGGTTGAGGAAGCAATCCAGCTGGAGGGCACTGGAGTAGCACTACTAGGAGAGGGGGAAACAGTTCCTTTACCGGGAGGAAACTGGCTGTTGGTTACTTCTGGCAGCAGGCAGTACTCCACCCTTGGTCCCAGCCCACCATCCGTAGACATATAAAATCAGTCTGCTGCCCTGGCAATGAGGGATGAGGAATCTCTCCCAAAGGTGGAGAAGCAGAAGCCATGGGCTGCCAAGCAGGGGCGGCTCTATGTATTTTGCTGCCCTAAGCACGGCGGTGAGGCAGCCTTCAGCAGCACGCCTGTGGGAGGTCCGCCGGTCCTGCGCCTTCGGCGTACCCACCGCTGAATTGCCACTGAAGCTGCGGGACTGGCAGACCTCCCGCAGCATGCCGCCGAAAGCCGCCCTCACAGTGACTGGCAGGCCGCCCCCAGCGGCTTGCCGCCCCAGGCACGTGCTTGCTGCGCTGGTGCCTGGAGCTGCCCCTGCCTATATCCAAGACATTATGGAAGGATTCCGGAGGATTACCCAGCCCTCTGACTAACAGCCAATGCTGCTCTTCCATGTGGGCACTAATGATTCCGCAAGGTATAACCCTGAGCAGATCGGAAGTGACTACAGGGCTCTGGGAGTGAGAGTGACGGAATTGGGGTACAGGTGATGTTCTCATCAATCTTTCCAGTTAAACGTAGGAGCCAGGGAGAGACAGACACATCCTGGAGGTGAATGTCTGGCTGTGTAGATGGTGTTGCTTCTTCAACTGTGGGATGCTGTTCTGGGAAGAAGGACTGCTGAGCAGAGATGGGGCCCATCTATCAAGAAAGAGGAAGAGTATCTTCAGATACAGACTAGCTAACCTAGTGAAGCAGGCTTTAAACTAGGTTCAAGAGGGGCAGTAGATAAAAGCCCACAGGTAAGTCCAGTACATGGAGATCAGGGAGAAGGGTCAGACTTTGGGGGGAACATGGGCATTCATAGCAGGGACAAAGGAGAGGAAAGAGTGAACACAGGGAGGAAATGTAATGAATACTTTAAATGTCTGTATACTAATACAAAAAGTATGGGCAATAAACAGGAAGAACTAGAAATACTAGTGAATAATCAAGGAGGAGGATGATATTGAACAACTGCCCCGCTCCTGCGCAAACTTTTCTTGGAACAGCTTCCTACAGTGAAGCATCACTTCTGGACTCAGAAAACAAGCAGTGAATGGTGGGAAAGGATCCTTCTGCAGACCTGGGATAATTGGTACCAAAATGTTAGGATGTCAAAGGCAATTTTCCTAGAGATCTATGCTGAGCTCATCCAGGAGCTGCAGCGGCAGCACACCAACCTGCGAGCTCCTGTCACCATTCAGAAATGGATCATCATGGCCATCTGGAAGCTGGCCACCCTGGCTGCTACTGGGCAGTGGTTAGCCAATTTGGGCAGGTCGATTGTTGGGCCCACTGTGATGCAGGTGTGTGCTACTGTGCAAAAGGTGCTAATGCAGCAGGTCATCAAACCTTGGGAGTGCTCAGGAGGTTACTGATGACTTTGCATGCGTGGAGTTCCCAGATTGTATTGGAGCAATTGATGGGACCCATGTGCCCTTTATTTGCCCTCCACACTAGGTCTCAGAGTTTATAAACAGAAAGGGGTGTTTCTCCACAGTTAGACTATATCTCCACAGTCCTCCCAAGCCTGGTTGATCACCATGGCAACTTCACAAACATCAGTGTAGGATGGTCTGGAAAGGTCCACAGTACTAGGATCCTTTGCAACTAGCATCTGTTTGCCTTAATGAATATTGAAAGATTTGTCCCCAGGAACACTATGGAGATTAATGGTGTTGAGATGACTCCTGTCATTCTGGGAAATCCAGTTTATCCTCTGCTTCCGTCTCTGGTGAAGCCATTTATAGGGCACTTGGATAGAAAAAAGGAACTGTTTAACTATTGCCTGAGTAGCTGCAGAATGACAGTGGAGCATATGTTTGGCAGTTGAAGAGTAGATGGTGCAGTCCCAAAACAAGGTTAGAGGCTGCAGAGCACGACTTACCTCGGATAACTGCATGGTGTATTTTTCACAGTATCTATGAGAGCAAGGGAGAGAGCTTTCATGCTGGGTGGGATGCAGAGGGGCAGAGGCTTGCTGGGCAGTATGAGCAGCAGCCCACCATGGCGCTCATTGCAACCGCTAGGACCCACAATATTAGGGAGGCCTTTTGTCCCTACTTTGTGGGTAGGGCCTGAAAATGTTTTTCTGGCTGTCAGTTGTATTTCTGGGGGGGTTATTTTATTTGTTGAATTATAAGTATTGGAGATGCTTGTATGAATTTTTTAAAACTTAATCCAGCGCTGTTGTGTGAAATTTGGGGGTCTTGGTGTTTTTCCTGCATTGGAGATGCTGTTAGGTACTGTACGTGTTTTATGTTTTTTGTGGTAAGTTTGAAAGGTTCTAACAATCGTATTTTCTGCATGCATTTTACTGGCACGGTTTGTACAGCAAACAACTTAACAAATACAACATAAAATACAACTTAAAAGTCATGATGTTCAACTGTGGAATATTTACAAACAGTGCAACGGGGAGGGGGCAGCACATTCACACTTCTGGTCACAGGCATGTGGGCTGGAGTGCCATGGGAGAAAGGCCTCTGCTGCATTACAGGGCTCGAATGAGGTTGGATCCCATGCACGGCAGTTCTTGCTGGTCTGGAGTGGGAATGTCCTGGGGGGTGTTGCAGAAGAGCCGGATAGTAATTCCTTCTGCACCTCTTTAGGCAGTCTTATCTCTCCATGATGTACATTGATCCCAGTTACTAGACCGCAGAGAAAGGGCTTATTCAAAGAGGCAAAGGGCAGATGAGCAACATATGCTGTGATGTTATTCACTAAGATGGTCCCCCTAGAAGCATTGCAGAAATGGAAAGGCATCTCGAGCTATCTCGGCACCAATGATCAGGCTGCTTTACTCTGAAAAATCAAGCACTTTGTTTATCTTAAATTATCTCCTCTGCCGACACGCAAAGAAAAATGGATCCAGTTTTGCATTGCTTGTTGAAACCTTAACGGCTCCCAGTCTTTTTCTATGCAGTATCTATAT
The DNA here is from genome assembly GCF_027887155.1 of Malaclemys terrapin pileata. Taxonomy (NCBI): domain Eukaryota; kingdom Metazoa; phylum Chordata; order Testudines; family Emydidae; genus Malaclemys; species Malaclemys terrapin. The sequence continues at coordinate 197,724,801 of NC_071505.1, forward strand.
CTATGAAGTGTCATTATGCAACATTTGCCTAGTTGATTGCAATGATGAAAAGTGTACTTGATATACCTCAGCTGGGTGCCTTAAAAGTTGTACGGACATGCAATCCCTATCCTACGTATATACATCATGTAAACTGTGCAAAACTAACTTAACCTTGTTTTCTCTAGTGAACCTTTTAAATTTTGCACTTCTCCAAGGTTTGATTATTTGAATCTGCTGTGTGAAGTGGGGGCGCAGGGAGGTTGTGACTGTGGCATGGGGATGCCATTTTGAGCATGCCGTCAGGGACAGGGGAGTGGGAAGGAGGAGTGACATTGGTCAGCCAGGAGAGATGCAGGCCCCGAAAAGGGAAGAACCAGGTGGTTTTGGGTGGGGTGTGTGTGTGTGTGTGCGCACCCTCCATGGCATGGGCTTGTAAACAATCAACATTCGGGGCATCAGTATGAGTGAGTTAGAAGCTGAATACTTGGCCTGTTCACTATTTTGAAAATGTGGGCAGGTGGGGAGGGAGGGGGACAGCACTGGGCAAGGCAGAGAGGCAGTGGCTAGAAGCTTAGAAAGGTTTCTACTTCACCTACACCAAAAATGGCAGGCACTAGGAACAACAGTAACTGCAGCTGTAAAACATGATGATGATGATAATTAATAATCAATTACAAATTAAGATACTTGCATATTGAGGACCCCCGGAGAGGATCATCAGCCTATGTCCCAGGCTTGGCTTTGGGCTGGGAATCCAGCTAGGTTTGTTAGTGGATGCCCTCAGGGTCTTGTGTGGAGAAGACATCCTGGCTGTTTGCGGTGATCTCCTCAGAGCGCAGGTCTTCTAAGGGTCCACAGTCTGCTCAGTGATTGCGGCTACAGCGTCATCATTGTCTACACGTGTGGGGTGCGGCGGTGGCATCCCTGGAAAAAATCCTGTCCAGCTCCTCATAAAATGGACCGTTCACTGGGGCACTGCTGGAGGTTCGGCTTGTGTCCCTGATCTTTGTATAAGGGTTACTGAGCTCTTAGTTCTTGGTGCAGCACTGTATAGCATCCCAGCTCTGACCCTTCATGGCTATCTCCTGAGCGATATCTGTGAGCACATCTTTGGTGCAGCGGTTGCTGATGAGAGTTTGCTGCACTGTCACTTCTCCCCAGCTGGCGAGGGTACCAAGGATCCGTGCATGGCTCCGAGCAGCTGCATGACACACAGTGTAATGCCACTCTAATAATTCCACTGGAACACTGATATATTCAAATACAGAAGCAAATTGACTGATCCTGGCCCCATGCCAGCTTTTAAATGGAGAAGGTGACATCTGCATCGTGGATATAAAGGCCATTTCAATGCACGCAAACTCAAATTAATGTGTAGTAAACCTGCTGAGGGTGCACTCAGAATGCTTCATTTTATGCAGCATAGTCAGCCCTGTGTCTGCACCTTATCTGAATGAGATGGTGCAGTCGCTGCATACTTTATCCCTTGTCTGTCTTAGATTGAGGCATGAATTAGAGCTAACTCAGAGATGCACCATCCAGATAAGACTGAAATTATGTGCGTTGTTTGTGATAACATGCTGGAATTTACTATAGCCCCCCGGACTATGTGGGGATATTCCTGCTGCTTGTTACCTGTGTTTGTAATCTGGGAATCTTGTTAGATACTCAGCTGCTTTTAGACGAGGCATCTTCTCTCCATCTTTCTTGGCCAGGAAGTTGCAACTTTTTTTTTTTTTTTTTTTAAACATGGACCTTGCTACTGTTACTCATGCTTTTGTCACTTTGAGGTACAGTTACTGGATTATGCTCTGGGTAAGACTATGACATGATCATTTGGAAGCTCAGCCTAGTGCAGAATGCAGTTGCCAATTTGTTAAACAGTATTTCTTGCTGAGAGCACATAAACCAATGTTCCAAAACCTGCACTGGCTGCCTGTCAGTTTCCACGTGAAGCTGAAGCTGTTGGTTTTGATGTATACAGCAACGCTTGGCTAGAAGCTTCTTATCCGACATACAACTGCTCTATGTACGCTCTATGAGACTACCTCAGCTGTGATCAATAGAGGCGCTATCAGCCCCTTAGGTTAAAAAAGAGGAGGCTAATGGCAGCAGGGCATTTTATACAAGGGGCTTTCAACTTTAGAATGAATTTCCCTCTATAGTCTGCCAATTTCAGGGCATGCTGCAAGGCAGACTGCTATCCCCAGGTTTTTGGGGAGGGTTGTGAGGCATGATGTGGCTGGGGTTCCAAGAAGCTGTGATTTAGTTTAGTTCATCTTTAATTTTAAATGTGAATATTCTATGTTGCCACTTAAGACATGAAGTAATCTTTTGCATCCGCTTATTACAAATGATATTTTCTTGTTTTTCAATTTTCAAAATGGCAAAGCCACAGACTATTCAAGAAAAAAATTAAAGTACAGAGAAACCATAGCAGGAATGCATATTCCCTTCCATATAATAGCAGTTTACTAGACTACAAATATGTTGCTGCAAGGGGAATGAAGAATTAATTCCTCCTCACAAGTGTCAGAGATCAGGGTGTTGGTCTATGCGGGCACCTTGGCATACAACGTTAGTTCCTCTGTTCACTTTTTATGTATTTACATATGAAAAGGCAGCCTGCCCAGACCAATACAAACATCTGACCAATAAAAGCAGAAACAGTTTAGCATTTACAGCTATTCAACAGGGCCAAACGTTCACCATGTGGAGGATGAAGATGGTGAACAAAGAATGTGTGTCTTAGTGTGCCCGCACTCAGTGCACATGCAAATGTTAAGTATGTGTGTGCCTATTTTGAGTGGGGACCACCTGCTGACAATATGCTCTGTAGTGTCCATAACAAAACTGTACGCTAGTCTATTAGCAATGTTGAAAAGGAAGAATGTATGTCAATTGTATGTTAAAAAATCTATATTAATGCAGCATTAAATCTGAACACCCATATTCTCATTCATACTATTCACTTTTTTCCACCATTCTAACAATGCACTTTAAGGCCCCTTTACACTACCCAAAGCGGTGAAAAGGAGTCTTAGTGGAAATGGGAAACAGGCTCAAGGTGTCTATCAAAAAAAATCAGGAACTGCAAAGTTAAAAGTCCCCCAAAAACCCTTGGTAACTTTTGGTCCTATGCATTCAAGTAGGTTAATCTATTACATGACTACACAAGACACTACATACAATAATACCAAAATGCTACATATGTGCATCCAAGATTACATACAAAAGTGCAGTTTAAGTACAAACCCAAGAGCGGAAGTAATGATTACTTAAAAATGAATATTGGCAGGACATTATTAAAAGTCACTGAAGGAATACAAAAAAATAAAATGCATAATAATATGGTGAGGGGGAAGTTATATTACAGAAGCATAATTAAGATTGGGGTCCTACTGTGGTAGGTGCTGAACAAATACACAGGTGGATGGTCCCTGATCCCAAAGTTTACAGTCTGATTAAAGACAATATACAATAAATGAACGTAACAAACAATAGGAGGGAAATGTGGAGAGAACACAAGAGTCACAACAATAATATAATGTGGATGCAAGTGCTGTAGCATTTCAGGGTCCACACTACCTATGATGCGAAGGGTTCTCCTGTCAGTGTAGGTAATCTACCTCCCCGAAAGGCAGTAGAGTACTATCTACTCCAGGAGTTAGGTCGACTTAACTACATTGCCCAGGAGTGTGGATTTGTCACACCCCTGAGTAGTGTAGCTGGGTTGACCTAACTTTTTAGTGTAGACCAGACCTAACATGGTGCTGTCACTGTAGCCTGATGTTGTGAAGATGCCACGGGGGTCTACCCATTATCTAACTCCCTACTAAGCTGCTGCCATTTCCCACATTTTCCCCACCCAAGAGTTAATCTCCGATCCCCACAAAAGAGCTCACAGGGTCTGGAACTCCTGACATCACTGGGGTCCTGAGTCTATTAATGCGCAGTTCCCCTGTGCTGCTGGAAGATGCAGAAAGTCTAAGGCAGTATTTATTCTCTCTGAGTTGTGTGCATGTATGCTCGTGCAGGGAAAATAGAGCGATGTACATGAGCTCCCAGGGAGTGCTGGGAAGGAGTAGTCCCTGTGCTTGGAGTGCACTGGTAAAACAGTCGTGGCTGGCCCTTGCTTCGGGAAGGCAAAGGCAGGAAAGTCTCCTTGCTGCTGCCTACCTTCCCTTATGAACCCACAAAAGCATTATTCAATATTTCCCCAAATCTATTTTATTAAGTATATCGAAGAACCTGATTCTACACTTCATGCAGAGGGAAAACTTTGCATATTCAAATAAACTTAAGTGGGGGGTAGATGGTTTCAGGGGAGGGGACACCTGGCCAGGGTGCAGAGAAGGTCCAGAATGATCATGGTTAATGTGAACTAACAAGACAAAATTCTTAACTTGTTCATTTAGCATTTCAATGTACAAAATGCTAAATATATGTATGTTTGTATATCTGGAATTCTACACTTAAGTTCATCATTGGAAAAAAATGGGAAAATCATATTCCAGTGTAGTTCTGTATGCTCAACTTGGAACACCTTGAAGGCACCTGATTTTTAGATCAGCATCCAAAATCACTAGTCATTTTTTAAAATATTGTCCTATAATGTTAGATTGTAACTTCATTACTTCTAGCCATGAGAACTGTATCCATGGCAAGCTTGAAGTTTTATAAATAAACTCAAAAAAGCATTTGAAAAATTATTAGTGTAAAAAACAATTTTTTATACTTTCATACCTCAAAAGTGGAGGGGTGTGGGGAAAAGGAAATGAAACCACCATTTTTTACCTGAGAAATAGAATGAGAAATTTTAACTCCAAAGGTATTCATTTTCCAGGCTGGTATAAATGTCTGAAAACATGTTTTTATAGCGAAGGTCCCTACTCATCTGCTACTGCAGGGTCATCAGCATAGCACTATCATAGTAAAGAAAACTAGCACAAATTATTATATAGATATACTATTATTATTATTATTTATTATTATTATTTTATTATATAAACTGTTCGGCACATTAAGAGTAATTTCAAGTAGATTTGGATTTAAGGGATTGACACTTTATATAAATGATTTGCCATTGTCAGTATCTTTCTTGGATCATTTTCAGATTAATACATTGTGCCCGTAAACTGTTTTGGAAAGGCTTCAAATTAAGTAGGAGGTTGAGTTTAACAACTTAATGTTAGAGTGTGTCAGCACTCAAAAATTAACTGTGTCTGATACTTGTTGCCAGATTATCCACTCATTTCAATAATCAGTTTTACACCAGTGTAACAACATTAACTTTGATGGAGTTACTCCAGGTTTACATATGTTAATGAGACCACAGTCAGGCCTTCAATAGCAAATACAGTTCCTCTGACTGTCCCTCAGCTGATCTAACATGAATTAGACAGGGCTTTGTGTCTTGGAGAAATAACAGAAAATTGTCCCCCCCCCCACCCTGTGACTTTTTAACGAACTACGTGAGATCATTTCAGTTTATAGGTTATGTTGGACTCAAGCTTAATTAAACAAAATGAGCTGGGTCCTCACTAGAGTTGGAAAGGTGGGTTTCCAGGGGGGAGAGAGTTCACATTTCCTAAGAATATTCTCATATTCAGTCAGACTAACAACAAATATTAGGATCAATGCAAGACATTTCCTCTCCTGCATGCCTACAAATGCCTGTCTGGACTTGCTTAGATGGCTGATAAATGGATTTCAGCAACTTTGATGTATGTCAAATGTCTTTTGCTCAGACAGTGGAAAGGCCCAGAAGTGTCTATTTTGAAAGATTGCTTTATATATAATTCCCTTGGAAGGCTCATTTACAGGTATGAGGATAAAATGAATAAATACCAGGACATTTGCTCCTAATTTCAGGCCCATTAAAGAATGGTCAGCACTTGATAGAACTGTCTCCTGTGAGAGGAAACAAGATGTTGTGTCACTAAGATGTCAGAGTATAAGTAGAATGGGAAGACAGAAAGGCTTTTATGTCAAACGACACAAATGTGTCCTTCATCTTTTTCTTTCGTGTCATTTATATAATTGCCATTTTTTTCTTTTCCCTGCAACCTAATCATATTTTCTTTTCTTCTTCTGCCTTTTCTATGTCTGTCTAACCATAAGATACTGTATGAATATGTTTTCCTTTCAGATTTTAAGTCTGATCCTCCAGTTGTTACACATGCCAAATTCCATTGACTTTAATGGAAGTGATGAGCACATAAGCACTGCAAAGATTGTATTTTAAAAAAATATAAATTTGCACTTTTTCATAATTACAACATAGTTGTTTCAGACCAGAACCGGGACAGGCAGGCTTCAGATCTTTTTTTAATGATTCAGTCTGAATGAACTCTTCTAATTGAAGAAACAATGTCTTGCTCTATTTTTGCAATTAAACTCTGGAATAAGTTTAGTCATATCACTTGTGTGAATGCATATCGTTTTTATTTTGGACACAGCCTTGTAAGCCATCATATACAATAAAGACAGATTTAAAGAAACAAATTGAAGTTGATGCATGTGTAAAGAAACTACTTTTCTTAACACCATACTAAGGCATATGCAGAAGCTGGCATGGAAATAGGGTGAAAGGATGAGATGATGTGCTGTGCCTTTGGGGATTAGAAGGAGGTAGGGCAGCTTTAAACCACATTTGCCTCATTCGAGTTCTGAGCATTTTGGGCCTGAAATGGCTCTTGATGTGACCTAGGGAACTAGGGTAGGAATAAATGGTAAATTTTCAGAATGGAGAGGGGTAACTAGTGGTGTTCCTCAAGTGTCAGTCCTAGGACCAATCCTATTCAATTTATTCATAAATGATCTGGAGAAAGGGGTAAAAAGTGAGGTGGCAAAGTTTGTAGATGATACTAAACTGCTCAAGATAGTTAAGACCAAAGCAGACTGTGAAGAACTTCAAAAAGATCTCACAAAACTAAGTGATTGGGCAACAAAATGGCAAATGAAATGTAATGTGGATAAATGTAAAGTAATGCACATTGGAAAAAATAACCCCAGCTATACATACAATATGATGGGGACTAATTTAGCTACAACTAATCAGGAAAGAGATCTTGGAGTCATCGTGGATAGTTCTCTGAAGATGTCCGCGCAGAGTGCAGAGGCGGTCAAAAAAGCAAACAGGATATTAGGGATCATTAAAAAAGGGATAGAGAATAAGATGGAGAATATCTTATTGCCCTTGTATAAATCCATGGTACGCCCACATCTTGAATACTGCGTACAGATGTGGTCTCCTCATCTCAAAAAAGATATACTGGCATTAGAAAAGGTTCAGAGAAGGGCAACTAAAATGATTAGGGGTTTGGAATAGGTCCCATATGAGGAGAGATTAAAGAGGCCAGGACTTTTCAGCTTGGAAAAGAGGAGACTAAGGGGGGATATGATAGAGAGATATAAAATCATAAGTGGTGTGGAGAAAGTGAATAAGGAAAAGTTATTTACTTGTTCCCATAATATATGAACTAGGGGCCACCAAATGAAATTAATGGGCAGCAGGTTTAAAACAAATAAAAGGAAATTCTTCTTCACACAGCGCACAGTCAATCTGTAGAACTCCTTGCCTGAGGAGGTTGTGAAGGCTAGGACTATAACAGGGTTTAAAAGAGAACTAGATAAATTCATGGTGGTTAAGTCCATTAATGGCTATTAGCCAGGATGGGTAAGGAATTGTGTCCCTAGCCTCTGTTTGTCAGAGAATGGAGATGGATGGCAGGAGAGAGATCATTTGATCATTACCTGTTAGGTTCACTCCCTCTGGGGCACCTGGCATTGGTCACTGTCGGAAGACAGGATACTGGGCTGGATGGACCTTTGGTTTGACCCAGTATGGCCATTCTTATGTTCTAACCTTGGAGGCTGCTCTGCGCTACAGCAGCTCCGTACAGGTCCATGGCAGCATATGGGGCTGAACTGTGTCACTCAAGGATTTTATGATACACCAGGATAAAATAATAATAAAATAAGTTAATGGAGATAGCCTATCTCCAAGAACTGGGCAGGACCTTGAAAGGTCATCAAGTCCAGCCCTCTGCCTTCACTAGCAGGACCAAGTACTGATTTTGCCCCAGATCCCTAAGTGGCCCCCTTAAGGATTGAACTGACAATCCTGGGTTTAGCAGGTCAATGCTCAAACCACTGAGCTATCCCGCCCCATCAGATTAGTTTGATCAAAAGACCAATTAGTGAAACACAAAAAAGGGGGAAAGGTGTCCAAAAGTATCCAAAAAGTTATTTTTAAAAATATGAAACATACCTAGACTTTTTATGGTCAGAATCTGTGCCTGCTGGAATAAATGTAAAATAGGAATTTGCTTGTGAGGCGAGCAGTGGTACAGCACAGGAGTCAGGTAATCTAAAGGGCACGCCCAACAGCCCCAGAACACAAATATTTAGAGGTGTCTTGCAAACCTTTTTTTAAGTGAGACAAATCTGTTTTTGTGTTCTGAATGCCACAAGTAGATAAGCTAGGAGAGGAGTATTCAGAATACAATCCATATTTATTTTTTGTTTCAGATCTCCCAAAGGCATTCCGGTTGGCTATTCTTCTATTGTGATGCTCCAGCATGCACCATGACTAACATTTTTCAATTTTAATTTTTTTATGTTAAAATGTTGTGAATGCTAGTGCCTAACATTAGCTTCCTAAATCTATATTTAGAACCCTAAATAAGTGGCCTGATAGTCAGAGGTACAGAGTGCAAGCAATTCCCAATGAAGTCTATGGGAGCTGCAAGTTCTTAGCATCTTTGAAAATCAACACTTATTTGGTGCCTAAATAGAAACTCCAAGAATAACTGTAGACACCAGTGTTTAAAAATTTTGTCCTTTCTTTTTTTTTAAACATCTTAAGTACTTTAGAGCCACATACTGGAATATAAATCTGGCCTATGTGTTTATTATATGGTGTGATTTTTATCGTTTAAAAATATAATACACTTTTCAATATAAAATAATAATACAAATGTTGTCAATCCAAGGCATACATTTGTTTAAAAATAAAATACCACAGGCTTGATCCTGCTCACCACATGCATTTAGTGGTGCATGGATCACAGGAAGCTGTAATGTACATGGATCTTCAATCCTACACTTGAATGGCTTTGTTTTTGTGGACTTAAATTAAGATACAGAATTGTAACTTTATTATTACTATTTTTATTTCAGTGGCACCTATAGGTTCCTGTGTTATTAAGCATATATTAAGAAGTCTTCATGATGTCATCTCCATATTTCCCTAAATGTCCCATCACCCCCCTTTGTTTATAATCCTGATTTTCAGACTGACCTGTGTGTATGTGCTTTTTAAGGGCTTCATCCAAAGGCCATTGAAGACAGCGTAGAGAGAGCCCTTGACTTCAATGGGTTTTGGATCAGGTCCTAAATGCAACATGCCAGGGTTCAAATGTTGATCATTACATGGAGAAAAATGGTGGGAGAGACAAGGTGGGTGAGGTAATATCTTTTGTTGGACCAACTTCTGTTAGTGGAAGAGACAAGCTTTGCACAGAGCTCTTCTTCAGGTCTGGGTGACTGGGTTCTTTCCCAGATCTGAAGAAGAACTCTGTGTAAGCAGGAAAGTGTCTCTCTTTCACTAAGTTGCTCCTCATCCCCCTGCCTCTGTCCCTTTAATACCTTGGGGCCAACAGGTTTAGAACAACGCAGCAAATAGAACGTGGGACACAATCAAAGAAAAACAGCTGGTCACTTTGAATGATATGGGCTATCGATATATATTAAAATTCATCATTTTATTTTCAACTTGGTTATTAGAGAGGCAAAAAAACCCCAACCTCACAACAAAACATGAGCAGACACCAGGTTTGCATGGGTGACTGAGGTGAGTCTAAAACAATTTTTTTCTTAATGAGGAATAGCAGAGAGACAGTGCTTAATTTGTGCCAGGGCTGAGCTCCAGCATCTCTAGGCTTGGCAGTTCATAGTCCAAGGATATGTCTACACTACGGGATTAATCCGAATTTATATAATTCGAATTTGGGAAACAGATTGTATAAAGTCGAATGTATACGGCCACACTAAGCACATTAATTCGGCGGTGTGCGTCCATGTTCCGGGGCTAGCGTCGATTTCTGGAGCGTTGCACTGTGGGTAGCTATCCCATAGCTCCCGCAGTCTCCCCTGCCCATTGGAATTCCGGGTTGAGATCCCAGTGCCTGATGGGACAAAAAACATTGTCGCAGGTGGTTCTGGGTACAGCCTCACCCCTCCCTCCCTCCCTGCATGAAAGCAACGGACGGCAGACAACCATTTCACACCTTTTTTCCTGGGTGAACACTGCAGACTCCATACCACGGCAAGCATGGAGCCCGCTCAGCTCAAGACAGCAGTCATGAACGTTGTAAACACCTCGTGCATTCTTGTGGAGTTTATGCTGAGCCAGGACCAGAAAAACGAGGCGAGGAGGCAGTGGCGGCGGCAGCGCAGCGACAAGCGTGATGAGGACATGGACATGGACATGGACACGGACACAGAATTCTGTCAAACCGCGGGCCCCGGTGCTTTGGAGATCATGTTGTTAATGGGGCAGGTTCTATCCATGGAACGCCGATTCTGGGCAAGGGAAACAAGCACAGACTGGTGGGACTGCATAGTGTTGCAGGTGTGGGATGATTCCCAGTGGCTGCGGAACTTTCGCATGCGTAAGGGCACTTTCATGGAACTTTGTGACTTGCTGTCCCCTGCCCTGAAGCGCCAGAATACCAAGATGAGAGCAGCCCTCACAGTTGAGAAGCGAGTGGCGATAGCCCTGTGGAAGCTTGCAATGCCAGACAGCAACCAGTCAGTCGGGAATCAATTTGGAGTGGGCAAATCTACTGTGGGGGCTGCTGTGATGCAAGTAGCCAAAGCAATCACTCAGGTGCTGTTACGAAAGGTAATGATTCTGGAAAATGTGCAGGTCATAGTGGATGGCTTTGCTGCAATGGGATTCCCTAACTGAGGTGGGGCGATAGATAGAACCCATATTCCTATCTTGGCACCGGAGCACCAGGGTACCCAGTACATAAACCGCAAGGGGTACTTTTCAATGGTGCTGCAAGCACTTGTGGATCACAAGGGACGTTTCACCAACCTCAACGTGGGCTGGCCGGGAAGGGTTCATGACACTCGCGTCTTCAGGAACACTACTCTGTTTAAAGGGCTGCAGCAAGGGACTTACTTTCCGGACCAGAAAATAACCGTTGGGGATGTTGAAATGCCAATAGTTATTCTTGGGGACCCAGCCTACCCCTTAATGCCATGGCTCATGAAGCCATACACAGGCAGCCTGGACAGGAGTCAGGAGCTGTTCAACTACAGGCTGAGCAAGTGCAGAATGGTGGTAGAATGTGCATTTGGCCGTTTAAAAGGTTGCTGGCGATCGTTACTGACTCGCTCAGACCTCAGCCAAACCAATCTCCCCATTGTTATTGGTGCTTGCTGTGTGCTCCACAATCTCTGTGAAAGTAAGGGAGAGACATTTATGGCGGGGTGGGAGGCTGAGGCAAATCGCCTGGCTGCTGATTACGCGCAGCCAGACACCAGGGCAATTAGAAGAGCACACCAGGAAGCGCTGTGCATCAGAGAAGCTTTGAAAACCAGTTTCATGACTGGCCAGGCTACAGTGTGAAGTATCTGTTTGTTTCTCCTTCATGAAAACCCGCCCCCTTTATTGACTCATTCTCTGTAAGGAACCCACCCTCCGCCTTCCCCAAGCTTGCTTTCAAACCAAATAAAGTCACTATCGTTTAAAAATCATGTATTCTTTATTAATAGATTATAAAAAGAGGGAGGGAACCCGGGTGGGGTTTGGGAGGAGGATCGGCGGGAAGGAAAAGGCCACTAAAAAAAGGTTAAAAAAATGACAGCCTTTTCCTTGGGCTGTCCACTGGGGTGGAATGGGAAGGTGTACGGAGCCTCCTTCCCCCCCCCCCCCCGTGTTCTTACACGTCTGGGTGAGGAGGCTATGGAAAATGGGGAGGGGGGAAGGGAGTTATACAGGGGCTTTAGCGGCACTCTGTTATCCTGCTGCCGTTCCTGAAGCTCCACCAGAGCATGTCTGTTTGCTCACGCAGCAGCCCCAGCGTTGCAGCCTGCCCCCTCTTATCTTCCTGCCGCCACCTCTCATCTCGAGCGTCTCTCCTCTCCTCACGTTGGTCCCTCATGTCCTCACGCTGGTCCCTCCTGTCCTCACGTTCACTGGCTTCTTTCCTATACTTTGAAACCGTGTCCTTCCACTCATTCAGATGAGCTCTGTCACTGCGGGTGGATTCCATGATTTCCGGGAACATCTCGTCTCGCGTCTTCTTTTTCCGACGCCTTATCTGTGATAGCCTTCGGGATGGAGGAGGGAGGCTTGAAGAATTTGCAGCTGCTGGAGGGATGGAAAAAAGGAGAGAATTTTTTAAAAAGATACATTTTGCAGAACAATCCTTATACTCTTTCACGGTGACCAACACTATTCACATTACATAGCACATGTGATTTCTGTGCAAGGTCGCATTTTGCCTCTTAATATTGAGTGTCTGTGGCTTTGCTGCTAGAGATCACAGATGCAGGTCCGGGCAACAGAATTCGGCTTGCATGCGGCCACGGTAAGCCATTATCTTTTGGCTTCTGCGCCCTCCTTTCCCACATACCAAGCAAAGCCCATTGAGTGCTGCGGTTTTCCTGTTAACATTCAGCAGCAGAAAACAAACTAACCAACCCCACCCGCCATCCAATTCTCTGGATGATCGCTTTATCCCTCCCCCCACCGCGTGGCTGGTATCAGGGAAGATCCCTGCAGAAACCAAACTAACACCCCCCACCCCGCCATGAATTCTCTGGGATGATCGCTTTGCCCCTCCCCCCACCGCATGGCTGGTATCAGGGAAGATCCCTGCTAGCCAAATGCAAAAAGCTCAGCGCCAATGATCTCTCCCTCCCTCTCCCCGGCTTGGCTAACTGCAGGGAAGAATTTCTTTTCAGCCACAGGCAAACAGCCCAGTAGGAATGGCCACCTCTGTCCCCTTAATTAAATTCCCGTATTTCAACCAGGTTACCATGAGCGATATCACTCTCCTGAGGATTACACAGCAAGATAAAGAACGGATGTTGCTTGAATGACAGCAAACACCGGGACCATACGCTGCCAGGCTTTGTCATGCAATGATACCAGATTACTTGCTGCAAGCATGGCACGGTCAAGTGTCCTACCATGGAGGACGGAATAAGGCTGCACTGCCCAGAAACCTTGTGGCAAGGCTTTTGGAGTACCTCCAGGAGAGCTTCATGGAGATGTCCCTGGAGGATTTCCGCTCCATCCCCAGACACGTTAACAGACTTTTCCAGTAGCTGTACTGGCTGCGAATGCATCCCAAGTCCTCAGGGCAAAGTAATCATTAAAAACCCTTGCTTTTAAAACAAGTTTTATATTTTAAAAGGTAAAGTCACCTGAGGTCCCTTCCATAGGGTCGTGGTCTTGGATACTGGATTGGGAGGGTTGGGAGGATACTTTAGTCAGGCTGAGAAAAAGATCCTGGCTGTTGGGGAGAACGGAGTGCTGGGTGCTCTCTGCAAGCTCGTCCTCCTCCTCCTCCTCTTCCCCGTACGCAGAATCCTCAGGTGTGGCTGATGAGATTACCCCCGCCTCGGAATCCATGGTCAGAGGTGGGGTAGTGGTGGCGTCCCCCCCAGAACTGCATGCAGCTCGTCGTAGCGGCTCTGACCCGGAGCGACCGTTTGCCTCCTTTGTTTTTTGATAGGCTTGTCTGAGCTCCTTGACTTTCATGCGGCACTGATCTGAGTCCCTATTGTGGCCTCTCTCCATCATGCCCTTGGAGATTTTTTCAAAAGTTTTTGCATTTAGTCTTTTTGAACGAAGTTCTGCTAGCACTGAATCCTCTCCCCATATAGTGATCAGATCCAGTACCTCCAGTACGGTCCATGCCGATTATCGGCCTGCATGGTTACCTGTGCTGATGAGCTCTCTGTGGTCACCTGTGCTCTCCACGCTGGACAAACAGGAAATGAAATTCAAATGTTCGCGGGGCTTTTCCTGTCTACCTGGCCAATGCATCCGAGTTCAGATTGCTGTCCAGAGTGGTCACAATGGTGCACTGTGGGATAGCTCCTGGAGGCCAATACCATCGAATTGCGGCCACACTAACCCTAATTCGAAATGATAAAATCGATTTTTGCGCTACTCCGCTCGTCGGGGTGGAGTACAGAAATCGATTTAAAGAGCCCTTTATTTCGAATTAAATGGCTTTGTTGTGTGGACAGGTGCAGGGTTAATTCGATTTAACGCTGCTAAATCCGAATTAAAGTCGTAGTGTAGACCAGGCCCTAAAACCCGGCACCTCTGGGTTTGCCCTGTCAGTTATGAAAGTAAAAAAAATTGGTTGAGCCCCAGCACCTCTTTCATTACAAATTAAGCATTGCAAAGAGGTGCTGGGCCCATGCCTGGGGCTGCCACACCCTGCAACGGAGGTGAATGAATGAGACCTGGAAAAATTAGGAGGGTAAATCAATCACACTCATTCAGCCCCAGAGGCAGGGACTTTAATGCATACTGCTGCAAACCCATCCCGCTGCGAGTTTCCCAGCCAGCCAGCAGGTCTGCGACTGTGCCCCCTTCACCCTCCTGCGGGGGTGACGCTGGGGTGAAGCAGCCGGGCTCCTGCAGCTCTCCGGCTCCAGGACAGACGCGTGAGGCCGAAGGCGGGGCAGGCAGGCTGCAGGGGGGCGCGTGAGGTTGGGGTGGGGGAGCGGCGGCTTCTCGGTGCCCCAGGTGGGAGAGGGAGGCCAGGGCTGGGCGGTAGCAGCAGCAGGGTTGCATTGCTGGGCTAGGGCAAGGGGGCGAGAGCTAGAGCCCCACACCGGCCCCGACCTCCCCCCAGAGCCCAGCTCTCCTGCCCCCAGCGGCCCGGGAGGAACTGAACCATCGTTGCACAGGAAGTAGCGGCTGCTGGGAGAGGAGCAGCGGAGACGGCAGCATCTGCCGCACTCAATGAAAGAGACTCGCAGGGACCCAGCCGGCCGCCCCGATCCTACCCCCACCCCACCTCGCCTCCCGGGGAGCAGCGGCGGTGCCAGCACCCAGGGCCGGCTCTGAGCAGGGCAATCGCTGCTGGAGGTGGCGGCGGCCAGGGAGCTGGAGCCGGGCAGGAGCAGCTCCAGCTAATCCGGAGGCGGCGGCGGCAGGTTTGTGCTGCTCTGGCTGAAGGGGGTTGGTGCAGGGGAGGAGGGGGGTCGGGGCATTGCTGCTGTCTGTGCGGTGCATAGCTGTGGCCTTGGCTGGGGCTGCCTCTTAGCCGGTGTCGTGTGCGCGTCTGCCGAGCGCAGCCCTTCCCCGGGGAGCTCCTCCTCCAGCCCCTCTGCCTTCCCCAGCCCCCCGCTCCTCGCTGCAGCCCTTCCCTAGCGCCCTCTTGCCATCCACCCCTTCCCCAAGCCGCTGTCTCCTTGGTGCGCCCTTATCTGCTCCTTCCCTCTCCCTGCGACCCCGCTCAGTGGGCGTCTTTCACCAGAGCATCCTAGCTCCTTTCGCTTTCCCCAGCGCACCGCACTGAGACAACTGCTCCCTGGCCCCAGCTCCGCTGCCACCCCCATTGCTGCTGGGGATGGGTGGGAATTTTCACCCCCCCGGGGGGCGGGGGTCGTTCACTTCCCCTGGAAGTTGACATCTCGACAGTCTTCCCGGTGTGTGCGCCCGGGATGCACATGGCGCGGGGCTGGGGCTCAGCGGCGGCTGCAGCAGCTCCTGTCTCTAGCAGTTCTCGCAAAGCAGCCGCTCTCCTTTCTCCTCCCACCCCTCTGCCGCTGCCGGGCATTGCCCCCTTGCGCTGCCCCCGTCCCCGTCCCCCTCCCCGGCGCTGCAGGGAGAGGAGGAGCTACCCCGGGGAGGGCGGCTCCGCCCAGCCTGGGACCCTCGTCGGCCGCTTCCACCCCGCGGACTTCGCTGGCGGTGGGTTGAGGCTCAGCCCCTGCCCTGCAGCCGCGGGCTGTGATGTGTGTGTGAAAGGTCAGCGCTGTAGCAGGAGAGCGGGGACCATTAGCGGCCGCGAGAGCCTTGTCTCCCTTCAGCTCTTCCGTTTTCAGCTCCTTGTCGGTGTGGCTGGGGGAGGCCCAGGGTGACCAGATAGCAAGTGTGAGAAACCAGGGTGGGGGAGGGGTAATACATGCCTATATGAGACAAAGCCCCACCGATCAATACTGTCCCTATAGAATCGGGACATCTGGTCACCCCATGAAGGCCTGGCCCCTTGATTTCAGTTGGGATTTCGCTGTGTGTGCCGTGCACAGGCAGAATCACTGCATTAGAAGGGCTGTGCTGTGGGATGTTGCTTTTGTTTGTGTTTGTATAAGTGTCTGAAAAGACCTCTGTGTCTGACCCATGGAAGCAAATAGGAGAGGAGAGGCAGGGAGCGGAAGGGAGGGGATATACTCCCTGAGCATGTCAAGCTAAACTAAGTGTCTAGCTGTATCGGTTGATCAAATTGTATGTGGACATTTGGAAGGTGCTATAAAGAAGAAAATATAGAAATGCAAAATGCTATATTAATAGCATCTTACATAAAATAATCTCAGAGTGCTTTGCATAAACTGGCCTCATTAGCCCTTGGCAGTAAATATTGTACACAATAAAATTAAGATTCTACCCCCCTCATCACTAGTGCAATGAATTGGGATAAGGATTTTTTGTTTCTTATTATTGAAAAGCAGAAAATATGTCACTTGTCCTTTTCTCGCTGAAATCTGCCCTACCTCTGTTAAGATGAAGAAGAAGCATGTGCAGAAAACGATGAAAGAATGGTTTAAAAATAAATAAGAAGCCTACTTCTGAATGGCTCCACTGTACATGAGCAGACAGCATGTAACTACAAAATGGAGAAGAGAAAACCCTGAGGATTTGACAGCCTAAACCAACTATAATATTGCTGTGCCATGGATTCTCTTAGGAGGCTGGTGATGGGGTTAATAAAATGTTAATTTAATGTATAGGCACCCAGATCAATAGTAATAATTATTTCATAACTTTCAGTGTCACTTTTTCTTGGAACTCTGTTTATGTTGAAACTTCTGTCAGTGCATGTGTTAGGCCAGGTCTATACTGCAGACCTCTATCAGTATATCTACATTGCTCAGGGGTATGAAAAATCTACACCCCTGAGTAACATAGTTATACTAACCTAATCCCCGTGCAGCCAGCGCTGTGTTGACAGGAGAGCTTCTGCTAACATACCTACCGCCTCTCGGGGAGGTGGGATTAACTATGCCAACGGGAGAAACTCCCATTGGCATAATAGCATCTTTGTATACAGTGCTACAGCAGCACAGCTGCACCACTGTACAGAGCACAATGTACAGCTGAACTGCTGTAACGCTGTACGTGAAGACAAGCCCTTAGCATATTGGGCAGTTTGACATCTCATTTTCCTTGAGCACTACTTTTGTTCTTGAGGCCACCATCTCTCCTTGGATCTTTGTTTCCTCTTTCTTTTCAGGGGAAGGGGTGTAGTAGTAGGGGAAGGTGAGGAAGTGTTACAACACTGTTGATAATTGGTCTCCCTTCTGACTGCTAATAAACTGCTCATGATTTCAGCAAACTTATATTTTCAAGTCTAATGTAAACTTAACTGATCTTTCATCCTTTCTTCCACTCTAGAGCTAACAGTTCAGGGTCCAGAATCACAAATATTTGACAACAGGTGAATTGCTGTTCTGAATCTGAGTTCTTAATAGTAAAGTGGTGAACATCTGACCTGTCTTGACAGCATTTCTTTTGATGTGAAGTGTTACATTTGGAATTTTTGTTTTACCTTTGTCTGTACTATAACAATTTCTTTTTGCTAGAGTCTATTGTGACTAACTGATTAAACTTACAATTAGGTTTGTATGCATTGATTCCACTTACACTGGAACAGATAAAACTTTCATGCAGATTCTTGGGCTGTGTCTACACTACAGAAACTGCTGATTGACACTGGGTGTTAAATGCAGTTGCCCCTTCTCAATCTGTCAAGTGTCTGGTATGCTTTGCTGCACCTGTTGAACTCGTCAGAATCCACACTAGTCGGACAAGTGCTTTTAACAGCAGATGTGAGTCACTGCACTTTCTGTAGTATAGACCGTCTTGCATTCAAAAGTTGTCCAACTTAACTGTTCTGGCTTTGAAAAACAGTGATAAATTTACCTTTTAGTTACAGGAAAACAATCAAAGCATCAGGTTTCAGAGTAGCAGCCGTGTTAGTCTGTATCCACAAAAAGAACAGGAGTACTTGTGGCACCTTAGAGACTAACAAATTTGTTAGTCTCTAAGGTGCCACAAGTAATCAAAGCATCATGTTTCTTGGCTCCTTGATTTTTAGACCCATATCTGCCTCCCTACCCTATATATTTGGTGTTACCAAACTTTTACGATAAACATTACTTGCATTAAAAAAAATAAAAAAGCTGACTAATGAAATTGAGTTTAAAAACTTCATCCACCTGGTCTAAAATAGCACCATATCATGTTATGCTTCCTTCGTTACTAATTTCTCATCTTAATTCTTCTTTCCCATATAAATGGCTTTGGCATACTGGAGAGATACAAACTACTGGCCTCTAACTGTAGCTTGAATCTAACATGTATAGCAGAGGGAAACCAGTTGGATTGTCTTATCTGAACACAATCAGTCTTGCAGCACCATTTATAATAACTTTGTGTGGTTAGCACCTAGAGCGGTGAGTTGCTTTCTGGCCAAATTTGAGATTAGAGTTGGTCTTATCAATGAAGTTTCCCTGAGTGGTCACTGAAGTTATCCTGAACTGAAATATAAGGAATTTCAGTTTCCATAGAGCCTAATTCTTAATCTTCTCAAACAGATGTTTCAGCAAACAGAACAAAATTCTATCTATATGGAACCCTTTCCAGCTAAGTGTTTGTTCTTTTTTTCCAATCATAGAATGATAAAGCTATTGCCCTCTGTCATAATTGTTTTACAAAATGAAACTGTTTGCTGCACATTCCACTATTAGTTTTATTTTTTCTTTTGGTTTCCATCTGCAGAAAGACTCTTTGTTTTGAAGTCCTAATTGATGTTTTGCTTATTTATGAAACTATTACTGAGTTGTTGGATTAGGAACTTTACTCTTCAGGGGAAAAGTGTAAATAAGGTATTCCTGTTAACTATAGTGTATTTATCACTGAATTACTAATATTGGTGGAAGCATCATGCTACAGTTTTTCTTAAAAAGTTGTGTTTAGTTCTCTTTTCCTTGTCCCCTTGCTATTAAAACATCAACACAATGGTGCTCTTCATTGCTTATTTCTCATTATCTTAGTTTTTTCAGTCAAAAACTGATGAACTTGAGCACTAGATAGTTCTTCTCATCTTTTAAAAGTATCTATGTTGCCAGTCTTACTTTCCTGCACATTTAATGTAGAGGGTTTTTTGTTGTTGTTGTTTTTGAAAGACTTGCTGACTGTCAACACTTGAAGCCATTGGTTCATTGGTGAGAAAGGTTGGCCCTCTGGCTATTCTTCCTACTTTAAACAGCTAGGTGAAGAACCCTAAAAAATCGCTGGAAGCAGTGGAACCTTCAATTTCATCATGTCTAAGATTTTTTCCCCACCGTCTGTAGTGACATGCTTCCAACAGTCATTCTCCCTGCCTACTCTTACCCCTCAAGAAATGTAATGTTAAGACTCTGCACTAAATTTGTGTGCGTGTGTGTGATTATTAAAAACAAAAAAAGTACTTAAATGTTTGAGTACCTAAAGGATGAGTATGGAGAGAACTAATTCTTCTTGTCTTATCTCCACAGAACAGGGTACAGTACACGGATCTTATAGAAAAACTAAGGAGGTTAGGGTGGGGTGGGAGGTAGAATCTTTTATTTGTTATTGGAAGCAAGAATCCACTTGGCATTTTAAGGGAAAACTCAATTTTACCAGTGCAGTTGTTTCAAGAGACCAAAATTACAACTTCTTCTGTGTCTGTGATTGCCCTATTCAGTTTTATTTCAATGCAGCTGAAGACGCATTAATTCACCAGATGTAAGAACATTTCCTGATCTGGAGAATAAGTATAGGAAATACTCCCAACTAAAATTGTATAGAAACTTGTAAAATTGTGAAGCTCTTATTTGTTGTGGGCCATGTTTGTTTTTTTGTTTTGTTTAATTTTTGGAGTAGGATTACAGATAAGCAGTAATGCTAAGTATCCTGTGACAGTGAGAAGGGATGGGAGAAAAACTATATGAAAACAAGTTACCAATAACTTTTCTGAACAGGGCAAAAGTTAAAGTGAACATAGCACTAGTATGTTGCCATATGCTGAGTGCAGGTCCCATTGTATATCTTTTCTGTGTGTAAAACTAGACAAGAGAACAAGAAATCTTTTTTAGTACTGAATATTGTAGTAGTGAGATGTAAAATGTGTACAATAAACATATGTATAGGTACATGGAGTGTACATTATTTCAATATAAGAAATTATTGTATAATCGAAGACTAATGGATGAAATATCTTTTTGGCGTTTTGATGTATTAGGAGGAGATTTCCTCTTGTTATTGCTACAGTTACTCCTGGGGGAATTCTGTGCCAAAAACATAAAAAATCTGTGCACAATATTTTAAAATTCTGCATATTATATTTGCCAAAATAACACAACGTAATCGCACCAGTTTCAATTATCTTGGTAATTTATTTCAAAATACCAGTCAGCATGTCTGTAACAATACAGACAACAAAAATGATTCAGGAAATGTTTTTTGACAAATGGATTCCTTACTAGGCATATTAATTCAGAACTTTGAGTAATAATTCGTTTAAATTACAATACAGACATGTATTCCTCGCACCCCTCAGAAGCAGTGCAAAGACTTGGGGGAGTTGGGGTAACAGAGGAACTGAGGGAGAGGGAAGTAATTGCTGGGAAGGAGCCTGGGAACGAACCTGGAGGATTGTTGGGTGTGGGTAGGAGAAGTATGGTTTCTTTGGCGGGGGAGGGATTGTTAGGGAGCTTCCCCCCCTGCAGACCCTGGCTGACCTCTAGCTTCTCTCATTCAGTCATGCACATCTGTCCCTGCCCCCAAGTGTCCCTGCATCCCCACTCAGCCACCCTTCCACCCCAACTCAGCCAGACCACCATCCTCATGTGTCCCTGCACCCCCTCCTCTGTCCCTATGCATGCTTCAGGGCAAGTCTACACTTAAAACGCTGCATTGGTGCAGCAGGCAGGGTCCTAGAACCCAGGCTCCAGCCTGAGCATGGAAGTCTACACAGCAATGAAATGTCCCTGCAGCCCGAACCCCGCAAGCCCAAGTCGTCTGGCATGGCCATCACGGGTGTCTAGTTGCTGTGTAGACATATCCTTAGAGCCCAGGTTTGAATGTTATATTGCAGTTTTACAGCCCCACAGCCCGAACTCTGTGAGCCAGAGTCAGCTGACATGGGCCAGCTGCGAGTGTTTATTGGCAGTGTAGACATACCCTCAGAGACACAGGGCTCTGACCTGGGACTGGCACAAAGAAATGGAGAGGAAGCAAAGATGATAGCTACAGCATCATGGCTGAAGGGAGCCGTGATCTTTGCCAGTCTGAACTCCATCTTACCCTTGGCTTCTCTATGCTAACTGAAGGATTTTCAGATTCTCTGTGTCAGGTGACTAATAAATTGTTACCTTCTTTTGAAAAGATTGCCTGGTGTCAGTGCAAATACTTACTGAGAGCATTGTGTCTTGAATGAGTAAAAACTAAGCCTTCCCTGGCAGTCTGGCTTGACTGGACTTGCTTCAGGGAGCCATGGAGAAGGATTGCTGGTGCCCAAAGACCCAGTTTGCAAGTCTTGAAGGCCACGGGCCTGCGCCTGGGGAAACGTGTGGATCCTTGGGGTCTGGCACGCTAAAGTCACTTGCAAGGGACTGGTTACAGGCTGGGGTGTAGATCAGACACTAGCCAAGATGAGTTTTCAGCCAGCCAGTTTCCATGTGAGCTTAGTGGCTCGTGGGGATATGCTTTGGCCAGCAAACCTGACGTACTCCCAGGCATTGTAAGTTTGAAACCTACCATTAGCAGAAAATGAAATATGGGCATTTTGCTATTATCTGCCTCTGTCAAGGGAAGTTTTATTTTGAGGATGTGTAGTTTGAACATGGCAGATAATTCAGAAGGTGCTCAAACTATTTTCCAAAAGAAAACTTATAGATGTGAATGCTTGCTCGGAGGGATGGGGGGGATTAAGGGGGAATAGGGGAGAGGGGATTGGAGCTGTGATGAGGGATGGGGGGGCCTCAGGTCAGGGGGAGGGGATGGGAATTGGGGGAGTGGGAGAAGCATGTGGGACACTGGGGGGGACATGGGGATGGATTGCAGGGGTTGGGGGACCCTATCAGTCCCACATTCTCCTCTCCCATGTGTGTGCTGAGATCTGGTGGGGGCCACTTTCCCTGCCCATCTGAGCTGGGATCTTGGGTGGGCCGGAAGGTAATGTAATTTAAACCCCCTGAAAACCAGGAAATACAAAGTTAAGATACATGCCGTCCCCGCTAACCAGGCCCAATTTTGGATCAACTGGTCATCTAACAAGATCACAGATCGAGATGGTAAGGCTGTAGGTAAAATGTACATTTCTCTGGGCAGGTATACACTACGGGACTAAGTCGACCTAAATTACACAATTTAGGACAACTTATTGCGGTGTTTACACTGTGCTGGGTCAACAGGAGAAAGTCTCCCGTCGACTTACCTTATGCTTCTTGTTCCAGTGGAGTACTGGAGTCAATGGGAGAGTAATCGGTGGTCAATTTAGACCTGCTGAATCGCCCCCCGGTGGATTGATCGCCACACGTTGATCCCCCAGTAAGTGGAGACAAGCCCTCTGAGTCTGACCACTCCATTGTTGTTATTGGAGAAGTGTATATTTTGCCTGCAGCCTTACCACCTGTTTCTATGATCTTGTCTGATCTCATATAAGGTGATTGATCCAAATTTGGGCCTGGTTAGTTCTTGCAGGGAGACCGGTAGGGAAGATCCAGGTGTTTCAGGAAGTGGAGATGATGATTGAGTAGCTGAAGAGCATACTTCCCCCTCAGAGTCAGTACTTATTAATGCCTTGGCATGGTGCTAAAAGGGTCTTCATGCTGCCTCTTGGATGGGACTGAAAACCAGTGTTCTTGCCACTTTTGGCAATTATTGCATTTATTTGTATTGCAGTAGCATCTACAATGTTAGATGCTTTCCAAACAGAAGAAGACATGGTCTCTGCCCAAAGAAGCCTAAAGTTCCTATGACTCTTTCACTACAATAGAGTCTGTACCTTGTCAGACTTGCATCTGAAGAAGTGAGGTTCTTACCCACGAAAGCTTATGCTCCCAATACTTCTGTTAGTCTTAAAGGTGCCACAGGACCCTCTGTTGCTTTTTACAGATTCAGACTAACACGGCTACCCCTCTGATACTCTGTACCTTGTCCAGTTTCCAACCCGGGTACAGACTAAATGCTTACATTTCATTGTCACTGTGGTTTCATGAGATTCCGCAATAAAATACCTACCCATATTTGAAATTGGTCCAAAGGAACAACAGCCCATACTTTCTAGAGGGGCTAAAGGAGCAAGAATTACCTTCCTCTCATAAGAATTTTATGAGTTGAAGAGGTGGGCTGGAGAGTGTGTTAAGTAATTAGTGGAAAGAGTTGAATTCTAGAGTTCCCTGACAGCAGGTGAACACTCACCGGGACTATTTTATACAAATATTTAAAGACCAAGGTTTCTACATCATGAAGAGCTCTTAAACTCTTTTGAACAGTTTTGCAAAAGGTGCCACTTTGCAGTTAGCCTAAAGCAGTTTAGTATTGGCCTCTTTATCATATGTCTAGCATTTTTCCTTTAAAATGACAAATTTTATCTGCTACAGTGAAGGCAAGTGTGCTTTGATACAAATTTTATTACTCTTGTGCGCTAGAAATATTTTTTGGTAATTGTGGTATGTTGTCAGGATTCTTGACATCTTAAAGTGCGGTCTTTGTTTGTCTATAAATAATGCTAGTGAGTGTTTCCCTTAAGAAGGAAAGACTAGAATCAGCACCTGCACCCATTAGTTACTTAATCAAAATTGCCACACATTTAAGGAATAAATAAATTTTATTTTCTCTCTCATTTTTGACTGAAATAAACATTAGAGAGACAAGATGGGTGAGGTAATATGTTTTATTGGACCAACTTCAGTTGGTGAGAGAAACAAGCTTTCAAGCTTACACCGAGCTCTCTAATACCTTGGAACCAACATGGCTACAACAACACTGCACAAAATAAATGTTGTCCAGTATACATAAGCTTTTGTTTGGTTTTGCATATCAAGCAGAAAACAGTCCATATTGCACATTACACTTACGTCATGTTGTACATAATTCATGTGAAATTCTCTCCAGATTTTATGGTACATAAACCAGGAATATGAAAATACCTTGTATTTCTTCTTTTTCTTCAAAACACTTCACAAATGTTAAATAATCCTTATGACAACTCTGTGTAGTAAATATTGTCTTTGTTTTTATGGATGAAGAAACAATTATTGGCATTGTTATGGTCTATAGGGTTTTCTAAAAGTCCTTACAATCCTTTAAATCATGGTATTGTAGAATAATTCTGAAAATATCGTTGATGGACCAAGTAACCATTGAAAAACTATTGGAGATTATTGGAACGCAGCAAACACTAGTCAGAGATCTTATGAAAAGAAATATTAAGAGGTTCTGCAGGCAATGCATGCTTATGGTCACTGAAAGGGAAATTTAATGGCAGAAGAACCTAAGGCAGAAAAAGAAGATCTTGGATGGACGATGGAGGTGCAGTATCCTGGGTGGATCAAAAGGATTATTCATCCACAAAGAGATTAGCAGAGGATTGTACAGAACGAGCTACCATGGTTGCAGAACGCCCCGCCCCTTCCTGTAATGGAAATGCCACATAAGAAGAAAGGCCCTTATTTACAGAAAATGTGGATCCTAACTGAATGTCACTTTTTATAAAGTAAATCTGCACAGTACTTTGGAAAGTAACTTCCATGGCTTTGTGGGACGTAAAGGAATCTTCAGTCTTACCGGGAAAATGGAGTTTACTTGTTTGTTGCCAGGGATACACTTGTCATGGTTATCTGGCATCCATGATAGTGTCTTTCTTACTGCAAGTATTTCACAGTGAAAGTCTGACAGACAGCAAGCATTCATCAGTGAGATGCAGTAGCTGCTGTATGCAGCCCATCCTCTTGTTTACTCAGTTGTTGAAAGTGATGATGAAGGTGCTTCTTCAAATTCCTCCTGCCCCCATCCCAAATATATATCTCCAAATGCCAATCTCAAATGTTGTTCAAAGGCATAATGATGTCACTTGTTTTCATTCTTTCCTTTGTTTGGTATGCAACATATGGTGGATCAGTGCTTGAAGCCTTTGTTCCCAGTCAAGGCAGTGTGCCTAACCTTTCGCAATGGTTGGATGGAAGGAGTACTTTGTAATAGACGGTAGTAAGCATTCTGACACCAATTTAGAAGCAGCATTGATGGGTTCCAAAGGGAACCACAAACCACCTGGAAGGTTAATCTTTGAAATATGGCACTGGCTTGGAGGAGGAAGGGAAGAAAGGAGCTGGGGAGAGGGGAGTGGTTGTCAAAAGTTTTCCCCAGTTTACTGCAGTTAGCATTGCCTTTCAAGCTAAAATTTGATTAAAACTGGTATTTCATATCCTCCTGCTCATCACAACCACAGCCATATCTGTGAATTGAGGAACGTCCCTTTGCCATACCATTAGTTTGGGAGCCTAAAGACAAGAGTGAGGTGAGTTTTTTCATATGGCTTTACAGTTGGTTTAAAAAGCAGAAAACTAACTTCATTATTTAAAATATCTTTCAGTCTGATACAGTTTTGCCTAAATAGCTAAATGATGTTTTAACATTAAACTGACCTTTTAAGCAAGATGCAAGCAAGTGATCAACTGTCTGGAATTCTGACTAACATTTCGTTTACTGTAAATATGAAGGCCTTCTTTAAAATGTGGCTGCCTCCAAGCGTATGTCTTTTATTTCAAATGCAGCTTAATTTATTTAGAGAGAATTTCTACTGTATGAAATTTGTGGGGTGGGACAGAGATGGTGGTGGTGCTGGCTTTTAAAATGACAGGGTCAAGCTGAAAGTCCTTAAAAATTTGTTTTAAGAATATTTAGAACCCTTCATTTTCAGTTTTTATTTTATTTATTTTTTCCCTGGAATTTATCAGTGTTTATTACCCCAACAACAAAAACAGGTGAAAATCAGTGCAAAAAACTATTAATATTTTTTCTTGATAAATATCGGGGTTTATTTTGGTGGACAGAAAGATGGGGGAAAGTATTCAGTAGATTAATGCGTTGAATTCCTTTCATCCATGTGTTTTGCTGCAGAACTAAAACAGAACTCAAAACACAATGTTACCTCTGAGTTTAAGAAAACAATACATCTCTAATTCCCAAATAAAACTTTTCATTTGAATAAACAGTATACTGTTGTAGACTTAGAACTATTAGCCTATACATATTTACATTTAATACTTGGGCCACACCATTTGCAGCGCATACACTCAACTTTATCCTTTTCTCCTGTTTTTGTATTTTTAAAACTTTCGAATACTTCCTTGTGTTCTGAAACACACTCTGATACAGATTTTTGTTTTCTTCCCATTTTAGTGTGTTAAATCTATAAACCATTATTATTACTCCGTGTTTGTCACGGAGGTCGCGGAAGTCACAGATTCCATGACTTTCCACGACCTCAGTGACTTCTGCGGGGGCCAGTGTGGCTGACCCCAGGGCCGCCCAAGCAGCTGGTTCCGGGGCCAGCCACACCGGCCGCCCCCCAGCAGTGATCACCTGATGATTTAGTCAGGGGTATATAGTACAAGTCATGACAGGTCACAGGGCCGTGAATTTTTGTTTGTTGCCCGTGACCTGTCCATGACTTTTACTATGATTTTTACTAAAAATATCCATGACTAAATCTAGCCTTAGCCATTATCTGCTAACAGCTCGAAATGTGTACGTGGTGGGCGTGAGATACATCGGTATGTTCAGATCCATACGCACTTCAGAGCTTGTGTGTGTGCCTGTTTCTTCATTGTGTTATATCTTATAGACTAATACATAGCCTTACTTCGACAGGCAGTTTTGCATATACACACAGACAAATGTATTATCGTAATACATATATCTTATGCAATGTATTGTGTCTTCCTAATAAAATAAGTTATTTTTTATATATTTGATACTGATTTGTATCATTGATAATGATAGAAAAGTAGGGTGAAAATTGGTAAAAAGTGAGTAATACTTTTTATAAAACCTGGGAATTTTTCAGTTAAAAATCAGTTTAAACTGAAAATGAAGGAGCTTAAGAATATTACATACATTTTTGTAAGCTTTCTTCTGACCCTGAAGAATTGAGTGCTACAGTATTATGAACATGTGCTTTCTTTTTATTGGGCAACCTACAATGACCAGTCCATGGCTCTACATTTCTTTGCAAGTATGCACATTATGTGCCTGTTCTGTTTTTGTGAATAGGCCAGGTTTAAAGCAGAACAAGACGCTTGGGATCTTGCTGACTTAAGTACACTCATGCAAGATTTTTGTGTCTTTCTATTTGTGCCTGCTCCAAAGTATAGAGTGATGGCATGATGTTCATGTGCACACACATAAATCCACACTAGAGGGTTGTAAATTGTAGTGTGTTGCACACTAACTGGCCTGTGTAGACCCTCCTGGCATGCACTAAAAGTTTGAAAGGTGACTACATTAGCGCACACTAGGGAACTTTTAGTGTACGCTAGTAGGGTCC
Source organism: Malaclemys terrapin pileata (assembly GCF_027887155.1). Lineage (NCBI taxonomy): Eukaryota > Metazoa > Chordata > Testudines > Emydidae > Malaclemys > Malaclemys terrapin. Next base: position 197,752,631 of record NC_071505.1, read on the forward strand.
ACACAGGCCAGTTAGTGTGCAACACACTAGAATTTAACACCCCACTGGTGCAAAATAATGCAAGGTGTAGAAAAAGCCTAAGTGTAATTAGGACTATTCTTACTGTAGCACTTTTACTTAATGAACTGTAAATTCTTAAGTCAGTAGAGAAATGTATACTAAAGCCTTATGTACTCTAAAATTCTGGCATGCTGTGGAACCCACTTTTACGGGGTTTTGCCTTGATTCCAGAACATAGTTAAAACATACATTGGCAAGACAAAACCATCTTGTACACTACCACATAGCAACTGGGTCCCACAATATGGCATATTCTTATATATTGATTTGGCTAACAAGAATATCTAGAATTATAACAGTTAATACAAACAAAGAATTTTGGAAGGGATAAAAACCTTAAGCCAATCTCTAATAAGGATTAGGATGAGACCTTCATGAGGGCAGATTATATCGTATCTGCCTACTGTTGGATTTTTGCATTGAGACATATGGTGCTGTCCACTGCCAGAAACAGGTTTCTAGACTAGATGGACGTTGGGTCTGATCCAAAATGACAATTCTTATGTTCCATAGTAGAGAGGGGCCCTACAAAGCCACAAGGTAGTAGCAACTGTTGCACATTTAAACTTTAGCATAATTATGTTGCCACGCTAATCAAATATTCAGTGTGGTGGTGCCTCACTTGTTACCAGATTGTATCTTTCCCTCTGCAGCTGTGTAGCTACAAGTTCTAACCCTTCATGGGGTTTCTACTGAGAGTTTCTATAAGGTGATTTAGTACATAAATCTTGCCTACCAAGGGATGGTCTCCTTAGATAAACATACTTCTGCTTATCTGTTAGATCAACACAAGCTGAAAATATATCTCTTTTATTTGCCTTCCCGTCTAGCTAGAGATTTACTTCAACTTCAAGTATGGATTTAAATAAATTGCCAAATTACAGTAACGAGCACATAGGCTTAATAATGTGGTATATAAAAGACACAGTGATTGTACTAATGACAGGTTTGTCTGTGTACATACATTCTTCATACTTTTAAGAACATTTTTTTTCTTTGTTTGCAGCTGACTTTTTTTATTGCACCTATGTAACCATTTTTCTCTTCCAGAAATGTTTTGTTGGGGATTAAAAGGGGAGAGGGTTTGAGAGTGGGAAAAGAATTTTATAAAATTAAACAAAATTACCTTCACCTTTTCTCAGAACAGTAACTCTGTATCAGCTATTAATAAAGAATTAAAGGAGGAGTAATGTAATTAATGAAAATCAAGATGGGTTTATGGAAAATAGATCCTGTCAAACTAACTATTTCTTTTTTGATGTGATTGGTTGATAAAGGCAAGAAGGTTGATGTAATATACACATAGACTTCTGTAAGGCGTTTGACTTGGTACCACATGACATTTTGATTAAAAAAACAAGTACAATATAATATTAACATGACACATTAAATGGATTAAACGCTGGCTGATTGATAGGTCTGAAAATATAATTATAAATAGGGAATAGTCATTGAGCAGGCGTGTTTCCAGTAGGATTCTGCAGGGATCAGTTCTTGGCCCCACACGATTTAAAATTTTTATCCATGACCTGGAAGAAAACATAAACTTATCAATGATAAAGTTTGCAGATGACACAAATTGGGGGTGTGGTAAATAATGAAGAGGACAAGTCACTGATTCAGAGTGATATGGATCACTTAGTAAACTAGGTGCAAGAAAACACTGTGCATTTTAATATCACAAAATGTATATATCTAGGAACAAGGAATATAGGCCATACTTCCAGGATGGGTGAGACTATCCTGGGAAGCAGTGACTTTGAAAAATATTGGGGGTGTTGGTGTATAATCAGCTGAACATGATTATTCTCTGAGTGCGATGCTGTGGCCAAAAGAGCTAATACAATCCTAAAATGCATCTCCAGGGGAACCTCGAGTAGGAGTAGAGAGGTTATTTTACCTCTATGTTTGACACTGGTGCGACCACTGCTGGAATACTGTGTCCAGTTCTGGTGCCCACAATTCAAGAAGGATGGTGATAAATTGGAGAGGGTTCAGAGAAGAGCCAGGAGAATGACTGAAGGATTAGAAACATGCCTTATAGCAGGAGGCCCAAGGAGCTCAATATATTTAGCTGAACAAAGAGAAGGTTAAGGGATGACTTGATTACAGTCTGTAAGTGCCTAGATGGGGAACTAATATTTAAGAATGGGCTCCTCAGTCTAGCAGAGAAAGGTATAACATGATCCAGTGGCTGGAAGTTGAAGCTTGACAAATTCAGACTGTAAATAAGGTATACATTTTTGAATGTGAAGGTAATTAACCATTGGAACAACTTACAAAGCTTTGTGGTGTGTTCTTCATCACTGGCAATTTTAAAATCAAGATTGGATATTTTTCTAAAAGCTGTGCTGCCTAGGAATTATTTTGGGGAGGTTCTATGGCTTCTGTTATTCAGGAGGTCAGACTAGATGATCACAATGGTCTCTTCTGGCCTTGGAATCTGTTAAGTTATCCAGTGTTCCTTGGAAGTTGTCTCTTCTGAAGGGGCTCTTCTAGATCCTAGGGAAGAGCTATTTTTTCCTGTTCAGTTGCTCTGTGTGACCCCTCTCATTCAGGGATTATTTGTTACCTGCCTCAGGCCAGGTGTACACTACAAGGTTTGTTGGCATAACTTACTGGTCAGGGGTGTGAAACTAGTGACCTAGTTATGTTGGTAAAACCCCCACTATAGGCACAGCTATGCTGGCAGAAGAGTGCTTATGTCAGCATAGCAAATGTTGTTCAGGGAGCTCGTGTTACTGTGCCAACAGAAAAACTCCTTCTTTTGGCATAAATTGCACCTACACCAGGGGACTCTGCTGGTATAGCCATACCAGCAAGAATTTATAGTGTAGACAACCCTTAGTTTGAGTTCTTGCACCTGATCTCTCCTAGCTTGGACCTTGTTGTCCGTCTTTTCTCCTTCTTTCCCTCTTCCCCTTCTCATGTCCCTTCAAAGGAATCTCCAGTCCTTTCACTTATTGCATCCAGCCCTTGCTGCTGGTCTAGAATAGGAGATTTAGCTTTTTGCCAAACCACCGTTCTCCCTCTGTACTTTGTCCAGCAGGTCCTTTCATAATTGTCATTTCCCCCCCTGCTGAAACTGTTGAAATCCTTATAATGTGTTCCCTGAGGGAAAGCTGTTGGCTGAAGTTCCCAAGCAACTGGAATATCGTAGCTGTCCCTTTAGTGTAATGAGGACATGTTGGTTTTCCAAGGAATCATAAGCTACATTGTAAATTATGTATGTGACACATGTGGAGACACAGGATTGAGAATCATCTTGTTCAAATGTTGGCATTGCACAACGTAATGTTAAGTTGTAAGTAGTGGTTCCCAAATGTTTAGGCAGCTCTAGCAGTTTACTTAAGTAAGACTTTGATTGGACAGGCCAATACCTGCCTTCATTCCATTTAGTTAGGTGAGCTCTGACCCCCCCCCCCCCCCCCGTAGAATTTGGGATGGTTGGAACAATCGAAAACTTTTTTGTAGGACGGAGAGCACCCAGATTAAAATAGTTTGGTAGTAGCAGTAGCACAGTGAGCCCCAGTCATGTATGCCTGATGGAACCAGCACTGGGGATCAATGGTAGCAAATTTTCAGAACAGTGGTAGTCTGATGATACGTCACTGAATAGATCACCCTGAATGATTCATGGTCTGATCAAGCCTGATTTCTGCTGAGATGGGTTATTTTTGGATGTATCCCAGCATGCTGTAATTAAGTTTCTGATTCCTGGATGTAGTCTGCAATGGCTCTTCCCAGCTTGCCTCCACCTTAAGTGTTCAGTGTAATGTAGGTTGGTACTAACTAGTGCTCCCTGATGGTACTTGGAAGCTTCCCTGTCCTGAATCAATTTGGGGTCAGTGAACACTAATTTTTGTTCTTTAAAAAGGTGGATATACTTATTTAATGAAATATTGATTACTTAAATAAATTGTGAGACCATCTTAATGAAATAGCTTTTGTGAAAATAAGGAAACTGAAACAGTAGCACTTCTTTTTGAGTGAAGTTGTGTTTTCTGTAGATTAGCCGGAATGCAGTTGTTTGACCCATTTGATTGACAGAGAAGTATCTCATAAATCCATACCAGCCAATCTACAGATAATAAAAAGCTAATGTAAAAGACAGCCACACATTCTGTGAAAACAGTAATTTAAAGGAGACTTCATACTTTGATTAAAACAGGTCCTTGGATTACTCTCCTTTTGAGATCTAAAATAGAGCACTTTATCAAGTCCTATATTATCAAAAGTAAGTGCTACTTAGTAAGAGTGCATAAAATTATCATGATTGAGCTATGGACATAGCCTTGGGAAAAGACTTGGTGGCATTAGAGAAAAGAGTAAAAGTCATAGTGAGGCACAACCTTCCCCTCCACCCCTCAAGTTGTACATATCTTGTGCCTCCAACAACCCAATATTTGGATTTTAATGCAAACTATAAGAGCAGTTCTGATTAGTCTGGAACATAGGATTTGTCATGTTGGAGTCTGGCTTTTGGAAACCATAATGGCTTTTCAGATAAAAATATAAATCTTATTTTGTGAGAGTTTGTGGGGATGTTGAGAGGTGTACCTTTGAAACTTCTGACCACCCTGCGGTTTTAGAGCTCTCTCGGAATCCACTAGTCTAGTCTTTCCTGTTGCTGAGTTCTGTTAGCCTTCTGTGAGGTTTAACTCTCCCACTCAAGTTGTTTGTCAGTTTGATTCACTGGCTTAAATGCGAAATATCCCAAAAGTCACAAATATATTCTTTTTGAATGGGTAAACCGCCTCCTTCCCTATCCATTCTGAAAACATTGGGAGTGCAGCAAGTCTAGCCTTCATCGTACCAAGAGCATGTCTACATTGCAATAAAAAATCTGCAGCAGTGAATCTCAGAGCCCCTGTCAATTGACTTGGTCTTGTGGGGCTCAGTCTGTGGGACTAAAAATTGCAGTGGAGGCATTTGGGCTGGAGTCTGGGCTCTGAAACCCACCCCCCTCACAGGGTTTCAAAGTCCAGGCTCTGGGCCGAGCCCGAATGACTACACTGCAATTTTTAGCCCCTCAGCCAGATCCCCAGGAGCCCAAATGAGGTGACCTAGGATAGCTGTGGGTCTTTTATTGCAGTATAGATGTGCCCTGAGTAGCTGAGAGTGGGCAGAGCCAATTTTAAGGTCAGTAGTGTGATGTTTGTTTGTTTTGTAATTAAGGATGTAGAGACTAAGTATTGATTCAAATGTGTAAGGCTCTAAGGTACAACTTTTTTAAAACTACCTTTTGTCTTAGAACAGGGGTCAGCAACCTTTTAGAAGTGGTGTGCCGACTCTTCATTTATTCACTCTAATTTAAGGTTCTGCGTTTCTGTAATACATTTTAACGTTTTTAGAAGGTCTCTTTCTATAAGTCTATAATATATAACTAAACTATTATTGTATGTAAAGTAAATAAGGTTTTTAAAATATTTAAGAAGCTTCATTTAAAATTAAATTAAAATACAGAGCCCCCCGGACCGGTGGTCAGGATCCGGGCAGTGTGAATGCCACTGAAAATCAGCTCGCATGCTGCCTTTGGCATGCGTAACATAGGTTGCCTACCCCTGTCTTAGAACTTCTCAAGATTGAACAGACACTTCCAAAACTTCAATTGTCTCCTGAAAGTTTATGTATTTATATGATTATATATCTTTGAAAAGTGCTTTACAAAAATTTTCTCCAAACCAATGCCCATAATAAAATGTATATACACCTCTACCCCAATATAACACTGTCCTCGGGAGCCAAAAAATCTTACTGCGTTATAGGTGAAACCGCGTTATATCGAAAATGCTTTGATCTGCCGGAGTGCACAGCCCCGTCCCCCTGGAACGCTATTTTACCGTGTTATATCTGAATTCATGTTATATCGGGCTGCGTTCTATCGGGGTAGAGGTGTATTAATAGTATGATGCATGAACTGTGCTTTGTGACTTGGTTCCCACAAAAATATGCTGTAATTTTTTTAAGATCACATTTAAATTGATACGTCAATTGTCAGTGTGACAATAAATGTATGCATATTGAAGTCAGTGGGACTGCTTGTGTTTAAGCATATGCATAAGTGTTTACAATATTGGGCCCTTAATGTACAATAACTATAATTCTCAAAGCAGATTCTTCGAAGTGTGCATTTTCAACACAACTCTTAAAATGACTGTTGTAGTGCAGGCTGACCACCCTTATGTAGTGGGTGTCCATTTATTGAAAGAAGGGGCGAAGTATTGTGTTATAGTAAGCAGGGATGGTGTCCCTAGCTTCTGTTTTCCAGAAGCTGGGAATGAGCGACAGGGGATGGATCACTTGATGATTGCCTGTTCTATTCATTCCCTCTTGGGCACGTGGCATTGGCCACTGTCAGAAGATAGGACAGTGGGCTAGGTGGACCTTTGGTCTGACCCAGTATGGCTGTTCTTATGTTCTAATATGATTCTGCAGCCACAAAAAGCATACATCCAGGATGCTGGTAAAGAGGAAGGAATTGATGAATGGATACATGTGGTGGGGTTTTTGTTTTTGTTTTTGCTGCTCACCATTTCCTAGTAACTTTTTAAAAAGCATTCTCTAGAAAGGAGGTGGGATGCTGTACAATCATTTCATAATAAATGTTATATGACTAGATAAACAAAAATCTCAAACTATAAATAGGGGGTTCCAGGCATTGAAAATGTTACTCAATAATATATCTACATGGCTAAGGACTAAGTTTGCTATCTCATTCCCTGGTGAAAAATACCCGTGCTTCCATGCTCCCGGCAATTTAGGGTCAGCTAAATGCTTAAGCCCTACTGACTTCAAGATTCCTGCTTGCGTTGGTCAAGTCAGCTGCTTTTCCCTAATCCTGTGGTGTTCTATGTAAGGATAAAAGGGACAGGAAAATGCTCAATCTATGGAGTGGAAAGTGCTGTGTGTGTGTATTCATCTGGGGGAGAGTAGAGACTGTTGCAGAGAAGAAGGAAGGAGAGAGGAGTTTGGTGTCCAGACACCTCAAGGAGAGAACAGAATAGTTAACCCCCCAAAATAAACAGTTAGCATCGTATGCAATCAATTAATCTATTTTGCTCTATATATATGTTGATTAAGGTCTCCTGTGAAAGCTTGTAATGTTCTAAACTTAGTAATCACTATGAGATATATATGCCAGCTATACTTATGAATTTATGTATTTGTGTATATAGAAAACTGTTCTCCTAATCTGTGGTGTATCTTCAGCTCCATCTCATAGCAGGATGATGAGCAGTCAGGGAAGGGCACCTCCCAAACCAGTTGTTTACATGAAACAGGCTTCAAGTAACTAACTGTTGTCCAGCCCAGGAAAAGACAATAGTTCCTCTTTGAACTGATGTTTTTTCTATTCAAGGAACTTTTTAATTTTTATCCCAAACAGGTCTCTGGGGCGCAAACTGCGTGGAGTGTGTGTGCTAAAGTAAGCTAGTAACTGGGCGGGGGCAGTTTCACTCTTTTGGGGGTGATGAGTCAGAGGGGAACGGGCTGAGTGTCTGGTAAATAAGAACTCTGGGAGGATGTATTTGGGGAGACCTGGGGTGGAAGCGTTGTTGGGATCACCCTGCAGAGAGTATCTAGGCTGGTGAAAACGAAGATGATTCCTTATGCTTGGCCTTATGGACAGGCTATTGGTATCAGGGAATCGAACCACAGCTACACGTCACAAAGGTCCCCAAAGTTACAGGGCAGGTGGTGACCGAGGCTCTTACTAGTCTGGGTGGACCCCAAAAAGTCACAAGCGAGAGTGAAGAGAAGGTAGAAACTAAAAGGAGGGAGAGGACACAATGGAAGAAAAAACAGAGAGGGATAAAAAGAGGAACAACATAGATACATTTTGACACACTGGAAGATAGGAGAAAAGGTATGACCGAAGAAAAGGGAGTGTTGTTGACAAAGTTTAGAAGTGAATAGACACTTCGATGCCCCCCAAAAGTTACAATTAAATAGGAAAAGAATCACTGTTTATATGTATGCATATATATCTGTATCCTAGCCACATACATACTTCTACCAACCAGCGCTGCTCAAGATGACACTTACCCCACATGCGTCAGATGAAGTGGGTATTCACCCACGAAAGCTTATGCTCCAATTCATCTGTTAGTCTATAAGATGCCACCGGACTCTTTCTTACCCTTACAATGTTGCCTCTGAAGAGCAAGTATTTTTATCTTTGGAAGGCACCCAGGGGCAAGTGGTTATGTGTTTATATATATATATATAATGTGCTTAGTGTGGCCACATGCATTTGACTTATATATATATATATATATATATATATATATATATATATATATATATATATATATATATATATATATATATATATATATATAATATAGTTCCTAGAGGAATATACCGCCTCTTCTCCCTGCACACCCTTGACCCTCCCTCATCCCTCTGTCCCCTTGATCAGTATTTAGTATGTTGGTCAAAATATATTGTTCTGCTTACAGACACCAAAACTCCAAAAATAAACACCTTGGCCATGAGGGTGTGTATTGTAAGGTCCTAATGAGGTAATAAATATGCATACAAGCCAATGCACAAGTCTCTTACTAGGATCAGTACATGCAAATGATGTTTGAGAGATACTGAGAGTATGTCTACACTACGGGATTAATCCGAATTTACAGAATTCGATTTTGGGCAAAAGACTGTATAAAGTCAAATGCATGTGGCCACACTAAGCACATTAATTCGGCGGTGTGCGTCCATGTACCGAGGCTAGTGTCGACTTCCGGAGCGTTGCACTGTGGGTAGCTATCCCATAGTTCCCGCAGTCTCCCCCACCCATTGGAATTCTGGGTTGAGCTCCCAATGCCTGATGGGGCAAAAAACATTGTCGCTGGTGGTTCTGGGTACAGCCTCACCCCTCTCTCCATGAAAGCAATGGCAGACAACCATTTTGCGCCTTTTTTCCTGGGTGAACTGTGCAGACGCCATACCACGGCAAGCATGGAGCCCACTCAGCTCAAGACAGCAGTCATGGACATTGTAAACACCTCGCGCATGATTGTGCAGTTTATGCTGAACCGGGACCTGAAAAACCAGGAGAGGAGGAGGCGGCTATGGCAGCGCGGCGACAAGAGTGATGAGGACATGGACACAGAATTCTCTTAAACCGCGGGCCCCGGCGCTTTGGAGATCATGTTGTTAATGGGGCAGGTTCTAGCCATGGAATGCCGATTCTGGGCCTGGGAAACAAGCACAGACTGGTGGGACCGCATAGTGTTGCAGGTGTGGGACAAGTCCCAGTGGCTGCGAAACTTTCGCATGCACAAGGACACTTTCATGGAACTTTTGACTTGCTTTCCCCTGCCCTGAAACACCAGAATACCAAGATGAGAGCAGCCCTCACAGTTGAAAAGCGAGTGGCGATAGCCCTGTGGAAGCTTGCAACGCCAGACAGCAACCAGTCAGTCGGGAATCAATTTGGAGTGGACAAATCTACTGTGGGGGCTGCTGTGATGCAAGTAGCCAAAGCAATCACTGAGCTGCTGCTACCAAGGGTAATGACTCTGGGAAATGTGCAGGTCATAGTGGATGGCTTTTCTGCAATGGGATTCCCTAACTATGGTGGGGCGATAGACGGAACCCATATCCCTATCATGGCACCGGAGCACCAGAGCAGCCAGTACATAAACCGCAAGGGGTACTTTTCAATGGTGCTGCAAGCACTGGTGGATCACAAGGGACATTTCCCCAACATCAACGTGGGCTGGCCGGGAAGGGTTCATGATGCTCGCGTCTTCAGGAACACTACTCTGTTTAAACGGCTGCAGCAAGGGATTTACTTCCCAGACCAGAAAATAACCATTGGGATGTTGAAATGCCTATAGTTATCCTTGGGGACCCAGCCTATCCCTTAATGCCATGGCTCATGAAGCCATACACAGGCAGCCTGGACAGGAGTCAGGAGCTGTTCAACTACAGGCTGAGCAAGTGCAGAATGGTGGTAGAATGTGCATTTGGACATTTAAAGGGTCGCTGGCGCACGTTACTGACTCGCTCAGACCTCAGCCAAACCAATATTCCCATTGTTATTGCTGCTTGCTGTGTGCTCCACAATCTCTGTGAGAGTAAGGGGGAGACCTTTATGGTGTGGTGGGAGGCTGAGGCAAATCGCCTGGCCGCTGATTACGCGCAGCCAGACACCAGGGCGATTAGAAGAGCACACCAGGAAGCGCTGCGCATCAGAGAAGCTTTGAAAACCAGTTTCATGACTGGCCAGACTACAGTGTGAAAGTTCTGTTTGTTTCTGCGTGATGAAAACCCGCCCCCTTGATTGACTCGTTCTCTGTAAGCAACCCACCCTTCCCCTTCGATCACAGCTTGCTTTCAAAGGAAATAAAGTCACTATCATTTAAAAATCATGTATTCTTTATTAATTGATTATAAAAAGAGGGAGAGAACTGAAAAGGTAGCCTGGGTGGGGTTTGGGAGGAGGATAGGAGGGAAGGAAAAGGCCACTAAAAAAGTTCAAAATAATGACAGCCTTTTGCTTGGGCTGTCCACTGGGGTGGAGTGGGAGCCTCCCCCCGTGTTCTTACACGTCTGGGTGAGGAGGCTATGGAACATGGTGAGGGGGGAGGGAGATTATAGAAGGGCTGCAGCGGCACTCTGTGATCCTGCTGCCATTCCTGAAGTTCCACCAGACGCCGGAGCATGTCCGTTTGCTCACGCAGCAGCAGCAGCAGCAGCGTCGCATCCCGCTACCTCTCATCTCGAGCGTCTCTCCTCTCCTCACGTTGGTCCCTTGTGTCCTCACGTTGGTCCCTCCTGTCCTCATGTTCACTGGCATCTTTCCTGTACTTTGTTACCGTGTCCTTCCACTCATTCAGATGAGCTCTTTCATCGCGGGTCGATTTCATGATTTCCAAGAATATGTCGTCTCACGTCCGTGTTTTTCGCCACCTTATCTGAGATAGCCTTCAGGACGGAGGAGGGAGGCTTGAAAAATTTGCAGCTGCGGGAGGGAGGGAAAAAAGGGAGAGAAGTATTTAAATAGATACATTTTACAGAACAATGCTTATACTCTTTCACGGTGAACAACACTATTCACATTACACAGCACATGAGATTTCGGTACAAGGTCACATTTTGCATCTTAATATTGAGTGCCTGAGGCTTTGGTGTTAGAGATCACAGATGCAGGTTGGGGCAACAGAATTTGGCTTGCATGTGGCCATGGTAAGCCATTGTCTTTCGGCTTCTGCAACCTTCCTAAAAGCAGCGCCCTCCTTTCCCACATACCAAGCAAAGCCTGTTGAGTGCTGTGGTTTTCCTGTTAACGTGCAGCAGCAGAAACCAAACTTAACCCCCCCTCATCCAATTCTCTGGGATGACCGCTTTATCCCTCCCCCCACCGCGTGGCTGGTATCAGGGAAGATCCCTGCTAGCCAAATGCAAAAAGCTCAGCGCCAATGATCTCTCCCTCCCCCTCCCTGGCTTGGCTAACTGCAGGGAAGGATTTCTTTTCAGCCACAGGTCAAACAGCCCAGTAGGAATGGCCACCTCTGTTCCCTTAATTAAATTCCCGTATTTCAATCAGGTTACCATGAACGATATCACTCTCCTGAGGATAACACAGCAAGATAAAGAATGGATGTTGCTTGAATGCCAGCAAACACCAGGACCATACGCTGCCAGGCTTTGTCATGCAATGATACCAGATTACTTGCTACTAGCATGGCGTAGTCAAGTGTCCTACCATGGAGGACGGAATAAGGCTGCACTGCTCAGAAACCTTCTGGAAAGGCTTTTGGAGTACCTCCAGGAGAGCTTCATGGAGATGTCCCTGGAGGATTTCCGCTCCATCCCCAGACAGGTTAACAGACTTTTCCAGTAGCTGTACTGGCCGCGAATGCATCCCAAGTCCTCAGGACAAATTAATCATTAAAAAAAGCTTGCTTTTAAACCATGTTTTATATTTATAAAGGTACACTCACCAGAAATCCCTTCCATGGCTTCATGTTCTGGGATAATGCCTTGGGAGGGTACTTCAGTCAGGCTGAGAAAAAGATCCTGGCTGTTGGGGAGAACGGAGTGCTGTGTGCTCTCCGCAAGCTTGTCGTCCTCCTCCTCCTCATCTTCCCCATCCGCAAAATCCTCAGACATGGCTGAGATTACCCCGGCCTCGGAATCCACGGTCAGGGGTGGGGTAGTGGTGGCGGCCCCCCCCTAGAATTGCATGCAGCTCAGCGTAGAAGTGGCATGTCTGTGGCTCTGACCCAGACCTTCCGTTTGCTTCTTTGGTTTTCTAGTAGGCTTGTCTGATTCCTTAACTTTCACGCGGCACTATAGTGAGTCCCTATTGTGGCCTCTCTCCATCACGCCCTTGGAGATTTTTTCCAATGTTTTGGCATTTCGTCTTTTGGAACGTATTTCTGCTAGCACGGAATCCTCTCCCCATATAGCGATTAGATCCAGTACCTCCCTTATGGTCCATGCTGGTGCTCTTTTTTGATTCTCGGACTGCATGGTTACCTGTGCTGATGAGCTCTGCGTGGTCACCTGTGCTCTCCACGCTGGGCAAACAGGAAATGAAATTCAAAAGTTCGTGGGGCTTTTCCTGTCTACCTGGCCAGTGCATCCGAGTTCAGATCGCTGTCCAGAGCGGTCACAATGGTGCACTGTGGGATAGCTCCTGGAAGCCAATACTGTCGAATTGCGGCCACACTAACCCTAATTCAAAATGGCAATGTCGATTTCGGCGCTACTCCCCTTGTTGGGGAGGAGTACAGAAATCGATTTTAAGAGCCCTTTATGTCGAACTAAATGGCTTCGTTGTGTGGACGGGTGCAGGGTTAATTCGATTTAAGGCTGCTAAATTCAAACTAAACTAATAGTGTAGACCAGGCCTGAGATTCTTAACCATGTTTGTCATTGTTTCTCTGTATGAATCTCCTCTAAGTAGGCCCAAAAAGAAAGAGAAGCCCTCTGATGTGGCAAACTCTGCCAATCAGCAAACATTCTTGAGGGTTAAGACAACACCTCTCAAATTCATCCAGCTGGGGATATTTTCCATGCCCAAAATGGATCTAGCAGGGCCCACAAGGCAAGTGATATACACCTTTACCCAGAAATAACGCTGTCCTCGGGAGCCAAAGAATCTTACCGCGTTATAGGTGAAACCGCATTATATTGAACTTGCTTTGATCCGCTGGAGCACGCAGCCCCCCCCGCCCCCTCCCCCGGAGCACTGCTTTACCGCGTCATATCCAAATTTGTGTTGTATCGGGTCGCGTTATATCGGGGTAGAGGTGTACTTGTTGTCATCAGTGTAGTGATGATGGTATTTTACCTTTGCTGTTTATGCAGTTTTGTTGAATGGTCTCCTGTATTTGTTGGACAACGTGAGAGATGGCTTGGAGGGATGCTGCATATCAAATTCCTCAGTATTTAATTATCATTATCCATGTAATTATCCATCATCATCTATTTACTGCTCTCTTCTAAATGTGGTTGGAACCACTGACCGCCAGTTTCAGCCATGCTACCAGCCAGTGGTGGCATGAACAGGTGGAGACAGCTGACAGATACAGCAGTAACAAAGGAGTGTAGAGAAGCAAACACTTGAACTGGCTGTCTCTTGTATAGGCAATGCAACTGATAGCATCACTCCCCTCACAGGGTTTCAGAGCCTGAGCATGAATGTCTATACAGCTATTTTTAGTCCTGTAGCACAAGCATGAGTCAGTTGACTTGGGCTTTCAGACTTGTTGCCATTGGTATTTTGTTTTGTTTCAGTGTAGACATATCCTAAGTGATGCACTTCCTGATTAACCTGTGGAACTCAGTACTGTGTGCTACTTCGGAGGCTAAAAGCTTACAAGTGCTCAAAAAGGGATTGGATACTTACATGGAAGATTAAAACATTCACAGTTACAAAGGATGGAATAAACATTTATAAGAGGTATACGCCCTCGTGCTTCAGGGCAAGAGCAAACTACTAACTGCCTGGTGTATAGCAAGAAATATCCCCTATCATTGAGTTATTCCAGCATACTTTTAGATTATGGGGATTTTCTGCACCTTCTTCTGGTAGTGTGGATTAGGATGGACCACTGGCCTGATCCAGTATGGCAGTTCCTAAATTTTAGAGGTACAACAGGGATTGGAGAGGAGAAGGGAAGGAAGGAAAATGACTGAGGACCCATGTATCTTGGTGGTCTTTGTCTCTCTGAGTAGGAGGAGTTGTGTGGAAGGAACAGAATACTAAAATGGGAGAATAAGAATGGTTTAAAAGTAATTTAATTGCCTAAACTTTAGGCTATTTATTTTGCCTCCAAGTTTTTGTTTTCCTCATGACTTTTTAAAAAACGGTGTGAATATATAATGCTATCTCTTGAAGGTATTTCCACTGTATAGTTTGGTCTAAAATGGAAGTTGGATGCAGGGGTAAGTTGTGAGGCATAAAGGTGAAACTTTATATTAGTGTCTAAAGTTTCACTGTATGCAGACGTAAGGCACACTTTTAAAGATTTGGTTATAACTATATGAAATCATAATCGCATTGCTGTTTTAATGCGTCAGTTGCCAAAGCTTGAAGGAATCAATATAGGACATATGGATGGTAGTTCTGTTGTTTCATGCAGTTTGCACCTTTTGACTATTGACACTGTGTGTGTTTTGTATCTTATTTCTTTTGCATAGATCACAGTACCTGCCACATCTGATCCCCGTATAGCTGGCATCTGGGTAAAGTTTCTGTGTTGCACCTTATTATGCAGCTTGAAACAGCAAAATAAATGAATAATAATAAAGATCATGGCAGTGTTTGGAGGAACGTAGTTATGTTGAAAGTTAGATGCCTACAGACTTACTTTAGATGGTAGGTTTCAGAGTAACAGCCGTGTTAGTCTGTATCCGCAAAAAGAAGAACAGGAGTACTTGTGGCACCTTAGAGACTAACAAATTTATTAGAGCATAAGCTTTCGTGGACTACAGCCCACTTCTATATGCATCCGAAGAAGTGGGCTGTAGTCCACGAAAGCTTATGCTCTAATAAATTTGTTAGTCTCTAAGTTGCCACAAGTACTCCTGTTCTTCTTTTTTTAGATGGTAGCTGATTGTAAGGATTTATCTTGTGAATGAGTTAATTGTTGTATTTAAATGTGGTTGCTGTGCACAAGTCATATCTTGGATTCTCCTGATTTTTTTTAATAGTCTGCAAAATCTGCCCTATCTCATGAAAGTGTCATCCTTGGCATGCTGTAAATACAGTACAAGGCCTGTGTTCTACATGGCATGCTGGACCTGGATTCTTTCGCAGACTGGATATTTCAAAATCAGCTTGAGGACACTTTACCCCCTCAAAACCGCCACTGATCAGACCAAAATTTATTTCTCATCTGGCCCCCGTTCCTCCAACCTCCTGCTTAAACTGGATTTTTTTCCAGATTCTTTAAGCTCTCTTCTCCCTCACCACCAAAGAAAATTCAATGTCAAAAATTAACAAATTTAAAGAAATTCTAACAGTTGCATCTTTTTGCTTTCTCTTCTTAGTCTCTTTTTACACTTCCTACTTTCATATTTATGTCAGTCTTCCATTCTGTCTTCTAGTATCTTATCTGCCTCCAGCCTTTCTTCTATCTCTTCCCATCCCTCTCATGCCTTCCCCTCTCCCCCTTTCTTTCATAGATTTTAAGGCCAGAAGGGACCATTGTGATCATCTAGTCAAGTGGTTCTCAATCTATTTACCATTCTGGGCCCCATATACGCCCCACAATGTGTTATGTGGGCTTCATCCAATACTACTTGTATGGCCCTGAGGATGTCACATGGGCCTCAGCTGTGTGCTGATTGGGCCACAAGTGGCCTGCGGGCCACAGGTTGAGAACCACTAGTTGGATCTCCTGTATAACACAGGCCATAGGACTTCTCTGAATTAATTACTGCTTAAAGTCTAATATTTGTGATTGAACTAGAGCACAACTTCTTTTTTAGAAAAACATCCAATCTTGATTTTAAAACTTCAAGTAATGGAAAATCCACCACAACCCTTGGTAAGTTGTTCCAGTGGTTAATTACCTTCTCTCTTAAAAAAGTGTGCCTGATTGCTAGTCTGGATTTCTAGTTTGAATTTGTCTGCTAGATTGAAGAACCCTTAATCATATCTTCTCATAGACTGATCAGTTACCCCTTTTCCTTCTCTTTGATAGGTTACATAGATTGAGCTCCTTGAGTCTCCCACTATAAGGCATATTTTCCAATCCTTTAAACATTTTTGTGGCTCTTCTCTGAAAACTCTCCAGCTTACCAACATCCTTCTTGAACTCTGGTCACCAGAACTAGATATAGTACTCTAATACCGGTTGCACCAGTACCAAATACACTGGTAATATAACCTCCCTACTTGATATTTCCCTGTTTTTATACATCCAACAATCACATTAGTCCTTTTGATCACAGTGAGGCTTTGACTCCTTTCAATCTTTCTCTTCCCTTCTCTACTTACCAGTCTTTCTCCTCATATTTTTTCCCTCTCTCTCTTTTCCTGCTTCCTCCCCTTCTTTCTGTCCCTCACTTGTGCACCTTACCCATCTCTGTTCCCTGCTGTTTCTTTCCTCTCCTGGCTCCCAATCCCCATTTCTCTTTACCTGCCATCCTCCTGCTGTGCTGCTCCCCCTGTAGAAATGTGTTCCAGCAGGCAATTACAGCTGACTTGGAAGCACTTCTTTCCCCACTGCACATGGGCCAACATCTTTCTGTACTTCTGGGCATGAATACAGTCCAGCATGAAAGCAGGGATGCTAGTGAGCAAATACAGAACGACTATTAATGGGGGTATATATCATGAGGCACTGCTATTGCGAGATGCCATTGTCTATTTGCCTATATCAGCCCACATTTGAATTCGGGTGATCCAAGCTACATGGCTTATTGTATCTGTAGAAGAAAACAAATGCATTGTGTTCGCCTCTCTGTTGTCCTTGCTGCTGCTTCTTAAGACTAGTAACTTCTTAAGTTACTGTGGTACACACAAGAAGCTTGCTTTCCAAGTGTTTCCAAGGCAGGTTTTCCTGTCAACTTCAGTCCTTTGACGTACTCAGACAAAGCTGAAGACAGGGAAAAAAATTGTGACTGCAATGAACCCAGCATCAAGGCAGTATTAAAAACTTAGATAGAAATAGAAATGCTGATATGCAAGCATAGACACTATATTATGCTGGTTCAGTAAAGTCTACCTTTATTATAAGTCTGGAAGCTAGGTTGGAACTGGTTTGACTATTTCCCTTTTTTTCCAGTGATTGTTTACGATACAAGGATGGTATCAGAAGGTGTTTGGAGAGAGAGCAAGTGCATTTTTGTCTCCAGTTTAATAGTCACGTTGAGTATGTATGTGTTGGGAAAACTGTCATTTGCATCTGGGGGGCAATTAATATATTTCAGTAACAACATACAGCAACAAAGAAAACTTCTGAGTACAGGTATCCAGAGATAGAATGAAGGATATGTTGGTGTATCTGCTTGTACCAGTCATTACAGAAATCAAGTGAATAAGTCGCCAGTGACCACGAGGGAAATGTTTTAGTGTATAATAAATGTTAGAGGTAGTAGAAACACCTTACACACAAACTGAAAGTTTTTTTTTCTATAGTTTTAAGAAAGAAAAAATAAAGAAATCTGAATGTTTCCCTAACAGGAATTCACAGTGACATATTAGAAATTAAAAGTCTTGGTCATTTGTAGCCCTTACTTATGCTGGAGTTTTTTTGCTCAGTCAGTAGAAATGAGGTCAGATGGATTTAAAAAGAATTGAGAGAGTTCTATCGGTCCAGTGAAGAACTGAAGATTAGTCAACTCTACTTTCTCAAAGTCAATTCTTGGTACAAAAGACTTTTCCTGACAAGTTTTCATTTTTATATTTTGAGTCATTGTTTTTTCTCCTATTATCATGATTTGATTCACAAACAGTACGTGGTGGTGGGGAGGGAGATGTCTGTCATCAAGCATTTAATAGGGAGGGGAAATGCAGCAATCTTAGATAATGTGTTTTTTCGCGAATATTAGGTATTAATTATTTCATGGTATCTACTTAATCCCATTAAGACCACTTGGTGATACAGAACCCTCAAATCTTCAGAGGATCTTGAAGTTAACTTGGATAACTGACCATTGTGTCTATAATCTAACTGACCTACGATGGAAAGAGTTACTTTGGTGGGGGTATGAACCAATCTTTGTAGCTAATACAAACAGCTGAAAAGGGGTGTGTGTGTGTGAGAGAGAGAATACCTTGCAGGTTTATGCTGTGGAAAGCATACAAGATACCAGTTTGTACTGATTTAGTATTTATTTGTTTGTTTGTTTTTTGCTTTTCATCTGAACCCCTGGTAGCACAATTTCAGCGAGAGTTTTGGCATTATGCAAATAAGTTTGTAACTAGAATGGTGTTAGAGTATATAATTTCTCTTCAGGTTTTTTGAGTGTTGGTGCTTTTTGTGTGAGAGAATGAGAAATTTAAGATGACGAAGGACTAGTTTCTCTGGGGGAGGAGGAATTTCTTTATTTCTGGATAATAAATTGTAAATTTTGTGTGGCCTACAGGAAGTGATTTTGAATTAAGGTTATTATTTCCTTGTTTCTAGTTGTCTACACATATCATGGGTAAAAGCACTGCTGGCTGGGAAATGTTGATTTTAACAAGTTAGTGAACTATAAAAATAAAATATTTGAAGGGGAACCAACTGAGAGGTATTTCCAGTTGGAAAATGTTGGAGAAAACTGTAAATTCAGCCTGAAGAAATGTTTCATTCATTTTGAGAATGCAGTACAAAATGTAATGCAAGGCTGTGGAAAATATGAATGTACAAGGGCCATTTTGCTCAGAGTTTGACATAATTTTGGTTCTACAGTTTTGAAAAGACCTCTAATTATCAAATAATTAATAATTTTTTTCCTTGGGCCTGGAATTCAGACTGCTCAAAGGTGGTGGGTACCCGCTGATTTTTTCTCTGTATCTTTTACTGAAGGGTAGATATTTCTTTTTTGATAAAAATTACATTTAATGAAGGGTAATGTTTTCAAAAAATTCCTAGGTGATTTAGAAGCCTAAATCTCATTTTCAAAAACTACTTAGGAACTTAAAAACATAAATCTCATTGAAAGTCAATGGAACTTAAAAACCTAAATTACATTTTCAAAATGGATTTTAATCTCCTAAGTGCTTAAGTCACAGGCACTTTAGAAAATTTTACTCAAGATCTAAATAGACTAGCAAATTCCACACATTCACTTGGGCTTTTGCTTGTTTTCAGAACCCAAAGTGCTTCTCTTCCCCCTCCCTACGCTTCATGTTTCAAGTGTATGTCTTGGAAGATGCACAAGAGACAGCTTAAGAAAACTAAGCAATCTGTGTTTGTTAGTTGCAGTGTCCACATATACAACATTCCACTGACCCAAATTTACCAGCCTGGGATCGGTAGATGTATTGAGGCACTTCTTGGTGCATCCATATATCCTAAAGCCCCTAAGGGTGTCAGTGAAATCATATTCAGATGTATGGGTGTTAATGGGGGATTTCTGGCTTGTATGTGGAGGGTTACTGAGAATAAGGAGGGTAGAATTAGAGTTGGGGTTTGACCCTTATCTGATAACTTTTTACCCAGTATCATTTTTTTCAACTTTAATGTTACAATAAACCTATTCTTAATGTACTCAGTTTTAGCTTAACAACTCAACCATAACTGTATACTCAACCCATAACTGAGTATCTTTGCTGGGGCATCAACATGAAATAGTGTTTGTTTTAAAAGTATATTAACGTAAAACACTCCTCCTTGGGTTCCCCTGACAATTTTTGTGGACTTACAGTCCCATTTTAAAAATGATTCTATTTCCTCTTTATGAAACAGAAGGCACTGAGAATACGGAAGTAAAAGTGAAATTGACTATATACGCAAAGTAATTAGGAAAAATCACCTTTCTTCAGTTGACTTCTTCTAGTTACTGTCATTGAAGGTGTTACCCATAACAATAGTAAGTAACCCCTTCACCCCCACCCTGAAAAAAAACCACACCAACCTTCATTGTAGGCTTTTTGAGTGTTTCAGGGAAACAGGAACTATTATGCTGTGTGTACTTTAAGTCTTTGGATTTGTATGGATGCTCAGTGTATTTGTTATGACAAATGCCACATCTACCAATTCATTGATCTAGTTAAGATCTATGAAGCAAATTTTGCAATGGGATGTGTTTTTGCATAACACTTCAGCAGCAGATAGTTAAAGAACAAATATAGAGCAACAACTCAGATACTAAAAATATACACCGGCGTTGACATCTGGCTGTTTTTCTTTAACTTTGTTTTTATTGTTTTTATATAAAACATCATAAAACCTATATTAATACATATATCTAACTATTTTTTAACAAAGGCATCTTGGATGTTTTTCACAACAGCTATGTCTGTCTAGAATCAGCACCATTTTAATACCTATGACATTGCATGGAATACAAGTCAGTCTGCTGGTCTGGGGAATAGTCTATTTTGATTTGATTAAGCATGTATTCTGGAAATAGAACAGATGCCTGTGATGGGGCTTGAAGAGGGTAACTGCATAGAGAGAGAGAGAGAGACTAAGGGCTTGTCTACACTGGCACTTTACAATGCTGCAACTTTCTTGCTCAGGGGTGTGAAAAAACACCCTCCTGAGCGCAGCAAGTTATAGCGCTGTAACGCGCCAGTGTAAACAGTGCACTAGCACTGGGAGCTGCGCTCACAGCGCTGGTAGGTACTCCCCTCGACTACACAGCCATGTTAAAGCACTGCCACAGCCAGCGCTTTAATGTTGCTAGTGAAGACGTGCCCAAAATTACTGCAGCGGTGGCAGACGTGCTTTTTCAGTTTCTTGGAGTTTTGCTAGTTGGGTCAGACTTGTACTGTGGAGACTTACAGGTGGCCCTGTTCCAGAAAGAATGAAAGCACACACCACAAGATCTATAGGAACCTCATGGGCTGAGCGAGCAAATGCTTCCACTGCTGAGATGTGCAGAGCGACCACATGGACATCGGCTAACACCTTTATCAGACACTATAAAATGGATTTCCCTCTTCCATGGAGGCTTCCTCGAGCAGGAAGGTGCTGCAGGTGGTGGCCCAGTAATAGTATTGCCTTTTGAGGAACATTTATAGAAGGATTTCCTTTGTGTCTCAGTCTGGTGTTTTCTTCTCTGTTTCCATATTCCTCCTTACTTCTGTTTCACTGGTCGCTAGTTTCCAGATGTATCAAAATTACAGGAAACAGTGGGCTGCAGAAAGGAAATTATCGGGTAGTAAATTTTCCATTCTGCTAGAAGTGTCTCCCACAATTCTACCCAACCTGGATGGCTTGTTAGTCTACAGGTCAGCATTTGATTTGTACAATAACTATATAGACCAGTGGTCTCCAAACTTTTTTGATCGCACACCCCATCAGTAAAAATTTTTTGAGCATGCACCCCCTGCCGTGGCAAAGCGGGAAAAAAAAAGCCGCTTGGACTCCCGCCTGACGAACAACAACAAAAAGCACTCCTCCTGCCGCACACCTCCAAGGATCCTCTTGCGCACCCCACTTTGGAGACCACTGATATAGACAATTACCTGCTGTACATAGTTCACGAGTTGGCTTTGATGTTGTTAATAATATCTTTCTATGAGTATACAACTTTGGAGTGACAAGTGGGAGAAGGAGGCATGTCCAGCACGTGCTGCATGACAGCGTTGAACCTCCTCCAGGAGCTACAGAGTGGAGGAGACCAGCCCAGACATGTCAGAATTGTGGCGGACTCTGCTAGCAGAAAGGAAATTATCAGGTAATAAATGTTCTATTCGAACCTATCAACATAACTTTGATCACACTGAAGAAATGCTCTCTTGTTAGACAGGCTACTTTCATTTATTTTGCACTGTTTTCAGAGTCAGTGGCTTCAGTTACAACCAAGGATAGAATAATTCAGGCTTCTTTAAGAGTGAGATGTGGAAATGATCTTGTACCTATCTGTCATCTTAAAGCTTGAAATTTTCAGAGCAGGCTAATGATTTAATCAGTTTAGACAGCTTTAAAATAACTCTTAACAATTGCAGATAATCTGTGGTGGGTAGGATTCCTTTCATGTAGTCAGCTGCTGATCACATCCCGAATAGTCTTTTCAGACCTGTATTATGGGAACAAATAGTTGCGGTCATCGATGTCGGTAACGTCAGCCCGCGCGATCAGGACAGCATCACCAACTCTCAGCACTGCAAATGCTACTGGTACCGACTGCTGCGGCACCACCGGACTTCCGGTACGCAACAGAGCTTTTGGTGTCTGATGCACCAGACTCACCTCTACTCGGTACCAGGGCCCCAGTACCGACTCCACCCAGAGCTCCAGACTAGCTGGTGATGTCATGCCCTACACCCCCATTTTTGAGTGCTGAGTCAGACAGTGAGCAAGAGGACGTAGTCTCCCACCGCTTCTCTCATCCACCCTACATACCCATTTCCAGTATGGACCTCAACCATCCACCCCTCTGGCCCCCAGCCTCCTTGGAATGGGCAGCCATGGTACCAGCCTTGGGGGCCCTTCCCATCCTCTCAGTGGCCTTACTGGGACCCTTGGCAGGCACATAGGCTGAGCTAGAGCCATGGAAGACACAGTGTCTAACAGGAGCCCATGAGACACCCTCTTTTGGCCGCCGCATTGAGGGCATCCGAGCCCCCTAAACAGGAGAAGAACAAGAAGCTGAAGTCGAGGAGGAGATTTCCCCTCCCACTCCCCCCTCACCTCCGCCAGACCAGCTTCATCGTCAGACGAAACAGTGATGCC
This sequence comes from Malaclemys terrapin pileata, assembly GCF_027887155.1. Taxonomy (NCBI): domain Eukaryota; kingdom Metazoa; phylum Chordata; order Testudines; family Emydidae; genus Malaclemys; species Malaclemys terrapin. Next base: position 197,775,496 of record NC_071505.1, read on the forward strand.
CCCTCCTCCGTCATTGGCAGACGACTTTAAGCTTTTCCAGGAGCTAGCTCAGAGGGTGGCAGGTGCATCACAACTGCCGTTACAAGAGGTGACCGAGCCCCACCATAAACTGCTGGACATTCTACGGGCTTTTGCATCATCCAGAGTAGCCCTCCCTATTAATGAGGCCCTCTTGGGCTCTGCCAAACTCCTATGGCAGACCCCGGCATCGGTCCTGCCAGCACGCAAGTGGGGCGATTAAAAAATATGACATGCTGGTGAAAGATACAGAATTTCTCTTCTCCCACCCGCTCCCCAATTCTAGCAGTGCTTCAATCTTTTTGGGAGAAAAATATACTCCTCAGCTACTGTACAGTTTCATATCTCAAACTATAAAGCCTTAACAGCAAAATATGATTACATCAACTTCTCAAAACTCAATTCCTTTATTGAGCAGCTCCCAGAATCTCACAAGGACCAATTCAAAGCCATCATTAACAAAAGCCAACTAGTGGCAAAGACATCACTCGAATCTGCACTCAATTCAGCTGACCCAGTGGCACGTTCCATCTCCAGGGTCATCGTGATGAGACGAGCCACTTGACTGCACTTTGCCGGTTTCCCCAAAGAAGTGCAAACAACCATGGAGGATCTTCCCTTTTGAAGGTACAAAGCTCTTTGTGGAAAAGATGGATGGTTCCCTCCACACTTTAAAAGATTTCAGGGCTACTCTTGGATCGCTCGGAATCTACACAGCTGGGCAGAAGAGAAAGTGTAGTCTTCAGCCTTCGTTCAGGCCCCGCTCATCACAATATTCATCCCAATACTCGTATGAACTGCCAAGAAAGAAGTCCATGTTCTCCAAACAGAAACCTTCGGGCCCTCAATCCAATCTTGATTTAAAAATTGCCAGTGATGAAGAATCCACCCCACCCCTTACTAAATTGTTCCATTGGTTAAATACCCTCCCTGTTGAAATCTTAGGCCTTATTTCCAGTCTGAATTTGTCTAGCTTCAACTTCCAGCCACTGGATCATGTTATACCTTTCTATGCTATACAGAAGAGCCCATTATTAAATATTTGTTCCCCATGTAGGCACTTACAGATTGCAATCAAGTGACCCTTTAACCTTCTCTTTGTTTAGCTAAATAGATGGAGGTCCTTGAGTCTATCACTATAAGGCATGTTTTCTAATCCTTTAATCTTTTTCCTGGCTCTTCTCTGAACCCTCTCCAAATTATCATCATTCTTCTTGAATTGTGGGCACCAGAACTGGACTAGATTCCGGATGTGGTGCCAATCCAAAAAAGTCACCCCAGATACAGCCACTATACCTGTCATCCTAGACTATTTGCTGAATCTCAAGAAATTGGGATTATTAGCTCCCTGAAAGTACATTTAGCAGCAATAGCGACCTTCCACCAACATGTGTAAGGGTACTCAATTTTTTCCTGCTCAACTATGAAGAGGTTTCTTCAGAGCATAGTGAACCTCTTTCCGCAACCTAGGCTTTCTACCCTACAATGGGATCTCAATCTAGTGTTAAAAGGACTGACTAGATCCCTCTTTGAACCCATGGCCACTTATTCTTTAACTCACCTCTCCATGAAGACGGCATTCCTGATCGCCATTACCTCAGCAAGAAGGATAGGGGAGATAGCAGCCCTGATGGTGCATCCCCCCCATCACAATGTTCTTTCCTGACAAAGACACACTTAGCCACATCCGAAGTTCACCCCCAAAGTGACGTCCACATTTCCTGTGAACCAACTCATTCACCTTCCAACCTTTTATCCCAAGCCTCACCAGGATGATAAGGAAGCCATCTCGATACACTCAATGCTTGGCCTTTTATTTGGACAGCACAAGAGCTTTCAGAAATTCTTTGACACTCTTCCTCTCCATTGCAGATAGATCAAAAGGTACAGCGATTGATGTAGGGGGTGAGACTTGGCGGGGTGTGGGTTTAGGGGTTTTGGGGGGGATTCTGGATGCGGGGGGCTCCTGATATAGAGGGGGCTCGGTGGGGGGGGTTTCCAGATGTGCGGGTATGGGGAGGGGGTCACTGTACAGGGAGCTGCTCCCCCTGTCCGCCCAATCCACATGCATCCAGACACCCCCCCCCCCCGCACCTAAACTTCAATGCTTAGCCTTCCTCCCTCCCTCCACACCTGGAACATCCCTCCCCCAGTGGTGCAGAGCTTTCTGCAGCCAGGCGAAGTTTCTGGGGCTTGATCTGACCCAGTCCCAGCTGCTCTGTGCAGGGAGGGGGAACTCCGTCTCCGTCCTCCTCAACCCCCCCCCCTCCCAAGTTGGAACTAATGTCCCTGGGTGGTCAGGGCATCCCCAGACCCCCCTCCCACCAGTGATTTACGTCTCTCCTGGCTGCCTGAACAGACACATCTGAACTGCTGGGGAGGGGTGAGTGAGTACTGGTGCAGCTTCTCTTTTTGCTTCCCCATAGAAACCATTTTCTGCAAGGAATCAAAGAAAATCTGCGGGGGGTGTGTGTGTGTGTGTGTGTGTGTGTGTGTGTGTGTGTGTGTGTGTGTGTGTGTGTGTGTGTGCATGCATTTTTTGCTGTGCCGCAGTTGTGCAGAATTTCCCCAGGAGTAATTTGCAGAACACACTATGCCAGGGGTGGCCAACCTGTGGCTCCGGAGCTACATGCGGCTCTTCAGAAGTTAATATGCGGCTCCTTGTATAGGCACCAACTCCAGGGCTGGAGCTACAGGTGCCAACTTTCCAATGGGCCAGGGGGTGCTCACTGCTCAACTCCTGGCTCTGCACAGGCCCTGCCCCCACTCCACTCCTTCCTGCCCCCTCCCCTGACCCTGCCGTGCCCTCGCTCCTCTCCCTCCCCCTCCGCCACAGAGCCTCCTACACGCCACGAAACAGCTGATCAGGAGGTGCAGGGAGGGAGGGAGAGGCGCTGATTGGTGGGGCTGCTGTTGGGTGGGAGGCGCTGGGGGCGGGGAGCAGATGGGGGGCTGCTGACATGTTACTGTGGCTCTTTGGCAATGTACTTTGGTAAATTCTGGCTCCTTCTCAGGCTCAGGTTGGCCACCCCTGCACAATGCCGTCCTGGGGGACTCTGTTGCAGACGCCAAATTTGGTGCCTCAGTACTATCCTCCATCACAGACTTGACTCCAAAGCCCCAGCCTCCAGTGGGGGATACTGCTTGGTAGTCACTTACCATGGAGCACCCATAGGGACACTACTCGAAGAAATTGTTACTCCCCTTGAGCAGTAACGATGGTTCTTCGAGATGTGTCCCCCTCTGGGTGCTCCACCCTCCTCCCCTCTACTTCGGAGTTCTCATCATAGACTCTGCAGTAGAGAAAGAACTGAGGAGGGTTTGCCCACGCAACGCTGGTTAGCCTCATGGTAGGCCAGGTGTGGGCCGAACACACACTGCTGCCAAATTTCTCTGATGGGCAGCACAGACACACCTACAGTAGAGCACCCATAGGGGGACACATCTCGAAGAATCATCAGAATTGCACAAGGTGAGTAACTATTCTTTCCCCCCAAATCCCCACCCCCAAAGCATAGTTTATACTCTAATGTGGCACAGGGATACGGAAGCCTCTCTTGACTGGGCTTTCTTCGGAGCTTTGTACCTGCACAGTGCTGAGTACCTAGTCTAATTTCTTGAAGCATTTCACACCACTCCCCCTCTCTCCCTGCTCACAAAGTTTACCTTAAAAAAAAAAAAAAAAAAAAAAAAGTAGTAGGGTGATTTGTCATAACACTGTGTTTATAGGAAGAAGAGGTCCTGGTAGTCAGGGAGCCCTGAATTCTAATCTCTGCTCTGTTTTGCAAGTTCCATACCTTCATTTGGGCTGAAATCTCTCTTGCTCGTTTTCAGCCCCCAAAGCATCTTCTCTCTTAGATCTCCAGTTGTGACTTTTGGCAAATCATTTAACCTCTCATCCTTAATTTCCCCATTTGTAAAATGGGAAGAATGCCTTTGTGCCTCACATGGTGTTAATAGTTGGAGAGCATTTTGAAGATGAAAATTGCTATTTATATACTATTGTCGATCATAATGTTGTAGGATGCCTGTACAGTTAAAATATTCCTAAATCGAGAAGATTTTTCCTTTCAGAAACAGTTTTCCTTATAAAATGTGTTTTCCCTAGGGATGCTTAACAATATATCAGAACTTTATAATACTATTTAATCTTTTTTAAAAATGCTTTTATTAGGTCACAAAGTTCTGGAAAATCACTGGATCATGTATGTTTCTGGATAATTTAAAAAGCATACTGTAAAGCAGGTGCTTGAAGTAACCTGTGAATAAACCACAGCAAGGTTTTTTCTGTTTATATATTTTAAAAACGACTGTCTGTACAGAGATGCAAATGGATTGCATTGGAAAATATGAGCCATAGTGCTCCTTTTACTGTCCAGCATTGCACTGTAGATCACTGAGAGTAGGTTATTCAAATTCATTGTTAGTCGCCCGTCGCTGGGAGGGCAGGATGTAGAACAGATGTCCATTTCAGTGGGCCTAATCCACAAGAATTTTTCGATGCAAAACTTTTGCTTGGTTTAGAGGGAATTACACATGTCCAAGGGCTACTATATATTCCTATATTAGTCACTTGAAAGACGTTAGCTTCAACCTTAATTGTGAAGGCAGATTTTTCCCTTCCTAAGACTGATTTTTGTCACCCCTGCGGCATGGCTGCGGCTGGCTTGGCTCAGCTCCCTTGGGCTTGTGAGGCTCAGGCTGTGGAACTAAAAATTGCTGTGTAGGTATTCAGGCTCGGGGGAGCGAGGGGGAGGAGAGGGTCCCAGAGCCTGGGTTCCAGCCTGAGTCCAAATGTCTACACAGTAATTTTACAGCCCCACGAGCCCAAGTCAGTTGACCTGGGCCAGCCGTGGGTGTTTAGTTGCTGTGCAGACATACCCTAGTTTTCCTTGCGAGATGTTCAGGCAAGCACCTGGGGTAAGAGAGATCGCTGCTGCTCCTGTTTAGGTGGCGCAAGTGGTGTTAGCTGCTGTCACTCTTCAGGTAAGAGAGGGGTCCTGGAGAGAGCCCCTGCTGCTGCCATCCCACCAGAGTCTTCTGCTTGGGTGGTAACAAAAGCCTCCTCCCCAGAAAAGCCCTTCATATTGTCCCAGTGAAACCCCTATCTTAGCATGAGCGCTTGAGCCAGCCCTCACCCGCTCTGGAGTCAAAGGCACATGGAGCCAGAGACTCCACTTAGTGCTGTAAGTAATGAGGCTACTTCTGCTCAGCTGCTTCTCTACAGAGACATCACGATAACTGAGAGTGGAGTTCCCAGAGTGACAGGCTGTCCAGAAGCTATGTTCGCACATAGTGCGGGAATAGCCTAATCCTTCTGGGGCACTGTATTTTTTTAATAAATAAAATTTCTTTTTTAAAGGATTAAAATATGAAGCATTTATAAAAAGAATGTTTTCAAAATGTAGTGGAATTTTAAAATCCTATGAGAGAGTTAATATGAAAGCACTAGTGGCCTGATGAATTCACAGGAAAATGATTAACACATAGCACCTGTAAAGTCTACCTATGGAAGATCAGTGCATGAAGCTTAATGATTAGTTGCTTCTCATTAATAAGTAATTATGAAGAACTGTGTTTTGGGAGTCTTTTTTTGCTGACTGAAGGCCATTTAAAGACCTACAACTCTAAAAGCCATCAATAAATCTACAGAAGTTTCCTTTTCAGTGGCTTCATTTCATAATGCATACTGAAAATCTAGGAATAATGGGAGGAATATTTGTATAGTGTCAACTAGCATGGGATAGATTTCAGACCTGCACATAATCAGCATTTTTAAAGGGTCCCTCAGGTATCATGCTGAGACTCTGCAAAAAATAAAGAAAAATTTCCAGGTAATAGAAGAAACTACTATCTTAAAGATCAAACAAATAAAACTTATCAAGGACATTTGGAGTAAAATATGTTTAAAAAATTGATTTAGGGGAATTGGGGAAGGGATTGAAGGGAGGGAAACAAGCCAGTGGCCAACAGTGATCATAAGAAACCTGTGTATTTTCTCTACATTTTATAATATATCCATCACCATAGAACTTAGGTGCTGTATATAAAAAGAAAGAAATCATGGCAGTGAAGGCAGCACTTTTTGTCCTGTCATTGTTTGCTCCTATAATAATAATTAATGCTTAGCTCTTGCATCCCTAGATCTCAAAGTACTTTACAAAGGAGGACAGTATCATTATTCCCATTTTACAGATGGGGAAACTAAGGCAAAAGAAGGTGAAATGACTTGTCCAGTTTCTCTCAGCAGGCCAGTGGCAGAGCCTGGCTTCTCATCTGCATTATTATAATAATGGCAAGATAAGTTTCCAGATGCTTTTTTGTTCACTTTACTCCTTTCTTCCTCTCACCCCTTGAAATTGGGAGATAACCATTTGGAAGAAGCACCTTCAGAGGCTTTTATGTTTGTGGGATACTTCTGCAAAGGTTTCAGATGAAACATTTCTGCCTTGGGGTCTGAATTGAAGACTAGCAAGTAATAGAAGAGGCAGAGATGATTTGTTTCCTGTCTAAGGGAGAATGCTTGCAAACTGATTCATGAACTTAAAAAAGGAAGGCCACAATATTCTCCAACTTATATGGTATATAAGACCAAAAGCAGATGAATGCAACTCTGAATACTCTACACCCTAAAACTTGGATGCAGAGAACACACTCAAAGTTGTGTTATCAAAATAGCCAATAATAGCATAGTTTAGGTTGCAGTATTGAGTACAATGTAAGGTTTTATGCCAGAAAGAAACCACATAAGCCTTTTAATGCACATACATTTATATTTCATTGAAAACTTATTTGAAATGGAAAACCATTTACATATTTAAAAACATAAGTAACTTATTTATGCTTAATATACTGTAAATTAGTTTGTTCAGTCTTGGTGCTAATCAGAGAAACAATTTAGTATTGTTACTGGTCTTTAATTCCTTGTAAAAACTTGAGATCCTAACTCAAAATAGCGTTTTTCTTTGGAGTTAAGTACTTTTTATCCATGCTAAATTGCAACAAGAGTGCAATACAAAAATTTGCTTTCCAGTTCTGATCTCTTGCATGCCAGTGCACGGCTATATTATTGCCCCAGAAAGTAGATATGCTGCCCTGATGGGCACCTGTGTTACATTTAGGGACTTCAACTTTGGCATTATTAGTCTTATTTAAGTGTCTGTAAATGAAAAGCTATACATACATACACAGTGGAAAGTCAAAGTTCCTTTTGAAATGTTGGGAAGGCAGAGTTCAAAAGTTATTTCAAGTCTGAAAACACACTCCGACGAAGAGGGCATTCACCCACGAAAGCTTATGCTCCAATACATCTGTTAGTCTTAAAGGTGCCACAGGACTCTCTGTTGCTTTTTACAGATCCAGACTAACACGGCTACCCCTCTGATACTATTCCAGGAAGCATTCCAGGGTCAGGGCAGTCAGGGAGCAGGGGGGTTAGATAGGGGGTGGGGTTCCGGGAGGCGGTTAGGGGTGGGGGTCCTAGGAGGGGGTGGTCAGGGGGCAAGGAGCAGGCAGGGGTTGGATGGGGGGGGGGGATTCTGAGGGGGCGCAGTCAGGGGGCGGAAAGTGGGAGGGGTCGGATAGGGGGCGGGGGCCAGGCTGTTTGAGGGGCACAGCCTCCGTACCCGGCCCTCCAAACAGTTTCACATACCAATGTGGCCCTCGGGCCAAAAAGTTTGCCCACCCCTGGAGTAATCTATTTAGTTTATTGATGAGAAGATTAAGAGGCAACTTATTCATGGCCTGTGAGCTCCTGGACAGGGAAAACAGATCTGATACTAGAGGACTCTAGCAGACAAAAGCATAGTAAGATCAGTGGTTGGAAGCTGAAGTCAGCAAAGTTCAAACTGGAAATCAGACACCAGTTTTTAACAGTCAGGGTAATTACCCATGGGTTGTGCTAAATTCTCCATCACCTGTAGTTCTTAAATCAAGATTGTATATCTTTCTAAAAGATTCGCTCTAATTCAAGCACAAGTTGTTGGGCTAGAATCAGATGGAGGAATCTCTGGGTGAAGCTCTGTGACCTATGTTATGCAAGAAGTCAGACTAAATGATCATAATAGTACTTCTATGACCTTAAAGTCTATGCACCTATGTCTTCCAAATCCAGTAAATGAAATCTCATTCAATAGTTATTGGTAAGTAGTTGCATTTAATCCAAAACTTTGATATGTGTCCCAATTTAGCATTTGCCTTTTACAGGGCATTAGTTACCGGAGAGAAATCCACAAAAAGTAGTAAACCTTTTTCAAATTCTTGCCCAACTATATACACTTCTATCTCCTCTGCAGTTCTTTTCTAGTAGTACTGGGGATGGATATTCTGTACTATAGAAACTAGTAAGCATAGTTTTGATATTATATTGATCTTGAGTCACAGAGTTGAGCAATCCCCCATTGTGTGATGCTTGCGCAATTCTCTTACAGAACTGTAAATCCCTTGTTTACAACTCCCCTGCTGATTAATGGTCGTGATGATCTTTCAGCACCCGGCCAGGTGTTGGTCACCTCCTTGTTGTCACGGAAAAACTAGCAGTGGACGACTCACAAACTTAAAAAATATTTCAATAACAACCATGCAGCAAAATCTCATAATTTCATACACGTTAATGATATACGTATTTTGACAGAATAATGGGTTTCAACAAATCATGGCTTTTCCTGTGATACAGTAGAACCTCAGAGTTATGAACACCAGTTACAAACTGACCAGTCTATCACACACCTCATTTGGAACCGGAAGTACACAATCAGGCAGAAGAGACCAAAAAAAAAAAAAAAAAGCAAGCAAGAAAGAAAAATCAAGCAAATACAGTACAGTACTGTGTTAAATGTAAACTACTAAAAAAAAGGGAAAGTTAAAAAAAAAAAAGAGAGAGATTTGATAAGGTAAGAAAACTGTTTCTGTGCTAGTTTCATTTAAGTTAAGATGGTTAAAAGCAGCATTTTTCTTCTGCATAGTAAAGTTTCAAAGATGTATTAAGTCAATGTTCAGTTATAAACTTTTGAAAGAACAACCATTCCGTTTTGTTCAGACTTACAAACAACCTCCATTCCTAAGGTGTCTGTAACTCTGAGGTTCTACTGTATCTTACGTGGCATGCTTTGTATGAAATATAACTATATTAATAATAATGATTAATCTGGGGGTTACAGGGTGCTACTTTGAGGTACAGAGTGCTACACTGTTATTCACCATTATTGTTAAAATCAAACATGCACAAATTGCCTCATGTAAACAAACCTGTTGGTTGAAATCAATGGGAATTAAGCACATATTTTGAGTGTTTTGCTGAACTGGGGCCAGTGTAGGGAACAATCCTACACTGGGTGGGAATGGACTAGATAACCCCTACTAGGCTCTTCTGTTTCTGTTCCACTGATATATTATTGAAATAATTGGTGGTGGTAAGTTAAAAAATATCTAACTCATAGAATACTGGTGACTTTAAGAAGCACTTACAGGGTTGTGGCAACTGTACATGGAATTATTTCTGAAACATTTCCTCTAGAGTGACATGCCCTGTTTCCAGGGAGTTGAAAATTAGGTGACTTGTTTGAGTGCAACATCTGTAATAGTGTCTGTTTTTGTTAAAATAAAATGTCAAGCTGGCTTTTCAGCTTTGCTGGAGGCAATGGTAGATTAAATAAGCATTGTGTATAAATACTTGTGACACATCGGACTTGATGGGCAGACCATTTCAGTTTTATTTTTCATCCTAGATAAAATGGGGTTTGTCGGTTCCCAGTACACCACAATTGCTGACTGTCCCTTTTTCCATACTTGACATAACTTTTTTCTTAATGTATTTGGCCCCAATTTGACTCATACTTGGTAACACCACTTTCCAAAGGTATATAAATTACAAAATTTAGACGCTTTCTCTAGAAATGTAAGATTGCTGCTAACACCCTATATTAGAATATCATAAAGTAGGCAAGGGAAACTTAAAATAGGCAATATACTTTAAACAGGCCACCTCCAAAGGAAGTAGTCTATAGTATGCAGTATGATTGAGTCTGAATGGCATGGAATGCAAAGTTTTATATAAAATAATTATTGAATTCACTAACCACAAAAAAAATTATAAAAAAGATTTAACTTCGGGTATATCTACACGGAAAAAAAAAAAATCCCATGGCAGCAAGTCTCAGGATCTGGGTCAACTGACTTGGGATCTCACTTCTGAGCTAAAAATAGCAATGTAGACATTTCTACTTGGGCTAGAGCATGGGCTCTGAGACACTTTCCCGTCACTGGGTTTCAGAGGTTGAGCTCGGAGCGGGAATGTCTACGCTGTGATTTTTAATCCCGCAGCCTGTGCCCTGCGAGCCCGAGTCAGTTGACCTGGGCTCTGACACTTGCTTGTAGAAACACCCTTAATGGCTGAATTATGAAGAAAACTCTTGCAAGACTATGAGGGGGGTTAAAAAAATTACGTTTGGCGTAACTTTTCAAAATAGGTGAGTTTTTTTATCATTGTAGTTTGATTTAAAGAGAATTTTCTGACGAGTTTACAATTTTATACATGGTTCTGTAAGGTTGTAGTATCCTTTTATTTAAAAAAAATTATCATTATTCATAGGAGAACACTTTTTTGCTTGTGGGAAAGGGAGAAAACTAATCAGTTGAAACATAATCTGCGGCACCTCCCGTAGGGAGGAGAATGGAGTTCTCCTGTTACTCCTATTGTTGCTATGTTTGAGCAATGTTCCACAGTGATGGTGATAACAAAGCAACCTCCTTCCTCCTCCCCCCCCACCCACAATCCTCCTTCATTTGCATTATGTTTTGCAAAATAAGAACTCGTTGCAAGTGCTTGGTCTGCAAATTTTGTGCAATTCACAATTTGTGATCCTATGTAAATAACTGGGAGATAGAAGTCAAAATTCTCCCGATCTCCATAGCTTCTTTTAAAGGCAGAACTGCTCTGTGGCTCAGCTCTGTCATCTCTCTCTCCCCCTAATGAATACTGTACCTTTGGTAATAAAGACAGCAAAGCCCAATTACAAATAGATCTCCAGAGGACTATATAAAAAGCAAACAAATATTCTAGTTTTAAAAGGTATGTTATTTTATGTCTCTATTATAGTAATCTCAGATGTGGCCTCTTTTAATCCGAGTATATTTTTAATTCTGTCCAGAAACTTGATAGACATGTTGATCAATTATAGCATTTCTCTTTCTTCTCTCTTATCCCTTTCCCCTCACCCCCACTCTTCTCCCCAGAATGGGGGCTTGTGGAAAGGGAAGACTGGTGAAACCTCAGTGCCACAGCAGCAGCAGCATAAGGCTTTTCAGGAGATTTAAAGTTCAGGAGGAGATGTAAAGCTTATGGCAGCTGTTGCCACATGTTGATGTCTTAACGGTGACCTCTGTGTGTCCCCTCCCTTTCCTTGGACTCTAAGGAGTGCTTTTGCAAATAATAATAATAACATAACATTTCTGGTATTAGACTGGTGAGGGTTTTACATTTACCCAGTAGCAGAGGTTGCACTGCTATTGCACTTCATAGCCACTCGGGGCCTATTATAGTGAAAATAGGCACCTGAGAAACTTTGTCTTCTGTAAGACAGTTAGTAAAGCTCTGTTTCCTAGTTGCAGTATAGCAGCCACAATCTAAATGGGCTCAGATTATGTATTTTGAGGATAAAATTAAGCCCTTTTTGAAGGAGTAAATTTTTTGACTATAATGAAAATTAAAGCACTGGACCCAACCTACTTTGGGTTAGTAGACTGACATTTTCTGCAAATCCAAAATACTTTCTGGCTTGCCAATTGTACCCTAAATAATAATTAGTAATTACACTTAAATTAATTTTGGTCACTAAGATCATCCAAAACTTGGATATCTGGACTAGTAGGTTGATTGCTGAAAAAGAAAATGCCAAACATTTGCAGTAATTAGATACATTCAGAACTGTTTTTGCAGAGTGGATTTGCTTGTGTTTATTCCCATTAATGTAAAAACAGTGCAACAAAAAGGCATATGTTCTCGTCAGCTTTTACCTGCTTGCTTCACTGTGGCTTTATTACAGGTTGAACCTCTCTAGTCCGGCACCCTCAGGACCTGATCGGGTGCTGAACCAGAGAATTTGCCGAACCACGGGAGGTCAATATTGTAGCGAGCGGGTCTCTTTTTATTTTTATGTCGCCAAGACGAATAAACGGAACAACGCTTGCAACGCCGCCTAGCCAAGGCTTACTGGCTCTCTTCATAACAAAGTGTTAATGTTGTTACATATTTTCTTGTGCCAGTACAGTAAAATTAAGTAGATAAAGCATAAAAAACATAAAATAAAATCATACCGGACCACGGATGTTGCCAGACTAGAGAGGTTCAACCTGTAGTATGGAAGCTTATTTCCCACCTTAAAGAGCCTTCTCTTTGTGCCCTTCTTCCTTTTAAAGCTGTGAAAAACGCTACTGATCTTAATGATATTGAGAAAATGACGGCTGCTGGAGAATGGATTTTATGAAATACTAGGCTATTTAGACTTCTAGCTTTGTTTCTACTTGGAAGAGAAGAGAAGAAATGATCCTGTCCTACCCTAGCTGATGCTGAGCCTGGTACAGATTCTCCTGGCATAGTGAGCACTGCCTCTTATTTATTCCTGGCTCCTGGGTCCTATATGGAAGTGTGTTATTGAAATAAGCTATTACAGACTGGTGGTGAGGGTGGGTTGGGAGCAGAATGGGTTAGGGAATTATTGATGAAATAGATGATAGTGTTTCACCACTAGGTTACGTGAATCCTACACAAGTCAGTAGTCACTGAGGGCTGTTATTGCCTGGCTGTTTGGCGATTTGTATATGAAATGTCCTTTGGGAATTGGGCTTACATTACTGAGAAAATGTCCACTTCAAGCGCCACCAGCACTAATTAGTGCTTTCAGAAGATGAACCAAGGACTGAATGAGTGTGGAGACTGCATGAACCTCACACTTCTAGAGGTAAATCTCCCTGCGTCACAGCTGAGGTATGTTGGTGGAGAACTTTGGGGAAGCTTGTATTGCTGCTGCCTGTGCTGTACTTTTCATGGAGAGACTGTGGGGATGTCAGCTGAGCACCTTTCAGGATCACTAAATTCTTACCAAAATAAAGCCCCAGAATTATTGTGTGGGAACATCCAACAACCAAAGCTCCCAAAGCTATTTCTCCTTTCTGCCACTTTCAACATACATAGTTGATTACAGGATGCTGCTGACCCACCTGCATCACACTGGAAAATATATGTAAGACCACTTGGAGAGAGAGGGGTATGCTGCAGACTCTGCTTCCAACTCTATGCAGATGAAATTCAGCTGTATATTTCATTCTTCATAGATGCACCCAACATCCTCACTAAAACGACACCAGAGATATTCAAGATCAGCACCTGGATGACCAGTACCTGGCTCAGACTGAGCTTGGGCAAGAATAAGATGATTTTGGTTGGAAGAGGGAAATGCTTTGAAGAGCTAGCGGCGCACTGACCTCCCGTTCGATCCCCTCTAAACCCCAGTTTGTCAAAGTGGTGTAAAGCCTTCGGGTTCTGCTCAACCCGATCACTAAGCCTAAGATCAGGTACCATTCATAGCAAAAGTGCCTTCTTTCACCTTCATCTTCCTAGGAAGCTTCACCACTCCCTTCTTGATGACGAACTGGCCAGATCGATCCACATGTGCCTCACCTCCAGACAGCATTACTGTAATTAGTTTTATGGCAGATGAAAGCCACGGAAAGGCTCCAGTTTATGCAGAATGCAACAGTCCACCACCTCAGCGGTCCAGGCTGTCATGAACACATCATCCCTGAGCTCTGCATTCCCCACTGGGTCCTTCCCAGCTGCCACTGCCAAGTCAAACCGTGGCCATGATCTTCAAAGCCATGAGTAGGTCAGGAGCCAACTGTGTTAGCAACTGCATCTCTGTCCATCACCCATCAAGACAGCTGTGTTCCTCTGAGACAATACAGGTATCAACACCCAGAATGAAGTACCTAAGGGCCGGAGATTAAGCTTTCTCAGATGAAGGAGCTTTTGCAGCAGGAAGAGCTGCCAGAGGAATTAGACTAAATCATAGTCTGAGCATTTCTAGGGCTCACTGCAAAACTCATTTTTTATTAGTCTTTTCCATTGTAACTGGAAAGGGTGGGAGAGGAACATGAGCTTCTTAGAACCCTGGAAGGGAGAAGACCAACATACCTCTGGAAGACCAACATAGGAATCTATTTGCATATTTATCTAAGCTGTGCAGAACTTGGATACTGTGGTAATGGGCTCTTCAGAATATTTTCTCTGTCTTACGGCTTTCTAAAGTGTTGCCAAAGGAGGCACACAGTCTAAGTCAAAGTCTGCCATTAATCTGATACTACCTGCCTGACTTTCAGCTAAGAACCTATTCTAAATAGATGCCGAATTGATTTTTTTTCAGTGTGTGGTGCTGAATCTCTAAATCAGGGGTCGGCAACCTCTGGCACGCGGCTTGCCAGGGTAAGCATCCTGGCGGGCCGGGCCAATTTGTTTACCTGCCGCGTAGGCAGGTTCCCACTGGCTGCGGTTCGCCGCTCCAGGCCAATGGGGGAGGTGGGAAGCCGCGACCAGCACATACCTCGGCCTGCGCCGCTTCCCGCAGCCCCCATTGGCCTAGGACAGCGAACCACAGCCAGTGGGAGCCACGATCAGCCGAACCTGCAGACGCGGCAGGTAAACAAACCAGTCTGGCCCACCAGGGTGCTTACCCTGGCGAGCTGCGTGCCAGAGGTTGCTGACTCCTGCTCTAAACAGAAATTATCCCATTTCAGTACATTGTTTAAAAAATGGGAAAGGACTAGTTTGAGTTCACTTCATATAAGAGCACCCAAGAGAATGTATTATAAGAGCTAGGTATTATTATCATTATCTGGCCACAGTAGTGTCTAAACTACATACCTACATGATAATTATAACTGCCTAAATGACCACCAACTTCTACAACATTTCTGTTTCTGTTTAAAAACAAAAAATAAACAAAACAAACTAGGAAACTAAATGGCAAAAAACTTTAATGCAGAGGTAAGGCTGCCTGATGATATCTCATGCCCTTCGAGAACATCAAGTTCAGCAAATCTCAAACATATGAAAACCAGGAAATACAGAGTTACGGTCATGTACATACAATGTTAACTCTCCCCTCTTTGAGTGATGCCCCAATACTCTCATAAAACATATTCACACTCTGCCTTTGTAATGTACTGAACCAGAGCTACCTACATCTGCCCTATACTCAAACACTTTAGGCCTGGTCTACACTGAAAAGTTTTATATCAGCATAGATTCATTGGTCAGGGGTGTGAAAAAAACACCCCCCTCACCAATGTTGCTATGCTGGCAAAAACCCCCAGTGAAGACACAGCTGTATCGGTGGAATAGGGTTTTTCCTCTGTTGGTGTAGGCTTTGAGTACACTATGGGCTTTGCCGGCATAGCTATGCTGTTATAATCTCTGTAGTTTAGCTATACCCTTAGCCTCGGCCACGGAAAGAATACCACATATGCCAGATATAAGCATGATGTCACCTAACACTCTGCTTTCACTTACCCGTCATTAAACTCGCAGACCACTTTCATCTCCCACCTCGCTGCTGACAATCCCCATTGTAAGAAGACCTCTGTGTCCTGCTACTGATCCCAGAATGCAGTGCTGAAATCAAGCATATTAGAGCTCTAAAAATATACATGTATCTCTTCCCTTTGGTCACACACGTAGGGATCAGGCAGAGGGATCCCCATCACACACCCATACTTACTGTAGCCTTTATAATAGTGATGAGTTGGTAGTACCAATGGTATCTTAAACCAGGGATTCTCAACATTTTTCTTTCTGAGATCCCGCCCACCCCCCAACATACTATAAAAACTCCATGTCCCACCAGTGCCCCAATAACTATTTTTTTGCATATAAAAGTCAGGGCTGGCATTAGGGGGTAACAAGCAGGGCAATTGCCCAGGGCCCCATAAGTTTCTCAGGCTTTGGCTTCAGCCCCACGTGGCAGGGCTCAAGGCCCCAGGCTTCAGCCCTGCACAGTGGGACTTCAGCTTTCTGCCCTGGGCCCTAGTGAGTCTAACATTGGCCCTGCTTGGCGGACTTCCTGAAACCTGCTTGAGGCCCTCCAGGGGGCGCTGGATTCCTGGTTGAGAACTGCTGTGTCAAACCACAGTGACCTGTGTCGAAGGTTTGAGCTCTGTAATGACTACAGTATCAGAATTAGCAGGGTGAGACCCTCCATTAGAAATATCATTAGGTTTGGAGACTCTAGGAGCACACAAGGGACCACAAGTAATACACTCACACATTATCAAACATCCCTTTTATTAACCATTTCATTAAGCTGTTGAATAATGGCACAACTATTGAAGCATACATAGAGATAGAAACAAACCATCTGATGTCCAGTAGCAGTGGTTTCATAGTCACATCCCCTTGGGAAACCTTGAGATGAGTAGGATGATTATCAGATGGTGATTTTGTTGCGTGTTTCCTAATGTGCCTCCTTACCCATCTAGTAGGCATCACCTTTTTATTCTTAGTTTTTCATGACACTCATGCATATGCATAAGTACAGTGGGCAACTCCTCTTTCCTAATTGGTACTTCCACACTCAGAATCTGCTCTGAGGAGAAAGTCCGGGATATACACCTTAACACACTCAAACTATCTTCACCAAACAAGGACATTCCACCAGAGAAGTAGAATGCTCATTAAATGGACTATCCAGATACTTTGCGAGAGAGAACCTGCTTCAATACAGAATTAAACCCCACCCCCTCAAACCACACACCCCTAGTTGCCAACCGAACTACCCACACTGGAACCCATACAGGGTATCATCAAACAACTACAACCCATACTTGATGGGGACCCCATTTTGAAATAAATCCTCTCCAGAACCCCCTCTTCTTGCCTTCAAACACCCCCCTAACTTCTCCAAGCTCATCATCAGAAGCAAGCTCCTCACAAACCAGGACACACCAACTTAGAGATGCACCAGATCCTGCCTGAACAACAGATGCAAAACCTGCAGACATATCTCCATCGCTACAATGATCAACACCCCCCACAACACACCTTTCAAGATCCATGGGTCCTACACATGCCTGTCACAGCATGTGGTGTAAACCATCCAGTACTCTAAATGCCCCAGTAGCAACTATGTGGGTGAAACCAGACAGTCACTAAGCTCTTGAATGAACTCTCACTGGAAAATGATGAAAGACAAAAACACCCTGTAAACTGTGGGTGAACACTTTTCACAAAGCGATCACTCTATGTCTGACCTCTCAGTCCTCATCCTCAAAGGAAACCTGCACAACACTTTCAAAAGACGAGCCTGGAAACTTAAATTCATAACTCTGCTAGACGCTAAAAATCATGGGCTGAACAGAGACACCAGATTTATGGTTTATTACAACAATCTGAAACCCACTCACGCCGTCTTTGTATCCTATCACTACAGGGGTGTTAACGGGCCACTCTACCTTGAATGGTCCTTAGAATATGTGCTGCTAACAAAACTACTTATGCTAAACAATCTGTTCCAACTGGCATTTAGCTGTAACACTCGGAATACTTTTCCCAGTTCTGAAGAGCTGCCTGTGACTCGAAAGCTTGTCTCTCTGACCAACAGAAGTTGGCCTAATAAAAGATATTACCTCACCCGCTTTGTCTCTCAAATTTTGAATGAAGTTATTCTGCTTGTTAGAATTAATGTACTTTAAAAATGTATTTCATGTTAGAATTTCACTTTGAAATCAAGATGTTTTCAATACATATTCCTGAGAACTTCCAGTTTTTTGGCATTTAATTGCTGCTTAACTAGAGAATATTTTTGGCAGATAGATGAAAATGAAGTAGGAAAGTTCAGTATGTACTCATTTTTCATCATGCCGCTTCTAGCCATCCACTTATTGTGAAGTTCATTAGGAACAGTGTTGAGCTAGCATTGACAAATTCAAAATTGGGTGTGGGCAGAGAAATGTCTGAATTGTAAGGGATTGGTTGGTACAACTAATTTCAGTTTCTAAAGTTTCAAATGCTTTTGAGCAATTTTTAACTTTGCCGACACTGTTTAGAAGTTGGCATGGCTCCAAGGAGAAATTGCTGTCTTTATAATAATCATTTTATAAACCATCAAATTTTTCAGAGTGCATAGTACTTTATAACTGTGCAGTATGCCACAAAATCTAATCCCTGCCTATTCAAGGTACAAGTAGAAATGGTAGCATATAAGTCATTATGATGCAAACAAGTTCACAGAGACATTTACTGGCTATATTCACATTAGATTCCTCTAAGAAATCTCCCACTGTTGCATTCCTACTTGTGCAGCTCCACCCTGGGTAGTGTGGATAGAGACAGGGCACTGGACTTTTTATCATCACGTCATCTAAACCTACTCTGAGCAAGTTTCACTACTGTCTCCTCAAAAATGCCAGAGCCCTGTCCATGCTATCATTTTCACCTTTGCTATCGCTGATGGAGCTGCACTGGTGCAGAATGATGAGTCTGTATTTTGTTAGTGTAGATCAGGGTGGCCCACCTAAGCCTGAGAAAGCCAGAATTTACCTATTTACATTGCCAGAGAGGCACAGTAATACGTCAGCAGCCCCCCATTCGCTCCTCCCAGCACCTCCCAGCCACCGGTAGCCCCACCAATCAGCGCCTCCCTCTTCCTCCCCACACCTCCTGATCAGCTGTTTCATGGCATGCAGGAGGCTCTGTGGAGGGAGGGGGAAGAAGCGAGGGCACGGCAAGCTCAGGGGAGGGGGCAGAAAAGGGTGGAGTGGGGGCAGGACCTGTGGCAGAGCCAGGGGTTGAGCAATGAGCACCCCCGGCACATTGGAAAGTTGGCGCCTGTAGCTCTAGCCCGGGAGTCGGTGCCGATACGAGGAGCCGCATATTAACTTCTGAAGAGCCGCATGTGGCTCCAGAGCCACAGGTTGGCCATCCCTGGTGTAGATGAAGCCTTAGTTCTCCTGCCGACAAGAACCTTCCACCCCCAGCAAGCGGCGTTAGTATTGTCGGTAGAAGAGTGCTTCTGTGGACAAAGCGCTGTTCACACCAGTGCTTGTCGTTGGCAAAACGTGTGTGTGTGTGTTTTAACACCTCTGAACAAAGGTTTTGTCTTTCACTTGCCAGTGTAGACAAAGCCTAAGTGTAAGCCTGCCCAGCCTTTCAGTGTGAAGACATTCTAGGGCATTTCCCTCTCAACCATTTCATGAAAGGGCTACTGTTCCGGAGAAACAAAACAAGTGGAAGCTGAATCCTGCAAATACTCACTGATACTGCATTTCTGATCTCTGCTGGAAATGACTTTCAAAGAGCCTGTGTAACCATAGATGGGCAACCTGCCCTAAAGAATTTGTAATGGTTTCAGTTAACTGTTTATTACAAGAAGCTTTTTATCAAGAGATTGTCTAACTGGCAGCTAGTGAAGGATCTAAGAATTGGAGAGATCTGTAATTGTTTTAGTTGTGTTTTTCCTTTCATGTAAACTTTGTGTAGAGGAACTTCTGTTCAGCTCTCCAGTTGAATTTCAGAAAAGAAACTGCGCTTTACAGTAACTGTAAAAAGGGGAAAGGATATATGTAGCTGTGTTCCTGAATTACTAGTGTGCTTCCTAGTTGTATTTATAAAATATATTTCACTTCACATACACCTGTAGTTTGCCCTTGAAATAGAACCTGGAATGCCAAATTTCACAAAGAAAGGTGTTTTTCACATTTTAAACTGAAAAAAAAGGGATTTACAATGGACATGCTGTAGGGCCACTAATTTTAGTGGCACAATCAAGCATAGATTTGTAGTTTGTTTGGGTTTTTTTTCAGGCCAGAAGGGACCATTGTGACCTCCTGGATAACCAAGGCCAAAAAAATCTCATCATAATTTTTATCTCCAGCCCATAACCTCTGTTTGAGTTATAGTATGTCTTTTAGGGTATGTTTACACTGCAAAAAAACAAAAACCAGTGGCAGCAAGAGTTTGAGTAGTCTACTGACTCAGTCTCACAGTGTGGGGCTAAAAATAGCAGTGTAGACGTTTGGGCTTGGGGTGCAGCCCTGGCTCCGAGACTTCCCCTCTTGCCAGATCTCAAAGCCCAGACTCCAGCCTGAGCCTAAACATCGACTCTGCTATTTTTAACCTGTAGCCTGAACCTCACAAGCCCAAGTCAATTGACGCGGGGTCTGAGACTGCTGTGCTTAGAAGGATATGTAATCATGTGTATGGAGAGACAGACACACACACACACCTACCCACCCACCCTGACAGAAACATGACAATCGGTCCATACCAGAATAATGGACTTTCCCCAATGTTTGTTAATGAAATCATGCTGCATCTGGTCATATATTGAAGTACTGTATGAAGAGCCTTAATGAACTGAAGAGAGCATGTCCATGTAACGCTTAACAAGCAGCATTTCAAGTACATTTCCAAATAGTTCAGCATCAACAAGATGCATTTGACCAAATTCAGTAGTTTTTTGTGCCATGTATCATGCGTAGATGGGTCAGAAACCAGGCATAAGTGGCCAAGTGGTATCACTTGCACTAACATGACATTCAGTGAAGCTGGAAAATGAGTGTAACTTATACCAAACTGATACTCTGTAGGGGACCAATTGAGCCACTGGTGTAAGTGGCACAAATCCAAATGAAGGATGCTTGCTCCTTTCAGGACTGAGCATGTTGCTGGTAATGTTGGAGCTGGTATAGTGTATAACAGGGATCAGCAACCTTTGGCACATGGCCCGTCAGGGAAATCCGCTGCCATGCCAGGACAGTTTGTTTACCTGCAGCGTCCGCAGCTCCCACTGGCCGCGGTTCACCGTCGCAAGCCAATGTTGACTGTGGGAAGCGGCACGTGCTGAGGGATGTGCTGGCCACCGCTTCCCACAGCCCCCATTGGCCTGGGATGGCAAACCGCGGCCAGTGGGAGCTACAATCGACAGAACCTGCGGATGCTGCAGGTAAACAAACAGTACCAGCCCGCCAGCGGATTTCCCTGATGGGCCGCGTGCCAAAGGTTGCCGATCCTTGGTGTATAATAAAAGTCAGAATGCTTATGTGGGCTGCTTTATTCTACACCTCCTTTTCTGCCCTATGTAAGTTACGCTCACTTTTCAGACGTAGTAAATGGCAAATTGGTTTAACTTGTGCTACTTTGTCCTTTAGAACAGTTTTCTAGCCATCTTACTTCTAGGGATGAAGGCAACTGAGTGCCACCGAGGGTGCCACTGAGCACCCTCCGCTCCAAAGGGAGGTGTCAATGTCAGCACCTCCTCTTGAGATCAGGCTCCCAAAGCACAACTTTTACTGCCAATTTTGTCTCCACTGAATTGATCCAGAGGCTTCTCTAGGTTTTGCACCCACTTAATCCAGGCTGATTTTGGACCATTGCTCTGTTCTGTCTTTCTCTTATTTGACAATTAGGTTGTTGTTGGTACAGATCATGGGGGTTTGTCTTCAATAGGACAGGTGGTAATCAGTTTCACAACAAAATCCCCCTCCCCCCCAAATAAATATAGTTTGGTGAGCTAGGGATAGTACTCTGGCTCCATGGAGGAGGGTTATAGAACTTTCTTCAGGAACTAAAATCAGTGGGGAAGGGGGGTAATTACTTCAAATCCTAGGCCAAGTAAACAGTGCTGGAAAAGTACAACCCCTGATGGGGACTGTGAGAGGCGGGGGGATTGCATATACTGATTCAGACTGGAGCTATGTCTACACTACAGATTATGCTGGCATAATTTATGTTGCTCAGGTGTGTGAATAAACCACCCCCCTGATTGACACAAGTTACACCGACATAAGCACTAGTGTGCACATCTGTATGTCGGTGGGAGAGCTTCTCCTGTCGACATAGCTTCTGCTGCCTGCGGGGTGGGGTTTTTTATGCTGATGGGAGAGCTCTCTCCTGTTGGCATAGGGCGTCTTCACCACACGCAAATGTTATCGAAAGATACTGTAGAAACAAGGTTTTTGTGATTTTTTCAATAGGGATTTCTCTTTTGTGTTTCTGTTCTATTAAACTAATGTGGAAGTGAAAGCACTCTGCTCTAAAAGATACTCTTATTAGTGAGCTGACAGTGAATTGGTTACTGTAAAAGAGACACTTTGGAACCTTTTCATTACTTCAGGGGAAGCAACAAAAAAAAAGGGGGTGGGGGGTATATGTCACCAGTTAAAAAGGAAGTAAAAGAACGGGACAGTGAGATTTTAAAACAGTTTGACTTCTAAGCTGAAATAATTACTCCTTGCTGGCTATCTGGGTTTGAAAGGAAGCCTACTGAACTCATTCCTAGACCTGCTGATAATTTTTGAAGGAAACACTTGTGAGCTGGATCGAAGGATAGCATTTGCTGCACTGGGGGTACAGCCTTCATGGTAGCAGAACCTTTATTGAGCACAGCTTTGAAAAGAGAAAGGGGTGGCAGAGGAAATGAGTTCCACAATGAATTAAAAAATATGTACTTTTGTCTGTGACTTATAAAATATTTCTCTCCTCTTCTCTTCCTCCCTTCCCTTCCCTGCTGCTGGTATAATTTCACTGACTTCCTGACTTACACCAGTGTGTATGACAGAGGAATAATCCTTGTCTCTCTCATGCACACTTTATACCATACCTGTCACTGTGGTATCTCCACACTTGAATGATGAATTACTGAGGTCAGAGTTCTAGAACAAAAATGGCAAATGGACCCCTATTGATACGGTTCGATTGTCAATATTGAAGAAGTTAATAAACATGTGGCCATTGCAATAATACTTTGCACTTCCATCTGAAAGTGCTTTATGAGTTTACCCTAGCGACAGTCCACTGAGACCTAAGTATTGCTCTCCCCTGTAACCTTTGATCGCTTGTGCCTCTCTCTACTTGGTCTTTAAACTTTCCATCTGCAGTGACTGTCACAAATGGGTATTTCTGTCCCTACTCAACAGAGTATGCTGGTTATATTTTTAACGTTGTAAGGTCTGAGTAGCTAAATAAGGTAAAAACTTAAAGTAAGTCCTATATAAGATGTACACCCTCTTCATTTTCCATTGCATCTCTGGTTTTAATGTGCCCACAAGCTGTCAGGGAAAACCCTTTTCCATTGTCCCTCCTTCTTTCGCCTGTTTGTTTTTCTGGGTAGCATGTTGATATGTAAGGTGTCAGAAGTGCATGTTGCCATTTTAGACATAAATTTATGATTGGTATCCATGTATGGATAATAATATATTGCTTCATTACAGCACCTAAGTCTTTGTCATCACTAGCATTTTTCTTCAAACTCCTCATCCAGGCAGTTCCAATAGGGTAGGAACTATAGGAATACAGGTTTAGACAGGTGCTGGAATTTTAACCACCACATTGTTTAGCTCTATTCCGAACAGTGGGGTAAGAGGATAGGTGGGTAAAATGCCAGTTGCTAATTTATAAGCACATTCTCACCATTGTTGGTGCCAGTGGAGCAGCACCAGTCATAGTACAACAGTGGGAAATGTTAAAGAAAAGTATTATTGTAGACATGAAATAAGCTTATTAGTCCTTTTCTGCACGCGATACGAAGCTCAGAATTTCTTGATAGACAGCCTTTCAGTTTCCTTCCAATTAGCATGCAGTACTTCAAAGGAATCCTTTGAACCTAGGCAGGTGTTTGTAGATACACACAACCTTGTTCCCTGAAACTTCATTTAACGCCAGTCAGAATCTGTCCTTGTTCAACTAAAGCATATTTGCATGCTGATAGCTCTCTCTTCTCTGGCCGCTTTTTTTGTTTTTTCAGGTTGAATGGTTGGGTTCGCATATTTTCTCCATCCACAAAGTGAACGTTACCATCCTTCTATAATACTGCCAATTGATTTCAGACATCAAGGCTTAGATTTTTGCATCCCTAATTTACCTATAGGATAACTGAGACACAGAGTCTTTCCCAAGTTCACACAGCATGTCCAGGAAAAAACTGGGAGGAGAACTCAGATTTACTGACCCCTCTTCTCCCCAGTCCCTGGCTGTTACAAATATATTTGTATCTGTTAGACATGCACCTATACCTTCCAGGTTTCCTTGTGTGTTTATTTTCATTGAGTACAAAGGCATATATTCCCTACCTCTAAAGAAGTCAACCATCGGTGAGCTTTGGGCAGGGAGGGGAGTTCAGGAAAGCCTTGGAGCTGGGCAGACACTACTGAATTTTTTTTATTTCCAGAGACTACTCTATACATTACATAACATTGATTCATTTATACAATACAAGAAGGCCTATTGAGTACTTACTGCTAAGGAAAGTATTCTGCACTAATAGCTGTTCTGTTATCTAACTCTTTTCTGCTTCTGTTATGTAAGGGCTGGTATTATAGAATCACTGTTTGAATACCAGCACTATAATTTTAAATTTGCTTTTATTATAGTAATGCCAAATAAGCCTGTTTCAAATGTAGGCAATTACTGCAAATTTCTAATTTGAAAATTCTTCTAATGAGGCTTCTTTAAAACTAATGCCTGTCTTTTGTTTTTGCTTTAGTTTACAGCATCCCGAGACTGTCTGGAAACTTGTCATGTTTTAATAGTGTGTATTTTCTTAAATGAATATCTTGTGCTCATGAAAGATGTTGATTGACAGTCTTGCAGAGTAAAGTTCCTTAGTTGCTTACTGAAGCATTGTAGTGTGAGCAGCAGGCCATACACCCTCTGTGTCTGGAACAACCAGACTCTTCTGTCATCTCCAGATTATGTACTTCTAAATGCCTTATTTTTTTAAAATTAACTTTTTATGCTAATGGCAGGCAAACATCATTTAGCCAATCTCAGAGTGAAGTTGGGGAACATGATAGATAAAAATTCCTTTGTGACCCACAAAAAGGGTGGTTGGCTATTCCCAAGCACGAAATTCACTAACACTGTGCCCTTTATCTTATTACCATATACTCATATAGGGCCTGATTTTCAACTAACTGAAGTGACCACACAGATCTGTGCCTTCTGTGCCTATGGGGTTAGATAGGTGTTAATATAGGCAGGGACACTGTACAAATCAGAATTTGTGTGTGCATCCAATTGTGAGCAAAGGAGGTGAACATTCTGAGTCAGTGCTAAATGTATGCCTACTTGAGCATTTGAAAATCAAGCCCCTGCTTTTTGCTGAAATACGGGAGCGCTGCTTGAAACTTCAGCCTCAGCTGGAAGTCCATTTCACCTAGTCACTACTGTCTTTCTAAAATAATACCTCCTTAAATTCTTCTTGCACACATTGCTTCTTAATTGAAACCTGTGTTTCCAACTCCTGGTTATTCCAGGTAGCGCTATTGGATCAAGTTAATAGAAAATGAAATATTTAGCGAGTTTTAAACATGTCAATCAGTTTTCCTTTTGATCAGAGTCTCAAATAATCCCATTTTCGTCAATATCCTTGTATGTAAATCTCTCCATTCTATTTATAGTCTTACTTGCTTTATGCTGTATCTTTCCAATTTAACTACATCTTCTAAGAAATGCTAGACTCCAATTATAGTGAAACTAGTGCTCTATGAAGCATTAACCAGCATCCCAGTAACTGCCTTTAGTGCTGATGCTCTTTGATCTGAGAATTTCGTTTTGGGTCTACGTCTACTGTATTAACTAATTCATTGCTATTTAAAGTACACATAGTTTAAACACTCTTTCTTCCTAATACCTCAGATTACACTTAAACCATTAAGGCCTTGTGTATACACACAAGTTTTACCACTAACTGTTCCCATATGGGAAGAAGCTACATCAATATAAGCACATTTAAACTGTGTAACTGTATCCATATCAAAGGTTGTACTGGTATAATTACAGGGGTAAAAAAATCAGACCCCTAACTGACATAGTTATACTGATATAAAACTGCATAGACTAGGCCTTAATTCAGTATTCCAGTTCTGAATTCATTTACCTAAACTGCCAAGATTATAAGGTAAAACAGCTACAGGCCTTTGAGCCTTAACCACTCCTTTGCCATGGTATGCCTTGCTACTGTAATGATCTTAAGTTTCTTTCCTCTTATCTCTAGACACTAAATGAATCCTCTGTTAATCAACAGAACAGCTAGAGTTTGTCCAGCTGCGGTGCAGTCTTCCTTGTGTTGCCCTGCTCGTGTTTCTTAAGTTTAGCATCTTCATTTGGTGTGGAGAAAAGAAAGGGGAGGGTCTGCTCACAAGTTTATTGGAACTCTTCTCAGGGACCCCGGAGCAGGGCTCCAACTCTCCCTCAGGCCAATATGGCATCTGAGAACATGCTCTCCAAGTGTTATTGAAATTCAGTTCTGTACTCCAGGTATGATGACATACTTACCTCATCATAGTTACTGTAGCCTTCATGGCCCTTGGGCACTTATTCTGCTGACTGACAAATCAAAGCTCTTCTTCCCTTTTTCTATTGTTTTGCCCTCTCAAACTTGTATTCAGTGTTCATTGATCTAAAAGGTACAAACTTTGGTAGGTGGGCAGGAGGTATTTTTATTAAATTCTAGGGTTGTCCTTCATCAGCTTGAAACAATGTGCCAAAGAGCAGGGTAGAACATGCATGCCATACAGTGCAAATGAACCTAGCTGATTGCAGCATGGTAATTTGCCGTAAGCCGATTACTGGATTAGAGCAAAGGCTTGGTATGTCAGCAACAGCACCTGACAGTAATTTTTATTGAAAGGTATTTCCTATTTTATTATTAGTCCACTTATACCCAGATCACGTCTTTATTTCTTAAGGTAAGAGGTTTTTTGTTTTTTGTTTTGTTTTAAGTTCAGTTACGTTACTGAACGCCACTGTTGCCTACTGGAGACAATGTCTGACTTTTTCTTTTGCTGTTGCTGAGGAGGCAGTTTTTAGCAACTGCAATGCTTCCAGATTTACCTCGATTTGCTTTTGTCATCATAATCCCTCCTCCTTGTCAGGACTGATTTGTTCTTCTAGCAAAGACTCACGTCATCTTGTTTTTCCAGTTCTGTTTTCCTCCTCCTTTCTCTCTCTTTTTTTTTTTTTTAAATAAATAAAAACAAATAAATAAGGAAGATGTTGGCAAACCAATCGGGAGTATGTCTGCTATCTGGAATTTGCGCTACACTGATTGTGTTGGCTTTAGCCTATTACTTGTACTGGTAAGTGGGATTTAGTACCACCTGTTTACTTTTTTGCTCATAGGATGTTATTGTTGCATACCTTCATAGGCTGCTTCCTATACTGGATGTGTTGACTAGTGTGAGACTCTCTCTATATGGCTCTACTTTTTTCCTCATTAGTTGTGTCGCAAGTCTCTATTTACTCTTTACCACTTGGAAGAAAGATGGATGATGAAAGGATACCATGGTTGATATTGGAAATCATGGGGTAAGAGGGCTGAATTTCTTCATTGGGGGTGCTTTTTTGTAACCCCTTTACTCATTACCATTTTCCACACCCCTGTTTATCACCCATACAGCTGTCCATCTTTCCTCATAAGCTTAGGCTGTGATTGGCTTCCTCACAAATAGATGTGTGTGTCTGTGTAACATATGTGTATATGAAATTGTACCATCTGCACTGCAGTGTGGAAAGCTTCAGGCACAAATTAAGGACCCTCATGTTTTCCCCCTGAGCCTATGGCATTGTTCCCTAATCTCCCCCTTACATATATGAATAGTGGTGGTAGCAGGGTATGTGATTGTGGGGAGAGAATAGAGTTGGAGCCTGCAGAGGTGGCAGAGTAAGACAGTGGGAAGAGGAGGAAGGACACACATTCAGCAAATATCTTCCATTCTAACCTTCTTCCTTCAGACGTTCAGAACTTTCAAAGGGCTGGTCTAGGCCAAAAGGTGACTTTTTAAAGAACTTGAGTAAAATCCATTAATCGGTTTTAATGGAAAAAAATATATATTTTAGCTGTAAAAAGACTGACTTCTCTGTATTGCAACTTAAATGGCTAGACTTCACAAATTGAAACTTCCCAGGTTAGGAGTTTTCACTGAGGATAAGTTTCCAGAATAATGTGCATTTTTTTGAAGTAATGGAGATAGAAATAAACTAAAATCCGTGGTGTGCTTTAAATTCAGTGTTTCCACTAGTCAGTTCTGTTATTTACAGGACTACAATTTAATGCAAATACTTAATATTGATGAGTGTATTTGTTGATATTTCACTATGAATTTCTACAGTTGTGTATACTTTCAACTACGCAACACCGTGTGGAAGTCCACAGTGAAATCTGTGGAAATATTAGTGTCAAAGCTGCTGCTGTGTCTTAAAAATATCCAGGAAAATAGAACACAAACGTTTATGTGACTATTGTATTAAAGTTACAGTTTTAAACATTCAAAAGACAGGAAATGCAACATTTAAAGTTTTGGATTACTAGTTATGCCACGAATTATATTTTAATACAAAAAAACTGTGCAGTGCGAATAAATTAAGGTTCTTATAGAATCTCTAACTTTTTCATTTCCTAACATTAGAGTATCAAAATGTAGTCTGAAGCTTACATCAATTTATGTCTTTGTATTCCAATAGAGAGAGATGCTCTATTGTGGGAGGAGTACGTACAAATATTATATATTTTAAAAATGTTTTTAGCAAATCTTGCTGTAGGAGCAGGCTAGTTCACTCATGGTTTAAAATTCTTGATTTACAGCCAAGCCAGATCTGGGTTGCAGGACAGATTACAACTCTGTATGCAGCAGAAGTTATCTAGCAAGTAAAAGGCCTAAGCCTTGCTTGAACCTTGAGATTGTTGAGGTAGAAAATCAGAGATGCTGTGCAGCTGTTTGTTCAAGCGAGTTTGTTTAAACTTTTCTGATTAGATATAGATGAGGCCTGATTATTGGTACTTGTTTTTTTTTTTTTTTTTTTTTTCATGTATTGGCTCTTGAAGAGAGCGGTTCTATAGACTAGTACTGCCAGTGGTAAAGTAGGTCAACTAATTACTTATTTTTCCTCATATATTTGGTCTCTAGGATGTTGTTTCTGAAAGCTTTTCATCTTATTTTCCTTGTCTGGGTGCTACATCTCCCATAGAATGCCCCACTCACACAAGGACGAAGTGATAAGACTGCAGATTGCAGAGACTGCAAGGAGCCAACTTTGCATCTTGAGAGATTAATCTGTTTTTGGCCTAATTGCATCAGTGATCTTTTGCTTTCCTTGGATTGGAAAAACCCTATTAGCCAGCTGAGCTGAATAGGCAGGTAATCAGTTGCTTTTTGAGCAAATGTAGATATACTCTGTAAGGACCTTATTATGCTAGGAATCTAGGGTGCGCTGTCCCAGTTGGGAAGGCACTCAGCCCCTTTCAGGACTGGAGCTGAAGTGCTGCCTAGTAAGTAGATGGTGTAATGCAAGAGTACACCCATCCACAGAAACAACTTGTGGGATCCAGCCGACTAGCCAAAAGGTAGAGTACCCTGCTCAGATAACAAAGGGAATTTCCTTATTGGGAATTGAGCCCAGCACCTGACTGAGTCGGGGCTCTAAGACACTTCTCCCTGATTAGTGAATAGCTTATTTAGCCATATATAAAAGATTTTTTATTGTCGTGTATTTGTCATAGTGACTTAATAGTATGTATGGGCAAACTGATTTAGGCTACATAAGACATTCAAGCCCAAAACTCTTGCCCAATTTTTTTTTTAATTCGAGCCATTGTGAGGCTCTGAAAAAATGTTCAAATAAATGCCCCCCTGCACCTCACCCTCCCACCCATCCAGTTAGTGGCCTCAGAAGGAACTGAAACACCAAAATATAATCAGACGAGCTACTTTAAGGTATTTCTGGTCAGGACTTGAAATATTTGAAAATATCTTTTTCACTAGATTTCTAGTCCAGTTTTGTGAACTCAAGCAGTTTACGTATATATCTGAACTTTGCATGTGTCATGAATGAAGCTGCTTGAGACTTGTTTCTTAATGGGGTCTTCTGTGATAAGACTTGGTAATTCATATTATAAAGTTTTATCTCCCATCATATTCTTGATTATCGCATTGTGTTTTTGAACTGTACTTGCACATGCTTGCAGAATTTTAAGGAGCTGTACAGTCTCTTTGGCCATCCCTTGTGTTTCCTTGTTAGCATGTAACTAGGGTGACCAGACAGCAAGTGTGAAAAATTGGGACGGGGGTGGGGGGTAATAGGAGCCTATATAAGAAAAAGACCCCAAAATCAGGACTGTCCCTATAAAATCGGGAGATCTGGTCACCCTACACGTAACATTAGTAGAGTTCTGTGTTTTTATGGGGCTTGTGCCTACTAACCAGTTTTGTGTCTGCCATAAGCATCTGAAGCAGCAATTTGGTATGTTGCCTTGGATGTTTATTTTTAAATTTGCCATCAGTTTAAATTGAAGGCTTGCATTGGGTTATAAA
Source organism: Malaclemys terrapin pileata (assembly GCF_027887155.1). Classification (NCBI taxonomy): domain Eukaryota; kingdom Metazoa; phylum Chordata; order Testudines; family Emydidae; genus Malaclemys; species Malaclemys terrapin. Next base: position 197,805,868 of record NC_071505.1, read on the forward strand.
CTAGAATTATTTCAGACTGTAAGTGCTTTTTTAGATTGTAATCTCATTGGGGACGGGGCTGTCATTTTGTTTGTACAGAGCCTAGCACAGCGGGGCCCCGGCCTGTTTGTGGCCTCTAGGCACTGCAGCAATGTAAGTGATAAATAAGAGCTCATCTTGGGTCAGTTTATCTAGACCTGCTCCTGTCAAGTTAGCTTTTGACTTGTGCTTTTATTAATACAATAGCACACAAGGAGATTTTATATTGGTTGCCTATTAAAATATTTTTTTTAAATAACAAACTTTCCCCCAGGAAACAGAGATTCTCATCTAAATAAAAACAAATAAGCAAAAATTAATAGCCAGACAATTTGTTACTGCTTCTGAACTCATTCCTATGTCCCCGTGGGAGCAGCCTGGCTAATGGAGAAGCACCGCTCCCATGGTGTCCCCACTGGTACTCAAGCCTGCCTTTGCTGTTTATGTTGGTGTGATTTTTCCCACCGTGACGAGGGAGCCCAGGCAAATTCAATGCTGATTTTGTTCTACTTTTATTTACATGAGGGTTCCCCACAATTCTGAGGAAGGCTGATGCCACAAAGAGCAGCTGTCCTACCTTTGAAGCACAATCCTGTGTAGTATCCTCAGAGAGACTAGGTGGGTTTTGGAGGAAGGAGAAGACAAAGGAGCAAAAACTCTTCCTCCATGACCCTCATAGCTATATATATCCGCTGCTGTTGGCTTCCTTCTTCTCATGGGCGCAGAGAGGAGAATTTGGCCCTAAGAATCAAGACTTGCTGCCTCCAAATTACCATGATTATAAAGCTGATCCTGTTTCTGGGCTTAACTACTTAACAATGTATCTTTAAAAATAATCCATGTAGAGAGGGAAATTCTTCTTTAATAAAGTTTGTGAATTCTATGTCAAAACTAATCCTTCCTAATGCCTATACACTGTAGTAATCTAAATATGAGTATTAAGGGTGAGGTGTAAGAGGAGGAGGCAAGGATTTGAGGAGTGGTAATGGAGAAGTCTGTGTCTGTATCTGCATCAGGACAAACTCTAACTGACACAAACTATGTTAATAATACTTTTACTCTTGTAAAATGCCTGTCATCTGAAGACCTTTGTGCTGTACAAACTCTAATTAAACCTCATAAAACCCCTGAGAGACAGATATTCCTATAGACCTTACTCAGATAGGGTAAACTGAGGCTCAGCGAGGATAAGTGTCTTACTCAAGATCATACATCGAGTTGGTGGTAACACTGGCATCAGAGCCCAGGAATCATGGCTTCCAGATTCCTGCTAGGTCACTATTCTCACCAAGGCATATGATTATATTTATTTTTAAGAGTCTAGAGTTGGTTCTGCTTCATAGGTTTTCACATCACAGTGGAAATAAATGTGGAATCTGTAAGAAAGTTGAGTCTCTCAACAACTTTCTCAGTTTGTATTGCCATGTATAGTTTCCTTTCCTTGGCCAACTTTAAGGACTTGCCTACATTAGAAAACAGTGCTCTGTTTAAAAACTTCCCCTGCACAGTTTTCTGACCTTACCCTTTTTACATAAACAAGGCACGAGCACAGGTATATGGTTTTTGCATGAACTGGGCCGAATCCATGATTGTCAATCCATATGCGCAAAAGTCATGAATTGCCCCCGCCCAAATAATGAGCGGGGTTTAAAAAATCATGAGATTCTTAAATTGTAGGTTCCTTCTATTTGCCTTCTGATGTTTGAGTATTTAGGGGTCACATTCTGAGGCTTTTTCTCTGCAACTGTGTAAGGGCTAGAAACATTTTTAAAAAGTGAAAGTGGAGATTCTTATGTATTCACCTGACTTCAGGAACTGGGGCTTTAAAGACAAAACACAAAATATTGCAGAGGAAGTTAGCTTGGCTGAGGGGAACTGACCAAGGTGTAAGTAATACACATGCATGTAGGCCTTTATTGATTTTACCCTTTGCTCTACATGCTCATACCTTTGAAGAGTGAATAAATTATGCTTTGTTTTGAAGATGCTGTTTCCATGTCACTGCCAATGCATGCTTTCACAGCCTCCTGAAGGAAAACTCACGCAGGTGCAAAAACAGAGTTGGGCTTGTGACACTAACACGGTTGGGATATGGGGGACTGTAGCCCAGAGATCTGGTTTGAATGGTTGGACCACATAGTTCCAACCCTGCATGAGATGCAGGAAGCCGGCCTATCACGTAAGGGGTGCACTCGACCTTAGATTCCTTTTAGTTTCTCTTGAGTGTACCCTTTATCTGACAGGTCTGGCTTCCTGCACCTTATACTTGTTGGAAATTACTTTAAGTGCTCCTCATTTTCTGTGCAATAATTTTTAGGCCATAAGCTTTTAATATGTCTTCTTGTAGATGGTATCATATAATTGCTGAGATTTCCATCTAGAAAGCCGTGAACAAATTCTACATCAGTGGAGAAAATACACCACTGTTGAACTATAATTCCCTTCTGAAAATGTAATCCTTCTGTGTAAAGCAAAGGATCAACTTGGATCAATGGAAATCCTAGTTGCTGAATGTGTGCTTTATGCAATGCTTTACCAAGAGCTGCAGTATAATTACAGGAAAGTTGCACTGTGCATTTATCTTTGTCAAGGTTAACCAAGGAAAAGTGCAATAAATGGTGAACAAGACTTGTCTCCTTAATGGTACTGGAGGGTTTAGAAGGAAACAAGTACTCCAAACTAACACTTCGGGCTTATCTACACTGCAAAATAGTTTGGCCTAAGGGGTCTGATGGGTAGAATGCTTTGAAGTGTTGTGATAGACTATTCTGCCGTGAATTAAAAGGTACCTAGTTCATGGTGGTGTAATGCTAACTGAGTCCTTTTTCAAACAGCGCGAAGTATGTACCTTTTAGTTCATGCCAGCAGGATCTACACAGGGCAGTTAGAGCCCAACGTTCTTTACAGATCACAGCTCAGGAGTCTGGACTGTGACACTGTGTAGATAAGCCCTTACTTTGCATCTGTCTTTACAAGTAAAATGTGTAACTTCGCTCTAAATCAGAGGTTAGGTTTTCAGAGATGACAGCAGAAGAAATGAGGCCATGGTGCTGAATTACTTATTAACCAGATTGTGACCTCAAAATGCATTATTTACCCTTTTCTACACCACACTTGATGTCCTTTCTGGAAAAGAGTAGGTCGTGAAATGATTTCTTTGCTCTTCCAATCAAATAAGAGGTCCCAGTGTATTTTAACTTATAAAGATGTTACTTAAGGCTTACACTTCTGGAAGTGTTTGGAAAAATGTCTTTTCTGCCTATACTGTCAATAGGGTAAGTAGTGGCACAGATCAGTGTTTTGTCTTTTATTTTATTTTATTTTATTTTAAAAAAGAAAGCAAAAAGGAGGCCGTGGCAGGAAATAGACAGTATTGCTGATTCTATAGGAAGAAGTGTTGGGAACATTAAGGGCTTATGGTAATATTCAGTAGGGAAATACCTAAAGTCTGAATTTTGTGGAAATGTTACTGAACAAACATATAATAGTAGGATTTTAAGACCCTGGAATAGGTAGCAAATTAACAAGTCTGCTCTGGCCTTTCCATGTTCCTCTGATGAAGTTAGTTATAGAGTACTGAATTAGTGCATCACTTTGAGTCAGGCATGGTCAGATGATGCAGCAAAATGAAGTGTGGATGCGGGAGAGAGGCAGCGTCAAGGGTTGTTCTTCATAGTTTGAGGCTCCTAAGATGCATTTGATACCTGTCCCAATGAATATGTCCAAAAATCTCAAGAACTAATATGCCTACAGCTTTTTAGGTAGTGCTGAAAGGTGAGTGGTACTAGACTTAGTGAAAGTTGCTTTCTAAGAATGACTAATTTAAAGATGCAGAATGAACTTCCAAAGTTTGGCTTGGGGAAGCTTCCTAGACCTACACTATATCAACAAACTCTGATGTAAGACCAAAAGCAGCTCTTGTATTGTCTTTTGCTGCCAATTTATTTCTTTGGAAAGCCAAGAAGGATTCAATTAATATGTGAGCGTCCATGTTTTGGTCTTGTCTGCACTAAGAAAATTCACCCCTCCTTGACCACAGAGACTCTATATCTGTGGTTCCCAAACTTTTTAGTACTGCAGCTCCCTTACAGATATTTTAAAACTTGGTGGCTCCCTACAGCAAGTATCAGGGTTGTTTGTTTGTTTTTAACCAACTCAGGGCACTAGATTCAAGAGGGACACTAAAGTTCAGAAGTTTTTACTCATAGACTCATAGACATTAAGGTCAGAAGGGACCATTATGATCATCTGGTCTGACCCCCTGCATGCTGCAGGCCGCAAGACCCTTCCCTGGACTCTACCGTTGAAGTCCCCAATCCTGTGTTTTAGTGACTTCAATCGGCTGAGACCCTCCTGCTAGTGATCCCTGCCCCATGCTGCGGAGGAAGGCGAAAAACCTCCAGAGGCTCAGCCAATCTACCCTGGAGGAAAATTCCTTCCCGACCCCAAATATGGCGATCAGTAATACCCCGAGCATATAGGCAAGACTCTCTAGCCTTACCCTTGTTGGCCATTATGCTGTTCATGTACCATTGCTTGGTTTTCCTTGGCTACTATGTTTTATCATTAAACCATTCCCTCCATAAACTCATCCAACTTAATCTTAAAACCAGACAGGTCCGTCGCCCCCACCGCTTCCCTCGGAAGGCCGTTCCAATATTTCACCCCTCTGATGGTCAGAAACCTTCGTCTAATTTCAAGCCTAAACTTCCCCCCGGCCAGTTTGTATCCATTCGTTCTCGTGTCCACATTAGTACTAAACTGGAATAATTCCTCTCCCTCCCTTGTATTAACCCCTCTGATATATTTAAACATAGCAATCATATCCCCCCTCAGCCTTCGCTTTGTCAGACTAAACAACCCAAGCTCCTCTAATCTCTTTTCATACGACAGGTTTTCCATTCCTCTGATCATCTTAGTCGCCCTTCTCTGCACCCGTTCCAGTTTGAGTTAATCTTTTTTAAACATGGGAGACCAGAACTGCACACAGTACTCCAAATGAGGTCTCACCAGCGCCTTATACAACGGAAGCAGGACCTCCCTATCTCTACTAGATATACCTCGCCTAATACATCCCAAGACCGCATTGGCTTTTTTCACCGCCACGTCACATTGCCGACTCATAGTCATCCTGCGGTCCACAAGGACCCCTAGGTCCTTCTCCTCTTCCGTTACTTCTAACCAATGCGTCCCCATCTTGTAACTAAAATTGTTATTATTCGTCCCCAAGTGCATCACCTTACACTTTTTACTATTAAATTTCATCCTATTTCTGATACTCCAATTCACAAGCTCATTCAAGTCTCCCTGCAGAGTATCCCTATCCTCCTCCGAGTTTGCAACTCCTCCCACCTTCGTATCATCCGCAAACTTTATCAGCCCACTCTTGCAATCGGTCCCGAGGTCAGTTATAAATAGATTAAATAAGATGGGTCCCAAAACCGAACCTTGAGGCACTCCACTAGTAACCTCCCTCCAACCCGACAATTCACCCTTTAATACGACCCGCTGCATTCTCCCCATTAACCAATTCCCTATCCACCTCTGGATTTTCATATCGATCCCCATGTTTTTCATTTTAACCAATAGTTCCTCATGGGGTACTGTATCAAACGCTTTACTGAAATCCAGGTATATTAGGTCCACCGCATTTCCCTTATCTAATAAGTCCGTTACTTTCTCAAAGAAGGAGATCAGATTCGTTTGGCACGATCTGCCCTTCGTAAAACCATGCTGTAATTTATCGCATTTGCCATTAACTTCAAGGTCCTCAACTAGTTTCTCTTTCAGAATCTTCTCCAGCACCTTGCACACTACTGATGTTAAACTAACAGGCCTATAGTTACCTGGGTCACTTTTTTTCCCTTTCTTGAAAATAGGAACCACATTGGCTATTCTCCAGTCTAACGGGACTACCCCCGAGTTTACAGATTCATTAAATATAGTCGCTAATGGGCCTGCTATTTCCCGCGCCAATTCCTTCAATATTCTCGGATGAAGATCGTCCGGTCCACCCGACTTAGTCCCATTAAGGCGTTCTAGTTTTGTTTCTACCTCAGATGCGGTAATCCCCCATCCCGTATGCCCCTCTGTAACGGTGCTAGTATCCCTAATACCTTCATTGGCCTCATTAAACACCGATGCAAAATATTCATTGAGATATTGCGCCATGCCTAGATTATCTTTAATCTCCTCTCCGGCTATAGTCTTCAGCGGTCCCACTTCTTCTTTCTTTGCTTTCTTCCTATTTATATGGCTGTAAAACCTCTTACTATTACTTTTAATTCCCCTCGCTAAGTCCAACTCTTCCTGGCCTTTGGCCTTTCTCACTCTATCTCTACATTCTCTGACTTCGCTAAGGTAAGTTTCCTTACTGATCCCTCCCCTCTTCCCCCTTTTGTGACCTTATTCAACTATGTGCAGTTCATTTCATTATATAAACTGATCTAATCTGGATTTTTTTAAACTACAATTTGAAAATATGGTTATTATAAGCCTACTTTAATAGTCTCTTAATTAGAAAAAAACAAAAACAGGCATATTGATTAAATTTCCCCCCAAATACTCATGACTCCCCCAGGAACCCTTCAGAGAGCCATGGCTCTTAGTTTGGGAAGCACTGCCCTACATTAGCATTTTTCTCATGTGGCTTGTCTACCTACAGCTCTGGTTTCTTATCTGCTCCTACTTCTTTGATTATCTGAAAAATGTATCTGGTATCAGCCTCTTACCATACTTCTTACCATACTTCCATTGTTTTAAAAGGGGAACGGATCCATTCCTGGTGTAAATAAATAGTTCTGGGCGTTTCTGTGTATGCACTCTTCTATTCACTTGTGGGTGCCCCAGTATTAAAAAAGATTTATTAATAAACTGCAAGCTGAAAGCAGAATTCTGAGAAATGCAATCAGGATCATAATGTCCTTAGAGGAATTGTCGTGTGAGAGGAGATTGAGGAGATTAATTATATGTAGGTTTGGGAGCAGGAAAGGAGGTGGAAGTGTCATCAGATTATAGATACTGTATTATTAAAATGGCATTAACATCAAAGAGAGGAAGAAGCTTTGCAGAGATGGTTAACTAGAAGCAATAGTATGAAATGGTGTAAAGGGAGAACTTAGATATGATACTAAGAAAAATGTTTTAAAATACTGTATACACTGTTTGAATATTGGCTAGTCCCACCAGCAAAGGAGAATGGTTTGAAGAAGTGACTTGTTGTACTGGAAGATTAATGAGAACTTGGTGTATCAGAAAATTAAATTATCCCAAAAGTACATCAATAAATCTTGGATGCTGGGAACACTTCTGTTTCTTAATAATATATGCTGCATCATTATTTTTTATTTTATGAATAACATTAAATGTAGCCAGAGACTCCTGTAGCTCATATATTGCTTTAGAGGGAGGAATTCCCAATTTTTAAAAAAATAGCTGGCTACTCTCAAGAGGTTGGTAATGGAAACTTCATTGCAGAAAATGAAAGTGTGTAAATACTGTATGTGGAGAGAACAGACAGGTCAGGGCTAGTAGGCTTAATATCCTACTCCTGACTCTGAGAGGTTTTGAATTGGCTAGTGACTGGTTTACTTGGAGCAAATCTTTTATTAAGGAAGCAGGTGTGGGACGGGGTGAAGAAGGTTGGAAGAAATATATTTGTGTATCACAGTACTAAAGTCTAATTCTGATGCCAAAAGGGTTATGAAATGAATAACTGAATTCAGACTTTTTCTGACAGCAAGCGATCTTCTCCTGCCTGACTAAATCAAAGCCCCATATTGATTATATTAAATATATTACTATGGCGCAGTAATAGCCATCAAACAGATGTCAAAAATAAGCTTGTGATTTCACTCTCTGAATTCAGAAAGTGGAGGAAAACTGAAAGTTATAAGAACTTTCTTCTGACAGATGAATAACTCCTATAACTGGCTACAGTGGGAGGAGGAAAGGGTAAGTAGAGAACATACTAACTGTTTTGATGGGGGCACAATGTTTTTTATTTAAAAAGCCTTCCCATAAAGAGTACTTAGTGCTGTGTTACAAGAGTAAGCTTTGGATTTTACTATTCATGAATTATTATAACTCTTTGGAGGCCTCAGATATGCTGGGCATCTTTAAAAAACAGGTACCATGAAGAATGTATAGTCTAAATTGGACAGGATGCTGCAGGTAGGGATCATAAACCAAAGAAAGGTGAGAAGATGAGAGGAAAGACAAAAATGACAATAAAATCACATGTTTAAACAGCAAGCCGTGCAAACTTTGTTAGATTTTGTGTGTTTGTTTTTTGGTGTTTGTTTAAATTTTCCTCCCCCTCACTTCTTATAGTGGGATTTTTTGGGAAGGTTTTGAATAAGCTAGTTTGTCAGATGTACTTGGGAAGGCGTTCCTAGTATTAGGGGGTAGTGTGGACAAGGGCACAGAAATACTTGAGAGGAGGACGCAAAGGGGTTATTGAGACTGGCATCATAGTCTGAGCAGAGAGTGGTACGGGGGAATGTGAAGAAAGACCAGTTCAGAGATGTGTGCTTGAGGGTTCATAGTAAAAGCACTAGGTGAGAGAGATGATTTTAGTGGTTTCATTGTGGGCAGACTGGAGTGAGGCGAGGTTAGCATGAAAAGACCAAAGAGGAGGAGATGGCAGTAGTCAAGGCAGGAGATGATGAGGGCAAGAGTGAGTGATACAGCTATTGGGACAGAGAGGAAGCATCAGTGTTACAGGGAGGGAAATGACTGGATTTGACCATGGTCTGGATGTTGGCAGAGAAGCTGATGGAGGAGTTGAGGACAAGCCCAGGGTTATAGCTCTGGGTGATAGGGAGGCTGGTAATGTTATCAACAGCATTGGAGGGAATGGAGAGAGTTGAGGAGGAAAGCTTACAAACTCAACATGGCCAAAAGTGAGCTCAACATAATGGCAAACCAGCCTAGCGAGAGATTAGGTTTGGCACTTGAACGCTGTCAGAGTGCATGTGAAAAGTTATAAGCAACCTAAACATGCATAGTCATTGCCTGTGCAGAATCCTTCGTGTTTAGGAGGAGCCTTGGATTTGTCCCTTGGTATTTTAAATATGGCACCCAATGGAACACTTGGCAGCTTTATTTGGGGAAACAAAATGAAAAGCCATCTCAAGTTAGAAAGCATTATAAGTGTTAATGTAAAGATAATGTTTTTGTAAAAGCTGGTCTTTAAATGTTTAAGTTACAGCTTTCCCCCTGGCTTCCAATCTGCTGCTGGTTGTATGGATGCTTAGCAAGTCCCATCTGATGCGAGTTGGAGGACTTGTTAAGCAATAATAATAAATCTGGCCAAATGCTGGTTTATAGAATCAGTCGTTGTTTTTTTTTTTTTAAGATTTTTGCTTCATTAAGGATGCCTTTGCTTGTACAGAGTAGCCACTTGGCTTACTGACTGCAAAAAAGAATTAAAGGAATTAGAAAAACACTTGATTATTCTGAAAAATCTATAATGGCTGGTCATTTTTTCCACTGAAAAAGTAGTCTGACTAAAGATGTCCTCTGGAATAATTCTTCTTTCAGTGTATAGGCCCCCATTTTAGGAGCCTCTGAACACTATCAGGGATACTCTGTTTAGACCGACCTCTGAGTATGTTTTATAGCTTTGACAGATTACAAATTCCAGGATGCAGTGGTGGGAGCCCTCTGGACCAGGACTGAGCTTCCAGGACAGAGGCTGCAGATGGGAGCCGGTGGGCTCCAGTTTGGTCTGTAAACTAGAACTGAGAGCTGCTACTCCCTTTGGAGTCTGGGCCAAGGAAAAGCTGTGACCAGATCTCTGTTGTTGAGTTGCGGGGGTTGAAGATATGTAATCAGGATTAAGACTACACTGCTGTTGAATACTTGTTAGTGCTGAGCCCTTGCTCACTGATTCCTTCCCCACAGCTAGGTATTGAGAACAAAAGCCGGAGCCTGTCGGTTATGCCGCGGTTTTGAATTTGGCTCAGTCGATTTGAGGAAAGAGTGAGTTGCCCCTGGGGCTATCCCCTCTGGGTTGAAGATAGTGTTGAGACTTGGTGTGGCTACATTAAGTCTAAGAAGAAAACGGGGGCGGGGGGAGGGATTCATTGTATTGTCAGAATCAGAGTTAATTGCTCTTTGATGGAATAACTGTTATTACGAGCCAGTACTGTGCAATCTAAGCGGGTCATTATACAAAGCCTGCTCATCCAGTACACCAATGCAAGGGAGGACCCCGGACTATAAACTTAATGGTGAGTTTGCACTCAGGGACGGGATGGATCTGTATATAACGCTAAGAGTGTTGGTTAGGTTTATGTTGCTGTTGAAATTTGTAGCAATTAGCTGAACTATTGCAGCACCGTCTACGGACCTGGTACAGTTATAAAAACTGTTTACAAGGTTCAAAAAAGAACTAAGTAAGTTCATGGAGAGGGTAGCTCCATCAACGGCTATTAGCCAAGATGGTCAGGGACGCAACCCCATGCTCCAGGTGTTCCTAGATCTCCAACTGCCAGAACCTGGGGCTGGATGACAGGATGGACCACTTGAAATTGCCTCTGAAGCATCTGGCACTGCCCACTATCAGAAGACTGGATACTGGGCTAGATGGACTATTGGTCTGACATACTGTGGCCATTCTTATGTTCATATGTAACTTAACCTATATTAATCTGTGGCATTTTCCTTTGTATTTTGCTAGAGTAATTTTTAAGTAAAGTTGTGTTGGTTATATGTTGGGTGTTTATTGCCTGTAAAAACTTCAAAGATCACTGCTGCTCTCATCTTAATGCATGGCTCATTGGCTCTCTGGATGCTGATTTGCACAGTGGTAGATGTTGCCAAAAAAACAAAAACCCTCTGATGCACTTCATCTTGCTAAGGAGTCATAGGCCACTGTTCTCCCACAGACTGTTATAATATGCTTCAGAAAGGAAGGGTTTTTATCAACAGAAAAGGATGGCCTGGTGAACGTTGATGAGCTGGCCAACATGTCTGTTTCTGAAAATCTAACAGCAGAAGAATCTGTGGCTATTGTTGAGTTTGACAGTCATTTGGAGATGGAAGGTTAGTTTTCTGATGCCGAATTTCCGGACACAGCAGTGCCTGTACCAACAGGCTGATGAGGCACAAGAGGATAGTGTGTTGGGTGACAAACTTAAAGAGCTTTCCCACACAGAGCTACATGTGGTGGATGTTTTTCACAGGATATGCCAGAGTCATGGCTTTGAGAACTGTTGCAAGCCTACACACAAAATTGAAAAGGATTTACAGATAGAGATGGCCAACTGTAGAAAGCAGACAACATTGGAGACATTTTTTTTCCCTCAAAAACATTATTTATTGGTAAAATCTTATGCTGCTTTAATTGATGTGACATGTAAGAAGCACTGACTGCAAGTACAGAGCTGTTCAGCAGACTGAGATGTTATACTGTAAGTGTTTTATACGTTTTCCTTGGTGTTTTTAAAATGCTTTTCCTTTATAGAATTGTGTGCTGCTATAGTCCTTGTGACTCATAGCAAGCTGAGATTTCCTAAGTTTGCTCTAAGCTTTGCGGTACACTTTACAGTATAGCTATCACTGTGTATTATGTTTGGTTTTCTTCTTTAGTACTGACAGTCAATGAACAGTTAATAAATAGTTTCACAATTTCTGTTGTCTACAAATGTATCATTCTGCACATGGTTTTCTAGGTATCCTCCTGAAAACAGTGCCTTCCACTGATTTGGCAACTTCTGTATAATAGTAACTTTTTGCTGGGAACCAGAGATTGCTTTTAAGCAGAAATTACTGTATTTGAATCTCTGTTCTTTGTTAAATAAACTTATACTTGTTTTCACTATAAACAAATCTAAGTGCTCAGAGAGACAAGGTGGGTGAGGTAATATATTTTATTGGACTACCTTAGGTGGGTGAGGGGAATAAGCTTTCAAGGATCTGAAGAAGAGCTCTGTGTAAGCTTGAAAGCTTGTGTCTCCACAACAGAAGTTGGTACAGTAAAAGATATTATCTCACCATCTTGTTTCTGATACCCTGGGACCAATACAGCTACAACAACGCTGCATAAATCTAAGTGCTGTGAGTTAAGCAGCGATCCTAATGTATGACTGTAAGCTGAGATGTACTGTTCCTTTGGGAATAGTGTTTCTGTAAATACTGTGAGTGTCCAGTGGAATAGGGGCTGGGTACTCCAGGGGGATGCTCTGAGAACTCAGGGGTTGGACTGTGCCTATTGCTTACCCACAGTGGGGCCTGTGAGGCCTAGAGGGGAGGGCTTGTGTTACCTGTGGCTAATGGAGTCAGGGAGCTGCACAGACAAAGCTTTCTCATACTAAGGGCAGGCGGTAGTGAGGTGCCTAACCCCCCTGGGAACCGCCAGGAAGCATCAGTGCCATGTAAGGTTTTGCCCCAGGTCGATCTCAAACAATATGATTTGTTCTAAAAACTGGATGTGAGCAGTGTCAGGTGTCTTCTATGTATTAGGTAGGTGCTTTTGCAAATACTATTAGGTACCTATCTGCATTTTTAGGTGCCTAAATGCTTTTGAAAAGTTGGCCACATGTCCTTCAAGTTTATCAGAATAGTAGATTTCACCCACCTGCTGTTTATTCATAGATTTGAAGAGGAAAACAAGCACCTCCTGCTTTCTCAACTCCCAATCAGATTCTCAACTTTGAATAAACTAGTCCAAATGAAGAGAACAATCTCTCTGCACCTGTTGGCTAAAGTGAAATTTAAAAGAAATTTAGGCAAAAGCTTTTCTGCACAACAGAAACTGGGAAAATGTAACTATCAGCATTGACTCCGTTGTAAAGGCTGAAAATAGCAGATACTTATTTCATGCAGTACATGTGACATTGTGGCATTTATAATGCTTGAGTTGACCTCAAAAGTTAAAGATGTTTTCTCCTGATTCTGTATATGATTAAAATTTGAGGCCTCATTGATGCCAGTATATATTTATTTAAATGATTGTAATAGATTATAGTAAGTTTCAACCTTAGCATGGGTTGTCATCATTTCAAATGTAATTTTAAACAGGTTTACTTTTACTTTTAAAAAGAAAAATATATTTGATTTAAATTAATTTTTATCCACCCTGATACAACCATAAACTGCAGTCAGTAGAGGTGAGGTTGGAACTCATGATATAAAGCACAGGGAGGTGTAACCTAAGCTACTGATGATTCTGTCTCTGAGGGTATGTCTACACTGCAATAAAACACCTGTGGCTGGCACAGGTCAACTTACTTGAGCACGTGGGGCTCAGGTTGTGGGGCTATAAAATTTCAGTGTAGACATTTGGCCTTGGGCTCCAGCCCGAGTCTTGGGGCCCTCCCCTGTTTCAGGGTCCCAGGGCTCGGGCTCCAGCCCAAGCCCAAACATCTATATTATAGCTCCACAGCCTGAACCCCACAAGCCCAAGTCAGCTGACCTGGGCCAACTGCAGGTGTTTTATTGCAGTGTAGACCATACCCATAGTGCCTTCTGTGTTGTAGCAGCTGGAAATCTTGTGACACTAGAACTGACATTCAGTATGAATAGAGTCATCTCAGTATTTAGTCTGCTAAAGTACTTAAAAACAGTAACTCTTAAAATTGCAGGAGGAACAAAATATTGAATACGTACCTACTTGTAACTGATATTGCCTCTCAGCAGATATAAAGTGAGAGGCAAAAATCAGATCCTAAGTTATCACCTTTTCTTTTATCCTTTTTGCAAAACTGTATATCTCCTTACAATTTTTAAAAGGTGGCCATTTTTGACCTCTTATTATTCCTTATGTATCAATCTGATCTGCATCAAACCAACATGAAAAACTGAAACACTGTGTCACCTTTAACTTGTTTAGGTTTTTAGTTAGTTTTACAACATTTCTGAAAAATAAAGGAAGAACTTTCCTATCAAAAAGGAAAATTCTACTGCAACTTTAACTGTGGCATTACTATTGCTCTACTATATATAACAGGAGTGTATGCAATGTATATGTGTCTGTGAAATTGAATAAATGATAGGCTGGTTTGGTATGAAACTGTTAATTTCATGAGTTTGGGATGGCTACATGCTCTTGAGTGACAAAGGGCATATTATCAAGTATTCTGCATTTGCTATCTATTTTGTAGCAGAACTATTTGAGACTATTTTAGAGAATTGAAAAGGGAAAATTACATGGAATTCTGTTTCTCTACAGATATTATTGTGACTCGAAGAGCCCTGCAATGCCAACTGGTAAGAGGGCCCACCATGCTGTAACTCATATCAGGCCTGGCACACTCATTACTCACAACACATTGTTGTCATAATGTGTATTTAAAAGGTGTCCATGTAAAGTATCAGATGTAAACTGATGAAATACTAGTCCCAAAAATATTGTGTGATGTATGTATAGGTTGTGTATAAAGAGTTGTATATAAAGAGTTGTATATGTATGCTGGAAATATGTTCTTAAAATGTGTTTGGGAGGCAGTGCATAAAACCCACCTGCTCTGGACAAAGGAATGTGTCTTTATCTGCCTGACTGGTTTGATTGCAGGCAGAGGACAATGAAAATAAACTTTCATATAAGGTAAACAAAGCCATCAAGCTAGAAAGTGGCAGAGAAGACAGTTTAGCGAACATGCTGTGGGACAGAATCTGCACCCCAGGAAGCCTTCCTGGGTCTTGAAGCAGAGACAATAGACTTTGGGGAAATATAAGGGGTGCAAAAAGACTTCCTAGTTATCCATTGCTTAGGGAACAAAGGGACCAGCGCCCTCTGATTCTGTGACAGTTGGATCCCCTGGACTGGAGACCTGGAGATGCTGGTACCTTGGTACGAGAAAACTGTTTAGGCAAAGATTGTAACCTGTTAAAATTAAGTTGCAGTCACTAAAAGGCATGTTTTGTTTGTAACCATACCTGTCTCTTTTCTCTTGCTTAGAATCACTTAATCTCTGTTCCTTGTTAATATACTTATTCTTAGTTGTACTAAAACCATCTCAGTGCTGTTATAATGAAGTAAAGTGAGTCTTCAACCCAGCCTATTAGTGTGGCTGTACATCGTGGCTTTGGAGGCAGCCAACTTAATTTCTATTGTCCAGTGAGAGGAACTGGACGCTGCCAGAAGATGTCTTTGGGGAACTCAGGAAGTGGAGTTCACTGATTGTTACCTGCAAGGCAAGGTGTAGATTGGCAGATTCTCAAGGAGTTTGTTGGTGAAGCAGACAAACTGGGGTGACAGGGAGCTGACACAGTCTAGTTTCCAGCAAAGGTCACTCTTGCTGAGGCAAAGGTGTAATAGTGACTCACAGCTGCGTGTGTCATGAGCAGAATGTCACAATCATCCTGCAGTCTTCTTATTTATGGATGCAGCTTTCATTGTTGCATAGGCCTCAGTACCTTATTTGGACTCTGTACTTTAGCACCTTGTTTCATTTCTTTGGACTTGAGATATCAAGGCATAGCACCTAGGCTAGGTTTCCTCACGGTAATTCAGAACATCTTCCTTTTGGTACCTTGCAGTTTTTTTGTTCTTGCCTTTGGTGCCACAGTATCTTAGTGCATCTATTTTGGCACCTCAGTACCTCTGGTCTTGGAATTTGGGTGCTTTGGTGCCTTAGGATGGCTTCTTTCCCTTTACCTCTCCCCTGACAAACCAGTTTTCCAGGATGAAAGCCAGTGTATTATCCAGGATGTTTCTGTTTTAACAGAGGATCATCCTGTGTTAGCTGTCCGTACACAAATATAAAATGTGTAGGTTGTTTGGTTGTTTGTTTTTTAAACAAAACAGAACACCTATTAGGCTAATTATACCTCATGTATTTCTAGCATAATAAAAAAATTGAGTACATAATATTTTTTCTTCATGATAAACCGATCAGAGAGACTTAAGTTGCAGATACTTACAGGTGTTCTCTGTTTCTTGTATTTAATTGCAAAGACTTAACAGTCTAAGTCAGGGTTGTTAGGCTTTAAATTCTAGAGGAGTGGTTCTCAATCAGAGGTTCCCAGACGCCTGTGAGTTGTTTCAAAGGGCCGAGGGGCCCTGTGGCTGAAGCCTGGCACCCTGAGCCCTAGTGCCCCCATGGGGCTAAAGCCCAGAGCTGCTGGGCTGAATTCCGGAGCCCCAAGCCCCGGTGCCACCGCAGGGCTAAAGCCGGAGCTTCTGGGCTGAAGCCTGGAGCCCATGGGTGGAGTTGGGAGGACACGGAGAGGGGGGTATTGCCCCCACCCCCAACTGCAGTACTTTACCAGGAGCAGGGCAATTCCCCTCCATCTCCTTTTTTTCCCCAGTCCTCCAGAGGCCCCACCCCGAGGCCAGGATGGAGGCCAGAAGCTGGAGCTGGGCAGTTCAGGGCGGCCGCTGCTCTGGTTGGTGCCATGGATGGGCAGCCATGGCATCTCTTTCCCCCTTCCTCCCCCCGTCTCCTCCTGCTGCTACTGGTGCCTGGGCTTGCGGCTGCTTCTCAGCTCCCAGCTCCCTTTGACTGCTCACACAGCTGGTAGGAGCTACCAGGGCAGGAGGACCCAGCTCTGGGGCTGGCAGAGCCCTCTGGGAGCAGGGAGCACGGGGTGGGCGGCGAGGCCCTCCTGGCACATAGCCCCTAGCTACCCCTCTCCCTGCACCCTGAGCTACACCTCGGCCTGCGCACAGCCCCAATTATACTTCTCCCTACACCCTGAGCTAGCCCCTTCCTGCACACAGACCTTAGATGCCCCCTCCTTGCACCCTGAGCTACCCCCCTGCCCACACACAGCCCGTAGATACCCCCTCCCTTAGCTACCTGCTCCCTGTGCATAGCCCCTAGCTGCCCCCTGCCTGCACCCTGAGTGGTTTTCAAACTTTTTTGAGCTGAGTTCCCCCTCCCCCCTTTTTGACTGGGTGGCCTGTGGAGATGAGTCAGGGAGTGGAAGTGACATTCCCTCCCTGAATCCCACTGTGTGTAGCTGGCCTGAGCCCTGCTAGGCCCTGCCCCCGCTCCCCAAATAGAAGTCAAACTGCACCTATGCCCCCCCCTCCACGGCCTGGAGCCTCTAGCCCCCCCCTCCCTGTTGGGCCCTGGAGTTTTTATAGCATGTGGAGGGGGCCTCAGAAAGAAAAAAGTTGGAAACTCCTGTTCTAGAGGTTTCTACAATGCATGTAAGTATGATTTTGGAGGGTCCATGCATATTTAACCTTGTGAAATGAGGAAATCTCACCAACTTTGCAAATTAGCCATCCTAGCTAAGCATGGCTACTTGCAATTAGGGAGGATTTTTTAACTCTTCAGTCCCTCCTATTCTCTGCCTATGTCACATCATAGTATAGTCTCTTGTGGAATTAGTGGCTGTGATATATGGCAGGTCAGACTAGATGATCTGGTGGTCCCTTCTGGCTTTAAACTCTGCGACTCTACGACTCTACAAATGGCGAATCGTTTTGGCTCAAACTTTTAATAAAAGGCACTCAACCTGGAACAATGCTGCCGGATTTCAAACAGAATGGTAGAAAGCTGAAAAAATTAAGCAATTGAAACACATACTCTGTCAGTAGAAACACTTTGCTAAACTGCAGATGTAACATTGCTCTCCACCTGTAATACATATGGCACACATATCCATGCAAACTACATTTTAGCTATAGGGAAGAAAAATGAAGAGTGCCAAATTGTTTCAATGCATTGCAATTGTAGTTACCATGAAGCTGTTCTACGGGGAGGGAGGGGGGATGGGGGGGAGACATCACTGTTCTTCACTACTCAGCCTAGATGTGCACAGTTATAGCACTAATTTTGCCCAGTGTGCATTTTTGGTGACATGGAAATTGTTCACATTTGCCATTTGCATTTCTTTTTTTTGCTGAGATTTTTAGAAAGGAAATAGTTAATAACATGTTTAACAACCATCACCATATTATCACTCACGTGTTTTTATCTGTAACACTGGGGCAAAGGTTAGGAAAATAAAGTTTTCATTAATAGCTTTGTACTTGTTCAGGGCTATAAATACTGCTTTCTCTTTACTGCAAGAAATGAGGCTTGATCATGTCTGTACCACTTTGGTTAGGTATGGGAAAAGGGGAAAGCTGGCATTCAAATGCAGTGATTTGAAGTATGAAGTGCTGGTTTATTTCCCTCATAAAGTAGCACTGTTAAATTGTTTCAAAGTCCTCCTGTCTGTTCTTTATGTATCCTGTGAAACTCTGTCTATATATGTCAAGGTTACACAAACCATTTACATGATTTTCGGAGGTCCTGAGTACCCATATCTTTGGATCAAAGCCATCCTAAATTTTGAAACGCTGGGTTCTGATCATGATTGGAACACTCAGGAGGGACGACTGTGGGAGTTCTTGTTATGTCAGTGAGCTGTGGGTTGTTCAGGAGCTCTGAAAATTAGGTGGTAAATGTACATAATACCAGGTAAAGGCTGGACAGAAACAGAATCTTGGTGATCTGTAGGTTTTGGTTTGTAGAATGAAAGGACGATTTTACATCATTATATACGAGTTAGTCTCTGCTGCTGGTCACTGTTGCTCAGTTTTAAACTATTCAGATCCAAAGTTACTTTATAACTTATTTTCTTAAAGGGTCACTGATTGTCTTGTAATAATACTACAGTCAAGACCACTGGAGAGTACAGAAACCACTAGATAAGAATTAGTGCTTTTATAGATTATAAGTGCATTTAAATTCCTGTTCAAATTATTTATTTTTCACTCCTCTGGTAGTTGCAGATGTTGTTTAAAAAGCCTTTTTGCTGTGACTCAGTTGTCACCATTCTATGTAGATAGGCAACATCCGTGTAATGGCAACTGTTAGCAACACCAAGAATTTTCCTCTTCTAGATTGTTTCTCCCTACCTCTCATTCTGCATATCCACTAAATTATAACAGAATATATAAGAATTGATGCAAAGGCAATTTGCAGAGCTGATTTTTCTGTTTCCCTAAAATTCCATTAGGATATTGGTCTAAGGCTTTAAGCAAGAGACCTCATGTCTTAATGAGAAAGTTATACTTGTATCCTACCATATATCCATAAAGACCAGAATTCAAAGCCTACTGCAGTCAATGGAAAACTTGTTTTCCAATAAAGTTTTCCATCGACTTCAGTGGGCTTTGGATCAGACCCCAAATGTTTAACATATTCTAATTTAGCTAGACCACTTGGTGGTAACATTTTTATTTTTTTCCTATTGGGCAAAGCCAATGGGATTATTCACAGTAGTATGCACTTTGCTTAATTGTGCTAGTCAGCCCTTATTCGTCATTTGGTCATGCCCCCAAGATTTTGAAATTTGGGATGAAAGTGCTTAGTAGAGAAAACAAGAGATTACTCATTCCCTCCTTTTTCACAAGTATTTGATTGTGAGTATTCAGTGTTAGCAGATATCACTAACACTTTTCAAAGGTGGCTGTTTATTATTCTCCTCTGTTTTAAGAGCCTGGTTTCAAGTAGATGGAAAGGTGGTACCAATCCTGCAAATCAGCTGAGATAACATCTTACAAGCATCTAATACAATTCATGAGAAAGTGACAGTACAGGAAGATTTTTTTTCTGTATGATTTGCGGTAACTTTCGTGAGCATTACATTGACAGGACTGGAGTCGGTGGCTTTCATTTACCTACAGAACAAGTACAGCCAAGGCAGCAGCAGTGAAAGCTTCCCTCACCATTGTGCCTCAGTTCTGTTCTGGAGCAATCCTCCCTCTGGGTATGTCTACACTACGAAATTAGTTCAAATTTATAGAAGCCGGTTTTATAGAAATCGGTTGTATACAGCCGATTGTGTGTGTCCTCACATAAAATGCTCTAAGTGCTCTAGTCGGCGGACCGCGTCCACAGTACGAGGCTAGCGTCGACTTCCGGAGCATTGCACTATGGGTAGCTATCCCACAGCTATCCCACAGTTCCTGCAGTCTCCGCCGCCCATTGGAATTCTGGGTTGAGATCCCAATGCCCGGATGATGCAAAACAGTGTCGCGGGAGGTTCTGGGTACATGTCGTCAGGCCCCTCCCCCTCCGTCACAGCAACGGCAGACAATAGATTCGCGCCTTTTTACCTGTGTTACCTGTGCAGACAACATACCACGGCAAGCATGGAGCCCGCTCAGGTCCCTGTCACCATATGTCATCTGTGTGCCAGCAGACGTGGGACTGCATTGCTACACAGCAGCAGCAGCTAACTGCCTTTTGGCGGTAGACGGTGCAGCAGACTGGTAGCCTTCATCGGCGATCTGGGTGCTGGCAGCTGTGGGGCTGGCAGCCGTAGGGCTGCATTGCACCAGCCCCTTGCCTTTTGGCAATAGATGATGTATTACGACTGATAACCGTCCTATTACAAGTTGGGTCATCGCACATTAGCAGAATCTTCCCTGAGCAGCAGATTGTGCAATAGGCCTGAAGGCCATCGTAATACACTAACTGCCAAACGCCCAGTATTTGCTGCCAAGCACCCAGAAAGATGCCGAGGGCTATCAGTCACGCTGCACCGTCGTCTTAAGATGTAAAAAATAGATTTGCTTTGTATTCATTTGCTTCCCCCTCCCTCCATCAAATCAATGGCCTGCTCAACCCAGGGTTTTCAGTTTAATCTTTGGGGGGACCATTCTGTGTGTCAGTTGTTGGTGTTTCTCCCTGATGCACAGCCACCGTTCTTGATTTTAATTCCCTGTACCTGTACGCCATGACGTCACTCGGCCCACCCTCCTTCCCCTGGTCCGTCAGATACTAGTTTCGCGCCTTTTTTCAGACCAGGCGCCATAGCTAGCACTGGGATCATGGAGCCCGCTCAGATAACCGCGGCACTTATGAGCACTATGAACACCACGCGCATTGTCCTGGAGTATATGCAGAGCCAGGACATGCCAAGGCGAAACCCAGACCAGCCGAGGAGGCGATTGCAGCGCGGCGAAGAGAGTGATGAGGAAATTGACATGGACATAGACCTCTCACAAGGCACAGGCCCCAGCAATGTGGAAATCATGGTGTCACTGGGGCAGGTTCATGGCGTGGAACGCCGATTCTGGGCCCGGGAAACAAGCACAGACTGGTGGGACCGCATCGTGCTGCAGGTGTGGGATGATTCCCAGTGGCTGCGAAACTTTCGCATGCGTAAGGGCACTTTCATGGAACTTTGTGACTTGCTTTCCCCTGCCCTGAAACGCCAGGATACCAGGATGAGAGCAGCCCTCACAGTTGAGAAGCGAGTGGCAATAGCCCTGTGGAAGCTTGCAACGCCAGACAGCTACCGGTCAGTCGGGAATCAATTTGGAGTGGGCAAATCTACGGTGGGGGCTGCTGTGATCCAAGTTGCCAGGGCAATGAAAGAACTGGTGATATCAAGGGTAGTGACTCTGGGCAACGTGCAGGCAATAGTGGATGGTTTTGCTGAAATGGGATTCCCAAACTGTGGTGGGGCCATACACGGAACCCATATCCCTATCTTGGCACCGGAGCATCAAGTCACCGACTACATAAACCGCAAGGGGTACTTTTCAATGCTGCTGCAAGCTCTGGTGGATCACAAGGGACGTTTCACCAACATCAACGTGGGATGGCCGGGAAAGGTACATGATGCTCGCGTCTTCAGGAACTCTGCTCTGTTTCGAAAGCTGGAGGAAGGGACTTTCTTCCCGGACCAGAAAGTAACCGTTGGGGATGTTGAAATGCCTATCGTGATCCTTGGGGACCCAGCCTACCCCTTAATGCCATGGCTCATGAAGCCGTACACAGGCAGCCTGGACAGGAGTCAGGACCTGTTCAACTACAGGCTGAGCAAGTGCCGAATGGTGGTGGAATGTGCATTTGGACGTTTAAAAGCGCGCTGGCGCAGCTTACTGACTCGCTCAGACCTCAGCGAAAAGAATATCCCCATTGTTATTGCTGCTTGCTGTGCGCTCCACAATATCTGTGAGAGTAAGGGGGAGACATTTATGGCGGGGTGGGAGGTTGAGGCAACTCGCCTGGCCGCTGATTACACGCAGCCAGACACCAGGGCAGTTAGAGGAGCACAGCAGGGCGCGGTGCGCATCAGAGAAGCTTTGAAAACGAGTTTTGTGACTGGCCAGGCTACTGTGTGAAACTTCTGATTGTTTCTCCTTGATGAACCCTCCAAACCGCCCCCCCGACCCGGTTCACTCTACTTCCCTGTAAACCAACTACCCCACCGCACCCTCCCTTCCCCAATTCGAGCACCGCTTGCAGAGGCAATAAAGTCATTGTTTTTTCACATTCATGCATTCTTTATTAGTTCCTCACAGAAGTAGGGGGATAATTGCCAAGGTAGCCTGGGATGGGTGGGGGAGGAGGGATGGAAAAGGACACACTGCATTTTAAAACTTTAACTCTTATTGAAGGCCAGCCTTCTGATGCTTGGGCGATCATCTGGGGTGGAGTGACTGGGTGGCCGGAGGCCCCCCCACCGTGTTCTTGGGCGTCTGGGTGAGGAGGCTATGGAACTTGGGGAGGAGGGCTGTTGGTTAAACAGGGGCTGTAGCGGCGGTCTCTGCTCCTGCTGCCTTTCCTGCAGCTCAACCATACGTTCGAGCATATCAGTTTGATGCTCCAGCAGACGGAGCATTGACTCTTGCCGTCTGTCTGCAAGCTGACGCCACCTATCATCTTCAGCCCGCCACTTGCTCTTTTCATCCCGCCATTCAGCCCGCCACCTCTCCTCTCGTTCATATTGTGCTTTTCTCATGTCCGACATTGACTGCCTCCACGCATTCTGCTGTGCTCTATCAGCGTGGGAGGACATCTGCAGCTCCATGAACATATCGTCCCGCGTCCTACGTTTTCTCTTTCTAATGTTCACTAGCCTCTGCGAAGGAGAAACATTTGCAGCTGGTGGAGGAGAAGGGAGAGGTGGTTAAAAAAGACACATTTTAGAGAACAATGGGTACACGGTCATTACAAGGTCGCATTTTTCCTCTGCCTGCCGGTTTGGTATGAGAGATCACTCACGCAGTGCCCCAGGCAACATATTTCGGCTTGCAGGCAGCCATGGTAAGCCACAGTCTTTTGGCTTTTTTAACCTTCTTAACATGCGGGAAAGGTTTCAAACAGCAGCGCATTTCCCATATCAAGGATGAATTGGGTTGGCCATTTAAAATGGGTTTTCAATGTAAAAGGAGGGGCTGCAGTTTCCAGGTTAACATGCGGCACAAACCCAAGTAAACCACACACACCCCCCCACACACACACACACGATTCTCTGGGATGATCACTTCACCCATCCCCCCACCGCGTGGTTAACAGCGGGGAACATTTCTGTTCAGAAGAGCAGGAACGGGCACCTCTGAATGTCCCCCTTAATAAAATCACCCCATTTCAACCAGGTGATCGTGAATGATATCACTCTCCTGAGGATAACAAAGAGAGATAAGGAATGGATATTGTCTGCATGCCAGCAAACACCGGGACCATACGCTGCCATGCTTTGTTATGCAATGATTCCAGACTACGTGCTACTGGCCTGGCGTGGTAAAGTGTCCTACCATGGCGGACGGGATAAGGCAGCCCTCCCCAGAAACCTTTTGCAAAGGCTTTGGGAGTACATGAAGGAGAGCTTTCTGGAGATGTCCCTGGATGATTTTCGCTCCATCCCCATACACGTTAACAGACTTTTCCAGTAGATGTACTGGCCGCGATTGCCAGGGCAAATTAATCATTAAACAGCTTGCTTTTAAACCATGTGTAATATTTACAAATATTTACAAAGGTACACTCACCAGAGGTCTCCTGTGTGCCCTGAGGGTCTTGGGTGAGTTCGGGGGTTACTGGTTCCAGGTCCAGGGTCACAAACATATCCTGGCTGTTGGGGAAACCGGTTTCTCCGCTTCCTTGCTGCTGTGAGCTACCTACAGTACCTCCATCCTCATCTTCCTCGTTCCCCGAACCGTCTTCCCTGTTTGTTTCTCCATTGACGGAGTCATAGCACACGGTTGGGGTAGTGGAGGCTGCACCCCCTAGAATGGCATGCAGCTCCGCGTAGAAGCGGCAAGTTTGCGGCTCTGCACCGGACCTTCCATTTGCTCCTCTGGCTTTGTGGTAAGCTTGCCGTAGCTCCTTAACTTTCACACGGCACTGCTGTGTGTCCCTGTTATGGCCCCGGTCCTTCATGGCCTTGGAGACCTTTTCTAATACTTTGCCATTTCTTTTACTGCTACGGAGTTCAGCTAGCACTGATTCATCTCCCCATATGGTGAGCAGATCCCGTACCTCCCGTTCGGTCCATGCTGGAGCTCTTTTGCGATCCTGGGACTCCATCACGGTTACCTGTGCTGATGAGCTCTGCGTGGTCACCTGTGCTCTCCACGCTGGGCAAACAGGAAATGAAATTCAAACGTTCACAGGTCTTTTCCTGTCTACCTGGTCAGTGCATCTGAGTTGAGAGTGCTGTCCAGAGCAGTCACAATGAAGCACTGTGGGATAGCTCCCGGAGGCCAATAACGTCGAATTCCGTCCACACTACCCCAATTCTGACCCGCAAAGGCCGGTTTTATCGCTAATCCCCTCGTCGAAGGTGGTGTAAAGAAACCGGTTTAAAGGGCCCTTTAAGTCGAAAGAAAGGGCTTCGTTGTGTGGACGTGTCCAGGCTTAATTCGACTTAACGCTGCTAAAGTCGACCTAAACCCGTAGTGTAGACCAGGCCTAAGAGTGTGAGCATCGTTCAGTATCTATATCCATTCAATTGTTGGCCCCTCTGATCTGCTAGGAAGAGGCGAGACTGTCGTGTTCACACACATGCGTGAGTGTGTGCATGTGTGTGACTGGAAAGTCCAAATGTTCTCTTCAGCTTTTGCCTGCTTCTGTTTATACCAATGTTGCCTAGATACTTGAAGGAGAGAGCCACAGAAAACAATTTTTGGATAAAATAAGTCGCCTTCGTTTTTGCAGATAAACTTTTAAGAGTTCATAAAATAGTGATGGCAAATTCACATGATGCCTAGTTGGAAGGTAACTAGGGTATTTCATATAATACCCCATCACTCATTTAACAGACAAATAGTTTTCATTTGGAACCAAAATCAACTCTTTTTAATTACTTATGTATTTTCAAGAGACACACACAGAGGGTTTTGAATTTGAAAAGTTGTGGATGTACATGTTGGTGAGATGAATTAGAAACCCTTTATTATGCATACACCAACTGTACACATTCTTGCATTGTTTTAGACTTTCTACATTTTAAATATCCTCTTTTGTAAACTGGATTGTCAGAGATTAAAGAGATGAATGAGGTTTACTAAGCTCAATCATCTGAAAAAGACATTACCAAAAAAAAATTCTGGCTAAATGGTTGTTTGCAACTTTGATATTGTATCAGCTTTGTCTTTTGGCCCTCAATAACCGAATGGTAATTCTTATCAAGCTAGCAAAATGGAAATAGAATTCACAAATATCTGATTTGGTGACAGGGAACACTGGAAGAGCAAGAAATGGTGGAAATTCAATTTAATAAATGAAGATAAATGTTATAAAGTAGAACAGAATTAATTGCAGAAAGAGAAGGCACATTAATAAACAGACTTTGTGAAGACAATTGGGCTGAAGGTGCAAGTAATGTCTACAGCATATTTTTTTGTTAAACATGCTGTTTCCAATTAATCGATTAGAATCAGCTGGCCAGATTCTGATTTCAGTTTTATATGCATGCAGCCTTGTTTAAAGACTCATCATGTGTTTGCGCCATTGACTTTCAGAGGGTTATATGTAAGAAAGAGAACAGTGGATAAATCAGCTACAAGAATTAGAGCTGGGAAAATCCATTCACATTGAATAACTGATTAATTTTGCCCTTTTTTCTCTTCATCAACAAACTATGAATTTTTTGCTAATTAATTATTTAAAGCTTAATGAATATTTCATACAGATGGATTTCACATGCTTACTGTATATGCTGTAAGTATATTCTGTTAATTGTTACTGCTATGGGTTTGGTGATCTTAGATCCCTGGTATTGTTTCTGGTCCTGGACAGGATGAGTGTAAAGTGTATCCAGATACCATCATTATGGATATCCTAGAAATGCATTTAATAGTAGGAGGTCAAAGGTACTTTTAAAAAAAGTTATAGTCAGAGTATATATAGAGAGAGTATTGTTAAGTACTGATGGAAAGGGGAAGAGAGGTGGGCTGAGGAGACGATAATTGAATTTTTTCTTTGAAGAAATTGGGATGATTTTGGGAAGAGAAATGAGATGGAGAGGGTTTCAGGAAGGAGTCAAAGGTAGGGAGGAGGCACTGGAATTTTAGGCCCAAGATTCAATGAGGTAGGTGAAGTAGGACTGGTTAGGTAGCAACAAAAACAGTATTACTGAAGAGAAAGCAAATTGCATCTGAGTAGGGTGGATTGATTTAAATCAAAGCAATTTAACTCACTAAATTTAATCATGATTTACATCATTAAGCAGGAAAACTTGATTTCAATCATCAATTATAATCATGTTTTGCATTTGTACTTATTAGTTATTTTCTTAAAGAAAGGTTGATTCTCATCAGTTAGTAACCATTAAAACATGTTTATTTGCTATTAAATATAGTCTTTGCACAATTTGGTACTGTTTTTTGCTAACCTGGAAGATACAGTATATCCATACACATTTATGTAAGCAATTATACAGCTTAATCACACATTAGATTCTTAATTTTTGGATTTTTATTTTACAAATTTGTGCATAATGCACTTATTACTTATTTTATTATGTTTGTTGTTTTATTTGTGATTTATGTCAAGCTCTACCTGGATGGAAATTCAAATTAAATTAAAAATGCACAAAAACAGTTCTTTAATTTTTTTTTATTAAATAAGACTATCTTAAATATTCTGGAAACATAAGAAAAGTTTATCAAAGTTTATTAAAACATGTTTTGCATTTAAAACTGATTTAATTAAATAAAGGAAGTATTATCTGGAGTTAGTGACCAAAAACAATCAGTTAAATTCACTATGTCCTTCAAGATTTTAGAACCAGTAGATCTCATCCTCTCACAGCTGGAAGAGGAAAACAAGCTTTCCTGCTGTTTCAACTCCCAAATGATTTCTTAACTTTGAATGAACTAGTTGTTGAAGTGCTAGGTTTTAAACTGAAATGAAGAAAATACTCTCTCTGCAACTGCAGAAGAGTGTGCTGCTGTCAAAAGCTGGCTTAGCTTGTCAACAAACTCTGGTTCTAGATCAGGGGTCTCAAACTCAAATGACCATGAGGGCCACATGAGGACTAGTACATTGGTCCGAGGGCTGCATTTACTGACACCTCCCCCTGCTGCCCTCGGCCCTGCCCGAACTCCACCCCTTCCATGAGACCCCGCCCCTGCCCTGCCTCTTCCCACCCTTTCCCTGCCCCCATTCCAACCCCTTCTCCGAAATCCCCATCCCAACTCTGCCCCCTCCCTGCCCCCAGGGGGTGCAAGAGGGGTGTGGGGTGTGGTGGGGGCTCAGGGCAGGGAGTTGGGGTGTGGGGTGCAGGAGGGGTGAGGGGTACAGCAAGGGGGCAGGGGGTTGGGGTGCAAGAGGGGTGCAGGGTGCGGCGGGGGCTCAGGGCAGAGGGTTGGGATGCAGGGAGGTGCGGGGTGAGGCAGGGAGTTGGGGTGCAGGAGGGGTGCAGGGTGCGGCAAGAGGCTCAGGGCAGGGGGTTCGGCTGCAGGAGGAGTTCGGGGGGCAGGATCTGGCCTGGCGCGTACCGGGGGCAGGGCAGGCTCCCTGCCTGCCTGTCTGCCCTGCCCTCGCAAGAGGCTGAAACGTGGGGAAGGGGGGGCAGAGGGGCTGTGTGTTTCTGTTGCTTGAGGCACTGCCTCCAGCAGCTCCCATTGGCCGCGGATCCCCGTTCCCGGCCAATGGGAGCTGCTGGGGGTGCTGCCTAAAGCAACAGCCACACACAGCCCCTCCGCCCCCCCCACCCCACGTTCCAGCCTCTTCCTGGAGCTGCGCAGGGCAGCCTGCCCTGCTACCGGTGCACGTCCGACCACCGCTCTAGTAAACACTGGGGGGGGGAGGAGGGCTTGTTTGAGACCCCTGTTCTAGATGCTTAGCCAGTGACTTACACCAATTCAATGGTTTGACTTTCTTTCAGACTTGACAGCAAATATGTACTACTTAATATATTTGTATTTAATTTGTTACTTAGATTATAATAAGTTTAGACCTTAACACGGATTGTCAATTTAAAATTTAATTTTAAGTAGGTTTAAAAATAAACTTGTATTTAATTTTAAATTTAAAAATAATATTTTTAAAAAATTATCACCTTTTATCCAGCCTGCATCGATGGTAGTCTATGTAGTCCCAGGTCATCCCCCAGAGACTGTCACCAGCATGGAATCAGGAGCAAAGATAGTTGAGTAAGCCAGGATGAATCGGGGTTGAGGAATAACAGTATGAACAGAGTGGTGGGAGAGGGAGTGTGATAAAGGATCACATGAGTGGAAAGAATACTGTTGACAATGGAGATCATCAAATCAGTGGAGGGGAGGAAATAAGGGAACAATTTTGCTTTAATAGAATCCCATCCTTTTGTGCTGGAGCAAGATAAATACGATTTTATCCTCTGATCTGAACAAGAATATGAAAAGACCTGCAGAGGGCTCACAGACAGCCTTAAATATTAACTGTCTGCATATGAAACTGTTTATGATAAACAAGTACATATAGCAATCCTATGGTTCCATTTAGTATTAATTGGGGCCCTACAGAATTCTCCTCAGTGCATCAAATCCCAGAAGTTCTTCAGTGCACAACAGATTGCATTTCTTACAGTGTAAGTTGAAATTTGTTCAGGGGCTTGATGAAAATGGGATTTGGAAGCAGTTTATATCATCCAAATTTCAACAGTTTAGGGACTAAAAATGCAGTCTGAGACCTGTCATCATTTGTAAGGAGCTATGGAAATTCTGGGAGAAGGATGATCTTATGATTAAGGCACAAAACTGCAAGTAAAGAGGTTTGTGTCCAATTCCCAGCTCTGTAACAAAACACCTGTCCAAGACACTTAACCTTTGTATGTCTGAGTTTCTTCACTGAGAAGATAATAATACCCAACCCTGTGGAGTACTAAAGTAAAGAAAAATTCATTAATATATGTAGATCTCTATATCTCTGATAGTAGGCATTCTAGAAGTGCAGCCTATTATTAATAATTAGAGGTTTTCTGAGGTAGTTAGACTTGGTCTCCAACTTTCTTAAACTCTATACATGAATTCACACATTTTATACATTATTAAACACAAAACTCCCTGGATTATGACAGAAAGCAGTCATACTGTGTAGAGGAGACCTGAAGTCTTTGTATTCTGTTTCCTTTTTGTGGTGTACATAGGTTCAAGAAAGACTCAATATACTTGAACATCTTCCATGGCAATATTTTCAAATACCGTATGCTATTGTATTTTCCACTTACTATCTTCTCAGCCATCACCATTTTCTAAACCAGCGGTTTTCAAACTTTTTTTTCCGGACCCAATTGAAGAAAATTGTTGATGCCCACGACCCAATGGAGCTGGGGATGAGGGGTTTGGGGTGTGGGGGGGCTCAAAGCTGGGGCAGAGGGTTGGGGTGCGGGAGAGGTCAGGCTTTGGGGTGGGGGTGCAGGCTCTGGGAGGGGTTGGGGTGCAGGAAGGGGTTCTGGGTTTGTGGGGGGGCTCAGGGCTGGGGCACAGGATTGGGGCACAGACTTACCTCTGATGGCTCCCAGTCAGCAGTGCAGCCAAGGTGCAGAGGCAGGCTTCCCATCTGTCCTGGCACCATGGACTACGCTGCGCCTGAAGTGGCCAGCAGCAGGTCCAGCTCCTAGTCGGAGGTACACAAGTGGCTCTGCGCAGCTCTCGCCCGCAGACACTGCGCTGCCCCGCCCCCGCCAATGGGAGTGCAGAGCCAGTGTTTGGCGCGGGGGCAGTGCACAGTGCCCCGTGGCCCCGCACAGTGCCCCGTGGCCCCCTTGCCAAGAAGCCAGACCCGCTGCTGGCCGCTTCCGGGGAGCAGCACGGTGTTGGAGCAGGTAGCCACTAGCTTGCCTCAGCTAGGCAGCACCACCACCGTGACTTTTTACGTCCAGGTCTGCGGTGCTAACCAGAGCTGCCAGGGTCCCTGGGTGCTGAGCAAGGCGACCCAGTGCTTTACGTGCTGTGACCCAGTACTGGGTTGCAACCCAAACTTTGAAAAACACTGCTCTAAACAGTCTTCCCGTGGGCTATATATTGTGATTTTTTTCGAATCTCTTAAAATAAAGTCTGGCAGTGGATACATCCATTTGTTATTGAGATGACTTAAGAACGAATGGAAGAGGTCTTTAAATATAAAAATTAATTTAAAAATGGACTCAACTTCTGCAAACACCTCATAACTCAGCCAAGGAATCCAGACTACGGGAGGGGTTTGGTGGTGGTTGAGGTCTGTGTTTGGATGGGGAATTTAAAGGGGAGGTTGTTGAGAGTCCCATTTTGTTGGATATTGAGGGGTTAGCTGCAAGTTTTTGTTTTACTGTGTGAAAGACACCTTTTTAAAATTGGAATACTGTAAATAAAAAATAATTACACTCAAAATCCCTCATTGAATACACTGGATTCAGTCTAACTTGTCTAATTGGAGCCTTTCTAAAGGTAACAATTGTAGGACTTCTGAAGCAGACAATTGGAAGATAAGGTATATTATCTGGTTATACTTGCATGTACAGCTGTTATAGAAGGAGTTACTGCCATTATGGACAGGATAATGGGAAGAACAATACCTGGATCTAGCAGCTTAATACTGCTAGTACATAGTTTTAAGGATTTACCCTGTCTGTTGCACTCAACCAAGAAACGATTTGACTTAGTAATACTGTACATGAAGAGACCTATTTCTTTATGCACTATTGACAGAATTTGTATCTGCCCACAATTTAGGGATTGGTTTCTGTGTAAATTGGAAGAAACTCAGTTATTTGAAAAACCTGTTTCTCATATAGTCACTGTAAATGGGATCCAAGAGACCGCATGAGCAAAAACAAAAGAAGGGGTTGTTACCAAGTGGAACTAGAAGAGCTGGGCAGATGCACTCAGACCTCTGAAGCTCTTTGTTCATGCAGAAAAGCCCTGGGGAAGTGGCTTTACAGCTATGCTGCAAAATGGTGTGTGCATTTCCTTAATACTGACATTTTACTGCGGGATCATTCCCAATGGGATTCTCTACTGCCACTGGCAAGTTAGGAGTATGAACTATTAGACTAGTCTCAGCATTCTTGCACTGAGTGGCTGCCAGGTCCAATAATGTAAATGTGATCTTAAGGAAAAAAAATACAATTGAAAATAATCGCTACTCTTGAGTAATAAGTGTGTGTGGTAAAAATATACCTGTCAAGATAGCCACAGCTAGGGATGCCACTGCTTCATTAACTTGCATACATGGTAGGAAGAGTGGGGAAATTGCAACATTGTGGATTGAGAGTTTAGGATTTGTCTCCCCGTATTGGACCATTGATCCAAGCACAGTCAACCCTCGGAACTCATTGCCATAGGATGTTGTGAAGACCAAAAGTATAACTGGGTTCAAAAAAGAATTAGATAAGTTTATGGAGGACAGGTCCATCAATGGCTATTAGCCAATGCTCTGGATGCCCCTAAAACTACTGCCAGAATCTGGGACTGGACAACAAGGGATGAATCACTCAAAATTGTCCTGTTCTGTTCATTCCTTCTGAATCATCTGGCACTCGCCACTGTAAGAAACAGGATACGAGGCTAGATGGACCATTGGTCTGAGCTAGTATGACTCTTCATATATTCTTATCCTGCCACTTACACTATATGTTTTATGACTATTATGGGTACTTCAGTTTACCTGCATGATATTATGGCTATATGGAGTTGAATCAAAAGGTGCTGTTAGGAAGAACAAGCAGGTAAGAGGTAAGATGCCTTTTGGATAAACTTGAGGGGAGTAAGAAAACAGTGGCTGGAATATTAATTGGGAAGATGCTATTTTCAGGCACCAGGCAAAGTTACATAGCTGGTTTGCCACAACTGAGGGTCTAAGATCAAGAGAACACTAAACAATTAAAAACTTGTTCTCTAGCAAGGGAGGGGGGTTCAAACCTCAGAGTCTGTTCATGGAGAGCCAACAGACTAACCTGCAGTCCCTGCGGGATGGGACTGGGGCAGCTAGGCTTGCCCAAGATTTGAGAGAAATGAAAAGCTTTGGGTAAGAGACAGGCTTTTTGTTGTTTTTAACCCTTTTCTCTCATTGCTGTGTACCTTTGGGTGGATACGTTTGTGTTGACGAAGCTGTTTTAAGTCACATTAATCACCTGTTGGTCATAAGCTCCTGGAAGAACGTTTCTTGCACAGGCTGAATGCAGTTGGGCTTGTCATGTTAGTGTATTTGGGAAATGGGGGCTGCAACCCAGAGACCCAGTTCTCAAGTGGTTGAATTGTTGGGTTCCACCTTGTAAGAGATGAAGAAAGCAAAGCCTGTCACCTGAGGTAATGCAAAGGGATCAAGGCCTTAGCTCTCCCTGTAACTGTGCCAAGTGGTCAATACTCAAATCTTTTCCCAAAGGAAAGCAAAAAAAACCCTCTCAGTGCACCAGAGCAGTTGGGCAGTGGGATACTCCATACTTTTTCTTTCTTTTTCCATAGTTCACTTGTATTTTTACAGAGAGCACTGTAGTGTACCTTGCCTGTCTTGCATCTTTCTTATTAAACAAATCTCCAATTGTTTTTACGGTACTTTATATATCACCACAGGAAATGGTGTTCAAGTGAAATCTCACTTCATTCAGATTTAGAAATTACAGTTGTAGTTTACACTTTATGACCCATCCAGTTATCCCAGATGGATGCTGTATTATCAAAATTTGAGGTAATCGCAGTAGACGCATAGGTATCCAGCAACCTGCTGATCTGCCTTCTGAGTTTAAAAGCTCAGATAGTACCAAAAGTCAGCGTCTCTCTTTAATGATAGGGGATCAGAGACGACGTCTGACTTTGGGAGATAATTAGCCCCATAAGCCCCATAAGGTATCTGTGTATCTGAATGACCCTTGTAACCTGGTGTTTGAGGGAAGCTGTTTGTTCTGAGTTACTCTTTAGGTGCCCTGTACATTAGTGCTCTACTGCAGTATCGCTGTACAAGGTAGGCAGTTTGCAAGGTCATGGGAGTAGGGATGTACAATAGCATAGCTACTGGAGCTGTTCTCAGTCCTGCAGCCTGGGGGGAAATGGATATTCAAGGTGGTTTTGTGTTGTGAGATTGCAGATATGGTTGGAGATGAAGGGAAAGAAGAGATTATTGTTAGTGGGCTGCTGTACGTATTTTCTTTTATTCATATTATAAGATGGAGACTGTTGAGAATTGCTGCAAATTGCTCTAAGGAAACTGTTTCCTCAATATCTACTGTACTCAATCACTATTAATACACTGTTCCTCATTATGGTAAATAGTAATCCCTGTTCACTTCCCAGTATAAATTGAGCTGTAGGGAATTCACAAAGCACCCCTGGCTGACAAAGTAATAATACTCAATTAGTCTTTCACTGTCTTACCTGGCTGGCCTACAGAGTCAGGAATGCAGAATAGTAAACTCTAACTCAGAAAAATATTGTATTCCTTTAAAGCCAAATAAAATAGAGATACTGTGGAAGATTCTGAGCCCAGTATTGAAATCAGTATTAATCAGATGGGAGAGAAAACAGGATTCTTCAGATTCTTTTGGTTTTTAATCTTTTTAAGATTAAATAAAAGTAAAATAATTATACTTTACAAAACATTGGGGATAACCCTATCCCTGAATCTTCTCTATCCCCAAAAGGTGCAGGCTGGAAGCAAAGCCACACTTTGGCTACTGTTCTTATTCAAGTAGTGTCCCTATGGGTGCTCCACTTAAGGTGTGCATGTTCCCCACACTGCTTTAATCAGAGATTTTCATTAGCAGTGCCCGTTTGGCCTGTGCATATGCCGTTGATATCCTCCTGCCTGCACCAAGGCAATATCAGGCTGCCCGGGCAAACCGCCTTGCCGATTGGCTACTCAAGGGTTGGTCATACCAAGAGGCATTGTCTGCCTCAAGGACAACACTTTCTCTGTTCTTGGACTTTGGTCTTCAGCTGAATGCGGAAAAATCCACACTGTCTCCTGTTCAGAACTTGTGATTTGCAGGGGCATCCCTATATTCCTTAGCATCCAGGGCCTTCCTTCCCATGGATAGATTCATGATATTACCAAACCTTATCAGAACCGGTCAAGGGAGCCCCCAGACTTCAGTCAGAAACTGTATTCAACTTCTCGGTCACATGGTGGCTTGCACCTCCATGACAGAGCATGCGAGGTTATGCCTCTGCTGCTTCCAGGGTGGCTCAGATCAGTTTACTTGCCAAACAAATACAGTCTAGACAAGCAGGTGTCAATTCCCTAGCAGGTAAAGCATTCCCTACACTGATGAAATGTCCATCACAATGTAGGGGGTGAGGGTTCCCTTCCTCCAACTGATGACAATGGTAACTGTGACTACAGACACATCTTTGTTAGGATGAGGGGCGCACCTTGACACTTTTAAGAGTGCAGGGCAGATGGTCACCCCAGGAAACAACCCTTCACACCGACCTGTTGGAGCTCAGCGTGGTCAGAAATGCCTGCCTTCCTTTTCTGCCTCTTATCAGGCACAGATCTATCATGTTAAAGAAGTATGGATTGGATGAATGGACTATAAGGTTGATAGAAAGCTGGCTAGATTGTTGGGCTCAACGGGTAGTGATCAACGACTTGATGTCTAGTTTGCAGCCGGTATCAAGTGGAGTGTCCCAAGGGTCGGTCCTGGGGCCGGTTTTGTTCAACCCTTAGCAAGTTTGCAGATGACACTAAGCTGGGGGGAGAGGTAGATATGCTGGAGGCCACCACTTCCCACAGTTCCCATTGGCCGGGAGCAACAAACCGCGGCCACTGGGAGCTGCGAGCGGCCGTACCTGCGGACGCTCAGGTAAACAAAGTGTCTCGCAGCCCGCCAGGGGCTTACCTTAAACACGCCGCAAACCAAGTTTGGGAACCCCTGTTCTATATCAACTGGCAGAGAGGAGTGTGATCCCCTTCCCACTGTGCCAAAGCGATATGGTTATGGAACTGGTGCATAAAATATCACATTGGAATTTCAGCAATGTATCTTCCAGGCAGACAAAATGTCACAGCCGACACTCTCAGAAGGTGTTTTTCCCAAGATTATGAATGAGAGTTGGATCCCAGGTTCTGGTCGGCATTTTTTTTTCACTGCAGTGGCAAAGAAATCCACTTTTGGAAACCCCCAAATCTGAAAAATGCCATCTATTTTGTTCAAGGGTGGGTTTAGGTTGCAATTCCTTGGAGGACTTCTTCCCTGGATGGGGAAGCTGTTTTATGCTTTTTCACCCAACATCTCTGATTCTGAGTGGTGAACAAAATCAGACAGGTCAAGATCAGTCATTCTAATTGCCTCAACGTGGTGAAGACCTGCATGGTTTCCTTACCAGTTCCACCCAGCTCTTTATCCACTGACAAATCTTCCAGTCATTCCTCAACTTCTCTCCCAGGGCGCCAGTTGAAGGCTGCATCCCAATCTGAGCTTTGCCGCCTCAAGGCGTGGCTCCTCAATAGTTCGCTGGGCTACAGTTGTCCTGTTCTGCAAAGGTACAACACGTTTTGTTAAATAGTAGGAAAGATTCTACCAGACATA
Source organism: Malaclemys terrapin pileata (assembly GCF_027887155.1). NCBI lineage: Eukaryota > Metazoa > Chordata > Testudines > Emydidae > Malaclemys > Malaclemys terrapin. The sequence continues at coordinate 197,841,505 of NC_071505.1, forward strand.
CTTTCAAAAGTGGAGAAGATTTAATCACTGGGGTGAATTCCAGAACACTGTCCCTGAATCTGCCTCACTTCTGCTCATTCTGGAATACCTGTTGCAACTAAAAAAAAACCAGGACTGTCACTAAAATCCCTGAAGGTTCATCTGGCTGTCCTAACAGCTTTTCATGCCATTATTGAGGGGCTCTCCCTGTCTGCTCACCTTGCAACTGCAAGATTCATGAAAGGTCTGGGAAATTTCTTCCCACAGGTGAAAGTCCCTCCCCAGCTTGTCACCTGAATCTGGTTCTTAAAAGTCATATGAAGTCTCCTTTTGAACCAATGGAGACCTGCTTCTTATTGAATTTGTCTATGAAAACAGCCTTCCTAGTGGCTATTACCTCAGCCCACAGAGTCGGAGAGATTGGGACATTAATGGCAGGCTCTACTTTCACAATATTTTATAAGCGTAAGGTTTCCCTAGAGCCGCATCCCAGGTTTCTCCCTAAAGTGTCTTCTGAGTTTTGTCTAAATCAGGTCATTTACCTATCAGTTTTCTTTCTGAAACTGTACAATTCCAACAGGGAGACTGTTCTCAATACTCCAGATGTCAGGAGGGCATTCTAGATAAAACTAAACTATTTCGTAAACCCCCTAGACTATTGGTTTAATTTGCAGACAGATCAAAGGTTCTGCCATTTCTAGCCAACGGCTCTCAGAATAGATTTCTGGGTGTATTATACCTTGTTACAGTGCAGCCAACACCCCGCCCCCCTCCCCAGTCTGGTGTGTCAGCTCATTCAATGAGGTCATAATCTACATCTGTGGCTCTACTTAAAAAGTCCCAGTTTCTGAGCTCTGCAGAACAGCTACATGGTCTTCGGTACATCCCTTCTCCAGACACTATGCCTTAGTGAATGCCTCCAGATGTGATACAGCAGTTGGCAGTGCAGCTCTTTCCTTTGTAACGGCCTTTACTCTTAAGCTCCCCACCCTGCTTATGGGAATACTGTTTGGGAGTCACCGGAAGTGGAGCGCCCATAGGGACACTATACAAAGAAGAAAGAGAGGTTACTCACCCTGTGCAGTAACTGTAGTTCTTTCAGATGTGTGTCCCTATGGGTGATCCATTACCCACCCTCCTTCCCCTCTGTTTTGGAGTTTCCTTCTGAGACTCAGTGATGGTCAAGGTACTGAGGGCTGTTCACTCGCACAGCCTGATATAGTCTTGGTGCAGGGCATGAGAATATCAACAGTGCAGGCATGGGCCAAATGGATACTGCTAATGAAATTCTCCGATAGAAGGCATGTGGGGCACACATGCACCTGAAGGGGAGCATCCATAGGGGGACACATCTCGAAGAACTACAGTTACTGCACAGGGTGAGTAACCTCTCTGTTCTCAGGGCTGCAGTAATATTCACTGTATTTGCAGTCCTGAAGTGCACTGGGGCACAGTGTACCCCAGCAGAGCTGGGCTCTGTGCATGCCAGTAGTATAGGCTCCCTAAATCACGCCTTACACATATAGAGACTTCCGGCAGCTGCACCTGGCGGAGCAAGATTTGCCTTTTTGTGTCTATAGTATTGCAAAGTACTGATCTGATTGACAAATGCTAGAACATCCTAGATTTGGTGCAAAGCAGAGGAAGCGTAAAAGCGTGACTCAACCATTTTATCAGTTGAAAACCTTCAGTGTTATTACTTGGCATTTCCATTTTCTAGTAGTGGTTTCTTTCTGATCTTAAACGGCGCACCCAAAGGGAGGGAGCCGTGTTTCATAGTGCAAGGTAATAATTACTATACTAATAACTGTGATGACATACATGATCATCAGCTAAGCTAACTCTGTATGCGTGTATGAAATGCAAATTGAAATTCTATGAGTGATTATGTGGAGGGAAAAAACAGATTTTTTTTTTTTGGTCTGTCTGTACTGTACTTTGAAAGACAACAGATAAAGGAATGATTTTATCTTTAATCTTGGAAGTGGGGAAGGGCTTGCTTATCACTGACAGTAATTCATACACTAACTTGAAGAATGTTCTAATGAAAAGACGTGACTCCATTGCTGTGTAGGGAATCAGCTGCTCAGTGTCACAGCTCAGCAAATAAGGTGATGATACAGTACACGTGAAGTATATTGCAGCACTTAAGCTGTGTCAGACAATGGTATCCTGGAAACAGGGTTTGTTTGTTTTTTTAATTATGTTGTCCCTTCATCAGATTGTAAGAATTATTGCTAAGAAACAGAACTGTATGCCTGCCAGAAATGGAAACCTTTACAAATACATTTTTGTTTTAGAATTCAGCCTTTTTCTTATAGGAAAAATCTAGGTGCAAGTAGGGTGGGTTTTCCTAAAACACTATTTATTCAACTACTTTGATTTAGCTTAGAGAAATGGCATGAGTCACTATGTGAAAATCTAAGATAGAAGCATTGGTCAGTTTGACATGTTTCTCCCTTTCCTCTATTATGTTTCCAAATGTACTTATGTCTGGAAAATTAAAACCCCCTCAACTCATTTATAGTACAGAAGGCAATGAGACATATTCTAGGGATCAGAAGGAAGCACCTGACAAGTAGGAGTTGCAATAGTTTGTGTTAGTCAGGAAACCAGCATCTTTAGTACAAATGCTGGGGAGTTATAAATAGCAGCATGAATTAAATGAGTGAAAAATGGAGATGTTTCATCAGTTCTTGGCTGTTGGCATGTACTTTTTTTTTTTTTTTTATCATAGGGAACCTCTCTGTCTCTCTCTCTCTCTCTCTCTCTCTCTCATATATATAATCACACACACACACACACACACACACACACACACACACACACACACACACTCACTTAGCACTTCATATCTTCAAAGCATTTCATCACTATTAACCACTTAGGTCAGGGGAGCTAGCGCTCTCACAATGGAAATATTGTGGGGGCTCTGCCCCTGCATAAACTTGTACATACCTGGGGGGAAGCGGGAGACAAGTAGGACGCAGAGAGGCTGGAGCAGGCCACCACAAGGGCTAGGGAGCAGGGAACAGGACCCGGAGGGGCTGGAGTGGCTGCTGCGGGGCCCAGGATTGGGCTGAAATGCTCCCAGGATCAGGTAGGAACCCCTAGGACGCATCTTCCCAACTGGAGCCAGCTGCCTGCCCCTCGCCAAGTCTCAGTACCTCCCCTTACTCCCCCTCCGATCTGTCTGCCCCCCATTTCCAGGCACTGACATAGGTCCAAATCAGCCAGACATTCATATTCATGTGACTTTACCCATTGAATTCAATGGGATGTAAAATTATTCCTATGCGTAAATGTTGGCAGAATCAGGCAAAGACTGGGATGTCCTCTTTGCCTTCTAGGAATAACTCCCACGTTCATTTTCTTTGCACACAACCAGGGTAACCCCCATGGCTTTTTTTTCCTTTGTGCTCCTTTCCTGGTGGCTTTGTACGTAAATGTGCATCTGTTTTGTTGGGTTAGAGCTTAATTTATAGCCTGACAGAGAAATACCTATTTCTTACCTCCTGTCTGGAGGAAAACTTGTTTTTCACCTTTGCTGGTGACTAATAATTATAAATAATGGAGATATCCTATCTCCTAGAACTGGAAGGGACCTTGAAAGGTCATTGAGTCCAGCCCCCTGCCTTCACTAGCAGGACCAAGTACTTATTTTGCCCCAGATCCCCAAGTGGCCCCCTCAAGGATTGAACTCACAACCCTGGGTTTAGTAGGCCAACGCTCAAACCACTGAGCTATCCCTCCCCCCAATACCTCAATACAGACTTTAAAACATATTTTCAGTGTACATATATAACTCCTTACATCGTATCTATATGTACAGCTCACAACAATATTAAGGACCAGGGTGACACCAGCTTTCCTTTTAGATCTCACATGATGTTTTTTGGTGTACAAAAATGGACATACCAGTTTCAGGATGTTCCTGTAACCCCCTTGCTAGTTTGGCATTAAGGACTTCTTGGGTCACAAAGCTGAGAAAGGGAGAAGATAACCGACTTGCCTAAGAGCTGGAATTAGAATTTGGGAATACGGGAGAACCTCAGAATTATGAATGTCAGAGTTACAAATTGACCAGACAACCACGCACCTCACTTGGAATCGGAAGTATGCAATCAGGCAGCAGCAAAGACACACACACACACACAGAGCAAATGCAGCACAGTGTTAAACGTAAACTACTAAAAAATAAAGGAAGAGCAGCATTTTTCTTCTGCATAGTGATATTTCAAAGCTGTATTAAGTCAATGTTCAGTTGTAAACTTTTGAAAGAACAACCATTCCATTTTGTTTAGAGTTACGAACATTTCAGAGTTACGAACAACCTCCTTTCCTGGGGTGTTCGTAACTCTGAGGTTCTACCATACTTGATTTCCATTTCCATTCTTAGTCCGCTAGGCCATACTGCCTCTCTTAGTGCAGCACTGTTTTTTCTTAAGTGAAATTTGTCATAGCGGGAAGGGCCCACTCAGTGAATGGGCCACTGCACTACTCTCTAAACAAAGCAGATGCATAGCACGGCCGCCGTTCTCTCTGTGCTTCTGCAGTGATGGCCTTTTGTGCTTGTTCTGAATAGGTCAATGCGGAGAAAAAGCTTTGGGGACAGGACATGATGGGATCAATGGATCCACACTTACACAGGTGCTAGGCACACCACTCATGTGGCCCAGAGGAGCAACAGCCACTATTCCAGTTCACAGACAGGAATAAGCAGCTGTGGAGGTGCTGCGGTGCAGCCTGCTCTCAGATTCGGGCTTTATTTATTTATTTATTGGTCCCGTCTCAAAGCCTTGTTACTTGAAGTTTGTGTGAAGAGAGGTGAAATTCAGCAGCAGCAGCCAGAATAATTTTTCTCAGTTAAAAACTCTGGTTAAAAACTCTAGTTAACGAGATTCTTACTTAAAGTGATTTGCATCATTGGCTAAATAACGATTACCCCACTGCAAAAAAGACCAGAATAAAAGAGGCCTGGAGGCTGGTGGTTTTCCTCTTCCTGCTGTCAGACAGAGAAATAACACTCTCCTAGATTTCTTTTCCAGAGGCTGGTAACTTTAGTCTCAATGAGATTTTCTTTTCTCTCTCTTTCAGGACAGTTATTCTGAGCGAAGGACCCTGCAAGGCCTACTAAGTGGTTATCATGGGCTTAATTGCATTTTTGAAGACCCAGTTTATAGTTCATCTCCTCATTGGGTTTGTCTTCGTTGTGAGTGGGTTGATCATTAACTTCGTCCAACTATGCACACTAATCCTCTGGCCTATAAACAAGCAGTTTTATCGCCGAGTAAACTGTCGCCTTGCCTATTCGCTCTGGAGCCGTGAGTATACTCTGATGGGGATGAGGTCGTAAAAAATTATTGAGTAGGGTTTGGGTAAATCCTAGGGCTGTCGATTAATCACAGATAACTCACGCCATTAACTCAAAAAAATGAATTGTGATTAATCACACTGTTAAACAATAGTATCCCAATTGAAATGTATTCAATATTTTTGGATGTTTTTCTACATTTTCAAATATACTGACTTCAGTTACAACACAGAATACAAAATGTACAATGCTCGTTTTATATTATTATTTTTTATTACCAATATTTGCCCTGTAAAAATGATAAACAAATTGTATTTTTCAATTCACCTCATACAAGTACTGTAGTGCAATCTCTTTGTCATGAAAGTTTAATTTACAAATATAGATTTTTTTTTTTGTTACATAACTGCACTCAAAAACAAAACAATGTAAAACTTTAGAGCCTACAAGTCCATTCAGTCCTACTTCTTGTTCAGCCAACCGCTAAGACAAACAAGTTTGTTTACATTTACGGGAGATAATGCTGCCCTCTTCTTATTTACAGTGTCACGTGAAAGTGAGAACAGGCATTTACATGGCACTTTTGTAGCCGGCATTACAAGGTATTTACGTGCCAGATATGCTAAATATTCGTATGCCCCTTCATGCTTCGGCCACCATTCCAAAAGATGTGCTTCAATGGTGATGACGCTTGTTAAAAAAATAATGTTTTAATTAAATTTGTTACTGAACTCCTTGGGGAGAATTGTATGCCTCCGGCTGTTTTACCTGCATTCTGCCATATATTTCATGTTATAGAAGTCTCAGATGATGACCCAGCACGTATTGTTCATTTTAAGAACACTTTTTCATTGCAGATTTGACAAAACACAAGGAACGTACCAATATGAGATTTCTAAGGATAGATACAGCATTCAACCCAAGGTTTAAGAATCTGAAGTGCCTTCCAAAATCTGAGGACGAGGCTTGGAGCATGCTTTCAGAAGTCTTAAAAGAGCAGCACTCCGATTCGGAAACTACAGAACCTGACCCACTAAAAAAGAAAATCAGTCTTCTGCTGGTGGCATTTGACTCAGATGATGAAAATGAACATGCATTGGTCCGCACTGTTTTGAATCATTATTGAGCAAAACCTGTCATCAGCATAGACTCATGTCCTCTGGAATGGTGGTTGAAGCATGAAGGGACATATGAATCTTTAGCGTATCTGGCACGTAAATCTCGTGTGACGCCGGCTACGACAGTGCCATGCGAACGCCTGTTCTCACTTTCAGGTGACATTGTAAATAAGAAGCGGGCAGCATTATCTCCTGCAAATATAAACAAACTTGTTTGTCTTAGCGGTTGGCTGCATAAGAAGTAGGACTGAGTGGACTTGTAGGCTCTAAAGTTTAACAATTTTTTTATTTTTGAATGCAGGTATTTTGACATAATTCTACATTTGTAAGTGCAACTTTCATGATAAAGAGATTGCACTACAGTACTTGTAATGGGGGAATTGAAAAATATTTTTTTTTACAGTGCAAATATTTGTAATAAAAAATAAATATAAAGTGAGCACTGTACACTTTGTATTCTGTGTTGTAATTAAAATCAATATATTTGAAAATGTAGAAAACATCCAAAAATATTTAAATAATTGGCATTCTATTATTGTTTAACAGCACGATTAATCACGATTCATTTTTTTAATCACTTGACAGCCCTAGTAAATCCTGAAACATGTTGGAAAAGAGCATCAAGTCAGATGACCAACACACCTATGTGTGACTTCATTGACACTCCTAAAAGGACTGGTAGGTCAAGCCTGTCAATGACCGCCTGCTGCCCTGCCTGGTGGGAAATGACTACACTTTCTCTTCTAAATACCTTCTAGATTCCATGCAGAAATCTCTGTTAATGCAACATTAAAAGGACACAGTCTTCCTCTGCTTGTGCCCTATGTTTTGCCTGCCTTGTCTCCTATCACAAGCAACTCTTTGCCTTTTCTTCCACTGCCTCTTGTGCTCGGTCCTGTGAATGGTACTATGTTGCTCTCAGGATTTATGAGGCCCTACATAGTAGTATTAAACTGGTGCCCCTACGCTCCACTGAAGGAGGTCCCCAGCCAGTGCCGCTGACCCCAGTGTGTCGAGGGGGCATGGCCCCCCCCCCATTGCGAATCCCCAGAACCTCCCCCATTGCTGACACACACCAAGCTTCGTACGCAGCAGATGCTGTGGCAGCAGCTCAAGGCAGGCTTCACGCTGTCACATGGGGGCTGCATCTTGCCAGAGCCCATGGCCATCCTGCAGCCCCTAGCCACTCCTGGCTCACCATGAGCATTTTGACAGGAAGTACCAAGCAGTAATAACAGCAACAATAGTACAAGTGTGTGTGTTAGGGAAGTGTGAGAGACAGTGAGCACACTGTCACTTTAAGTCCCCCCCCCGTCCCTGTTCGGCCTGGATCCCTCCCTCCCCCCGCTGACTCACGTTGAAGTTTCACACCTCCTGTCCTGGCCCCCGCCAGAGACCAAGCGGCGCAGACAGGCAGGGTCCAGGGAGGGACTCAGCTCTGGGCGGCGTTGGGCCAGGCCACCGCGCTGCCAGTGACCGGCCATGCTGCTCTGGGCTCCCCGGGGCTGGGGTGGCAGAGCCGGAGGCTGGAGCCCTCGGCCAGCTGGCTGAGGAGCAAGTGAGGGAGGAGTTGGAGTTGGGGAGAAGCCCGCCGGCCCAGTGCCGGGGAGGGGCTGGAGAAGAGAGAATTCTAGCCGCGGCCAGCGACGGGAAAGGTGCCCCAAATTCTTGGGTGCCCTACGCAGCCATGTATGCTTCATATGCCTAAGTACAGCCCTGGTTGCTTTCCTTCTTCACAACCCTCCCCAAAACTCCCTTCTTTCCCCGAGCCTTACTTCATTGGCCTCCACTCCAGCACTCCTGCTCTCTCCCTGGACTTCGTTCACTATTTAATATGGGGCACAATTTCCAATATGGGTGTCTAATATTAGATTCCTAAAACTGTATTTAGGCACCTTGTTCAGTGGCCTGATTTTCAAAAAGGGCTGTTTACTTTAGTGGGAGCTGCTGGGTGCTCAGCACTCTTGAAAATCAGATCTCTAAGGCAGGTGCCTCAACAGGGATTTAGGCTTCTAACGTTAGATGTTAACGTTTAAGAAATCATGGTCTCAGAATGCTATAAACAAATGTACTCTGTAGCAAGAGCGGTGGAAGCTTCCTAAAAGTAGGGAGGCCACTGTTGCCCACCCCTGCACTGCCTCTTCCCCTGAGGCCCCGCCCCAACACTGCCTCTTCCCCGCACCCCAAGGCCCCACCGCCTGCTCACTCCTCTCCACCCCCTCCCCCATCACCCGCCCTTACGACAGGTAAAAATTGGTGGGGACATGGCCCCCTGGCTCCCCTGTTCCATCGTCCCTGCTCTGTAATATCTAAAATATAGATCAAATGGTGGGGGGGGAGAAAACTGCCAGAGAAAAATGTTGTTTTCAAGCTTATACTTATTTTTTATATTTCACTGTGTCCCTTTAATATATCAGAGGACAGCCCTGCAAACCTTTATTCATTCGAGTAATCGATTGACTTCACTGGGAGAATGGCCTTCCTGTGTCATCAAGGGTTGGTTTGCAAATTTAGGCTCTTAATTTATACAAGAAGTTAATATTAAGCCTGGAGAGTTATCGACTGTATAACAGCTAAAAACAGATGGATAATAGGCATTTTAAAAACTAATCTATTGGCTATATTAAAAATACCATATATTTATGCTCCAAAAGGAACGTAGCAGTCGAGCAAGATCCTAGGTGCAATCCAATTATAGCATTTATGTGTTAGTTTGTGGCTTACTATACATTTAAAATCTGTGAGAAATTAAACTATGAAAGTCAAGGTTTATAATGTAAACACAACCTCAGCCTTAACAGTGCTAATGGCCTGTAATGGAAAAGCTGACAGAACGTTCACTTTAATTGTGGTTTATAATGAAGAAAGTGATACAGCCATATAAACCTAGCAGGGCAAGTATTGCCATTTATAATATGAATAAGGAATACTAATGTATTTCGGGAGTGGAGCTATAGTTTGCATTTCATTCTACATGGTTGGTTTTGGTTACTTACTTAGAAATATTTCTTTTAAGCTGGTGTTTCTCGTGCCAGTTCTCAGCTCAAAGATAATTTAAAAAAAAGCAAGTTCAATAAAAGCCACTCAGTCCACCTTTGTGCTTTGTAACTTTTTTCTTAGTTTTATGAAGTGTACTTAATATTGTAATACTTCTCCATGGCAACTGTTATGTCATGTGGCTGACATGGGTCATAGTAGGACCGATGGAATCCCAGATACAATACACCTCAGGTGGTTCAGGATAACTGGCAATGGTGCTAGAACAAGAAGAACCAAGCCTGACTTAAACTGCGATCTTGGCATTTGCAGTCACTGTGACAGATATTGCAACTTACTGCAGTACCTGTGTATTAAATTTATGAAGGGTTTATGTATGAATGTGTTCTTCTCCATGGAGGAGGGTTACCACAGTTCCTCCAGGAACTAAAAACATTGGGGGAGTGATCAAGGCGAGTCACTGAGACTAAACAACTCTAGGGAGGTACCACCCCGGGACTGTTTTGCATACACTGGTTCAAAGTGGGTTTTCCAGAGACTCCAAGAAAGAGCTCTTGGTATAAAAAGGCTGAGTTTGAAGTGACACAGGGCCGTCTTTCTGAACCAGCAAACCAACGTTCACATTTGTCCAAGGGGACCAATCCTGTTGAACGATTGGAAGTACTTTGGCCCCATAAGACTGCTTGTTTTTCTTGATATGTTTAGTGTGGGTTTAAATCTGTTCATTTTTTTTATACATTTTTCTCTGTAAAACTTTTTCCGTAAGAATAAATGTCCCTGCTTAGAAAGAACTGTTTGGATTACTGGTAAATCACACCTGTCGTAGTCCTCGGAGTGAAAGCAGAGCCCAGCCACAGGCTGTAAGCAGACTGGCTTACTGGGGATCATGCAGTGTAAGGCAAGGGTCTGTGCAGCCTTAAAACTTCTGATCAGAAAGGAGTGGGACAAGGGTCCCTACCCTGAGACAGGTTATGGCAGGAGTTCTGAAAGCTGAGTGGGCACTCTGGAGTGGACTGTGGTGTAGGTCCCGTGAAACTGTGACAGTCGCCATTTAGGGAGAAAACATTTTTTTTTTTTTAACTTTCGGTGTGGGATTACTGAGTAACAGTAAACATGTAACACCACAATGCCATGTTTACAGAATCACTTTTCAAAGTACAGCTGTGCTTTAGCATTAAGGCTACTGCATCCTCAACTCAAGGTATTGAGCTGTTGTTTGTTGCCCTTTGCAGTGAATTTAGAAAAGTGTCAGTCTAAATTTTTTGTTTTGTTTTTTTTGTTTGTGGGTTATTTGGTTGGTTGGTTGGTTTTTTGTCACCAGTTTAACATTAGTTATCAGTTTTTGACTAGAACTCGCTAGCTGTGGTAGCTGTGATATACATTATCAGGAAGATTATTTGGAGTGGAAGTCATTCACACATGTACTTAATTTTAGGAGGCTTGAATCTCTTGCTCTAACACATCTTAACTAAATGGTCAGTATGGTGCTTTGGCGAATACCACCTTCCTGTGGTAAAGCAGTACTGGAGTTTCTGTCAGGCTCCCTACAAAGAGAAAACACTTCAGAGTATCTGTATTTCAGGCTTACTAGTGTTAGTGCTCTTCAAATGACTCATGATTCTTAATAGGGCAGTATGCTTAGTTTAGTCCAGTTGTAAACAAAATATCTTAAAATCTTGGTATCTTGAAACTACTGTCCTCTGCACTCTAGAGCAGTAGATAGATGTATCCCACTACTCTGGCTTACTTTGTTTCTGGATGGTTGCCCTCTCGGGAGGCAACAAGAGCCCCCCTAGAATCTCTAGAATCCGAGAGGGGTTGGGCTAAATTATAAGTTGTTGTTGTTGTTGTTAAAGTGAAATCTTCTTGTCTCGCAGGCAGTTAGAGCAAGTATCCAAACCATCATGTAAACAACAAACAAGATTTCAGAGAATAGGCCATAGCATTGACAGGATCAGTTTGAAACTAAATATCTGGAGCCTAATCCTTTTTTTAAAAAATTCACCAAAAGAAATAAATGTACATGCATCATATATCAGTGCACTTGTAAAGGACAATCTGCTTCCTCATAGTAACTCCCCTGTTCCCCAACCCTCATATCTCAGTAGGAGCTCCAGGAAAAATCTCGCAAAAATGTTTCTGAGTAAATGGTGGGAATGCTCTCATACCAGTGCATCCACGTCTGGCTCTGTTGAATTTTTGTTCTTTGGAGAGGAGCGCTCAGGTACAGCCTCCATCCTTTTTTTAAGAAAGATTTTTAAGAGCACAGCGTAGAGTTAGATCAGGAGATGTAATAACATTAATCTCCAGAAAGAGATAGAAAGGCAATTTGTCCTGTGTCTAGCATAATTTCTGGCTGCATAAAGGACCAAGTTATTGACTAGTCAGCAGGATTAAGAGTGGGTGCTGTGGAATAACACTCAGAAAGTCATTGAATAATCCTCCAGTAACCTGAGCCCCATATATTAAATCCAAGGACAGCTCCACCAATGGTGGGCCCACTTAGTGACATCCCCCACTTCTTGCATTTTAAACATACTGGACTAGGTCTGGCTGCAAACCTGCTACAGTGAGGGTGGTGGTAGTATTTGTATCATGCCTAAGGGCACAAAATGAGGATCAAGGCAGCATTACGCTATGTACTGTGCAGACATGCAGGAAAGACAGTCTGTCCCAAAGAGCTTGCAATGTGGATATGACAAGACCTGAATGGGTGGATAAGATTTTAAAAAAAGAGGGGTGAGGAGGACAACAGCTACAATGAAATGTAGTCTAGGCATTAATTTATATTGAGTCCCCTGTACAGTTGCTTCAGAAATTTTATAACAACACAACAGGGTTTTATTCCATCTCTTCTATATATTTGACTGTTTAATTCTTTATATAGAGGATGTAATAAGAATTTTACTGATCTCAACAGTGGCTAAGATTTCTTCCACAGGACAGCAAGATAATTCTATTTAAGGTTCACAAATTTGTGCATTAATATATGTTGAAGCACTAAGTTAGTATGGGAGTAGTTTAAAGTATACCAGAGGTTGGTGAATAAACCTCTCTCACTGAAACCACCAAAAATGCACTTAATTGATGCATTTCATCACTTAGAAAATAGGGCTGGCCAGGTTTGAGAGAAACCTGTAGTTATAAATTATGCATCCCTGTTGATATTCTCATTTCCTCCCTTCTTTAAATCACAGTGGGAAAGAGTCAGACTTGACGTACAAGTTACATTAGTCTCTTCAAGCCCATAAAGGGGCCCTGAATAAATGATATATAAGTGAATAGGCTTGTGGATATGACAAGAAAAGCAATTTAGATAATCAGTCCTGGAGAAGCTAACCTCTCTTTGATTAACATTGATCTGGGGTTCTCAATTTTTTTCCATACTCAGACCCCTCTGAGTCTGCCTCATGTCTAGTCTGGATCAAAATTGGACCCCAGCCCATTTAGCAATATGGGAAGGACAGGCTGGAGACCTTGTGACCACCAAGTGGCGACCCCTCACATAGAGAGACACTGCCCCAACTCATCCAGCCAGTGCCTTATGAAACAAAGCTGAAGTTCAAAGCTACGTTAGTGAATGTTCTATTAATGATGGGAATTCTAAATATGCGGAAGAGAAGGAAAGATGAAAAGGGGTGGGTAATGAATGAGATATAAGAGAGAGAGATGAAATGGAGGAAAGGATAGGGGAAACACAGAAATGTAGAAGAAGTGTTAGAGAAGGGAGAGGGAAAGGGATCTCTTTCTCTTTCCTTCTTTTGTAGACTAAATAAAGGAGAAGCAATTTCTCCTTCTGTTCTTACCCAGTAATTTCTCTGGACTCTCCCAGTTCTTCCCCCATGTGTCTCTGACTTTGTGTTGGTAACCCTAATACAGCATTATTACAGTCATGTGTTTAATATTAAAATATACTGCAGAAATTATTGTAGCATTTATCCACTAAAAGCCCATTATATTGGTTTGTTTACCTCAATCAAGCATATTTCATATGAATTCAGTGGAAACATTAGGTTGAGTCTGTGCATAATTTGTGTTCCATCTGGGAGGAGATGTACCCATTTAGTAGAAAGGTCTACTGCTGAAAGACCTGCTTTCAGGTTCGTGTGTGTGTGTGTGTGTGTGTGTGTGTGTGTGTGTGTGTGTGTGACGGGGGGGAGGGGAGGTTGTTGGTGTTTGTGAAATCTTGAATTTACGATGAGCAACAATAACAATCAGGTATTTATCCCGTGGCCTAAATCCTGTTTCAGGGTGATAACATAAATATGAATGCAGGTGATCTGGTGTATGTCAGTCTGAGAACTCATTTAATCTATAATATAATATAAACCAGCAACCTCAGCAGGATGGATTAAAAAGGTGATAAACATTGTAGTCTAGAAAAGTTTGGAATGGGATTGGGATGGACAGAGGATATTAAATGTGTTATGGTTAACCATTACACCTAACCTGTGTCTTTTTTTTTTCTCCCTCCCCACAATATTATTCAGAGTTAGTAATGTTGCTGGAATGGTGGTCAGGCACAGAATGCACTTTATTCTCAGACCAGGCCACAGTGGATACATTTGGAAAAGAACATGTGATCATCATCTTGAATCACAACTTTGAAATTGACTTCTTGTGTGGTTGGACTATGACTGAACGCTTTGGAGTGTTGGGGGTGAGTGATTCTGTGAACTTTCCCTTCATCTTGATTTAATATAAAACTCCTGTGTTTGTTTTTTCTTTGTGATGGGATTTTCAAAAAAACTCCATTGACTTTAGTTTGGTCAGAGCTAGGCCAGTGCTGAGCACTTTTGAAAATCCCAACCTTAGTGCTTTTGTTTAGGTCTGACATATATAAATAATCAAATGTCATTGGGCGGTGTTTCTTCCAGAGTTCCAAAGTTCTTGCTAAGAAAGAACTGTTGTATGTGCCCTTGATTGGTTGGACATGGTACTTCCTTGAGATCGTTTTCTGCAAAAGGAAATGGGAAGAAGACAGAGATACAGTTATTGAGGGATTAAAACGTTTGTCTGATTATCCTGAATATATGTGGGTAAGTGTCTGATCCTTTATAAATAGTGTCTCCTCTGCTTAGAGTGCAGTGATGAAGACTATATTTGTGTGGTGTGTCAGCTTCATACTTAAGAGCGCCGCCTTCTTCCTGTGATTACATTTGAAGCGTATAGCTATATGCCTTGTTGCAAGTGACTTCATTGCACACTAACCAGGCTTCTGATCTGTTATTGGATAGGAATGCCATTTTGAAAATTGTTGGTAAATGTGCATAAGTATTTCTCAAAGTATTTAGCAGTAGAAACCTAAGCTTGTATGTCTCAAAACATACAATTTCCCCCCCCCTTCTAAAAGGATAAAAGGACTTTCCATAACTCTTTTTACCCAAAAAATACATTCAAGTTTTACTACTGAACTTGTGAATCTAGGCTACATTTTCCAGGCTAAACTAAACATATTATTTAAAAAAATGGGTTTTTTTTTTTCTTCAGGAACCTGCAGGGGGGCAATGGGAAGAGAGATTTGCAAAGGTTGCAGATTACAATGGAAAGTTTTTGCATCAGTGCATTCTCTTTCCTCTGTGAAATTGTACAGGCATTTGAGAAACTTGCAAGAATATACAGATGTCTCCAATTGCCTTTGAAGTGTACATCTCCTTTATATATATGCATCCAACAGTTCATTAAGCTCAGTTTTGTGGGGTATATTACAATAATACAACATCATAATTAAACCAGAAAAAAAATTATATTCTGAAAGATACCTTCATGGCTTCACATTTTTGAGCTAATGTATCCATGACTCCTCACCACCAAGAATTTAACTTGATTTGAGTCTATTTAAAAATAAGTTCCATCAGGCTTGAGAACGTGTGCAATGCATTTCAGTCTCCAAATGCAAGCTAAAAGGTTCGTATTGTAAATTCCTTCATGGGCCCAAACCTTATCTCCAATAGTACCAGGCACCACTATAAGAGGTGCTGAAAAGATTTTGGCTCCACATAGCACCTCTCATACCCAATATGTTCCACAATCTTTTACAAAGTGATTAAACTAGCAATCCAGTGGCTGTGTGATCAGATAAAGTTCACAAACAGTGCTGGACAGAAAAGATTTTCAGAGAAGGGAAAAGTTGTTCAGGACAACAGCATTCTCTCCGGCTCCAGCATAATTGTTACTGAAGATTATCTTTTATAGGTGGAGCTAATAGTTTGCATTATAATCCCTGTTGTCAGTTTCCTATGCTTTGACAATCTGGGCTATGCTTGCTCTCTGCCTCAGACTGAATATTTTTGGAATGTTTTAATGAAAATGGGTGTTGCTTCTGCAAATGAGGCTAGTGAAACAGAGGTAGTTTTTGCCAGTGATAACAAAACAGTAAAATTAAATAAAACTGCCTCTTTCAAGAGCTCTATTGCCTCCATTTTGCAGTAGTAACTTGAAATCTGAAAGGGAGATAGTCTTGGGGTCCGTGAGATGTGTTATGTATTCCCTGTGAAATCCACCCAGATTTGATAGAGTTATTATAAACACTCTCTTAAAATCAACATTTGTACATGCTCAGTAAAGCCTGCGAGAAGCTTGCTGGTAAAATCTTTGAACATTCCATCTTCAAAGAGCATGCTTCCACCTCTGTTAAGCCTCCTAAATGGCAGACAGAGAGCTAGAGCTCCAGACAAGGGGTACAGCAATAGCAGCTACATCTCTCCCCTTGGCTTTGGGAAAGGTGCTCTTGTTTGGGAGCTATGAGGAAATTGAGCTCTAGTCTCAGCTCCTCTACTAACCAGTGTTGATTATGTGCCTTTCAGAGTCCTTATGATTGTGCAAGGCCTCATATCCTTTAAGAAGTAGGCAAATATCATTGAGAAACTTCACAAATAAAGCAACTGCTGAGAAGTTGCACAAAGTCACTTCTGGCAGACTTTGGAATTGATATTAGGTTTCTAATATGGCACATCTCATCTTTTTAGCCACACACTCATTCAGAATGAATGTGCCAGATCTATGTGCTTGGCTATGCTCTCTGTAATCACTCGACCACACTCTGAGCAAGAAATAGAAATCAGAATTACTGTCTGCCCCCCGCCCCCCAGCCAGAAATGGAAACCAGCGTTCTTGTTTCCCAACATTTCTCCACTGTCAATAAATAACTGAGTAAGCCACAGGCAAAGTATGTCTCATGTCGCCTTCTAATGGCTGGCCCACATAGAAGATAACAGCCTCCTACTGCTACCACTTATTCTTTTAGCTCAAGTGATAGGTGTCTCGGCTGTCCAGCTAAAGGTCCTGGGTTCCAACCATGCTGATGGTTCAGAAGGTCATTATGGCTCCAGGTGATGGAATTTCTTAGGGGGTTCAGTTTCTTTTCAAAAAGCAGAGGAAATTGTATACAAAAATTTACATTAAAATAACTTTTAGGTTGCACAATCAAGCACTCAAAAGTTAGGAAATGCCAGAATTAAGGTTGTCTGTGCAATCTTCACTGGGTCTCCTTGTGTGTTTGCATTGTGATAGTCTTTAATTACATAATCACATAGTATTTGTTCTACAGTACTTCTGCCTGATTCAGTGCACAGGATGGACAGTGAAGGAGGCAGAGAGTTGCGAGAAGATAAGTTATTATGTTTAAGATGCTGGACTGAAACCCAAGAGAGCTGGGTTCTTCTATTTCGGGCACTGCCACAGATATCCCACATGATGTTTGACAAAGACTTTCATAATGCAAAACCATAATGGTGTTGAATTAATGTTGATTAATAACATCCATTCTGGCATTTCCTAACTTTGGAGTACTTGACTTTGCAATCTTAACATTCATTAAATGCAGCTTTTTTTGTATGTAATATTTATATATACTAAAGAGAAAGGTAGAGAGACAACAGCACTGTTACATAACAGATGTACAGTAACTATAGCAAAATTGAGAGATTGTCTTGGTTTCCCCATTTTTAGCAGGACTTACTTTTGAAGCACATTGTGAACTACAGCAACTAAACATAATTTACTGCTATTATAAGTAGAATCAAATTCCCCTTTTTGGCTTTTATATGATGCAGAGATTTGTGTGCACACAAGTTAGGAATGCAGCAGTGCCATGGAGCTAAAATGAGGCTAAGAAAAGTGGGGAAATAGGTTACAGCCACTCAGAATGGCCAAGAATCCAGAGTTCACCCCTGTGGCGCCCAGAATATGTGCCTGGTGTTGTCTATTCCTATTAGTCTTGCTCCTGGTTTCATTTCTAAGAGGGGAAGGTGTGGGGTTGGCGGCCTGGGAGCCACAGATCTGTCTTCTCTGTATTGTCTTTTTTTTTTTTTTTAAGGCGTGTAGTGGAGAGTTTCAGTCTTTGTCAATAGGTGCCTGGAGTGCAGTCAAATAGGTGATGTAAGGGTGAGTCCATCCAGTCTCCCCTCCAAAAGGAAAATACTTAGATACTTTGGGATAATATATTTGCTTCCAAATGGGCACATATGTCTTTGAATAGCTTTTCTCACTTGCACTACCAGCCCCTCACTTGCTATGACTTTTCAGGATTTTTTTTCTGTAATGCTCTTTCAGTTGTAGTATTAACCTTTTAGACCCTTATGACCTTAAATTTAGTACCAGTACTTTCAAAACTTTACTTTTACATTAACTGGATCAAAATCTGCTTTTCTCTACACAAGTGCACCTTCCACTGGCTTTAGCGAGATTTACATAGCAAGATAGGAAGTATGGCAAAAGACCACCGTGGCTTAACCAGGAGGTTTTCAATGATTTGAAACTCAAAAAAGAGTCCTACAAAAAGGTGGAGACTAGGTCAAATTACAGAAGATGAATATAGACAAATACAAGTATGTAGGGACAAAATGAGAAAGACCAAGGCACAAAACGAGATTAAACTAGCTAGAGACAGAAAGGGTAACAAGAAAACATTCTACAAATACATTAGAAGCAAGAGGAAGACCAAGGACAGGGTACATCCGTTATTCAATAAGTGGGGGGGAAACAATAACAGAAAATGTGTAAATGGCAGAAGTGCTAAATTACTTTTTTGTTTCAGTTTTCACCAAAAAGGTTAGTAGCGATTGGACGTCTAACATAGTGAATGACAGTGAAAATTAGGTAGGATCAGAGGCCAAAATAGGGAAAGAAAAAGTTAAAAATTACGTAGACAAGTTACATGCCTTCAAGTCACCAGGGCCTGATGAGATACATCCAAGAATACTCAAGGAGCTGACTGGGGAGATATCTGAACCATTAGTGATTATCTTTGAAAGACAGGAGAGATTCCAGATTTGTCAAGAACAAATTATGTGAAACCAACCTAATAGCTTTCTTTGACAGGTTAACAAGCCTTGCGGAAAGTGAGGGAAGCAGTAGATATTGTATATCTTGACTTTAGTAAGGCTTTTGCTACTATCTCACATGGCCTTCTCATAAACAAATGAGGGAAATACAACCTAGATGGAGCTACTATAAGATGTGTGCATAAACGTTTGGAAAATCATTCCTAGAGAATAGTTAGCAGTGGTTTACAGTCCAGCTGGAAGGGCACATCCAGTGGGGTCCCGCAGGGATCGGTTCTGGTTCTATCCAATATCTTCATCAATGATTTAGATAATGGCATAGAGAGTACACTTACAAAGTTTGTGGACAATGCCAAGCTGGGAGTGGTTGCAAGTGCTTTGGAGGCTATGTTTAAAATTCAAAATGATCTGGACAAATTGGAGAAATGGTCTGAAGTAAATAGGATGAAATTCAATAAGGACAAATGCAAAGTACTCCATTTAGGAAGGAACAATCAGTTTCACACATACAAAATGGGAAATGACTGACTAGGAAGGAGTATGGGATCTAGGAGTCATAGTGGATCACAAACTAAATATGAGTGAACAGTGTAACACTGTTGGGGAAAAAAAGGAAACATCATTCTCTGATGTAGTAGCAGGAGTGTTGTAAGCAAGACACAAGAAGTAATTCTTCCGCTCAACTCTGTACTGATTAGGCCTCAACTGGAGTATTGTGTCCAGTTCTGGGTGCCACATTTCAGGAAAGATGTGGACAAATTTGAGAAAATCCAGAGAACAGCAACAAAAATAATTAAATATCTAGAAAATATGACCTATAAGGCAAGATTGCAAAAAATTGGGTTTGTTTATTCTGGAGAAGAGAAGACTGAGAGGGGACATAACAGTTTTCAAGTGCATGAAAGGTTGTTACAAGGAGGAGGGTGAAAAATTGTTCTCCTTAACCTCTGAGGACAGCACAAGAAGCAATGGGCTTAAATTGCAGCAAGGGCGGTTTAGGTTGGACATTAGGGAAAACTTCCTAACTGTCAGGTTAAGCACTGGAATTAGTTTCCCAGGGAGGTTGTAGAATATCCATCGTTGGAGATTTTTAAGAGCAGGTTAGACAAACACCTGTCACAGATTGTCTAGATTGTACTTAGTCCTGCCATGAATGCATGGGACTGGACTAGATGACCTCTCAAGGTCCCTTCCTGTCCTATCATCATTCTGTGATCTACATCTTTGTGGTAGAGAAGAGAATTTCCTTATTTTACTTGTTTCTTGTAGCTGAGCTGGAACTTGAAGCTGAAGTCATGTTCATGCATTTTTTAGTATTCCTGTGACTTTTAAAGGAAGAAATGTTTCAGCTGGAATTGGGGGAGGAGGGCATGTGTATGTATGTGTATATCTATAACCTATTTGCTTGATTAGAAAATAAATACATGAACTGATATCTAAAAAGGTGCTTTAAATTTAGTTGCATCTCTGAATATTTGCATGTGTGTTCCACTTTCTTTGAGACCAGGCTCTAATTAGCTGTCTTCTGAAAGCAGATACTGTACAGCAAACTGCTGATTGTAATTCTCAAATAATATGATCTATTATATTCAATTATGCCACTGAAGAGTTGTAGGATGGCTCTGATGCATGATAGCTCCAGATCTGCACTACACAATAATTTCTTCTTAAGAAAAACCCTTGGTTTTCCTCTTGTTTTGTATGCTAGTTTCTCCTGTATTGTGAAGGAACTCGTTTTACAGAAACCAAGCATCGTATCAGCATGGAGGTGGCTGAATCCAAAGGGTTGCCTAAATTGAAATATCATCTGTTGCCCAGAACCAAAGGTTTCACCACTGCTGTCCAGTGTCTCAGGGGAACAGGTATGGGTGAGCTGTTTGTTCTAAACCTTACTAGTTATTATGTATCATAGTTCAGTATATTCATTGCACATGGTGAGTAGGTGATAATACAGACTCAGTATGGCCCTTGGATGACATCAAGATTAAGCTGAAGCACTAGACTCCATTTTCTAAACAACCTTTAAAATGTATTAATTTGTTCTAGTTTTAATTTGCAAAAATGAATACTTTCCATCTTTAAAGTGGCAATATACAAACATTGCATAATTAATCAGCTCTCACTCCACTCCTGTGAGGTGTATGCATGTACTCTGCCAGAGCTTAGATTGTTAAGGAGGACATCTGGGTAAATAAAACCGATGGGTTTTGAAATGTTTTGCCAACTGGTCTTATTAAAGCAATGTTTGCATCAGGGTTTGTTTCTTTTTAAAGCTTGAACAGCAGCAACCTCGATGCTTTGGATGCTGAGGTTAACAGCTATATTATCTTTCTTTTGACAGTTTCAGCAGTGTACGATGTAACGCTAAACTTCAGAGGAAACAAGAACCCATCTTTATTAGGAATCCTTTATGGAAAGAAATATGAAGCAGATATGTGTGTAAGGTGAGCATATAATGATGGAAGTGAGACGTACAAGGTTTGTGTTTGGATGCTGTGTCCCCAAAACTGGTAGGAAAATGTCATGCGTCACTGCATCCCTTGAGGACGTTCCTTTGCAAGCCCCGAGGATCTTCCCATTTCCCTATCATTCAAACTAGTCTCACTTACAAGAGCCCATGTCACGGACATCACCTGTCAGGCCAGAAGGAGACTAGGTGGAACTTTCAAGAGTGGGTATGACTACGCCTATAACCCGGCATTCACCTGCACCCTCCAGAATCAGGAAAATGAAACTAATCATGCCCTCTATGCAATTTGGTGTTAAACTTCTGCCCAAAATGAGCAGTCTCTCATAATGGATTGTGTGGATCTGCATAGTATAATCATTCCTCTCTTTTCTTACCTGACTTTGATTAGTACTGAATTCACAATGTTAATCTTGAATGAATCCACACCGAAAAATTGTAAGACAAAAACACCCTATCAACACTTTTCACAAAAGGATCACGCCTTTTGGACATGATCCTATATCCTTAGTCCTGGTCCTCAAGGAAATCTGCACATCACCTTCAAAGGATGAGCCTGGGAACTTAAATTCGTAACTCTGCTAGACACTAAAAACCATGGATGCAACAGACATGTTGGTTATTTTATGGCCCATTACAACAATTTGTAACACATCCTGCTGCCTACTAATCCTCCATTGTCCTACGACTGCAGACTTACTGATTGTCCACTTCATTTTAAGTAGTTGCCTACAAGATGGTGAACCCCTTACACTTAACAATCTGTCCCTCTTTGTATTTAGCTTAGACTCTCTAGTTTCCTTGTCCAGACCCAAAGAAGAGCTTGTCCCTTCCAACAACAGAAGTTGGCTCAATTAAAGATATTGCCTCACCCACCTTGTCTTTTTCATATCCTGGGACCAATGGCTACAACAACACTGCAAATATTTTAAATATTAACATTTTTAATTGTCATCATTAGCATCTGAGTTAGCACCCATTGAAATAAATCAAGTCAGTCAGTCCTCACAACTATTATTTCAGGCCCTCTGCTAACTTGACAGGTGTCTCTGTGTCTGTTACCTTCAGCTTTGAAGGTTTTCTTCGCAGCTGAAACAATTTAAGACTGCCTTTTATTTAAAAAACTGAAAGTTGAGACCCTGAACAACAACTGTCCACTCCCTTCCCCACCTCTTGTCCTTGTGTTCCCTACAGCTTTGTGAAATACTACATTACTCTGATAGAGAGATTGCTGTTGAATAACCAGAGATATTTCTTTTTCTCCCCTGGGTGTTGGGCACTGCTGTGGAGTGTGCTGCCACCAAGCTATTGGCCAAGCTTATTCTTCTTTTTGATACAAGTGGTTGTGTGTTGTATTGAATCTTATTGGAGAGAACTTCTTGGTAGTCTCACCCAGACCTTCAACATTGTGAGGTAGCAGCAGCAATTTTGCAAAATGTAGCGCAAGAGCTACCAGCCTAGAAGCAGGTGAAACACAAGCTGTAGTTGGGGAGGAACTTCCATTCCAATCCTGTTCTCAGGTGCTTATGTAACTTCCCCAAAAATTACTCTCTTAGCTGAAATTCCCCATGCTTCTTGAGAGCCCAGAGTTGAGAGGGACTGGAAACCTGGTACAATTCCATTTGACCATTTTGGGAATTATCCAGGGATGGAGAAAGGAAAGGCATGCATTCAGAAATGCCTTCAGGAAATTTTCCAGAAATCTTTTGCAGTTGGATAACTCAGAGTGGTTTCACTTTAACTCTTCTCGCTTACCACATACATATTCCCAATGAGGAGCACATGCTTTGCTAAGTGGAGAAGCAAGTTACAAAACTAATAATAGTGCACTGCACGTGTGCTGAGTATGATTTCCCTAGACAATTATAAGTGCCACAGCATGGCAAAGTAGATATGAGTAAGTATGCACAAATATCTGGATATTTTTGCACTGAGACAACGGCTTCATCCACTTAATACCTTCTGCTTGCTAAATGAGATGTGAGTTGGTGTGGTTTGGTGGTGCTAAAGGAAAGATAAAAACCAGTGGCTTTCAGCCAACCTTATAGAACAGTCTGTAGTATTAGTGCTAGGTGAGCATACTTGACTAATTGTGCCCAGTTACTAACCTAACTTCTGAATTGTTCAGTCTGCTGTGATTTTAAACATATATATTTATTTGTGGGGTGAATGTGCCTTCTCGAGACACTTGACTGTGCTAGAACCTGCCTTGTTTAAGGTTGCTTGGGGACATGGGAGGTTAATCCCAACTGGAAATACAACTTTTCTGGTGATGGGAACTTCCTACAGTGCTGCAATGAGCAAGTACAAAACTGAATCTAATTTTTCCAGACATTAAACACAAATACAGTATGGTGAGCTCTCACTGGTAGGATGTAGCTAGCATACATTTCCCTCTCACAGGCTGTATGTTTCTGTCCTTTTATTGCAAACTGAACACATGTAGCACCCTTGATGGGCCTGCAGACGTAGCTTAGGTCAAAGAAAGGAAGCCATTTGAGCTCAGGTTTTGAGCATAAGATGTACGTTGTCCTCTGCACGGAGATGAGTGGCCAAGTCTGTTTGCACACTTTGCAGGTCTTCATTCATAATGGATCCAGAGAATTGAAATAATCCTCCTAAATCATCAAAATGGTCTTGCTGTGAGTACCCTCTAGTGGCGATTTCAGTGGAATGATGACTTTGGAAGAGAACTTTCAGCAAATGATGCTTTTTATTAATTGCGCAATCCTTCTTTATAAAGCTATTCTCAAAAACTAAATATTATGTTAGTGATTTAACGGTCTAGAATGTGTTGAACGTGTCTTTCAGAGCACTGGGAAACACTCTTTCCAATATGTATTTTACAGATTATTGTACTTCGTGTATGAACTGCTGACCTGGTCATTGGCCATCTCACTGATATGTTTTTTCCCACCAGTGTCTTTTCTGTTTGCCCAGAGGATCACAGAGTCAGATTAATATCATCCCTCCAAAAGATTCTACATAACTAGGGATGAGTGAACCTTGCAGGTTTCGACTTTGCAAATTGAACCTTGCAAAGAGTCTCTCTACATTGCAAAGCAAGCAGGCTGGCACTGCAGTGGGAAATCATTTGAAAGCTGGAGACTGATTGCTGGAAGGCCAGAGTGATTGAGAGGACAGTAGAATAGGAGGAAAATGAGTAGATTGTCACTAGAAGTGGCATATGAAGAGAAGATGGTTTCAATAGAGCTGGTCACAATTTTCCAAATTTTGATTTTTCAAGCAAAAAAAATGATTTTTTTCACTGTGAAAATGTTTGTGAATAATTTTCCAGTTTGTTGACTGGCTCTAGTCGTCAAAATGTGAACTAGACCTTACTTGAATTCAACCATTGATAACTCCATTGCAGCTGCAGTAATACTTGAATAGAAAATACATGTCTTTCTGAGGGAGACAGAAATTGGTAGGAACAGCTGTATATTCTGCTGTTTCATGAATGCAAATTTCTAAGTGGGAACTGGAGGTGTGGTTTCTAGTAAAAGCTGTCTGATTCTTATTTGCACTTCATGACTTGGTAATTCCAAAACTTCTGTCAGTTTTTGCTATATATTGAATTGCAGCTCTTCATTTGAAAAGATTTAAAGTAAAATAAATATCTGGATTTTCTTTTAATACTCTTCTTTTTTTTTTTTTTAATCTCTTTACTAAACCAGGAGATTTCCTCTTGAAGATATCCCTGTAGATGAAAAGGAAGCTGCAAACTGGCTTCATAAACTGTACCAGGAGAAGGTAAATGGCTTTTTTCTCTTTCAGATCTGTCATAAAGTAACGTTCTAAGGAGCAGCATGTCAAGAGCTGAGCAATGCACACTCAACTCCTGGAGGGAGAGAGGAAATGGGAGCACTATGTGTAACTTGGCAGCTATTCCTTAGATTGATTTAAGAAGCGGTGTTGGCAGGCTTTGAAGGGAGCCCCAGCCATTCCTCCTTGACCACAGAATGGTGGCTGTGGTTTGAAGGGAAATGCTGTGGGTTACTGCACAGACATAGAAGACACCCCACACACACACCGCCACCCTTGGGGGAGACCATACGTAACCTGCTCTCTTTTGCTATGTCCTTCAGGTTTGGGGTATTTTTCATATATTTTTAAATGCTTTTGTTCCACCTATGGATGTTTCTAGGAGCTATAGGCACATGATAATTCTAAACCAGACGTGGTCATTCATTTTGGACATGCATAGCAGAGTGAGTCTCTGGACTGCAACTTTTGCAGAGCTAGTCTTTGTTCTCTCCTGCCTATTCCTCTGTCTCTGTCCACTTGCCTGCCGGATCTCTGCTGCCATTTCTGACGTGATGCAGGCAGGTCCATTAGTTTGCTGTCAGAGCACATAGGTAGTGCACTCTCCAGGTGCTCAAAAGTTTTCTTTCAACTCTTTTTCCTAGATGATAAAGTTCTTCACCACAGATTTAATAGAGCTGCAGGGACGGGGAGAGAACTGTACATAAAGTTTGCCCCGTCCTTGTATAGATTGGACTTGTGTACATCTGTTTTGAAATGCATATCTTGATGATTATTTTTTGTGTGCTGTTTCTGGCATGGAAGGTAGAAGAGCACAGAAACCCTGACACTTATGAGCATTTTTCTGCCTTGGTGACCTGTACTGCAATATTTCCAAACCTTCACTTAACTTGTAGGCGGGCAACAAATTGTTCATAAGGTTCTTCTCCCAAGTTTCACTTTTGTTCATTGTAACCGTATTTATTGTAGATCTTAAAAATACTCAAAACAATTGGGGCAAGGAGACTGAGAATTGTTTACAAAGAACATTACTTGTTGTCTGCCCCTCTTGCATTCTGGATGTCGATGTGTCAAACAGATTTAAGAGTCATTTGAAAATTATGAAAATGCTCCATGAAATTTCCCACTTTGGTAGATAAGCGTTGATGCACATTTTTATTTTTTGCTTTTCCATTTGTGTCGCCCTCTTTGCTGTAGAGTAAGTATAGAGTTAAGCAGGAAAAGCAGATAGCACACCATTTCACTTCACTTGGACAGAATGTTCTGCATTAGCTACAATTGAAGGTTTGATATCTCCTGTTGTTCGCTGTACCTCCATTCAACACTGGAGTCAAATTTTGTTAAAGAGGATTTTTTATACATAAATTGATCTCTGTGGGTTTAGAAAAGCCACTGTAAGTGTGGAATTCCTAAAGTGCTGTCTTTGTACTAAAGGATTTATTATTAAGAGGAAATGCCTTGAGCTCATCTTTTTTTGGTAAAGTCAGTGGAGGCTAAAATAGCAATAGGTTAAATAAATGATTTTTCATTCTGTATGCAGCTTATAAATCATTGTCTTAAACTGAGAAAAATAATATGGACACAGTAACCATTTGTCTGATTTTTCTCAGTACCACACTTTTCTAAAGACTTAGTTCAGAGCGTATTACCTTCTGAAGTTCTATGGTTATGGCTACTGGATTGAGCCTTCCTGTGAAGAATCAAGTCCCAGTATCTTCAAGTTTAAGGAAATGCTGTCCCTGCTGGTCAGCTTGTGCTTTGCCTCACTCTGTTAGGTCCAAAGGAACCCTTTTCTGCTGCACCTCCTACAGATGGTTCCTGACTCTCTAGTAATAAAGACAGGAAGAAGGCACAATAGAGAAGCAACTAGCACAGGACTGGAAAGTGTCTGAGTAGTTCTCTGAGCTAAAGCTCCTCTGAAGTCTGAACACACTGACAGCTGGTGTACAGGGGTGGAAGGAGACTGACAATATTTGATTTCTATTTGTTTATTTTTAAATAGTGTTCAAAATGTTTGTTTATAGTATTAACTGATGGTTATTGCAGCATAACGGAATGCTAGACAGGCCACGGAAAATACAAATTCTTCTCACAGACTCTAATAATGCTTGCCACAGATGTGGGTCTTTATGGCATCATGGAATTCTACAGTCTTAGAACTATTTATGCAAAAACTAACATTTCTGAATTAGGAACATTCTCCCCCCCTCCCCCCTCTCTTCCAGGATGCTTTACAAGAGATGTATAATAAGGAAGGCATATTTCCCGGCCATCAGTTTAAACCTCCTAGAAGACCATGGACTCTGCTAAACTTCCTCTTCTGGGCTACTGTTCTGCTCTCTCCTCTCTTCACATTTGGTTTTGGAATTTTTGCAAGTGGATCACCCCTTCTTATCCTTGCATTCCTGGGGTTTGTTGGAGCAGGTAATGAGTTATTGAGAAGAGGGAGATGATGCCAAAGCACAATATGATACAATAGTGGCCATTAGCTGTGCTAAATTCTGTGTATGATTACTATTACTGATACTTGCAGAAAGTTGTTATTTTGAATGAAAATGCAGGACAAGTTACATAGGTTTCCATTTTTGCATAGAAAAACAATTATTTCAAAAGCCTTAATTTCAAACAGGTTAGTCTCTTATTTCTTAAGTTACATTTAATATGCTAATTAATATTCACACAGTAGCCCCTTCATGAGGGGTGAATCATATTGGCTGGGCAGTGTGAAGAAGTTTGCACTGATGGTCCCCATACTGACTGAGTATGTTCTGTGGTTACGGAAGACTTCAGCTTCCAGAGCTATCAGTTCAGCTTCTTTTAACACATGTGCACTAGTTACACTTCTGTTGAGTCTTTAAATCTGGACTGCCCTATGGTTTAATGATTTAGCACATGTACTTGATCCAAAGCATCAGTCAATGGAAGCTGCATACACAGATTGGAGGCAGTGTATGTCCCAGAGTCACTACTGATTGCTCAGTCTGTGACCTCTGTATCCAATCCCCCATGGCCCATCTCGCATCAAAGTGTGTATGTGTGTGTCAGAGAGAGAGAGAGACACAGATTTTTATCATTATATCCGTTGTAATGCACCTCCAATTTCTGTATTGTATTTTAAAGCTTCCTTTGGAGTTCGTAGACTGATAGGAGTGACCGAAATAGAAAAAGGCTCCAGCTATGGCAACCAAGAATTCAAGAAAAAGGAGTAACTCACAGCTGCAGCACAGCACGTATAACCAGACTATGGTATCAAATTAACTTAATTAAAAAACACTTAGAAACTATCTTTTTCTTATTAACTGATGACTAATATTAATGAATAATACTTGAGCCAAGAATGAAGAAATTGGAAGAATCAAGAGGAGAGAAAACATCAGCTTTCTGTCTGTTTAAGGACCATTTTATTCAAACTTGGGGTGAAAATCTGGGCTAAAAAATGGTAACTTTTTGCTTTGTTTGCGGAGTGGCCGAGAAATATTGGACACAGCTACCTACTTCTTCAGATGACCAGTCACACTGGTTTATCCTTCAAGAATCTGAAACTCACTTTGCAGTAGGAGCCATTGAATGTTTCCTCTTGCTAAAGCCAATTTAATATTTGTTTTTCCCAGCCTCGGTGCTGAGTGTGCTCCAGGAAACACAACCCATTTTAAATTCACTGACAGCAGTTCCTTGGGTGAAAGCCATTTGGAAAGGCCATTTTATCATGACTACAGACAAAATCCCATTTGTATACATTTTATTGAAGGCACTTTTTATTTTCAGGCAACATCATATAACTTCTGTACCACAAGAAAATGGATAATAGAATTTTGATGGAAATGGTACCTTATTGATAAGCACATACTGTACATCAGATTCACTAGTATTAATACAGTTTAAAGGCTTTCCCCCCCACACCTGTTGGTTAAAGCTCAACACCCCCCTTTGGTGATTTGAGCACTGCCTGTTATACTTTACATGCCTTGGATCTGTTTTGCTTTGCTTTGCTTTTTTTAAGTGAATAGTAAGCCCTGAGATTTGGTCCAGTGTAAAGAAGGCTATTTACTCAGTTGTACTGGCGTTTCTTCCTTATTTCTGTTCATGTTTCTCATCGCCGAAGTCCCACTCCACTGGTTGTCCCTCGCAGCAGTCTACTGAGAAAATCAGCATAAACCAGCACAGCCGTCCTGGAAAGGATTTTTCTTTATCTGCATCAACACTAAAAAGAAAGGGTGCAATTAGTGTCTCTAACGCAGTGATACTCAGTGGTTCAGGAGTCAAATTAGCGATCAACATTACCCAAAAGAGCCATAGTATGTGAATTCATTGTTTCATTTACTATAGTACTATCTATTCATATTGAAATAGTATGACAGGCAAAATAGTTTGTGTGTGTATATATGTATTATTCTCAGAGCAAAATGATTGACCAAGTATTATTTTATCAACTACAGTTGGTTAATAACCTAGTAAAAGCATCCTGATTGGTTAATAATTAAATCACACAGTGTTTTAATAGCATGTGCTACAAAGAGCCTCAGAAGACAGTCGGATATCACTGCTCTAGTGTTTAGGGGTCAAATCCTGGCCTCACTGAAGTCAATAGAAGTTTTGCCATTGACTTCAGTGGGCCAGGATTCCACCCTACATTTTCTGACTGTACAGTGGTCTGTGCTGCTTTTCTTAGCTGGCTATGGTAGGACACTGATATGAGATATATCGCTAGATGAGCCATGTTGTTAGAGGTGGAAACAACTAGTTGGTTGTTGAGGTAGCTTCATGGGGTTTTAATATCTACCATTTTGATCACTTGGCTTTTGGGCTTATGGTTGAAAACTGGAGATTGGAACCTTGGCTGTGCCAGTCTCTTTCCAAACGCACATTGTAAAGTTGTGCAGAGTGCCGTTGTATGTGTGTGTAGTTGGGTATTCATAAATATGTGGAAACTGCTTATATCTTCAAGTTTAAAGGCCAAATTCTGCACTCGGCTACACTCCAGAGTAGGCAGTGGAATGTGTTGCCCAAGTATAACTGAGGGCAGAATTTGACCCTAAAGGTTAAAATGATGTTGTGTTACTTCTCATCCTTTCGTCTTAACCCAAACTCCTGAATATTTATTTCAGTTCTGTGAAGGCTGGACCTCATTAAAACACTGATTTATTTTTTCTTTGCTGTGGTAGCCAAAGGTAAAAGTGTAATATTTTACCTTCTTTTCATATTCACTCTAACCTCCTCCCCCACAGATATTTGCCCATAAGGATTTTCTTTTGAACTTCAAGTTTTAGAATAATTTAATCGCTTACTGAAATGCTGCATTTGGGGTTGTTCATCATTACTTTCTCATGCACCTGACTGTTCATTTGGGGTCTTTTTTAATGAGAGAATTTTCAAGATTGTCTCATGGCATCCACGTCTTTTGTTAGAGCCATCTCCAGCTAAGCATTGCGCTCTCAGCCCCTGTGTTAGTATGCCATGCTTCCTAAGGGAAAAAAGGGGTGTACAACTCTTAACGTCGGTGAAAGTTGAACACCGGCTTCTGAGGGGCAGAATACGGCCATGATTGTGTGTTTTCTTACCAAGCATTTTTTTGCACTCTTTTTAAACAGTTAGAATTCTGAATGCTGATAAAGCAAAATCCCTGGTTTTCTTTGATGTTTTCTAACCAGAGGACCAAAACAGGTGGGCTTGCTATTTTTTTTTTTTATTTTTTTTTTTTTGGGTAATGGCTATAACTCTTGCTTGTTAGGAAGACTTAACAGATGCTGTATACTTGCTTTTTGAAGATGATGTTCAACATATTTAAATGGCACTTGCTTTGGTAACAAGAGCAAAGCAGGAAGACCACTGGTTATACTTTACAGTTACCTGTGAGCAGGGGCCTTGGTACTGGTAGAAGCTACCAGAATTTAACAAATATTTCCCCTTTCTTAGTGGCGGGAGGGAAGGGTTGGGCACTATACAGGGGAAAAGATTAAAAATCCCTTCTTTTTATAGAGGTCTTGTCTCCTCTTAGTGCATGCAACTCCTAATTAGAGTTAATGGGATTAGTGCATGTACGTCAAGGGGAGAATAAGCACATGTTTAATGTATTTTCTTTTCTTATCATAACATATTGGTCGTGTTTTGTTTTGGAAGTGTAGTAAATATACTATCATTTGCTTAATTTTTACTATACTAAGCAGACATATTGGTAACAATTTGGAAAACTGAATTGTACAACAGTGCACAGTACACTGCACAAATAGTGCAAGAACATTTTCATTTTGAACTTTTGTCTCTTCAGATAGGTTTTTTTTTTAATATATAATTATATATATATATATATATACAGAGTATGTATAAATTAACATGATTGGAAATAGCTGCAGTAAATGTCTCTAATGAAGATGAGCAAGTGGCTTGGATTGGAACAGTGAGCATAGATTTTATATTTTACACTATTTTCTTCTGGTTTAATAGAAAATAGCTTGTATAATTGACTACGAAGCCCTCTGAGAGCAATAATAAACAAAAATATATCAAATTTTTTTGGTCTTTGATTTTCACCCATGATCTCCACAATTTTAATAAGTCTTTTAAGAATCTGGAAGCCTTTCCCCTTTCACTCCACCCATCTTTCAAGGCTTTAATTGTTTGACCTTTTGGATTAAAATTCAAGTTCTCCAGTTGTGGACATGAGGTCTCAGTGGAGCTTTCACAGGCCAACTTCTGGAGAGCTCAACCCTGATTCAGGAGACAAATGGCTTCCCAGATTGAATATGCACCCATTTTAGATTCTGGACCTTAGCAGCTCCCTAGCACTGGCATGGAGGAAGAAGTCATATCCCCTCAGATTCCTATATGCAATACCATAATAGCATCATGCGACCCAATGCAGGAGCCTTGTGAAGAATATGGTGGGAGAGCTCTTGCTGGCTGCTGGCACCATTGCATCCCATCAGTCACAAAAGGATAAAAAATTGTGGCTGAAGGACTTCCTCTGGTATACTAATTGGCATTTACAGGCTTTGGCTCATAGAGGTCTCTTGCCAACCATGAGCTGACTGTCAGAATGTGCTCTTGCTATTGACTTTGTGTCCCACCAAGTGAAGTGTTTCTCTTGGGCACAAAGAACATGGGCATTGTCCTTTGTTCTGCTTTAAACCACTTTGAAGGGCTCTGTACACTTAATTGCTGACCAATACTGAGGATTATGTCCCTTTTCCTGGTTGCCTAGCATTCATGGAAAAAGCACACATCTTTTCTCTGGAGCTTTGTTGTATTCACCTCTGTGTTGTTCATCTTGTCTTCATCTACCACCGTCTATTTACAATGTAGTGTCTGCAGACTGTTCTCTTCTGACGCCGCAGGTGGAGCTCAGGGGCTTTCCAAAACATCTTTTGCAGTACAGCATATCTTCTAATAGAAGTTACTACAAGTGTCCATGGATTTTGTCTTCCTGTCAGTCAGTATTGTTTTGGTATGTTCAATAAGTATCAACTGGCATATTATCAAGTCTAAGTCTGTTGATAACATGCCTTCACTGGTACAAAGTAGAGACTTTCTACAGAAGGCCTGTCTCATATGGTAGAAGACTGTTTGTTTGCGTAAGTACATCATTATCTGGTACTTGAGCCCTCTGAAATGGACCAGACTAACATGAGGGAGTTAGCACAACGATGTCATTAACATTGGGGGTGTGTGTAGATAACCAACAGTTAGTTAATGTGATTATGTTTTTAGTTGATGGAGGTGCACTTCCTGCCTGGGAATACTCAAAAAAGATGTGACTGTATGCACCTTTGATTAAGGGAATGTTGATTTTCATACCAAGCTCAAACTAGGCAGAATGCTTCAGAATGTTGCAAGAGGCGTAATGAAATATCCACATCCGTTGATGCCAATTAGCCAGCGGCGTTCATCAAACATATCCATGGCCAAAATAAACAGGTATAGCCCAGCTAAGTATCATTCATATATAGTAGGTCAACTTGAATGTGGAAGTACGTTCATGGACTTTCCTTGAAAACAGTGCTTATCATTTAGGGGATATAGACTCCCCAAGATGTGCCCGCAGTAACACTGCTAAGAGTTAAGCCACTGGTTCCAAAACAGCTGTTATGTTTACCTCTTCTGATTTGTGACTATTCGTATAGGCTCACCCTCTTGATCTTTAGTGCTGAATCTGTACTCAAGCACAGTGTGCCACAACTGCTCACTTCCCCCTTTATCTGTGTGTTCTCTAACCCATGATGGAGCTTGGGCTGCTCCAAACCCAAATATTGTATAAAGCTGGGTTCTGAAGCTGATAAAGGCCACACTGCAGGTTAGAGTAAACATAGTGGAAAGGATGAAGGGCACTGGTTGGTACCGCTGACTTCTTGATCCAGGAAACTAAATAATTGCCAGAAAGTTTGGAAACCACACAGCTAAGCATGCACACAAAGAGCAACCATTATGCTAGTACAAAAGTGAAATAATTTCATTGCAATCAATGGAATTACTCTGGATACACTAGGACTGGGATCAGAATTTGTCCCAGAGAAGAATCTACCCTCCTTGTGCAGTCAGGAGTTTCCCCATAAGACTAGGTTCCACCTGGAAAGGGAAGAAGTGGCAGGATAGTATCTACCTGAGTTCCTCAACAATCTTTTGCACCAGTATCTTCACAGGATTGCTACCATATTTTGGGAACATTTTCAGAATGTCTGAATGTGACAGATCATGTGCAATTTTTGCCAGCTGCTTGAAAGATGTAATGAAAATATTCTCTATTTTAAAGAACTCTGGCAAGATACTGGATTAGCATCCATAAACTAAACATTTCACAATTCTCTTGTCATTAACCCCTGTGCTTTCAAATTTAAGGAACACAACTTTAAAATTACACATATTTGAAAATTTTGTACCTACAATAGTTACAAGTAACACTTCAGTTTTATGAAAAATCTGAAAGAAGTTGGCAAAAAAAAAAAAAGTTTAGTTTGTGTACGTGGACTGTTGGAGAGCACTTTGTATATAGTCAGTTCCCCCTTGCTTGAAGAGATCTTTATAAACACCAGTGAGGTAGTGGAAAAAGCCTTTTAACGTTTTAAAAGGAAATATTTTCAAAAATCAGGACATACCATTTAAAAGGGGCTCTGTCAGAAACTGGAATTTAAAAAAAAATAATTTCAGAAAATCCAGGTTAACAGTGTCCTTTTAGGAGGAGGTCTCTACATATTTTGAATCTTAAAACTCTTGTTTCATCTATTATTTTTTGTCAAGACATAATACTTTTGTTAAGGAAGGATATTTTTAACTTTCAACTTTCTTTTGAAACTAATGGTTAATTTGGGTGTCTAATATTTATTGTGAATGAAATGTTTTTAAAACCACTAGATTGTGTTACAGAGCTATCATTTGTTACACATGCAAAATGTACCCAATACATTCATTGCTTCTGCTGTCTCAGAACTGTGAGTTGTGACAATCAAATGCTACTTGCCTGAAAGCCAGGAAGCTACCATAAACTGGCATGTTACTGAACCATAAAGATCACCAGCAAGTACTGTAGCTTTAATGAATAATTTTCTCTTTGAGAAAACTAAACATCATTAACCTAAATGATTGTTACAACCTTGTGATTTTGTTGTTTTTGTTAACTACCAGATATTAGCCAAATCAACCAAATAAAAAAACTGTATACAGGGTACAAATTTACTGTGCATGTGTATATATATTTTTGTACATTTTTACAGTTATTTCCTACACACAATTATATGCAGTTCAGAAAAGATGCATTGAAATCTGTTAAAAGCAAGTAGCAAAATAATCTCACCTATCGTAGTTTCTGAAAAACGGTGTCCCAAACTAGTACACAAATGTACAGTGCTATGCAAATATTACTTGTAAGTTTTCTCTTACATTTGCATAAATACTTGATGGCTGTTTTCACTGAGCTTTCAAAGAATGGTTAATGCAAAAGAAACATCTTGTTTTAAAATAAAATAGCTTTGGCTCTGTGTAAGTATCAGTATATACTGTATTAGAATGTCATTTATACTTTTAGTCACTTACTTTGATTGTTGTAAGTGAATGTGTGTGTATAACATTTGTTGGAATAGAATTTTTTGAATTGCACTTATTGAAAAGGGACACCTACCTAACAGTTATTTTCAGCTATGTTACTGCCTAGCTAGTCAATATGTAAATGAAAGACCTACATTGTTTTCATATTTGCCATTCTGATTTGCCCAACTAAGCATCCACAAAGAGCTATTAGGTTTTGTTCTTTGTATGTCCGTTTTCTGTTTACACTTTGACTCCAGTCTTGCAAATTGATCCATGCAGATGGACTCTTGCTCTTTTGCAGAGCCCCATTGTCTGCACTGGGGATTCACCCACCTGCAGATCACTTAGCAGGATTGGGACCTTAGGTGTAATCATTAAATCTAAAACCATTTCCATTCACTATATTAAGAGTGTAACTAAGAACTGAGGGGATTGAATATATTGTGGCATTTATAGGAACATAGTGTATAATATTTATTATCCTTCCCCATTCCCTCAAAAAATAACAAACAAACAAAAACACATGAGAAAAACATTTCATTAAGGATCTTCAAAAGTAAATGCAGAGCTGTATAATGTAGAAGGCTGTGATTCTGTAGATGGAAGCTTATGAACTGACTGTATGGATAGATATTTTAGATTAAATCAATTTTTAAAATCTGACCTCTTTCAGATTTCCATTTTTCACTGAAATCTTAAAATAATGCAAAAGTAAAATTGTTTTTGATTGTCCAGGCAATGCTTTTACACAGAAAAGATGGATTCTACTGTTAATAGCATACCAGCAAAACCCTGCTTGTTTGTTCCTTGTAGGTTGCATTGCTATAACTTTTCTTGTCTTAACATTTCCATTAAAACCCCTCTGTTTCACAATTCAGCTTTAAAGGCTGATTTTGATCTGACACTTAGAATAGGGAGGGAATTGGTTTTTATCCTTAAGATGAAAAAAATGTGGTTGTTTTCAGTAGCCCACCACAATAAAATATTAATATTAAAAAAGTTGTGACATAATTAGGGTTGCTACTCACACAGCATACCCGACACAAATACACAACAGCCAGGAAATGAAAAAGTTAAGCCATCCAACAGTAAACATCCTCTACTCCTCCACCCACAAGCATACATCTTGCTATTCCCACAGCTACTGTGCACCAGGTGCACATAGATTGTGCACCACACCTCTAATTCTGCCCTTCCTAGGGATGCCTCATCCCCTTGAACTGCCCTTCTACAAAAATCCCTTTGCCAGATTACCCTCTCCCAACACAACCAGCTATTGTACCAAACAGCCACACCTACAAGTGGCAGTGGGGGAGCAATCTGGTAAAGGGGTGTATGCAGAAGGGTGTGTTGAGGGGGCAGAGTTGCAGTGCATGGTGTGTGCTGTACAGTAGTTGTGATGATGATAAGATGTGTTCCAGCAGGGGAGGAGTAGAAGATATGTATTGGTAGATGGCTTAACTTTGCATTTCCTGGCTCTTGTGGGTTTGTGTCAAGAATGTTATTTGCAAAAACACTAAGTGCTTCACAATGACATTTTTTGTACAGTAATTTCCTAGATTTATTTTTGAATTATGTGGGGATGGGAAGTTGGGAGGAGAGTGGATCTCTCTGGGGTTTGGAGGTAGATGTGCAACTACTGACAGACAATTATGCCGTTATGTGCTACCAGCAGTGCATGAACCATTAAGTATCTTCTCCATTGTAAGATAAAATCCATCACAAGACAGTAGTTCCTGATAGAGAAGCTTCATCTAAAGATCTTATGTGCTCCTGGCTCCTATCCAATCAGGTTTAGGTACATGACATAAAAGTATAATGTAAATAACAGCTGAAAGTGATCCTATATCCAGTTTTTTAATAATCTCTGTGGTGCACCAGGTAACTCAGGGTTAACCCTTCTGCCAAGTTTTGTGTAGAATTTTTTTTTTTAAAGAGCTATCAATGAAATTTAGGACTGCCAAGGGGACGTTTCAGTTAGAGCCCAAATTCAAAGACTTCTTACTAAAAACTTCTAAAGAGAAAAACAAAAACTACATACAAACTTCAAAGAACATAAAACCTAACTGAAATTTTACACAACTTGGCCACCTACTTTTAGAGAAATCGCAGGAGTTCATGCCCCTTCTTAGAATGCAACAATTGGTTGTTGGGTTTACTCTGTGGATGGTGGTGGCCTGTGATATGCAGATCAGACACAGATGATCTGGAGGTCCCTTACAGCCTTAAACTCTATGACTGTGGAGTCATTCCCAGATGACTCCATAATATTTACTTGTCACAGATAAGACCTAGGTACTACACTGTTTTACAAAGGACTTCAGTTAGAAGCTACACTAAATGAACCCAGTAACTTCAGAGTGACATGGAGACTTATACTTTACACATATGAATAATTCTGAAATGTTCTACTCTGAAAAACAGCAACAAACCCAGTGCCAATTCATTCTTTATATTTCAAACAAGCGTGGGGGAAGAGGTACAACTGAAGTTAATGAACAACTCAGAAAAAAACATATTGATGGTTAATTTTGTTTCTTGGTGTTAATTTGGGATGGCTGCATGAGTGATGAAGCAGTGTGCAAGTTTTGCAGCTCATCTTGAGGACAAGCAAAGGAAAACCGTCCTGACCCCACCACAGCACTGTGTATTCTCTATATCCCGCATGAGTTACAAAAATTGTTGTGGTACTGGTTGAAGAATTTGTTTCTGAGAGGTAGTATTTTTAATATCTTCTGCTTGTGGAGTCCACATGCCTTAGGCTTCAATTCGAAAAGCATTGATGCATGCTTAAAAGTAATCACATGTTTAAGTCCAGTTGAAGTCGTGCGTAAATACATGCTTAAGTGCTGTCCCAAATAGGGATACTTTTCTGAATTGGAGCCTTAATTAGTTTGAGTCCTGCTGTAAAAGGCTTGGGGGAGAAGAGGAGAACAATAGATTAGAAACTTCTAAAAAATACCCCAAAATAGCTTTATCCATAAATAATTATAATGTGACGATTAAATTCCAGCATGTTGGGACTTTCTAGGGATTAGAAAAATCAAGTGCTGGATCGATTTGAAAGCCAGGATTCTCCACTTTCAGATGCTAAAAAAGGCTGTTTCAAGCCATGTGGTTCACAAACACTGCACTTAAACCTGCCACTGGTCCACAACTGAATATTTCTGTATAATACTTCAAACTAATTTGGGAATATTGGGGACATAGGGCCCATTTCTCTGGTAGATTGTGTTTTTGTTTTAATGTACAGTATCAAGCGACTGAAGAAATGTAGAATGTAGGATAAGTCCCCGTGCAGACGGATCACTGAGCACAGGGAGGGTCAAAAGTAGAGCCAGGCAGGAAACAGTTTTCCCATCCGGGACGGGGAAATGAGATTTCCAGAATGTTTCCTGTGCTGAATTAGGATAAAAAGTCAATCTTGAATATTTTCTATTTTGGGTTTAACTTATATTTCTAAATATAACATTTCAAATCAAAACTGGAATTTTTCATTTTCAGAATTTGGAAACTTCTGTTTAAAATATTTGTAAATGAGAAACTGGTCAAAACAAACCCTTTCTTGTGAGCAGTTTTGATGCATTGGCATTGTCTGAACCCCTCCCCCCACACACACACAAAAAGATTTTCATCAGAAACATTTCCTGCTAGCTCTAATTGAATAAATAAATGCTGTTTAGCACATGGATATCAGTCCCACACATGAGTGGGGGGAGAGGGAAAGGGGTGTATAAATAATATGTAAATGTCTAGCCCATTAGCTATTTTTTATTGGGTATGGGAACCCAGCAATGTCTTACTTTTAGTCACCATCCGTTGTGTCTGATTCTCTCATTGCCTTATCTCCAGAGACAAATCAGTTTTCTGTCTATAAATTGAGATCAGATCTCTGCCTGATTCAGACACGTTGAGGAATATTTCCAAATCACATAGTACTGATCACTTCAGGCTTGCTTCACATACTTGTACCTCAGTGAAGTACCACAACTGGAGCTAAGCAAAAATAAAAAGGAGGATTTTTTAAATTTTATTTTTCAGAAGTTAATGTACCCATACAGACGTATTTTAAATACAATGACAAAGAAAACACAGCAGGAGCACAGATTTAATCATAACAAGTATAAAATATTCATGGATAAATAACTCCTGGACATTAAGAAATAATTCCCTAACAACCCTCCACTCCCCTTGCCAAAAATAAGAGACGCATGAGAAGCCCAATCTATCTGGAGTTAGTAAC
The DNA here is from genome assembly GCF_027887155.1 of Malaclemys terrapin pileata. Taxonomy (NCBI): domain Eukaryota; kingdom Metazoa; phylum Chordata; order Testudines; family Emydidae; genus Malaclemys; species Malaclemys terrapin. The sequence continues at coordinate 197,880,686 of NC_071505.1, forward strand.
GCTCTCGGGAAAGACCAAGTGTCTTCATAGTTGGATCCTGCGCCTCTGTGGAGTGTTGGTTAGCTCTGTTAGCCAAATCAAAGAATGTGGAGGGAACTGCAGATTGCCATTGCTGTCAAATGACTATTGGCAATCCATTTCCTGGCATTGCTTGAACAGAGAAGATTCTCTAAAATACCCAAAACACCGAGGCTTGACATAGAGAAACCTCTTACCCCGGTCACCTAAGATAGTGTCACACATTTCCTTCCAAAACGTGGATATGCTTTTGATATACAAAGACTATTATGAGACAGGTTTGCATTGGAGCTGTCACATCTCCAACGTCTATTATGCGTGCAAGTCCAGCTTCATGCAGTCACTCAGGAGTCCAATATCTATTTCGAATTTTGTTCTGAAAGAAATGTGAAACAGATAACTGCATTTTCTGCATATATTGTGCTAGATACTAACCCAGGAGTCAGAGGAAAATGGAGACGTTTAGCTCTTCCCATTTTTCTTTTATGGTCTAGTCAGTAGGAGAAATCAAGGAGTTCAGCCATTCATATGCATTATCCACAAAATGTTTTTGGCTACCATACTTTTTCAAGTAGGGCCTGCCAACAATTCTCCAGCTCCTTTATAAATTTGAGTGGCAGCTTTTTGAACCTTGATCTATTGGTAACTGGTATTTATCATGAAGATATGTGAAGGAAGCTAAAGTTGTTCAATAATATCTTTTATGGTTAACATGCCCTTTGTTAGCCATGTGGATATGAATTTCCAGCTTGTAGGAAATTTAAATGGTGGATTATTCCAGATTGGCATGAAAGGAGAATTGGTGCGATTAGAAGTGGTAATGGTAAATAGTGTTTTTCCTTACACATGCAGGCAACCATTTTCAAAATGGAAGTGCAGAGACAGAGAGAGAGAGCGCAAAAGGGGTTAACTAATTTTTCTTCAATCTCAAGGCACACTGTGCCTTGGGAAGAGGTGGTGGGATAGACCCATTTTATCAAAAATCTTAATTGAAAAGCAAGATGATAGAAATACAAATCAGGTAATCCTACCCCACCCCTTTTTTGGCCATAATTTCTTAAGTAGCTTGTGGGATATCCATAGTGTCGTTTTAATGGCTTTTACCCTTCCCAATAGACAGTGGTAGTAAACATCATTTTTTTCCTGTCTTCTGTCACTTTTTTGAGTATGCCATCCACATTTTCAGATACTATCTTTGATAAATTAGAGCCTATCCTGATGCCTAAATAGGGTCTCTCTTTGCATGAATGAAAGGAGAATGATTGATTCTATGTGAGAGGGATTTGGTCTACGAGAAATATCCATCACTTGAGATTTGTTCCAGTTTATCCAAATTCCCGATAACTCATTGAAATAGTTTACTGCAGATAGTAGCAGTGGGAATCGAAGCATATGGATTTTGAGAGTGAGCAGAATACTAATTCTCTACTCTTTATCCCGGATGGTAATTCCTTCAATGGAATGTGGTTTTCTGACGTGCTGCTAGCAGTTCCCTGTTCATATCAAAACGTAGAAGTGATAGCAAGCATTCCTGATCTGTTCCTCTATTTAACTAAGAAGTGGAGACGATAACACCATTTGTCAGAACAGAGGCAAGCGGTGTTTTATAAATAAAACAACCTGGGTCAAAAATTTAGGGCCAAATCATCATTTTCTCAGGATTGCTTGTAGGTCTGGCAACTCCACTTGATCAAAGGACTTTTCAGCGTCTAACGACAGGATAGCCGCTGGAGCGTCCATTGTTTGTGCCTGGTGGTTTAAGTAGTTTAATCTTTCGAGCATTGTCTGCCGCTAATCTGCCATGAATAAAACCCACCTGGTGCATATGAATGTTTGATGGAGCAGAGTTGTTTAAGCGTGAAGCAAGAATCTTTGTCAGAATTTTATAATTTGTGTTTGACAGATTGGGATGGTAATTGTCACAATGAAGACTGTCTTTGCCTTTTTTTAGAATTAAGGTAATTATTACTATGATTGTGTGCCGTAATATTATTGACTTTCACCTCCAGATATGCAGGAGCTGGCACCTTATATATCATTTAAAAAAAAAAATTCTAATCTAGACTAGGAGGCATGAACTGTGGAGAAACATGTAGTCATGGTCCGTAGTATGCTTCCATCTCCACATATCCACTTGTTCAATAGCCTTCAAATGGGGATAATGGCTGGTTTGCAAAGACCTGAGGTTTTCACCCAGAACACTGAGATTTGTCGCGTTCCAATCTCCTCCTAGTACCATTGGCCCATCAGCTCTGTTGGAAGTTGTACAGGGATTACGACCCGCTCCTCTTCTTGGGGACCACTTGCTCTCCCCAATAAGGCTCAAAGAGGCTTCAGGGTTGTTGTGCAACACCCATGTCTTTATTTACTTAAGGTTGTCCCACCCCCAGAGTCCATCTATATACAAGCTTTACAGGCAGAGTCAGCCTTCAGCTAGGAGGCCTCCAGCTCCCTCCCTGACTGACTTCTCCCTTGCTGCCCCCTGCCTTCTGGCCCCCTCCCAGCCTTCATAGCCCTTGGCTTGTCAGGCCAGCAGGTGTTGCCAATCCTCAGGCCAGCATCAGGCTTTTTCCATCAGCCTCAATCTGCTTCCCTTGTTTGGAGTTGAATGGGCAGAGGCTAATTAGGTGCTTTTACACCAGCACTCTGCTACATACCTCCCCCTTTAAGTTGATGCCAGGCCTGATCTTGCTCGGCCCCACTTTTCTCAGCCTGTGGTTGTACTCTGGGGATGGCCTCCCTGCCCATCTGGGTGGTCCCCGGGCTCAACCCTGTGGGGTTTTGGCATGCTCCACCAAAGGTGCATTGGGTCAGGGGTGGGCCACCCCACAAGTCCACCTCTGCCCAGAGGTCATCACACCAGTCACAACCTTGGGCAGGTCGCCCCAGATGTTCACTTTCTTTCCCTGGTGGGGGAGACGGATCAGCGCCAACTGCCTCGAGGCTGCCCCATGTGTCCTGTTCAGGGCCTCTGCCTATTGGACTTCGAGCCTCCCCCTTTTGGGTTCCTACCTTCTGAACTTTCTTCGGCTTCTCTTCCTCTATCATGGGGATTCCCTCCCCCTGGGTGGTCCCATCCTGGGACCTCCATTCCCTCATCGGTCACTCCTGTAGGGTCCCTATCCTGACTGTGGTGTCTAGGGTTCATATCTTTCTCCCCTTGAAGTTGCGGGGACTCCCCTTTCTCAAGGTCCACCCCCGAAAGGGCCTTGCCCCCTCCCTCCAGGGTCTTCCCCCTCGCTTTCTCTGTTGGTCTCCTCCCTGTGCCCTCTTTCTCTTTTGAGGCAGAGTTCCAATCCAATCCCAGGACCACAGGGTAGGGCAACCCCTCTATTACCCCCACCCACTTCCAGCAAGCCTTCCTTGTACCTCCAGTGGTACCCTTGGCTTGTCAGGCCAGCAGGTGTTGCCAATCCTCAGGCCGGCATCAGGCCTCTTCCATCAGCCCCAATCTGTTTCCCTTGATTGGAGCTGGCCAGGCAGGGGCTAATTAGGTGCTTTTGCACCAGCACCCTGCTACAGAAGTAATGTCAGTTATTTCAGTGATAAAGGATGCGTTCCCACCACTAGGATGATCTGCACTCCCCAAAATTAATGTTAGTATTGAAAATACCTTCAATTATTATGTATTTGCCCTATGGATCTGACCATGACTGAATAAATAGAGAAGTTAAGGCTCTTGTGGATTAGTATCACTACTCCCCCTGCTTCTGGAATTGAAAGAGGAGTGATGTTCATGTCCTGCCCATAGTTTTTTTTAAATTCTGTCTGCATCTTCATTCCTTAAATGAATCTCCTGAAGGAAAGCTATAGGACATGTATCTGATTTTAAGTGCCTCAAAGTTGTAATTCTTTTGGAGGATTAATTAAGCCCCCATACATTCCAGGAACAAAAATTAATAATGATTCTTCAGCTGCTAATTGACCCCCAATAGATTGACAGCCTCCGAGTGCCTCTCCATTAAAAAACAAACATACATACACAATCCATCTTACCCTTAACACCCCAGACTTCTAATACGGGCAAAATCAGATCACAGATGGTGTATGCCTGCACCCACTCTTTCTCCCCCCACCCCAATATAAATTAATTAGGAATCTGCCAGAAATATACCTATCCTTATCAAAATGCCTACATGTGCCAAGGTATATAAATGAATGAAACCTATTGCTTCATAGATATGAACACATAAGTCATAGCTTATAGTATAAATGCTAATATGTACATGATGTATAAATATTTATACCAATAGACTAATGAAAAAAGGTAAATATGAAGTGACAAATGACAATGTATGCAAATAAACATAAATATATTAACCATATACAGTAACTCCATAACGTTGTAGTTATGTTCCTGAAAAATGCGACTTTAAGTGAAACAATGTTAAGCGAATCCAATTTCCAATTTCATAAGAATGAATGTAAATGGGGGGGTTAGGTTCCAGAGAATTTTTTTTTGCCATACAGTACAGTACTGTACTATAGTTGGGAGGTGCCCCCGCCTAACCCCACACAGGCACAGCCCACTGGCACTGGAGACAATGAGGCAGGCAAGGAGGCTGAAGGTGCTGTAGGCTAGGAGAAGCACATTGCACAGCAGCAGCAGCTTCCCCTACTCTGCAAGCACCGGGGCGGGAGGGGGCTCAACCCTCAGCCCACCCACTCCCCCTCTTCCCCCAAGCCCCCACCCTTAACCCACCTCTTCTTCCCCCCACTCCTCCCCCTTTACTCCGCACACCACGTCCTCACTCCTCCCCCCTCCCTCCCCTGCCTCCTGCCCGCGGCAATCAGCTGGCTTGTGGTGTTCAGGAGGGAGGGGGAGGAGCGAGGACACAGCGCGCAGGCTCCCCCTCCCTACTGAACACCGCGAGCCAGCTGAGGGGCGCCGCGGCCTTGCTCCTCCCCCCTTCCTCCTGCCCGCAGCAATCAGCTGGCTTGCGACGTTCGGGGGCAGGAGGGAGGCGCGAGGACTCTGCGTGCAGCCTCCCCCGTCCCTCCCCTGATTCCTGCCCGTGGCAATCAGCTGGTTTGCAGCATTCGGGAGGCAGGGGAGGGAGGGGGAGCCTGCACACCGAGTCCTCGCTCCTCCCCCTCCCTCTTGAACGCCGCAAGCCAGCTGATTGCCGTGGGCAGGAGGCGGGGGAAGGCGCTGATCCATGGGGTCTGCCGGCAGGTGGGAGGCACTGTGGGGCGGGGGTGTAGGGGGGCTGCCAGCTGTGGACAAAGCAGGCAACCAAACGACGTTATAGCGAAGCATTGCACAACTTTAAATGGAACATGTTCTGTAATTGAGCAGGGACGTAAGATCGAAACAACATTAAGCGAGAGGACATTAAGTGGGGAGTTACTGTACATATAATAAGTATATAAACTTTAAGCATAGGTAGAAATGTAAAAATATACAAGTGCCTATATCTTGTGATATGGGTAGTCACAAATAACATGCAAATAAATAGTTATGACTATATTAGCATCATGTATATATTAGCATAAATAGACAAATATAGATTATAAATATAAGTAGAAATAAAGAGATGAGTGATATACGTATAGATATATTTATGTTGGCTTATAAATATACTGAAAATATTGATTATTAGGCTATACTAAATATCTTGTCTCAATACTAATTATACCCTATAATATTATTAAACGTATAACATGTCAAATATCTGTACCTAAGTTGCCTGTTTTTTCCAATCACAGTTTCTTTTCTTCAGGGCATATACTCTCCATTGTCTTTTCCTTTATTAGAGGATCATTCTGTTATCCTGTGTGAGATCGATTCCTGTAAAGTGCTTGCCAAGCATCCAATGGATACTGTAGTAGCTCTCCGAGCTCTGGTCAAGTGAAAAAATTTCTCAGAGTCTGTCAACTTCATTATGAAGGTTGCAGGATATTTGAGACTGTATTTAATATTTCATCACCTGAAAGCTCATTTGATGTCATTAAATGCTGCTCCCTTCTTGCTTAAATTTACACAGAAGTCTAGAGATAAAGAACATTTAAAATCCTTGTACTTAAGACTGACTGTTTGCCTAGCAGCAGACAACAGCTTAACTTTGTCATTAAATTGTATCAATTTACAGATGATGTGTGTGGAGTTATTATTGTTCTCTCTCCTTCCGGTCCCTGCCACTTGATCTCCTTTCAATCTCCAGGGGACAGAGATGACCTGTACCTGCTGATACGTTGGGGGCACAAAGTAAAAGGGGAGACATGTGACCACTCCAACATGTCGCCTCTGGGATGAATTTTCCAGCCCCACCTCTCTAGGCCAGGGCAGCCAATCCTGCCAGCTGGAGTGCAGCATGGGGGAGAGAGGCTCACAACAACAAAGTTTCTCCCTGGACTCCGGAGCTCCCATGCTCTCATGGACACCTCACCAGTGGGAGGAGTGCAGGCAATACCCCTCACTTAGGCTGAGCGGAGGGAACTTGGTCCCGGCGCCTTCCCCAGTGACCCCCCTGCCCTGCATTGGGCCCAGGGCCACTGCATTCTCGCCGCCAAAGTTTCCTGGGGTGTGAATGGGGGGGCTCTGTCCTTCTCCTGCTGCGCCTTCTCTCCCCACCCTCCTGGCACATTTCCAGCTCTCTCGGCCCCTGTCCCCAGCAGCCAGGCCTGGGAGGCAATGGAGGGGGTGGGTCAGAGCCGTTTCTCAGGTCAGGTGCGGGTGGCCACTCCAGGTTGCGGCCTCTGTGCAGCAGGGCAGCTGCCTGTGAGAGAGCCCAGCTGGGAAGGTAGCAGCGGCCTGCCCCTTCCACTCCCCACCAGGCCCAGCTGCCAGGGACTGGGGCCGAGTGAGCCAGAAACATGCTGGAGGGAAATGTAGCAGGGGAAGGACAGAGCCCCGCTTCCCTGGCAGGCTGAGCAGTGCAAGCCCTGGAAGGGCAGCTCAGCACGCACAAAAATCTAGGGGGGCTCGTGACCCTGTGTGGCCCACCCCCACACCTGTGCCATGAGAGGCAAACTGGGATCCAATCAGAGAGTGTGTTCTGGAGAAAACTGATTATGTTTTTTCCTTCAAGCCCTTCAGGGACCCCCAGTAACCGCAAATTATTCCTGCTTGATCTATTTTCAAGATCTTCTTGTTTCTCCTCAAGACAGGTTAGTCTTTGCCTTGAGGAAGCATTCTCCCTTTTAACCTCCATCAGTTTGTTCTCTAAGTAGGTCAAACAAGCTTTGACTTTTCCCACATCTTTAGAAAGCTCATGTATATTTTGAGATAAAAGATCAAATTTGGTAGTTAGAAAGTCCTTCATAGTAACAAAGTCCTGTGTGAGAGACTGCTGGGTTTCCTCGCCCTGGCCTTTCTTTGGAGACTCAGGCTTTGGTCATTTGGCATTTCTGCTTTTCCCAGCAGCATCCATAATAATACAACAATAAGGATCCCTGTCATCCAGCTAGTAAATTTCTGGCAAAGTTATGGTTCATATACTGGGGAGCCTTTAACTGATGTGGATTAGTGCATGGGGGTTGTGGAGACATGGAGTCAGGCAGCCATCTTCTCTACAGGTCACCTGAGCCCCATTAGGGTAATCCAGTGTCTGGTGTCTCTCAAAGAATGTGACACAGACCAGGTGATGGAACACACTGATTGCTCTGTATTTTCTCAAGCCTTGGTTGTAGTAAAATATCCATTAACGGGAGATGAGAGGTGTCTTTTTTTTAAGCATGTTGTTTCTGATGTTCTTTTGTTTAGTAAAATCTTTTTTATTCCCGTGAAGAAACAAAGAATTTTCTTTGAGACACACAGTAAAATAGTAGCAGAGTCATAGGGCCGGCTCCAGGCACAAGCCGAGCAAGCTCGTGCTTGGGGCGGCAGATTCGACGGGGCGGCATTCCGCCCAATCCTAGGGCGGCACGGCTGCTTTTTTTGTTTTGTTTTGTTCACCGATCCGGCCGCACTGTAGGGGACAGCGGTGCGGAGGAGGGAAGTGCCCTGTTGGGAGCAGGCTGCGCGCTCCGTCTGCCCCAGCCGGTGCCAGGTCTGTAGCAAGCCTGGCAGGGCAGCCCACGTCCTTCCCTCCTCGCTGACCAGAGTGGAGCGGAGCCCTCCCGGCAGGCGGCGCGGCGGTCAGGGCCGCGTGGTGAGCACCCTGCTGAAACCCTGGCCACCCCCCTTCTCTCTCTCCCCCCGCTCCCTCCTCCTCCCCCCCGCTAGCCGGGGCACGTGCGCAGCGCAGGGAGTCCCCCTGCACCCTGGCTCTGGCCGCGCTGCAGGTTTTGTTTTGTTTTTTGCTTTGCCGTTCTGGCCGCCCCGATTTTTTTTTTTTTTTTTTTGCTTGGGGCGGCAAAAAAGCCAGAGCCGGCCCTGCAGAATCAAAACACATTAGGGGTTAGGGAGGGAGCAGAAGCAGCTTAGTGCAAGATGGAGCACTGGAGAGAAAAGGATTCCAAAGTCATTTTTGCCTGGCTGCTTCTGTCTATTTTGCAGCTGCTGTGAGAATGCAAATAAAAAAACAGAAGCTGTTCCTGCCTTATTGCGTAATATTGTGTGTATTGCACTTGTGAAAGTGGGATGGATCCTTCTATGTTCAACCAGAAGTTTACCTTGAGTTCCCCACACTAATAACTGTGGCTAACACTTTTAGATGTCCAATCTGAGACACCTGCAAGAAGGTGGGTGCTCAGCACATTCTGAAAACTAGGCGCTTTCAATGTGTCTCAAGTTGGCCACCCAAACTCATTAGTTACTTTTGAAAATCCAGCACTGTCTCTCTATCTGGTATCAAAGCTGCATGTCAGAAGTGGTAGCAAGAAGCCCTGGAAAATGCAAAATGTAGAGAGCTGGTTGGGAAATAAATTTTCCATAGGAAATATATTCATTTTTGTAAAATTTTTTCCATTAAAATTAATTTAATTTTCTTCAAAAATATATTTTTGTTGGCAACCAACAACCAAAAGATCTACTTTTAGTTGAAAGTTTATTAAAATATGGTGTTTTATTTTTAAAAAATGATCATCTTTAGCACAAAGCTTCTTGAATCCTTTCCCTACAGCTAAGTATAATCTCTTTGAAAAACTCAAATGCTCCTCTCTTCAGGAGCCTTGGAAAAGGTGAAAATGAGTTTCTTGGTCTCGTCCTAGCCTTGATGGTTGCCTTCTATATTGCCAAACTACCACGTGTTTTTTCAAAAAAATAAATAAATCCTCCAAAACCACCTAAATCCTTTTCAAAACAAAATAAAGCTTTAGACGAGCTGCAATGATCCCTTCCAGGAATGTTGTCCCCATGGAATGTGTTTGGGAATTTGTCACATGATGTGAATGAAATAATTCCAGTCTCATCACACCGCACATTGAAAGTGACAGCACATTTGTTTGCTTCCATAAATAGTATTTTCCATCTTGTTCTGAGCGCAAAAGCTCATAATTAGACTTGGCGAATAACTGATTTTCAGTTCAAACTACCCTGCCACTCCATGGCTCCGGAAGCCTTACCAAAAGCATGAAGATCACTTTTCATACCATTTTCCTCCAGTACAATAAATGCTACTTTTGCCTTTGTCAGGGACAATCAAACAGCTCAATAGTTTGGAATCCCAGTGCAATATCGGCAACAATAGATACACACTGCCAAAAGTTAAATTCTCATCCCAGATGTACAATTATTCATGGCTGTGACTTCAAAGCAAACTACTGTAATGATGGAGGTAAGTGCAGGAGGGAATTTTTGATGTGTTTCTATTTCTATTGCCTGTTTTAAAAATTGGGATCCAACCATAAATGGCCGATGGTCTGTGTATATCTATGAAACAGCTCTTTAGTTAGTACTAGGATTCTGTCCATGTAGTTAAGTGAAATACCTTGTGACCACAAAGACATTACACAATGAACCTTCCTGGACAGCTGTTAATGCTGTGCATTTGAATCTGTTTGACAGTATTGGATCATTGGAGGACAGTATGGTGAATTTGCCTGCTGCTCTCTGCCTCCTGCTGAGAAGGTTATTAGGTTGCTAGGATGGGGAAGGATCCATGGCAACTGGAAGACAAGTAGGGAGGTGTGGGCCACAGGGGCAACATGTCTGGGCTATTATGGGAGAAGCATAGTGGTTGTGGGCAGCTTGGGATCCACCAGGTGCTAGAGACTTCATAGATTAAGCACCCACAGTGATAGCCTGCACCGAGGGACACCCAGAGTGCCCACTCCCAGGGAGTTTCAGGACAGAGTCTAGTGACCCCCCCCCCGCCCCATTGACATGAGGAAAGAAGAACAACCTCAATGTCTGCTTCTTGCTTATGCTTTGGTCTTTCCAAAGGTCTGGGTTTAAAAAACAATTAAGTGACACCTTCCCCCCAACCACCATCACCTAGAAAGTACAATAGCTCAGTTGAGACTGAATAATATGCCATTTAGAGCTGCAGAAGGATTGCCCTACACTTCTTGTTTCAGATTATTTTCATGGTCTGAGCCCATGATTTTACAGTACTTCACTTCATGTTATTCCCAAAATACTTGGTGTGTTTGAAGTTACTCACACTGAGATGATGCTACAGCAGTGCCAGTTGTGCTGGAGCTTTCACTGATGCACTGCTCATCAGGTTATCATACAGAGTACGTTCAACAAACTAATCAGAGTTGAGTTTCAACAACACTTTGCTATAGATTTGAGCTTTGATCTGCTCTATTTTTTTCTCATGCCCTGTTTAAGCAGATGGCCCGGGTGAAAGGATTAATACTATAGTGGGATTTTATAGGCTTTGTACTTGACAACTGGGAATATAAACCTATAATACAGAGCATTTATATAGCATTTTTCATCCACAAGCTCAGAGCACTTTACAAAGGTAGATAAGAATTATTGTTCCCATATAATCCCTCAAACTCCTCCTCCTCCTTCTCCTCAAATTTAGCATAGTCTATTCTCCATGTTCTGCATAATCCTCACCAGGTAGTATAGAAAGTCTCCAAATGTACCATAGCTGAGTCATGGAATTTGCATTGGTCCAAAAACAGAGTTTTAGGGGGGGTTAACAAGTCTTATCTGAGGTTACAATTTATTTCCCAAGTCACCCTGCTTCTCCTACACCTGCTCTATAAACTTCACACACTTAGACCAAGAGGGTAAACAAGCTGCTGTAATGTGCCTCTAAAATCATCTGGCACCACGACATGTGTGAAAACAAGTGTCTCACTCTGCTCAGGTACTGCCCATGATGCTCTCTTGGCCAAGACATTGAACTTTCATTACTAAGGCCATGTCTACACTACTTAGTGTAGTAAGTCGACTTAAGTTATGTCGATGATCATAAACCGCTGTAATTAAATTGCTTGTGCATGTTCACACAACAATCCTTATGTGAGCGGAGCATGTCTACAGTTGGTGCTCTAGTACCGACAGAGAGAGCAGTGCACTGTGGGTAGCTATCCCACTGTGCAAATCACCACCTTCTCCCATTAGGAGATCTGGGAATGGATTGTAGTCCATCATGGGGGAAGAGATCACCGCCCCATGATGCAATTTTCTCTGTCATATAATGCCAAGGGCTTCTGACTGCATTTTGTGCCGTTTTTCAAATGTCCCTCTGAACTTTGCACCCACCACTCTGCCTGACAGGATGGATCCTGCACTGCTCACCTGTCCTGCGATAAGCATTATGAACACAATGCAGCTGATCCTGCAATGTTTTGTGAGCTGCGAATCTGAACAGGAATCGGTGGTGCCAGCCCTGCTGTGTGCCATGGAAAGAAACAATTCAAGATTGATGTTGGCATTCACGAAGCAGCTGCACATGGTGGACCAAGTGGTAGGATCGGATTGTGATGTAGGTATGGGATGACAAGCAGTGGCTGCAAAACTTTTTTATGTGCAAAGCCACCTTCCTGGAACTGTTGAATTGTCCCCACCCTGCGGGACAAGGACACCAAAATGAGACACCTGCCCTAAAGGTGGAAAAGCGAGTGGCGATCGCTTTGTGGAAGCTGGCAACTCAAGACAGCTACGGGTCAGTTGTGAATCAGTTTGGAGTTGGGAAGGCCACTGTGGGGGTTGTGGTGATGCAAGTGTGCAGGGCCATTAATCACCTCCTGCTACAAAGGACTGTGATGAGAAATAGTGGATGGCTTTGTGGCAATGGGATTCCCTAACCACGGTAAGACAATAGATGGCACACACATCCCATTTTTGGCCCCAGAACATCTTGAGATGGAGTACATCAACAGAAAGGACTGCTTCTCCATGGTCTTGAAAGCGCTGGTGGATCACCAGGGTCGTTTCACTGACATCACCGTGGGGTGGTCAGGGAAGGTGCATGATGCATGTATCTTCAGGAACACTGGCCTGTACAGAAATCTGCCTGCAGGGACTTTCTTTCCAGACCAGAAGATTCCAATAGGGGATGTGAAATGCCCATAGTGATCCTGGGAGACCCAGTCTACCCCTTACTCCCATGGCTCATGAAGCCTTACACAGGAAACCTTGACAGCAGCAGAGAGCGCTTCAACAACAGGCTCAGCAGGTGCAGAATGACCACAGAACGTGTGTTTGGCAGATTAAAGGCTCGCTGGTGTGGCCTTTTTGGCAGGTTAGAATTCAATGAGGTAAATATTCCCATGGGCATAGCAGCCTGCTGTGCTCTGCATAACATTTGTGAAGCCAAGGTGGAAGAGTTTCCCTGGGTTGGAGCATTGAGGTGAATCGCCTGGTTGAGAAGCTAGACACCAAGGCTATTAGAGAGGCTCAACAGGGGGCTATTTGAGTCAGGGAGGCATTGAAGCAGCATTTTGACATGAGCCCCAGTAAGACTCATAGACTCATAGACTTTAAGGTCAGAAGGGACCATTATGATCATCTGGTCTGACCCCCTGCATGCTGCAGGCCATAAAACCGTCCCTACCCTTTCCCTGGACTCTGCTGTTGAAGTCCCCAATCCTGTTTTTAGTGACTTCAATCGGCAGAGACCCTCCTGCTAGAGATCCCTGCCCCATGCTGCGGAGGAAGGCGAAAAACCTCCAGAGGCTCAGCCAATCTGCCCTGGAGGAAAATTCCTTCCCGACCCCAAATGTGGCGATCAGTAAGACCCCGAGCATATAGGCAAGAGTCTCCAGCCCGACCCCGTTAGCCATTATACTATTTACCCACCATTGCTTGGCTTTCCTTGACTACTATGTTTTACCATTAAACCATTCCCTCCATAAACTTATCTAACTTTATCTTAAAACCAGACAGGTCCGTCGCCCCCACCATTTCCCTCGGTAGGCCGTTCCAATATTTCACCCCTCTGACGGTCAGAAACCTTCGTCTAATTTCAAGTCTGAACTTCCCCACGGCCAGTTTGTATCCATTCGTTCTGGTATCCACGTTAGTACTAAGCTGGAATAATTCTTCTCCCTCCCTTGTATTAATCCTTCTAATATATTTAAAGATAGCAATCATATCCCCTCTCAGCCTTCGCTTTGTCAGACTAAACAACCCAAGCTCCTCTAGAAAGTAAGGTTCTTTCTGTAATGAATTGAGCGAAGCATTGTTTACTTGCTACCTTGAATGGCCTCTGTAATGATTCCTGCCTGAGCGCTAATTAAGAACATAAGAACATAAAAACGGCCATACTAGGTCCATTTAGCCTAGTATCTTGTCTTCCAACAGTGGCCAATGCCAGGTGACCCACAGGGAATGAACAGAACAGGAAATCATCAACTGATCCATCCCCTGCCGCCCATTCCCAGCTTCTGGCAAACAGAGGCGAGGGACACCATCCCTGCCCATCCCATCTAATAGCCATTGATGGACCTACCCTCCATGAATTTATCTAGCGCTTTTTTTGAACCCTGCAAATGTACCAGTTGCCTGTGCATGAATTTTTGTTGCAACCACCTCATGTAGGTCACAAATAAGAATCACTGTCTTTGTAAGACTACGTTTTTATTAAACAGCAATACACAGATTAACATTTCTTACAAGGGACATAACAGTGAGCAGCACTCTCTGAAGTGAGGATCTCACAGCTGTGTGTAAGTCCAGCTGTTCTTGAAAATGTCGCCGTGCTGGAATGCAAGGGGTACATGAGAGGAGTATGTGGGGGGAGTTTGGGGAGGGCAAGGAATTCAATGCTGTATGAGCTTCAGGGGGAGTTGAGCATGCATGTGTTCCACCTGCAATCAGGGACCTCAGCATCTCCGTTTGGTCCTCCATGAGCTTTATCATCTGCTCCTGAGCCCATCTCCTCTCCTGGCTATCCATTTCTAGTTTCCTATTTATTGTATCTCTTCACACTCTATGCTCACGATCAGCCTGATCTGACGATTGCAACAATTTGCAATACATGTCCTCCTTACGCTGCCTCATTCGCCTCCTTACCTGATGAAGGTGTTGTGCCAGTGTGTATGAGCTGGCCCTTGAGGAAACATCTGCAGAAGCAAAAAAAACAATACGAAGAAACAATACCCAGAGTCTTGAATCATAAAAGTTACATACACCTCCTTCTTACTTTCCCTTGGCAAGCATGCGGCACAGCCAGAGCACTAAACATGCTGAGTTTGGCCTGGGGGTGAGGGCGCAGGGGCAAGATGGAATAAAAGGTCTGGGTGGTTTCAGAAGGGAATCAGTATAAGTGCCTGGGGACGCTATTTTGAATACTGGCATGTTTTCCTCAGGTGTGTGTGTGGGGGAAGCAATTGAAACTGAAATCACACCACTGAGGATAACCAAAAATGTAAGGATACATCTCCTGCATGCATGCGGCTTCAGACCGGGTCCGTCTGCTGCTCACCTGTGTGCTGCTCTGGTTCCTGCAGAAGTAATTGCTGATCGTGCAGCAAAGCTTCCTACAATGGGGGACGAAACAAAGCAGCTCTGCCAAGGAACCTTCGGCAGAGAATTGCAGAGTATCTGTAGGAAAGTTTCCTAAAGATCTCTATGGAGGGTTTCTGGGAGATCTCAGTGTGCATTAAAAAACTTTTCCCCACTCCGTAGCTGAATGGGGGAATAAGAAGCAGATGCAAACAATACCTAGTGTAGTTAATTTCAATCCCTTCTCTCATGTGCACATTGTAACAAAATAAAGGACACTTTTACCTCATGTAACTGTGCAGTATCAAAGCAAAATGAGTACTTCCTGGAGCTCCCTTCTTCTGCTTCAGGCATGCCAGAGCCGGACTGCTGGGACTGGCTAGACCCCTCCAGAGTCAAAAAGAGGTTCTGGCCAGGGGCGGCTCCAGGCACCAGCGCAGCAAGCGCATGCCTGGGGCAGCAAGCCACAGGGGGCGGCCTGCCGGTCACTGTGAGACCGGCAGTCAGGCAGCTTTCGGCGGCATGCCTGCGGGAGGTCTGCCGGTCCTGCGGCTTCGGTGGCAATTCGGCAGCGGAGACGCTGATGGTGCAGCACCAGCGGACCTCCCGCAGGCATACTGCTGAGTCCGCGTGACCAGTGGGCCACCCGCAGGCGCGGCGCCAAAAGCCACCTGCCTGCCGTGCTTGGAGCGGCAAAAAACATAGAGCAGCCCCTGGTTCTGGCTCATCACACCACCACATCACCTATCCCACATCCTCCTCTAAGTCAACCTCCTCATCCATCACTTCATCCTTAGGGTTGACTCCACTGGCCGCTGCCTCCAGTCCCGCCAAAGTGGTTTCATTATGTTGGTGTAGCAGGAGAATTAAATCGACAGGAGGAACATTGTTGGGTATACCCCTCCACTGTTTTGTCCATGAAACCTGACTTTTGTTGACAAAACTGTGTAGTGTAGACAAGGCCTTTAGCATCTTCTCCTACCCACCCTAAGCCAGTACATAGAATGCATACTTGCTCTTTTCTCTTTCCTTCTGGACATTCACAGGAAATTCCTTTCAATACAGAGTGTCTTTAAACCACGATTTGAGGACTTCAATAACTCAGACATAGGTTAGGGGTTTGTTTCAGGAGTGGGTGGGTGAGATTCTGTGGCCTGCGTTGTGCAGGAGGTCAGACTAGATGATCATAATGGTCCCTTTTGACCTTAAAGTCTATGAGAGCGCTGGTGAAAACTGCACTACAGAGGTTCTGGTGTCTCTCTTAATACAGAATAGGTGGTCCAGGAGACCCCCTCCAGCCTTAATCTATGAGTGAAGCAATGATTGCAAGTCATATTTAAACGCATGCACGCTCTCTCTCTGCTGGTGATAATGCTTCAGAAAATAAAGGTTAAGACATGATGACTAGTAGTTCATGTGCAAAGATAATTGCATGTTATTTCTCATCTCTCTTTCAGGTGTTATATTTAGTGTTTAAGACCTGTAAAGAGATTTACTGATGCTAACAAATTAATCCTCACAATGCTGTGAGGTTGGTAATCATAGCCTTATTTACAGATGGGGAAGCAGAAGCCAGGGGGCTAGGAGACTTTCCTAAAGCCATAAAGTGGAGGGAATGGGATCTGTGTCAGGTGCAAGATTAGTGCATTGGACTTCTTAACTCTCAGCCCAACGCTCAGCCATTAGTCTATGTAAGAGAAAGATTTAAGTAGAAATATCACTTCACAAAATTATACAATGTACTTGTTTTTATATTTGTGAAATCAATTTTTAATTACATTTCTCACTAAGTGAAGGATTCTCATGGATAATCAGAAAATATCCTCACCTATATTAAAATTACAACAAAACACTATTTTTTTAAGTTTGGGTTTGAAAAAGTGATCCCTGTCTTAATTAGGACTTTAGTAAAATAATGATGACCTGTAAATGAGAGTGGTGTGTGTGTGTGTATGCATATAATTATATCTTTAATATATGCAAAATGTAACTGTAGCTGTCTACAAAGTTGGACACCATGTGTGTATTTTTGTTCCAGTTCAGATGCTTTACATTTAAATGCCTTTTTGATGGGATTATGGGTCATGTGCAATCTTGTAGAGAATTATAACTGTACTTCAGGGGGTATATTTTTCTGTGGATACTCAAAGGGGGAATCTGTCTTGTACTAAATGAGTGATAAAAACTGAAATAATTGATACATAAGAATGTGGAATTCTCAGTCCTGTTGCATACATAAATGTGTGAGGAGAGAAAGACAGGGGAAATCACACTAAACATGGCAATTTCACTTGAAACAGCTGCAGCAAACAACTCTTTCCAGACCAGATGATTAGTCATATTATTTTATTATGTATAACAGGTGTGGTATGAATTGCTGCCACTCACAGTTTTGGTGCAGCTGGATACCGGTGATGTGGAGCTACATGAGCTAGTTTTATTTACATCAGGCCTTTTTATTATTTATTCTTATTATTATTATTTATTTTATTATTAATTTTATTTTGTGTTACTATAGCACCAAGAAGCCTTAGTCATGGACCAGGACCCCATTGTGCTAGCCTCCTTGCTGCCTGATTTAGCTCCAAGTGATTTTAAATTCTGTTCTGTAGTTGTACATGGCAGTCTCCTGGAAAAGTCATGAACATTGTCATCTGGGCTATTTTTTGTTTGTTTGTTTGTTTGTTACTGGCATGGAATCTCAGGCCATCCGTGTATAAACATAAATCATTTTCAGCTCCACACACTGTAACACAGCACACCCTGAGAACCAGAAAGTACTTTGTTATAGTGAACACTAATATAAAGACACCCAGAGGTAGCTTTGATTGATCAAAGCAAGTGACTGGGTATTTCATGTGGTTTTGAGCAGCAACTCAAACACTTGGTCATAAGTATTTAATTAGTCTGAGTGGGGTGCACAGCAAACAAACAGTCTAATAGTTTGGATGGAAATTGGGACAGAGTTTTTGTCTGGCATCTTGCAAAATGTGCTGTGCCTAATCTGATATATTTACTTTATAAAGTATCAGTATCTACTGTAAATAAACTTAACTGAGTTCCTGTCTCCTTCATATCAAGTCCAGGATTGTGTTATTTCCTTTTGGGGAGATAAACTGAGTCCAAACTTTTATTTTGTCTACTTGGAAGCCTTAATTATATGGGTCTGATTTTTAGAGATGCTGAGTATCTGACTTCAGTTACAGTTATGGGAATTCAGGCTGTGTGTGTGTGTACTATAGTGATAAAAATAACACTGTGGCAACACTGTAAAAGCAGAACAATAGAATCTACCACAATATTAAATTAAAATTATTGTGATGGACAGAATTGGAACACTGGCAATAAATCCCTGCAAATCCACTTACAGCCTTACAACTTGCTAACTATCTAAAACTGTGTTCTGTGCTTCTCATGCTCTGGATTAACAGTATCTGGAAAGGAAAAGCCTCTTGGAAATCCAATCCAAGAAAGAATGGAAGAATATGGATTTTAAGAAAAAAGGTACAATTAAATGTAAATGCTTGTTCTCGTTTTGAAGAAAAAATGAATCCTGAGCTTTTTATGAAATTACACAAACTACTTTCTGAGCTGGCTATTATTAACGCAATTAAAATGTCAACAATCACTAGTGATGCTTTACGTCAAACCTTTGCCACGCCCATACTACATTTTATTATTTATTATGATAATTCATAAAGGCTAACCGAGACCAGGGACCCATTGTGCTAGTCACAGTACAAACATAGAATAAGAGACAGTCTCTGCCCTGGAGAAGTTACCATCTAGATAGACAACAGACAAAGTTCAGGGGAAAGGGATATAACATACAAGCAGAGTAAACAATGTGATAGCAGCAAATGCCATGTTAGTTCCGCAACTATTCTTGCCTTTGTTTTGTTATTTAAATCCTTTCAGCGGCATTATATTAGGAGGCTGCACAATACCAAAAATAAGTTCTTTACCAAATCATTCTGCTACTTTAGCATTACATTTTTAATTTTTAATTTAAATTCAGTGGTCCAGATCTTTGGCTGCTGTAAACTGGTGTACCTCCACTGACTATAGAGCTATTGCAATTTACACCCTCTGAAGATCTAGCTCAATTATATACATATATATTTATACGCACACACGCACACTTTAACTATTTAATACAAATTTTCACTCAGATAATTTTGTAGCAGAGCATATCCTATTTACCTTTATTTATCAAATGCAGCAAATCACTTTTCTTTTCATTGCCACATCACCACTTTAATTCCAGTGCAAATCAGTAGAAGGATCAACAGTCATTCCTATCTGACGGCTGGTGAAATTAGATGGTGGTCTTGGTCGAGTTCCTGCTGGACAAGTGTCTGCCTGTTGGTGGTGGGGAATATTGCCATCAGCAGCTGTGTCAATTATTTGTCTAGTCACTTGAGGTGCTTCCTGAAGAGTATGGCTGTTTACACTGGTGGGCCAGAGAGAGTGTGTGTGCGCTACTGATCTCAGCAAAGTACACACACGCTGAATATCTTCCTCCTTCCTGGGGTTTTTCCTTTTGTTAAATAAGAACAAACATGAATCTCTGTCTGAACTTGGCTGTTTTTAGGGTTTCTTCATGTGGGACTCCTCTGTCTCTGCCCCTAGAAACCTCTTGGCTTGGAAAGACTAAACCTTTTATACTTCTGGGTTGGAACTAAGGGGACTCATCCAGTCTGCCTGCCAGTGTGAGGCAGGAGAATAGCCCTGCAACTTTATGTAGGATCCAGGGGTGAAAGGTAGGAAGGGGCGAGGCTTCAGGCGGAAGGGGCGGAGCTGGGGGTCAGCATCCACGCTGCCTGTCCCATGCCACCCGGGTCTCCAGCAGCGATTTAAAGGGCCTGGGGCAGCTGCTCCTTTTGTCCCTCCCGCGTTGGCGGCCCAGGGAGGGGGAGGGGCAAAATGGGCAATGGTGTTAAAGCACTTTTTTTCATAATATACTTGAAATCTAAGAGCCACCATATTCTCCTGTCTTACAGTACTGAGCATTTGTCACTAGCATTAAAGGACTGATGCCTTCCCACCAAGTATATATAGGTGGGGAGGGATATGTTAATGCCAGGCCTGTGGCATCATCCACTTACTCTATGGAAGCCTGGTACAGTAACTCCTCACTTAAAGTCATCCCGGTTAACGTTGTTATGTTGCTGATCATAACGTTGTTATGTTGCTCTTTTAAAGTTGTGCAATGCTCCCTTCTAACGTTGTTTGGCAGCCGCCTGCTTTGTCCACTGCTTGCAGAAAGAGCAGCCCATTGCAGCTAGCTGGTGGGGGCTTGGAACCAGGGTGGACCGGCAGCCACCACATTAGCTCCCCACTCCCCTAAGTTCCCTGTGCGGCAGCCACCCAGCAGGCTATCAATTGCTGGCAGTTCAGCTGTCCCTCCCACACTGCCATGTGCTGCTCCTGCCCTCTGCCTTGGAGCTGCTCCCGGGAGCCTCTTGCTTGCTGTGCAGGGGCGGGGAAGAGGGGTGCTAATGGCAGAGTGTCCCCCTTCCCCCTTTCCCCCCACTTATCCCATCTCCATAGAGCAGGCGGGGGACACGACAGGGCTCAGGACAGAGGGAGCTTGCTGGTAGCAGCTTCTGTCTCAACTTGCTGATCTACTTAAAAAGGCAATGTACTTAGAGTGGGTTTATCATACTTAAAGGGGCAATGCGCATCTCTCTCTCTCTCACACACACAGGGTGTGTGTCTCTGTCTCTGTCTGTCATGCTGTCTCCCTTCCCTCCATTTGTGCTGCCTTGTAGAGTGTGAGGCTACATTAACAACAATGTGTTAACCCTTGAGGGCTCAGCCGAGTGCTGGTTCATCATTCAACACTAAGGCATTCCCTGGAAATATCCCATCCTCTGACTTCACCACCTCAACCAAGCTTCACAATCATCATTGCTGTGTACCAGTATTAAATTGTTTGTTTAAAACTTATGCTGTGTGTGTGTGTGTGTGTGTATGTGTATATATATATATATACACACAAACACCTCTACCCCGATATAGTGCTGTCCTCGAGAGCCAAAAAATCTTACTGCATTATAGGTGAAACCGCGTTATATTGAACTTGCTTTGATCCGCTGGAGTGCGCAGCCCCGCTCCCCCGGAGCACTGCTTTTCCGTGTTATATCCAAATTTGTGTTATATCGGGTCATGTTATATCGGGGTAGAGGTGTATATATATAATATAGTCTTTTGTCTGGTGAAAAAGATTTCTCTGGAACCTAACACCCCGCCATTTACATTAATTAGGGAAATTGGATTCGCTTAACATCATTTTGCTTAAAGTTGCATTTTTCAGGAACATAACTACAATTTTAGACGAGGAGTTACTGTACACTACTGGGATCAGGCTCTGTTGGTGGTGATGGTGTGGGGGGTGCAAGGGTGGTACCCACAGGTAAAATATTATCTCTAGCATAATCACCACCACCATGTTAATCCCATGAGAAATCACCCATGTACATGCAGTGCTAAATCTGCATTATTTTAAGTTGTGAACCCTGGGGAGTCTGGGGGTGCGGAGGGGAGGGAGCAATGGTAGTTAGAGAGGTGCTGGCCACATGGCTCCTTCATGACAAAAGATGGCTGTATTTTGGGGGTGAAGTGATCCTTGTATAGCTCTTGCATACTTCACAGGCATGTGCTGAGACTTATTTTGTGCAAAATGCTATATATATTGAAGTGGCTACTTTGCACCAGAAACAGTGATCTCTACTACCAACTAGGAACACTATTTGGCGGGAAATGTTCAAAACCCCAGGACTTAAAAAAGCAAAAGCTGCCTGTGTTCTTGAAATAAGACCAGGGAACTCATTTATATTATTTTCACAAACCAAGCCATAGCACACAAGAAGTTTTCAATGCTCAGTTTCTAACACTTAGAGTGCTGGGCCTTATTTTCAATCTATGCCCTTTTTTGCAGTTGGTATTTCCTTAACTAAACTTGGATACAAATTTGATATAAAACTGGCCTCCATTCCCAATAGAGGGAGAATTCTGTTTTTGATAATATCTATCATATAACTGCAGAATATGCTGCTGCTAGCAAATTGGCTTTTGAGGAGGAAAAACCCATTTAGAAACCTGGAATGGAAAACTTTTCCCCTGGTTATTTTCATCTCTACTACCTGACTGCTGGGCATATCTCCTCTGCAGCAACTGGAAGCAATTCAAGCTTGTTACTTAGCCACCACATCTGTGTGGCTACGCAGATGAGGGCTGCCAAAACTATACTTATAACAGAACTTAATTACTGATTAATATTCCATTTTGAAATCATAACATGCTAATTTTGAAATGAACTTTAACTCGATGAACTCCGTATAGCGCATTAAAATAAATGTATAACTCTATATCAGATTGCTTCTCTTCCACCCCCAACGTCAATTATAAGTTATACTTTAGCCTTCAGCTCTTCCCTAAATGGGTGGGATGGGTGCACAGAGATGTTATTTCCTGGAAAGTAAATCATCAGCTGAGAAACTTTCCATTGTACCTTATAGCAACTTCACTAATCCCGTCTACTGAGGAGTACTGAACAATAGAAAGAATAGGGAGGGCTATGACAGCTCAGATCTAATTGGTCACTGTATGTGCTAAACCCTGAAAATTAAATATTTTTAAAAAAGCAATCTATAATCACTGTTTGGAGACCCTTCTAAAGGAGACTTCTGTAGAGGATAGAGGATTGTATGTCTCCTTTGTAGCATTTGATGAATGCAGACAAGGATGACCAGACAGTCATTTTACTTAGATTGTGAACTCTTTGGTGCAGGGACCATCCTTTATTTCAGTGGTCCCCAAACTTTTCACGTTGCACCCCCCTACCCTATCTGCGCCCCCCACACTGGGAGCCGTGGTTGGGAGCCGGGGCCAGGAGCAGGGCTGTGGCTGTCATTGGGGGTGCTAACAGGGGTAAGGGGCCGGGCCAGGAGCCAAGGGCCGAAGCTGGGGCCGCAGCTGGGGGTGGGTCTGGGGCTGGGAGTGGGGCCAGGAGTGGAGCCATGGCCACGCCATGGTCAGGGGCCAAAGCTGGAGGCGGGGGTGAGGCCACAGCTGGGAGCTGGGGGTGGGGCCACTGCTGCAACTGGGGGTGGGGCGAAAGCAGAGTTGGGGGAAGAACAGGGTTGGGTAGCACTCCATCCCCACCCACCCACCCCCTGGAGGCTGTCCCTGCTGCACTCCCCTGAACATTCCTGGGCACATCCCTAGGGAGGCATGTCCCACAGTTTGGGGACCACTGTTTTATTCTGTTTTTATAGTGCCTAGCACAGAGGTTCTCAAACTGTGGTCCGTGCACCACCAGCAGGGCCAGCTCTAGCATTTTTGCCGCCCCAAGCGGCGCAAAAAAAAAAAAAAAAAGCCGCAATCGCGGCAGCAGCTCTACCGCCGCTTCATTCTACGGCGGCAATTTGGCGGCAGGTCCTTTGTTCCCAGAGGGAGCGACGGCCCCGCCGCCGAATTGCCGCCGAAAGGGCCGGACATGCTGCCCCCTTCTTCTTGCTAGGCTGGTGCCTGGAGCTGGCCCTGACCACCAGTGGTCCGCAAGCTCCATTCAGGTGATCCGCGATAGTTCCCTCTAAGGTGTGCACCTGCGCGGCTGCACATGAGAGAATGAAGGTTCACCCTGGAGAAGACGCACATGTAAGATGAGGAGGTGGCCTTGAGGGGGAATGGGGGCAAATGGGAGGGGCAGTGGTGTGAGAAGAGGGGATGGGGGAATTTGGGATGTGCGGGGCTGTGGCGGCCAGAGAAAGGCAACTTTCCCCAGCTCCAGGGCTGCAGCTGCCAGGGAGAGACCCCCCTCCTTCCCAGCCTCAGCTCTGTGGCTGCTGTGGTGGGGGAGAGACCCCGCTCCTTCCCAGCCCCAGCTTGGGGGCTGCCATGGTGGGGGAGACAGGGCACATCCATCACATTAAAAAGGTAAGACTACTGATAGTAAAATATGAGTTGTGCGCTTTTATTTGTAGAACAAAAAAACTTTAATTATTATTAAAGGGTTTTTTTATATAGCACTTTTATCTAATGCACTTTACAATAGTTAGCTAATGGTACAAACAACATTTGGAAAGATCATTAAGTGGTTCGCTGAGACCCTCAGGAATTTTCAAGTGGTCCGCGGGAAAAAAAGGTTTGAGAACCACTGGCCTAGCACAATGGGACCTTAATCTATGACTGGGGTTTGTATGTGCTACCACAAATAAACAATAGCAATAACTCTAAACATCTTTTGTGGTGGGCTGTGGGAACGCTCTGGCCAGGATGCTGATACTGAATGAGCTGCAATCCCTTTAGGCCTTCGCTATTTTTGAGGTAATTGCAAGCTTCTTTTATATAGCATTTCAGCCACCTTTGCTAGTGGTGATGTTG
This sequence comes from Malaclemys terrapin pileata, assembly GCF_027887155.1. Classification (NCBI taxonomy): domain Eukaryota; kingdom Metazoa; phylum Chordata; order Testudines; family Emydidae; genus Malaclemys; species Malaclemys terrapin. Next base: position 197,904,831 of record NC_071505.1, read on the forward strand.
AAAGTACGGTACATAAGCATTTGGAAGGGAATTGTCATCTAGCAGTGGCTTACCTGCTCTAGTGTCAGGTATAGCCATTGTGTTAGTTTCTCTCTTGCTGCATCTCAGCTTCTTCTCTATTAAGTAAGGTAGTTTAGCTCTCCAGCCACGGGCAGCAGATGAAGCTTCCCCTTGGGGAGACTAGCCCCACCTGCCCCACCTCTTCCAGCTGAGGTCCCGTCTCTTCTGGCCAAGGCCACACCTCTGCTCGCTGCTCTCAGCCCCTCCCCCCATGGCCCGGGGGAGGGGAGGGATAAGAGCTCAGTTGGGGTCATGGGGGGAGGTGTGAGCTGGGCCCTGGCCAGGGTTGATCTCTCAGCCTCAACTGGGACTGCTGCAGAGCTCTCAGCCCTGGCTGGAGCTCTGAGCCCAGAGCCTCTCCCCCGTTCCACCCATTTGTCTTGCAGCCCCGCCCATGGCCCCACCCCATTCCGCCCATTCCCCTGCGGCTCCACCCCCGTTCCGCTCCCACTCCGCCTCTCCCACCCCCCCAGGTCAACATCCAACCAGAAGAGGGCTATATAAGCCCCAGTGTATAGGAAACAGAAATATAACTTGAGGTCAGAAGGGATCATGAGAGCCAGAGGGTGTAGTGTGCAGGAGCAGAAGGCTGCAGGCAGCAGCCTGGGAACTGCTGTGGAGGAAAGGCCAGGTAGTCTGAGAACAAGAGAGACACCTATTGCTTGGAGGGGGACAGCGGTAGCCTGCAGCCAGGAGAATGGTGTTGGGGGACCCAACTGGACTCTTACACTCCTCTAGTGGACTGCCCTGGGGAATGGATTATGAATTGCAGTTTTGCTCTGTTGTTGTAACTGTTAAAGCAATTGTGTGCCTTGAGTGTTTGCCCCTTTTATTTTTTGGCAGCCCTAGTAACGGAATTCTCTGCTTCCTGGAAATGTGTGTGTGTGTTTATGGAGACTAAGTGCTGAAACTTGAAGAATCCAGAGCTTGGAGTGTGGACAGAACTGGTCTCTGAACTTGATCTTGCTATCCAACATTGACCGGTGTACCACAGCTTGGACAGCAACACCCCATTGCATGGTTGGTTACAGTATTCTTGTACAATGCCCTATGGCTCCAGCCTTGATAATATGAGCAACTGATGTACATCCCACTGAGGTGATAGCCACCAAGAATCTATCATTGATAAGCAGGAGTGGACGGCAGCTGTGTAGGCTTTGAATACATCCTATGTAAGGGCCTTTGAAATCATGAGGCCCCATTTTAGGAATAATGATCTAACAATAGGTTTAGTTAGCTTGGGTGCTTTCAGAAGTCTGGACATCTGAGGCTGGTCAATTAGGCCTGACACGCATTCTGCAAACTGGTTGCTACTGGCCACTAAGGTAGGTGTGTTTATAATGACTTGTTTGAGGTCAAGATCAATTCCGTCTTGTAGATATTTCAGAATTACTGAGATTCCTGGGATTGAGGGGTTTGTCTGTACAGTAGTAAGCAGGTTTGTTTCAGAGGTTGAGTGGAAGGTCGTTTTGATTCCAGCAGGGTTTTAATGACTCTCTGAGAATCCTTTCATTATTTCTTTTTGGTTTTTAGGATAATAGTTGCGTTACTCAGATAAGGGATGCAGAATAAGTTCCTAGCTGAGAAGATCCTGTCTGGGAGGTAAGTATAGTGGTAGTTTAATGGCAGAGTTGATCGGGTCTGAGGATTGTGGTCTTCTGGGACACCTCAGAATGACCAGGTTTACTTCTATTTGTTCTCTTATCCTTTTGTATCATGTAACCTGCGAGTGGTACAGGAACAGCACATAGAAATGTTCTGAGCCATTTGCAGGACAGAACAGCTAGCCCCATCATTCTGGGAACTTCCTCCTTGACAAGTACTGTTTGAATTATCTGTTCTTCAGCAGGGTGCGTAAATCTACTTGTAGTATCCCCATAGGCTGTCATTAGGCATACTGGTTTTTCAAGGCCCACTCTGAAAGTCTGATTTTTTTAGTGGTGAAACTGGCATTTGTCCCTCTCTGTCAGTTTCTATAGGAGCTGAGCCTCCTTACTTCAGCTGTTCTGTTCTTGACTTACAGGCTATTTCTCTGCAGAGAACCCTCTTAAAGGAGTTTGGTTTTCACTGCCCTGCCTGCTTTTCTGTGTGCCTCTTTGGGCTACAGCTTTTCCTGCCCTAGCAGCCCTTCTCAGAGCACATAGCTGCTCTCAGTTCAGCCCTGGCACCATACCTCGTTTTGGGAACCACTCCAGTGCTTGGGGGCAGGCAGTGCTTAATTTGTAATGAAAGAGGTGCCAGGGCTCTCGCAATTTTTTTTTTTTTTTTTTACTTTCATAACTGACATGGCAAGCCCAGAGGTGCCAGGGCTATGAACTGCCAAACCCAGAGGTGTCCTGGCACAAATTAAGCACTGGGGACAGGACAACAAACCCTACCTTCTCCAGAAAAGAGTTTCAATCACTCATGCTTTCTTTCCCCAAATTTTCTCTTCTCTCTGATGGTGAAATCCAGCCAGTTCTCACATTTTGTGAAATGGCAGCATAGACATGCATGTGTGGTTAAGAACATAAGAACGGCCATACTGGATCAGACCAAAGGTCCATCTAGCCCAGTAGCCTGTCCTCTGACAGTGGCCAATGCCAGGTGCCCCAAAGGGAATGAACAGAACAGGTAATCATCAAGTGATCCATGCCCTGTCACCCAATCCCAGCTTCTGGCAAACAGAGGCTAAGGACACCATTCGTGCCCATCCTGGCTAATAGCCATTGATGGACCTATCTTTCATGAATCTATCTAGCTCCCTTTTTAATCCCATTATAGTACTGGCCTTCACAACACCCTCTGGCAAGGCATTCCAGAGGTTGACAGTGCGTTGCCTGAAAAAATACTTTTTTGTGTTTGTTTTAATCCTGCTACCTATTAATTTCATTTGGTGGTTCCTTGTTCTTGTATTATGAGAAGGAGTAAATAACACTTTCTTATTTACTTTCTCTATACCACTCATGATTTTATAGACCTCTATCATATCCCCCTTTAGTCACCTCTTTTCCAAGCTGAAAAGTCCCAGTCTTATTAATCTCGCCTCATACGGAAGCTGTTACATAACCCTTGGAATTGATCACATGGGATTATAGCAAAGGAACTCATAAGTGCTGTATTTGTAATGACCCAGAAGTGAGACAAAGTTAACACTGCCTTCATTGTGGTGAGAGCTATAGTGCTAACTCTTAAAATGCTTTCCATGGAGCACATAGAAAAATCTTTTGTCATCTAGTCCTAAAGTAATGTGGAAAACCACTGCTAAAATTAAGTGTCATGTATATACAGGAGACAAATCTACAGTTATTGTTACCATAAAAGTCCAAATACAGAAAGTCTGAGTAAAGAGGCCTGGGGAGGTGGAAACAGCAACTAAGTTCCCTGAGGTCTGTGGATTCTGAACTAGTATTGGTAACAATGAAATTCAACTATTCAGTTTCCTATAACATTGGCACATGCATTGTATTTAATTATGCAAGATGTCACAATACACAGAAATTACCTGAAAATATATACGAGGTGTGTGATCGATTCCAGGGGTTATCCATTATACAGATCAGAGAGAGATTCACCCAATGGCCACTAGGTGGTGAAACTAACCTATATATTTGTATGATAGCATTTTTACAAGTTGATATAGAAATATAAATATATAGAAATCTGAAACCAGAATGGATAAAAATGTTTTTTGTTTAAAAGAATGCAATTCATTTTATTTAAATCAGATTCTTTTGATTAAATTAAACACACTTATTTTTAAAAATAAACCTGTTTAAAATTAAATTTGACTTTATAGCATCCTATATTAAGCACTACCTTTAATAGAATCTATTAAAATCATTTTAAACAAATTAAAAAAAATGCTGCATCAATGAATTATCCTTAAATATTAATGAGATAAAGGGTGCTGCTTTTTAAATCAAATACAGAATCATGATGAAAACATCTTCAACTTTTGAGGTCAACTCGAGTTCTATAACATCACAGTGTCATGTATTGCACTCAGTAAGTATATTATTTCCAGTCTTTACAGTGGAGCAAATGCTGGGATTTATATTTTTCCAAATTTAACTACTTTCAGTTTCTAATGTGGAGAAAAAACAAAAGTAATTAAGGTAAAACTTGATTTTAGCTACCAGAGGCAGAGAGAATATATTCTTAATTTGGAGTAGTTCATTCAAAGTTGAGAAACAGATTGGGAGCTGAGAAAGCAGGAAAGCTAGTTTTCCTCTTCAAATCTTTGAATAAAAACCAGGTGAGAGGACAAGATCTACTAGTTCTAAAAACTTGACACAAAGCTAGATTTTCAAAGGTATTTAGGCACCTACAGATGCAGATAGATGCCTAGTTAGGCATTCAAAAGCACCTTGCCAGGCACTGATTTGCATGTTTAGGTGCCTAAATATGCTTGAAAATCTGGCCCGGGGTGACAAGAAACAATTCATCAATTCACTACAGTTAATACTTCCTTTCTTTAATAGATCAGTTAGTTTTAAATACAAAATATCTTTTGATAAACTTACTTTTTTCTTACATATCCAGCACATTTAAGGTAGTTTTATTTAACTAATAAAAAGCTATTTTAAAATGCTGGTTTTGTACATTTTTAACTGAAATCCAGGTTCCATCCAAATGTAGTTTGACATGAATCCTGAATAAAAAGATATTATTTACAAGAAATGTATCATTAACCATTTTCTAACATAATGAAGAAAATGTAAAAATTAAGAATCTGAATAAATGTATGGTAAGCTATATAATTGCTTAATTAAATGTGTATAGATATAGTGTATCCTCCTCATTTGCAAAAATAAGTACCTAATTTAGTGTAAAGGCTATATTTAGGTGCAAAGCAACATATTTTAATGGTTATACCAACCAATGAGAATTAATTTTTCTTAAGGAAAATAACTAAAAAGTACAAATGCAAAATGAGGTTAAAATAAAAGATTTAAATCAAGGTTTCCTCTTTGGTGATTAAAATGACTTTGATTTAATCTACATTACCAGAAACCTTGGAAAATGTATACTTTGTGATACATTTCTTTTTAAAATATACTGTTTCGGGTGTAATTGAAGTAAATAGCTAGGTATCTAAATCCCAAACACTGCTCCAACTGAACAGAAGGATTACCATACTGTATCTGATCAGGGGTCCATCTAGTTCAATATCCTTTCTCTACAGTGGCCAGTACCAGATGATTCAGAAGAAGGCATAAGAAACCCTGAAGTGGAGATTTATGGTACAAAATTGCTCACTGGGAAAGTTTCTTCCAAATCTTTTCTCCAGTTAGAGCTTGGCTTATACCCTGAAGCAGGAAAGTTCATATCCGTTCCACAGTTTTCTATTAAAACATGACTATTGTAACTCTGAATGCTCTCATTGTCCATTCCAAAATCCAATCCTTCTTGAATTCTGTCTTATAATAATATAACTGTGTAAAGCCAGACAGGATCTCAGTTCCTGGAAACACATCAGACATAAGATGTCAAATACCATTAGATGACAAACACCTTTACATATATTTACTGACCGTCTTTAAATAGTGACAGATACTAAAAAAGAAGGAATTATTGTACAGAGGCCTGTACTCTTAGCTGTCCAAGTTAACAAAAATCCAACTTAGCTTGTTACATAAAATTGTTTGTAAAAGCAAGTAGAAGTTGGAGATAAATAGACTGGTAAAAACTGGATTGTTTAAAAGGGATCATCCAGACTCTTGGTAAAGTCACAGACAGGCATAACAATGAGCTGAAAGATTCTATATCTGGGAGGAAATGTTTATAGCTTGGTTAACTTTAATGGAATGAGATCTGGGAGGAAATGTTTATAACTTGGTTAACTTTAATGCGTTCTTGGACATTGTATATCTGACACTCACTAAATGGGAGCAGTGGGATGTGTGGACTGGCGGAGAAAGAAGTTCTACCATCATGGCTGCCATCTCTTCCTTCTTCTGGTCCCCGGGAATCCCTATGACACCACTGAGTCTTCATCATTTTCATGATCCTGAAAGGCATCTGGACCAGGTCAGAGAAAGGAAACAAATCACAACACATCTCCACTGGCTTTTGAATAAATTCTGAGCAACTCTTGGAATGTGAACCGTGGGTTCTTGCTGTACTAGAATATATAGGTATTGAGAACCTTGCAGTAGTGCTTTGAGTCATCACCCGTTTGTTCTCTCATGCTGTCCCCAGGGAAAGAAGTGTGTATAGTAGAGGGTCTTGTTTTAATAGTTGTTTTTCTTCCGCATCTTATTTCTCTTTTTGTCTTCTGTCTAACAAGCATCTGTCTTGTGGTCACACACTGCTGAGAGTGTGTGACCACAAAGGCCAGCTATAAGCAACACCTTAAACAGCCCACTACTAGTAAAAACTTGTCAATGGCTTAGCAGACTGTGTGCTGGGCCTGTGTTTCTCCCACAGTGAGGTGGCCAGTGAAAGTTAGCAGCAGAGACAGAAAATGGAGTTTCTTTTTACTATTTTTTTATCTCCCGTTTTGTGTGTATTTTATTTGTTTTGTCTGAAAGGAAGGAGGATCAGACTGCAATAGTTCAAGACCAAAAGGACTGTTAATACCATCTTTAATACCATCTAACAGGCTGTCAAACGGGGTTCTCTATGCAAAAAAAGAGAGAAAATAAGGGATATTGTTAAGATGAAAGTCCTAATTTATACTTTACGTTCCAAATGCTTTAACTGTTTTTTCTTCTTTTCTTGTGTGTCTTTAATAAAAGGTTAAAATATTTTTAATGGGAGTTAAGCCAGTGAAAACTTTATATGAAACCCTGAACCATACTTAACAGTTTAATGTTGTAACAGTGAACAAGGGTTTTGTTAACATTTTTGTTCTTGGGCCTGAGATACTCCCTTCTCGACACAACAGGATCCAATTTCCTATAAAAATGCTATTGCCTTCTCTAGTAGTTACTAGGCTCATCAGTCTTTACATGTTTTGAACCTGGGACTATGATTGTACTACTTAGTCACCAAAATGGGCTTTACAGACATAATGAGAGAGTTCCCTGCCCTGAACACATTATGGTCTAACTCAGTGGCTCTCAACCTTCCCAGACTACTGTACCCCTTTCAGGAGTCTGATTTGTCTTGCATACCCCCAAGTTTCATCTCACTTAAAAACTACTTGCTTACAAAATCAGATGTCACAGCACACTATTACTGACAAATTGCTTACTTTCTCCTTTTTACCATATAATTATAAAATAAATCAATTGGAATATAAATATTGTACTTACATTTGAGTGTATAGTATATAGAACAGTATAAACAAATCATTTTCTGTTTGAAATTTTACTTTGTACTGACTCTGCTATTGTTTTTTATGCAGCCTGTTGTAAAACTAGACAAATAACTAGATGTACCCTCTGGACGACCTCTGTGTATCCCTAGGGGTACAGATACCCCTGGTTGAGAACCACTGGTCTAAATAAACCATCAGCAGACAAGGAAGTGGGGGGAGGGGAAGGAAATAGAAAGCAAGGGGCATAGAGGGACGAAGGAATACATTGAATAGGTTTGCTGAGTTGATATAGCACGTATCATGTTAATTTTTAAAAATATATATATTTTATGCGTATATGATGGAAGTGAATAATGAGAGTATCCTCTCCCTTAATATGTGCTCTTGTTTTAATCAGAATACATATGCTTGGCCCATATTAGCTAGCTGGTTTTTTTACAGATTTCCCACCCACTTTATAATATGCTATGATTAACTAATCTTCTAATTACAAAAGTTCCCAAACTGCACAGAAATGTATTGACTATAAAATATTGGTTTTATGAAATCTGAAATGAGCACATCATATAGTGTAAATTATACTAATATATAATTAACTCTATGTTGATGCAGAAATGATGGTGCGTGCAGCTTCAATCAGAACAAATACAGTTGCAGAAAACTAGCATATAGAGTAGATAGGGGGATGCAGAGAGTCAATTGTCTCCCAAAGATGGCCAGATATTACTACTTCAAGAGGAAAAAGAGGGGAAAGCAGTGGAGAGTGGGGACAATGATATAGCCTGATAGATCAGGGTGTATTTACAAGTTTGGAAAGCCTAAATGCCAGCTGCAAGCAGAAATATAGTTAATGAGCTGTAGCAGAACTAACACTGACATGAAGACCCTGGCCTGCATTTTCAGAAGTGTCTAGTGATTTTGGCTGCCTCAGTTTTGGAATGCCTATTTCAAGGCATCTTAAGGGACCTGATTTTTTCAGAGAGTCGATGTTCAGCACTTTCTGAAAATTAGCCCTCTTTAAGGCATCTCAAGTTGGACACTCAATTATTAGTCATTTTTGAAAATTTAGTGCCCTGCAACTAATTCTTATGGGACATGGCTTCTCCCAGAAGCACAGGGAAGAGAATTACATAGGTCTGAGTTAAGAAGAACAATAAAACAGATTATTCAGTGACATACTTCAATAGCTAGATTGTAAACTCTTTGGAGCAAGGATTATGCCTCCTATTTCTGTGTCTAGTCAGCACCTAGAACAGGGGTGGGGAACCTACAGCCTGCGGGCTGGATCCAGTCTGTTGATTAATTTCATCCAGGCTGCGGCAAGTCCCGAGCTTCGGCGCTCCCCTCCACCCCCGGCCACGAGGTTGTGTGTGGCTCACAATTGATTTTTTCTGTGGGTCAATGGCCCGTGATAGAAAAAAGATTCCCCTAGAACAACAGGGCCCCAATACTACTTTTTATCTCTGGGTGCTAATGATGATGACGAGATTTAGGAGAAAATATTTGTTCAGAGACTTTCAAACTGGCTATAAACCACTCCACAATCATATATTCCTTTCTAATCCCCTCATCATCTAAACTGCAGTTGCAGCCCTGTTCTGCTGACATGGATGTCTCTAAATATGACTAGAGAAAATTTTCAGGTGTGTGACACAACAGAGATTGAAATGATAAATAGCAAAGATTGCTGCTTTGCTCACTGGGCTCAAGACCACAGTAGTGCGTGGTGGTTTGTGTATGAAACGGTGATTTTATCTTGCTGACCACAAAGAGATAAATTGAAGACAATTGTGGAGCCACAATGGCCAAGCAACCATAAAATGATCAGTGTTAGTGTGTTCTGAAATACAAAATTAATGGCCACTTACAAATATATGATTTCAAGACAAGATAGCTCTTTAGGCACCATCAGAGAAAACAAAGGGATAAAGAAAGCAAATGAATTAGAAACCATTCAAAGAATTAAGAATATCTTGTTTTTCACTTTACCCTACTCTTCCCTTTCCAAAATTACTTTGACCCTTTTGTCTCCCCCTTTCCTCCTGAAGGATACTAGCAATGTCTGACCTCACTTTTTAAAACATAGTTCAAAACATAATTTTGCTTAACTTTGAGTTTGTATTTGTCTTGTTTAATGATTCTCTACTCTTGGAATTATTATTATGTATGCAGGATATTATCACAATAGTAACTGAACCATCAATTCCTTTATTCAATCCAAAGGCCAAATAGTATCCATACAATTGCTCTAAACATACCTAAACAGCCTAAATAAACAATTTAGTACATTCAAACAATAACAAAACATGTATAAGCCAAGTGTAAACAAGGCTGATGGACTATTGCTTGCTAAGTGGCCATTCTTTGATTGGAAAGTGGGGTGCAGGTCCAAAAAAATCTACATCTTAGCAAAGAAACAGTATGGAGTTTCTTTCCACAAAGACTGCCTGTTGCCTTGCTTCCTGCTGGAAATGCTTCTCAAAGCGGGAGCAGGACTATAAAAGGAAGGGGCAGATGCTCCTATTTCTCTCTCCCTGGCCATTGCATTCACTGTACCTGAAGAGACAAAGGAAGCAGCTGTTGCACTCTGGGGGAGGGGTCTTGACTTAAAGAGTATGTCAGTAAAACTGCTGAAAGCATATGGTGAAAGAACTTTGCTTTGAATCTAATGTAGTTTGTTAAGTTGGGCATCAGTAAGCATTTTATCTTTATTCTTCTTGTAACCATTTCTGACTTTTATGCCTCATTACTTGTACTCACGTAAAATCTGTCTCTTTGTAGTTAATAAATTTGTTTTATTGTTTTATCTAATGAGTTCAAGATGAAGTGTCTGGGTAGCTCCATTTGGAGTAACAAGTTGTGTGCATATTATTGCCTTAAAGGAATAGTGAAATTAATATATTGGCACTGTCTAGGAGAGGGCTAGGCAATACAGGACAAATGTTTCTGGGGAAAAAATGTGAGACTGGGAGTGTGTTGGGGTCACCCTGCGGTAATTTTTAAGTCTGGTAAGAGCCAGGGTGTGGCTGGCTGGCTGCAGCACACACACAGACGTAGTTAGGAGTGACTTACATGCTGGAGGCTGTTTGTAAACAGTCCAGGTTGGAGGCTACAGCAGCAAGGCATTGTAAAGGGCAGGGGTGAGACAGCTACTCATTGGCCTGGATTGTACCCTCATATGTCATCCTCTCAAACCAACCACTTTTAGTAGCACAAAACTAATTAAAAAACAAACAAAAGACTACCACCTGCCAGGCCTTCATTCTCTAATATGTGTTGGACAATATCACTCTGACTAGATCCTATTAGTTCACTTTTGTCAGGCTTATTTACTGCCAGTTACTATCATTTTAATGACTTTACTCACATAGGCAGTGAGTCTTGAATAGGTGAGGGTTTTGACAATTAAAAAAAAACGTAGTCTGTTCTCAATTTAAAGCTGTAATGGATGATTTTTGAGGGGTTTTGTAGGTCAGATTTCTCAGACATTTTATGAGTGGTCACATCAGGATTTGGTGGGGATGGGGGACTTCAACTACCCCAATATCTGTTGGGAAAATAATACTGCAGCAGGCAGATTATCCAACATGTTCTTGGACTGTATTGGAGACAACTTTTTATTACAGAAGGTAGACTGGCAAATCCATAAAAAAATAAAAAACAAAAAACAAACGAACAGCCACGCTGGTCAAATACTGGCCAGGTGGTAACTCTAGTTTTCATCAAAAAAAGTTAACAATAATCAGATGACTAACATAGTGAACATCAAAAAGAACAAGTTAAAAATTACTTAGACAAGTTAGATGTCTTAAAGTCTCCAGGGCCTGATGAAATACATCCTAGAATACTTAAAGAACTGGCTGAAGAGATCTCTGAGCCATTAGCAGTTATCTTTGAGAACTTGTGGAGGATGATGGGAGAGATCCCAGAGGACTGGAAAAGGGCAAATATTGTACCTGTTTATAATAAGGGGAATAAGGACAACCCGGGGAATTACTGACCAGTCAGCTTAACTTTGGTGCCCAGAAAGATCATGGAGCAAATAACAAACAAACAATTTGTAAGCACCTAGAAAAAAATAAGGTGACAAGTAACAATCAACATGGATTTGTTAAGAACAAATCATGTCAAACCAACCTAATATCCTTATTTTACAGTGTAACAAGCCTTGTGGATGGGGGCAGCAGTAGATGTGATATATCTTGACTTCAGTAAAGCTTTTTGTGATGCTGTATAAAAAAGAATGATAACTAGTTACACTAATACAGTCACCACTGTTGCAAAATTGCAATAAATATTCTACAGAGTATGTCATGTAAGGCAGTGGTTCTCAAACTAGGGCCACTGTTTGTTCAGGGAAAGCCCCGGGTGGGGCGGGCTGGTTTGTTTACCTGCTGCATCCGCAGGTTCGGCCGATCGCGGCTCCCACCAGCCGCGGTTCGCCACTCCAGGCCAATGGGGGCTGCAGGAAGCGGTGTGGGCAGGAAGCGCCTGAGTGCAGGGGACAGGACTAGATGACCTGTCAAGGTCCCTTCCAGTTCTACATTTCTATGATGCTATCATAATCAAGTGATTTTCTCCTGAACACCCTTTCTCTCACACGACTGCCTAGACTATATCCTCTCCTAAACATAATCACACAGCTACAGCAACTGTTTTCATACAAAAGTAATAGTAGGAAAATTTTAGTTTATTTATAGCTATTTTATTTGAATGTAGCTGCTAGAAATGAGAGGCTGCGCTATGTGCCTATTCAGTTCTCTGCAGCCTGAAGTTTGAGAATCTTTTATATTGGTTTGCACTGGCTAGAGGCAACGTCATGGGTCTTGGCAGAGCAAGAGAAAAGTAATGTCACAAGTCATCACTGGCTCCTGGTGGGCGTTTCCAGTGTAAGGGGGAAGAGGCACAGTATCACAAGTCATAGAATTGCCTCTACATTAGTGATTACCCTCGCTCCTATAGAAGAGTCAAGGGAATAATTAAACTAATGGTCTGTTTGCTAAATTTCTCCCTCGAGTGAAGCTGTGCTCTATTGTAATCTGCCTCTATCCGTCCCTAAACTTGGGCATAAATGAATGTTGCTGAACTATTTACAACTTTTATTTGCAGTATTGTTGTAGCTAGGGTGACCAGATAGCAACTGTGAAAAAATGGGACGGGGTGGGGAGTAATAGGTGCCTATATAAGAAAAAGTCCCCAAAAATGGGACTGTCCCTTTAAAAACAGGACATCTGCCACCCTAGTTGTAGCTGTGTTGGTCCCAGGAGATGAGAGAGACAAGGTAGGGTTAAGTGAGGTAAAGTTGGTCCAGTAAAAGTTATGACCTCACCTACTTTATCTCTCTATTTACAACTTTGTCAGATACATGATTGTGGGCTGGGTCCACCAGCACCTGAAAGAATCCAGGCACAGGCTGGGCCAGCGTCCCTGCTGCGGTGTGAGCAGCATGAACTCTGAGATGCCTAGGCCCAGTTACCTCTCACCTCAAGGGAAGGGACTGGCCACCCATGCCCTGGCCCAGCAGCTTTGAGTGTCGCGCTATGCTGGAAACTGGCCTGAGCTTCACCAGCTTGCTCCAGCTAGCCTCTCCCAGACTGAGGCAAAAACCAAAACCCCACTCCCCGCCCCCTCACTGCAGCCAGTGGCTCTGGGGTCTGTGACAATCAGGGTCCAGACATTCAATGGGAGAACAGGGGGGCTGAAGCCCAAAGAAAAAGCAATTGAATCAACTCCTTATATACCACGTTACTGTGTAAAAACATGTTGAGTGAGGTCTTTTATGAAAGCTTGTAATGTTCTAAACTTGATGGTCATTATCAGATATGGATACAGACTTCAGTTATGAATTTATGTATTTGTGCTGCAACATTCAGCTCCATCTCACCACAGGTGGTCAGCAAGGCAGGGACAGTCTGCCTCCCTACCCACATGAGCCTCGCTCCAATCACCTAGCATTGTACAACCCAGAAAAAGATGAGGAGACCCATTAAAATTCATGGGAAAACATGGAACCAACTTGATATTGAAAAGAAAACCGCCAGTCTTGCAAAACCAAACAAGGAGGGAAATTCCCCTACCATGAATCACCATAGGTTGGCAAAAAGGAAAACTCCCCTGCAATTTGCAATCCCTGTTAAAAGAAAGGGGGATTGAAGTAATGAGGGCCAGCATCTAGGCGGTCTGCTGTGTGTGCAACCTTGGAGCCCCGGGCTAGGCCGGAGGCTATGCCAGCCAGGAACTCAGCAATAGCTGTATTAGGTTAGAAAAGGGATTTTTAACTTCCTAAGTGTAAAACCTGAGGTTGCATCTTTATGTTTTGTGTCTGTGTAACTTGCACCCGTTTGCTTCTCTTCACTAGTTCACTTTTGAACACGAGACTTTGCTATTAACCTTGTGCTTACTCTCCCTCCCCCAGCTCCGGGGTGCAACCTGCCTGGAGCGTGCCCCGAAGAGAACCGATGGGAGGGGGCGGGCGGGTTTGCTGCTTGGGGCGAGAGGAACCAGACGGGAGGGTGCCAGGTAGCGAAGAACTCAGGGAGGTGAGCTGGGGACCGGAGGGGGCTGCCGGGATGCCCCCGCGAGGAGCAGCCGGGGCCGGGAGAGCCAAGGCACGAACTCAGCCTGGCATCTGCCGGGCCCTGCCCCACGCAAGGCGGTCCTGGCAGCGCCCGTCTCCGGGGCAGCTCGCGGGGGGGAGGGGGCGGGGCTCAGCCGAGGCCCCGCCCCGGCCCGCGCGCGGCTCCCCGGGGTCTCCCGCCGCCCCCTCGCTAGCCGGTCTGTCCCTTCCCCCACCCGCCCCTTGTCCATCTGTCCGCCCCGCCCGCCCGGGCTCGTCTCTTCAGCTCGCCCCCGCCCCGCCCCCTGCGTAACCGTTCTCCTGTCCCCGCCCCCCCCTTAAAACGTATTTTGTGTCGGCAGCGCGCCGCCCTCTTCCCTTTAACCCCGCCCCTCCCCCCGGAAGCGGTAATGCTCCGCCAGCCACACGGGAAGTGGGGGAGCTCGAGACTCCTCACTCTGGAGCAGGGCCGCGGGGGCAGCGCGTGCGGCGGGGGGAGGGGGATCCCAGCACGGAGCGGCCCATCCCGGCCCCCGGCGCGGGGCAGGGGGAGGAAGGCGGCGGCAGCGCTGGTTCCATGGCGCGGAGCCGGAGCCGGGGCTGAGGACCCCGCCCGCCCATGGACCCCGCCGCGGCGGCGGCCGCCGAGGAGGAGGAGAAGCCGCAGCCGCAGCCGCAGCAGCCCCCGGTGATCTACACCATGGAGAACAAGCCCATCGTGACCTGTGAGTGGCCCGGGCCGGGGGCTCCCGGGTCCAGCGGGTTTCGTGGAGGGCGGGTGGTGGCGAGTCCGCCCGGCGGAGGTGACCGGGCCCGGCCTGCCGGACTGGCCCCGCGGCAGCCCCGAGGCTAGCGGGGGTCAGGGCGGGGAGCCCGGGCGCTCTGGGAAGGGGCACGTCCGGGGACACTTCAAATCTCCCAGTTCCTAACGCCTCAGGAGAGAGAAAGTGGCGGCTCTAGGAAGCCAGGGCGCCGCTCCCTACGCTGCTTCCTTTTCTTTTCTTCCCTAGTTTTTTGGAGCGCCAGTGAGGATGATGATTAATAGCCAGTGTGATTGTTTCAGGCTTATGACACTGCACTGTTGTTGGGTTTACAGCCCGTGCAGGGGCACCTACGTTTCGCTAACACTAAACGTTTATGTGGATTTAAAAAAAAGTTGTAAACGTTTATTGATGTTTAGGTTTTGTAAAAAGCTTGGCTTTGATGTTACTCTGGATAGTCTTATCTACAGAAATAGTAGTTAATTCTAACAGATTTTAGAAGAGATGTTCATGCTTCATATTGTAAACCAATCAGTGTTGGAGATTAGGATGAGAGCTAATGTTTGGCGCAAGTTTCCTTCCCTATGGCTGCCTACTACACAATTTTTTTTAACTGTCTGGTGCTGGCTACTGTCAGAGACGGAATACAGGACTAGATGGGTTTTGGGGATGAGCCATTATGACTATTTCTATGTTTTTAAAGAACCAAAAGTTCCCATTAAAAACAAAAATTTCCTTTAAGAGTATGGGAACATGTCTTCACAACTGACATAGTAGAACATGTGAGATAGTTTTCAAACTTTGCTATGTTTTGACTCTTGGCACCAGAATTTAAGATTCATTTGTAGGCATATCAGTTGCTAGCAACAAGGAATTCATTCAGGTATGGCCCAATCCTAGCAAATTTTTTCATCCTTCAAATTGCAGCAGTCAATTCCATTCAGGTATGATTGTGGGAAGAGAGAAAGGCATAAGAATGCTACTCTGTCCCATCTGTCACTTAAAATATTGGTGCTTATCTGCAAGTCCTACTTAATCCATCTGTCCAGTTTTATGGGGTATCTACTGGCAGTTGCACAGTTCTTATAAGAATTATTTTTGGAATGCATGTTAACACTTCAAAAACAAAACAAACAAAAAAAAAACACCTGATCAAATGTATAGTTATGCTGTGATGAACTGCTTTTGGAAGAAGCTGAGGGAGAGGCAGGACAGAAGTTAATTTTAGAGGGCATTGGTGATTGGGCAGCAAACCTGAGGCTTGGAGAAGGATAAAGTCTAGGGAGGGATGGGATCAGATCAAACACAATTAGCAGATTAGAGTTTAGTTGAATAACAGTGTAACAGTTTAATACTGTAGTGCTGTCTCAGAATACATAATCATATCTGCTTCATACTGGTATGGACTGACTTGGTACACACCAAAAGCAGCAGTTAACTTGGAATTATATCAGGAAAAAATCTTCAGTATTTTATCTGTGTATTTATAGACTTACAGGCACTTCCAGTTATAACAGTGAGTGGTGGTCCCTGTAAAAACATCAGAGGCTCTTAATTGTTGTATGAAAAGTCCAGAGAAACAGTTATACTTAATTGAAATTAGCAACTTCTTCCCCCGTTTAACAAAATGGAACTGTTAACTGCTTGTTCATAGTGTCTGTTGGGCCAGAGTTACGGCTTTTTTTCTCCCCCCCACTTTCATATCAGCAACATGAGAAATATTCAAGAAGTTCTGTCAGTTGAGCACACTGAATACTTTAGTGCTATGTGCTGTGCTCACTTCCAAGCTATCTATAAAATAAACCCAAACCCATTGGGTATACAGTGCACCTTCTTACTTTAACAATGTTACATTTTTGTATCTGAGTTCTGTAAAATCTGTCTGATTTTCTAGACTGATTTGGTACATGGAAAAGACTCCTAACTATAAACTTAGTAGGATTTACTTATGCAGTCTGGAATGATGTTTTCACATCTTGCAAAGTACTTAAAAATACGTGGTCTTTTTTAATACGAGTACCTGTGCCTGTTTGTTTCTTCATTGATACTGCTTGTAAGCTAAATTTAATGATATGTAGAACCTTCCTTCTATTTCCACCTACTCCAAGAACCTTTCAAATTAGTTTCACTCCAAACTTGCATTAAGAAAAATACACATGAATGAAACTTTAAAAATGTCATCATGCTTTCCTTATTACAGTATTATGTTAATATTATAAGGCTAAGGAGGAGGGCATTCATAGACTCACTATTTTTAACTGTTACCCACCCTTGCCAAATGTGACTTCAGACTGAAATATTTTGTGCTTCATATCAGGGTCTGTTATTAATCTGTCAATTCTGATGAAACTTGATTTAGTTGTTTTTGAACTGAAAAATACAACAAAAATTCTTTGAGTAACTGCACTCATACACCTTAAAACTTTTCAAAATGCCACACTTAGAATTCCATTCTCATTTAGCATCAATCACTTTGGAATTAAAAATACATTTGTGTTTTTACAAACTGTAAGTGAACTTAGTGCTTGTGAAAAGTGTTGGGATGACAGCCCCAAAGACTGAAATCACCTATACACAACATAGATGTGGTAGACCCAGCTTGTGGGAGATGAGGTATGCATTGTGGATGTGCATAGCTGAGGATTTTTCAGGGCTCTGTGGAAGTACTTCTACAGATCTATATGTGAATCTAGATATGAGATATAAGACTACTAGGGCCTTTCTTATTTGGTTTTTATTTTGTTTAATTTTCCCCAGGAATTTATCAGTGTTTATTACCACAACAACAAAAACAGGTGAAAATCAGTGCAAAAAAAATTAATAATTTTTGTGGATAAATCTCAGGGTTTATTTTGGTGGACAGAAAGGTGTGTGTGTGTGGGGGGGGGGGGGGGGGGAAGTATTCAGTAGATTACTGCTTTGAATTCCGTTCATCAATGTGGTTTGCTGCAGAAACTAAAACCGAACTCAAAACACGCTCCTCTGAGTTTAAGAAAACAATACATCTCTAATCCCCAAATAAAATTTTCGTTTGAATAAACAGTTTTCTGTTGTAGACTTAAAACTATTAGCCTATGAATATTTACATATAATTGGGCCACACCATTTGCAGTGCATACACTCAACTTCATCCTTTTCTCCTGTTTGTTTTTTAAAAACTTTTGAATACTTCCTTGTGTTCTTAAAGGTACTCTGATACAGATTTTCATTTTCTTCCCATTTTAGTGTGTCAGATCTTTAAACTGTTACCTGCTAACAGCTTGAAATGTGTGTGTGAGATTCATCAGTATGTTCAGATGCTCACGCACTTCAGAGCTTGTGTGCCTCTTTATTGTGTGCATCTTCTAGATTAATACATAGTATACACATATTAATGTATTATCAAAATACATACATCTCATGCAATGTATTGTATATCCTAATAAAACAAGTTATTTATATATTTGAATGATTGATACAAAAGTAGGGTGAAATCAGAAAAAAAAATGTACTTTATGTAAAACCTGGGAATTTTTTTTGATAAAAATCGGTTTAAACTGAAAACACAGGGGCTTAAAGACTACATACCTAAATCTGGCGAGTTCATAGTAACCATGACAGTAAAGCTTGAATGGTTTGTGACCTCATCAGAATTCTGAGTTGTTTTCTATACCTTGTCAATTTCCTGCGATCTTTTCTGTACTTGATATCACCTGAGAGAAAATGCTTTAAATCTTACACAGTACAAAGTATTCATGTGGCTAGTACAGAAAATAATTTAACATAAGTACTTTATTGGTAGCCGGGTTATGATGTTAGAAGTAATTCAACACATAATAATACCGCTTACTTTGTATACTGCTGTTCTTTTTTAAAATAATGTGAATATTCTCTTGTATTTAAAAAGGTTTTGTGATGTACAATCTTCAGGTACCTTGACTAGGAGTAATATTTGCCCACAGTTGTCAGTAGGCTCTTTATGTCTGATTCAATGTATAAAAATTTGATGTTGAGGAAGTGAGATACAAAGAAATAATGCCAACCAGTTTCTGATTATATGAATTAAGGATGAACATTGAATAAACTGTTTTTTTTATACCCTAAAAATATCTTTTCTGTTACAACCACAATTGGATCCTTCTTCACCGTTCAGCGTCTAGTAAACGCTTATATTGTGAAATAGTCCTCCTTTTAGAAATATTTCTGTGAATCTAAGAAACCTGTACAGCTGTTCTAAATAATAATAATAAAAAAAGTTGGAGGGACCCAGTCCTTTCTGAGCTGAAACTCATTTTGAACACAATCCGTTTCAACAAGCTGTATTTTAAAATAAAAAATAGTTGCTGCCATAGGAAATCATAGGAAGCCTGGAAATTGCTTTGGAAAAAGTGCTACTTTTTTCTAAAGCAAAATGTAACCTCATGCCTGTGAGTAATTCTGCTCTGTCAAAATAATTCATGGCAAGTCAAGAATTCCAGCTTTATCTGTGTTTGCTGCTTTATAGTGGGATTCGAAGAATGGGATTTATAGTGCATCCGAAGAAGTGAGGTTTTTACTCACGAAAGCTTATGCCCAAATAAATCTGTTAGTCTTTAAGGTGCCACCAGACTCCTTGTTGTTTTTATAGTGGGATTATTATGTTTAAATACAATATAAAAAAGTAGTAATCTAGTTTGATACAACCCATCTTGTGAAGTCCTATCAGTGATTGTCATAAGTGTACCTTGGAAAGTAGTCTTTACTTAACATGGAAACATACCTGACTTAAAATCTTCTTTACTCGCCAGTGGTGACTAGTCCTCAAATGGTCAATATCTTTTCAGAATTCAAGCTTGGATTTCTGAAATGGAAGCTTCTACACCTTTTGGTGTTAGCAGAGTGAAACTGGTAGACAAGTCAGTTTAATGATCGCTATTCAGAACCCTGTAAGTAGTTTCTGTTCTATTTAGGTTCTTATACTATACAAATTGTCTAGGTTTCTGAACACCTTCTATTTCACATCTGTAAAATTATTCACCCCCCAACAGAAATGTGACTGTTAAGGAGGGGTTGAAAGGTAACATCTTTTTCAAAGCATCACTGCAAAGCAGTTTAGGACAGGAACTCAAGACTGCTTTGTGAAATTGAAATTGCAAGAGGAATTTAGGTAAGAGAATGCAGTTTGCCATTTTTGGCAGTTGGCATATAGGCTGGCAAAATATAAATATTTTTAAACTTGACAGACTAATATAGTTCTTATTCACTTATATCCCCAGGAAAAAAAATCCTTAAGGTTGAGAATACATATAATTTAGGACCAACAGTAATTTAAGCAATAAAAATCCCAACATTAATATGGTAGTTACTTGAAAAACAAACAAACAAAAAAATTAGAAACCTAGGACGTACAAAGTGAAGAAATTATCATTGTCATGGAGGTCTGGCTATTTCTCCTGAAATAGCCATTGGGGCTGTGTATAATGGTATGAGTAGCTATTTCATTGTGGCCAGTTTCTGCTGGGTTGCAAACCAGGGAGTTAAGCCGGAATCCAATACACTTTGTGCATGGCTGTGTTGGACTATGGGTACATTGCCAGCATAGCCCCGATTTCTAGTTTCTCTTTCTCATTCATGTTTATTCTGGAAGCATAGGAAGATAATTACTGAACAGGAATATACTTTAGCTTTCCATTGTAGTATCTTCACGCAACAGCTGGAGTCTGGAAGATGACTAGTCAGATTAAGTGGTTCAAGAAAGTTTCAAGCTTTTGGAGCCAATGCTGCTGCAGAAGTATTACCGTGCTGCAAATCTATTAATTAACGAATGTTCTTTAATGTGAACGGGCAGTATTTGAAAGTTAGGTAACTGAAGGGGAAAACTGACAAGTCTTGAACTCAGGTCTTTGTTTCCCTTTGAATTAACTGATCTCACTAACACCTTAAAACAGTACAGACTGCATTCCTTGGTATCTTAAGTTACTTTTTGAAAGATTTGAAATGTGAGGTTTGAAATTTCACATTTGTTCTAAAATGCTTAATACCATCATCCATACACTTTGCGGAATAAACAAATTCTACAGGATTTTAGATGCTCTGAACAGTAATTCCCAGGATATTCATGTACTAGCATGTCAGAATGTTCTGACAAATATATATAGACCGGTGTTCTGATATTATAGCCTGGTTTCCTTTAACTGATTTGCTATTAAATTATTGTTACTATCCATATTCTCCATTTTTAATCATAGAATGATACCATTTGGCAGGGATCTGTCAGTGAGTCTTCTCTAGTCCGTCTCCTGCAGATTGACTACATTTTCGGTGAACTATCCCTAATAAAGCAATACCTCAGATGCTTGTGTTTTTGCAATCTCCTCAGCGGCTGCTTCTTTTGTAGTTGTTCTTGTAGTTATGCAAGTCTTTAATTTTCCCTACTGTAGCTTAAGCCCATTATTTTGTTATATTCTCACTAAATGAGTATTGGTCCCAAAGAAGTAGAGAATTGCACGTAACACTTTCTCAGCAGAAGCAAAAGAAAAAGCTAAATAGGGTTTCATCATTTGCATTTTATCCCTGTCATTGCTGCTGCAGAAGCACTGTAATGCAGGGCTAGCAGCAAAACTGCCACTGGTGCAGTTCTGGGGATGAAAGCTGTATATGCAGAAGCTAGGGGAGAAGTCAACAGTACAGGTTAAGAGAAACAAGGGGAGGGATGATCCAGGGAAGAGATGCACACAAATGGAGAAAGAGGAGACAGGAAAAAAATAGGAAGAGAACTGTTGCAGTTTGGGAGGAATAACGGTCTTGTAGATAAGATCCTGGACTTGGGCTGGAGAGTTCTTGTTCATAACCCAGCTCCTGTATCACAACCTTTGTGACCTTGGACAAGTCACTTGGACAGTTATGCTATATCTCAGTTCCTTTTGTGTAAAACAGGACTAAATACTTTATCTCACAGAGAGGTTGTGAGGATAAATTCATTAATGTTTCTAAAGTGCTCAGATAGTAAGTGCCCATTTTTGGCCCAAGAGGTTCTAGAAGTGCTATGCAGAGTGCCTTTCATTGTTCTTCTAAGCAACTGTCTCCTTGAAGGAGAAGCATTTGTGGTCTGTAGAGGGAGATGAGTCCAGCTTGTTGTTGCCAGAGAAATGTATGCTGTCATTGCAGAGCCTTTGAGGGAGAAAAGTTTTAAAGAGGTCACTGAGGGATGGGAGGAGATAAGGATTATCTCAGCCCGCCCCCCCCCCCCCCCAAAAAAAAAAAAAAACCCAGCAAGAAGGAAGTGAAGAAAGAAAGAATAGAAAGATCTACAGAAACAAGTGCAATGTGCAACCCAAATCAGAAAAATGTGTGGGAGTGAATAGTCTTTTTAATTTTTTTGTTAGCGGTAATTGTTAGTGGTGTTTTTTGGTAGTTAAAGTGATTCATATTACCTAGGGTTGTGCTACAGGTGTCTTTAAGCTTTGAATGTCTCTCTCTTGCCCCCAAACATAATTAAATCTCTGTAGCCCATTATTACTATCCAGCCAACACTTTGCCATTCTCTACTTAGTTGAGAGAGAATTCTCCCCCTGCCCCCTTCCAGATGAGGGCTGGTTTACATTAGCCAAATTTAAGGGATACAATAACAAAGGATGCCTCCTTCTAGTAGTGCATCTTCATAATTTTTATGTCTACAAGGAAATCCAAGGTTTACCTCAGCCAATTCCAAAAGAACAAATATTTTCTCTTCCCAGGAAACAGCCTGGCTTCAAACCTATGGAAGGTTCCAAAATTGTTTATTTCCCATTTATGCACACCCTTTCACCTCCCTCCCACATCCTTTCCTATACTATGGGTTGGAGGTCCTTTCCTTCTCCACAGCTGATTTGTGCCCTCTGAGTATTCTTACAGTGAAGGCAGATGGCTGTATCCCATCCAATGAAAAGGGAATTTACTGTTTGCCTGCCAGTTGAAGGATGGGGCCTATACATCCTGTCTCTGTTTGGTATCTTTCTGAAGACAGAAATTACCTGCAATTCTGCTGCTTTGAAGATATTGTCACACAGGATTTCCGTCACTTTGGGATTCTCCTTCACTTTTATATTTCAAGAGTTGGTTTATTGACATCCTTGAAACATGTTCCTTTTTGTGAGACTGTTTGTATTTGTGTGCAACTGAAGTTTGTGTGGGAGCTCCTCTTGTGACTTTTAAGAACTCACTCTAAGTAGGTTCTAGAGGGGGCTTGAGGTAGTGGCATTTGAGTGGAGCATGAGGGAATAAGCGCATGCTCCAACTACTGATGCCTGACAGCCAAAAATCACAGAGCTAGAGGGCACTTCCAGCATAGCTTGTGCTAGAAAGTTGAGACCCAAGAGTGGGAATCTTGTATGACATAGCCTTCAAAGGAGCAGAATTAGTTACGGGATATTTCCTTCTGCTGTTCTGGACTTGCACTTCTAGATTTGTTTGTCTAAATAATCTCATGAGTCTTCTCGCTTTAGCAGTGGAAAGCACACTAACCACTTAATTGATAAGTGTCTGTCCTTTGTCCTATCCTGAGTATCATCTTTTAATATTACACTCTGTTATAAATAGTCTAGGTACTTGTCTTGTTTACCTACAACATCTCTGACCCTGTATGCCAGTATTCTGTAGGTGATGTTTGCATAGAATAACCTTAAGTGCTACTAATAAGTTAAGCGAAATTTGCTGATTTTCTGTATCCCCCACTAGACAATCTCAGAAATGTTTATACTCCTTTTGGTGATTGTAGTATTTGGTAACTGCATTTGTTCCATTTTTGAGACCGTTGATATAACCAGGAAAAAAGATGCTTTCCCCCCCTATTCATCCTCCGACTCCTTCTGCCCAGATCATAAAACCTGCTGACAATTTCTGGTATTTGCTTAAAAAAATTATAAGTAGTACTATTGTTCACATTATTTATCTTTGTAAAGTTGATTTTTAGGGCCTTGGTTTCTTTCCAGACAAGGAAAGGACCAAAGTCCTAATGAAACTGAAGATATTCTCTAGAATTATAGATTTCATGATTTGTTTCAATAGTACCTAAATCTAAAGGCCTTTCATATTTATTACAGTAACTTGAAATGGTGCCATCTGATTTAAGCTATTTAAATATTATATTTAAACTGAGTATACCACTAAATACTGTACCTTTTTTTACCAGCGTTAATAAAAAGCATAAGAATGAACTCTTCTGAGGAGATTAGGTAGCTTGAGGGCTTGGTTGTGGGACATAGAATGTATTATATATTTTGGCCTCCGGTTAAAATCTTGCCTACATTGGTAGGTCACCAAACAGCCATAACATAGGAATGGTTTTGAATTGCATACCAGTGCACATTGGATTAAAGGCACTGTGGACTAACACCTTGCCTGAATGTTAAACACCAGTGCAAGGTGAGTGTACGATGCTATAAATCTGTAGCAGCACTAAGAGTTGAACACTAGTCTTCTGAATCTCCGTGTACAGTGCCTTCACCACAAACCATTTCCCTCCCAAATATGTAGAAAGTTAGGTACCCAGAATTATAAGCTACTGTGACATTACCCAGGGTACAATTTAGACTGTTGAACAGCGGTCCCCCCCTCAATTCTCCAATCTGGGGTGCGTTTTACCCTGTTTTGCTGCGAGAGCAACCACTCCTGGTCTGCGCTCTCTCAGCCTCCAGCATGTAAATTACTTTCACCTAGGGTGTCCAGCTAACAGTGTGAAATATTGGGACATGGTGTGGAGGGTAATAGACACGTATATAAGGCACAGCCTGGAATATCGGGACTGTCCCTATAAAATCAGGGCATCTGGTCACCCTACTCCCACCTATACTGTATGAGTGCTATTGCCAGCCACTCTTGAAGTACACTGCAGAGCATCACCAGCCAACTTCCAGTCCCAGACTTTCCTCCAGAAAAGTACATCTTATACTGCCCAGCCCTCTTCTGGACAATAAACGCTCATATAAAGTTCATTAATAGAAAATGATGTGCATAAATCCTGTTATCTCAAATGGAGTTTCTCAAACACTTCAGTCCAATAAAACAAGTTTATTAATGACAAAGATTTTAAGCAATTGCAAGTAACGAAGCATAAAAGTAATTAGCTACAAGAAAAAGGTAAAATGCAGCTAATATCTAACTTAAGCTAAATGAATTCAACAAAAAGGTCTCTCACCACATGCTTCAGCAGTCATACTGGCCGGATTCCTTTCGGACAGGACACCTCCAGTTCAGTGTTAGTTCCCTTGTCCTTCAGGTGTTGTTGATGCCACCTATGGAGACAGGAACCCCCAGCTGTTCTTTTGCCAAGATATAAATTTCTCGCTCACACCTTTTCCTGCCAAATAATAGCCACTTGACCAGCTGATAGTCCATTTGATATTGTTGACACCTGGCTGAGGCATTGGTTTACCTTTTGTTTCTGAGGAACTAGTTCGTGGTTGTTCTTGTAAACTTGGAACATGTCTCAGAAGTATTGTATAGTAGAATCTTAACTTTATATACAATGTTGCCACACCATTTTACCAGGACAATATTGATCAGCAAATTGTGAGTTTTCAAATGATATCTCATAAGGCATAGTTTGTACAAAATTTTGTAGCCTTATAAGGGGGGTAGACATAAGGGTACAGACTGCCACAGCTACTCTTGAAAAAATTGAGCCTGGTTCCCTTTCCAGTAAAATGGACATAATGCCTGTATTACAGAGTTAATTGGTTTAGGGCCTAATTCAGCACCCATCAAAGTCCAATGAAAGACTCTTATAGATCACCAGTGCTAGATCCAGACCCTCTCTTTGCAAAGTGCTTTGAGACCCTTTGAAGAAAGACAATGTGCAAATGCCAGATATTTTTCACATTGTTGTATGGCCCTTCTTGCATCTTCCAAACTCCTGATGAAATTGATGGGTCAACAGTGAGTAATTGAAGGAAAAAATAAAAGTACTTACTGTAGGTTCCAGACATAAACCATTTGCAGATAGAAGGTGGTTTATGACTCTGCGACTTTGCTGCTCTACTCTAGATGCCTTCCTGCATGCTCCCGTAAGGAACAATATATGTGCTGTCATTCCCTTGTAAAGATCTTTGCCTCATCTCTTAAAGTGATGGAAACATTTTTACTAATCAGAAGTATGCGTCTCCGTTTGAGTTAAGATGAATCAGACTTTTGAAACTTGGTGTGGTAGCTTTAGTTATATTTAGGGCCCTACCAAATTCATGGTCCATTTTGGTCAATTTCAGTCATAGGATTAAAAAAATTGTAAAGTTCAGGTATTTAAATCTGAAATTTCAGTTTTGAATCCCTGGGGGTCCCAACCTGAAAGGGGGCAGTAGAGGGATCCCAAGGCTATTGTTGGGGGGTTGCAGTATTGCCCCCCTTACTTCTGAGCTGCTGCTGATGGCAGTGCTACCTTCAGAGCTAGGCTCCTGGCCAGCAGTCTTGGAGCTATCTGCAGCTGGAGGAGGTTCCTGGAGGTGAGTCTGACCCGGCCCCAGTGGCCCCTGCAGGGGAAGAGGAGGTCCAGTCACTTCCCATCCCAGCTGGGATTAGCATTTGGAGACCAGCACACAGTAAAAACCCCCTGCCCCGCTTCTCTCCTACACTAGACAGATTTCACGGGGGAGATCAGATTTCACAATCCGTGATTCATTTTTCATGACCGTGAATTTGGTAGGGGCCTAGTTATATTCTAGGGTTTTCAGCATTAAAAGGCTGAAATATTGTAAAATATATATATAAAACAAAATACTTTAAGAGGTGGAGGAATATGTATAGAGCCAACAGAACTGACTCTCTGATCCATCTAGCATTGCTTTTTTTAGTCTGCATGAATGGGATGCATACATGACTACATCTAACTCAATACCTCTGGTTCTTCTTCGAGTGCTTGCTCATATCCATTCCATTAGGTGTGCGCGCGCCGCGTGCACGATCGTCGGAAGATTTTTACCCTAGCAACACCGGCGGGTCGGCTGTGGAGCCCCCTAGAGTGGCGCCTTCATGGCGCTGAATATATACCCCAGCCGACCCGGCGCCCCCTCAGTTCCTTCTTACCGCCCCTGACGGTCGTTGGAACTGTGGAGCGCGGCATAGCTGTCCTCCACTCTCCCTAGCTTACTTAGTCATTCAAAGTTATAGTTATAGTTGTAGTTCTAGTGTTTATAGTTAAATAGTTTTAAAGTTGTTATAGTTGTTATTGTAGTTCAGGGGGTTAAGGGGGTCGTCTCCCCCTTTCTCCCCCGGCCGCGGGCCCGGGCTCATGCCCAACGCTCCCGGCTTCAAGCAGTGCGCCTCCTGCGCTAAGCCTATGCCAACGAGCGACCCGCACGACTCCTGTTTGAAGTGCCTGGGAGAGTCCCACCAAACAGACAAATGCAAGATCTGTAAGGCCTTCAAACCAAGAACCAAGAAGGAGCGGGACTTTCGGCTCAGGCAACTCCTAATGGAGGCGGCACTTAGCCCGGACACTCCTTCCACGGGCCAGACTCCGACGCCTAGCACTTCGGTGCGCAGTGCCCCGGCGGCACCGGCTATGACGACCACGCGAGTGGCGTCAGACAAGCCTCCCCGGCGCCGGACCTCGTCGGCACCGCAAACACAGCAAGTGCCGCGGCGCCGGTCATTATCCCCAGGGCATAAAAAAGCCCATAAGACGGGGACGTCCGTGCCGAAGACGCCGGCTCCCCCAGTGCCGGGGGTAGAGCCGCGTCCGCCGGTGGAGCAACGGAAACAGGCGCCTCCAGCACCGTCGACTCCGGCGCCGAGGCCGTCGAGTCCGGTACAAATAGCGTCTCCACCGAGGCCGGCGGTGATACAGTGTCTCCCGTCGACTCCAGAGACCTTCGCGGCGGCGAGAGACTTGATAGCTCTCACGGAGCCGGCACCGCCTCAACCACCGGCACCGACTGTACCGTTGACTCGCCCGGTACAGTCAAGAGGGAAACCTGCCTTGATGCGCCCTCCATCACAAGGGCTGGAACCTCGGCGCCGATCCAGGTCCCGAAGCAGGTCCCCACGCCGCTCGCAGTCCCGGCACCGAATATCGTCTCGGCACCGGTCGTACTCGCGGCCAAGATCTTCGTCGCGGCACCGGTCTACGTCTCGGCACCGCTATGATCGTCGGCACCGATCAACGTCGAGACGTAGTTCTCGGCACCGCCACGCTCGACGCTCGACGTCGAGAGGCCGCTCCCGGCACCGGGCATACTCTAGGTCCTCGTCGAGGTCCAGATCTGACTCCCGGCACCGACGAGGTCATCGGCACCGGTCGCGGTCCCGGCACCGATCGCCGGCACCGCACAGAGATAGATCATCTCCGGACCGGCACCGTGCGGCACCGCAGACCACGGGGATCGTTTCATCTTTCGCGGCACCGCCATGGCCGTCAAGATCGGCGTCTCGCTCCTCGGAGGACCTGTCGAGATCGGCATACCCCCCTCAGGGGCAGGCCGAGGAACGAGACTTGGGCCATTGGCAGGAGAGGGCAGAGGACCACTCTCATGGACCATCTCACTGGTCGTTTTGGACCCCGTGGGCGTATCACCAGGAGCAAGGGGCTTCATTACCATCGACCTCTCGCTCGGGTCACTCGGTCAGAAGAGCCCCAGAATCCACCATCTCTCGGCCTCCGCCTGGAGGCATGGAGGCTTCTGTGTCCACACCACCCGACACCGTGGACCCAAGTGCAGGTGACGCTCCGACCCAAGACCAGGGGGACCGGGACCCCCCCTTGGATCCACTACCACCGGAGGCGTCCTCCTCCTCCTCTCCGGATGAGGCAGTGGCGGGCACTTCATGCACGGGTCCCCCTCTGATAGATCTTCGGGCTCACCAGGATCTCCTGCGCAGGATGGCCCGTAATATGGACCTGCAGACGGAGGAGATAGTGGAGGTGCACGACCCGATCGTGAATATCCTTGGATCGGATGCCCCATCGAGGGTGGCGTTACCCTTGATCCGCACGATCCAAACGAACGCGGATACGATATGGCAGACTCCTGCCTCCATTCCACCTACAGCGAGAGGGGTGGAAAGGAAATACTTTGTCCCATCTAAGGACTATGGGTACTTGTACACACACCCCCAACCGTGTTCACTGGTGGTGGAATCAGTGAATGCACGAGAGCGCCACGGCCAGCAGGCTGCAGCGCCAAAATCAAAAGAGGCTAAGCGGCTTGATCTGTTTGGCCGTAAGGTTTACTCAGCCGGAGGGCTACAACTTAGAGCGGCGAATCAACAGGCGCTACTGAGCCGCTACAATTTCAACTCCTGGAACTCTATGGGGAAGTTTAAGGAGTTGATTCCCCAAGAGTCCAGGGAAGAGTTTGGAGCCATGGTTGAGGAGGGTAAGAAGGTGGCTCGGACCTCCTTACAGGCCTCCCTGGACATAGCGGACTCGGCCGCAAGGACCCTGGCCGCAGGTATCGCTATGCGCAGGACCTCCTGGCTCCAAGTTTCGGGTTTGCCCCCTGAATTACAGCAGACCCTACAGGATTTGCCCTTTGAAGGACAGGGGCTGTTCTCGGAGAAGACGGACTCTCGATTGCAGAGCCTCAAAGACTCCAGGACAATCATGCGCTCCTTGGGGATGCATGTTGCGGGTCCCCAGCGCAGACCATTTAGGCCGCAGCCTCAACGTTTTTACCCCCCTCCACCTCGTCAGAGACAGGACCCTGCCAGAAGGCGAGGGCGAGGTGGTAGGAGAAGATGGGCTGGCCCTCAACCCAGTCAGAACCAAGGGCCACCAAGACCACCTTCAGGTCCTAGACAGAACTTTTGAAGGTGCGGTCGAGGACGGCGCCCCAGTCATCCCCCAGGATCCAGCTCCCTCCTTTCGGGATCGCCTCTCCCACTTCCACCGTGCTTGGTCCCTTATAACTTCGGACCGTTGGGTCCTCCGCACGGTGGAGAGGGGATACGCTATCCAGTTTTCTTCTATCCCCCCCTCCCACCCCCCTTCCCCGTCCCTCTTCAGGGACCCTTCTCACGAGCAACTTCTTACACAGGAGGTTTCTACGCTCCTTGCCATGGGGGCCATCGAGGAGGTTCCGATAGAGTTAAGGGGCAGGGGATTTTATTCCCGTTACTTCCTGATCCCCAAGTCCAAGGGAGGTCTGCGGCCCATCTTGGACTTGCGCGGACTCAACAAATTCGTAGTAAAGTTGAAGTTCCGCATGGTCTCTTTGGGGGCCATTATCCCTTCCCTCGATCCTGGAGACTGGTTCGCCGCCCTCGACATGAAAGACGCATACTTTCATATTGCAATTTACCCACCTCACAGACGCTTCCTGCGATTCGTGGTAAACACGGTGCACTACCAATTTACAGTCCTTCCCTTCGGCCTATCCTCGGCCCCAAGAGTGTTCACGAAATGTATGGCTGTCGTGGCAGCGTACCTTCGTCGGCAAGGAATACAGGTGTTCCCGTACCTAGACGACTGGCTGGTGCGCGGTCGCACCAAGGAGCAAGTTCAAGCTCACGTCCACAGAATAGTGCACATATTCAACGAGTTGGGCATCCTACTCAACAAGGACAAATCCACTCTAGAACCTACCCAGAGAATAGAATTCATCGGCGCAGTTCTAGACTCCGGGCGTGCACAAGCCATCCTGCCAGACAACCGCTTTGGCACCATCACGAACCTCATTCAAGGGCTCAAGGCCTTCCCAACTACCACGGTGAGGTCGTGCCTTACCCTGCTGGGTCACATGGCTTCCTGCACGTACGTAACCAGGCATGCCAGACTTCGGCTTCGCCCACTTCAAACCTGGGTGTCATCAATATACCGTCCACATCGAGACAGCCTGAACATGGTGGTCACGGTCCCGAACTCGGTCCTGGCCTCCCTCACCTGGTGGCTAGATCGCAATGTGGTCTGCGAGGGGATGCCATTTCACGCCCCACAACCCTCTCTGCACCTGGTCACAGACGCGTCATCTCTGGGTTGGGGCGCCCATCTCAACGAACACCATACCCAGGGCCTGTGGACTGCACCCCAGTTAGCCCTGCACATCAATGTTCGGGAGCTGATGGCGGTGCGCCTGGCATGCCAGGCATTCCTCAATCTCCTACGTGGCCGCTGTGTGTTAGTTCTCATCGACAACACCACGGCCATGTTCTACATCAACAAGCAAGGAGGAGCACGTTCGTCAATTCTATGCCAAGAGGCCATTCGCCTGTGGGACTTCTGCATCGCCCACTCAATCCATCTCACGGCATCGTTCCTCCCTGGAGTCCAGAACACTCTAGCGGACCGACTCAGCAGGTCCTTCCAAACGCACGAGTGGTCTATCCGTCCGGACATTATACATTCCATCTTCCAGAGGTGGGGGTTTCCCCAGATAGACCTGTTTGCATCTCGAGACAACAGGAAGTGCCACGTGTTCTGCTCCCTACAAGGTCGAGCTCCGGGCTCCCTCTCGGACGCCTTTCTGCTTCCCTGGAAAGACCACCTGTTTTATGCCTTCCCTCCGTTTCCTCTGGTCCACAAGGTACTGCTCAAACTGCGCAGAGACCAGGCACAGGTAATTCTGATCGCTCCTGCATGGCCAAGACAACATTGGTACACCACACTGTTGGAGCTCTCGGTTCAGACACCGATCCCGCTTCCGTTGGATCCGGATCTCATCTCTCAGGACCACGGCCGGTTGCGTCACCCCGACCTCCAATCACTCCACCTCACGGCGTGGCTGCTCCATGGTTCACCCAGGCAGAGCAGCAATGCTCGCACTCTGTCAAACAGATTCTGCTGAGCAGTAGGAAGCCCTCAACACGCACCACGTACCTGGCCAAGTGGAAGCGGTTCTCCTGTTGGTGCGAACAACGAGCCATGTCCCCGTTGCAGGCACCCATTCCTCTCATTTTGGAATATCTCCTCTCCCTAAAACAGCAGGGGTTGGCGATATCTTCAATTAGAGTTCACCTGGCCGCTATATCGGCCTTTCACCCAGGGGAACTCGCGTCCTCGGTATTCTCTAACCCGATGGTCGTTAGATTCCTCAAGGGCTTAGACCGGATGTACCCACAACAACGTCAGCCCGTTCAGACGTGGGACCTCAACCTGGTTCTCTCCAAGCTCACAGGTCCTCCATTCGAGCCACTGGCCACCTGTTCTCTTTTGTACCTATCCTGGAAGACAGCCTTCCTTGTAGCCATCACCTCAGCAAGGCGCGTTTCTGAACTCAGGGCGCTTACATCCGAGCCCCCTTATACAGTTTTCCATAAGGATAAAGTGCAGCTTCGTCCACATCCTGCCTTTCTCCCTAAGGTGGTTTCTCCTTTTCATATCAACCAGGACATCTTTCTCCCGGTCTTTCATCCCAAACCACATGCCACTCGCCAGGATCAACGTTTGCATTCCCTGGACGTACGAAGGGCCCTGGCCTTCTATATTGACCGCACAAAGCACTTTAGAAAGACGACGCAACTCTTCGTTGCAGTGGCCGACCGAATGAAAGGCTCACCGGTCTCCTCACAACGCCTATCCTCCTGGATTACGTCTTGCATCCGGACTTGCTATGACCTGGCAGGTGTCTCAGCACCGCACCTCACCGCTCACTCCACGAGGGCCCAGGCTTCCTCGACGGCTTTCCTGGCACAAGTTCCGATTCAGGACATTTGTAGAGCAGCGGTTTGGTCATCAGTCCACACATTTACAGCTCACTATGCACTAGTGCAGCAGTCCAGAGACGATGCTGCTTTCGGATCAGCGGTTTTGCACACAGCAATGTCTCACTCCGACCCCACCACCTAAGTTGGGCTTGGGAGTCACCTAATGGAATGGATATGAGCAAGCACTCGAAGAAGAAAAGACGGTTACTCACCGTTGTAACTGTTGTTCTTCGAGATGTGTTGCTCATATCCATTCCAAACCCGCCCCCCGTCCCCACTGTTGGAGTAGCCGGCAAGAAGGAACTGAGGGGGCGCCGGGTCGGCTGGGGTATATATTCAGCGCCATGAAGGCGCCACTCTAGGGGGCTCCACAGCCGACCCGCCGGTGTTGCTAGGGTAAAAATCTTCCGACGATCGTGCACGCGGCGCGCGCACACCTAATGGAATGGATATGAGCAACACATCTCGAAGAACAACAGTTACAACGGTGAGTAACCGTCTTTTCTTTGCTCACGGGGTGCTATTTAATCTGGTATAAACTGTAGGTCATGTGAAATGCTACATACTTATAATTAAAAATCCTGGGACTCTTGCTATTTGGAAAAGTATTGGTGCAACAAGGTTGTTCATTTAAGGTTAGGTTGTTTTCCAAATAGCTTCTTTTATCACTTAAAATAATAGTCTCTGTGTACAGTATATAGTAGAGTGCTTTATCAGTTTGCAGCGATAGATCTCCTATCTAGTCTTCCTCAGATGTGGAAGTTATGATCAGTCTGTTAATGTTATTACTTTTTTGACTAGGGGTCATCTAAGCTTTCATCTCTCCAGCTCTTTTCACCCTGCCCTTACCCTGAGGGATTCTGTTATAGTGTTGATCCTTTTGGCTCAAGAGTCTAAATGCTGAAGTCTTCGGGAGTATCTACTAGCGGGGTCTCTGGGGAGCAATGTGAATTGTTCCATTTCATTACATTCACTCTCCAACAATAAATGTTCGGATTTTTTCTTTTTAGCCTTTGATAGCCCTTGGATCAGAACTGTCATTTCCCATCTATGTGCCACCGAGCCGTTACTAGACCATTAAGGTGTAGTTCGTTTTGTACAAACTGCTGTGACTTGAAAATCAGTAGCTGTCCTCTGTGGCTTGGCTTCTCCAGCTACTATATAACTTGCTGTTAACACAAAATCAGCGATAATGGGGATTAAATTTGTTTCAATGTTAAACTTACAGTAAATTTCACAAAGTGTAACCTTAAATCAGTTGTAAGGTCTGGTGTAAAGCTGCTGGATTGCAATGCAGGAAGAGTACTATGGTGAAGACTGAGTAGCAGAATTTCTGTGGTACAGTACAGGCATCTGGAGATCATTGACTGTACAGTTCTATTTCAGACTATCTTGAGAAACCAGAGTGGATGAAAATGGATGATTTAAAAAAATATTTAAATTGGATTATTTTTATTTTCTTTAATGTTTTTCTTTTTAAAAATAAACAGTTAAAATTAAATCTAAATTTTGTATTAAATTTATGAAGCCCTACACATTATCTCTTAAAACATTTAAAAATAAATATGCTGAATCCATGAGCCTCTATCAAAAGTTAAAGGCTGCTTTTCTATCTAAAGAAAGAATGAGGGGAAAAATGATTTAACTTTTGAGGTCAAAGTTTATTATATACATGACACTAAGTGGTACTGTGTCAGGGCTTGTTTTGTTTAATAACTTTATATGCTGTTTTGTTTGTTTAAATACCAGTTACCATCCTAATATCACTTGACACAATCTAATAAATAGATTATTCACCATTTTCTAGCATACTGCAAGTGTACAGTTAATTAGAATCTGAAAATATTAAGCTATATGATTGCTTAAATAAATATATATAGTTTTAGTCTACCCACCTAGGTAGCACAAATGTTCCAAATCTAGTGTAAAGGCTCTATTTAGTTGTAAACCACAGATTTTAATGGTTCTATTAACCAGTGCAAATACACCTTTCTCTAGAAAGTAACTGAAGTACAAATAGAAAAGTTGATTAAAATGGATTTAAATAGCCTTGATTTAAATCAATTCACCCTGTAAGAAACTGTATAAGTGAATAATATATATTATTAATATATTCACAAGAAATGAATATTTTGCTGACAACACTGTTGTGCTCCTATGGCACCATATTAAAATCTTTTCTCCAGTTTGCTATGTAATGGGTCAGAATGATTTCATTTTAACAGGCTTCATGGGGTTTCAAGAATAATGTTGTAGGGAAGGTTCCCTATATAAATGCTCAGTTATGTTCATGTTGATGTCTATACTGAATTTAATGTGTTTTAAACATATAGTTATAAGGAACTGTTAATTAAGGTAATGTGGCTAATGGACCCAGTGATTCAAAATGGAGTCTGGACAATTAACAACTCTGACTCCATATCTGTTGCCCTTCTTCTTGTCACTTGTGGCGGAAAGAGCAACAGCCGCTAGGGTTCCAGTTCAAACCTGGAATGTTTGCGCCATAGAATATATAAAAGGACTGTGCGCCCTAACCAACAGGCTGTTCATCTGAGAGGCACCCGGTATCAGTCTTGTTTGCATGGGCTTCAAGGGTCATCTCTACGGATCAAGATCTACCCCATCGATCTGGATGACATCTTACACCTGAATCAACGTCATCTAACACCTGAGACAACCTACCTGATCCTGGTTCCAGTGTTGCTGTTTCCTGGTTCCTGTATGTGGATGGTCCAGTGTTCCTCCTGCCATAACCAGGCTGCGTGATCAGTCGTAGGTCCAGGATCCAACGAACCTGAGCTGCAAGGACAGATATCCCCATCAGCTACCTAATTCAGACCAAGGTTATCCGTTGTGACACAGCATAATTTTGGGGTGTTTTTGTTTAGGATTTATTCTGTTGGAATTTATTGCTTAAGGGGTTGTGAAGACCAGGCTTCACGCCTATCTTTCTGGGGCAACCAAAACTGTAGTTTATTGCTTCCTTTATAAATCTTCTTTGTGTTTTCAAAGAATATCCCTCTAGTCATTAAATGGGATGTTTTCTTTCCAGCAATGGTCTGTATGTTGGTGTCTATATTGTCTCCTTCATGAATGAGATTTCCACCCTCCTGAAGTGGTACAATTCCATTTGGAATGAACGTGCCTCCTTGGAATCTTTCTGCTTCAATTTTTACAGCCCAATTGATGAACCCTCAGCTCACCATAATTGATGCAGAGTTCATGGGATAGTTGTGCTGCAAGACTTACGTGCGGTAGTGTGATAATTTTGGAACTCTGCAATTGAGAGGTGCCTTCTTTGAATGTCGTCTAAAGGATGATGCTCATTGCTGGCTGAATATATGCCTCTTTATCAACCAAAGGATAAACTCCTGCACCAGTTGGGGCACAAAAGTAGCTGACTTCTTAACTACAATCACATGGCTTTGGATTACATTATCAGGCTTTCATTTTGGCTATTTCAGACTGAGTGACTAAAGAGACATAATGCAAACCACTGGAACAGCTTTCAAATGAACATCAGGCTCACTCATCAGAAGAACACCCAAAAAATATTTGAATGACTTAAGTTCCTGCTTCAGATTACTAGTAGCTTGGATAGCATCAGCTACTGTTGCACTGCATAGAACAATTGTAGACGTGCCTTATCCATGCTGCGCATAGAATTAAATTGCAGAACCATACTGTTTTTTTTTTTTTTTAATTTTGCCTGTAACTTTCTACTGGAATAGCTTGCAGTTTCTCCATTTGAGGGAAGTAGGGCATTATATCTTTGTAACAGCCTGGATGTGGGAGAGGAGCCTTGTACATATAATCATTCTCTTCAGTCAACTGATAAAATGTGGTGTGACAAGGTGATTTTATTGTTGCAGCATAACTAGATGATTTTGCTTTGATTCATTTTACTCCGTTAGGAAGAAAGACATGTTGAGGGATAAACTGCATCCTTAGCAATCAGGTCAAGCAAAAAACAGTGCAACAGGTCTGATTGCTGGAAGATGTCCTCGCTCTGGTGGTTACAGAAGCAGGTGAACATGATGCTCTGTGAACAGATTCAGAGTGTTTTCTTTCCTGGGTTCAATACAGACTCTGACTTGTGCCAAAGTCGACTTGCTTGTGTATTTCTGTGAGCAATCCCTGTGATAGCATATTGGTGGCCCATCATCTAAAACTATAAAACTCATCCAGTAGCCACCAATTCATCTCTTCTGGCTTCTGCTGCCAGCATCACAGAATTCTGTCCAGCACTGGTAGTTTTTGACAGTTTTATGCATTCTTTTGATTTTATTGACAAAGCACATTTTTCAAAGTTTGTGGAGAGTCTTTCTTTTTGATGTAAGATTTAAGGGGCTTGTATCCTCTGTCTTCATATACTGTAACTTCCCTGTAGAAGTAAAATTCCCAAAATGTATTAGCATTAGCATCACCACTACCAGTTTTTCACAAATATACAGACTCATGCTAAATTAGATATATATTAGTAATTGCCTCTTTTGTTTAATGAGCACTTACTTTGATTGAAGCCCAATATGAAGCTGTATATTGTCATCTTTAACACAAATACTGTGCATAAGTGTCACTGAATTAAGCTAGTTTCTAGGATATTTCAAAGGCTGGTACTGCATGCATAGGTGGTTACAAATTAAAACCTTCTAGCAGGCAGACTTTGCTGTAAGTACAATAGCTTACAAATGGAGAAGCATTACATTAAGAATTCACATACATTTATATCAACCCACTATGCAGTACAAACTATGGGCATGCAATCTGCTGCTACTGGTGTACAACCTTCAGTATAAAACTTATCTGGTCAGAAAATTTCAATTGAAAATACAGAAAACTATTATAATTTGTGAGATACTTTGACAATTAAGAATATGCAATGTGAAAACATTGCATGTTTGTATATTGCAAAATGTTACTTGCCGTTTTTGCCACATGCTAAAAAAAATTTCCCCATGCAAAACCAGTAAGTCTTTAATACATTATTTGGTAGCTTTAACCAATAAGCACCACATTAAGATATTGAAATTAACTTACAGTAAAAATTGTAGTCATAATCATGTTGCTGTGTTTTTGGAACTGCAAGAAGTGATGTGTTCTCATTTTAGGTACCACTGTTTTACCTCACCTACAGGCTTGTGCACCACTTGACAGCTCCACATCATACCTCCATCTACATGTACAGAAAATAAGCTTTCAAATTATATATGATCATGTGTATAGGGTGGCCACACTACACTCCAAAAATGGAGAATTGCTGCACGCCTAATTGTAGACAATCTCTAACTTGCACAATGAGTGATCTTTAAAAATGAAGCCTGGAAAGGGATTTTAAATTCTAAGTTGGGCAATTACTTATGGCTTTTGCTGTGTGAGAGATTGCATATGGGGAACCGAAAACTAATTTTTCATTTATTCTGAGATGATATGGGAATTGATTTTTGATGAATAGAAGATAATAGTCCATTGTGAATACTCTAATTATTCATGAGCAGTGTTACACAAAGAGCCAATGTCAATTGTGTCCACCCTAATTCATTCTGTATTACTAACTTGTGTTTGCAGTATGTTTTATACATATTATGCAAAATGCTTACAGGAAAGTGTGATGCAGTTGCATATATTATGCTAAACTACTTATTACACTTCGAGCAGGGTGATTTCTAGCAACATTATCCTCTTTGCCATATTGTTCAGATTTGTTAAAATGTTAAATCTTCAGAAACTTCATTCAGTTCTATTTTTGTCACTGAGGCATAAATCTTATAAGATGATACTGATATCTGTAAAATTTCATGAAGTTTTCATGTACCTTTGCTTGTCTGTATTGCACAGTCATTACTTTAGCTTTAAAATTTTTGAAAAGTATTTTCTATTTCTAATAATCTAATGCAATCACTGAAAACGGAATATTAGAGGGAAAGGAAATACTGTTAATAAAAAATACACTGAAACCTAATAATAAACAAATTAACAATCCCATAATTTTCTTTAAATTCTGAAATTACAATTCTAGAAGTGGCAATATCTTTTAACATCAAATGTTGCTGTTCTGCAGCATGTTAATCTTCCCTCCCTAGCAAAGTTAACTGCAAGGTCATAAACAGCTCTGAGATGAGTACAGAGCAGTATGATTATGGGATAACGTAATTCAGTGGTTCTCAAACTTCTGTACTGCTGACCCCTTTCAAATAGCAAGCCTCTGAGTGTGACTCCCCCCCCCTTATAAATTAAAAACACTTCTTTATATATTTAACACCATTATAAATGCTGGATGCAAAGCGGGGTTTTGGACGGAGGCTGACAGCTTGAGACCCCCTATGTAATAACCCCACGACCCCCTGAGGGGTCCTGACCCCCAGTTTGAGAACCCCTGATGTAATTAATGTTCAGATTCCCATGCAAGCACTTAATACTGACTTGTGCATGCATACAGTACTCTTCCTTTACTGTGATATTGCTGTCAAGTGCTAGAAATACAGAAGTTTTGTGGTTCTGGTCACATTTTTCTCTTGTATGCGTATTCATTGTCTGTACATTAGGTTTCCTGCCTTTTCCTTGCTTAGAGTTTGATGCAAGGTTCCTCATGTGATCACCCAAGCTGAAAGCCAGTTCCACTTACTGGCACACCAAAAGTACAATAGCCACATTGGGGGACCATGCTTATGTTTCTCTGGAAGGAAGAAGTGTGTGTGGGAGGAGGACAGGAGGCTGTTCTTTGAGGCTCTTTGTGGGCCTTTCTTTCCAGCCAGAATTGTTCACCTTTCTTTCCTTCCTGTTCCAGCTAACAGGAGTTTTGATAGGCTAAGGGTCTTTTGCCAGTGTTTTAGAGCAGTTGCGCTCAATCTTTCCAGACTACTTGTACCCCTTTCAGGAGTCTGATTTATCTAGCGTACTTCCCAAGTTTCATGTCAGTTAAAACCTGCTTGCTTACAAAATCAGACATAAAAATACAGACATGTCACTGCGCACTATTGAAAAATTGCTTATTTTCTCATTTTAACCATATAATTATAAAATTTGAATATAAATATTGTGCTTACATTTCAGTATATAGCACGATATAAACAATTCATTGTCTATGAAATTTTAGTTTGTACTAACTTCACTGGTGTTTTTTATGTAGCATGTTGTAAAACTAGGCAAATATCTAGATGAGTTGATGTACCCCCTGAAAGACCTCTGCATACCCCTAGGAGTATGTGTACTCTTGGTTGAGAACCACTGTTTTAGAGGAACAGGGGAATTCCTGTTGCCAATTCATCAGCACAGTTAGCAGTTGAAGTGAGGCTCAGTGCTTTAGTCCCTATTCCTGATTTGAATAGTGTGCTTGCATCCTCTCCCATGCTTTCCAGTAGCACTGGGAATGGCTGTCTAATGAGATTTGTGGCTGATTTAAAGCAGGGTCTTGTTTTAGCCAGATTTTTGAGTTTCTTTTTCTCCATTTTTCCCCCTCACCCTTTGAGGGGGAGAACCTCAAGTCTTCCAGAATGCATATGTGATGCTTTAGAACAGTGGTCTCCAAACTTTACAGGTTTGCACCCCCCGCTCCCTACTCCAGTGGAGAGCTAGGAGCAGGGCTGGCCAAGTCCTAGGGTTTGCCCGGTTTTCAACTGGGAAGTCAGGTCGAAAAGGGGACCTGACAGTGCCCAGTCAGATGTACTGACCGGACACCAAAAGTCCAGTTACCGCACGGCACGGGGAGGTGCCTGGTCATTAACCCATGCTAGCCCCTGCTCAGCCTAAGCTGCCTCCTACCTGCAGACAGGCTTCTTTTCAGGCTCTCCCAGCCCCAGAGCAGAGGGAGCCCAACGGGGGGGGGGGGGAGAAGGTGTTAGAGCGAGTGATGATGGGGAGATGTGGGGGAGAGGAGCATGTGATAGGGGAGGCAGAGTGGGCTGGGACCTTGGGGGAAGTGGTGGGTCAGGGCCTCAGTGGTCCAGTTACCAGCAATTAGAAAGGTGGCAACCCTACCCCCCCCGCACTCCCCAAACATTCCTCCATGCCCCTTAGGGGCGCATACCCCATAGTTTGGGGACCTCTGCTTTAACAGCTGGAGGCCACCAGAAACCTTGCATGGAGAGTTGTTTAAAACTTTTCCAAAGACCTGTTGGCCATTGTCATCAGCTGTGAAAATCACACATGTTGCGCTCAGCTGAAAAGCTTGCTGCTCTTGCCAGAAAATCCCATCTGAGGAAAAAGTGAGATCCTTGTTGCTTGATATAAAAAAAAAAAAATATTTTCCTCCTTGCACAACCTGTTTTGAATGTCTCACTCAGTTTGATGGGGAGCTATGGCCTAAATGAAATATGAAGGGATCAGAAATTACCTTCCTTATTGTTCAACATCTATTCCCTCCAAATACAAGGTATTACTGTTGTCAATACCTTTTTAGTTTCTTGCAAAGATTGTTGGAAGGAAAACCTGCTTTGCTCTTTCAGTACATATCACTTGCAAGGCCACACAGTGGAAGGTTTTCTGATGACTTGAAATCATTCTGACAAGTTTTCAGCCTGTGGTTCATGGACTCAAAGACTTCAATTTTAGAAGGGACCATCATGATCTAATCTGACGTCTGCATATTGCAGGTCATGGAACCTCACCCACCCACTCCTGTAATAGACCCCTAGCCTCTGGCTGAGTTACTGAAGTCCTCAAATCGTGGTTAAAATACTTAGTTACAGAGAACCTACCATTTACACTAGTTTAAACCTGCAAGTGACCCAGGCCCCATGCTGCAGAGTTAAGTGAAAACCCCCCAGGGTCTCTGCCAATCTGACCCAGGGAAAAATTCCTTCCTGACCTCAAATGTGGTGATCAGTTAGACTCTGAGCATGTGGGCAAGATCCACCAGCCAGACACCTGGGAAAGAATTCAATAGTAATTCAGAGCCCTCCCCATCTAGTGTCCCATCACCAGCCTTTGGAGGTATTTGCTGCTAGCAATCGCATATCAGCTGCATGCCGTCGTAGGCAGTCTCATAATACCATCCCCTTCATAAACTTTTCAAGCTCAGTTTTGAAGCCAGTTAGGTTTTTGTCCCCACTGCTCCCCTTGGAAGGCTGTTCCAGAACATCACTCCTTTGATGGTTAGAAACCTTCATCCAATTTCAAGCCTAAATTTGTTGATGGCCAGTTTATATCCATTTGCGTCAACATTGCTGCTTAACTTGAATAACTCCTCCCCCTCCCTGGTATTTATCCCTCTTATGTATTTATAGAGAGAAATCATATCTCCCCATAGCCTTCTTTAGCTTAGGCTAAACAAGCCAAGCTATTTGAGTCTGCTCTCATAAGGTAGGCTTTCCATTCCTCGGATCATCCTAGTAGCCCTTGTCTGCACCTGTTCCTGTTTGAATACATCTTTATTAAATATGGGAGACCAGAATTGTGCACCATATTCCAGATGAGGTCTCACCAGTGCATAATGGTACTAACTTCCCTATATCTATTGGAAATAGCTTGCCTGATGCATCCTAGGTCTGCATTAGCCTTTTTCACATCTGTATCACATTGATGACTCAGTCATCTGTGGTCAACCAATAAACCCAGGTCTTTCTCCTCCTCTCTCACTTACAACTGATAAGTCCCTAGCTTACAGGAAAAATTCTTGTTAGTCCCTAGATGCATGACCTTGTATTTTGCGCTATTAAATTTCATCCCATTTCTATTACTCCAGTTTACAATGTCATCCCAGATCATCTTGTAAGATATTCCGGACTTCCTCCGTATTGGCAATACCTCCCAACTTTGTGTCATTGGCAAATTTTATTAATACACTTAGACTGCCTAAGATTTCCAAAGGGGTCCACACCTCAATTTGAAATTTTTAGGGGTCTGCAAATGAAGAGGTTGAAAATCACTGTTCTGTGATGCTGCCAACAGGGAGCTCAGAAGCAGGATATAAACTCT
The DNA here is from genome assembly GCF_027887155.1 of Malaclemys terrapin pileata. Taxonomy (NCBI): domain Eukaryota; kingdom Metazoa; phylum Chordata; order Testudines; family Emydidae; genus Malaclemys; species Malaclemys terrapin. The sequence goes on from NC_071505.1 coordinate 197,946,937, forward strand.
GTCCTGTCTATCTTGTATTAAAGATAGCTGGGATCTCGGAACCAAACTTTTGGTGTTAAAATATTTCAGATTTCATGTGATTTAAACTAAATATGGCTAAACATCCAATATATCTGTGCATTTATAAAGATGAGTTAACGCTAGTTGAGAGATCTTCATGCTAAGCAACAATTGTTTTTAAAAAAAATACATGAAATAATCTAGTGCCTTAATATGATTTTTGTTCAATGTTTTTCGAGATCACACTTGTAGTTGCATATTTTTTTTTAAGGAGCTAAAAATATCCAAATCACCTATTTAGATGCAGAACGCAGGAATTACTTCTCCTTTTGGTACTTTAGGTGTTAGTGATGATTCCTTCCTTTTTACTAAAAACGAAACTACGCAATAAGAGTGCTGAGCTATGCTACCAATCCAAAATTTGATTATGAACCAAATTTAAAAGCTGAATTATTCTCCCATTCCAAGGTGTTATAAGGCAGGCTAAGGAAAGGCTGGATCTGTAAGTGTTGGAGTTTTCTTTCTTCTCGGTTCACACTATCACAGGATGAGGTTGTTCTATACACTCGGTGACAATTCAAGTTGAAAGGCAGAAAACCTCCTACGCTTCTAACAAGTCTATTCCTTTGTTAATTTACCTTAAATGCCTTGGGATGACATTACCCCCAATCTTAACTACATCAGGATTTTTGTTTTTGATTGTGTGAATTCATTGTGTTCTAGGTTTTGGATAATGTTTGTTTTTATAGGTCTAAAATTTGACACACTTAAAATTTTAATCTGGTGAGCACTATTCTCCAAATGGTTTATTGATAAATTTAGTTTCCTAGATCAAATATACAATTTGAATCTACTCTGAGCTGCAACACTAGTTACTGATGTCATTTTAATGGAGAGGTGGTGCTCAAATGATGGGAAGAACAATGTACTGAATGAAAAAAAAATCAATGGCTGACTCATGCTCTATTTTAAAATTGGGCAAAAATTGATGTGTAGCAATTAGATGATAAAATCCCTTGGGATAGTAAAAAGGTCTTGAGGTTCTAAGTTTATATTATGAATAACCTTTTTTAAATGTAATTTAAGGAGTATTGAAATGAGGGATGTAGTCTTTACTATTTTGTAATTTTATGTAATACATAATAAAACAGTTCTAAAACGAAGATTTTTTTTTTTCCTGATCTACTTGATCTTTTTTGGGGGTCGGGGGAGAGACTAAATGGGTTTGGGAAACATCCTATTATGTCTTGTTGCCAAGGATGTAAATGTCAGCTGGATACTGTTATATTGCTGAAAATCAGTTACTGTTTTCTGTGCTGGATTGTACATTTTGTTCTATTTATCTTGCTTCATAGTACAGTGGTATTAGTACCTAGGGTGTCTTGTGTAAGCTGATGGAAGTTTTTGGAGGCTGTTTGGTTTTTGTGATGATGTACAACATTGGACTGCTAGCTGTAGCTGAGTTTTTCTCACGCCTTCTATGGAATTTTGGGACAGCTATATGAATGGTGTTTCATAGAGATATTCAATAACAAGATGTTTCAAAGCATTTTTCTATACAGCAGTGTTCTCCATGCATTCAGTATGAAAATGAGTCTCTTAAAAATGTAACTATGGTATAGTTCCCTTTTAAAATATATATGGACAAGATTCAAGAGTAAACTTTTTAAAATATGGGTCTCTTTAATTTTAGGTGCTGGAGATCAGAATTTATTCACTTCTGTATATCCCATGCTTTCTCAGCAGCTTCCAAAAGAACCCATGGAATGGAGAAGGTAGAGTATTTCCGCTCCTCCGCCTCCCATTGTTCTATTTTCATGCATGTTGTTGGATTTAGGAAAATGTGATTAATAATGTGACACTGTGCAGTGAATTGTGTTGGTTTGGAAGCTGAACAGGAGGAAAGATTTCTGGTTTTCAGAGCCAATTTTCCCTGAATTCCGGATGTTGGGCCCTTTGATATGTTTGTTCCCACATTTAACCCAGGCTGAATTTAAAATCATAAAGAGATTAGCAGCACTAAAGATTAGTTTTACTGGTATCTCCAGGTTGCACTTTGGGCAACCATGCTTTGAAGATAAGCCTGGTTCCTGCTTTAATGGGCATATGGGAAAGACTTAAAAACAGAATTGGGCTTTGGACCCTGTGACGTCCACAGTCAAAGGCCACCTCTAATTTTGGAGGAACACGAGAACATGTAAAGGAGAAGCTTTTTAACATGAAAGCTGGAAGTTTCCATCCCTTTTCCTTGCAAAGAGAATATATATATCTTATTTTCAGAGAAAAGAGATGAATTTTTGAATCGATGCTACACAAATCAAACCATAGAGAGCACAGTTAAGTTTTGTGAGTTTTTTTTTTAAAAAAAAGCTAAATTTGTAATAAATGTTTGCCCTGTCATTTCTGTTCTGCTTTTAGTTTTGCTGCTTATTTCTCAATTACTAATGGTAATTCTTTTAAAATTCTGCATAGGTCTTATGGACGTGCTCCTAAGATGATTCATCTTGAATCTAATTTTGTTCAATTTAAAGAGGAGTTGTTACCCAAAGAAGGAAACAAGGCTCTCCTGACTTTTCCCTTCCTTCATATTTATTGGACAGAATGTTGTGTAAGTATTAGGAAAATATTAAGCGTGAACCATGCACATAATAAGGTATGAGAGTGGAACTGAAGGTAAAATAAGCTCTGCCCTGCCTCAGTTTGGTAAATGGGATGTGCTGGTTCTACACTCTGTTCCTTATTCCAATTGGTTACATTTGTTACTACCAGGGTCACTAATGGGTGAGGGAGTTGCATTTCCTAATATGAGACAAGTTTGCTGTTATCAGATGGCACTTGAGAAGACTGAAGTTTTGGAGACCTTGAGTTTCTTAAGTGCATTAAATCACCAAGGTAATCTGTTGTGGTTTCTGATGGAAGGTGAGGTATGCAATATACTAAAACTAGCAGATTAGAACATAAGAACGGCTGTACTGGGTCAGACCAAAGGTCCATCCAGCCCAGTATCCTGTCTACCGACAGTGGCCAATACCAGGTGTCCCAGAGGGCATGAACCTAACGGGTAATGATCAAGTGATCTCTCTCCTGCCATCCATCTACACCCTCTGACAAACAGAGGCTAGGGACACCATTCCTTACCCATCCTGGCTAATAGCCATTAATGGACTTAACCTGCATTAATTTATCTAGTTCTCTTTTAAACCCTGTTATAGTCCTAGCCTTCACAGCCTCCTCAGGCAAGGAGTTCCACAGGTTGACTGTGCGCTGTGTGAAGAAGAACTTCCTTTTTTTGTTTTAAACCTGCTGCCCATTAAATTAGGAAATCACTAATGTGCAAATCTCTTTGATAAATTAAGACATTACAGGAGATCTGGAAATTATGCCTCCTGATAGTGGGGAAATGGATGGAATGTAAGGATGGTATAATAAATGCTTTTTAAAGTATTGATGGTGAACTAAATAAAGGAAAAATGCTGCTCTAACCATCTAGAGTTATTTGAAAAGTTAACAAAATAATAAAGGTAACCACAAGAATGTAAAGAAAAGTAATAAAACGTGGTCAATACGTTATGGATTAAAAACTAATCAAGTAACAGATAACAGTCCTAGTGCATGGCAATATGTATGACTGCATAGTTTAATGTGGGGCACCATGGAAGTCTGTTTTGGGAACAATTGTATTAGTACAGGGGTCGGCAACCTACGGCATGCGAGCTGATTTTGAGTGGCACGCAGCTCCCTGCCGCGGTCCCGGCCCCCAGCCCCACTCAGCCCCCGCGCCCACCGCTCTCCCCTGCAGGGGCAGGAGGCAGAAGCTTGGTTTTGCGGCAGCCAAGCTTCCCCCCCCCGCCCCCGCTCCTTCCTCCAGCGTGGTGCTTTCCTGCCCCTCCTCCTCCCTCTCCCTGCGCCAATCAGCTGATGGCCCTAGTGAGGGGCCGGGGAAAGAGCAGCAGCATGCACACAGCTCTGTAGAGGATGCAGAGAGAGGTAGGGACGGAGCCTGGGGAAAGGGGGTGGAACAGGGCATATCCCTTCCCGCCCCCTTCCGTGAGCTGCTCAGGGCAGGGGGCTGGGAGCACCCCCATGATCCGAGCACCCCAGCCTTTTGCCCTGCACCCCCCACCCCAACACACACCCAGCCTTCTGCCCTGCACCCCAACACACACCCAGCCTTCTGCCCTGCTCTCTGACCCCCCCACACACACCCCAGCCCTCTGCCCTGAACCCCTGAAACACCCCTCCCCCAGGTCTGGGGTCCCGGCCGCAGGCCCTGATCAGCCCACTGCCGGCCTAGGTGAACAGAACCCCAGGCTGGCAGCGAGCTGAGCAGGCTGGTGGCGTAAGATCAGCATTTTAATTGAATTTTAAATGACGCTTCTTAAACATTTTGAAAACCTTGTTTACTTTACATACAATAGTTTAGTTATATAATATAGACTTATAGAAAGAGACCTTCTAAAAACATTAAAATGTATTACCGGCACGCAAAACCTTAAATTAGAGTGAATAAATGAAGACTCGGCACACCACTTCTGAAAGGTTGCCAACCCCTGTATTAGTATATTGGTTTGAAGGAGATAGTAGCCAATGACTTGGTGACACTTAGTGACATTGTTTGTTTAATAAACACTAGAGGTGGGTTAATAACACCAAAAAACCCTGCAATTATTCACTATAATTTAAAAATGAACTTTTTGACTTTTCTGCTGTCCCGGTACACAACTTCTTTTGTTTGTTCAAATGATCATGGAAGGCAATCAAGTCTTTCTTGCATAAGTTTTCATAAAAAGTAAATTTTAAACTTGCCCACTTGAGCATTTGAGCTGTAACTTAGAATCATAGAATATCAGGGTTGGAATGGACCTTAGGAGGTTATCCAGTCCAACCCCCTGCTCAATGCAGGACCAATTCCCAACTAAATTATCCCAGCCAGGGCTTTGTCAAGCCTGACCTTAAAAACCTCTAAGGAAGGAGATTCCATCACCACCTCCCTAGATAACCCATTCCAGTGCTTCACCACCCTCCTAGTGAAAAAGTTTTTCCTCATAGCCAACCTAAACCTCCCTCACTGCAACTTGAGACCATTACTCCTTGTTCTGTTATCTGGTACCGCTGAGAACAGTCTAGATCCATCCTCTTTGGAACCCCCTTTCAGGTAGTTGAAAGCAGCTATCAAATCCCCCCTCATTCTTCTCTTCTGGAGACTAAACAATCCCAGTTCCCTCCGCCTCTCCTCATAAGTCATGTGCTTCAGCCCCCTAATCATTTTTGTTGCCCTCTGCTGGTCTTTTTCCACATCCTCCTTATATTCTTCTTAGAGTGCTTGTTCATGTCGATTCCAATCAGGTGTGTGTGTGCGCATGTGCATGATGGCCAGAAGATTTTTCCGTTAGCAGCATCCGTCGGGTCGGCCTGGGCACCCCCTGGAGTCGTGCCTTCATGGTGCCTAATATATGGCCCTGGCAACCCGCCACCCCTTCAGTTCCTTCTTACCGCCAGTGACAGTGGCTCGAACTTTCCTTGGCTCTTGCTCAGCAAGTTTCTTTGTTATTCCATGTATATAGTTAGTTAGCTGTTGGTAGTACTCCAGTTAAAGTTTAGTATAGTAGTTGGGGCGGGGGAGGGTTCCCCCCTCCCAATCTGGCCCTGGCACTGTGGTATGCCACGGTCCCTGGGATTTAAGAACTGTGAGGCATGTGCTTGGCACATGCGCAAGAATGATCCGCACTTGTCGTGTCTTAGGTGCCTGGGGGAGACCCATCAAAAAGATCATTGCAAGATCTGCTGCGAGTTCTGCCCAAGAACACTTAAAGAATGGGAACAGCGGCTGAAGGTGATCCTCATGGAGAAAGCCTTGTGCCCCGTTCTGACCTGGGCTTGAGAGATGTTGGCGCCGAGGAAGGACTCCTCCAGGGACGCTCGGCACTGACACAGCTCCTCACAGGGCCAATCTGATGATAGGCACTGTTCCCACTCGCCGGTGCCTTAAAAGAAGAAAAAGCCGGACGGCCGTTCTTCTCCGGCTAAGCCTCAAAGTGCAAGCCCAGGCGGGCCACTCCTCAGAGGTGTCTCCTTCTGGGGCCGTATCGACTCCTGTCCTGGTGAGGCAGTTGAGTCCGTCCCCACCTCGATCTCCGGCGCCTACACAGCAGCTTCAGCTCCCATCCACACCAGAAGCGTACCAGGCCTCCAGAGATCTCCTCGCCTGCCAGGGAGGAACCCTCAACGCCGGCGGAGCCCCGTCCTCCAATGCACTCTAAGGGAAAGTCGGCTATGATGTAAAGGCGCTCCCCTTCGCCTTGTCCATTGGCACCTACATGCTCCGACAGAGAGCCTTCCCGCTCCCCGAGCTTTCGACGTTTGAGGCACTGAGGATCGGCTGCTCCGTGGTCTTCAGTGTCTGAGACCTCGGAGCCCGACTCCTATCGCTCAAATAGGAGCAGAAACCCGTAGAGCGAGGTCGGCAGAGACGGAAGGGAGCATCAGGCGTGGCCTCCGCAGTGGCAGAACCTGCCTCAGTGGCCCTTCTGGACTCGCTGGGCTTATCACCAGGGCCAGGGAGGAACCTAGGGCCCACGCTCAGCGACGTCTTTAGTCGCTTCTGCCACTTTTGTGCCGCCTTCCACTGTGCATACGCACCCGGCGCCTACGGTCCCGACGCCTTTCCCTACAGCACCGTCATTGATTCCAGCACCGTGCTGTGCTCTGACTTCGGAACCGACCTTCGTGACAGTGACACACCCGTCTCCCACGCCTGCACTGTTGTCGACATCTACCTCGATGCAGGCACCTACAGACCAGGTGCCGATGTCAGCACCTTCCTCCCCGACCCTGGTGGCTCCTGTGAGTGTGCCAATACAGCTCCCTCCTGTGAGACTACTGCCGATGTTGACTACGGCCCTGGCACCGACATTGGCGGCACCTCCTCCAATGCTGCCCCAGGGGTCACGTGACCCGTCCGGGGCAGATGGCAGGGAGCTTCCACCACCGGCACACACTTCCTCCTCCTCGTTGCCAGACGAAGCGTTGGCAGGGACGTCCATAGCTCCTGCGTTAGAGGACAGAGTTCTACAGCAGTTGCTCCGCAGGGCTGCCCAAAGTCCAACAAACAATTCAGGACCTCCCGTTTGAGGGTGAGACTCCGTTTTCAGAGAAGATGGACAAATGGCTCCACAGCCTAAAAGATTCCTGAGCCCCCCTCAGATCCTTGGGCTTGCATACCCCTGCTACACAGTGGAGACACTTCCGCCCACAACCTCCTCAAAGGTTCCAGCAGCAGAACCACCAGGATAATTCTAGGAGGAAGAACCGGAGTGGTAGGAGAAGGCAACATCCCTCTGCTAATCAAGGCCAGCCCAAACCACGCTCTGGCCCTAAACTGGCCTTTTTGAAGGTGCAGTCGAGGACGGCGTACCAGACCAGAGACTGGATTCACCCTGCCTTACCTTTTCCTCCCGACTATCTCCTTTCTACTATGTCCCATATAACTTCAGACTGCTGGGTGCTTTGCACAGTAGAGAGGGGATACTCCATCCAATTCTGTGCCCTCCCGCCCTCCCCCCTGCCCCCCTTTTCCCCGTCCCTCTTCAGGGACCCTTCTCATGAGCAACTTCTCATTCAGGAGGTACAATCACTCCTAGCACTAGAGGCGGAGGAGGAGGTTCCACTGCAACACAGGGCGAGGGTTTCTATTCCTACTACTTCCTAATACCGAAGGCCAAAGGCATCCTAAGGCCTATCCTGGACCTGCGCGACCTCAATGGGTTTCGGAAACTGAGGTTCTGCATGGTCTCCCTGACCTCCATTATCCCTTCACTGGATCCAGCAGACTGGTATGCCGCCCTCGACTTGAAGGACATGTATTTTCACATAGTGATTGCGCACAACCACAGAAAGTTCCTCAGGTTTATGGCCAACGGTTCCCATTACCAATTTGCTATCCTCCCTTTCGGCCTGTCAGTGGCACCTCGAGTCTTCACCAAGTGCATGGCAGTCATCGCTGCCTTTCTGTGGAAACATCAGATACAGGTTTTCCCATACCTTGATGACTGATCAAAGGCCGATCCAGGGCTCAGGTGGAAGCTCAGGTGGCATTCATCAGAGCCACCTTCAAGAATCTGGGCCTCCTACTAAACGAAATCGACTCTGCCCCAGTCCAGAGGATAGAGTTCATAGGGGCTGTTCTGGACTCAACCCAAGCTAGAGCATTCCTCCCATGGGCAAGATTCCAGGCCCTCAATGCCATGATCCAGGGACTCGGGCAGTTCCCTACTACCACCGCGAGAAATTGTCTCAAACTTCTCGGCCACATGGTGGCATGTACGTAAGTGGTTTGGCACACCAGACTCATGCTTCGGCTGCTTCAGTCGTAGCTTGCGTCAGTGTACATTCCTGCCAGGGACATCTTGGACAGGACTGTGACCCTGCCTAGCCCTATCCTCGACTCGCTCCTGTGGTAGACGCTCAGCAGGTATGCTCAGGAGTCCCCTTCCCTGCCCCACAACCATCCTTGATGCTAGTGACGGACGTGTCAGACTTGGGGTGGGGAGCTCATCTGGGGGACCATAGGACGCAAGGCCTCTGGTAACAGACAAATCTCCATCTTCATATCAATGTCAGAGAGTCCAGAGCGGTACTCCTAGCGTGTCAGTCATTCTGCCCATATCTAGCAGGCCAATGTGTATCGGTCCTGACGGACAATACGACCGCGCTGTTCTGTATCAACAAATGGAGGTGCATGCTCCTCTCCCCTGTGCCAGGAAGCCCTCAAGTTATGGGACTTTTGTATAGAGCACTCAGTCGATCTAAAGGCATCGTACCTTCTAGGGGTCCAGAACTAGCTGGTGAACCACCTCAGCAGATCTCTTCACAGCCATGAGTGGTCCTTCGCCCGGAAATCGCATCTTCGCTCTTCCAGAGGTGGGGCTGTTCCCTGATCGACCTCTTTGCCACGCGACGCAACAGGAAGTGTCAGCAGTTCTACTCCTTCCAGAATCACGGTTCAGGCTCCACAGCGGATGCATCCCTCCTCCATTTGGGGGGGACCGCTTCTATACGCCTTCCCACCCCTACCGCTCGTCCCCAAGGTCCTGCTCAAGATCTGCAGAGACCAGGCTCGGGTCATTCTCATAGCACCAGCCTGGCCCCGCCAGCATTGGTACATGTCTCTCCTAGACATATCAGTCGAAGCCCTGATTACCCTGCTGCTCTTCCCAGACCTTCTCATGCAGGATCATGGGTGGCTCCAGCACCCGAACCTGCAGTCGCTGCATCTCACAGCCTGGAGGCTCCATGGCTCAATACTTTCAAGCTTTCCTGTTCAGAGCAAGTCAGACAGGTTCTCTTGGGTAGTAGGAAACCCTCCACTAGGGCCACGTACCTGGCGAAGTGGAAGAGAATTTCAGTCTGGTCAGCTCAGTGCAACTTTTCCCCGACGCTGGCCTCAGTGCCCCAGATTTTGGATTACCTTTTCCACCTAAAGCAAGACTCTCTCCTTGTCTTCCATAAGAGTACATCTAGCTGCCACCTCGGCTTTCCACCTGGGGGTAAAGGGCCGCTTGATTTTCGCTAACCCTCTGGTCAGTCACTTCCTGAAGGGCCTCGACAGGTTGTACTCGCATGTCCGCCAATTGGTTCCTGCTTGGGACCTTAACTTGGTCCTCTCTAGGCTCATGGGGCATCCCTTTGAGTCTTTAGCAACATGTTTCCAGCTCTACCTCTCCTATAAGGTCGCATTCCTGGTGGCAATAACTTCAGCCTGGAGGGTGTCTGAGCTCAGGGCTCTAACGTCCGAGCCTCCCTACACAGTGTTTTTTAAGGACAAGGTTCAGCTCGGGCCCCATCACGCCTTCCTCCCAAAGGTGGTATCGCAGTTACACATCAACCAGGACATTTTCCTCCCAGTTTTCTACCCCAAGCCTCATGCGACTAGCAGGGAACAGAGGCTCCATACTCTTGACATCCGCAGAGCGCTGGCCTTTTACATTGAAAGGTTGAAACCGTTCAGGAAGTCGGTACAGCTCTGTCGCAGTAGCGGACAGGATGAAGGGCCAGCCTGTTTCGACACAGTGCTTTTCATCATAGATTGTGGCCTGCATTACTGAGTGCTACAATCTAGCAAGGATCACAGCGACCCTAATAATGGCGCACTCTATAAGGGTGCAAGCTTCATCAACAGCTTTCCTGGCTCAAGTCCTCGCCCAGGAAACTTGCAGGGCAGCGACGTGGTCATAGATACACGCTTTCGCCGCACACTATGCAATTACTAGGCAGGCCAGAGATGATGCGGCCTTTTGGTAGAGCAGTACTCCAGTCAGTGGACAGCTCCGACCTGCCCCCTCCTAAATTTGCTTGGGAGTCACCTGATTGGAATTGATATGAACAAGCACTCGAAGAAAAAACCTTCTCGTAACTGTTGTTCTTCGAGATGTTGTTCATGTCCATTCCAATACCCACCCTCCTACCCCTCTGTCGGAGTAGCCGGCAAGAAGGAACTGAAGAGGTGGCGGGTCGGCAGCACTATATATTAGGCGCAATGAGGGCGTGACTCCAGGGGTTGCCCAGGCCGACCCGATGGATGCTGCTAAGGGAAAAATCTTCTGGCCATCGTGCACATGTGCACTCACAAACCTGATTGGAATCGACATGAACAACAGTTACGAGAAGGTGAGTAACTGTTTTTTTTTTTTTTTAATAGTGATACTGCTTGATGCAGTAGGAGTACAGGTTTTCCAAAACCCTTTCCGAGAGCCCTGGCACAGTGGAAACTAAACTATACAAGGATCTGACCACATCCTTGGCAGCAACACAATGCATACATGCACTGTCCCAGTATGAAAATGGGAGATAGTTCACACAGTCAGTAAATCAGAATTTAATCTGTTAAAAGAATCATGGTTTAGATAAGATTCGTGATCCAAAAATGGAAAAATTTAATACTCCCTAATCTTACTTGCAATGTTTCATTCACCGGAAGCTATCCTCATTATAGGAGAAATTCTCATACAATCAAAAAAAAGACATTAACCATCTGACTTGACCAATCACAACTAACCAAAACAACTTTGCATCGTGAATATTCATAGCAACATGTTCATAGTTGATCTATAAAAAGAGAAAAGTTACAGAAAACGAGTTACTTCAATTGTTTAAATTTGTCATTGAAGATGCAAACAACTTAAAAATTTCCAGCAATGTTCGAAAGCCCAAATGCCACTGCACTGTTGGTGTATTAGAACCAGAAAATGAAATTAATCAGTCTAGTTTCATTGTCTTAGTTGAATCAAGTTCCAAATTTCAATGAGTTGTTCAGGGTGAATTTGATTTTTAAAAATCTTTCATTTGCAATAGTCTAAAGTAGTAATAATAAAGTAATCGAAAGAATAAAACCTTACCTTGACATTGTCCTTGTTTAACTTCTCAATAATCTGTGTCACTAATTCCGTTCGGTATAATTTGAAATATTTTTTTTCCTGTTTTAACAAAATAAATCTTTCAAATTTGTCCAGATTGTCAATTTGATTTGCTAATTCATTACTTATAATCCCAGGATACAGAAGTGTACAAAGCTACAGTAAAGGATGACATCACCAAGTGGCAGAATGTTCTGAAAGTACACAGCTCTGTGGATTGGTTAATTGTGGTAGTTGAGAGCGATGCAAAAAAAAAGAACAAAACGAACATCCTTCCCCGAACATCTATAGTAGATAAAATAAGAAATGACTTCTGTAACAAGCAAAGTGACAGGTAAGGACTTTTTCAAAAATATTGTTTATAATTGTAAAACTAGTTTTCTGGCTAATCATTTAATAGGTCCAGTTTTTCACTTAAAAGAACAGTAACTTCCCTGATGCCTAACATTAAGCAAATGGCATTGGTAAGATGTATGTCCATCTGTCCCAAAATATGAACCAATGGAGGAAAAAGTTGCTGCATCTTTTCCTGAATTAGTAGTGGTGGAATAAAAATTTGAGAGAGAGAGAAGAAAAAAGTAGTTCTGTAGGGCTACAGTTAAATTCTGGATGTTCACCTCTTCCAGAAAAGATAAAAGGCTTTAAACATACTGAAGCTATATTTTTGTAGACACTGATTCAGAATGAATGAAGTAACCAAAATCAATTTTCAGAACTTCAAATCCTTGGTTTTTCAAGGTTTATATAAACCCATCACCAGTGAGCCAGAGGAAAAGTACAAGAGTAAAGTCGTAGGCCATGTCTACACTATTTGACTTAAGTTTTGTTGACGATCATAAGTCGCTTTAATAACATCAGTGGAGCATGTCCACACAATATTCCTTGTGTCAGCTGAGCGTATCCACAGTTGTTGCTTTATCAGGGTAGCTATCTCACTGTGCAACTCTCCACCCTCTGCCGCTGGGAGCTCCGGTAACAGATCACGATGCACTATGGGGACATGCTCGTTGTCACATGATGCTTTTTTTTTTTGTCCCATCATTCCATGGGCTTCCTGCTTCGTTTTGTGCTGTTTTTCAACAGTCCGTGTAAACCGTATGCCTGCCACCTCTGTCTGACAGCATAATTCCTGAGCTGCTGATCAGTCTGGTGCTGAGCATTATGAACACAGTATGGCTGGTCTTGCAGTATTTCACGAGCTGTGACAGAGTGAATCGGTGATGCCTGCCCTGCTGTCTGCCATGGAAACAAATAATTCAAAATTGCTGCAGGCGTTCATGGGCCAGCTTGCCATGGTGGACTGTTGGTACTGGGCTCGAGAAACAAGCACTGGGTGGTGGGATTGCATCATGATGAATGTATGAGATGACGAGCAGTGGTTGCAGAACTTACGTATGCACCAAGCCACCTTCCTGGAACTGTGTGTGGAACGTGTCCCAACACTGCAGTGCAGAGACACCAGAATGAGAGTTGCCCTCACTGTGGAAAAGCAAGTGGCGATCGCTGTGTGGAAGCTGGCAACTCCAGACTGCTACCAGTCAGTTGTAAACCAGTTTGGAGTTGTAAAGTTGGCTGCGGTGATGCAAGTGTGCTGGGCCATTAATCACCTTCTGCTTTGAAGGACAGTGACTCTCAGTAATGTCCAGGACAAATAATTGATGACTTTGAGGCAATGAGATTCCCTAATTGCAGGGGAGAACTCGTATCCCAATTTTGGCCACAGACCATATCGTGACAGAGTATATCAACCCAAAAGGGCTACTTCTCCATGGTCTTGCAGGCGCTGGTGGATCACCGGGGCCATTTGACTGACATCAGTGCAGAGTGGTCAGGGAAGGTGCATGATGCACGCATCTTTCGGAACACTAGACTGTATAGAAAGCTGCATATTGGGATTTTCTTTCCAGACCAGAACATTCCACCAGGGAATGTGCAAATGCCCGTAGTGGAAACCCCAGCTACCTCTTGCTCCCGTGACTCATAAAGCCTTACACCAGGAGCCGACACAGCAGAGCTTTATTTGTGTTTTTTGGATTTCTAAAACATATTTTTGATTTTGAAAATATAGAATACTCATTTTGTAATCTCTCCTGTCTTGTGGAACACAGATTTAAATTTCTTTCTAAACCTATCATAAAATCATAAAGTGTAGGACTGGAAGAGACCTCGATATATCGTCCTTTGCACTCCCCTGCCAAGGCAGGACTAAGCAATAATTAGACCATTCCTGACAGGTGTCAGGACCCTCCCGCCTACCCAACGAATGCTTCCTTTCTATCTACAGTACAAGGCTGTTCAATATACATTATCATTTTAACGCTATTATTTGTTACCTCCATTGACTGTCTGTCCTTTGTTCATACCATTTACTAATAAGTCTTGAATTGATGTGGAATGGAAATCTGAGTTTCCTTGCTGTTTCGATTTGACATTGTTTACAGTAGTTAATTGCAGGGGCTATTATAAGTTTGTCTGGATGTTACTTTTTATTCCCACAAAGTAATTTCCATCAATATCTTTACAGATGTGTGGTACTGTCTGACCCCTTGAAAGACTCTTCCCGTTCTCAGGAATCCTGGAACGCCTTCCTGACAAAACTCAGGACGCTGCTTCTCATGTCTTTTACCAAAAATCTAGGCAAGTTTGAAGATGACATGAGAACTTTGAGGGAGAAGAGGACTGAGCCAGGGTGGAGTTTTTGCGAGTATTTCATGGTCCAGGTACAGACTTAAAGAAGAAATTTTAAAATGTTTTTAGTCCTTTGTTTTGTTGAAAGCATTCTTTTTGGCTGATGGTTTTTTTTTTTTTTTTTTTTTAAGATCACTCTCCTTTTTAAAAGATATGGAGGCTAGTATTATGGCAAAACTTGTCACTCTTCTTGCCTGCAATGTTTTTGTGGTGCTGTGTTCACCTGCAAGATCTGTTCAGGCTTCTGTGTGTCTTAGGACCTTGGGTAGCAGAAAGGCTATGGATTAGTTGTGAGCACAGATTTTTTTTAATAAGCATTTTATTAGTTGTTCCATTGCCTTTGTGTAAATGTCTTTAAAAATTAAAATATATTATGGCTGTGCAAATGAACCCTTCTAGTTAAAATATTATACCATTGTGCCCTACATATTACTAAACTTTCTTTTGCTTAGAATGTTATCAGAGTATAAATGACCTTAAAGTTATTTTTTAAAATGGAATCATGTAATTCTCTGGAGAGAATTGTTTTCAGATGTTTTGAATTTCCCGATCTGCATGACTCCTAAATGTATCTGATTTGTAAACATTTAAACACTTACAGAAAAAACTGCACATTCAAATTACAACATTAGGGATTGATTTGATTAGAATATTTCTCTTAAAATGTAGACTAGAAGGTATTTCACGTGTGATGCCATATAGTTTTGAGTTTTTGCATTATGTAAGATCGGTCCCACCACCTCTTGAGACTTCTCGCCTCCCCGCCAAGCCCCGCCCCAGCTCATTATATAACACAAAACCAGGTGGTTGGACAGAAGTCTCATTAAGGTGGAGTTGAGGGTGTGTACAGATCAGTAATTTAGGATAAAATACATATTACGTGGATGTTGTTGCAATTATCCCAAACCTAAGTGTGTTGAACACAGTAAATTATCAGTTAAGGTTTAAAAAAAAAAAAAAAAAACCTAAACATGCCTAAGCGTTAACTCTGCTTATGATGACAGTGGGGATGAGAAGTGGGGAAGAGAAGAAAAACAAATGTCTTAAAATTCAGTGTTATCTGAAACCACAAATACTAAATACCTAATTTGTAGTCATGTAGGGGCGTAGGCTGAAGTTCAAAGCTTTTGCATTATTCTGTTAACCCTATTCAAGATGGAAAGAAAGGTGACACCAAGTGCTAAATTTCTTAAAGGATCTGTCTAGGAGTTAAAATTAGTTAAACTCATTAACAGATTTACTTGTAAATTCCCAAAAAGTTTATTCTATGGAGTAAATGCTGTTATTTGGGGGAGAATAGGTGGAATTTTTCATACATAACATATGTTGAATCCCTGCTTTAAGTGTAAAGCTGAACTTTAATTGTGGACAGGGGTGGCTCCAGGCACCAGCGCAGCAAGTGCATGCCTGGGGCGACTAGCCGTGGGGGGCGGCAGTCAGGCAGCCTTTGGCGGCACGCCTGCAGGAGGTCTGCCGGTCCCGTGGGTTCTGTGGCAATTTGGCGGCGGGTACGCCGAAGGCGCGGGACCGGCAGATCACTTGCAGAAACGTCGCCGAAGGCTGCCTGACTGTTGTGCTTGGGGCAGCAAAAAACATAGAGCCACCCCTGATTGTGGAGCTGCAACTAGTGTCTCCATAATACAAATAGAATGAATAAATTATAAGTACATCAACAGTGTTTTCTGGAAGAGGTGAGTTTTATGAGCTTCCTGAGAGTTAAGGCTTGTTCTAAATATTTTATTATAGTGAGTTTAGGGCTTGTCTGTACAGGAAAATTACCAGTATAATTATACCACTATAACTTTTTCCATGTGGACAGGCTTACTGTAGTTTCTTTTTCCCATTTAGCTTTGGAAGCAGTATAGGTTAACCAGGAAAAAGGCACTCTTATTCTGGAATTAGGGTGTCCATCAGGGGAGTTATAGCAGTATAATTAATTGTAACATTACATTGTCCTGTGTATTCAAACCCTCAGAGACAAGTTTGGAGAAGTCCTTTTGGGTTAGTGAGTCCTTTTCAGTTAACTTTTAAAATCCACAATATTGACTGCAACACATTTTGATAACTTGTACCTTTCTTTGTCTGTGTGCTAAAAGGAAGAGCTGGCCTTTGTCTTTGAAATGCTGCAGCAGTTTGAAGATGCCTTGGTGCAGTATGATGAACTTGATGCCTTGTTCTCTCAATATGTTGTTAACTTTGGTGCTGGTGGTAAGTGCTTTAAATCAACAAGTGAATGTGTGCAGCAGATTAGTAGTTCCACTCCCTGTTCTGCTCTGGACCAAATTAGAGTAAAACAGGGCCCTAGGCACAGCCTGTATGGTTCTGCCACACCCTTTCCTGGGGTGGTAGCAGATTTCAATTAAGATGAATGAGACACTTCATGATATTTAGAGCTATTGTTTCATGCTCTCTCCAGATTGACAGGCAACAGTTATACTCTGGTCGTGTGTTCAAGCTTTTCTTTGCATCCGTGAGGTCTAGAAACATCATGAAAGCTGAGATTCTGGTCTCATGTGAGTCCAAGAATTGGGGTCCTAGCCATGGGTCTAAAGTACCTATGTCTTGATCTGGCCCTGGTGCTGCTGCTTGTTCCCAAAGCTTGCTATTGAGTCATTAAAAATCAAATCTTCCTGTATGCTATTTTGAAGGCTTCCCATTGAATCTAATATGATTTTTTTAAACAACATGCATGATTACAGGCTACCTTAGACATTGGCTAAAAAGTGGTTTTCAAATTAGATACATTAAGGAATTCTAGATACTGTAGAGTTATGCCATGCCCAGTTAATACATATGTATACAATTCTTTCCTTGTATATTTAATATAAATTGTTTTCTACAAGCAGTGTGAGACTTGAGTTCATTTCAGTTTGGCAATAACATGGGATACATACTTTTTGAGATGTGTCAAGTAATGTGAAATCAATTATTTTGTATAAATAAGATGTTATGATATTTCATAATACAACATGAGGTGTTCAGATACCACTAAGTGTAGATGTAAAAATACAAAGATGTATGGAACACTTGACAAATAACTTATAGTGAATTAGTGGGATAAAGGCAGATATGACTAAAATAAGGGACACACCTATCATGGTGAGGTGTAATTAATGGGTGCTCAGGCAGATAAAGTTGCTCAGCTTTCTGTAATTTCACTTGATTTACTTTAATCATCCAGAAATACATTGTAAACCAATTACCTGACAGCTATAAGCTGTAAGACATTTAGGTCAACATTTTGAAAATTGGGTGCCTAATTTTAAGTATTTAGAGTCAGTAATGGGAGGTGTGGGTGCCACTTTTGAAAATAAGGCTGCTTATATAGGTATTGGCCCTTGCGTTGTTTGTGGGGTAAAAAAAAACACCTTACTTTAAAATAATGGGTTTGGATGTTAACTGTATATTTGTTTACTTAGATGGAGCAAATTGGTTGACATTTTTCTGCCAACCAGTGCGGAGCTGGAATGGGTTGATTCTCCGTAAACCAATAGATATGGAGAAACGAGAGCTAATTCAGAATCAAGAAGCCACTCTATTAGACTTGCGCAGTTACCTGTTTTCTCGCCAGTGCACGTTGCTGATCTTCCTACAGAGACCGTGGGAAGTGTCCCAGCGAGCACTAGAGCTTCTTCACAATTGCGTGCAGGAGCTTAAGCTACTAGAAGTGAGTTAGTGTAATATAATTCATTATGTAAATAACATCTCTTGTTTAATAACAGAGGTTTCTGTCCAGTTGTCACTCGCCGCTGACACATTTAGCACTGCTAGTGTACTATCAACATAATGGTGTAAAAATTTCTAATTGTAATAATGCTACAATATTACATAT
Source organism: Malaclemys terrapin pileata (assembly GCF_027887155.1). Classification (NCBI taxonomy): domain Eukaryota; kingdom Metazoa; phylum Chordata; order Testudines; family Emydidae; genus Malaclemys; species Malaclemys terrapin. The sequence continues at coordinate 197,964,868 of NC_071505.1, forward strand.
ATATTACTATATGTTTTAAAATAAATATTTACCTGGGAGGATCATGACCTGTGCAGTGGGAGAGTCTCAGAGCAGGGACTCCAGCCAGAATCCAAACATTTTCACAGCAGTGAAACAGTCCTGCAGCCTGAGCCCTGCGAGCCCGAGTCAGCTGACATGGGGCAGCCATGGGGTTTTCTTTGATGTGTAGCCATACGGATGGAGACTGCATAAAGGTTTGTTTTTTTGGAGGTAGCATTATGATTGTCTTGTATTGTTAAAATGTTCTGAGCCTTATCTGAAAAACTAATATAAAAGTACTATGAAGCGGATAGTCATTCATATGCTTCTTTCCTGAATTCATTACCAATGTCTGATCTATAGCCAATAATTAACTTATATGTGGTAACAAATGTATAGTTGTGTGGGGAATAGGGCAGGAAGGCTATCTTCTTGATATGTGGGTCAGCAGCTCACTTCAGAACTGTGTGTGTTACTACTGTATCTTAGTGTTATACCGTGGCTTTATCAGGTATGCTGGGGGGACAAATTTTGATCATCCCCATTGTATACAAGATGACCAAAGTTAAGTATTAGTATGCTGATCATATATCAGTTTTCAGGAACAGTACTAAGTTATTATGGGAAAATGTCTTCCTGACTCAAGCTTGTGATTAATTTCTTATTAATCTTATCCTTGCTATTGTAACTGCAGATACTATTCTTAATCAAAGTTAATCCTTCTGATTGTTTCTAAGATACCATGGTAGTGAAAACTCCATGAGATAATTGTTAATTGCACTAAAAAACACTTCCTCTTCTCTACCTTAAATTCGGTGCCTTAGAATTTGATTGTCACATTGCTCATGTATCTCAACACAGAGTAAGTAGGAGTTCCTGATGTATTTATACCATTTGTTGTTTAATATGCTTTTATCAGATTTTTCTTACTCCTTTCCAAATTGAGCAATCCTAGGGCTTGTCTACACTACCATTTAAGTTGATGTAACTTATGTCACTCCGGTGTGAACCCCTTCCCCCGGAGCGACATAAGTTTCATCAACTTAAAGCGGTGTCTGCACAGCGCTATATTGGCAGGAGATGCTTTCTTGCTGACACAGTTTCCACCTCTAGTTGAGGTGGGGTAATTATGCGGATAGGAGAGCACTCTTCCATTGGCATAGCGTGTCTTCAGACATGCTACAGCGGCGCTGATGTAGCGGTAGTGTACACTAGCCCTCCGTCTTCTAAATCTCCTTAAATGGAAGCTACTTCCCATGCAGTGCACCTCTTCCCCAGTCTCTCAAGCTATGTCCTAATATGATCAAGCAATTATTCATTTCTCAATGACCTTTACTGTTCATCTTCAGGTCTCTGTTCCTCCTGGAGCTTTGGATTGCTGGGTATTTTTGAGCTGTTTAGAGGTCCTACAAAGAATAGAAGGCTGCTGTGACCGAGCACAAGTCGATGCCAATGTTTCCCACACAGTTGGCTTATGGACCTATGCCACTGAAAAGGTAAGCAAGCTCAGTTACGGAGACATCACTTGAAATGTGCCATGGCTCTGTGTCAAACTGGGACATGTTTTATTGTGAATCTAGAAGTTCTTTAATACACTGATCTGTAGACTAGTCTGGTAGTTTTCTGTCGTGCTACCTGACATAATCAGGTTTACATTTTTTCTATTTCTTCATTGGGAGGCAAGGGCTGGGAATACTTAAGCACATGCTCAGCTCTTTGATGTAAGGAGGGGAAAAGAAGTGCTTCATGTTGCTAAGCAGTGACTACTCTAGCTAATCAGTAGTGGTGCCGATTAGCTTTGATATGAACCTACGAAGTCTGTCAGTTGAAAGGAGGAGGTTGCTGTGAATGTGTTGCAAAAGAACAAACCCTGAGCTGAATGAGAGCCTCCACCCTTCCAAACTTTTTATTTATATTTTGATTTTCCCCCAGACTTCCAGCATATTATGGATTTTGTAGAAATCTGGTTACAATATAGAAATCATGGCTGTTGTATAATTACAGTAGAAATAATTGACTCTCACTGTTGACAATGTTAGCGTCAACAGCCCACTTATCTGCTACTCTCCCAAGTTGCTGGGAACTTTCTCACATTTTCTTTTTATTAATTACTATTTTTACTCTGTTTATAATATGGTACCTCCTAAAATCCCCCATCAGGATTAGGGTTCCATTGTTCTAGGTGCTGTATAAACATAGGAAGACAGTCCACACCCAGAAGAGCTTATATCCTAAAAAGGCAAGGCTAAAGGATAAAATGGAAAAACATACAAGCAAAATAGTCAAGGAGGTGATGGGTATATCAGGCTACTTCAAGTCATTATTACAATGTATAACTGTTTATATTAAAACTTTTGGGGGTACCCTTGGCTTTGAAATAGGGTTGAAGAGATAATTGGTGGAGTGGATAAATGGGGAGGGAGAATGTTGAGAAACATAATGGGCAGGGAGAGGTTAGTCTGTAGAAGGATTGCAGTGTTAGAGGCATGGAGTGAAGAGCACCAGAACCAATGGCAAAACAGCAAATGAGGTGGGATTACAAAAAGTCCATTTAGAACCATTAAAAGAAAATATTAGTCCACACAGTGTGAAATTTACTACTTCGAGGGGCAAGACAAGTAATGAGACCCTATTATAAAATAGATTGGATAACTTGTTGATCAGTAACCTCTATTATGCTAAAATGACAATCTAATTCTTCACATCAGAAAATAATCACCAGGGTTGACCTTCAGTCAGATAGTATCCTTTAACACACAATTTAGAAAATTACCCCCAATTCAGTCCCATGATGATTGGTAACTATTCACCTACATCTTTAATGGCACTCTGTTCAAGAAGAAACGTTTCACATCACATACAGCATTATATAAATAATGTGTTATGAGTTTTCAACCTGTATATCCATCCAATCCGTGCATTGGAGGCTCTGGACTTCATACAGTTGTGTAGTTTAATTTTTTTACTGAAACACAACACTAATTAAATATTCTAAACCTGGTATTTTAAATGAACCTGTCTGTTAGTAACTGCCAGACAGATCAAAGTTGTTCTCTATACATTAAAAAACAAACAAACAAAAACCCCAAACCCTTGGGTTTAATAAGTATCGATATTTCAGATGTTTTATAAAAATAAGTACGGAGTGTTTACATTTTTAATGTCTTTAATACCAAAAGTTATTTACTCGTAAATATAATGTAGTCTTAGATAAGATTCCTTTCAGCTTTTCAAGTAAAATGTTCAGCCACTTTTAGAAGGCTCTCCTGTCTGTCCCTTGAGGGGACAATTTTAATAAAGGTTTTATAAGTGTAGTAATATGACAATAGTATTTATTATCAAAACATCCTGTACTGATCTGTTGGGAGTCATGATGTGGAGACATTTGTTAGCAAGGCTTTTTGTATGGATATTCGCAACTTTTTGAAACCTATTTATGGCTTGTATTTATTTCCATAGCTAAAATCCCTTGGTTACCTGTGTGGACTTGTGTCAGAAAAGGGACCTAATTCAGAAGATCTTAACAGAACAGTTGATCTGTTAGCAGGCTTGGGAGCAGAGCGCCCTGAAACAGGTACTACCAAAAACGTATATACTTTATGTAATACCTTGCTATCTGTTTAAATATGTGGTGGCTTCCCTCTTATATTAGATCTTTCGATGGGGAGAATTAAGTTCACTTCTGTAAGTGGATAAATGTACACGTGATACTGTGGGGGGTGAAGGAAAAAGGGGGAGCATATGTTCTTTGAGTGGTATAGTGTGTATTTCATTTTTATTTTTTTTAATTATAACCCTTTAATGCGGAGTGTGGATTTCCCAGTATATATTCAATTTATCAACATTATAAGGTGCCACAGCAGACATCTCTGATCACTCTTGGTTGTGAATTATACTTTTATTACTGCTCCTACTACAAGCCTTACAATTAAAATTCAGTTTGAGAATGAAACAGAAGAATCCTTATCTGATATTGTATACCCTGTATGTAACTAGGGCTATAAAGTGACATAATTGTACTGTATTAGTCAGAATCACATAGATTTAGTTGGCTTTCTGCTTCTTTATTAGTCTGAATCTCTAAACAATTAATGGAAAAAATTCCATATGTTAAATATCTACTAGTACAATTAGTGTATTTGTACTGTTTGCCAAATGCTGAGATGTAATTCTACTTTTGCAGGTGGGATAATGAGTGAAAGGGAATCCAGCAATATGCAGTCTACTGCAATTCCATTAAAAGCGAGTTTTCCCTTTTATAATTTTTGACTTGCTGCAGTTGGTAGTTTTTTTCCCTCACCAAGTGTTTGGAGTGACATAAAGACGTTAAACCAAACAACTTTTTTTAACTTCCAGTATTGCAGACTTTTCTAGTACAATGCAACAGTTTAAAGTCATTTGAGAGACTAAAATACCATATAAAGTACAGACCTGAAGAAGAGCTCTCTGTAAGATCAAAAACTTGGCTCTTTCACCAACAGAAGTTGGTCCAATAGAAGACATTACATCACCTATTTTCTCTCTCTAATATAAAGTACAGAAGCTTCTCATACTGTTTTTTATAAATCCTAAAATGGGTAAGTATGAGAAGTATTAACCTTGTTAAGATACAGGAGAGTATCTAAATATAATTTTATGTTCTGACAGATTTTGGTGAATGTGATATAGAACAGTATTTTTAAAACAGTGTAGGGAAGTTTCCTTAGCTGCTGTAATGTCATTTGAATTTTGACTGGAGCAGCACATGTAGTGGTCAGTAAAATAAATCCTGTTAACTAGACATTTTAATTTAGAATTTGAAAAAACAAGATTGTTACCTAAATAGTTTGGACTATCTTTAACTGTAGCACATAACGTAAAAATAATGTTGTTCTCTCTCTACATTTGATTATTGCATGTTAAAACAAAAATCTGTTTGTAAGTCAGTATCTTGTTCACTTTCTTTTGAAGCCAACACCGCACAGAGTCCTTATAAGAAACTCAAGGAGGCCTTATCATCTGTAGAAGCTTTTGAAAAACACTACTTAGTAAGTATGGCATAAAAGAATTTACATTGTAGTAAATATACATACAGAAAATAGTGAACATATTATGCATATTCATGGAATGGTTAAGGCCATCATTTTCAAACCTTGGGTACCTAATGTTAAGGTCTCAAATCTGTATTCCAGCATTTATGCAGTCTGAGGCCTGGTCTACACTGGAGGGCAGGATCGATCTAAGTTACGCAACTTCAGCTATGTGAATAACATAGCTGAAGTCGACGTACTTAGATCTACTTACCGTGGTGTCTTCACCGCGGTGAGTCGACTGCTGCCGCTCCCCTGTCGATTCTGCTTGCACCTCTCGCCGAGCTGGAGTACAGGAGTTGACAGGAGAGCGCTCGGGGGGTCGATTTATTGTGTCTAGACTAGATGCGATAAATTGATCCCCCGCTGGATCGATCGCTGCCCGCCAATCCGGCCGGTAGTGAAGACATACCCTGACATTCAAATGTGCGCACTATCCTTTAGATACTGTCACAATATGGAGTTGGGAGCCTAACATTAGGCACGAGGTTTTGAAATTTTTGGTTTAACTTGAATACCTATTACTATGGGAATGTAAATGGATTTGTAACTTGTTCTAAAAAAAATTGGCCATACTTTCAGAAACTATATATTATTCTGATCTTAGATTATATGATGGATAAATTAGATCTGTTCAGGAAACAGGCTGATATTTGCATCCAGCTTTTTGGGAAATTTTCTTACGCTTTGCTCTTCAATGGGATTTTTTTCCTGAGTATAATGTTAGTCCCATTGAAGCTGATGACACTCAGCATAGCATATCTTGTTGAATGATCAAGACCCTAGTTGTATGTTAAAGAATCATAATTTGTTTGTTTGTAATGTGGTATCTCCTTTTCTCTCTTATGGAGCCACGGTAATAATTCTGTAGTTATATTTGTAAGCTACTTAGTATTAAGTCAGACTTTTCATGTCACCCAATTTTTTTCTTTATGAAAAAGCTTCCTTGTGCCTGAAACTTGTACATACTGTTAGGCCAGTGACATTTGGTATGGAAGAGGTTAAGGGAAATTGAACAAGTAACTTTTAAAATATGGGACTTTGAAAATTGTGCCCTTTTTCAGTTTTGTGAAAGTATCTCAAAAAGGGTTCAGTCTAAACACCTCAAATTTGATGTTCTACATTATTTCTCAGTAAGAACTAATGCAAATTGGTAAACTGGTAAATTTTTGGAATGACAATGCAAAAATTTGAATTGAACTTCTGAGAGCTTTGTAAAGGTCTCTAGTAATCTCTGAGATCTTGCAGAACTTAAGAAATTGTAAGCTAAATAAATGCCTGCAGAGCTTGGAAGTTACATTAGTGAAATTCCTTTGTGCTTCTGGCTACACAGAACTTATTTGAATTTCTAATGCATACAAGTAATTAGTGCACACTGTAAAAGTGTATATACTTCCAACCTCTGTTGCATCAATAAATATAATTGGAAATTAAAGCACATTCATATTTTTATAACGAGACATTTCTAGTTACTGACAACACAATATCAAGATAATATCAATTTAATCAAAATTAGAAAAGTAAAGAAATTTTCAACTAAAACTAAGAATTCTGGATGTTGAAAAATTTTGAAATATTCATATACACTTTAAGTAGTGTTGGAGGGTTTTTTAATTTTGAAAGTCAGAAACTGCTGAGCTACAACTCCACGAACTACTTTCCCTGATTCTGTAGTGTCCTAATTAACAAAGATTAACAAGTCACAACAATTTTAGAAACTTTTTCATATCAAATGTAAATTCTACTACACACATGTTGGCTCCTATCTTGTGTGTATGTAACTGAGGTGTCTATAGCCAGTATGTCTACAGTTGACAAGGTAGGAATTTGTTTGATCTATCTCAGTGGTTCTCAAACTGTTTTAATGGAGTCGCCAGAGCTGGCATTAGACTTGCTGGATCCCAGGGCCAAAGCCCAAGCCCCACTGTCTGGGGTTACAGGCTGAGCTTCAGATCCTCTCCTCCTCACTCCTTTCCTGTCCAGGGCAGCGGGGTTTGGTTGGGCTCAGGCATTGTACCTCCCTGCTGAGATTGTGTAGTAATTTTTGTTGTCAGAGGGGGTCGTGGAATGAAACTTGAGAACCCCATCTGTAGGGTGGTCTAAAACCATTATGAGATGTTAATGAGAGAAAGATGGGGTTTTAGTCTGTATATAGAGACTCGACAGGGAAGATCTTAATTGTGAAACGTTGAATGGGAAAGACTGTCTTTAGGCTATGTGGGAGGTGAAATGTTGCAGAACATAGCAGAAAGGGAGGATTGTGTTTCTAACCTGTATATGGATAGAATGATGCAAAATGTTGGTATCTGTGGCCCAGAGTGGATGAGGAGACTGAAGGAGTTGGGATTGCCAACGTGTGATCTATTTGGTTTTCGGGGGAGAGAGGTCTGTAGCCATATTAGAAATTTAGCTGGGGGAAGGGGGGGGGGGTTAAGGAGACTGAACAGCAGGTTGTGGATATGTAGGGAATGGGGCTCAAGGTTGGTTGTGGAACCTTAACTCTGGGTTGCTTGTCTTCCAGCAGAGCACCTCAAACTATTTATTTAACTGTATAAATATTTTAAAATATATCTATGTACAACTTTAACTCTTAGTTCTTTGTTTGGGATTTGTACCTGTTGATTGAGGTTCCTCTTATATTCAGATTAAATTTATTTCAGAATAGGACCAGTTACATGATCTTTCACTCCAGCAGTACATGCACACATTTCCAAGTAGTGCTGCATAATGTTTGATTAGAAACCCAAATGACAAGGCTCTTGTACAAACTTTTAATGATCTGATAAATGTGAACAGGATGCACAAAAATCTAGCCTAGAGGGTAACAGAATACTGTCACCTAGAAATGTAGTCACTTTAAAAATGAGTTAGAAGTAGTTTCAAGTACTACATCTGCCCTTAATCCCTGTCAGTTTTTGTGGTATTAAAATCTCATTGTCCTATTTCAAAAGATGGTTTTTCTTTCCTCTATTGCTGTGTGTAATACTGATATAGAGGGTTACTGATTATACAGGGGAAACAGTGATGGCTACTTAGATGCAGTGTTACCAGGTGTAGAAAATCTGCGCCCCTGCGCGGCCCCCTCCTCCCCCAAAAAAATCGTTTTCCAGTTTCTTTCAGTTGTTGTAGTAATTGATAACTTGTTTCAAGACATTTTTATTTTAAGATAATTGTACCTTCAAATAAACTAGCATAATTGTGTGGCATTTCCCTTGTGAAGTATCTTATGTGTACAATTGCTAAACAAAATCTTATACAAAAATCAGCATATAATTATGTTCACTTTGAGCTGTTCATTGGGTTTTTTGGTTTGTGAATTCTTTTCTGTTCCATGTTTTGCACGTGTTACATTCTTGTTTCTTTACTTTTAAACAGGATCTGTCCCATGCCATCATTGAAATGTACACAAATATTGGAAGAATTCGGTCGGCTAAACTTGTTGGAAAGGACTTAGCAGAGTTTTATATGTAAATGAATTTTTAAAAAATGTCTTCTAAAAATACCATAGTGTTGAAAAACTTGGACACAGTCTGTAAGAGAAATTAACTGTATTCTGAAAGGTGCATTTAACAATAGAATTTTTTAATAGTCCAGTTACTCTTAATACAAGTATTCTAAATAGGTTTTCTTTCAGTAATAAAATACATAATACAAAAAATTAACGAGATACACTAATAATCTGTCATGCCAAACTGCGATACCCAAAATAATAATCAGGCAATCCGACCGCTAGCCATCCTATATTCTTCAACTGGTCACCTCCTCACTAGCCTGGGAAAAATCACCCTAGGCTCTGCTGTGCCCAGGAGGACAATGAGTTCCACAGTTAAGAACTCTGCACAGAAAATGGATGCAACAATTTACAGCCCCCTCCCTTTTTGGGGTGGAGTGGGGGAATAATAAAGATAACTATCCAGATGTGCTGAGTAAGCAGTTAGTAGTGAATTTTTGGCCCTGAGCCGTCCGTCCTTTTTGTTTTTATTAACTGACTGATGATACTTGCACGTACTCTAGGCTAAAAAGCTTTCAGGCATGTTTTCTAATGTGATTTCCAACACATACTGTATGTGTTAATGAGTTTTTATTATTAATTGCAATATGCTCAACATTAAATTACACTGGAAGGTAAACCAATGTGCAGTTAAGCTCTTCTGAAGAGATTTCATTAATGCTTCCCAGTTTTACATTTCAGATAGTTTCAGAGTAGGGCAGTGTTTTGGTTTGGGTCCTGTTATACTGGAACTTTTCTCTTGTTGATCCATCATAGCTAATCAGACCTTCCAGCCATAGTATGAGGGTCATGAATTCACTCAGGTTTTGACCTGAAGGACATGAGATGAGGATTGTATAGAGCTATTTTGTAATTAAATGGTCTATCTCCTCTTTTTTTTTTTTTCTTTTCAGTTTTAGTGTACTTAGAACTTGTTGAATAAGCGTGTTTTTAATTATAAAAATGAGACAGCTGCATCACACTAATGACCCCAATGGGCTGGCAGGGGGAGAACCTTGACTTTGGTTCTTATGTTTTCCGAGACAGATTTGTGTTTGAATGCTTTGTGTAGTCACTGTGTAGTATTTCTAACTAAAAATTAACTTTTGGCTTTGGGTGAAATGCAAAAGCAATCCCCCGATATACAGTGTTGGCAAAATTAATAGCATGATCATCCATTACAATACTTTGTCAAGTGCATATTCAATGCGTATATCTCAAAAGTGGCTGCTTTTTCAGTTTTGTTTACTTTCTAGAACTTTGGGGCTTGGGGTATATGTAGAGAGGTTTTGTGTCCATGGCATTCTGTTATACCTAGATCAGTTGCAAATTATTTATTCTTTATTTTCCAGGAGGAAGAAGGGTCCACAGAAGGCAGAGGTCTATCTTCAAGGAGCACTAAAAACTTACCTTGCTGAGGGCTGGGCATTGCTTATCACACATACAAGAAAGCAGTTAGCAGAATGTCAGAAACACCTTGGGCAAATTGAAAAGTATCTTCTAAAATAAAGAAACCTGGAAAACTCAGATTGGCGTACCGTTGACATGCATATTTTCTTACCTAAATATGTTGGATGTGAGGCTGAAGAGAGTCCAGTCAGTAGCCAATGAGATTAGTCTGTTGACTTTTCTACAGTCCATTTGATGTCTTTGATCTCTTTATACAGGTTGTTCTTATGTTTGCCTGTTTGGTATTTCAACATCTGAGTCCTTGTGACAGAGCTGACAAAGCATAGATCATGTGATGCATTATATTAGACTAACAAATCTAGTGTACACATTTTCTGTTGGCACCCGTAGAAAAGGGTATGTTGGCCCTAAAGTTTGTATGATGTTACTTATTTTTGGTCCAATAAACATCACACTGTACAGAGATTCTGCCTACACGTTAACATAGTGGAGGCTAAGTCCAACTGATTTTCAGTTAGGCAGTTAGGATCCTAAATCTAAGTCTCCTCTAATAATGGACCCTAGGCTCCCAAGTCATATGGGCACTTTTGAAAATTTTATTCTGTATGTTTCAAAATGTGCTCTTACAAAAAATGCCGTTGAGCTAATGATGATGTAGTCTTAGTGAATACTGTACTGCAGCAAGTCCTTGTACTCCAAGAGAATATAAATTCCTTTCTTACGATTAGTTATGGTAAGTGCTGCTGTCACATTTGGCAGATTCCCAGAGTGGAGTTCTGTGCACTAAATGTATGGTGTACACCAATAAACTAGAATTTAATCAAATGCTAGAGCTTATTTAATTTTTATCACAGTGTAATGTAATGCATCAATATTTTGGCCCTGCAATTCATTTATCTGTGGTTAGTAAAGAGCAAGTGAATTTTCCTCCAGTCAGTAATATGTTTGAGACAGTCACTACATTTTGCTATATAAAAAACTAAGTGTGGTGGATAACTTTTTATTAGATAATCTGCAGTAAAATAAAAAGATGCTTCTGTAATGGGCTTTAGTGATAGTGAACCCTCCCATTGCTTTATTTTCTAATGGGGAATTTTTGTTGATGCTAAAGCAGCTTATCCAGTATCTGGAGGATAGAAAAGCAGTAACACAAAAATGAATCACATTTTCTCCCCCCCCCCCCCCCCCCCCCCCAAAGTGTTTCTGAAATGGATTGTAGTCCTTTCCCCTCAGTTCCTTAACGTGGTGTGTCAGCTATCTTCAAACAAGCAGTCTTTTAGCCAGTGATGATCACTTAACAAAAGATGAGCGCCAGCACTTCTGCCAAGAAATTTTAAATTTTGCCAACCAGCAAACAGAGGGCAAAGGTGAGACTAGATTTAAATATTTGACTGTAATATTTCAGCTGATCGGTTCTTTAACCTTTCTTTTCAAAGGGAGATAGCAAGTCTTTCTGATCAGAGCTCACTGCTCTGTGTGTAACTTCTGGACCACAACCCCACATGTATTCAATTATTTATTTGATTTAATTTCACTTTTATCTGACAAATCGGGATCTTTTTCCACCTCTCTCACATAAAGCCCCTCAAGTTTTTAGGGGTGTGTGTTTTTTGGGGGTTCTTTTGAGTGAATTTTTTTCCTCCAGTTCTTCTATAGTAGTCCTGTTTTTTTTTTTTTTTTTTTCCCCCTATGGCTGCATCTACACTAGCATATCTTGTATCTATAATTTGCTGCTGGAGCATTGGTGTTAGTGGTGTAAGATGTAATGTAGACAGGGCATGCGCATTTTTACCACAGTGTTGTCTGCCCCCCTCTCTTCGCTACAACTCCCAGCACTGCTTCAGCTAGTGAAGCTCCACCAGTAGTGAATTATAGCTATGAAGTTTGCTCATGTGGTAAGGTCTTTGTTTTTTCAAATGTTTCCTACCTTTTGTGGTCTATTGATATATCCTTTTCCTGCATATTGTTATTTCTTGTTCACCTTCTCATCCCCTTAGTTTCAGCTTGTTTCAGTAGTCACATGTGCTCCTGCACAAGTTTGCCCCCAGAAGGACAGAAAACAATATGAAACTGGTGGCAACATGGTCCCAGTTGCTTTAATCAATAGTTGCATGTAGATGTGACCTAAGTGTTCTTTAACTCTGCTAATGCCCAGTGGCCTTTGTTTGGTTGCAACATAGTTAGGTTCTGTTGGTCTTCTTTGGCTATCCCTCAATAAGAGGCTGATGTCTACTAAGGGGGTTCATTGGTGAGTTTTTAAGTGGCTGAGGAGCCAATTCTTGCCCTGCAGATTTTCCCACAGAAGTGACAGGTGTAATCTTGGGGGAAACATAGCTGTTGGCTGGAGGGTTGTGCCCTTTCTTCCCTCCTTTGTCGCTTCTCTGTCTCATGAGCACGTCTGTTCTCCTCAAAATGAGCTGTGGCTTGCTGTATGGTGTGGCGTCACTGTGTTCTGTTACGCACCAAGTCCTCCCAGTTCGTTGGGCTGATGCCTCCTTTTTAAGATGTACTTTCAGTATGTATTTGAAATGCTTCTGCTACCCTCGGCGAGCCCTTCTTCCCTGACTTAACTGAGAGAAGAGTGCTTTGTTTCAGAAGGCAAGTGTCAGGCATACGTACACAGCGGCCAGCCCAGTGGAGTTGGTGTTTCATGACCTGCGCTTCTATACTACTGACATTGGCTGCAGAGAGAACACTGATGTTAGTGCATCGGTCTTCCCAGCTGATCCTGAGAATCCTCCTGAGGCAGCACTGCTGGAACCACTCCATCTGCTTGAGAGGACATCTGTAGGTTACACAGGTCTCACCCATAGAGAAGTGTGGGGATGACAACTGTCTTTAAACCAAGATCTTGGTACCTGTTTGTAGATCTTATCATTGAAGACTTGTTTGAGTAATCTTCCAAAAGTTGCGCTGACACAACGGATCCTGTATTCAATTTCTGTGTCAATGCTAGCTGTTTGTTAGAGGTGGCTGCCAAGGTACGGAAAATGGTCCACATTTTCCAGGGGTTCTCCGCTGACGGTAATTTGTGGAGTCCAAAGAGTAGTTTGTGCAGGTGAGGGCTGGTAAAGTACCTTGTTTTTCCTGATGTTGAGAGAGAGACCCAGGCTGGGATAAGCATCTGCAGAAAGATTTAGGGTGCTTTGCAGGTCGGCCTCTGGGTGTGCAAGAATGATGCAATCTGCATACGGTAGGTCAGTGATGCCAATTCTCGTGATCTTAGATTTTTGTTTGGAGACATTGAAGATTGAGGAGTTGGCCATCCATACGATACTCAATCCTGATTCCATCAGGACGGCAGCCATGAATGAGAATCGGGATCACAGCAAGGTAAATGGAGTAAAGTGTTGGAGCAATGACACAGCCCTGCTTGACACCGGTGCAAATGGTGAATGGTTCGGTCTCTGAGCCGTTGCACAAAATGGTGGCAGTCCATCCCATCATGGAGTAGTCTGATGATGGAAATGAATTTCTGTGGACAGCCAAACCTACATAGCACCTTCCATAGGGCATCATGATTGATAGTCAAAGACCTTGGTTACGTCGATGAATGCCATGAACATTGCTGGTGTTGCTCTCCGCACTTCTCCTGAATCTGTTGTGCCACGAAGGTCATGTCGATTATGCTTCGGGATGGCCTGAAGCCACACTGATTCGGGGAGGAGTTCCTCGGGAGGGGGGAGGAGACAGTTTAGTAGGATCTGGGCAAGAATCTTTCCTGTGATGGAGAGGAAAGCAATACCTCTGTAGTTCCCACACCAAGTTTTGTCCCCTTTCTGGAATATTGTAACAATATTGGCATTCTTAGTCAGGTGGAATTTCTTTGCAGGTCCAGATTTTGTCGAGGAGTTGGCAAAGTTTGTGCTGGAGCATTGTTCCACCAGCTTTAAAAACCTCAGCTGGGATGCCATCTGGGCCTGGTGCCTTGATTTTTTTTTTTTTTTTTTTTTTTTTTGTCTGAGTGATGGAATGACAGACTTTGTCAAAAGAAGGAGGATCAGCAAGATGTTCCATTGCTGGGCATTGTGGAATAAACTTGATGGTGTCTTCAGAAACGGTTGGCCTGTGGATTAGTAGGCTCTCAAAGTGCTCCTTCCAGTGTCGTTTAATAACTGCATTGTCCTTAAGGAGAACGTAAGGGGGTTGGGCCTTTGGAGCTTGGCCCATATATAGCTTTTGCTTGAAAGAAGCTTCTCATGTCATCGTGGTCTACAAAATCCTGGATCTCCGAGGCCTTCTCTTGCCACCACTTGTTTTTGATGTCACATAGCCTACTTTGGCTTTAAGCAGATGATAGTCCTCATGTTTTCGTTTGTTAGAGGAATCATTTTGCCAGTTACAAAATGCATTTCTTTTCTGTTGAATTAATGCTAGGATTTCCTCGTTTTCATCAAACCAGTCTTGGTGCTGATGAGTGGAATATTCTATGGTTTCAGCACATGCATTGTGAATGGTGTTTTTAAGTTGATCCCAGTGCTCTTGAGTGTCAATGATGTCAGGCAGGTTAGAGAGTTTCTCAGATGTTGCTGGAACGTCTCGCGGCTGGCTTGGTCTTGAAGTGCTTTGACGTTGTACCGCTTTTGTTTAGTCTTTGGGTGTTTGTGGTATGGTGGAGCGAGCTGCAGGTACATAACTGATCTTATTAATCGATGGTCTGTCCAACAGTGATCAGCACCTCTCATAGCTCGTGTTATATGGACGTTGGTATAGTCTCAGGGTCTGACTATAACATAGTCAAGGAGGTGCCAGTGTTTGGACTGAGGATGTTTCCAGGTGGTCTTAAATTTGTTACTCTGCCTAAAGATGGTATTTGTGATGGGCAGGTCATGCTCCATACATTTGCTGAGAAAGAGAATACCATTGGGGTTTACATTTCCCACCCCTTCTTTGCCTATTGTGCCTCTCTAGAGCTGGGAATCCCGTCTGACTCTGGCATTGAAATCTCCCAGGAGGATGAGTTTGGCCTTAAATGGGTTTTGAGGACTGCATCAGGAGTTCTGTAAAACTGCTTCTTATTGTCTTCCTCATCATAGAGTGTTGGGGCGTATGTGCTGATGACTCTGGCATATTGGTTGTTACTAAGCTTGAGCCAAAGAGCCATGAGACGCTCATTGATCCCCACGGGAAGCTCCAAAAGCTGACTGGCGATCTTAGTTTTGGTGGCAAAGCCAATCGTGTGAATGTCTCTTTTCAGGTGGCTTTCCTTTCCAAAAGAAGGTGTAGCCACCTCCATCCTCTTTTAATTGGCCCTCATCGGCTCGGCAGGTCTCTGAGCTGCAATATCAGTGTTGAGTCTTGCCAGTTCTCTGGCAATTATGGCAGTTCTTCTTTCTGGGCATTTGCTGCGCTGAGAGCCCCTAAAGGTGTGGACATTCCAGGTGGCAAAATTCATTGTCTTGTATCTCTTGTTTCAGCCACAGAGTTGAGTGATCCCACTGGATACGGCCATCCAGTCGGAACAGTGTGAGACCGCCTATGTTTGGGGCACCTTTTCTAGCCCCCTCCCCATTTGGGATGATCAGAGGGGATCCTGAAAAGGCCTGGTCAGTAACAGCCGCTGCTGCCGAAATGCACTTCTGTCTCAACCAAGCACAAAACAACCATAACATAGCTGCCGCCTGCATGCAGATTTGTGACTAAAGACTCCCAGAGATCACTGCTCTGTCTTCCCTGCCGCTCGTCCATCACTGCAGGACTTTGTGCTGGTGTGAACCCTTTGGCAGAGGCCTGTGCGTGAAATCTTTTAACGTGGGGAAACTGGTGTGCAGGCGGTAAACACACGAAACTTGACAGGAGGAAAACCCTGACCCAGTGGCAAGGAGATCCAAGACAACTACGGGCCTCTCTCCTGCAGCCCTCATCCGCCTTCACAGCTGCAGAGTACTAGAAGGTCCTCTCTATGCACACGATCCACTGTGGGGGTCTTTTTGAAGTTTGGACCATGGTTAGTCATGAGCTTCACCTCAGACCTGCTCGCCAAGGGGGACCCTACCAGGAGTATAAAAGCTCCGGATGACACAGCTCTGAGGGTCTTTAGCCCATGCAAGCCTCTCCACCATGACAAGGTTGCGGACCATCAGAGAGGGGTTCTGTCTGTACCACAAATTGGGACCATGTTGTAACTGTAGTATAGACAAACCCAAAGGGTTTGTGATCTGGAGTGACTGGAGATGTTACTTGTATACAGAAATGTTATAATAAACAAGATGGTTCCCAATTCTTTGGGATTTTATAACTGTTTTAAGAGAGCCAAATTTTGAGCCCTCAGTTTCTGCTTCTATGGAATTAAATGCAGCTCTGTGAGTAGAGGATAGGGCCTGATAGGATCTGTAACTGTGAATTTCCTGAAGGCTTTTGCAGGTTTGTTGTACTGTCATGCAGTGGATTCTTTACTATAATGTATAATTGTTTCATTTTATAACCCATAATAACTCTCTATCTAAATTCTGGTCTGTCCACTTTTTGTAATGGTTTTAGGCTGAGAGAGACTTTTGGAAGCCCTTCTTAGTTCATGCATTATTGGCAATAATGCACTAATTAACATGTTCAGTTTGAGTACCAGAAAGGTTCTTTAGTTTTTCTGTTTTTCCTCACCTTTCTACTTCCCTGTTGCCTCTACCAAGGCAGCCCACAGTTCATCTCTGACCATCTTACACTCCCTGATTTACCTTTCTGCCTCTGGATCCCATTCCCTGTAGCTCTGAAATCATGCTCTGCAGACTGTTGTCCTGCCTTCTCTTGTGTCAGCCTTGTGCTCCCCTCTGGCTAATGGCTTTTCTTCTGACTGCCTTGATAAATATTTGATTTTCTCCTCTCCTCCAGCCTATACTTTGTCCTCAGAAGCATTTACTATGATTTAAACTCCGAGCACACTTCGCCGCAATTTTTTCTGAAGATATACTGCTCATCTTTATGTGCATATTTCTTGATGTTCTGCTTAGATTACAACAGTGAAGACACCTTGGAAATACCATTGATGTGTCATGCTAGACCTGCTTCCTAGCTGAAATTTTTTTTTAAGTGTCTGTCACTGTTGTTGTCTGGCATCTAGCAATGATGTAAGAGTGAGGGGAACCTGACCTGGTGTAGATAATGGTTCCAGGCACCACTCTGATCACAACTATCATGAGTTTGCATTTGCTCCAGTGGTATGTCCTCTGGAATATTTTTTTGTCATGTTAAATTAACTGTTCAGGTGTACAGGAGCATAAAGAATAATAGCCCAGCATTAGTCTTATGATACTGTGCTACACTAGTAAGTGATTCTGAAGAGGTTCAATGAATAACAGATCTTGCTATGGGTACATCTACACTGCCCCCTTGCCCCTGCAAAAAAGGTGCTCTGAGATCCGCTCCCCTCTTTGGGTTCCAGAGCCTGGGCTCCAGCCCAAGTGGGAATGTCTACACTGCTATTTTTAGTCCTGTATAGCAAGCCCGAGTCAGTTGAGACGTGTACTCATTGCCATGAGTGTGGCGTGTGGTTTTTTTTTTTTTTTTTTTTTTTTTTTTTTTTTTTTTTTTTTTTGCGGTGTAGGTGTACTATGTAGCTTAAAAGATATTGACACGAACGGTTCTTTTGTCAGATTTTCTCACTACAGTAATCGTATTTGAGGCAGAACTAAAGTTGTAACTTCAAAATATATTTCATTTTAGGCATCATCTAGAATTTAAACTTTTTTATTCCGTTTAGCTTAAGAAGAAGGTGATGTTTTTTGTCACTTTGGGATGGGCGGGGACATAGTTTTTAAAATTTCTAAACTTTTTAAAAAATGGATTGCTGTAAAGGCTAACCTTGCATTACCAAAAGCAGAGTGGAGTAAAATACCTTGTTCTTGTCTGTACTTCCAGGTCAAAAGGTTATACTGTCTATGCATTCCTTTGCACAGCTGAAAACTCTACATTTTGACCCTCCAAATGCTGTTATCCATGTGGGTGGAACATTGTCTATTGAGCTGACTTTGCTGAGCCAAATGCCCGTCCCAGTCGAAGTGGATCAGATTGCCGTCAATGTCCACTTCAGCATTGAGAAAAGTAATTACCGGAAAACAGCTGAATGGCTCACTAAACACAAAACTTCCAACGGTATTATCAGCTTCCCAAATGAGGTTGCAGGCTTCCCTTTCTCAAGAAATAACTTGCCAGCACTGGAGTTATATGAAATGTACGAAAGGAGCCCTTCGGATAACTCTTTGAACACGACGGGAATAATCTGCAAAAATGTGCACATGCTACTGCGAAGGCAGGAGAGCAGCTCTTCTCTGGAAATGCCCTCAGGGGTGACTCTAGAGGATGGGGCTCACATGTTAAGATGTAGCAACTTTATACTGGAACCAGGGGTCAATACAATAACATTCAGAACTCAGGTATGTTTTTACAATTGAGTGAGCATAGCACTCATGAAAGAGAAGATCTAAAAGCACTGATTAAAGAAGGGCGTAGTGCTGGCAAGTGGTATCCAGTGTTGCTCCCCTGCCACAGCTTTGCCAATGCAGCTTAACCTCTTCCTGGCTCGCCCTTGTTGTTGCAGACCTTGGCCTATTGTGAAGAGAGGCTGCTAACTCTGCTAAAGTGTGTGGTTGGTTCTCTGATGTGCAGAAATGGGAGACTAGAATGATCCCACCAAACTCATTAAGTCATTTTTATTTATCCAGTTATCACTTTAATAAAAATAAAACACTTATCTAACAACTAGAATTCAGATGAGTATTACATCTGTCACAAACTGCAATGTTCATTGTCCATCATGTTCTAGAAAAGGTAAGATTCTTCTGTTCCATAGTCAGACTTGCTCGAACTAATGCATAAAAGGTTCCAGGCGGGGAGGTGTTTTTCTTATTGCGTTCTATTACAGGTAATCTTTTTTCCAGAGTCCGTATCAGCCAGTTTTAGCTGTAGCAATACATAATCATGTTGGTGGTTGCTCATTTCCAGAGTGTGGTGTGATAGCAGCTATAGTAATCATTGCATACAAAAAAAATAAGAATATTAAGATTGCAAAGTCAACCACTTGCTCTTAGGAAATGTCAGAATTAAGGTTGCTTGTGTAACTTTTTAATTCTTCCCTGTGAGTATGACAGTCTTTAGCTATGTTACCAATACTCTTCCCCAAAGGACCTCAGTCTCATTCATTGCAGAAGATAGAAGGTGTGTAGTGATTGAAGGAGAGAGCTGCAAGAAGAGAGAAATGTTTATATACAGTTAAGCTCAGGGCCGTCCCTAAGGGGGTTCGGGGCCCAGGGCGGAAGTGACTGATTCGTCTCTTCTGGGACTGACTGCACTGGCCAATCCACCAGCCCATGGGGTCCCCCAAAGCACGGGGCCCAGAGCGGTCGCCCCGATTCACCCTACTCAAGGGATGGCACTAATTAAGCCAATTGAATGCTGCCAGGAAAACTGGTTGTGTTCCTGCCTCTGCCACAGATTTTTTTTATATATATATATATGATGCTGGGCAAGTAACTTTAAACCAAAATTCTTAAAGATGGTCACTACTTGTGTGTGCTTTATTTTCTGGGTGCCCAACCTGAGATCTCTGGGGCCTGATTTTCAGAAGTGCTAAGTACTCAGTTGCAGCTGAAATCACTGAGGGTATGTACGCTGCCATTAAAAAACGGCAGCTGGCCCGTGCCAGCTGACTCGGGCTTGTGGGGCTGTTTATTTGCATGTACACTGCAATTAAACAGCCCCTTAGCCTGAGCCCGACACAACCTGAGAGCTATTATGCTTCATACCTCTAGCAGTAAGGCAGTATGGACTGGAGGAATGAGTGTATGGGATTGGGAGTTAGGAGATCCTGAGTTCTAATCCTGGCTCTGCTACTCATTTGCTGTGTGGCTTTAGGCAAATCACTTTGACTTTTTTGGTGTCCCCACTTGTAAAATGGGGATAATAGTTACTGACTAGCCTGACAGGGTATTGTGAGGAATAATTTGGTATGTCTATATAGCATTTTAAAATATTCTGAAAAATAGGTATTTCAGAATGCAGCCTCTTGCAAAAAATTTTTGCCTTAATCATCTTGTGCTTCAGTTCCCTGTCTGTATATTTAAAAAAAAAAAGTCTTCAGACCTCCAGAGAGGGGTGTGCATTAAACTTGGATACTACAGTGATGAGCAAACTGTAGATAAACCACGAGGAAATGAATAATTCTGTATTCAATAGTGTCTAGATGGTGTGCAGTAAGTAAAGCAATGCATTGAGTATAAAAACAAATATTGAATTTTTGCCTCATTTCCTGAGCTCTGCCTGTCCTGTATACTGAGTGAGGCAATGGTCCTTGAATAAAATTGTATGTGATTTTGTAATTATACACTGCCTCATAATACACTGAATTAATTTTGACATTTCCTAATGTTTTAGTAGTTAACTTTGCAACCTTATACAGAACTGAACAAAAACAGAACTATAGATTATTTTAAAAATTGGAGGTTTTAACAGTGCTGGTCACTGAATTTTTTCCAATGTTCTCATAATGACCTGTGTGTATTACCCCACTTCTCCTGAGACTCAAATTAATCTTTTTTTCCATCCCCTTCTTTCATTGTCTGTCACCATCTCAACATCTAACTTTTCTATTTAGCCTACAGGCTAAGTGCAGTCTATGCTTTCGTTTTTCAGTCTGCAGTATTAAGACGGCAAGCACTAAAGAGAGAGGTGCTCATACAGGGGCAGGCTGACACTGTGAGCCTGTATGGGTAGCACTTATCTGCTGGAGATGTAAGTTCACATTGGTGCAGCAGGTGCTTGAACTGAGAGCTGGCAACCGTGTGATCTGTGCACTACCTACTGGTCTAATTTTTAGGTTTTTGAATACCTCCTGTGAGTCAGTGGCTGTTACATACCACTCAGACAACCCATATCTAGTAATAGAGGCAGTGCAATGCGATTTGGAGATTTCAGAGGGCCACGTGGCTGCAGATGCAGTTTCATATAAAATTGGATCTAAGTCTGAAGAACCTGACTGGGAGAAGGCTGTAGGGGATTAGTGTGTACAGTGTTTTTGGCTTCATGAGTGAGGAAGCAATCTACTAAACTCTGGAAGCAGAAAGATGGAATATAAATGAAGATACAATTTACTACTTGAACTATTCTTTATATCTCATACTATGTACATTTCTGGTGGCCAATACTGAAGGAGGGAGGGTTAACTTCCTAATTCTCCTGTTTTCAAATCTCTTCCTGTAGTGAAGGAACAGCAAGAGGGGAAATTGTGCTGTTAGATTCCTTCATGCTGAGTGTTGCATCCAGCATTTATCCTCTTCTGCTAAGAACAGAGTTTTAATTTCTAGAACTTTGACAGTATCAAGTAACTTAGATATCACTTGGTGATACTTTTCTTAAAAATATATTAGAGGTGGTATGTTTATTTAAAAAAAAATTGAGTGCACCTACTGTAGGATGATGGCTTAATATTTGTTACATTATCTAACAGGACAAGAGATTAAAAAATGGGATTATAGAAACTTCGCTCACTTGTGTAGGATGAAGGCCATGTCTACGCCAAGCATAGCTGTACTGCTGTAGTGCCGTAGTGTAGACACTTCCTATGGCCCTTTCCATTGTTGTCGGTAATCCATCTCTTTGAGCTGTGGTAGCTAGGTTGATGGAAGCATTCTTCTGTCTACTGAGCTGCGTCTACACTGGTGCTTAGTTCAGCCCAGTTATGTCAGTTGGGCAGCAACATAGCTATGCTGATCAAAATTTTAAGTGTAGGCCAGCCTAACAATTGCATTGAGGGAACAATAAAGGGAAAAGAAAATGCCCCCCTCCATATGGGATGTATGTGCACTCTGCTTTGTTTATAGGTTTTTAGACCGAGCATAGAACTTCATGCTAAATGTGCAGCAGTCTCTTAGCCATACTCCAAACTGACCCTCTTTAAATGTATTCATTCTAAAGTTTTATAGCAGGTCAGAAGTTTTCTGGGTTCTTTGGGTCTGTATTCCCCTCTCCTATGACTCCTAAAAATTGCTTAGGTTTACATTACATAAAATCTCCCATGACATTAGCACATAATATGCACTAATGCTTTTGTCTATTTACAAGATGGGAAAAAGTTTTGAGAAAACACTCAGATGGTAAGGCTTGTAGGATTGTAATTTGGGGGCAGGTGCAGTACCACTAACTTACAACTGAAACCTTTTGAATTTGATTGTTCACTGTCAGACAAAAAACAAATACTTCAGGCCGCATAAGGTTTGTGTATTATGGGTTAATTCCACATCAGATGTGATGTGATATGGTGCACACAACACAAATCTGTACATTATGCTCAAGAAAATTAGGAGGATTTTTTAGAAAACCTGCTCTATCTACATAAAAAATTCAAAATACTATAGATTTGAGAGGCCAGCATTTTCCTTCTGTTAGCATGATGCTGTTTGGGTGTTCATATGCCCTCAGTGCTTTTAACAGGATAAATAGCTGTATCATTTCAGTTTTTTGTTCAATTGACTATAACTGCTAGTTTGATTAAAACTAAAGTTCATTCCAGTGCCCAAAAAATTCTAATTTTGCTGTGAGAGCAGCCTATGACATTTAACAAAGATTTGTAGCACTTTCAATGCTGTGCAGTAAGAAGTGACAAAAGGGGAGGGGGGGGGGAGAACCACTTCCAAACCTCAAATCTTGTTTATCATCAGTGACTAACACATTGTCCTTCACCAGGGATAGAACTGATGCATCTTCTGGAAGCACACCTACAGGTGTACCATTTTATTATTTTTTATCATGGTGCTATCCTATCATAACTAGCCACCTTAAGGTAGAGTTGGTGGAGAGTTTGAGATTAAAATATATTCATTAATAGGTGTCCACACAATGTGGAAGAAAGTGTGAAAACATCATAGGCTTATACTGATTGAAGTCTGCCTTGCACAGTGTGGGGTTTTATGAATGCTAGCCAAATAAGCACTCCGCTGCTTGTGACCTGGTAAAGTCCATAATATCATAGATGATCATATTCATTATATTTTAATGTATGTAGCCCTCACTTCAAATTTATTTATTTATATATATATATATATATATATATATATATATATATATATATATATATATATCAGCAGAGCGGCTATGCTCGGTACTTTGGGTAACAGAGTATTTCAATTGACAGCACTTGACTTTATTCTTCAAATGGACAACATTCCTGACCCCCCTCCCCCCTGCCCATTATTAGGTGTGGTCCTTTGCAGTTATTAAAATTGCATTTAGAGCACTTGAGCAATTTCATGAATTTCTTTTTTTTTTAGTTCTTTTTATTCACCTAGTTTTTCAGATAAAAGCATACAAGTTAGAAATGGGCTGAGACATGTATTTGTCCTTCATTTGTCAGAAGTTCAGTGGAGAAAACAAAGGGTTTTCTTGAGAAATGTAAAAATAATTGCTAGGTTGAAAATCCGCTCTTCAGTTTCACTTTTTATTTTTCAAAGGCCAAAGAACCTGGGACATATACTCTCAGGCAGCTGTGCACGTCAGTGGGTAAAGTGCACTTTGTCCTTCCTCACATTTACCCAGTTGTGCAGTATGATGTGTACTCTCAGGAGCCCCAGCTAAAAGTGGAGCCATTGACTGGTAGGTAAACTTGTAACACTAAGAATGTGTTGATTGTTCGTGTTACTTTCTCACTACATGACATGTTTCTTACTTCTCATTTCATCTAAAACAAGTTACTTTGCTCTGTTGTCTTTTGCAGCTTCCTTTTAAAACTACTTCTATTGAGAACATATGAGTCTTTAAGCTTTAGTGAGTCTGAACGCTATCAGTCCCACTTGTCAGGTGACATGACAACTAGTATTTGATTGCGAATTTCAGAATCTGGCTTAGTTGGAGTGCATATATATGTCTGTATCCTTTTGAAGGATCAAGTGGGGTTTGATCTTGCATCACTAGACATGTTGATGGGGAGAATAGATAGTGATTTAGCTGCACCATTGTGAATTTCTTACTAGTTTTGTGACCCTGTATTGGCTTTGGTAATTTAGCGAAATCCCTTTACCTTGCACACTCACCTACCAAAGAGGCTTTGATCTAACTCCCTTTAAAATGAACAGGAGTCTTTCCTTTAGTGATTCGCTTTCCACTGAATTCAATCTAAGAGCTTTCTATAGAACCCGTCACCATGTTTAAGAACATTCCTGATAAATTAGATTTTACCAGTGAGGTCCCCTAGGCTTCATGAAGTCTTCTACTTTTCCCCCCCTTCCTTAGTAGAAGAGGCTCTGCTTGGGCTGTATCTCTAACACACATTTTCCCCCTTCTTCCTATATCTTCACATATTCTATATCATTCTGGTTAATATGGGAAAGCTGTCTCAAAGAGGTGGTCACACTTTGAATTAGTCTGCCTCTGGAAGCTTGTTCCGCAGCTGCACCTCATTGATTGAGAATGCTTTGACTTCAGGTGAAGGGAAACAGTGAAAATTGCCCAAAATTGAGTGGCTGAAACTCTCCCTATTTCTTGGACAATTTCTTAGAAACCCACTCCATAATTGAGCACCAAAAAGTAAAATTTTCCAGTTGATGTTAAGATGTACTTGTGTGAAAAATGAGCTGTGAATGTTTATTTGTAAACTCCTAGCAAACATTAGCAGCTAATTGTAACCATTTAATAACTAGAGTGCTGGAATACACTGGCACTGTTTGCTTTCTTTTTCTTCAGACAGCCTTTTGGCTGGTATTCCTCAGAGGGTGAAGTTCACAGTGACTACTGGCCATTATACCATGAAGAGTGGAGATACTCTGCAGCTCAGTAATGCCGATGCCATGCCTTTCCTGTACCATCCAGAGAGCAAAGCATTGATCTATTCCAATACCAAGGGTAAGCAGCATAGCCAAAATCAATTATCTCTTACTAGACTGTGAAAATGCAGAAATCCTATAAGCATGATGTAAATATTATTGCATGGCAGCAAAGTGGTCTATAAGATGTTAGAACATTTGACAACATTGTTGTCAGTAACCATCAATTAGGAACTGGCAACTCAGCATTTCAGAGCACAAAAGTTTCTGGAAGTCCTGGCCTTCTTCTACAACTGTTTTGGAAACTGTATACATGTGACCAGTTAGTCTTAGCTACTTCAGGTATAGGTCTTATCTCAATAATAACAGAATAGATACATTCTGAAAAAGATTAATTTACTGTCTGTGGGCCCTTCACTAGGAAATTTAACTTGCCTCATAAGCAACTTTTAAATGTAGTATATTTGCAAGTGGCACCACACAGCAGAGGAAACCTTAGTAACACTTTCACCTATGGCAGGGAAGGAGATCATGGGAACACCTTCTAGGACCTGGCATGAAATCCAGCTACAGGGTTCTCTGTACCACCCTGTCTAGCTTTCAATTTGCATATTTTGTATAAAACAGAGTTGACTGCTTAGGCCTCCTGCATACATGAATTCG
This sequence comes from Malaclemys terrapin pileata, assembly GCF_027887155.1. Classification (NCBI taxonomy): domain Eukaryota; kingdom Metazoa; phylum Chordata; order Testudines; family Emydidae; genus Malaclemys; species Malaclemys terrapin. The sequence continues at coordinate 197,990,241 of NC_071505.1, forward strand.
TGGTTGAGTTCTCATTGCATTTGGTCTAATTCTTGAGGCAATCACTTGCCTCAAGAAAGAAGTATGAACTTTCAGTCAACCAGATTAGTCCTGGCAATACTGCGTTTTATGGATAGAGGTCAGTGTAGGGAGGAAGGAATAGTTGAGGATTATTAGAGGATTTGAGTGAATTAGACTATTTGGTGTTGCCATTGTGAGACATTACCTGTACAGAGGCTTTGTACCATAGCAAAATTATGTAATAATTATTAAGCAGCTAGGATGTTTTTATAAAGCAATGGTTAGTGCTCAGGAAAGTGAAGAATTATTTGCCTTTCTCTAGCCAGTGTTTCATTTAAGCAGGTCATATCCCAGCTTCTCCCAAAGCTCTGCTAGTGCATCTCACCCCTCTCCTTCAGCTTATATGTAAAAGCAAGAAGCAAAGACTCAATAGTTGAATAAAGAGAGATTAAAAATAGGATAAATGTAGGCATCCTGTATGAAATCTTTTAAGATACATCACTAATGCTGGTTAAATCCTCATTATCAGTACATAGTCTCGTGTTATCAGTAATGAAGCTTGTGTAAGATGAAAGGAATGAAGTAATAGGATGTGAGGAGTCACAAGGACTAGTGGTGAAAAAAGGATTGGGTAATGGGGCAGGTGAGGACTGAAGGAACATTGATAAGATTCAGACTCGTCATTAAATTGCTCTGTCAAGAATTTTCTTGAATATTGAAATGGACTACCAAGGAAGGTAGCCAGTAGCCCTTCAAGAAGAATTAGGGAAACACTAGTAGAAATAATGAAGGGTAAGGTTATTCATGATGTGGGGTCTTTGACTTGATCTACACTTGAAGGTTATGTTGGCATAGCTACATTGGTCAGGGATGTGAAAAAACCCACATGCCTGACCAACATGGCTATGCTGACAAACACCAGGCATAGACACAGCCATGTTGATGGAAGAATGTTTCTGTTGATGTAGGTAACATCATTCGGGGAGGTGGTGTTCCTACATGGACAGAAAAGCTAGTTCTGTCAATGAAGGTTGTCTCTACATTGCGGGGCTCTGCCAGCCTAAGCTTCATAATGTATTTGTAGCCAGAGACTTCATCAAGGAAGCCAGTGTGGAGTTCTTGGAGTTCTACAATGAGTCCTATGGCTGCAGTCCTCGCTGACAGGGAGGTGTGGGTTATAGACACTATAGGTACCAAGCCTTTAGGGCTCCTTCTTGATGGAAGAAGGCATTTCTAGCCTTTTCAGTAAATGATCTCATGACTTGATAACTAGAGATGAAAAATGGAGGTTGTAGAAGGGAGGAATATTTCTAAAATTACTTCATATTCTACACAATTGTAGAAAAAGTCTCAGAATCATCATTACTGATCCAGTCTTCTGAAAAGATCACAAGCATCACCCTGCCAGTGGCTCCTGCATATCACGTGATTGAATTTGACCTAGAAGTTATCTATTTGCCATCAACCCCAACAGCTTCAGTGGAAAGTGAAAATCTGGTAAATAAAGAACTGCACAGGAAAAGCAAAGAGAAGCAGAAAATGGACAACTGCATGGCTACAGTTGACCAAAAAGTAAGATGACAAAAAAAGTTAATGTTTGACCACAAGTGCTTAAATTGACCAAAATATGGGTGAGAATAACCTACTTGTACAGAACACCTTCTAGCTTAAAGGATATGAAATCACTTCAGACTGTATGAAATAGATGCAAATATACATGTACAGAATATTTAAAGTATATACAAAAATATACAGTGCTTTATAGGTGGATGAGTCTCCCTTCACTAAATACTAGCCTTCTCTGAGGTTTTGAGATTCTGTGCCAATAACACAAGTTGGAATTTGGCCAACAGGCCATAGTTATCACCCTTACTTTAGTTTTAAGTACTATGGGATCTTTAATGACTCCAGTGATCAAAGCCTCTCTTCTGATCCATCAGAAAGATGTAATTTCTATCTATAGAATATCCCTGCACCATTCTGGTACACTGCTTCAGTATTAAGAGAAAATGTTAGGATTAAACCAGTAACACCACTTCCTTATACTGCTGGGACTTAATTTGAGAGCTCTATCCCATGTTACTGATTTTATTGCCCTGTGTTTATAACTGAAATTGTCTGCACAATGTACTGGCACTCTTATTTCTCACATGCTTAACTATTGTTAAAAGAAACTACAGGTTGGTTTTGGAAACTAGTGGTGGGAGGCATTTGGTGTTCATAAAGAATATGAACATATATGAAAAATTATTTCACTTAGTGTGTGTACACATTAAGGGAAAATCTGCATTCCGTTCAGGAGGAACTTTTTTTGAAGCTCTGTGCTGAAGTTCACAATGCAGATCCATCATCCCTTACGTTATGAAGTTAATAGGTTTGTTCCCTTAGATTGACAAAATCTCAAATAAAATTACTATGTGGTTATTGCAATAAGATGCCACTGGCGACAGGATTGTTCTCGCTTGACATTTGCCAGCCCTTGAAGAAAGTACTCTGAAAAGGCAGATTCCATGGATAAGTCAGCTTAGGGGTTGAGGTCAGGGACACACCAAGCTGTAAGTGCATGTGCACACACGCATGCATGCAATCCTCTTCCCACCTTACCAAGTTTAGTTGTTTTGATAAATCAATTTTTTTTCTCCCTTTTGGGTGCATTAGGTTTGACTGGTCAAGACCAAGTTTCTGGGAAATGTTTGAGTATTTGGAATTGGAAAATAAAGCCATTATGCAAATGTATACCATGAATAAGAATTCTGTTTCTTTTCTCCAGGTAACCATTGATTGTCCATGGTCAATTTACTCCACCATTATTGCATTAACGTTCAGTGTACCTTTTAATGCCAAGCATTCCTTACTGTCAGCTGGCAAACGGTAATGTAGTCTTTAAATATTTATAGTCTCTTTCCTCTTAGAAAATGTTTGTAGAAGTTGATGTTCTGTATGTAATCTTTCCACGTAAGCTTTTATTTTTTGTAAGTGGGTGGTGAGTTTTGCCACTTACGAAATGCTCATTCTTGGATTCACCCATTATTCTCCCTTTCACACTCCCCCAGCAGAACAACAAATACATTATTGGTGGTATATTTTAATCACATAGTCATAGGCTAATTTTCTCCATCTTTTGGTTTCCATGTTAGAACTCAGTAAAAGCAAAACTACATATAAAAAATAACTGTACTATAGACCTACTTCTGCAGACTTTCAGATTAGTAATTAAGCAGAGAGGAAAAGAAATATGCCTGTCATTTTTACTGTTCTTGCCTGAGTGTCACAATTAGAGAAACTCTATAGCAAGGATTAAATGTTATTATGTACATTGTATATAATTGTATGTTCAATATGCTTAATTTTCAGGAAATACGTACAGGTTTGTGTACAGAATTTGTCAGAACTCTGTTTCCAGCTGTCCGACAATAACCTAAAAAATTTTGGTAACTGCATAGATCTACAGCTGGTACCTCTGAAGCCAGAATCCCAACAGGTAAAGATTCTCCTTGGTGGTTCATTACCTTTTAGGTATGCAGAATAAGATGAATGTACCAAGGCACAAATGAAAAAATTGACACTTGTATTGCTGAAATGCTTAGTATCTGAGTGAATGGCTTTCGTAAGAGATAATATAACATGACTGACACACCCAAATGCAAATATTCAGATCTTTGCAATCTCTGAAAAGCAGATCAGGGTGACCTTCCATTCAAGGGTATTTTGGGAGCTAGGTCACTCACTGCAATAGACTTTCACATCTGCAGACTCAAGATAAAATCCTAACCCAGATCAAATTATTAGTTTTTTCTTTGAACGATGTCTCTATGGATGCTGCACTGTATGTACCTGGGATCGGAGATCCTCATTAGCTGTGCGTATTGAACACACACACACACACACACACACACACACACACACACACACACACACACACACACACACACACACACACACACACACACACACACACACACACACACACACACACACCCTGCCCCATCTCATGTCATGAGCGACCTGTATATATAGCACTTTGCGGTCCAGCCACCCCTGAATTCTTTCTTAGCCACCTTTGGTCTGGAATGGAATCTGCAGAGGTGCCTGCCTGTCCTTTGACCTATTAAATAGTGCCTTACCTGTTAGTAGTTAGTTCTTTCCTTCCTTGTCCTCTCCTGTAAAAAGATAAATTCCTTCCTCTTATCCTCCCTGTTAAGTTCGTAGCTTAGGACATAGCTTTCCAGTCGAGAAGAACAGGGAGCAAGAAAACTATCTCTCTCACCCTTATGCCCGGATCTCTCTGGTTTAAGAGATGAGTTACCTGTGGGACAACTTTCCAATAACCATGGTTATCTACAGTGCAGCCACTGCCTGGGAGAGGGACATGTCCTGCAGAAGTCTATCCATTGCCATAACCTGACTGCCAGGGCCAGAAAAGTCTGGGACGTCTGGCTGCAACTTCTCATGGTGAGGTCGTTGCGTCCAGCATCAGACCCTGGCCTGGACACTTCCCCCGCGCGGGTCTCATGCTCCGCTAGGTCATTCTCCTACCCTCATTCTCCATGTCCTAAGAGAAAATCTTCCCTTTCTCATGCCGATGGGAAGGAATGGGCTTCTCCATCACCCTTTGAGACACCACCGCCTCCATCCTCTGCAAGGTCAATAGCCTCGACATCTTCGGGGATGAGACATAGCTTTAGGGCCATCAGAGTACCTCCAGTACCACAGCTAAACAGAGGTCTAAAGACCGTACATGGGCAGACCTTCAGACGTTGGCACTGTCTCAGCACTGGAGACTGTGATATGAGACCATCAAAAATGGTGCCCACTGCCCTGACCAGATCAACTTCGGGCACCACGACATCAATTAAACCATCTGCATTGGTGATGTCCCTTTTGGCACCAGCCAAGCTTTCGGCACTGACTATACCTTCGGCTTTGAGCAAACCCTTGGCACCAAGCAAGAACTCTGCTGGCTGCTCAAGAGAATGCACCTCTCCCTCAGCACCGATACGTTAAACACAGCAACCAGCAGGAAGCGTCATTACACACCCTTGGACATCAGATGAGCATTAGCCTTTGACCTGGACAGAACTAAACCTTACAGACAATCGCCACACTTATTCCTATCAACAGCCAAAAGATGGAAAGGTGTGCACATGTCTAAGCAACGCTTTTCCAACTCTATCTTGCAGTGTGTACACCTGTCCTACCAACTATACAATTGATGACTTCCTCCTGGAAGTAAAGCACATTCCACCCTCCCTCTCTGCACCTCGATTACCTTTCTCAACAGTGTCCCGATTGCTGACATTTGCAAAGTAGCCACATCGGCATCTTCTATTATGCATGACTCAGCATCTGATACTGTACTAAGACACGCTGTCCTATCATCCGCATTAAATGCCACTCCAAAGCCCCAGCCTTCCATCTAGGGGCACTACTTTATAGTCCCTACAGTGGAGGCATCCATAGGGACATCACATGAAGATGAAGAGATGGTTAATCCGCCCTGTGCAGTAACTGAAATTCTTTGAGATGAGTGTCCCTTTGGGTGCTCTACTACCCGCCCTCCACCCCTCTGCTTCAGAGCTGAAAGATGAGTTCTGCGGTAGAGAAGGAACTGGGTGGTGGTTGGATAGCACAGCACTATATATACATGATGCTCATAGTGCGAGACCGGGAGGTGCATGTGTGCAGTCCAATGGAAACTGCTAATGAAGATCTCCGATCCCAGGCGCATGGTGTGCTGCCGCACCTATTGTGGAGCACCCGAAGAACCTCAGTTCTCAAAGAACCACAGTTACTGCACAGGGTGAACAACCTTCTCGTTGGTCTCCTAATCCCTTCTTGTTCCTCTTGCAAAAAAAGCTACCACATAGTTTGGTGGTTTTGGCCATTCTGTAGTCAAGAATGGCCAAAAAGGATGCAATGACAAAACAGTGCTCTGTAATAGGTATCAATCTGCTTTGTGCCTGGTTTTAAGACAGTCATGTTTTGTGTATTTTCCTGAGCAGCAAACTTAATTTTTATTTATTTATTTTTAACTTTTTTATATTAACTTTTTTCCTGAAGAGTAATCATGCCTGGAATACTGATTCTGGCAATGAAACTTTTCCCTCCTCATTGTAACAATCTGAGCCAGTACATGTCTGGGGATTTTAGATTGTGAGAACTGTTAAATGGTTATAGTTTCATGGTTTGATGAATGTATAAATAATATAATAAAAGTTCTGGAGGTCGTGTATATAACAAGACTATGGGTAAGAATTCCCCTTCATTAGAATAGCAGTATAGAAAGCTCCTGGTATTAAGACACGAGTTCATACTATGGATGAATAATTTTCTTTCAGCACATATACAGTAAGCAGTCAGTATTCTTTGTGTGGGAATTGAAGTGGACAAAAGAACTTCCCCCCTCTTTGCAGTGCCAGTTTTCGGTTAGCTTTTGTCCAGATACCTCTGAAGAGCAGTCATTCTTCTTGAAGCCGTACACTTACGAATTCCAAGTGGAAAATTATTTTGTAAGTATTTTTATCTACATATAGTGTATCTTAGACTTAAAGGGGGAAGGAAGAATCTATTTGGGTGATGGGAAGTCCAGGGATAGGTCTCTGTTAACTGTAATTTCTTTGAGTGATTGCACATGTCCATTCCACTTCTGGGGTGTGTGTGCCCAGTGCACTGAAGCTGGAGAATTTTTACCCACACTGGTAGGTGCATGCAACTTCCACATACTACTAGCTGATGGCATAAAGGGCAGAGCTGCTCCTACCATTCCCTCAGTTCCTTCTCACTACCTATGGTCAGCCAGTGTGTGTCTCATCATACAACTTTTCCTTTTCTCGCAAAAAACTTTTCTAAACTTTTTGTAAATAGTTTGTATAGTTAATGGTTCTTGATTTTTTTCTTTTTTATTGCTGTTTTGGACTTCTGCTTTGCCTCAGGACCAGGGCATGCCTAAGTCCCTGGGATTTAAGCACTGCTCTGGCTGTAATAAATCTGACTAGTATGGGGCGGTATGGCTAAATTTTTGTGTACGGACTTACTTTCACTTGGCCTAGTCAGGATCAGGCAATGATTACTGAATTTGGTAGCCAGAACCTCACTTCAGGTGGCCTTGGCTGGTGCAGATTGTGACGAGTGATGGCATTCAGTCACAGTGCATCACTTTTCCTAGCTGCAGTATCTCGGATATCAACAGAAGTCCAGTAGACTGAGGATCTTCCTTTTGAGGACTGCATCTTGTTTTCTGGGAAGATGTACAAAATTCTGTGTTCCCTAAAAGACATTAGGGCTCTACCCTTAGGTTTCTGGTGACTTTTATCCCAGATCCTAAGAGGAAACCGTTTCAGACTCAGCACAGACCTCTTTTTCTATCCAACAAGGCAGCCTGAGCAAATGAACACGCCATAAGTTCCAAAGAAGAAGATGACCTCCTTTTGCTTCAACTTTATTGAGACAACCTGTGCTATCTAAACAGTCTTATTTGACTCCAAAGTCAAGGCGAAGTACCACCTTGTCAGTGACTAATATCTCCTGTCCTCCCTTTCGCAGCAGACTATCTGACTTCCTAGCTGCTTGGTTGCTAACTGGTAACCGATAACTGGTCACTAAGCACCACAGAACTGGGATATGCCTGCAGTTTCTCTCTGACCTCCTGGTCCTCCTCCCTCATCTCTCTTCAGGGACCAATCGCACAAGACTGTTCTTGTTCAAAAAATGTAATATTTTTTATAGCCAGCGGCCATATAAGTTCCACCCTTCTCAACATCAGGGAAGAGATTCTATTCTCAATACTTCGTTCTCCCAAAATCCAAGGGAGGCCACAGACCTAATCTAGTTTTGCAGAACCTAAACAAATACATAATAATGAAAGTTTTACATGGTTACTAGCCTGTATTATCCCATACCTAGATCCTGATGATTGATGTGTTGCCCGTGATTTAGGGCTTGTTTACACTAATGTTTGCATGTCAGCAGAATCCACATAATTAATCTGCAGCAGGCCAGTGCCCACATCCCAGCTTACCGCAAACTCATTCTTTGTATAGACAAGCCCTTAAAGGATACTTACTTTCATGTGGCCATTCACCATAACCACAAGAGGTTTTTAAGGGTTTGTTGTGGAAAAAGTTCATTATCAATTCTGTCATCCCCTTCGGTCTGTCTTCAGCCTCTCAAGTCTTCACAACATATAGGGAAGTGGTGGTGAAACATTTCAGGAGGGCAGGTGGCCAAGTGTTTCCATACCTAGAAGACTGGTTGATTCAGGAAAGAACCTCTACCTGTTTGCCTGGATATCATCGAGACGATCCAGTCCTCCTTTAATTGCTTAGGCCTGTTGATCAACGAAGGCAAGTCAGTGTTGCTCTCCATGTAGACCAGAGGTGGGCAAACTTTTTGGCCCGAGGACCACATCTGGGTGGGGAAATTGCATGCAGGGCCATGAATGTAGGGCTGGGGCAGGGGTTGGGGTGCGGGGTGTGGGAGGGGATGTGGTGTGTAGAAAGGGGCTCAGGGCAAGGGGTTGGGGCAGAGGAGGGGTGCAGGTGTACAAGGGGGCTCAGGGAAGGGGATTGGGGTGCAGGAGGGGGTGCACAGTGTGGGAGGGGGGTCAGGGAAGTGTTGCAGGGAGAGGATTCAGGGCAGGGGGTTGGGGTGCAGGAGGGGTGTGGCAGAGGGTTGGGGTGCAGGCAGGAGGCTCAGGGCAGGGATTTGGGGTGCGGGCTCCGGCCCGCTGCCACTTACCTGGAAAAGGGGGGCAGAGGGCTGAGCGCACTTCCCTTGCCTGTGGGTACCTCCCCCAAAGCTCCCATTGGCCGAGGTTCCCCGTTTCCAGCCAATGGGAGCTTTGGGAGAGGTACCCACAGGCAAGGGCAGCGCGCTCAGACCTCTGCCTTCCCTCCCCCAGGGGCCGCAGGGACGTGGTACCAGCCGCTTTCCGGAGTGGAGTGGGTGCCACGGGGGTGTCAATCCCGCGGGCCGGATCCAGAACCCTGAGGGGCCGGATCTGTCCCGTGGGCTGTAGTCCCCTGGTGTAGAGGATCAAGTTTATAGAAGCAGGTCTTGACTCCAAGTCACCAAGCCAGAGTTCAGGCAATACTGGACCTGTGCAAGGACCTCAAGGTCCATCCTTGTATAACAGCGTGCCATACTTCAGCTCAGAAGCATGTGGGCGTGTTTGAAGTCTGTATACCATCGGTCTCATCCCCTGCTGGACATATTGACTCAGATACAGGTGGATGGACTCTGCCAGTGTATGCAAAGGGGTCTCTTTTCCCCTGACCCTGCCCTCCAGGACCATGGTCATGGATGCCTTATCCCTCACTTGGGGGACTTCCAGACTCGGGGGCTTTGGTCAGATCAGGAATTCTCTCAACACATAGTGTGAGAGATGCAAACAATTCACCTGGTTTGTTTTCCTTCTACAAATCAAAGGATGCACTGTGCAAGCTCATGGAAAATGCTGCTGCTGCTATGTTCTGCTTGAATAGGCAACAGGTGCCAAGTCAGATTGCCTTTGCCAAGAGGCTGTAGATATCTGGGATCTTTGCATCAAAAATGTTGTCATACTCAATGCTTCACACTTCCAAGGTGTTCAGAACCATGTGGCAGATCATCTCAACAGAACAATTAACAGGAATTACAAATGGTCCCTCAGAACACACATTGCAAAATCCATTTTTCAAGCTTGGGAAAAGTCAGAGAAAGATCTGATCACTATGTAACTGAAGAGGAAGTGTTACCTTCTAGAGCAGGTCACAGCCCAGGCTCTATCTCAAGCTATGTCTACAGTACAAAGTAGGGGTGTGATTTCCCCTGCTTGCGTACGCAGTCATGCTAGTGCTCATTGAGCTAGCTTGACTATAAATAGCAGTGAAAATGCAGCTAAGTCTTGCCTCCGTTGCCACTCCCGGTGCTACCATGGCTACATCACTGTTTAACTCGCATTGCTATGTGTACCTGAGCAGGGGACTCTCGCCCCTAGCTCGTTGTGTAGATGTAGCCCTGTGCTTTCTTTTTGTTGTGGAAGGACATGCTGCTGTTTACATGTCTTCCCTATTCTTCTGATTCCAAAGGTGGTATTCAAGCTCACACTACTCTGATCCTGATAGCTTCAGCCTTGACAGCATTGTTTCTCAACCTACTGATTCTTTACAGCCGGGATCCCATGACTCTCCCTCAAGACACCAATATTTTACAGGACCACGGCCAGATGCTGCTTCCCAATCTTCGCAGTCTTCATATGACCAGTTGAATGCTCAGTAGCTAACACTTGAGGAAACTGCATGTTCCCTAGGGGTTCAGAACATTCTCTAAACAGCAGAAAGCCATCCACCAGATACATTTACATGATGAAATGGAGATGTTTCTCTGTGGTCCCAGCAGCAGGGTGGTACTCCTACAAAGTCCTCTCCTCAGCTTATTCTGAAATACTTTCTCTAAAGGAAAAATGGATCTTCCATCAGCTCCCTGAGAGTTCTCTTGGTGGCATTCCATCCTCCTATAGAGGATTAAATCTGTGTTTTTCAACTCAATAACTTTGATTTTTTTTTTTTTAAAGAAATTAGACAGACTCTTTCCACCTATGAGACCCCATGCCCCCATAAGATCGAAATGTAGTTTTGTCAGCATTAATAGGTCCACCTTTTGGACCTAGGGCTGCTTGTTCATATTTTACATCTCCTATCCACTTAACTGTTTTTTCTGAAGCCTCAGTCTCATAAGGATGAAGAAAAAGCTTTGGACCACCACAGGGTGTTCGCCTATTACCTGGGCAGGACTAAAGCAGTAATGTCCCTGTAGCTGTTCATTTCCTTTGCTGATACAATGAAGGGGCAACCTTTCTCTATGCAGAGAATATCTTCTGGATCTCATCCTACATACTGCTATGACATTACCAAGGTTTCTCCACCTGAGAGTTTCAGCTCCAAGAGCACAAGCAGCATTAGCTTAGCTGCATTCCTGTGTCAGATGCCCATCAGTGACGCGTGCAGGGATGCAACTTGGTCATTGGTACACACTTTAGCTGAGCTTTATGCTTTCTCCTAAGCCTCAAGAGATCATGATAGAGTTGGGAAAGTTATGCTGCAATCCTTGTTCAGGTAGGCTCCAAAATCCTTCTCCATTCTGAACTGCTTCTGTCACCTGAAAAGGAATGGACACATGCAATCACTTGAAGAAAAAAACTGTTACTAACTTGTTCTGTAACTGAGATGTGTTGCATGTTTCCATTCCACGACTCACCCTTCTTCCCCTCTACACTGGAGTCTAAGCATACTGGATTCTGGTGTGAAAGAACTTGAGGGATGGTCAGAGTGGCTCTGCCCGTTATACCATTGGCTGTCAGCACACGCATTCAGAGGGTTGTGTGCTGCCCCAATGGGTAGCACTGTGGGGGAAAGAATATCTGGCTTGAATGCACTGGTTGTGCACACACCTGAAATGGAATGGATGTGTGCAACGTATCTCAAAGGACAGCAGTTACAGAACAGGTAAGGAACCATTTTTTCTGTTACTTCTTTTTAAAAGACACACAAATGATGTCAGCATCCATTTCACAGCTCGAGAAGACTAGAGATGATGAGCCACAAAGATGAAAAATGAGATCATTTAGCTATCAGTAACATCTTTTCTGAAGAATTTGACTTTTTGTTTCTCCTTCCCTCCTGCCCTGTGCAATGGCTTCATGTCACCAAGGGTATTCGACTGAGAAGATGGTACTGAACAGCTTTCTTCCTGCTAGCTTGATGAGGCCTTCATCAATCAAAATGCCATTGTTAAAAATTATTTTTGGCTTGCTGTTTAAAGAAAGATGTTGGAAAAATCTTACCTTTCTTGTGACTTAGTTTGTGAGCTTGTCTGATGTAATAGTTTGGGTTTCTTTTGGTCTTTATCTTAAATGCTTCATCTTTCTCTTCACAGTACAAATTCATTGCCTTCTTCATCAATTAGAAAGCTTGACTGGATATAACTCGAAATTAAATAGTATTGGCAGCAGTCCATGTGTTGGCCTCTCCTTGCCCAGTGAGCAAAACTGATACAAAGTCCTCCATTTGAACCTTTCTTGGGTTTTAACCAGTGAAGTAGGCATTTCTGACTCTGACTGAATGTTACATTAGATCTTTACCTGCTTCTGTAAACTGGCTTTAAGCAAAACTTTAGGGGAGTGTGTGTTGCCTACTCACTTTCAGATGTAACTATACTTGACTGGTCTCTTGGATCAGCCCAACCCTCCTCTGTTACTTTCTGTTCCCTAAAAATTAGTAAGGACCATAACAGTATATTTCCATTAAACTTTTTGGCACCATTAGTTTTTTAGTAATTAACTTATACTTGCCTCTTTGAATACATTTAGACTATTAGAAGATCTTGACAGCAAGAATGGTGAAATTCCTTTTTTCTTTATAGATTGTGTCTAAAATTAGTAGCATAATAAATGACACTACTTGTAATTAAGGCCAGGTTTACAATACGGGCCTATATCGGTATAACTATGTTGCTCAGGGGTGTGAAAAATCCTGAAGCCGAACACCCCCGAGCGACAGTTATACCGATCAAACTCCCCCCTCCTTCCCCCGGACCCTTCCATCCCTGTGTAGACAGTGCTATGTCGACAGGAGAGCTTCTCCCACAGACATAACTACCGCCTCCCGAGGAGGTGGATTAACTACACCAACAACAGAAGGTCTCCTGTTGCCATAGTAGTGTATTCATTAAAGCGCTACAGCGGCTGCTGTAGGGTTATATGTGAAGACAACTTCTCAGTCTTGTAATACGGGTTGTAGTATGGCATGGAAGTTAAGTATGAGCTTGTAACTTCTATAGTGGCATGTGGTCAGTTCGAATTTATATATTAAAAAAATTGTATAATTGATTCAGTACTTACAGATCATTATTTTTTCCTCTTCCCAGACATTGTATAATGTGAAAGCTCAGATTTTTCCACCATTGGGGGTGGAGTATTGTAAAACAGGCTCACTCTGCTCTTTGGAGGTGTCAATCACCCGACTCTCTGACCTCTTAGATGTGGATAAAGATGAAGCATTAACAGAATCAGATGAGTACTGCACGACGAAACTTATGTATGAAGGTAGGGATAATGACTATTTTTTCTCCTGTAATTTTTGAGAAATTAATGTAATTTTCATTATTGGTTTTGCGTCTGTCTTGATACCAATATCTGCCAAACTTTCTAATGATCATAATGCAGTCTTGTAGACAAGGTTGGATATTAAAAATTTGTCTGTCTTAAAATAAAGACTAACATAAAAACAGGTTAGAACATAATTTACTTTTCAAAAATTGTTTCAGTATGGGTAGATATTTGCTTGAGCCTTCAGTAGGCAACAACCTAGGGAACAGATATTTAAAGCTCCCCTAGTGCAATCTCCTCACTTCAGTCTCACTCCATCTGTCCCCATGCACTTTTGCTTTCCTTCCTTCCCTGACCTGTAATTAAGGATAAGTTTTTTGTCACTGAGATCACAGATTCTGTGACTTTGAGACCTCTGGGACATTATTCTCTTCAGCTTCAGCCCTGGGGTAGTGGGGGCCCCCCGCAGCTCTCAGGCACTGCTGGGAATGGGGCCCGCAGCTCCCAGCTGCTGTGGGGGGGCCATGGGAACAGCTCAGCCAGCACAGGGGGACCTGCAGCTCTCTATCCATCATGTAGGTCAATGAGTCTCAAGGCCTTCCTGCCTAGCGATGGCTCTGCCACATCTGCCTTCACTGCAGGCCCACTCCTTAGTTTCTGCGTGGCCCAGGGAGTCTAACCAGGGCCCTGAGTAACATGGAATTTGACACAAGTCACACACCTCCTAAAGAAAGGGGTTACAGCACTTTGTTCTTTTTTGTTTTGTTTATTTGAAGTAAGAGAACAGCAGCAAAGTGGCAAAATTAAGAGTAAGTGCTGAGCAGAGCAGAACCCTAAAACCTTCCATGAAAATGGAGGAAAGATGTTTTGTACATCATGCGATGTACCTGTTGATTTTAGGAGATGGTAACTGTGATAAGCATCTTGAAAGTACAACTCGTCAGCACAAATGAGGCATTAAAAATGGATGAAGATAGACATTTTTAAAAAACAGAAAACTGTTACACTACTTTTTAATACCAAGAGAGAGAAGCGGCTTTATGGGAGAAATGAAATTTTCAAATTAATAGAAGACTTCTCTCCTGCAAATATCCCCCTGCATGCTCTTGACAATCAAAAACTGGTGGCATAACACCTACTTTGCTCTCTAAAAACCACGTGCAGATCAACTTAGAAAGTTTTACCTACCCAAAGTGTTTGACTGTCACATTGAAGAATTAAAGGAAAAGTTGCACACCTGTAAAGGAATTGTCGTTGAGCAGATAAAACTACTGATGCTGAACACAGGTATGTATTTAACATTCTTGCTGTCCCCATCCCAACAAGCAGTGAAAATGCAGGCACTTCAGACGCAGGATATATTTTTCTTAATGTGAAGTTTTGGAAGCAGTCCATTCTAAAACCATCAGCAAAGCAATATGGGGAACTGAAAATTTTGCAATACCATTTGATCGCATCACTGTGTTTGTAACAGATAATGCCACATATATTGGGAAAGCTTGGGATCGAGGTTTGAAGCCTTTGTTTTTAAATGCTATACACCTTATGTGCATGGCACGTTTGCTTAACCTTGTGGGTGATCTATGGAGGAAGACACTTTTGAAAGTAAATTATTTAGTTGTGGCTATAAAATATGCTTTTACTGCCTGCCCTGCCAGAAAAGCCTGGTTCCATATATGCCTAATGGAAATAGGGAAAAGTCCTTCCGTCCCACCAACCTCGGTAATAAACAGATGGAACAGCTGGTTCAATGCAGCTGTTTATCACATGAAACACACTGAGGATTAAGTTTCATTTTTTACTGAGGAGAATGGTTGTAGCAGTCGTTGAAGTGTTAGATTGTGGATCTTTGCCTATCCACAGCAGTTATTGAAGAACTCCAGGCTGTAAAAGAGTTTGCACCCTGAATCATGAACAGGCTTACAGCTATGAAGAGCCCACAGTTCATGCTCATCAAGTCACAAATGACGCGTGTGATCTTGTGATGTGGGCAGAGAGCTGTTCTGAAACTTGCTGACAACCAACAGCAAAAACAGCACTCTTGGAAAGCTCAAAAGGTCATAATTGGACACTGACTCAACCTACAACTTTTGACAGTCTGCTGCCATTTTCTTCAGTATATGCCATATATCTGAGCCAAATCAAACACAACATGTTGACATTTGTGAGACCACAATATTTGAAAATATACCATTATTTGACGACAACATTCCAGCACAGAGAGAATATTGGACTTACTGTGGAGCAGTTCAAGAATTGAGGAATGAGGACGTTTTCCAGTTCTGGAGAAGCACGATGGCCAGATTTCCAGCTCTGTCAGTAGTTGACTGGTACTGCTAAGCATCGCAGGGCAACAGCATAGACCCCCAACACGCCGTCTCATCTTATAAAAAGGTGCTTGGGGACAACAGACGCTGCATAACAAGTTATACATAGATGGCAATTTTTTATATTCAAATTGCAACAGTGTGAAATAGGGTCTTTAAAAAGAATGTTATTTTTGTTCTATAGTTTTTCGTTATTTGTTTGAAAAATGTCACAATATGCATATATAATCTCGAAATAGTTTACTTTGTCAAGCAAGTGAAAACTATTGCATCGATGTTGCTTCTCATGTAAATGTTACACTGTAATACTTTATTATTAAATATTACACATTTTTGTTATGACCATACCATGGTTTTGTTTGTTTTTTGCCATGACTGTTCATGGTGCCTGATTTCACCATGACAAAATCTTATCCATATCTATAATACATTTAATGTAAATAAAAATAAAGTAAACCAAGCAAAATCTCTACCCTGTTTAGGGGTGGGTGGGAGGGGCAGGAGAGAACCTGAAACAAAAGCAAAAATCATAGAACTAATATGACTCTGGTGAATAATCACTTTGCTTTTATAAGATATCCCTTTCCTTTACCTGTGTCTGTCTGATCTATTTAAATTGCAAGCTGTTTGGGATAGGACCATCTTACTCAGTATAGTCATTGGCACAATAGGGCCATGGGGTCTCTTGGCACTGCTGCAAAACAAAAAATACTTTAAATGTATGAAGACACATAGCTATTTTTTATTTTCAGAAATTTTTTCATTTCATCGCATTTTCTCTACTCTTTTTCAGTTGTTGACAACAGTAGTAACTGGGCAGTCTGTGGAAAAAGTTCAGGAGTAATATCTATGCCTGTAGCAGCTCACGCAACTCACAAAGTGCACATGGAAGTGATGCCACTTTTTGCTGGATACCTCCCCTTTCCTGATGTCAAACTATTTAAATACCTCCCTCATCATTCTGCTCACTCCATGCAACTTGATGCTGGTAAGGCTGTCTTGAATATGTGACCACATAGAAAATCTGGTTTATAGAAATGGCATTCTCTTTGGCTTTCCTGTTTTTAAAGAAAAACAAAGCTCAAAGTAACGAAATCCATTCTTGGTGTAATTCTGTTCCAGATTAATTGGTTTTGTTACTTTTCATTGACAGCTGTTTGTAATTTTCAAAACAGGGCACTGCTTTCATGAGAATGAAATCTCTCAATTTTAAACTTGAAATTCTGTGTCTAGCTTTAGTCTGTAACAAGGAACACTATAACCAGAAAAGACTTTTTTTTTTAAAAATTGATGTAACCTTTAAGATCGTTAATGCCTAAAATATTGAACGATCATGGACTTAAAATGCATCATTACAAATTAGCAAACTCTGAGTTAGTAGGTAAGATCCCATGGGAAGCAAGTCTAAGAAGAAAAACAGCTCAAGAAAGTTGGCAGTTTTTCAGACACACATTAAGGGCACAAGAGCAAACTATCCCACTGCGTAGGAAAGATAGGAAGTATGGCAAGAAACCACTGGCTTAACCAGGAGATCTTTAATGATCTGAAATTCAAAAGAAAGTCCCACAAAAAGTGGAAACTAGGTCAAATTACAAAGGATGAATATAAACAAGTAACACAAGTATGTAGGGACAAAATTAGACAGGCCAACGCACAAAATGAGATTAAATCAGCTAGAGATATAAAGGGTAACAAGAAAACATTCTACAAAAACATTAGAAACAAAAGGGAAGACCAAAGACAGGTTAGGCCTGTTACTCAATGCAGGGTGGGGGAATAACAGAACGTGTGGAAATGGCAGAAGTGCTAAATGACTTTTTTGTTTCGGTTTTCACCAAAAAGGTTAGTAGTGATTGGATGTCCCTAGTCTGTTTCCAAGAAGCTGGGAATGGGCAATGGGATGGATCACTTGATGATTACCTGTTCATTCCCTCTGAAGCACCTGACATTGGCCACTTTCGGAAGACAGGGTATTGGGCTAAATGGACCTTTTGGTCTGACCCAGAATGGCCGTTCTTATGTCTAATATAGTGAATGCCAGTGAAATGATCAGAGCCTAAAATAGGGAAAGAATAAGTTAAGAATTACTTAGATAAGTTAGATGTCTTCAAGTCACCAGGACCTGATGAAATGCATCCTAGAATACTCAAGGAGCTGACTGAGGAGATATCTGAGCCATTAGCAATCATCTTTGAAAAATCATGAAAGACAGGAGAGATTCCAGAGGACTGGAAAAGGGCAAATATAGTGCCCATCTATAAAAGGGGGAAATAAGGACAACCCGGGAATTACAGACCAGTCAGTTTAACTTCAATCCCCAGGAAAATAATGGAGCAAATAACTTTAAGCAATCAATTTGCAAACACCTAGAAGATAAGGTGATAAGTAACAGTCAGCATGGATTTGTTAAGAACAAAGTGTGTCAAACCAACCTAATAGCTTTTTTGACAGGGTAACAAGCCTTGTGGAAAGGGGGGGAAGCAGTAGACATGGTATATCTTGACTTTAATAAGGCTTTTGATACAGTCTCACATGACCTTCTCATAAAGAAATGAGGGAAATACAACTACTATATGGAGCTACTATAAGGTGGGTGCATAACTAGTTGGAAAACCGTTCCCAGAAAATAGTTATCAGTGATTGACAGTCAAGTTGGAAGGGCATATCGAGTTGGGCCTGGAGGGATCAGTTCTGGGTCCGGTTCTGTTCAATATCTTCATCAATGATTTAGATAATGGAATAGAGAGTATGCTTATAAAAGTTGTGGACAATACCAAGCTAGGAGGGGTTACAAATGCTTTGAAGGATAGGATTAAATTCAAAATGATCAGACCATTTCTCCAGTTTGTCCAGAAGTTGGGCTGTCAAGCTATTAAAAGAAAATAATCACAATTAATCCTGCTGTTAAACAATAATAGAATACCATTTATTTAAAGATTTTTGAATGTTTTCTGATTTTTCAAATATGATTTAGATTACAACACAGAATACAAAGTGTACAGTGCTCACTTTATATTTTTTATTAAAATATTTGCACTGTAAAAAACGAAATAGTATTTTTTCAGTTCACCTAATACAAGTACTTTCTCTTTATCATGAAAGTTGAACTATCAAATATAGAATTATGTACAAAAAAACCCTGCATTCAAAAATAAAACAATATAAAATTTTAGATCCTACAAGTCCACTCAGTCCTACTTCTTGTTCAGCCAATCACTCAGACAAACAAGTTTGTTTACATTTACCAGAGATAATGCTGCCCACTTCTTATTTACGTCACCTGAAAGTGAGAACAAGTGTTCTCATGGCACTGTTCTAGCCGGTGTCAGAAGATATTTACGTTCCAGATGCGCTAACGATTCATATGTCCCTTCATACTTCAGCCACCATTCCAGAGGATGTGCGTCCATGATAAGTTCTGCTTGATAACAATCCAACGCAGTGCGGACCAACGCATGTTCGTTTTAATCAGCCGAGTCCGATGCCACCAGCAGAAGGTTGATTTTACTTTTTGGTGGTTTGGGTTCTGTAGTTTCCGCATCGGAGTGTTGCTCTTTTAAGACTTCTGAAAGCATGCTCCACACCTCGTCCCTCTCAGATTTTGGAAGGCATTTCAGATTCTTAAACCTTGGGTCGAGTACTGTGGCTATCTTTAGAAATCTCACATTGGTACCTTCTTTGCATTTTGTCACATCTTCAGTGAAAGTGTTATTAAAATGAACAACATGTGCTGGGTCATTGTCCGACACTGCTATAACATGAAATATATGGCAAAATGTGGGTAAAATCACAGAGCAGGAGACATACAATTCTCCCCCGAGGAGTTGTCACAAATTTAATTAACGCATTTTTTTTTGTAACGAGCGTCGTTAGCAGGGAGGCATGTCCTCTGAAATGGTGGCCGAAGGGGCATATGAATGTTTAGCATATCTGGCATGTAAATATCTTGCAGTGCCAGCTACAAAAGTGCCATGCAAATACCTGTGTTCACTTTCAGTTGATATTGTAAATAAGTGATTGGCTGAACAAGAAGTAGGACTGAGCGGACTTGTAGTCTCAAAAGTTATTTTGTTTTTGAGTGCAGTTATGTAACAAAAAAAATCTACTTTTGTAAATTGCACTTTCACAACAAAGAGGTACTGAAGTGCAACTTGTATGAGGTGAACTGAAAAATACTATTTCTTATTTTTATTACAAATGTTTGCACTGTAAAAAAATGAGCACTGTAAACTTTGTATTCTGTGTTGTAATTGAAATCAATATAATTGATAATGTAGAAAAACATCCAAAATATTTAATACATTTCAATTGGTATTCTATTGTTTAACAGTGTGATTAAAACTGTGATTAATTTTCTAAATCACGATTCATTTTTTTAGTTAATTGCATAAGTTAACTGAATAATCGACAGCCCTAGTCTGAAGTAAATAGGATGAAATTCAATAAGGATAAATGCAAAGTACTCCACTCTAGGAAGGAACAAACAGTTGCACACATACAAAATGGTAAATGACTCCCTAGGATGTAGTACTGCAGAAAGGTATCTATGGGTCATAGTGGATCACAAGCTAAATATGAGTCAACAGTGCAACACTATTGCAAAACAAGCAAATATCATTCTGGGATGTATTAGCAGGAGTGTTGTAAGCAAGACATGAGAAGTAATTCTTCCGCTCTACTCCATGCTGATTAGGTCTCAACTGGAGTATTGTGTCCAGTTCTGGGTGCCACGTTTCAGGAAAAATGTGGACAAATTGAAGAAAGTCCAGAGGAGAGCAACAAAAATGATTAAAGGTCTAGAAAACATGACCTATGAGGGAAGATGGAGAAAATTAGGTTTGTTTAGTCTGGAGAAGAGAAGACTGAGAGGGGACATAACAGTTTTCAAGTGCATAAAAGGTGAAAAATTGTTCTCCGTAACCTCTGAGGATATGACAAGAAGCAATGGCCTTAAATTGCAGCAAAGGCGGTTTAGGTTGGACATTAGGGAAAACTTCCTAACTGTCAGGGCACACTGGAATAAATTGCCTAGTGAGGTTGTTGGATCTCAATCATTGGAGACTTTTAAGAGCAGGTTAGATGAACACCTGTCAGAGTATTATCTGTCTAGATAATACTTAATCCTGCCGTAAGTGCAGGGGACTGGACTAGATGACTTATCGAGGTCCCTTCCAGTCCTATGATTCTATAATAGTACTTGAATGTTGAAATCCTAGGATGTTGGCTTGCAAGCAGACTACAGGCACATGGAAAACACTTACTTACATTCACTCTGTCTTATCTGAATTAGCCTTTTTCCAAAAATTCTCCCAGTGGGCAAAGTATTAGAGTAGACAAGTTACTGGTGGTCCCTGGCATATAGACGAGCTCTGAGCAGGTGTAGAACTTTCTAGTTAAAACACTAGGGCCTTCTGGAGCCTTCTGTAATCTAGCACTTCCACCATTTTTTTTCACGATAGTGAATCTGCACCTGTGATGGCAATAGTGGAAAACTTAAAATAAAATGTATATAGCCTATATGGCCAGAGAGGGTGGCAAATGGTCATGATTGTTGCTAGGATGGTGAAGTCTTTGTTTTGTCCTCACCAATGAGTAGTAACTCCAGTGCTGCAGTGCAGTCAAACTACAATGTTTTAATTTAAAGCTATTTTATTAATTCATTTCATAGAATGATTGTGTTGTTTTTTTTAACAGACAGTTGGATTGAAAATGATAACCTATCTGTGGACAAGAATATGGATGATCAGGCTGACAACAGTAGCATAAAGAGTAGAGGCAGTTTACATTCAGCAGCCAGCGGGGAACATAAAGGTCTGCCAATGCCCCGTCTACAATCCTTTTCACCTGGTCAGGTCTTCAACTCCAGCACGAGCATGCAAATCCTTGTCATTCCCAGCAAGGATGACCATGTTCTGGAAGTCAATATCACATGATAACTAAATATAAATAAACAAGGAAAAAAAAAACCATTAGAGACTTGATATGAATGCACTTTAATAGATCATAACCTGATTATTCTCCATTGTAACATTCTGATTTAAACCAGACCTATGGCAACTCAACGCTGACTGGCCATGGAAGCATCAGACAATTTTATCAATTTAAATGTACAGTGGAGGTTGTGTCAACTAGTTTATATTGCTACTTTAGTATGTTTTGTGTAAAATGATTTTCTGTTTTTCCCTTCAGTCACATCCTGCTGGTAAAGTCAAGATGCTTGCTGCAGTTGGTCTGTTGTTTGTGTTACTGGAGCACCCTCCAGATCTGCTGTTTTCTTTTAAAGTAGTCAGATTTCTGTTCACACAAATGTTTCAGGTTGACATACAGTAAGCCTTGCAATGTGGCTGTTAATGACTCAAATGTGTGCCTTTCTAGTCACACGACTGTCTGGTTTCCTGGACCAGGGTAGCTTTCCAGATGCCTAAAGAATAGGGTGAGTGATTCTGAATCCCACAGCATCTAGAAGGGTTTAAAAATTATATATATATTTTTTCCTGAAGACTTGCTTAACCTCTTCTGTGCCTTGGGACATATGAATTATTTACCCATATAAGCCCTTTTGAATCATACCAAGACATTCATTTAAGTCAGACCTTTTAAAAGGCATGGCCCTTGATCTGAACAGTAGCATGGCATGTAAGTGGTTAAGTTAGGAATAAATGTTCATGGGATCATCATTTTCCCCCAGAGAGATTTAATTAATGAGAAGCAAGTAGCATCAGATCAGATAGGTAACTTTTTATTAAATACTAGCTCATTTTTTAAAAACCAAAGTCTGTTCCTTCTGACTCCATGGCCCTAATTAGTGTTTACTGTTATGGACTCTGGAGCTATATATATTTTTGCACCTTAATCCTAGTTTTCCAAAAGTAAATGTCACTTAAAGATTACTTTATTCTTTCCGTTCTCATTAAGGGGAAGAATTAAGGTCCTAGAATTGAACCTCTTCTGGTCCAGCAAACTGCAGTCATACCATACCAACTGATTATTTTTCAGTTGTAAATTTTATTGTATATATGGTTGATTATTTAAAAAAAAGTCCAAACTAACTGATATGTCTGTGTATAAGTTGCACCAAAAATCAAGGAGAAAATAAATGTGTGTTTTTATTGGTGTGAAAGTCACAGCTTGTAAATAAGTGTAGTGTTTTAAACCTTTTCCAGTTCTCAAAAGCTCTGTATTTTTGTATATATGTATTTCACCGAAATTCACTGGTAAAGTCTTTGGGAGGAAAAAAAAATCAGTGTGAACTGATACATGATTCCAGCAGATACGTGGCCTCTTAGTGAAAAACCTGTACAATGCGAATCTTAAAGGAATCCTCTGCAATTGTTTCCGTAGGTTCTTAATACTTCTAAGTATAGAGGAACATGGAACAAAGAAAAATCCAAATAGGTAAACTATCTTCAGTCTGATTTTTTTATCTTGCAGTGTTCAGGGTTTTTTTTACTTGTTCATGACTCCTTTTCTTATGCTTTGAAATTCACTCAGACTTGAATGATGCAATCATCAGTTTATTATTTTTTGTTTTTTAGCTAGGAAAAGGTAAGTAACTTAAAGGTTTTCCATAAATATTCCAAAAATATTTGATCTACAATGTACTGAATTTAAAATTAATAAATTCATTCAGTTTGCTACCTGAACTACAACCTTAAAGTGGTAGTTGCTCTGCTGATTTTTTCCTTTCTTTAGCATCATGAACTTCTTTTGTAGTTTTCTGAGTAGCTACAGTCTATTACATATTTAAGAATCAAAAACACATGGAAGAGGAGGGACCAACGAAAACAACCCGAGAACAGTCAGCTGTGCTAATTTTTGCTTCTCACTGAGGGAAAATAGTAGGTTATACAGTCTGTATCCACTGGAATCTCCCCTACACTACAAAATCACCTAAGTTGTGAGTTGCCATCCTGCACTGACCTCTACTGAAGCAAGAGTGACTGTTGGAGTTCAAAAATGCATTCAAAAATGCATTCAGATAATGTAAACTACTTGGTTTCTAATTGAGTTCCCAGATTAAAAAAAAAACCTTTATTTGCATTTAAGTGGTTTGTATTTTCTCTGCCCTGGTTTTAAAACAGGAAAATGTTTCAGTATAAATGTGACATCTAAACAATCACTTTTCATCACAAAAACTACCACAAAGGCTTAGTCTAATTATTACTACTTAGAGGCAAGACTTCTGCATATAGGATGGATGAAGTAGGTTGGTTTTCTATTTCGGAAAATTTGCAGATGTAGAATAATTGTGAAGCAAAGTTAAAGTGTGTGTAACTGAAGATAAAGAATTTAGCTATATATACTTATCTGTCAAACGTTGTAAATACTATCAAATGTAAAAAAAAAAAAAAAGAGGTATAATTTTTGTGAATGTCACAGTTTTGTGTGTGACTGGAAAGATTATAACTCTCCTTGTTGTTTTCTCCTGTTAATATGGAAATTGTTGCACTTAACGTGAGATTGTGACTTTCTACCTGCAGTTGTATAAAGTCCCATTGTCAAGGCACTGTACACAGGAAAATATCCCATACTAAATATTTGTCAATAAAAATAAACATATAAAAGAGAAATTATGAGGATAGGATCTCCTGATAAACTCTTCCTCATTTTTTCTTTTGTTTTTAAACTCAGGTTATGTGAAAATAAGTAAAGAAATAAAACCATCCTCTTTGGAAGGGAATGGAAAAGAAATTGGAAAATGAGTAAACATCTTGTATTAATCTAAATATTTTACTTAGACCAAGATTGCTAAAATATAATTAGATGTGCTAGTACAAAGCCTTATCTTTATTCCATCTTCTTTCTGTGAAGGAATGCCCTTTCTTTGTGGAATTTATACTTAGATGATTTTAATCCAGATAAAACCCAAAGCATCATTTAGTATGGATGGCTGCTGGGATTCTTTGACTGGAAAAGGTGACAAGTTAGTGACTTTGACACTGCGGGTATTATGATTAATTCCATTTTCTTGGTTTACTATTAAAAATCATTTTTCACATTGTTCTGTAATATATATATTGTTAGACTAAACACAAATTGTATTAAGATTGTTTAATGAAAATGTAAGCATTATAATTCTAAAAATATACATGTTTTAAAAAGAAATCCAGATTCTCTGTTGTGATTTCTCACACTTTTGCACTTTAAATAGCAAAGTAATTATAAATCCATTTACTACTATTTCTATTCAAAATGTATACTTTCCTTCCTCTGATTGGGCTAAAATAGATTAATATTTTTCCCTTTAGGAGGTCTTAGTTAAATTTAAATGGGAGGTATTTGAAGCATAACTGTTACAGAAACAAAGCACTGGAGAATAGGCTTCTCCATACATGATTGGACTCCAATCAGTAATTGCTTTTGCAAGGAGGCAACCCAAGTCTGGAATCTGGGCTGCTGCTCCTCACTGTTTCAGGTAACTCAACTGCTAGTAGCTCCGTTAGAGCCCCTTTTACTGCAATGTGTAGTCACTGCAGAACAGGCCTGATGCCATCTGCTCCATGGGACTTCACCATCACCTAAGGAAAGGGAGAAGACTAAAAGATGCAGCCTCTCTCCCCAACTGCCCAGTGGCCTGGTAACCTGTCCTCTGTGGGAGGGGTGGATAAGGTACGGACTCAGAGGAGAGAGCACAGTGATGTAGGAGGGATCAGGCAATCTCCATATTGCTTTAATCCTGTGTTAGGAATACTGGTAGATCTCCTGAGCCAGCAGTTTTTTCATATGGTGAGATAGGGCCATCTCTGTTTTGCCTGGAGGTACCATGGTCAGTCAACAGAAAGGGATCTCACCTTTGAACATAATTTTGAACATGTTAACTTTTTACTTCAAATCACTTTAAACCCGGGGGGTGGGGAAAGAGAATGCAGTCTCTTGCCATTAGTGCCACAAGTGGGATGCAAGAGTACTGAGAGCCAGTGTGTTGGATGAGGTGGACTTCATTTCCACTAAGGTGCTGGTGTTCTGTCATGGATTTGGGCAGATGGGCTTTGGAGAACAAGATCTCCACGCCAAGGTCATTCATGTCAAGGGATAATCCCCACACTGGGTTTCCTTACCATGAATATAGTGAGTAGATTGTCAGGGAAAGTATCTTACTCTTTTCCTTGGTGCTTTGATGTCTATTGTCTTTTCTGTTGCATAATTTGAACTCTCTGGTGGTAGCACTGCCTTAGTTTTGTCTTTTAAGACATTTCCTAGTCTAGATACGATCAATGTGTTAACATACTTTTAAAGTTAACTTATTTTCCTAGTATAGATATGGCCTTGTGGCATGCTGAGCAAACCCCTCTCATGGGAACAGAGAGTGGGATAGACATGTCCCCCCACCATAGACTGATCTGTGCCATAACTGCACATACAAATCTTCTAGCCCAGTAACCATGTTAAAAGAAATTAGGATGTGTTGGTATGATTTAAAATGTTCCTGATCGGTCAGAGCTGGCTACTTATAGCCCTGTTAACCTTTGTGTTAAACTGATAATAGCTAGAAAAATACTGCAACATATCAGAGTTAAGCTGGCTAGTCTATTAATTGCCCAGATCCTCTTTATTCCTTTTTTAAATTAAGTACTATGCCCTTCTCCAGCCCTGAGACCTCCCTCTCCTCCCATGAGTTCTCCAAAATAATTGCTAAGGGGTCTGAGATTGTTTCAGCTCTTTCCTAGCATGCATTTCCTCGTGCCCTGCTGCCTTGCCTATGTTTAACTTAACTTAGTCTTCTTTAACCTGTTTTTCGTCTGTCTCTTCCCTCCCCCACCCTCCCCAACGCGGGGTGCATAGTAGCGCCTGGTCCCTACAGAGCAACCCCCGTGCACGCACAAGTGCTGCGGCCCCCTTGCAGGCGCCTTAACACGAAACGCGCAGGCGCCTTCCAGTCCCTAAAACGAGCAGAAACCAGCCCACCCCCGCCCGCTGCGCGCACGCCCGAAAGCGCATGCGTAGGGCTGCTCCCCGGATCTGTGGTGCCTTTTCCCTCCCGCACGCCAGGGGGCGCTTGTGGGGCTGGCCGCCTCCGTGAGTGACCCGGAAGTGAGGGAGCCCGCGGCGCGAGGAGACAACGAGGCCGCACGCGCTTTCCATGTGCAGGGAGACGCGGAGCAGCAGGCGCCAGCGCGAGCCCCGTCGCGGGGATGAAGTTCGCTTACAGGGTAAGGGGGTGGCGCGCGTGCCACCGGCACAGCCCGAGCCCCGCCCCCCCGGGCGTTCTTCTCTGTGCCGCCTTCCCCCCCCCGCCGCCTGGGACCCTGCCCTGAGTTCCTGGGAACCGCCCGTGGGTCCCCCGCCCTGCTCCCCCTGCGCATCCCACCCTGTGCTCCCTGCAGAGCCCCAAGGACCGCCCCGACACACACACCCTGAGTCCCTGGGATCCCCCCATTCACTGGCCCCCATACACATCCCACCCTGTGCTCCCTGCAGAGCCACAAGGACCGCCCCGACACACACACCCTGAGTCCCTGGGATCCCCCCATTCACTGGCCCCCATACACATCCCACCCTGTGCTCCCTGCAGAGCCACAAGGACCGCCCCGACACACACACCCTGAGTCCCTGGGATCCCCCCATTCACTGGCCCCCATACACATCCCACCCTGTGCTCCCTGCAGAGCCACAAGACTGCCCCCTCAAATATCCTTAATCCGTGGTATCCTCCCATGAATTCTCCCTGTATTGCCCTCCCATACACCACCTACCCTGTGTTCCCTGCAGAGTCCCCGGGAACAACGCATCCCTTGTTGCATGGATCTCTCTACATTCTGCCTGGACTACCCCAAGGCTCCCCACACACCCTGCTCTGAGCACTTAATAACTGTTCCTTCTTTACCTCTCTGAACCCCTGCCTGCCCCTCCAGCACATTGAGCTCCCCCTAGGGGATTGTCACCACCCCACCCTGACCCTTCAGCATCCTTTCCCTGGGATGCTCCTTCCTGTTAAGCCCCCAGTAAGAGCACCTCTCCTTTCTCTCCCAAGTTCTCTAACTTGCTGGGCACTGTTTATCGGCGTGGGAACCTACATTTCACCCCAGATGGTAACTGCGTCATCAGCCCCGTCGGGAACAGAATCACCGTCTTTGACCTGAAAAAGTAAGTGACCTGGGCTTGCACAGTGCCTTTTCTGCTAACTGGTGTGATAGTCCAGATGGGCTATGTATAAACCACATATCTTCATTTTAGCTCCTGAAAGGCTGACACTTAACTGGGGCTGGAGATGCTGGATAGTGAAGTGTTTGGATATGACCATAGTGATGGGAATGGGATAAATGGTAGGAAAGCTGTTCTAGTCTAGGTCAGAGTAGGATACTGTACTAAGATTTGGGGGACCTAGGTTCAATTCTTGGCTCAACCACTGATCTGCTTCTTTGAGCAAGTCAGTAAGTCGGGTAGGCAACCTATGGCAGGTGTATGGTGCAAGCTGATTTTCAGTGGCACTCACACTGCTGGGGTCCTGGCCACTGGTCATTTTAATTTAATTTTAAATAAAGCTTCCTTAAACATTTTAAAAGCCTTATTTACTTTACATACAACAATAGTTCAGTTATATATTATGGACTTATAGAAAGAGACCTTCTAAAAACATTAAAATATATGACTGGCACGCAAAACTTTAAATTAGAGTGAATAAATGAAGAGTCGGCACACCACTTCTGAAAGGTTGCCCCCCCCTTCACTAAATCAACCTGTGCCTCTGTAAAATAGGAGTTTTCCCTATTTCCTTGTGGTGTTTTAAAATCCATTAAAGACTGGAAGGCACACAGATGAGGGCTATATAAGGAGCTCAATAGATGATAGTATGAGAACTGAATAGAACAGAATTAGTGTTTGGCAAGTTAATCACTGAGAAGGAGGCAAAAGATTTTGCTTCGTGTACAGGCACTGCAGGCGTCCAGAATAAAAGTGTGTATAGTACTCTTCTCAAATAAAAAGTATCTAGGTGAGAGAGACGGGAACAATCTTCCTGATACAGAGGTGTCTGGAATAAAAAATGACTAGCATTCTCAAACACTGCCACTCTCTTACAGTAGTTTCAAAAGTAAAAAAAAAAAAAAAAAGTGAAGCCTATATAATAGGGTGACAGGAGATATCAGAGAATGCATATTTCATGTGTAAAGCTCTACACTGATACAAAATTTGTATCTGCATCCGATCCACAAACATGATCTGTGGATATAAAGTGGATATCTGCAGATTTGCAGGGCTCTATTGTAAAATTTGGATCCACATCCATCTGCAAACATGGTCCCCGGATGCGGATATTTGCAGGGCTCTATTCATATGCATGGATCAATGAGAAGAGTAGTTGTACAAATGAAAGTATTTTAAAACAATGAGTAAAGAAGATCAATAGTATCAGTATGCATTTGATATGGTATGGTACCCCGTGCAGTTCTGTTGTGTGGTTTTTTGTTTATTTTACTCTGTGGGAAGTGGGAGTCTTGGTGTCCCTGATCTATTTTTAACCTTCCTATCTTTAAAGGTCTGCATTGTGGCCATCATGCTGCTGGCTACTAGGCAGTATTCCATTCAGCACCACTTCTTATTCATCTACAGGGCAGATGTTGAGCAGCATGAAGTAATCTCAGGGGTTATGCACCCTGTTTCCACACCACTCCCAGTCCATGCTGACCCTGCACTAGAAATCAAGCCCTACTCCTCTGAAAATGAAAAGCATTAGTATATTACAAAGTCATTAGACCACTCTTACACCATTGTGGTTAATGTTGTTTTATTGGTTTTTTTTTTCCTCCAGTAATAAGTCAGAAACATTACCATTGGCAACACGGCACAATATCACATGTGTGGGGCTCTCTCCAGATGGAAGTCTTGCCATATTAGTTGATGAAGGTATTTGGTGTTTTTTTGTTCTTAAAGGTGTGTCAGAGAACTACAGTTTACAGAAGACAATCCATTCTATTAAATATGATAATATTTACCCATAACTAGCCACATTTGACTAAACCTACATTCTGAAAACGTATATTTCTTCCTCAGAATTTTCAAAGTTGTTGTTGAACCAGAATGTGGCTTCTTTAATTTTGTTCAGATTTACTATGTTAATATTTTAAAATGGTGTTACATTGAAAAGCCCCACCCCCGAAAAAGATGTCTGGCTTAAAAAAAAAATCTATGTACCTATAGTTTCTTCAGAGTGTCAAACTGTTTCAGTGATCCTTTTCCTTCCTTCCTTCCAGAGGGAGCTGCCTTGCTTGTCAGTTTGATTGGTAAATCTGTGATACATCAGTTCCATTTTCAGAAGCCAGTGCGCTGTGTCTGCTTTTCCCCAGATGGCAGGTAAACAGGAACTTAAAAAACAAAAACTTTAAAGTGTAGGTAATGAACTGATTAAAAACAGACCAGCCAAGGAATACAATTTCTTAATCCATGATGTTGGAAGCGGGGGGGGGGGGGGGGGGGGTAATCAATGAATATTTGAACAGGATCAGTTTCTGTAGACTGGAGTGTGGGGGCTGGGGTGAAGGAGGAGCGAGGGAGGGAGGTAGTCAAGCTTCCCACCCTTACCCTTTTCCAGGATATTCATTCCCTGTGGTAGGGGACTATTTCAGAAACTTTACTCTGACTTCATAATGCACTTCCCCATTGGAAAATTCAAGTTCATTGGTGTACAGGTGCCTAAGAGATGCACATGTTGATGCTGCGGAGGTTGAAGTCAAGGTTTTGCATTGTAGGATCTTGAGTGATGTTGGAGGTATATGGGACTTACTCTGCCTCTCTATATATATGTCCATGAAAGTGGTTAAAAGGTGGGGGTTAAGGTTTGTTGAAAAAGGATATCTTGACTATGGACATTTCCTTGCTTTTAAGGGTTTGTTTTTCTTGAGAAATCTTAATTGATTTTAATGAAAACTTTTCTTTCTGGGAGTAACACACAGACGGTATTTATACATATACACACATTTGATGGAGTGGAGGGTACTGTATCCGCAGGTGATGTATTTTACATGCCAGGATTTTGTTTTTACTCTACCAGCGTAGAAATAGTACATATATATCCTTTCATCACACAAGAAATATCCCTTTCTAATATTATTTTGTTTTGTTGTATTATTCTTGTTTCTGGCACGGAAGGACTGGTTGCTCCTGCAGTTTTGTGTATAATTTTGCTCTCCATTTTCTGTGTGATAGGAAATTCGTGATCACAAAGGACAATGTTGCTCTTATGTACCATGCCCCTGGGAAGAAACGAGAATTTAATGCCTTTGTTCTGGACAAAACTTACTATGGTCCATACGATGAAACAACATGCATTGACTGGACTGATGATTCCAAGTAAGTAGTTACAAAAGTCCATGGGACTTGTGCTCCTTGCTCCCTTTCAAATCCCACTTTATTGTTAATTTGGAGTTCATTATTATTATTATTAAGGATAGTGTATGTGTTGGATCCAGAAAATTTGCTCCAATAAAAATTTCATTTGTGTATGTGTGCTGTAGTCCAGTCTCCAAATTCTCAAGTCTTTCATTGGCTTTGAAAGCTCCCTTTGATTTCTCAATTTCTCACTCTGTTCTGAAATTTATGCACAATTAATGTGCGTTTTTTTTTTTTTAAAGCTGCCTGAGTACATATCCATAGAATATAGTACATCTTGGGCAGCAGTAGGGTACAACCATCCCTTAAAATGTGTCTCCATCTCCCCATGGAGGGAATGACTCTTATGGAGTGAGTGTAGTTGACTCTCTCTGCCTATTCAGTCCTTGACATCCCTGCTAAGAGTACCAGTTTTTAGTGGGAACATCTGTCCAGTATGAATCACATGTTGAATGTCTGTACCTCTCTGTTAAAATGGGGTCCACAGAGTGGAAAAGTTTGTGAACCCATGCTCTGATCTGACTTCCCCTTTATTTTCTTTTGTAGGTGTTTTGCAATCGGTAGCAAGGATATGTCAACATGGGTGTTTGGAGCTGAGCGATGGGTTAACCTGATCTATTACTCTCTGGGAGGGCATAAAGATGCAATCGTAGCCTGCTTTTTTGAAGAGAATAGTCTAGATGTATGTAAAAAAGCACATTGCTTATTTAATGTTCATATTAAAATTGACCCAGCATTTTTCCATCTGTAGATAACCATACCGAATTTCTATTGCACTGGTATTCCAATGAAGTGTTCATAGAAATCACCGATGGAAAATACCTGTTATTTAATATCCTGTAATTCAAAGACGATTTGCCAAATTGTCTTTAGACTTTTCCAAAACGTTTTTCTCTGTCTTCAGAGTAAATCTTATAATTTTCATGATAAATGAATTTTCTAAGACAAATGTATAGGGTCACTAAGATAATTCTTGATAGTGGAAGATGGTTATAACCTTAGTTATCGAGTAAGTATTGCCACTCCCTAATCCAGTTTTTTGGTGGGTTGATATGCTGTTTAATTCAGCAGATTATGGAACCCTAGGGCTGTATGATGTTCATAATATATGTATGTGTGTTTATACTCCAGCTGTACACAATTAGCCAGGATGGGGCCCTGTGTGTGTGGCAATGTGATACAGACTTGGATGGTCTGAAGCCCAGGCCTCCCAAAGACAGAGCAGAAGATAAGAATGAATCAATAGAAGACCTGGGTGAAGAGTTTATTGAAGAGCCCAAGGGTGAGGAGATTCATGGAAAAGCCAATGAAAAAGAAAGGAGAGATAAAGTGAAATATTCACGTGCTGCAAAGTAGGTGATCTTCCAACGATAACAGGGATATATAGATAGATATAACAGACATAGCTGGGATTCATTGCAATGGGCTCTATTCACTTTACATTAATATACTCTGTCTTACTTGAAGCTAGTGGACATCCCTACCCAGCTTTCAGTCATTAAACTCTATTATAGTTGCCTTCAATAAAACCCATTTCTGTCATACCCTGAGCATGTGAATAGTGATTTATGCAATTGGTGAGTAAATAGAAGATTTTCCTTCAAGGATTAAATCAGTGTTCTTGTTTTATGATGACACAAAAGATTACCTTCAAAATTAATAGTTTAAAGTTAAAAATATCGGAAATGTAATGAGGTCCAGTGTACACCATCTTGCAGTGGCACTGATAGACGTTTAGTTTCTGCTATTGTGGAGCTACATTTCTGTGAGGGAAAGATGGGTTGACATCAAAATACTGAATTTTGGCTCAGTGACATTAATCTCTGTAGAAGATAGGTATCTTTACGATGACATCAGCAGTTTGGGTTATCTTTCTGAAGGAGTGCCACATTTTCAAATGAGACTTGTGAAACACAATCTGGAGTGCATAGTCCTAGAGTATAAAGAAACTTTAAATGGAATATGCAGTTGTTGGATAACATTCAAAGAGACATTTATTTGACCCTGAGAATGCCATCAAATACAACACCGTAAGAGCTACAGTTACAGAAATATAAACCTCAGTACCAAGAGTACCCGGTTTATGATTCCAGTGCTTCAATTACTCATTTAGAATCATCTTAAAGAATACAGGGATAACCACTTAATTTATAGAAACCACAGATGTTGGCGTTAGGTGACCAAAGGAAAATTCACAGTTTAATTCCTCTTAGCTTAACCTTAAGTGTCTTTCATTATGTATAGTCGTATGCAACTTCTGTTAAATTATGTTAGTATAACCGCTGTAAATTAGTGTCCATGGTAGGAGGAGTGGTTCAGCTAGAGGAATAAGGCAAAATGTAAATCATAAGCAGTTCGGAGAACTGCTGTGTTTTAGTTTGTTGTGGTACCACCATCAAAATACTTGCCTTATGTTGAATTGTCATTGCAAAAGTACACCTGTCATTCATCTTCACATTGCTTTTTTGGTGTATTTTCTTTGGCATATAGGTACTTTTTCAACAAAGAAGGAGATTTTAATAACCTGACATCTGCAGCTTATCACAAGAAAATGCACCTTCTGGTCACTGGTTTTGCTTCTGGAATTTTTCACCTACATGAGCTTCCAGAGTTCAACCTTATCCATTCCTTAAGGTTAGTTTAATTGTACAAGCCCTAGAGCGGGTCATTGTGCCTAATACTGAAGGATGAATGTCATGGCGTGAAAGTCTTGAACAGTTCACTGGGTATTGTAATTGGCATTTCAGTCATGAGTTGGAATTCTGAAGCCACACTGATTTGAATAGGAGCATTAATCTCAGACAGATTAACTAAAAACATTTAATTCCACTTCATTGCTGTATTAAAGAGGGGCATGATTTGAACCAGGAACTCCTGAGTTCTAATCCCAGCCTTGCAGACCCTCTTTATAGTTTTGAGCAAGTCACTGAACTGCTGTGTCAATTTCTGTTTGTAGAAAATGAGAATACTACTTAATTACTTACCCCACAAGGGTATTAATAAATAGTGTTTGTAAAGTGCTTTCAAGACAAAAAAAGATATATACCAGATGAATATTATTATTATATTTTGATGGTTGCTATGTAGCGTGGTGTGTTAAACTTAAAAAGAGGATGTGTAAAGAATGAATGCACAATTTCCATTTACCACAAAGTAGATCTTTCTAGAATATGGCAAATTTTAATCTTGTCCCGCTAAGTAGCCCCTTGCTGGAGTTTATAGTTGCTTTTTTTTTTTAATACAAATTTATACTCTTTACCCTGGACTATATTTTTGTTCCTTCTATCCCATAAGAAGTCTGAAAAGTATCTGAAGAAATTACAGCTTCCCACAGTTAGCTCAGGGCTATCTATCCTTTGATTAATTGAAGTTTCTAGAATTGAAATGGTGGAAATTTGTAAAACTGATTTGCATTTAAGCACCGTGGCAGTGTTTTTTGTCTGTGGTGAAATATATTTAACACATTTTAAAAACCACATACAAAATTTCTGTACAAATTACTTCAAATCCACACTCGTTTAAAAAAATAAAATTGGATGGGGTTAGGGAGAGTGTATTGATTCAATTACAGGTCATTTTGTATTAAAATATATTTACACTCCTAGGCTTTAAATAATACGTAATACTTGTATAGCATTTTACGTCTTCAGAATGTTGTGCAGACATTAAATGGGAAAGAGTTGACAGATGAGAGTAATGTGCACAAATATTGGGAAGGAAGAAATACTGTATGTTTCTGCTAGCCCAGTCCCTGGATTTGTATTACTGGGACTATGATACCTATGGCTCTCTGATACACTCAATTACCACAGTGATGAGCATGTATTGGGACATAGTTGGCTGTGTCCTGTATATTGAGTGGGGTCAGAGAACACTTTTAGCTACTGCTTCCTTGACTCTTAGGATCAAATTTGCCACTAGTATAAGCGGACCCAACTCCAGTGACTACAATGGAATTTGTCCTCTTGTGCTAATGGGAACGTTGGCTCTCGTGATCCAAATACGTGATGCATTTTCAGTTTAACATAGAATTAAATATGAAACTCTCATTGCACCTTTTGCATTGCTGTGAAAGTGACTCCATATGTTCTTGATCCAAAACCCTGGGCTGGCCTAACTTATGCCAGTGCTGTCTAAGCAGGGTATTTTTGCTGGTTTCCTTTACATTTATTAGAGGATATGATGTGTTAATTATTTCTGATTTCATAGGAATGTGAAAATCAAAGAACTTGTTTGAATAGAGGAAATCAAAACACAGTTTCTCAAATTACATTGTTCGTTTATTCTGTATCCTCAACTTACGTATTTCTTGGCATTTTTCACTTAGTATTTCAGACCAGAGGATTGCCACTATTTCTATCAACTGCACTGGTGACTGGATTGCTTTTGGATGTTCAGGTTTGTAGTTCAAGGGGTGCCTTTCTAGGGCAATATGTTGCAAGTCTGCAGGTGTGAGTTCTTTGTTCTGCCTGACCCCCACATTTTTAAGTTTCGTTTGTTGTTTTATAGGCCCATGATTTTGTCCTTATAAAATCCCTCTGATGTAGTTGAAATAATATTTCACAGATGAGAAAACTGAAGTACGTAGATTAAGTGGTTTGCCTGAAGTCATGAAGTCTGTGGCAGATCTTGGAATAGAACCTAAATCTCTTGATTCCCAGTCCAGTTCCTGACTGATAAGACCATCCTCCTTCTAACGGGAGTACACTATGGCACGAGCCTGAACATAGGTTATAGTTTACCTTCATTCTGGGTTACCTTTTTTCCTGCGTGCATCTCTCTTTACTGATATAAATTCTTCCTTCGCCATAAGTTATGGCTGGATGGATGCACCAGCTAACCTCCTCCAACTCTGAGCTGCAAATCTAGTCCATAACCAACTGCCATGCAAGCTGAACCCTTCCCCTCTCTAAACAGATGTATCTCACTTAGAACCCTTCTCGAGCCCATGGGATTGAGCGAAAGCCATTCGATATTCCATGCAGTAACCCTTTGGCCAGACCAATAGAAACATTAGATCGGCTGCTTTTGGTAGACATTAGATCTCCTGTGTTTCATTAATGTTGAGATATAGTTTGGATTCACTTAAAAAGGGAAGATTAAAAAAAAATTTCACATGAAAGACCAATTTCAAGCTTGTGTGTGTTTTATTTTTATTTTATTTTATTCTCTTTCTAGTGATTTTTTTTTTTTTAATGGTTTTCCTCTATCTTTTTTTGGCTGCTCATCAGGACACATCTGTCTTCTGCCAATGACAGCGGCAGTAGTATTGGCTTGGCATAGCAATAAGAATGCTAAGTCAAGTAACAACTGCTGATGTTTACAGAAAGTCTGTCGCCTTGACTTTGAAATAATCAGACACCTTGAATTCTATTATGGTTGATGTTTACATAACACAAGTTATCTGTATGCCCATTATTTTTTATAAATGGGAAGGATGTTGTATGCAAGTATTGTATGTAGCCTGTATACGTCACTGAATCAGAATTACATATGTATCCTCTCCTCCATTATGTTTACAGGTCTGGGTCAGCTGCTGGTGTGGGAATGGCAAAGTGAGTCTTACGTGCTGAAGCAGCAGGGCCATTTCAACAGTATGGTCTCATTGGCATATTCTCCAGATGGACAATATTTAGTTACTGGCGGGGATGATGGGAAAGTAAGTCAGTCAGTTATTTAAAACTCTTGGCTTGCAAAAGTGTAGTGAGCGGTACAAATTTGAATACACTATAGAGAGCATTGTTACTGTAACTGACAAATCATTTTTTTCATCATCTTAAAAATCATGTTTTTGGCCACAATGCCTATAAGTGTGTTTAGGAAGCAATTTTCTTTCCCGCTGCCTCTACATTCTGGTTTGTTATTATAGGGATGTTCTTGTGGGCTCTGCTGCTTGTATTACTTACAGTTTCTAGCAGTTAAGAATTTGATTTGGAACAGTTGCAGATACAATGCAGCATAAAGAAAAAGCGTGGCCAAATTGTGGGCTTGACAGTAGTGTCCCTAATACCTATCCACATTAACACGCAAGCATAGATGGTGGATTAATGGTGTACCAGTACAGACGACCCTCAGTTATCCAAAATTCTGAAACACCCACCAAGCCATTCTAACAGTCGGGGTGTACCAGCCTCAGAATAAATCCAAAATGAGTTTTATAATTAGATGTGATTCCTAAACAAAATTTTTTCAAATGTACCATTGCAAATAGTTTCTGTTTAAAAGAAAAATGGAAGTGTCTCTTAGTTGAGACTTGTATTGAAGCTGTAGATTAGAGAGAGAGCCAGGCTTTGGATTTTGAAATGGGCCATTTGTCTTTTCTAATTATGGTCTGGAGACTTAACAGTTTATATATCTGAAATAGATACATTTTCTCCCACTCTGAAATTTGGGGCTGGGAAAGAAAAATACCCCCACCGCTGCCAATCAAATTTAGAGCTGACTGGAAATGGGAATTCATGTACTATCGGAAATTATGAAACTTGAAAAATGAGAAAATTAATTCTGAAACATAATGAAAAATCAAATTTCCCACAGAATGGGAGTTCTGAAATTTTGTTTAGAAAAAGTCAAAATGACAATTTGATTTGATCTTTTCTTACACTGCCTGCAGCCTGGGCTTACCCTGGAGCTGAGGCTCCTAGGCCAGGGAACTCTCCCCCTGTTGGAGAACAGGGAAGCCATGGAGCTGTGAACATTTTTCCAACAGAAATTTGAAATTTTCCTGCAAAATTGAAATCTGTGGAAAAATTAGTTTTTGTGTAAAATGAATCCTGTGTCCGAAAATCATTCCAATGGAAAGTTCTCAAACAGCTTTAATCAGACTTTCACCTTGCATGTGTGTTTCACTGAGATTTTACAAATAAAAGGCCTGATCCTGCATTCCTCGCTCCCAAACAGAACTCCCACTGGCTGAATTGGGAGTGCTGTCTGAGTGAGTAAGGCATGCAGAATTGTGCTTTCAATTAGAAGAAATAATGAAGCTATGCTGGAGCGTTGGGATGTGAGTTTATGATACAGGAGTTCTTAGAGGGCTTTTCTTACTTCTTTTGCAGGTGAAAGTTTGGAACACCAGTAGCAGCTTCTGCTTTGTCACTTTTACGGAGCATACCAGCAGCATCTCTGCTGTAACTTTTACCTCCACCGGTTATGTCATTCTGAGTGCTTCCCTGGATGGAACAGTGCGAGCCTTTGATCTTCACAGGTAAATCCTCTTTAAGCCTCAGTGCATCACCCAGTTTTGTCCAAAGGTTATCAGGATCTTGTGTTTTCATTCCTAGTCTCTAAATACTGCCAACCACAGTCCCCAGCAGTCATAAAACCTTCTCACTCTTCAAATCTTAGTGCTGTTTTATAGGTTTAAAGTGAGTTTATCAGATTTTGGCTAATAAGTGAAAACAGTTATTGTGAAGCAGTAGGGTAGGGAGTCTGAATTGGCTAGCCAGCTTGCCTGGTTGTTGATGGAGAGATGAAATATTGAATTGTTTTAGATCCTCATTCTGCATCTGGAACGTATCATTTCTGATGTTTTTTTAAAGCTTGATTCGTCTGTATTTTTTGCATCATCAAGCATCTTTGAATACAAAGAAAACAAGTATTTCCATAGGCCGTGTCAACACTACACAATTATGGGCTGTTGTTCCTTTATCCTTGTGCCTCAAATAGCCTTCTGTGCATAAGAGACTCTGTCTGAGACTGGATCTAGGTGCAGTGATTTGGCCACCACAATTGTTACCTAGAGGCTGACAGTTCAGTAAGAGAAGCCATGATCTCTGGCTTCAAAAGTCAGTTAACTGATAAAGGCATGTGTCTAAAGGAACATCTCCACTAGCTCACTCAGTAAAGGAAACTAATAAAACATATGGGCATAGCTGTTGCCGATCTTTCAGCAGAGGGTGTGTATAGGGACACATGTGAGCTACTCCATCATTCACATAATAGACATAAGTATATTTAAAAAAAGAACAAGCATCTTCAAAGATGAACATGAATATTTTTTGGAGATTAAAAAATAGCATCTTCACAAATTGTCCAGTGTCCCTGAGTCAGTCTTGAACTCATTCCTATTGAGCAAGTCAGACGTAACTCCACTGGCTGAGCAAAAATGTCTTTTTTTTGGATGTCTATTTTAATTTCTGTATGTAGTAGCTTTGCAAAGTGTACTCCAGATTTAAATTCTTACACTTCTTGGTTTAAAATGCTATTTTTAAAAATATATAAAATATTAAAATGTGAAATACTTTAATTTTTGTAATCTATTCTTAATGCTTTTTAATTGTTTAGACATATACAAATATATATTTTTAAAATCATGTTTGCATATTGTTTACAACAGATATCGCAATTTCCGTACCTTCACTTCTCCACGACCAGCCCAGTTCTCTTGCTTAGCAGTGGACTCCAGTGGTGAGATTATTTCAGCTGGTTCCCAGGACTCGTTTGACATATTTGTCTGGTCAATGCAGAGTGGCAGACTGTTAGATGTAAGGAACTGAGATTGTTCTAGAACACTCACTATTAACATAGAAAGCACTGTGCTTATGTTAAGTATCTTTTAGGTTAGTTAACCCTGTCTGAGGGTTATGTGTTGTGGAGGAGATGCAGCTATATGTATAAACTCACATTAGCCGCCTTCTCCCCCCTCCCTCCCGGCAATCTATAATTTGGTATCTCTGGACTATGCTACATTTGTGTCTGTGGGGAACGGGTTAGTTTTCAGCATTCTTGAGTGGCTGACTAAGAGCAACCTAGGAAAGGTCTACTGGACCTTTCTAGCTGCCGAGTGAGCACAGCTAGTGCATAAATGACTTCTTATTGAAGGGAAAGAGGGAAGATGTATACAGCCAGAAAGAGTATAGACTGACTACATTAAAGTGTGGTACCTTGCAGAGGGTTAGACTGAACACAACACTAGCAGTTGAGAAACCCTCTCCTCTCCATGCCCGCTATCACCTCTTGGGACAAGAACTCAGCCTGTGTTGTCCACTTCATTATGACGTAGACGTTGTAGGAAGAATCTTAAGACTAGAACACAGCCTGAGGATGTTCTTGTTACAGTGTAGAGCTGGACCATACTCTGCTCATGGCAGGCTGGGAGCAATAGAAGTGAAGAGCTTGTGGTTTTCATGAAAAAGTTTGGGGTTAAATTCCGCACTGTGGCTTAAGAATTCTGGATTTTTCTCAAGGGTTTGTTACTTAAGGAAAGACATGACTCTGAAGGGCCATGTTCACCACCTCCATGGCTTCCACTTGCATACTGGACAAGGGTATGGCCACGCCTTAGACATCCACACTAATGCGAAAGCAAACTAGGTGAAAAAACCCGGTTGACTGACCGCGGAATAGCTTACTGAGCGCAGGGGGTCAGTAAGGATAGCAGATGAATTTTGTTGGGGGAGAAGTGTGTGGAAGTCCTGTACTCCAGTATTGCCTCTTTTTCAAACACCTGTTTCTGCAGTTGGGGGTTTAAAAAAAGAAAGTGAAATGAATTTCTTTTCCTAATTGGAATGAATGTAAATGTGAAACCACAGATGTGCTCGTAGAGTATTTTTTTTTTTTTTTTTTTTTTAATTACTTACCTTTTAATCAGAATTGCAACAGGGACTTTGATTCGGAAAACAGCAAATTGTGAAATGGTTTCAGCAGTAGGCCAGCCTTAATCTCTGGAGAAATGATCTACTTATCAATTCCTTTGGCTAGTTAGTTATACATTTAAAAAAAATCCATTATATTCCTGAATTCTAAGTTGATCGTCTTACCAGAGGAAACAAAATAGCGAGTACTACGGAATTCTGTTACCTAGTTTCTATTTCCTGTTCTTTAAGATCCAAAGGAAGTCTTTTCCCATCTCTGTACACAGGAATGTACCTGCATAACATCCCTTGTATTGAAAAAATAATATGCTCCTAAACATATGTAGTAAGGGTATCCACAGCCTGTGGACATAATCACAGTTTTTGCCACATGATTATATGTTGAACTCAGTTTCATTTAATTATTCCATATTATTTTTTTCTTACTCCATTAGGTCTTATCAGGTCATGAAGGTCCCATCAGTAGTCTGTGTTTTAACCCAATGAAGAGTATCTTAGCTAGTGCCTCTTGGGATAAAACGGTCAGACTCTGGGATATGTTTGATAGCTGGAGAACCAAGGAGACACTAACACTGAACTCAGATGGTAAATTTCATTTCATTCTATCTAACCTGTCACACAGAGGCAGTTATGTATGATCTGCGTTATGCCATCAAAAATATATTGAGAATATCTGTAGTTGGTGAGGTCAATCAGTCAACATTTATTCCTGGGGAAATTCTGTGCCACTGCGCACATGCAGAATTCATGTCCCGTGCAGATTTCTTTGCTTCCCCGCAGAAAAATGACTTTCTGATGGGGAAGCAAAGGGAAGATGCAAGATCGGTCACGCACCCCTCCCCAGCAGCATGGGTGCGTTGTTTTGGGTGCCTGGAGCAGCCAGCAGAGAGGTAAATCACTGCGGGGGGTGGGGACACCCGAGCGGGTGCCAGGTCAGTCCACCCCACATCCGTCCAATCCCCCTGCATCTGGACACACCCAGGCCCAGACCCCCCACACTGATCCTCACCCCCCGCACCCAGAGCCCCCTGTTGAGCCCTGGCCCATGGCTCCTACCCTGAGCTGGGCTCAGCTGCTAGTCCTGGCTAGGGTGGGGGAGGTGCACACTTCCCTTGCATGGAGCGGCTGGGTCAGACACCCTGAGAAACCTCCGGCTCTGCACACCCTCCCCCCTGCTTCTTGCCCCCATCACTCCTCAGCTGTGTAGGGAGGGGTCACTGTATGGGGAGCTGCTCCCACGTCCACCCAACCCACGTGCACCAGTACCCCCATACCCAGACCCCTCCACCGAGCCTCACCTCTGTATCCAGACCACCCCCAGTCGAGCCCCACCACCCTTCACTCAGACTTCCCCCATCCTTATGAGCCCCAACCAGCTGTACTGAAAGTTCCTTTCCCCTAGTACCTGGACCCCCCGCTGAGCCCCAACCAATTTCGCCTGGACCTCCCTGCAGAGTTCCATTGTCCCTGTACCCAGAGCCCCCCAATGAGCCCCTGTGCATCTGGATTCCCTGCACCCAGATTGCCCCCCTACACTAAGTCCCTCCACACTTGGATTCTGCTGAGTTGAGCCTGCCTGCCCACACCTGGTTGCTAGCCTTGGTGAGTTGCTTCACCTGCTACTCCTGAGGGAATTCTGCACCAAAAAATTAAAAATTCTGCTCACAATGTTTTAAAATTTTGCAAATTTTATTTGTCAAATAAATGTGGAGACTCCAGCCTGGCAGTGTGGAGCATAGGCCACTGGCTGCACAAAGGTGGAAGATCACCCTGCAGCCTGACCCCTCCCCACCAGACATAGACCTCTGGGGCAGGCCTGGCCCTTGCGCTCTGTCAGGGTCAGGTGCAGCCTCACCGCCGAGTCCGTGTCCTAGGGAGGGAGAGGGGAGAGGCTGCAAGGTGATCTCCCACCTTTGTGCAGCCAGTGGCCTGCGCTCCCCACTGCCACGCTGGAGCCTCCACATTTATTTATTGACAAAATTTTCAGCATTTTAAAATATTGTGAGCAGATTTAAAAAAAAAAAAAATTTGGAGCAGAGTTCCCTCAGGAGTAAGCATTTTATTTGCCAATCTCAGACTGTAGTTTTCATTGCTGCTGTTTCACATTATTTGGAAACAGTCAATAGCTCAAAAAGCCTTTGGTGCTAGCTACCTGGGTTTTTAGTCAGCTTAGCATTGTGTTTTGTTATAAAAATGTGAATGTGTGCCCTCTTATTCTAAATCTCGCTTAGTAGAGTCCAGAAAAAATGTGTTAAGACTGAAGTACATTTTTATTCATCAACCAAATTCTCTGCAGTTCTTGTTGTTGCTTTCCGCCCTGATGGCAATGAGCTTGCGGTTGCTGCCCTGGATGGACAGATAACTTTCTGGGATCATGAAAATGCAGTGCAGACCGGATCAATTGAAGGAAGACACGACCTTCAGATGGGAAGAAAAGAGTTGGACAAAATAACAGCCAAACAATCTGCTAAGGCAAAGTACGTAAAATATTCCTGTAGCAATGACAAGAAATTGACTGTCCTCAGTAATCTTGCTTCTTACCTTTATGTGAGGGTTTCAGAGTTTAGCTGACATCTGAATATCTTGATTCTGAGATTCAGTTTTAATAACTTAAATATCTTCTGACTCCGTGTGCTGTCCATTCATTCTAGACCTTTTTTCCCCCCTGGTACCTTCATCATAGGTCAGAGTCACTCATACATCAAATCCTGAGCATCCGTTCTTTCTCCTAAACTTGATCCATTTATATCATATTAAATCTTTCATGTCATGCTGTGCATCAGTTAGAAGTGACGGTAAAAGGCACACACGGTTATAGGTTTGTGAGTAGCTGGTACGTAGGTGATTCATTTCAGAAGATGTAATCTGAGATATCCTGCTGGGTTTATTATTCAGGCAGTATACATTCTTTTTCAATGCATTAATAACAATCTACTTTACCAAAAATCTCACAAACAGTGAGCACGCCTGGTATGTGAATGCCTTTGATAAGAAATCTTTCCTCTCATCCCCTCACCCCAAAACAATGAGGCAATAACTCTTCGAAAAATATATAACTTTCAGTTGTGAACACCAGTCAGCTGCTGTCTTTGAAATAGAGCTAATCATTTAGTAGTAGTTTTTTTTCGGGCTCTTCTGAATCATTTTAATTGCAGATACGACAGGTATGAAGACCTTGGGGAAGAAACTAAATCTTTTGTCGTGGATATTTGTCTCATACATGGCTTACTGCTCACTTATGTTGATGCAAATCCATCCCATAATCCGAATTGCAGGAGTGTATGGTACAGATGGGGTGTTAAGCAGAGGCTGGTTTGTTTTCCCTCTAAGGGAGGTTCAAGCCCAGAGGGATTGCAAAATTGCATGTCTGAGAGGAAAGAAAAGTGTGCTTGATGGAAAAGCCCGGGAGAATTGTTTTGCCGTTGACGTGACATGGCTGTATTACAAGTGGAGTAGTACAAACATTAAATAATCCTCACAACACCCTGTGAGGTAGGGAAGTACACCAACAAATCTGTTGAATTCCGCATTGTGATAATTCACAATAAAGAATTTGAGAAGTATTCAGTCATGGCAAAACAATTCTGTACATTAAACACATTAAATTAATGACTGTGGAAGATTAAACTAGGAAAGGTTTTCTTTTATTCAATAGCAACTTTGGTTCATTGTCTTTCCATTGTATTGATGTTGGATGTTTGCTCAAAGCTCAGAAGTAGGGGTGAAATTATGCATTGTATATTT
Source organism: Malaclemys terrapin pileata (assembly GCF_027887155.1). Taxonomy (NCBI): domain Eukaryota; kingdom Metazoa; phylum Chordata; order Testudines; family Emydidae; genus Malaclemys; species Malaclemys terrapin. Next base: position 198,034,313 of record NC_071505.1, read on the forward strand.
TTTCAGATCTTTCACTACTCTGTGTTATTCAGCTGATGGCCAATCTATTCTGGCAGGAGGATTATCAAAGTTTGTCTGTATTTATCATGTGAAGGAACAGATTCTTATGAAGAAATTTGAAATCTCATGTAATCTTTCCTTAGATGCAATGGAGGTAATTGACTATCTCAGTCTGTTTTGTTTGTTTGTTTTTAAGACTGTGTTTGTTTTTGGTATAGTGTCTGATAAATGAGGTTTGCCTTGGGAATATTTTATTACTTAAGAGGGAGTTCTTTTTGTTGGTACTGAGTAGGAGATAGTCACAGGTGAAAACACCAAAAGAGAGAATAAAATTGCATAACTACTGGACTACAAGAAACCCAAAAGCAGCCAAAGTGCTTGGTCTTGAAAATGCAGTTTTCTTGACAATGAATGATAGTTAAAGTCAATTTGCAATTACATTGCATTTCAAGAGTGTGAGATTTTAAAATTAATGACAATCTTGTACTGAATAATTTTCTTTGTGAACAACATATTTGTGCCAAAGAATGGATGCAGCACGGGGGGGCACAAAAGTTAGAATTATGAACGTAATCTGACAGTATTGTCAAATGCAAACATTTTCAGTTAATTTAAAAGTAACTACAGTATTGCAATATCTTTCATCACTCTTCCCTTCTTGCTAGGAGCTCTTAGATCTCCACTTCTTATTCTCCTTACCTTGAATTGTCATGGCCACTCTCTGAGGAGGGCTGACCTGGGCTTTCTTTGAAACCCATTAATGAACACTCCTAAATCAAGTAGAGGTTGTTGTAAGGTAAACTGAGGGGCATTCCCTCCCTCGCCAATGGCTGAGCATTGATCCCACCGTACTGCAAGCTTCAGTTTCTTCCAGGAGTTGGAGGAGACTCTTGGCTGAAAGTACAAAGCAATAACCATTAGGCGACTGGGCTAGCCCGTTAAATGTTTGTGATTTACTCAGTTAATCCTGTTCAGAACTCTCTCTCTATATATCAGAGGTTCCCAAACTTTTTACATCGCGCTCCCCTTCCTTACCCATGTTCCCTCCTCTTCCCCCCCCCCCCCCGAGGCGGGGCGTAGCCGTGCCCCCTGAACATTCCTCTGCGCCCTCCCTAGGGGGGAACACCCCACAGTTTGGGGACCTCTGCTATACATGTATTCTTCAGATACAGGGAAACATGTTATGTTGGAGAGAAGTATTGTAGCAAATGGAATATGAATATTTTTCAGGAGTACTTGGATCGTAGGAAAATGACTGAATTTGGCAGCATGGCGCTGATTGATGATGGGGCTGGGGATGAGGATGGTGTTGCCATTGCTCTTCCAGGTGTAAAGAGAGGTAAGTTCAGTTCTTAATCCCACTGGTAGTAACACTACTTTTTGCCCTTGGCTCCATGGGATAAAAAAACCTTCAACTCTGGGTCAGTGTGGGATGGACAAGGGGTGATGCTATTAGACATGTCCACCGCCCCGCCAAAATTGTTAAAGCTAGTTTGAAAACATTGTGCAGATGTAATAATCGGTGACCTGTTGTTGAATACTTTCTCACAGAGGTAATAGGAAACAGATGCACTGTGGCCTAGTGAGTAGAGCATAAGGCTGGCACTCAGACTGGAGTTCAGTGCCTGGCTCTGCCAGTGACCTGCTTTATGACTTTGGGCAAGTCATTTTCTTCCCTCTGTTTCTCCTCCTACACTTTCTGTCTTGTGACTGGAAGCTCTTCGGGGCAGGGACTCTCTCTCTCTCTCTCTCTCTCTCTCTCTCTCTCTCTTCCCCCCCCCTCTGTGGAGCGCCTAGCACAATGGGACCCCGTTCTCAGTTGAGGCCTCTGGAGGCTATTGTAATACAAGATGACTGATTACATTTGAGTGTTTGATGAACATCGTGTCCAAAGTAGTACATGGCACGTTGGTATTGCTCATGTTTGAGATCAGAATAACAGGATGATAAGGAAAATAGCAAAGTAACCTATGAGCCGAAAGGAAATCTGATACCTCAGGATTTTTTTAAGTGATCTGTTGGTATCTGTCACCTTACCAATATCTATCATGCTCGCCATACCACCAGTTCTGAACCTGTCACACAATGGTTCAGTGTTCCTTTGTCAGATGTGTTTCTGCTGATTCGGCGACAGTAACTCCAGGGTGAGGGTTCGTATCCACAGTGTGAATATTTAGTTGGATGTGTTGATGACTTGCTTCTCATTTCTTGTTTCAGGTGACTTGAGTTCTCGGCACTTTAAACCAGAGATAAGAGTGACATGCCTCCGTTTCTCTCCTACTGGTGGGTGTTTAACAGTAAATGTAGTTTATCAGTAATGTTGAGTCTCCCGTGGGGGCCACCCCCCCCAACCCCCTGCAGAAGGACTGAGCAGTGGATGAGAACTGATAGATGTGAGCCTCTAATTTCTGAGTCATTAATTCAAATTCACCCCAGATTTAGGGTGATATAAAGACACTCTCATGCCTCTGGTGGCTCTCCAGAGGCTTATGTGAAATGAGTTGGTAGCCTCAGTCCAGTCACAGAAAACACCTCGCAGAAACCACTGTTGCTGATATTGTCACTTATTGGCCCCCTTATTGGCATTCTCTGCAGAGGGACTGATTTCTTGTCCATAGCGGTGATCCCTCCAGAACATGTTACAGTGTTGTGTATTGGGCATATTGTTGCCTGCGTTGTTCCTATGTTCTGGATAACCAGAAGATTTAAGTTCATAGTGCTGTCAAGCTGGCACCTTTCACAGACAGTGTTTGATCAATAAAACCATCTATAGTATTGAGAGACCTCCTCTTCCCAAATCACTTTAAGCAAGCATGGGAAACAGTCTTCATTGTTCATCACCGCTCCCCAGAAAAAAACAAGTGTGTTGTGTTTAAATATCAACTGCCATTTCTCTTTTAGGACGAAGCTGGGCAGCGACCACCACAGAAGGCCTTCTCATCTACTCACTAGACTCCGGACTAATCTTTGATCCATTTGAGTTGGACATTGACATCACACCTAGCAGTGTGCGCAAAGTGCTGAGTCAGAAGGAGTACACCATGGCCATCGTCATGGCCTTCCGACTGAATGAAAAGAAATTAATTCAGGAGGTCATAGAGACTGTACCGTGTAATGAAGGTAAGCAGGGCTCCCCTAAAGTTTAATTAAGCTAATTTGAGATCCAGATGTGTAACCCCCTTTGAGATGAAGTCTGAGGGCAGAGTGTAGCCCTTAAACTTCCTTTTATTACCAAACATTTTATATTACAGCAAGCCTACTGCATGTTTATGGAATGTTGTGTTAATTCAGGACACTAGTCCTTTCTACTTCAGTACTGATATGTCTAAAGAGGAAGGGGGAGAGAGTCTTGCAGCTGAAAGTCAAGAAATCTAATTTCTATTTCCTCTCTGCCACTCTCCTTTTTGACCTTGCACAAGTCAATTAACCTCCCCTCTGTTCCTCAGGTTTATATCTGTAAAATGGGGATAATGTTCACCTCACAGGGCTCATGTGTGGCTTAATTCCTGAATCACAAAGTACTTTCAGATGTTTGAATAGAAATGGCTATAGATGTCATTGTTCTTCTTGTATATAATAAAAAAGGCACATTTTACTATTATACATTACAGTGCATACATGCTGCTAATTAATCATCACTTATTTGGGGACATAATTTTCCTGAACCAAAGAGCTTAAAATGTAACTTCACAAACATAGGAACAGGAGACTGAACGTGTTCAAATAAAAATGTCATAAAGTAAATAAATCTTATGCGCTGATATTTTTATGTGGCAAGGAAGGAAGAATATAGAGTGCAGAAGTCAGTGGTCAGAAGATGCAGATTTTTTGCGTTGGTGTAGGAGAGAGGCTGCTTGGCACACCAGGAAAGTGATACTGTTCCGGGTGTGGGGAGCAGCATAGAAAAAGGCAAGAAGGGGAGGAAGTGACAAGATTGAGCAGGGTGTGGGGTTGGGATGGGTAGTGATCAGAAATGGAGGCAGGAGGCAAAGCCTGAGGGCTAAGGATGAGGAGTTGGAATTTCAGGCAGAAAGATACGTGGGATAGGAAAGGAATTCAGGGAAGCAAGTAGTAGGGGAGGAATGTGGTAGTGGTAGAAGAGGAAGGCTATTTTAGCTGTTTTATGTTGGATTGAGGGGAGAGTCAGGAATGCTGGAGAGAATCCAATCTAGGTTGGGGAGAGCTATGCCGTGAACCAGGGTTTTGGCAATAGGGCAGGGGTGGCCAACCTGAGCCAGAGGACGAGCCAGAATTTACCAATGTACATTGCCAAAGAGCCAAAGTAATACATCAGCAGCCCCCCATCAGCTGCCACCTCCCCCCGTTCCCAGCGCTTCCCGCCCACCGGCAGCCCCGCCAATCTGCACCTCCCGCTCCCTTCCCGCACCTCCTGACCAGCTGTTTTGTGGTGCGCAGGAGGCTCTGGATGGGGGGGGGAAGGAGTGAGGGAATGCCAGGCTCAGGGGAGGGGGGGAAGGGGTGGAGTGGGGGCAAGGGCTTGTGGCTGAGCCAGGGGTTGAGCAGTGAGCACCCCCGGTACATTGGAAAGTTGGTGCCTGTAGCTCCAGCCCCGGAGTCGGTGCCTATATAAGGAGCCGCATATTAACTTCTGAAGAGCCACGTGTGGCTCCGGAACCACAAGTTGGCCACCCCTGCAATAGGGACGGAGAGGAATGGGAGGATTTTAGAATTGTTATACTTAAGCCATGGAACTCATTGCAGTGACGTATCAGAGAGTTCAAGGGCTTGTGGCGATTCAAAAAAGGGATTATCCATTTACAAGGATGATGAGAAAATTCAGACTCCTCAATTTTCCTTCCCTTTCCTCCCACCCAGTTATTCCAGTTGAAAGCTTGATGGGTTGTTGTTGTTTTTTTTAAACAGTTGATGTTGTCTGCTCATCGCTCCCAGAGCTGTATGTGGAAAAGGTGCTGGAGTTTCTAGCCTCTGCCTTGGAGACATCTCATCACTTGGAATTCTATCTTACTTGGGCTCAGCGGTTACTGATGCTACACGGACAGAAGTTAAAAACAAGGTGAGTGGACTTGAAAATCAAAACACAGAAAATTGGACATTTTAAGCTAAAGTTTAAAATATTTGTGAGACAATTAAGAGGCTTCCAGCAACTATCTTTCAGATTCTGTATTGAAACATACAACCCAAATACTTGATTATTATGACTTCCCATTGACCCCAGTATAGGTTGAAATGTGAGTATTTGGGAGACATAACATGATTCCTGCAGTAAAGTTGTAGAGGAGGCTCTCTTAGATTGTAGGTAGAACTTTGTTTGAACTTCTAGCTTTAGTTAATAAATGCATAAAGCTATAAAGAGCTGTAAGAAGACTTGTGGGAACACTGTTCTTAAACAATTATTTACATTTGATGCAATTGACATCGAGTTGGGCAGTGTTTCATACCTAAGCATGCTGACTTTGCTTATGTTTTTTGTAGTCTGTCAATCACAGTTAACGCCTGCGATTAACTGAAAACAAAATTAACACATTACTCGCATACCTCTGGGTGGGGAGGGAGGCATTGGGGGCCTGAAGCCCTGAGCCGGGATGGAACCCTGCACCCCGAGAGGCGCTGAAGACTGAAGCCCAGAGCCCCTAGTCCAGTGGTTCTCAAACTTTTGTACTGGTGACCCCTTTCACATAGCAAGCCTCTGAGTGCGACCCCCTCTAATAAATTAAAAATACTTTTTAATATATTTAACACCATTAGAAATGCTGGAGGCAAAGCGGGGTTTGGGGTGGAGGCTGACAACTCCTGACCCCCCATGTAATAACCTCAGAATCCCCTGAGGGGTCCTGACCCCCAGTTTGAGAACCCCTGCCCTAGCCTATATTTGAAAATATAGAAAACCTACAAAAATATTTAAATAAATGGTATTCTATTATTGTTTAATTGTGCGATTAAAACGGCGACTAATGGAGTTAAATTTTTTTTAATCTCATGCTTAATAGGGATTAATTTTTTTAATCACTTGACAGCCCTAGTTTTTTGGAAAGCAGTGTAATGATTTCTGTATTCTGCATTCCTGCCTAGTTCCTTTCAGGCAATTAGACAAGATATGAGTGTTACATTCAGCCCAGCTTTCTTTTAGAGTGTTTGGGCAATTGGAATGAGGACACTGGGCAAATTAAAAATCTGACAGCTCTTCTCAACTACTATTTGGGAGTCACCGTAGACCTGAGGAAGAAGCGATTATGTATTCCTTTCCTTGCTGCTGTGGGGTGAAGAATGAGTAGTTATTCACACATCATGCCATCATTTAATGAATCCGAAATGGCAAGGAAGACTGATTCTTTCTTTTGTTTCGTTACAAAGTAGCAGTGGATAGTTTGTGAAGCCAAATTCCTGCCTTGCTTTTCTGGAATTTATACCTTGAGTCAACTTCATTATCATGATAGCAAAGAGAATCAACTTGGAAAAGTTGCCATTGGACCTCAGAATGGAACATTTTCTGGGGCTGACTTTTACATTGGTGCTTGGGAGGGAGAAGCATTTGACTAGCTCAGCTGAAGCAACATGAGTGATAAATTGCATACATATGTTGTACGGAGCTAAAATTGTACACAGGTTTATTGGTGGACACAGCACAAAGTTACAAGGTCACTTGCTTTTATTCAGTGATATTTTAGATTTAGAACATAGATATGTAAAAACAAGCTAACAATATAACAGGCTTTTTTTAATTTTGAAGAATAATGTTGAAAAGGGATTCTAGAAATCCATGTGTAAATACAGGCTACACAGTGAATTGCTTGCTTTCTCCTTTATAGGTCAGGGAAGCTGCTGCCCATGATTCAGTTCCTTCAGAAGAGCATCCAACGTCACTTTGAAGATGTTTCTAAACTGTACGTATTGCTGTCCTTTACGTCTTTTTCAAACTTAAAACATAGTCTTGTACAAAAGCTTAAGGCTATTGAATGTTGAGAGGGAAAATTTGTGTGATGTACTTAGATGAAGCAGAACCTAACATTTAACGTTTTTTTCTTCTGGTGACTTGTTTTTACAGCTGTGAGTGGAATCGCTATAATATTAAATATGCTTTGGCCATTTCCCAACAACGGGGCATGAAACGTCCTGCAGAAACATCAGTGAGTGAAGAGGAGTTGGAGGATTCTAACAGCGATTATCTTATGGAAGAAGCAACCACGCATTCATAGGACAACTTATTTTCCCTTAATTTTCCTATTTCTTTTTGTTTTTTGGGGACCTACAGAAGCAATCACTTGCGCCAGTGGTATTCACTGAGATTAAGTGGCCCTCATAGTGGCTTATTTTGTATATGTTGTGATATAGGCTTGGAGTAATCTGCAAAGATACAGAAGCTGGTTCGATTTAGGATAGCTAAAGTGTAGTCCATACAGTCCCTAAAACATGGCTTATGTCCTCCCTCTTCCCGTAACTGAGGGAGCGAGGACGAAGCTGATCAGCTAGATTTGTATCTGAACTCAAACAAGAAGATACTTATGTTCATCTGTCAAAAAAGATAAAAGCGCAAGTAAAATTATTGTTTGGTGCGTTTATTTTTGATAAAATGTATATACATATACAGGCATTTTAGGCATTGCAAGTCACTCTCTAAAGTCTTTGCTGTCACAATATTTCTGTGCCCCTGGATTAAACTCTTTTTTAGTCATTTGTGTGTGTGTGTCACTTTTCATTAAACATTTGGAGGGTTGCATATTGACCTCAACTCCATTTCGAAATGTTATCCTAGTTGCATTTAATAAAATAATAATTTTATAAATTCTAAAATTATCCAAACTTTAAGCTGAATATTACCCCAAAAAAGGAAAAATATTTGGAATAAATGTCATACCATAGTGTGAACAAATATGTGAGCAAAGATTCTGTGCAGGACAGCATCTGCAAGGAATTTAATTGGTTAATGATCAAGGGTATTGCAGTAAAGATTTATGTCCAGAAATTTCCAGCCTGTTGAATGCAACTTATACCACTATGTAACCAAATCAGAAGAACATTAAATATCTGAATGTTTGTTTCTCTTTTCTTTTTTTCGTTTTAACATGACAGCTGTTGTATTTTTTTTTTTAACAGTACAACCAGGGTTCATTAGGATGTCAGATTCTGCAGGTTTGGGTCTCTCAGTTGCTTTAAATGTGTGTCAACATGAGCACCAGTTAATTACTTTTTTGAGATTCTGGGTATGGAAAAAACATGCACGTCTCTTATGCAATACATTAACAGATCTCTATTAGTGAAGAATATCTCACAGATTACGGATGGGGATCAATCACAAGTGATCTTCTATTGAATTCTGTTTTGGTGGCAACACTTGGCAAAAAGGTTACTGAAAACTGTTACAGAGAAAATGTGCATAAAAATGTTTAGATGTAGAAAAAAAATCAGTTTGTATGACTCAACGGTATAAAATAAATATTACTGTATACTCTGGTGATTGAAGTAAATAAATATGCCAGTGTAAAACTGTTTTTCCATGCTTATTCTTGCGAATGACTGCTTCCTTGCACTGTTATCCAGGACACAAGTCATTTCTATTCACTTCACTGGCCACGGTGGGTAGTGTTTTACATTCTTCCTAAATGATTGTTTATCATAAAAAAATCTTTTCACCGTTGCTGTTTTTATTGCCCTTTTTTTTTTTTTTTTTTTGGAGTCCCCATGTCTTGCCTGTGTTGCAAGATGTCAAAAAAAGATAAAAGGTATTAAAAGAGTGAAAGAGCTGGGAACACACATCAGTGATGGCACTCTGGATTGTTTCTTCTTTTAAAAAAAAACTCTTATTTTATCAAGTGCAAACACTGGTTTTACGGGCCTCTCCCCTGGTGTTGAGAACAGGTTGCATAGAAGGGAGAAATCAAATAAACGAGGAAAGAGCAAATGTTAGGAGAGCCAAAAGGATTATAGGTGGATAGGGACTGTTAAAATCATGAAATCTTACATAATTGAGAATAAAGTTCTACATCGGGGTGACCAACCTGTGGCTCCGGAGCCACATGCAGCTTTTCAGAAGTTAATGTGCAGCTCCTTGTATAGGCACTGACTTCGGGGCTGGAGCTACAGGCGCCAACTTTCCAGTGTGCAGGGGGTGCTCACTGCTCAACCCCGGCTCTGCCACAGGCCCTGCCCCCATTCCCGCCCCCTCCCCTGAGCTACTGTGCCCTCGCTCCTTCCCTGCCCCCTCCCCTGAGCCTCCTGCAGGCCACAAAACAGCTGATCAGGAGGTGTGGGGAGGGAGAGGGAGGCACTGGTCGGTGGGGCTGCTGGTGGGTGGGAGGCACTGGGAGCGAATGGGGGGCTGCTGATGTATTACTGTGGCTCTTTGGCAACGTACATAGGTAAATTCTGGCTCCTTCTCAGGCTCAGGGTGGCCACCCCTGTTCTACATGGTAGCAGTATCAGCATATGGTTACATAGGCTGACATTACCCCATAATTGCTGCCCCATTGCTTACGGTTTCTTGTGTGTGTCTCATCTCTAGATTGTGTGCTCTTCAGGAACTGTCTTACTATGGGTTTGCACAGCACCTACTAGAATGGATCTTAGCACTGGAAGGCCACCTCGGTTATCTCAATAGTATCTAATAAATGTGTGTATATAATAGCCACATTGTTATTAAGCTAGCCTTGATCTTGCCCCTAAATTTGGGTGCCTGCAGTTCTTGGAAGCTAGTTTTGAAAGTTTGGCCCATAAAGGTAAATCAAAGGATTACATCTGTGGAGGGAGAGCTATGCTTTTGTATTACCCATGTCAGAAACATTTACATTTATAAATGCAGTATTTTTGTGCAACAATACAGTGCAGGCAGCACAATGAAATCAGATTTCTCTGTGGAAGTGCCAGAAGTACTTTTATCAGGCGTAAAGCCGGCTCCTGCACCAACCACTCCTGCATAGGGGCTGGTGCAGCCATCCACTCCCTTATTCTTCAATTGAGCTAAGACAGAGCTATCAAAATAAACTTTTGTCCCACCCAAGTTGTCTAGTAACATTTTGTGAAGTGCTCATATAGCATGGTGATGAGAGTGATACTGAAACCTGAACAGAATGAGTCTGGTAAGTCCCACATTAGGCCTAATATTTCCTCCGGTTTAGCCCAGTTTATGTAATTTTGAATGTGGGCAGTCAACTATAAAGCAGTGGCTCTCAAACTAGGGCCGCCGCTTGTTCAGGGAAAGCCCCTGGCGGGCCAGGCCGGTTTGTTTACCTGCCGTGTCTGCAGGTTCGGCCGATCGTGGCTCCTACTGGCCGCGGTTCGCCGCTCCAGGACAATTGGGGCTGCGGAAAGCAGCACAGGCCGAGGGACGTGCTGGACGCAACCCGCATTGGCCTGGAGCAGTGAACTGCAGGCAGGATCGGGCGAACCTGCAGACGCGACAGGTAAACAAACTGGCCCAGCCTGCCAGGGGCTTTCCCTGAACAAGCGGCAGCCCTAGTTTGAGAACCACTGCTATAAAGGATTTAGGGCTTGAACCTGTGAAGACTAGCTTATGTGGCTACCCACTTGGCTACATTTTGCAGGGTCAGACCTTATCTACGCACACTTGCATCAATTTAAAGATGTATTTTTAACCCAATTTAGTTCGATCCATGCACGTTTCTTTGTAGACTTGCTTATTTAATTGAGTGTATATTTTATCTTAATCCTGAAAAAAACAGATTTAAGCTAAACCCATATATGCTTAAATTGAAATAAAGTGTTTAAACTAATTTACGTGTCTAAAATACCTTTAGTTAAACTGGTGCAAGTTTGTTTTTTCTTCCCACTTTCCTCTTCTGATCTCGTATGTAAAGTGTTTTGAAACTCCTGATGAGACATGTTATGGAAAATATAAGTACAGTAGTATTATCTTTAAGCCAGTAGGTTGGACTTCAAGGAGCAGGAATTGAGAAAAAGAGCTGCAGGGGTTTTGGCAGCATCTCTGTGGAATTTCCTCTCTCTGCATAAAAAACAAAATATCCATGGAATATTTTTAAGGGACTTTCCCCAAAATGTACAGACATTCTCGTGGTTTCAGAGGGGAAAAAATAATGTTTCATACAAGAGGAGGTCCTGTCCTGAAGGAGGTCCTGAGCCTCTGCATGAGGGGCTGAGAGGAGGAGGGTGTTGAACATATTTGGCCCAACATCTCTGGTCTATGTGGTCTTTGCCTCTTGCTGCACATCATTTTGTGCCACATTTACCCTATTGATGAGTTTGTGATACCAGGGTTTATTTTAGCTGTAATAATGAACTAACAATTTTACCAAACCCTGAGTGTTCAAAAATTGTGAGATTTAAAAAAGAATGTATCTTTGGATTTTGCTTTGTCTTCTAATCTTTGAGCAAGGCAGGAACATTCAGCTAACGTTTTCAAGCTTTTCTCTGCAACCAAGAGGGCAAGAAACCTGTTTTAAAAAAAAAAAAAAAAAAAAAAGCTGGGGTTCTGGAAGTACATGATTTCAGGAGCTGCAGCTTCAAGGAAAACAGCAAATATGAAACCTGGCAACACAAACTTGAGCTTAATCGTAGTAAACCCCATGAAACTGTCTTGGTTGTGGGCACTTTTTAAGGAGGGGTGGTTAGCACCAAGTTTCAATGTGAATAATTAGTAACATTCACACAGCAAAGGCAGGTCTGGACGGTCAGTGATCGCGGGATCGGATCCTGCAAACACTGGGCCTATAGCACTTGCTGCTACCCGGGCTGAGCTAGCAGTACTGTAGGTGCTAGGAAGGCTACCGGCTGGGCCCTAGCGGAGACACCACGCAGCAGGCAGAGGACGAAGCCCGGCAGCCCCAGCGCCGGCCGAGCAGCAGACACCGCAGCAGCGGGCAGGGACCTCCCGCCTCTAGCCGGCGCTGTGCGGCTGCAAGGCCCGGCCTGCCGCGTCCCGGGGCTCGCTGCTGCACCAGCCAGGCGCCCGGGCCCCTGCGGCGAGTCCAGCCCGCGCCTCCCCGACCCGCTCCCCTGAGCCCGGCCATGCTGGCGGCGCGGCTGCTGCGGGCGGCCCCGAGCGGGCTCGCCTCCCTCCACAGCTCCGCCCGCCGCCTGCGCGGGGCCCGCGTGGCCGTGGTGAGTACAGCCCGGCCCGGGGGCTCAGGCAGCGCTGGGCCCCGTAGCAGGGCTCAGCACCAGTTGCAAACAGGCGGCGCTGGGCTCCAGGCGGGCTGGGGACCGCAGTCCATGCGGGGGGAGGCGTTTTCCACGTGGGGAGCTCCAGGGAACTGCGCAGAGCCCCCCCGGGCGGGTTATAACTCCAAAGTGAAACTCTCTCACTGCCTGCTTCTGTACCTGTGTCCTCTGCCTGGCCTGGGCTGTGGCGTGTGCTGAGCGCGGGGTTAGTTGCCTCCTTAGATCTTGCTCTGCAGCTGGTGACCCAGCTGGAATCTTTGAGATTAGTAGAGATGATTTGGTTTTTAAGCCAGTGGAAAGGGTAATGCTAGTTGAAGGAGACTGGCCACCCACCAAACACAGTCCTGGAGCTGAAGTGTCCTGCCGCTCCCCTGTTAGGATACCCACTCCAGGTACTGCTGTATTAACACAGGGCTTAATGCTTAAGAATATAATAACGGCCATACTGGGGCAGACCAATGGTCCATTTAGCCCAGCATCCTGTCTTCTGGCCCAGGCCAATGCCAGGTGCTTCAGAGGGAATGAACAGAGCTGGGCAATTTTAAGTGATCCATCCCGTCATCCAGTCCCAGCTTCTGGTAGTTGGAAGTTTAGGGGCCTCAAGAGCATGGGGTTACATCCTTGACCATCTTGGCTAGTAGCCATTGATGGACCTATCCTCCATGAATACAGTAGATCTAATTCTTTTTTAAATTCAGTTATACTTTTAGCCTTCTCAGCATCCTGGGCAATGATTTGCACAGGTTGACTGTTTGTTGTGTTAAAAAGAACTTCCTTGTGTTTGTTTTTAAACTGCTTCCTATTAATTTAATTGGGTCCCTAGTTCTTGTGTTATGTGAAGGAGTAAGTAATACTTTTCTATTCACTTTTTCCACACCATTCATTTTATAGACCTCTATCATATCCCTCATTAGTCATCTCTTTTCTAAGTGGAACAGCTTTTTTTTTTCCCCACTCTTTTTAATCTCTCCTCATATGGAAGCTGTTGCATACCCCTAGTCATCTTTGTTGCCCTTCTCTGCACCTTTTCCAATTCTAATACATCTTTTTTTAGATTGTGTTACCATAATAGCATGCAGTATTCAGGGTGTGAGCATACCATGGATTTATAAAGTGGCTATATGATATTTTCTTTTTTTTTGTCTACACCTTTCCTAGTGATATCTAATATTGTTAGCTTATTTAACTGCTGCTGCACATTGAGTGAAAATTTTCAGAGAACTAGCCATGATGAGTCTAGGGGCTGGTCCACACTAACCCCCCACTTCGAACTAAGATACGCAACTTCAGCTACGTTATTCACGTAGCTGAAGTCGAACTATCTTAGTTCGAACTTACCGCGGGTCCACACGCGGCAGGCAGGCTCCCCCGTCGACTCCGTGTACTCCTCTCGTGGAGCAGGAGTACCGGCGTCGACGGCGAGCACTTCCGGGATTGATTTATTGCGTCTAGATAAGACGCAATAAATCGATCCCAGAAGATCGATTGCTTACCACCGGACCCGGAGGTAAGTATAGACGTACCCTAAGATCTTTCTTGAGTGGTAACAGCTAATTTAGACCCCATTATTCTGTATGTATAGTTGTGATTATTTTTCCCAGTATGTGTTACTTAGCACTTTTCGACACTGAATTTCATCTGCTATTTTGTTGCCTGGTCGCCCAGTTTTGTCAGATCCCTTTGTAATCTTTGCAGTCAGCTTTGAACTTACCCAAGAATCTTGGGCCAAGATAGTTAATTTTGTATCATCTCCACATTTTGCCACCACACTGTTCGCTGCCCTTTTCTTAATCATTTATGAATATATTGAACTGCACTGGTCACAGTACAGATTCTGGGGGTCCCTTCGAGTTCCCTCTCTCCATTGTGAAAACCAACCATTTATTCCTACACTTTGTTTTCTATCTTTTAGCCAGTTACTGCCATGAGAGGGCCTTCCCTCTTATCCCATGACTGCTTAGTTTGCTTAAGAGCCTTTGGTGATGACCTTGTCAAAGGCTTTCTGAAAGTTTACTCCCCATATTGATCGGCTCTCCTTTGTTCATATGCTTATTGACGCACTCAAAAAATTCTAATAGATTGGTGATGCGTGACTTCTTTTTACAAAAGACACTTCCCCAACATATTGTGTTTATCCATGTGTCTGATAATTCTGTTCTTTATTGTAGTTTCAAGCAATTTGCTTGGTACTGAAGTTAGGTTTATCAGCCTCTAATTGCCAGGATTACCTCTGGAGCCTTTTTTAAAAATGGGCATTACATTAGCTACCCTCCAGTCATCTTGTACTGCTTGAAGCTATAGATTACATACCACAGTTAATAGTTCTTCAATTTCATATCTGAGTTTCTACAGAACTCTTGGTTGACTACCATCTAGTCCCAGTGACTTATTACTGTTTAATTTTATTGGTTTGTTCCAAAATCTCCTGTATTGACATCTCAGTTTGGGCAACTTTCTCAGATTTATCACCTGAAAAGAATGGATGGGTGTGGAGATCTCCCTCACATCTTCTGCAGTGAAGACGGATGCAGAGAATTCATTTAGCTTCTCTGCAACAGCCTTGTGTTCCTAGAGTGCTCCTTTAGCACCTCGATTGTCCAGTGGCCCCACTGACTTTTGTCAGGCTTCCTGTTTCTGATGTACATAACAATTTTTTGGCTGTTTGTTTTTGTGTCTTTAGCTAGTTGTTCTTCAAATCCTTTCCTGGCCTGCCTAATTATACTTTTGCACTTGACTTGGCAGTTTAGAGACAAGCGGAAGAGAGTCTCCTGAGAGAGGATGTGTAGGCTATTAAACTGATACCAACAGTTAGTTAATATAAATATGTCACTTTACAGTACTCTCTGCCTGAGCTGAAACTTTATTTTATTTAATCTGGTCCATGACATAGTTTGACTTTATGTACACACACTTCAGACCAAACTGTACATTGCATTCACTCCCGCAGTCTAATTTCATAGGGCTTAAGGAAAGATAAATTAGTGGAGGTGGTAAAGACTCTAATGAAGTGAATAAGGTCAAAAGCTATTTGGTACTTCATAATTGAAAGGAAGCCATGATAAATAAAGTTAAAATTGGAGAACATCTAGGAGCTAGCTACCTAAATATTAAGAGGGTTGAAATGATGTCTGTAGCAGAAATAATAATCAGAAAAGCAGAGTACGAAGGAACTGGGAATTAAAATAGGCTGGAATTCAGTCCCAAATGGGAAAATCACCAGTGGTAAGTATTTGAGGTACAGTTGGGAAAGCTATGGGCAATACGCATTCCAATAATGCCTTAAATGCTAAGTGGGCAACCAAAAGCAGTGTGCTGGTGTGGGGAAATACAGAACCGCATAAAAGGGAACCAGAGGGCATTAAAATTACAAAAGAAACTGGGAAAGACAAAACTTGACAGGTTGTAAAAATAAAATCTAAAGAGGTAAATTGCACAGAGCATCTTAAATAACAAGAAGTTTTAAATATATATAAAATATGCATGCAATGGATAACTGATAATGCACTCACTAAGCTGCTTAAAAATGAGGGGAGAGCTTGGGTTAAGAAAGTAGAGTTGTTAAAGGGACACTGCCAATTGGAAACCTAGTCACTGTTTAAAGCACGAATTTAAAATAGTTTCAGGAAGTACAAATGCCCTTGGAATTTTTTGTGTCTTTACAGTCACAATTTCCCTATTTTTAAAATCTTTCTCTCTCTTTTTTTGTTGCTGTCTAGAAGAACCACACAAACAGGGAAAACTGACTATACGCCCAGTGTGTCAAATGCACAAAGTAAACAAACTGCAGAAATTGGGGAACATTATTTTCTCTAATCTCCTTAAGTTCCACTGTTCTTCAGTAATAGCCAGGATAGATTCAGACATGGGAGGACACACTTAGCTAACAGTTTGGGGTTATTTGAAAGCACTGTTCCTATGGCTAAAAAGGCAAATTCAGTTGAGCTATTTAGTGTACTTAGATTTTAAAAAGTGACTTAGCTATTAATCTCTGATATGGATCCTAAGAATAAGAGTAATGTAACAGGTAAAATAGAGTGTCATAAATTCTGACTTTTGAGGTGTGCTTTTTAACTCCCTTCTGTTTGAATGAAAAGTTTATGTATGCATCAAGGTCTGAATATATTCCATTATATGTAAGATCACCCTCTTTACATATCTTAGGAGCATGAAAGCTCATAATATTATTTTTAGCCACTTTTGTGACTGCCATCACATTTTAAAACAATGTGTCAGTTTTTCAAGTCTGAGAAAAATGCAAAATACTTTTTGCTTTTCAAATCAGTAGTAACTACTGAGCCATTTGCCTGAATCGGAACAAGCTACTATAAATAGGACATGCCAGTTCTTATGTAACCCATCAGTACTGAGGCCACTATCTGTTTTGTTTGATAAGGGTGCAGCTGCAATTGCTTTATCCCCAAATGCTTGTGCAAGACCCCTAAAGACAGTCTGGAAAATACATATTTTGTCTGAAATGTTGTGTTGATTTTCTCTTTGCAGGTCTTGTCTGGATGTGGTGTATATGATGGTACGGAAATCCACGAGGCCTCAGCGTAAGCAGCTTTGCATTATTGCAGAGTCCAGAACTGTATTCTTCACATGATTAGAGCATTTTATTCTGTTTAATTAATTTCCAGTTTCCCAGGGTTGTCGGTACTACCCTGGATGGTGTGTGGTTTTCTCCCAGGGTTGGTTCTTTCCATACCCCATGAAAATCCACCACTTTGTCTCAGCTTTATGGTCCTCCTTAAGTTCTCATATTGCATGCTTCCGGCTGAGGAGGAGTGGGCAGACTCCATCACCACCACACGCTAAGCCAGAGCGATGAGCTATTGGTAGACAATCCTCTCCCAAGAGCTAGCTGCTGCTCTAGCATTTCCAGCTCAGGAAGCATGACCGTAGACTTCCCGTGTTTCCTAATCGCCTTCCTGGGCCAAGTTCCAGTGCCAGGATGATTAATGTTCAGATTGAGTTAGACCCTTCGCACTGTACACCAGATAATGGGACATTGATCTTAATATCCTTTTGTGAGACTTTTGGACTCTTCTTACAGTTCTGAAGGAAGACTGTACTGCTTTCTGTAACAGGAGTAAATAACACAGCAATCAAAGGGGTTTAAGTAATATCTGCAGCTCATCTAGTCTTCCATCTCACTTTCCCCCCTTGACAGTCTATAATAAATGCCCTATAGAGTGGTGCTGAAGCTTTTCCTGTCGTGCCCCTCCCCTTACCAGTAATGGACTCTGTCTATGCCTCCCCCCCATTACTGCACAGTTGGCTCAGCAGAGGAACACGTGTGCTGAAGGGGGAGGTGGGGGTGGGGGCAGAACTGGGACTGGGGGAGGAGCTGTGGCTAGAGCCAGAGCTGGGCTAGATAGTGCTCCCTCCCACTCCCCGTGGGCATTGGCCCAGGTCCTGCTGCATGCATCCCCTGAATGTTCCTCCACACCCCCTTGGGGGGCGCACCTCATAGTTTGGAGAGCACTATCCTATACATTCTCTAAAAACTGACACTTTGTGGTCATTTTGTATGCTACGTTTTCAATACTGTTTTCCAAAACACGTAATATATTTCTGGTAGGACACAGAACCAGATAAAAACCTGCTCTAATCGGTTCCTTAAAGACTCCCTCTCTTCTAAGGCTTTCATCATATTTTTATCTATTTTGTAGCATTTTGGTTCACCTGAGTCGTGGGGGAGCTGAAGTTCAGATGTATGCCCCAGATATTCCTCAGATGCATGTTATTGATCACAGCAAAGGACAACCAGCTGAGGCTGAATCAAGGTAAGAGCTACATTTAATTTGCACAAGATGACTCCAGCTTCTTGAGCTTGTGCTGCAGAAGTTATGCCCTATACTAAATATTTACTAGTAGCAATTTTCCCAAAGTATTTAACTTTATGCCTACTAATATTTTGTATGTGAGGAAAAACTTAGATTCTTTGTCTTGTGGCTGCCACTTAAAACCTTATTCCATTCCTTGCTCATGGGTACAGTTCTATTTCAGAAGCAGCTGTAGCTGTAGTTATTCAGGGTCATTATTTTTGACTCTTCAAAAATAACACCCATCTCTTACACAGTTTCACCACACTTGTGCATGCAGTGGCTTCATTACTCTTATTGCTTCATTTCTTGTTCTTCAAGAAACGTTTTAGTGGAATCAGCAAGGATTGCTCGTGGTAAAATCGCAGACCTGGCTAAACTTAGTACAAAGGACCATGATGCTGTGATATTCCCTGGTGGATTCGGAGCTGCTAAAAACCTGTGAGTGCCAAGCTAAGTAAAGTGGTACAGAAATCCTTTATTCATAATTCAGACAGTGACCTTTTTACAAAATATGTTAGTTTACATAGTATACCCCAGGGGTTTTCAACAAGGGGTATGCGGAGGTCTTCCATGGGGTACATCAACTAATCTAGAAATTTGCCTAGTTTTACAACAGACTACTTCACACTAGTGAAGTCGGTACAAACTAAAATTTCATACAGACAATGACTTATTTATACTGCTCTATATACTATACACTGAAATGAAAGTACAATATTTATATTCCAATTGATTCATGTTATAATTAGTGCTGTCGATTAATCGCAGATAACTCACGCAATTAACTCAAAATTAATCGCAATTAACAAAATTAATCACAATTAATCGCAGTTTTAATCACACTATTAAATAGAATACCAATTGAAATTTATTAAATATTTTGGATGTTTATGTACTGTGACAAAGTTCCTCCTCTATCTTGGTGGGTCCTGCACTTATTGGCAGATTTGCTCACTTCAGATTCACCCTGTGGGTCAGGAAACAGTCCAGAGACCTTCCCTTCTGGTAGAAGCTATAGTCCAGGTCAATTCCTCCTGTGTTTGATCAGGAGTTGGGAGGTATGGGGGGAACCCAGGCCCGCCCTCTACTCCGGGTTCCAGCCCAGGGCCCTGTGGACTGCAGCTGTTTAGAGTGCCTCCTGGTACAGTTGCACGACACCTACAACTCCCTGGGCTACTTCCCCATGGCCTCCTCCCAACACCTTCTTTGTCCTCACCACCGGACTTTCCTCCTGATGTCTGATAACGCTTGTACTTCTCCATCCTCCAGCAGTACGCCTACTCACTCTCAGCTTCTTGCTCCCAGTTCCTCTCACACACTTCCTCTCCTCTGGCTCCTCCTGGCTTGACTGGAGTGAGCCCTTTTATAGCATCAGAGGGGGGCTTAATTAGAGTCAGGTGCTTAACTGCCTCACCTGACTCTTAGCAGGTTAATTGGAGTCAGGTGGTCTATTAGCCTGGAGCAGCCCCTGCTCTGGTCACTCAGGGAACAGAAAACTACTTATCCAGTGGCCAGTATATCTCCCTTCTGCTACTCTGCTGTTCCCAACTGGTCTGGGTCTATCACAGTACATTTTCATATATATTGTATTATATATTGTAAATGAAATCAAAGTGTATATTATTTTTATTACAAATATTTGCACTGTGAAAATGATAAACAAAAGAAATCATATTTTTCAATTCACCTTGTACAAGTACTGTAGTGCAATCTCTTTGTCGTGAAAGTGCAATTTAGAAATGTAAATTTTCTTTTGTTACATAACTGCACTCAAAAACAAAACAATGTAAAACTTCAGAGCCTACAAGTCCACTCAGTCCTACTTCTTGTTCAGCCAAACACTAAGACAAACAAGTTTGTTTACATTTACAGGAGATAATGCTGCCCTCTTCTTATTTACAGTGTCACCAGAAAGTGAGAACAGGCATTTACATGGCACTTTTGTAGCTGCCATTGCAAGGTATTTACGTGACAGATATGCTAAACATTCGTGTACCCCTTCATGCTCTGGCCACCTTTCCAGAGGACATGCTTCCATGCTGATGAAGCTCGTTAAAAAAATAATGCATTAATTAAATTTGTAACTGAACTCCTTGGGGGAAAATTGTATGTCCCCTGCTCTGTTTTACCTGCGTTCTGCCATATATTTTATGTTATAGCAGTCTCGGATGATGACCCAGCACATGTTGTTCATTTTAAGAACACTTTCAATGCAGATTTTACAAAACGCAAAGAAGGTACCGATGTGAGATTTCTAAAGATAGCTACAGCACTTGACCCAAGGTTTAAGAATCTGAAGTGCCTTCCAAAATCTGAGAGGGACGAGGTGTGGAACATGCTTTCAGAAGTCTTAAAAGAGCAACGCTCCGATGCGGAAACTATAGAACCCAAACCACCAAAAAAGAAAATCAACCTGCTGCTGGTGCTATCTGACTCAGATAATGAAAATGAACATGCATCGGTCCGCACTGCTTTGGATTGTTATCGAGCAGAAATCATGATCAGCATGGACGCATATCCTCTGGAATGGTGATTTGAAGCACGAAGAAACATATGAATCTTTAGCGCATCTGGGACATAAATATCTTGCGATGCCAGCTACAACAGTGCCATTTGAACGCCTGTTCTCATTTTCAGGTGATATTGTAAACAAGAAGCCGGCAACATTATCTTCTGCACATGTAAACAAACTGGTTTGTCTGAACGATTGGCTGAATGACAAGTAGGACTGAGTGGACTTGCAGGCTCTAAAATTTTACATTTTTATTTTTGAATGCAGTTTTTCTGTACATAATTCTACATTTGTAAGTTCAACTTTCATGATAAAGAGATTGCACTACAGTACTAGTATTAGGTGAATTGAAAAATACTATATTTTGTTTTTACAGTGCAAATATTTGTCATCAAAAATACTAATATAAAGTGAGCACTGTACACTTTGTACTCTGTGTTGTAATTGAAATCAATATATTTGAAAATGTAGAAAACATCCAAAAATATTTAAATACATGGTATTCTATTATTATTTAACAGTGCGCTTAATCCCGATTAATTTTTTAATCACTTGACAGCCCTAGTCATAATTATATGGTAAAAAGGAGAAAGTAAGCAATTTGTCAGTAGTAGTGTGCTGCGACATTTTTGTATTTTTATATCTGATTTTGTAAGCAAGTAGTTTTTAAGTGAGGAGAAACTTGAAGGTACGCAAGACAAATCGGACTCCTGAAAGAGGTACGGTAGTTGGGAAAGGTTGAGAGCCTTTGGAGTTAAGGAAGGCTTCTTTCAAATTGTTTGGGGATTCCCATGGGATAACATTTTCAGTGCTGCACATGGATGGGTGGGCGGGGGTTTCCCTACGAGATTCTTATTATTGTTAGAGTGGCATTTTGTAATCTGCAAATTCCACACTGAAAAATTTCCCACCAAAACTAGGCAGCAGTTCTTGTGCTTACACACCACATTAAAAAAAACCCTTTCCTTTCTCTGTGGTGGTGATTTTTGGGGCATGTTGGAGGGATGTGAAGATTATAAAACTTTTAATTTTAGATCATCTCCAGTATCTTGCTCTTATTTCTTTCTGCCTGAGTCTATATAGAAAGTGTTGGGATAGTATTAAACTAATCACTAAATAATTTCCTTTCAAAAAGTTCATGGATTAGCCTAGTGAAACTCCATGTGTCTTGTGACCAGTTAGTCTTCTTGACCTCTTTGATTCTTTTGAGAAATTTTGAGTTTTTTTTTTTTTTTTTAAACCATCTGTCTTGGATGGTTTAGTCGTAACAAATCCTGCATCATGGCAGAGGGTTAGACGAGATGACCCTTGTGGTCTCTTCTAACCCTGTGGTTCTGAGATTCTATGAAATGGCTTCTTCTAGGATGTTCCTTGATGTGTCGTCATAAGAAATTATTTTTTCTGTTCTGGTAATGATCTGAAAATCTGGTAGCATTGCTGTACTGTTTCTGCAAAATGTTAGAAGCCTGATTTGGTAACGCTTAGTACTTAGATTTGTGGTTTATAATTTTTTACTTGACACGGTGAAGAGTTTGTATCCACTTTCCATTTTTGATGTCCATTGAGAGCTGCTCTGAGCGTGCACGTATAAAGTCATAGCATTATATTGAGGTGTTAATGAAAGCGTCTTGTTGTGGCAGTTCCACCTTTGCTGTGGATGGGAAGGATTGCAAAGTGAATGGAGAGGTTGAACGTGTCCTGAAGGAGTTCCACAAAGCTGGGAAACCCATTGGGTATGTACATTTTAGGTGCATTGGGTATGGTATATTTAGAGGAGCAATTAAAAGTACTGTTGTGTAGTTGATAATTTATATCAGAGCAGAGATAAAGCAAATTCTAGATAAGTTGGTGGATGTTAGTCTTTGAGCTAGAAAAAATGTATTCAGCCTTGCATTTATTACTGGTTAATTAAAAAAAATAATCTTCTTTCAAGATGGTACGAAGAAAGAGAAGTCCAGCTAAGAAAATGTTTACCTTGCTTCCCAGGAAAAGCATGATGATGAAAGAAATTACCTTTTCATGTTTGACATTATGATCTTTAAATACATGTATGCATTTGAATCTTCATAATTATAATTAATCCTTTTAAGTAGTAGTCTCATTGGAGTAACCTTTTCTATTTTTCTTGCAGCCTGTGCTGCATTTCACCAGTGTTGGCTGCAAAAGTACTCTCTGGTGCTGAAGTTACTGTGGGACATGAAGAAGAGGAAGGTGGGAAATGGCCGTATGCCGGAACTGCAGGAGCCATTAAAGCATTGGGAGGAAAACACTGTGTAAAAGAAGTAACTATATCCTTTCCGATTAATAATCAGTGACCACGTGTTGAGGGACACTGCTATTCTTAATGTATAAGTCAGCACAGTTGCAAAAATATACAGAGTCAATGCTTAACTGTTGATAGTCTGGTAGGATTATACTGTAGTATGATACATGTGGATTAGGCAACATTATTCCCATTGATTTATCAAATTAATTGTGTGGCTGAATCCTTACACATGGTGCTCAGTTGTTGCCTGAAAATTCCTTTGGCACAACCAGTACCGCGGTTACGTCAGAAGTGTTATACATAATGGCCTACAAGTACAAACTATCCATGGGAAAGGACCCCATAACTAGTCAGTTTTGTTTGAAATTCATTTCTTCCTTTTTCCAAAAGTCTAAAGCAGTGACCAAGACATCTTTATCTTGAAGCATTAACTTCTAAGCAAGGAGTTTCCTATCTTTTCATGTAATCTTTAATGCTCTTTTCCCCATTGATGCAATACTGGTATTTCTGACAAAATAAGTAGAACATCTCCATTCCGAGGCTACAACTATGGCCACTTTTACATTACTTGGGGGTTGGGGAAGATATTTTTTGAAGATGTAGGTGGTGATTTTTCATTCTACAGACAGCATCTGCAAATACTAGGTTGGCTGTGGTTTCCTTAACTCTCTTCCACGAAGCTCATGTAGACGTGAACAACAAGATGGTTACTACCCCAGCATTTATGTGTGAAACGGAATTACATCACATCTTTGATGGTATTGGGGCCATGGTAAAGGGTGTCCTGAAATTAACAGGCAAATGAAGTGGCTATCTGTAATAATAATAGTAAGTTTTAGGAAATTAAGCGTACAATACCAGAAATATCATGCATCGATGGAAACATATTTCCCCTGCTTGCCCCTTTAGCACTTTTATAAACCCAGCCACAAAGTTGACAGTCTGATTCCCAGCTGTGTTCAGATATTGCAAAAATGTTTGCTACGTAAATGCATTGATTTCCAAGCACATCCTCACTAAAGCGTCTGCTGACTGGCTCTTTGAGTAAAGGTAATGCATCCAGTAACCTTAATAATTTTTTGGACTTGGACAGTTGGTGAGGGTTGTGTGAGAATGTTCTGAGACCAGCCAGAATACTATTCCAACAACAAAAAAACCCTCCATTCCTTCGAAAAATACTAGGGACACACATGAAAACGGAATGACATGAATACTGTGGAATCAGAATATCTGGAGCAGCAGCCTGGTGCAGTGGACTGAGCATAGGGCTGGATTGCTTTGTAGATTTCACAGTTCTGTTTCAGAGGCTGCTTAGTGTGGTTGAAATGCACCAGTTACATTGCTGTTGCAAGGAGTAGATACAGCTGCTGTAGGACTGACTGCCATTCAGAGGTGGGGAGTGAAGTTACTGCTGACTGCTGTTCGTTCTGAGGAAAGCTATGTTAAAATGCATCCCTGGCTAGTCTAGCTGCCTTCCATTGAAACAGCTATTGTATTGAGTTCTCTGGGTGTGTCAGTCTGAACTTTGGCATTGAGAGAGTGCTGGGATCCGGGGACAGAGAAATTTAAGAGAACTGAACCATAGGGACACACTTACCCGTGTGTTTCAAGCAAGGCTGCAATAATTTGCTGGGTATGCAGTCATTTCGTATGTCCATGAGGTAAAAGTCCGGATCAGCTTTGATGTAGCCAATGGAAACAGTCATTTCTATGCCCCATGGTTAACGCAACATTAATTAAAACATTGTGTTGCATGGCCCTCCTTTCCATATTCTTTTCATGGCTTTTTTTCTGTTTTAAAAGGTGTGCTTTATCCAAATATGAATAAATCTGTGTGTCAGCAGCAGGACACACCTTATTGTAAATGCCCTAGCATTTTGAAGAATCTCTCCTAATTTAACTGCACAAGAAGCCTTTTATATCTAAAAGAGGGCTTGAAACAGGGAAAAAGTATCAGCGACAGTGCCTTGTACATTTTAAAGATATCTTCCACATGAACGTAGTTACTTGCCTAGCAATGGGCAGCAGGCTGACTCCAGTGCTATTACCACCTTCCCCTTTCCAGACTAACAGCGCTCCTTCCATAGAAATACAATCAAATGTAAGAAGAATGAGGTATAAATTAATTAAATGTTGTCCACTTATTTTCTTTTCCCTTTTCCTTGCATCTCTCTTTTAATCATAGAATATTTGCATTTGAAGGAGCCTTTAGTGATTCATAGAGTCCAACAACCTTCAGCATTTCCATCTCTTTCCTAAATGTTGTCTATTCACTTATTTTTATTTCTCTTCCTGCCTCATTAACTTTTTTCTTTATAGGCCGGCATAGCATTCTGTTCCTTGTATTCTCTTTCAGCTCCAAGTTGTCTGTCTTTCTCTCTATTCACAGAAAAATAATGTCGACATAACAGAGCTTTGTGCCCCATGGGCACCAGCTTTTCACATACAAGTACCATGTTCCAAATACATTTGCCCTGTGTTTTTTAATCAACAGGAATTTTAAGACATGTACATGAAGTTGTTTTTCAAGAGTCCCAATTCTTTTGTTCCTATTATGATGATGATGATCTTAAAAGGTTACAACGTGGATTTTGAGGATGTTTTTGCCACCACATAGTCTGCTAATTTGTTTACTCTGTGATGTAATGATATGAATATACATTGTTCTGCTTATTGGTGCTTTTGTTATCCAGACTTTAGGCCTGCTGTCACTGTTAAGAAAACTAAACTAATTTTGATGTGGCTACAGAAATTTTCTGTGTGTGGTGTTAACTTTATGTACAGTGTTTTACTGTAGTATTAACAAAAATGTCATGTATGAGATATGTTCCAGGGAATATATATATCATAGTGGGTGTTTCAGTTAAAGGTGGTTCTTGTCAATTTTAAACTAATGAGCTTCATTTAGATTCTGATGTGGTCTGATTGTGTGATATCGCATTGAGGTATCATAAATACTATCTATGCCCTTGACTGGAAAGCAGTGGGGATTTAAGAAGATGCTTTTCCTTTGTAAAAAAGATGGTTCCATTTGAAAAATGGTTTAATCAATGCTCATGTGAAAAGAAAAGTACTCTTATGGAAGAGATTTTTTCTCTATTAGAGCATTTTTTTAAAAATACAAAACATTTTTGTCTAGTACATGTCCAGCGTGAGCTGAGGTTTTGAAATTGCACCACAAGCATATGCACTTCAC
The DNA here is from genome assembly GCF_027887155.1 of Malaclemys terrapin pileata. Taxonomy (NCBI): domain Eukaryota; kingdom Metazoa; phylum Chordata; order Testudines; family Emydidae; genus Malaclemys; species Malaclemys terrapin. The sequence continues at coordinate 198,060,226 of NC_071505.1, forward strand.
GTTGATCACCTTAATAGTCAAAACTGTGAGCTTCAATAGTATCCTCTCTTGTGGAGGTTCTCAGGAAGCTAAAAACAAGAGCTACATACAAATTATATTAAGTTTGTTTGGGTGGAGGTTAGTAAACTTCATGTTGCTCATGATTTGTTACAAGGCTGGGTTTATGTGTGCAGAAATTGTCAGCTATCAGAGGAGCAAGAATAGAAGTGTAAGACATTGTTTTCATGTAGCTGACTACAAATAAAGGCTGCTTCCATATGTTTCGCTTGTAAATTTATTTATTAATCAACTTATTTTTTCAGATATAGGGTTATCTTACTGGGGAGAAGGCAGGGTTTGAACTTTATTGAGGGTATGAAATGTTCTAACTATCTTTAAATGTTGAGTCCGTGGGAAAGCTCTAGAAGAAGGGGCTGTATACAAGGAATTTTTTAAGCACCGTTCTTAAATGTGTGCCTGCCTTACATGTGCAGGAATTAAAAAGGAATAGTATATAAAGAGCACTGCAAAACGTACAGTACTTTGCCTGTCGATGGTAGTGAACTCCTAGGATTAGTGAGAACTCCTACAGTCTGTGATAGCTGTTGTTCTATCTTCTACAGGGCTGTGTGTGTACCTCTTCTATGGCACTACATCTCCCAGGGTCTGGGTGGAGGTTTCTCTTTAGCTTCTCATCTTACCACAATAAGGCTATTGCATGTTAAGATTTTTCATACCTGCAATTCCCAGTGTGTGCAGCTCCATTGGAGGTAGCTGTAGTGCAGATTCAGGAATCTTCCCTTTCTGTTGGAATAAAGTTTCCTTTTCTCTGGGCTAGACAGAGGTGATCTTTTTGAGAAAGGGAGACATTTTGAAGAAGTAGCTAGCCCTATATCACTACCAGTCGTTGCAGAACTAGGTCACAGATCAAGACAATGCACAGCTCTTCAATCTGGTTAATTCACTGAATGTAGCTACCCAAATAAGAGTGACTTCCAGAAATACTTTCTTTCAACTGTGCCCTCTTTGGACACTTGCAATCCTGGCCATGGTGATCTATGGCTTTGTGACCTCCAGGTTGGATTGCTGCAATGCCCTATGCCTGGGAATAAACATACAAGCCCTTAAAACTCCAACTAGCATAGAATGCAACAGTGCACCTAGTAAGCATCAGCAGTGGAAGAGAACACATCACCCTGGAGTTCTGGTTTCTGTACTGCAGCCCATTTAATAATGGATCAAGGTCACAGTCCTAATTTTCTAAGTTTTCATGAGCTCGGGACTCTTACTTGGGAACCCAGCCGTCAGTCAACAAGACCTTTTAAGGCAGCTGTGCCCCTTATGAATAAGGAAGCCACCCACAAAAAGAGGGAATCGCGAGTGCTGGGGACACAGCTTTTTTCAGGGCTGGCGCACAGTTGTGGAAGTGCATTAATTGGGGAGATCAGGAGGAACATGAGCTACACTGCCTTCACAAAGACAAGACTTGTCACTGTGCTTGCCCTCAGCAAGAAATGCATTTTAAAACATCCCTTCAGCACCAAGGAGAGGTAAGGGAGAAAGAACCAAACACGAAAGAATGAATCTTTCATTTACTTGTGAGGCACTCAGATTGCACAGTGATGAGTACAGTACAAAACCCTTTCTGGTTCTTGTTGTGAGGTGAGGCTATTGCAGGACTTTAATATTTCCCTCCAAAATTACACTTGGGTAAAAGCCAGGTTGGGTAAGTCCATGTGTTGTGTGGGGGGGATTAATAGGAAGAAGGAAACACCTCTCTGGCAGGATTGGTTTTTTCCCCTCTCTCTGCGAAATGGTGGCTATTTGAAGATGCCTAGAAGCTTCTTATTTCTGTAAGAGGGGGGCACAGTGCAGCTGAGGTGATCAAAGGTCCATGGTAAGTACAATTGAGCACGTGACTATCGTCAGAACTCAGAGGTGTGTTCATATGTTCAGTCTTCCCCAGTCTCCCCCCTCCTCTCCTGGCAGGCACACATTTATACACAAAATAATTTGTCCACAGACAATGTTTTCAGTCTGCAGCCAAAATGTTTTGAGAGCTGATTTATATGACTGAAATGAACAGTTTAGTCCAATGTTAGCATTGCTTCTCCAGCAGCTCACATATCTAAATATGTTTGGTGGATATGGAATATGGTTAACAGATCCTTTTGCCACACACTTCTGTTACACTTTTTGGGAGAGTGGGCTGGGGGAGGATGTGCTACATTATTCACTGTTATGCAGGTACAGCAAGGCCTGGGTTGCAAAGTGTTCCATGTGAACATGTATTATCATGTTCTGTCATTAAAAAAATCCACTCTGGTCTGAGCTTGTGATACCAATTTCTCTGCAGTTTGAAGCTTTGGCCTTTCTCACTCCCAACAGCTGTAAACTGCTTATTTTGAAGAATGAAATTATGGGTAAGGACGGAGGCTTTGTCTCATTGCTTTCCCGCTAGTTTTTATGAAGTATAAAAACAATCTTCAAACATGTTAGCTGCCAGCAGGGGTCACCTTCTGAACAGTCTTACAGGACAGAGGTTTCCTTCAACTGAAAAGCTGCTGTAATCTAGCTGTTGCTTTCCCTTAAAATGCTTTTATTTGTATATTGACATTTGGGGCACTGAAACAATAAGGTAAAATAATAAACATTGCTTTCCACTTAGTTAAAAAAAAACAAATTTAAGCCTGATTCCTCCTTAAAAAATGCATTTGCAGCCTAGTTGTAGGGCAATGATACACAGACCCTCAGTGGTTGAGGAGCCAATTAGCAACCCACATTACTCAAAAGAGCCACAGTAGTGCGAATGCATTGTTTCCTTTACTATAGTACTATATATTCATATTAAACAGTATGATGGGAAATATTTAGTTTTTGACTGACCAAGTATTATTATTTTATCAACTACAGTTGGTTAATAACATACTGAAAGCATCCTGATTGGTTAATAACCTAGCTTGGTTAATAATTAAATCACACATTGTTTAAGTATCATGTGCTGTAAAGAGCAGCTGGAGACACATTCAAGAGCCACTTGCAGCACTCAAGCCTCTGAGTATCACTGTTGTAGGGTTTTGTTTTTAATGAGGTTGGACAGGGGTCTTTCATTTGATTCCTCGCCTCTCTCTAGTTCCCTCTTCCCGGGCTTGTAGCAACTGAGGAGAAGGTCTTGTCTTTTGTAGGTCAATGTCAATTCTCTGAAGAACTAAGGAAGTTACATTAGTCCTCTTTTTCTAGAAGGGTGTGGTCTGTTAAAAGAATCTCTGGTTTCAGAGTAGCAGCCGTGTTAGTCTGTATCCGCAAAAAGAACAGGAGTACTTGTGGCACCTTAGAGACTAACAAATTTATTAGAGCATAAGCTTTCGTGGACTACAGCCCACTTGCATCCGAAGAAGGTGGGCTGTAGTCCACGAAAGCTTATGCTCTAATAAATTTGTTAGTCTCTAAGGTGCCACAAGTACTCCTGTTCTTTTTAAAAGAATCTCTGTGAGTGGAGGAGGTGTGAAGTAGGAAGAAATGGAGATAGCCTTAGGACACCCCACAAACAAAAGCAAATGGAATGAGGGTAGATTTAGAGAATATGCTTTTGCTGCACATTGCTCTGCTTCTTGAATTTGTTTATAAAAATCTTTTGTCCGTTTTTAGTAGTTGTCAACTTGCTTGGTTTGACTGGTGCCTGAAAAAGGGGGAACACTGTCTATGCTCTGGATCTCTGATACTGGTGAAATTCTCACGCATTGCTGTATAATGGCATCCCTTTGGTGCTGGTGGCAAGTGTCACTCCTCGCATATCAAGATAAGACTATATGAACTGTCTGAAAGCATGGTAATCAGTTAGTTACAAGAAGGAGGTCTTTACATTTTAATAATACACAAGCTGAAAAAATGAACAATTTGTTCCAATAAAACTACTGCTCTGTTTACTTGTATCTTACTACAACTCAAATTAATAAGCAGGAAGCAAAAAAACTGCACTCCTGCCTCTGTGCAACTACTTATAAGAGAAATTCACAGTGGTTGCCTGGAGATTTACTTAATCTGACAGGTTGATTTATCCGAGCCTGGTCTCCCAGTATCAGATGGGGGTGCGTGCCACTGGTGAACTTCAAGTAAGCAAAATTAAGATACTGAGTTTTTAAATGGATAAATTGTTTCAGTCCATTTTAGAGTTTTAAAAGCTCTCTCTCTCTCTCACTCTCTTTAGTTCTTGTCGAAGGTTTGGAAGGCTTGAGGCACAGAATGGCCTGTTCACTGTCATTACACGTGTTCTGAGAGTACAAGTAGCTCACCATGGGGCCAGATGATGAGGTGGGATGGTGCTCTACTCAGTTTCTACCTATATATATTCCCAGACTTCTCCAACAAAACAGCTGTCTGTTAATGGCATATTACCATTAGATAAGCAATTTAACAGTGTTGATATTTGGGGGAAAGTTGAATAAAGAAAAGGGTCCATTTAAGCGTCCAAAATGCTCTTGCATTTTGGTCTTTTAATTGTCATGGGATTTAAGAGTTTATGCCTGCTTTTGCTTGTGACGCTATTGTGATTGCAGGCTAGTTTTCATAGGTAAACAGCTATTTTGGTCTGCTCCTTTGCTTGCCCAAATAACTCATGTATATGTAAAATCACGCTACTTGCACTTGAAAATGTATATTTTTTGCATATATGGCCTGCTTCTTTTAAAATTTGGTCTTTCAATTGTCATGGGATTTAAGAGTTAACATTCCGTTGCGATGAAGGGAGGCCGCTCACCTCTCAGAGCGATGGCTAGTGTAGCTAACCAAACTTGTGAAGATATTCCTGTGTTAGTTCCATTTTTTTGAAGTTTTTGTTCACAGCCAGAAACTTCAAAAAGCTTCACCCCTGCAGAAGGGGACGGGGGTCAGCAGAGAAGTGTGGGTACGGCATGTGATTGAGTGATGGTTTATTTGTATTTCAGCTTTTCCTACAATGTGCAAGGCTTTGTTTTGAAGAGTTTACAATCTTAGATGTCAAGTAACAAGAAGACTGGAATAGAAGCAGACAATCAAAATACATACACTTATATAATGAATACTTTTTGTGTTAAATACATATGTCAGCTATAGCTATCTGCTTTTCAACCAGTTGGGTATAAATAAGGGCTCAACCCAACCTTAGCAGTGACTCAGAATGCTTGGAGTTTCATCTGCTTTTCCCTACAGCAGGGGTCTGACCTTTCACTCACTGAAGTCAGTGGTCTCATTCCTTTCAGTGGATGCGGGATTGAGCTCCAGGCTTCCTTATTTTATTCCATTTCCTTCCCAGCAAATACAACAAGTTGGGTGCCTTATTTATGAAGGTGAGTGGAGTCACTTCAGCTCTAGCAAAAAATACTTGTGTATACACCGCTACCTCGATATAATGCGACCTGATATAACATGAATTTGGATATAACGCAGTAAAGCAGTGCTCCGGAGGGGTGGGGCTGCGCACTCCGGTGGATCAAAGCAAGTTTGATATAATGCGGTTTCACCTATAACGCGGTAAGATTTTTTTGCTCCCGGGGACAGCGTTACATTGAGGTAGAGGTGTACTTAAAACATCTTGCCGCTTATAAGCCACTTCCCCCTACTTCAGCACTGCTGAAAAGTTACTGTATATCTACACAGCACTGTAAGCCTAGGGTTAGTGGGACTTGAGTCATCTGACCCATATCAGAGAACGCTGGGCTTGAGCATCTACACTCCGTTTTAACCTTAGGTTAAGGATTTTCTGACCTGTGCTCAAACCTAGGCTCTGGTATCCACACTTCAGTGCACAGATCTGAGTCAAAGTAGTCATGGCTGGCTCCAGGTTTTCTGCCACCCCAAGTGGCAAAAAAAAAAAAAAAAAAAGACGAGCGGCAGCACTTCAGCGGCAGCTAAATCGCGCCGCTTCTTTGGCGGGAGTTTGGAGGAGGGTCCTCCCTCTCTTCCTCTTCGGTGGCAGCTCAAAGAGGAAGAGAGGGAATGAGGGACCTGCCGCCGAAGACCCAAACGTGCTGCCCCAATACCAGACGGAGTGCTGCCTTTTTGAATTGGCTGCCCCAAGCACCTGCTTCCTACGCTGGTGCCTGGAGCCGGCCCTGAAAGTAATCCTATCCCAGAGTGTCTAGCACCCCTCCCCTCTCTCCTGCCCTATGTTGACACTCTAGCCCGATGAATGTGTTGCACTGTGGAAAACTCTACTGCCCGTCCTGTTTCCTACCGTGAGGGTGCTATTGATGGGACTCAGGTGCCCATAAAATAGCTCCTCTGTGGCTGTCTCAGTAGAATGACTGCAGTGTGAGGAGGCTTTATACATTGATCTGAGAACGGGGCTCTCCACTTCTAGGCTGAGTCACATGGCAGGGAAATGCCCATGTGCACCGGTTCTGAGGATAATCAGGACATCAGTCCTCAGGGCTGTCAAACTATTGAAATGAAACTTTGCAATTCTTAATTTTTTTAATTGGCATCTTCAATGAGAGTGTATTTGAATTTTGACATAAAATGTAGGTTTCAGAAGAAAAAAATACACACACACACCCAGCCTGGCAGCCGAGCAATGACGTGCATCCCCAGGGCTTGTGGTGCATTGTGCTCTAGCACCGGCCCTGAGGATACCTTATCCCTGCTCCTGCTGCACCCTTGGTGGCAGGGATAAGAGATGCCCAGGAGCCTGTGAGGAGGTTTGGAGGCTGGCTACTACTCACCACCCTCACAGTGCACAGCTCCAACGAGGGCAGGAGGGGCCTGGTAGCATGGGGCTGCGCTGCAGGGTGGGAAAGCACCAGAGCTCCCGGCTCAGCACGGCCAGGGGAGGGATGACCCCCCAACATCCTGGCAGCTGGGTGCCAACTCCTGCCTCTCAGCTTTGCTCCTGCTCTGGGCAAGCTCTATGCAACATTGAGGAAGAGCTGAAGCCACCGCTGCAGGATTCTGCATGGAGGTTTTGGGGCTGGCTTCCACTCACCCCCCTGACAGTGCACGCTGTGCGGGCAGCGGGAACCACAGAGCGGAGCAGGGACTAAACGGCTGTGCGGCAGAGAGGGGGAGTGGCCAGAGTGTTAGGGGTCATCCCTCCCTGGGCCATGCTGAGCTGGGAGCTCTGCCGCTCACCCTCCATGCAGGACAGCTGCTTAGTGCCTGCTCCGCTCTCTGGCCCTTGCTCCCGAACCCCCGGCCTGCCCTCTCTGGGGCTTTGGGGTGGAGTGTGGGCGGGACCTTAAAGGGAAGAGGCCTCAGGGAGGGGGCCTCAGGGCAGAGCCTTGGTTCAGGCGTCAGGGCCCACAAAAGATTAATCCGTCTCTGCGGGTGCTGGGCACCCCATATTGGGGTGTGCGTGTGCTTGAGCCCCACTGCACTCCCATAGTCAGCGCCTATGTGGCAGGTTCTCTGATAGTGTGCTTGAAGACCAGTGTTCAGACGATGATAGGTTAACGCTGATCTGACCTGCTGCCCTTTGCAAACGGAAGCATGACATCTGTTTGAAATAGACTGCACCACATATTGTTGGCATAGAGATGACTAAGGAAGTTGCCCCAAGAAACTCTGGGATACATCCAGAGGACTTCCAGGACCCAAGTCAAGCTGGGGTCACGTACACACAGGAAAGCAATAGGGCTCGACCTTAGGTCCCTGCTTAACACTGGCTCAGACCCTCCAGCCCTGCAGACATCTGGGACCCTAGGTTTGAGCACTGGGTTAACACCATTAGTATGTGGACACAATGGGGGTTAGGCTTGAACCAGGAGCCAACGCTTACATTGCTGTGTAGACATATCCTGAATGGCACTTTCACACCCTCCCTTCCAACCTGGGTGAGAGATTCTTTAGCCTGTTCACAGCTACACAATAGTGCAGTTGCAATGGCACTGGGCTATCAAAGAAATACTGTACTTTCTTTATATTATCAGTCAGAAGCTACTTTGAACTTTAACAATGGCAAGACATCTTCAGTTATATCTGCATTTTGCATTTTAAGGAGTAAGGCAATGCAATCCCGATAGACACAGATGATAGTTTTAGTTCCTTAAACCATGGACATTTTAAACAAAAAATGGTATGCAGAGTGATAAACACAACCTATATAAATTTAGTGACTCCACATCACAGGTTGCAGAATCGCTCATACCCTAACCCAAGTAGCACAGCAGTTCTGTACCTTTCAGTTGGCTGCATCTAACTTTCTTTGGGGAAGAGTATAAGACTGAAACTAACAAAGTCTTTGGCTTATTTGTAGTATGCAGCACTCTTCCTCTGGAATTGTTTGCTTTTTTTAACGTCCTCTGACAACAACTTCTCCTTTGGCTGATTGAATGGATTTCTTTGTACTGATGATGTAATGGATGCATCAGAATGAAAAGAGGCACAGGCATAGTTCACAGCCTCCAGTTTCCTGTCACAATGTTTCCACCCTTGATTTTCGCAAAGGCAGCCACCACCACAACTTCCAGTTTTTCTCTGACGTATAATACAGCTACGCTTTCTCCTTCTTTTACTTCCCCTTTTTGTAAAGCACATGCAATCTTTTATGTGAAAGATCACATTAAGGACAATTATAACAACATTGTGAACCTCAGTTGGAACTTGGATTCAAAATTGTCATCAAAAAACACACACAAAAATTGTAGGGCTAGAATTTTCAAATGTGGAGGCTTAACGCTAGGCTCTTGAAGATGGATGGAAAATCAGGCTCAGTACCTCTGACTGAAGCCACTTGGACCTGCAGATGGCCAGTGCCTCTGAAAAATAAGGTTGCTTGTTTGAGCACCAAACTATGGTTATAGGTGCTTAATGTAAGGCCAGTTTTCAAGTGGTGATGCCTTGTTGTTTGTGGCTTCTGGAATAGTAGTTGTGCAACCCTTACAGATGGGTGTTGTGCTGCAAGAGTCACTTGCCAGTAGAAGTTTGCAGACAAAAGTCCTGATTTCACAGTTACAAGATCCAAACCACCAACACCATCAGGAAGTGAGAACAGAGAATAAGCATATCCAGGGTGTTTGTATTCCCAGGACTATTTGTTACACCCTGAGTTTGACCTGAAAGAGGAGAAAACATCTGTAAACAATTAGCAATCACCTACCTACATCACCTTCCCAATGTTGCCCATTATAGGTTTTTCCTATCTTTTCCCTTCCGTTTTCTGTATCTCATATTTCTGTATCACCTCAGAAATGAACTGAAGTCAACTACACTTTCCTATTCCTACCCAGCTTCTGACAGTCTACTAGTTATGACTTCAGTCATTCTAGACAGAGCAAGTCATTTTTGAAAATGAAGGGTAGTTTCTCCCCTAAAATGTAAACAAATGTTAATAACACCTTTGTTGAACCATGGCAGTGAATGAACTTCAAATTTCCATTGAGTTGTACAACTATGTTTGATATCAATGTATTATAGGATTTCTTTTTAAATCACTTACACTCTTATCTTCTGCATTTTGAATTATTTGAAACATTTCTTTCAGGTTTCTGAGTTAACCCCAGTAAAGAGATAGTGTAGGGGATTGTAACAGATCTGAAGTATTTCCCTTCACAGGAGACACACTGGACACCAAACAACAAATAATGAGAGACTCTCTACTGCTGTGGTGATGATATTGTTTAGACCCTTGGCAAAACCACAATAACAAAAGAATATACACCAGAGACCTCCTAGGGTCCCAGGCCAGGATCTTCTATTTACACTCCTTAAACTGCAGTAATTATTAAACAGTTCAGCCTATGGAGACATTTCCCCAACCACTATTTGGGCCAGAGTCCTCCTCTGCAAAGACCAGGTTCTATTTTATTGTACTTTGTGTAGGTTCTACTGCCCTGATCACTGTAATAGCTGGGTGCTTTCCAGCAGTGTATTAAGCAACATGACTAACAGCTGTCACCATGTGGTTTGTTCTTTCTCTCATCCTCTCCCCAGAAGGAGAATTGTGTTCTATCAGGTAAACAACTTTTTAACCTCTGGTGGTCCTCAATAAATCCTTGAGGTAGAAGAAGATATAAGGGTTTTCTGTCCCAGGACCAGCTTGAGGTTTACTGCTGTTGGCCCAGAAGAGTTCTCCCTTTGAGCCCCAATATGCTAGTACAACCACCTCCAGGATAAAGAGAGTCTCTGAGGTTTTAAAAAAGATAAAGTGAAAAAAGTATTTGTTTATATACGAAACAGCAAATAGCAGCTGAAATGGTTTAATGTTTAATAGCTAAACCAAAACGTAGACATTTAACTGAGCTTGTGCTCGATCTCTCAGCTCTTATCTGAGTGCATTCCAAAGAGAGAACTAATAGAAAATAATGTCCAATAAATTGACTGTTCCTCCCTCTTTCTTGGGTGGTTGCTGGAGATATAACTATTAGAGCCATTGAGGAAATAGTTTCCCCATGAAAATTTTTTACAAAAGCAAATATTTTTCATTTGTCTATTTTTTCTTTGAAATTTCAGGTTTGTTGCAACCAAAAGGTGAGAGGTTTCAGAGTAGAGGCCGTGTTAGTCTGTATCCGCAAAAAGAAGAACAGGAGTACTTGTGGAACCTGTGGCCTGTAGTCCACGAAAGCTTATGCTCTAATAAATTTGTTAGTCTCTAAGGTGCCACAAGTACTCCTGTTCTTCTTTTTGCAAAAGGTGAGAGTATTTTATGAAAACCTACACAATTTTTACAAAATTTGAATTTTTTAATCAAAATTTGTTCAGTTGAAAAACCATTTTAATTAAAAAAAGTTGTCAGAAAATTTGAGTAATATATATATATTACTCCTTCAAATGTAGGTGACTGAGGGTGAACGCCAACTCTTCCCTCCCTTCTCCTATTTTCTGTAATCTTAGGCATTTTCTACTTACTCTATACGGTTTTGTCAGCAAAAAGTAGCTTTTGTTGACAAACCAGTGGAGATGTACCCACTGTATTGCTACTTTTGGCGGCAAAACTCTCCTGTTTTGCGAACAAAATAAAACCACCTAGACGAGAGTCATAGAGCTTTTTGTGGGAAAGTTAGAGTGACAAAGCATCCATGTAGAACACAGTGTCTACACTGAATGGTGGGATTGAGAAACATGAGTCATTGCAAACCCTTCCCAAAGCACCCTGCGGCCAGTTGAACAGTGGGATAGCTACCCACAGTGCACTGCTCTCTGCGCTGATGCAAGAGCTGCTAGTATGGATGCACTCTGTTGACCCAAGAATCTAGTGTGGACATGCAACAGCGGTTTTAATTAAAGTGGGGCTGTATGTCAGCATAACTTGTGTTGACAAGAGTCTGTAGTGTAGACAAGGCCTTACTGTCGCCATGAAAACTCTGCCCCCTCCAGTTTTCACAGGGTTGATGCCTGATCATTTGATCATTCCTTTGGAATGTAACTGGCAAGAGAAGTCTTAACTGCCGTAGGTCTTTTTTGGGGGAGACTTAATCCATTGTCATAAATGGCCTTAAAGATGAAAACTACTGTTTTGAAACTAATCCAGTGTTCTTTGAAAGGCCTGTGTGTCGGGTGGAGTTGCTGAGGAGGCAGGCTGCTGCATTTTGCGCCATTTGGAACTTTTAAAAGTAGGTGGGGAAGATTTCCTGTAATTCTAAAGCTCTTTCTTACAACTAATGTACCATGCTGAGAACGTCTACTGCTAAAAAGAAAAAACATCTACTGCAAACTCCATAACTTAAATTCACAAAATATTTTTCTTTCCTTGTGGTTGTTTGAGAGAATTTAGTGCTGCCTCTTTTTCAGACCCTACAGAAAAGTCATGTTGTGGGGGGGTTAATTTGTTCAGGGTTAATTATTCTGGAATCCACTGTGTCTTTGATCTAAAGTATGTAAAATGAGTCATTAAGAATGTTGTACAGCATACACAAAGTGTAAGGGCTTTGATAATGCAAATTAGAGCTCTGGAAAGCTAATTTAGGCTATCATCAGGACTGGAAATAGAGAATTAACCAATGAGGGGCAAATAATCAGATTGGTATGACATTTAGGTGATAGTCACACATCTGAATCCAAATAATCTATTGTACTATATTATTTACCCCACAACCTCTCCCTAACTCCAGAGCCTGAGATCCTTCCTTAGCTTTGAGGTTTTAGGAAGTGGTCCTTGGAGAGAGAGAGAGAGAGACACACACACACACAGGGGTTATCCTCTTATAATAACAATTTCTCTGCATAGCTCACATTCATTGCTCATAATTCACTGAGCCCAGAAGTCTCTACAAGTGACCTCGGTGGGGTTAATTATATGATGTGAATATGTTTAGAATTCAACAGCTGCATTTTACTTGCAGAACTGCACTGGGGCAAGAGCCATTTGAATCTTCTTTGTAAGGGTTTATGCAAATCCATCTACCTTATGTATTTCTAGGTCACCTATTACTCTGTTATCCAAGTGCCTTCTCAGCGCTTTTGATCTGACTATTCATCTATACCAAGAGAACTTACAGAAGAAATTCTTCTTAACCCTAAGAGCCTTATGGCTAATGCTATGATTATGTCACAGAATCTGTGACTTCCAGAGACCTCCTTCACATTTTCTGCTTCAGCAATGGAGCTGCAGGGCTGGAGCTGTCAACCAGCAAGGGCCCCAAAGCTCTCAGCTGCCACAGATGGTGGGGTCCCCTGCCACTCCCAGCCACGATGGGCATGGGGGACCTTGCAGCTCTCAGCTGCTGCAGACGGCAGTCAGCTCCCAGCGGCTGGCTCTGAGCTCTCAGCCCCACAGGCGGTGGGGGACCCCCGCAGCTCCCAGCCACTGGGGGGATGGACTCTGGAGCTGCAACAACAGTGGGTGCTGGACCCCCCCCCCTCCCCATTTTGTAAGTTATTTTTAGTAAAAGTCAGGGACAGGTCACAGGCTTCCATGAATTTTTGTTTATTGCCCGTGACCTGTCCCTGATTTTTACTAAAAATAACTGTGACAAAATCTTAGCCTTACTTATGGCTTCCAAGTTGAATGATTTTTTGCAGGGTGCCAATATGGTAAAATATTAACCACTATTAAGGGCCAGAGACTGCTGGCATTGTAGCTCTTTTTACTGTGAGATAAAAACAAATCTACCACTAAAACAGTCCTATCAAGGATTTAAGTGGGAGTCCTTTCTGACACTGAGGAACATACTCCTTTCTTCTGTAGTTTGCAGGGACAGCAAAAGCCAAAAATCTATAGGACTTTCTTCTATTTTCCGGTGCTATAACGAGTCATACCAATTAGAGAATAAAACAAACTAACCCTGCTAATGATCTAGCCTAATTCAAGGCAAGTTCCAGATTGTTCACTTACCGAAAGGGGAAACATTTCTTTCAATTAATGGATTATCTGGAGTTGGAAAAAACAAAAACAAAATAAAAAAATTATTCATTTATATTTAAAAAGAAAAAAAAACATGTACTATTGGATAGTTAAAAACCTTGTGCAGACTAAGCAGTCACCATTATTCCGTCATTTGTTATGGTATCACTTATTTTCACATAGGAGGAAAAAAAGAGACTTTTATTGCATATTCTAGTCTCTGCATCCCATGAGTTACAAGGTAAGTCGGACCTCATTCAGCTCTTTGTACAACAGATTTTCTCTTTGCATCTCAGCACTCAAGGACAAGTCACAGGTGCAAAGGTAGTTAATTTTGTGTCTTTGCTCTGAAAGGTTATAGAGCCTGCTCCTGAGCCCATTAAAATTACTGAAAGTCTTTCCTTTGACTTCCTTGGGCTTTGGAATGAACTCGTATGGGTTAAGCTATTGATGTATGGGGGAATGGACTGGAGTCTCCCACACCTTCTGTTAGTGTAGGTGTAGGGAAAGGATGCACCCAGCAGAATATGTAAACATAAATGACCAAATGCTTAAAAACTTGTGAGGCACTCTCCCTAAGATATGTTCCATTTAAAGTGGGGAATGTCAGAGGGGTTTGGCTTCTCGGGTCTTGGATCCGCTGCTGATATTCGAGTCTTGAAGCTTCCCAAAGATTCTCATTCCTCCCCTTCACCCATCTCCTTGTTATACTTAAACGAGGAAGTGGAGTGGTGAAAATCAGTGGAACTTTACCATTTTTTAAATTTATCATGCCTAGTGTCAGCAATGTGAGTCTCCACCAGGTACAATAAACTCAGTGGAGGATCTCCCACCTGCACGCCCTCCCTTTGAAATCAAATTCTAAAGGGCTTACGTGAGACGTTGAGTTTAACTTTATACATTTCCTTAGTTTTGGTCACTTTGTTTCTAGCGATGCAGGTATACACATCTTCATCAGCAGGCTGAACTCCAGAGAGCATTAGAGAAAAGTTACCACGCTCCAGCTGATCCAAAAAGAGCCTGGTTCTGTTGTGGTATCTTCTGGACTGGTCTTTCAACAAGTCCTCCCCATAGTAAAACAAATGCACTACCACTGATGTATTTATCTGCCAGTATATAGAATAATTGGAAATGTTCAGCTTTTCAGAAGTCTTAATGGTACAGGGCAAAATAACGGTGTCTCCGCTGACTGCGTGGCACAAGGTTGTGTGGGGAATAGCTGTAAAATAAAAAAATGCTGAGTGTGAAAAGATAAAATTGATATTGTCAAGGGATAAATTGTGCTGAGCACCCATTGGTCAGCACCTCTCAGAATTTGGCTCTAAATTTGTCAATAACTGTAATGGAGAGACAAATGTACCAACACCTATACCTTACTGATATCTTGAAAACAGCAGCTATTAATAGCCGTGAGCATTGGTGGATCTTCTGTAAAGCTATTAATCTATGACACTTATATGATCCACATTACCAACAGTATCTGAGAGCCTCAATCTTTAATGCATTTATCCTCACAACGCCCCTGTGAGTTAGGAAAATGTTATACCCATTTCCTAGATGGAAAGTCAGGCATCGAGAGACTAAGGCCCAGATCCACAAAGACATTTAGGCTCCTAACTTCCATTTAAATCAATTGAAGTTTCGGAGCCTACATACCGTTGTAGATCTGGGTCCAACTCACTTGCTCAAGGTCAGATAGGAAATATGTGGCGGAGTAGTAAGTTGGGCCTAGGTATCCCAAGTCCCAAACTAGTGCCTAAATCATAGCAAAAGTTGATCTCTGGGTATATTTTGTGTTTGTGACTTATATAGAACTTATCAAAATGTCTCTCAGCATTGTAAGCTGGAGTAATTTGTGACTAACTATATTTCCCATATCATTTCCTCTTTGAGCAGAACCTTGCTAACTCTCTAACAACTAGGAGACCCAGGCTGTATTAACAAATTTTGTAAATTAGCGAGTAAGCAAACAAACATTTAAAAAATAATCAAAGAACTTGTCCCAAAATGTACTTTATTTATTTTGACAAACTTACTACTAATTTGTTTAACTACTTCATAATATAGTGGAAAACATACTACAATGTAGCTTATAAAAAGTAATGAAGTTTTAGAAATAAGACTTAACAAACAAATCTCAATGCTTTTAAAGAGAGACTGTCAGGGAATTTAGGCTCAAAATATGGGTTATATCAACATTTTGGAAAAAAAATCTAGTAGGAGACAGGCAGAGATGTTGTAGTAGGCACCTTGGGAGAAGGTTCCAGAACAGTGAAGCAAATGACTATCCGTTTCTGGTTCAATAGGTTCTGAGATAGTATAGGTCTATAACTAACCCTTGGTATTGTTAAACAAATATGCCTGCAGCAAAGCAGAAATCCACTCCTCTATTAGAAATAGTGCAATAATGAAGTTCTTCCCTTATCAATCTGGGCACTTATAAAGATTAAGCTGAAAACTGTGATGCTGTGGCTTAATAACCTCATACTTCCCTGCAAACACGTGTTAATCTTAAATACCAAAGAGGATGTGTGGCAGAGCTGTCCCAGTGGCTCATTCAGAAGGATTGAATGTGTACTTCCCCATTTTAAAAAGAAAGGTGAGCCAAAGATTTCATTAACCAGGGAAGGGTCTTAAAGGTTGACAAGTTTGACAACACATTCTTCCATTGAACTCGTACCCATTTGGATGGCAGGAATCATATTTTCTTCTTGCTACATGGAGAGTCATATATGTAAATTTCACTAAATATAATGAGACTAGTGCTTTTTGCAATGGAGCCAAAGATTTAGCCATACGCTGTAGTCTTATCCTGCTCTTCTGTTACAGTGCCTTTGAAAATAATGGAGCAAACTTTTAGAAGGCTTGACCCCCAAGTGGGCAAAGATTTGGGACTCAAGGTCTTTAACAGAAAACTCCCAGGACTCATTATTTTACCTTGATCATAATATATAGTTTTCCTATATTTCCTCTTTGGTGTCAGACCCCTTGCATGTGTAATGCCGGCTTTCTAAACAGCTTAATACCAAGCACTCCTCAACAACCCAACCCAACCTACACTAACATGGCAGGGCATGTTCAATGAAGGAGAACAATTTCAATAAGCAAACAGGTGTAGACTGAGTGATTATAAAGAGTGAGAAAACATTATTTTTAATATTATGAAATGTACATTAGGAGTCTCCATCTATAGATTATTAGATTCTTACACTAATCTGCAGTTTGATGAACACATGCAAGCCTCTTCACTGACTAGTGGATGCATACTGTATTATACTTACCACCAGGGAAAAAGCACAGCAGTAAGTAGGAGAGTATCCAGAGGACATATTCCCTAGATAGTAAGAAAAACAGAGAAAAGTAGAATTCTGATATGGGAATAATCTTGGCTCTGATACTCCAGGATTGTTGCTTAGTTAGCATAGCAAACATTACATTTTTGTTATGTCCCATAAATCATCCCAGGCCATAATGTTTTTATCCAGATTCAAATTGATACCCAGGTTAGACTCTCAGTTGGAATCATCTTTTAGTGATGGGTGTCAGCCATGACTTTTGGCTTCAGATCTGAACTTCCCCACAGTTTGAGGTGATTTTGGATCTGGTGTTCCTATTCAGGCCCTTCTGGGGTATGTTCATTGAATGAAGTTAGCCATTGTGTACATAGACATAGTTTACCTGTTCATTTTTGCAGTGTCCCAGTCACTGTGAATCCTTTCACTCCATTAATGCCACCATGCACTCCATTAGCTGGGGTGGTTTTCCCTGTACAGAGAACAAAGACACAGAGGGAATGGGGAATGATTTCTGTTGTCCAGGGGAATTTATCCAAAGGAGGATGAAGGGAATAAGTTTTCTATTACATCCACTCACTATTGCTGTGGTTCAATCTATTCTATCTGTTCATTAGTTCACAATATTAAACATATGTAAAATGAAGGATTTCATTTTCAGCAGGGTGTGGGATGGATGAAATTCCACAACTCCCTTCAGGACCAGCCTTGGATCTAGGGTTGCCAACTTTCTAATTGCACAAAACCGAACACCCTTGCCCCGCCCCTTCTGAGGCCCTGCCCCCCACTCACTCCAGCCCCCCTCCCTCCGTCACTCATTCTCCCCCACTCACCTTCACTCACTTTCACTGCGCTTGGGCATTGGGTTGGGCGCGGGAGGGGTGAGGGCTGCAGCTGGGGTTGTGGGCTCTGGGGTGGGGCTGGGGATGAGGGGTTCCAGGTGTTGGAGGAGGCTCAGGGCTGGGGCAGGGGGTTGGAGTGCAGGAAGGGGTGTGGGCTCTGGGAGGGAGTTTGAGTGCCGGAGGGGGTTCCGACCTGGGGCAGGGGTTTGAGGTGCAGGAGGGGGATTGGGGTACGGGCTCTGGCCGGGCAGCGTTTACCTCGGGCGGCGGTGCAGGAGGCTAAGGCAGGCTCCCTGTGGCTCCCGGGAGCGGCCGGCATGTCCCCGCCTGCAGGCACCGCCCCTGCAGTTCCCATTGGCCGTGGTTCCCGGTCAATGGAGCTGCGGAGCCGGTGCTTGGGGCAGCGCGTGGAACTTCCCTGACCTGGCGGCCACTTCTGGGGAGCTGCACAAAGCCAGGGCAGGCAGGGAGCCTGCCTTAGCCCTGCTGTGCTGTCGACCGGACTTTTAACGACCCGGTCAGCGGTGCTGACTGGAGCCGCCAGGGTCCCTTTTCGACCGGGCATTCCGATCGAAAACTGGGTGCCTGGCAACCCTATTTGGATCTTTTAGTGTCCCAAGTGAGGCTAGTATTATAGACACTATCACCGGCTTGCTGGCCCTTTAAGGGCAGTCACGCTCAGCCTTGCCTGTGAGCCAGCAGTTAGTCCCCAGCTGATCCTGCAGTGGGTGGCTTAATTAACATTAGTGCCCTGGGCTGTGGAAGGGTCAGGGTGCACTACAGAGAGAGGAGAGCTCATTCAAGAGTCGATGACTCAGCAGATAGGAGTACTCCAGGGGGAGGAAATAGGGCCTGGTGAAGTCAGGCTGGAGAGAACTGCAGAGAGCAGGTGAGGCTCCTGGGGGTGACCCTGAGGTGAAAGCTGTGTGAAGCCGGGAGATCCTTGGCAGAAGCTGTCAGTGCCTAAGGAGGGAAGATAATGAAGAAAGCTGCTAAGAAGGTCCCCTGGGGAAAAGCCCTGGGATGCAGGGCTCAGTCAAAAGAGCAAAAGTGGAATGCTGCCTGGGAGCAGGGAACTTCAGTATGGCCTGAGGGTCATTTGTTTTGCTGTTTGTTTAAGTTTTTTAGTTGGCCTCTCCTTATGTGGGAAGAGGACTGAACTTAAATGTGACCTGGCTGCAGGGCTAGGCTCCTGAAGATAGAGAGGGAGAGAGGCCACTGTGTGGCCTAAGAAGTGGTCACCCCGAGGTGCTAGCCATGTAGATCCCTGCAATACCATGACCTAATGCCAAGAGATGCTACAGGGGTGAGTGGAACCACTTGCAGATGCCCACCTAGGGTCAGAGATCAAGGTGACACCTGTGAGTATTTGCTGTTGCTGTACATTTCATGTGCTCCTAAAACTGCTCCACACGTCTTCTCAAGCACTAAGCTAGCTGCACAGCCACAGAAACCACCCAGTTCCAATCAGACAAATAAGGCTTAAACCAGAATAGGAGCCTTTTTTACTGGGTCTTTGTGGAAGGGGTTAGTTTAGACATGTTCCTTTTGCTTAACATTATCACAACCCCAACAAAGGAAACAATACTCTCTCTTCCTCCTTAAGCCCTTATGAATATCTGTGGTGGCAAAAATGAGACACAGGGTTCTTCACTAAGGCAACTCCACTGGCGGCAGCAATGGTGGAAATGGTAGCGTAGACAGGGCTCTGAATCTTTTACTACCATGTCAGTGATATGATAGGACTCACGAGTTTTTACTATCTACCCTCTGTCACCTGGTGAATTGTCTCTCTCCCCGCCGCCCGCTGCACCAGTTTAGACAAAGCCTTAAAGTAAACCCCTCAAGAACTAGCATGGGGGTGGGGGGGAAGGATTAGTGGTCTCATACTTACACCTCAATGTTGAGTTGTAGGAGTAGACTTATTTTACTTATCTCTCTTCTCCTCTGTCCCACCCACAGCTACAGTTCATTTCTTTAAAGTTACCCTTCCTGCTTCCCCTGTCCTCCATACCAGTGGCTCTCAACCATTCCAGACTACTGTACCCCTTTCAGGAGGCTAATTTGACATAAATCAGACATAAAATACAAAAGTGTCACAGCACACTAGTACTGACAAATTGCTTACTTTCTTATTTTTACCATATCATTATAAAATACATTGATTGGAATATAAATATTGTACTTGTATTTCAGTGCAGTATTTGTGCCTGTTTTTCACTCATGAGCCTTGTCTGAAGTCAGAGCCCCAGCTGGCGGGGTTGAAGCATGTAACTTAGCTGCATGGGGCCCCAGGCAGTTGCTCTGTTTGCCACCCCCTAATGCCAGCCCTGCACTTGTGACCCACTCCCAAACTTGTCCTGTGACCCTCCCAGGGGTCACAACCCCCAGGTTGAGAAACACTTATCTAGATGAGTTGATGTACCCCTGGTTGAGGACCAGGACTGTATGTCAAAGGCTGAAAGAGGGGGTTGCTAGTCTCTGCTCTCCTTTCTTCAGCTGGCAGGCAGTTTAAACATAGAGGTGCCCTGACCTTTGTGCTAATTCTGCTGTGCTCCTAGCCTGAGCCTCCTATTGTTTCTCAGAGTGAGCTGACTAAGGCAGGCGTCAGCAGCAGGGGAAGAGAGGGGTTTTCAGCCTGGAGGCCGTAGGGTTGGACTTGCTCCATCCCGGAGCCTTGACTCAGCTGCTTCTATTCTAGTCATAGATTGTTGCTGCTTCCTAGCATAGCATCTCCTGCAGACCATCCTGAATGACAGGGGACTGGCCATTCTTTGCTGCAGAACATCTCAAGAGGAACCAGTCTATTAAGAGTTAAAGCTGGGTAATGATGGCCTGATTAGACTCACCTGAGGGCCCTTCCTTCATGCTGGAGATCTCAGAAAACATCTACAGGGTGGGGCAGTTTTGTCACTCTTCTTTTCAAAGAAGGTTAGCTGGGCCTTAAAAAAAAAAAAAAAAAAAAATTCGTCTTGCCCACTGTCCCATGATGATGGTGTGTTTTCTTGTTGCCTTATGGGGAGGATAAGTGGATCATGGGTGTGGCTGAGAGTTTTCTGAATTAATTCCTTCCCTGCACCTGTCCTGTTGTTTTAGCTATCTACTTGGCACAGGGCTTGTCTCAGACTTCTTAGTAGTATGCACCACATGTTAATAATGAGTTTGTCTTTGTGGCGGCCTCCCCTCCCATTAGTAATTGCTACAGCACTTCCTTGTGTGACAAAATATTACGAAAACTTGGCTTTTTTTTTTTCCCCCCTCCTCTCAATAAATGAATCTTAGCAACTGGAAGCCGGTTCCAGCTGACCAGCCTGCTCTCTGCAGTCCAGCAGTGCTGCCGTCTATTGGTCACAAGTAGTGTGCCTCTGACTTATGTGAGTTGCCTCTAAGACCCTACAGTAGATGCCCTCCGTCTGACACATGGTTGTATAGACCATTGGTAGCACTAGGTTAAAAACTGTGAATGTAAAACTCTTGTGACCCAAGTCTGGCTGAGCTGTGCTTAGCCCAGGACCCCAAGAGGGAAGGTGCCTTTTATGTCACCTTTGCTGCTCCCTCATGCAGGGGCCAGTTCAGCCCTAGTGAAACCTGACTGCCTGTAGTCCCATGTACAGATACCGTGGCCATGCCCCTTTTTCTCTACTCATACCAGAGGAAGAAGGATGCGTTCACAGGAACTGCTGCAGTGTCCCGTCCCCCCCATGCCTAAATATTCCACTTGCACAGGAGGGACTTGCTGTTGGCTGGGTGTTCCACCTCTGCGCACAGGGGCTGTAGCAGCAAGGAGAATAGGCCCTTTGGGGCAAATTAAAACTGCTGGAAGGGCATGTAACTCTACTGAAGTCAATCAGTCTGCATCTGCTTGCAACAGTGCTGAGGCCTGGCTCTTTTTTCAATGCAACATCTTGCTTAGGGCCTGATTTCCCCCAAACTCGCTGAAGTCAATGGAAAACCCCCCACTGACTTCAGTGGGTTTTAGAACAGACCCTTAGTGACCTTTCGAATGTCATTTCCTTGAGTAACATAGGTGCAGGCTAAAGAACCCAATAAATGGGGAGGCTTTTACTTAAACCAAGCCTGCTTATTCTTCTGAGTTGTTGCAGCTCTAGTTGATTTGCTTCCACTTAAAAGCCCCATAGGACTTCTTTCTCATAGATATGAATATAAAAAGCTAGAAAACAAGGAGCCTGGTAATGCAAGCCATCTGTATCTTAAGCATGTGTAAATCATCCATCACTTGAATAGCTAGTCTAATTTCACTGTGCTCCTGTTAGTTTTCTTCTGAAGCTCAAGCTTTGTGTAAAGAGAAGCAAGGTCTTGACCGCTTTGTCTACATGAGAAAGTTTCACTGGTTTAACTGTAGGATTGATTTTTAAGCTGATTTAGTTAAAACAGTGGAAATGTTCTTAAACCAACATAAATGTCCACACAGGGGTTTGCAACTGCTTCACTACATTGTATTCAAACAATACCGTTCGTTAAACCAGTGCGATGTTCTTGTTTAAATCAGGCCTAAGAGGGCTTTTCAGATAGGGAACTTGTTAGAGTGTAAACCTCTAGGGGCAGGGACTGTCTTTTTGCTCTCTTTGTACAATGCCTAGCACAATGCGGCCCTGGTCCATGACCCGGGTTCCTAGGCGCTATGGATATATGTAATAAAGCAGGATTTACAATGAATGATTTCCAGTTACTCTGTCACATCTAGGGGTATGTCTACACTACGAAATTAGTTCGAATTTATAGAAGCCGGTTTTATTGAAATCGGTTGTATACAGCCGATTGTGTGTGTCCACACAATAAAATGCTCTAGGTGCTCTAGTCGGCGGACCGCGTCCACAGTACGAGGCTAGCGTCGACTTCCGGAGCATTGCACTATGGGTAGCTATCCCACAGCTATCCCACAGTTCCCGCAGTCTCCGCCGCCCCTTGGAATTCTGGGTTGAGATCCCAATGCCCGGATGATGCAAAACAGTGTCGCGGGCGGTTCTGGGTACATGTCGTCAGGCCCCTCCCTCCCCCGTCACAGCAACGGCAGACAATAGATTCGCGCCTTTTTATCTGGGTTAGTTACCTGGGTTACCTGTGCAGACAACATGGAGCCCGCTCAGCACAGCTGAGCTCACCGTCACCATATATCCTCTTGGTGCCGGCAGACGTGGGACTGCATTGCTACACAGCAGCAGCTGCTAACTGCCTTTTGGCGGTAGACGGTGCAGTAGACTGGTAGCCTTCATCGGCGATCTGGGTGCTGGCAGCCGTGGGGCTTGCCTTTTGGCAGTAAATGGTGTATTATGACTGTTAGCCGGCCTATTACAAGTCGGGTCATCGCACATTAGCAGAGTCTTCCCTGAGCAGCAGCTCGTGCAATAGGCCTGAAGACCATCGTCATACACCGCCCCGTATTTGCTGCCAAGCACCCAGAAAGATGCCGAGGGCTATCAGTCACGCTGCACCGTCGTCTTAAGATGTAAAAAATAGATTTTCTCTGTATTCATTTGCTTCCCCCTCCCTCCGTCAAATCAACGGCCTGCTAAACCCAGGGTTTTCAGTTTAATCTTTGGGGGGGACCAGTCTGTGACAGTTGTTTGTGTCTCTCCCTGATGCACAGCCACCGTTCTTTATTTTAATTCCCTGTGCCTGTACGCCATGTCGTCACTCGGCCCCCCTCCCTCCTTCCCCTAGGCCGTCAGATACTACGTTTGCGCCACAGCTCGAGCCGCGAAGCGGTTCACGCCTTTTCTTTGAATTCTGGGTTGAGATCCCAATGCCCGGATGATGCAAAACAGTGTCGCGGGCGGTTCTGGGTACATGTCGTCAGGCCCCTCCCTCCCCCGTCACAGCAACGGCAGACAATAGATTCGCGCCTTTTTACCTGGGTTACCTGGGTTACCTGTGCAGACAACATGGAGCCCGCTCAGCACAGCTGAGCTCACCGTCACCATATGTCCTCTGGGTGCCGGCAGACGTGGGACTGCATTGCTACACAGCAGCAGCTGCTAACTGCCTTTTGGCAGTAGACGGTGTAGCATGAGTGATAGCCGTGGGGCTGGCAGCCGTAGGGCTGCATTGCACCAGCCCCTTCCAGGCGATGGTATATTATGACTGGTACCCGTCGTCGTCGTACTGGAGTGGCTGTCAATCATGGCCACCTGGGCAGACATGCTACTGTCTCGATGATGACGGTTACCAGTCATAATGTACTATTTTCTGCCAATTGCCCAATATTGTCTGCTAAGCACCCAGAAGAGGCCGAGGGCGATGCTGGGTGCTGGCGGACGTGGGGCTGGCAGACATGGGGCTGCATTGCTACACAGCAGCAGCCCCTTGCCTTTTGGCAGATGATGGTATATTATGATTGGTACCCATCATCATCATACTGGTATGGCTGTCACTCATGCTGCAGCGTCGGCTGCCACCTTAAGATGTAAAAAATAGATTTATTCTGTGTTCATTTGCTTCCCCTTCCTCCGTGAAATCAACGGCCTGCTAAGCCCAGGGTTTCCAGTTTAATCTTTGGGGGGACCATTCTGTGTGACAGTTGTTTGTGTTTCTCCCTGTTCCTGTACCTGTACGCCATGTCGTCACTTGGCCCTCCCTCCCTCCCTCCCTCCCTCCCGCCCTCCTTCTCCTGGTCCATCAGATACTACTTTCGCGCCTTTTTTCTGACCAGGCGCCATAGCTAGCACTGGGATCATGGAGCCCGCTCAGATCACCGCGGCAATTATGAGCACTATGAACACCACGCGCATTGTCCTGGAGTATATGCAGAGCCAGAACATGCCAAGGCGAAACCCGGACCAGGCGAGGAGGCGATTGCAGCACGGCGACGAGAGTGATGAGGAAATTGACATGGCCATAGACCTCTCACAAGGCACAGGCCCCAGCAATGTGGAAATCATGGTGTCACTGGGGCAGGTTGATACCGTGGAACGCCGATTCTGGGCCCGGGAAACAAGCACAGACTGGTGGGATCGCATCGTGCTGCAGGTATGGGACGATTCCCAGTGGCTGCGAAACTTTCGCATGCGTAAGGCCACTTTCATGGAACTTTGTGACTTGCTTTCCCCTGCCCTGAAGCGCCAGAATACCAAGATGAGAGCAGCCCTCACAGTTGAGAAGCGAGTGGCGATAGCCCTGTGGAAGCTTGCAACGCCAGACAGCTACCGGTCAGTCGGGAATCAATTTGGAGTGGGCAAATCTACGGTGGGGGCTGCTGTGATCCAATTTGCCAGGGCAATGAAAGACCTGGTGATAGCAAGGGTAGTGACTCTGGGCAACGTGCAGTCAATAGTGGATGGTTTTGCTGAAATGGGATTCCCAAACTGTGGCGGGGCCATAGACGGAACCCATATCCCTATCTTGTCACCGGAGCACCAAGCCACCGACTACGTAAACCGCAAGGGGTACTTTTCAATGCTGCTGCAAGCCCTGGTGGATCACAAGGGACGTTTCACCAACATCAACGTGGGATGGCCGGGAAAGGTACATGATGCTCGCGTCTTCAGGAACTCTGCTCTGTTTCGAAAGCTGGAGGAAGGGACTTTCTTCCCGGACCAGAAAGTGACCATTGGGGATGTTGAAATGCCTATCGTGATCCTTGGGGACCCAGCCTACCCCTTAATGCCATGGCTCATGAAGCCGTACACAGGCAGCCTGGACAGGAGTCAGGACCTGTTCAACTACAGGCTGAGCAAGTGCCGAATGGTGGTGGAATGTGCATTTGGACGTTTAAAAGCGCGCTGGCGCAGCTTACTGACTCGCTCAGACCTCCGCGAAAAGAATATCCCCATTGTTATTGCTGCTTGCTGTGCGCTCCACAATATCTGTGAGAGTAAGGGGGAGACCTTTATGGCGGGGTGGGAGGTTGAGGCAACTCGCCTGGCCGCTGATTACGCGCAGCCAGACACCAGGGCGGTTAGAGGAGCACAGCAGGGCGCGGTGCGCATCAGAGAAGCTTTGAAAACGAGTTTTGTGACTGGCCAGGCTACTGTGTGAAACTTCTGTTTGTTTCTCCTTGATGAACCCTCCAACCCCCCCCCCCGACCCGGTTCACTCTACTTCCCTGTAAACCAACCACCCCACCCCACCCTCCCCTCCCCCTTGCAGAGGCAATAAAGTCATTGTTTTTTCACATTCATGCATTCTTTATTAGTTCCTTACAGAGGTAGGGGGATAATTGCCAAGGTAGCCTGGGATGGGTGGGGGAGGAGGGATGGAAAAGGACACACTGCATTTTAAAACTTTAACTCTTATTGAAGCCCAGCCTTCTGATGCTTGGGCGATCATCTGGGGTGGAGTGACTGGGTGGACGGAGGCCCCCCCACCGTGTTCTTGGGCGTCTGGGTGAAGAGGCTATGGAACTTGGGGAGGAGGGCTGTTGGTTACACAGGGGCTGTAGCGGCGGTCTCTGCTCCTGCTGCCTTTCCTGCAACTCAACCATACGCTCGAGCATATCACTTTGATGCTCCAGCAGACGGAGCATTGCCTCTTGCCGTCTGTCTGCAAGCTGACGCCACCTATCGTCTTCAGCCCGCCACCTCTCCTCTCGTTCATGTTGGGCTTTTCTCATCTCCGACATTGACTGCCTCCACGCATTCTGCTGTGCTCTATCAGCCTGGGCGGACATCTGCAGCTCCGTGAACATCTCGTCCCTCGTCTTACGTTTTCTCTTTCTAATGTTCACGAGCCTCTGCGAAGGAGAAACATTTGCAGCTGGTGGAGGAGAAGGGAGAGGTGGTTAAAAAGGACACATTTTAGGGAACAATGGGTACACTCTTTCATTACAAGGTCGCATATTTTGGCTTGCAGGCAGCCATCGTAGGCCACAGTGTTTTGGCTTTTTTAACCTTCTTAACATGCGGGAAAGGTTGCAAACAGCAGCGCATTTCCCATATCAAGGATGAATTGGGTTGTCCATTTAAAATGGGGTTTCAATGTAAAAGGAGGGGGCTGCGGTTTCCCGGTTAACATGCGGCACAAACACAAGTAAACCACCCCCCCACACACACACACACACGATTCTCTGGGATGATCACTTCACCCCTCCCCCCCACCGCGTGGTTAACAGCGGGGAACATTTCTGGTCAGAAGAGCAGGAACGGGCGCCTCTGAATGTCCCCCTTAATAAAATCACCCCATTTCAACCAGGAGAGCTTTCTGGAGATGTCCCTGGAGGATTTCCGCCCCATCCCCATACACGTTAACAGACTTGCTTGCTTTTTTTTTGTAATGTTTACAAATATTTACAAAGTTACACTCACCAGAGGTCTCCTGTGTGCCCTGAGGGTCTTGGGTGAGTTCGGGGGTTACTGGGTCCAGGGTCACAAACATATCCTGGCTGTTGGGGAAACCGGTTTCTCCGCTTCCTTGCTGCTGTGAGCTACCTACAGTACCTCCATCGTCATCTTCCTCGTTCCCCGAACCGTCTTCCCTGTGTGTTTCTCCAGTGAGAGAGTCATAGCACACGGTTGGGGTAGTGGTGGCTGCACCCCCTAGGATCGCATGCAGCTCCGCGTAGTAGCGGCAAGTTTGCGGCTCTGCCCCGGACCTTCCGTTTGCTTCTCTGGCTTTGTGGTAGGCTTGCCTTAGCTCCTTAATTTTCACGCGGCACTGCTGTGTGTCCCTGTTATGGCCTCGGTCCTTCATGGCCTTGGAGATCTTTTCTAATACTTTTCCATTTCTTTTACTGCTACGGAGTTCAGCTATCACTGCTTCATCTCCCCATATGGCGAGCAGATCTCGTACCTCCCGTTCGGTCCATGCTGGAGCTCTTTTGCGATCCTGGGAGGACTCCATGACGGTTACCTGTGCTGATGAGCTCTGCGTGGTCACCTGTGCTCTCCACGCTGGGCAAACAGGAAATGAAATTCAAACCTTCGCGGGTCTTTTCCTGTCTACCTGGTCAGTGCATCTGAGTTGAGAGCGCTGTCCAGAGCGGTCACAATGAAGCACTGTGGGATAGCTCCCGGAGGCCAATAACATCGAATTCCGTCCACACTACCCCAATTCCGACCCGCAAAGGCCGGTTTTATCGCTAATCCCCTCGTCGGAGGTGGTGTAAAGAAACCGGTTTAAAGGGCCCTTTAATTCGAAAGAAAGGGCCTCGTTGTGTGGACATGTCCAGGCTTAATTCGGTTTAACGCTGCTAAAGTCGACCTAAACCCGTAGTGTAGACCAGGCCTAAGGGTTGTAAGATGACACTAACTAGCTTACTCCTTCTCTTCTTTTTGATAGATGTTTTTTAACAGTGTAAGATGGAGCAACACTTCCTTCATTTCAGTCTTATAAAGTGTTGTGTTTTGTTTTTTAACCTGCATTTGAAAAACTACCAAAATGTGGTGGGGTTTTCAGTGAAGAGTAATTTGCAAAACAGTTATAAAGGCCAGTCAGGTCTTGTTACTAACCCTAAACTTCTGAAGGGAAACTGTTTATTTTAATTTAAAACATGGAAAAGTATTTTCCAGCAGCCCTAGGCAACTTTTACAGCAATTAAAATATTGCACCATATAAAAATTGCAATTCTAGAAGCTAATTAAATTAGCCTAACCCAGCAATAAAACTGAGTCAGACAGCTTGACAATTAAACATGCAAACAAATACCCACAGCTTTCCCAAGTGCCTGAAAAAACACGTGGGCCTTGTATCATGGCCTGGAGAGTGATAGATTCAGATTATTTCATACTGTGGCGGGTGTGTGTGTGTGCAATTTCCAAAGCTGTGTGGGCTCTTCATGCCCCATGTTGACAATAGGAAAATAATTTCTTTTAAAACATACAATCTATTTTCCTAATCTGACATGGATACAAGAACAGCCCGTCAGCAACCTTCCCTTCAGTTAACCCAGGGGAACTCCCCTGAGAACTTTTGCTGATTAGAACTGTCAGAGTAACAGGAAGAAAAATAATTCTTTAGGTAGATATGTTCCAGGCCATGTTTGACCCAGAAATCAATAAGCAGCCATTGGATGGTGGGTCAGCAGATCATAGAGAGCTGGTATAGTGTGCTCCTAGTATGATGCATCAGTTTTGGTGACATTTTGATACCTTATCATCTAAAACAATGTTTTTTCACCCAGAACCCAAAATCTAGCTGTGGCTTTTTGCAGCAATACACCCAAATGCTTTGGCTGCAGATGATTGGGGGTGGGGGTTAGGGTCTGGATGAGAAATGAGAGTTGGCTTGGGGGTACTGGGTGGGTTCAGTTGGTGGGGCTTGTTGCATACTGGTAGGATGCTGGGGTGGGGTGGACCTGGGAAGGGTGGCCCTGTCATGAGCCATCTTTGTGTTGTGCCTCACTGGTTACAAAGTCCTGATCTACAGTCAGCTGTGGCTCTAATAGAACCTCTAAAGTAAACTGAACTCAAGTAATGTACAGTGGGCACACACTGCCCCTAAGAGGGCTGATATCTTTGCCAACTCTTCCTCTCAGCTCCCCCAGTCTGCCACGCCGCCGAGCAATGCTGGTTTACAGTGAGATTCTTCAACGCAGTGTGGTGGTGAAACTGAACAAACTTCTACTCTATAAGACACTGACACTTTCAAAAGGGTTAACCAGAAACCCTAGTAGTTGGACTAAGAGAACCAAGAAGGGAATTGCCGGGCATCATTTAGTGCAATTATTTGTGGGTTATTAATTAGTCCCTTCAGGATTTTCTTGAGTTGTTTGGCTTTTAAGAGAAAGTAGAGTTGTCTGATCATTGTTGCTCAAACTTTAAAAAAAAAAACTCTTTTGCTTACTGACCTACTCCTGTAAACCATGACACTAAAGTTAGGAGAGACATGCCAAACTTCTACTATCCCATTAAAAGAAGCTGCAAAAATTATGGTTTTTCATGGCAAACACCCTTTGCCTGGGTAATGCCGACAGACCTGGGTCCTCGGTGTGCGGTATTGAACCTGTAATTTCTGGAGCTTAGTGCATGAGCCTCTACTGCATGAGCTAAAGCCAACTGACTGTTAGTTAAGGCTGCAGCGTAGACTTGTTAATGTTTCTCTCTAAGTGGTCTCGGTGCCACTAGATGGGGCAGAACACCACACCCAGAAGGTGGGTTACACCTGTCTTAACCAACACAATCCTCTTACCTTAGTACCTGGCTTTCAGGGCACTCACCGGTGAACGTGCAAATAGAACTCCAGATCTGGCTTCTCTGAGAGAGCCCTGATGATTCAGCACTCCATACTGAAACTTGGCAATATTCCCAGCCTGCTCTTAAGCATGGGAAACCTGTAAATTGAATGAAAGGTCATTCACTGCGGCTCATTCAATGAGATTTTTCCCAGATGTGTCTCAAGTCGACAAAGACACTGGCCAAAATCCATAAAGGTATAACTCTTTCTGATCTTAAATCACTTTGTTGGTTTTTGGTTTTGGATTGTTTTTTTTTTTTTTTTAAGTCACAGAAGCATATGAAGTTAACTCTAATCTGAAGGTGAATTTCCAGGCTTTGGACAGGGCTTTGGCAGCTGCTGCTTATTAATTTTATCTACGGCATAGTTCAGCTTCTCCGCAAATGAGAGCCTGGTAGGATTATCTGCTGTATTTTCTTTGATGCTTCCAAAGTGAAGCACTGCTATTTCTCATGCTGCATGCTGTCAAATGTGACTAGGTCACCCAAAGTGAAAGGCCAGCCACAGACTGTGCGCTCAGTCTTCAGATACACTGTAGCAGAGCTTGGGCCCTCTGTAGGATGGAGGAGTAAAGGTGATGTATGCCACCTTTCTGCCCTCCCCTCAATCCTGGAGGCTGTTTGGCCTCTGACATAATCTACAACAATCTCAGGGCTGTTCAGAATTGCTGTGGTTTGTGATAGCCTTGTAGAGGGTTGTCATGCCAGCTGGGTATCCCCAGAATATAGCATACTCTGGGCATGCTTGCTCCTTTCCTCAGCACACCCCTAATGTGTCCCTATACTGGGAAGGAAGGGGGTTGGTGGTGTTGGCTCTATGCTTGCTGAGATTTCTCCATGCTGTAGGAATCCCCAGTTGCCCATTTAGAGCAGCTTTAAATCCTCTTAGCACAGACTGCAATCTGGCTCTGAAAGGTCACTATAAGGAAGAATATTTCAGACATCAGTGTGCTGTTTGAAACTGACAAAGGGATCACTTTGAAAGGATATAGGAATGATGTGAAATCACAAATTCTAGCCACAAGTTAAACTCTGCAGAAGTTCCAAAGCCCTTAGCTGCTTTGTTCTACACACATGAGTGACTTTGATAGGATTGTGCAGAACTCACATTTGCCCCCCTCAAAAAAAAAAAAAAAAAAAAAAAAAAAAAAGCCTCCCCAATCAGATTAAATTTTCCCCCTCCCCACAACCTGTATTCCACCTCTCCACACACAGCTCCTAAAAAGCTAGGTAAAATAGATGAACCTTGCAGTTTGCCCTCAAAGTAACACAGTCTGGGAGCACCAGACAAAGAAGAGGAGGAAACAAATTCACAGGGACTCTCCTGGCCTTGCTCTTTGATTTCTGAATAAGGTTTCATCCTATTAATTGTCTCTGGCCAGGTTTGAAAAATGGAGAGGGTCGAGGTGGCTTAGGGAACTAATAAGGATGCTACTTCTCACTACTACGCAAAATGGTTCGAAGCCAGCCCTCATATGTAGTGACCAAAAGCTGTTACAATCTTATGGATGGTTAGTGGTCTTTATGAAATGGTTGGTCTGAGTTCAGTTTTCAGTGGGCCATGAAATCCACTTCAAGCGCCACCAGTGTGGCTGATCTCAGGTCAGAGACAAATGCATGAATGGGAATGGAGACTGAACTACTTTCTTCTCCTGTGAAGGTCCCTCTAGGGAAGGTTTGAGGCACGCTGTTATGAGAGTACATGAAGAAGCTTGCACTGTGGCTGCCTGTGGTGAACCTCTTCTGGACTTCAGACTCCAGGACAATCAATCCTATGCCTCTCACAAGCCCTCCATTCTACAGAATGTTTACATCCCATATTTTAAAAATGGGATCTGTTCATAGCACATGTGCACCAGAGGTAGCAGTTACACTTTTTAGTAAATAACTCCCTGTTTCTCCAATCTGTTGCAGAAAGAAGACAAGAAGGGGCCACCTTCTCTTCAGACCTGCAGGGAGAAACTGCTTGTGACTTGGTGACCGCCTTTGTGTGACAGGTTAGTGTGTCATTAAACACAACAATTGGTGTATTTCTCCTGGCGTCAATTATTCTGGGTTTCTGAAAGCCCAGAGTCCTTAATATCACATGGAGAGTCCTGAAAATCCATCCTACAAACAGAATCCCAAGAAGTATGTTCTGTCCATGCGTTGCTTTGTGCCTGTAGGACTAGACTTATTTCCAGAGTCTAGTGACATGTGATGGTCTCCTGCCCTTTTGTGAAACTTTAAAGGAAGTCAGAAGAAGACTTTGTTCCTTATTGTGGTCTCTCTCTGACAGCCAGAAAGGAACTTGTTTTTTCTTCTGATTCCCTTTTCTTCCCCTGAAAGTTTCTGCGGCCCCTGACCTGTCATTTTCAAACTCCTTTGTGTGCTGGAGGAATGAAATGAATAGCAGGAAAGATCGTTGAAAGGGTTTTGATTTTTATCTGAAAAGCTCATGGCTTAAAAAACTGAACCGGAAATCTCTAAGGACTTAATCTGAGCAGGGACAAATGCCAATTGCTGGTATCGATGTGACTGACTGGTTTCAAAAGCAGCTGCAGCTTCAAATTTATTTACTGGGTTCTAACAAGTTTTCTAAAACAATGCAAAGAGCTGCTGGTCTCTAGGAGTTAGCAGCAAGATGTAGAAACCAGTGTAGGGGGCAGTCGTGTG
The DNA here is from genome assembly GCF_027887155.1 of Malaclemys terrapin pileata. Classification (NCBI taxonomy): domain Eukaryota; kingdom Metazoa; phylum Chordata; order Testudines; family Emydidae; genus Malaclemys; species Malaclemys terrapin. Next base: position 198,092,372 of record NC_071505.1, read on the forward strand.
GAATTAAGGGCTATCTCATGTTCTGGATAGGTTGTTTTTGTTTTAGGAAGACACTGTCTAAATCAGTATGGAATTTCTTTAAAAAATATCAGTTACGTAATATGGACCTATCCATGTACTTAACTTAATGGATGTTGGGAGCCCCATGGAGTTCAATAGGAATACTTAATTTTATATATGTAAGCACATACATACATATTTGTGGGATCAAGGCCTTAGAGATTTAACCCTTAGGCCAAGATTTTCAAATTTGGGTGACTAAAGTTAACGGGTTGATTTCTAAGAGATGCTGGGCTGTCACAATTCTGATCAATGTCAATGGGAACAGAGAGCCGAACACTTCTGAAAATCAGGCATCTTTTTGGATGCCTAAAATTAGACATATTTGAAAAGCGTGGCCTTCTCCTTTTAAAGTGTGTGTGCTTGCAGCATTTCTTTTCTCTGTCATGAGTTTTCCTGCTGTAAGGAAGGGGTAACCACAGTAGGCCATATGGGAGTAGGGAGGGAGTTACCAGCCGAGATTCAAATCCACTTGATATCTTTTTCATTCGCCAGTACCTGCCACTAGCATTTCTGTGTTAGACATATAGAGATTGGTCGTCCAAAGGGATTTCAAAAACGCCTCTCATAGATTTCGCTCCATTTTTAATTGTCTAAAATATATGACAAGTGACATGACTAACAGTAGCTGGTTCTTCAAGTTGGCACAGATGAAAACTGAATCAGGATGCCTGAACTGGAGGTTCTTAGCTCTATCCTTGTCTGTTGTCACATGCTTAGCTGTAATCTTGAATGTCTCCTGGGACACTCAGTTTTTTCCAGTAACTATAGTTTGTCCTAGTGATATTTCTGTCACCTAGGTTGGCTGCTCCTGTGTGCAATAATTTAATTCAGTCGCACATGTAAGGTGGGGGAGGCGCGTGAGAGTAAGGGTCGGGTCTCCAAAAAGCTTATATGTTGGCTCCGCTCCCTATAACAAGAGGCCAGCTGTCAGTTACAGTGCTGGATCTCAGAGCTCATGAGTGTTTTGATCTTGGGTTTAGTTAAGTGCTGTACCACTAAATTATTGAAGGCCCAGATTCTATAAACATTTCAGCACATACCTTATACTTTACTGACCTGAATATCCCCATTGAAGTGAATAGAACTACTTGCATGAGTCCAGTTACACACCTGATTAAGTGCTTACATAATAAGAGCTGTACTTTGTATGTCTGAAGGTGACAAGCACACAGCTGACTTGTTTTTAATTCTCTTTTGCTCACATTTGATGACAGCTTCTTAAAACTTTATGAATTAGACTATTTTCCTCACTCATGTATCTTTATCTTGTGTGCACAATGATTTGCTATTGTAAAGTTGAGTTATATTGACACTAATATTAGTGTGTGTTGCGTAGAGAAATTAACTGAAGAAAAATGAACTATTTGGGGGTGTGGGGGTGTTCTGGTGAAGTAACCACATCCTGCAAAGAGAATTAATTACACGGATACTGCAAAACCTTGTAGAGAAATCAAGTGGAGGAGTCAAATTTTGTGCCCATATCGTGTTTCTTTTTAAACCTTTTATTCACTTAGGAATAAATATCTACAGTCACAGCAGTGTAAGTCTGGAGTAGCTGCACTGCAGTCAATGGAATTACTCCAGAGTTACATGAGTGTGACAGAGAAGAATCAACCCCCAAGCAAGTGAAACAGCTGCCTCTAAACACAATACCTGTATAACCAATTAATCCCAACTGTGAGCATTTCTACTCAACTTCAGCTTTTTAAAAATGTCAAATTGTCAGCTTCTAATTATTGTAATTAGCTTGCAGATTTCTTGAGGTGCCATGACTGAAGACTGGCTCTTTAAATTTTCTGTTAATTAGTAAATAATGTTTATTTAATTCATTCAAATGTAAGTTTTCAGTCAGGCTTGATGCTAAAATTAGCTGCTGGACTACAAAATCCCCTCAACAAATGTCACCAGTCCAGACACACAAAGAGGGGGGGAGAAAAAACCCCTCCCTTGTACTCTGAAATCCATATCTTACACTTTTTTTTTTTTTTAAACATGGTCAAAGGGAAATTCTCTGGGAATTTCCCAGGAAGTGGAAGGGAAACTTTATTTATGAAACTCATGACAGACTGCTTTCAAGCTGACCAAAGTCTAGGCTATGGAATATTTTGTTAGCTTTTTTTTAATATGAAACTGAATGGATAATGGCTGGGAGGAAGTGTGCCATGCTCCTCTGGAGATTTTCACTCCCTTGAACTGCAACAAAGTTCCAATCCTGGGCTTCCTTCCGCAAAAACAAAGCAGTGACAAATTCTTGTTGCTTCTTTTGCCAAGTGGGTAGCCAATTTGGGGGCTTTGCAGTGGGATAGCTTCTTTTTTGAGGAGCAATTAGTCACACAAATTCCCCATGTCTTTTCTCCTAGCCTAATTTTAGTTACAGAATGTACACAAAGTCCTATTACCCTGGACACAGAAAATGAATAATAGCCAAATTGTACACATGCAATTCAACTTGAAGAAACTCTAGTAAGACCCTGCTATATTCAGCCCTCTAGCAAGAAAACCACTTCCTTTCTGACCCATTGCTTTGCCTACAGGTGGGCAGCACCAGTGGAAGGGCGGCCAGCACATCCCTCGGCCCGCACCTCTTCCCGCAGCTCCCATTGGCCTGGAGTGGCAAACCGCAACCAGTGGGAGCCATGATCCGCCGAACCTGTGGGTGCGGCAGGTAAACAAATCGGCCCGGCCCACCAGGGGCTTTCCCTGAACAACCGGCAGACCGGCTTTGAGAGCCACTGATCTAAACCATCCCTGACAGGTGTTTGTCCAATCTGCTCTTAAGAATCTCCAATGACGGAGATTCCACAACCTCCCTAGGCAATTTATTCCAGTGCTTAACCACTCTGACAATTAGGAAGTTTTTCCTAATGTCCAATCTAAACTGCCGTTGCTTCTTGTCCTATCCTCAGAGGTTAAGAGAACAATTTTTCACCCTCCTCCTTGTAGCAACCTTTTATGTACTTGAAAACTGTTATCATGTGCCCTCTCAGTCTTCTCTTTTCCAGACTAAACAAACCTAATTTTTTTCAATCTTCCCTCATAGGTCATGTTTTCTAGACCTTTAAACATTTGTGTTGCTCTTCTCTGGACTGTCTCCAATTTGTCCACATCTTTCCTGAAATGTGGTGCCCAGAACTGGACACAATATTCCAGTTGAGGCCTAATTAGTGAAGGCTAGAGAGGAAGAATTACTTCTCATGTCTTGCTTACAACACTCCTGCTAATGCATCCCAGACAGATGTCTGCTTTTTTTCCCCCCCCAACAGTGTTACACTGTTGACTCACATTTAGCTTGTGATCCACTATGACCCCCAGATCCCTTTCTGCAGTACTCCTTCCTAGGCAGTCATTTCCCATTTTGTATGTATGCAACTGATTGTTCCTTTTATTCAGAGATTGGAAGTCAAAAGCAAACTCTCTCCTACTTTTTCAACTCCCAATTTAGTTTTAAACTTTGAATTAACTAGTCATTGAACTGAAATGAAGGAAATAATCTCTCTATCTGCAGAAGAGGGCACTACTGTCAAAAGCTGATTTAGCACTTTAACAAACTCTGGTTCCAGGAGCTTAGCAAGTGACTGCCACCAGTTTAATGGTTTGACTTTGTTTTAAACTTTGGCAGCAAACATGTAATGTTTTAAATGATTTTCTAATGTAATGATCTTAATAGATTATAATAAATTTAGACCTTAACATAGGTTGTTTAATTTTAAATAAAAAAATCTGATTTAAGTTTTTAAAATTTGATTTTTATGTTAAAAATCTTTTTTTTTTTTTTTTTTTAAATCCACCTTGTCTAAGAGGTTCAACCATAACCAATGTCCTCCAGAGTTCACTTCTCTGAACGTGTCTATCCAGGCAAAAGACCCATAGAAACAACTGTCCAGGTGCAATTGCTGTAACCAGTTTTTATGAAGTTCTGTGGGCAAAACCCTATCTGCCCTTTTATATGGAAGGTTTCATAGTAAGTACCCATATGTCATTCGTAACCTGCATTTCAGTACTACCCTGTAGTTTGCACAGTGTATTAGTTTAATCTTGTAAAGCAATTTGGGATACTTTCAGATGACAAATGCTACGTAAGTGTACATACTAAAATCAAGCTGCATAACTGATAGTTGCAAAGGGTCAGGTTGTATTGAGTCGATGAAAATTATCCCTGTTTGCTTGTTTTGCCACTCTTCTACTATAGTAGCATCTAACTTAATGATTTCACTCCATTGTGAACTAACAGGCAAATAAACTAAGAGGTGGTATGGGGTAGGGACTTCAAGAATGGCTTTACCAAATCTATTTCACCAAGGATTAATCTCAAAGAATCATTACAGTATTTAGCACTGTTAGTAGCCTCTGAGAGAAGCCCAGACACCATTATAATACTAGGCTCAACTTGCATTAGTAGATGTATTCAGGGGATGCCTGGACCACATCGGGATGACAGTTTTATTAAAAATAGCATTACAAAGAAATTAAATACAATTGAATTTTAAAACCACAGTATCTAATGTGACAAAGAGCAGTGACTCTCTCAGAGAAATAGGAGAAGCACAAAAGTGCCTGATATTGTTTGATGGTATAATATAAGTGAAACCACAGAAATGTCAAGTTGGCCTAGCTATATGTTCTAGGAAACCCCCCTGAAAGTAAATCCAAATCGAATTTAATTTTCCTTTTCACACCAGTTTTGCATTGTATTTCCAACCAGCACAAACTCTAAGGGTTAGGCAAGTGAAATATCCCAGAATTAAACAATAATTCCAGAGAAGATTGGTAACTGACACTGTGTGTAGCATCACTTTGAATAGGAAGGCATATCTCACCAAATGCTATCTCATAGAACTGGAAGGGACCAAGTCCAGGCCCCTGCCTTCACTACCAGGACCAAGTACTGATTTTGCCCCGGATCCCTCTAAGTGGCCCCCTCAAGGATTGAACTCACAATGCTGGATTTAACAGGCCAATGCTCAAACCACTGAGCTATTCCCCCCCCCCGGTCTCTGGTCCTAATCTTGTATGAAAAGATCATTAATTGGTGCTAGCTTTGTGGCCTTATGCTGGGGTTCTGGTTTGATTTTCTCTCTCTCTCTCTCCCCCCCTCCCTTTCCCTCTCCCTGGACTAGGTGAATGGTAATTGCAGTGAAGTCTTCAAATAGCTGAATTGGTCTAAAGGGAAAACCTGCGTAGTTTTACAGGGATTTATGGGGCTGCAAGGTGAGGCAGGTTTGAGGTCTTCATAACCAGTGCAAGTGCTTACGTAAGTGTTGTAACGTTAAGAGTGAGCAGGGTTCCATTGAAGTCAATGGGACACTGACTGTGGTGGCAACCCCAGCACCGTTCCTCCCACTCTGAGCAGCCCTTATGTGGGATCCCTATTCTGGCTGTATCTCCCCAACTCCTTCCTCTCCTTGACTGGCTGCCTCTGAAGTACCTCCTGGCTCAGTACCTGCTGCTGCTGACGACTTTTTACACCCACTGTACTGCTTTACGTAAAGACTAACTTCCTTTCTTGCTCTTTCTCTTGCTTTCAATTGGGAACAGAGGGCCAAATCCCGTGAAGTGCCGATTGCCTTCTGCAAGATGCTGAGCACTGGGAGTAGAAGGTGGCAAGAATCTTGCAGAGGGTGTTCAGCGCCTCTTAGGTTAGACCCTGTGGATGCTTTGAGAGGTGGATTGACAGGTATTTAATTTATTGCAACATCTAGAAGTATTTCTGCATCCTCTGCCGAAATGTTGTGTGTAACTTCTTACAGCACTAAAAGATGTGATATCCAGTCGTGCCTACAGCAGCAGTTTTTTTTGTCTTGCCCTATGTTTTTAGGGATAGAGGTCTTCTGGCAGGACAATAGTATCACTGTAACCAGAAGGGATGATTGAGCAATGTGACCATGCCATCCCAGGCCACGAAGTTGGCAGGTCTCTTCAGTGAAGTCTTGTTAGTGATTGGAGAGGTCTCCACAGGGCATGGGTTGGGGGCAGGGACGAGGTGGTGAAACAAACCACCCTTTCCCCCTTACATGAACCCAGGGTGGTGATGGCATTAGGAGTCACATTTACCTCTGATTCAAAACTACACAACCGGATGTTAGTATGCTGCTGCTGAAACTAAGCTCTTTTGGATAGGGTGAAAAGCCGAAGTCTTGACTATTGTGGTAATTAAGGCTAAGCCAAGTGCTTGGCTGAATCAAGGCCTAATAGAGCTGACTGAACATTACCAAAATTAGAAACTTTAATGAAAAATTATGACTGAAAAAACTTCATGATGGTTTTGGGGAAATTGTTTCCTTGGTTTATGACTTGCTCCAGTAGTTAAAAGCACTGTTGTGTTTCACAAGAGTTAGAACGGCTAGCCCCAGGACCTTGACGAAAATTTTATAGGGTAATTAGATTCTGCCTACTTAAAACTTGCTTTGTAGTTTCATTTGGGGAATCGGAAGAGATGGGGGAATCTTCTTTGTGATCATGAATAGGTCACTTAATCTTTCAGTCCCTCAGTTTCCCTACCTATACAATGAGGCTATGCCAACCTATTTGACAGAGGTGGAAGTTTGAAAAGCACTTTGATCTGATGAAATGTCTTCCATACAAGGATCTCACAGTACTCGTATTAACTGGATAAGATTCTTCACTTTCCATCCTCAACAGAGCACAAGTCTACATGAGAATTAACTGGCTGCCACCTTTCATTTTGGTGCAGGCTTGCATCACTGCTGGGTGAAGTTAGTGGTCTGTCTAGTTGTTAGAGCACTTAGCATTTTTCTAACAAAGATTTTAATAGATATTCCAAGTGACTGTGTGTAGTAATAAAGGAGGTGGTTTTCACGTGGATTAAATATTTAATAACTGACATCAGAGGGAAATATATATAGATCTGAGGATCACAATAAAACAGTTTCCACCCCAAGATAACAAAATTCAAAGGATTAACATAATTAGCAGGATTCGCCAACAATGCAGAAGATACTTTGCCTACACACATTGCAGATTGCTAATCACTTGTGCTGTGATTCCTGCACTGGCTGACAGGTCACTTTTATATGAAGTGCAATATAACAAGATTTATAGAAAACAGTCAGAAAAAATACAGCTATAGACTCTGAAGGAAACAGTTGACTGGTACAGACCTCTCAACATAACCACTTCCAAAACTAGGCAACCAGCTCCCCTCCTCATTGTGTAAGTCTCCTCCACAAACAAAACTACTGTGTTGCTCTCACATACAGTTCAAATTGGGATCCCTCTCCCCAATATCATCCCTGGTTGCTGCTGCTGAGGTCCTTAGATCCTTCCCTACTACATCGTTATACTGGGATACAAGGCTTTCTGGCAACTTCACAAGTGGCCTTGGGTCTTGCTTGACACATGACCACTTAAAGGACTGTACCTAATACTACTGTACACTGACCTTTCTTTCACCTCTTCCAAGCTGTGTTTAAATTAAAAAAAAAAAAAAACGTTGAAGGGAGAATGACGGAGGCAGATGAAAGATGAGACAAAATAAGCAGTTTAAGATAATGCTGAAGTGGGAACCTGAGTTGAAAGATACGGACCGCAGTTCTGAGCTATAACTTGGGAGGGGGGCAAATGTTTCTGTATCATCTCTGAGGCCTCCTAGATTCTGGGGCCAGCCAGGGATTGGACTGATCACTGGTATAAACTAGAGCAGCCCCGAGGTTGCTCTAACCTGCACCTGGCTGCTAAAAGCCAAGAATAGTTGGCGTTCCACGACATTCCAGGCATGCCCCCTTTTTCAGCCAGCCACTCCCCAACATGCTTCCTTTATCCCAGGCTACAAAATGAGGGGTGGAGCTGATAAAGTGGTTTTATACCAGTCAGGGATTGTCCCTCCACAGGGGGAATTCCTGGGTAGCAGGTTAAGCTGGCTTTATTCCTGCTGTGAGTTACCAAAAAGGCATGAAGCAGGAATAATTGGAACAAATAATGTTGTTGTTTGTGTCCCCCCCCCCCCCCCTCCCGCCACCCCCAATCTAGATTACTTCTATTTCGGATTAAGACAAAGAGAGAACAATCTAATGTATCCAAGTCAGGTCCTCATCTGGTGTCCATTGGTTACGCTTCATTGATCTCTTCCAATGGAGAGAACTACACTGATTTATATTGGCTGAGGGTCTGGCCCTCCGTGCGTATGCGAGCGAGTGAGGGAACACGGATTCTCTCTGTAACATTCCACATCTGAAGTGAAACACAGAAAAGGGCAGTTGCCCTTCATGAGTCAGAAAGACTCTGTTTAAAGGAGCAGGATGCAGAATAACAGCACCTCCTTTCCCTTACATAGCCATCATCACCACAAAACCCACAAAGATTTTAAACTAACCACAGGGTAACATGAAACAAATGGGAGCCAAATGGCTGAACTAAAGAGGATCTAAATCCACATCTTTCAAGCAACTGCAATTTGCTAGCAGTAGTTTTCTGATCGATGTGTTTATTAAAACACGCCTTTGTTTTTATTTTTTTGTTTTATAATATGGAAGCCTCATTCAAGCCCTGATGCAGGAGTCCGTGCCCATTCAGCAAAGCGCTTTAGCCTGCCCTTAGCTTTAAGCGTATGTTGTCCCATTGATGTTAATGTGACTCAAGCATGTGTTTAAAGTTAAACAAGGGTTTAAAAGCTTTGATGAATAGAGATGGTCTTAAATGTTTTGCTGAATTTGGACCCCAGTGTATAATTCCTGAGAGGATGAAAAATCTCTTCTGTAATGAATGTAAATGTTACCTCTTATTTGTTCTGGATTTTCTTCTGTTAGAATTAGTAGAAATATCATATCATATGTTAGTAATCCTAATGTTTTAGTTTCATGTCGGAAGTATAGTATGGACAAAATTCCTTGCCTTGGTTGGTTTGCTGGCTCCGACCTTTGGGCTTGCTTTATCCTGCCACAACAAATTCTCAAAGCATTTTGTAAATGGCTTTTCCACAGAAACCCTCTTCTTCATGTGAGCTATTCATTTTTTCTTAAAATGAGCAGAGGCGTGTTGTGATAACGGGGTCTACAAAAGTACTCTAATTGTGAGCTCAACTGTAAAAAGTGAGTGTCAGTTCATAGATTGTGATATCTTATCATAATAAATGTTGATGGGAAAAGTTGCAAAAGGGAAATGGACTGAATTAGCTAAAACAAAAAGACCTATTGATCTACTTCAAGGACTGTTAAAATTATGACTGGTAAACAAGGGGAGTGGAAATCCATGAATAGGGCCCTACCAAATTCATAGCCATGAAAAATGCATCATGAACCATGAAATCTGGTCTTATGTGCTTTTACCCTATACTATACAGATTTCACAGGGGAGACCAGTGTTTCTCAAACTGGGGGTCCTAACCCGAAAGGGAGTTGCAGGCATGGTTGCAAGGTTATTTTGGGGGAGGGGGAGGTTCACTGTCTTGCCAACCTTACTTCTATGCTGCCTTCAGAGCTGAACGGCTGGAGAGTGGCGGCTACTGACTGAGGGCCCAGCTCTGCAGCCAGCAGCGCAGAAGTAAGGGTGGCAATATACTATGCCATGCCATGCCGTGCCGTCCCTACTTCTGCACTGCTGCTGGCGGTGGCTCTGTCTGGCCAGTAGCTGCTGTTCTCCAGCTCTGAAGGCAGCGCTGCCACCAGTTCAGAAGTAAGGATAGTAGTACCACAACCACCCCACTACAATAACCTTGCGACCCTCCCCTCCCCCCCTGCCCCAAACAACTCCTTTTTGGGTCAGGACCCCTACAATTACAACATGATGAAATTTCTCCTTTAAATAGCTGAAATCATGACATTTATGATTTTTAAAATCCTATGAGCGTGAAATTGACCAAAATAGACCATGAATTTGGTAGGGCCCTATCAGTGAACCAAAAATGGTGTGTCAGAAATTGGTCTGATTGGTGGACAAAATAATGTTGGGATGGACTTTCCACTATTGCTCCTTTTTTGTGTCATTAGAGAGATTTTGGGGTGAAAAATAGGCTGCTAGAGTGAGCTTCGCTATCATGGCTGCCACACCAACTGTCTTCTGCGACTCTGATCCTGAGAGATGTCCTGACCAGACCAGGCTAGAGAGAGGGACCCAATGACATTACCACCTCCACCGGCTTCAGTTAAATACCAAACATCATTGGCATGTGATCCTTTCCCACCCTATCTCTTTCCTATCTCTCTAATACGAGTCTAGCTTAGCTGCCCAAGACTGCATATTTTGCAACAATGGAATCGGATAGCAACAATGATAGTTAGATGGACTGGCTTTGGGCTAACTTCTTCTCTTTTTCCCAAAGAGGACAGTTATTACCATCTTTTGTACCATCTAAAAGACTGAGGCCTTGGCTACACTTGCGGATTCACAGCTTGCCTCGGCAGCGCTGTGAAGCGCAAGTGTAGTCGCGCCGCCAGTGCTGCGAGAACTCTCTCGCAGCGCTGCAAGTACTCCACCTCTCCGAGGGGAATAGCTTGCAGTGCTGCGAGCGAGCGTGCAGTGCTGCAGGCTCTGATTACACTGGCGTTTTACAGCGCTGCGCTCGGGGGGGGGGGTGTTTTTTCACACCCCTGAGCGCAGCAAGTGCAGCACTGTGAATTGCCAGTGTAGCCAAGGCCTGATAAACTAATGGGGGAGGGTTCTTTCTAAAGCTTCTCTCCAGCTAAAGGGAAGGGGATCAGGCAGGGGTGTTGTTAAAATGGAAGCCTTATCTAGCACTTTTTACATTTCAAATGCTTTAACTGTCTTTCCTTCTTTTCTGTATCTTTAATAAAGAGCTAAAAAATTAATAGTGTGTTTGTCATAGTGCTAAGCAGGCTGAGGTCCCTGTGTGCCAAACATTGTTCAACACCGTTTAATGTTAGACACTGACAACTGGGTGCTGTTAGCACTTTTGGTACATGTATTCTTTTGAAATTTATACAACAGGCATGTGGGAACGTATTGGAGACCAAGCACAGCAGTGTTTCACCTGGAGTGGTAGGTGTCATTGCTTCTAGCACAACAATCCCATCATCACCCCCTACTCTGGATACTGCTCAGAGCTTTTCTGCTAGGAATGACTCCATGGCTCATGAAGACACTTCTGAAGAATTAATGTTTCCTTGTTCTGTGTTTGTAGTATGGTAGAGTCCCTAGCTGAGACTATACAGTGGTCCAGCCCAAGACTACCCCAAACAACTAGGTGGAGATCGTCTGTGTCCCAAAGAGCATACATTTTAAATAAACAAGACCCATCATATGGTGCAGTGGAGTGAGAGGGAAATGCAGAAACCTTGTGACTTTGCAGAATCCACAGCCTGAACACACAGGGTACGTCAAAAGATTATAATCCCTCTTTGAGAAATGTTTAGCCAGGAAATGGATCTGGACTCCACAGATAAACAACTTCTTGCTTTTTCTGTGTTTGTGCATTGAGACCCCCCTCCCCTTCCTCTTCCAGCCCATCCAGAAGCTTGCCAGCTGCCGGTCATGAGGAATTGTAAGAGAAAATAAAACAATACAGAGGATCTTTGGCCCCAGTAAGCCAAACTTAACAATGCTGGTATAAAGACCTGTACATACATGCTCATGCAACTTACCTTGTTTCAGGTTTCATTACAAACCTGAATAAGAACATGAGACTTACTACAAGATTAGCTAAGATTTGTGAGCCTTTCAGTCAAACAAACTGTTTCAAACCAAAGGAGGTCAAATTACAGTTTAGTTTTGAACTTGTTTAAAGACATAGGGTTGTGGCTTCAATTGAGTTACGCTCATGACTTGTGAGTTTCAGTCCAAAGTGAAACTGTGTGTGTGAAATCGCATGGACTGAAACTGAATAAAATGCCCAAGTGAATCCCTGCAAAGTGAAACCACTGAGTTCCACACAGCTCGGTGGCACATATTTTCATATTCTTGAGTGGTGCGGATGTCTGCTTTGGATCAGTATAAGTCTACATTGAAAGTGCAACTACAATTTTTGTAACTCATTGGAGGCATGGTCATCTTAACCAACTACACGTAACATGGTTCAGTTTGTGTCCAAATAGCAGCTTTTCTGCTGTCACAAGCTTGTGTGCAAATCTACTATGCTGCCAAAATGCAGTTCCCACTGTACATGAATATGATACATGGGCAGCTTGCCCATAGCGCTTCAGCAGGGGGCAGCATGTCCAGAGGACACAGATGTAGAATGACACCAGCAGCATGTGGGGTGAAGCACTCTAGGATTTCCAGCTGCACAGAGATCTGGGAAAGCAGAGGACTACATAGCTAAATTGGTTAGAGGCATGGCAAATCCTCCTCTACCAACAGTATACTTAACCAACAGCATGCTGAACCAGTGACAGTAAGACCACTCTAGAGGCTATGTCTACACTGCATGCCATTTGTGGCAGAATGTAGGGTGTATAGCTAGACGCCACAGTGAAAAGCAGGCTGTGTCCACACTGCAGTGTGTAGCTACACTTGTCAATGAAAAGCTCTGGCAGCGGGCAAAGGAGCAGAAGCGGGGAGCTACTGGAGTCTTTCTCTGCTGGAGTCAGGACACTACGCTGCTAAAAATAATAGTGTTGATGGGGGAGGGACTACCTGGACATGTAGAGAACCATGTAGGGTATGTACCAGGTTCTGGAGTGTGTACACTACTCACCCAAGCCATGCCTCATCATTTACATTGCTATTTGTACCCATGCTAGGGAGGCGTGTAGTGTATGTGCTCTACATGTTGCCAAAAGGAGTGTGCAGTGTAGACATACCTTATGTGCCAACCTATGGCTGTGACAAGAGGGATGCACTATTAGCTGCTATGGTTACTAACCAAGTTATAGCCTTGTTGTGTGGACACAAATTATGTTTAGCACCAACTATGCTACTAATTTGTTACAAACTCAGTTAAAAATTGTGGTGTGTACAGGGTCTGTACTGTAAAAGATGTTTTTTGCAGGGGGGGGTGTTAAAATTATTTTCAAAAAGAACAGGAGTACTTGTGGCACCTTAGAGACTAACAAATTTATTAGAACAACGCTTCCTTAGCTCTCGTCCCCTAACACTCCTACTCTACTTGCGCTACATTGATGACATCATCATCATCTGGACCCCTGGAAAAGAAGCCCTTGAGGAATTCCACCATGATTTCAATAATTTCCATCCCACCATCAACCTCAGCCTAGATCAATCCACACAAGCGGTCCATTTCCTGGACACTACTGTGCTAATAAGCAATGGTCACATAAATACCACCCTATACCGGAAACCTACTGACCGCCACACTTACCTACATGCCTCCAGCTTCCATCCAGGACACACCACATGTTCCATTGTCTACAGCCAAGCCCTAAGATATAACCGCATTTGCTCCAATCCCTCAGATAGAGACAAGCACCTACAAGATCTCTATCAAGCATTCTTAAAACTACAATACCCACCTGCTGAAGTGACAAAACAGATTGACAGAGCCAGACAAGTACCCAGAAGTCACCTCCTACAAGACAGGCCCAACAAAGAAAATAACAGAACACCACTAGCTGTCACCTTCAGTCCCCAACTAAAACCTCTCCAGCGCATCATCAAAGATCTACAGCCTATCCTGAAAGAAGATCCCTCACTCTAACAGATCTTGGGAGACAGACCTGTCCTCGCTTACAAACAACCCCCCAACCTAAAGCAAATACTCACCAGCCATCACGTATCACTGAACAAAAACAGTGACCCAGGAACCTGTCCTTGTAACAAAGCCCGATGCCAACTCTGTCCACATATCTATTCAAGTGACATCATCATAAGACCTAATCACATCAGCCATACCATCAGGGACTCGTTCACCTGCATGTCTACCAATGTAATATATGCCATCATGTGCCAGCAATGCCCCTCTGCCATGTACATTGGCCAAACTGGACAGTCTCTACGCAAAAGAATTAATGGACACACATCTGACATCAAGAATCATAATACTCAAAAACCAGTGGGAGAACACTTTAACCTGTCTGGTCATTCAATGACAGACCTGCGGGTGGCTATTTTACAACAGAAAAACTTCAAAAACAGACTCCAACGAGAGACTGCTGAGCTGGAATTGATATGCAAACTAGATACAATCAATTTAGGATTGAATAAGGACTGGGAATGGCTGAGCCATTACAAACATTGAATCTATCTCCCCATGTAAGTATTCTCACACTTCTTATCAAACTGTCTGTACTGGGCTATCTTGATTATCACTTCAAAAGTTTTTTTTCTCTTACTTAATTGGCCTCTCAGAGTTGGTAAGACAACTCCCACCTGTTCATGCTCTCTGTATGTGTGTATATATATCTCCTCAATATATGTTCCATTCTATGCATCCGAAGAAGTGGGCTGTAGCCCACGAAAGCTTATGCTCTAAGAAATTTGTTAGTCTCTAAGGTGCCATAAGTACTCCTGTTCTTTTTGCGGATACAGACTAACACGGCTGCTACTCTGAAACCTAAAATTATTTTGAGTTAGAAGGCTCTTAACAAATCTATGACTAATCTTCACATTCCTTATAAACATTTGCATAGTTAAATAGATATGAAACCAGAAGCCGATCCTTCATGTCTGGAGCTGTTTGTAGATGACTCTGCCTCTTCTAGCCAGTATGCCTTTAAACTTTTGGGGCTAGAGGAAGCCAAAACACTCCCAGGCATAATAATCTATAGAGCGGGTGTGTCAAAGGCCTATGCATCTTGATGATATTTGGAGTGTGCTAGGCATATTATAAGATTGTAGTATCTAAGATTTAATTAAAAAAAAGGAAGTTTCTAGCCCTCATGGTTGCGCAAAATAATGTTCCAAATATGAGTGAGTGTAACTGATGCAGTGTTTTTATCTTGCATCAGCAGGCAGCCTGAACGAATGACTCAGAAATGTGAACTTCCTTCCTCCTATTACCCTTACTGCGGGGGTGGAGAGGGGAATGCCATCTATATGGTGGTGGAATTTTGAAGATACTGCAGAGAAAGAAATGCAAAAGGAAGTACACAGGGGAGACTCAATGAAATGATGGGGAAGGAAGAGAAACAATTAATAGAATTAGCCGTGGTACTAAAGAGAAGTATGTTTCTACTAAATGATGCTGAATTGAACAAATAATAAATGGTGATAATGGATAACATTTTCCAGTGCACCAAAATGACATAGGAGCTTAAATCACCCATGGCCAGATTTTTAAAGGTATTTACGCACCTAAAGATAAAATCAATGGGAGTTAGACACCGCATCTAAAAATCCCACTTAGCCCCTAGCTGCATCATTGGGTATCTAACTGCCTGTAAAAATCTGGCCCTGAGGCAGTTTTGAAAATTGCATACAACTAGTTTAGGGTGGAATTTTCAAAAATGTGTGGCCTTGGTTCCTAATTCACCCTCCAAACAAAGTTAATAGGTTGGGTCAGTACTGAGCACTTCTGAACATCCTACCCATTAGTTATGATGTTCAAGCCGTATTTTGCTCTTCATCATTGTGCAAACCTGCCATTAACATCGGTGACAACATAGGCTTTGGCTGGAGGGCTGTGTCTGTGTGTGTGTGTGTGTGTCCCAGCTCACTGCCTCAGTGCAACAGAGATGGTATATCAAGGGCTTGAGGGAGCGAAGATGTGCTAGTGGGAGCAATTCCTGGTTTAGCCTTTACCTAGGATTCTCTAGAAAACTTCTCTCTGTGTGTTAAGAGTTTGCAATTAGAAAAGTGTTTTTTTCATTTTTACCCTTCATACTGGCTGTGGACTAAATTCTGCTCCAGGCCACTGAAATTAATGGTCCTGCATGGGTGTACCAGAGAACAATTTGGCCCACTGTTTTCTCTAGTGAATAGTTTCTTTTAGAATATATGCGGTGAAGTTGCCTCTGCCCTTTCTTTATTGAAATAGCTAGCTAAACGATATCTCTGTTTCTCAGGCTGTCATGTGTTCAGTGGTTACAGTGATTTAAAAAAAATCAAACCCAAAATTGGAAGTGTCAGACTTAAATTACTTTACATTTGTTTCACTGTATGTAGGTAATCTGTAAATCACATTAGCTCCTTTTCCTTACTCATCCTGGGGCCTGATCCTGCAAACATGTATGTACACAAAGAAATGAGAATCCTGTAGTTTGAATTTAGCCTAATTAAATGAAGAACGTGCAAAGATGTGATTAATTGCAGCAGTGGGATTATCTATATGAGTAAAATTACTTGTACGTAAATGTTAGCTGGACTGTGTGTGTCTATATTATAAGTGCATAGTGTGTGTGTACATATACATTTATGCGACTATTACACACACTAATAAACAGAATTGAATAAAGGACAAGCAGGCAGGGGCACTGTCATCATTATTAATAGGTACAGTGTAAAAACCTGACCAGTAATTGGCTTCTAGGGATTTTGATCTGCCTTGAAATAATCTGGAGGGAGTGATGTACTGATAACTGGCTGACCTTCGCTCCCACTTAATTCAATAATACACATCAGAATTCACTATGCTCCTTTACCATTGAACTTGCACTATGTCCATGAAATGTCTAATCAAGTGCTAAGTACTTTTATGCAATTTTATTGTCCTCCAAAACTTGCCAAACCAAACAAAATAGCTCCATTGCCATCTGTATGTTAGTCACCAACTGTCTGATCTCTTTTCCCATACTTTTGTAGGAAGATGATTCTTTAACTCCCATGAATGACAGTGAAAGCTGCCTGCACGGATTGCTGTCACTGGACTGGAAGGGAAGGCATTTCCTATTTACAGGGAGCTAATGTCATGAAATAAGTTCAGCAAAAAAAGAGGGGGAGAGAAACCAGTTAATTTCCCCCCCCCCCCCAAATAATCTTATATACCAGGAACAAAATGTTTTCAGAGCTTCTTTCTAAAGTCCTAATGAAACCCTGAGGCCCAGATTCTCATACCCGTACTCACCCTGGGAAGCAAAAATAGACCCATAGACCTAACTGTGACTACTCATGCAACAAGTTGATACTTAGCATGAGTAAGGGTATTAGATTCTGGTTCTCAGGGCTTGGCTACACTTGCAGATGTAGAGTGCTGGGAGTTAAACCAGCCTTCGGAGACCACAGCAGGGAAAGCGCTGCCGTGTGTTTACACTGTCAGTTGCAAGTGCACTGGCGTGGCCACATTAGCAGCTCTTGCAAGGCCACAAAGAGCAGTGCATTGTGGTTGCTATCCCAGTGTGCAAGTGGCTGCAGCGTGCTTTTCAAATGAGGTGGGGGAGGTGGAGTGTGACAGTAGGGTTACCATATTTCAATACTGCAAAAAGAGGACACTCCACGGGACCCCGGCCCCGCCCCAACTCCACCCCTTCACCAAAGTCCCCGCCCCAACTCTGCCTCCTCCCCTGAGCACCCCGCATCCTCCCTCCCGCCCTCCGGCTGCTGCTGCGCTTGGGGAAGTTGCTTCGGCCCCCGCTGCAGTGGAGAGCGGTGGGAGCTGGGAAAGTTGGAGCCTGGGGAGGAGGCGGCTGCATGCTTGGATGCCGCCCGCCGCCTCTGTGCCCCTGCAGATCGGGAGAGTTGTTAGTTTTGCTGCAGACACTCCACTTGCACTCGGGGTCCCCCGAGCGTCTTTTGCCCGAGTGCGAGTGGCTGCAGCAAAACTAACAACTCCCCCAATCTGCGGGGGCACAGAGATGGCGGGTGGCATCTGAGTGCACAGCCGCCTCCTCCCCGGGCTCCAGCTGCTGCTGCGCTGGGGAAGTTGCTTTGGCCCTGGCGTGCAATGGAGAGCGGCGGGAGCCGGGAAAGTTGGAGCCCGGGGAGGAGGCGGTCCCCTTACCATGCCTCCCTATTTTCCCGGACATGTTTGGCTTTTTGGAAATTCCTCCCAGACGGGGATTTAAGGACCAAAAAGCCGGACATGTCCGGGAAAATCCAGACGTATGGTAACCCTATGTGACAGGGAGTGTGTTGTGTGTATGTTAGGGGAGAGACAGTGTGTTTTGGAGGGCAAAGAGCGTGTCCGCATGCTGTCTTGTAAGTTCAGACAGCAGCAGAGCCTCCCTTCCGCCCTGCCTCTCTCTCTCGCACACACTCTCAGCAGCAGCATTCCACAGTAATGATTACTTCGTCCCAGAGCAGATAAGCATGCCGGCTGTCAGAAACAGAGCTTTGAAAGGGGATATCCGCATGCCTACAGCCGAGTTCAAAACAATTCCAAGATTGGTGACTTGACTTGAGGGGATGATGGGATGTTTCCGGAGGCCAATCACAGCGCTGTAATGCAACACGTTGTACACACTGACACCTGGGCGTTTCAGCCGGGGCGCAGCAAGCTCTATGCTTCTCATGGAAGTGGATTACCAGGAGCGCTCCAGCTGCAGAGTCCAGGTGCTCTACGTTCCTTGCCAATGTGGACACCTCAGGAGTTAGGGCGCCCAGGGCTGATTTAATGCGCTCTAACTTGCAAGTGTAGCCAACGCCTTAGTGACTAAGGGGCTGGGAATCAAATAGGGAGGGGGCAGATGGTGATGGAGCAAAAGAGGGAAGCAAATATTTAAAGAAGAAAAAAACAAGCAACTATAAAATCAATTATAAACAAAGTGAACATAGTACAGTGAGAGCGGGAGCCAGCTGGCCTACTCTTAAAGAATAGAATGTTACAGGCAAGTCACATCTTAGGTGCATTTAACATGCGCGAATTCAGCTTTGCGCGGTCGGCAAAAACGGGAAAAAAGAAAAGAAAAACAATAATATAAAAACTGCATCTGTAGTGCGGGCAATTCTGCCCGCCGTTGAACTCAATGAGTGTTTCACTATATGCGTTTTCGCTTTACGCACTAACCGTGGAACGGAACCCCCGTGTAAGATGAGACTTGCCTGTACTTAGTTTTCTCAAGGTTGCTTCTCTTGAAGACTGGCACACTCGTGCCATCAGAGGAAAGCTCAGCAGTAGGCATTTGACTTTTCGCAGGACTGAAGGAGCACTTTGCATGAGGACTATCCACTTGAGAAATGTTCTATTAGAACATCACTAACCAGTGGGAGAATCTTTGCAGGTGATTAATTGAATTTTGAAAATGTTTCGATGACCTAATTTAGGTGAAAAAGGCAATTGTTACTTCTTGAAAATATTCTTTGGCTTCCTGAGGAGGATCAGCTGCAACAGTCCCTGCATTTTTGTGTTGCATACACTGTATTAGTAAAAGCTTGTCTACACTTACTGCGCTGGAGTGGTGCAGGTGCACCATCTGTAGCACATAGTGAAGACAATACCTACGCCAACGGGAGAGCTTCTCCCATCAATGTAGGTACTCTACCTTCCCAAGAGGCAGTAGCTGTGTCAGTGGGAGAAGCCCTCCCATCAACATAGCACTGTCTTCCCAGGGAATTCACTCAGTCTAATCCCGTAGCTGAGAGGTGTGGATTTTCCAGCACCCCAGAGCGACATAGTTATACCAATGTAAATTTGTAGTGTAGACTGGGGCTAAGAGGCAGATTGTAAATTGCAGCAGACCTTTGGGTTTCAGACTGATTGCGATATATGTTAGGGCTTTTCTATATTACCGGCTGGATTGACAGGTAGCGATCGATCCATCGGGGGGTTGATTTTTGGCATCTAGTCTAGATGCAATAAATCGACTGCCGAGTGCTCTCCCATCGACTCCGGTGCTCCACCAGGGTGAGAGGCGCAGGCGGAGTCGACAGGGGAGCATCAGCCATCCACTTACCGCAGTGAAGAGACCGCGGTAAGTAGTTCTAAATACATCGACTTCAGCTACGTTATTCATGTAGCTGAAGTTGTGTAACTTAGATCGATTCCCCCCCCCCCCCCCCCAAGTGTAGACCGGGCCTAAATGTGGTTTCACTGTATTTTCAGAATTGACAACTGTTTTTAAATGATGGAGGAACTCAAGTCCTCCATCATTTAAGTTATCTCAAGTTATCTCAAGTCAATTTTTCAAAAGCTCATAAGCGACTTAGAAGCCTAAGTCCTATAGACTTTCAGTGAGACTTGGGAGCCTCAATCACATTTGAAAATAGGACTTAGGAACCTCCCAGCTTTTGGATAATGAACTTTTTGGTGGAAAAGCTTCCTCTAGCTTTGGTCTGATTATGATCATGATTTAAGCTCACCTCTGAGGAATAGTGGGGGCAGTTTAGCCAAAAATAGGTGGTTCATTATTTACAGTTTTGGACATGATCAGTAACTATTGATATTTACATTTTTAAAACATTCTGCTCTCTTAATGTAATGCAGTTCACTTATACATGTGCTTCAGGTTTCTCCATTACCTATAATTGGTATATACCACCTCTGTGAGTAGCACTAAGTGAGTAATTTGTAGCAAGTACCCCGTATTGAATACAGTAACTCCTCACTTAACATCCTCCCGCTTAACGTTGTTTCAAAGTTACGTCGCTGCTCAATTAGGGAACATGCTCGTTTAAAGTTGTGGAATGCTTCCTTATAACATTGTTTGGCTGCCTGCTCTGTCCACTGCTTGTAAGATTCTGTGGGAGAGCAGCGACTTTACAAGGGAGCATTGCACAAGTTCCTCTTCTTCGCCTCCTCCCCCTCCCGCCCAGTGCTTCCCTCACCGCCAAACAGCTGTTTGGCAGCGCTTAGGACTTTCTGGGAGGGAGGGGGAGGAAGGAGAGCGGATGCGGTGTGCTCCGGAGAGGAGGTGGAGTCGGGGTAGGAAGAGGTGGGCCTGGAATGGAGCGGGGCTGGGAAAAGGCAGGCCTGGAGCATCCCGGGCAAAGTCGGTGCCTGTTCTTCTCCGGGGAAGCTGCCACTGCTGCTGCGAAGGTGCTTCCTAGTGTCCTTGCCTGCAGTGGGCTGTGCCTGTATGGGGTAAACCAGGGGCACTTCCCAACCACAGTACAGTACAGTACTGTACAGTATATAATGCCTTTTGTCTGCCCAAAAAAATTTCCTTGGAACCTAACCCCCCGCATTTACATTAAATCTTATGGGAAAATTGGATTTGTTTAACATCGTTTCACTTAAAGTTGCATTTTTCAGGAACATAACTACAACGTTAAGTGAGGAGTTACTGTACAAACTCCCATGAAAATTCTCAATGCCAACAACTTATCATCTTACATGCCTCCTAAAGCCTACCTTTGGATGTGTACGAATCACTCCCACTAGCTAAGATGACAAACACCTGTGACTACTTCGATCTCTGTGACTTACACAGTTTATGCAACTGCACCTGAGCTATTTTGGGCACAGGCCATCCTTGTTACTTGCTTAGTATAATGGGACCCTAACCTCTCATTGGGGTCCTTAAATGCTACTGCAATAGCAATAATAAATAATAATTCAGTAAGTCAGTTGTCTGTCAGCAGCTTGAGATTTTCTTGAATTTATATGGTTTTCAATATTTACTGGATAATTTCAACAGTTGACTCTTGCTCTGTGAATTGGTCACAAACAGATCATTAGGAACACTCTGCATCTGAAACTTTAAAGTGTGTTTAGTGATGTGACTAATAGATTGGTTTGTTACAGTTTCTCTTCCCAGACTGGCTAAATAACTTTCAGCATCAAGTGTTGAGTGTAAGTACAGTATTTATGTTTGAGTTCAGCATTCACTTTCTGCAAACTCATCTAAGCTTCACATTTGCAGCAAAGTTGATGCCAAAATCTCATTCAATACAATGAACAAGGAAAGTGAGTACAAAGAGCATACCATTTCCTTAATTGAGCAAATTGGGTAGATAACATTTAGCTTCAGGTGAGAGCTACCTTTGTTCTCATGGGTATGCTTTTAGTGGCTTGATTTGTTTTTCTCTTCTACGATTAGTTTTTAAGCAGTCACTTTTCACACTCCCCCTGCCCCCAAATCAAAACTAAAGCAAATGGCATTTACGAGAAATTGGAGATTGGCATGTTGTTGCTTTTTAATCTCCCCCAGCACATTGCCACATACAGCAGAAATTTTCATGTCTCACTCCCTGTTTTCTACACACACACTACTCCTGAAGCTGGTGTAAAAAGATCAATATAAGCTCATTTCTCAGATGCGGCACCGATAGTTTCCCCTCCGCCCCCCATATTGAAAAGAACCAACTTACGTGTCTGGATTTTCTTGATACTTTGCTTAAGCAGGCTGAAAATCGAATGCAGTACTGGAACCAACTCCCTGCATTAAATAAGGAAGTGCTGATACAAGGCAGGATGTTTGAGGGAATGACTCACATATGTAGCATAGCAACAGAGGGTCCTGTGGCACCTTTAAGACTAACAGAAGTATTGGGAGCATAAGCTTTTGTGGTAAGAACCTCACTTCTTCTGAAGTCTTAAAGGTGCCACAGGACCCTCTGTTGCTTTTTACAGATTCAGACTAACACGGCTACCCCTCTGATATGTAGCATAGTGGGTCTTGACTATCAGTGGAATGAAAGGAATAACCACACTAACTACAGCTTGCTTCACTGAAGTTAGTGGTGAAGTACCATCTAATAATAAATGCTCAGCAACATTTGATCTTTCATCTTTATCACCTCCCTGTTTGGCCAAACATTATGCTGTAAATGTCACAGAGCATTATGTATTGATCCAAAATCTTACAGGGATTTATGTGAATATATTTAGAGGATTTTTAAAACATGGGTTAGCTATAAACTGCAAAGACTAGTTATTGCACTGGCCTTTCTTGATCTTTTAGCATATTATCTTTTAAATATGGGAGTTGGAGTGAGGAAGTGGAACAAAGCGAATGGATGAGGATAAGACTGAGACACGCTATTACTGGGGGTATTTAATAATGTGTCCCAATGACTTTCTTAAGCTGCCAATTGACATGTAATGTTCATGTATCATAGTCCTTTTCAGAATTAGAATACAGTAGAACCTCAGAGTTACGAACACCTCGAGAATGGAGGTTGTTTGTAACTCTGAACAAAACGTTACAGCTGTTCTTTCAAAGGTTTACAACTTAACATTGGCTTAATACAGCTTTGCAACTTTACTATGCAGAGAAAAATGCTGCTTTTAACCATCTTAATTTAAATGAAACAAGCACAGAAACAATTTCCTTGCCTGGTCAAATCTTTTTATCTTTTTTTTTTTAAGCATTCCCTTTATATTTTTAGTAGTTTGTTTAACACGGTACTGTACTGTGTTTGCCTTTTATTTTTGGTCTCTGCTGCTGCCCGATTGTGTACTTCTGGTTCCAAATGAGATGTGTGGTTGACCAGTCAGTTCGTAACTCTGGTGTTCATAACTCTGAGGTTCTACTGTACCCATGCTTTCTTACAATAAAATCAGATTCCTTTTTGTTAAATCTACCATCAGACTGATAGGAAGCACTTTTCCCCATGAAAACACTGCATGAAAACATTTATGAACTACTTTTAACATTTCTGAAAGAATTACTTTACTTGAGCTAATATATGGGATCTTGTCTGTGGTATCTGTTCGGAGGAGAAATTGATGCTGAAGGTATTTCTCTGGGGCAATTCTGTTTATTTACATAGCATGTACGAGGTCTTGTTTGATTAAAAACATATAAGAGGCAATTTCCTTATCATAATTTCCAAGCCTGCCTTTCTGGCCAGTACTCTGTCCAAAAGAAGCTCTCTTGGCTTCCTCTCAAAGCCACATTCACATACTCTCTCTCTCATTGTCTGCTCGCTTTCGGGTTCCTTTCTGCTTTTGACACACGCAGCTCTACCAATCAATGCCCCAGCCCCTACATTTTCAGTCATTCCCAGGGAAAAACCTTTTATTATCCCTGAGTTTGAGCTTTCTTAGCCTTCCCATGTGGCTCAGTGCCTTGGG
The DNA here is from genome assembly GCF_027887155.1 of Malaclemys terrapin pileata. NCBI lineage: Eukaryota > Metazoa > Chordata > Testudines > Emydidae > Malaclemys > Malaclemys terrapin. The sequence goes on from NC_071505.1 coordinate 198,116,130, forward strand.
TGGTGGCTTCCATTGTCTCCAGCTATCTTATACTAAAAAAGACTTTAATTGCTCCTTCCATTTAGTCTGATTTAAAAGCGACTAGCATGCCTATCAGCTTCAGTGAGGTCTGTGATTGCCCACAGATCAATGGCATGCTTCCTATGAGCCACCAATACCCTCCAGCACAATTACATTAGTGGTAGCAGGCATTCTTGACATCTACTTGACACTGGGACACTCAGTGTCTCAATCTATTAGATCAGCATTTGCCCTTCTCTCACTCTATATGCGGAATGACCCTAGTTGATGCTGTGTCCCAATCCCTGCCCATAATCTTCTCCAGACTCTCATTTCCTGGCTACCCATTCCCAGCTCACCTAAATTAACCTTGCTCTCTTTGATCCCCCCTCCTCTTGCACAACAAACTATAGCTGTGAATTTATCCATTATTTATTATTCTATGTATTTGTATATTATTTGTTTAGAAATAGCATAAGCCTCGGCATATTTATGCAATAAAAACATGATTAAAAAAAGCATGGCTCTTGTAGACAACAAGCAGCACTAAAGACAATCCATTTTCATCCATTTCAACTTCTCCATAAAACTCAGAAACACTTCCTTCGTATCCAGCCTATCCGTGAGCAAATTCTTGGGTTGACAGATGAGTATTGCAAATGCAGGCTCACATTAACCAATACCATTTCAGAGCTCAGAATTAGAGCATCTTGGAAAATAGGGCAGGGGAAGGTCAGTGAAAAATATTGACTTTTTGTTGAGAAAAAAAAATTGGCTTTTGGCTGACCACTTCTGGGTAGGTAGGGGAGTGTGTGTGCATGCGCGTGTTTTTATAAAAGGTAGAAATTTTCCATGTGGAGAATAATACCTTTTTTTCTGACCAGCTTCAATCATGAGCTCCTTTTCCACACTGGGTCCCCGCTGGGACTCCCCTCCCATCTAGATGAGATCTAGCCAAGACCCTGCCTCTTCCCCCTATCCCCCCACCTCAAACTTATTAATATGGAAAGGGCAGTGCTGTTGTGACCTCTTGCCCTTGACATCTGTTTGTGACCCCCAAGCTGAGAACCCCCTGAGGCAGCTCATCCTGTTCAGTGGGAAACTGTCACCTTGGTTTCTGAGCAAGCAGCCCATACTCAGCAGGTTGCCCGCCACTCTGAACAGCTTCACTCGTCTAGATTTGTGTAGAATTTGTAGTACAGGGAAAGAGAATTTAGTGTCCATCACAGCTGCAGCACAGGTCTGCAACTACGCTTCTCCCACCATCAGGCACTTAGTCTCCTACCAATGTTCTATCCTCTTTGGTAGTCAGATTGCCTGGCCAGTGCCAGTTCATCTGTATATCAAGGTAACCTGTGAGGATGGAGATCCTCCTTTTGGAGGGGAATGGCACGTGACAAGGGTAAAGAATCAGAGTAGATTTTTTCTAAATCTGCACAACTATCATTCGACTAAATAAAACAGAATTATCCCTACAATTTTCTCTGCCTCTGAGCTTCACTGTAGACTTCTGCCTCAAAATCTCCCTCATTTCCCTTCTGCTTGGCTTCCTGCCACACTTTTAAAGAAATGATACTTACATCATTGTAGAAGGTATTTAGGAAACTGTGAGTCCTAACATTCAGCTGGTTGCCTACATCCTCCTGCAAATGGCCATGCAGTCTGGTTACTCGTTCTTGGAGAAGTCATGCAAGGCTGCCCAGAAAGGGGCTCTGCTATAATTTTGTTGCTTTCTTTAGTTAGAACTCCAAAGGCTTGGCTTGGTCCCCAAAAATTGTTTACATCTTTTAAATCCTTCTGTTTATTACTTCTTTTACAGTTCCAATATGCTTCACAAGTTCATATTGGCCTCTTTCCCAGTTTACACTGAAGTTGGAAGAGTATAAATTATGATCTCTCCAGCTGTTTCTTAAATGCCTTGATTCCAGAAATTAAAAAACTCTTGGAGACCCACACAAAGCTACTCCAAATAATGGAAGCTTACTATTTTCTAAAGATAACACAAGCCTCTGTTTGGCCGGGGGAGGGTGGGAAGATCATCTAGATAATCAAGTTGCTCTATTATTACAACAATGGATTTTAAAAAAATGGATGTGACTGAATATTGCTTCAAAGGGTTTGTCTGCACTGGAGCTGGCAGCTGTAAATTCCAGCTCGAGGAGACATACCCGCACTAGCTAGTGTGCTGAAAAACAGAAGTGTCGCTGCAGCAGCATGAGTGGCGGGAGGAACTAGCTTCCCCAAGTACATACGTATGGGGTTGAAATTGGTGCAGCCCCTCATGTCACTGTGGCTACGCTTCTATTTTTAGCGCACTAGTGCTATGAGAGCTAGCATAGGTATGTCTCCTTGAGCTGGAATTTACAGCTGCCAGCTCCAGGGTAAAGACACACCCTTAAGGTGGATAGAAATCCAGTATGTTTCCCCACTTTCAGCAGTGATATCCGATAGTCGTATGTCTGACTTTCTAACTGGAAAGGGGAACACGTCAAGATTGTGCCCTTTCTCCTCCCCTCTGTGCCCTATTCATGGAATCCCGGCAATGATGCCGAGACATTATCTAACCAAGGACACATCTCTTCTATCAGGCAGACAGAATTTAAGAGCACTTTAGCTGCAGCTGGTATTCTCCTCCTCCTCCCTAATCCATCAAAATCAGTTCTGTGCTGGACATAATGGGTCCCTTTGACATTGCAGCAGGATCCTGCATCAAAGCGAATCATGTGTGAGGTCAGATCCTGCATTCTAGGTGAAATTCTTCCCCAGCCAGAGGGCCAGCACAAGCCTAAGCTCATTAAATTCTGAGGATGTAAGTGGGGTTGAAGTGGTGCTTAGATCTGTGAGGACCTTCTGCACTGGGGTGAATTTTGCACCCCTTTCCCACCTCACACTTCCTTTGGAGTTAGTGGGAGTGACAGGATGGTAGAAGATCCAGTCCTTAAAGGATATAGTGCAAAGACCAGAGTGACCTCAGAATCAGTGTGTTGCTTTTCATATATGTTGGGAAACCACTCTATCAAACGTGTGGGCAGAGCTTTCCAGATGGACTCATTAGAATTTTGATTACACACTATGACCAATAAAGATCTAGAAATATGACTGTACCTTTGTGACTTCTGAGTAGGGTGAAAATTACCAACAAGAATATGGAATTATTATAGATTGCACCTCTTTCTCCCCCTCCCTTTTAAGACTTACAGATAGGTGAACCAAAACAATCAGGTTCTTTATATGGGGAAAGAAACAATCCTACTTCATAAGGCTGTGTGAAGGAATGGCCTTACCAAATCTATAGGTCTACCACTTGACTTGCCATACTTAACTTCTCTGAAATGGTTTGCTTTTGGTAAAGCTAGTTATGCCTCAGTCTGGATAAGGATAGAAAGGTTATTTATCTCAGCATGTTGACCACTATGAGCGCTTCTCTGCTTAATATAGCTGCCAACTTGTCTGCATCAGAACCCAGCTTTCACTGCAACCTTAGGTAGCTCTAGCATATTGGGACTATGACCAATTGCAATTCACCCCTTTCACTTCTACTTCCGTGATGGCACAAGTTGCACTTTCCATTGAGCTAGAAGAAGAATAAGGAGGGGGAAAGGTTCAGAGCATGTAAAACAACAAGAAGATGGCAACCACCACACACCTGTATACTAACAAAGTCCATTGTCATGCAGGTCAAGGTATAGGCAGTCAGGGCAAGCTTCTTCACACAACACAATAGGGAGGCAATGGTCAACAGCAACATTTTCCTCAATAGAAAAATTACTGCTAAAAATTGGCAATGGGAGTTGATTGGCAGGGAACCCCCATCCACATGGCTAAGGCCTAATGACCTAAAGATGTAAGGCAAAATAGCAGCAAAAACTCCAGAGTAGTATTTCATGGGAAAGAAATTGGCAAAACAAGCAGGGATCATTCTAGTTCCATAAGGCCAAAACTTTCAAAAGGGACCTAATTTGGGATGCTTCAGCTTTCAGCTGCCCAGCTTTCGACACCAAGAGGCCTGGTGTTCAGATATGCTGAGCAGGCCCGACTGGGAAGTTGATGGGACCTGTGAGTGCCCAGTAACCCATAAATGAGGACCTCAAATGTCTTAAATTGGATATGCAAAATCAGAGACCACTTTTGAAAACATGGGCCTGACTGGACAGAATGCGGTGCTGCCAGGGATGCTCAGAGAAGGGCGGGGAGGAAAGTCTTGCTTTTCTAAAGGCATAGTGTGTGGTTCCCAGCCAAATCCTAGGCCAGGGCTTAAAGAAATTGTACCTGGCTGTGCTGCCACGGCCTCTGCGAACTACACTATTGCGATTGAAAGGAATGGAGCAGCTACGTATCATTTGTCAATATTTTATAATTTAATGCAGTCACGCAAACAACTTTATGGCCAATGCTTTTTTAAAAAAAAAAAAAATGTATTACTCATGTTGTTTCTCCCTTGTTTGTGTTAGAACTTTTCACCATTCCTGGCTTTGCTTTCATTTACCCCTTCTCTTTTCTCTTGAATAGAGATCATTGTGCATCTCTTCCTGTTTGTGTCTTCAGTGTCTGTTTCCTCTCTTCTTTCACCCCTTCTGCCTTCCTCTCCCTCTATATGTGTGTCTTCTATGCTTTCTTTCACTCCTTTCATTTATATCCCCAGTATTACACAGCACTGTACTTCTCTTTTCTAAAGTCTCTCAGCAATCCCTCTTGCGATCCCTCCTGTCTGAGTCCCCTCATACAGCCACACACACACCTCTTCCCTACACTCCCTCACCTGCCCCTTCTCATAAATGGAAAGTGAACACTGGCTTCCCTAGCTCTTGGGACAGAGGTGATTGGTGGTACTCTTAACAGAGTGGTGTTTCTGGATACCGAGGCAGAGACTCAGCAGCAAATCGCCACAGCTCCATAGACTCGGATGGAATTATGACAATTTACACCAGCTGAGGATTTGCTCCTCTGTTTTCCCCCGTGATGAAGTAGGAATGTTCTTAATGTTTTCTCTGAATTCTGTGTGGGTGCCCCAGTTTCCCCTATGCCTTTCTTAAGTATTTAGGTGGTGGGATAAGGGTGCGCGATTGTTGCAGAGCCCTAGAGGGCAGACGTGATGCCCTCTGCACAGAGAATGGCCGACACCCTGTCTCCTAGCAACTGATGGCCTGGACCCAGGGCCAGATTAAGACCTTTAGAGGCTCTCAGCACTGAAAAGATTATGGTTCCCTCCCATAGGTAATTCAAAATAAAAACAATACTATACCGTAAAATAAAATTTTATTTTTCAAAATGACACAAAACTTACATGTATGCTGAAATTAAAATAGCTTCTTTCTAGATTTTCTGATTGCAAAATTCTGGACAAGTTCATCGAAGCTGACTCAATGAAGCATGTCCACTTCCATACACATTAGGGAAAGTGAATCAAGTCTGTCCTGTCTCTGAGGGTTTTTTATTCTTTTCAGCTGAGAAAAAGAGCGTTCTGTGGAGCAGTTAGTAATCATCAATGTTAGAAAAATACGTAGTGCGATCTCTACGTTTGGAAATGCACATTGTATTCCGTCTTTCAATATTGTGTTATGAAGATCAATGTGACTGAATTTTATTTTTCCTGTTTCATTAAACTTTGCGCGCATATAACAGTGGAACTGCCATACTTCTCCACGGAGATTCATGTTCAAGTCAACAGGGTATGAGTCAACTAGCTTTTGGGAACCTTATGAATATTGTTCATCAGATAAGTCCATATCATTTAGAAAAGAAAATCTACTTGATACTTTATACACTTCACCTCTCCTCTTCATATGAGCTTCAAGTGTATCAATTATATCAAATTTTTTCAAAAAAAAAAAAATCTTTTTTTTTGGTGCCCCCTGCTTTGCTGGTGCCCTAAGCATGTGCTTAGTCTGCCTATTGGGTAATCCAGCCCTGCCTGGGCCCCTTCTCCTCTGCAAAGTGCCAACTGAAGGTGTTGGAGAACAAAGAGATAAGGTGGCCTCCTGGCCCAGGAAATAGACAAAGGCCAGAGGAGGGGCTGGAGGGAGTTTCAGTTTAGAGCCGGCTGGGGAAATGGAGGGAGGCCCAGAACTGGGTTCTGGGCTCCCTAACCCCCACACGATGGACCTGACTGAGGGGTCTTGTTCTCTGTACCTACAAGCTCTGTTTTAGACCATGTTCCTGTCGTCTAATAAACCTTCTGTTTTACTGGCTGGCTGAGAGTCCCATCTGACTGTGGAGTTGGGGTGCAGGGCCCTCTGGCTTCCCCAGGAACCCCACCTGTGCAGACTCGCTGTGGGAAGCGCACAGTGTGAAAAAGGGATGCTGAATGCTCCGAGGTCAGGCCCAGGAACGTCGAAGCTGTGTAAGCTTCTTGCCCTGGAGACAGTATGCTCACAGAGAGGAGGAATGTTCCCCCAGAATCCTTACTGGCTTCGTATGGAGTAGTTCCAGAGCCTCGCCTGGTGACTCTGTGACACCTCCACTCAGAACCTTCTCTGACTCGGGATGGGGAAGTCACATTGTCTCGCTGTGTTCTTCCTACTCCAAAGACGCCTGGCTGGTCTGAGGATGAGTGTTGGGGATCTCAGTACTGCATCCCTCCCTCAGCCTCCTGGCTGCTGTGATTGAGGTCTCTACTACTCTATCCTCCCGCCTCCACCCACCCCCCTGTTTGCATTTTTTGAATCCTTTCCTCTTCAGTAAGGAGCTCCGGTACATGTCTTTGAAGCAGTGAGAGCAAACCAAACTCCTTCACTGTGCGATAGCTTGGCAAAGCTCAGAGCATCAGCAGAGGCACTGAAGCTCTGTCTGTGTAGTCCGAGGACATCACTGCACTTGTTTAAACTCAGTCTCTGTCTGGGTTTGTTAGCAACCATAAATTAAAGTTTAGATTCTGCAAAAGTTGGTGGCACTCATTCAAGACGATGCTTTATTTGTAAGGGGTGCGTGGACTTCACCTAAGTGAAGGGGCCAGCACTGGGAAACTAGAAACTGAGCTTGGAAAACCCCAAAGGACCAATTTCAGTTTACTTACATAAGAAAACACAATCTTGCTTCTGTAAAAGTTCAGACCCCAAATACCGTCTCCAGCTGCATTGTGTATGTTTCCGGTATTCCACCCACATGCATACACTTGGCATCTCAGAAGAAAAGGAAAATAGCATTTTCTTGAGAGTAAACTACAAACTATTCTGTTGATGTGTCCAGTTCTTTATGGTGGGGGAGGGACCCAAACAAAATGCTTTTCTCAGAAAAATAGAAGGTCTGTAAATGAAATAGGAAGGATTGTTTGCATAGAAGTCACTGGCAGTTTTGCCATTCAAGCAGAAACAGACTCAAAATGTTTTAAAATAAAAACTGAGAGTCCTACCCGATCCCAGGATTTGAGGAACTGGAGGTCTAAGAAGAACACCAGATTGAAGACCAGTCAGTGGAAGAGATGAGTCTGGAACTCAGGACTTTCTGACCTTATGCCCTAGACTGGATTTGAATTGTGTGAACTTTGAATTCTGTGGAATTGTTGAGAATAACAACAATACCTTTTGTCTTTTCTCGAGTTTCTGAGAAAATTTAGCAATCAGTTCAGACATGCTTTGGAGCAATTTTCATGAAGTGGAACTTGTAGGGTGGGCTTGTCTCATTGAGGCCTAAGTACAATTTGTCAACAATTGTAAAAACTGCTAGCAGTGTACACCACATCCTACTGTACGTAAATAAGGTTTGCTGTTCAAAGATGGGTAACTCCAGCCAATTCAAGACAGACATTCACTGGGAAATAAAAAAGTACTCTTCTTCCCTAAGGGCTTTTTTTCATGCCAAATTCACTTTCAAACACGCAGCGATAGAGTGTTACTCTGACACAGTGCTAGAGCTGTTCAGAACAAACTCTGCAAGCCCTCTTTTTCACGATGGGGAAAAGTGTTTGTTTTTATTCTCCCCATGTCCATTATTCTTGGCTGCTAATCCCAAACTTTACAAACAAATATTGTCCTCAGGGAAAAGTTAAGCATGCAGAATTTCACCCTGAAAGGTGAAAGTTTTTGAAAGTTAAGAAGAATTAAAAATAGATAGGAGGTTTCTAATGGAAATGCTCATACAACTTTAAGTGTTGTTACTCCTCCAGCTGTAATTCTTTGCTCAATCTGAGCTGGTACGGTTGGTTGAAAGAGCATTGAAGATGACTCGGCAGAAAAATAAGGGTTAAATCTGCATCAGTGCTCTTACTTGGTTCATGACCTTAATAACAAAGAGTGCAAACGTAGCTATAGATTGGTGAATAAAGAAATGTTCATACAGTTGGGAAGTTTGTTTGCCAGCAGTGTGAAGCTGGTCAAAAATGTTCTGACAGAAGTTTTTCCATCTGAAAATGCTGATTCAACAGAACCAAAACATTCCGTGAGAACATTGATGTCATTGATTCCACTTTCAACATTAACTGGTTGGTGGCCAGCTCACTTGCCAGATGGATTACTCGTGGGCTCTCAGGGTTCCCAGTATCTCTGGATCCCCGACTAGCTATTTCCCTGGGTTGGCCAGCTCCTCTGTTTAACTGGTTCTTCGCCTGCCTGCCAGGTCAGGGAACCAGGCAGCCCACCTGCACACCAGGCAGGAGAAGGAAACTTTCGGTTCTCCTGACATGGAATTTCTCTGGATTTACTTTCTTTAAAAAAAAAAAAAAAAAAGTGGTGGTGAGGGGGAGAGTTTTAGAGTTTTCATACCAAATCAGGGTACTTCTCCTCCTTTCCCCCCTCCCCCCCCAAAAAAACCCTCAGTTTTTCACAGGAAAGAAATTCTGTTTTCTGTCCAGCTGTGTTTGGTGGTTTAGCAGCAATAACCAAAATTAAAGTTGTGAGGGAAAAACTATGGCGGCACGCTGGCACATATTGCCATCTTCAGTGATCTGCCGTGATTATTACCAGGGCCGGCTCCAAGTTTTTTGCCGCCCCAAGCAAAAAAATTTTCCTGCGCCCCTCTGGCCCCGCCCCAACTCCACCCCTTCCTCGCCTCATTCCAACCCCTTCCCCAAACCCCCGGCCCCGCCTCCTCCCCTGGGCACGCCGCATTTCCCCTCCTTCCCCAAATCCCTGGCCCTGCCTTCTTCCCCGGTGGTGCGCTCGGAGGAGGAGGTGAGTTGGGAGGGGGGGGAGCGATTCCTCTGCCCTCCCAGGGTTACTTCCTGCTGCCCTCCCCGTGCCCCCCACCGCCGCAGCTCACCTCCGCTCAGGGCCGGCTCCCGGCTTTTTGCACCCTAAGCAAAAAAAAAAAAAGGAGCTGGAGTGCCGCCCCTTGGAAAGTGCCACCCCAAGCACATGCTTGTAAGCGGGCGCTGGTGCCTAGAGCCGGCCCTGATTGTACTGGTCTACAATTTTTGAGACGTCGTCTGCTTCAGAGATAAAATGTGCTATTTATTATGTATTTTGATGTGCTGAATTCAAATATGACAATTAAAACAACTGATTGGCTACTGTTTCTAAGATATTTAAATTTTTACATTTTATGTCTATGTATATTGTGTAGATAGTAGAGTTTTAATCATAAATTGTAAACCTAGGTCTTTTCATGTGTTTATGGTTGCTTTACATGGTAATATTTCACCTGTCCTGTTTATGTAACACTTTAAAAATCAGCAAAAGGGTTATATAAATAAAATTTATTATGAAACAAAAGGCAAAAAACTATTCTGTACATATTTTAGTCCTATTCAGTGTCTACTCGGCGCTTCTTGGCTTGTCTCTTGTATTCATTAAATGGAGCATCTCTTGTCACTGTCCAGCAATAGGCTGCAAGCATTGATGGGCTCCATTTGCCCTGATAGCATTTCTCCATTGTTGCAATGTCCTGGTGAAATCTCTCGCCGTGCTCATCGCTCACTGCTTCGCAGTTCGGTGGAAAAAAATCTAGATGAGAGTGCAAAAAATGTATCTTTAGTGACATGTTGCAACCAAGGCTTTTGTATGCCTTGAGGAGGTTTTCCACTAACAACCTGTAGTTGTCTGCCTTGTTGTTTCTGAGAAAATTTATTGCCACTAACTGGAAAGCTTTCCATGACGTCTTTTCCTTGCCACGCAGTGCATGGTCAAATGCATCATCTTGAAGAAGTTCACGAATCTGAGGACCAACAAAGACACCTTCCTTTATCTTAGCTTCACTTAACCTTGGAAATTTTCCACGGAGGTACTTGAAAGCTGCTTGTGTTTTGTCAATGGCCTTGACAAAGTTCTTCATCAGACCCAGCTTGATGTGTAAGGGTGGTAACAAAATCTTCCTTGATTCAACAAGTGGTGGATGCTGAACACTTTTCCTCCCAGGCTCCAATGACTGTCGGAGTGGCCAATCTTTCTTGATGTAGTGGGAATCTCTTGCACGACTATCCCATTCGCAAAGAAAACAGCAGTACTTTGTGTATCCAGTCTGCAGACCAAACAAGAGAGCAACAACCTTCAAATCGCCACAAAGCTGCCACTGATGTTGGTCATAGTTTATGCACCTCAAAAGTTATTTCATGTTATCATAGGTTTCCTTCATATGGACTGCATGACCAACTGGAATTGATGGCAAAACATTGCCATTATGCAGTAAAATAGCTTTAAGACTCGTCTTCGATGAATCAATTAACAGTCTCCACTCATCTGGATCGTGAACGATGTTGAGGGCTGCCATCACACCATCGACGTTATTGCAGGCTACAAGATCACCTTCCATGAAGAAGAATGGGACAAGATCCTTTTGACGGTCACGGAACATGGAAACCCTAACATCACCTGCCAGGAGATTCCACTGCTGTAGTCTGGAGCCCAACAGCTCTGCCTTACTCTTGGGTAGTTCCAACTCCCTGACAAGGTCATTCAGTTCACCTTGTGTTATGAGGTGTGGTTCAGAGGAGGAGGATGGGAGAAAATGTGGGTCCTGTGACATTGATGGTTCAGGACCAGAAGTTTCATCCTCTTCCTCTTCCTCGTCTCACTCAAGTGAGAATGATTCTGGTGCATCAGGAACCGGCAATCCTTCTCCGTGGGGTATTGGGCGTATAGCTGATGGAATGTTTGGATGATGCACAGTCCACTTTTTCTTCTTTGACACACCTTTCCCAACTGGAGGCACTATGCAGAAGTAACAATTGCTGGTATGATCTGTTGGCTCTCTCCAAACCATTGGCACTGCAAAAGGCATAGATTTCCTTTCCCTGTTCAACCACTGGCGAAGATTTGTTGCACAAGTGTTGCAGCATATGTGTGGGGCCCACCTCTTGTCCTGATCTCCAATTTTGCAGCCAAAATAAAGGTGATAGGCTTTCTTAACCATAGTGGTTATACTGCGCTTTTGTTATGCAAAAGTCACTTCACCACAAACATAGCAGAAGTTATCTGAACTGTTCACACAAGTACGAGGCATCTCTGCTCACTTTGGCTAAACAGAAATGTGTCCCTTTGCAAAATCAAACACTGACAAATAAGAGAACACGACACTGTATGATTTCTAGAGCTGATATAGGGCAATTTGTTCAGCAGAGTGATGTAAGCTTCGTTATGAGTGCATCATCCATGACTTTTAGGAATAACATGATGCAATTCATATCATGTATGATGCAATACCAGCTTCAGATTGCATCATTCATTGTTTTGCCTAAAAAGCAAGTACTGTCCAAACCCAGTCATAGATTTATTCATAGATCCAGTCAAAGATGTATTTTAGTCATTTCTGGTTTAAATTGAGATCCCTTCCCTTTATAACTCACTTATCCTCCGCCATTCCCAAGTCAAGGGTCGTATATACTGACCCAATAGCATATCTTGAAAACTAGAGCCAATCAACAATTTTAAGCATCATTTTTGTTCTCAGTGATCCAGAATTAGTAAAGTTTGACTACATTTATTTCAGAAGCATTTTGGCTGTAGAGCAGTGATTACAAGTTATAGGGGAACTCCTGTCTACTGCAGACATTAAAAATAAAAAACACAAAATAAGTTATTTTAAAAGACATGTTGTGTGTACTTTCACCACCAAATGACCTAAAATTCACTGGCATTTTATCAAACCAGCCTGAGAAGCCAGTTTACAATGAGATTTCTGATAAGAAGGTTCCAGCTGCCTTGTGGTTGGTCTGACATTTTGTAGTTATTGTAAAGATTTTGGAACAGTACAGATATTTACACTGTGATGTCCTGGCCTGATGTCTTCCTTTTTTGACTATAATTTTAAGAAGTGGCATATTTTGACATGTTTTGGAACCAGGGCAAAATAATGAAAATGCTGATAGAGGATTCAATTGATAAAGAATTAAAGGATAGGAATATAACTAATGCCAGTCAACAGGATTTTATGAAAGTAGGTCTTGTCACACAAAGCTGATTTCATTCTTTGGTGAAATTACAAGTTTGGTTGATAAAAATAACTGCATAGATATAAAATGCTTAGACTTTTGTAAGGTTATTTGATTTAGTACTGCACAACATTCCAGTGAAAGAATTGACACTATTCAAGATCAGTGAAACATACATTAAATGGGTTAAGAATTGGCTAATTGACAGATCCCAAAAAATAGTTGTCAATGGGTAGTCATCATTGAATGGAGGGTTCTGCGGGGATTGGTACTAGGCCCAACACAGTGAAGAATTTTCATCAATGATCTGGAAGTAACTGTAAAATCACTTCTGATAAAATTTGTAGATGACAACGATTGGCGGAGTGGTAAATGATGTTGACAGACAGTCATATAGAGCAATCCAGATTGTTTGGTAAGCTGGGCCCAGTCAAACAAAATGACGTATAACACAACCAAATGCAAAGTTATACATTTGGGAACAAGGAATTCAGGTCATACCCATAGAATAGGGGACTGCAACCTGGAAAACAGTGACTGAAAAGGGTTTGGGGTCATAGCAGACAACCAACTGAACATGAGCTCCTAGTGTCGTGGCAAAAAAGCAAATATGATCCTTGGGTGTATAAACAGAGAAGTTGTGAGTACGAGGAGGGAAGTGATTTTATCTCTGTATATGGCGCTGGTGACGCCAATACTGAAATATTGTATACAGTTCTGGTGTCTACATTTTAAAAAGATAGCAGAAAAATTGGACAGTCACAAAAATGATTTGAGGGCTGGAGACAAAGCCTTTTAGTAAGGGACATAAAGAGTTTAATTTGTTTGTCTTATCCAAAAGATCAAGAAGAACTTGATTACAATGTACAAGTGCCTTCATGGGGAGAGAATACTGAGTTCTCACGGACTCTTTAATCTAGCAGACAAAGGCAGAACAAGAACCGATGTCTGGAAGCTGAAACCAGAAAAATTTAAAATGAGAAATTAAGCGCAAATTCTTAAGTGTAACGGTGTTCAACAGTTGGAACAAACTTATGAAGGGAAATGGTGGATTCTCCGTGTTTGGATGTCTTCAGGTCCAGACTAGATGCCTTTCTGGAAGGTATGCTTTAGCCAAACACAAGTGACTGGGCTCAGTACAGAGGTAACTAGATAATGGCATGAAGTGTTGATATACAGGAGGTCAGCCTGGATGATCTCATGATCCTTGCTGGCCTTAAACTCTGAATATGACTTTAAGACTGAGAACAAACGTGCACTACAGTTAAACCACTGTCTGAATCTTCTTTTACCAAACAATGTTTAGTACAACGCAAAGATGGAAGCATAGTTCTGTTGGCAGCCTATAACAAAACACATGTTTTAAAAATAAAATATTGGCTAGCTTGGCAATCCTGTGTTGACTTGTGATTTCCGGTGAGTGAAGAAAACACTGGAAATAGAAGACTTGCTGATCTAGATGGAGTGGAAGGATGGGCCAGTGGTTAGGGCACTAGCTTTTGACTTTGGAGACCTGGGTTTAGCTCTCTGCTCTACCACAGATTTCCTTTGTGACATTGGGCAACTCATGTAGTCTCTCTGGCCCAGATCCACAAAGGTATTTAGGCTCCTAATTTGAAATCAATGGACGTTAGGAGCCTAAATATCTCAGTGTGCCTCAGTTTTCCAGCTTTAAAATGGGGGTAGAAGCACTTACCTACCTTACAGTCAGATTAAATACATGTGCTGCTGTAAACTCTGTAGTGTAGCCATAGCTTAAGATAACCTTTCGGGATCCCTTCCAGTTCTATGAGATTAGGTATATCTCCATATATTATATACTATTATTATTATTATATTATTAAATACCAGTGGAGTTCTGTGACGTTACTGACATAAACTGTGACCGTATAGATCATTGTTGCAACCAAGGTCTTATAGTTGCAGCAAATCTTATACAAAGGAGGTCCAGTAAAGTGTCTATGGAAAGATTATGATTTGCTGGTTGTGATTATGCTATCTGTATGTGTGTATCATTTTTGTAGTTAAAGTTGTGAATATTGGCTGTGTACTTGTACCTCAATGTGTTTTGATTCTAAGAAACCTCAGTGAAGCATTTGGTTAGCTTCTTGAGAAAGAACTATTCTCAATAAGTGCCCAATGAAGAAACACTTAACTGACAATGGACTTTGGGAGACACCAATCCACATCTGAGCTTTCCTGGGAACTTTCAAACTAGCATGTAAACAATGGCATCGGCCTGTAAAGAACTGATTCATGCATGGACATGTGACTTGCCCATGTGACTCCAAACTCCATCTTGCTGCTGTGATCTTCCACACAGATCCACAGAGGCAGAGGATATAAAGGGCCCTGAAAACTCCGCCATTTTGTCTTCAATCCTGCTTCTTCTGGAGGAACCTTGCTACAAACTGAAGCTCTGAACAAAGGATTGAATGACCCATCCCAGCTGTGGATGTACTCCAGAGACTTGATTTGAACCTACAGCTTATTCCATCACTGCTACAAGCCTGAACCAAGAACTTTGCCATTACTGTGTGTAATTGATTCCATTTAACCAAATTTTGCTCTCATCTCTATCTTCTTCCTTTTATGAATAAACCTTTAGATTTTAGATTCTAAAGGATTGGCAACAGCGTGATTTGTGGGTAAGATCTGATTTGTATATTGATCTGTGTCTGGGGCTTGGTCCTTTGGGATTGGGAGAACTTATTTTCTTTTACTGCGGTATAGGTTTTTATAACCATCTGCCCCCATAATGAGTGGCAGTGGTGGTGATACTGGGAAACTGGAGTGTCCAAGGGAATTGCTTGTATGACTTATGGTTAGCCAGTGGGGTGAGACCGAAGTCCTCTCTGTTTGGCTAGTTTGGTTTGCCTTGGTGTGCAAAGTAACCCCAGCCTTGTGCTGTAACTGCCCTGCTCTAAGCAATTTGTCCTGAATTGATACTCTCAGTTGGGTCCCACCAAAGGCAGCATCGTTACAGTGGCGTAGTCGTCCACAGAACCAGGTCATTTAAGTTTTGGCTCAAAACCCTATGCTATCCAAATTTGAATTTTGGTATTGAGAGGTTTTGATGGTTAAAGATCAGTGACCATGAGCCAGAAAGCATCAGCAGAAGCAATGAAACTGCAAGCCCGGAGAGACAGCCTGCAGTTTGGACATGAACAAAAACTGGCAGAAATTTGAATGCGAGAGAAGCAAGCCTTGGCCCAGCTGGAGAAGGAAGCTGCTGAAAGACAGAGAAAAGCTAAAGAAAGAATGGCTGAATTGGAAAAAGAGGCTGCTGAGAGAGAGGAAAGGGCTTGTAGGGAGCGTGTTGAGCTGCTCGCTGCTGAGGAGAGGGTTTGCCAAATGCAACAAGAAACTGCCAGACTTCAGCTCCAAGTCAAAAAAACAATGGAAGAACAGCAGAAACTGTATCCTCTTGAAAGTCCATTTTATAACAATGTTGGTATGTTGTATTACTCTGAGCAGTTCTCTGTGTCTAACCAGTTTTGCTATGGCCAGGGAGCGGGTGACTCTAACCAGGGAAAGGTGGCAAATAGCTGTTTGTCTGTGAATGAAGTTTCTGAATGTCTGTCTAATGTCTCAGAAGTGAATCTGGAATTAGGTCAAGAGCAGAAAGATCTCATTGGTCAAGAAAATGTTTCTTGCAGATTAAAGTGGATGGTCAGGTGAAAGCCCTAACTGAGGAAGGAAAGGGTAGATTTTGGATGGGTGATGGATTGTTGGCTAGTGCAGCTTATAAAAGTGAACCTGAAATGGGTAACTGTGATTTGCTGGAAGTAGCTCAGTATAGTGAGAAGAGCAACAGTTTATCTGTTGGGAGTGGCAATGTGCCTGTTAAGGAAAATTTGGATGAGCCTAGGCAGCCTTGTGAGCTGATGGCTTTGTCTAATCAGCAGTTTGGGAAGACCAGGAGAGTGGAAAATAAGTGTCCCTATACCTTACCTGTTACTTGTGTGGAGAATTGTGACAATGAAGGAAATGTGCCTGTGTCTGTTGGCGTAATGACTTGCCTATGGAGGGAGCTACCCGAGCCTCCAAGCAGTTGTCTGTGAACAGCCCTGTGTGCTGGGGTAAGGGAAAGGATATCCCAAGCTGTGTGTCTGTTAAAGGGAAAGGTTTCTCCAGCTCTTCTTTGTCTGTAAAGCAGATAGAAGGTGTCCTTTAGCCTGTGATGGTTGAGGATAAGGCAGTTGTCTCAAAGTTGGTTCTGGATTCAACTAAAGCCCAGGAGGGGAATGGTCCTAAGTTTGTGTTTGCTAGGAAGAATGGCACAGTAACTAGGTTGCAACCAGTTAGTGTCTTAGGGTATGTCTACACTACGAAATTAGGTCGAATTTATAGAAGTTGATTTTTTAGAAATCGATTTTATACAGTCGATTGTGTGTGTCCCCACTCAAGACCATTAACACGGCAGAGTGTGTCCACAGTACCGAGGCTAGCGTTGACTTCTGGAGTGTTGCACTGTGGTAGCTATCCCACAGTTCCCGCAGTCTCCGCCGCCCACTGGAATTCTGGGTTGAGCTCTCAATGCCTGATGGGTCAAAACCATTGTCGCGGGTGGTTCTGGGTACATGTCGTCAGGTCCCCCCGTGAAAGCAATGGCAGACAATCGTTTCAAGCCTTATTTCCTGGGTTACCCGTGCAGACGCCATACCACGGCAAGCATGGAGCCCGCTCAGCTCACTGTCACTGTACGTCTCCTGGGTGCTGGCAGAGGGGGCACTGCATTGCTGCACAGCAGCAGCTCATTGCCTTTTGGCAGCAGATGGTGCATTACGACTGGTAGCCGTTGTCGTCGTCTCCTGGGTGCTCTTTTAGCCAACCTTGATGAGGTTGGTCAGGGGCGCCTGGGCAGACATGGGTGCTCCTGGCAGACCTCGCCCTTCCCTCCGTCAGAGCAACAGCAGACAATCATTTTGTGCCTTTTTTTAGTGCAGATGCCATAACATGGCAAGCACAGAGCCCGCTCAGATCACCGCCGTGATTATGAGCACTGTAAACACCACGTGCATTATCCTGCAGTATATGCAGAACCAGAACCTGCAAAAGCAAAACCAGGCAAGGAGGCAACGGCAGTGCGGTGACGAGAGTGATAAGGACATAGACACAGACTTCTCTTAAGTACGGGCCCTGGCAATGTGGACATCATGGTGTTAATGGGGCAGGTTCATGCCGTGGAATGCTGATTCTGGGCCGGGGAAACAAGCACAGACTGGTGGGACTGCATAGTGTTGCAGGTGTGGGATGATTCCCAGTGGCTGCGGAACTTTCGCATGCGTAAGGGCACTTTCATGGAACTTTGTGACTTGCTTTCCCTGCCCTGAAGCACAAGAATACCAGGATGAGAGCAGCCCTCACAGTTCACAAGCGAGTGGCGATAGCCCTGTTGAAGCTTGCAATGCCAGACAGCTACCGGTCAGTCAGGCATCAATTTGGAGTGGGCTGCTGTGATGCAAGTAGCCAACGCAATCAAAGAGCTGCTGATATCAAGGGTAGTGACTCTGGGAAATGTGCAGGTCATAGTGGATGGCTTTGCTGCAATGGGATTCCCTAACTGTGGTGGGGCGATAGACGGAACCCATATCCCTATCTTGGCACCGGAGCACTAAGGCAGTGAGTACATAAACCAAAAGGTACTTTTCAATGGTGCTGCAAGCACTTGTGGATCACAAGGGACGTTTCACCAACATCAACGTGGGATGGCCGGGAAAGGTACATGATGCTCGCAACTTCAGGAACTCTGGTCTGTTTCAAAAGCTGCAGCAAGGGAATTTCTTCCCAGACCAGAAAATAACCATTGGGGATGTTGAAATGCCTACAGTTATCCTTAGGGACCCAGCCTACCCCTTAATGCCATGGCTCATGAAGCCATACACAGGCATCCTGGACAGTAGTCAGGAGCTCTTCAACTATAGGCTGAGCAAGTGCAGAATGGTGGTGGAATGTGCATTTGGACGTTTAAAAGCACGCTGGCACAGTTTACTGACTCAGATAGACCTCAGCAAAACCAATATTCCCATTGTTATTACTGCTTGCTGTGTGCTCCACAATATCTGTGAGAATAAGGGGAAGATGTTTATGGCGGGGTGGGAGGTTGAGGCAAATCACCTGGCCGCTGATTACGTGCAGCCAGACACCAGGGTGGTTAGCAGAGTACAGGAGGGCGCGGTGCGCATCAGAGAAGCTTTGAAAACCAGTTTCATGACTGGCCAGGCTACAGTGTGAAAGTTCTGTTTGTTTTTCCTTGATGAACTCCCCCCCATCCCAGGGCCGGCTCCAGGCACCAGCTGAGCAAGCTGGTGCTTGGGGCGGCAGATTGTTGGAGGCGGCATTCCGCCCAATCCTAGGGCGGCTTTTTTTTTTTCTTTTGGTCTTGTTCTGCTCCGGCCGCTCTGTAGTGGGCGGCGGCGCGGAGAACCAGAGCGCCCTGCAGAGCAGTCCTCTTCCTTCCCTCCCCGCCGACCGGAGTGGAGCCCTTGCGGCAGGCGGCGGCACAGCGGGAGGGGCCGCGTGGCAGTGCCCCTGCTGTAGCCCTGGCCGCCCCCTTCTCTTTCTCTCCCGCCTGCTCCATCCCCCCCGCAGCCGGTCTCCCTGCACCTGCGCTCCGGCCGCGCCGCAGGTTGGTTTTTTTTTTTTTGCTTTGCTGTTCTGGCCGCCCTGTTTTTTTTTTTTGTTTTTTTTTTTATTGGGACAGCCAAAAAGCCAGAGCCGGCCCTGCCCCCTCCCCCCGCCGCCTTGGTTCGCTCTACTTCCCTGTAAGCTAACCATCCTGCCCTCTCCTTCCCCCTTCGATCACCACTTGCAGAGGCAATAAAGTCATTGTTGTTTCACATTCATGCATTCTTTATTAATTCATCACACAAATAAGGGGATAACTGCCAAGGTAGTATTTTCCACTGCATGCATCCGATGAAGTAGGTTTTAGCCCACAAAAACTTATGCTTAAATAAATTTGTTAGTGTCTAAGGTGCCACAAGTACTCCTCGTTCTTTTTGTTAATAGCTGTTAGCAAAGAAAGCACACCCAATCAGCCAGTGAATTTTGTTAAGCAAGAGAAATCAGAGTTTGGTCCTTCAGGACAAGGAGGAAAAAGAAAACTTAATTTTGCAAAGGAAAGCCACAGGTTAACCCTAAAAGGCCCAAACCCCAATGGTATTGAGCCAAAAGTGTGGCATAACAAAAATGATTGCAAATGTACACTTGCAATGAATTTGTTGTTATTGCTGATGGTAATTTTT
This sequence comes from Malaclemys terrapin pileata, assembly GCF_027887155.1. NCBI lineage: Eukaryota > Metazoa > Chordata > Testudines > Emydidae > Malaclemys > Malaclemys terrapin. Next base: position 198,135,678 of record NC_071505.1, read on the forward strand.
GTAACTAATGTGTTGCTATTACCAAGAACTGTAAAAATGTACAATGTGCCTAGCCTTTTGGAAAATCCCTTGAATATGTTAAAACTGATACATAAGAACACACTTTATGTTAAAAGGCCTTTTAATGCTGATGTTTCACAGTTAAGGCCTGTAAACAGTATTGGAACTTTTCACAGGGGAAAGGACATTCCAGACCTCATGTGCTGTATGAAAAGGGAAACTGAGGCACACTACCATATTGCTTTCACAGCTGAAGGCCAAGATTTCTATACTATGAACAACATTAATATCTACATTGACTTAATGTTAATTGGATTCCAAACATTTGCCAGAGCTTGTATGGATAAAGTAGCTATGTTCTTTAACTCTTGGCAAGATCACATGAGACATACAGGAACCATGCTGCAAGAGCAGATCCAATCCAATATTGTTCTAACCAAGTTTTACCTTGAGTTTATAAAGAGAGTCAGTCGTGTTATTGAACATAACTTTAATAAACCATTTCTGTTATACACCAATACTAGCTGTAGTGAGACACAACCAAGGATGAGGAGCTCTTGGGATGCAGTCAGCGATGTTTGTGTCATCCCTTCCTCATCTATTTTGCGTTGGAGGTGTGATGTTACTGACATAAACTGTGACCATATAAATCATTGTTGCAACCAAGGTCCTATAGTTGCACCAAATCTTATACAAAGGAGGTCCCGTAAGGTGTCTATGGAAAGGTTATGATTTGCTGGTTATGATTATGCTATCTGTATGTGTGTATCATTTTTGCAGTTAAAGTTATGAATATTGGCTGTGTACTTGTACCTCAATGTGTTTTGATTCTAAGAAGCCTCAGTGAAGCATTTGGTCAGCTTCTTGAGAAAGGACTATTCTCAATAAGTGCCCAATCAAGAAACTGACAATGGATTTTGGGAGACACCAATCCACATCTGAGCTAGTTCAAACTAGCATGTAAACAATGGCATCGGCCTGTAAAGAACTGAGTCATGCATGGACATGTGACTTGCCCATGTGACTCCAAACTCCATCTTGCTGCTGTGATCTTCCACAGAGATCCACAGAGGCAGAGGATATAAAAGGTCCTGAAAACTCCGCCATTTTGTCTTCAATCCTGCTTCTTCTGGAGGGACTTTGCTACAAACTGAAGCTCTGAACAAAGGATTGAATGACCCATCCCAGCTGTGGATGTACTCAAGAGACTTGATTTGAACCTGCAGCTTATTCCATCACTGCTGCAAGCCTGAACCAAGAACTTTGCCATTACTGTGTGTAATTGATTCCATTTAACCAATTTTAGCTCTCATCTATATCTTCTTCCTTTTATGAATAAACCTTTAGATTTTAGATTCTAAAGGATTGGCAACAGCGTGATTTGTGGGTAAGATCTGATTTGTATATTGACCTGTGTCTGGGGCTTGGTCCTTTGGGATCGGGAGAACCTTTTTTCTTTTACTGGGGTATTGGTTTTCATGACCATCCACCCAGGGACGGTGCTACCATTAAGGCAAAGTAGGCGGTTGCCTAGGGCACCAAGATTTGGGGGTGCCAAAAAGCGGTGCCCCCAATTTTTTTGTACAGCATTCCTATGCCCCCTCCCTGAGTGCGCGGTCACCGCTCCACTTCTCCCACCTCCCAGGCTTGTGGCGCCAATCAGCTGTTTGGCGGCACAAGCCTGGAAAGGGAGGAGAATTAGAGCGGGAGCAGCGTGCTTAGGGAGGAGGCGGAGCAGAGATGAGCTGGGGTGGGGAGCTGCTGTAGGGCTGGGAGGGGGACGCAAGGTGGAAGTTTCACCTGGCGCACGAAACTTCCTTGCACCGGCCCTGCATCCACCCCCATAACGAGTGGCACTGGTGGTGATACTGGGAAACTGGAGTGTCCAAGGGAATTGCTTGTGCGACTTATAGTTAGCCAGTGGGGTAAAACCGAAGTCTTCTCTGTTTGGCTGGTTTGGTTTGCCTTGGTGTGCAATGGAACCCGAGTCTTGGGCTGTAACTGCCCTGCTCTAAGCAATTTGTCCTGACTTGATACTCTCAGTTGGGTCCCACCAAAGCCAGCATCGTTACAAGTTCAATTGGGATTTGTGCAGACACGAGGGTCTGCTTCTGCAGAAGTAGGTGCTGGTCTGGGGCCTAAATCAGGAGACTAGGGGCATGTCTACACAGCCCCGCAGTGCAAACCAAAGTGCTATGCTGTAACTCTCCTGTGTGGAGACTGAAGGTGTGAATAAAAAGTTCCCAATATAGGTTATTTATTACACAAATTGGGAGAAAGTTAAACTTTTAGAATCCTTGTAAAGCGCTTCTGAGGTCCTCTGATGGAAGATGGTGTATGAGGGTTTGATGGTGCACTCAATTAAATCAGTGCTAACACTCCTACTGGCTTAAATGGCACAGGATCAGCCGCCACGTGAAGGAAGGATGATGACTATTAATAATGGAAAAACAAGTTCTAATAAAATCCCTTTGACACAGTGCAAATGGCCATTGAAATGAGAGTGCGTTTGGAGTTTCAGTTATGGGAGTGGAATGAGGGAAAGTATTTTGAGATAGAAAAGAATAAATTTAATAGGTAAACATTTAATAGCATTTGACTAGGAGAAGGATGGATTTGGATCACTTAGTAACAATGTGTTCTGCCTTGGGGCTTTCAAACTGTGGTTTTACTAGTCATGCCATGCACCCCTTTCACTCACCTGTGAACATAAATCTGTTTCTTAGAATCTGCCTTAAGAGCTACATTGATGGGGATTTGTATGTGTGTCTCTTCCATCCAGCCAATTTCAGCATCAGACATATGTCAGATCAGAATATGGAATTAAAATAATTTAATCTTCTTTTAATGAAGGAAGAAGCAGCTTGCCCTGAAGACAATTTAGAACAGGCCTTATCTGTGGCTGCATTGCCTTGATCCCTGTCTGATCCCTTTCTAGAGCAGCATTACAGTGCTTCATGAATGGGTTTGAAATTAGAAGTAGGTGAGACTTTCCCTTAGGTAATAGGGATCTATGCCCGAGACAGATATATTTGACTAAACATGACAAGTAAAATCAGGGCTTGTTTTATTGGAAACATAAATATGGTAACTAATGAGGACAAAAAAAAAACAAATAAAACAACTCAGTCTTGTATCCTGGTCCTTCTGATGGTAACGAAATAGTAACCTAGGATTTGCTGCCAAAAAGAGAAGACATAACCCAAACAAATATCTCAAACAAGCAAAAGCAAGCTGTCACCATTCAGTACTTGCTACACACTGTACAGTAATCTAATCAAATAAAATATAATTAACTTAACAAGACTATTAAGAAGAATTGCTACGTTCATTTCTTACATCTCCAGATAATAGGTGTGGCCTTTTCTAAAGGAAGAAAGGTGCTTTTAGAAAAGGTACATATGTGTAAGGCATAATAGCGGTATAGGGGCTGGTAAAGCCAACATATCTGATCTGACAGATAATAAAAAAACTTCTGCAGGATGCTGTATTGGACCATTAAGGAATGGACACGTTTACAGCTTTTGTTCACATTTGTAGGGTATCTAGTTCAACACTATAGCTTTTTATCAATATACCTCCAGATGTCAGTAAAAACAAAATACAGACAGACTTTGGACTGCTGAGAAGATCCAATGTCTAGGTCAAGGAAGAAAAAGAAAAAGGCTATTGGAAGTAGTTTATGGCACCCTTCTAATCTTGCCTGCAAAATATTGTGAAACTCCTCAACTTATAGCCCCAGCTGTGGGGGAACAGCTCCGGTTAAAGACGTCATTGTGCAATGTGTTCAGGCTGAAGCTAGACTAATCAAAACCCGCAAGGAACAGAGTTCAGTATAACTTAGAATTTCTCCCAGAGACCTTAGAGACCAAGCATGGCATATTTTGTCCATCAAATCCTCTTGTTTCATAACCACAACCAACCAACTAACAAAATCTCAACCTATATAACAGTTTCTTGTGCCGTGTGTTGCCTCCACATGCCTTCTTTTACACTGTTATCACAAACTAGCAGGCAACACAGTAGCAACATGAAGTTCATATTCTTTAAACTACAGTGGAACCTCAGAGTTATGAACACCTTGGGAATGGAGGTTGTTCGTAATGCTGAATAAAACATTATGGTTGTTCTTTCAAAAGTTTACAACTAAACATTGACTTCATACAGCTTTGAAACTTTACTATGCACAGAAGACAAATGCTGCTTTCCCTTTATTTTTTTAGTAGTTTATGTTTAACACAGTACTGTGCTGCATTTCCTTTTTTTTTTTTTTTTGGTCTCTACTGCTCCCTGATTGAGTACTTCTGGTTCCAAATGAGGTGTGTGTTGACTGGTCAGTTCGTAACTCTGGTGTTCAGAACTCTGAGGTTCTATTGTAGTCATAAATATACCAGGCTTCTCTCTTGCTCACATAGAGCACACATCACTCTCTTTTTAAAGCTCATGGACAAATCAATTTAAAAATCAAAGTATTTAAATGCCTCTGTTCTTCCCATACTGCTTACAGCACGGTGTGCTTTCCAAAGATTCCCCACCCTGTTAAAATCAGAGAGCAAATCTAGTTTGCCTTAAAGTGAGTGCTAACTGGGGCTTGGGCTAGACCTAGAGCGGACTGAGTCTGTGCAATCTTTCTACAAAAAGTTGGGTCGGTGTTGTAACCTGCTGGTAGAATAATAGAAGTGTAGGGCTGGGAGGGACCTCGAGGAGATCTGTTCCATCCCCCTGTGTTGATGCAGGATTCCTGACGGGTTCATCTAACTTGTTCTTAAGTTACTGCATTGTTAACATAGACTTGACTATTGCTTCAGCAGACATTCCTACCCAGATCAGATCATTGGGTGGTTTTGTAATATGCACAATGATGGAACGTGGCCACCAAATTTATTTTAATTTAACTAGGATTTGAAGATGAAAAGCCAGAGCACTAACCCACCGTTGCCACCCGGTGCCATTTCCCCAGCGTAGTTTGGAAAAGCAGTATGATTCTTTCATTCAGATGGCATAAAGGTGGTACAATTCAGAATGGTGACGGATATAGAGGGAGTAAAGTGCAAGCAAATTAATCCTCCTTCAAAACCCTACGCGTTGGGAAAAATTAGTTGCTTTGATTTTTACATCTTTCACTCGCAGGACCCCTGGCCATGGTAGCTTTACAGGGATTGTATTTTCAACTTCCCCTTGTGCACTAGGCACAAGCAAGTTACAGCTTTCAGTGTCAGGTATTTGCTGTCTTTTCATCTTTTTATTTCACCCAGTGCCGTCCTTAGGCATATGTAGCATACAAGGCATAGGGTACCTGAAAATTTGGGGCACCCCTGGGTCTTCGTGTCCACCCTCCTGCCTTATCCCATCCCTGTTCTTATCTGACCCTTCCTGCAGCTCCCACCACAGCTGGCTGCTGCAGCCTGGTGAGTCTTCCTCCGGAGGGGATCTAGTACTTAAAAGTGAAAAAGTCTTCGAGCCCGCCAGACCTATTAGCACAATATTGAAACTGTTAAAGAGCCATTCAAGTGGTATTTAACAGGCATTTGCCAACCCCCAGGTATATACTGTCAGTTTCTGAATTTACTGACAAAAGCAGTTGTGCAAACTGTAATATTTACTCAGAACATGTTAGTCTACAGGACCTTAGTTTAAAATTTGCTTTTAAAATATTTTATTAGTGTGTTGCTGAAGATTATAAAAATCACATCTCTAAAAAATTCTTGCATAGATTTTTAGATGCACAATCTGAGTAGTCATCTTTAGCCTTAAATGCTTGGATCTTCAGACATATAGTTTTTTAAATAAATCCTTCAAAAGACCACCCTTATCTAAAATACACATGTGAGCCTGGGTTGCCATCAGACATAGGGGCACCAGTTTAATAATACTGCATAAGGCCCCATAAATCCTAAGGACGGCCCTGATTTCACCACACATTTACTTTGTCTGTTAACATGTTCTTGCTGTATCAATGGCAAATGTGACCATATATTCTACACACCTGTTTTTATGGGGGAGAGTGTGGGGAGGGAGTGCACGAAGATTGTATTTCAAATCTCCAGTATCCTAGAACCCAACAGGGAGCGAGCGGTTGACGCTTGACATGCCAAAATGAGGATAACAACACTATGTTTTTTTGTCCCGTCTCCGAAGTGTATGCACAGGCAACTGCTGATCTGAATTCAGCACAGACAGTGCTAAGGTAGTGCTATGCACTTCCTAGGAATCTAGTAACTTCTGTGCTCTGTCAACTGATGGACACTCCCTTTTTGATTGAGTACTCTGTAAAATGTAGAATGCACACTTAAACTGCAATAAAAGAAGGCTTCCTAATGTTCATACTCAAAAGTTTTGTTCAGCTACAGGCACCTGTACCTCTGCATGTCTAAGTTGGAAGCTTCGGGATATTTTTGTGTTGCCATTGAGGCTGCCCAGAAACAGTGAAAGGATGCATGGAGGAAGGGGAAGAAGTAAAACAGGCAACAAAGTTTGCTCTACACAAAGTCTTGCAGTTTTCACTTGCCTAGCTGCCATTTTTCATGTTCAGTAATCGTTATGAAAAGTCTGAAAGGCAGAGAGAATTGTCAGCACTGCTGAAACACAGTTGCTTATCTCAGTCTAGTAGGGAATTCTTAGACTGATAAAATAACAGTTGGCAGTCTTTCATTCCTGAAGCAATGCTTCGCATCCGGGTACGACTGCACCTTTCACTCAGACAGGTGTTTTGAAGAGTGTTTTGAAACCAGCACAAGGGCTGATTAGAAATGGCAGACCAAAGCAGTTGGATTTTGCTCTCTCCTCTGTCAGAGAAGGTTTTTGCCATTTGTCTTGGCCCACGCTCTGGAAACACTATGTCATTCGTGTTGCACATAATGCTGCCGTCCTTGGCTTCAACATAGTGTCCTTAGCTTCACCATTCTCTTGGTACATCACTAGCTGCCCAAATTCTCTGAGAATTTTCCATTTAAACGTGTGCTGTAAAGACAAAATAATTATTAGGTTTATAGACAAAAACTACTAATGTGCTTGACTGACAATCAATGAACAGAGAAAGATCATGAAGTCAAAGATAGGAAAGGCCCATTAGCCCAGATCCTGCACATGCACAGAGCCCCATGATTTTAATAGGACTCCAGTCAGGCCCTGGAGTCCATCAGTGCAGATCCAGTTGTAGGGTCTAGGCCTTAATCTTCAGGTGCATCTCACCCTGCAAATGCAAGAAATGCCCCCTCTCCCTCAAACAGAGGCCTACTTTAACATTGCTTAGTTTCAGTTGCTGCTAGAATAAAGAGGCATTAACTTTAAAAATTCCTGTATTGTAGCAATATAGCCAAGCCTCAGTTGACCCTCTTATTTTCATATCAGTGAGGATTTCCCAATAAATGATCTGACCTTCCGTAAGGTAAAAATTAAATCGCTAAAGCGGAAGAATTTTTTGTTTTAATACTAAAAAGTGGAATGGTCACTTCACAATCTGCCCAGGGTGTTGTTTCACATGGGGCTACATGCACCCTGCACCACTAGACTGAAAAGCTAAAATGACGTAGGGCCAGATCCTCTGGTGCATTAGGAAAGCTTTGCACTGCTCCCTTAGCACAAAATGGTTCTAAAACTAGTAGATGCAGGAGAATCAGTCTAGTATAGGGGACCCATCCCTGCAGTGAGTCCCGAACCACCTCCCCTTCCCATGTCTGGTACTGGGCTGTGCCTGGGGGAAAGGGAGAGTGGGCCTGGCTTGCTCCTACACTCTGTTGTTAGCCAAAGCAAACCAGATTAGTCTTTAGGGGTCTGACCCTGAGCAGAGAGAACCCCAACCTGCAGGGGAGGAGTTGTCTTTTTTTAATGTGTCCATACGGTGCCCAGCACCATGGGGCTCCACCATAAACCAGATATTTACTACAACCAATATTAATGTGGCACAAGTAGTTTTTCACTTAACTACATGTTTATGAGCCAGGTCCTGGGGTCTGGCCAAGAAGCACTCAATATAAGTCAAGAGGAGACTTTAAATAAACTGCTTATACCATGTAAACAGACTTTGCTGTCTGGAGGAGAAAACCCATTGTTTATAAAAGGTCATTAAGCAGGAAATAGTTTAATGCCTGTTGATTTTAAAATGGGAACAACTGTGTTGAATCAGCCCAGAATGGCCTGGGGAGTGTATAAAACAACTGTTCATTAAACCAGTTTATATATCAAATGCAAAGCTAAGCATTTTTTGATGTGAAGGATGCTTGCTTGCATTAGATATTTTAAGTCGTATTTGTGCAGCGCAGTTTGTTATAGCAGCTGTTTATATGCTTTTAAAGCAGTGTATTTTCTGGACTTTTATACAGTAATTCCCCACAGATTTACTGTATCTCTAGCTAATTTTGCAGATGCAGCACAGGATATGGTTAACACTTGTCACACAATAAATAATATCCAGGAGCCTCCAAACAATCCTATCTCTGTCCGCTTTCACTAGATCTGAGTTTGTTTTTAAATCATGCCTTGTTTTCTTTTATTACAAATGGGTACTGCCCTTCTAAACTGGCCTGCCACATTACATCTTGTACTCTTGGCCATTAAAATGTTAACAAACTGTAGGTTTAGACTATATTTCTTCGTTAGGGAAAGGAGAGTACATAACGCATGTTCTAAAGATATGGGCCAGATTCTAAGGTGGTGTAAACAGGCATAGATCCACTGAAGTAAATGGGACTATCTGGATTTGAACAAGGGGAGGATTTGTCCCCCTAAGAGGTGGTACAGAGAAAGGAAGAGAGCAGCACTTTTGAGGCATATACTGAATTTGTATGAAGTCAGAAATGGTTAATCTTGGGCAGTTTAAAAACAAATCAAACATTTTGTAGAGAGCTGTGGCACTGGAACCCTGAAGTTATGTAGCTCCTAAGACACTTATGGTAAGTGCGTGTCTGATCTTTCACTACTTACTATTGTGCTGTGCTCCATCTTCATTTTGTTGAACATCTGTTAAAAGAAATGCAGCATTTTAAATATGTGAGGTGGTTATTATCTCTTCTTTGCAGTAGCCCCAAGGAGCATCAATAAAGAATCAAAGTCCATTGTGCTAGGCCAGGGGTAGGCAACCTATGGCACGCGTGCCAAAGGCGGCACGCAAGCTGATTTTCAGTGGCACTCACACTGCCCAGGTCCTAGCAACCGGTCCAGGGAGCTCTGCATTTTAATTGAATTTTAAATGAAGCTTCTTAAACATTTTAAAAACCTTATTTACTTTGCAAACAACAATAGTTTAATTACATATTATAGACTTATAGAAAGAGACCTTCTAAAAATGTTAAAATGTATGACTGGCACGCGAAACCTTAAATTAGAGTGAATAAATGAAGACTCGGCACAACACTTCTGAAAGGTTGCCGACCCCTGTGCTAGGCATTATGCAAACAGTCCCTGCCTCCAAGAGCTTACAGTGTAGGTTATGATAAGAGGCAACAGGTGGATGGAACCCACAAATGGAAGAGGAGGATGAGGCAACAGGAAAGCAGGCACATCATTGTACAGTTAGCAAATATCTTTGCTCACTACCTCTCTAGCCTTATAAGGATGAAAACATTAGAACAGTTTAAAGATACAAATTAAGGTTTTATAAATTTCCAGGCCTTTATGAATAATTCCAGCTTGGCTCTACACAACATTAATCTTCATGAGAAAAAGTTACGAGCCTCAGGTTTGTTGGGCCAAGTGATCTTCTTGTCTAGCAATTCATCTTGCACTTAATTATTTATCCTGAGTCTGGCACAGTTACAACTACACTGCATAACTTAGTTACCTCGATATTACATAATGGAGTTTGGATGCTGAGACTATGGCTTTAAATCACAGCCCTGCAATGGTTTGGAGTGGCTTTGCACCACCCTGTGGCAGTTCCAAGAGGTATTGTGCCTCAGGGAAGCCCAAAGCCCCAAGTGAGCACAGCTGATGCAGAAGGAGGCAGGTCCCTGCTTTCTCACCACCCCTTTGGGAGTGCCTAGTGCTGCTAGCCAGTAGCAACCCTTGAATGTGGCTAGCCCCTGCATGAGGACAAAGAAGGAAAGCTCTTTGTGTTCCCCCAGTCTTACATGCTCTCCCTGGCATCTCTGCAATTTGCCACACAATAAGAGCGCACATACATGGGTAAATATTGGAGCTGGCTAGGAATTTTTTGATGAAACTTTTTTTTTTCTGGAAAATGCTGCTTTGTTAAAACTGACACTTCCCATGGGAAATGGTTGGTTTGGATGAAACATTTCTCAGGTTTCTCAGGTTCAGGTTGGAATATTTTTTTGAAGGGATGGGGAGGAAGGATCAGAGAAAGACCCACCACCGAATAGCCAATAGTCCAGTGAACTCATTTAGGATGTGGGAGACCCCAGGTTCAAACCCCTGCCCAGGGCTCCCACATCCCAGATGAGTGCCTTAACCACCAGGCTATTGGTTAGTCTGGGGTGATTCTCTCTCATTTTTTGCAAAAATATTCATCAGGTGTCTGTTTCATTCTGATGTGGAATGGAACTTTTTTTTTTTTTTCAAAATCTCAAATTTTCACCATATGGGACAACAGTTCCACCCCCATCTCCTCAGCTCTATATATCTTCAGTCTTGTTATCGAGACATCTATTGGAGCTCTCTTTTGTTTTATCTTGTAAAGTGCTGAAATTTCTGTGGGGGCAGCTACAGAAATGCAAGCAATCACATTTGTAAATAAGGATTTGTTTGCTTGTTTGTTACATGGAATCCTAGTAAGAGATGATTGGTTGTCACTTGGGAAATTGTAGGAAACTGTAGGGAATTTGTAAAAGGATCTGGAGCCTTTCATCTAGGGACTAGACTTGGTGACCTCTCAAGGTCCCTGCCAGCCCTAAACTTCTAAGATTCGGTAAATCATTGATTCTAATCTTCTCAAGACAGGTGATAATCCCCAGTGATTATCATCCAGTTTTGGTTTGGTCTATATGAACTGTGTGTGTGATCTCAGTCCAGTTCTTAATGGAAAGCTGTCCATATTGCACAAACCCCTCCTTATCATTACACTCCTTTTGTGGATAGTCTTGGCAGAGAAGCCAAAGACTGAATAGATGTGGAGCCCGAATTACCATTGTATTCAAAGGAATGGTTCCTCAGGTGTGAGGTACGTTGGTATAACACCATGAAAAAGTTTACACTGCTACTTCTCATGATGTACCAGTTCTGTGGCTACTTAGGAGTATAGCTCCCACTGTTGTCAACTCAGCACTTGTCATACGCTCTAGTTTCACTTATAATGTAGAGAATTCACAACTACATATGACAAATTGTAGAATATGAAATATTTTGGAAAAATGAAAAGAACTAGAATATATATATCTAACCAACAAGCGTAAATGGTTTAATTACCGGCATATGATCTCCGGTGACGGAATTTCCTTTTCCACAGCCAGCAGGTTAAAACAGCTAGACCAGCTAACACAATGGCAATGGCAAGGACACCTCCAGCCTGAGCTCCTGGTTCATTTAGATCTAACAGATTGCTTCTGGTCGAGTTAGAGTTTGTGACGTTTTCCAAGTCTGAAGAGGAATAGAGAAAAGGAGAGAGATGCTCTCAAACTTCATTCCAGATGAGCGTTCAACTGCATTTTATAGACATGAGATTCACAAAAGTCTATTGGCTTCTATAGCCCTCCTATACAAATAACTTTCATCCCACCACCACCAATATTTTCTGAACAAGGCCAAATTTCTACCTACATGGTTTTTAATTATTAATCAATATTACACACACTTTTTAGGCATACATTTTTCTCCTGTGGAAGGATTTAGTAACACAACTTCTCTTGAAAATGACAGCACTATGTGTGTTCAAGTGACAAAGTCCTGCCCACACCAAAGCTGGCTGTCATTTTGGATATGCTCTTCTGAGAAAGGAATCTACTGAACAGCTTTCGAAGATTAGTTTTTGAGTGATTTGTTGTACTCAAAATTAGACTTGTTTTCAAACAAGAATGAGGGCCAGATCTTTAGCTGGGGTAAGTTGTAACTCCATGGATATCTGGTCCCGAAGCTTTCAAAGCCTCACCAATGACCATGAGGATTCCCTAAAGAGACAACCCAAAATGGCTGGCAATTGCCATGAGACCCTGCAGTTCATCCTGCAGGTCACCACACTACACAAGTGACAGCACAGGGAGTACATATTGTTGTGCCTGTATATTTATTTATATATTACCAACCCACAGATACACAATGATATGACTTTAAAACTGTGGCTGTCTCATTGGACCAAGTACAGGATTTTGTAGGCTCCTGCGGGAGTCATGAAGACTCAGCTGCCATCGTGACGTCGTTCCTTTAGTGGAGAAAATCCCCTACAACCATTTTAAAACTTTGTTTCCGACTCCAAAACCTACTGAAATGAGATTTCTATGAAAATTTAGCTTCTAATACGTATTCCGCTGTATGTGAGCAAAAATCTCTGGCAGAATAATTGTTCACATATGCCTTAAGAATAGGGTTGCTAACCCTCCAAGATTGGCCTGGAGTCTCCAGAAATTAAAGATTAATCTTTAATTAAAGATTATGTCATGTGATGAAATCCCCAGGAATACATCCAATCACAATTGGGAACGCTACATAAGAAGCCCCATCCTTTCCTCAGGGCACTTGCTGGTTTGGTTGTGCTGCTTCGTTTCCTCCTGGCTAGTAGGGACGATGCCCCAGTAAGGGACAAGAGAGGTGATGAGAAAGCTCCGATATCTTCTGGTCCCTGCCCACAACACAAGTTGTGTCCTCTCCCCACCTTCTCGGGGCCAGCTCATATCATACTCTTAACCCCATAGCCTATTCTTCTTCTGCCCTGTCTCAGGAGACATTCACCACTTCTCCTCTTTTCCTGGTTCCAGATTCCCCTTCCATTCAGCAACCATGGCAGACAGTAGGTTTGAGCTGTTGCCTATAGACTTGTATTTTTTTTTAATATCTGCTGTAAATAAGCAATAAAATCAGCACATGTGCATTCAGAATAATGGGTGAAATCCTGGCCCTATTGGAGTCAATGGCAAAATTCCCATTGACTTCAGTGGGGTTACGTTTTTTTGTTTGTTTGCTTGCTTCTAAAAACATTAGAGCGATGTATTCTGGAAAAGTTAATCAACCTTATAAAAGGTAAAATAATTCTTTTCAGAATGAATGTGACAAAATGTCTTTAGGAAGATAATAGTGAACGGGTTATTCCTATTTCCTACAGGGTGGAATGTTGGCACTAGCAAGCTACCAAATGCCCCTTATCTTGCAATCTGTACTCATGTAAGCGTGATCTTTGCTCACGCTAGTAATCACATTGATTTCATTGGTATTACTTCACTGAGTTTGCAAGATAGATCCCTTTAGCTCTGACCCTGCAGCTGGCTCTGCAAAGGCATGGGGGTCTACCCACATAGTGCTGCTTGCAGGATCAGGGCCTAAGATTGCAATGTCTGGGGCAAGGCTTTATCTTGTCTTTATGCTTGTCTGTAAGGCATCTATCACACTACAGGTGCTACAGCGTGTAAATATAGATTTGTACAGAACAGGAAAAGTTATCTGTTTTATGAATTTGAGTGGCTAAGTCTTGGTTTTTATTACTAATAACTTCCATCAGCAATAAATGGTCTATCATCCATGTGCCTCTCATTGATTGTTCTGAATGCTTTGGCCTAATACCATTTCCAGTTATTTGGTGCTTGGATGAATAATCCAGTTAGACATTTGGTACAAACCTAGTTTCAAATGTCTCTTTGTCTTCAAAGCAGCTTTGGAGACTGAAAACAGAACTTTAAAACTACCCACAGAAGGAGCATAGCTAAGAGAGTGGTTGTCAACCAATGTGGTGGGACTTCAGGAGTCATGGATCCACTACATATTAAAATGTCTTTCCTTTAAAAGTAAGCCTTCAGCACTGAGCTAGGCCTAGCGTGGTTCCCACAGGAGCTGAAGAGGGAATCATAGTGATTCCAAAACTGTTTCAGGGGAGTGGGAGAGAACTTCTGTGATCAGGATGGTGCTTCTTACTTCCACACAGAGGAACGGTGATCTGTGTGCAGATCTAGGAGGCCTAAGAGGGTGTTTAGCTTCATTTGAAAAAAGTCACATTTAAATATAAACACTGTGGCCTAAATTTATATAGGCTTTAAAAATTAAACTCATTTCAGTAGGTTACTGGACTATCATGCTGTTAATTAGGCTCCTACTCATCAGAGATGTACATGTAGACACACACACACCTGTTATTTGCCAAATATTAAGCAACTTACAGAGGATAGTTAGATTTTGCTGTAGTAGTTCATTTTCTATGATGCATCCTATTTTTATATCAGAATTCGCTTCAATCTTCAGTGTGCTGAAAACACTGTATGTGCCATCATTGTCTTGGATGATCTTTAATGATGATGGATGGAGGGAGCTGTTGTCTGTTCTATTTATCCAGTAAATGTTTGGCTTTGGGTATCCTTGGCTATAATTGCAACTTAATGTCACCTCTTCTCCAATATTTGGGTGGATTCTTATAGGTCCACTTAGTACTGGCAGGCTGTTATTGGCTGGAAAAGGAAAAAAACATTAGCATTTTATAATCTTTTCAAAAGATTAAGGAATGACTCAGATTATAGAGCACAGGTTCTGGGGATTATAAACTCATAGCTCAGACATAAATATCAGCCTGCATGGACATTAGGCCAATTACTTCAGTGATTTACTGAAGGAGTCAGAAGGCCAAACCAAAGGGGAAAAGGGTCTTAAACTCACTTCAGTAGCATTTTGCAAGAAGATTCTGAACTAACTCAGAGAAGGCCCCACCATGGAAGAGGTTGTAAGAGACGTATCAGAGAGCAGAGCTCTCCCAACTGTTCTCCTTGTGGAGATCCCCCATAATGCCTATCAGGGTAGATGGGGATACACACACAGTTGCACAGAGGAAGCCCTGCCTCCAAGCTTGGCAGAACTGCATGAGGCTAGGGCCATCCACATGGAGATCCTATGTCCTCTGCACTGGCTTTAGCAGCTTCTTTCCCTGGCAACACAGTTCCATTGCACAAATAAGGAACCCTGGACCACGCAGAGAGACTTCTGCAGGTGACAGGAGTGGGTGTATGGTTGTAAGGAACTGGCTGATCTCCCTATTTCCACATGGAGGAATACGATCCATGCGTGGATCTAAGAGGCAAAATCCAGGCCTTCCTTTGCACACAGTACTATTTTAAAGCTATTTGGGGCTAACTGACTTTGTCTCTTTCAGTCTTCCAACATATCACAAAGCAACAAAGAGTGGTATATGAAGGCAGATCAGATTAACAAATGAAGTACTGCTTTACACCACAAACAACTCTTTACAACATAAATTCCCAGCTTGCTTACAAAATATTGTTTTCATTAAATAATTTTCCAACTGGATAAACTTCCAGAGGACATGGATACTTTTCACAAGGGACAGGGCTTTAATTCGGAGAGTGGCAGGAAGCCCAAAAGAGGATCTACTCTTATTTTCAGTTTACTGCCTAAGGCTATGATCCTACAGTCAGATTCAACCCAACACTTTCAATAGGGTGTTGCCCAGAGGCGTTGGCTCGTGATCATCAGATGGGAGGATTAGGGACTAACTTTTTTTTTTTAAGCTTAGATTCTGGCCAAAGTGAGGCTATGCCCTCTGCTTCTTCACATCTGTGAGCTGTGGGAACTGCACAGTAACATTTGCTCCAAGCGGAACTGTTTATGACAGCCAGAAATGAAGAGTCAGTTAAGCAGAGTTAGAATTGCTATCCACAGCTTCAGAGTCACTGCCTTGGATTTTATTAGGATGGGGATGGTGTGAATAAATGCAATAAGGCAGAGGAGCTCGGAGGTTATGAAACCTATACTGGTGAAAATAAAATAGATCACTTCATCATTCCAAGCAGAAAGAAATATGGTGGGGGGGGGAGGGGGAGGATGGGGACCAGAACAGCTGCTGGAAGAGAGCCAAAAATTAGGAGTGTACCAAATAGCTAATCGTCACTTTTTTTATTTGTATTATATAGCATTTCAGATCCCCAGTCACAGAACTGGACCCTGTTGTGCTCGTGCTATACAAATGGGACAAAAGATGCCCCCTGTCCTAAACAGTCCTTGGTTCAGCCAGGTACTTAAGCACATCCATAACTTTAACATGTTTAAGTGTGTTGCTGAAGCTGAGCTAATCTGACTAGCTGGAATTGTTATATGGGTGAAGCCAAATAGCTATACGGTTACTGAATAATGAAGTATAAATATATTAAAGTGGATCATTACAGCAGAATGTTTGTAATGAGAATCAACACCAACCGTAAATCAGCCTCCCAAAACATGGCACAATATATATTGCTCTTTCTATTGCATTTGGTTACTAACTTATTGCCATTTCAAAATATACTGATAACACTGCACTGCAAATGGAACATTACTTGTGGTTCCATTGTGTGCACATTGGGATTTCTCTCACCCTTTGTCCTAATTAAAGCTTGTTTTCCAAAATACATTTTGGCACCTGATTCTGAAAAAAAATTACTTTTACTCCCTACCCCCAATCTGTGTTGGGTTCATATCACATCTGGCTCTCGGGAGAGGGGCAGGGGAAGCAGTAGTGCCAGCCACGCCACAGGTATCATTGGGCTTTGGAAGGTCATTAAAAAAATAGTCATCTGAAGACAAATAACAAAACTGTCACTGGGATTTGGCCAAGTACTTGTCTGAGTCAGAATTTGGATACAGTCCTGCCTGAAACTGACTTGTTTAACTACCCTCTCAGTAAACATAAGTGTTCCCTCGCCCCTTGTCCCTCCCTGAACAGCTGAGGGAAGGGTAAACCAAACAGTCTGTGCTTCAAAAGTTGGAGGACTAGATGGTTTTGAATTGTTTATTGTGATACTGTCCTTGACCGAGTTAAAAGCTTGGATTGTCTAAGGGAGGAAAATTAGTGTGGTGGCACCACCACCATTCGGGGCATGGGGAAATCCTCCTCCCTTAGCCTATTGTGTGACAAATGCCCCTTCTGCAGCATCCACAGAGATCTAGGGTGGCAAACTGCTGTTTAATATTGGTTTTATATGGAATAGAAGGGCTTACCTGCTACCTTGAGGGCCACATCTGCATTATGAATAACCCTGAAAACCACGTCCTTTTTCTGTACTATGCACCGGTATGTGTGTTCATCTCTCAGGCTGACGTTTAGCAGCAGCAGAGAAAAAATGCCATTTTCCAGCTTATCCTGAAATAATCGAGTCCTGTTTCTGAAGTCTGCACACTGCTCGCTTTGGTTCTCATGACCAGAATTAAAGGTGTGTACCACTGAACATGGTTTTGAACCATCCGCTATTTGCCAAAAGACCCGTAGCTTATTTAAAATGAATTTTTTCTCTGGAGTATAAATGCAACTCAGTTCAGCAGTGCTGCCTATTGTGCTGATAACTTTCTTATCTTCCTCTGCAGTAACTAGAAAGATAAAAAGGGGAACAAAGAGAAAATCAGTCTGAAGAAAAGCAGTTTAATATACTTGTCACAATCCTACTTACCAGCTTGTTTGAAAAGGAGTACTTATATTTTCAAAACAAGAATACCAATATTCACTTGTTTGTAAAGAAAAATAATTGCTTAGGGCCAAGTTCTGATCTCATTGCCACCAAAGAAGGGAGAAAGTATGATCAAGTGATAAGGACACAGGTTCAAAGTTCTCTTCTCTGCCACCAACTTTGAGTGTGACATTGAGCAAGCCACTTAATCTCTCTGCTTCTCAATTCCCCATTTGTAAAATGGGGATTAAAATGGAGACAATAGCACTTCCCCACCTCACCAGGGTGTTGTGAGAACAAATACATTAAAGAGTGTGAGGTGCTTAAGTAAAGGGGTGAGAGGCATACAAATACCTACAATAGAAACAAAGTAACTGTGACTCCACTTGAGGTACTCCTTGCTTGCACTGGTATTACTGATCCTTAAAGATCATGTGTAGCATTATGTATCCATTTGTAACAATTTACCAAGGGATGTGATGGATTCTCCATCTCTGACAATCTTTAAATCAAGATTGGATGTTTTTTTCTAAAAGATGTGCATTAGGAACTATTTTGGGGAAGGTGTATGGCCTGTGTTATACAGGTGATCAGACTAGATGATTACAATTGTCCTTTCTGGTCTTGGAATCTCTGAACAAACATCATATGGTCCCCATGTTAAACGGACAACAAATAGCAAAATTAAAGTAAAGAATAGCAGCTCCTTAAAACACAAAGAAATAAAATATTGGTTTTGAGAAGATATTTTCCATGGGCAAAATTCAGACACTCAGGCATGCTGACTGGAACCTATGTACATGGGTGGACCTGTTTAAATCAATGGGACTAGACCCAGGGCCGGTCCTAGACCAAATGGTGCCCCATGCGAGGAGCGTCTTCAGTGGGCCCCCACATTTGTTAAACTTTTGAATACCTTACAGCACCCCAAACCCAGTGCCCCTCAAGCCCTTCACCCTAGGCGATCACCTGGGTCGCCTGCCCCTAAATGCGTCCCCGACTACACCCATGAGAAAGTAATATACACTGTGAGGAAGGGTGACCGATTATAGCACTATATGGAGAATTTTTTCCTGAAATTCTGTTAAGTTTTAAGTGAAGGACTCTAGACATCGAACCTACATTAAAATCAATAATGACTTTTACTGTACTAATGATGAGTGCAAATGAAAGTAACTCTTGGACTGCCAGGCCCACACCCAAGCCCACTCAGCACATTGTCCCTTGCAGGACTGACACTTAAACTTAGGTGTTCTATTCTATGCATCTGATGAAGTGGGCTGTAGCCCATGAAAGCTTATGCTCAAATAAATTTGTTAGTCTCTAAGGTGCCACAAATCCTCCTGTTCTTTTTGTGAAACTTAAAAGATTCCAATCTATTAATATAAAATAAAACTTCTTAAACTGTGCCCATCTGTCTCCCAGGGGTTCTTCAGGTTTCCCTTCCCTACATTTTCACTTCTTCCATGCCCTCGGATATCTCATATCCATGACAGCCATCCTCTCTGGAGGGAGGGCTGGATAATCTTTTAGTTGTCTAGAGAAGGTAGCTAGACATCAGTGTGAGATGGCACCTCTACCCAAGGGCCAGCAGAGGAGCTGCGCTTAGCCCAGGGAATGAATTGTGGAAGGGTGAAAAAGGCTGCTATTTACTCTACTTCACCATTCAGTCCTTTTCATTTTGGCAAACTCCGTTCATGTTCCAAAAGGGTTTATTAGGACCTCATGAAACCCTCTTAGTTACGTCCTCGTTTGTGCACCAGCATCATCACTGTTAATAGGGAAGCCCAGGAATTGTGTTTTAGGCTCTGTGTCTGTGACTACTTACACACACGTTTAACTTTATGTACATGAATAATCCCATGAAAGTCCATTGCAACTAGTAATGTGCATAACGCAGTTATGCCAATCCCAAACATACAAAAACCATGAGTCAGGCCTCACAATATCATGGGATTAATTTAAAAACCACAAGATTTTTTTAAAAATGTTGGCTTCTATTCCTTTGCCTTCTAGTTTCTCGACACATTTATGTTACTTCAAGTTTTTCTCCACAATCATGGGGGCTAGAAACCTACTTAAATCCCCCCATTCAAATAAATGCTAGATTCTCACAAAATCACAGGACTCAAAGGGTCTGAGCCAAAGCCAACTGAAGTCAATGGGAGCCTTTCCATTGACTTCCATATACTTTGGATCAGGACCTGGAGTTTGGAGGAAGAACTCCAAATATTGTAAGAATCATGATAAAATCTCAAGTTTTGGCAACACATTAAACGTGTAAGGGTATGCCTGCATTGCAGCTGGAAGGTGTGATTCCCAGCCTGGGGAGACAGACTCGCACTAGCTCTGCTTGAACTAGCATGCTAAAACTAGCAGTGTGGATGTTGTAGCATTGGCAATGGCTTGAGCTAGCCACCCAGGCTCTGACCCAGAAGGTTGGGCAGGCTTGGACTAGGGTAGCTAGTCCGAGCTGCTGTCAGTGCCGCGACATCTATGCCACACTGCTATTTTTAGTACACAAGCTCAAGCAGAGCTAGCGCGAGTCTGTCTATCCATGCTGGGAATCGCACCTCCCAGCTGCAGTGCAGACACAGCCTAAGGGTATGTCTACACATCAATTAAACACCCGCGGCTGGCCTGGGTCAGTTGACTCGGAGTTGCAGGGCTCTGGCTGTGGGGCTGCAAAACTGCTGTGTAGACATTAGAGCTAGGGCGGGAGCCCAAACTGTGGGACCCCGTGAGGGGCGGTGTTCCCAGAGCCCAGGCTCTAACCAAAGCCCAAATGTCTACACAGCAATTTTCAGTCTTGCAGACTGAGCCTGGGAGCTGAAGTCAGTTTGATCTGGGCCATCCGCAGTCATGCTGTGGGGCTTTAATTCCAGTGTAGAGATACCCTAAGAGGCCTCAGTCCTGTGAACAAAGGTACTACTTGCTATGAATAAGAATGGCAGATTGTAGCCCTAAATGGAAAGGTCACGGAATCCTGCAGTACATTTACTGCTGATGTGGTAGGTTCACATTCTCAACAAACACCCTTCCCCATGCCAAGGTAGAGTGCGCCATGACTAGGCATGTACGGTTTTAACAAACACGAAACGTGACTCAGCCAAACTTAGATGATTCTGTGTCTAAGAAGAATGGGGCAACTCTTAATTCTTCTATGAAACAGCAAAAAGACTTTAAATCTCATTTGATAGTCTCTCTGTCCCCATACCCACACTTTATTTAGGGGTAAATTGGGGACCTTTTAGTAATCAAGAGTGAGAGAAATGTTTGGGGCTTACCAGTAATGTATGGTGCTAGTTGTATTACTGGTATCTGCTTTGTCAGTGCATCTCAATCTCGATCTGTATAAGTCTTAATGTTCTACTTGTGAAGCCTCCTCTTGGCAGATGTGTTGATTATGCCATGATCACTAGGTCAGCTCAAGGCCAGAACTTGCAGACATAAAAGAACCCCTTGAGCTAGCCACCCCCCCTGAATTTTGAAAGCAGGAAGGGCTTTCAAAATTCTGTTGCAAATGTTAATCTCTCTCTCCAAAGGTTAAGGCTAGTGCATTTGCACACAGCACTGTCTAGCTCCTTTTTCATGTTAACTCACTCAGAGCCGGATTCTGATAACTCATTCTGCATAGCACTATATTTCATGAGTATTCTCATTGACTTCAGTGGGAGTACTCTGGCGGTAAGGTATTATTCAGTCCGAATAAAGGTCCCCAGGTAGTCCCAGTGTCCTTAATTAAATCACAAGGACATTTGACATTCTTTATGCAAATTACAGAAAGTCTCATATTAAAGAATCTTTATGGTTCCTGTTCAAAAGTACTGTTTAGATTTCTGATTTATGTTGTGCACATACATACTCTGCATATTCAAACAAATGCTTGTATTAAAAGTGATTATATTGAGAATAACTTTTTCTTAACTTACCGCATCCCAGAGCACAAAGAAACAGTAACCAAAGTCCAGAGCTATAAAAAACAAAAGATAAAAGCTCAATGATGATAATGTAATCGTAAGTGCATACATACTATTCACAGTTTTAAATACAATAGTAGTAGCGTAGCTTAGCAACAACATATGCGTAGAATAAGTACCCACACTTTTGACAGCTACAAAATGTCACTTTAAAATTATCACTCTGGGAAAAAGCAATAAATTGAAGGATAATACACTATACTGGGCTTGATACCAATGCTGTCTACCTTTCTGATTAACAGTTGACTGGATCAGTCTGTGGCATGTCAATGAAACATGTTGATGTGACTACTGAAAAAATAGCTGACTATGCAGATCACCTTCTTGGGTGTATGGGAATATATACATAGATAAAAATGTATATAGGGAATATGTCATGGTGAGGAGTGGTATAAAGGAGGCGGGGAGGGATAGCTCAGTGGTTTGCGCATTGGCCTGCTAAACCCAGGGTTGTGAGTTCAATCCTTGAGGGGGCCACTTAGGGATCTGGGGCAAAAATCAGTACTTGGTCCTGCTAGTGAAGGCAGGGGGCTGGACTCAATGACCTTTCAAGGTCCCTTCCAGTTCTAGGAGATGGGATATCTCCATTAATTTAAAGGCCTCACTGGCATGACTCTGGGATGGTTGCATTGTTCCCAAGTGGCAAAGCCACAAGTGGGTTATGCAGATCATTCCAGTCATCTCAAATGAGTATTTTGTATATGTCATATGTTACAGGAAAAAACTATTTTATGAATGTTTTAGAAAGTCCCAATATTTTTTTTAAAGCTATGTTTGTAGAATATAAGAACGGCCATACTGGGTCAGACCACAGGTCCATCCAGCCCGGTATCCTGTCTACCAACAGTGGCCAATGGCAGCTGTCCCAGGGGGAGTGAACCTAACAGGTAATGATCAAGTGATCTCTCTCCTGCTGTCCATCACCACCCTCTGACAAACAGAGACTAGGGACACCATTCCTTACCCATTGTGGCTAATAGCCATTAATGGACTGAACCACTATGAATTTATCTAGTTCTCTTTTAAACCCTGTTATAGTCCTAGCCTTCACAACCTCCCCAGGCAAGGAGTTCCACAGGTTCACTGTGCGCTGTGTGAAGAAGAACTTCCTTTTATTTGTTTTAAACCTGCTACCCATTAATTTCATTTGTTGGCTCCTAGTTCTTATATTATGGGAACAAGTAAATAATATTTCCTTATTCACTTTCTCCACACCACTCATGATTTTATATACCTCTATCATATCCCCCCCATATGTAACCCTCCACCTGTAAAGTCCAGGTGCCTTCACTGTCATAAGTCTCATTGTTCAGAACTTGTGAGGGAGAAAGATAAAAATGAAAACCAATAAATATAACATACACTTTCCAAAACAGTCTGAAAATAGAATCTCTATACATAACAATGCCACAACTCTGACATTGGAGTTTTTCCAGGGCTAGTGCCCTGTCCCAGTGGACAGGGATTAATTGCTTTTTCCCATTGGTATAAAACCCCCACTACTAGCTCTTCAAAGATGTAAGAAATCAGACTTAAAAGCCATAACACTTTTATGTCTAGCAAAGCTTTTATGGCTGAGATTGAATCTTGCCCATCTTGGGCCTCAGATAGGGTTAATTTGGGGGAATGGGGGTGGAAAGGGAGGGGGTGGTCACATTATTCTGGCTGTTTGAGAAAAACAAATGTGGCTGTGTGAAGCTGCTCAGGGTTTGGAATGTTAAATAAGTCTCAGTGGGCTGATGTTGCAGCTTAAAATAAATTCATTTATTTATTACTGGGAAGTTTTTCAAGGAACAAATGGAAATTGTGCACTGTGTAAATTATCACCTCTACATACTTGTATATTATACACACAAAAAATGTGTTAAAAGAACATTATTAAGGCAGCAAAGTCAAGCATTCAAAAGTTAGAGAATGTCAGAATTAAGGTGGCTTGTACAACTGTACTTTACCCCCCTTGTGTATATGCATTACGATATCTTAATTGCAGATCACATACAATTTTTTTCACTGTACAGCTGCCTCATTCTGTGTACAGACTGGATGGTGCTCACTGAATGAGTAGCTATTTAAAATTATATTTTCTCCTCATTCAACGAGTGGCCCATCTCTTCTTTGTGGCACACTTTGCTCTGAAGACAGAATTATTAATTTCCTCATGGACTTTTTTAATGGAGCTCATTGCTATAGTATTTGAATGCTTCACAAACTGTAATTTATTCTCACAGCCCCCTTGTGAAGTGAGAGGAGTGTTTGACTTTGCAACCTTAATAATGTTCTTTTAAAGTAGTTTTGTGTGTGTGTGTGTGTGTGTGTAATTCCCTATGCTTTTATAAAAGCAAACTGAAAAGAGAAATTGCATCACATGGAATCATGTGGACAACTGCTTGGGTCATCAGCAGGACTGGAACTTTCAGATCCACTGCAGAGACCTCTACCACTTGAGTAATGGAGTAACTGATAAGAATAGTAGGTTGTTATCCTCCATTGACCAGCACTAGGTGGGGATGAGACACACATTATGAAACCCATTGGCAGATGTATGGTGACAACCGAGGAATGATGAGACTCAGGAATCTTGGGTTCTATTCCAGGCTCTGGAGGGGAATTTGCTGCAATGAGCATGGAGTCTTTTACCTGTTCCCCAAGCTTGAACCTTTCTGCCCCATCGCCTACAACTTGTTCCTGTCCCAGTGCTGTCTCTTTCCCACCCTGACTCTTGTCTCTCCTTGCCTACTTAATCCCAGTCTCCACTCCTTGGGTTCTTCACCCTAGTCCCCCGCTCTTTGCCCATCCAGTCCTAGGATTCCCCTCTGGACTTGCTGTCTGAGTCCCTAACTCACCCTGCCCGCACCTAGCCAGTGCCAATTCCTGGGCTTCTCATCCAATCCCAGTGTAAACCACCCACATTTTAGCTCCTTGCCTCAATCTCCCTTCCACCTTGGCTCCTTGTCCCAGTCCCTTTGCCCAGCTAGTCCCAGTTCTCCCTTTGCACCCTAACTCTACATCTGATCTCAGCGTTCCCCCCAGCCAGCTGGCTCCTAGTCATCTCCTGAATTTCCCTGACCAGTCCCAGTCTCACCAGATTTTGTCTCCCAACCTACTCCATTCCTTCTCCCTAGTCCAGTTTTGTTGCCTCTGCATTCAAATCAAACTGCTTCCTCCTCCACACATGCTGGGTGCCAGCAGGGGGGCATTGAGAGGACAGGAGATTCGGGCTCCCGGCACTCAGTTCCAGTGCTTCGGCCTACCCCAGCCCAAAGCAGCTGGGAACTGCCACTACAGCGAAAATCCAGCTCCCCTCCTGTAGCTCCGGGCTGGAGGCAGCATGCTCAGTCACTGTGTGGAGATGGTGCATGTGCAGTCTGATTAGCACTAAGAGCTATGAGGGGATAGTGCATGATCCATGTATGCATGTATATGTATGTGTGTGTTTCTATATAACATATGGCTCTAGAATACCTTCCTTTAAAAAATCACCTTGGTACTATTTTTAAATCCCGTGGTTTTGTTTGTTTGTTTTCCTTCTTAAACAATGGGTCTAATCAGGGGTGGATTAGGGTTTGTGGGGTCCTCTGGGCCAGAGCAAGTGGCGGCCCCTCCCTACTCCTTCTGCCTAGAGTCCCCCTGCCTCCAGCCAGGGAGCAGGCTCGGGGTGTGGGGGCTTGCCCCACTCTGCCCGCCTGGCGCTCCTGCTGGGGAAATGGGGTTGGGGCATGCCTTACTCTGCCACCCCACCCCCCGGTGCTCCAACTGGGGAACAGGGTCAGGGCGCAGGGGTGCCCATTTTTTCCGGCCCCCCCACTTGGCTGTGGCAGCTGGACACAGGACCCACTGGGTCTAGTTTCCTGTTGAACCAAAGAGAAAACAACGCTTGATTGTCTTTCATTGGACCTTTCAGGGAATTTGCCTTAAGAGGTATTGCTGGTGCCAATGAGAAAGTAACAAGTGTAAGTGGGGCTGTCTGTGCTATGTAGCCAAAATGCATAACAGGTGTCAATATAAAGCTGTGTTATTGGATTAGGATCTTAATATTTCAGTCCAGAGTTTAGACAAGACAGATCCAGGGGCTGACCCTCCTCCCTCCTAAGTGGATGTTAATGCTGCTGCAGTCCACAGTGCTTGCAGAGTGGCTCAGTTACTGAGCAGGTGAAAGGATTCCTTCTTTCCTTGAAACCAGAGGAATTCCTCCGTCATGCCCATTTGAGATTAATTCCTGCACCAGCTGGAGTGGGAATGATTTCCACTGACTTAAATGGAAACTGGATCAGTCCCTTAAGTTTCTTTTTAAATGGTTTGTTTTTCTCCATTTATCCTCCCCCAACTCCTATTTTTAAACTTTCGGTGAGACAGGAGAAAGTTTCACTTCCTCATTCTCACACTGGCCCACTGAGATTATAATTCCCACTCTCATCTGCATATTTACATGAACAATTTACCTTCTTCTCATGAGAACTGATTTGATGCAGTTGAAAATTGCAATGTATTTTTTGGTGTGTTTTTGCTTTTCTGAGCACATCAAAAATATGATGATGTTCATGGTGCAACAACTGGGTGTTTTGTTTCACATTTAAATCAAATCTATAAACCTTGACTATGTCCTAAACTGTATCAAGAACAGCTCTTTCTGCCTCATCAGTGTTATATTTCTCTTAGCTGAGTTATGAGTCAATTGCCCTAAATCTTTATCTTTTTCATGGCATTTTTCCATAACTGTAGTTTTCCAGATAATATAAAACATGTGTTTGTTTAGATCTTTCTATTGTTCACACCTTAACCAAAAGAAAGTCTGTCTGCAGTGACATTCTCTCTACTTCTCTTTTTAAAGAGATTCTTACAGTGCTTCACAAATAAACATCACTAACCACCTACATGAAACAGTTGGGTGCACTGCTGTGGTTTTTCAGCACAGAATCAGTCATGCAGAGTTGAGTGTTGGGGTTGATCACAAAACCCACAGTGCGAGTCATTTTACTGACTTTAATTGTCTTTGTATTCCTAATCCTGAGAGGTGCTGAGCTCCCACAACTCCTACTGTAGTCAAGGGGAGAGGAGGGACTCAGGTGGGAATGATAAAGAGCAGTCCTATTTGTTCAATATGACACACTGACAACTGCACTGGCACTTTGTTGCCACATCTCATTGGAGGCATGACAAACAAATGTAGTCTGTCTCCTTTGCTGTAGTGCATGGTAAAAATGTATTGTCAGGGAATATTCCCCATTGAAAGGAACATGATAAGCAATTGGCCTTGGGGATTAATCAACTTGTAAATGAAGCAAGAAATTTTAGCCTTATTCTGTGTTGCGAGTACTCGATGAAGCATTCACACAAGGGCTTGTCTTCTCTAGGAAAAGGGGTGTGTACCTCTATCACATGGTAATGAGAGCTAGGCAGAGAAATGTTTTGTGGAGGATTTTGCTATTTCCAAAATGGATTTTGTTCCGATTCAGAACAAAAACCAAAAATTTCAAAATTCTCCAGACAAAGGGATGGAGCCCCAGCTCTGGGCAGTCTACCTCGTGTGCTGTCTCA
The DNA here is from genome assembly GCF_027887155.1 of Malaclemys terrapin pileata. Classification (NCBI taxonomy): domain Eukaryota; kingdom Metazoa; phylum Chordata; order Testudines; family Emydidae; genus Malaclemys; species Malaclemys terrapin. The sequence goes on from NC_071505.1 coordinate 198,162,709, forward strand.
GGGTCTGAGGTCTCTAGCAGCTTGCCAGGTGGGCTGCAGAGGAGCCAGGAAACCAGGCTGGTTTCCATTAGAACCCTGCCTGGTTTCTGGAGGAACTTTGTGAAAATCAAACTGTCTCTGCAGAATGTTTTCATTTCAATGAATCAGCAAATGTCAACCAAAAATGTTTTGTCTGAATTTTTCAGACCACCTGTAGTAAGAACTATCATAAGGTAAAATCCTAGTGAGACAAGGCACTTTGTAGTTTTCACGCAAATTAGGAGTTTGAGGTAAACACTATGCTCCTGCTAGAGTTATAGGGAAAAAAATTTGTACATCTAATTCAATGGGTGTTAAAGTCTCTGCACAGACTTTGGGCAGAATTTGGCTCTGGTAGTGCAGGATATAAGCGCTAATTCTTAACCTGAGAATAAAGAAAGCACCTTTATATTAAGCTAATTAGAACCACAAAGGCCAGTTTTCAGATTCACTCTGGGGTGGGGGGGGGAGGGAAGAGAGAGAGGGGGCTGTAAAACTTGCCCCTTGTGTTTTTAATTCAATAATAAAGTACCACTACTATTCAACAGCAAAGTAACCTTCCCCTGCCATAACAATCCCAATAGCATTTTCTGCCTTTCTTGCTGTGAATTCCAGTCAGGGTCAAGGGGAGATTTATTTGAGTTGCACATTCCTTTCCCCGTAACACAAGGAGCAGAAACTACTGACTTCTTAGGAGCAGGAGCAGGTCCTCTGGTTTGCCCCTAGTGCCCTCTCTTGATAAAGGAAGATTAAATTATGAGCAGCCTCAGCCTTACCCTGATAACCACATGGATTGGGGGTGGGAATGAATCAACCTACAGGTAAACACACACACCAGTCAGTGGGAAGAGTTGGCAGGAAAAGCTGGACTTTCCTGGAGCCTGGTCATTTTTGTAGTCAGCCCCCCACCCCACCCACCAATTGTACTGACAAAATTGAGAGCAAGTTTAGTGCACCAAAACCCCTCCTGCAGCACAAACACCCAAACCTGGCACCTGGATCCATAGTGCGCCACCCAGTTTTTGATGCCAACAACCTCCCAATTTCTAACAGCTGAAAAGAGAGCAAGTGTAGATGCTCCTGTTGCATCAAGAAAATCAGGACCATGCTCCCCTCAGCATAACATTGATTGACCTCCCCTTCCTCCTTCCCCGTTTGACGCTTGGCTCCCGGGGGCAGGAGCGGGGTCAACGATTGTCCATTGCTAAGGAAATGAGCTGACTTGGCCGGCTGCCGCTGGGCTGGCAGCACTGTTCAGTGTTTGTCTTTTGGGCGTGCTCGGAGCAGAGCGACATAGTTCTCTAGTGCGATGACCGGGGGGGGGGGGCTGGGTACTACGACCCGGAGCCGCCGCAGTTACCCAGCGCCAGCAGGCACGTGGGGGGCGCGGTCCGAGCAGGACGGAGACCAGGAGTTTGAACCAAGGGCGAGTCTCTGCACTCACCTTCTTAGCTCCATCCCGGCGCGGGGCGCTGCTCGGGCAGCCTCGGGGACTCGGCGGGAGGCGCAGGCACTGGTCCCTCGGCGAGTGGCGGACGGAGAAGCGGTGAAACAGCCGCTGAGCAGTGCCTGGGCTGAGCCAGCTCCTCCCCCCTACGTCGTCCAAACCGGGGATTTCCGCGGCTGGTCCCTTCTCCCTTCCCACGCGGCTGGGGGCAGGAGAGTGACCGCGGGCGGGCCCCCTTCCTCTGCTGCCACCTGCAGCTCCCCGGCCAAGGCGACGAGAGCGGGATCGCGTCCTTTGACGAGCAGAGCAGAGCCGAGCCCAGGCCAGGCGCGCTCCGCCACCCCGCGCCCGGGCGAGCAGCTCAGCCCGCGAGACCCCTGACCCGAGCGCTTCGCTCTGCAGCCCGGGCAAAGGGGTGTCCCGTCAATGCCCTGAGACGAGTCGCTAGGACACCCCGCCTATAGATAATGCACCGGCCCTACCATCTCCACGGGGTTGGTAACCCAGTAGGGCCAACACCGTGCATTATAAACTCGCCACCCTTTTGTCCTGGGGAGCTTCTCCTAGGCTTCCAGCACCATTCAACTCACTGCACCCACATTGCTGGGCGCAGGACTTAGCTACACCCGAAGTGCTGAATAAAAACAGTTGATGAATGGAAACTACTCACATGCTCCCTGGTAAGTTTCAGTTACACCACACAAGTGAGTCTTCTCCTTTTTAAAAGGCAACCTATTGATTACACAATAGCGAACAGTCACACTGTTGCTGAGTCTGGAACTATAGGGCAGCGGTTTTCAAACTTTTTTTCTGGTGACCCAGTTGAAGAAAATTGTTGATGCCTGTGACCCAGGGGAGCTGGGGATGAGGGGTTTGGAGCGTGGGAGGGGCTCAGGGCTTGGGCAGGGGGTTGGGGTGCAGGGTGGGGCAAGGAATGAGGAGTTCAATGTGGGAGGGGGCTCTGGGCTGGGGCAGGGATGCGGAAGGGGGTCAGGCTCTAGGATGGGGCCAGGGATGGGTCTGGGGTGCAGGAAGGGGCTCCGGGGTTGGGGGGGGGGCTCAGCGCAGGGGATTGGGGCATGGGCTTACCTCGGGACAGCTCCTGGTTAGTGGCACAATGGGGGTGCTAAGGCAGCTTCCTGCCTGTCCTGGCACCGCAGACCGCACTGTGCCCCAGAAGCAGCCAGCAGCAGTTCTGGCTCTGCGGGACTCTCACCTGCAGGCACTGCCCCTCCCCCAGCTCCCATTGGCCAGTTCCTGGCCAACAAGAGTGCAGAGCTGGTGCTTGGGCCCCCAGGAGCCAGACCTGCTGCTGGCCACTTCTGGGGTACAGCACAGTATTGGAACAAGTAGGGACTAGCCTGCCTTAGCCAGGCAGCACTGCTGATGGGACTTTTAAAGGCCCAGTTGGTGGTGCTGACAAGAGCCGCTACGACCCAGTGCCTTACATTCCCGACCCAGTACTGGGTCATGACCCACAGTTTGAAAACCATTGCTATAGGGGGAGGCATGAGTAGTTAATCCTTAGCTCTTAAACTTTCCATCAGCAGATCTCAATGTGTTTCACAATTTTTAATGCATCAGCTTCACAACACACCCTGTGCAATAGGGAAGTATTATCATCTCCATGTTACTAGGGTGACCAGACAGTAAGTGTGAAAAATCAGGACAGGGGTGGGGGTTAATAGGGGCCTATATAAGAAAAAGACCCAAAAATCAGAACTGTCCCTATAAAATCGGGACAGCTGGTCACCCTACCATTTTACAGATGGGGAACTGAGGCTAAGTGGCTTGCTCAGTGTTACACAGAAAGTCTGTAGCACAGCAGGGAATTGAGCCTCTGTTTCCCAAGTCCTAGGCTACCGCTCTAACCTGGGGACCATAGGGTGATGCGTCCTAAAATAACACGTAAGATGCATGATCTTTTGAGAAATATCAGTATAATCCCTCTTTCTCACATAGGTCTTGTCTGCATGGTGCTGTAGTGCAAACTAGAGAGATGTGATTTCTAGAGCACTCTTATGTGCTGTGCTCTAACTGCCCTGTGTAGACCCTGTTGGCACAAACTGACAGGTACCTAGTTCGTGTTGATATAGGCTCTTTTCAAAAAGGACTACATTCATGTGCTTTAGTTACTTTTTAGTTCATGCCAGCAGGACTACAAGGGGCAGTTAGAGAAGAACACAGGAGTGTTCTACAATTCACATCTCTCTAGTTTGCCTGCGAAGCCATGTAGACAAGGCCTTAGATACAGATAGAAGCCCCACTGGCTGCAGGTTGCTGTGATTGGAAAGTCCTAGATCAATTACTTTGGTTTCTCAACATTTCTTAATTTTTTTTTAAACTCAACTATAAATTGCTCACTGAATAGATTAGGTGACATTGTTACTTATATAGAGCAACAACTATTGAATGGATGGAATGAAGTACCTGTCCCATCTTTGAGAGGTCAGTCTCATCTAGAGTTAACACTACAGGGAAAGGAGTTGCACTAATAGAGATCATATCCTTTGGATAGATGTTAAACTAACTTGTATTTGGCAAGTCAATAGTCATAAGAACATAAGAACGGCCATATTAGGTCAGACCAATGGTCCATCCAGCCCAGTATCCTGACTTCTGACAGTGGCCAATGCCAGGTGCTTCAGAGGGAATGAACAGAACAGGTAATCATCAAGTGATCTATAGATCCATAGTCACCATCATAGTGTTTAAAGTTAGGCACCTAAATCCCTAGTTACTCCCTCAGAAATGGCCTGATTTTCAGAGGTGCTGAGCACCAACAATTCCCATTGATTTTGAGTGCTCAGCACCATAGAAAATCAGTTCACTTTTATTTATGTGCCCTAATATGGATTTAGGTGCCTAATTTTAGGCACTTGTTTGAAAAATTGATCACAGCACCAGGGGTGCTGTGAGCCATTGAACCAAACGTTGTAAACCCTGTATATAATGGAATCCACTTCAAACCAGGGGATGCGGGAGCACACTCCCCTCCCCTAGTTCCAGCACCTATGCACAGCATAGAATGTAGAACACAAAGTACATGCATGATGCAGAACTATCAGATAGGACCCTTACCATTTCCTCCCTTTTAAAAAGATATAACAAAACATCTTTCTGTTAATATGCTGTGATGTTTTTCTGGATGTAGGAGAATAGTCTGTAATCTTAATGGAACATAGATTCATGGACTGAAATATCCTGTGTCTTGATTTGGTATTTCCAAGAACATAAGAAATATGTTTAAAGGAGAACAAAGTTGAAATGGATATAAATTGGTGTGACCGGGGTCCCAGTGCGGGCCTGCTGCGGGTGAACTGCAAAGAATGGGGCAGACAAACCCCAAAGCTGGTGGATAATTCAATACTTAGATTTACCAAGCCAGCATAAAACAGCTTCATTACCTCACTGGTTGTCCAGAAACCAACAACACAGTTCCCTCAAAGCAACCCAGCCTCAAGCCTCCATCCAGATACCCAAGTCAAATATGATGAAGATTTCTGAAAATCTTGTTTAATCATATAAAAGAAAAGGTTCTACCAATCCCAAAGGATTGGACACATTACCTCCCAGGTTATTGAATATTCCAGATCTTACCTGGAATACAGCCATTTCTTATTAACTAAACAAAAATGTATTAAAAAAGAAAAAAGAGAGTATGGGTAAAAGATCAATATACATGCAGATATGAGTTCAATTTCTGAGGTTCAGGTACATAGCAGAGATGGTGAGCTTTGTAGTTGCAAAGAGTTCTTTCAGAATTTAATTCTTAGGTTATAGTCCAATGTCCAATATCATATTCAGGGTGGACCAGTCAACACTGGGATCCCAATCTTGTGGCTTAAGCTTCCCCTGCATTTGAAACATCAAGCAGATCTGAGATAAACAGGATCAGGTCCCAAGGATCTTTTTATACAGTGTTTTAGCATCCACTTGACCATATAGTCCTGGGTACACAATACGCTTTTGATGTAACCTTCTGTTTTCTCAAAAAGAAGAACAGGAGTACTTGTGGCACCTTAGAGACTAACAAATTTATTAGAGCATAAGCTTTCGTGGACTACAGCCCACTTCTTCGGATACAGTGGGCTGTAGTCCACGAAAGCTTATGCTCTAATAAATTTGTTAGTCTCTAAGGTGCCACAAGTACTCCTGTTCTTCTTTTTGCGGATACAGACTAACACGGCTGTTACTCTGAAACTTCTGTTTTCTGAATACCACCAGTAATTAGTTACACAAATTAACATTGGGCAATTTATTCATTAGGCAGTCTATCACAGACTTCAAAGGGACATATAGACAATGACATTATTTCACCCAAGATTCATCTAAATGTTAAGTTTCAGAGTAACAGCCATGTTAGTCTGTATCCGCAAAAAGAACAACAGGAGTACTTGTGGCACCTTAGAGACTAACAATAATAAATTTGTTAGTCTCTAAGGTGCCACAAGTACTCCTGTTCATCTAAATGTTAATATTCCCTTTTGATCTCTGAATTAGTATCTATAGTGACAGACAGGAACAGTCTGTTTACATGGGTAGCATCTAAGATACATACAATTCCTATCACTTCTAACAATATAGGTTTGCATTTCAAAGTTCTAGCCTATTTAGCTTGAATGGCCCTAATTACCATTTCTAACATGTCTTTAAAGGTCAGCTTTGGGTTAGTTAGCCTGCAAGCTGTTTAACCCTTTCCGGCCATGAGTTATATTTTGTATAAGATTTGCTGCAATTATACAGCAATGGTAGCAATAATGATTTGCATGGTTAGATTTTAATTAGACAATGTCACAACTGGCCATCCAGGGGCAGCGCTGGGGGGTGTGTGTGCTTGTGGGGGCTATAGCCACCCCAAAAGTTTGCCTTAGCTACCCTGTAGCAGCTGCCACTTTCCAACCACCCAGCTCTGAAGGCTGAGCAGAGAGAATGGATGCTGCTGGCTGGGGGCCCAGATCCAGTGGCAGCAGAGAAGTAAGCCAGGGAGGGCAAGAGCAGCTTTGGTCTATGTCCCCACCTACCGGGGCATTCTATCCAGGGCAGGTGGAGGGTCAGGGCTCCCCACAGCTGCCCAGACTGACCCGCTCCAGCCCAGGGTCCTGGGCCCCACCCCACAGTCTCTACTCCCTGGGAGCTCTGTCAGCCCCAGAGCCAGCTCCCCCTGTCCAGGCAGCTCCTACCGGCTGCAGGCAGCCTGCTCCGGTTTCCAGCCTCTGACCTGGCTATGGGGTGGAGTCATGGTGGGAGCAGGGCTGGTGAGAGGGGTGGGGTCTCATGCTGAAGGGGGCATAGCCCCCCAATTTTCTGTCTCGCCCACCTCAGCCCCCCCCATCCCCCACACACACCTGGAAGAAGTTGGCATCACTCCTGTGGCCATTAACAAGTTTAGGCTTCAGAGTAGCAGCCATGTTGTCTGTATCCGCAAAAAGAACAGGAGTACTTGTGGCACCTTAGAGACTAACAAATTTACTAGAGCATAAGCTTTCGTGGGCTACAGCCCACTTCTTCAGATGCATATAGAGTGAAACATATATTAAGGAGATATATATACACACATACAGAGAGCATGAACAGGTGGGAGTTGTCTTACCAACTTTGAGAGGCCAATTAAGTAAGAGAAAAAAAACTTTTGAAGTGATAATCAAGCTAGCCCAGTACAGACAGTTTGATAAGAAGTGTGAGAATACTTACAAGGGGAGATAGATTCAATGTTTGTAATGGCTCAGCCATTCCCAGTCCTTATTCAATCCTAAATTGATTGTATCTAGTTTGCATATCAATTCCAGCTCAGCAGTCTCTCGTTGGAGTCTGTTTTTGAAGTTTTTCTGTTGTAATATAGCCACCTGCAGGTCTGTCATTGAATGACCAGACAGGTTAAAGTGTTCTCCCACTGGTTTTTGAGTATTATGATTCCTGATGTCAGATTTGTGTCCATTAATTCTTTTGCGTAGAGACTGTCCGGTTTGGCCAATGTACATGGCAGAGGGGCATTGCTGGCACATGATGGCATATATCACATTGGTAGATGTGCAGGTGAACGAGCCCCTGATGGTATGGCTGATGTGATTAGGTCCTATGATGATGTCACTTGAATAGATATGTGGACAGAGTTGGCATCGAGCTTTGTTACAAGGATAGGTTCCTGGGTCAGTGGTTTTGTTCAGTGATGTGTGGTTGCTGGTGAGTATTTGCTTTAGGTTGGGGGGTTGTCTGTAAGCGAGGACAGGTCTGTCTCCCAAGATCTGTGAGAGTAAAGGATCATCTTTCAGGATAGGTTGTAGATCTCTGATGATGCGCTGGAGAGGTTTTAGTTGGGGGCTGAATGTGACAGCTAGTGGTGTTCTGTTATTTTCTTTGTTGGGCCTGTCTTGTAGGAGGTGACTTCTGGGTACTCGTCTGGCTCTGTCAATCTGTTTTTTCACTTCAGCAGGTGGGTATTGTAGTTTTAAGAATGCTTGATAGAGATCTTGTAGGTGCTTGTCTCTATCTGAGGGATTGGAGCAAATGCGGTTATATCTTAGAGCTTGGCTGTAGACAATGGATCATGTGGTGTGTCCTGGATGGAAGCTGGAGGCATGTAGGTAAGTGTAGCGGTCAGTAGGTTTCCAGTATAGGGTGGTATTTATGTGACCATCGCTTATTAGCACAGTAGTGTCCAGGAAATGGACCGCTTGTGTGGATTGATCTAGGCTGAGGTTGATGGTGGGATGGAAATTATTGAAATCATGGTGAAATTCCTCACGGGCTTCTTTTCCATGGGTCCAGATGATGAAGATGTCATCAATGTAGTGCAAGTAGAGTAGGGGCGTTAGGGGACGAGAGCTAAGGAAGCGTTGTTCTAAGTCAGCCATAAAAATGTTGGCATAGTGTGGGGCCATGCGGGTACCCATAGCAGTGCCGCTGACTTGAAGGTATATATTGTCCCCAAATGTGAAATAGTTGTGGGTGAGGACAAAATCACAAAGTTCAGCCACCAGGTTAGCTGTGACATTATCGGGGATACTGTTCCTGATAGCTTGTAGTCCATCTTTGTGTGGAATATTGGTGTAGAGGGCTTCTACATCCATAGTGGCCAGGATGGTGTTTTCTGGAAGATCACTGATGGATTGTAGTTTCCTCAGGAAGTCAGTGGTGTCTCGAAGATAGCTAGGAGTGCTGGTAGCGTAGGGTCTGAGAAGAGAGTCCACATAACCAGACAAGCCTGATGTTAGGGTGCCAATGCCTGAGATGATGGGGCGTCCAGGATTTCCAGGTTTATGGATCTTGGGTAGCAAATAGAATACCCCTGGTCGGGGTTCTAGGCATGTGTCTGTACAGATTTGTTCCTGTGCTTTGTCAGGGAGTTTTTTTAGCAGATGGTGTAGTTTCTTTAGGTAATCCTCAGTGGGATCAGAGGATAATGGCTTGTAGAATGTGGTGTTAGAGAGCTGTCTAGCAGCCTCTTGGTCATATTCCAATTTATTCATGATGATGACAGCACCTCCTTTGTCAGCCTTTTTGATTATGATGTCAGGGTTGTTTCTGAGGCTGTAGATGGCATTGTGTTCAGCATGGCTGAGGTTATGGAGCAAGTGATGTTGCTTTTCCATAATTTCAGCCTTTGCACGTTGACGAAAGCAATCTATGTAGAAATCCAGTCTGTTGTTTCGACCGTCCAGAGGAGTCCACGCAGAATCCTTTTTTTTTTTGTAGTGCTGGTAGGGGGGATTCTGTGGGTTAGTATGCTGTTCAGAGGTATGTTGGAAATATTCTTTGAGTCGGAGACATCGAAAGTAGGATTCTAGGTCACCACAGAACTGTATCATGTTCGTGGGTCTGGAGGGACAAAAGGAGAGGCCCCGAGATAGGACAGACTCTTCTGCTGGGCTAAGATTAACAATATTGCTGGGTGGGTTAAGGGAACTACTGTTGTGGCTCCTTGTGGCATGTAGCAGTTTAGATAGTTTAGTATCCTTTTTCCTTTGTAGGGAGGCAAAGTTTGTCTTGTAAATGGCTTGTCTAGTTTTTGTAAAGTCTATCCATGAGGAAGTTTGCGTGGAAGGTTGGTTTTGGCTTGAAATTAGATGAAGGTTTCTAATCATCAGAGGAGTGAAGTTCTGACAGCCTTCCAAGGGGAGCAGTGGGAGCAAAAATCCTAACTGGCCTCAAGACTGAGCTTGATTATGGAGGGGATAGTATGATGAGACTGCCTACAATGGCATGTGGCCAGTTTGCAACTGGTAGTAGCAAATATCTCCAATGACTGGAGATGGGACACTAGATGGGGAGGGCTCTGAGTTACTACAGAGAATTCTTTCCCAGGTATCTGGCTGGTGGGTCTTGCCCACATGCTCAAGATCTAACTGATCACCATATTTGGCGTTGGGAAGGAATTTTCCTCCAGCTCAGATTGGCAGAAACCCTAAGAGTTTTTTGCCTTCTTCTGCAACATGGGGCATGGGTCACTTGCAGGTTTAAACTAGAGTAAATGGAGGATTCTCTGTAACTTGAAGTCATTGAGGATTTCAGTAACTCAGCCAGAGGTTAGCGGTCTATTACAGGAATGGGTGGGTGAGGTTCTCTAGTCTGCGATGTGCCGGAGGTCAGACTAGAAGATCATGATGGTCCCTTCTGCCCTTAAAGTCTATGAGTCTGAGTCTAAATGTGTGTATTAAAAATGCACTTGAAATAAGGCTGGTTATGATAATGATGACTATTACCTGTTACTCTCATAAAAATGCCCATAAAAATGACAGATGATAAAACTGTTCTAAACAGCTATCAACTATTTGGTTCTATAATTGCAAATATTTATACGCTCTTACATTTATTTAAATCTGTGTTAAAATCCCCACTTTTCTCCATATTACAAAACCATGTTGACCTGGCATAACTGATAGTTTGTAGGAACAAGTTCCCAGACGGCGGCCTACAGAGAGCTGGATGGTCACAATGTACTAGATACTCTTGTTTCTGGCTCCTATCTTGCATTAAAAGAAAATTTAGATTATATTTGAGATACTTAGTGCCAAAGAAAATTTCACAGCACAAATGTTCCCAGGCTATTAAATCTGCATAGTACTTGTTCATTAATAAAAATAGCCAGATCATCCAATGAGCTTCTGTTGTTTGTATTCCATTTATTTTAAAATAAATAATTGTTTATATGCTGAGATTTTACTGCCCTGTTTTCAGTCAGAAATTAACTTTCATGACATACAGTTTTATAAATATTTTTTTAAATGATGTGTACATATGTGTGTCAGAATGATAACAACAATATTTATGGTTTTGTCTTCTTAAATGGGAAAATATCTTTTATAAAATTAGCTATGTGTCAATGCAGTGCCTACCTGCTAACTTGAGGAAGTAAAAAGGACTAATTCTAATGCTTCCATTTAATGAACATCAGAAAGAAGCAGAATATTGTAATCCATTAAGTTTTCAAACATAAATGTTTGAAATACATTATTAAAAACTAAATAAATTCTTATTCACAAAGTTTCCAGTACAATTTAAGGATAGACTTAGAAAGCAATTATATTAAAACAACATGGTTTGAATGTTGTTATAAGGATGTTTGAGTACATAAAAATTCATGTTTAACCTAAAAAGCAAACATTTGCAAGTCATAGTTAAAGATCCATAAGCAACTTTAATTCTGACCCTATATCAATGGCCATCATCTAGCTCTCAACCATCAATCCCTTTGTCCCAAATACAATTCCTCTCATGACATCCATGTTTCTGATATGGATTGCAAGACCTTGGTCACCACAGTGTAAATAAAGACAAAGAACTAGAGTTAATAAGATTACCTCAGTAATAGAGTTACAGTATTTTGGCTCCAATTCATCTAGGAAATATCAATAATTTACTATGCTACATTTATATAATAACTCCCACCATCATTATAAAAGGGCCACCAGTTTAAACACTATTTACTATTTAAACAATATTGCCGATTGACAGCAAGAAACAGAAACATTTGACTCTTCTGTATACACTCAGGAACCAGCGCCATCTCATAGCAACCATTCCACTATAAATAAAAGAGCCGAATTTATATCTTCCACCAAAATACCTATTGATTTGAACAACCTGTGTCTTTGTAATCTCCTGATATGTTTCAGATACTGTATCGTAAAAGAGGTAGATGGTGGGAAGGGATACTGTACAGGGCCAGGATTAAGGCTATGTGTAGCTAGGGGAGTTTCCTGACTTGAAAGTATTTGGTATTGAACCTTAACCATGAATTTTTAGACTTTAATTAATTTATTATTTTTAAATGTCAGTGTTCTAATTTTTTAATCTATCTGACATCTCTCTACAAACACATCCATGATATAGTTGTGGTATGCAGTCTGCGGGGTCTCTTCCTAAGAGAAACTGCCCCGGTCCCTACTAGCCTTTATCCTGGGAATGACTGGGGGCTGGTTCTGGCATGACCACAGCTTCAGGACCACTGTTATTTGCACCTATCTGCACTGGCCCTAAGGGGGCATTCTGCCAACTGAGAACTGTTGGAGTGCAAGGACACACTGGCTATTCCCCCAATCCAATGTCACCTATTCACTAACCGAGGCTGGGGTAACAATCCCTAAGAAGTTGTCTTTATGGCCCCTTTGCACTGTCGGAGCATTACCTGAGGTACTCCCTCAGATACGTTCAAGTCCCACTGGAGCACTCCTACGCACATTTACACACACCTACGTACGACCACAAAAGGAGAAGTAGCTACAACCACAGCTCACTGCGCCTGACGTAGTTTGCTTGATAAACACTGAATAGAAGGATGTTGTACATTACTGGGGAGATTACTATATAGATATGGATCAAGGTTTTTTTAAAAAATGGGTGCCTATAGTTAAGCTCCTATGGTCATATTTAGGTCATATTTGAAGACATGGGAGCTTCATGGGAGGTCTTTTGAAAATCAGACTATTTGTCTAAATATGGTTTTAGGAATTTAGCTTTAAACACTCATTTTAAAAAACATCATGGTCACAATTGTTAGTTGTTAAGTTATTGCACTATTCTAACTGAATAGTAATGAATGCCAAGATTCCCTTCTGGTCTTTGGTTAGGGATATAGTAAATATTTTTGACCTAGTAATTCTGCCTTTGCTTTCAGTGGTACAGTTTTAGTAATGCAGAGATCCGCATTTCAATTTTCTTATGTCCTTCCTTAGTTGAATAACCCATAGGCTACGCAACGAATGATCATTTCAAATAAAATCAGTGATATAAAACAATGGCTATTTCCTCAGGCTCCTTTTTCCTTTTCATTATGCTTTAATTTCAGACTGAATGTAGGAAAAAGTGGTTAAGGGATAACAATGTATTGACATTTGATAAATATGGAAGAATTAATTGGAATGTGATTACTTTTAGCTGAAATGACCTTGATGGAGCTGGAAGAGCATGATCATTAAGCTGTACTGTGCCTTGCTCTCTTGCTGTTAAGGTACTGGTACCTTGCTAATAAGGGACCCCTAGCAACTGTCCTGATTGATGGTTGGTAGCAATATGAAAGGCACTGAGATTTCTGGGCCGCTTTAGTGGTTACCAGTTGGCACTATGCACAGGATTCACAATATGCTTTGGCCTGCTAGTGTATCCTTCACTGAAGAAATGGTGGCAACAACAAACCAACTCGTTTTCGCTGTCAGTGTCCTATCTTATGTAGGGCACGTGCCAGATGAACTAATTATCTGTGGAGTATCCAACGGACAAACAATTGTCACCCTTATTAGGCCATCCAAACTTCTCTGCTAACCTGATATGAAATATCCTTATAGGACTATGTGCGTTTCCAGTCTATGAAAACAATACTATTCACACATCTAAAAAATAGAAGGCAGATTAACATTTTAATGTAATTGTTGAATGAAAAGCACAATGAAATAGGAAACCATGTCAGATGTCAGGATGTCAGATGTGTGGCAAGATCTGAGAAACAGGAACTGAACTCTATGCATCTTGGGATGTTCAATAAAATTATTTGGTTCTAATTTTTGCTACTGGAAGAGTAATTTCAACAAGAACTAATTTTTTGATTGTAAAGGGCCATGTACTTTAAGCCATTCATACAATTCTCATGGATATCAATGACACTGTGATATGTAGATCAATTTATGATGTGGCCCATAATCTTTTTAGAAATATGATATTTATAAAACACATTCCTAGTTCTGTTGAATTCCCCTAAAAGTCCATTGTCCTGGGAGCTACACTAGCTACCATATTAAAATAGGTGATTTGTCTGGCAGCTACAGGTGTAGTACAATGAAAAATATTATTAGGCATGTAGCATTAGCCATTAATTTTACAAAGAATAAACAGGAACCATATTGAATGGCAACATCGGTTGACTGATCAGCTCTGTAATGTCTTTCAGATCCATCTGCTGAATGTGCTTTCATTTTTATGTTATATACATGTTGGGGTTTTGCAACATTTTAATTCCTGAAGATATTACTAATGGTAATGGAACTAGTATCAGCTCTATAGTTTTGAGAGCGTCAGCCTTTTGACTTGTCTGGTTCTTTATTTTAGACACTTGTCAGGTTCTTTATTTCAACACAGCCTCCTCAAATATGCTCCCTCTTTTCCATCACTGAATCTGGTGTGGCAGACTGTGTACAAGCTTCTGTGTATCAATGTACAAAATCTTCCAGACTTCTGACATCTTTAGCATTGTAAATTGTTCCTACCTATGACTAGTGAGGAAATAATTGACGACATTTTTCTTTTAAAGAAAACATGTGTGGCTTATCCTCTGTATGTCCCCACCTAATTCCCCCTCTCCCCCCAATTAACTTCCCCCTACTGTCTTGGAGTCAAATGTTCAAACCTGGATACAATGGGCATGTCCGCAAATGTTCACAGATCTGATACACCTGTAAGTACAAGCCTTTGTTTACACAAATCAGCATTTGTGTTTGCCAGAATTGTGATCAGAACTTGCCCTTTCAGTGTACGGCAGCCACGTGTTTTTATTGGTTTTGTGAATTCAACAGGTCAGCTTTGGAAACTTGGACTTCGCTGGCCTGCCACTCTCCCTTGACACAGACTTTCCCTTATGTCATTTTAGACTCAGATTGCTTCATTAGTTCTTTCTCCTCCTAGCTATTAGATTAATCATTGAACTTACAATTGGAACAGACCAGTTATGTTACCTATCCCGTACAAAACAAAAGCTAGGTCAACATTTTCTTAATTTCTATTTTTCAACTAATTTTCTGTTAAAAATTAATTTTGATAGGAAAAAACTGAAAAGTTTTGACGGGATTTTTTATTTTTATTTTTGGGCAAGCTTTAAAGCTGGTTGACATTTTTCAATATGCTGAAAAAAACAGTAAAAAAATTGACATTTTTCTTAGGTTTTTTTTGGACCAGCCCTTATTATTTACTTTTTAAACTTATTTTGCTACTTATTTTATTTATTTCTAATTACATAAAGCTAACCTTTTGGCACTGAAGGTTACATAATAGGATAGTAATCAGGAAAGAAAGAAAGATAGACAAGAAAAACTCAAGCAGAAGCAGGGCCGGCTCCAGGCACCCAAGCACATGCTTGGGGCGGCACCTGGTAAGGGGCGGCGGGGGGAGCGCAGTGCGGCATTCCGCGGGGGGGAGGGGGCGCTCCGGCGGCGCGGCGCTGGGGGGCGGGTTCTGGCGCGCGGCGCTCGGTGGGGGTGCGGCGCGGGCGCGGCGCTGGAGGGGGGTTCCGGCGGCGCTTGGCAGGGGGTGGGTTCTGGCAGCGCGGCGCTCGGTGGGGGGAGGGCGTTGCGGGGCTCGGCGCTCGGCGGGGGGTTCCGGTGGCGCAGGGGGGGTTGGCTCCGGCGCGCGGCGGGGAGGGTGGGGGGACGGCGCTTTTTTTTGCTGCTTGGGGCAGCAAAAAAGCTAGAGCCGGCCCTGAGCAGAAGAAACATACACGTCTGGGGAGAGAGTTGGTATAGCTTCCTCCTTGTAAGGTGAAGTCTGTAGGTAAGATATAGTTATAGAAGCCCCTATGAATAAAAAATTTCATCAGGTTGTTGTTTCTGAAGAGGAAATCTCAATGAGTACTGAGGAGTGTTCCTGCTTCTCTTTGCTAAAGGAAGTAAGCTATGATCTTTCCAGAAGTGCAGGCAGGCTATTTTATAAAATGTGTGATTGCTGTTAAAACTGGATTTCTAAGGGATCATCTGGGTGCCAGGATGCTCCGATATGCCGCGTGCTCTATGCTGCTTGGGAGCCTGGAAGAACGTGGTGTAGCGCTGCTGCTCCACCATCTGTAGTTCATCCAAGGATTCCTGGAGCCGGGGAGAGGCCCCCAGGGCCTAGTCTGGCAGCCTTGTGCTTGGGGGCCCCTTATCTCTAAAATTACTATTTGAATTATAGGAGTCTCCATGGCCCCAACTGAGATTGGGGCCCCATTGTGCTAGGCAGTGTAAGAACACAGAGACACTGTGCTGCCCCAAAGAGCTGATAAGAACAGATAGTAGATAATGTTTTCACCCCTCAGCCCACAGAGAGCTGAGAAGCATTATCTACTATCTGCCCCAAAGAGCTGATACTCTAAGTATGTACTTTATGCACACAAATACCTGGTTAATTATAAAATACAGCTGACAGCTCAAAACAAGTATTTTACCCTGACTTTATAACAAAATATTTCTTTTAGGAATATGTCTGACAATATTCAAGGATATCCCATGCAGCTAAATTCTGACCATTCATCTTCACTTTATGACTGGCCTTCAGTTCCTTGGGTTTCATAATCCTCAGCATTTCCAAAACTGGAGCTAACCACAGCTGCTAGAGTAATCTCTTTTGGCCACAAGAGTCTCTCTGCATTGAGAACAGAAACCGAGTGAGCTTTGTGGATGCATTGTATGCTGCCCCACCTTTCCTTTCATAGAGTGTAAAGCTAGAAGGGACCCCGAGATCTTGTAATCTGACCTCCTGTTAGCACAAGCCATTAAGTTGCACTCAGCTGCCCCTGGGTTGAGCCCAGTAACTTGTGTCTGACAAAAGCATAACTTCCAAAAGACATCCAGTCTTGATTTGAAGACATCCAGACATGGAGAATTCCCTTAGCAGTATATTCCAGTGGTTAATCATCCTCAGTGTTGAAAAATTGTTTCTAATTTCTAATTTGAATGTGTCTGGCCTCAGTTTCCCACCATTGGTTCTTCTTCTGCCTTTCTCTGCTAGATTAAAGAGCCCTTTAATACACAGTGTTTTCTCCCCAAGAAAATACTTCTACACCAGGGGTGGGCAAACTACAGGCCACATCTGGCCCACCAGCCATTTTAATCCGGCCCTCAAGCTCCCACTGGGGAGTGGAGTCTGGGGCTTGCCCTGCTCCAGCGCTCAAGCCGGGGAGCAGGATTGGGGGCTGCTCCGTGCGGCTCCCAGAAGCAGCGGCATGTCTCCCCTCCGGCTCCTACACATAGGGGCAGCCAGGGGGTCTGCTCCGCATGCTGCCCCCGCCCCAAGCTTGAATTAATTATTTTGGTTTATACCATGTTTTTGATTTAAATGGTTGTCTCTACAATAACAAAAAGATGGTAATCTCTACTCCTAGGAGTTTATTCTGGGGTAGATTACTGTTAACATGGAGTCTGATATTGATGACCATACCTATAGTGATATATTTATTGTATATATGCAGCACCATGAAATTATTCTGTTGGAAATTATTTGAATATTGATATATATATTTGACAGCCACTTGAGTATTTTTTTTCTTTCTTGGTGATTCTTGTACCACACTAATCGGTTTTCTATTACAAATTGAATCAGTAAAAAACTATTTTTTATAAAAACGTAAAGAATGAGCCAAATGTGACTATCAAACTACATCTCCTAAAGGGGCATTGTGAAGGCTCACAAGCCCCAAATTTAATCATCCTTTCTCCAAAAATTACATTTGTGCTTCAAAATATGTCCCTAATGGTTGGGGGAGGGGAAGGGAGGTGGGTAAAATAAGTCTGCAACAATCTTAAAATCTCAGCTCTTAGACTAGATGGACTCAAATAAATGGAATTCCTTGCTGTTTGCTCATAAGAGACAACACGTTAGAAAGAGACGAGAGAAGGTTTTAAGTTCACATCATGCTCAAGTCATGTGTGTGTTTGTGTTATGACTGCAACAATCCCAATGTCCTTCTGTATTTCCTGCTTCTGTGTTTTGTCATTATAGGATGTTAAACTTTTGCCATCATGTTCCTTTTGCTAGCTGCTTGCTCACAGATTGAAACCTTCTCTTAACAAAGACCCTTGTTAAAAAAAACTTAACACCTCTGCCTTCAGGCAAAGAGATAAGATATGCATCTACCTTCAGCTCTGCTTTCTAAGCAGCTAAAAAGGAGGGGAAAAAAAATCTTACTGGCTTTTGGTTTAAAATGATCCCACCGCTCTGCCACCATGTCAAGGTTCCTTCCCCACTCTGAACTCTAGGGTACAGATGTGGGGACCTGCATGAGAACCTCTAAGCTTAACTACCAGCTTAGATCTGGTTTTGCTACCACCACCCAAATTATTTATGAGTCATTTGGGAAACTCTGTCTACCTCCCCCGCAGAATATCTCCCTCTCAAGTACTATAACCCTTCCCTGGGTAGCCTTGAGAGACTTCTCCACCAATTCCTGGTGAGTCCAGATCCAACCCCCTTGGATCTTAAAACAAGGAAAAATCAATCAGGTTCTTAAAAAGAAGGCTTTTAATTAAAGAAAGAAAGGTAAAAATCATCTCTGTAAAATCAGGATGGAAAATAACTTTACAGGGTAATCAGATTCAAAGAGCCCAGAGGAACCCCCTCTAGCCTTAGGTTCAAAGTTACAGCAAACAGAGGTAAACCCTCTAGCAAAAGGAACATTTACAAGTTGATGAAACAAAGATAAAACTAACACACCTTGCCTGGCTGTTACTTACAAGTTTGAAATATGAGAGACTTGTTCAGAAAGATTTGGAGAGCATGGATTGATGTCTGGTCCCTCTTAGTCCCTAGACTTAGTCCTTTATAGTTATGACAATGGCAATAATTAATGAGAGTAGAAGTGCCTTAAATAAGTAGGTTCTGGTTAATCTGGGGCTATATTTTTTATGTGGCAGTTCATTAAGTTTAAATCTAAATAAAAAGAAGGAAATGTTTCTGTGCTGTCAACCCAGGAACTGAGCAGGCACCGAGCCAAAACATTTGTCTGGACTTTTATTGCTGCAGTTCCTAACAGATGCAAGCTGCATCTAAAGTATTTGATTTTCCCTAGAGAAAATCCAACCTTACTATTTGAGAGAGTTAGTCCTAGTTTTTTACTCCTATTGTAAATAGACTTGTTCATTGTTGTGAATGGAAGAGTTATGATCCCATTTAAAAAACACTCATAAAAGATGGCTTTTTTTCTATTTCTCCTCTACAGTTGTATTCTATCCGTTTGCCAAAGTCTTTTATTCTATAAGGGTTACACTAAGTAGGGTTAAGAAGAGAATCTAATCACATCTAATCCTGGTTTCCCCCACCCATCTATCCACCCTCGGTACAATGAAATGCCAGTGCACCAGAAGGAAGGCAAGTGTTGTTTGTGCCACTGTTCTCCCTTTTGCTGGGAAAAAAGCAACATTACATTATGAGGTTGCCTAGGGGATCAGCACATCCCTTAGCTGCAGTGGCCTCTTCCCCATTCCCAGCCAGTGCTGCTCAGTTTTCATGAGGGGAGAGGATTCTAGAACTTTATGCTGTTGTAAATCTCCTCTGGATGGGCGCTGTGCTGCCATAACCCAGGGTTAAATCTAGCCTATTGTGTTCACTGAACACAATACTTGAACATTGAACCTGTAGCTGCCCAGTGATGTGCTGGAGAGGACTCTCCAGGGCTCCCTGCCATAAAACCAGGGGTGGGTATTCTTTTTGGCCCAAGGGCCACATCTGGATATAGAAATTGTATGGCCGGGCCATGAATGCTCAAGAAATTGGGGTTGGAGTGTGGGAGGGGTGAGGGCTTTGGCTGGGGGTGTGGGCTCTGGGGTGGGGCCAGAAATGAGGAGTTCAGGGTGTGTGAGGGGGCTCTGGGCTGAGAACCGAAGCTGGAAACCAAGGGGTTGGGGCACGGGGGGTGGCTCAAGGGTGCAGGCTCTGGGTGGCGCTTACCTCAAGCAGCTCCCAGAAGCAGCAGCATGTTCCCCCTCAAACTCCTACACAGAGGCGTGGCCAGGCAGCTCTGATGCACGCAGCCCCATCTGCAGGTGCCACCCCTGCAGCTCCCATTGGCCACGGTTCCCGCCAATGGGAGCTGCGAGGGCAGTGCTTGGTGTGGGGGCAGTGCTTGGGGCAGGGGCAGCATGCAGAGCAGAGCCCCCTGGCTGCCCCTATGTGTAGAAGCTGGAGGGGGGACATGCCACTGCTTCTGGGAGCTGCGCCGAGCGGCCCTCGATCCTGCTCCCCGGCTGGAGCACTGGAGCAGGGCAAGCCGCAGACCCCGCTCCCCAGTGGGAGTTTGAGGGCTGCTTTAAAACAGCTGGTGGGCTGGATGCAGCTGGCCAGCTGTAGTTTGCCCACCCCTGCACTAAACTAAAGGGAGGGTTGGGATTATTTTCATGGTTCTAATGGACTTCCTTCTCTGGGTACTGCTAAATCATCCTTGCCAGGAATGCAAGTTCTCTTTAGGGCTCACAAAACTACTCTGGAGAACAGTTATTTTTTTGCCTTTAGAATGCACCAGATTGCACCAAATGACAAATATTGTTAAACAAATTTCCCAAGGGAACAAATTCCCCCCCCCCCCCCCCCCGGTCTCCTGCAAGATATTAACATGCATATACTCCAGAGCAAATTTCACAGGTTGGGTGCTGTGCTCTGCTGTCCATACATCCAGTATATTATTGGGGGGAAATGTGTACATACGCCCAGCAAGTTTACATAACATTAGTGAATGAATCTATTCCTTAGTCCTTCTCTCTGCAAACACTCACACTCCTGGAACACAGGGGGTTGGCAGAGAAGCAGAGAGAGGAAATAGCAGAAACCTACTGCCAGCACATCACTGTAGCAGTGCCAAATTCAAGAGCCTTTTTTCTCTTGCTTTATTCTCTGCATGTGCTATGCAATTCTCAGCCAGACCCTAGTTTGGTGTCTGAGAAGTTTGAGAAAGTATACAATAAGATTGTCCACTTGCTCTATTATTGTTTATCAGTCGAACATCTATTCCTGCAACTTTGGGACCATGGAAGATTTTCCTGGAAACACACTCGGGAAGGCCTCACTGGAGCATGCTTCCATACTCATTTCCTCTGTGCTTGTGCGCTCTCTCTCTGTCTCGCACACTTTCCTTTTACTTACTCATGTTCACCATCCATGACTACCCACCCACACAACCACAAAAGCAGAAGCAGTTGCAACAGACATACACACAAAAATTACAATAGGGTAGCAGTGACTTGTATACCAAAATGGAAATTATTAGGCAAATACAATGTCAGCTATTAAGAAATTACAAAATAGTGGTGTTAGAACCACTGGGTACAAGTATCTGCTGAATCTCCAAAATTCACATCTGATTCATTCAGACCGGAACAGGTGAACAGAAGGCCTACTATGGTGATCTGAGAAATGGAAAACCTACCTTACTAGAGGAGACTCAAACAACTTGGCTTGTTTAGCTAAACCAAATGAAGGCTATGGGGAGATAGGATTGCTCTCCATAAATACATCAGAGGGATAAATACCAGGGAGGAAGAGGAATTATTTAAGTTAAGCGCCAATGTGGACACAAGAACAAATGGATATAAACTGGCCATCAACAAATGTAGGCTCAAAATTAAGCGAAGGTTTCTAACCATCAGAGGAGTGAAGTTCTGGAACAGCTTTCCAAGGGGAGTAGTGGGAGCAAAAAGCCTAACTGGCTTCAAGATTGAGCCTGATAAGTTTATGGAGCGGATGGTATCATGAGACTGCCTATAATGGCATGAGGCCCATATGCAGCTGCTAGTAGTAAATATCTCCAATGGCTGGTGATGGGACACTAGATGGGGAGGGCTCTGAATTATTACAGAGAATTCTTTCCCAGGTGTCTGGCTGGTGGGTCTTGCCCACATGCTCAGGGTCCAACAGATTACCATATTTGGGGGCGGGAAGGAATTTTCACTGGAGTCAGATCTGCAGAGACTCTGAAGGGTTTTTTGCCTTCTTCTGCAGCATGGGGCACGGATCACTTGCAGGTTTAAACTAGTGTAAATGGAGAATTATCTCTAACTTAAAGACTTTGAACCATGATTTGAGGAGTTCAGAAACTCAGAGTCTGGGGGTCTATTACAGGAGTGGGTGGATGAGGTTCTGTGGCTTGAAATGTGAAGGAGGTCAGACCAGATTAGATGATCACGATGGTCCCTTCTGACCTTAAAGTAGTTCTGCCTTTACTTTTAGTGGCAAAGAAGGTCATTATTCAGTGTTCTTTGTGATTTCATAGTCTCCCTGAAAATTATGCTATTAGGCCGCAATTTCCTGCAAACACTTACACATGTGCCTAACTTTACTACTCATTGGGATAAGTCATGGTTGTAAAGCTAAGCATGTGTGTAACCTTTACATGGTCAGGGCCTAGATGGAGGATATTGTTCATTTTGTTTCTAAACCTGAAGTTTCAGAATCTTCCATTATCTCTATCAGTAACAACTTAGCAGGTCTGCCTATGAACTTCAGTAAGTCGGATGGGCAGTATATCTCCCTGTGCTGAGGGTCTTTGGTCCCCAGGTTAATTTTGTAAGTGGGATAGGATATCTTTTCCCATGTGATCACACGACAGTGTAGCTAACATGCTATTGGCTGTGCCAGATTCGGTTTTCCTTTTGCTCATTTAGAGCCCAATTCTGCAATGTAAGGTGATGTGCGCTTTCTGGGAGATTCCTGAACTCCCAGTGAAGCTAAGGTGAGTTGAGTTCACTCATCATGTAACAGTATTGTACTCGGAGCTCTTTATTATATTTGCTTTATTTTCTATTTCTTGTAAACCCTGAACTGGATTGATTTTTCTGATTCTTATTTGTATCCCGGTTTTAGTAAAATGTTAATAAAACAATCTTTACTTTAAATATACATCTATTAAAACAAGATAAAGCATTATCAAGTATGCTTACAATATGCTGATTTTTTTTTCTTCATTCCATTCAGACACAAAATAATGTGCTACATTTTTAGATGAAGGAGTTTTGCTCATCTCTCACATTCGTTATGTTGTTCAGGCTATTTTTAAGTTTAAACACACGAATCAGTTTTAATTATAGATAGCATTTAGGTAAAAGTGTGCAAAAATAAAATATTAAATGATTTTCTCTTATGTTATTATTATTATAGTATTTAGGTAAAAGATATATTAAAACATTTCCTGCTAGTTCTAGTATTAAGGTAAAAAGTATATAAAATCAGGTGTCTTTAAATAAAATTCAACCTTAAATCCTGATCCTCCAAATGATTCGGTATATTAGTAACTTTCTGCAAATGAGTCATCTCAATGAATTCAATGAGATTACTCACATGAGTAAAGTTACTCACATCCCCAAAAATTTGTATGATCAAGGCCTCAATGAGCTGTTAACTATCAAATCAAAGATAGCATGTTCACACTGGCTCTATGTAGCCTAAAGTAACATCTATGAAAGAAAGTGCAGCAACCCATCCAATAGCAAAAGGAAAACAAATAACATGCTTGGGCAAAACAAGAGAGCTAGTTATACAACATCAAGAAATAAATGTGACAGAGCAATCCCGCAGTATGGGCTTGATCCAAAGACTATTGAAGTCAATGGAAAGAATCCCATTGATTTCAATGGGCTTTGGATCAGACCTTAAGTGACAGAATTTCTTTTCAGTATTATGGGATAATCCAGATCTTTGATGTTTGTGAAAAACATTTAAAATATTCTCTCAAGGGAAGAAAAAACTTCCTCACTAGAGTGGCTGGTCGTTGAGAGAACAGTCTTGTTCTGAGGATGTCCTTTGCCAGGCGGTCTAAATCCAGATCCAAGTCTGAGAGAGAATACTTGCTGCAAAAACAAACAAACAAACAAACAAAAAGTAAAAGCTCACAAAGTTCCTTCCATAAATTGTGCTTCAAAATATCTCTTCTGTAGGGCTTAGTCCTGCTAAGTGCTGAGCACTCTGGCCCTGATCCAGTAAAGCACTCAAATACATGCTTAACTTTAAGCATGTTACGAGTCCCCGTGGTTTCAGTGACCCTTCCACCCTGCTTAATGTCGAGCATGTGCTCCAGTGTTTTGCTGAATCAGGGCCAGCGTGATTAGCACCTTGCAGGGTCAGGCACTACCTGCTGATTGGTCTTTATCAGTGGTTCTCAAACTTCTGTACTGGTAACCCCTTTCACATAGCAAGCCTCTGAGTGTGACCCCCCCGCCACCATAAATTAAAAATATTTTTTATATATTTAACACCATTATAAATGCTGGATGTAAAGCGGACTTTGGGGTATAGGCTGACAGCTTGCAACCCCCCATGTAATAACCTTGTGACGCCCCCCCGAGGGATCCCGACCCCCAGTTTGAGAACCCCATGTCTTTATGAAGGAGGCAGTCACCGAGTCTTTCATTTTCCCCAGCAAGGGAACTTACCCAGCAAATATTACTCACTCGAGTAGTCCCATCAGTGTCAATGAGATTATTTACGTGAGTAAGGACTATTTATCCATGAAAGAGTTTGCAGGATTGGGCTCTAAATTTCAAACATACTAGTAGATAGCTTTATCAATAGGAGATCACTCCGTTTAATGGTGTGAAAAAAGTGTATTTTGAGACGTTGTAAAAAGTTTAAGGCTATTCTACAGCAGTGGATTCTTTGCAGTTGTTGTAATAACTGGCAGTATAACTCAGAGCTTTCTCTGATTGAACTAGTGCCATATGCCTATAATTCAACTGCAAAAAAATTTAGCCTTAAGCTCATGTCTTTCAGTAAAGGATTTTTGTTTTTTTTTAAATTATGTCTTGTTCACAGAGTTCAGAGTTTAAAATCGTCTAACAGAAATTTCTTTGTGTGCAAAACCAGCGGTTGTGACGACGCTGCCTGTGAGTATCTGCATCATGGAATGCATTCATTGTATGATAAATTATTGGAAGCCAATTTTGCAGAGGAATGTTCTGGAAAACCAGAAAGTGAGGCAAGTCTTATCCAGAGATTGTGAGAAATCTGTGTTCCTCCTGTAAGCATTTTCTAGTGTATGCATAGCTGATTTTCAGCATCTTACACCTGAATGGATATAATTGAGGTTCCTTTGGTGTATCTATCATAAAGCCCATGTTGAAAAGTTTCATACCTGGGATGTAAAAAGCCCTAAGGCCCCAAACCAGTACTCCATGGGTACTCAGTGCATTGGATCTTAATGCAAGACTGAAACATGGCATACAAGTTCTCAACCCCAATGGTAATGTACATTGTTCTTAAAGGGTGAGGCTGAGAGGGTAATAGAAACTAGAGGATGAACTGGAGGGTAAGAGATGGAATTCTCCAGTCTTCTTTTGCCACATCCACATTCCCAAATGGCTGAGTAAGGCTTCAGGACTGGCTGTCTTAAAGGATGGCTTCTACTCAGGTTCCATTCACACTTAAATAGCCTATTTTAACTTCTCCCAGCAGGTTCCAAACTCAGAATGCGAGTTGGGCCGGTCAAGTTGAGATCACTTGAGTGTGTGAGAACTACAGAAACAGAGTAAAAGGACCAGAGGTAGTTGGGGGACACAGAAACATTGTCGTGTCTGAGGACACGGAACGTTAGAAACCACTTTGCTGACTAAACTAGTTTTCAAATTCTTTGGATCAGAGACAGGCCATTACTTAGAAGAAACCCTGAAAGTAAACTGTTGTATCACCTCTTAACAGATGGTATGTTGCTCCACAAGATCACAGCATTCTGGACAGTTTGGGCATGTTCCCTGTGGATAGTCACTGCCTCCATCTTTTAAAAGGGAAAAATATGCAAGTGTCTTAGTAGCCAGACAACTTCTGCATACTGTTAATACTATATTGCATGGTGGCCACCAAGAACGTTTAAGAACAGCTTCTACTGATTCATGACATGCTTAGCTGGTTTTCTCTTATGATTATAGCCCTCCTTTGGGGTAAATTGGGCAAGCCTCCCTCATGTTTGAGAGCACAATAGCTGATCAGAATTTTCCAGGTTTTGAAATTTAAACATCATTTCAAATTCTGAAAATTCAAAAATAAAAAATGGAATTTTTTGCTAAATCTTTTGTAAAAAATGTTCCCCATTTTATTATGAACAGGTCAACACTTGCTTCCATATTTCTAACACTATAGAGCAGATCAACTCCTTTTGAATTATAAAAGAGAGGGTTTTTTTTTAGTGAGCACTTACTCCTACGAGCAGCCCTATTGACTTCAACAGGTAAGGGTTGCACAAACAATTGCTTACTGTATGAAGAGTATTACTAGTATCTCTAGATGGAAACCAACTGCTCTAAATATTGGTCATTACAGCACAGAGAAAGGGGACAGAATTGTGTATCTTCAAGAACGCATACTTTAAAGGATTAATTCCTCAAAATGTATGGTGTGAAATCAGTTGGAAGCTGCTTGATGTTTAATGTTGATCTAGCAATTAATGCTAATAGTAGTTTTCTTCAAAACTAATCTTTCAGTTCTCTCCAGAAAATACACCTATTGCACGAACCCTTTCATTTATCATTTTATTGGGCATTGCTGCCACTTTGGACTTGCACCTTCCCCATGTGCGACAAGTGTACTGTATGTTCTGCTTCCTGATTTTGCCGAGGACCTGAGCACCTGCAACTTCCACTGACGTCAATTGGAACTCAGGGTGTTCATCCACTCAGCAAATCAAGACCTAAACTCACTGGGGATGGGACAATGCCTTACTATTAGGTACATATTATGCTAAGCACATTGTTGCTAGTCAGTAAATAATACTTGTTATCGTCTCTCTTATCAGACATTGGTCATGCTTCTTGTCCTGGACAGGTGGCAGTGCTACTTCTTTTTGGTGTATGCGCAATGTGCCTCAGGTGTCATGTGACCAGGATTCATCGCCGAATTTGGGCCACTGGTTGGGTTATTAGCTTTTCCGTTCTGGACCGGGTACTGACAGGGAGCATAACATGAACACTGATCCATGCCCCCTTAATATTGGATATTAGAGCTGTTACTAGATTTCAAGGACTGTTGTCAGGATCAGTTATTGTTTGTAAAAGCTCTGAGATCCTCGGATGACAAATGTTGTATCCTGACAAGGGTAAAGCATTTTGATTAACATCTGACTAATGGCTTTACTGGTGATTTCCTGGTCCACATGTGAGTTATAATGCAGCAAAACCAGAGAGAATGACTGGATTTTGTGGCATGCACAAATACTGTGTGTATACTCACTTGGAAGTCCATTAGCACTGGTCCTTAACAGAGAACTCCACATAAAACTTCCTGCAAAGATTTGGGAAGTTCAGCTCTGGATCCAAATTGAATGATGTAGGCTTAATCTCTAGAGACGGATCTAAATCAGAACCCAAGCTCTTCATTCCCTCCCCATCTCTCTTCCCCTACCTCAAACTTCGGGGAGATTCAGATCCAGAGCCAAACGTTATGATGTGAATCTTCACTATTCCTTAATCAAAAGGAGTGAGGTTCATTTTGACCAGAGGAACTCTGCTTCCTCCACAAGCTGCCCCTGTTGTACACCAACAGCTCAGGAAGCGAGAGCTTAAAGAAGCAGGAATCAGTTCTGGTTCTGTTGTGTGACACTGCAGAGAACACCATTCCCAAAAAACACAATAAACATCACTATAAAAGGACCCAGTCACTAAACACTAAGGAGACATGATGTGAAGAAAAAACAATCTGGGGAGGGACTGGATTTTCTGTGTACCTTGAAGAATCGCGAAGCTGTCTCTCTGTCTTCTTTTTCCAGCACCAGATTATCCACAAACATCCAGAAGAATGGCCTCTGACTGCTCTCTGGGGGTTTCCCGTATTGTAGGATGCGGTGATATTGATAGAAGTACCAAGCTAGGGGCGAAAGGGATGAGGAGAAAGGAAAGGGAAGAGTGACATCAAAAATGAGAAGACCAAATAGCAGAGACATGGCTCTCATCCTGTCCTGTTCTGACTGTGGGACAGTGCAGCTTTCAAAAAGAGAGGCTAAGAGCCTCTCTATCACTATAGCAAAAAGAGCAGTGGGGGAAATTTGAAATGAGACCAGAGAGGTTACTTTTTAATATGGATAAAGTTTTCCATAACTTCAGTTTGAGGAGTCACCATTTCTCATCTTCATAATGTGCAGCATGTAAGCAGAGGGACAGATAACAACACTAGAGGTCCGCTTCAGACCAGGGGCAACTCCATTGGCTTGAATAAGCACTTGCTTCTCCTAGGTCTGAATTGGACCCTGGATCCTCACGGGTCAGAGGCAAATTTGAGTTGGAAATGAGTGATGTGCCTTGTAGTCACCAAGGGCCAGGCTCTGCACATTGCATGGAGGCCCTAGTAAGGGGCAGTGCGGAGCTGACCAGCCTGAGAGGGAGCACTGTGGGGCATTTAGCCCCAGGAAAGGAGCATGCCTCCTGAAGCTCCATAGGGTGCAGGGGGATTGTGGACACTAATGCACCTCCTTCTTGGGGTGCCACATAATGATAGACTCAAGGTCAGAAGGGACCATTGTGATCATCTAACACCCTTCCTATGAAGCCAGTAACCACAACTGGACAATGTGTAGGGGGACAGAGCTGCTCCTCGCTCTGTTTGGAGCACCAGGAGCTCTCTGGGGGGGTAGAGATGGCCCAGCCCTGTGCTTTCTGGAATTTCTGCCCAGCCCTTGCGTGGGCTGTACGGGCCCTTACAGAGGGGGAGGCTTCTCACTGCACCCTCTACCACGACATGCCTGCATAAGGACCAGACTGAATGTGACCCCTCCAGTTGAGACTGTATGGTCACAGGAGGGGAGTCTCCAAGGAAATGTCTCTCCTTTCATAGGTGATGAGATACAGCAGATTTAATACAGTTTAATGAAACTCTCAAATGTCGGGAGAGTTCTATGGCCTGTGTTATCCCGGAGGTCAGACTAGATGATCACAATGATCCTTTCTGCTGTAGCAGAACAAAGGGGCTGTAATCTCCAGCTGACAGATAGCCAGCAAAGTTCACTTTAACCTGCTCCTCCCAAGGCCTGCTGGATAGGGCACGTGTCAGAGGATGGAGGGCTGAGGTCAGATTGCACGATGTTGGTGAAATCCCACACTGCCATAGCAGTGGCTTGATGGCTGGTACAAGCCTGTGTAATTCAGAGCAATCTTGAGACTGCTGTAAATTACACAGGGTGCCAAACTGGATCTCAGCATTCCTGGGAATTAGGAATTAGGGGAATTAGGGGAATAGACAAATGTTTTACAGCCACCTTTTGCCTCGCCCCCTGTCTCCTCAGTACCATGAGGAGCTCTAGTACAGGTAAAGATCTAACTCTGTCAGACTGATAATTTATATATCATTTTATACTTCACTGCACCTCTTACCGGGAGGGTGTTCGTAGGAATTTCCAACTGCAGGAGTGGAACCAAATATGAAATCAAAAGGACCCCATCCTTTTACCTAATAAGATGTACAAGTTTCAGAACTTCTTGTTTCTTTTAGAAACATTTATTCATATTCTTATTATGATGGCTATTAAAATGTAAGCATTTGTCGACAGGCACTTGGTATTGAGTGCAGCCTGCAGTCCAGAACCCCAACTTCCAAGATGGAGTCTGACCTTTGGTCTCCGTGGCCACACCCAGCACTCTTACATAACAATAGCAGTTTTTCCACATAGATTCATCCTTGTACTAACGACGGAAAAAGCAATTATAATTGATCATTACCAACCAGTCAGGAATGCTGTGAAACCTGATTATGGAAGGCCAAATTTTCAAAATGTAACCTGTATTTGTGCACAGGAAATTTTGCACTCAGGTCGCTTGCCTGTGGGGTCGTCACTTGTGCATGCAGCTAATAGAAAATACATGCACATGGTTCCAAAGACAATATGTCAACAGACACACTGATGAGGAAATTGCACATACAAAGGATGAATGTCATCAGCTGCATAAAAATCTCCACCCTTCTTTTAAAGTGGGCATGGAGTTGGCAGAATCTGTCAAAGATTGGCAAGGGAGAACAAGTTGTGCAGACCACCAGACTTCGCAGTACAAGACCACAATATGAAAATAAAACTAAAACAACAAAAAAAAGGAACTAGGAGTTTAGAAAAGCAACTGGTAGTGTAATGGGTGATCAGGTTTTGAAATACTAAATATGGTTTGGGTTATGCTATTTATCCATTACTGAAATTCAGGGCTGGCTCCAGCTTTTTTGCTGCCCCAAGCGGTGAAGTGAAAAAAAAAAAGCTAAAGCCGATTGGCGGCAGCTTAATCGCGCCACTTCCTTATTCGGCGATAATTCGGCGGAGGGTCCCTCGCTCCCTCTCTTCCTCTTCAGCGGCACTTCGACGGCAGCTCAAAGAGGAAGAGAGGGACTGAGGGACCCACCGCTAAATTGCCGCCGAAGACCCAGACATGCCGCCCCTTTCCACTGGCCACCCCAAGTACCTGCTTCCTTCGCTGGTGCCTGGAGCCGGCGCTGCTGAAATTGCATAACGGCAGTGAGCTTTCAGTGGGCAAATTTGGATGGTTTGAACAGAATTAATTACAGAGTGGCTTGGATTTCTGTAAGATTTCATTCTGAAATTCAGTTGTTGAAAAAGAAAATACTGCTACATTCTCAGGTGGCATATCTCAATTCTTGGAGCAAGGGAGGTTTTTTGTCAGTTTACTGACTCCTTGTAGCATGTACTTGATTAAACCATGTATATACTTGGAGACTCTGCTATTCCATTGCCAAGCTTTTTTCACATTATACAAAATTTGGTAAACAGAGCCAAATTTCTACTCTCCCCCCCCCCCCCGGGAGTAAGGAGATTTTCCAGTGGGGACACATGTAGGGCCCTACCAAATTTGTGGTCCATTTTGGTCAATTTCAAGGTCATAGGATTTTAAAAATCACAAATTTCATGATTTCAGCTATTTATATCTGAAATTTTACAGTGTTGTAATTGTAGGGGTCCTGACCCAAAAAGGAGTTGGAAGGGGTTACTGCTACCCTTACTTCTGCGCTGCTGCTAGCGGTGGCTCTGCCTTCAGAGCTGGGCAGCCGGAGAGTGGCAGCTGCTGGCAAGGAGCCCAACTCTGAAGGCAGAGTATGGTATGGTATTGCCACCCTTACTTCTGCACTGCTGCCTGCAGAGCTGGGCCCTCAGTCAGTAGCCGCCGCTCTGCGGTCACCCAGCCCTGAAGGCAGCAATGCAGCAGTAAGGGTGGCATGGTATGGTATTGCCACCCTTACTTCTGTGCTGCTGCTGGTGAGGTGCTGCCTTCAGAGCTGAGCGCCTGGCCAACAGCTCCCACTCTCTGGCCGCCCAGTTCTGAAGGCAGCACAGAAATAAAGGTTGGCAATACCGTGACCCCCCTTAAAATAAACTTGTGACCCCCCTGAAACTCCCTTTTGGGTCAGGACCCCCAATTTGAGAAACGGTGGTCTCCCCCGTGAAATCTGTATATTATAGGGTAAAAGCACACAAAAGACCAGATTTCACGGTGGGAGACCAGATTTCACGGTCTGACACACATTTTTCATGGCCGTGAATTTGATAGGGCCCTAGACATGTGCTTCTATTAGGGGCAATAGAATTATTATTATTTATTCTTTGCATTGTGGTACTGCCCACAGGAACCAATCAGGCCCAGGCCCAGGCCCAGACCCAGACCCCAGTGTGCTAGGTGCTGTACATACAAGTACATACGAAGATATGATACCCACTTGAAGGAGCTTACAGTTGAAGGGCCTGATCCAGTGCCCATTGAAGACAATGTAAAAACACCCATTGTCTTCAGTGGGCATTAGATCAGACCCTAAGAAAAGAGTCTGCAATCTAAGAATCCTCCACTCACACTCCCCAACCTGGATCCAGAGCAGCTCTGCCATCGCTACTGAGGCCTGTGGTAGTGCCTGATGACCATTATGTGCTCCCTTCGAGACTCAGCTTTTGGCAGTTGGATTCTCTTTGTTTGTAGACACACTGTCCACATCCCAGCTTCTCTCCTGCCCCGCTATGAGCCCCCTCCTGTAGAAGCACTGGTGTAATGAGAACTGCTGTTCAGCACAGTCCCAGTTGAGAAGAGAGGGATCCCCTGCTCAGCATCACTTTGACCTGCCTGCCTCCCTCCCCTGGAATGATGAAGATTCTGCTTCAGTTTAGGTCTTGCGTGGCTGCTCCCGGGGTGGCAGCATTCCCCTAGAATTGTCACAGCAATCAGTAATGTAAATTCAGAGCTGTGCACAGTTAATTCAGTGACGTTTTCTACGTTGTACTTACATCTGTCCTCAGAACATCGGTGACATCATCTAAGTATATCAGCCTGCCATCCCCCATGCTGCTGCCCAAAAATCCAAGATTTTTCATCTCTGAAGAGTGGATATTAGAAATACAGTGTTAGTACTAAGAACTAGTTCCCTCATACAGCACCTCACTTCAGCACATACCTAGCTTTAAGCATGTGACTGGTGGGACCAGTGTTTCAAGTTTAGCATATACTTAAGTACCTTGCTCGGTCAGGGTCCCAGCAAGCAGTGTAGTAACTGATATGTAATCAGATAGCCCTTGGAGTATAGAACAGTGTTGGATATTTACAGCTTCATAAACTGACAAAGTTGGAGACGTCTCAAAATCAGGATTGTAAAGATGAGATCAAGTTATGTAATGCTGCACTGAATGTCCCCACATGGGCTACAAATAGCAGCATTTTAGATACACAACACGGGTATTAGATTGTTCCGAAAATGACACTATTTCTTTTAATGACAAATGTGAACATTTCAACTTTTTTTTCTACTTTACAGGTTTCAAAATTGATTTTTTTTCCTAAAAGTTTTCATGACATTTTCATATACAAATATTTATCAAAAAACATTGGTATTTGGTAAACAAAGTGATCAAAATGGTTATTGAAATAACATTTTTTATAATGTTTTGGATAATTTTTTTTTTAGCAAAACATTAATAGTTTTTTTGCTCAATGGTAATTTAAAAAAAAAGGCCATTTTCTTTACAAAAGAGCTCTGCATTAAACAAATTTTGACCAGCTCTATCGAACAGGATGGTGATACCTTTGTGTGGGTCATAATGAATCATGATGGGTAAAATTTAGCCCAAGTGTGGGCCTCATTTGTCCTACTGGACAATGGAGTCACATCAGGGATGAATTTGGCCTGATATATTAATAGATTTTTAATATATTTGTTTGCAGTCCTAAGCCAACTATGTACACTTACCTGGGGTAATATTATCAAAAAGGGAGAGAACATTGATTGGCTTTCGTTCCCATGCGGATAAAGGCTGATAAATCTCAAGATGGTTCTGTCATAAATAAAAAAGACCCTTGTTTGCACAACCCATTCATTTGTGTGAATATTCAAAGCTGTCCATTAATAATAATAAAGCACAGATGCTGGCCTGTTTAGGGAGTCTTGCTTATTGGGACTATCACAGTGTAGGCAGGGTACTGTGCAGCCTGGAAAACCCCTGGTCAGGAGGGAGAGAGACGGGGATCTTTGCCTAAGAGAGTTGACATTTGAGGAGCCTGGAGCCTACAGTGGGAACCGTTGGTGGGCCACGGAGGGGGAATATAGATGTAATTGCCCTGAACTGTGACACTGTCTCTTTTTTAATTAAATGATCCACCCAGCATTGTCAGCAAACACTCCTCTCTTCAGTATCCAGTCAGGATCCCAAAGTCCACAGAAGGGCATAAGGCAACTAATTGCAATTAAAAGCATTTCAGAACCTTGGAGACACCTGGATTCTGATTAGTACATTAGGAAGTAGTTGATTTATACATTGCAAATAAATATATCTTCACAGTATATTGTAATTATTCTGTTACATAAAATGGGTTCCACTTCATTTTCTAACAAATTGTCTGGTACTGAATCATTTGCTGGAGAATTTAAAGCAAGATGCGATCTGAAGTATGTTGTGATAATCTGCCATGTGGCAGATAAAATTTAAAGGGGCAGCACCCAACACACCCAGTACAAATTTCTTATCAAACCCTAAATTGATGTGCAGTGTAGAAAAATATGAGTATAGTCTAAGACAGTGGTTCTCAAACTTTTTTTTTCTGCAGACGACTTGAAAATTGCTGAGGGTCTCGGTGGACCACTTAATGATTTTTCCAAATGTTGTT
This sequence comes from Malaclemys terrapin pileata, assembly GCF_027887155.1. Classification (NCBI taxonomy): domain Eukaryota; kingdom Metazoa; phylum Chordata; order Testudines; family Emydidae; genus Malaclemys; species Malaclemys terrapin. The sequence continues at coordinate 198,196,444 of NC_071505.1, forward strand.
TGTACTGTTAGCTAACTACTGTAAAGTGCTTTGGATAAAAGCACTATATAAAAAAAAAACCTTAATAATAATCAACATTTTTTTTGTTCTACTATAAAAGCGCACAACTCATATTTTAATATCAGTAGCCTTATCTTTCTAATGCGATGGATGTGCCCTCTCTCCCCCACCGCAGCAGCCACAGAGCTGAGGCTGGGAAGGAGGGGGGTCTCTCCCTGGCAGCCGCTCTGAGCTGGGGAAAGTCGCCTTTCTCTGGCCAGGGCTGGCTCCAGGCACCAGCTTAACAAGCAGGTACTTGGGGCGGCCAAGGGACAGGGGCGGCATGTGCGGCAATTTGGGGGCGGCAGGTCCCTCACTCCCTCTAGGAGTGAAGGACCTGCCGCCGAACTGCCGCCGCCGATCGCGGCTTTTTTTTTTTTTCCTAATTGCTGCTGCCGGTCGCGATTGCGATCACGGCTTTTTTTTTTTTTTTTTGCTTGGGGCGGCAGAAATGCTGGCGCCGGCCCTGTCTCTGGCCGCCACAGCCCTGCACAACTTCCCCCCACCCCCTCTTCTCACCCCACTGCCCCTCCCACCTACCCCGTATTCCCCCCCAAGGGCACCACCTCACCTTACATGTGTGTCTTCTCCAGGGTCCAGGCACCTAATTAGTGGAGCCATGTCTGCGCGGCACCATTAATTAGATGGGTGGCCCTTTATTCTCTCGTGTGTGGCCGCCCAGGCGCACACCTTAGAGGGACCTATCCGCGGACCACCTGAATGGAGCTCACGGACCACTGATTGAGAACCTCTGGTCTAAGATGTCTGTAGTGATTGTCGACTGCTGCAGAACTCAGTTCTTTCAGTATTTAAGGTGGTAATTAGATACCATGGTGATCGACACCTTATTAAAACCTATGGTAGGAAGATTTCAGATTTTCATCAGTATTTGTTCCCAAATATTTTTATTTTTGCAAATGACAGCCTCACATCCCTTCTAACAGTACAGCTGATGGGGCTCTGCTTCCACCTGCTGGAGGCAGAACATAACGGGTATGCTGACTGTTTCCTCTTGCAGAGGCGATAGATATCTAAGGTCAGTTTTTTGTGTCTCCAGCTGGCTGCAAGAAGAGAATTCCAGCCAACACTCTCAACTGGCACAGAAGAATAAATAATACACTTAAAAAATTCCAAAGCTGTTAAATTCTAATCTGTATTTTGGTTATGACAGGAGCCTGATGCAGTTAATATATTTTATTTGTCTTAGTGCAAAGAAAAAAAGTCCAGCTATCATACGTGAACCTAGCTCTGAATACTTTGCATGAATTATATATCAGAAATCTAATTGATCTTTAATGGTTCTATCTGAACTAAAATGATCATTCTTTTGGCCTATTTTGATAGCATCCGTGTCCACATACATTTAATGGTCAAGAAGGAAAATATATATGATGGATCACCATGAACATGTCTTATTTTTTCCTCTCTAACTTTTAAAACCTAAAAAAAAAAAAAAAAGGATTGTCAAGGTATTTTACGTAATTTTTCTCCATAACCTTTTTGGAAGCTGCTTCCTTACGAAAGTGTTTCTTCTTCAGTCTCACATACACACTAAGGCCCAGATCCTGCAAACATGTAGCAATCTGTGTAATTTTGCTGATGTACGTAAAGTCACACACATATACATATTTGCAGAATCAGAGTCCAATGTTAATTTAAAATGCAGGGCTGCTGGGTATTGATTTACTTTTTTAAAAGAAAGAGGATTCAAGCATTTGTTCTGAAAACATAAGCACAAGTTGGAGCTCATTATTAAGAGATACGGGAAGAAAGATAGGTCAATGACTGGGTCTGTGTCAGCCTTGACTCCTCCATCCCTTTAATTTTATATTAAAAGTTAATGGAGATGCTCCTTACAGATTCCTGATCGTAGAAGCACTTCAGTTTCGCACGCCATCTCTTCTTCCTCTTCAGCAAACCATTTGAACTCAAGGGGAGGCACATGAAACACAACCATGTATTCATTGCTTTAAATTTCTCTGCAGTACCAGGACTTACAAGGACATCCAGACACTCTAGGCAATAGCATCTACACAAATTAAATAATAAGTCAATTCAGTGTTTAAACAGGTCTTTCCACACATTCTATGCTAGCCAGAGGCTCAGTTTAACTGGTCTGGTTCTTTTCTGATGTTTAAAATCATATTCAAGATAATTATTTTTTTCCTCAGAAATGTTTCACTGAAGATGCTGGTACATTGTCAGCTATATGATAAAGCACTTTGACAGTGTAATGTCCATGAATGATCCCCTTCTGTGTTCCTAGCCACACCCTTAAAACAGTCAACGTTGAGGTAGATTCAAAGGAACAATCCCAGTTTTTATGCAAAACTCAGGCTACGGTGAGACTGGAAGCACTGGGAATGTACCGTAGTTTGTTTTCAATCAAATGACCAGCCATACTAGATATGTCCAGTAAAAACCCACATGCTTTTTATTTTTATACCAAGTCTAAAGAGCAAATCAAGCTCCCATTGAACTCAATGGAAAGACAACGCCCCCGACTAATATGGGAATTCGTTGGGGCCTGAATGCATTACAAGGAAGCTCCTGTTTATGTGGGGCTCGACAACTAGGGAATCAGCTTTAGGAATGAGATAAGAGGTGTTTTTGCAGGGTGGGGAAAAAGGGGACATCCAAGCCAGGACAACCTTGAAGATTAAAGTAATCTCAAAACGGGGCAGCTGTCAGTTAGTGAGAAGGGCAAGTATTTGGCTATTTCCCCTGCTAGCTGTGCACAAAGCATTGAGCTGTTCTTCACTCTGCTGAATCATCACTTGTAGAAGTACAACCTCCATCTTCGGGTGGCGATGGACATGCCAAAGGGTAACCTTAACTTTGGGTGCTGATGAGCTTGGCAAAAATGTTATAGGGTGAAATCTTAGCCCGAGGGAAGTCAATGGGAGTTTTGCCACTGATTTCACCGGGTACATCTAGAGTGCAATAAAACCCCTGCGGCGACAAGTCTCAGACTCAGGTCTACAGACTCAGGCTTGAGCTATGGTGCTAAAAACAGCCCCCCCTTTGCTGAGTCTCAGAGCCCAAACTCCAGCCCGAGCAGGAATGTCTAGGTTGCTATTTTTAGTGCTGTAGCATGAGCCTGAGTCTGTAGACCTGGGTTCTGAGACTCGCTTTTTTTCCTTTTTCCAGTGTAGAGGTACCCACTGTGGGCAGGATTCACCTGCGTGTATAGCTGGTGATTTGTAAGGTGCCACTGTTGTCCCTCTTCTCCCTCCCTTCCCCAGTTAGCCATGTTCAAACAAGGTGTTTTCTTACTCGACTGGAATGTAATACATACATGTGCAGACAAATATTATGACCAAGTGTCTTGAATAATCTTGTTTCCTTGACATGTTTGTTTGTAGAATTCCATTTCTTTATTCACATTTATAACTGAGAGTTTTAAGTGATGAGTTTTTCTTTAATCCCTATCCTGGTGCTATTCTGTGGATAATTTGTGTTGAATTACTTGGGGAACTACAGGTGATTTAAATGTGTATGTGAGTGCTGGGCACAACCCAAACAATATAAGGTAAAACAATGATAGTAGGTGAGCACAGTGCAGGTCCTGATTTAAATCTGACATCCCAGCACCCTAAGCTTATCGGAACCTTGTAGCTAGCTCCAACCTCAATGAGCTGAACCAGAACCCTGCATGCAAACCTGCCCCTTCAAACTTTGCGGACGTTTGGAACTGGATTTGATCCTTTTGGCTTAGGGCATGTCTATGCTGCAGTCACTGGGTGTAGCCATACTGAGCTAGCTTTAATTTATCTAGCTGAGGCCCCACAGCAGTGAAGCTGTAACACCATGCACTTCAGCATGGGCCAGTCCCACAAGTAATTACCCAGGGTTCGGGGCCAGTTTTTACTGCCTATGACACGTGCAGCTGCACCATTCTGGCACCCACGTTAGCTAGATTAAAGCTAGCTGGAGTATGTCCGCTCAAGCTGCAATCACATGCTGTCGTTGCAGTCTAACCAGACCCTCAGGCCTACCCGTAGTCTTTACCTATTACAAGTTGGGTCATCGCACATTAGCAGAGTCTTCCCCGAGCAGCAGATTGTGCAATAGGCCTGAAGGCCATCGTCATCATACAGGAAAAATGTTTCCAGAAAGTTCTCCTTATAAAACAGCAAACTGTAGTTAGTTGCAAAAATAGGTTTATTTGATAAAATGTAACAATCATCCTGAGCTGTGTTTGCTTTGCACGTGAGTTTCCCTCTTGTGTTATTAATTTTTTTATGTAGCACCATTAACGTGCATGGCACTTTGCAAACAGATCATAAGGTTCCTGTAAATACTGACAAAGGTGGTGAAGAATAGGAGGTAACATGAAAGCAACCTGATATATTATATAATTTTAGCCATATAATTATAATACCTAAGTCTTACATGGTGCTCCTCATCAGTAGATCTCAAAGGGAGGCAAATATCATTATCCTCATTTTACAGATGGGGAAACTGAGGCACAGAAAGGGAAGTGACTTTCCTAAGGTCACCCAATGGGCAACACCATAATATATCAGTTCTAATTTTTATAAAGTATTATTATTATTGGTGCGTGTAAACTCTAATGGGAGCCAAATTAAAGGACACCGAGTTGAGGCATGTGTGTTGCTGGTTAGTGATACTTTCTTATATATTTAGGCCAGAATGGGACCATTCTGATCCCCTAGGATTTAGAAGCTCACCCAATCATTTCTGCATCAAGCCCACAGCTTCTGTGTGAGCTACAGAATATCTTTTTAAAAGTTGTGCCATCTAGATTTAAAGCCTTCACATGATGGAGAACCCACCACATCCTTAGGTAAGTTATTCCAATGGTTAATTACCTTCACTGTTCAAAATGTCCACCGTATTTCTAGTTTGAATTTGTCTAGCTTCAGCTTCCAACCATTGGCTGGGTGCTAGAACTAGGGGTGTTGGGCTGGGATGTGTGTGGTGGTACTGCCACACCCCCTGGCTTGAAATGGTTTCCATTATATACAGGGTTTACAGTTTGGTTCAATGTCTCTCAGCATTCCCACTATACAAACTGTTCCAGCACCTCTGAACCATTGGATGTCATTATCCCTTTTTCTGCTAGATTAAAGAGTCATCTACAATCAGAAATCTTTTGCCATGTACTTACAGACTATGATCAAGTCACCTCTGACTGTCTCTTGGATAAATTAAATAGACAATGTCTCTGAAGTGTCTCATTGACTTCAGGGGATCCACTTCCAGCTGAGATAATAGGCAGGGGGGCCTTATTGAGCCATATGGACTACTAACCGTACACGGAGTACAAATTCCTCCGTGAAACAAGGGATGCTGGGTATGAATCTGGAAACTGCCACAGCAGATGCAGATTTCTGTAAAACACAAAGAATGTCCTCTCTCAAAATCTAGTATTGTTTAATTTCAGCCTCTCTCACTTATTTCTTCTGGACAAGATGCAAAATTCTCTAGACATTGCTCTGAAACCTGAGAGGCTAGACATTCCCAGATTAGTAACTCTTATTATTACATGTTCAGCACACCAGTTAGAAATGAAAAACAGTGACAAAAATATTTTTTAATGCTTTCTAAAGAAGAGTTTTAAGACTATGGTCCTCATCTGCACAGCAGAAAGGATAGGAAAAAGATCAATGTTACCAATAAAGCCAAAGGGACATTGTGTTTTTAATACAGACTATTTAAAACACTGTCAATGCAAGGATCCACTTCCACCTGAGATAATTTTCACACTGCTCCTGTGGACATTGCCTGTGAGCCATTTCTGTCAAGGTCGCCTGCTAGAGACCTGCCAACACTTCCAAATCACAGGATTTGTTCTTAAGGGCTAGATTTTCAATGAGGCTCTCTGATCGAAAGAAAAACACATGCATCTCTTTTAGCCAGCAAAGAGTCCTGTGGCACCTTATAGACTAACAGACATATTGGAGCATGAGCTTTCGTGGGTGAATACCCACTTCTTCGGATGTAGACGAAGCCAGACAATTTCGTCTTGCTTCTGATCTATTCAGCCTCATGCCAGCCTCTGTTCTGTCTGAGGGCTGGCCTAACACATCCACAAATGATCCTTGAAGGGCCACCACTAGCAGCGACAAGGCAGTGCAGTCTCTGTGCCCGTTCAGCTTTCATTTTCTTTTTCAAAACTGCCAGTTCATGTCAATTTTGCTGATAGTTCTTGTGATGAGTCCATTAGATGCTGGTGTAAGTCCACCAAATCATTTCCTATAGGCCAGCAAACCACCAAATGTTAATGTCTTTCAGGAACTACCAACCTGGGGCAGATTTAAATTAGTGAACCAGATGTGAGGGTGGCTGTAATCCCAATCCTTTAGGGCAGCCATTGTATGCCAAATTCTTCTTAATGTATTTTTGTTTATGTTTGATTACTCAATATTTTTGGATATTGCTTTTAAGTTGGACACTTGATTTTTTTGGTCATATTGGTTAAGATGCAGTGTGACATGGAAATTTAGCCACATGGCTAAATAGCCTATTGGTTTTCGGTAATTTAATTTGATTACTCACCTTCAATACTCCTTTGGTTTTCATTTACTTCATGTGCAATAAGATCTGGGGGAAAACAAAACGTAATACTAATTGTTTATTTCTTCAAAAACTTGAAGAGCAACAATCCTTAAGAGTTGGCACACCCTGTATTTTCTGCTAGACAAACGAAAGAGTTCCCTGAGAAATTTATGAGCCAATCCTTCAAGCCCTCCCCATGAAGAACTCCCATTCGAGTCCATGTGAGTTCTACCTACAGCTGGCTTTGAGGATCAGTCCTATAGTTTTGCTCTAGTGTTTCCTTTTTGTAGATCAAATAACTTCACTGACTCATGTGCACACAAGTGTAAAATTGTATGCTGCCTTAGTAGACACACACTCTGCAGGTCAAGTTGCTGCAATGTTTTAAAGAAAGTCTAGAGTAAACATGTCAACATACTGTGAATTTCTCCTGAAAACACTGATACCTCTGTTGGGGCTTGAGAGTGTAGCAGGCATTATTTCTTCAAGAGAGTCAAGAGATATCACATCAGAAGAAGTGCTTTCTATGTCTTGCAGCTCTATCGCTTGAGAAAAAAAAATCAAGCGACCATCAGTTTCTTGGACAGTAACTCCACTTTTAGCAGTACTGAGATTTTCTAAGCAAGAAACACCACTATAGCCAGCAAAAAGGACAGGAGTACTTGTGGCACCTTAGAGACTAACCAATTTATTTGAGTAGCCCACAAAAGCTTATGCTCAAATAAATGTGTTAGTCTCTAAGGTGCCACAAGTACTCCTGTTCTTTTTGTGGATACAGACTAACACGGCTGCTATTCTGAAACCTGTCACTATAGCCAGGTTACTTCACTGAACTTTTGCGATTTCTATTTCCATACTTTTTGGAAACACCAGTCTAGCCCACCCACATTCACTGGATTCTTCAAACAGTATGTCAACGTACTGTGAATTCCTTCTGAAAACACTGATACCTCTGTTGGGGCTTGAGAGTGTAGCAGGCATTATTTCTTCAAGAGAGTCAAGAGATATCACATCAGAAGAAGTGCTTTCTTTGTCTTGCAGCTCTATCGCTTGAGAAAAAAAAATCAAGCGACCATCAGTTTCTTGGACAGTAACTCCACTTTTAGCAGTACTGAGATTTTCTAAGCAAGAAACACCACTATAGCCAGCAAAAAGGACAGGAGTACTTGTGGCACCTTAGAGACTAACCAATTTATTTGAGTAGCCCACAAAAGCTTATGCTCTAATAAATTTGTTAGTCTCTAAGGTGCCACAAGTACTCCTGTTCTTTTTGTGGATACAGACTAACACGGCTGCTACTCTGAAACCTGTCACTGAACTTTTGCGATTTCTATTTCCATACTTTTGGAAACACCAGTCTAGCCCACCCACATTCACTGGATTCTTCAAACAGCTGAGAAGTCATGTATTTATACAGCTGATCCATGCACAGTTAGCTGAAGTGGGGGGAAGATTATTTATTATTCTAATGTGCAGAGTGGCCCAACCCTCCCTCCTATGGATTGAAGTGTCTGTTGTAACCCATGGCAGCACGCTCACGTTTCCCAGGGCTGAACAACTTTAAATCAGACACATTCTCTCCTATGCCCACAGGCTGGTACTGAGCGTCCCTTCCAATTTTCCCAAGAGGGGAGGAAGTTTAAAGTTCATCGTTTAACTCTCCAGAAGTCATGAGAGCATCAGGCATTCAGGGACTGGGCAGCCCCCGCTGCTTCCAACCCCTACCATCGCCTGGACCGTGTCATTGACAACCCTCTGGTTACAAAGGCATTGCAGCCCCAGGCTGGCTCCAGTCATTTCCTTTGCTCACTTATTCCAGAGAAGCTGGGCTCCACCTCCTCCAGGTCCTCTGCGCTGTCTGTGTCCGACAGGACCAGCACCGGCTCTCCCTGGGCCATGCTGTGTCTATATGGACCATACGCAGGACCGCCCGGCAGCAGTAATCGCACGTGGGTGTGCCGTCCGGGCAGGCGAAGGACAAGCTCGTCCAGCGCTACCAGCCGGTGTGCTGGGCGGGGCTCGCCGCACAGGGGGCGTGGTGAGTGTGTCTCCTGCAGGGGTCTCTGGTGGACGCTCCAGGGAGAGGTTTTGGGCAGCGGGGGGAAGCGTTTTTGAAATTAATCTGCCAAGGAAATTCCGGCCCTGAGAGATCGTAGAGATTATATGAACTGTCCAGCACCTAAGGTGTGTGTGTGTTTGTTTTGCAATGCTGGCTGCATCAAGCCCAGCCTCCCGTTTTAGAGTTAAGTTCATGCCAGAAGAGCAGCAACGGTCTTTAGTTTTCCAACCTGTTGTCAATTTCATTTACAGACTGAAAACAAAAGAAGCAGCTTTTAAAAGAAATGTCTGTGTTATAATTATCCTGTGCTGTATCACATGTGCTATGCACAGGCTGCGGTCTATCATATCTTGCTTTATATACACACAGTACTATAGCTGGCGCACAGTACTGTCTGCATGCATATATATAACACAGAAGTATATATCCAATGTTGTGTTTGTATATCTCATGTATGTATCTATCAATGTTACAAACCTGTTATAAAATTAAATAATTTATTTTCAAAACTCCACAAAACAGGTATTTTCAAAAAAGTTTGATATATAGTTTATAAAATACTGACAACCAAATGAACTTTGCTGTTAGTCTGGTATTATGATTATTCCACATAAATAAATACATTGGGAGATTTTTGCTTTTGGAGGCACATAACTTTTTTTAAAGATAACAGTACAAGGGTCTTAGCTGATGAAAAGAAACCTTGTTGCATTTGTGTACATAACTATACCCCTTTTCTAATTGAATTAAGTTATTGCTAAGTGAGTGTTTTTGATGAAAGGTTTTAGTGTAAGTCTTGCCTTAGTAAGCCACCAGTAGTGATACTGGATACTGAATGCCCTTTCTTCACAGAACTAGAAAAAAGATAAAGATAAAAAATTTCAGTAGAAAGGGCAGACACATCCCTGCTATAGGTTAAAAACTAAGGATTGTGCATGAGGATAAAACATATCCTGGGACACTAAAGCTGCAAATAGATGCATCTAAAATCCACATCACCAATCCTTACTCAGCAACTCTGATGTCTAAATTAATTGCCAGCTAACTGATTTAACTTATGCTGGGATAGTGAATGTTCTGGTTTTGTTATTGTTAGTTTTTCTTTTCATTAGCTGCTATCATAATAGAAAAACGTGAAGATGCTTAATGATGGGGGTGGTGGAAATGGTTCAACGTGTTTAATTTATTAATGTAGGAGGATTCTGTATTTTCTTGAGGCAAAAAATTTAAGGACGAATTAGACAGATACGTGGTACAGACAGGGCCAGTGCAAGGAAGGCGGGAGAAGTGGAGCGGTGACCGCGTGCTCGGGGAGGAACGCTGTAAAAAAAAATTGGAGGCACCGCTTTTGGGCGCCCCCAAATCTTGGCGCCCTAGGCAACTGCCTAGTTCGTCTTAATGGTAGCACCGGCCCTGGGTACAGACAAGAAGCACAGAACACTCTATTGAAGACATACTAGACCTGGATTTTATTGGTTTTAATTGATCAAAGCTCCCGCTGATGTCAGTGGAAGTCTTGCTTGACGATGGCAGAACTTGGCCCAATCTGTAAGTAAGGTTACACACTTAAAATAAATGAGATTTTACTTTTATTTTCATTTAAAATATCTCAGCCTCCTCTCCCACTTTTCCATCCAAATTAGGCACTGGAAGAATCAAAACATTAATTTGTGCTGAACTATCAAAATGTATTGTTTTACTGTTAGTGTGAATTAACTTATATTCCTGTTGGTTCAGTTGAAATACAATATCAATAACCTTTAGTTATCAATGGGCTTGAGTTTTGTTGCATTGGTTTACTTTATGTAATTTCAATTAGAAAACAATAAAGAAATAAATAATAAATAAATAAATAAATAAATAATTTGCAGGAGGAATCTGAAGCAGAAGCAGTATCTTTCCCCACCCACCAAAGAGATGTGACATTCAGATATGGCCCTGACCTAAAAAGTTCCAGTCTGTATCGAAACTTTCTCAAAGTATGGGGATATCTGGGTCTGTGGAGATTTGGTTCAGCTCTTCATAGAGACAGAGAAGCTGCAAAGTTCAGCTCCAGATTAAAATTTCCACAGAGATTTGGGATCTAAGGCTTTAGAAGCCCCATCTCTAATTAGAAGGTTTAGCCAATCAAGTATTTTGATTCACTACAAAATTAGGTTGATTTTATAGAAGTTGATTTTTAGAAATCAATTGTATACAGTCGATTGCGTATGTCCACACTAAGCTCATTAAGTCAGCGGAGTGCATCCTCACTACCGTGGCTAGCATCAACTTACGGAGCGGTGCACAGTGGGTAGCTATCCCACAGTTCCCACAGTCTCCACCTCCTATTGGAATTCTGGGTTACACTCCCAATGCCTGATGGGGCAAAAACATTGTTGTGGGTGGTTTTGGGTACATGTCGTCAGTCATAGAATCATAGAATCATAGAATCATAGAATATCAGAGTTGGAAGGGACCTCAAGAGGTCATCTAGTCCAACCCCCTGCTCAAAGCAGGACCAATTCCCAGCTAAATCATCCCAGCCAGGGCTTTGTCAAGCCGGGCCTTAAAAACCTCCAAGGAAGGAGACTCCACCACCTCCCTAGGTAACGCATTCCAGTGTTTCACCACCCTCCTAGTGAAATAGTTTTTCCTGATATCCAACCTGGACCTCCCCCACTGCAACTTGAGACCATTGCTCCTTGTTCTGTCATCTGCCACCACTGAGAACAGCCGAGCTCCATCCTCTTTGGAACCCCCCTTCAGGTAGTTGAAGGCTGCTATCAAATCCCCCCTCATTCTTCTCTTCTGGAGACTAAACAATCCCAGTTCTCTCAGCCTCTCCTCATAAGTCATGTGCTCCAGACCCCTAATCATTTTTGTTGCCCTCCGCTGGACTCTTTCCAATTTTTCCACATCCTTCTTGTAGTGTGGGGACCAAAACTGGACACAGTATTCCAGATGAGGCCTCACCAATGTCGAATAAAGGGGAACGATCACGTTCCTCGATCTGCTGGCAATGCCCCTACTTATACAGCCCAAAATGCCGTTAGCCTTCTTGGCAACAAGAGCACACTGTTGACTCATATCCAGCTTCTCGTCCACTGTGACCCCTAGGTCCTTTTCAGCAGAACTGCTACCTAGCCATTCGGTCCCTAGTCTGTAGCAGTGCATGGGATTCTTCCGTCCTAAGTGCAGGACTCTGCACTTGTCCTTGTTGAACCTCATCAGGTTTTTTTCTGCCCAATCCTCTAATTTGTCTAGGTCCCTCTGTATCCGATCCCTACCCTCTAGTGTATCTACCACGCCTCCTAGTTTAGTGTCATCTGCAAACTTGCTGAGAGTGCAGTCCACACCATCCTCCAGATCATTAATAAAGATATTAAACAAAACCGGCCCCAGGACCGACCCTTGGGGCACTCCACTTGAAACCGGCTGCCAACTAGACATGGAGCCATTGATCACTACCCGTTGAGCCCGACGATCTAGCCAGCTTTCTATCCACCTTACAGTCCATTCATCCAGCCCATACTTCTTTAACTTGGTGGCAAGAATACTGTGGGAGACAGTATCAAAAGCTTTGCTAAAGTCAAGAAATAACACATCCACTGCTTTCCCCTCATCCACAGAGCCAGTTATCTCATCATAGAAGGCAATTAGGTTAGTCAGGCACGACTTCCCCTTCGTGAATCCATGCTGACTGTTCCTGATCACTTTCCTCTCCTCTAAATGTTTCATAATTGATTCCTTGAGGACCTGCTCCATGATTTTTCCAGGGACTGAGGTGAGGCTGACTGGCCTGTAGTTCCCCGGATCCTCCTTCTTCCCTTTTTTAAAGATGGGCACTACATTAGCCTTTTTCCAGTCATCTGGGACCTCCCCCGATCGCCATGAGTTTTCAAAAATAATGGCTAATGGCTCTGCAATCTCACCCGCCAACTCCTTTAGCACCCTCGGATGCAGCGCATCCGGCCCCATGGACTTGTGCACGTCCAGTTTTTCTAAATAGTCCCGAACCACTTCTTTCTCCACAGAGGGTTGGTCACCTTCTCCCCATGCTGTACTGCCCAGTGCAGCAATCTGGGAGCTGACCTTGTGCGTGAAGACAGAGGCAAAAAAATCATTGAGTACATTAGCTTTTTCCACATCCTCGGTCACTAGGTTGCCTCCTTCATTCAGTAAGGGGCCCACACTTTCCTTGATTTTCTTCTTGTTGCTAACATACCTGAAGAAACCCTTCTTGTTACTCTTAACATCTCTTGCTAACTGCAACTCCAAGTGTGATTTGGCCTTCCTGATTTCACTCCTGCACGCCTGAGCAATATTTTTATACTCCTCCCTGGTCATTTGTCCAATCTTCCACTCCTTATAAGCCTCTTTTTTGCGTTTAAGATCAGCAAGGATTTCACTGTTTAGCCAAGCTGGTCGCCTGCCATATTTACTATTCTTTCTACACATCGGGATGGTTTGTTCCTGCAACCTCAATAAGGATTCTTTAAAATACAGCCAGCTCTCCTGGACCCCTTTGCCCTTCATGTTATTCTCCCAGGGGATCCTGCCCATCTGTTCCCTGAGGGAGTCAAAGTCTGCTTTTCTGAAGTCCAGGGTCCGTATTCTGCTGCTCTCCTTTCTTCCTTGTGTCAGGATCCTGAACTCGACCATCTCATGGTCACTGCCTCCCAGGTTCCCATCCACTTTTGCTTCCCCTACTAGTTCTTCCCTGTTTGTGAGCAGCAGGTCAAGAAAAGCTTTGCCCCTAGTTGGTTCCTCCAGCACTTGCACCAGGAAATTGTCCCCTACACTTTCCAAAAATTTCCTGGATTGCCTGTGCACCGCTGTATTGCTCTCCCAGCAGATATCAGGGTGATTAAAGTCTCCCATGAGAACCAGGGCCTGTGATCTAGCAACTTCTGCTAGTTGCCAGAAGAAAGCCTCGTCCACCTCATCCCCCTGGTCTGGTGGTCTATAGCAGACTCCAACCACGACATCACCCTTGTTGCTCACACTTCTCAACTTTATCCAGAGACTCTCAGGTTTTTCTGCAGTATCATACCGGAGCTCTGAGCAGTCATACTCCTTTCTTACATACAACGCAACTCCCCCACCTTTTCTGCCCTGCCTGTCCTTCCTGAACAGTTTATATCCATCCATGACCGTACTCCAGTCATGTGAGTTATCCCACCAAGTCTCTGTTATTCCAATCACATCATAGTTCCCTGACTGTGCCAGGACTTCCAGTTCTCCCTGCTTGTTTCCCAGGCTTCTTGCATTTGTGTATAGGCACTTAAGATAACTCAACGATCGTCCCTCTTTCTCAGCATGAGACAGGAGTCCTCCCCTCTTGCGCTCTCCTGCTTGTGCTTCCTCCCAGGATCCCATTTCCCCACTTACCTCAGGGCTTTGGTCTCCTTCCCCCGGTGAACCTAGTTTAAAGCCCTCCTCACTAGGTTAGCCAGCCTGCTGGCGAAGATGCTCTTCCCTCTCTTCGTTAGGTGGAGCCCGTCTCTGCCTAGCACTCCTTCTTCTTGGAACACCATCCCATGGTCGAAGAATCCAAAGCCTTCTCTCCGACACCACCTGCGTAGCCATTCGTTGACTTCCACGATTCGACGGTCTCTACCCCGGCCTTTTCCTTGCACAGGGAGGATGGACGAGAACACCACTTGCGCCTCAAACTCCTTTATCCTTCTTCCCAGAGCCACGTAGTCTGCAGTGATCCGCTCAAGGTCATTCTTGGCAGTATCATTGGTGCCCACGTGGAGAAGCAGGAAGGGGTAGCGATCCGAGGGCTTGATGAGTCTCGGCAGTCTCTCCGTCACATCGTGTATCCTAGCTCCTGGCAAGCAGCAGACCTCTCGGTTTTCCCGGTCAGGGCGGCAGATAGATGACTCAGTCCCCCTGAGGAGGGAGTCCCCGACCACCACCACCCTCCTCCTCCTCTTGGGAGTGGTGGTCGTGGAACCCCCATCCCTAGGACAGTGCATCTTTTGCCTTCCAATCGGTGGAGTCTCCTTCTGCTCCCTTCCCTCAGATGGGCCATCTAGTCCACTCTCCGCATTAGCACCTGTAGAGAGAACATGGAAACGATTCCTCACCTGTATCTCCATTGCTGGTGCATGGACGCTCCTCTTTCTTCTTCTGGAGGTCACATGCTGCCAAACCTCCTCACAATCCTTCTGTCCCTGCTGCGCCTGCTCTGAATCTTCAGAACATTGTGGCCGTAGAAGCATCTCCTGACGTCTGTCCAGGAAATCTTCATTTTCCCTTATGCAACGCAGAGTTGATACTTGTTTCTCCAGCCCTCGAACCTTCTCCTCCAATATGGAGACCAGCTTGCACTTTGTGCAGACAAAGTCGCTTCTGTCCTGCGGAAGAAAGACAAACATGGCACAACCTGTGCAGGTTACAACAGCTGATCGCTCACCTTCCATATCACCGTCCTCTTAAGAACTTCCTCAACTGTTGCAGGAACGACTCGGAGAAACCTGCAGATGAAAGCCTCAGTGCGCTCTCCCTAGGCAAACTCCCGCTGTTAGCCTCTGCTGTTCGCCGCTCAGCTGGTTCGCTGCTGACTGCCCTTATATACCAGTCAGGCCCACTCAAGGCCCAGCTGGAACAAAGCACTCCCAATTCACACTTTTCAAACAAACAAGCAAGCAATCAAGCACACGGTCAAACTGACCAACTGTCCCAGCAGCAGACACTCAGATACTCACCAGTCGCCCCTCCCTCTGTGAAAGCAACGGCAGACAATGGTTTCGCACCTTTTTTCCTGGATTACCCATGCAGACACCAAACCACAGCAAGCATGGAGCCCGCTCAGCTCACCGTCACCACTGCTGTTGTGGGCAAGTCTATTGTGGGAGCTGCTGTGATCCAAGTAGCCAATGCAATCATTGACATTCTGTTATCAAAGATAGTTACTCTGGGAAATGTACGGGCCTTTTTAGGTTTTAGGTGCATCATATTCCTGTCCTTTGTCGCTGGTGAAGAAGTCTTGCAGCCATACATTCCAGTCTGGTTGGCACTATAACATCCCATAGCACTTCTGTGGTTGACACATGTAATAGCTCCAGGGCTCTTGCTCTTTTGCCTTGGCCAAGGTACCTTGCCCTACTCGGACCTCCAAGCATTCGACACAGAAGCACCTGCAGCAGCTGGCATTGCTACACAGCAGCAGCTCCTTGCCTTCGCAGCAGACGGTGCAGTAGGACTGCTAACCATTGTCATCCACCGCTTCCACTGCAACTCTGCTCTCCTGCTCCCCAGCGATGAGCTCAGGCTTCAGAGTGACAGTTGTGTGTGTTTCTCCTTGATGCAAACCCGCCCCCTTTGTTGATTTTAATTCCCTGTAAGCCAACCACCCTCCCCCCTTTGAAATAAAGTAACTATTGTTTTGAAACCATGCATTCTTTCTTTATTAATTAAAAAAAAAAATGAGATAACGGACAAGGTAGCCTGGATGGGGTGGGGGAGGAGGGAAGGACTAGGCCACATTGCTTATTGTAGCCACACTAAAAATCAAAGTGTTTGAATGATAGCTTTCTGTTGCTTGGGCCATCCTCTGGAGTGGAGTGGAGTGGAGTGGAGTGGCTGGGGGCCCGGAGCCTCCCCACCACATTCTTGGGTGTCTGGGTGAGGAGGCTATGGAACATGGGGAGGAGGGTAGGCGGTTATACAGTGGATGCAGTGGGGGTCTGTGCTTTTGTTGGCTTTCCTGCAGCTCCAACAGACGCTTCATCATGTTCATTTGCTCCCTCATTAGCCTCAGCATCGCGTCCTGGCTCCGCTCTTCACGCTCACTTAATTCTTTCCTGGCCTCTGCCACTGAATGCCTCCATGCATTAAGCTGTGCCCTATCAGTGTGGGAGGACTGCATGAGCTTGGAAAACATGTCATCGTGAGTGTGGTTTTTTTGCCTTCTAATCTGTGATAACCTCTGGGACTGAGATGATAGGGGGAGCGTAGAAACATTCTACGCTCTATGATTCTGGGGGGACTGCATGGTCACCTGTGCTGCTGAGTTTGCCACGCTGACCAAACAGGAAATGAAATTCAAAAGTTCCCAGGGCTTTTCCTATGTACCTGGCTAGTGCATCAGAGTTCAAAGTGCTGTCCAGAGTGGTCCCAATGGAGCACTCTGGGATAGCTCCCGAAGCCCAATACCGTCAATTTGCGTCCACCCTACCCCAATTTTGACCCAGCAAAGTCGATTTTAGCGCTACTCCCCTTGCGGGGGAGGAGTACAGAAGTCGATTTGAAGAGCCCTTTAGGTCGACAGAATGGGGTTGGTTGTGTGGACGCATTCATTTTTAAATCAACCTAACATGGCTAAATTTGACCTAACCCCATAGTGTAGACCAGGCCTAATTCTTAAGTTTCAGAGGGGTAGCCGTGTTAGACTGTATCAGCAAAAACAACAATGAGTCCCTGTGGCACCTTAGAGACTAACACCACACCACATACCTCCATTACCCAAACAGCTCACAGTCTAAGACAACAAACAACACCTGAAAGGTGGGGGAATGGAACACAATCAAAATATATGATCATTTATTATTTGTATTACTGTAGCACCTAGGAGCCAATCATAGGCCAGGACTCCACTGTGCTAGCTGCTGTACAAATATAGAACAGAAAGATCATCCCTGCCACAAAGTGTTGCATCTTTTTGACCCAGGCAGCTAGTCAGAGTTCAGGGCCCTGGGCGTGTTCCAGTTGGAATTAGAAATGGATGAAGACTGATGTTCTCTTTGATGCAATCTTGTTCATTTACAAGGAATGTACAAAGCCCTGCTTCTCTGAATGCAGAAGGAACCAAGAACAAAAGGAGCAGTTTCTTAGCTTACAGCCCCCAAACCTCTTTAGCAACACCAGACCCAAAAGCCCTCTAGCTTTTTCCAGGGTCATACTCTGCGTACAGGCTCCTACTTGGCTTTGTTGCCTCTTTTGCTCTCTCTGTTCTTAGTTTCTATATGTTCTCTCTTCCTCCCACCCCCCATGCACACTTCCTTCTTCCCAAAATGATACTCGACCTGGGTTCCCACACACGTTTTGTCTTAGGTGGGGGCTTATGCTTACAGTTATATTAACTGAAGGGTGAGTTCACACCTCTCAATCGGATGTTAACTCAACCCAGAGCATGGTTTCACCCAGCTCAGAATATGTATGGTTCTTATTTATTATTTGTATTACTGTAGCATCAATTATGGGCCCAGACTCTTCTGTGCTAGGCATTATAAAACACAGAACAAAAAGACAGGCCCTACTCCAAGGGGCTCACAAGCTTCAATTTTCACATAAAACACCGTCTTTTATTTATTTCTTTTTATTACACCATGTCCATTCAGCTTCTCCAGCCTGACCAAATTTCAGTGACAGCATTTACAGGGATTGGAGCATCAGGGGTTTGCCCTTCCACAGCCCCACACGTTGCACACACACTGTACTTAGTTGGCTAGGAGTGTCCTTGGGGACAAGAGTTCATTTCAAACACAATTTTTCTCTTGTCCGCATTCTCTTCCCACTTCATATCACCATACACTCATTACAACCACCAGCGAAAGTGGTGAGCTCCCCCTCCCATTCTGCTCTACTTCAGCCACTGCATGTGAATACCCAAATACCCAGGGGCCATATTCTGCCATCAGCCTTTTAAAATGCCCCCACATTGACTTCAAAAAGGAGTCCTGCTTAAAAACAGATGGCATGATAGGACCCTGTGTATTTAATATCATTAAAAGTTGTTTGTCTAAGCTAAGGAGTTCTACTACAGTAAATATAAAAGGGAATGTAATAAAATATCTAATAATAAGCAGAGGGAAAGCTTTGGATAATTTCCTGCCTGGAAGTTTTTTAGAAATGACATAAAAAGAGCTGACCATGCTTAACATGTGTGACAAGAATACGCTGTGAGTAGAAGTTTATGGCACCATCATCTGAATAAACTCTCTAATGTATTTGTCATGCATGGATCACTGTAACGCACCAGAATTACATCAAAATAATGACCGTGCCAGGGGGTCAGGATCTCAGCCTGTTTAGAGTTGAGTATCAACGTGTTAGCTTTATTATATTTTGGGACGTCTGACAAAGAGCAGTGGGGTAAACACAGAATGTGTGCAGAGCTGGAAGCTCTTTATTCCCTATCTGTTGGTTTTGTATTTTAATCACCTCGAGATCAGGGAGGGGCCTTACGCAGCTGTCACACACATAATAAATACAGTATCCAAGGTTGATACTTTATTTTAGTTGTCTGATGGTCTAGTATCAGCCTCCTGATGGCGGTTCAAAGAGTTGAGGATGGGACCAGATTAAAGTAATTTGAGGTTATAAGGTTTAGGCATACCATGACACAGCCTCCCCTTCTGTTTGAAGCAGCAGGGGTCCTTCTCCTTTTTCTGGCTCCATCTATATTTGAGCTGGGACATGTGATTCCCATCTGATGTAGACATACCTGTGCTAGTTCTGCTCGAGCTTCTGTGCTCAAAATGGGTGTGTAGAGAGGGTAGCATGGGCCGCGGCTTGGGCTAGGTACTGGAGTACATACCTGCCTGGACCCCCGAGGTACTCTGTCAGCTAGCCCAAGCTGCTGCCCATGTTACCCTGGCCACCCGGCTATTTTTAGCTAGTGCAGGGCATCTATGTGAGCTGGGAATCACTCCTACCTAAAAGCCACCCAGATAATATAAGAAAGCTCTAGGACAGCATTTCTCAAACTGGGGTCTGCGGACCCTGGGGGTCCCCGAGGGAGCTCCAGGGGTTCCGCGGACCCCACTGATCAACTCCTCCCCCATGGGGCGATGCTAGGGGGGGGCAGGAATAGTCACATGCCCCTCCCCAGACACCCTGGAGGGGGCACATTCCAGAGGGGGAGGGGGAAAGCTGTCCCTCTCCTGTCCCACCCACCCAGTTACACCTGTGTTCAGGTATCTGCCAAGGAGAGGAGCTCGCTGGAGTCACTCTGCTTGCCGCTGCCTGCCCAGTGAGCAAAAAGGAGTGCTTATTTCTTGCAGTTACAGGGCAAAATGGGAGGGCTCAGGGGAGGGAGGAAGGGAGGGAGCAGGAAGGAAGGGGGGCTGCCAGGGACACCGGGGATGATCATCATGGGGATCATGGGGGGAGGCAGCATAGGCCAGGGCTGGTAGTCTGTTTGGGGGGTGGCTGCAGCAAGAAAGAGAAGAGCCATGTGGCCTGAATGGGCGTCTGGGGGGGCGGCATGGGGGGAGCAGCAGAACCAGGGGCTAGCGATGGTGGGGATGTTTGGGGGAGAAATCAACCCATGGGGAATGGGGGATTTCTGTGGGAGACTGGGGGAGGCATCATCAAGGCATGGGGGTGAGGATTTCCAAGCCCTTCAGGGCTGTACACGATTTGGCCTCTAGGTCAGTGAGTCTGGCACTTCTTGCCTGCACTAAATTCACTGTTGTTTTTTGAAAAGATTGAAACAAAGAGAAGCACTGAGCACCTCTCTGGCTTGTAGGAGAAGAGTGGGGTAGAGTCTGTGTATGTAGTGGTAGCCCAGGGGTGAATGCTTGCTCACTCCATTGCCCTCCCACCCAGAATCCCAGGTCAGAATTAAAATACCCTGGATTTCTTTCCTCACATGATGACTCCCTTAGGACTACAATTCCCAGGGATTTTCTGTTCATGTCATCGTGTCTGCAGACAAGTGAACTTCACCCTGCTAAGGCCCCTACTATTGGAGTTGACAAGAGCAGTTCAAGGCCAGCTGAGTTCTGAATTGGGACTTCCTAACATGCCCAGTGCCCCTTGTTTCCTTGCCCCTCTTCTGAATGGGTGGGTCTAAACTGGGAAAATAGGTAGTGTTTAAAAACGTGTTTGCAAATATGCTTGAACTACAATCTATTTCAATACAACCTATTTCAATACAACTTATTTCCTAGTCTAGACAGTGTGGGTCAATGTCATATCCCCACATTCCATTATTCCCTCAGATATAGGCTTTAAAAAGGGAAATTGCTCTCTTGTATTGTAAGCAGGGCTGTGGGTGTGTTTTCCAGCAATGTGTCTTTTGGTTTTCATTATTCACCCGCTCTCATAGCCTTGAGACAGAAGCAGTTGCAGACTGTAGGCTCCTCAGAGAGCCACAAACCCCTCTCCTGTTTTTCTGGGAGTGTGATTTGTATCTAACGCTGGAAGAGCTGTACAGCATGTTTAGCTGATGGACTCCTTTCACGCTATGCCCTTAGCGGCACATTCTGAGGTGGCACCTCATTAAATTGGTTTACTGTAGGTCTACAGCGTATGCGCTCTATTCCCATAGTAGCATTTTGGTGGTCGTGCTATGTAACAAGAGAGCCACTTCCAGCTCACATTGGAAATACAGAAAGTAGCATTGATGGCAATGTTTTCACTGCAAAGAGTTTGCCAAGAAAGGATAAGGACAAAGTGTTTTTAGCTGCTCTCTCCCACCAGGTGCAAAGTACACAACAGGTGTGCAGCAATCCTGAGTGTCACCTTACTGCACCCATCGCTGCAGTGGCTGAGTGTTATATGGATACATACTTCAAGATTATTTCTATTACAATACGTGGATACCTCAGTTTATAAGTTACAAGCTCTGAAAATACTGTATACAGAGGGAGGTGTTAGAAAGTAAGCTGTAATGTATACGGTGGTGGGTTGGAAGGTATGGCATATTGTGTACAGTGGGGTATTGGAAGGTATGCTATACTGTATTGTATACAGTGAGGTATTGGAGATATCCCATCTCCTAGAACTGGAAGGGACCTTGAAAGGTCATCAAGTCCAGCCCCCTGCCTTCACTAGCAGGACCAAGTACTGATTTTGCCCCAGATTCCCAAGTGGCCCCCTCAAGGATTGAACTCACAACCCTGGATTTAGCAGGCCAATGCTCAAACCACTGAGCTATCCCTCCCCCATATTGAAAGATATGGCACATTGTTGCACTTTGAAAGCTAGGTGTATAATTGATCTGTTTACCAGGTGTAAAATTGGCCTAGTAGATTTAATTCGTTTTCTGTACTGCTGCAAAAATATCTTATGGCTTGCATTGTTCCAGAAATCCTCAGCAAACTTACAGTTAGTTATTGTTTGTTCCCTGCACTTTAGTGTAACCAAAATCTAAAATGAAAAAAGAAATGTAAGGCTTAAGCCATAAAGCCAGCAGGTCAAATGTATAATTGAAGTGACTGAGCAACGCAATAGGTGTCCTATTGGAACTGAGCACATGCTGTCCTAACCTTCGCAAAGCACATTTCGAATGTGTCTCTTGAGAAGGTAAAATACAAAGGTATATTTTAAAAATATATATAGCGGGTGTCATTTAATTGCACCAAATGGTACCTTGGCAGATAGTCAGCGATTGAGCAATCTATCATTGATGAGTGTTATGAAAAAACAATGCAAAAAACCCTAATAAATAATCCTCATAATAAATAACATGGTCCTTTAGCCAGATAGCAGCTTGTTCATAGGGGTGCAACAGGCAGCAGAACGAGCTGTGGCAACAGACACGGAGTGGGACAAATCACTTCGTTTAGCAAATTAGTGAACCAACACAATAATCATAATAAACAAGCATGAGTAGCGCCTGACAAAATTTACTTTATTCATTTATTTGCCAAGTGTAATTTTAATTATAATAATAAGTTCCTAGTATAGTAGTGTTTTGTAGTGTGCATAGTAAAAGGCTTTAAAAGCAGTGAGATGAGAGCATGCAACAGTGAGATGTCTGCTAAAAGCGGGGAGAAATCTTTTTTTTTTTTTTTTATGGCTTTGAGCGAAGTGTGGATTAGCGAGATTGTACTGTAGTTACCAAAAGCTGGGCTGCTAAGGAGAACCTGGTGTCTGGTGGAGAGATGCAACAGATCTGCTCTGCTCCCAAAGCCAAACAGAAAGAAGTAGGTCAGTGGTGACAGGAGATAAACTTGGTCTAAGATGGATAATACCAGTATCCATCCCTGGTATTACAGACTTCAGGGACAGCTCTCTGCAGCACAGAGTGAACTTGAGCCAAAGGAATCTCCCCAGTGGCAGTGATGGTTCTTCTGCTGCCTTCTGCATCTGCCACCTACTCTGCCGGAACCCACCGTGTGGCATATGGGAAAGCAAAGGCTTCTCGGAGACAAGGAGGAGACAGAGCATGTGAGGGAAGGGGAGAGGCAGAGCTAGGCTCTGATATACCCAGTTCTCAACTGGCTTAAGGTCCTTGGGGGATCTTTCCACTTGGACACAGTGGAGAATTAAGCCCAAATCTCTGAAATAGACCAGAGTACTGGATCACTGAAATAAGTGTCTTGGCCTAGTATCCCCATTTATATAGCTGTTGTTACAGGAAAATGTACACTCTTACATTTTTAGCCCATGGCTGGTCTTTTTAAATAAGGATTACATAAGGAAAGGTGGATCAGCTGTCTCATTGGTTTGATGGGGATATAGGAGCTCAAGGGCATAAAATTCTCACTCACTTTAGCAAGGTTCAAAGGCAGCTAGACAGCAAATCAATGACACATTTTTGTGCACTGTCTGAGCAAGACCTTGCTAATTTGCTTCTAAATCCCCATTCTATTGTGTAGCTTAGGGGGTCCCTGAAAATTTTTAAATCAAAATGGGGGTCCTGGAGTTGCTAAAGTTTGAGAACCGCTGCTCTAGGAAATGTATAATAGCCGGAGAATGACTTTGATATTAGAACGTGCAGGGGAAAATCCATTCACACAAATTCATTCATGCTCCACAAAATTGGCCAAATATGTGTCATAAAATGGACAGGAAAAGAACACTCCATTTGATTACACAGAAGAGAAAAATCACACACACAAGATGTTTTTAGACAATCTAGTGCTGATTAAATATGCTGGATGGGCAAACTGAGAGACAGAAATCATGTATTCAAGCATGGGCTCTGATGGTCTTATATGTCTTTGAGCTCCGTACCAACTGGAGTAATGGATATTGTGCTGTGGACACAATGAACTGGACTGAGATCAATAACTCGATTCACACGATCCACAGACAGACATCTGATGATAAAATATTTTAGTTAAAATTAGTGCTGTCAATTAATCGCAGTTAACTCAAGCGATTAACTCAAAATAAATTAACTTGATTAAAAAATTATTTGTGATTAATTGCAGTTTAGGATGTTTTTCTACATTTTCAAATATATTGATTTCAATTACAACATAGAATACAAAGTGCACAATGCTCACTTCATATTATTTTTTATTACAAATATTCGTGCTGTAAAAAGGTAAACAAAAGAAATAGTATTTTTCAGTTCACCTCATTCAAATACTGTAGTGCAATATCTTGATCATGAAAGTGCCATTTACAAACAATTTTTTTTCACATGTGGAAGCAGAGTCAGGATAAGCTCTACCCTGACATCTGGTGGTGAATTATGGCGAGTGTGGAAAAGAACTTCAGGGGCTGATCTTGTTTGCATAGGCACACCCATCCACCTAGCCTGGGACAACAACTGAAAGTGGTTACTTTGGCTGGTGTGGGATCCACAGTTTCTCTGTTATTGGGGCAGGAAGAATAAAGTGATGTTACCCTGATTCTGTGAATCAAGGCGAGTGGAACTGTTGTATAACAGAGGGACTCACCAGTAATTAAGTAGCACTTGCTAGACAAGGGGCATGGGTTACAAAACCCAGTGAATTGAGAGAGGCTGGGGACAGGTATGTGTACCTGATAGTATGGGCCCCTTTTGAGAACCTGGCATGCTAATTGTACTACTTCCTCTCTCCACTGTTGCATAGTAGAGATAAGTTTGCTCCCATTAGGAGTCTAGCTAGAAGTTGTTAAACTGAATTCACTTTGGATCAATGGTGCACCAGCACTGGGGCTCCCCTAAAAAATCACTAAAAGAGCTAAAATTGCTGAGCTGAGATCACTGAGTGCTGTGTTAACCTAAAGATACATTGCTAAGCAGCTGGCAGAGCCGAGCAGTTTGTGGGATGGTTGGAGCGGCCCATGGAACATCGAGTGGCGCGGAGCTGAGCCATTTGCGGGGGCAGCTGAGCGGTTCATGGGACGGCTGGTGGAGTGGAGTGGCTGGCAGGGCTGAGCAGTTTGTGGGACGGTTGGAGCGGCCCACGGAACGGGGAGCAGAGCGGAGCAGTTTGCAGGGACAGCTGGAGGAGCGGGGCGGTGCGGCTGGTAAAGCGGAGCCATTCGTGGTGAAGGCTGCAGCAGAACTCCACAGAGCGGTAGGGCAGTCGGCCTCGGACCACGTAAGGTGTCCCTTAACATCACGTGTGCCCCCCCATTTCTGCCCAGGCTTTGGGGAGGGGGCGGTAAAACTCTGCAGATAAACTTTTGAATTCTGGGGCGGCACTGACCAGGGACAGAGACTTTGGGGTTGTTGGACTTTGGGGTGAATGGACTTAAGACCCTGAGGGGTAAAGGACACTGCCAAACTTACTTGGAGGTGGGTCTTTTGCTCATGGTTTGTGTTATGAATCCTGTTTGTGGTGTTTCCCCAACATAATGCCACATTGTTTCCCTCCTTTATTAAAAGGCTTTTGCTACAGTCAGACTCCGTGCTTGCGAGAGAGGAAGTATTGCCTCCTAGAGGCTCCCAGGGGGGTGGTATGTAATTGTCCCAGGTCACTGAGTGGGGGCTCGAGCTGGTTTTGCATTGCGTTATTGAAACGGAACCCCTAGATACTGAACCCGGCCCTTGTTGCTGCCGACTCAGAGGGGCAGAAGGGTTACAAATGAATGCACTTAAAAACAAAACAATGTGAAACTTTAGAGCCTACTACAAGTTCCTCAGTCCTACTTCTTGTGCAGCCAAATGCTAAGACAAATGAGTTTGTTTACATTTTTGGGAGAGAATGTTACCCGCTTCTTATTTACAATGTCACCTAAAAGTGAGAACAGGCATTCTCATGGCACTGTTGTAGTCAGTGTTGCAAGGTATGTGCCAGATGTGCTAAACATTCGTATGCCCCTTCATGTTTCGACTGGTAGATTGCACTATCTTTTCTTTATCTTTTTTTACAGTGCAAATATTTGTAATAAAAATAATATAAAGTAGCACTCTACACTTTGTATTCTGCATTGTAATTGAAATCAATATATTTGAAAATGTAGAAAAACATCCAAAAATATTTATAATACATTTAAATTGGTATTCTATTATTGTTTAACAGTGTGATTAAAATTGCGATTAATTGTGATTAACTTTTAAAATCTCACAATTAATCGTGATTAATTCTGTTAATTGTTTGACATCTCTAGTTAAAGTTGACCTTGAATCCAAACCAATGACCTAGAAATGAAGTACTCCATATCCCATATATTAAATAATTAAACAATAAACTATACATTTTAGTTTATGTAGTGTAGATTAGCTGATATTTTCTGCATCAAAGTGAGAAGAATTAACACTAGTAATACCTAGCTCTTAGCTAGCATTTTTCATCAACAGATCTCAAAGTGCAGCACAATCTTTAATGTATTTAATATCACAACCACCCTGTTTTGTTTTTGTTTTTACTTAGACATTTTTACTACATAAGTTAGGAACAGACAGGACATGAGAGGGCAAAGAAGCAAACCCAAATGCTTATTATTGACCAGGTCCAAGATTCTGCCTTTCACTTTGAAAGTGATGTGTCTGGAATTCACAGAAACCTATTATTAGGTGAAGAAGCACCTCTGTAACAGACATGATCACTGAGAAACTGTTGGAGGTAAAGAACCCCACCATATTAGAATGATATAGCCATATAAAATTGTCATCTGACAAATGAAATCTATTGTAATAGAGAATCTAACACTGGCAGATAATATAATTAATAAACTATTATCAAAGGGTTTAGTTATGAACAAAAATGAGGCTGCTCTTTTGCACCATCTAGTGCCAGTGAGAAATGCACAGTTAGATCCAAGCTCCCAGATCTTTCACAATATTTCTATTACAATATTCAAGATTTCACTGGTTTGTAGTAAAATGCAATGAACTATTCTTGCCTTTACAGCAAGTCTGTAAAATATTTATTAAGACTGTTACCCTGGTTTAGGTTGGTGTAATGAGGAGATCATCATTTGATTACAGACAATTGTACCCTGGAAGCAAAGCAATATCATTATAATGAGGGGAATTTCACCTGAAAGGAGATTCAATTAGGGAAGAAATTATTGACGTTTTAATGGTAGATATTCTTCCCTGAAGGCAGGAATACATTACTATAATAATGTGATTTCTTTAGTAAAGGTAGTTTCTTCTTGGTGCTTCATGAATTTAGATCAATAAATTTGTTTTAACTTCTCTTGATAGTACAAGGGTCCTATGAGCTGCCAGTCCAAAATTATACATACAAAATTCATTCATACAGGGGAATCCTGCTATAATGCGACCCCGCATTTACCGCGATTGAATTTTTTGGACCCCAATGATCGCGTTATAGCGGGGTTCCACTGTATTTTATAATCTATATATATATAAAACACTATTGAGAGCTTAAATGATATGCACAATATATCAGTTTGTATTATGGAGAGGCAGTAGCCCCTTTTTAGTTACATTTGCCATCAGCTTCCATTCTAAGTGCTCATTCCTGTCAAAGCTACTTCTCATAAGTAACCTTTACTCAGAGAGTAATTCCCATTCAAGGAAATGGGAATGGCTGCATGAGGAAAAAGACTACCCATGAGAGTAAAGAGCTGAAGGATTGGCTCCTAGTGTTTTATTTAAGCAAGCCTATAACTTTGCATTGAAATTTCCTGTTTTTCTCTGCCGCAAAAGGGGAACATTTTCTGTAAAGTACAAACAAAATTGTCAAATAGACTCCAAGTTACAGGACATTCCACAATTCCCTCTAGCTCAAAGATGACTTGTTCATGACTGTTAAATCTCTTTGAAAACTTGTGCATTGGCTAAATTTGAAGGAAATAGTTGGTAAATAAGCAAAGTTATATAAGATTTTTGTTGTTCATAATTTGGGGCCCAATCCTGCTTCCATTAGTGTCAAGGGGTGGTGTGGGGGTTTTGTTGTAGTTTGTTATTCTACCATTGACTTCACTGGGAGCAGAATATATATATAATTAGAGTGTGCAGGAGTGTTGTTGTCTATTGGCTGGTGGCAGCTTAGAAAGAAATAAGGCTATTTGTGTAGATCCTTCTTTTAGCTCAAATGGCCCTACCTAGAAGAACTGGAGGTCCAGGAGTCCCTGCAGGTGTGGTTTTTTTATTATGGAGGCCCAGTAGTTAAGGTTGGAAGCACAGCCTCATTTTCAGCTTGGTTTAGATAACTGTTGGAAAGTCAAGAAAAGAAATCCTCGAAATCCTTTAAATGTTTATGGTTAAGTCTCCTTGACAACTAGAAGGTTCTCAGAAACAATTCATTTAATCAAGTAAGTGCTATTGAGATAAAAAGAAATTTCAAGATGGCTCTTTTTAAACATGTATGCAAAGTGTCTAATGTATCCTCATGTCCCTTGATCTGTCCCTTGAAGTTGCATTACACCACAAATTTTGAAATATAATTAGAGTTTGGAATGGGATCACACAAGAGATCATTTCCAAGGACAAGAATAGAAAAAAATTTACAAAATGGCCAATCCTGGGAAATGAGACAAAATGTTCTGTCAGTGAAACTGATGGAGACGACGGCGTGGAAATGGAGAATTTTTTTTTAAATTTATATTTTATTGATTTCTGCTCCCCAAAATCAGGGGAGAACAGAAAACAAACAAACAAACAACAGAACAACTAAACACACAAAAAGCAATAACCACAAGAACAAAAAGATAAAAGAATGGAATGGGAGCTGGGAGGGAAAAAGTGAGCAACATCTTGTTTGTCATCTGCTAGGAATTAATCAAATGTTTCTAAAAATGTAGACCAAATCTTTTCAAATTTGTCTGAGGACCATCTTCTCCAAAATGTTACCTGCTCTTTAGCTGCCAGGTCAGCCAAGTTGCTAAGCCAAGATATCTCTGGATGCAGTCCCTCTTCCATCTAAGCAATTTGAGTCATTTGGCTACAAGCACTGCTCTAGCAAATCAAGCTTTCGATGAGTGGGAGCATTTACAGGCTGATAGGATATATTCCCAGTTCTGGGAAGTAATTTTTAAGGAGGTATCCATCATTATATTAATTCTCCTGCATTCTTCTAGCCAAAAGGACTGTATCCTGGGACAGTCCCAAAACATGTGAACCAGTGTGGCTCTGGGAGACTCACAAGCAGGAGACTATTTTAATTGTTGGCATCTGAACTGGTGTGGGCTCCTTTTCAAATGTGAAAGGAAATGCAAAGGTATGATAAACTGAGGCCTCACCAATGCTCAGTAGAGTGGGACAATTTTACCTCCTGTGTCTTACATACAGCAGTCCTGTTAATACACCCCAGAATAATAATTAGCCTTTTTCGCAACTGCATCACATTGTTGACTCATATTCAGTTTGTGATCCACTGTAACCTCCAGATCCTTTTCAGAAGTACTAATATACAGCCAGTTATTCCCCATTTTATAGTTGTGCATTTGATTGTTCCTTCCTAAGGGAAGTACTTTGCACTTATCTTTGATGAATTTCATCTTGTGGAATTCAGACCAATTCTCCAATTTATCAAGGTCATTTTGAATTCTAATCCTGTCCTCCAAAGTGATTGCAACCCTTCACAGTTTGGTGTCATCTGCAACTTTTATAAGCATATTCTCCACTTTATTATCCAAGTCATTAATAAAAATATTGACCCCCTATGTGTCCCCACTAGATATATTCTCCAAGTTTGACACTGAACCACTGATGACTACTCTTTGAGTATGGTCTTTCAAGCAGTTGGGAACCCACCTTACAGTAATTTCATATAGACTGCATTTCCTTAGTTAGTTTATGAGACTGTCCTGTGGGGCTGTGTCAAAAGCCTTACTAAAATCAAGATATAGGATGTCTAATGCTTCCCCTTATCCACTAGACCAGGAACCCTGTCACAGAAGGAAATTAAGTTGAATTGGCATGTTTTGTCTTTGACAATTCCATACTGGCTATTCCTTATATTATCCTCTACGTACATACAAATTGATTGTTTAATAATTTGTTCCAGTATCTTTTCAGGTATTGACATTTTCTGACTGATCTATAATTCCCCGGGTCTTTTTGTTTCCCCTTTTTAAAGATGGGTACTATGTTTGCCCTTCTTCAATCAGCTGGGACTTCAGCCATCCTAAAGATAATTGCTAATAGTTCCAAGATTGCTTCAGCTAGTTCCATAAGTACCCTAGAATAAATTTCATCTTGCCTTGCTGACTTGTGTACACCTAACTTATCTAAATATTCATTAACCTGTTCTTTCCCTGTTTTGGTTTGTGTTCCTTCCCCCCGTTAACCATTTTATTGAAGACTGAAGCAAAATAAGCATTAAACACTTCAGCCTTCTTAATGTCTTCTGTTATTAGCTTTCCTTCCTTGCTAAGGGAAGAGGACCTGCACTTTCCTTAATCTTTCTCTTGATCCTAATTTATATAGAGAACCTCTTCTGATTGGTTTATGTCATTTGCTAGGTGTAAATCATTTTGTGCCTTACCCTTTCTGATTTTGTCCCTACATGCTTGTGCTATTCTTTTGTACTCCTCCCTAGCAATTCACCCATGTTTCTACTTTTTGTAGTATTCCTTTTTGATTTTCAGGTCATTAAAAAGTTCCTGATGGAGACATATTGACCTCTTACTATTCATACTATCCTTCCTTCACACCAGTGTAGTTTGCAGTTGTACCTTTAATACCGTCTTCTGGAGATATGCCAGCTCTCTTGAACTATGGTGGAGTTAGATGTGAACCAAACCCTGCACGTGCATGTGGAAGTTTGAGTTTGATCAGTTTGAATCTCCCCATGCGTCCGTCCCATTTCTATGCCCCAGCCCCCATCTCCCCTACAGGGAGCCCACTATGCCTCCACAAGAAGCCTTGCTCTCGCACACCAACAAGCCTCACCAGATGTATGAAGACATCTAAAGTAGGGCTGTCGATTAATCACAGTTAACTCACGTGAGTAACTCAAAAAAATTAATCGCGATTAATGGCAGTTTTAATCGCACTGTTAAACAATAGAATACCAATTGAAATTTATTATATATTTTGGATGTTTTTGTACATTTTCATATATATTGTATTCTGTGTTGTAATTGAAATCAAAGTGTATATTATTTTTTGTTATAAATATTTGCACTGTAAAATGATAAACCAAAGAAATAGTATTTTTCAATTCACCTAATACAAGTACTGTAGTGCAATCTCTTTATCATGAAAGTTGTACTTATAAATGTTCAATTATGTACAAAAAACTGCATTCAAAAATAAAACAATGTAAAACTTCAGAGCCTACAAGTCCACTCAGTCCTACTTCTTGTTCAGCCAATCGCTAAGACAAACAAGTTTGTTTACATTTGCAGGAGATAATGCTGCCCTCTTCTTATTTACAATGTCACCAGAAAGTGAGAACAGGCATTTCCATGGAACTTTTGTAGCCGGCGTTGCAAGGTATTTACGTTTCAGATATGCTAAACATTTGTATGCCCCTTCACGCTTCAGCCACCATTCCAGAGGACATGCTTCCATGCTGATGGCGCTCGTTAAAAAAATAATGCATTAATTACATTTGTGACTGAACTCCTTGGGGGAAAATTGTATGTCCCCTGCTCTGTTTTACCCACATTCTGCCATATATTTCATGTTATAGCAGTCTCAGATGATGACCCATTTTAAGAACACTTTCACTGCAGATTTGACAAAATGCAAAGACGGTACCAATGTGAGATTTCTAAAAATAGCTACAGCACTCGACCAAGGTTTAAGAATCTGAAGTGCCTTCCAAAATCTGACCGGGACAGGGTATGGAGCATGCTTTCAGATGTCTTAAAAGAGCAACACTTCAATGCAGAAACTACAGAACCCGATTCACCAAAAAAGAAAATCAGCCTTCTGCTAGTGGCATCTGACTCAGATGATGAAAATGAACATGCGTCGGTCCGCACTGCTTTGGCTTGTTATCGAGCAGAACCTGTCATCAGCATGGATGCATGTTCTCTGGAATGGTGGTTGACGCATGAAGGGACATATGAATCTTTAGTGCATCTGGCACGTAAATATCTTGCGATGCTGGCTACAGCAGTGCCATGCGAACACCTGTTGTCACTTTCAGGTGACATTGTAAACAAGAGGTGGGCAGGATTATCTCCTGCAAATGTAAACAAACTTGTTTGTGTGAGTGATTGGCTGAACAAGAAGTAAGACTGAGTGGACTTGCAGGCTCTAAAATTTTACATTGTTTTATTTTTGAATGCAGTTTTTTGTACATAATTGTACATTTATAAGTACAACTTTCACGGTAAAGAGATTGCACTACAGTACTTGTATTAGGTGAATTGAAAAATACCATTTTGGTTGTTTTTTTACAATGCAAATACTTGTAATCAAAATAAATATAAAGTGAGCACTGTGCACTTTGTATTCTGTGGTGTAATTTGAAATCAATATATTTGAAAATGTAGAAAACATCCAAAAATATTTAGATAAGTGGTAGTCTATTATTGTTTAACAGCGTGATTAATCGCGATTAAATTTTTTAATTTGCTTGACAGCCCTAATCTAAAGTAAGAAAGAAGGAGAGTGTTCTATGTTGAAATGAGGAAGCTGGGGGGGGGAGAGGTTCTTTTCAGAAGGTCAGTTTATTCATCTCTGGTACGTATATCACCCCCATTAGCATAGTATCTGAACACCTCACAATTTTTAAGGTATTCATTTAGCCTCACGACACCCCTGTGAGGTAGGGCAGTGCTATTATCCCTATTTTAGAGATGGAGAACTGAGGCACAGAGAGACTAAGCGACTTGTTCAAGGTCACACAGGCAGTCTGTAGCAGAGCAGGGAATTGTACCCACATTTCCTAACTCCGAGGCTGCAGCCCAAATCACCAGAGCATCATTCTTCTCTTTAGGGTGGAAAGCTTGGGCTGCCTCCCCAGCTGGGCGAATAAGCTCAGCCCATATTTGCTGAGCTTTTGTGAACAAAAGCTGGGGTTTGTGAGTACATTAAGGTCAGATTTTCTAAAAGAGATTAACTCCTCCTTGGACACCAAAACAAGTGGCCAAATGGGAGCTGAGCGCTTTTGAAAATCTGGCCCTAAATCTCAAAGTCCAGGGTAAGTTTAGAGCTTTGATGCAAATCAGCTTAGATGCAAATCAGATACCTACAATGCACTCTTAAATTGGGTGTGTGGGAAGCTTAAACAGTCCCTGCCAACCGCATTCGTGGCCTAAGAGAGATCTATTAGTCCAGTGCTTTATTTACAGAGCCAATCTTGAGCACTGAAGCTGCAGTGCTGCTTATGCTAAATTTGTTTCCAGCACTATATCAAGAGGCATGGAAGTTTAAGGCTCAACAAAGTACACAGCATTAAAGTGAAAGATTTGACTCCTGAGGATTTCAAATAAGCTAGTGCTTCGACACAGCAGAATTGCACCTAAGAGCACTTAGTAAACCAGCTACCCCACCGCAAAATTATATGTTAAAGCGCACAGTAAAGCAGTCGTAACAATGGCAGCGTGCCCCATATATAAAAAGAGTAATATGAAGAATTAAATTAACTTTTCAGGATGCATTTTCAAACATGGGCACTGAGGTTGTGCCTATACGTTATGTGTACATACACATTGTGTGCATGTGACGTGTAATTACCCTAGCATTCCTATTTGCGTGTGGTTACTCATTTTACGCCTTCAATGGATGCATGCACATGTTTTGTGGGTGCAACTTATACGTTCCTATTTGACAATGTGGCCCTTTGTATAGCTAAAAAAATAATAATAAAGACACACGTATCTGACAATTGCGCTTGTTCATGTTCTAAAGCATTTACTTAGTCTTTCGATACCATATCAAAAGTCAATTTATAATCCTAGTAAATTATTTCCATGGGTTCCATTTGTCAGTTATTTTGCTACTTCCATACGTTCTGTCTGAACAGCAATTGAGCCTATTGAGGTTAAGGCTCAGCCACTGCCTGACTCACTTTGCAGTAGGGAATGATTGCTGATTGGATGCAGGCGAGGCATATCTTTTTTCTGACGCTTCTCTCCCCACACCCGATATTCCAGCAGATCGCCTCTACGCTTGAGTTAGAATGTAGATGTCACATGCAGGGAAATAATAATTCTCACCATGTCATAATGAAGTCTGGTGGAAGCCTGTATGACATTTAATGTTGTATGGTCAAGACTATGATTTCACACCTTTGTCATTACTTGTTTTGAGGGAGAAAAACACAGTGCTTCTGCTCTGGGGACCATTAATCATAATATTGTAAGGTGCAGTTAGACTCTTAAACCAAAAGCCCAATTCTGCAAAGACTTTTGTGCCTACATAACTTTAGACATGCGAGTAAGTCAAGTACATGCCTGAGTCTTTGAAGGATCCAGGCCCAACTTTGTAAAACTGGCTTGCGAGAGTAACAAATACTTATTTTTGTCATTAGAAGCAGGTGGATGTGATGTGGAGTATATGGTGTACAGAAAGCAGATTTGTTGAGTAAGACGGTGCCATTTTTACATAGCCACTTCTCTGGTTATGAGAACTGAAGAGCAAAATGATGTACTACCTGAAGGTGACAGCGTTCAGTTATTCCTCTGTGTGTGT
This sequence comes from Malaclemys terrapin pileata, assembly GCF_027887155.1. NCBI lineage: Eukaryota > Metazoa > Chordata > Testudines > Emydidae > Malaclemys > Malaclemys terrapin. The sequence continues at coordinate 198,230,682 of NC_071505.1, forward strand.
GTGTGTGTGTGTGTGTGTGTGTAGTGAGGTCGTATTGGTGAACCGGGAGTGTGTAGTGAGGTGGTGTGGCTCTCCACCGCCCCGGAGGGGAAAGAGCCCGTCCGGAGGCCGGAGTGGGTGGAGCTAGGGAGCTCTGAGCCCTCCCTTCAGAGGGTCAGGCAGCGACCCGGAAGTATAAAGGCTCATCTCAGTGCTCAGTAGAGGCCCAGCCACCGGAGAGACCAGACGTCTCTAGCCTAGCCCGTGACTGGGAAACCCCCGCGGCCCAAGGCGGCCGCCCAGACTTGCCGGGCCTGCCCTGCGTCCGCTATCTGGAGGAGTTGCTGGACCTGCCCTGCGCCCGCTATCTTGAGGAGTTGCCGGGCCAGCCGATCAACCCCTGCCCCGGAGAACCCATGGTCCTGGATCCCCCAGAGGCCAACACCAGGACCCAGGTAGGCCCCGAGGGGGAGTGTGGAAGTAATCCGAGGGCAGCCGACCCCAGTCTGGCTGCAGCACTGTCAGAGCCTATGTCGGTGTTTTGTGGCCAGGATCCCCACTGACAGCAGCGGGTCTTCTGCTGCTGCTAGGGCCCCGGGCTGGGACGCAGTGGAGTAGGAGGGCCTGCGTCCCCCCTGCTGCTCAACTCGTGGGTGGCAGTCTCCACCTCTCCCTGGCCTGAGGAGGCTGGGACATATTGGTATTACTCAGCCCTGACGGCCTGAGCTCCTGACTCAGCGTTTGTTGCCCCACCCTGACCTAGGGCCCGGGCTAGCTACGGTTTGTACCTTATTTTAGGGTTACCATATTTCAACACTGAAAAAAGAGGACACTCCACGGGGGCCTGGCCCTACCCCAACTATGCCCCTTCCCCACCCCCACCCCCGCCCCAACTCCACCCAGCCCTGCCCCAACCCTGCCCCTTCCCCAAAGCCCTTGCCCCAACTCTGCCCCCTCCTCTGAGCACCCTGCATTCCCCCTCCTCCCTCCCGCTCTGATTTTGGTTGGGGATTGCTAAGTGCTTCCCTGCTCCCCACTCGCCCTGCAGCCTTTGTGACCCCTGCTCCCCACCCACCCTGCAGCCCCTGCACCCCCGCCCCTGCAGCCTCTGCGCCCCCGCCTGCCCTTGCACCCCCCGCCCCTGCAGCCTCTGTGACCCCTGCTCCCCACTCACCCTGCAGCCCCTGCACCCCCCCGCCCCTGCAGCCTCTGTGACCCGTGCTCCCCACTCGCCCTGCAGCCCCTGCACCCCCCTGCCCCTGCAGTCTCTGCGCCCCCCGCCTGCTCTGCCCCTGCACCCCCCGCCCTTGCAGCCTCTGTGACCCCTGCTCCTCACTTGCCCTGCACCCCCCGCCCCTGCAGCCTCTGAGACCCCTGCTCCTCACTCACCCTGCAGCCCCTGCACCCCCTGCCCCTGCAGCCTCTGCGCCCCCCGCCTGCCCTGCCCCTGCACCCCCCGCCCCTGCAGCCTCTGTGACCCCTGCTCCTCACTCGCCCTGCCCCTTCACCCCCCGCCCCTGCAGCCTCTATGCCCCCGCAGGCTCTATGCCCCTGTCTGCCCTGCTGCCCCGCTCACCCGGCATCCTCTGTCTGCTGGGGGCTTCAGACGCTCGGCAGCACGGGTCCCTGCAGCCCCGGCCGCAGCTTCCTTCCTGCCGCCGAGCACATTCCCCGGCCTGTCTGTCCCCGCAGGAAACAGCTCCCACGGCGCCGGGTTCTGAGCTGCGCGGGGCAACGGGGCCACAGGAAAGGTCCCCCAGTGGCCGGGGGGGTCCCCGCCCGCGAGGGAAGCCCGAGCCCCCTCCCCCCCCCGTTCCCCACCTGAGCATTGTAGCTGGGGCAGCTGGGCTGCGCTGTGGACCCAGCGAATCGTGCTGGGCGGACCCTGGCTTATGCCTCCCCATTTCCCCGGACATGTCCAGCTCTTTGGAAATTCCCCCCAGAGGGGGATTTGAGCACCAAAAAACCGGACATGACCAGGGAAATCTGGACGTATGGTAACCCTGAGCTATTTGCTCAGCTCTGACTGAGGGCCAGAGCCCTGACTTAGCACTGTTGCCCCGCCCTGAGCCAGGGCTGAGCTTACTGTGTTTCTTCTGGTTACAGCAAGGGCTGCTGAGGGAGACCCTCACGGCCAGACGAACCCCCCGAGCCCAACGGTGTGTAGTGAGCCGGTGTGGCTCCCTGCCGCCCCGGAGAGGGTCGAGCCCCGGCAAACCCTTGTACAGTGTGTGTGTGTGTGTGTGTGTGTGTGTGTGTGTGTGTGAGAGAGAGAGAGAGAGAGAGCGCGCATGTGTGTTGGAGATGAGGAAGAGAATCTAGAAGATTTCAGGCTTCATTAGAGGTTGTGTTCTTAACATGGGTTTTTGACATACTGTGATTATTTTTAACTGTAAGAAAAAGCTGTGTTCTGCAGCGGGTGCAATTACATTACTTAGCAGCATGTTCAGGCTGAGATAATTGACTGAACAAGTCTTTTAATATCTTGCCCCTTTCACACTTGTTGCTTGGATACCACTTTCTGTGAACTATTATGTACCATATTGGAAAGAAGAATGCTTTTACCATCCTGCTCTTTGCTTTGTTATCTCCTTAAACTCCATATTTAAAAATAATTTCAGAAGTGGAGTCAAAGGATTGTGACTGTCTGGCAGCAATAAACTGAAAGGCACAGCTGGAAAATCCAGCTCATGTGGACACTCTGAATTCAAACCTTTGTTTTGTAGTTGTTGGTACTGAGTTATATTTTTCTTGCATGCAAGCATTTCCTTCTGCTTCCCTGGAGAGTATGACTTTAAGAGATGTGGCCAACAGAGTGTAGAAATAGAAGCATCTCTAAATATCCGGATAGCCTCGTCCAGGAAAATTTGCCATTAAGAGGAGGAGTTCATTGCTCTCACAGTTTTTCATAGGCTCTAAAAATATAAACTAAGATTTTGCACCATTATGTGCAGTGTTTGTAATCAGATGGTATGGTACAGTGAGTTTCCATCTAACAGCAACAGGTTATGGTGAGTTCTATTATGCTAGGTACTGAATGATGTGCTGCAACATGTGCCGTGATTTATTTTAATCCAAGAGCTGTTTCCTTGTCAAGACACACAAATGCCTCAGAAAGGGGTATGCTCCCGTGGCAGAAGGTCTCAGACACTACAGGGCTGGGGGATTTAAGGGAGAGGCAGGAGTCAGTGGTTGCCTCACCCATGTAGTAGATTTTGGAAACCTGCAGAGAGCTGCAGGCTACCTGTGGCTGATTTTCCTGGGCAGGTGTGGCTCACTAGCCTCCACTCTGAATAAGAAGGAGTGGGAGCTAGGGTCTGGGATACCCACATTGGTTGGTTCTGAGGGAGGGAACCCTAGAAGCAGCACTGCCCAGGGTGCTGGTTTAGAGTAGGATTTATGTTGTGTTACTTCGGATTTACCTTTTAGTCGCTAAAGCCTAGGAGGGGTGAATTTTTGACTCTCCAATCAGCTTGGCGCTGGGTGAGATCCTAACTGTTTATCCGGGATATGTAAATATGGGTAGATAGAAGGCAGCAGCTCCTGCCCGGCCATTTTGTATTTTAAAACTTGGATTATGCAAGAACAAGTATTTACTAGTGTTTTGTGAAAGTAAGGATTATTCTGGGGAGAGTACCGGGGGTTGTGTGTGGGAAAACTCCACTCTGTTTCAGGTGATGTTTATGCCCCTTGGAATTTGGCCAGTCTATGAAATTGAGATTGCCTGTTCTTCACATTTTGTCATAGAAAATGAGTGAAAAGCCAGGGCATCACTGAACTATTATTTTGTTAGGAGGGTGGAGAGAGAGAGTGAGGAAAACGTATTTATACAGGCAAACACATCTCTCGTCAAGGAGGAGGAGTAGCCCAACATTGCAAATCCTTACTCATGCAAGTCGTTCTGATGACTTCAGTGTGACTGTATGAATGACTGTTTGTGTAAGGCTGCAGGAACAGGCCCAGTGGGACTATTAACATAAATAAAATCGTACTGGATTGGGAAGGGTTGTGGCCACCATTCCAGATCCCAGCTGTCTGACCATGAGCTGATGAAATGAATTTCATTTTCCACCTCTCATGCTTAGTTTCTTCGGTAAATTAGGTTTTATGTGAGGTGAACTTTTTCCTAATTGCATGTCCCCTTTCACTTTGTTAATGGAAACAGTTTCTTTTTACTTTTTTGTATCTATATAACTTGTTACAGGTTAAAATTCTGTTTTAAACTTGGAGAGGGGGAAAAAGCCCTCCTGGGCTGAGCTGTTATGTCTGTTTTTAGCCTCAGAATTCACTCATGGTCAAATTATAAAGCCTTGGAAAAGGGGGCAGCATTGTGTACAGTGGACCTGTGGCTAACAAAAATTCTCTACTCGGACACTAGTGCAGGTAAGGAGCTTTGGTAAATGGCATGAGACATTTTGGAAAGTAGCAACTGAACTCAGTAACGTATGTGAAAACTCAGAACTAATTCCATAGGGCCCCTTCAATGGGTCTAGGACCAAGCCTACAGAAATAGGCAACCAGCTTGATTATTATCATGATAGGAAATAGAGAGGAGCATATGCTGAAAAACTTGGATCTGGACTTCAAACCGACTCTGAACTCAATGGTGTCTGGGTTTGGGGTTTGCCCATAATCCCTAATACAAAGGCAATGTTTTGTCAGACTTGTTGGTAATATTGTAAAAGTGACTCACAAGGTCCTGAAATAGTGAGTCACTACACTCTGCCTTTGAGGAGTTGATACTAATCCTCCTTTCCTGCTGCTTGGTGCTTGTTGGAACCACAAAATGAACGTTTAAAGGCACCGCTACTTATTCTCTTTCTCATCTGTATCCAGGACTGTTTTTTCATAACTGAGAGGCGGAATACTTCTGTTGACTGACTAGACACGTCACACGTCTCACACCCAGGCACCAAAGGATGAGAAGACTTTGCCATTTGTTTTACCCTTTAGAATTGGGTGTCAAACTAATTTAAGTCAGGAGTCTTTGGCCTGGATTGAACGGCTTTCCTTCCAGAAGACATCTGCTGAATGATTCTGGATGATATCTTCTCTAGTCTTGCCTTCCTGGTCAGACTGTGTTTTAAAAGAGACTCACAGGATGCTTTTTTTTTTTTTTTTTTTTTAATGCTTTTAAGATTTTCTCTGGGTCACCTGAATCGATAGATCAAAGGCAGGATATGATGCTTCCAACAGGATTCATCCATTGCAGTGCCAGACAAGCAGTTTAGGAAAAGGCCTTTATGGTTACTAGCAGATCAGGGGAGACAGAGCCCAGTTAACTGACCGGGTAAACCAGACGCAAGTACTTGTTGGGGTATTTCCTAGTTTAATGTTTGACATTTCTGTTTTAATACAGGAATTGTTACCGCTCTATAGCTAGATTTGGCAGAATTCAATTTTTTAAAATAATTTCAATGGATAATATTGGTTTATTTTAAAACAATTTCGTAGATTTTTATCTATTTACATTTTCACAGTTGCACAAAATTATGGGTTTTAAGCATTTTTTCCTGTTCTTATCAATTTAAATTTTCACAGTTGCAGGAAATGTGCAGGGGAATCAGACAATTATTTAATGACAGCAGCTGTTGAGATTCAAAAAGTTTACATTTGATAAACTGTTAAAACACAAATTGTCAACATCATGTGTCCAAATATACAAAGTAAATAGCCTTAAATCAACAACTCAGACCTGTTTTTACTATTCATTCACTTGTCCATTTGTAACATGCCTAATTCAAAAGTTTAAATCACTGGATTTTGACTCTAATAAGTTTTCAAGCAGCAATTTTCTTACTTTGCCTATCTATAAATTTCTATTATAATCAATTAAAGTATTTTTTCATCGGTTTGTGTGTGTGTATGGTGAAATTGATGTTTAATGACATTTACGGATAAAAATCTAATCTGCAGCTGAGTGTAGCTGGCTAGCAGGGTAGATCTGAGGAAAAGACAATTCCATGCAGAGAATAAAGAGTCGAGTTCTTATTTGAAAAGGGAATTACTCTCAGGGCGGAGCCTACACGCGATAGCTACAAATTCAGAGATGAGCCTGCAGGTCCTAATGGAAGATGGTTTTGTTTTAAAACCTCTGTCTAATAAATTGCTACAACTAAATACACTGTGGCTACCATCTTGGACTTGCTTCTTGTGAGAATGAGTGTCTATGACTTTTAAATATGTTGGGAATTAAAAAGTTAAATTAATCAGAATTTATGCGCAGATATACGTTCTCTCATCTCCCTTCCATCCTCCCCTGACAATCAACCAAAAAAACCTATCTCCAAAACCAAAAACCCCTTGGAATTTCTTTTATATTTGTTTCCATATGTGACACTTTCCTCTGATGGCCATATTCTGCACCTGGAGCTCCCTGTATGGAGAGGCAATGTGATCTAGTGGCTAGGACACTAGATTGGGACTAAGGATACGTGGATTTTATTCCTGATGGTTCCTAACTATTGTATTTAATAAACAACATCAAACACGCAAAATTAGAACTTAAAAAAAGTTGAAGCAGTATAAAATCAGGATGGACACTAGTTTTACAGTCTCTGCCACAGGGCTCCTCTTCCCCTCCCCTAATGCCAGAGTTACAAATAAGGTGATTTTCTTACAAGTTTATTGGCTGTCAATCGGAGGCTCTGCAGTGTTGTTTTCAAAAGCAGTCCATACACGTTTTGAAAGGTTGTCTCTTGCCAGGTGAACTCTGAGTGCACTGTTCTAACAAAACTGTTGTCGCTGTGTTCCACAGACCTCTACTGTGTCTGCAGTGGTGTAGGCTGCACTGCTCAGTTTGTAGTAGCAATGACGTTTCCCACTGCTGTTCCTACATGCTAATTGTGCCCTTAACTTACATTGTCTCCCTTATTTAAACTTTCAAGGCCTTAATTGTTTTTCAGTGGTTTGCAGATGCCTCTCTTGCGTCCCACATAGATTCCAACAATATGACCAGACGTCTAGTTCAGTTCTCTTGACACACTTTACAGCCCTAATTTCAAATGTTAACACCAGCCACAAAAGAATCAGATGTTTGTTGCGTAAATTATTACAACTAAAATAGCCAAAACATTATCTCATACAGGCCTAGTCATTACAATGCTTAATTCTTCTACATGCTTCAGGAAATACTGCCTTAGGATACTGGCCAGAGCTGTCTGTCCTTTCTGACTAGTCTGAAAAGGGCAAAGCCAAACTTCTTTGTATCAAGTGTATGTGAGCAGTCTAGACAGATAGTGGGATCTGAGCCAGTTATTGAAAACCCACTAAAACTCATAATACTAATGGAAACCAAGTGAACCAAATGGAACCTGTGGCAATACAAACTCTCTCCAATACACCATATGGGAGATCTACAGTCGGGGCCCGCTCCAGGCACCAGCCAACCAAGCACATGCTTGGGGGGGCACCTGGTAAGGAGCGGCCAATCTTGCGGAGGGCAGCGCAGCGCGGCGCTCCACGGGGAGTGGGGGGTGTTCGGCAGCGTGGCGCTCGGGGATGTTCGGCGGTGCGGTGCTCGGTGGGGGTTTTGGCGGTGCGGCGCTCGGCAGGGGGCGGGGGTGTTCAGCAGCGTGGCGCTTGGCGGGGGGTGTTTGGTGGCGCTCCGTGCGGGGGGGTTCAGCAGTGCAGTGCTGGGTGGGGGGTGTTCGGCAGCACGGCGGGGGGCGGTGGGGGCTGTTTGGTGGCATGGCACTCGGCGGGGGGGTTCGGCGGCGCTCGGTGGGGGGGTGTTTTGGCGGGGCGGTGCTGGGGGGGGTGTTACGGTGGGGCGCTGCTTTTTTTTGCTGCTTGGGGCGGCAAAAAAGTTAGCTGGCCCTGTCTACAGTCAAAACCCAAGCTTATTGGGACCATGATTATTTCATTGCTGTAAAGCCCAGTTAAAATAAGACCCACTTCACAAATGGTCAACCCATCATATATGAGTTTTCAAAGAGGAGGGTTTCATATAGACCACTTTAGAAGGGAGCAGGTGATAACAGATGGATACTAATATTGGGCTTGATAAGCAAGCTCTCCAGATGTAAAACTCCCACTGATTTCAATGGGTCTTTCATCTACTGATGGTCCAGGCAGGAGAACCAGAAGACAGGATCAGCTGCTGGCTACAAAGACCAGCAAAAAATTTGTACATCCAGAAGTTGAATCCAAAACCAGCCTCAGTGTGGCCTAGTCGAACAAGTACTGGGTTGAGACTCAGGAGGCCAGAGCTCTTTTCCCAGCTTTGCCACTGGCCTGATGGGCAACCTCTGTGCCTCAGTTTCCCCATATTTAAGAAGAAAGATAATGATACTGACCTCCATTGTAAAACATTTTGAGATGTACTGATGAAAGGTGTTAGATAACAGGTAAGTATTATTATTTTATTCATCGTTTTCATGGTGATGTTTCGAGCACAGCTTGCTGCTGCTGCTGCTTCTTCACTAATCACTTCAAAATGTAAACAGATTTTGCTGCTAGCTACACTCCAGGGATGGTCTCCTGGAGCATAGATTCCAGTTTGCTGAACCAAATTTTCAGTATGTGGGTTCTTTTTTTGAAAATGTTAACCTGGCTGGTTTGGATTTCCACCAGAACTCTTCACCCAGCTGTAAGGGCTGGCATTAAGTAAGAATATCACTCAATGAGTATTCTTATCAGTCTATGTAAGCACATCTTTGGGGTGCTGTGGAAGCAGTAGATACCTGTATGTAAATACACACACACATAAATATATTGGAATATTATTATAATGCATTTCTAGGGCAATCATCTCTATAGTGTCTAGGCACCAGTATATAAATTAAAAAGATATCCACAATCTACCTAGACAATGAACATCCTCCATAGTTCAACCTCCTTACTTGCTGGGAGTTGGGTCACTAAGTTAGTCTCTTGCTGAGCCATTCCTCTCCTGGACTGTTAGAGGAATTCTTGTTGAAATATTATTTGCATTATAGTAGTGGCTTGAGACATCAGCTGAAATCAGAGCCCCATTGTGCTGGGCACTCTACAGATGCATAAAAATGTCCCTTTGAGAATATTCTGAGACAAAAAAGTTGATCTGCCATTTTGTGTCCAGTCGAACAACTAAGCAGAGAGGCAAACCTTTTCAAAAATATAAACCGGCTTCTGGAATTTAATACCTACTGTGGAACAGGATCTTTCAGTTTCTTGAATGGAAGCAGCCCAGTCTGTTCTTTTCCTTACTTTCCTTTTTAAGCAATACTATGGAGTTTGAATGGCTACACTTAAGTTATTCTCAAAGCTTCAAAATTTAAATGACTTATACTTAAAATACCAATGGACCAGAACTACAAATTCTGAATCCAGATCTGAAGACCACAGAATTTACGGGATGTTCAGGTTTTGGCCAATAAACCACTATTTGCACCACTACTCATACATAAAGAGTCATAGAATTTGTGATGATCATAAGCAGTCAATCAAGTTCAGGATTTATTTGAGCTGTATCCTTCCCATACTGATGTACGACTGTGAAACATGGACACTACACTGCTCAGATTGGACAAAGCTGGAGGCTTTCCACACAAAATGTCAACGTCGTATATTGGGCATGAAGTGGAATGACTTCATCTGTAATTCAGATGTTTACGGTCTTTCGGGTCTACGGACTACTGGGGCCATTATCCGCAGGCGGCACCTTACGCTTTTAGGACATGTTGCAAGGATGCCACAAGACGTTCCAGCGAACACCATTCTCCGGGTGGGCTTGTAACATCTGGGATAAAATTCCACCAACCAAGGGATGGAGGCAGCCAGGAGGGAGACCCCCTATTACATGGGTTCATCAAGTCTGTTCTGATGTTAGACTCTCAGGCCGTCAAGCCTTTGCGGTTGCGCAGGAATGGACCATATGGCGAACGATGGCTACAGCCGACTGTCTGGCTAAGCGTTGAAGAAGAGAAGACAAGCAGTCAGGACCGTGGTTTCATACTTCATATGGAAGGTAGCACCTTCACCAGCAGAGTTCCATTACACCATACTGGGCAGTGATTCAGTATTGACGAAGAGGGAAGTGTGCCACCTGATGAATCACTGCCACCCTTTCATCAGCATCCTACATTTTTCCTTGGAGGCTCCCATCAAAATTCAGGCCAGATTGGCAGATCTATTTAGCCTGATAGATCAAAGGAGATCACAGCCATAGGTGGTAAAGTCCCCAGCTAATCATATATAACAAGACATATTTGAAAAGAGGAAAATGTTGATCTATTCTGAGAACAGAGGTTGTTTACACAGTGTGTGAAAGGGCCTATTATGTAAAGTGCTGGCTTCTGAGGTCCTGGGGTACACCCTCTAGAATGTTGGGTTTTGTGTCCCAGAGGGAAACATTTGTTTGTTCTTACTCCAGAAGTAAGAACACACAGGTAAACTTTGCTTCTTTTCATGAATACAGCTCTGGGATTACTTTGCCTGGCTTACTCTGAGTTTTGTCTGCCGTATGAGCCCCCGTACAGATGTTAATTCCATAGTGTTTGGCTGCGTCTTTTATTATACTGTCCAGGACCAGCTCTAGGCACCAGCAAAGCAAGCACGTGCTTGGGGCGGCATAATTCCAGGGGCGGCATTCTGGCTTTTTTTCTTGGGCAGTTGTGCTCTCGGAGCTTAGGGCGGCAAATTTTTTGCTTGGGGCGGCAAAAAAACAACAGCCAGCCTTGATGCTGTCCCCCGCCTCACTCTCTTTTTTTTGGTTTGCTCCCTGTAAGATGTAGCCCTGTTAGTGGGAATAATCGGAGGCATTTAAGAATTTAACTCCATATTGTGTTAGAGTCCAGACATTACATTTTCTCTCCGATTTGGTTTTTGAACCTAACATGAATATTTCAGACTTGGTGATAACAATTGTTCTATTATGGGATGTGTACAATGTGAAAATATTGATTTCATTAATGTGATGAAATTTTGAAAGAGAAAACTTAAGGTGAATATCAGGAAAAACTTATTGGCAGATAGATTAATTGGGTTGTAAAGCAGCCTCTCAAGAGAAGAAGTGGAAGATGTTGAATGTTTAAAACTTGATTGGATAATGCATTCATAAATTTACACAAGTGAATATTCTTGCAGTAGCATGGGGAGTGTTTAGACTACCTAACGGGTCTCTTTCATCACTCACACCTATGATCCGTACAAACCAAAATGTAACATTTCCTCCCGTTTGTAACAGTGGTGCTATATTTGCAAAGAGAAGTTGCTGCCAACCCCATCAACTATTTTTCAATACCGGACTGCCGCATAGTGGTCTCCTTCATAAACCTGGTGAAACACAGGAAAAAGTTCCACCTTACTGACTCCTGCTATTAAAATCTTGCTTCATTACTCTGTTTACAGTACCAGTTAATTCATCACTGGGTCTACATACAGGATTTAATTATGTATAATGCAAAGAAATCCTAGGTAGCAGGAATTTATGTTTTGCATTCCAGCTAGGTATTTTAAATAGTTCTTGAAAAAATATCTGAACACAACCCTTAGCAAATTTAAGGGTATTTTTATTTGTTTCTCTTTTGTTTACAGTGGCTTCTTTATGGATTCTATAAAGATGCAACAAAGTTTTTGGAAAAGATGGGGAAAACTCCAAATGATTAATGAAATACTCTTTCAACAAACCTGAAAAAGAGGTTTTATAAAAGTATCTTGTTGTCCTTCCTTGGAATACAAATCTCTGCTCCTTTCTTTCACTCTTCTCCTTCTTTCTGCCTTGTAGACACAGCTGCAGCCGCATCTACAATTGTCACAGTTTCTCCTCTCAGATGAACTTGGTTTTAGAGGAGAAAGATTCTTCCCAGCTAAACAGTAACAATTTTGCTTTTCTAGGCATTGTGGAACTCTCCTCATGAATTCACATTACATAGTGAATTTAGTTGGAAATATTCCCACTAAAAACTAGGTTAAGACAGTTCACTTTCATGCATCACCTAAGCCAAGTTTCCAGAAGTGAAAAATTTGTATCTAGATTCAGTGTATCACCAGTTAGATTCTTAAATAGATGCATACAACAGCCTGAGGGTATAGTAAGTTAAATGATTTTGATCTTAATTCATGCTCTGCAACCACTTTGTGCTAGTCAAGCTGGTGGACAGAGGCCGCAAGCACCCATACTGTTCTGCCACCTTTGGAGAATATCACTAACATTGTAGACTTCTGCAGGAACCCAGTATAGGGCCTGTTTCTGGGGTGTGCGGGGGAAGGGAGGAGGCATGACAGGGCCATTCTTACATCCTGGTAATACCCTTGGTGCTGCAAAACTCATAGGACCTCTGAGGGCTGCCGTAGCCTTCGCTGGAGGCCAAACTGGCGAAGCAGCAGGGACAGATGTGTTTGCATAAATTAGAAGTGATTCTGGTGCAAGGAATGAGCGAGAACAGCATGCATCCTCACCCCTACTTTAAGTAGCCCTTGGACGGGCACGAGGTGGGGATGTAGGCTGTTTAAAATCAATCCCTGCACCAGAATCACTTCTAATTGATGCAAATACACCTGTCTGCCCTCTTCTCTTGTCCTCCTTCCCACCCCCCATTGGAGAGTTTAACCACCTGTTGAATGATGTCTGAATAATAGAGTGGGAGCTCTCTGGGGTAGTGTCTGCCAGTGTTGTATGTTTGCACAGTGCCTAACTCAATGGGGCTCTGACTGGGTCCTCAGGCACCAAGGCAATTGAAATTAATTCCCTTCAAGGTCTCAGAAGCAGTGCAGATGCTGGGCCTGATTCTCCTTTGCCTTGCACCTTGTGTTGTATGCCCATTTCAGAGCTACCAACTCAGACATCGTGCATGACAGCCCTAGCACATCCCCCCACAGCCCAGCTAAGATGCATTCAGCAGCAGGACTATGGTGACTGCTGTGCGTTACCTCCTCCCAGCCAACTAGGTTGCTACCTGTGCTGCAAGCTGCTTCTCTGTCCCCTTATCACGGATCTCTGCTGGTGCACAACCAGATGAGCCACTGCAAGAGTTGAGTTGGTGGCATCAGCATGGCGTAGGGGTGGCAGAAGGAATGCTGGCTCCAGCAAACACCAGGCATCTTCTCCTGTCTCCCCTTCTTCCCACCCAGCACCCTATGCAATCACCACCAGCCATTCCCACACATACAGCCAACCTCTCTGCGCTTCCATCTAGCTTCCCCAGGCACTCCCCCCCACATACCACCACCAGGCACACAACACTGTATTTTCTCCCCCGCATGTAGCCCCTTCAATCCAGATGCCCCAGCCACCCCCTTACTGAGCCCACCATCCTAATCCCTCACTTTAGCTCCCTGGCACCCCCTCATTCAGGCCATCACTGTAACCTCCCACTCAGATGTTCCAGGCACTCCTTCAGCCAGCCAGTGGCTCTTGGCACTTCTCATCATGACCCTGGCATAAATGTCTACACGAGGTGCAAGGCAATGGAGAGTTAGGCCCATTGACTTAGAGAGCCCTGCAGTAAAGACTGAAAACAAGAAGCCATATAATTTAATCATCTGCAGAGATGTTTATTATTCTCCATCCACAACCCTCCTCTCAACTTTTCATTGTGCGCAGGAGCATTGCAATACTCTTTTGAAAGATAAGAACATAGCATGCTCTTCCCAGTAGGTGGTGCTGCTGAGCTGCACAATATCTTTCTCTGCTCATCCTTCCATTTTTGTCTTGAAAGGATTATGCCAAAGTAAAAACAGGGTTGTTAGAGATAGATCCAAGGCACACAGGGGCTGGATAAAGTTATTTTCAAGGTCTTAGCTGCTGTATAGTTTGATAAAGTACTCTGCAACATTGCATTTCTTTAGTTAATTTGCAAAAGCATTTGTGAATGTAGGTTCTGAAAAGGTTTATTATTTATTATTATTTATTATTGTGTAAAATATCAGAGGAAGGTGGAACTAGAGGATTTTCCAGTTTCAAATGGACACTGCCAAGGTCAGTACATTAGATCTACAATAAGATGCATAGCTTTTGCTACCTGGGAGTGGGTACAGATTGTCCCTCCCTTCATTCTGCCTGCCTGCTTCACTTTTACAAGATTTATGAAATTATGAAATGCACAAATCAGTCAAAAAACTAAAATAACAGCACTGTAACCCTTAAAAATCTTTGAAAAAATACAATTACATTGAATATATGTGCCTTGGCATTCCAGCAGGAAGGTCCAAGAAGTAATACCAAAAACAGTAACACAAGTGTGTGGTGGGGGGTGAATATGTGTGCTGGGGAAGTGATAGAGAGAGAGAGAATGTGTGCTGTGGAAGTGTGACAGAGATTGGGGGTGTGTGTGAGAGAGAGAGACACATACACACTGTGGGGTGTGTGTGTGGAGGGGTGTGTGTGTGTGTGTGAGAGAGAGACAGAGTGTGCGTTGGGGGAGTGTGAGAGACAGGGTGTGTGTGTGTTGGGGAAGTGTGACAGAGTGTGTTTGCGTGAGAGAGAGACAGAATGTGTGTTGGGGGAGTGCGAGAGACAGAGTATGTACACAGCTGCATGGACAGGACTCCTGTCCAGGAGCATGCGAACCACTTGCACACACTAGCATGACCAGGGACCGCTGATGGCGAGCCTGGTGCCCGTCCCAGTGGGCTGGGCTTGGAGCGGTACAGCCACGCCGCAGGAGCTGCCCAGGCTGGGTGAAGGCTCCTGTAAGCGATGGCCTGACATGGTGCTGCTTTCACTGCTGCGGTTCCTGGCCTGGTCATTGGCCATGGCCCTGCTGGTCTCACTCATTGTTGCTAGATCCCTGTAACTCCACAGATATCCGCTCTATCTCCAGGGATATCTGCATCCACAGATACAAATTTTGTATCTGAACCAGGCTCTACCCACTGATGGCTTTGCTGGAGGAAAAGGTTCTTGGATTGGAGCGGCAAGTCGAAACTGAGACTCAGAGAAGCTGAAAAGTTCCTAGAGAGCCAGGTCCAGGAAACATCAGTACCCGGATTCAAGGAAGAAAGTTGCTGGCCACCAAAGAGTTAGAAAGAGAGGACATCAGAGAGGAGGCCTGGCAATTTGTAAGCACCAGAGGCAAGAGGTCAAAATGGTATTCTATATGCCTGGAGACGGATGCAGATGGGCAGTCTGTGGCCACCAGAGAGAAGACCAGGAGGAATTCCACACATCTACAAGTTTCCAATCAATACCAGGTGGAAGATACCGCTCAATATCCAGCTAGTCCAAAGGAATGGAGAGATGCATGGGACACACCAGTGGATGGCAGCTCAGCTCAACCTTTTAAGAAAATCAAGTTTGTCCACAAAGAGGTCTCCAGCCATCCCAAGAAGACAGACCATCCTTTTTGGGAATTCAACACTTAGAAGAATTGAAAAAACATTCTGCAAAGCAACAGGTGGACAACAGGACAGTGTGCTGTCTTCCTGAAGCTAAGACACGAGATGTCTCTCTAAGATTGGATGGACTTCTGAAGTCAACAGGCAAGAATCCATCGGTGATGGTTCATATCGGCACTAATGACACTGTGTTGTGGGATATCTCACAGACAATACATTACTTCAGGGAACCCGGAAGTGTGCTGAAGAAGAATGTCCAAGCAATCTTCTCTGAGATCCTTCCTGTGCCACAAGTGAAGAAAGACAGAAGGTAGAAGATTCTGGAAGTGAAATGTTGGATAGGTAAGTGGTTTAGGGTTTTAGTTTTATGGAACATTGGTCCACCTTTTAATGGGGAGTTGGGGCTGTATAGTTTGCATGGCCTCCAGCTCAGAAGAAGAAGAACCAGTCTCCTTGGGGACAGGCTGGCTAGAGTAGTCAGGCAGGCATTAAGCTAATAACAAAAAGGGATGGTAAAAAGAGGGAAGGTATGAGCATTCATTTAGCAAAAATCAAGATGTTGAGAACAAAATTAATCAAGGAACTAAAGTGCATGAAAACAAGAAATTTTTGAATTGCCTATACACCAATGCTAGGAGCCTGGGTAACAAATAAGAATAAATGGAATTGCTCATTTACGAGCATAAATTTGATCTAACTGGTATGATTGGCAGGATGATTCACATGATTAGAATGTTAAAATAATGGTTGTAATGTATTTAGGAAGGATTGAGTGGGAAAAGGGGGAGAGGGAGTGGCACTCTATATAAAAAATGGCATCACATGTTTCTGAATCACTCATATGATCTTGAATGCTTATGGATCAGTGTCCTAACAGATAAAGCACAAGATGGGGTATTCATCGATGCCTGCTACAGACCACCTAAATACACTAGGGAACAGGATGACTGGCTCCTAATGCACCTCTCTATAATGTGTAGAGAAAAAAGTTGAGAGATCTTGGGGGACTTCAATTTGAGTGACACATATTGGTGGTCTCAACCTGCCAGTACTAAAACATCCTTGGAATTTCTAAGTATTATAGATGACAATTTTCTAACTTATAAAGTGTTGCATCCAACATGGGGGAATTCTGCATTAGACCTTGTCTTGAGAAATAAAGAGGAACTGATCACAGAACTAAAAGTTAATGGTAGCTTTAGGTACAAGTGATCATGGTTTGATCGCATCTATACTGTGGAAACAAAATAAAGTCCAAACCAGTAATATATATACTTAGTGCTTTAAAAGGGCTAGTTTCACAAAGCTGAAAACTATTTTGAGCCAATCATCTGGGAAGAAGAATTGAACCATAAAAATGAATGATAATTGGGAATTGTTTAAGAACACTTTATTAGTTGCCCCAAAAGTCACAATCAAGGTAGAAGGCCATATTGATTACAAAATTGACCTGGTTTAGAGGGGAAGTGAAGGCAGCTGTACAAAATTGTGTGTGTGTGTGTGTGTGTGTGTGTGTGTGTGTATATAGATATATATATATATATATAAACAAAACAAATGTAAATCTGAAACTAGGAATTGTAGAAATTTCATAAGGGAAGCAAAGGGACACAAGGAGAAATCTATGGCCTGCTGAGGTAAGGACAATAAGAAGGAATTTTTAAAGTAAATTAGGAACAAAAAGAAACTTAAAAATGGGATTGGGCTGTTACTAGATGGATATGGTAAAATTATCAATAATAATGCTGAAAAGGTAGAAGTAGTTGTTAACTTCAGGAGCTACTAAAGATAGACACTTTTAAATCAGTAGATCTGTGTAACTTGCATCCAAGAGTTTTAAAAGAGCTTGCTTGCTGGAGAATTCAGAGAAGAGCCACAAAAATGTTAAAGGATTAAAAAACATGCCTTATAGCAGGGGTGGGCAAAATACAGCTCGCGGATTGGATCCGGCCCGCCAGGCTCTTTGGCTGCCCCCTCGCAATCTCCAGGCTGCTAAAAGTCCCACGATGCAGCGGGTGCTCAGGCAGGCTGCCTGCCTACCATGGCCCCACACCACTCCCGGAAGTGGCCGGCTGCTGCTGGCATGTCTCTGCGTGCCACAGTCGGGGCGGGGCAGAGGGAGGTGGCTCCTCGCACTGCCCCTGCCCCCAGCACAGTCCTCACAGCTCCTGAGGCACAACCGACGTGATCTTCATGACACAACAGATTCAGGAGAACTGCAGAGAGCAACATTGGGAACTGTTCATGGCATTCATCGATCTAACCAAGGCCTTTGACTCTATCAATCGTGATGCCCTATGGAAGGTGCTATGTAGGTTTGGCTGTCCAAGGAAATTCATTTCTATCATCAGACTACTCCATGATGGGATGACTGCCACCATTTTGTGCAACGGCTCAGAAACCGAACCATTCACCATTTGCGCCGGTGTCAAGCAGGGCTGTGTCATTGCTCCAACACTCTACTCCATTTACCTTGCCGTGATCCTGATTCTCATTCACGACTACTGTCCTGATGGAATCAGGATTGAGTATTGTATGGATGACCAACTCCTCAACCTTCAATGTCTGTAAACAAAATCTAAGATCATGAGAATTGTCATCACTGACCTTCAGTATGCAGATGTCTGTGTCATTCTTGCACACCCAGAGGCCGACCTGCAAAGCACCCTAAATCTTTTTGCAGCTGCCTATCACAGCCTGGGTCTCTCTCTCAACATTGGGAAAACCAAGGTACTCTACCAGCCCTCACCTGCACAAGCTACTCTTCGTACGTCACAAATCACCACCAGTGGAGAACCCCTGGAAAATGTGGACCATTTTCTGTACCTTGGCAGCCACCTCTAACAAACAGCCAGCATTGACCAGAAATTGAATACAAGATCTGCTGTGCCAGCACATCTTTTGGAAAATTTCTCAAACAAGTTTTCAATTATAGGGATCTGCAAACAGGTACCAAGATCTTGGTTTACAAGGCAGTTGTCACCCCCACCCTTCAGTATAGGTGTGAGACCTGTGTAACCTACAGATGTCATCGCAAGCAGCTGGAGTGGTTCCAGCAGTGCTGCCTCAGGAAGATTCTCAGGATCAGCTGGGAAGACCGATGCACTAACATCAGCGTTCTCTCTGTAGCCAACATCAGCAGTATAGAAGCGCAGGTCATGAAACACCACTCCACTGGGCTGGCCACTGTGTACGTATGCCTGACACTCACCTCCTGAAGCAAGTACTCTTCTCTCAGTTAAGTCAGGGAAGAAGGGCTCATGGAGAGCAGTGGAAGCGTTTCAAAGACCTATTGAAAGTACATCTTAAAAAGGAGGCATCAGCCCAACAAACTGGGAGGACTTGGTGCGGAACAGAATACAGTGACACCACACCATATACCAACCCACAGTTCACTTTGAGGAGAACAGACGTGCTCATGAGACAGAGAAGCGACAAAGGAAGGAAGAAAGAAAGGGCACAACCCTCCAGCCAACAGCTATGTCTTCTCCAAGATTACACCTGTCACTTCTGTGGGAAAACCCGCAGGGCAAGAATTGGCTCCTCAGCCACTTAAACACTCACCGGTGAACCCCCTTGGCAGACATCATACTCGTATCGAGTGATAGCCGAAAAAGAAGAAGAAGAAAAGTATCTACATGGGGAACAAAAAGATGATGGGACTTAGACTCTTAAGTCACTTATGTGTTGAAAATTTTACCCTGCAACTTCAAAGGGAAATCAGAAAACCCTTGTGTTAGGGATTGGAACATCCTCAATTGGGTTGTATCTTGATTTGGATTCAGAAAATTGAGTTGATCCTTTCTTCAGACTCAGAGACTAGAATTGTTGTGACAATTGGGAGAGTTCAATGACACTTGCACAAGACCTTATGTTTTCCAAAATAGAAGGTCTTGGTTTGGAACTCTGTAACTTAAATTGCTGACATTCTGTTCTTTGATTTATTAAATTTTAAGTGTAGCATTATTATGGACAATTGTGTTAGTGTTTTAAAATAAAAGTATACATGTGTGGTACCAGAAAATCCTAGGAGAAATTGATTAAAAATGAGTGGCAATGATTTACAGTAGAACCAATGTTTTATTGCTGAAGAGCGTCACTTTTGAATTATGTGCCAGTGTGGAATTCACTTCAGATGACACCAATGAAAATAATTATTTGGAAAATGTGGTTTCCTGAGTTCACTAGAATTAGCCCGACCCTCAGGGTCTGATCTGCCAAAGAAAACTTATTTTAATCGTGTAAGAGTCTGACTTGCTTCATTGACTATTTTTAACCTTTTCTTTTAATGAAGCTACAATAAAATGATCACCTATATTATTCAGAGATTAAGCTGTATTCCTTTTCCTCAAAAGTGAAATAAAACCATTACTGCAAACACAGAGTATGGTATTTCCAGTAAATTATCAAATGTCTTGCCATTAGTTACTTAAATCTTATTAACACCCACCATACACAACTCATTTCAAGCAACAATGTGCTTTCCTTAGGTTTGCATTGTTATACTGTTACTATAAAGTATCAGGGGTTACTATAAAGTTACTACAGTTACTAATAAAAAGTAGCCATACTTGAACAAAAAAACTTCAAAAACAGACTTCAAAGAGAAACTGCAGAACTAAATTTCATTTGCAAATGTAACACCATTAATTTGGGCTTGAACAGGGACTGGGAGTGGCTGGCTCATTACAAAAGCAACTTTCCCTCTCCTGGCATTGACACCTCCTCATCTATTATTGCGAGTGGACTACATCCACTCTGATTGAATTGGCCCTGTCAACACTGGTTCTCCACTTGTTAGGTAACTCCCTTCTCTTCATGTGTCAGTATAATAATGCCTGCATCTGTAATTTTCACTCCATGCATCTAAAGAAGTGGACTTTTTACTCACGAAAGCATATGCCCAAATAAATCTGTTAATCTTTAAAGTGCCGCTGGACTCCTTGTTGTTTTTGTGGATACAGACTAACATGGCTACCCCCTGATATTATACAGTTACTGTGATCCACCTGAATTCATATCTGCACTTGCATGTAAATTTAAGAGTAAACAATAACCTAAAATGATAGGAATTAATCACATGTTCTTACTATAAAGTTGTTCTACCATTTTGTCTGTATCTTTCATAACCTGGGACATCTCTTGCATTGCTCTGGTTATTTCCAGGAATTTGTTAGTGGGTTCTTCTTCCCAGAATGCAAAGATTTTTTTCTCTGTGTCTACTTTGCAGTTATAGGTTAGAGGACAGTTGTTCATTCTTGTTGCTCTGATTGCACTAAGTTCTTTCTTTTGTGGGGGGAGGGATAGCTCAGTGGTTTGCGCATTGCCTCCTTAAACCCAGGGTTGTGAGTTCAGCCCTTGAAGAGGCCACTTAGAGATCTGGGGCAAAATCAGTGCTTGGTCCTGCTAGTGAAAGCAGGGGGCTGGACTCAATGACCCCTTAGGGTCCCTTCCAGTTCTATGAGATAGGTATATCTCCATATTATTTATTTTTATTATTATTTTTCCTCTGGGCCTGAGTCTCTAGATCTGGATTAGAAAACCATAAAATTTGTGACTCAGACTAAACACAGAGTTGAATTTGGGTGACTAAAGGTGTGCTGTTAACAGGGCCAGCTCTGGCTTTTTTGCAGACTCAAGCAAAAAAAAAGTGCGGTGCAGCCGGAGCCATGGTGCAGGGGGACTCCCTGTGCTGCAGATGTGCCCCGGCTAGCGGGGGGGGGGGCGGGGAAGGGAGTGGGGGAGAGAGAGAGAAGGGGGGTGGCCAGGGTTTCCTTCAGTGGGGCGCTCACCATGCGGCCCCTCCCGCTGCGCCGCCTGCCGGGAGGGTTCCGCGCTGCTCCGGTCGGCAGGCAGGGAAGGACGTGGGCTGCCCTGCCGGGCTTGCTGCAGACTGGGCACTGGCTGGGGCAGACAGAGCACGCAGTCCGCTCCCAGCAGGGCGCTCCCATCCTCTGCACCGCCGTCCCCTACAATGTAGCCGGAGCGGCGAACCAAAAAGAAAAAAACCCCTGCGGGGCAGCCAAAGCAGCGAAGCAAAAAAAAGGGAATTGGAGGGAAGCCGCGCCTTAGCATCTGCCACCCAAAGCACAAGCTTGCTTGGCTAGTGCCTGCAACTTTGAGTATGAACACTCTTAACATTGGTTTAGATCTGGCTTGTATCAGTTTAATTTGCTTCTGCAAATTAAAGGTTGCCACTTAATAGCATCTTGGAGAGCGAAGTAAGTGGAGTTATATGGAAGCTCAGAATATCTTGTGCACCTTATGTAATTCAGTTTCATTCTAATTAAAACTAAGTTGTTATTTTTACAGCTGAACTCTCAGTGAATATTGCTTTGCCACTCTTCAATACTGCTATCCCTCAGATTTTGGCCCCAGGTTGCATGTATGCAGTAATAGGTGTGAGTTTCAGAAGGCCATGTAGTCAGAGACATTTATCTTTCTAAGTAACATTTTTGTACTTTTTGTTGTACCTATAATTACTTTTTATTATCCCAAACTTCTCTAGGCAACTGGAAACCACGCTATTGTAGATGCAATTTTGAAAAATACAAACTCTAAAACTTTAACTGACACAACAATTTACTATGCATTCGATATCTGCAGCATTTCGAGTGTCGCAGAATCCTCCTTTCGTGAATTTTATTCAGCATAACTAATGCTTGTGTCACATATATAGTTCCTTCCCCATCAGTCATACTGATGTAATCAATTTGGAAAGCATGTTCCAGAGTGTTACAGAAAAAAGAAGTTTATGTCAAGCCAAGCGTAAGAAAGCAAATTTAAAAGTGGTGCTCAATCTAGAGTATTAAATCCATAAAGATTTCTTACATCATAGTTATTGGCTTTTTGAGATTACCCCAATGGAATGCTCATAAAGCAATAGATGTTGACTGGTGATTTTTAGCATGCCTGAGTCAAAAGAGCAGTGTCACATAGTTTATTTAGGTTAATACATTGTTGGTGGGAAAATGTAAGCATTAACTAATGATCCTGGATTCTTTTGTTTATAAAAAAGCATTACATATTATACACTAAACAGATACTTCTTACTGTATATATGTTCTTATATGTATCAAACTGATATTATTCACTGGGAATGCTGTTGTTTTTATTGTTCTCTATATCAGTGCAAGGCATAAGACATGCCAAATGACCAGGTTCAAGCTTCTAGAAGTATTACATACAAGATAGCTACCTCCAAAGAGGTTGTGGTGATTAATTACTTAATATTTTTAGCACACTATGCCTATATCACATGCTAGTGGGTGAGGGCTTTTGGGACTGAATATTTTAAGACTTAGGCATAGTATTTTAGGACTGTAACGTGGAGGTGGATCTTCATATTTTCTCTCAAAGCTTTGGTGGTTTTCCAGAGAGCACACTAATTAGACTAAGTAGAAGATCTAGGGATATACGAATGAAACAGGTGAAAATGTTTCTAGTGATAATTGAAAGCTAATTACTACCCTTACTCAGCAATTGGCCAGCAGATAGTGTGAAGCTTATTAACAGAGAGACTGAGAAAGCAACAATGCTTTTTGGTTTGGAGTCTCAGAACTTGCCAGAGCTAGGGTACTCTAACAATACTGCAAAGCCTGATACAATTCTTTACTTTGATTATATTTTCTCTTAACTTAGGCCAAAGTGCTTGAATAAAGAAAAATTCTAATTAAATACATGCATACATAGAAGAAAAAGGAGGGAGAAAATCCTATATGTTCAAAAACTAAACAGTAACTGCAGCAGTCAGTGTGAACATTTTCAACTGCATCTCAGCATGTTAAAATACGCAGTGTTGCTGACTTTCATCAGACTTGTGAAATTTCGGTGCTCTTTTTAAAGCCTCAGCTGCTGGAATCATGTGATTGTGAGAATCTCTGCTTACTCTTTTTTTTTTTTAAATGAAAGTTTCTAGCTCTGTTGGCTGCAGAGTAAAGCTTGAACATGTGAACTCTAAAGGCACAAAACCAAAAGACAAATAAAAAGACCCCAAATGTCGTATTTTAAAAAAATTGACTATTTTAAAGCTAGTCTCATGATTTTGATGAGGGCACATGATTCATGATTTTTGCCCTTTGGGAGATTTGCAAACAAGGGAGTGATTCTCTTCTCAGACCAGTTTTACACTGAAGTAATACCTTTGGCTTCAGTGAGGTTATTTCTGCCCTTCCCTGGTGTAAGTGAGAGAAGTGGGCTAAAGGAGACGAGAGATTGATTGCTTCTGGCTAATCAGCACAGTGACACTATATCTTCTACACTTAACCTCTACTGCTGGACTGACTGGCTAATGTAATAGCATGCTGAAAAACTAAGGACCATAACACTTGTGAAGAGCTTCATGGAGTTTTGCTGCCAACAGACTGATACTTTTGTGGGCTACTCCAGTATTTCAAAACTTAGAAGTAAAAATGAATAGTGAAGCTGATCCATTCTGTTAACAGGTCAGTTGTTTGTTTCTTACACAAACCAGAATGGCCATTAGAAAAGGGATCCAGATATATATTTATAGATAGGTTTTTAAGCTTATTGGTGAAGACTTTAAAAAGTAATTAGTGGTTTTTCTGTGCCCAACTTGAGATGTCATCAACGAGCCTGACTTAGAATGTGGGTGCTCAGCATTTTCTGAAAATTGGATGCTTCAAGTTGTCTCAAGTTGGGCACTCAAAGTCACTAGTCTCTTCTGAAACTTCTGGCTGTATATCTCACATTTATGTTGGCCCTTTATTGAGGTGACATGACAAATAAATAATAAATTATGCACAATGTAGTTTATCTTTCTCACTGTAAGTGATTAAAATGCTACAGTTAATCCATGAGAATATAACATAGGTAAGTCTTTCTGAGCAGCACTGTTTGAAACTATTTCAGTTTTCAGGGTCTCTTTTTATCAGGCAGCAGATATTCTCATCTGTTACAGGAAACTAATAAGGTATGCTATTACCATAGGCAGTTTCCTTCCCTGGCATGTGCATAATTTACTAATACAGAGGAGAGATAAAAAAAAAATTAGCTGTGGTGCAGTTTAGTCACCTACTGTGACCTAATATACCATCTTGCTGGATATTAACATTTATCTGGGATGGGGTTAACAAGTCAGATGTGGAAATAAGGCAATTAAACAAACTACCCTCCCGCCACTCCACCCCCAAAAACCCAACCAAACAGGAAAAAAAACCCACACCAAACTGAGCAGACTCAACCCTATGGTAATAGCCACCACCCAAGAGATCTAAACTTGGTTCCCAAGCCCATCCTCTCAATCCCCAGGCTGACAGGTGTCACAAAAGCCAGAGAGAGGGCACCTTCTCTTGGGTTTAAATAACTCCCTCTGGATGAAGCATGAAGTGACATAGAAAGGTCCTAAAATGTGCCAAATCTCAACACTACAGTAATGGAAGTCTTTGGTAAAAGAGGAGAAATGGCGGATTTTGGGAGTCCCTTTTGTTGCTGACTTTGGCACATGCACATGTACTTGCTTTGGGCTAAGCTGACTCATCAGTTCCAATGCTTGATCCTTGATTTGTCTTGCAACATGGCTGGCAAATGTGGGTTTGTAACCATAGGGGAAAAAGTCTTCTTCAGTTCTGCTGATGACTGTGGGTATGCATGGTTCCTATATAAAGTGGCGCATAGTAGCTTTATGTAGTAAGTATACACAAATATGCATGTACTTGGGTAAGCTTTCCTGATCACCAGTGGAGGAATGATGTGGGTTTCTGTTTAACTGAAGATAGGGTGACTCAGCTTTTTATTAAACATTTACATAACACTTGAACATTTCATGGTGTCTCTGTGCCAAAGCTTACTTGTGCCCTCTTTCAGTTTTTCAACTTCAGTAATGACTACAGTGAAAGGGGTTATTGAACAGATCTATTTCTTTGATTAAGATAACTAATTAAATTATTTCTCAGATGTGTCTGTCTTTGGCTCCCAGTATACATTACACTTAAATTCACAATGTGATTTAAAATGCACGAAGTAAGGTTTCTAGACTCTAATTGCGGAGTTTCTGTGGGCTCACAACTAGCCCAGCTCGTTTAATCTTCAGGTGCATGTACTAGTTTGTTGGAGACATTTGGCTCATTGTGTTCTTTTACAGCTGATTGTTTACCAAAGTAGATCAAAGAGTCTTTCAAATTTTAAAACCCACCAGCTCTGAAATGGTTAATAGAAAATTTGAGACAGATGCCACAGCAATGAATGAGCAATCTTTGGAACTCGCGGCTGCAATACATTACTTGGAAAAATATTTGGACAAGTTTAATAAAATTAGACAATTATCAGGGAAGAATAGCATCAACATTTGTACCATAGTAGCTTGGGTAAAATGCCAAGGGTTTTCAATTCAGAGGCTTCAGGGTTTAAATTGATCACCATTTAGGGTCAGAAGAAAATATTCTTCTCCTTCCTCTGCCTATCTCCTTTGGTACAGTTTTGAAAATTAGGTAAACTATGGTAGTGTTCTGCCTTCTTGGAAAATATCTGGTAGTGGCAAATGTCTGGGACAGGATAACAAATTTCCATGGGCCATTGGTCTGTTCTGGTAGGGTAAGTCCTATTTCCTGTGTTCCCTCTTTTCTACTATTCTTGGTATCCAGGTCTCTACTAATCCCAAGATATTAAAAATGGCACACAGGAAAATAATACAGGCCTTACATCAAAAGGGAGAGATCTGAAATGAGGAATTTAGCCAAGATGAATACTGTAGACCCATTTGCTAAATCCCGGATGGGATGGAAGTGGAAGAAGAAGACGAAATAAGTTTATGGGACCACACAGTCTCCCAAGATATTTGGGAACAATAACAGTGGGAACAAAAGTGGTATGACAGAGACTGAATTGCTTCCAGAAAATTAAAAAAAAAATAGCTGTCCCTGAACATTCATTGATTCCTTGCAGCTAAACCTTTTTCTTCTATGCTGCTCTAGAGGTTTGTTGAAAATGTATGTAAAAGAAATGTAATCAAAAAGTATTGAATTATTCCATTACCCTAATCTTGCTAGCTGAGGAGTTATGTTGGAGAAGTAAAATCGAGACACTTCAAATCTCAAGCAAAATAGAACCATATACAAAAACCTCTTCCACTGTGGTTATTTTATATGGATTATTTGATTTGCACTCATTAAGATTTCTGGATTCTTTTCTGGTGAGTCTAAATAGTAGGGGTTGGGTATGTGGTAACATCCTCTTCCAGCAGAGAATAATCACTCTTTGTAGATATATACCAATATATTCATTTTCCTGTAGGGAAATGGTTTATCTTGATATTTTTTCATCAAGGCTAAATGGGAGGAAACAAATTGAGCCTGTCTCAGCTGATGTTCAGAACTCATTGAAGCTGCATACCAGACTTGGGGAATTTATTAAATGCTATTTGTGTGGTATATGCTGTACATGTAGGTTTCCTGAATATCCACTGCCAAAAGCAGTTTAGGTTGGAGAACTTTATTTCAAAGACCTTTTCTCTCTAATTTTTAATATGGATACGTATTCTATAGCGGTATTAGTTTGTGTTTCAAAGATTATACTAATACTCATTCTGCTGGGAAAGCTTGTTTTTGTCAGTGATTCCACTATAAACCCTTTTTCCCTCAGAGGTTATGAATTTAGTCTATGGTGAAACTCATTGGGCATGATTTCACTGAATGTGTTACTTATTTTTTAAAATAAAAGTTATTGGTATATGTTTGTCATTTAATTGGAACTGTAACAATGAATGAGCCTATTTTCCTAAGAAGTTGAAGAATCTCTAAGAAACTTTCTTTAAACTCAAAACACTAAAAGATCATCATGTATAGGAACAAAAATGTCGAGGTGATTATTAAACATTATCAGCTTTGGCTATTATTTTTTTAAAGTTATACAGGTATTTAATTGTGCTAAGTACACCTCTACCTCAATATAACGTTGTCCTCGGGAACCAAAAAATCTTACCGCGTTATAGGTGAAACCGCGTTATGTTGAACTTGCTTTGATCCACCGGAATGCGCAGCCCTGCCCCCCCGGAGCACTGCTTTACCGCATTATATCCGAATTCTTGTTATATCGAGTCACGTTATATTGAGGTAGTGGTGTAACTGTAAATATTGCTATAATTGTGTTGCTATAATCTCCATAGTCTTTCCTCAAATGGGAGATTCAATATTGGTTTATATTTGGTGAGATTTTTAGCATCAAGATAAGATTCCTTGTGTATAGGCCTCAACAGTATCTCCTCAAGAAAACCTGGCACCTTGCCTTCAGAAAATTTCCACCAACCCAGGTCCCCCTACTGCATCTCTGGCCTTCCCCACCGCAGAGAGTTCAATGCAGCATGGTTGTCACTCAGAAGCATCTCCAATTTTTCCAGAATTTCATAGATTGATAGATTTTTAGCACCAGAAGAGATCCTTAGAGCATCTAGTCTGACTTCCTGTGTAACACAGGCCACAGAATTTCACCCAGTTATCCCTGAACTGATTCCATTAACTTGTGTTTGACAAGGCAAGACTGTTGGTTTTCAGAGAGCAACAATGGCCAAGACTCTATGTCTGTCATCTTGATTTTGACTTCAGACTTAGATATGTAAAAGGTCCACAGTTAATATGAAAACGAAGCAGCATATAATAATTCTTTCTAAACTGATTATAAATTTTCCTACTAGAAATCCTGCTAAAAGCACACTTTGGCAAAGAATGAAATTATTCTGGTAATTAATTTGATTTCAGAAAATTACCTGGTGTGGCATTAATAAAAATGACTAATTTTCTTCCTAGGCAGTTTAATACAATATAAAGAAGTTATATCCCTGTTTACCAGCCAATTTAATGTAGCATATATAACCCATAAATGTATTGACAAACTAAAACCCCAGTATCGCAAAAAGTTACATATGCGCTTAACTTTACACAGGTTATATCAAGTCACGTTATATTGAGGTAGTGGTGTAACTGTAAATGACTATGAGTCAACAATGTGACGTGGTGGTGAAAAAAGCCAATGTGGTCTTGGGATGTATTAGGCGAGGTATATCTAGTAGGGATAAGGAGGTGCTGCTTCCATTGTATAAGGCGCTGGTGAGACCTCATTTGGAGTACTGCGTGCAGTTCTGGTCTCCCATGTTTAAAAAAGATGAACTCAAATTGGAACGGGTGCAGAAAAGGGCCACTAGGATGATCAGAGGAATGGAAAACCTGTCGTATGAAAGGAGACTAGAGGAGCTCGGGTTGTTTAGTCTGACAAAGCAAAGGCTGAGGGGGGATATGATTGCTCTCTTTAAATATATCAGAGGGATAAATACAAGGGAGGGAGAGGAATTATTCCAGCTTAGTACTAATGTGGACACGAGAACGAATGGATATAAACTGGCCGTGGGGAAGTTTAGGCTTGAAATTAGATGAAGGTTTCTGACCGTCAGAGGGGTGAAATATTGAAACAGCCTTCCAAGGGAAACGGTGGGGGCGACGGACCTGTCTGGTTTTAAGATTAAGTTAGATAAGTTTATGGAGGGAATGGTTTAATGGAAAAACATATTAGCCGAGGAATACCAAGCAATGGCAGGTAAATAGTATAATGGCTAACAGGAGTCAGGCTGGAGACTCTTGCCTACATGCTCGGGGTCTTACTGATCGCCATATTTGGGGTCGGGAAGGAATTTTCCTCCAGGGTAGATTGGCTGAGGCCCTGGAGGTTTTTCGCCTTCCTCCGCAGCATGGGGCAGGGATCGCTAGCAGGAGGGTTCTCTGCCAATTGAAGTCACTAAAACACAGGATTTGGGGACTTCATCAGCAGAGTCAAGGGAAGGGTAGGGACGGTTTTGTGGCCTGCAGCATGCAGGGGGTCAGACCAGATGATCATAATGGTCCCTTCTGACCTTAAAGTCTATGAGTCTATGAGTAAGTAGTTCCACTGATGTTTAAATCTGTTTCCTACCCTAAAAGAACTATTCAATATAGCAGATAATCTCATAGAACCTACTTGTTTGTTTCCAGGGTGGTTTTCAGTTTTGCAATAGCTGTATTAGGCTACATCTACACTACCCGCCTGAATCGGTGGGTAGAAATCGATCTCTCGGGGATCGAATTATCGCTTCTCGTCAGGATGCGACATTCGATCCCCGAATCGACACTTGTACTCCACCAGCAGAGGTAGGAGTAAGTGCCGTCGACGGGGGAGCCGCAGAGATCGATTTGCCGCCGTCCTCACAGCGGGGTAAGTCGGCTCTGATACGTCGAATTCAACTACGCTATT
Organism: Malaclemys terrapin pileata; assembly: GCF_027887155.1. Lineage (NCBI taxonomy): Eukaryota > Metazoa > Chordata > Testudines > Emydidae > Malaclemys > Malaclemys terrapin. The sequence continues at coordinate 198,260,151 of NC_071505.1, forward strand.
CGCATAGCTGAATTTGCGTATCTTAAATCGACCCTCCCGCCCCCCGTAGTGAGGACGTAGCCATAAATGTGCTTGAGTACCTTTTCACAGCTGCTTGTAAGGAATCCAATAATTCCAATGTTCCTGCAGAAACAGGTAAGAAGTTTTGAACCAGGGTGGAAATGAGGGGAATGGAGGGGACTAACACTAAAAAATCAAAACCGCTAATGCAAAAACTGCAGTTAAAAGTAAATTCTGTCACTTACTGTAATACTATAATCCAGCCAATCTGCATTTGTGGAGTAGAAGGGAGAGACTGAAAACTATACTGTCTGAAAAGCTTAAATAGCCAATAAAATAGAGTCATTGGCAATGATATATTACAATTGCTCTAGCCAAAAATAAAAGGGATGGGGCAATTTGTATAATTAAAGTTCTCATGGAAATTGTCTGTAATGTTTTTACAATCCCACCAACACTTTGCAGTACTGACTTAATAATTAAAAATTCCTTTGGCTTTCACTGTAATTATAATGATTTGGTTTTAGTGTGCATATCTTAAGTAGGCCTGTATGATTCCATTGGAATCAGCAAATTAACTAGACCATTTAATTGTTGCCACAATTACTGTAGCCATGTAAACACAGTTGTACAGACATTTTCAATGTTAGTTGGAGACTAAAACAACAAGGGGCTCCTCTGACTTTTGGAAACATCAGAAGAATGAATGGTATGATTTATCACCTTTCATATCTTCAAATGGTAGTAAAGATCAGAAAGACAGAGGAGTAAAGAATAATAGAAGGTAAAGAATATAGTATTGGGGGAATGGAGATGCCTAATTAAAGTGGGTTCTGTAGAGAAAATTTACTGAAGAATGGTTGACGCCTAATCTAGATGTGGAACACTAAGGCTAAATAGGCTATTGTTCTGGGATATCTCCCTTTTTGTCATAGCTGCATATCTAGTCATTATAATTTACAGTAATATTGACTATCATATTCTCACAGATATTGTTCAACCAATTCTTTGTCTATTTTAGAATTATAATCTTTCTCTGGTAAAGAGAACTGTCTACATTTTGTGTTTGTGCTTTAGCATAAGGCCTCTAGATGTAACAGTGCATTCATTCATTCATTCATTCATTCTTAAGTGCATAAATGAATTATCATTATTTTTATACTACAGTAGAATCTAAAAGCCTCGGCTGAGATCAGCATCCCATTGTAAGAGTCCATCACTGCCCCAAGGAGCTTGCAGCCCCAAATAGACAAGACTGGCAAAGGGTGAGTGGGGAAACAGAGGTACAGAGAGGTGAAGCAACTTGCCCAGAGTTACACAGTAGGTCAGTGGCAGAGCAAGGCAGAGAACCCAGGTCCCCTTAGTCCTGGTCCAGTGCCCTACCCAGGGGATCGTTCTATGGTCCATACTCAAACAAATACATATGGCTAAACAGCTAAATGAAGATTTCAACTACAAAATAGAACTAAATGTTCATAATAAGCTTCCAATCTTGTACAATGTAACTCAAGCACAGAATGAGCAATACATAGTATTGGTTTCACTGTTCAGAATTAATGTGTTACAAAACCAATCTCCAAAGTAGTACAGACAATGCATCCTTAGCTAAGGAGACAACATATTTAAAATCTCTAGCAGAAGCATCAGAGGCTACATCAGGAACCCCAGACCCAGTCTCCAGCAAAACACAAAAGTACTTACTACTGCCAAGCACGTAAACTCCTGTCTCTTCTGCAACAAATATCTAGTAATAGCTCACAGCACAAGCCACCATGACAACTGCAGTCAGTTACATTAAATATTCAAAATTCTTATTGAAATATGGAAAATGTCAATGATTACATTTATAGTCACTGTTTCATGCTTTGTGTGCTGGGTAATAATATGAGAAGACTCCATGTGTTATGGGGGGGAGGGATAGCTCAGTAGATGAGCATTGGCCTGCTAAACCCAGGATTGTGAGTTCAATCCTTGAAGGAGCCATTTAGGGACCTAGGGTAAAAATCTGTCAGGGGGTTGGACTAGATGACCTCCTGAGGACCCTACCAACCCTAATATTATTTATATATATATATATATCTTTAAAAAAAAAAAAAGACTGGCTTCCTGGTACCTTCTTCAAACTCTTGCAACCTGTGTACCTACCTTCAAGTTCCATGCAGGTTGCTATAGTCAATATAACAAGTGGAATTAGGGGGACCAGAAGGCTTAGGCTACTAGATTCCTGGGTAAAAGAAGAACAACAATAGTCCTCTCCCACCTCAGAAGAAGTCAGAGGCCAAAATAAGGACTTTTCTAATTACAGGACTCAACTAATTACAGGGGAGGAAAAAATGAGAAAGGAACAGGAGTGAAGTTATAGGTATAAAACAAGAGAACCAGAATGGGACACCAAGTAGAGAACCCCAGACAACATTCACTGTGCTGAGAAGATTATCCAGGGAATCAGCCAAACTATCTGGATGCATGACTGCTCAGGGAAAAAGGCCCCCCAGTCATAGAACACCTTCATCTGGCTTCTCCTTATGGACTGATAGATGGCCAGTTTGGCTAGCACCAGGAGCTAGTCAAGAAGAAGGCTTTCGTTGACAATTGGATATAGGACCTTTCACTTCCAGGTCAAATCTGACCATGCAAGTGATTGAGGATCTCAGTCCAATTTCTAGAGGACTGTTATCTCCATGTCAGATGGACTTCCTTCCATGCACTTATAGAAAATCCAGAGAGTGGCACCCTGGTACATTCTTTTTGCAGATGATATAGTGCTCATGGGGGGAGAGCAAAGAGGAAATGGAAGAAGATTTAGAGAGCTGAGGTGTGTATTTGAAATAAATGGCATGAAATTCAGCAGAAATAAAACAGAGAACCTCATATGCAGAGTCTATGATCCTTGCACAAGCAGACAATGAGATTGTAAATCTGGGTGGCCAGCCACTACCAAAGGTACAGAAGTTCAAGAACCTAGGTTCAATAGTACAGGTGAACTCAACAACAAACTTATAAACAGAACAGGAAAGGCCTGGGCTAAAGGGAGAGAAGTGATTGGAGTGATCTGCGATAAGAGAAACTTTTCAATTCAATAGGCAAAGATCTACAAGTTGGTAATTAGCGGGGATGGACAGAGGTGCGCCTGGAGCATCCCCCAGCAAAGTTGATTCCTGTTCTTCTAGGGGGAAGCTGCCGCTGCTGCTGCACAAGGTGCTTCCTAGCGTCCTTGCCTGCAGTGGGCTGTGCCTGTGTGGGGTAAGCCAGGGACACTTCCCAACCACAGTACAGTACTGTACAGTATATAATGCCTTTTGTCTGCCTCAAAAAAATTTCCCTGGAACCTAACCCTCCGCATTTACATTAAATCTTATGGGAAAATTGGATTCATTTAACATTGTTTCACTTAAAGTTGGCTTAGAGGGTTTGGAAATGTGAAAGGAAGATAGGAAGAATATGTAGGAAACAGGTGGTAGACTTAGAATGGAGGGCCAGAGAAGGGTTGAAAGATCCAAAACCAAATTAATGGATGTCATACAAAAGGATCTGATTAGCTGAGACATTTCTGAGGAAATGCTTCAAGCCAAACTGGAATGGCGAATAAGGACTTGAAGAGCCAATCCATATGGGACCAAAGCTAGCAGCTGCAGAAGAAATGCCTCCATTACAGAAACCCATTGGTACAATCTGCAGTGGCTTGTACCCTCATTAGTTTATTCAAGAAAGTATTTACTCCCTGCCATTTAAAAAACTTGTTTCATTTTCCATCATCTGAGTCTTCACAAGTGTTTAGTGATTAGAGTGATGGTGGCCAAATACTAGCAAATAATTCCATGTAGATCCAGGTTTGAATAAAAAATAGTCAAAAATATATGTATGTACAAGAAATAAAATGGGAATTTGATCGTCGTTGGAGTTACTGAGATTATTTTTTTTTTTTTGGTTACCTTTCTGTTAGCATTTCTGTGTGTTTGTATTGACTGGCCACCCTTCAGTACCTATCTTTCTTTCACTGAGTGTATGGTTTCTAAAGCATCTCTGTTAAAACTACAAGCAACTAAAACAGAACAAAAACATTTGCAACCACTCCCTCCCTCTAACTAATGAATTTGTTTTGTCAGATTATGCTGTACTGTGGTGTAGTTTACTCCGTTAGCACTAGCAATACACAATGCAAATGTGGAAGACTTATTTACAAAAGCCATCCATAGATGGAATCTGTCATGCTTTAAGCTCAGGAAATTAGTATAGTTCGACCTCTCTATTGAATATGTTTTTTTTTTCACTCTCAACCATTGGTTCTCAAATGGCACATGGCTGTTGCACTTCACATTTACAAAAAAATATGTCCTGTTATAACAAAGGTGGAGATATTTTGCTTGAGAAACAATCATAATTGGTTGGAAATCTTTGGAAAATACTTATGCAGAAAAAAATTGAGATATTTATGTAAACCTTAACAGCTGAGATAACACGATAATATTTTGCAGTCGAGATGAATAGGACATTTAAATCAATATAATTAGAATATTCTGAGGACTGAGCAAAATGATCAATATTGCAATATGGCTTATTTATAGTAAATCATATTTGTCTCCTATGGTAGGTTTATAAATTCTGATATGTATACTGGAGAGACATAGAAACAGATCCATAGTGAGATCTAAGACTATTATTTAACATTGATACATGGAAGGATATATAGGAATGATTCTTCTTAAAAAAGGATGAGATCTGTACAAAGCTTGTTCTTCTCACTGTTATTTTGTCCTGCTCCCGTCCCTACATTTGTTTGGTTTTGTCTATGTGTTGCATATCATCATAACCAAGACTATAGGCTCCTTGGGGCTCTGTCTTTTTATTTCATATTTGTACAGTGCCCCCCACAAAAGATACCTACCAAGGCCTCTAAGTATTACCATAATACAAATAATGTAACAATTCTAGGGTTCACAGTATGGCAGTTTCCATGTTCTTCATTGTAAGGTACATTGATTACATAGGCTAAATCAAACAAACTGTAATGGACAGAACTCTTAAGTGATCTGTAGACAGCAGGTATTGTTGTGTGTTCAGAACAAGAGCTGTAGTAGAACAAAAGCTGTAGTTAAGGTCTTAGTTTTAATTACTGCAGAGGATTGATGAGTTATACGGGGTTAATGTTTAGATAGACATTTTAGTAGGTTTTCAATTATGTTCAACTTAGAATTACAGCTCTTCATGCTAATTGTCAGCTCAGTTAGGGTCTGACCCAGTTCCCATTAAAGTCAATGGGAACTGGATCACCTCCTAAATCAGCAAATACAGCTATACACATCTTTGAAGTAACAGGACACTCTATCCTCCTTGGCATTTTTTACTTATCACCAGTGACTTAACGTGATCTCCTTTGACCATGTGGCACCTAAAAATGTCTGAGAGCAGCTATTCCCTCCCCATCACCATTAAAAATGGACTGTTTGAGCAGGAGCTAATTCTCAGGCCCTCTTGCTTAGTTTGGTCTGAATCACTCAAAACTCAAAGCCACAAAAGAATAAATCAGCACTATTCATTTTTCGGAGTCCACATAATTATGTGGGTCTATGTGAGAGAGTGAGCATTCTTCTTTTCTATAGTGCAGTGAAGCAAATTTGGAGAATGTCCAAAGTTAGGGTTACCAAAGAATTTAGTATTTAATTTAAAAAAATGTGTTTCCTGAATGGAAATTGAATTCTAGGGTTCCAAGCTTCCCATTTTGTCCCTAAAAACATTGATGTTTCTTCTTTTAAAATGACTAAGCAGCATTATGAATATTGATGGCAACAGGAAAAAGGGAGGCCACATGAGGGCAGCAAATACTTAGACTATCTAAGCCATACTACAAGACAGAATGTGGAAAGACAGACTATATTGATCTCCCATTTATGTATCTCATGATTTCTGGCTGTCTTGCAGAGAGCTCTGTTACAAAATTATCACCAGCTGTAAAGGAGATGGAACATCATTTCGGTGGGTCTGCAAAAGATCACACATTTTTTGTTCTTGCCTGGGTCCCTTTTGAAAAAATGTAAAGGATTGTGTGAATTTTCTGTGGGAGAGGGGGTTGAACTGTGAAGTTTCCAAATGGGAAAATCATTTTCACATGGCACTTTTCCACAACTGTGTTTCACAGGTTCTGTATAAAAGCCTTAGGAAAATATATACAGTAGGATAACAATAACATCTCGTTTGCCAGCATAAATTTAGTATGTGAGCATGTAACAATCAGATATGTAAAAGATAAAGACTATTATAATGCATAAGCACAAGAGGGTCAAACAAAGGTTGCAGAGGAAACCTTAATTTTGGCATTTCCTAATGTTTAAGCGCTTGACTTCGCAAGTATAATGTTCTTTTAATATAGCAATTTTCTAGTTTAAAAAAAAAAAACAAGCTGAAAAAACAGAAATTGCATCATGTGGAACTATATTTATCCCCACATGGTTCATTAGCAGGGTTAAAACCTTTAGATCTACTGAACAGACCTCTGCCACTCCAGCTAACAGAGTACCTGATAGCAATAGTAAGTTGTCATCCTCTGTGTGGGTCATCCACTGGAAGGAAATGACACACCTGGGGACTACTAGAGGCTCCTTTCCAATCCTGACCCCTAATACTTCTGCAGCTTGTCCTTTTCCCAGTCCTTCTCTTTGTCCTAATCCCAGTAGCTGCATGCCTCCCTTGACTTCCCATACTCTCCTCCCAGCTACACACACACCATGGTTCTATGTTCTAGTCCTCCCCACCCTTTCTTGGCTACTTGTTCTAGTCTCCTCACAATCCCGCAGCCATGGCTGCTTACTCTTCCGCATTTTAGTCAGGCCGTTTCCTCCTTTCTGCCTGCCTGACCCCTATTGGGGGTGAGGGGCATTCAGAGCACACTGAGAGTTTCCCTACTCTCAGTGCCACAGTGGCTTCTGGCTGCTAGGAGGAGCAATTATAGGAAAAGTCCTGTTCAGTCCCTGCAGCTTTGGCTGGAAGATGCTCAGTACAGATAAAATCATTGTAGAATTTAGCTTCCAAACTCAAGCAAGTCTCTACAGAGCATGTGTGATCTGTGATTTTCAGAGGTCATAACATGGTTACATCTGGGTGAATTTTCAAGTGGATGGCAAAAGGCACACCCCTAATGCCAGAGTGACACCCGCCTCTGCCAAATTTTCATTCCCTGTTTCAAAGTTCTCAAAGAAATGGCTGTAAGAATTTTTTTAACATGGACAAAACAATATATTTTCCCCTAAACTTGTTCTGAGAAATAACTGAACTGTCTTGGCTGAAATTCATATATATATATCAGCCTGAGGCAGACATCCCACATGGAAAACTTTAGCCAAATGGTTAAAGTTTGACAAAGCTGTAAGCAACTGAAAATAGGATCTTATAATGAGAGGTGTTGAGTAACCTTAACTATAGGCGTTCCTACCTGCACCACCTATGCTTTCTATGTCTAAAGGACCTTAGCTCTGTGGTCAGAAAATGTTTTACAAAGATCAATAATTTAAATCTCTCAATACCCCTGCAAGGTAGGTACGTATTATTCCTATTTTGCAGATGGGAAAACTGAGACTCTTATACTATTGGCCAACAGTTTCCAGAATTTCCATTGATTGTGTGTGTGTGTTTTTAATATTGTGTGTCCTGCCTGAGACAATGAAAGCCTGATTTGCAGAACTGCTCTGCACTCACATCTCCAGCTGAAGTAAAGTGAGCTGCAGGTCCACAGCTCCTCTGAAGATCAGGTCCTGTGTTAGGCACACAAAATCAGTGGTCACCTCTGAAATGTTGGCTGTAAATGACTCACCCCGTCTCTCACAAGAAGTTTGTGGCAGAGCCAGAAATATAATTCATGTCTCATGACTCCTAGCCCTGTGCTTCAGCCATGAGACCATCTGCCATTTAGACTTCCTGCTTTGAATGAGATAATACATTTGAATAGTTTTGATTTTCAAGAATTCGTTCATTTCCCTTTTCCTCTGTTTGTATTTGCCTGCATTCATACACCCTGAATTCACTGAGGTTCAGGTTTGAGTGGACCCCCAAAATCAATAGCACAACTCAGCTCATTTCCAAAGTGTAAAGTCACAGACCCCTTAAGGTTATGTTAAAGGGCTTGAAAACAGTCTTGGCTTCAGCTTCAGGTTTGTGATGAAGCCTGGAAACAGGTAAGTTCCCTGTGGTTCAGGTTTCATACTGAAGGTTTTGCACTGCTCTAAATTTTAAGCCCTGTATATGTGTGTGTTGGGAGGAGGGAGAGGAAGCTTTATGAACAGGGAGCACTATGTTTTCCTCGACTGTGCCTACATTTAAACTGCATCTGTATACGACACCAACTCGGCTCTAATCCATTAGGTCAGATACTCTGTCTCCCAACTCTATTCTCTCAAATCTCCTAGGCCAAGTACTGTGCTCCCCAAGTCTATTTAAATTCTTTATGAATGATCTATTAACACAAACAGTTGGTGTCTCCTCGGAAGAACTCTTCCATCATTGTTTCACGAGGGGAGAAGAATATGCTGGACATGATCACAGTGTGGATTGCCTATGGACATATGTGGTGTTTTAGGGCAAACCACTAATAAAATGCACCAGATTCTATCATCGGCATGACTTTAATTTTCAAGACTCCATTTAAGGAAAATCTGGTGCAGCTCCCTTCCCCCAGAAAAAAATATCCCACCCATAAATGCCAGCTCTATAAAGACAGCTAATTCTAAGCTTCAGTAATACGGTATAGGGCATATCACCACTGCAGAAATGCTATATTTTAATGAGGTTTTGGGGATTAATAACCAATTGGGAGTACTTCAGCTTATTGTTTATTTTATCTGCATCAGTTCTTCCATCCCTATTTTTGCAATTAATAACATTAAAAGTACTGGAGAACTGAAATCTGTCTCCAGGATACCATCTGTACCACTTCCTATTCTTGATTCATTTTAACTTCCACCTTTTAACTCTGTTTCTCTTCTGTGCATCACTTGTGAAGAATGCATTTCATGACCCTTATCACCAAAGGGTTAATGAGTAGCAGAAAAACACAAGGCCCTGAAGATTTGTGTGTGTGGCTTTATCTTCATTGTCCAAAAAAAAGAAAAAAAAAAAGTGTATTTTTACAGTGGGATAACTTAACATGTGTTAGCCATCCTGCTGTAAAATCCCAGTGGAGATAAAGCACCATAGTTTTTATTGTAAGGTAGCTAAACAAGGTTAACACGACACCTCCGCCCATGTTTGACTTCACCTAGCTACCTCCTGGTAAAACTACAAGTTCCTTTTCTTCATTAGGATTTTATAGTGGGATAGTTAACCTGTGTGTCCCCATAACAAAGAATGACTTCTCCACAGTGGCATTTGAGCCTGTATTTCCTGGAAAGCAACCTTGATGTGCTTGTGGTCGTGTGACTCTGTGAAAGTGTCTTCAAAAGGATTTCACAAATGACATGACCTCTCTGTTGCCCCTCATACTTTTTCTGACTACTGTACTGTCCTTGTTTTCTAGCAGATGTGAAGGGACAGAATGAGATAGACACTGTTGCTATTGTGGAGTTCTTATTTGAGGATACTGAATTAGTTTGATGTCCTTTAGGGCTTTTTTGGGGTAACTCAGCTGGAAAACATCTTTAAATTTTGTTGTCACATATTAATGTGGAAAGAAATAAACGTTTTTCGTACCTTGATCCATTGTAGGCTCTTGGAACAGGACTAGGATGTTCACATGACAGATAATTAACAGAAAATGATTGCCACTACATAAACAGCCAATTTACAGCTTTTTGGAGTCCCAGATATAGGAATTGGCTTCATGTTGTTGGAAAACCTCCATTCTGTATGTCAAGATCTCACATCATGACCTGTAACTGTGATGTTTGAGTGTACAGGGCAGTGAGAAATAGGACTTCTAGGGAAAACGGGGTAAAATATTTCTGAAAGCATATCAAACCTGTAGCTCAAAAAACAATATGCAACAGAAGGAACTGTTGTCTAGGAGTCAAACCCCTTAATGGCATTTTGCACTTGGATTACATGATCATTTTTAGATTTTTTTAAAAAATATAATCCCTATGGGCAATTTACTGAATGAAATCCACTTGTTCTTGCTGCCTTTTATTAATTATTTATTCTTGATTGTGGGTTTCGCATCTAGATTTTCAAGACTGGAATGACATTTGCTTATATCACATTTCTTGGAGGAGTGCATTTGATTTGCTAGGTTCAGAGGTTTGTGAACTCTCCTATCTCTTTTCTATGCATATAAATCTCTGTATAAGCGATGGGAAATAGAGTTGCCAATCTAACTGCTGTTTTTAGCCATATTGTATTGTGAATACCTAGCACATGCCCTGCCAACTTTGGGCAGATCATTATACGTGGATAATGAAGGGAAGGTTTTTCTCAGCTAATTGAGGCAAGGCAGGTACCCACATTCAACGTAGCTTCAAGTTTGGGATGGTGACATAAAATAGTTCCCATCGTTATTCTGAGAAGTTAATTAGCTGTGACAGTGGGAAAGTGACAACCTCATGATTCTTGGATATTTATAACAAGGCTGTCACTTGCAAGGTTTGTCAGGTCACATAGGACAAGGGTTCTCAACATTTTTCTTTCTGAGCCCTCTGCCCCAACATGCTATAAAAACTCCATTGCCCATGTGTGCCACAACAACTGTTTTTCTGCATATCCAGTGGCTTAAAAGCGGTATTAAATTGATAGTTATATAGTTAAACACACACACACACATATAATATAAAAAAGAAAAGGATAATATAGGTACAACAATAAAAAATGAAATATTATGTACAAATACTAATATGCCCAAGCCCCACTGTGTGGGGCTGAAGCCAAAGCCTGGGTCCCTCCTTTGTTTCACCAGTTCCTTACGCCCACCAAGGGACTCTAATAAGGAATACAGACCATATTATACCTGAATCTTTGCACCAGGATTGGAACCTTGTGAATGAATGGCAAAGCTCAAACTGTAATTTTCTCCCATTATTTCTGAATAATTTATTTGTTATAATTGAAGGTGTACAGTCCATTTATTTATTTTTGAGAACACAGAGCTAAAATATAGTTAGTAAGATAAATCAGGATTAACAACAAAATTTAGCATCTGTAGATCTCAGAATGCTTTATAAACATGGCTAAGCATTGCTATCCCCAGTTTACAATGGAAACAAAAACATATCTGATTGATAAAAACCAAGGCTCACAGGGGGAGAGGCCAGACTGTTAGGGACCAAGGGATGATGTCATCTGAGAGCACAGTCAGAGTCTAACAGTGACACATTTATTCTTTTCTGGCCTTAAAGGGTTCCTCCTCAAGTCTTTGTTTTCATACCTTGGAAAATGAAACAGAGTCAAATGTAATGGTGCCTTCTTGTTTACTGTCTGTCTGTTTATCCATAATCCCGTGTCCCACACCCTCCAGTACCACATCTTAAAGATTGGGGAGTCTGATTTAGCTTTAAGTGTGTGGGCCAGTTGATCCCTATAGATTAGAAAAACCCCTAGAAGGCGGCATATCTCCATTACATTTTACAATCTTAAAATATTATCAGGTCTACCAAGTGAATCTGGGAATGTCCTTAAGGGTGGCTGGCAGTGAAGCTGAAGGCTTAGTTGAAGTGAATCTCCACAGCAGATTCAAGCAGAGTGTTATGCTTGGGTCAGGTGGGAACCCTGCTGGCCTGGTCTCTGGGAGATGTAGTTTTTCCAGTACAACCTCATTCTTCCTGCTACTCTGTGTCTTCAAAACCCTACCTTGGCAGTGCAGACAGAACAAATATGACCCTTCCATTAAATGATTATTTGAGACAGCAGCTAAGGGAGAGTTCCAGGGGCTATCAAATGTCTCCTAGTTAAGGCATGCATAAAATATGTGAATACACTAATAAATAACCAGGCTCCTCTTCACTTATTTGAAAATAATGAGGGGGGTTTTCTTTAACTGACACGAAAGGGTTACTCTTTCACCCTTAGTTTGCTCTGAGCACTGTGGGAAAATGATATTAGTACTGTTTAGTTTAAGGGAGGTAGTCATGCAAAACCTCTGGTGCATTTGTGGAGGGAAGCTGGAGGGTTTGAAGAAATAAAGAAAGGTGTGAATCATCAAAATTCCTCTTTTGTCTAATTAAAAGATTTTCTTATCTCTCACAGTAATATAAGGCCTCCGATCACTGTATTTTTTTTATACATTGTATTATAAAATCTGCAATAAATCATTGAAAAAGAATCTCAGATTATCAGCAGGCTCTTCCTTTGATATTAGTGTTTCCAAGTAGTCTTCTTTCAGGGTTTTTACTTGTTAGTTTATTTTTAGGAGAGATGTAAGCCAATTAGTTCATTTTTCCTCTTAATAGTCTGTTTCTAGCATGCTTAGAGAATACTTGAGCTCACATTGTTCAGTTTTAATGGTGCCCCTTGGAAATGCTGAATTTAAAGATGTCTTTTTCAGGGAGTGGTTTCCATTTTGTAAAAAGAATTTGTTTTAAAAAAGTATGGCCAGATCCTACTCTCATTAAAATGGCAAAACTCCCATTGACTTTAAAGGGAGCAGGAGTACATATTTTTTTTTAAAATATGACATTTAAAAACAAAACAAAGTCTACAGGTTAACGATATATCTCTCTATATCTCAAATAGCTCTCAAATAGTTCAGTTTCAAACACATAAATGTCCTCAATGTTTCCAGTATTTGGATGTGTCCTGTGTGGATATTAAAGCTCTTGTGATCTGTAGTGAGGCGGTGTGGCTCCCCGCCGCCCCAGAGGGGGAAGAGCCCATCTGGAGGCTGGAGTGGGCGGAGCTACGGAGCTCTGAGCCCTCCCTTCAGAGGGTCAGGCGGCGACCCAGAAGTATAAAGGCTCACCCTCAGTGCTCAGTCAGGCCCCAACCGCCGGAGAGACCAGACGTCTCTAGCCCAGCCCGTGACTGGGAAACCCCCTTGCTGGGCCTGCCCTGCGCCCGCTATCCGGAGGAGCTGTCGGGCCTGCCCTGCACCCACTATCCGGAGGAGTTACCGGACCTGCCCTATGCTCGTTACCCGGAGGAGTTGCCGGGCCAGCGATCAACCCCTGTCCCGAAGAACCCATGGCCCTGGATCCCCCAGAGGCCAACACCAGGACCCAGGTAGGCCCCGAGGAGGAGTGTGGAAGCAGCCCGGGGGCAGCCAACCCCAGTCTGGCTGCAGCACTGCCAGAGCCTATGTCAGTGTGTTGCGGCCTGGATTCCCACTGACAGCAGCGGGTCTTCTGCCGCTGCTAGGGTCTCGGGCAGGGATGCAGTGGAGTGGGAGGGCCTGCGTCCCCCCTGCCACCCAACTCGTGGGTGGCAGTCTCCCCGTCTCCCAGGCCTATTGGTATTGCTCAGCCCTGACTAAGGACCTGAGCTCCTGACTCAGCATTTGTTGCCCCGCCCTGAGCAGGGCCGGGCTTACCATGTTTCTTTCGGTTACAGCAAGGGCTGCCGAGGGAGACCCCATGGCTGGACGAATCCCCCAAGCTCAACGGTGTGTAGTGAGCCTGTGTGGCTCCCCCCAGCCCCGGAGAGGGTCGAGCCCCGGCAAACCCTTGTACATGATCCTTTTTGTAAGGCATGGGGTTCTCCCCACAGTCCTTAGCCAAGATTGCTCTTCTATATTGTTGTGCAGAATGCTGTGGACCTGTGCCCTATTCCATAGCTGGCTGTGTTTCCGTGGTGATGTATGTACAGTATCACTCCGTGCCAGACACTACATTTTTCCTACTTGTGGAAATTCCAGCCAATAGTTCTATCAGGATTGAAGGGGATGGAATGGGATTTGTGTCCCTACTCAATGATGCTACACTACTGAACCTGCCAAGTGTCCTAGAGTGATTGGTATAGCCTCATGAGGGCTTTGCCTTTAGCCAGTGCTGTGCACAATCCAAACACTAAAAGCCAGGTTGTGAAGCTGCTTCTAACACTGGGCAGTGGTTTCCCTGACCTGAACTCAGTGGAACTTCTTTGAGTCAGTGCCCACCAAAGTGAGTCAGGTGCATTTATTTTAAAAAGGCCCCCAACTTCCCTAGTTCAAGGAAATGTTGTTCAAGACAATTTCAACAAAACTCCATATTCCTTAGAAAGAAACCAGACACCTCTATTTTTGCTTCTTTATCAACATGCGTCTTCACGCTGCAGCATTTTTTACATCTTTTTACTTGCTGAAGGTTGACATCTTTCTGCACAGGGAAAAAAAAGAGTGTAGGACGTTTTTCAAGTTCATTTCTAAGGGCTTCAATGGTCTTTCCAGCAAAGTTCTCTCTTTTATTTATACAAGACTCACAACACTGTAGAATGTCAAGAGGGTGAAGATCTTGTTGCCATTCAGTCTTGCAGAATCTTCTGTGATCAACAAAGGAGTAAAATAATGGAAGCAGTTGAGATTGCAAGCCTGAGAACCTAGCTGTGATGGAATGACTCTCTCAACCATTTGCAACTAGACTTTGACTGTAACATTATTTATCCTACATACCAGCATATAAATAAAAATTGGATTGTGTTGGCTACAATGGAAATTGAACCCTAATCTACAGATGCAATTCTTTTACCATCCACAGATAAAGGTATCTGTGGGTATGTTTACACTGTGGGTTGACAGACTTGGGCTAGCGGACCTCACACTAGCACTCTGAAAATAGCTGTGTAGGCAGCGTTTTGAAGTTGAGGCTTGGGCTGGAGCTCAGGCTCTGAAGCCTAGGGAGGGCTTCAGAGCTTGACCCCCAGCCCCAGCCTGAGTCACAACTTCAAAGCTCTGTCAACACAGCTATCTCCCCATTAGCCCGAGTCTGCTGAGCCAGGCTGGGAGGCTCACTGCGGCGGACTGTGTAAACATGGAGAGGGGTAACTAGTGGTGTTCCCCAAGGGTCTGTCCTAGGATCAATCCTATTCAACTTATTCATATATGATCTGGAGAAAGGGGTAAACAGTGAGGTGGCAAAGTTTGCAGACGATACTAAACTGCTCAAGATAGTTAAGACCAAAGCAAATTGTGAAGAACTTCAAAAAGATCTCACAAAACTAAGTGATTGGGCAACAAAATGGCAAATGAAATGTAATGTGGATAAATATAAAGTAATGCACATTGGAAATAATAATGCCAACTATACATACTATATGATGGGGTCTAATTTAGCTACAACTAGTCAGGAAAAAGATCTTGGAGTCATCGTGGCTAGTTCTCTGAAGACGTCCACGCAGTGTGCACCGGCAGTCAAAAAAGCAAACAGGATGTTAGGAATCATTAAAAAATGGATAGAGAATAAGACTGAGAATATCTTATTGCCCTTATATAAATCCATGGTACGCCCACATCTTGAATACTGCGTACAGATGTGGTCGCCTCATCTCAAAAAAGATATACTAGCATTAGACATAACTGTATGTAAAAATGTGAAAATCCATTTTAGTAGAAATGTTGAATATGGGACATTTGGCTTGGAAACTGTGCATACCATATTAATAATAATATAACAATAATGTAGGACTGGAAGGGACCTTGTTAGGTCATCTAGTCCAGTCCCTTGCACTGAAGCAGGACTAAGTATTATCTAGCCCATCCCCGACAGGTGTTTGTCTAACCTGTTCTTCAAAACCACCAGTGACTGGAGATTCCACAACCTCCCTAGGTAATTTCTTCCACTGCTTAATTACCCTGACATTTAGGGAGTTTTTTTCTAATGGCTAACCGAAATCCGCCTTGCTTCAATTTAAGCCCATTGCTTCTTGTCCTGTCCTCAATGGATAAGGACAACGTATCACTCTCCTCTTAATAACAATCATTTACATACTTGCAGACTGTTATCTTGTTTCCTCCTCCTCTAAGTCTTCTCTTCCAGACTAAACAAACCCATTTTTTTTCCAATCTTCCCTCATAGGTCATGTTTCCTAGAGCTCTAATAATTTTTGTTGCTCTCTTCTGGACTTGCTCCAATTTGTCCACATCTTTCCCAAAGTGTGGTGCCCAGAACTGGTCACAATTCTCCAGCTGACATCTTATCAGTGCTGAGTAGAGCGGAAGAATTACTTCTCGTGTCTTGCTTACAACACGGCTGCCAGTACATCCCAGAATGAAGTTCACTTTTTTTGCAACAGTATTACAGTGTTAACTCATAGTTAGTTTGCGATCCACTATAATCCTCAAATACTTTTCTGTAGTACTTTTTCCTAGACAGACAAGGTGGGTGAGGTAATATCTGGGATCAACTTCTGCTGGAGAACGAGACAAGCTTTTGAGCTACACAGAGCTTTTCTTCAGGTCTGGGAAAGGTTCTGAGAGTGTCACAGCTAAATACAAGATCAAAAAGATATTTTAGCATAAGTAATTAGCACATATTCAAAGGCCATTTTGTATTTGCACAGTTGGTTAGTCCTTCCTAAGTATAGTACTTTGCATGTGTCTGTAATCAATTTCATCCTATTTATATCAGACATTTCTCCAGTTTGTCAAGATCATTTTGAATTCTAATCCTATCCCTCAAAGATCTTAAAACCCCTTTTAGCTTGGTATCATCTGCAAACTTTAAGTGTACTCTCTATGCCATTATCCAAATAATTTGTTAAGACATTGATTAGAACTGGACCTAGGACCAATCCCTGCAGGACCCCACTCAAGACACCCTTCCAGTTTTACTGTGAACCATTGATAGCTACTCTCTTATAGTATGTTAGTCTAGACTTAGTATATTTTCCCTAATCTAACTACAGTTCCTATATTGTCTGGGAGGTGAATTTTTGTTTAAATAAACCTCCACAAGACAACAAATGGTTATGCCAGTAAAAGAAGAGACACATTTATTTCCATTTCTCCCACTTTAGTGTTTTGCTTCACACTGTCCCTTACATTTGGAGCAGTCTTTCCATGCACCATTTTTCCCCCTTCTGCTTCAACTCTGTCTTTGATTTGTATTCAGTATGTGATCTTCTATAGCTCTCTCCTATCTCCATATTCATGCCTCATCCTTTATATTGTTCCAGTCTAGATTAGATTGTGAGCGCCACAAGCCAGGATCCATGTGTTGATGCTAAGGCCCTTTGCATCTGTGTTGTTACGTAAATACCAAATAAAAAGAATGGTTTGTATTAGACATATAATGGACTTTAAATATGTTACAATTCAGTTATATTGTAATAGAGAATTTTGGGATAGGTGGATGTGAACTGCTTGATTTCCCCTAAGTCTTCCTTAGATATGAGACAGTCATGCATCAATCGGGAGTTAACCTAATGTGAAAAACATAAGAAATACTTTTTGTTTTTCCCTTGTTTTCTTCTTGTTATGAGCGAGCATTAATCTTTACAGTGGTGTTATAGGACAATTGGAGAAGAGGACTTCCTGTCAAAGGGAACTCCTTGCGTCTAGCACTATGGGATCATGCGCTCGGAAGGGACTAAGGAGGAACTGAAAACTATGCTGGTGGGAACAAGGGAAGAAGAGTTCAATTTCTTGTGTGCAAGTGTTATACGTGTAGCCTTTTTAAGACTTCCAGGAAACTGTGCTGTCTATTTCTGGAATAAGATTAAGCCAGTAAAAATGTTGCTAAACTGCTGCATCATCAATCCTGGAGTTGTTGAATCAAACCTTCCAACTGTACTTTTTCTGCATGTATATTTTGCTTGTGCTGATGCGTAGTACATAGTAAAATATACTAGTTTCCTATGCCCTTTGTCCACCCCATCCAGAACCACCTATGAGGGTTCATATGAGCCCACACAAATGTGTGCATACATCTTTTTTTCGACCTCTAAATTTTAAATTGTGCTTGTAAATTTCAAAAGGTTGGATGTTTGAGGTAACTAAATATTTTCCAGAGGCCCTGCTCTCTTCTCCCCCCAGGGTGTGCTCAGTCATTTAGCACAACGTCCACACACTGCTAGAAAAGAGCTTATTTACTCTCTTACAGTCCAAACCTGTAAAGTCCCATTGAAGTCTATGGCAAAACTACCATTGATTTCAGTGGTGTAAATGGGGAACCCTCATCAAGTAGGAGTGTTTCCAGTGTGGCTTATGCAGGGGTCAGTTCTGGGCCCTGTGCTATTAAACATTTTTATCAGTGATCTGGAAGAAAACATAAAATCACTGATGAAGTCTGCAGATGACACAAAGATTGGGAGAGTGGTAACTAATGAAGAGCACAAGTCACTGATACAGAGCGACCTGGATCTTTGGAAAAGTTGGGTTGCAAGCAAACACTATGCATTTTAATACGGTCAAATGTCATTCTACTCTATATACATTCTTATATCATGTTCATCACTGTAGTATCTGAGCACCTTCCAGTAGTACATGAAGGAATATGACTACACATCTCTCATGTGTTGTTTGTTCTCTCATCCTTTCCTCAGTGGGGGAAGTATGTGCAATGGAGAGTCTTTTTTTGTTAAAGAAGGCAAGGTCAAAGCAATATGCCTTCCACTTGGAGCAGAAAGTAGGGAGGTTTCTGATAGTCCTTCGTAGGGCTGTCAATTAATCACAGTTAACTCAAGCAATTAACTCAAAACAAATTAACTTGATTAAAAAAATTAATCACGATTAATCGCAATTTTAATCACACCATTAATAACACTGCTCTACAGCCAAAATGCTTCTGAAATAAATGTAGTCAAACTTTACTAATTCTGGGTCACTGAGAATGAAAATGATGCTTAAAATTGTTGATTGGCTCTAGTTTTCAAGATATGCTATTGGGTCAGTATATACGACCCTTGACTTGGGAATGGCGGAGGATAAGTGAGTTATAAAGGGAAGGGATCTCAATTTAAACCAGAAATGACTAAAATACATCTTTGACTGGATCTATGAATAAATCTATAACTGGGTTTGGACAGTACTTGCTTTTTAGGCAAAACAATGAATGATGCAATCTGAAGCTGGTATTGCATCATACATGATATGAATTGCATCATGTTACTCCCAGAAGTCATGGATGATGCAATCATAACAAAGCTTACATCACTCTGCTGAACAAATTGCCCTATATCAGCTCTAGAAATCATACAGTGTCGTGCTCTCTTATTTGTCAGTGTTTGATTTTGCAAAGGGACACATTTCTGTTTAGCCAAAGTGAGCAGAGATGCCTCGTACTTGTGTGAACAGTGCAGATAACTTCTGCTATGTTTGTGGTGAAGTGACTTTTGCATCACAAAAGCGCAGTATAACCACTATGGTTAAGAAAGCCTATCACCTTTATTTTGGAGAGAGCCAACAGATCATCCCAGCAATTGTTACTTTTGCATCGTGCCTCCAGTTGGGAAAGGTGTGTCAAAGAAGAAAAAGTGGACTGTGCATTATCCAAACATTCCATCAGCTATACGCCCAGTACCCCACGGAGAAGGACTGCCGGTTCCTGATGCACCAGAATCATTCTCACTTGAGTCAGACGAGGAAGAGGAAGAGGATGAAACTTCTAGTCCTGAACCATCAATGTCATAGGACCCACATTTTCTCCCATCCTCCTCCTCTGAACCATACCTCATAACACAAGGTGAACTGAATGACCTTGTCAGGGATTTGGAACTACCCAAGAGTAAGGCAGAGCTGTTGGGCTCCAGACTACAGCAGTGGAATCTCCTGGCAGGTGATGTTAGGGTTTCCATGTTCCGTGACCGTCAAAAGGATCTTGTCCCATTTTTCTTCATGGAAGGTGATCTTATAGCCTGCAACAACATCGATGGTGTGATGGCAGCCCTCAACATCGTTCACGATTCAGATGAGTGGAGACTGTTCATTGATTCATCGAAGACGAGTCTTAAAGCTGTTTTACTGCATAATGGCAATGTTTTGCCATCAATTCCAGTTGGTCATGCAGTCCATATGAAGGAAACCTATGACAACATGAAACAACTTTTGATGTGCATAAACTATGACCAACATCAGTGGCAGCTTTGTGGTGATTTGAAGGTTGTTGCTCTCTTGCTTGGTCTCCAGACTGGCTACACAAAGTACTGCTGTTTTCTCTACTAATGGGATAGTCATGCAAGAGATTCCCACTACATCAAGAAAGATTGGCCACTCCGACAGTCATTGGAGCCTGGGAGGAAAAGTGTTCAGCATCCACCACTTGTTGAATCAAGGAAGATTTTGTTACCACCCTTACACATCAAGCTGGGTCTGGATGGGATAGGGGAGGGATAGCTCAGTGGTTTGAACATTGGCCTGCTAAACCCAGAGTTGTGAGTTCAATCTTTGAGGGGGCCACTTGAGGGATCTGGGGCAAAATCAGTACTTGGTCCTGCTAGTGAAGGCAGGGGGCTGGACTCGATGACCTTTCCAGGTCCCTTCCAGTTCTAGGAGATGGGATATCTCCATTTTTATATATATATATATATGATGAAGAACTTTGTCAAGGCCATTGACAAAACACAAGCAGCTTTCAAGTACCTCCGTGGAAAATTTCCAAGATTAAGTGAAGCTAAGATAAAGGAAGGTGTCTTTGTTGGTCCTCAAATTCATGAACTTCTTCGAGATGATGCATTTGACCATGCACTGCATGGCATGGAAAGCCTTCCAGTTAGTGGCAATAAATTTTCTCGGAAACAACAAGGCAGACAGCTACAGGTTGTTGGTGGAAAACCCCCTCAAAGCATACAAAAGCCTTGGTTGCAACATGTCACTAAAGATACATTTTTTGCACTCTCATCTAGATTTTTTTCCACCGAACTGCGGAGCAGTGAACGACGAGCACGGCGAGCAATTTCACCAGGACATTGCAACAATGGAGAAACGCTATCAGGGCAAATGGAGCCCATCAATGCTTGCAGACTATTGCTGGACAGTGACAAGCGATGCTCCATTTAATGAATACAAGAGACAAGCCAAGAAGCGCCGAGTAGACACTGAGTAGGACTAAACTATGTACATAATAGTTTTTGCCTTTTGTTTCATAATAAATTTTATTTATATAACCCTTTTGCTGATTTTTAAAGTGTTACATAAACAGGACAGGTGAAATATTATCATGTAAAGCAACCATAAACACGTGAAAAGACCTAGGTTTACAATTTATGATTAAAACTCTACTATCTACACAATATACATAGACATAAAATGTAAAAACTTAAATATCTTAGAAACAGTAGCCAATCAGTTGTTTTAATTGTCATATTTGAATTCAGCACATCAAAATACATAATAAATAGCACATTTTATCTCTGAAGCAGACGACTTCTCAAAAATTGTAGACCAGTGTAATAGAATACCAATTGAAATGTATTATAAATATTTTTGGTTGTTTTTCTACATTTTCAAATATATTCATTTCAGTTACAACACAGAATACAAAATGTACAGTGCTCACTTGATATTATTATTTGTATTATAAATATTTGCACTGTAAAAAAGATAAAAGAAATCGTTCTTTTTCAATTCATCTCATACAAGTACTCCTCATACAAGTACTGTAGTGCAATCTCTTTATCGTGAAAGTGCAACTTACAAATTTAGATTTTTTTGTTACATAACTGCACTCAAAAACAAAACAATGTAAAACTTTAGAGCCTACAAGTCTGCTCAGTCCTACTTCTTGTTCAGCCAATCGCTAAGACAGACAAGTTTGTTTACATTTACAGGAGATAATGCTGCCCGGTTCTTATTTACAATGTCACCTGAAGGATAGAACAGGCATTTGCATGGCACTTTTGTAGCCAGTGTTGCAAGCTATTTATGTGCCAGATGTGTTAAACATTTATATGCCCCTTCATGCTTTGGCCACCATTCCAGGGGACATGCTTCCATGTTGATGATGCTCGTTAAAAAAAAAAAGTGTTAATTAAATTTGTGACTGAACTCTTTGGGGAAGAATTGTATGTCTCCTGCTCTGTGGTTTTACTCACATTCTGCCATATATTTTGTGTTATGGCAGTCTCGGATGACCACCCAGCACATGTTTGATTTAAGAACCCTTTCACTGCAGATTTGAAAAAATGCAAAGAAGGTACCAATGTGAGATTTCTAAAGATAGCTACAGCACTCGACCCAAAGTTTATGAATTTGAAGTGCCTTCCAAAATCTGAAAGGGACAAGGTGCAGAACACGCTGTCAGAAGTCTTAAAAGAGCAACACTCTGATGCAGAACCTGCAGAACCCAAACCACCAAAAAAGAAAATCAACCTTCTATTGGTGGCATCTGACTCAGATGATGAAAATGAATGTGCATCAGTCGGCACTGTTTTGGATAGTTATCGAGCAGAAACCATTATCAACCTGGAAGTATGTCTTCTGGAATTGTGGCCGAAGCATGAAGGGGCATACAAATGTTTAGAATATCTGGCACGTAAATACCTTGCAGTGCCGGCTACCAAAGTGCCATGTGAATGCCTGTTCTCACTTTCAGGTCAATTGTAAATAGCTTATTGTAAATAAGAAGCGGGCAGCATTATCTCCTGTAAATGAAAACAAACTAGTTTGTCTGAGCGATTGGCTGAACAAGAAGTAGGACTGAGGAGACTTGTAGGCGCTAAAGTTTTACATTGTTTTGGTTTTGAGTGCAGTTATGAAAAAAAATTCTACTTTTGTAAATTGCACTTTCACGATAAAGAGATTGCACTTCAGTACTTGTATGAGGTGAATTGAAAAATACTATTTCTTTTATCTTTTTACAGTGCAAATATTTGTAATAAAAATACTATAAAGTGAGCACTGTACACTTTGTATTCTGTGTTATAATTGAAATCAATATATTTGAAAATGTAGAAAACATCTAAAAATATTTAAATAAATGGTATTCTATTATTGTTTAACAGTGTGATTAAAAATGCGATTAATCGCAATTATTTTTTTTAATCGTTTGACAGCCTTAGTCCTTAGTTCTTGGGGAAGTTCACTCCACAGTCTTAGACTACCCTCAGAGAAAGCTTTACTCTTATTGTAGAAAGATACATTGTGCCAGACCAGTGGTGTTGTTGACCAGCTTTTACATATGGGAACACAAAATGCAGGCCATATTTACAGAATGGTGGACTCTATTCTGGGAAGCAGTTACACTGAAAAAGCCTTGGGGGTCATAGAAGTGCCATAGCTAGGACAGGAAAACTGGGTGGGCCCTGACTTTTGGGTGGGTGGGCAATGATGGGGGGGAAGGAAAGATAGGGGGCCCACCTCCCTCCAACCCCCTCCAGCTGGCCCTTACCACTCAGCAGACACTGATGAGGCTGCCTGGGGCACACAGGCTGAGGGGTGTGCCTATGGTGTGGAGGGGGGCCGCACTGGGGCTTGAGCTCCGCCCGCCCTCTCGACCTCGGCCTGTAAGTACCTATATGGAGAACAGAAATTTGATAATAGAGATCTCTTAAGTGTAGCAGACAAAGGTATAACAAGATCCCGTGACTGGAAGAATAAGCTAGACTAATTCAGACTGGAAATAAGACAGATTTTTAATGGGAAGGGTAATTAACCATTGGAATAATTTAACCAGTGGTTATGGTGGATGTCCATCACTGGAAATGTTTAAATGAAGATGGGACGCTTTTCTAAAGGATATGCTCTAGTTCAAACAGGAATTAATTCAGGGAAGTCCTATGGCTTGTGTTATGCAGAGGTCAGACAAGATGACACATTCTGGCTTTATAAGCTATGAATCTATAACAAAGTTGAACTGCGATCCTGCAAAGACTAGAGCAGGTGCTTAACTATGTCCCCTGTGAGCAATCCCATGGAGTTCAGTGAGATAATTCATGCACATAAAGATAAGCACATGTGTTTGGAGCACTGGAGCTTTGAAGCATCCCTATTTCTATCTCAAATCTTGGCAGGTATGCTGGCATCAAGAATGTTATTGGGCTGGAGCAGCTGGAAGTGTCATTCAAGTTCTCTTTCTTGAGAGGGCAGGTGGCCCATAATTAAAGAAAAAGCTCCTTAGTTGATCAGTTCTGCTCGCCCACTGCGGTTAGTGTTTTGTATCTGCAGCTTGCACTGCCTTCCAAGTGCAGACTTTCCAGACCATTTTTCATAGCTGCAATGAAGGAAAATGGTTAAAGGAAATGTTAACCAAATTGCAGCTCTAGCAGAAGCTGAACTAGGTGCACCTTGCACATGAGGGATGAAATCCTGGACTCCGGAGTGGATGGGTCTGTCCAGCAATATAAATAAAGTTCTAGCATTTTGTGTAAGTCAGGCGGGTACTCCAGAGTCCACACCAACCTCACTGTTGTGTCCATAACGATGGTCAGAGCTTTTGTTCTATTGTGTTTTCAAATCACTGTTGTGATTTTCAATAGCTGAAGTAGCTTTTCAGTGATTTCAAACATCAATGCTTAGCCAAATATTCTCAGTTCTGGCTCAGTGCAGTCAATGATTAAGCAATCACACACTGTAGCACACCCATTGATATACTCTAATTACGGCAAGGATTTTTTTTTCATGCTGTGTGGGTACCGAAAGGACAGTAGGGAAAGACCTGAAGCAGAGCTGTGTGTAAGCTGGTAAGCTTGTCTATCTCACCAACAGAAGTTGGGCCAAGAAAAGATATTACCTCACCTGCCTTGTCTCTCTAGGGAAAGGATAAATGGTTCTGATAAAGTATTATTATGCTGCACCCAAACTAATTCTAGGTGTTTTACTGGAAAATGTAACAAACAGTCCCTTCTCTGCAAAGATTATATGCAGTGTCTGTAATATAGACATAGCCGAGGTATAGCTGTAATCAGATGAGTAAAGGCAACAGAAATGGTGGAGTAGGAGTGGGGATGGACAATGATGTTTTTTTTTATATATATATACACACATAAAGAAAAGATGTGGTTGCTTCAATTAATAATATACATCTCTTTGTGGTTTTATTTCTTGTATGTATTAATTTCTTGGATTTGTAAAGTATTTTAGGGGCTGGAGAAGTTGTAAAAATGCAGATAATAGGATGGGAGTGTAGGAAGAGGCAGGGTTTGGGGGGAGCAAACAGAGGAGAAAGGGATGAGAGAGGGAGGGCATGGAGGGAGGAATGGAGTTGCTATATAGGTGTGAAGGAGATGAAAAGCATGTGGGGAGAGAGAGCTCAGTAGTTTGAGCATTGGCCTGCTAAACCCAGGGTTATGAGTTCAATCCTTGAGGGGGCCATTTAGGGATCTGGGGCAAAAATCTGTCAGGGGATGGTACTTGGTCCTGCTGTGAAGGCAGGGGACTTAACTCAACTCAATGACCTTTCAAGGTCCCTTCCAGCTCTATGAGATAGGTATATCTCCATATTAATAAAAATAAAAAAGCATAGTGGGTTGAGCTTGGGTAGCAGACAGGGGAAAGAGGAATGACTGGTGTGAGGAAGCAGTACAATACAATGTAGGAGTGAAATAGTAAACTTACAAAAGTCAAAGATGAGGAAAGTTATGGGCTGTCTCCTGAGGCTGGAAACGTTATCTCCCCTGGCTTCTGCTCCTGCTGGTCACTTGTGAATGTTCGTGGCTCCAGAGGGCAGGAACCTTTGATGAGCCACCCTCAGAGGGTGCTGAGCTGGGTGTTGCTGCCCTATTTGGAGAAGAGGGAGGAAGTTTTGGGACCCAGTAACCTTGAGAGATTGCTGGGAAACCCAGTGTGGGGATGAGTGGGATTCAGGAACAACTCTTTCTGATGTTACTCCAGCTTCTGTCAATGGCTGGTGTGTAAAATCTTCTCCCACAACTTGAACTGAATCAAATTAACTCAAAACTTTTTTGAGATTTGAAAATATTTAGGTTAGTTGTTTTTACAAAAAAAATCATGTGCCTCTTAATTTCTTGGTTTTCATTGGGAAGATCAGGAAAAATCCTGAAATCCTGTAAGTCAAACTATTCCACTGCTATGTAGAACCTAAGAAAAACCAGGATGTGGTTTGGAGATTTGTTGTATTCCATGACCTTGACCAAAGGCTAAGTTCCAAAAAAGCTAGAATAGGCTTTCAGGTGTTTATCTGGGCCTACCTGTATCCTTTTATCTCCCCACAAAGACTTGAGACTGGGAAGGGTGGGGCAGAGATGTAGGAGCATGTATGTCTATCACCTCCCACAATAAAGACATTTGGACAAAGTTAAATTCTTGGCAGAAGGGGAATCTACAATAAAAAGTTCCTTAGCAAAGGCTACATGGTTGGCTGCCATGTGTGTGTTTTGTCATTAAAGTCACTACTATGCATTTAAACTTTTTAAAACATAATTTTTATTCTTGTTTGTGTCTGTGTGGCGATGATAGTATTTAAGTTTTGAATGCAAATTTTCTCTATTTTATTTCTTTTTTCTAGAATTGCAAAATGTCTATCACAGGCCAAATCCTGCTGTATTTCCTCAGCCCTTACTAAGGAAAGCTCCCATTCAAGTCAATGATAGATAGAGGGTAGCAGGTTGATGAGATTTGAAAACTCTAGGTGCATTCTCATTCATATCTGAATTAGATCTAGTCAGTAGATTCATTATGTTCCCAACCTGAACTGAATCTCCAAACTTTTTGAGCTTTTCCCATTGCTCTATGTTATTTCAATCTTCGCTGTACTAGTGAAGGAAAATTCCTGTTGCTACAATTAGGGTGACCATACGTCCCCTTTTGGCCAGGATAGTCCCTTTTTCAAGCCCTGTTCCGGCTGTCCTGACATTTTTTCCTAAAGGGGGCATTTGTCCCATTTACTCTTGCTGACTTGATCAGTTGGCAAGAGCAAACGGGACAAATGCCCATTTTTGTCAAAAAAGTCAGGTGCGGTGTGGAGGGGAAGTAGGGCTGGGGGGGTGGGAGGTAGCGTTCCAGCAGGTAGGCTGCCTCCCCCCCAGGTTTCCAGGGATGGGCAACAGCCTCCTGAGGGGGCCTCTGCAGGGTTCCAGAGACAGGCAACAGCCTTGTGTGTATGTGTGTACGCAGGGTTCCAGCAACAGGCAACAGCCGTGTGTGTGTGTGTGTGTTCACGCAGGGTTCCAGCGACAGGCAACAGCCTTGTAGGGCAGGTGTGTGTTTGTGCACGCAAGGTTCCAATGACAGGCAACAGCATATGTGTGGGGAGAGGGGGTTCAGGCAAGTGGCTGGCAGTGTCCCATTTTCTCTCTGAGAAATATGGTCACCCTAACTACAATACCTTTCTTTTCTACTCCCCCTTAACCACGGTTATTTTTGCATGTACGAGTGAAAACCGTGTTTTCATTGCTTACCTGTATGCATCTTCATAATTAAGCAATAGATTTAGCAGCAAGCTATCTAAGTGATATACTTAACAACCAATAGTACCTACAATCTGTCTACCCACACACCTCCTCCTCTACATTACACCCAGTTCTTGTTGCATTTGCTCAGAACAAATGTCTGTCTTATCTGGAAATGTCCATGTACTTGTAGGTTATAAACAGAAGGCAGATACTCATACCTCCTGAAACTAAAGTAATCCATGAGGTTTGATTATCTAGTGTCATAAACCAGGAGCTGCTGACAACAACCCACCTTTGAAGTTACTGTATAGGTTAACTGTAAAGTGTTATTTCCCTCTTAAGATAAGATCTGATACTGGACTTTCCATGCACCTGCAGCTAAATACACCTGCCAATGTGTTTTGACTTTTACCTGACTTTTCTTTTCTCTTTCTCTCTCATACACACACATACACTTGAACAAGATACGGGCTAGTAGTTCTCAGCAGAAAACAAGTGGAAATGATTAAGCAGTCTGGTAAAGTAAAATAATTATCAGTAGTCTTGGACGCCACAGACTTCTAAAAGCTCTGGAATTCACTCCTTCTCGCAGCCTGCAAGTACCCAGATCTGTCCATTATTGGGATGCCATGCAAAACATCTGTTTAATCTGGTTTATTTGGGTCAATATTTGGGAGGATTTTTATATTTAGTGGGCAGCAGGTGGTAAGGGCAGCAGGGATTGGTTTGTGTTGTAGCCAGTTGTTGGTTGAAAATGTTTATATTTTTCAGAGGCTACTGATTGTAATTATTATAAATTAGAGATGGTCAGAAAATAGGGGGAGGAAGGTGTTTTTGTGCAGAAATGTTGCTCTTTTGTTGAAAAACTGAACACCCAAAGTTGAATTTTTGTTTTGTTTTGGCCAAATATTTTTTGTTTTTTGAGCATTTGTTTTTTTTAATGAAAAATCATTGCTTTTAAATAAAAGCAGACACTTTTGAAAAAAACTTCATTTAATTGAAAACTCAATTTTCCATAGAAAAAATTTGGATGGAAAAATTTTGACCAGCCCTGTTATAAACAAGTCCAGCCATTTTAATGGTGGGTGCAATATATATTAATGAAGTAAATCTTAGCCTGATTTCCCTGGGGAGATTCTTATTTATCCAGATTACTAAAGTTGGGGTTTGGTTTTTCTGGAAAGTTGACTATTCATTATTTAGTACCTTTGTATACCAAAGGCTTTCCAGATATCCAGAATATGAGTGTGACATACATACATCCTGATTATCGATTTGAAATGAATTGTGATATTGTAGGTTTAAATGTGTTCAAAATGTTCTCTGCCTGTATAGTTTTTGCTAATTTTCTGAATGTTGACTGGAAACTACCATATATGGCTGGAACTGCAGAAGCCACAGTTGTGAATCGCTCCATGAATTTTCTATTTTTTGTTTTATGAACGCTTTCTTTCATGGCCTTCTACCTGTTTCTCAGCTGCTCTTACGTCATGGTGAGGCATTTGATTTCCTTTATCAGCTGATATTTTTAAAAAAATCACAATTATAGTTCTAGCACCTTATTGAAGTAGTTTGTGCATAACTTTAAACTCAATAAAAATGTTTCTATGACTTTCCTGTAATTATGTTCACTGATTGTTCCTGGAAACTGTCTTTGGCAATTTACCATTACACACGTCTGGGCCTGGTATTCTGGAAGAATTCTCCTAATAATTAATTCTAGATACATTGTAAGCACCTTTTCTGTTATCTGAAATAGGCATATGCTACTCTTATACCAATATCACTTATATTCCCCCAAATCCAAGATTAATATCTACTGAAATGTTCTATCCTGATTAAATGTGTTGGATACTCTAGAGCCAAAACACTAATCAACATATTAAATACATTCAGACAAACTAATTGATTACCGGATACCTAGAAATAACCTACTACTACATAGTAATAATAATTAGAAGTGCATGAAGAATTCTTAATGAACAATTTATTCAAATAATTTTGCCTTTTGAATTTATTTGGCAATTATTCTTGGAGTGCACATTGTTTGCAAACATTTCACTAAAAGAGTTGACAGTCCCAAATTTTTGCTGTGTATCTAAATCACACAGAATTATTTCTGTTCCCTGATTGGAAGACTTGTGTAACTAGCCCAGATGGTACAAATTGTGAATTTTACAAAGGAGGCACGCAAGCTTATTTTCAGCTGCACTTACACTGCCCGGGTCACAGCCACCAGTCCAGGGGGCTCTGCATTTTAATTTAATTTTAATGAAACTTCTTAAACATTTTAAAAACCTTATTTAATTTACATACAACAAATAGTTTAGTTATATATTATAATCTTATAGAAAGACCTTCTAAAAATGTTAAAATGTATTACTGGCATGCGAAACCTTAAATTAGAGTGAATAAATGAAGACTCGGCACAACACTTCTGAAAGGTTGCCAACCCCTGCAATATACCATTCAAAATTCACTCTTGTCAAATTCTCAGCCTTAAAATTCACTTTGTCCTAGTAAAGTTTGTGTGCTTGAATGATCAAACTGAAATTCACTTTCAGATTCAAATGAATATTTGGAGATACTCACCCCTCCACCCCCCGCCACCATTTATTCCATTGAGAGTGAAGAAAAGAAGTTGGTGTACATATTATGTCACAGCTGTGGCTTCAGCAGTTCCACCCATATACGAAATGCTACCCAATATGTTCTTGGGCTGTGATGTCCTGTTTGTTCCGTTTTTTTCTCTTCTTCTTTTGTTTGCAAATGTTTCTGCTGATTGCATATTACTTTGTTCCTTTGTTATTGCAACATTTAGTAAGGAGGAAAATCACCCTTGGTGTGGAGGGCTGACACAGAGCCTTTTAATGCACTACTTAACCCCAGGGTGAGGCTCTGTGGTGAGCATGAGAGTAGCCATGCAAGGAGTCTCTATGTTTCATGTGTGCTGTGGAGGCTATTCCCCAGGCCACGCCCGTGTGGAAGGGAGAAGCCTGAGAAGGAGTAACACGTTCTGTGATTAGGTAAATCTAGTGGCCCAAGTGCAAATGGATGGGAATATGTCTGCTGCTCCTGTCCATTGGCTGGAATTTCAACATCTGATGAACTGCAGTGCAATCCTGCAGTCTGATGACTTTCAGTGGTGGACTGCATCTTTCCCCATATCCCACCTTTGTACTCTAATGCATGCTAGCATTTATGCAGAGTGAATGAATTTCACCTTTTATGAATACAGTAAGTTGATAGTATTTTAATAACCTTGAACACTCACTTCCAGACTACAATGCTTGTGAAAGGCTTATGGGGCATTATATTTTATATTATTTCACACTATACACAGTCTGAAGAACCTTGAGAAATTCCAGCTTTCAGCGTTACAGCCATTTGATACACATTACAGTAATTTAAAGTCACTTAATGTGATTTCAATGTTTTTGAAGGACTCCATTATTTTCCTAAAAGTTTCTTCAGTTAGGATGTGAGTTAGTGCCTCCACTGAAGCATTTCAAGGGTATAGGAATCTATTTACAAATTTTACATTCAGAAAAGAACAAAACCCCATGAAACTATGCCAAAAATAGTGTTTTTTCTTTATTCCTTTTGAATAACTCACATTCAAAGCCTAGGTAATTAAAGTAAAACTATGTATTCATTCTTGCTAAGCAAATTAGAGGAATAAGCAAAAAAAGGATGCTCAATTAAAATCAAGTGTTTTAAAGGGCTATCTTGGGATTTGTGTAATCATTAATGGAACATCTTCATTTTGGTTTTGAAGTGTTTACAGGAACACTCACTTTTCTAAATATTAGCACATGGTAAGATATTAGCACATGATAAATCCTTGAATTTTGGGAATATTCAATCTCAAACCTAAATGTAAATTTTGAAAACACTTCCAATCTTCAGAATGGGTTGAAACAAAACCCTACATCCAAATACCCTGAAATTTGAGCCCAGATCTCCTTTTGTGATGTATCATCTCCCAGTTGTGTGGGAAATCCAGGAGTAACATGGGAGCAAGTCAAATAGAAAGCCAGAGATACTATTCCATTCCTCTTTTTTAGGCTTTAAGGCTGACAGCCAGGGTAAGCTGGGGGTCTAAACATCACTGTGAAAAGATATGTGGCTACAAGTCAGACAGTCCCAGTAGTACAGAATGTGGAGAAATATGAATTTCGTAAGCACCTTTAGAGGAAGAAGGATAGAGTCCCAGGTTGGAGCACCCCTGGAAGACCCAAATTGGTTTATCAGTTCAAACGCTACACCCGTATAAACAATTTTAATGAATAATTTACGCAAAGGATTTAACCTGTTTTTCTGCTCATGAATTGTCTGCTAACAATTTGCAAATGTCATGAAACAATTCATTATTGGCAAAATAAACTCTCAAAGAATAATTCTTGGTCTGTGGCTCATTAGAAGAAGTTCATAGTATTAAGAAAATTCATGCTGCTTTGGTTAATTTTGATTGGACGCATAGGTCATATGGTATGCTTCTGTTACTGGACAGAATAAATGTAACTTATGGAATGAAATTTTCAATGTGAATATTCATGTTTACACATTTGGAATTTTCCTTCCATGACAATGTTGCCATATTTGCTTACAATTTGCTGTTTCCTTGAACATTCACGCCATCAAACTCATTTGCAAGACTATCTCAGGAAACACAGAAGGGATACATACACAGCCAAAGTGAATTCGCTTACAAAATTTGAACACATATATCCTGAAATTTGCTGAACTATTTGTTGCAGTATTTGCCCAGCTCTGTTCAGTGCCTGCCCTTAGCTATCAGACCACTCTTGAATGAATATTTAATCAATTCTATTTACCAGTGTGGAATGCAAGTGAAAGCCTACATTTTGAAAAGTGACAATGATTTGGGTTAATCCATTCTTGAGTACTCAATTTGAGACACTTCAGAAAGGCCTGATTTTCAGAAACGCTGAGTACCCACCCTCGCATAATCAGGCCTTTCTTAGATGTCTCAAGATAAGCATTCAAGAACAGCAAAACCTCAAAAACGTTTGGAAAATTAGGCTGAAACATTTGGAGGGAAGACATTCAATGTAGAGTACTTACTTGTGTTGATGGGTATCCTCCACCTGCACTAAAAACTCCCTGCTGTGTGCCACACAAGGACTTTCAGGATCAAGACCTTAGTTACACCGGCCTGGACTATACATAAAATTTAGATGGATCTAGCTACATTGCTCGGGGGTGTGAATTTTTCACACCCAAATGTTGTAGTTAAGCCAATCTAACACCCCAATGTAGATGTAGCTAGGTTTGTTGACCTAGCTATTGCTACTCAGGGAGCTGGATTAGCTACATCATGTCTACACGATGGCACTACAGTGGCATAGCTATAGTAATGCCTATTTTGTAGACACGGCTTCAGTCCTACAGATGGTTTTGTTCCAAGAGAGGCAGGTAGAGAAGAGAACCATTAGCCAGGCTTCAGAGACACACTTTAATGATTACAGCAGTCAGATGAGAGTATTAGAGTGTTATACATGCACTATCACTTAGCTTCTGTTCAATTCCAAGAAACAACAGCTGCTGAACAGTATACTTGCTTTGACAGTGCCACACACAGAGGAAGGAAGATTGGTCTCATCTCCTTTGCTAGTTGTGTGCTGCCACCTACTGGCATGTTTCATTGCCTTTGTCAATTGTTTATGTTCTCAGGACCACACCTCTGTGTCTCCAAACACCCTTTTGAAAGTCACACATCATGAAATTACCGTTTTAACCAAAACTTTGGTCAAGGTCAAAATCTTTATACTGTGTGTTCCCTTTCAGATGCAGCATAACGATGGGAGCCAAGAGTAAACAATTTAAAGCTGCTGTCATGCTGTCTGGAGTGGCTCATAGCCATGAGTGCCAACCTCAGGGCAGACTGTTAAAAAGCAGGCAGAGACCCCAAACTACTTTTATGTTCTATAATTAGATGTCACCAACCCAGTAACAAGTGTGAACTCCTAAAGCACTGTAACAGTCTTACCATGGAGTCTCAGACAGTCCCCTGGGGCATTCCAGTCTATCTTGACACCCTGGCAAGATGGACTAAGTGATAGATGGTCACTTTATACCAAAAATCACAACAATGTTCAGGTTACTTCCAGTCCCCAGGACCAATTGCTTACCCCAGATCAATGGTACTCAGCTCTCAAATCAAAGAGAACACCTGTAACCAATCCTGTAATAAACTAAAGATTTATTAACGAAGAAGAGAAATAAGAGAGTTATCTGCAAAGTTAAAACAGGAAACATACACACACAAATGAGTTACAATCTTAAATTGAAAAAAGGTAACATAAGCTCGTATAATAAGCGCTGTCTGTGGCCTTTAGGGCTGACCCATGCCAAGCATCATGGGGATCTCTTGCTTATATTTGGGATTTTTTGCCCTCAGATTCCAGACAGCAGAAAGATCCACCTTTTTTCTTGTCAGGGATTTTTATCCCCTTCACCCCAGAGTCCAAACTGATGGGTTAAGTTCATGCACAGGCCTTCCCTTCCTGGAGGGAGTGAGGAATGCCCTCAACAAGGTCTCTGCCCTTTGATGCTACACAGTGCCTCATTTGCGTTCATTAGGCCATCTTGTGTGCTGGACGAGCACATTATCTTAATAAATGTGTTTTTTCCTGTTTGGTGAGATACACAATGACAGAGGTTTACAGTGCAAACACTCAATGTGACTTTATACACTGGGATACAGATATCGTAAGTAGGATTAATACATGCAGCATCCTATAAGCATTCCATAAAATCTAAACACTAAACACATTCTTATAATACTAATATCCATTTAAACTATACTAACCTACAGGTGAGCCAGACTGGTGTTCAGCTATGCATTTATCAGTGTTCAGCGAGGTCCTGGGGCCTTGCCATGAGTTGGCACTGGTCTGCCAGTGTCTACTGTTGCCTTAGGCAGCTATAAGTGCATTTGTTGTTCTCCCAAAATGAGAAGGTACCAACAGGTGGTAAGCTCTGGGACCTGACTCTTTAGGGAAACGGTGTGCTTGTAGGTACTGACCATAGGAAATATATCTGAAATTTCAGTATTTGGATGTGCTGCTTGGGCCTCTCATGTGAGTTAGGCCTGGTCTACACTACGGGTTTAGGTCAACTTTAGCAGCGTTAAACCGAATTAAGCCTGGACACGTCCACACAACGAAGCCCTTTCTTTCGACTTAAAGGGCCCTTTAAACCGGTTTCTTTACACCACCTCCGACGAGGGGATTAGCGATAAAACCGGCCTTTGCGGGTCGGAATTGGGGTAGTGTGGACGGAATTCGACGTTATTGGCCTCCGGGAGCTATCCCACAGTGCTTCATTGTGACCGCTCTGGACAGCGCTCTCAACTCAGATGCACTGACCAGGTAGACAGGAAAAGACCCGCGAAGATTTGAATTTCATTTCCTGTTTGCCCAGCGTGGAGAGCACAGGTGACCACGCAGAGCTCATCAGCACAGGTAACCGTGATGGAGTCCTCCCAGGATCGCAAAAGAGTTCCAGCATGGACCGAACGGGAGGTACGAGATCTGCTCGCCATATGGGGAGATGAAGCAGTGATAGCTGAACTCCGTAGCAGTAAAAGAAATGGAAAAGTATTAGAAAAGATCTCCAAGGCCATGAAGGACCGAGGCCATAACAGGGACACACAGCAGTGCCGCGTGAAAATTAAGGAGCTACGGCAAGCTTACCACAAAGCCAGAGAAGCAAACGGAAGGTCCGGGGCAGAGCCGCAAACTTGCCGCTACTATGCGGAGCTGCATGCGATCCTAGGGGGTGCAGCCACCACTACCCCAACCGTGTGCTATGACTCTCTCACTGGAGAAACACACAGGGAAGACGGTTCGGGTAACGAGGAAGATGACGATGGAGGTACTGTAGGTAGCTCACAGCAGCAAGGAAGCGGAGAAACCGGTTTCCCCAACAGCCAGGATATGTTTGTGACCCTGGACCTGGAACCAGTAACCCCCGAACTCACCCAAGACCCTCAGGGCACACAGGAGACCTCTGGTGAGTGTAACTTTGTAAATATTTGTAAACATTACAAAAAAAAAGCAAGCGTGTTTAATGATTACTTTGCCCTGGCAATCGCAGCCAGTACATCTACTGGAAAAGTCTGTTAACGTGTATGGGGATGGAGCGGAAATCCTCCAGGGACATCTACAGAAAGCTCTCCTGGTTGAAATGGGGTGATTTTATTAAGGGGACATTCAGAGGCGCCCGTTCCTGCTCTTCTGACCAGAAATGTTCCCCGCTGTTAACCACGCGGTGGGGGGAGGGGTGAAGTGATCATCCCAGAGAATCGTGTGTGTGTGTGTGGGGGGGGGTGGTTTACTTGTGTTTGTGCCGCATGTTAACCGGGAAACCGCAGCCCCCTCCTTTTACATTGAAACCCCATTTTAAATGGACAACCCAATTCATCCTTGATATGGGAAATGCGCTGCTGTTTGCAACCTTTCCCGCATGTTAAGAAGGTTAAAAAAGCCAAAACACTGTGGCCTACGATGGCTGCCTGCAAGCCGAAATATGCGACCTTGTAATGAAAGAGTGTGCCCATTGTTCTCTAAAATGTGTCTTTTTTAACCACCTCTCCCTTCTCCTCCACCAGCTGCAAATGTTTCTCCTTCGCAGAGGCTCGTGAACATTAGAAAGAGAAAACGTAGGACGAGGGACGATATGTTCACGGAGCTGCAGATGTCCGCCCACGCTGATAGAGCACAGCAGAATGCGTGGAGGCAGTCAATGTCGGAGATGAGAAAAGCCCAATATGAACGAGAGGAGAGGTGGCGGGCTGAATCGCGGGATGAACAGAGCAAGTGGCGGGCTGAAGACGATAGGTGGCGTCAGCTTGCAGACAGACGGCAAGAGGCAATGCTCCGTCTGCTGGAGCATCAAACTGATATGCTCGAGCGTATGGTTGAGTTGCAGGAAAGGCAGCAGGAGCAGAGACCGCCGCTACAGCCCCTGTGTAACCAACAGCCCTCCTCCCCAAGTTCCATAGCCTCCTCACCAAGACACCCAAGAACACGGTGGGGGGGCCTCCGTCCACCCAGTCACTCCACCCCAGATGATCGCCCAAGCATCAGAAGGCTGGCCTTCAATAAGAGTTAAAGTTTTAAAATGCAGTGTGTCCTTTTCCATCCCTCCTCCCCCACCCATCCCAGGCTACCTTGGCAATTATCCCCCTACCTCTGTAAGGAACTAATAAAGAATGCATGAATGTGAAAAAACAATGACTTTATTGCCTCTGCAAGCGGGAGGGGAGGGTGGGGTGGGGTGGTTGGTTTACAGGGAAGTAGAGTGAACCGGGTCGGGGGGGGGGTTGGAGGGTTCATCAAGGAGAAACAAACAGAAGTTTCACACAGTAGCCTGGCCAGTCACAAAACTCGTTTTCAAAGCTTCTCTGATGCGCACCGCGCCCTGCTGTGCTCCTCTAACCGCCCTGGTGTCTGGCTGCGCGTAATCAGCGGCCAGGCGAGTTGCCTCAACCTCCCACCCCGCCATAAATGTCTCCCCCTTACTCTCACAGATATTGTGGAGCGCACAGCAAGCAGCAATAACAATGGGGATATTCTTTTCGCT
Organism: Malaclemys terrapin pileata; assembly: GCF_027887155.1. NCBI lineage: Eukaryota > Metazoa > Chordata > Testudines > Emydidae > Malaclemys > Malaclemys terrapin. Next base: position 198,296,868 of record NC_071505.1, read on the forward strand.
GAGGTCTGAGCGAGTCAGTAAGCTGCGCCAGCGCGCTTTTAAACATCCAAATGCACATTCCACCACCATTCGGCACTTGCTCAGCCTGTAGTTGAACAGGTCCTGACTCCTGTCCAGGCTGCCTGTGTACGGCTTCATGAGCCATGGCATTAAGGGGTAGGCTGGGTCCCCAAGGATCACGATAGGCATTTCAACATCACCAATGGTCACTTTCTGGTCCGGGAAGAAAGTCCCTTCCTCCAGCTTTCGAAACAGAGCAGAGTTCCTGAAGACGCGAGCATCATGTACCTTTCCCGGCCATCCCACGTTGATGTTGGTGAAACGTCCCTTGTGATCCACCAGGGCTTGCAGCAGCATTGAAAAGTACCCCTTGCGGTTTACGTAGTCGGTGGCTTGGTGCTCCGGTGACAAGATAGGGATATGGGTTCCGTCTATGGCCCCGCCACAGTTTGGGAATCCCATTTCAGCAAAACCATCCACTATTGACTGCACGTTTCCCAGAGTCACTACCCTTGCTATCACCAGGTCTTTCATTGCCCTGGCAAATTGGATCACAGCAGCCCCCACCGTAGATTTGCCCACTCCAAATTGATTCCCAACTGACCGGTAGCTGTCTGGCGTTGCAAGCTTCCACAGGGCTATCGCCACTCGCTTCTCAACTGTGAGGGCTGCTCTCATCTTGGTATCCTGGCGTTTCAGGGCAGGGGAAAGCAAGTCACAAAGTTCCATGAAAGTGCCCTTACGCATGCGAAAGTTTCGCAGCCACTGGGAATCGTCCCATACCTGCAGCACGATGCGATCCCACCAGTCTGTGCTTGTTTCCCGGGCCCAGAATCGGCGTTCCACGGCATGAACCTGCCCCAGTGACACCATGATTTCCACATTGCTGGGGCCTGTGCCTTGTGAGAGGTCTATGTCCATGTCAATTTCCTCAGCACTCTCGTTGCCGCGCTGCAATCGCCTCCTCGCCTGGTCCGGGTTTCGCCTTGGCATGTCCTGGCTCTGCATATACTCCAGGACAATGCGCGTGGTGTTCATAGTGCTAATAATTGCTGCGGTGATCTGAGCGGGCTCCATGATCCCAGTGCTAGCTATGGCGCCTGGTCTGAAAAAAGGCGCGAAAGTAGTATCTGATGGACCAGGAGAAGGAGGGAGGGCCGAGTGACGACATGGCGTACAGGTACAGGAACAGGGAGAAACACAAACAACTGTCACACAGAATGGTCCCCCCAAAGATTAAACTGAAAACCGTGGGCTTAGCAGGCCATTGATTTCATCGAGGAAGGGGAAGCAAATGAATACAGAACAAATCTATTTTTTACATCTTAAGGTGGCAGCCGACGGTGCAGCATGAGTGATAGCCTCTCCAGTACGATGATGATGGGTACCAATCATAATATACCATCATCTGCCAAAAGGCAAGGGGCTGCTGCTGTGTAGCAATGCAGCCCCACGTCTGCCAGCCCCACGTCCGCCAGCACCCAGCATCGCCCTCGGCCTCTTCTGGGTGCTTAGCAGACAATATTGGGCAATTGGCAGAAAATAGTATATTACGACTGGTAACCATCATCATCGAAACAGTAGCATGTCTGCCCAGGTGGCCATGATTGACAGCCACACCAGTACGACGATGATGGGTACCAGTCACAATATACCATCTCCTGGCAAGGGGCTGGTGCAATGCAGCCCTACGGCTGCCAGCCCCATGACTATCACTCATGCTACACCGTCTACCGCCAAAAGGCAGTTAGCAGCTGCTGCTGTGTAGCAATGCAGTCCCACGTCTGCCGGCACCCAGAGGACATATGGTGACGGTGAGCTCAGCTGAGCTGAGCGGGCTCCATGCTTGCCGTGGTATGTTGTCTGCACAGGTAACCCAGGTAAAAAGGCGCGAATCTATTGTCTGCCGTTGCTGTGACGAGGGGGGAGGGGCCTGACGACATGTACCCAGAACCGCCCGCGACACTGTTTTGCATCATCCGGGCATTGGGATCTCAACCCAGAATTCCAAGGGGCGGCAGAGACTGCGGGAACTGTGGGATAGCTGTGGGATAGCTACCCATAGTGCAATGCTCCGGAAGTCGACGCTAGCCTCGTACTGTGGACGCGGTCCGCCGACTAGAGCACCTAGAGCATTTTATTGTGTGGACACACACAATCGGCTGTATACAACCGATTTCAATAAAACCGGCTTCTATAAATTCGAACTAATTTCGTAGTGTAGACATACCCTTAGTTAGGTGCTGGGGCACTGTGCCCCCAATTAATTCTCCTCAGAATGGGTAATATATGGGTGTGATATTTACTCCTTTATTGTTCTGATGAGACTTTTATTGAATATAAATGCAAAGGGAGCTACGTCAGTAAGAACAAAATTCAACTGTCATTCAAAATGAATTGTAAGTACAATTGTACACAGTGTAGACAGACAGACAGGGCCGCCCAGAGGATTCAGGGGGCCCGGGGCAAAGCAATATCGGGGGCCCCTTCCATAAAAAAAAAAGTTGCAATACTATAGAATGCTATATTCTCATGGGGGCCCCTGTGGGGCCTGGGGTCTGGGGCAAATTGCCCCACTTGCCCGTCCCCCAGGCGGCCCTGCAGACAGAGGTTAACTAACTTCAGCTAATACTTAACGACTAGCCGGCTTTTCCTGTGAGAAAGAGAGAAGTCCCAAGAATAGCAGAAAAGATCAGAGCAGACCTCCTGTGACTGTCTCACAACTACAGGAGAACCTGTCTAAACCCAGGGACAAGTCAATTAAGACCAATTTCTGCCACCTTTACTCCATTGAATCATACCTTATTCCACTAGCAGTCTCCTCAGAGCCAGTTGGAGTGGTTGTGGGGAACAGGCAGCATTGAGCAGGTATATGGGTGCAGAATTTGGCCCTTGCTGTTTCTCAAAGAGATTGTGGACCAAGTTCTGCCTTGTCTTATATGACATACAACCCCAGTTTGCCGGGGTAGTCATCTGCAAAATGCACCTTTCTTTTTCAATGACAAACCGGAAATAATTAGAGGCAAAACTCCATATTGTACTGCTTTATGTGAAACTGGGCCATTATTTTTCCTGATTGCACCAACAGCATCAATATTTTTGTACAAGTCTGCCTAGTAAGAGCTAAATCCCTCACTCACCCATGTCAAGGTGAGGTTATATTGACATTATTCTGAATAAAATGAGCTTATTGTCCCTCAATGATTTCCATAACAATTTTGCCTTAGTTTACAATTCAGAATGAGGATTTCTCTATCTGCCTGTATGCCAAACTCAGCATTCCAAAGACTCTATCAAGTAGCATCCTCCTGCCCTGACATCATTACCAATAATAAAGGTTCTACAGTCAGAATTTAGCAAACATTTTTATTGACAATCCACACAGAAGACTAGAATTGAACTTGCTCTTTTATAATTATATTGATTTCTGATACTAACAGCAGTAAAAACTTGTTATTGTTAGGAAAGCTGGCATCCTCAAAGACATTTCTCAAATCTCCAGGGGTAGGGAGAGAACCAACTATATGCAATTAGCAAGGGGAAAGATGGAAAATTCAGCTTGACTATTTAGGCTAGGCTATGATTGCTCAAAGGGAAAGAAAGGACTTCCTCGCAACCTGCTCCACATGGCAATGGATGAAGTTCACAAAAGACTTGAAATGGTCACTGAAAACTCCAGCAAGTATGTATGACTTGAAGACACTAAGGAGGAATGGCAGGTTTCAGAGTAGCAGCCGTGTTAGTCTGTATCCGCAAAAAGAACAGGAGTACTTGTGGCACCTTAGAGACTAACAAATTTATTAGAGCATAAGCTTTCGTGGACTACAGCCCAATGCATCCGAAGAAGTGGGCTGTAGTCCACAAAAGCTTATGCTCTAATAAATTTGTTAGTCTCTAAGGTGCCACAAGTACTCCTGTTCTTTTTAAGGAGGAATGGGTTTATTAAGCAGCATCCATTTTACAGTCAGTTTTCTAACCCTAACCAAGCTTTAATATAATTTTTATTCACTTTATTTTTCACAATAGTGGAAGGAACCTGTTTCCTAGACTCACTTTGTTATTGTGTTGAATTCAGTGTCTATATTATATGGTATACTGACATTGCAGCCTCACAAATCAGGGTCAGATTACTGGAGCCATGAGAGTTTACACTAACTCAAGATCTGCTCCCCAGCATCCGCTGATTATGCAGTATTTCCCTCTTCCCCACCCTTCCCCCAGAATGACTTGTTTCTTCCTCTTTAACATTCTAGTATTCACTCCGAATCCTGTGGTTTATTTCCCCTCTTACTCTGCAGTTTCTCTTCACTGAGCTGAACATTCATGCATGTTTTCCCTGTTCAGCCCTGTAGTTGGCTGGCTCTAAACTTGGGCTCAGCCATTGTCTCTTTATGTCTCTTGCCCTCTGGAACCCCACTCCTGGGCAAGTTCACTGTTTCCCGCAGGAGTTGAGCTCACTCCTGGGATCCTCTCTGAGTCCAATTACCCCTTGTCCCTGGCACTGCTTCTCAGGTCCAGCTACAGGGCACTGACAGAGAGCAGACATCCAGAGCCCCTGTCAGGGCTGCAGTGTCTGTCTGAGAAAAGGGAAAGCTGGTAACTGCCTCTGTGTGGGCTCTCTAGCAGCCTCTCCTCTTGGGAAATCTTCCCCCCCTGTTCTGTGCCAGCTTCACCTTTTTAAGCTTTCCTTCTTCAGGTAAAGAGCATGCTCTGCACAGGTGCACCTAATCATCACTGCCTGCGTGCAGGGATGCTCATTAGGCTTGCCGTCAGTGGGATGGGGACATGTCCCATCACGACCCCCCCACCCCCCCCCACACACACACACAGGGAATCAATGTTACAGATTTAAGAAACAGACTGGCAAATTCTGCCTTTCCTCCTGTAGCAGCCTCAAAGAACAAGTCTGTACACGAGGATTGAGCTCTTTGCAGGTTATGCAAAACCAAGGTGATTTGTAGAGGCTTGAAAGGGCTATTTTCTTGGATTTTTTGTCTTGCTTGCCCAGCAAATGCCAACAGGGGGAGTTTCAGATCTACCTCAGACTTATAGTGCTACAGTATCCTTGGTTATAGTGAAATTGATCATAGGGGTACCAGTTATTGAAATTCAGGAAAATAAACACCATACCCTTGTCTTCTTAATGCCTCCTCCCCTTAAAGAAACATTTCAGTGGCTCTTCTTCAGATTGAAAGCAAAGGTACAGTTCCCATCTCTGGTTAAACTTCAGCACTCTCTTTTTAAAAAGAGATCTCAGGGGAAATAGTTCTATGCTATGTTTTATTGAAGTGGAAGAAAACTAAAGTTTCTCTGGAATGAGTCAAAACCAGGATTTTTTACTCAGCCTCCATATCCCATCTCCTGAAACAAAAACAAACAAAGAAAACCTACCACTCCTCAACCACTATCATCTCTGGTGGTCGGGTACAGTAGAATCCTCTTCCTCATTTTGTATAATGTAAAACCTGAATGAGAAGATTTTACAAGCCAAAATTCTGCCTCCTGGCTTATCCCCAATATCAGTGCATAACAGCAAATATGTAGCCAAATGGCAAGTGCAAAATATTCCTCTAAAAGAGAAGAGGAGAAACTGTGGGCAGTAAAAGATATTTTAAAATATTAGGAAAGTTGGTCTCTGTTCTTGAAAGACAAACACAAAAGCCATGTTTATGTAGTAATTATTGAAGGGGATCTGGTTTTGTTAAGATGCTCTTATATCTTTTTAAAAGATAGGCTAGAAAAGGTTTATGCAATGCAGCAATGTAATTCTACCAATCACTGGCTCTAATTTCGTTAACCACCGCCCCACGATTGCAGAGTTTTTCATTTCTCATTTGTTCTTTGTTGTCACTTTGACATTGTCTTCATAGTGGAAACACTCCATCCATAGTGTCTGATACTGGCTGCTCAATTAGGCCGTTTCTATACTATAGAGTTTTGTCGATGCAAGTTCTGCAGACAATCTTTCAACTGACTGGCATTTCCAGGTCTTTGTCAATGTAGTAACTCTTTTAAAATTTATTTTGTATTGATTTTTCAACCATTGTATTTTAATATTTTGGTCAATAGAAAGAGATCAACACAAATGGTTTTAGATACTAACACGTTCAGATGGAGATATCACCATTCATTCCTTACTATTTTTTCCTCAGTGTCCTTCTGTAACAAAGAATTGTGCAGGTAACAGCAACATTTTCATGTAAACCAAAGTCATAACATACATCAGTGAAGTATGTGAATGCTTTTTCTGGGAGAAAACAGACCAATAATTTCTTCATCTGCAGCAGACAAATGACTAATCCAACGATTAACATGAATAGTGCACCTACAGACCTAGCCATATAATTAATTCCCCAGAAGCAAAGAGTTTCAGCTCTCTGAGCATACATTCAACCCCAGCAGGCCCAGGGTTTGGAAGTTGAATTCCATTTCCAGAGCTGCTCCTTTTAGCTGACAGCCTGAACTGCAGCACCAGGACTATTTAAAGAATATTTTATACTCTTAGACACAATGTTACTTTTTCCTTGTGCCCCTTAAAGTGACATTTCATTTGAGCAAGATTGGCACATAAATACTGAAATGTGATCACATGTATTTTATGTGATTATCCATGCTCAGAAGAGGAAGTAATGATCTGATAACTGATTAGAGCTCTAATAGTTGTGAAAAGGAGAAGAGCTAGAGACTCAGCTAAGAACTAAACTATGTTATGTGGAAGGCACAGATATTATGGTGATGAGCAGCAGTTCAACCCCCTAAGATAGATGGATGTACTCATTTTTGCAAGATAATCATATTTCATTATCTTTTGCAGCATAGTCACTTATTTTTATAAAAAGATTATAACAGGGTGTTGAAACTGACTGTATAGGGTCTAAGATGCCTCTTTGTATGTGTAGACTATAATACTAAAATTCAATCTTTTAAACCATCATATACATCATGGTAACCTGTAAAATAACAAAGTAATTGTAAGCACTGACCTAGACATGGGAAGTCAAAGATGTCTCTGACTGAATAATATTCTTAATAGAAACTAATGGCAAATGGGAATATAACTGAGCATTGCCTCGATACACAACTTCAAATGCCACATAATCCAAAGTAAAAAGTAATGTGCATGTGTTCCCAAAGATACTCTTCAAATGGAGGAGCTGTATATCAAAACCTTATTTCCTGGTAATGAATTTTAAATAAGTGCCCAGGGGCATCAGGTCACTGATGTTTCTACTTTGCAAACTGGGTGGGCTATGAAAGCTCTTAAAACCCTTCAAAGCAATTTTTTTAAAAACTAGATTTAACTGACAAAAACTTTTCAAGAAAAATACCTGAAACAATTAGGAGAATGAAAACCAGGTCAGAAAACTTGGCCCGTGGCTGAGGATTTACATAAATAGGCCTAACCTTTGACTTGAAAATAAAAGGTAAGTACAGAGCTCTGACAGAACAGCAGGTCATTGGCATTTGCTCTGTAAAGTACTGCCTCTGATGCTATGACAAAAATGTCAAGAATTCCACTGATCATTGTGCACTGATAGGGCTCAAAGGTATGCGGACAGGCTAGCAGAAACCCAGCCTACCTGACCAATTGAAACTGCGGTACTCCCACGCATTTTATAACCTGCAAGCTGTGAGCGTGGGAAAGCAAATGAGGCCTTTGGAGACTAATTCCTTCTAAAAAGGAGGAAGATGCCTTCCCAGAAGGGTGATTTTGAATTCTTGTGGTTTGGGCAGCATATAAAATAGTTACTACACAGTCCTCAAGTGAGCAACACAGTAGTTGCCTCCAAAGCATGTATTGTTCAAAAGGCTTTATTATCGATATTGAATTTACTAGTCAAGATCAATCCAAAATTTAGCACTATTCAGTTCTGGGATTTTGTCAAGGCTGGTCTCTACTTAATAGCAATACACAGCCGTGGAAATGGTAATAATGTGTGGAGAGTTAACTGCCTGAAATATTATGTCTATTCATTCAATCCTAGGCAGTGATCCTAAAGAGTAAGCATAGCCTCATGTTATAGCGTACATCTGTGCTACTTCCTTTTTGTCTGGTGATGGCTCCATATTTAGGAATCTGAAAGTAAAAGATGAACCACATTTTGCATTTTTTGTGTCTACTTCTATCACAGTAACACAGAAAGCTATGAAATAAATCTTCACATTTCTACAATGAGCAAAGAAAAAAATCATGAAAGCCAAAACAATAAATGAAAAATGTTTTATGTTCTTATGTTACACAGAGACAGATTCAGTTTCCTATTACACTTCTAGGCGCAAACGTACATAAAATATCCTACAGGCTGTCTCCAACTTGTTTTTCTAATTAATTAAAAGTGATCCATTACAGAAAACCTAAAGGAATGTCAAAGATGCTCCTGTCTGTACTGCTTTTGTCTCACTTGCTGCAACAAAGAGGGAAGCTGTTGATGCCTGTCTAGTAGATTATTGAAGGGTGGCTGTACTTTTGGTATTAAATCAGGAGAGGTTGGAGATGTGGATTATTTGTCTTTCTTCCCCATTGACAGACTGCTCCTGCAGTTCTCAGATAGGTAAAGCTTCCATTGGAGTTCATGGAATTTAAGAACCGCCAGTCTTGTGGCTAACCTTCCAATCATTTCTCTTCCCTGCAGCATTCATTACACTTGTAGACCTCTGTGGCTGCTCACAGATGGGTTTGATCCAAAGCCTATGGAAATCAATGGAAACACTTCTAATGACTTCAGTGGACTTTGGATCAGTCCCAGTTTGTGCACCGTAACTTAGAATCTTCTAAGAATGTGACGTGGGATAATACATAATGAAGAGCAGATACTTCTCTATACTAAAATGGGTTTTGGAGGGGGGTAGGATTGATTGCCCTGTTAATGATCATCACATTTTGTTGGGGCAGAGGATATTTTCACAATCAATTCCCCCCATCTCGTTCTCACTGTCCTTCAGCTGAGGAAGTCTGCACAGAACAGTGTTGCTTGACTGGCCCCACAGGCACAGTCTCTAGAACACACGCTCTTTGCTGTCACACAAAGGACAGCACAAACTGGGATGTCTCACATATAGTGGGCCGCTCACTTCATTTCCTGAACAATTATTAGGCCAGAATGCATGAAACAGCTGGGATTAAAGAGAAATTAAAATGACTTACTGCTAGACTCTTGATATGTCATGTATATATGGCCCAATACCAATACTAGACCTAGCCATAGTCCATCCCCAGCTCCGTGCCTCAGCTGGGCTCTACTCTTATGCCATTTTGAGTGGGCAGGATCTCTTTGGGCAGTGGCTGCAGAGCAGCTCTATGGCCTCTGCTGACCCTCACCTTTCTTCCCAAAGGTTAAATCCATGATTCCATTGCTGCCAATTCTACTGCCGCAGACTAGGGAGAATCATTAGGGGAAAGGCAGTGCTTCACCCAGTGTCCCTTCATAGCAGGGGACACTCCATAACTGAGTGACAGGCAGATGGAAAATGAGGAGGTCAAAAGGTGCCTCCCCCCCAAGCACTGGAGCTGGCTGACAACTCTGAAATGGCAACAGGTACCCATTGCTTGCAGACCATTGGTAATGGGGAGAGCTTAGCTCAGGTCCCCTATAACACCCTCTAACAACTAATATTTTGGGTGAGTGAGGCTGGGTGTCCCCATCTTCAGGCCTCCCTTTTTTATCCACAAAGGTCTTCCTCTGTAAAGGGTTACTGCTCTCCCTGACCAGCAGTAGCTTCTGTGTCTCCTCTGCTGTGGAAAGAATGGGGCCAAGAAGCAAAGACACCAATGGAGGGTCCAAGTTCATTCTGAGGGCCCATGGGACCTGACTATCATGACTCCCCCTGCAGTGGCTGACTATCATCAAGTGCAATCAAACAGGCTTGTGTTATAAATACAGAGATGTTGGCAGAAGTCCACAGAGATCTTGGGAACAGGCAGATCACACATACTCCATTGTACTCTGTTTCTACATACATACTGGGCGAATGGGTGAACCCAGTGGACTTGGAGGTTTTGTGAGGATCTCAAACTTTTTCAGACATTTCATGTTTTACAATGATGACGTCAATGGGTCCAAGATTTAACCCCAGGTGCCTTAGAGGGGGTTCAAGATGTCATGTTAAGATAATGCACTTTTTTGCATCAACATGGAAAGGACCTATGGTATTTTTAATAGAAAGACTTAATGGATTCATCTGTACTTAATATGTTTACAGTTAATGTCTTGTTTAAAGATGCAGACTATCATACTCATTTCATCCAATAGGTAACTATGACTCTCACAGAAATGTGAGATGCACTGATCTGTTGGAATGCAAATTAATTATAATTCCTCTTTGCCTATAACCAGCATAAAATGAACCACAAGGGAGATGTGAGAATCATTTACTCTCAGGGAAACCAGAGCATGGAAATCAGGACAGTGGTAACTTTGATTTGCAGTGTGTAGGTACTTCGCTTCTGTATTGAAGGAGGAAAGGAGGAGGGCTCATTAGAGAAATGCAATGATAGTCTGATACAGAGGAAAAGCCATTCTGCTGTCACCCAGTATCATCACTTGTTAGGAAATACTGAATGAAGCAAGGGGGGAGGGGGAGGAAAACTTAGATTGGTCACTGCATGGGGCTAAGACTGAGAAGTCAGAAGACTAACATACAGCAGCATAACAACTGGCAGACAGTATAACCTATTTTAGTCATCATGCTCTTCTTTGCTGCCAAGGCAAATTTGGAGTGATTTCAGAGGAGTTACTTCCAATTTGCACTGGAGAAATTGGGATCAGAATCTGGTTCAAGGGTTACACACATGCATGTTTGCAAATCTAGCAAGCGTCACTTTCAAATATGCCAAATGCTGTGCATTTTCTAATAGCCGTCTGGATTGTAATATTTTTTGATTATCTCCTGCTGTGCTAAAGAGCTGTTCAGGACATTCACACAGAGGTAGGAAACAGGCATTCGAAAACAAAACTTGCAATATTGGGCCAACATTGCTTTATTGTTTTCCAGTATAATAATAATAAATATAATCTCAAAGGGGCCAAATTCATTAGGAAATTAGTTGGTGGGTTAATATACATTGAAGCATAAATGTGTTGGAAAGAATCTTTCAGAATACTTTACAGGACTTATCTGTCTTCCACTAAAAGATGCAAGGAAGAAGGATTGTCCTCATAAACTGACAGATCTTGTGGATGATGAGCTTTTCCTAAACGTTCTAAGACATCCCATCGCCCTGCTGCTTACTAGAAGATGTACTGGTTGAAACAGCAGCAGTGGAAGATGAGGGCTTTGGTTTTTTGACATTTTTCCAGTGTGACTTTTGAAAAAAAAGTCTGCCTCCTTTGAGATCACTGAAACTGTTTCCAACTCTGTTAAGAGGAGGTTACTCTCTGGAATCTGAAAGGAAATTTCTTCTTTGAGTAGTCTGGGGAAGGCCCAAGCACAACATGATGGATCACATGTCCATCTTTTTTTCCTAAAGTGTCTTTCATTTTGACTCTGAACAGTTCTAAGCACTTTAAAGGTTGGGTCTAAGTTTTAGTGTGGACCTCAGAAGATAGGCTGGAATAATTCTTCAGCTAAAGGGAATGGGGCATAGTAATAGCTGTCTCAGCCAAGCAGGCTATAGTGTCAAATGTGTAATGCACCACTCAGAAGACATGTTTGTCATATGTTGATCTTTAGACACCAAAGATTTGACCTCCTTCCTTTCTGTATCTGGTGGTTTCTCCAGAAGTGGGAGAAGTTTCCCCTGTAAATAGAAGTCAGACCTCACTAGTAATGCTTGAAAATTTGCAATCTGTAATTTCCCCCCCAATTTATACAAGCACTTTGACTTTTTTTTTCCTGGTGCACAGACTTTGATGGTCTTTCATGGCTACCTCTCTTCCTCATTTTGACTTGGTTTAGAAGTGGAAGGACAGAAATATTACAGGAAAGTTTATTCTCGGGATACTTTTGATCTGGCTCAAACCTGAAGAAATGCCTGGCAGCTCACAAGAAAGACAGTTGTAAAATGATTGGAGATCATTGATTGGAGACCAAAAACAAGATGATTTGGGATAAGCACCAGAAATGAACCTCTAAATCTTCTGAAGTTCACCAATGATTATTATTATTTACTCTTTATAGAACACCAAATATGTGCCAGGTGCTTCACAGACAGCAATGAGGATAGGTTGCCTGCCCTGAACCGTTTACAGTCTTAATGGACAACATACAGGTAAGGAATGGGAAATAGCAACAATCAAGTGAGAGAGAGAGTAATGTTGATTAGCGTGGCTTGTTCGTTCTGTGATTTTTGGTTGAATTGTTACTATTAATCCTCTCAAGTTAATACTTGAATGGAGGGAGAAATAGGGTTGGTTGGTGTCAGTGTAGGGTGGACTTTAAGAAGAAAGGGGTGGAAGCATGGTGAAAGGGGTCAGGAAGAGGGCCCAGGTGCTACATAGAAGAAGGTGCAGAGATGGGAATGGAAGAATGTCTAGTGATGCACAGAAGAAATATGCTGAAGCCATGTGAGTTTGATTCCGCAATCCACCGCGTATGATCACCGCTTCTCAAACAATTAATAATCCCTTCCATGGTTTACAGATAGAGCGAATATTTTGTTGTTGTAGGAATGATTTTTTTGAAAGATATTTGTGTCCTGCCAGGTGAAAAGATTTAAAGATAGTGAGATGTGTGGAGAGGCGAAGTGAGGCGGTGTTTCCAAAAAGCATATTTTGAAATATCCATGGGTGATCCAGAGACTCAGATGTTTGGATTCTAGCATTGTGCTTTAGGTTTCTGTCACTTAGGTGGTATAACATGAGCTTGATTATGAAACGACAAAATTGTGTTTGTCTACAAAAAAGTGAAGCCCATCAATTGCCTAATCATTTTGCCTATTGTTCTTCATAGTTGATAAGTCACTTGACTGGATTAGAAGCAATACTATAGTAAATCATATAACTCACTAATTGGCATTAGTGAAGGAAGACCCCATTTCCATGATGGTACAGTACTCAATTGAACAAGAAACTATTATATTGTCTGTTACTGGCAGATTGCCTTATCGCTTACCATTTTAGATGTCTGGAAATAAAGCACATGGGAAATTTTTTTATGAGTGAGGATATGTTTAAATAAATAAATAAATAAATAAATAAACACATGCTTTTACAAGAAGTTTGGTTTTACGTTAGCTTCTGTGACTCATACAACAGGGGAGCTGTATGCGATGTGAACTAGTTGTTAATCTGCATGAGTCACTACAGTGTGATTTCAACACAATTAGCTTCATTCAGAGCCGAGCTGAGGGAGTGTGGAGTGTTACGGCCACAAAGATTTAGCGGCCTGGAATATTTTATTACATAAGGACCAATATCTCACTGGCCTAAGCTGTTGTATTTCCACTGAAGTCCACTCCACTGCAATCCGCTGAAGTGGTTTCAAACGTTATACGTTTTGGTCAAAACTCAATACTGATAGAAGTCAAGGGATTTGCCATAGAGTCTAGTCAGCATTATTTTCATGGATTAAATCAAATGAAACAAACAAACCTCTCGAGTGTTTTTTTCTCTCGACTTTTGAAAGGCTCTGGGTACCTTGCTTGAGTCCAGACATGAAAATTTGCATATACTCAGTATGGTGCAGCAGGACAAACTCAATTGAACCAAAACTTTCCTACAGTATTAGCTTGAGACTGTTTAAGTTGATTTTTTACTGAAATTTGTTGCGTTTATGGAAAAGTTGTAAATCAAAGTCAAAGTTATAAAGTCAAAAAAGGGATTGGACATCCACATGGAGAAGTAGAGTATGCCAGAGTTGTCATAATTAATTATCATGAATTTTGGAAAGGATATTAAATCTTCTGGTGCTGGGGTTACCTCTTGCACTGAGCTTGCCTCTCCAGGGGAGGGAACTCCAGTTGCTAGGAAATGGCAGGTATTAGTAATGGGAGATTCGATCATTAGAAACGTAGATAGCTGGGTTTGTGATGACCGGAAGAACCGCATGGTGACTTGCCTTCCTGGTGTGAAGGTTGCGGATCTCTCGAGGCATCTAGACAGACTTATGTGTAGTGCTGGGGAGGAGCCGGTGGTTGTGGTACATGTAGGTACCAATGACATAGAGAAGGGTAGGAGAGATGTCCTGGAGGCCAAATTTAGACTGAAATCCAGGACCTCTATGGTGGCATTCTCAGAAATGCTTCCAGTTCCACGCGCAGGGCCAGGTAGGCAGGCAGAGCTTCAGAGTCTCAATGTGTGGATGAGACGATGGTGTAGAGAGGAGGGGTTTACATTCATTAGGAACTGGGGAAACTTTTGGGATGAGAGGGAGCCTATACAGGAGAGATGGGCTCCACCTAAACCAAAGTGGAACCAGACTGCTGGCACTAAACATTAAAAAGGTTGTAGAGCAGTTTTTAAACTAGGAGATGGGGAAAAGCCGACTGCTGCAGAGGAGCATGTGGATCGGACAGAGACTTCTTTTAGGAGAGAGTCTAATGATAGAGAATCTCCAGGTTATAGTCAGGAGCAGAGGATGGAGGAGGATAATGTAAGGGCCAGATCAGATGATAAACATTCACATAAAGAATCGGACACATCAGAAAAGGGCAGACAAATAAACAGTGACAAGTTTTTAAAGTGCTTGTACACAAATGCTAGAAGTCTAAATAATAAGATGGATGAACTAGAGTGCCTAGTGATAAAGGAGGATATTGATATAATAGGCATCACAGAAACCTGGTGGACTGAGAACAATCAATGGGACACAATCATTCCGGGGTACAAAATATATCGGAAGGACAGAACAGGTCGTGCGGGGGGTGGAGGGCGGTGGCACTGTATGTGAAAGAAAATGTAGAATCAAATGAAGTAAAAATCTTAAGTGAATCCACATGTTCCATAGAATCTCTATGGATAGAAATTACATGCTTTAATAAGAATATAACATTAGGGATCTATTACAGACCACCTGACCAGGACAGTGATACTGATGATGAAATGCTAAGGGAAATTAGAGAGGCTATCAAAATTAAGAACCCAATAATAGTGGTGGATTTCAATTATCCCCATATTGACTGGGAACATTTCACTTCAGGACGAAATGCAGAGATAAAATTTTTCGATACTTTAAATGACTGCTTTATGGAGCAGCTGGTACGGGAGCCCACTAGGGGAGAGGCAACTCTAGATTTAGTCCTGAGTGAAGCGCAGGAGCTGGTCCAAGAGGTAACTATAGCAGGACCGCTTGGAAATAGTGACCATAATACAATAGCATTCAAACAACCCAACACTGTGGCATTTAATTTCAAAAGGGGGAACTATGCAAAAATGAGGGGGTTAGTTAAACAGAAGTTAAAAAGTGACTAAAGTGAAATCCCTGCAAGCTGCATGGGCGCTTTTTAAAGACACCATAATAGAGGCTCAACTTCAATGTATACCCCAAATTAAGAAACACAGTAAAAGAACTAAAAAGGAGCCACCATGGCTTAACAACCTTGTAAAAGAAGCAATGAGAGATAAAAAGACTTCCTTTAAAAAGTGGAAGTCAAATCCTAGTGAGGCAAATAGAAAGGAGCATAAACACTGCCAAATTAAGTGCAAGAATGTAATAAGAAAAGCCAAAGAGGAGTTTGAAGAACGGCTAGCCAAAAACTCCAAAGGTAATAACAAAATGTTTTTTAAGTATATCAGAAGCAGGAAGCCTGCTAAACAACCAGTGGGGCTCCTTGATGATCAAGATACAAAAGGAGCGCTTAAAGACAATAAAGTCA
Source organism: Malaclemys terrapin pileata (assembly GCF_027887155.1). NCBI lineage: Eukaryota > Metazoa > Chordata > Testudines > Emydidae > Malaclemys > Malaclemys terrapin. The sequence continues at coordinate 198,312,619 of NC_071505.1, forward strand.
TTGCGGAGAAACTAAATGGATTCTTTGCTTCAGTCTTCTCGGCTGAGGATGTTAGGGAGATTCCCAAACCTGAGCTGGCTTTTGTAGGTGACAAATCTGAGGAACTGTCACAGATTGAAGTGTCACTAGAGGAGGTTTTGGAATTAATTGATAAACTTAACATTAACAAGTCACTGGGACCAGATGGCATTCACCCAAGAGTTCTGAAAGAACTCAAATGTGAAGTTGCGGAACTATTAACTAAGGTTTGTAACCTGTCCTTTAAATTGGCTTCTGTACCCAATGACTGGAAGTTAGCTAATGTAACGCCAATATTTAAAAAGGGCTCTAGAGGTGATCCCGGCAATTACAGACTGGTAAGTCTAACGTCGGTACCGGGCAAATTAGTCGAAATTAGAGAAACTAGTTGAGGACCTTGAAGTTAATGGCAAATGCGATAAATTACAGCATGGTTTTACGAAGGGCAGATCGTGCCAAACGAATCTGATCTCCTTCTTTGAGAAAGTAACGGACTTATTAGATAAGGGAAATGCGGTGGACCTAATATACCTGGATTTCAGTAAAGCGTTTGATACAGTACCCCATGAGGAACTATTGGTTAAAATGAAAAACATGGGGATCGATATGAAAATCCAGAGGTGGATAGGGAATTGGTTAATGGGGAGAATGCAGCGGGTCGTATTAAAGGGTGAATTGTCGGGTTGGAGGGAGGTTACTAGTGGAGTGCCTCAAGGTTCGGTTTTGGGACCCATCTTATTTAATCTATTTATAACTGACCTCGGGACCGATTGCAAGAGTGGGCTGATAAAGTTTGCGGATGATACGAAGGTGGGAGGAGTTGCAAACTCGGAGGAGGATAGGGATACTCTGCAGGGAGACTTGAATGAGCTTGTGAATTGGAGTATCAGAAATAGGATGAAATTTAATAGTAAAAAGTGTAAGGTGATGCACTTGGGGACGAATAATAACAATTTTAGTTACAAGATGGGGACGCATTGGTTAGAAGTAACGGAAGAGGAGAAGGACCTAGGGGTCCTTGTGGACCGCAGGATGACTATGAGTCGGCAATGTGACGTGGCGGTGAAAAAAGCCAATGCGGTCTTGGGATGTATTAGGCGAGGTATATCTAGTAGAGATAGGGAGGTCCTGCTTCCGTTGTATAAGGCGCTGGTGAGACCTCATTTGGAGTACTGTGTGCAGTTCTGGTCTCCAATGTTTAAAAAAGATGAACTCAAACTGGAACGGGTGCAGAGAAGGGCGACTAAGATGATCAGAGGAATGGAAAACCTGTCGTATGAAAAGAGATTAGAGGAGCTTGGGTTGTTTAGTCTGACAAAGCGAAGGCTGAGGGGGGATATGATTGCTATCTTTAAATATATCAGAGGGGTTAATACAAGGGAGGGAGAGGAATTATTCCAGTTTAGTACTAATGTGGACACGAGAACGAATGGATACAAACTGGCCGGGGGGAAGTTTAGGCTTGAAATTAGACGAAGGTTTCTGACCGTCAGAGGGGTGAAATATTGGAACGGCCTTCCGAGGGAAACGGTGGGGGCGACGGACCTGTCTGGTTTTAAGATTAAGTTGGATAAGTTTATGGAGGGAATGGTTTAATGATAAAACATAGTAGCCAAGGAAAACCAAGCAATGGTACATGAACAGCATAATGGCCAACAAGGGTCAGGCTAGAGACTCTTGCCTATATGCTCGGGGTATTACTGATCGCCATATTTGGGGTCGGGAAGGAATTTTCCTCCAGGGTAGATTGGCTGAGCCTCTGGAGGTTTTTCGCCTTCCTCCGCAGCATGGGGCAGGGATCACTAGCAGGAGGGTCTCAGCCGATTGAAGTCACTAAAACACAGGATTGGGGACTTCAACGGTAGAGTCCAGGGAAGGGTCTTGCGGCCTGCAGCATGCAGGGGGTCAGACCAGATGATCATAATGGTCCCTTCTGACCTTAATGTCTATGAGTCTATGAGTCTATGAACAATAGTTAAGAATAAAATTGTCAGACACATAGAAAAACATAAACTGTTGAGCAATAGTCAACATGGTTTCTGTAAAGGGAAATCGTGTCTTACTAATCTATTAGAATTCTTTGAAGGGGTCAACAAACATGTGGACAAGAGGGATCCAGTGGACTTGGTGTACTTAGATTTCCAGAAAGCCTTTGACAAGGTCCCTCACCAAAGGCTCTTACGTAAATTAAGTTGTCATGGGGTAAAAGGGAAGATCCTTTCATGGATTGAGAACTGGTTAAAAGACCGGGAACAAAGGGTAGAAATTAATGGTAAATTCTCAGAATGGAGAGGGGTAACTAGTGGTGTTCCCTAAGGGTCAGTGAAGGCTAGGACTATAACAGCGTTTAAAAGAGAACTGGATAAATTCATGGTGGTTAAGTCCATTAATGGCAATTAGTCAGGATGGGTAAGGAATTGTGTCCCTAGCCTCTGTTTGTCAGAGGATGGAGATAGATGGCAGGAGAGAGATCACTTGATCATTGCCTATTGGTCCACTTCCTCTGGGGCACCTGGTATTGGCCACTGTTGGTAGACAGGATACTGGGCTAGATGTACCTTTGGTCTGATCCGGTATGGCCGTTCTTATGTTCTGCTTAACCCAATCTCTATTAATAGAAACATGGAGCCAGAAAACTTACCAGGCTCTGGGGGTGACTTCTGCCTCTTCTGTTTCTGCTGCCAGTTCTGCAGTGGGCTACTCCTCCCAGGGGCGGTGGCGGGGGGCGGGGCATCAAAAAGTTCCTTTGAGTAGGGATCCACGATGTGCCTTAGCTACTCTGGCAGCAAAGCCTCCTCAAGGATCAGTTTCAGTACCAGAGTCACTTTGGTAGCCTCATCCGGCTCCTGCTGGCTCCCTTCCAGTCCTATACTGGATTCAGGGGGGTGAGAAGGTTACCATCCTGGCTGACCAGGCTGTTGTGAAGAGCCAGTGGCTCAGTGCTCGGTGCAGTACCCAGCATCCAGTCAAATCCCTCAGAAAAAGGACAGGATGAGGTGAGTTCCTAGAGGTGTAGTTCTCTTTCTTGGCTTTCTGGTAGTTGGTCTTCAGCCATTTAATCTGCTCCTTGCACAGGGTCTGGTGAATCAGTGCTGCTAACTTGTTTGTTATTAGCTGGTATGTGTGGTCATTCCTGGAATGGTTGCTAAAGTTGAACTGTTTTCTCACCATGCACCAGAAATTGACCAAAATCTGGCTGTGCTCCCACGACCAGTTAGCAGCACGCTTGGCAAAGGATGACTTTTTGTTGGTGGCCATCACAAACACAGGGGAAGGTTCACATGATAGCGCTTCGGCCCGAGCCCCAATGCGACCAGGGCTCAAACTTCTCTGGCGTTGAGTCACACAGAATTGTGTGCAGACGAAAGAGGGGTTGTGCTTGACCCTGAGTCTGGGCCCAGTCTTACACTGCATTTTAGACATATCCTTAGAGATGAGTTCAAATGTTGGAGGTGAGATATCCCATATCTGCCTACTCCATGGTTCCTACACCTTCCTCTGAAGCCGCTGTTCCTGACCACAATTTGAGACTGGACTAGATGCATCCTGGGTCAGATCCAGGGTGGCTATTGCTAAGTTCCTAAGTTATCCTTTGAGTCTTTGAATTTTTCAGATTGAAATAATAATAATGATAATAAAACTCCCTAAACAATGATCAGAGCTTCTTTTTTTCTTTGAGTATGTACTAAAACATTTTTAAACACTGTATAAATTGTTGGTTGGCTGATGTTGGGCGTTAAAGTATGCATTTATTAAATATAACATTGCCCTCTGAAATTTGACATTTTTCTGTATTAAATATGGCATTTTTCCCCCATGAAAAAATACAGTCTTATTAATGGGACATTAATATGCTAGATAATATTGAGAATGTGGCACAAATTAAAAACTAGGTGGCCCCAATCAAATTAATCATTAATCATTAAACATGCTTGCTTTTAAACCATGTGTAATATTTACAAAGGTACACTCACTAGAGGTCCCTTGTGTGCCCTCAGGGTCTGGGAGCATGCCTTGGGTGAGTTTGGGGGTTACTGGTTCCAGGTCCAGGGTGATAAACATATCCTGGCTGTTGGGGAAACCAGTTTCTCCGCTTCCTTGCTGTGAGCTATCTTCATTGTCTTCATCTTCATCATCATCTTCCACGTACTCCGAACCCGCTTCCCTGTTGCGTGATTCTCCATTGATGGAGGCATAGCACACGGTTGGGGTAGCGGTGGCTGCACCCCCTAGAATGGCATGCAGCTCCGCGTAGAAGCGGCATGTTTGCGGCTCTGCCCCAGACCTTCTGTTTGCCTCTCTGGCTTTGTGGTAGGCTTGCCTTAGCTCCTTAATTTTCACGCGGCACTGCTGTGCATCCCTGTTATGGCCTCTGTCCTTATGGCCTTTGAGACGTTTTCTAATATTTTGCCATTTCGTTTACTGCTACGGAGTTCAGCTAGCACTGATTTGTCTCCCCATATGACGAGCAGATCCCGTACTTCCCATTCGGTCCATGCTGGAGCTCTTTTGCGATCCTGGGACTCCATCATTGTTCCCTGTGCTGATGAGCTCTGCGTGGTCACCTGTGCTCTCCACGCTGGGCAAACAGGAAATGAAATTCAAAAGTTCGCGAGACTTTTCCTGTCTACCTGGTCAGTGCATCTGAGTTGAGAGCGCTGTCCAGAGCGGTCACAATGAAGCACTGTGGGATAGCTCCCAGAGGCCAATAACATCGAATTCCATCCACACTACCCCAAATCTGACCCGCAAAGGCCGATTTTAGCGCTAATCCCCTCGTCGGAGGTGGAGTAAAGAAACCAGTTTAAAGGACCCTTTAAGTCGAAAGAAAGGGCTTCGTCGTGTGGACGTGTCCAGGCTTAATTCGATTTAACGCTGCTAAAGTCGACCTAAACTCGTAGTGTAGACCAGGCCATAATTTGAAAGGCTAATGTGTTGAATTGTTTTGGCTGGAATGATGATCATTTTATAATTTGTATCAATGAAGCCTTTTTTGTAAGAAGTAATCACAGCTTTGCCACCAATAAATTATTTTCAAGCCAAACATTTTTTGTCTGATTCTTCAACCACCAGCCCCGAAAACTCACTCTTCCATTTTTACAGTTAACAATTGTACCTGACAGCCTTTCCATTCAAGCAAAGATCTTTGTTTATCCACCACTGTAGAAGTCAGCTTTTGATTTTATCACAGTCATTTTTATGTATGGATTCTGTGGGGTTGGCATTATAGATTTTCTGATCAGATAAATAAGTGCAGAAGGCTGAAAAGTGACTGGGATGAACCTTGGAGGACAAAGTTTATCTGCTGGAGCATTTCCTGTGCGCACTTTGAAACCTTTCAATCCGGCTTCATCAAAGCACCAGCCGACTCATTTCAGCTCCCAGCTGAACAAACAAATTTACTGCTTATCATTGTGGCCACCTCATTCTTTAATTTACTTTTCCTTAGTAAGCCAGTACATGTTAAATGAACAACCTGGTTACTACAAATGGTACTTCCTGATTTTTAAAAATAGGGAATAGTTCACCTGGCATTAAGCTTTTTGTTTAGCATATTACAATACTCTCTCCCTCCTCTCAAAATCCCTATATACACTAGAGTTTAAGTTGTAAATACACAGTGTGGTATATAGTGCCCTTCAAGTTAGTACCACTATATCTCTATTTAACATCAAACATCAAAATAACGTTATAGTTTTTTTTACTATTTTGGGCCTACTCCTTTCTTTCCATTCAGAATTCTTACCTTGGGGCTTATGAACCCAAAGCTTACACTTAGGACTTATGTAGCCTGAGAAAATGAATGATGGTTTAAAAAAATGTTGACTAACCCATTTCAGCAAATGCATTTTAAAATATTTTAGCATTTAGAGTAGACTGATCAAGCTAACGTATTTTAAAAATCATTATTTTTGTCAACACAAGTTGCTAATTGGTGTTTACAAACATATTACTCAACATGTGTTTGCTAGGGCTGGTCAAAAATTTTCCATCAAAGCTTTTTTAATGGAAAATAAGGTTTTCAACTGAATGAACTTTTTTTTTGCAAAATATACCTGCTTTGTATAGGAAATGTTGACTTTTTGTTGAAAAATCAACTCTCCTAAGGTACCTTGGTGGAGTAGCAAGGGGACAAACTGTGATACTTTAGGAGAGAGATGTAGTACAGCCAGGGAGCCTGGATCAATTAGGCAGATTGGAGCATGAGGCACCCTGGTTACATTTCCAAATAAAACTTTTCTGTTTGGTCAAAAATTATATGGTGTTCAGCTGAAATTTCTTGGACTTCAGCTGAATATTTTAGACTTTTGATTTTTCACTATAAAGTTGCAAATTTTGTGGAAAAAAACATTTTCCAACAACCTGTAGTGTGAGACACTATTTTAACATGTTTCAAAACATTACTGATTTTCCTAGTCTCACATCCTTATTGAGTCACAAGAAAATGCCGTTCCTAAGATTCTCATTGGTAGCAAAAGTCTGATACAACAAGAGGGGAAATCACCTGTTCCTCCCAGAAATTATAGTTGGCATGGTGCACTATGTGGTATTGCTTCTCTTTCAAGAGTCACCTATAAAAGAAGGGAAGAATGCTACATGTTTGAAATTTGGCTTTTATTTTCAGAGTCGTTTGACAGAGTGTTGTGTATAGGAAGTTCTGTGGCTTGTATGGTGTCAGTACTGTAGACAGCTATTGGTTTATCTCATTGTTTGATGGTCATGTTTTCCTGGCTGTGCATGGAGTTTCTTCTTTCTCATACGCTATGTTCTACGTGCCATCTTTCCCTCCTTTCTTATGGCTTGTTTCTCTCTCTCAGTGGGCGGAGCTGGGGATGGTACAGCTGCACTGGAGCAGCTGCCGGTGTGGAGCACTGGCTCCTGGGAGGGGTGGCCCCGCGTTCTGCTCCTTTCGCTGCTGCAGTTCCTGGGAGAGCCCTGCGGTTCCACAGATACCATTTGATATCCGCATGCGCGGGTATATATTTGTATCCGCGCAGGGCTCTTCAGATACACTAGTGTATACTCTTTATACCAAACAAACTTGAATTTATCACATCTTAGTTTCCCCATTAAAACCACAGACTATGACAAGTAGAGATTGAGGTTTTGTGAACCTTGTGAATTACATTTGGCTTTTGCGGGGTTTACTCAAATGACTTCAAGTTCATAAATGCGTGCAGCTGGGAGGCCACTCCTGCTCCCACCTCTCCCTGATCTCCCTCCCCACTGCCGATGGGAGTGATATCCCCAACCCACACTCCTACCTCCGGCTCTCAGCCTGGTGGGGTCACCTTGGGCTTGACGCAATGATGCCAGCAGCAGCAATGGTGGAAGCTGAGCCATGTTCACGCAGTTGTACTGGGATTCCTGGGTTTGGGGCAGTCTGCCTGGATGTCCTGGGAGCCCAAGCTTCTGAGGAGCTAGGAACTTGGGAGCTGGAATGTCCCAGGCTTCCAAGATCCTGGCTCCCCATCAGCCTGCCGAAATGTTTCTTAGAAATTTTTCTGACTAGCTCGATGGCTGGGATACAGACAAATGGATCCTCCTGCTACTCCAATTACACGATCACATACTATTTTTTCCAGTGGATCCTGGCCTTGTGTATTGGTTTTTTTAACTTTATAACTCTGTAATAATTAAATTTATAACTCCATAATTTTCTAGAATAAGTCATATTAAATATAAAAATTATGTTTATTTTTCAGAGGTTCCTCTCTCCACAAAGCCTCTATGTCAAGAAAACTCCTCTCCATACATAGGAAATTATTCAGAAGAAGGGGAATGATTTGCTTATGTATGTTAGAAATTGCTTTACAATTAAGTACAGATATAGATCAGCAAAATAAGTTCTTTGATCTATTGCTACAAGGAATTCCGTGTAAATACATTTCTTGATAAGAGTTGCTACTGTGTAATTGCATTTATAAACTGCGTAGTGTGCCATTACTCAGGAAATGTATTCACTGATATGCGTGTCTCCAGTCTGCCTCATGGTGAAAGGTTTGCTTTTTCTGATATTTAAAGTTCTTAAATATTTTTAAATAAGGCGATTAAACTTGTGATGGGATGGAACAGTGCACAAATAGAGAAATAAATTGCAGTGTATACAGAACCACTATTGAAATAGAGACAAATTGATTGTTTTGAAACAAATGCATTTGAGATTAAATCACAAAACAAATATTAAAAAGGATTAATCTGAACTCTGACTACAGCTGAGCCTCATCCTTTTACCATGACAGACTCTCTACACTGCAGTTACTGAATTACTCTCTACGCTGCAGTTATCAAAAAGTTTTGTTCCTTGCATTCTTATGGAACTTTATTTTAGGATAATTTAGCACTCTCCATATTTGGAGGAAACCTCTTCAAAATATGTACAGTTACCGCTGTTTGAATATCAATTCCTGCTCGCCTAGTGGCAAAATAATACCATTGGTTTCAGTGGGACTCCTCAAATACAGGGATCAGGATTCATTACTGATGATTGCAGAAGCTTCCACTATTGTTAAGGGTACATAAATATTTCTATTCTAGCCCCCAGGTTCAGTCACTTAGAACTTCCCCAAACATTGCCCTACTGGGCTCAATGTACATGGGCATGGTCTCTGCCGAAAAACAATTTTCTCTGTGTGTGTAAATTTGTGGTACAACTATTTAGTCTTTTTTTTTTTAATTTGGGGAAAGTGGAAAAAAATACCACTATGTTAAAAAGAAAATAAATGATGACCTTTTCCCAAAAAGCTCTAATGCAGAAGCAGCTGGAGGTAAAAAGTGGGAGTAGCATGGGAAATAATTCTCATGGAATACGTGTGTCTTTCAGTGCCCTTGTGAAAATTCTTTTTGATTTGACTGAATTGTGAAAATCTCACTTTGCCAAGTCATGGTACCCGTAATAGGCCCTAGGGTATACTGACCCTTTAAGGTTGGAGTGGGAAGTCTCAGGGTCCAGGCTACCCCATTCCAGGAGTTTTACAGCAGATGGAGACCTGGGGAACAACAAAGGCAGCTCCTGAGGGAGAGGAAGTTGTCCTGGGGTAGCAGTTGGTTTCTCTTTAATGTCTAGGCCTAGAAATCTAGTAGTGTGGGGGTGGGGGCAGGGTTACCTTCTCTCAGCCAACCAGGACAAGTTTTGGGAAGGAGGGCACCATATAACTTGCTTTCTCCCACATCAGAAAGGGGAGACATTGGTAGGAAAAAGGCCACCTTGCTGGCAGTGGAGAATACAACTGATCTGTTTGGTTGTGCCTCCAGATAGTGGAGGAGCATTGGGAAAACCCCAGCCCAACAGGAGTATTTGGTGAGAAGGGGGTGCTTTGGCTGTGAAGGTTGCATTTCAAGTTGTGTTTAGTTGAGAGACTTCACTGTCATTTTGGGCCTGGCTGAATGGAGGTAATTTTAAAGGGCCCACTGGGAGTGGCCAGCTCAGAATTGCATCCTATTACAGTACCATTGGCATGATTTCTTTTTTCAGTGACATTTGAAGCAAAGGTAGGCTGTGCTGTACATGTGTTTGTGGCTAACTAAGCGGCACAGTGAAAAACTTGGTTAAGAAAGCAAAGGCGCTGCAACTAATTTCTTCCTTCAGTCACGCCCATCTCATAAAATGCCCTCAAAATGAGAGAGAGCTCCTCAGGAGGCAGCATGATCCAGGTGATGGGGTTCTGGAGTGGGAGTTAGGAGACCCAGGTACTCTTCCTGGCTCTGCTACTTCTGACCTTGAGCAAGTGTCTCTTCGGATTTCTGGGCCTCACTTTATCTGTAATGAGGTGGTAACGATATCCTTCTCTGAAGTCACTTTTAGATCTCTGGGGGGAAAACATTTTTTAAATTTATATTTGATTAAAAAATCTTTTTAAATGTGTCTGAGGTCCCTGCTCTCCAAAATGTTACCTGCTGTTTAGCTGCCAGGTCAGCCACGCTACTGAGCCAAGCTTCTGTCCCTGCAGGCAGTCTGGTCTTCCCGCTTAGTCGCTGGGCTACACGCACTGCTGTAGAGAGCCAAGCTTTCTGTGAATGGAAGCATTTCCAAGTTAACTGGATATATCCCAAATCACAGTTCTGGAAAGTAATTTTTAAGGAGGTATCCATTATCGTATTAATTCTCCTGGCCAACAGGACTGTATCCTGAGACAGTCCGAAAACATGTGAGCCAGTTTGGCTCTGGGAGAACAAACATCTCCAACAGCACTCTGTTTTGACAAGGCCCATGCACTGTAACCTATGTAGGGACCAGTGTGAATGAAATATAATGTTCTGTTGGATCAGCCTTAATCATAGATCAATAGTAGAGTTTTTAATGTTCTGCAGGGTACTTCCTCATTGGCTACGGATCCAGGATATACAGACGTCTTTGTTCCATGCCTGGGACAGGCAGTCTAAATTAGAGAGTGTCTTTTGGGACCAGGAAGTCATAACAAGCATTGTGTGGGCCAGTCCAATCAGCTGAAGTCAGTGGAAAGGCTCCCATTAACTCCTATTGGCTTAGAATCAGGCCCTATCAGAGCTAAATATTATTACTGTTATTCATTGTCTCTTGTGTAGTGACAGCTCCTGCAGAGTGCAGGAAAGAAGTTCTTTACTGCAATGTCACAAGCCATACTTTTCTATGAGTTTTTCTTTCAAAATGCCTTAGGAAATTATATTTTTTTAAAAACCTGTAAAAGAAAACATTCAGGTTGTACTGTTAAGCAAATGTCGAGAAATGACAATGTTCAGATTACATGCAGACTCTGATTTGAGCCCCCTTGTGCCTATGCATTATGGTACAAACTCTAATTACACTGCTCTACAGCCAAAATGCTTCTGAAATAAATGTAGTCAAACTTTACTAATTCTGGCTCACTGAGAACGAAAATGATGCTTAAAATTGTTGATTGGTTCTAGTTTTCAAGATATGCTATTGGGTCAGTATATACGACCCTTGACTTGGGAATGGCGAAGGATAAGTGAGTTATAAAGGGAAGGGATCTCAATTTAAACCAGAAATGACTAAACTACATCTTTGACTGGATCTGTGAATAAATCTATGACTGGATTTGGACAGTACTTGCTTTTTAGGCAAAACAATGAATGATGCAATCTGAAGCTGGTATTGCGTCATACATGATATGAATTGCATCATGCTATTCCTAGAAGTCATGGATGATGCAATCATAACAAAGCTTACATCACTCTGCTGAACAAATTGCCCTATATCAGCTCTAGAAATCATACAGTGTCGTGCTCTCTTATTTGTCAGTGTTTGATTTTGCAAAGGGACACATTTCTGTTTAGCCAAAGTGAGCAGAGATGCCTCGTACTTGTATGAACAGTGCAGATAACTTCTGCTATGTTTGTGGTGAAGTGACTTTTGCATCACAAAAGTGCAGTATAACCACTCTGGTTAAGAAAGCCTATCACCTTTAGTTTGGCTGCAAAATTGGAGATCAGGACAAGAGATGGGCCCCACACATATGCTGCAACACTTGTGCAACAAATCTTTGCCAGTGGTTGAACAGTGCCAGTGATTTGGAGAGAGCCAACAGATCATACCAGCAATTGTTACTTCTGCATGGTGCCTCCAGTTGGGAAAGGTGTGTCAAAGAAGAAAAAGTGGACTGTGCATTATCCAAACATTCCATCAGCTATACGCCCAGTACCCCACGGAGAAGGACTGCCAGTTCCTGATGCACCAGAATCATTCTCACTTGAGTCAGACGAGGAAGAGGATGAAACTTCTGGTCCTGAACCATCAATGTCACAGGACCCACATTTTCTCCCATCCTCCTCCTCTGAACCACACCTCATAACACAAGGTGAACTGAATGACCTTGTCAGGGATTTGGAACTACCCAAGAGTAAGGCAGAGCTGTTGGGCTCCAGACTACAGCAGTGGAATCTCCTGGCAGGTGATGTTAGGGTTTCCATGTTCTGTGACCGTCAAAAGGATCTTGTCCCATTCTTCTTCATGGAAGGTGATCTTGTAGCCTGCAATAACATGGATGGTGTGATGGCAGCCCTCAACATCGTTCACGATCCAGATGAGTGGAGACTGTTCATTGATTCATCGAAGACGAGTCTTAAAGCTGTTTTACTGCATAATGGCAATGTTTTGCCATCAATTCCAGTTGGTCATGCAGTCCATATGAAGGAAACCTATGACAACATGAAACAACTTTTGAGGTGCATAAACTATGACCAACATCAGTGGCAGCTTTGTGGCGATTTGAAGGTTGTTGCTCTCTTGCTTGGTCTGTAGACTGGATACACAAAGTACTGCTGTTTTCTCTGCGAATGAGATAGTCGTGCAAGAGATTCCCACTACATCAAGAAAGATTGGCCACTCCGACAGTCATTGGAGCCTGGGAGGAAAAGTGTTCAGCATCCACCACTTGTTGAATCAAGGAAGATTTTGTTACTACCCTTACACATCAAGCTGGGTCTGATGAAGAACTTTGTCAAGGCCATTGACAAAACACAAGCAGCTTTCAAGTACCTCCGTGGAAAATTTCCAAGGTTAAGTGAAGCCACGATAAAGGAAGGTGTCTTTGTTGGTCCTCAGATTCGTGAACTTCTTCGAGATGATGCATTTGACCATGCACTGCATGGCAAGGAAAAGACGGCATGGAAAGCCTTCCAGTTAGTGGCAATAAATTTTCTCGGAAACAACAAGGCAGACAACTACAGGTTGTTGGTGGAAAACCTCCTCAAGGCATACAAAAGCCTTGGTTGCAACATGTCACTAAAGATACATTTTTTGCACTCTCATCTAGATTTTTTTCCACCAAACTGCGGAGCAGTGAGCGACTTGCACGGCGAGCGATTTCACCAGGACATTGCAACAATGGAGAAACGCTATCAGGGCAAATGGAGCCCATCAATGCTTTCAGACTATTGCTGGACAGTGACAAGAGATGCTCCATGTAATGAATACAAGAGACAAGCCAAGAAGCGCCAAGTAGACACTGAATAGGACTAAACTATGTACATAATAGTTTTTTGCCTTTTGTTTCATAATCAGTTTTATTTATATAAGCCTTTTGCTGATTTTTAAAGTGTTACATAAACAGGACAGGTGAAATATTATCATGTAAAGCAACCATAAACACATGAAAAGACCTAGGTTTGCAATTTATGATTAAAACTCTACTATCTACACAATATACATAGACATAAAATGTAAAAACTTAAATATCTTAGAAACAGTAGCCAATCAGTTGTTTTAATGGTCATATTTGAATTCAGCACATCAAAATACATAATAAATAGCACATTTTATCTCTGAAGCAGACGACTTCTCAAAAATTGTAGACCAGTGTTACATGATCACATACTCTTTCCCAAGTAATGCAGTATAATATGTGATTTTTTTTATATAACCTTGGATAGACATGAAAGCCCTACTAATTATTTTACCCTTATGCACTCTTTATTGTCATAGTAATCCACCTTATTTTTATTGTCTTGGGATCTCATTCTCATTTACCTGATAGCCCCTCTGACAGCTCTATGTAAAAGAGCAGTTGCTGGAAGACGGGAAGAGGAAGGATGTGTGAGTAGGGGAAAAACCCCTCCTGTAAGATGCAGAGGGTAGATGCCTGAGATAGGAAAGGAGTGAAAGACAATTTGTTTGGAATTTTAGCTCTGATGTTTGTTTCCTCTGGAAGGGGAAGGCTTCTATTTATTTGGCTGAAGAGTCTAACCCAAGCCACATCACTGACAGGTGCCCAGATGCTGGGACAGATTAAGACGATCATCACATAGTGGCTAATAAAGTATTGGAAAGACGAAAAAGGAAATATGTAGCTAGGTGGAGTAGGAGGCTACAAGAGATCACATCAAGCCACACTTCCCTCACCCCAGCCGTACTCATAATAAAATAACACATGCCTATGCTATGATCTGTCTGATGGTTTGAGAAGTACTAGGAGTCAGGGCTCTGAAACTCTAGTCTCAGTCTGCTACTAATTTGCCACGTGACCTTGGCATAACTTAACCTCCACATGTCTCAGTTTACTTATCTGAAAAATAGGTTTTAATCTTACATAGACAGTACCTCAGAGGTGTTGTGAGGGTTGTGTGTAAACCAATAATGAATCTTTGGATGACAGGTGTTACACAACTGTGAGGTGTTGTAGTTATGATTTATAATAATGTAAAAGGTTGCACTGGTGTACACAATTGTGTGTATGGGGGGGGGGGGTGATGGACATTGACTGTTTCCTTTCTAGGGCTCTGAAATCCCTATGGCTTCTCTTTAACATGTCTCTTAACCCTGAAGCAAGTAAAAGCTTCTGGAGGCAGAGATACTTGCTGATGAGATAACATGTCCTAGAATCTCCAAGTGGGAGAGCAGGCGTGTTACTGTGTCTATTCCACTTCTGATATGTTTGATACTGATGTGTGACTCAAACCAAATTTGTGTAACCCACAAATTATATTTATATGGGGTAAAACAAGGTTTTTTGGGCTATCCCACCAGGGTGAGATTTAGGCAATCCAGAGTCCTATGTACACCATGATAAGGGGCCCTCTGTGGTTCCTACCTCAATTCCCCACTTCTCAAAGGCAATGGCAATCATATGGGACCCCATTCTTCTCACTAGGAGCAGCAGCAGAGGCACCACTCCCTTTCAGAGAGACAGGGGTAGCAACAGCAGGGTCCCCCAATATTGCACCCCAATAGCTAGGGTGTATGTCTTACGTGGGCAGCAGGCTGAGAACACTGTGCCCCCCCCCCCAACCCCTCCACAATCCCTTATGCCTTGTGCTCCCGCCTAGAGCAGGGCCAGGAGCAGAGCCCTGAGTGCTGGGCTGGACAGCGGGGACCTGGACCCCCATGTGGGACCGGGCAGCTGGACCCCAGACCCTCATGCAGGGCTGGGTGGACAGACCCTGGGACCACACTGTGCGTGGCCGGGTGGCCGGATCCTGGGACCCCACTGTGAGGGGCCGGGCAGCCCGCAGATGGACTTGGACCCCTCTGCCCAATGTGGGGCTGGACAACTGGATCCGACCCCTGGAGCTGAGCCCAACCTAAAACCTGGGGATGCTGTAGCACCCAGGCAAAACTCTAAATCCCAGCATCCCGTACCCCCTCACTGCCCAAAGCTGCTCCCCCAACCCTACCCTCAGACCCACTCTCTCCCACCCCCTGCGGCACTCTCCAGCCCACTGCTGGCAGCAGCACTTCTGCATACTCTCTCTCTCTCCCGCTCAGTCAGACCCGCCCCCTGCCAGACCAGCTCAGCAAATGTTGAATTTTTTTAGCACGCAGCTGGGCTGCAGCTGTGTGCAAATTGGACCGCCTGCGGGCCGCAGGTTGAGAACCGCTGTTCCACACCATTCATGATTTAATAGACCTCTACCATATCTCCCCTTGGTCGTCTCTTTTCCAATCTGAACAGTCCCAGTCTTTTTAATCTCTCTTCATCTGGAAACTGTTCAATACCCCTAATCATTTTTGTTGCCCTTGTCTATACTTTTTCCAATTCTAATATATCTTTTTATAAGTGGAGGTGACCAGAACTGCATACAGTATATGAAGTATGGTCAAACCATGAATTTATATAGTGGCATTATGATATTTTCTGTCTTATTATCTATCCCTTTTCTAATTAATGGTTCCTAACATTCTGCTAGCTTTTTGACTGCACATTGAGCAGATGTTTTCAGAGAACTATCCACAATGACTCCAGGCTCTTTTTCTTGAGTGGTAGCAGCTAATTTAGATCCCCTCATTTTGTATGTATGGTTGAGATTATTTTTTTCAATGTGCATTACTTTGCACTTAGCAACATTGAATTTCATCTCCAGTTTGTTGCACAGTCATCCAGATTTGTGAGATCCCTTTGTAACTCTTTGCAGTCTGCTTTGGACTTAACTATCTTGAGTAATTTTGTATCATCTACAAACTTTGCCACCTCACTGTTCACTGCTTTTTCCAGATCATTTATGAATATGTTGAACAGCACTAGTCCCAGTATAGATTCTTGGGGGACCCTGTTATTTACACTCTCCACTGTCATTTAACCCTACCCTTTGTTTCCTATCTTTTAACAAGTTACTGATCCATAATTGGGACTTTTCTCTTATCCCATGACTACTTACTTTGCTTAAGAGCCTTTGGTGAGGGACCTTGTCAAAGGCTTTCTGAAAGTCCAAGTACACTATATCCACTGGATCACCCTTCTCCACATGCTTGTTGATACCCTTAAAGAATTTTAATAGATTGGTGAGGCATAATTTCCCTTTACAAAAGCCACATTGATTCTTCCCCAACATACCATGTTTATCTATGTACCGGATAATTCTGTTCTTTACTATAGTTTCAACCAATTTGCCTGGTATTGAAGTTAGGCTTAGTGATCTGTAATTGCCAGGATTGGCTCTGGAGCCTTTTTAAAAAATCAGTGTTACATTAGCTATTCTCCAGTCATCTGATACAGAGCTGATTTAAGCAATAGGTTACACACCACAGTATGTCTACTAGGTGGGTGGGCTGGGTCTGTTTTCTTCTCTTCCTGCTACACACACAGACTCCTTAGCTGCAGTAGTGTTGATGTTGATTCCCCAGGACTGAGTGGTCTTGGAGTTAGCACCCTATTGAGATGAATGGGGCAGTTCATATTCTCAGAGCTATTGTTTCAGGCTGTCCGTAGACTCAGGTAACCTTGCTGCATCAGTTGGCTCCACTGACATTTTCAAGCTCTTCACAACCACGAGGGTTAGAAACTTTTTAATAGAAGTTGAAATTTTCATGTCATTGCTTAACTCCTGGAGTTGTGGCTTTAGGCATGGGCCAGGAGTGCTTTAATCGGACCCTGTATACCACTACATTATCCAATGTGCAATCTTTGAGTCTACAGATTGGGCCCCAATGATTCTTAAATTACACTGCTCTACAGCTAAAATGCTTCTGAAATAAATGTAGTCAAACTTTACTAATTCTGGGTCACTGAGAACGAAAATGATGCTTAAAATTGTTGATTGGCTCTAGTTGTCAAGATATGCTATTGGGTCAGTATATATGACCCTTGACTTGGGAATGGCGGAGGATACGTGAGTTATAAAGGGAAGGGATCTCAATTTAAACCAGAAATGACTAAAATACATCTTTCACTGGATCTATGAATAAATCTATGACTGGGTTTGGACAGTACTTGCTTTTTAGGCAAAACAATGAATGATGCAATCTGAAGCTGGTATTGCATCATACATGATATAAATTGCATCATGCTATTCCTAGAAGTCATGAATGATGCAATCATAACGAAGCTTGCATCACTCTACTGAACGAATTGCCCTATATCAGCTCTAGAAATCATATAGTGTCGTGCTCTCTTATTTGTCAGTGTTTGATTTTGCAAAGGGACACATTTCTGTTTAGCCAAAGTGAGCAGAGATGCCTCGTACTTGTGGGAACAGTGCAGATAACTTCTGCTATGTTTGTGGTGAAGTGACTTTTGCATCACAAAAGCGCAGTATAACCACTCTGGTTAAGAAAGCCTATCACCTTTAGTTTGGCTGCAAAATTGGAGATCAGGACAAGAGGTGGACCCCACACATATGCTGCAACACTTGTGCAACAAATCTTTGCCAGTAGTTGAACAGGAAAAGGAAATCTATGTCTTTTGCAGTGCCAATGATTTGGAGAGAGCCAACAGATCATACCAGCAATTGTTACTTCTGCATGGTGCCTCCAGTTGGGAAAGGTGTGTCAAAGAAGAAAAAGTGGACTGTGCATTATCCAAACATTCCATCAGCTATACGCCCAGTACCCCACGGAGAAGGACTGCCAGTTCCTGATGCACCAGAATCATTTTCACTTGAGTCAGACGAGGAAGAGGAAGAGGATGAAACTTCTGGTCCTGAACCATCAATGTCACAGGACCCACATTTTCTCCCATCCTCCTCCTCTGAACCACACCTCATAACACAAGGTGAACTGAATGACCTTGTCAGGGATTTGGAACTACCTAAGAGTAAGGCAGAGCTGTTGGGCTCCAGACTAAAGCAGTGGAATCTCCTGGTAGGTGATGTTAGGGTTTCCATGTTCCATGACCGTCAAAAGGATCTTCTCCCATTCTTCTTCATGGAAAGTGATCTTGTAGCCTGCAACAACATGGATGGTGTGATGGCAGCCCTCAACATCGTTCACGATCCAGATGAGTGGAGACTGTTCATTGATTCATCGAAGATGAGTCTTAAAGCTGTTTTACTGCATAATGGCAATGTTTTACCATCAATTCCAGTTGGTCATGCAGTCCATATGAAGGAAACCTATGACAACATGAAACAACTTTTGAAGTGCATAAACTATGACCAACATCAGTGGCAGCTTTGTGGCGATTTGAAGGTTGTTGCTCTCTTGCTTGGTCTGTAGAATGGATACACAAAGTACTGCTGTTTTCTCTGCGAATGGGATAGTCATGCAAGAGATTCCCACTACATCAAGAAAGATTGGCCACTCCGACAGTCATTGGAGCCTGGGAGGAAAAGTGTTCAGCATCCACCACTTGTTGAATCAAGGAAGATTTTGTTACCACCCTTACACATCAAGTTGGGTCTGATGAAGAACTTTGTCAAGGCCATTGACAAAACACAAGCAGCTTTCAAGTACCTCCATGGAAAATTTTCAAGGTTAAGTGAAGCTAAGATAAAGGAAGGTGTCTTTGTTGGTCCTCAGATTTGTGAACTTCTTCGAGATGATGCATTTGACCATGCACTGCATGGCAAGGAAAAGAAGGCATGGAAAGCCTTCCAGTTAGTTGCAATAAATTTTCTCAGAAACAACAAGGCAGACAACTACAGGTTGTTGGTGGAAAACCTCCTCAAGGCATACAAAAGCCTTGGTTGTAATCACTAAAGATACATTTTTTGCACTCTCATCTAGATTTTTTTCCACCGAACTGCGGAGCAGTGAGCGACGAGCACGGCGAGTGATTTCACCAGGACATTGCAACAATGGAGAAACGCTATCAGGAGCCCATCAATGCTTGCAGACTATTGCTGGACAGTGACAAGAGATGCTCCATTTAATGAATACAAGAGACAAGCCAAGAAGCGCCGAGTAGACACTGAATAGGACTAAACTATGTACATAATAGTTTTTTGCATTTTGTTTCATAATACATTTTATTTATATAACCCTTTTGCTGATTTTTAAAGTGTTACATAAACAGGACAGGTGAAATATTACCATGTAAAGCAACCATAAACACATGAAAAGACCTAGGTTTACAGTTTATGATTAAAACTCTACTATCTACACAATATACATAGACATAAAATGTAAAAACTTAAATATCTTAGAAACAGTAGCCAATCAGTTGTTTTAATTGTCATATTTGAATTCAGCACATCAAAATACATAATAAATAGCACATTTTATCTCTGAAGCAGACGACTTCTCAAAAATTGTAGACCAGTGTTATCTGTATTACTACAGAGACCAGCTGATGTATGCAGTCTAATAAGCTACCATGCCAGCTTCTCAACTGCATTTTACTGTAATATGAAGAACTAAGGTGAAGGAGGTAATTGAAACCACAGTGGCACTGTGATATTAGTACATATCACTTTCCTACAAGAAATCAGCTCTTGAATGAAGAACAGCTGGTTCAAGATAAATACAGGCAACACAGAAGTGGTGCTGGTCATAAAGGGGAAATGGTTTGAAGAACTAGCCAAGAAACTGTCTCTCCATTCCATTGGAGGCATACAACCCCCATTTGTCAGAGTGCTGCTAAGCAGCAGGGTCCTGTTTGACTCCTCTCTAAGCTTGTATGTTCACGTAGCATCAGGTATCTTTAAATGCCTTCCTTCACCTCCAAGGTGCTAAGAAGCCTTGCCCCTTCCTAGCACAGGGATCTGTTCATTTGTCACCTTAAGGTTAGATTACTGTACTTCACTGCATCTGAAGCTGGATGTTAAGATGGTACACAGACTCCAGCTGGTACAGAATGTGGCTGCCCACCTCCTCTATGGCTCAAGTTGCTGTTAACACACTAAGTCCATGCTTCAGTCCCTCCACTAGCTTCCACTCAGTTTCCAATGCCACTTGAAGCTTTTGGTCTGAATTTTCAAAGCAATTAATGATACAAGCCCCAGTTACATTAAAGTCCAAATTTGGACCTGCGAACCACTGTGACAGTTGAGTTCTTCTGGGACAGTGCAGGACACAAAGCCCAGTATAAAGTATGTGAAAGTTGGGGAGAAAATATTCTCAGTTGAAGGGATCTGACTGTGGAACAAAAGGCCAGAGGAGGTCAGGCTGTCCTTAGGAAATGCTACAAAACCTTCCTCTTTCAGAAAGCCTTTCCCCCATAAGAATGATACACACAACAACGTCACTGACCCAACAAACCCTTACCAACCACAAATGAATGAAAGAAAGAAAATCTAAGAATCAAAAATACTATCCCTTGCACAGCTTTTATTCTGGACAGAGAGAAGTGTCAGAGAATCCATGAAGTCCACTAGAGACTTTCCTATTGCTACTGATTTTACATGGAAGGCGTTTGGATACTACAGTGAGGTGTGGCTGTATAAAACCCTATGATAGATGGTCTGCAGTGATACAAGTATGGAATGCTGGGATCGTACTGGTCAGGCAATGCACCCTGCACCCTGTCCACATCAAGAGCATGTGATACTGCAAATCTGTCCTCCATATTGGGTCTGCTTGAGAGGCTGAATTAGTGAGGGATCTGTGGCATGGGTGGTCAGCGCTGCAACGTATTTATGCTATCAGGTGGAGAGTGTGATCCCTTCCTCTGGGGAAAGCTTTAAATTTGTAAATGGAGAACTCTGTTGCTTTGGGGGATCCAGGGTGTGTGTGTCTCACCCCTCTTCCCAGTGACTAGAGCTGGTTTAGGTGTGAGGGTGTCATTTCCCTGTGAGCAGAGCTGCTTTGTAAGGAGAAGCTGTCCCTTGTCTGAGAGCAGACCTGGTGTCAGCAGAAGCATTCTGCGCTCCTGTCCCTGAGCACAGAGCTGGGTCGGGAGATTGGGAGATTGTAGCAGCTTGAGGGTATCAGAATCCACCACTCCCCGCGCCCACCAACTTGTGGGCAGCTAGTGCTGGTGCCACACAATTCTTGCTAACACTGCCCCTCCAATGAAGCTAGTACTGCTGCTTGTAGCACAGTAGTGAATGCACTGGACTGTTTGGCATGCTGCCTGACCTTAGCCTTTGGGACAGGAGCGGGAATGCCCTGCAGCACCATGATGCTTGTGCTATGGTTACACGGCCTTAAATTTCATAAGACAGCCACTTTGGAACCTATTCCCCCATATTTAGAAGAGGGTTTTATAAAGGATATTTTTCTGTCAAAGTATGTGAATAAAACAGTGCAGGAAGATGTCGTGACTAACACAAGGCTTTTTTTCAGGCAGCAGATGAAGCTGGTTAGTTTTAGAAAGGAGTAGGAGTCAGAACATTCAGCTTAAGCAGACAGACCATTCCGAGCTAAAATCAAGGGGAAACACAGAGACACTGGATCTAATCACTTGCGTATCTGGTGTCAAAGAGTTGGAATACAACGCTGGATTTATTATTGAAGTTATACATTATACCAGACCATTATCGTTTTATAGTGGTGACCTGTGAGCACTTCATATCGAGAAATAACTTGGAAATGCTGCCCCATAAAAGAGCTGTTCCTTCTAGCTCCAGTAATTTTTATTGACTAGCTTTCAGATACTGTGAATTAGCCCAGCATGACTCCTTGTGGCAGGTACCATATTGAGCCAGTATGGAGAACAAAATCCAAGGTACAAGCAATAAGGCAACTGAAGAGCTGTCTGTTTCTGTGCCTATTTCATCTTATTCAGCCTCCAAAAAATAAGCAAATAAAACTCACAAGACCAATGACTTTAGAGATCAGAAAAACCACGTAATCCAGGGGTTCTTAAGCACTTTTTATGGGGTATGCCACATGTTAGAAAAGAGGGACTGGGGGACACTGCCCTTTGCATGTGTATTCAAGTGCAACATATCACCCTTGCATTCAGAATCACGCTGACTTCCTCCTTTCCCACTTGTGATCAGATGTCAGTCCTGTGGTAGCAAGATTAGTCACTTACTTGCAGGGCTGGCTCCAGGCACCAGCATCCCAAGCAGGTGCTTGGGGCGGCAATCTGCAAGGGGCGGCAGTCCGTGTGTTTTTGCCGCCCCAAGCAGCGCACCGAATTGCCGCCGCGGATGGTGGGGACAGTCTGTGTGCCCTTAGGGTGGCACGCGTGTTTCCGCAGCGGCAGCAATTCAGCGGAAGCTTCTATGTTCATCTGCCCGCGGCGGCAATTCGGCGGCTTCTGTCTTCCGGCTGAAGACAGAAGCTGCCGCCGAATTGCCGCCGCCGCGGAAACACGCGTACCGCCCTAAGGGCACACGGACTGCCCCCGCCATCTGTGGCGGCAATTCAGTGTGCTGCTTGGGGCGGCAAAAACAGTAGAGCCGGCCCTGCTTACTTGGAGAACGTCAGAGTAGGAAAGTGTTTAGTGCCTTTTTATGTAGCCATTTGAAATGAGGAGGCCCATGTGACCAAACAGCTCTCTGAAGACTCTGTGGGCTAGCAAGCCACCATTTGGGAACCTCTGCTCTAGTCCATCTCCTGCCATTAGCCCTGAGTTAAGGAGCATGTAGCTCAGATGGTCACAATTTGGTCTCTGGTTCCTCTCGTGCTCCAGGTAGGCAAGTAATCTGTGGCAACCTAATTCAGATTACTTCTCCATCATGCTGGGTCAGCTGTGGTGACTGATGCTTTGGGTAGGGATAGAGTCAGGACTCACCCATTCCCCACCCCTCCCCAACCATTCCTTGCCCACCTGCATGGAAGGGGAAGTAGTGGCTCAATGTAGGTTGTTTTCCTCCCAGTGCTGTGACTTGTAACATCATGTGAGCAGCACACACAAGGGAGTAATGAGGTGCCTTACCACCCCCCATGCTTCTCTGTGTGGGTTCCTCAGATGAGCCAAATTTTTGCCATCATTTTCCTGTTCTTTCTCAAACAAGACTTCAGGCAAGTGGAGGGAAAGAGTTAAGCCTGAAGGCTTCTGGGAGCATCTCACCCAACTTGATGAAGGCATTTCCTGCCGCACAGCTTTAAGATGGTAATTTATAGCACAGGATGTAAATTTCTCTCTTTTGCTGATTGAAAAGTCAGAGATTCTGGGCCATGTTCTTCTGTGGTACAGCTGCTTTGTCTCAAGCTACTGGTCTCACCCGGCCCTAAAGTCCTTGAACAAGCCCAGGGGTGCATCATTGCAGGGTAAGGATGATCCTCCAGCAACACAGAGCTGATATAGGGGCTCTTATGCCATTCCCCCTCCCCCCCCGCTACCAGGATACCCTTATGCTGTACTAATCCCCAGCTGTGCTTTTGGTCCTATGTGGTTTGTTGTGGCCCAAAATTAAAGCAGTCCTCCAGTTAAAAAGTTGAGAGATTTGCATCCTGTGCTGTAGCACGACGCAAAGGGACTGGCCCTATACAGAACAGCTGTAAATCAGGGCAGTGAAAAGGTGAGCTTTAAACTCATGCTTCTGACCTGCACTCTGCAGGTTTGTCGCACTCCAGGACTGGCTCAATAATTACTCTGGGCCCTTGCAAAAGGTGCTCACATGTCCTCGCCTGGGGGTCTCTTAGAGCTGTCCCACCTTGCTGTGCTTTTTAAATTTGGGTTTCATCACAGTCAGACCTTTCTTAAAGCTGCTTAGCTTTTTTCTAGTACACCCACATCTAACTCCAGCACAAAGAGTGGGCTTGTGAAGCAGCAGCATTTTTTTAAAAAACCACAAACTCTGATCTCAAGGCAATCTTTACCTCCCACTTCCTCCCCCTTCACCAGGGGTGTGAGCCGAACTTTCTCTGAGTCATCTCATCAAGCAGCTTGTAAATACTTGAATGCAATCATCAATGTTAAGTCGAAGTAATTAAGTAGAGGCATACGCTGTGCAATGGTGGTTCCCCCACCCCCAGACTTCTCTTTATTTGAGGTGCAGGGATCTTTTCAGTAATGGGATAATCCTATCTCCTTATATCTGTAGCATACTTCCATTGGTGCCGTCAAAGGTACCTCTCGTTGTAGGAGAGAACAATGAAGTAAGGCCTAATAGATCAGATATGCTTCCTACAGGCAAGATAACACACTAATATCCTGATGGGTGCTTTTTTAAAATGCCTATTCTTGTCTAATCAGATAGTGTGGTATTTTTTTTACAACATCCTCTGCTATTTTTGTTGTTGTTGTTACATATTTGAAAGTTCAAAATTAAAATGCCAGTGTTACAGGGGAATGTCCCTCAAACCTCCTACCTACCAACCTCTGCTTGAGGAGACCTAAGTGCTAACCTGGCCAATGAGCAGATACCATTGATAACCATTTCTGATTAACTGGTCAGAGTGTATGAACTGTAGCTTGCGAAATAATGTCATCTTGTTTTAAAAAGACATCATTTGCTGTGTCTTAGTTACAGGTCAACATTTAAAAAAGAAAAAGTGTCAGTGGTTCTGATGGTGTGTGAAATGCAATCTGTCACTTCTTAAGATGCTCTGGAGTGGGAAAAGATCTGAACATAGAACAGTGATAAAACCTGCTCAATAAGTAAGCATGCATGTCCCCTTGAACTAAATGGCAAAACAAGTCTTGGATAGCGTTGGGGAAAATTCACCCTCTCAGTCAGCGAGAGGCTGATTCCCTGTAAAGGCAGCGTACCATCTACAATTGTTATACCAATAGAATAAAAACCAGCAGGATCTTATTAAGAGGGATAAGGCAAAGATGCCACATTTATTGTAAATATACTGATAAAGCAAAAGATAAAAGTAAACAATGTTGTTTGACTACTTATTTCTTATACATACACACATACATATATATAGAGAGAGTGAGAGAGAGAGAGATTCATTCACACAATCATTCATTCAAGTTCTGTATAGGTGTTATAGTTACCAGCCTAGAAGTTGCTCATGCCAAGTTACTGGCCAGGTATCTTGGTCATGAGGATGGAGCCGAGTCTGTGTCAGGTGCACCTGATGCTCCTGGAGGCTGGCAGCAGAACCAAAGACTCAAAGTCATCAGTCTTTAGAGTCCCTTCTTATAGGAATTAATTCCTATGTTAGTCTATGGGAGCTGTTTCATCCTGCTGTTGCTGACTCAATCAGCAGATGGCACACATTCCTGTCCAAAGTGGCACATTCCTGGTGGCTCCACACTGTCCAAAGTTTGTGTTTCTCATCCTTCCAGGTGATGGGGTGGGTCCCAGTTTACCCTCCGGGGGTTTCTGGTCATCCACTTGACACATTCTTCGGCCGATGGATACTCCTTTTCTAGGCTGGCACCTCCCTAACCATCCATGTATATCAAGCATTCATCAGCATACATTCCATCCCTTAACCATATTTTAATTTACTGTCTCCACCACTTTCAGAGTGTGTGCTAATTCATTTGAGACTCCCGGCCCTTTAATCACAGAGGGTGGGGATCTGTCCTAGGAGCAGTTGAATGAAGTGAAAGACACTTAACAGCTTATATGTTTGTTTACATTGTATAACAAAGTCAGTTAACTTGTTTGTAAGTTTTACATAGTAGTAAAATATCTTTCACAGGATAGATATAATCAATGGTTTCTACAGACAGTAGCTTACAAGTTTTAACAGAAGACCCAAGAGATTTTTGTACTTGGTGAAACTGTTGGATTTTAAAGTATGGGGGCCAAATTATGAGGGGGTCACTGTCACTTGGGGGAATCACTGTTAGTACCTTCTTTAATATCCCTACACAATGAGAGAGAGAAAGACTAAGGCCAGGCCTGCACTACAGACCTGCATTGGTATAACTACATCACCCAGCCCCACTTATAGACAGCACTATGTCAGTGAGAGAGCTTCTCCTGTCAACATAGCTACCGCCTCTTGTGGAGGTGGATTAACTATGCTAATGGGAGGGTCAGTGCAGCTGCTCCGATGCAGCATTTTAAATGTAGACCTGCCCTAATTCCTGAGCTGCTTCCTCCAGACAATTCAGAGAGCAGGGTTGACAGACCCTTGAAGATACTAAGTCCAGTTCTGCTTAGCTAGTAGGTCTGATCAGCATGATATGGGGCTACTGAGTGGGAAGTAATGGGGCTGAGGAGGAAATCCTAGAAGACCTGCCTCTTTCCCACCCTCCAATCCAAATGGATGTGTCTGCATTGTGTCTGCCCATTGGGCAACTTGCTGTTTGATGTAAGCATGAGACTGGGAACCAGGTACCATATGCCTGAGTTCCAGTCTCAGTGCTGTTCCAAGATCATCTTTGAAACAAAAACGTTCTGTGGCTTTTGACAAGTCACTCAGCTTCTCTGGGCTAGAGTCTGCCATCCTGACTTGTTCTGAGCAGTCCCATTTGACACGCAGTCTCAAAGAAAGTCCACGGAGCACAGGGATTGCAGTTCTGCTTTGCCCTTATGTGAGTAACACAAAACGAAAAGGAAAACTCCTTGAACCCTCCCTCCTCTCCACTGCAGCCCAACGGTAGAGCCAAGCAGAATCTGGCCCTCAGGGCAGGTACTGTGTGAGTTGACCAGTTAATGTTTATCATGTGCTACAGACATGTAAAGGTGCTTAATATTAAAGTTCTAAGTATACTTCTTCTTATTAATATAATTCTTATCATTAAAACTTCCCTGTAATGCAAATTAAAGGAGACTGTCCTTTCTCAGGGTTACGTAGGAGGCACAGCTTATATTGGGGGTGGGGGGAGAAACCTTTTGCTGGTATAGCTTATAGCAACAAAAGGACTGTTTTGACAGTATAATTGCACCAGGGCTTTTGCTGGCATATTAGTGATGTCATTATGGATGTGATTTTTTTTCACACCCCAACCAACGTAGCAATGGTGGCAAAACTCCTGAGTGTAGACCAGGCTTTACAGTATAGAATATAACTCTGCAAGAAGGTAAAGTAATGGATGCTTCTCTGAATAGGAATGTACCATTAGCTGGATTCAATGAGAGTACTCACAGAGTAAGATACTGCTCGAGGTGAGTCAAGGTGGTAGAACTGGGCCTTTAAGCAATAGCTTTCTAGTGTTCCCTAACGTGACTGAGGAACACTTGTGGAACTGATCTCTTGTCTCACTGCCCTGGGCACTGGAGTAAACGATGGGGATAATCGTGTTACAAAAATGCTTTCCAACTCACTCCTTTATTTACTTTTTTGATGGTTTCCTTCCACTCCCAGGTAAAGGAATGTAGGTTGTTTGAAGGGTTGATCTGCTCAGGTGTGGCAATAAGTTAACTTGAAACATTGCTGAATGTTTAGTCACTTTTTAATGCATTCAGTAGAAGTTTGGGAATCATAAAATCCTTAGATTCTTAGTTTACTGTGCTTGTGTACACATTATACAGAAATAGGTCTCAAACAAGCATGCCTCTATAGGCATTCTAAAGTAATTTAAATATTTATTTCTGGTTAAAAACAATTACAATACCACAATACACTCAGTTTAAATTCAGACCCAACTGTACTGGCATAGACCTGAAGCTATTTCTGGAAAACATTATCATGGCAAATCTGATTTTTAAACAAAAATAGGACAGAGGGAAAGCATGAGTTCCTTTTATTAGGAACATGTCATTTATACACAAATGTCAATTATCAGGGGTCAAACTGGGATAACTAGCAGTGGCTTAGCAAGATGATGCTATTTTCTGGAGTCTGTCCTCTTGTGCTACAGAGTGTGATAACTCTTGTGGTTGAGAAGTGAAGTGAAATCCAATTATTCATGTCTGAATATTGGTGACATCATAGCAGAAGTTTCAGAAGCCTTCTTGAATCTAGTGATCTATTGCACACCATCCATCCATCCATCTCCTTGCTGGTCATCCCCTGCTACAATGACCTGCTACCATTCTTTCCATAGTAACTTTCTCGAGGTTATTTCCATCTCTATGCCTGATGTTACCAAAGTACATAAGTTTGCGCCTGTTTATTTCGGACAGCAGGATCTGGTTCTCTCCAATATAATTTCTAAAACAATTGGTCATCTTCTTTTTGTTGTGTTTAGATGCTGCTTGTAATTATTAGAACTGGGAGCACTGGCTGTTGGGAGTCTGAAAGGACAGGAAACAGGAAGGAGCGGGGAGGAGTTGAGGAAGCTGGGAGAGTTACAGAGTGTGCATCTACAGCTTGGAGAAGAGACTTGCACTGTAAATAAAGTTCTGTTGAAGTGGTTAATACTTTGCCTGATGGATACAACATTTTGGCGACGAGGATGGATCTTCTACCTCTGAACCCATCTGCACCCTTTCTGCAAAGCCCAGGTGAGCCTCCAATTGCTTTTACTGCCTGGATCTGTATGTTTGAGACTTATCTGCTTGCAATCAGTGCTACAGAGATTTCTGAAGTAAGAAAGCGTGCTCTGCTAATCCACTGCCTTGGAGCAGAAGGGCAGTGTATGTTTTACACTTTTCCCCTTGCAGATGATAAATATGAGACTGCACTCACTGCATTAAAGAACTTTGTGCCAAAAGTGAATGTAGTAGCTAATCGCTACAGATTTCGCCAGTGTGAGCAGAAATGAGGGGATACTATAATGCAGTATATGGCTTCCCTGAGGAGTCTGATTGTAACTTGTGACTTTGGGAATATGGCAGATGAGATGATTAGAGACCAGCTCATTGAGAAAACAACAATGCTTCAGGTAAGAGAACGCTTACTTCTAGAACCACAACTTACACTAGAAAAAGCAATAACCATTGCTACTCAGATTGAGTCAGCTACAGCTGAAGCCAAAATAATGAGCCAGGGTACAAGAGACCCAGTCCAGGCTGTGACTCCTTTGCAGAAAAGTTCACTATCACTGCAGACAAACAATTGCAAAAGGAAAACTAACGAAAAGCCACTGAATCAATGAATACAGTAAAATACAGTAAACGCATGCTTTCGCTGTGGATCCCCACAACATCTTGCAAGCTACACAGGATGTCCAGCAAAAGTAGCTCAGTGCAATCATTGCAAAAAGATTGGGCATTTTGCTAAAGTATGTCGCAGTAGCCAGTTCAATCAACAGGTGCATGCAGTTACAATAGCAGATATTACTATGCTGAGTGTAGACAAAATCACTACTGCACATATTCCAGAACAGATAAAGTGCACTGTAAATGTTTCTGCCATGCCCTCAGGCTTTCACAGACAAACGGCGGGGTGCTAAGGAACCAAAGTTGGAGTGTGGTTCCTTTGTTAGAATACGAAAACCTGGAATCTTACGCAAAGGGGACCATAAATTCACAGCTCCTCTTAAAATGATAGAGAAGAAGGGACCTTACACCTATGGACTTTCTGATGGGTGGGTATGGAATGCTTCTTATCTTGCACCTGCCTATGCACCAAGAGGAGATTATGCCAATACCCAGTATGCATTGGATGACTTCACTGTAGAACCAACACAACAAGACATTGCACTGGAACCAGGGCTTGAGAGACGGCCTGTTAGACTCAGACGACCACCTGCCTGGACTAAAGACTATGTTATGTAGTATCTACAGTGTTTTCAGTGTAATATTCCTGCCAACAATATAGTGTCTTGTTTCATATTTGTTCCTGGGGTTAGAACAACAATGTTTATTTTAATTTGGAAAGTTTCTTAAGAGAGGAGGGAATGTGGTGTTTAGATGCTGCTTGTAATTATTAGAACTGGGAGCACTGGCTGTTGGGAGTCTGAAAGGACAGGAAACAGGAAGGAGCGGGGAGGAGTTGAGGAGGCTGGGAGAGTTACAGAGTGTGCAGCTACAGCTTGGAGAAGAGACTTGCACTGTAAATAAAGTTCTGTTGAAGTGGTTAATACTTTGCCTGGTGGATACAACACTTTTCCATACAGAATATGCACAAGAGTCTTTGCTGGCAGCATATATCAAAAGCTTCAGTTTTCTTCTTGTCAGCAGCATTACTATCCTATGATTCACATCCTAAGACTCTTGGGGAAAAAATAAACTTACCAATCAAACCTGCGTATATTTTGAGATGTCACAGTTTTTGCATTGTTGTCCCTCTCTGAAACCAGCTTGTGGTAGTCGTGGTAGTTCTGCTTCTATCATTCACTTCTTGCAATAATGGATTATGTAGAGCTAAACTTTTCTCACTTGTGTTATCAGAAAAATAATCTGATTGTTACTACACTCTGTGAGGTCTCCTTTCCTTGCTAAGGGCAGAAAGATTCCTTTTGTCCAGTCATCTGGCCAATTTCTATTCATCCGTACTAGATTGTGGCAGATTTGCCACATGAGATCAATATCGCAGTCACCAGTTGCTTTTAACAATTCTGGTGTTACATTATCTACCCTGATGCTTTCCCAGGCTTAATTTTCATAATAGAATGCACCACTTCCTCTTGCAGAGTTGATGGCTCCTGTTCCATACTCTCTTTTCTGTAGTCCTGTGTTGTAACTCGCTCTGATGAAGGATACACATTGGTACAGTCATCGCTCTACCAGTGTTTTATATCATCACTTTCAGCGAGGGCTCTGCCTTCATGATCTTTTATGTTTGATAGTGGGGAAACTTTTTGATAAGTTGAATATACCCGGGAACATACCTTTTCTATTATTACTGTCTTTGTGGTTCTCAAGTTCCATGTATTTTGCTCTTGTCTTGTCTAGTCAACCTTTGGATCTGTCTGCTCACTTCCTTGTGCTCTCTCCTACATCCTTCAGTCTCCAAGCCATTCTCTTTCACTCTGCACTATTTTTTCGCCAGTCAAAAACCTTCTCCATTAATCATAGTGTAGTCCAATGCTGACTTTTCAGAACACATGGTTTGGCGGCTTTGAGCACGATCATTTTTATTTTATTCCAAAGTTCATTTGGGTTGTCCTCCTCTTTCACCTGTGACAGTGCCTCAAATCCACTCTGGACATAAGCCTCATAGCTTTTATTGATTCTGGACAAGTCCAGACACAGTGGACCTGCTGAACATTTTTATGTATTTAAGTTTTAATTTTTTGTTTGAAGCTAACAGTTGATGGTCTGAGCCACAGTCTGCACTCAGAAAAGTCTTTTCCATTAGATGCTCAGTCTCTAGCACTGCTATATCATTACATAGTCAGTTTAGTTCTTTATCATTCTGTCAGGTGACCTCCATGTCTCTATAGATCTAGGATGTTAGGGGAAAATGGTGTTTGTAATGACCAGGCAATTACAGCAGCAGAATTCCATTAAATGCCTTCCTCTCTCATTTTGTAAACTCATACAATTGTTTCCCATTACCTCTTTATGAAAGTTTACACCTCCAACTTTCACATTCAGGTCCCCAGTTACAAGGATGGTTGCTTTGTATTTTAATGAGCGTCTCTTCGAACCATTCATAGAACTCATCAATTGTGTGGTTGTCAGCTGCTGTCATAGCAGTGTAAACCTGTATGATCAATATATTACCTGGCTTTGCTTCAAGGCAAACAGTAGTGAATCTATCACTGATTGGGTTATATCCATGTACCCACTTTGATGTCTCCTTGGATAAGATAAATGTGAACCCATTTTCTCAGATCCTGAGTAGTACATTGCATATCCATCCATCGCCATGACCCCTACCATTCCTTCGCAGCTCTGAGATTCCCCATACATCTATGACATCTTTCCAGTTCTTTAGTCACAAGGGTGAGCTTACCTTCATACAGACTCCTCACATTCCATGTTCCTAATCTAATTTTTTTTTATTTTTTTTTACAAAGGTTCAGGTAATTCTTTTCCTTGGTGCAAACTTTGGCCACTGAACTTCCTGAAGGATATGGTACAGCACCATTCTACCCACAATCTGTACTCTTAATGACCAGAACCACCTCCCCTGTATCATTTGTCATGCCTTCTGGCCTGGGCACCTCACCATCCAGCACCATGCATGGATCAATGCTTTCCCCTTGTTCTGCCATGATAATTCTTGTGGGAGAAAGTACAGAAGCTGGTTTTCCATTGCCTTCCCCACTGCCTGTAGCTGCCATGGTTAAACCCATGCTTTAACCCTTCTGCGTTTCAATTGCATTTCCTCCCCCCACTTCTTTCCCCAGGCCTTCATCCGTGCAAAGCCATTGGCACTTCCTGAGGTTTGCCAAGTTACTTGAATACTGCTCAGCATCCAGCACTGGCCAGTCACAGGTGGTACTGACTACGGCCATTACAGTAGCAGGTTTCAATGCAGCCTAACCTGACCTGATAGTTGTGAAGATAACCTTCCTGTTGTGAGTGGGATGTAACAAAGACTGTGACACTCGCCTGAGTCTGCTGATAATCTGACAGGTGTGAGCTGTCCCTATTCCTTTCAGTGTGGGGTTAACACTGAAAACTAATGATGATCATTTACATGCAAAAATTTGGACTATTTCACTGGTCAGCACTGCACACAAATGATGATCTTCCCAATCTGCTGTGAATCACATCTGATCCCTATAAAGAGGGAGCACAGCTCTAGAATCCAGAGGGGCCACCATGCTTCATCCACTGTTATCATGAGAGTTCAGTTAAACTTTGTGTCTGCCATGGAAGAATTTATGGAGGCAGCTCTATTTTACCAGATAGCTATTCTCTGTACCATGTGCTACTCAGGCTCCCTGGTGGATGTCCACAAGGGGAAAATTGTTTTAATTCCTCTCAGAGAATTAGAATGGTCTGTTTTTAGTCAAGTGTACCCATGTTATCAAGAGTTAGTTTTAGAAACAATGGGCCTGATTCTGATCTCGCTTCCATTGATGTAAATCAAGGGTAATGCCATTGAGGTCAGTGGAGATATACCAAAGTATAAATGCTATGAAAACAGAATCAGGCCCATAGTACTTGCCATTCCAGATCACACAACTGGTCTATGTAGTCCAGCATCCCACCTCTAGTAGTGGCAGTACCAAATGCTTCAGAGGAAGACAAAAAAATACTTGTAATGCACAATAAGTAAGGGTCATTATTTTATTAAAATCAGCTCAAACCGAGTGCTGGATAATAGCATTAAAATCAAATGGTTTCCCATTTTCTACCGGTAGTTTTGTAGGCACAATTTAGCACATACAATTATTGACTTTTAGGCTCCAACTACCCCCTTTGCAGGCATAATGTGGTAATTGTACCAGTTGTATCTACATTTGTGTACCCACAAAACGGCTCTTGCAAAAGTATACATACAAACTTGTGAGACCACTTTTAAAAATTAGGTCTTTAAGGTCAAATAAACAATAAAGGCAAAACAAAAGAGAGCAGCAGGAGCAAAACTTTTCTGACTTCTGTAGTCAAAGGTAAACTGGCTTGCCGGGTTCAGTGAAAATCACCACATTCCTAGTTATACACACCAGTTAACATTCAATACCCCCAAAAGGCCACACAGACATCACTCACTATTACATACCAGCACTGGCTTGGGTACTCAGGTGTACCTCATGCCCTGACTTATCTTTGTATGTGTTGTCTATGAATAATTCAGAACATCTCCAGACAAGTTTACTGTTTCATTCCAAAGGAATAAGTACTGGTAAGAAATCTGATGTGGAAATGTAGAACAAACTACAGTACATAGCTAGTATAAAGCAAGTAAGGTTTCCATGGACACACTTTTCCTGTGATAAGCCATTTTAAAAGAGAAATATAGATTAGAATAGTGGATTTAGAACATTAAAAAGACATTGATTATTTCTGAAAGCAGCATGCATCTAACCAGTGGCCTTTTGTAATGTTTAAGTCAATCAGACAGGTGTATATAATGAGTGCTGTAGGCAGTTGATCATATTACTGATGTACAATATACTAATCTGTACAGTCCTGGACTGGTCTGAACTTTGCCAGCGTGCTGTGCCAATTAATCAGTATGCACACGATGAATCATAAAACACATTCTGTGACATGCAATAAAATCTTGATATTGCAGGTGTGACAATCAATCAGAGTGTAGATGTCAAGTCACACTGTGCATAACATGCACACACACACGTAGTGAGAGCAGACACCACATTATCATTTTACATTGGGTTTTGTTCAGTTTTCAGCTTGAAAATGTTCTGACCAGCACAGAGCCCTTTGTTAAAAACAAATATAAGTTTTGCAGTCATGGTTTTTGGCAAGGATCAGATTCCACAGGATAGATTCCAAGGACGGATTGACAAGGAATTTTAAAATGCATTATCAGTGTTGTAAGAAAATAATATCTTCCCACTGACACAAATCCACATTCTATTCTTTTTCTATCAGCTAATGATATCAGTCTCAGTGGCCTCCATCATGGAAGATACAGCAGATAATAGTCTGAGATAAGGATGCAATATAGTACTATAGTATTTCAGATGGTGGATTTATAATTCAGGAAGTTTGAAATGTGGAAGCAGGCAGGGAGAGAACTACGGCAGGATCTTTGTGATCTGGGACCCATAGTCAGATGATACCATATTGGAGGAGGACAGGATTCAATTCCTCATGTCCCCGGTGTGGGCTTAGTTCCCCCACTTCTTGGGAATCTTGAATACTGCGTACAGATGTGGTCTCATCTCAAAAAGCTATACTGGCACTAGAAAAGGTTCAGAGAAGGGCATCTAAAATGATTAGGGGTTTGGAATGGGTCCCATATGAGGAGAGATTAAAGAGGCTAGGACTTTTCAGCTTGGAAAAGAGGAGACTAAGGGGGGATATGTTAGAGGTATATAAAATCATGAGTGATGTGGAGAAAGTAGATAAGGAAAAGTTATTTACTTATTCCCATAATACAAGAACTAGGGGCCACCAAATGAAATTAATGGGCAGCAGGTTTAAAACAAATAAAAGGAAGTTCTTCACACAGCGCACAGTCAACTTGTGGAACTCCTTGCCTGAGGAGGTTATTAAGGCTAGGACTATAACAGCATTTAAAAGAGAACTGGATAAATTCATGGAGGTTAAGTCCATAAAAGGCTATTAGCCAGGATGGGTAAGGAATGGTGTCCCTAGCCTCTGTTTGTCAGAGGGTGGAGATGGATGGCAGGAGAGAGATCACTTGATCATGACCTGTTAGGTTCACTCCCTCTGGGGCACCTGGCATTGGCCACTATCGGCAGACAAGATACTGGGCTAGATGGACCTTTGGTATGACCCAGTATGACTATTCTTATGTTCTTATGTTCTTATGACAAAGATCAAAAATTTGAGAGTAGAGTTCATCTGGGGCTAGGAGGAGTAGAGGTCATCATAAAGGTGGGAGATCACCTGCGGTGGAAGTGGGAGGAATATCCACGGGAGAGAAGGAGGAATCTGAAATGTTGATGGATCTCAGATCCAGGTGGCCTTAATCAACCCCTGGAAGCAGATACAAAAGGTAACATGATTCTTTTGGCAACATGACTGCACATGTGTCAGATGCGTTTCTAGAAATGACAGCGGTTGGGCCTTTTGTCTATCTACGTTATCTGGCTATTTCTATTATGTCCATTGCTAGATAAAAATATGGGCCTGCTGTTTCCGGGACTGTTTTTCTGTTCTGTGTTTCTACAACCCCTAGCACAGTGTGGTCCAGGTCCATGACTAGCGCTCCTAGGTGCTATGATAATACAAACAATAATAATATGTACAACTTATTCATTTTACTGTTATCTTTTCTTCCCAGCCCTCTCCATCCAATTTATCTCTTCTCCTCTCTCCCCTCCCTCCCCCCCCCCCCCCGCCGTTGTGTTTGGTTTTTGTCCTGACTGAGTTCTCTGGGGCGGGGACTCTCTGACTATATGTGTCCTACTACAAAGTGCCCCTGATCCTAGGCACCAATATTGTACAAATAACAATAGTAAAAATATAAATTTACCTAAATACTAATGCACTTGGTTGCCTTTTATCAGTTATTTGGATAAAACCCCCAAAGCAAGGAAGTTTATAAGTCTTTGCAGTTATCTGCCATGCTAATTGAAAAAGGCCTCATTAATTTCTTCTGGGCCATTATTACATAGTGAATAATGCAGTAAGTCACTAACTATCAGCTCCCCTATAATGTATTCTTGGTTATGGATTGTTTCCCAGCGTGCCTGCAGCAAAGTAGTTTATGTTGCTTTTACTTTGTAATTTGTGCATGAAGAACTACAGGAACATAATTAAAAATAAATTTCCCAATCTAATCTAGCCTCTCATCTGATTCCTCTTTTCATGACTCTTCCCATCTCCACATCCTCTTCACTCTATTTCCCTTCTTTCTTCTATTTTCTTTCCCTTTCTCTCCTTTTTTCCATCTCTTTTCCCCTGTTTTCCCTTCTGTCTTCTCCCTACTTCCCAACATGTCTCTGCTTTTTTCATGCTATGTGTATCTTGATGGCCCTCTTAGATCCAACTCTTAATACAAATTGGAGTTTCCAGAAATGACAAGTCAACAGACAGAAGGCTCAAAGTAGGATAAATTGGATCAAACAAATATGAAGCTGTGGTGTAATTATAGGTGTTGCATTGACTCATACCTGTTAGGAACAAGCCTAAGACTATCCAAAATATTTTTATTTGGCATCTAAATTAGGCTATCGCTTAGCACCTCTCCACCAGTGAAGTCATACGTCTTGTTTTCTGCAGACCAGTGCCTTCATTCTCATGACACTAATTATCATAATATGGAGACAGAGAGTTTGAATTCTGAAGTTTCATTTCCTTGGGCAAACTTCTGTTTCATTTAATTGTGCTGAGCTCCCAGTGATGTTAATAGGCATTCTACACTCGTTTTGAGTGCAGAATATCATAGCTAAATACTATGGTGCGGAGTCGAGAGAAGTTTTCTCATAAGATTTCGGAGCAACTGATCAATGTCACTTCTTCAAGTTTCCTTTCTCCTTGCGACTCAGGAAATTCTATTGTGCCGTCACAGAATGCTAGTTCTTTTCAGTAAATACGAGTAATTGGCTGCTGGAATGACCCTGCATAAAGTACTATCCATCATGCTACACTGGAAGGGATTATTATCTATTATGCAGAGATGATAACTTCTCCATACCTAAGGTTGCCACTACCTTCCATTATAAAGCCCGTATTTAGCACCCCTATAACTTTAGTTTGGACAATTTATTTGGCTAATAGTAAACATAAAGGGCTGCAGGATTCTGCCTTTAATGAAGAGGATAAAAACTGTACCTGATCCTTTTTAAAAATTGTCATCATTGCTCTTTCACTGGAGTGCTCTTCCTGAACACATATTTTAACCTGATAAATTCAATTCTGACAGACACAATAAAAAGTAGATTAATGGTGTTAAGTTGAAGATCTCTCTCATGCAGCATTGCTCACTTTTATATTTTTCCAGAGATGTGCAATTCATTATAGACACTGGGCCAAATATACTCCTCTGACTCTCCCAGTAATCCCTTAGCTTTTTCACAAGTGTGTTGGAAGGTTCTCTTTGATGGTTTGTAATATGCATTGAGGTTTTTCATAGATTCATAGATTTCAAGGCCAGAATGCCTTTACTGTGATCATCTAGTCTGACCTCCTGTATAGCACAGGCCATAGAACTTCCCAAAAATAATTCCTAGATCATACCTTTTAGAAAAGCATCCAATCTAGATTTAAAAATTGCCAATGATGGAGAATCCACCATAACCCTTGGTAAATTGTTCCAGTGATTAATTACTCTCCCTGTTAAAAATGTACATTTATTTTCAGTCTGAATTTGTCTAGTTTCAACTTCTAACCATTGGATTGTGTTATAGCTTTCTTTGCTAGACTGAAGGGCTTATTATTAAATATTTATTCCCCATGTAGGTGCTTATAGACTGCAATCAAGTCACCCTTAACTTTTTCTTTGATAAGGTAAATAGATTGAGCTCCTTGAGTCTGTCACTATGCGGCGGCATGTTTCCTAATCCTTCAATCATTCTCCTGGCTCTTCTCTGAGCCCTCTCCAATTTATCAACATCCTTCTTGAATTGTGAACATCAGAACAGGACATACTATTCCAGCAGTGGTTGCACCAGTGCCAAGTACTGAGGTAAAACAATCTCTCTACTACTTGAGATGCCCCTGTTTATGCAACCAAGAATCACATTGGTCCTTTTAGCAATGGTGTTGCAGTGGGAGCTCATGTTCGGCTGATTACCCTCCATGACCCCCTGAAATGGAAGGTGCTTTTTAGACAAGCAACTAATATGTATTTATGATATTATTTACTAAAGAAAAAGTCTTAGGTGGTACTGATAGGTCTTATGTCCCCAGCTAGAGGGTCGTGTGTGTGTGTGTTTTGAGAGAATATTCCTGTGCCTTGGAGAAAGGGGTTTTCTAGCAGGCCTCCACCCTGACAACTTGTGGGTTCAGATCACAGGCATTGGCTTCTAATTGTCCCGGGGGTGCTCAACCCCTGCTCAGCTCCACGCCCACCCTGCTCTTCCTGCCCCCACTTTGCCCCTCCCCACCTGGTCCCTGCCTCTTTCAGCCCCATCCCCACTTCTTCCGCTCCCTCACAGTGCCTCCTGCACACCGCAGAACAGCTGATTGGGGCGGGTGGGAGGTGCTGGGAGGGAGGGGGAGGAGTTAATCGGCGGAGCTGCCAGTGGGTAGGAGGTGCTGGGGGGCGGGGAGGAGCTTGGCTGCTGGTGGGTGCTAAGCAGTGTTTTCTCTAATTTTTCCCACACATGTGCAGAATGAATTTTGTTATGTGCACCAATATGGAGGTGATATGTGACACATAACCTTCATATCGGTGCACATAACAAAATTCATGTGGTGGGGTGGGGCCGAGGGGTTTGGAGTGTGAGAGGGGGCTCAGAGCTGGGGCACAGGGGTGTGAGGGCTCCAGCTGAGAGTGCAGGCTCTGGGGTGGGGCTGGGGATGAGGGGTGCAGGAGGGTGCTCCGGGGCTATGGTGGGAAGAGAGGACTCCCCTCAGCTCTCTCTCCCCACTGCAGCACCTGGGCTGGAGGGGAGAGGTGCCTCTCCCTGCCATGGCAGCTCTGGATAGGCGACCCTCCCCCCGCTGTGGCAGGTCCTGGCCAGGGCTGGCTTTGGCCACCTCTGCCCCAGCTGTGGCAGGTCAGAGCTGAGTTGGGGCCGGGGGAGGGGCACCCCTCCCCGCCTGGGGCAGGTTCTGTCCAGGCGGGTTCCCTGAGTGCCTGTGCGGTGCTAAAGAGGCTGCTGCATGTGCAGCATACAGGTGCTAAGCACCTGCTAATTTTTTTCAATGGGTGCTCCAGAGTTCAGATGATCAGAGAGAGAAATCTTTTGCCTGACAAGTCCATTTTTTGTTCCTAAAGAAATTCCATAACTGGCTATTGGATTAGCAACAGCTCTCACTTGGATCGTTGTAACCAGCACTAGCTTTTAGAAAACACACAGAAATAGTCACTAATAGAGCTGGTCAAAACATGGAATTTCTGTTCAGCAGAAAATTCAGACATTTGAAATGTTCTTTCATTTTGGATTGTAATGAAAAGTCAAAATTTCCTGCAAAACTAAAATTCCCCAAAAATTTCAATTTAGAAATATCAAAAAGACCTTAACAAAGCACTTTGTTTTGACTTTGTCATTTTAACATTATATTATATTATATTATATTATATTATATTATATTATAGAATGATGTGCTTTGATAATTTTTCAACAAAAATGTTGATGAATGTGATACATTCCCATGAAACATTTCAATTTTACCGAGCCAGCATTTTCTGGTGGAAAAGTGTTCAGTCAGAAAAAATTTCAACCATCTCTAGACACTAAGGAGCAAAAGAAATCATAAATGATTCTCTATTCACATTTGCAGATGCTCCCCCCCTCACCCACACACTCAGAAGCTGTTCATCTGACAAACAGCCACCTTAACCTCCTCTCCCCAGTACACTGAGCATAGCTGAAGGTTGCGGCCTTAATCTTTCCATGCCTTAGTTCTCTGTTGGGAAAGTAGGGAAAATAACACTTCCCTACTTCAGAGTTGTGTTGTGAGAATAAATTAATTAATGAGTATTTTAGATTATACTGTGAAGAGGCTCAATAAGCACCAAGACTGATGGAGAATTAGGCCCCAGGTTTGCAGATAGCTTCTCAAAATGAGCCTGCTTGGTTGAAATCACCACCATTAGAAATATCCTGCTTTTTCACATCCAGTGTACCTGTACATGTAAATAATACATTGCAGGGATTTGGCAGTTCACTGTAAATACAGATGCCTTTTTTTTTTTTCAGGTGATGTGAACTTTTAATGATGTTGAAGTGTTAAATATACCAATGATCTTGAAATGACAGAAGTTGTTATAGCCACACAATTACAATGTCCACTGCTCACTACAGAACAAGAGTTGCAGCCTGATCCAAAACCCACTGAAATCAATGGAAAGACTCCTATTGACTTCAGTGCCCTATGGAGCAGACCTCTACGGATGACATACACTTTAGTGTTCAAAGAGACTACAGTGCACACTTGTTGTAGCCAGTCCAATTAAAAAAGATTACTAGGCTTGTGTCTACTCTCAGCAGAGAAGCAGAATAGAAGGGTGCTCCAGGTCTGTTCTCATACTGAACCATGGGCAAGTCATTCTGTGCATTCATTTTTATTGTTCTTACTGTTAGGCCAGATTTTATGTCTGCTTCCTCTCTTACCCCACAAAGGGAAAGTATGTGCCAAAATGTTTCCTGTTTTTCATTGCCAGCTGAACTGCAGTGCTCTGGGTGCAACTCATGAAGGTAGCCTGTACATTAAGAAAAAAAAAAAGCAGTTCCAAATAATGGATAACTCTGACATTCAGATTCCCTATTCCCACACAGAAACACCCTAAGTGGAAACAAGATTGCCAGGTATAACTGTCTCCCTCCTCCTCCACCCCCCCCCCCCCCCCCCGCAAAAAAAAATTGTAACAGTTTTGAGAGAGAAAAGTAGTCATGAGTACAAACCTAAAGGAATCATAGAGAGGGGGCATGGGATTTACCTGGACAAAAGTATTTGGTTTTACACTCTGGCCAAGAAATACCAAGTTAAAGGAAGGAGTTGAAAAGAACACCTAATATTTCAGAATACTTTAGAAGTTGGATGGAACTCCAGGAAGTGTTTTTCTTTCTCTTCTTTCCCACAGCCTCAGTGATAAAGTAGCATTATCCAGCTTTTAAAAGTCTTCTTTACTGATTGGTTGTGCAGCATGCATATAAACACATTGTCCAGTTAATTAACGTTCTAAGGAGGTAGTATTTTCCCTTGGTCAAGAACTGAATTCTATCTGTGACTTCATTTCAACTTTTATGCATTATATATTCTTCAACTTCATTCTTTCTAATCTCTGCCTCCTTTTTCAATCTAAATCATTTAAATCATTGCTGGTCATTTTCTCCTATAAATATATTATCTTTTTTACCCTACAACAAGATACGGGACTGCATGTTTAGCTCCACAATTCTCACATGTGCAATACATCCCTCCCAAAATGCCCAACATTTCAACCACCCCTCCTTCTTAGGGGCTAAAACAAAGTCTTGTAGCAATGGTTATGTTTAGAGTTTCCATAGTAATATGCAGATTTGTATCACTGTGAATGCAATGGATTTAAAGAGCAGTTGATAGATAGCTGGATAGCTCAGGAATTCAAAACCTTTCACTGGTTGATCATCAGTTTAAAGTCAGCTCAGTATGATAGGGGCCAATGATAGCAACTGCTACCGTTGATAGGGATAGACTGATAAGTAGAGCTGGTCAAAACTCTGAATTTCAGTTCCATGGGAAATTCCAAAGTTTTGAATCCCCCCTCCCCATTCTGAATTGTAATTAAAAGGAAAATATTTCCATAAAATTAAATTTATTTTGGATCCATTGGAACATTTCATAATGATTTTACTATTTTTTAATGTAAAGTAATAAATATAATAAAAATATAAAAGTAAAATATAAAATAAATGTAAATTTAAAAACAAAAGTTGTTTCAAAATGAAAAAATAAAAAATCCCATTCCAATAAGGTTCAAATGGAATGTTTTGGGGATGGGGGGATTCTAAATGAAATTATGCTGTAGTTGACATGTTCCTGTGGAACTTTTAGATTTCTATCAATTGAAATTTTCCAACAGGAAAATTTTCCATCAGAAAACTTTAGACCAGCTCTGTGGATAGGGATCATTATAATTTGAGAGCTGGACAGTGTGAAAGGAGTTGGAAGTTCCTGTTAGTGGTGCCTCTGGATCAAAAACTACCTCTACAACTTGCTCTGGTGAGCAATTGCAACACAGCAGACAGGGACTGGCTGGGCACAAAGACGGAATCACCTACTTTCCACTAAAATGGCTTCTCCATGTCAGGACTGCATGCTGGTGGGAGAGCTTGTGTAATTGCTGCCTTTGCTCAGTCTATTCTTTAGATGAACATAGGCCTTCAATATTGAGGGGCTATTAATAGATCCCCTTTTATGAGCATTAAATATACTTAAAAGTCAAGATCTAAAAAGAGCTATGGATGGGAAACTTTAAAAAATATTGAATTTAGAGATGATTCTGCTTAGTTGGGGATTGGTCCTGCTTTGAGCAGGGGGTTGGACTAGATGACCTCCTGAGGTCCCTTCCAACCCTGATATTCTATGATTATAGGTGCTCAGATACTATGGTGATGAGCACGGTATAAAAACCTATATAGAATGGAATTATACATGTTATGTGTCTTTAATTACAAAGATCATTTTGGAGGGAATTTTTTTTTTCCAGACTTCATCTGATTATTTCCCATAGGTTATCCTAAGAATCTGCTTATGACATTTTTCCACAGCAATCAATTGTAATATCACAAACAGGATTATGGCGTCAGTGGGAATAAATAGACGGGGCAGACAAACTCATAAACATACATAGCAAGTTTTCATATTCCCTATTTAATAAAGTGGCAAAGAAAGAGAAATATAGAAAATATGATACAGTATATAATACATCAGAAGACTATTATCCAGGTGGTGTCAATTGATCTTTAGAAACAGGCAGTTTATTTCTTAAGTAATTGCCTCATGAGTTCCTCCAAGCAAGGCCAGAGGGCTGAAACGTCAGATGTCCTTATATTTTTCCAATCTACACAAAAATTGAATTAAACTAATAAGTCACCATGTTATATGAGCAATCAGTTTCTGCTACTTCTGTAGCAATACATGGAGTGTCCAAAGATGCTGGATGCTAATTTTTGTTTTGTTTACATGCTAATTTCCTTGAAGGGTCACCTCCTACATGTCTATGTAATTCTCATGATAGAATTTTATGAATTTGTATTCTGTCGGTAATATTAGATGAGGTAAGGCAGGGATTGTCTATTACTCAGTTTGTAAAGCACCTAGCACAATGGGGCCTTTCTCTGTCAATTGGCCTGTTGGTGATACTGTAATAAAATATATATATATATAAGAAAGGCCATTTTCTAAAACCACAAATATCTGATAATACAAAAAACAAAACAAAAAAACAAAATATCCCTTCTGCCTTTAACACTTTGTACTGACTACTGAGAACCTATAAAGCTACAATTCCTTTCTCTTGAAAGCACTGGGAAGTGCAGAGGAATCGTGCAAAACTGGAGATGGGACTAGGGGATCCTCACAGCTCAGCCCAGTATTTATGAGCTACTTTGCAAATAGAGTTGATATGAGGAAAATTGTTTCATAATCATTTTTAAAAATGGAACCAGATTAGCTAACTGGGTTCCTGCTGAGAGTTCAGTCTTGCCCGGAGACAGACATGGCCTATGAGGCAAGAAACGGTGCTAAATCCTGCTTCCCTTTCATGAGAAGCTCCATTGAAATTAATGAGGCTACTCATGTATGTATGAAGAGCAAGATATGGCCCATGGAAAAATCGAAGATGGTAAAAGAAAAGCCACAGTAAACCAATCATCTTGATAATATTCCTTCAAAACAGAGTATATCCCTCAACCATCTTGGTTTAAAATCTTCATATACAACATCCTCCAAATACCAGACTTTGCCCTGATATTTTTTGTTCTGTGTTTTCATGAGCTATAGTTATATTTTCCTCTTGGTATGCCATAGTGTCTGACATGAAACACATCCAGGTGTGCTGAATGCCCAATAAACCTAATGAAGTTGACTCTCTGTTGTCATTCATCTTCAGCAGGGAGCCAGAGGTAGATCTTCTGTCTCCTACAGTAATTCACCTTGTCAGACTGAGAATAGAAAGAAGAGAGGAAAAGGGCACCATCTGATTTACATACTTCTACACGTGATATAGCCATCCTTGAGTTGGGTAGTTCCCCTGGTGATCAGTGAGTATCTTCCTGAAATCTGATCGCTCATCAATTTCAGCAGGGAATTGCTGTAATTATTTTTTGGAAAGGTGAAAAAAAAACCCCACCCCTATTTGGTCCAGATCCTCAGTAGGTGTAAATCACCATAGCTCCATTGAAGCCAAAGAACTGGCATCGATTTATAGCAGCAGAGGGTCTGGCTCTAGCATTTGTATTAGATCACTAGGATATGGGTACTTTTAAAGTGAATAATAATGGTCATATTGCAAAATGTAATATTCCTAAGGCTTGTTGAATGGTTTTACTCCTATATATGAACAAGGAGAAAAATTCAACACTAGTTTAACTCCAAAGACCTTCTGTCAGTGATGAATTTGGTCTTAGAATTTTATTCCTATGAGTGACGTTACTGCATCTCCCATGTTACATTACAGCTGGCTGAAGGGAGTAAGCCACAGATATCTACATTTTCATCTTTGAAAAAACGTTTCACTCTGGGCCTCATTTGGACCTTCTCACTAGCTGTGTAATACAATGAAGTGACACCACTGTAAAGCCAGAGTAAGCGAGATCAGGATCAGGTCCTCTGTATCCCATAATGAATTTTTAAAGACTAACTACAAACCACTGATTGGTATGATAGTGGCTATGCAATACAAATGCATAACACAGAATAAGTTTTGTTTTGACCGAGTACTTTTGATATTTGGGCACCCCAGAGTGCTGCACACAGTATTGAGTTAAATATTGTTAAACATGCTGAAATAGCTCGCCCACTAGAACCTTCTACTGTGGACTAGCCCTGTGCAGCTAGACAGGGAAATAACATA
This sequence comes from Malaclemys terrapin pileata, assembly GCF_027887155.1. Lineage (NCBI taxonomy): Eukaryota > Metazoa > Chordata > Testudines > Emydidae > Malaclemys > Malaclemys terrapin. The sequence continues at coordinate 198,357,587 of NC_071505.1, forward strand.
GTAGGAGGGAATTAGGACCCTTCCCCCTCTTGTGTGAGCCATCTAAGGACTTCTCAGAATCCCAGCTCTTGCACTTGGGAGTGGGGAATGAGAAGGATGCTGAGACTGAGTGTCTGTGTTCACCTGGGAGCAATTGTGCCGAGAATAGGTGAAACAAGGGCTCCAGGCCTACATGCCAGCCAGCACGACAGGTGGAACACACTGTGGAGAATATGTTTCACCCTGAAAACAGGTGTCACAAATCACTCCCCCCGGCACAACCAAGGAGTGCAAGGAGGCACTGTGCAGTGCTCCTTACTTCAGACTATACCTGAAGGCACAAGTCAGCCCTCAGAGATGGAATGTTGGCCAAGACACTGGAGTTAGACCTCCCAACTGGCTAAGGAACCATTGTGGGACACACAGAATGGAATAAGGAGTCTAAATTTATGCCAGAAGAAAAATATTAGGGCAGAACATTTAATAATTCAGAATTTATCCATTTAGTATTGATTAATAATTTTCGACAACAGTTGATATTTAGGGTTTAGAAGTCACAACGGTGTCACTTACATATGATGAGACAACACCTGGTTTGTGTGAGGGAGGGTCAAGGCAAGTCTTGAGGGTGTGGTCCTGCTTCCACTGAAGTCCAGATGTGACCTTCAAATATGGGACAAGTGAGATCTATGAGGTAATCCCCTACTCTTTTCAGAAGGTGTCATTGGATCTTTAACTTCTATTAGACATGGGCTAAAAGAGCCATCTTCTCCAAAACCAAAGGACACATCAGCTTCAATAGCGCAGAACATTCCTTCCTCCACACTGGCTTAGTATTACCTTGCAGTGCTAGCACTGGCATGGTGTCCTGATTTTAACTTCAATACTTTGGCCATGATTTTGAAATTCCTACTTAGGCACCTAAGGCACCCGATTTTCAGAGGTGTTGTGCCAATGGAAAGTTGAAGTCAATGGGAGTGGTGGGTGTTCATCATCTTTTGAAAACTGGGTCACTTAGGCCCCAATCCTGCACCTGCATAACCTTAGGCAAGAGAGCAGTCCTCTTGCTTCAATGGAATTACCATTTGCATACTTTTAAGCAATAGTGTAAGTCTTAGCAGAATCAGGGAATTGTTTTGGTGCTTAAATATAGACTTAAAAGATTAAATTCTCTGAAGAAATAAGCCTAGAAAAGAAATCTTACTGAAAATATTGACTATATTGCAGAAAAGTCAGCAGGAAACAAATGAATCAGCTAAAGCACTGTTAAGGGGCAACTAAATATTATAGTTAAGCTATGAATCATAATAGCCAGGTTCAGCTTCTTAGATTCCTACACAGATTTGCTTAGATTTCATCAGGTTATCTGCTGAACTTTTAGAAGTGGACACCCTAATTTAACAGTTAGTTCAAATTTTTCGTACTGTGGACTCCCTTTGTATATATGTTGTGTGTGGGCACAAGTAGTTTTAGACACAGCTTTGCTCATGTAGACATTTAAATACCAAGAGCGATCAGGTATTTACATGTCCAAATGATCTCAGTTGTGATCACAAATAACTGTGGTTGCAATGGTACATCTGTGGTTATTTGTGCCCACAATTTAATGAGTGGAAAAGGAGAGGCTGTGTGAAAGAAGAACTGGAAACCAAGCCATTAATGTACTACTTGTCACACATATTTGTAGGAAATGATGCTGAAACATACATTCTGGAATAGCAGGCCTGGTGCTTCAGTTAGTATAGCAAAGAGTGCTTATGCAAGAGACGCAAGTTCTAGTAACAAGTGTCATCAGTTTTCTTGACTTCAATTTGAATTGGACTTGTAGGGTGAGATTTTCAAAAGCACTCACTGTTGGTCTAACTCTGTTCTACAAATCCCACCCCTTAAGGCTGAGGGCGTCGTGGGAGCTCTGCTAAACACGCACACTGCTCTAACATCATCTCTTCCCAGCTAGAGGGAGCTCGACTACAATCAAAGGGCATGTGGGGATTGGGATTATTATTATTTAATTTATTAATAAGCAGTCCAGGAAAAAGTCTGAATGAAATTCTGAGGATCCTTACTGCTGGGAACCTTTGGCATATGGCTCCTGCTGAAGTTGGGTGGACAGCAGATAGCTCACACTGGTTGCCTGAAGCCTCTACAACATAAAGACAGTCAAAATAAACTTTCTGAAATAATTTACAGGAATTATTTAGGAATTAATGTTGCAATATGAAGGGAGGGATTCTCCCTCCTTTGGAATGTTTTGAGAGAAAATAGATCTCCTGCTGACATTTTCCAAGCCAAATTAAAACAATGTCATACTTTTGTTTGTTTATATAATTTATAGAGGGATGATGAGCCTGTCTGAGCTTGAAGATCAAGGCAGCATTGTTTTGCCCTAGAGTACTTTTCTTGGCATTTCTGAGAATTGATAAACACAACTCACAACCTTTTAAATTCCAAACTACGTTTTGAATGAGAGTCAAAAGATTACTTCATATGAGTTATTGTTTCATAGGAATTATCAGTGATCCATCCTGCAGGTGTGTGGATGAGAGTTGCAAAGGTGCAGAGCTGAGCCACTGATCGGTATGCTGAGCATGTTGTGTTGTTGTTATAGTCCAAGGTGAAATAAACTTTGGGAAGCTAGTGCAGTCAGCTGATGGATTGGCAAGGACATTGTGCCCAGCACACAACAGCAGTTTGTTGAGAGAGTTTTCCACTGGAAGCCTGTTTCTGTGTCTGTGTCTGGCCCTCTGCTTTCATTAGCACCTCAGCACCTCTTCATAGCCAGCTAAAGCAGGGCTTTGGTGTGCCAGGAAGAGTGTCTTAAAATAGTGAAAATGGCCATTGTGCACATCATTGTCATGTACAGGGTTGTACTTCAAATTACAGTGCTCTGATCACACCATCTGGCTTCCTCTGCAGTGTGTGGCAGGCAACTCAGTCCATCTTCCAGGTGCATTAGCCCTACTCTCTCCTGAAACAATGCTGTCCAATGAGTCACTGCGATTTCTCTTGAGTGGACAGTGTCAATTCCGGGAAGAGGTCACAATTTAAGATGAGAGGTGACATAAGGGTGGATGATATTAAAGACTGGGGGAGAGTCAGGGGAAGACAGATTTTGTGTCATATGCTGCACTTTCCATGATTGCGAGCTCACAATGTTCTCCGTGTGGTGTTGTGGTATCAGCTTGGCCAACAAAAACAGTGGTAACAGCCGTTTTCTTGTAAATTAATCAGTCGTAGAAATCTGACCCTGCAGCTGTCATTCTGGGGTAGTCAGCATAGATACCTTGTGGCCTGGCCGATTCTAGTGCATACCATTTAGCCCAGACCCCCTTTTACTGGACTTTCCCACATCAGAGCAGAAGATGGGACACTTTTCCAGCAGTCATCCATCTCCTTAGTATCTACCTGATGTTGGATTCTGTACTGCAGACACATGGGGTTTTCTGTTGGAAACATTACTGATTTGTATAAATGTACCACTCTTGTATCTAAAACTAGAAATATAAAATGTAACTCTGAGGGCCTATTGTAATTGTGTAAAGTGTGGACCATTAATGATGGTTTGGAATCTTGATGACTCCCATTGTCTGCAGATGGCTGTATTTACCTGTGAGTCTTCCTGTATATGTGTGTGCTGGCAAGTGAGTAATGAAGTCTTGCAGTGACATGTGATCATCTTTAACCTGGTGCTTTTCCAGTGAGGGGGGGTGGAAACCCAGAGGGACAAAGAGTTCCTGCCTTATGCAAAAGATATATAAAGGGGGGAAGAGAACAGAGAGTGAGAGGAGCCATCATGAAGAATCCCCTAGCTATCACCTGAGCTGCCACAAGAGCTGTACCAGGGGAAAGAATTGTGCCCAGGTCTGGAAGGTGTCCAGTCTGAGAAAAAACTTACTGAAGCATCTCTGAGGGTGAGATTATCTGTATTCAGTTTGATTAGACATAGATTTGCGCATTTTATTTTATTTTGCTTGGTGACTTACTTTGTTCTGTCTGTTACTACTTTGAACCGCTTAAATCCTACTGTCTGTATTTAATAAAATCACTTTCTATTTAGTAATTCACTCAGAGTATGTATTAATACCTGGGGGAGCAAACAACTGTGCATATCTCTCTATCAGTGTTATAGAGGGCGAACAATTTATGAGTTTGCCCTGCATAAGCTTTATGCAGGGTAAAACGGATTTATCTGGGTTTAGACTCCATTGGGAGTTGGGCATCTGAGTGCTAAAGACAAGCACACTTCTATGAGCTGTTTTCAGGTAAACCTGCAGCTTTGGGACAAGTGATTCAGACCCTGGATCTGCGTTAGAGCCAGACAGGAGTGGCTGGCTCAGCAAGACAGGGTGCTGGAGTCCTGAGCTTGCAGGGAAAAGGCATAGAATTTCACCAAGTGATTCCTGCATCAAGCCGATAATTTCTGTTTGAGTTTGAGCATATCTTTTAGAAAGGTATTCAATCTCAGTTTTAAGACTTTGAGTGAATCCACCACATCTCTAATACTGTTGTTTGGTTAATTATCCTCATGGCTGAATTTGTCTAGCTTCAGCTTCCAACCACTGGATGATGTTACACCTTTGATAGGTTAAAGAGCCCTGTAGCAGAAGTCTTTTCCCCATGTAAGTACTTATAGACTATGAACAAGTAATCTCTTCACCTTTCTTGTAAATAGATTGGGCCCTAGGAGTAAGAAAATGGCCACGTACTCGACGTGTTAACTTTACAACACGGGTCACTCTGAAAGGTGACTGTAAAGATGGCACGATGGAGTTTTATATTTATTGCGTCTTAATGATTTCTATATTAAAAGCACTCCGTTTGCAAGTAAAAAGCTATGACTAGCTGCCAGATGTAGAAATTCAAGCTGAGTTCTTTCTATCTTGAGTGTCATCATCAGTACTAAATGATTTGTAGGTCAAACTATGAGATATATCTATGCATTCCCAAAGCCTTCAATGGGTATGCACAAATGTAACTGATTAAAATTTAGTAAACAGTTCTGCTTATGGTGCTCAAGAGAGAGCAGAATCCATAGTTCCCTCTTTAGCTGTGTGAATTCTACATTTGTAAATAGGAATAACAGATGTAAAACTTATCATTGTCACTAAAATTGGCAGACGACTCTGAATGCAAAAAGGGACAATTTTGTTGCATAAGAAGAAACTATTTTTACATAATCAGTTTTCAGCATACAACCATGTTTTAAGCAAATGTGTAATTTTCTTCTCCTGTTGTTCTTCATAGAGAGAAAGAAAAGTCTACAACTTAAAGATGTGAACTAGTAAAATTAAAATATAGAATGAATCCATTTATAAAGAGAACTAAAAATATAAATAGTAAAAGAGAAACAAGAAAAAGAAACAGAGGGGGGAAAGTTATGATTGAGGAGAAAAGCCATGGTGTTTTGTTGCTTTCTTTATTATCTCTTTCCCACCCGCTATCCACCCCCAAATTTAACATTTTTTTTTTTTACAGATAGGCCACAATCCAGCAAATGACTTCAACAGGTACTTAATTTTAAGCATATAAGCATATTGACTTCAATGACCACAGTCAGGATCACAATCTTTATTTCTATACAGCAAATGTATAAATAGATATGTATCTTACTGTTCCTCATTATAGAATATTTCCTTTACAATTCACTAATTGCATTTATTTATTTAGAGAGTTTATACGTAGAGAGTTTATTGAGAGAGTTTATACAAGGGGACCAACAGTAGCTCACTATGTGCCAGGAAAATTTAAAAACACGCTCAAATATACAACAGGTGAGAAGGCATTAAAAATCTGTCCAAAAAAGAAGTGCCAATTCTGAATACAAGTTATTAATTTGTCCTCTGCTAAATCAACTCATCCATAAACACATGCACATATGCAAGAAAAGTCCAGAGAAAACAGGTGAAACTTGCAGTGTGCCCTGAAGGACACCATACCGCATTCTCTTCTATCAAGTGGAAGATGCAGCTTCCAGAGTTAAGGATCAGCAATGAGAATGGCCTTCTGTCATGGCCTGCAATAGCACTAGACTAAGACTGAGGAGACCTAGGTTCAATTCCTGCTCTACCATTGGTTTGCCAGTGGTCTTGAGCAAGTGACTTTCTCACTAGATGCCTCAGTTTCCCCCATCTGTAAAATGGGGGAAAAATTGTGAAGTGCTTTAAGATCTATGGATGAAAAGAACTATATGAGAGTTAGGTATAATTATTTTCTTCTTTCTATTTGGTACACCTCTACCTCTTACCGTGTTATAGGTGAAACCGCGTTATATCGAACTTGCTTTGATCCACCGCAGTATGCAGCCCCATCCCCCCGGAGCACTGCTTTACCGCGTTATATCCGAATTCGTGTTATATCGGGTCGCGTTATATCGAGGTAGAGGTGTATTTTTTAGTGTTTAAAAAAGTTTCCCACCTAATTCTCATAAACCCTGTCACCACCACTAGCATTAATTACTTTTAACTTCTGAAGATGTATTTAATATGTCTTTTTTAAAATATTTATTATAAATATATCTGTATTATAGAGAGATAGTCACCTATTGGCAGTGTATAAATGCAAATCATACTAGAAGAGAGATTTAATACGGATCTTATTCAATATTTATTATTTTAAAAAACTTTGTTTCTTAGATTTATAGGCACATGATTTATAAATAAAAAATAATTCTGGAGGGTGTATTTAATTTAGAGTATTTTATTTTTTATTCTTATAAATCAACTATACACAATACTTTATAGTTGCATAACAATCTTTCTATATAATTTACACCCGAGGACATATATAACATGAAAGTTTCTTTACAGTCTTTAGAATAAATAATGTATATACTGCAGGTGCATTGGTACATAGAATTTTGTGGAATTTATTATAATTGGAGTTCAGCTAACATGGTATAAGAAATGCAGGAGGGTGTTAATTCACAGCTATTCACACTGGGTGAAATTCATCCCTTAACGGAGGGTTTACAAAGGCTCCTGGCTTAAGTGGCATTTAGGCAGTGCATAGGCCTTGGGCAGGCTCTATATACAAGGGTAAATTTTACCCAAGGTGAGGAGAGGGTACTCAGACTTACCAGTCTGAAATCAGATTGTGCCCATACTTTTAGGTTTACTATTTTGCTGTTCTGTTGTAAATTGTATTTTGCATTTTATATAGTTCCTTCCTCTCAAAATACCTTAATATTTTATGGATTTAAACTGCTATTTGGATTATGCAAAGAGATCACATCATGCATCACTCATATGCAGCCACCTCTGAGGTGGAATGGGAAAGCTATTTAACAACAGAGGCAAACTGCACAATTTTTGGAAAATAGTACATCTACCGTATTTTCCGGCGTATAAGACGACTGGGCGTATAAGACGACCCCCAACTTTTCCAGTTAAAATATAGAGTTTGGGATATACTCGCCGTATAAGACTACCCCTCTTCCAACGCACACCAAAAAAAAATTTAAAAAAATCAGATTTGATTTCAATATGGTAATTTTAATTCAAATGCTTATGACATGCAGGTACTTAGCAGGAAAACTGTCACTTATAAACATAAGGCTGTTTGTCATCAAACATGTAAACATAAAACAGTGCAAGTGGATTAAACTTTTCCTAATTCACTCTAAAGCTGAAAGGAAGGATAAGACAATAAACCCATGGGAGCTGCCATGCTGTTTGTTTTCTAAGCTGTCAACCAAACTGGAACTGATGATGATAGGAGGAAGATAACAAACAAGAGACAGAGAGCAAGTGCCGGGCAAGTCCCTGGCGAGTTAGCAACGCCCATCATAACTGCAAGCTACGGTATTTTTACAGGTTTTGCTGGCGTGACAGTTTCCCTTTAAAAGCCTTCAAAATCCTCCTGTTCGTCATCTGATATCATAAGTACATCAATGACATCTTGTGATACATTTGTAAGGCAGTCATCGTATGGATCGAATTCCGTATCAGATGGTGTGGTCTCAGCTTCGGCTTCCTCTTCATCTTGCCACAAGTAGTCGTCCTCCATACCATCTAATGAATTTGGTATGCCACACTTCTTGAAAGACTTGATTACTGTTTCTGCATCAATATCATTCCAGGCTTTTATGACAAACTTGCACAAAACATCCAACTGTGGAGCACGCATGTTTCCTCCTTTTGTGAATGACTTTTCGCCGCTAACCATCCATTCATTCCACTGTTCTTGAATGCGATCTTTAAATGGCTTGTTTAGGCACACATCCAGTGGCTGTACCAACGATGTCAATCCTGCAGGAATAACTGCCGCATCTGTGTTTAGTCTTGCAAGCATTTGCTTGGTGCTGGGAGTTAAATGAGCCCTGAACATATCCCACACCAGTAGACTACATTTTTGAATAAGTCCACCTGGTCGCCTGCTCCATGTATTATCAAGCCATAGCTTTACCCCTTCTTCATCCATCCAGCCTTTTTCATTCACATGTACAAAACAACCAACAGGGAACTTGAATTTCAGCATTGTTTTTCTTTTAAAAATAATCATTGGTCTCAGTTTGGCGCCATCAGCTGTGCATCCTAGTACCACTGTAAAACTGGACTTCTCATGTCCTGTTGTTTTAATTAAAATTGTTTTTTCACCTTTTTGATGGACAGTTTTATTTCCAACCATATCAAAATTCATTGGAGTTTCATCCATATTTCCAATACTACTTAACGCATAGCCATGTTTAGTGCGCTGTTGTATTACGTATCGATGGAAACTATTTACTTTGCTATCAAGATCTGCAGGTAATTTTGGGGCAATTTTCATCTTTTGCCTCAGTACCATATTATGCCTTCCCATGAATCTAGTACACCAGGATACAGTGGCCTTAAATCTGTTGCTGTGATCTGGGTTAGATTTGGCCCACTGAAGTGCAAACAAATGTATTTTATTTCGTGTCACTACATAACCGTTTTGGCGATGCTCATTCACCATGTCTGCTACATGTTTTTCGAGTTCTGGCCAATGTGGAGTGCCTCTTCTTAATGCAAACTTACCCCTTGGCACACTCTTTAATGCTTTTTCATTTGCTTTCCAGTCCCGAACCATCTTTTCTGTTACTCCATATTGTCTTGCAGCAGCGCAGTTATTATGTTCCATGGCAAAGTTTACAACTTTAAGTTTGAAACTGGCTTCATATTTCTTTCTTCTTGCTGGTGAAGCCATGATGGGGTTTTGACTGTTGGACATTTGTATACTGTACTGTATGTACTGGTGCTATACTATATGAACAGGTACAGATACTGGTGCTGTACTGTATGTGGTACCCAGTATACAACAATCAGCCAATCACGGCAAGCGATGTACCTTACCGGCGATTGGCTGGTTGTTGTATACAAAGCCTGCTTGGATTGGTCAGCTCTCCCTGCCTGCCCAGCCCTCCCTGTCTCCAAGACTATCAGAGCGGTAGCGCAAACACACCTCTTTCACCCATCTGGCCCGCCCTTGTATCCTATTACCACCTTCTCTGCCTCTCAGATCTCGCACATGCGTGCCTGCGCCGCTTCACTGCAGTCCTCAGGAGCGAGATCTGAGAGGCAGAGAAGGAGGTACGGTAATAGGATACAAGGGCGGGCCAGACGGGTGAAAGAGGCGTGTTTTTCTGGGCACAGCGCCGCTCTATCTCTTTTTTCCATACCCCGGGCGTCCTGGATGCCTGCAGCTTGCTCCGCCCTTCACTTACACCTTCCCGGTGAGGCGCCCCCTCACCTCGTCATCGGGCGGGGATGCGGCCGCGGCCGTTTTTGAGCTCCCCCCACCATATGCGGCGACCACAGATTCTCCAGTCTGGCTCGGAAGTTTCAGCACCCGCCCTATAAGACGACACCCGGCGTATAAGACGACTCCCGACTTTTGAGAAGATTTTCCTGGGTTAAAAAGTAGTCTTATACGCCAGAAAATACAGTAATTAAAGCTGAGGGGGAAATGGAAGTACTTTGTTCACAATGTTAATCACTCCACTTGGAAATGGGCTAGGAAATTGGGATTTTAGCACTCTCTTCTGAAGAGTGCCATGGGTTTTTTAATGAGTACAAGTGGTCAAGACTTAAGTATTATATCTCATAGGACCTCCTGCAGGCTAGGCACCTAAATACCATGTTGGGATATAGGCCTGATACGGACTAGTGTCACCTACTGTTTCAACTGAATACTAGCAATACTGTTCGCTTTACTGATGGCTGAAGTGTTTGGGGAGCTGATATGTCCAGTCTAAACAGAACGAACTTGTGTGTGTCTCAGCTGCTATACATATTGGTTGAAGTATTATGTATATTCATATTATGCTGGCCCATCTTACTAGGTATTTCCAGAAAAGCCATCATGAATGAATATTAATATATAGACTCATAGACCGTAAGTCCAGAAGGGATCATGATGATCAACTTGTCTAACCTCCTGTACATTGCAGGTCATAGAACCTCACCCACCCACTCCTCTAACAGACCCCTAACCTCTGGCTGAGTTACTGAAGTCCTCAGAGCTTGATTTAAAGACTTCAAGTTACAGATACTACACCATTTACTTTAGTTCAAACCCGAAAGTGATCCATCCCCCACATTGCACAGGAAAGCGAAAAAAACCCAGGGTCTCTGCCAGTCTGACCTGGGAGAAAATTCCTTCCCGACCCTAAATATGGTGATCAGTTAGACCCTGAACATGTGGGCAAGACCCACCAGACAGACACCTGGGAAAGAATTCTCTGTAGTGATTCAGAGCCCTCCTCATCTAGTGTCCCATCACCAGCCGTTGGTGATATTTGCTATCACATAGGCAGATGGGCCATGTGCCATTGCAGGCAATCTCATCATACCATCCCCTCAAGCTCATTCTTTAACCCAGTTAGGCTTTTTGCCCCCACTGCTGCCCTTGGAAGGCTGTTCCAGAACTTCACTCCTCTGATGGTTAGAAACTTTTGCCTAATTTGAAGCCTACCCTTATTGGTGGTCAGTTCATAGCCATTCGTTCTTGTGCCAATATTGGCTCTTAACTTAAATAACTCCTCTCCCTCCCTGGTGTTTATCCCCTGTTGTATTTATAGAGAGCGATCCTATCTCCCCTCTGTGATGCTGGCAGACCACAGCCAGTTTATGCCATGGTCCCTAGGCCTCACTGATCTGTGACAACTGGATACATGAAAATCAGTTTAACTCAGTGGTTCTCAACCTTTTTTCATTTGTAGACCCCTAATAAATTTGGAATGGAGGTGCAGACCCCTTTGGAAGTGTATTGTCTGTATTTATAGTTGAATTCTGTTCAGTCAGTTTTCACTCTAAGGCTTTCGCAGACCCCTTAGACATTGTCCATGGACCTCCAGGGGTCTGCGGACCACAGGTTGAAAATCACTGGTCTAACTCACCTCTATGTTAGTATTGTTAAAATAGATATTAGAGTTTAGACTTCAAGAAATGCTTGTAGGATGCTGCATGTATGAATCTTTCTTATAATATCTTCATCCCACGGTATAAGGTAATATTTAAGTGTTTGCTTTGTAACTATAAAAATGTTTGCCAAGCCTGTAAACCCCCACAGTCAAGGGAGTAGTATTACCAAGTGTGATATACTAGTTTACAACAAGAGGTTTCATCTCATCCCCAACAAAAGAAGGCCTATAGACACCAGACATGCCATTGTGGAGCATCCATGGACCAAAGACTTTGTTGATTGCTTCCCTCACACCCACAAAGAGAGTACGTGCACAAACCCTCATCCCGTCACAGTTTGAATGCCGGGGGAAGGGAATAAAAAAACCCTTTTAAGGAGAAATTATCATCAGTGTGCTGCTTAGAATTCAGAGAGGGCAATGTTTCTAAGCATAAGCCAGGGATCCCCAAACTGCTTAGCTTGGTTTAGCCCTTGCATATTATAGCAGCTACTATCACCTTTTGGAACCTAAGACTGTCTCATTTGTGTGTATATGTTTATCTGCTTTAACCTTGTGAATAACTCTCATTTCTTTTTTTAGTTAATAATCTTTAGTTAGTATTATAGGATTGGCTATTGGTTTGAGATCTGAGGTACAACTGACCTGGGGTAAGGGACTGATCCTTTGGGACTGGGAGTAACCTGAATATTGTTAAAGCAGCAAAGAGTCCTGTGGCACCTTATAGACTAACAGACATATAGGAGCATGAGCTTTCGTGGGTGAATACCCACTTCTTCAGATACTTGACACTGAATATTGTTGTGATTTTTGGTGAAAGAGATCATCTATCACAGAGGCAAGCTTGCCTGTGTAGTAAAATAGACCTGAGTGCTCAAGGGGACTGTCTGTGACTCCATGTTAAGGCTTTTATAGTGCTTTAGGAGTTCACACTCGTTACTTGGTTGATGAAATCTAATTATAGAACACTTGGGATTTGTGCCCTGTTCCTTGACAGCTCACCCTGGGATTGGCACTCATGCTTGTGAGCTACTTTAAACAGCTTGACAACCTCATGCTTCCTTTTTGTTAAGCTAAACAAGCCAAGCTCCTTAAGTCACCTCTCGAAAGGCAGGTTCTCCATTCCTCTGATCATCCTAGTAGCATAGATGATCTTGGATGTAGTAATTCCTACTTCCATAGTCTTGTTCCCATTAGCCACCCTGCCATTGCTCCCAAACTCCTCCTTAGTACCCTTATTTAAAACTGAAGCAAACTATTTGTTTAGGTGTTGGGCCATACCTAGATTATCTTTAATCTCCATCCATCACCCCATCTTCAGTGCTTTGTGGTCCCACTTCTTCTTTCCTTGTTTTCTTTTTATTTGTATGGCTATAGAACCTTTTACTATTGGTTTTAATTCCCTTTGCAAGGTCCAACTCTGCTTGGCTTTTAACAGTTATCATTTTTCCCCCTATACCTTCTGACCTCTAAGAAGCAGCTTTCCTTGCTGATCCATCCCATCTTCCATTCCATGTAGGCTTTCTGCTTTCTCTTGTCTCATTCAGGTGATTACTTGTTCATTCAGTTTAGTCTGCAACCCTTCCCTATGAATTTCCCCCCCTTGCTCAGGATGCAGGCTTCAGATAGTTCCTGCAACTTTGATTTAAAGTAAATCCAAGCCTCCTCCACATTCAGATCCTTGAATTCTTCAGTCCAGTCTACTTCTCTAGTTAATTCCCTTAATGTTTTTAAAGTTTGCCCTTAAGAAATCAAAGTTCCTAATTGAATGTCTGGAGTGCTAGAAGTCTGGATGAACCTCCAGAGAACTGAGGTACATCAAATCCAGCAAGCAGGATGAGGATGTCTCATTTATAAGGTCTATCTAGCAGGAGAAGACCCACAGAAATATCACTTTTATCTTTATTTAGTCCTGGAAAGTCCAGGAAGGCATAGATAGTCTTTGGGAAGGTTGCTTTTCTTCCATAAAGAATTATTCAGCAGTAGAACTGGGCAAACAAGGTGCAGGGTATAATGTACTCTAATGGATTTAGCTTCTTTCTTCTTACAAAATGTCCATGAGCAGATTACAAATTCCTTAAATTTATTTTTTTGTTCAGAATTACTCAATGATTTATGTGCAATTTTTTAAAACTCTGTGAATTGCTCACAAACAGTTCACTATAAGCATTTGGTATCTGATAGCGGAAAAGTGTTGGTTGGCTGCGATTAGTCACATCAATCACATGGTATTGTTTGTATCTGGACATAACTTTTACAATTGGGAGGAGGGCTTGAGGCAGCCACTGAGGCAGAGGTAGCTGACAAACAGGATTTGGAAACTTTGGAAACTTTTTAAACTTTTCCTTTCTGGGCCACACAGGATTTACCTGTGGAAACATTTGGCTTATTGACTATTCCTGTGACAAATCTTTAATTGCATGTGCATTGCTGCACATTGGAAAAGTCTTAGTAGCAACAAGATGTATCTACCTGCTACACTGTGGATTTGAGAACATCCTGCCAAGAAACTGTTCTCATAGAAGAGTGGATAATGGGTTCATGTTTTAACTACTCTCTGACACCCACCCACTCCACCTCTTCCTCTGGGTTCATGGCCTTGGACAATGAGATGAAAGGTAGTCAATATAAGATGTCAATTTCCCAGACATTATCCTACTTTGTACGCTGCCTCAAGCTAGCGGTGACAAAGCTTCTCCTCAGTAATGAGAATGTGAACTGGGTTGTTGTCAAGGACAGAAAAATCTTTGATTTAAGATTAAAAAGTAAATATATTATTTAAGATGATTACAAACAAACCAAACCACTTTTTTTTTTACAAACAATTCCATATAAAGTTGGATTCTATAAAATGTTTTCTCAAAAAGACCCCATGCACCTGGAAATGAAGTGTAGCAAACAACAATGCTTATTCTGATGTGCTGAGTGCTGCTTGCACTGTGAAACAACAAATTATTTTAATTAGCACAGCAATTCCCTTCCATTGCTGTAAACAAATTGAGTCCCTTCAACAATAAATGGACTAATATTTAACAAAAAAAAAAAAGTATTCCATGTCTATTTAACACAATGTAGAATGGTTCCACCTTCTTTCCCCACCAGAATATTTATTTACGGTTTCAACATTCCTTTATCGTATGGAATGTTTTTAGCTTAGGGGAAGACAGAAGAACGGACCTGGACTCTTGGAGCATAGATGCCTGAGGAGGGAATCCTGTAACATATGGATTAGTTATAGTTTGAATTATTTGTTGCATTATTTATTTGGGCTGCTCATTGAAAGCAAAGGCTGTCGGACTATGATAGCCTGATTTAGGTCACAAGATAACGCCCATAGATACAGTTTGGGAAGTAGAAGAGGAGTAGGTTTTCATATGCAAATACTGTGCATTATGTCTGTTCAGCTGCACTAATTCGTAGATGGATACATTTTAAATCTCGATGGGACAATTAAGATCATCTAGTCCAGTGATACTAAGACCACAGTGGTTCAGGAGCAAAATTAGCAATCAACATTACTCAAAAGAGCCCCAGTAGTGTGAATTCATTGGTTCATTTACTATATTATATATAATTCTCACAGCAAAATGACTGACCAAGTATTCTACACTTGGTTTATAACATAGTAAAAGCATCCTGATTGGTTAATAACTTAGGCTGGGTAATAATTGAATCACACAGTGTTTTTAATATCATGTGCTGCAACAAGTTTCAGAAGACGCATTAAAGAGCCACTTGCAGCTCCTGATCCTCAGTCTGAGGATCACTGCTCTAGTCTGACCTCTGGCACACCACAGTCTGTAGAACCTCACCCAGAGATTCCTGCATCAAGCCTATAACTTCTGGTTGAGCTAGATCATATGTTTTAGATAGACACAGGGCCGCTGAGAGCGGGTTCGGGCCCCGGTGAAAAAAAATTTTCGGGACCCCCAGCAAGGGCGGACCGGCTAAACAGGGCTGAAGAGAGGGCGGGGGATGCTGGGCACCCTTCTGGACCACCGGGCCCCGGTAAGACGACGAGGGGGGTGGGGGAAGGGCAGGGAAGCCAGGCCCCGGGCCCCCTTCCAGACCACCGGGCCCCAGTAATTTGTACCGGCTTCCCCCCCTCTTGTTGGCCCTGGATAGATATGCAGTCTTGGGCCTTCCACATCTTGAAATGGAGACTGCACCTTAAACTTTATTTTCCAAACCTTTACAAGTAATACTATTCAACCACTTGTAGCTCTCTGTATGGTCTTGGACAGTTGCATCAGCAGTTAACTGTAGAGCTTGTATTTAGCACCTTCATATACTAAAATTCATATAGGAAAGATAGAAGGGGAGAGAGAGAGAGAGAGAGGGAGACTTTGACCAAAAATGTATGGAGATGGGAAAACTATAAGAGTACAACAGTTGTTTATTTGAAATTGATACATTAATTTTATATTAATTGTACTAGGCCCACTATACATGCACAGCTTAAGTCAGTTTGAAAATAAATAAAATATTTTTAAAAGATGCAAGATTTATAAAGCTGGACAAATTTTTTTGAATGGTTTATTCATTGTGTGATGGGGCACGACTCACCACTGCAGTGCCTCCTGCTGGCTGTCCTGGGAATTAGCACTGTGCACTCTTCTGGTAGTGTCTCGCCCACTGTCACCTCTGTTCCTGGACCCACGTCACTCCCAGGACTGCAACATCCTCTTGAGTGACACTGCCCTCTGGCTCTGCCACACTCCATGTCCCCCCTTCCGGGGGGACCTGCAGCCTACTGTCTGGCCACTCCCTTCAATGGCAAACTGCAGTCCACTGTCTAGCCACTTCCTTCAGTGGCTCCAGCACCCTCTTTGCCCTTGCATCAGGGCCTCTGTCTGCAGCGAATGAAATGAACAAATGAAAGAATAATTTGTGAAGGTCAAATAAAATGTTTAATTCAGTGTGATTTTTTTTTTCATTTTGATGAGAAAAAACAAAAAAAATCCAAATAATATGTTTTTTGGTTTTGTACCAAAAAAACCGTAGTTTATAGACAAATGGACACAAACTTATCCCTCACTTATATCTTTGCACTCCCCCTGGTGTCAATGGATTTGCAAAGATGCAAATAAGAATTTGGCCCATGATCTGAGTTTGCTTGAAAATCCTTTGATAACATCATATGCTCATTTAAAATCACACATGCACAAAAAAGAACCCCTCAGAACTGTCTATGTGTACAATAGCTAATATAGCAAAACGAAGCAGGGTCTTTCACAAGTTGTGCAGTGGATCTCTTCAAGCTTGATGGCAGCAAAAGTAAAATCCTATCAAGGCAGTAAAAAGCAACATATGAGGCATCTTGAAGAGTGTAATACAGCCCTAATGATGATTCCTTCCTATTAAAAATAACACAAGGGATGTGTGATAACACTTTTTCACCTATAATTTTACTGCCAAACAACTGAAAGCTAAGCGTAACTATTCAAGCTAAAAAATAATTGAAAAGGTAGCTCAAGTAAACTCAATGAATTTGCCCTGTCAAAGGACAATCTTAACAGCAATGTTTGCTGGAGTACAATATTGGCTTAATGTGATGGCTCTACTTTATGGAAATTCAGCCTCAGAAAAGCCAAAATAGAAGCTAATTCTAATTATTTCTTCCATAAAACTTGCACCCATACTCTCTACCAGAAATGAGTGGCATGCTGTCTATGTACTTCAGATTACTAACCATTTAGACACCAATCTACGCTTTGTCCTCATAATCAATCATTTTTATTACTACCTAAGCACAGCTATTGAATAGATCTGGTGAAAGATGTGTAACACTGAAACAGTTTTGTTAAAAATCATGCTGATGACACAGCAACATTCTCTCCTTTAGATTAGCCTTAGAAAGTTCCTTTTTAAAAGATTTGTAATAATAAATAAAGTGGATATTTCTCTTCAAAGTCTGAAAAGTGAAATGGAAATCACACTTTTCACTTTTTTTCCTCTGACCAAATATAAATGGCAGACCAAAAACAAAATTCTAGGTCTGAAAATCCACAGATTTTGGAGGTCTAACATCTCAATTCAGAACTGGATCTTTTTTTAATTTTGAAACTGGCCACTATTTTCATTAAGGCCGAACCAAAACTCTAAATCCAAACATCCTGGAACTTCGGTAAATTGGACAAATTGATAAAAATCTTTAATCAAAGCCTATAAAAATAAGATAAGATAATATAATCACAAGATTAAAATACAGATGGATTCATTATTTATGGTTTAATGATCGTTTCAAATGTAGCCATTGTTTTCTGCTTGTGGATTGTTTGTGAACCTGTGTATCCCAATTCATGGTGTTTGCAATTGGTCAACTATTGATTCTGTTTCCACTTTGGATGGCTGATGCTTGTAAAATAAGAGAATGATGAATAACACGTATCTGGTCATAAATTTTCTGAAGCATAATCATTCAGGCTAAAATCTGTAAAATATTGGGTATTTGTGAACATTTGCACAAATACCTATAATTGTTCTAAATATGTGAATAATAATAATAATGTTGTCCCCATGATCAGCTCTACTCCAAGGAAAATATTAATATTTAATATTTTAAATATTTTAATATTTTTCAAACTAAGTATTCTATAATGGTAAATTTAAACAGTTCATTAGTAATGTTTCTAACTTCTGGTTAGTAAGCAAACACAAAGAGGAAACTAAACACTCAGTTATTTTGCTCTATACTCAGCTCTAAGACACTAAGAACAATCACAGTGAGTTCAGGGGCTCATAACTAGAGCTGCGCAAAACCTAGTGGTTTGTGTGAACTTTTTGTTTGGTTTTGATCACAATGGGTTTGCACACCTGGAGTTCTGGGGTCCAGACTCTTCTCTCAGTTACATGTGAATAACTGAGAGCAGAACTTGGCCTTGTGTTTGAATGAACCAAACTCTCAAAAACGAAACTCAGTTAAAATCACTGAGTTATACCTAGTTTTCTGTCAAAACCTAGAAACATTGTGAAGTTTGTGTTATTTCATCACAAACCCATCAACTGGCTCAGGTACACTTGAGAAGCAAGGAACATAACTCAAGTTTCAAGATTACACTGAAGTTCAAACCCAGGCATGTTTTGTGAGGTTTCAGTGGGAACATTTTACACAATGCTATGCATAAGGGAAAGTGGGTTTTTTTAAATCTTGGGCCACTGACAGGAAGTACTAGTACCCAGCTAATGATCTAATATCTTCAGAACTTAGACAAAACAGAAAATTCAGATGGTAACCAACTGTACCTTGTTCTATGCTGGTGAAACTAAATGTATGTTGAAAGGGAAGCTGGCAGAAGGAATGCTGATGAAATCAATGGCATTGCAAATGGCATTGACGTTGAGCTAGCACAGGAGAGGCCCCAGTGATATACAGACAGCATAGGCAGCTCCCACTGCCAAGCCCTCAGCCCTTACATATAGAGCTTATTGGAGGTGGGGGGGCAGGGTGGGAAGGCACATGCTCTGGCTCATACCCAGCTGGTGGATAGTTGCCTGGCTGGCAAAGGTTAAGGCGCCTCCCATGCTGTTTGAAACTATCATGGCTGGGGCTGGCATAGAGCCAGCCAGAGAATCAGAGTGACTATGTCCCTGATGCCCCTCCTTCTCTCAACTCTCTGTAGAAATGGAGTGCAGCAGAGAATGGAGGCCTTACAATCCCATTCTAAATATAACAGACAATCTGAGATGGGTGACATTTGCATAATTCCAAGGTTATGGGCAACCGGGATCACCTATTTCCTCGTGATTTACTCCTCCTGACACTGCATAGTTTGGACCCTGCAAATATTCATATTCACTATTTGTCCAAAATCTGGTTTCTATTTGCAGACCAAACTGCTGAGTTTGGAACGATGTTCTTTGTTTTATTTTTTATAACATAAGTAATAAAGTTAAAATCTCACACAAATGACTAGCTGTGTGAACTTGATTATTAATAAAATACTTACCCTTCAGATAATCGTGCATACCAAGGTACTTATACAGTATTTAGTATACAGAGAAAAAAATTCATCTCAAGGTTTACCAAAAATCTCCCACTCAAGTCCCTCAGTAGTGGCCAATGAAGGTTCAAAAGCTTCCAGTTTCTACATAAAAAGAGCAATATCTCCACTGGAATGTTATCCCTTAGGGGGCAACATCAGGGGAAAGATAGGAAACTGATATGCAAGACCATTGGTATGTCTTTGATTCACTGAACGGTAAGTGCTGATTCCTACACTAGAATGTATTGAGTTAGAATGTGATTCCCATATCAATTGTTTGTTGGTACCATAATCACAAAAAGGCAAAGAAAGGGAATTTTATAACTTGGGGGGAAAATTCAAGACATTTTTTCCTCCATTTTTCTTACGTTCTGGCAGTGGAAGCTCTGGTTTTAATGTTTTGGATTTAAACAGGAAGAACAAGAGAGTGGCCTTCAAACATATGTATTGGTGGTGCTGCATGTGTCCACCACATTTTTGTAAACACTAAATAAGGAAATAAGGTTCATAATAAAGCAGATAGTGAATTTGTAGGTCTCGATTCTGCAAGTGGACCATGTGTGAACGTAACTCTATTCCTGCACTGAGCCACGTTGAAGTCAATTAAGTTGTATATTCAAATCAAGCTGTGGAAACTTAGCCAAACTGCCTATGCTTTATTTCAGTCCATTCAAAAAGCTGCGGTCTACTCTAAGACTTCCAAATACTGGCAATAAAGCGCTTGTTAACATCTGACAATGTCAAAAGTATCTCATGGAATTTTTCCCTTGGGGAAGCATCTGTTTTCCTGTTTGGTCAAAAAACCCAGTGCTCTATTCTAACTGTAGGCATGATAATAAACAGAAGCACCAAAGGGTTGTCGCAACAAGTTTGGATTGAGTTCCATGTCCCACTTATGCAGTTGGAAAGCCCCAGGGAGGTGATCTAAGGAGACAGAAAGGAAACTGAGGGGTCTTCCACATAATATCTCTTGAGATTTTTCATACAGAGGAGCTCAATAGAGATAAAAGAACCTTCTGACCATGATCGGCACTATTGGCAGAAGCAGCATGCTGATATTAACAAAGAGGAGCTGCATGAATGTTTGTTGTGAAATTTAAATAAAGAAAAGCAGAAATAGAATTTTTACAGAAAATTATGTGTACCATTGAAAGCAACATTTGAGCACCTCCAAAAATATATAATGATTAGCGCTGATTGAAAATTTTCTGACAGAACAGTTTTACGTCAGAAAATGTGGATTTGACAAAATCGTAATGTTTTGTGGAAAGTATCAATTTCACTAGTTTCCACAGGAAATTCTGAAAATGTTTCATTTTGTTAAGGTGGAGACATTTTGTTTTGACTTTATCATGTTGACTTTTATGTTGTTTTAGATTATTTTATAATATGACCTAATGTAAAAGTCAACATGATAAAGTCAAAACAAAATGTCTCCACTTTAACAAAATGTTTTAATAAGGAAATATTTTCAAAATATTTCATTTCACAACAAATTCTGAGCTTTTGACTTTTTGTCCTGATTCAGGATGAAACCACATTTTGAAATTTTGAAATTTTGCATGGGACAGCAATTCTGAATTTCAACCAGCTCCAATAATGATGATTAACATTAGTGAATCACACGGAATTTCTATCAAGAATAAAAGCAACTAATATTTGAACTCAGTTTTGGTTATAATACTGAACCTGTCTGGACCCAATTCATTCCTGATACAACTCTACTGAATTCAGTGGAGATAGACCGGGGCTGAATTTGGCCCATTTAATTTAAGCATCCAGAAAAAAAATCACTAGAAAGTTCTCTTACCCTGGAATGTCATGACACTCATTAAGATAACTTAAAGCATAGCTCCCAAGGATTTGGGGCCTGCATTTCTCAGGCTCTGTCACTCTTCTTTCCTTAAGTCATGGAAAGGTAGGTATTTGAACTTCTCATAAAATAAGCATTTTAAACAGGATAGGTGGTGAGGAGTTGTAGGGGCCTCTTATTCCTATTTATCCTGTTACTTGGAAACATTTGGGAAGGGATGGTTCCAGGGTTCACATTGTATATTTGGGGAATATTTTACATACATGGACAGTACAGACAGTTAAATTTTCTTTTTGGATGCATCTTTTCCATTCATTCAATATATTCTTTTGTGTTTTCAGATTCTTAGCTGTATGTAATCTATCCAAAAAAGACTTTCCATTTTTCTGGGTTTATTTGCGCCTCTAGTGAGAGAGATTAAGGCTTTCCTTGCTCCTGGTAGGGAGTGTTGAACCCATTCAAACACATTTTTTTTTTAAGTTCAAAGCAGTTTGATTAGCAATAAATGAATCAGTTGATTAATCTTATTGTTTATTTTTGCATGGCTCTTCACTTCCAGATTACAGCCAGATCTGCATGTAAAATGTGGAAATGCCCCAGGAAAGGCTGTTCATGCACTAGCTCTGGCCCACCCAAAAAAAGAGCAAGCAGTAGGCATCTCATGAGAGAGAGAGGCTCTTCTGGAAAGCTCTTGAGCCCAATTTTGCTGACTGGAGAGATTTTGATTCACATCCATGCTTTTGGCAGCTCTAACCTCGGCTTTAGGAATTGCCATTCTGGATCAGACTCACTAGTGTTCAGTGACCATCTCGTGCCCAGCAGCCTGTCTCTGGCAGTGGTCAGTACCAGATTCTTCAGAGGAAGGTGCAAGAACCCCACAGTAGGCACTCTGCCCCTCACATTGGTCCCAAGGGACCATCTACCAGCTGGATATGTCCTACCATCACAGATACCATTACCATTGGCAGCCTTAGGGCCTGATTCAAGAAATCATCCCTACTCAGGACAGCACTTAAGCAATGTGTCCTGAAAAGGGATGGACATAAGCTGTGCTTAAATGCTTCATTGAAATGAAGGCTCAGAAAAGTGAGTAAAAGGGTTTTTACAGTATATTTAACTCTTAAGAACACTAATGCCGGATAAAGTGGAAATGGATCAAACCGGTTATGCTATTGGAGGTCAGAGGACACCTAAAACTGCAGAACAGGGCCGCAATAGACCTTAAACTGGATGAGTTGGAAGTTATCAAACAGGGAGGACAATGAACTCCAAAGAAGTTTTTAAAAAATGAAACAAGGAATATTATTGCTAGTTGTCTAAACTTTTCACAAAAAAAGTTTTATCCATTAAGGATAGGCTAGCCCCTAAGTAGAATATTCTCTATTTATGAAACATAGACCTTTCTTCCTGCATTTTCACTTATAAAAATTTGGGACCAAGATGATTGCAGCTTGCATGCCTTCTTGCCACTTGGAACCAGTCACTCTTTTCTGAATGTTTTATAGATACTGACTCTCGTCACATATTCACAAATGCACATGACACACAGTTGACTCAGCCCTCATTTTTATTCAGAGATCTGGATGGGATAGAGCGTTTGCTGAAAAACTTTCCTGATGTTCTGTCTTTATTTGAATGCATTGTTAAAGATGCACCAAAATGACTTACAACAATGCACAAACCGAACTTCTAGAAGAGTCCATTTAATCCAGTGAGATTTTTTATCTCCAAACCAGCTTCTCCTGATTATCATCATTTTTCTTCTATAGTCTGTATTATCAGGGGCTCTGTAGTCACAGGTGGCTCAGAAATTGGTCATATGAATACTCGCCTTTCACTTTTCAATGGATTAATGAGAACATACAGTAACTCTGCCTGTCCTCTTTAGCAGGTTTGTGACATATTATAAGTAAAACATGTTAACTGTGACTCTCTTATAAACTTCTCATTAGGCTAAACAGCATATTTTACTCTCATTCTTTCTTCAGATTGCTGTAGGAGTGTAACTGATGCACCTTATTATAATTTGAAGTAGAGTGAGTAATCTTATTGTCTCTAGCTCTGCTTTTAGTGTGTGTGTAATCACCATGCCTCCTCATGATGGTATGAGTAACCTCATTTCTCTGACACCTTGCTCAATATTCCCTATTTTTGTTCTTTAACTTCAGCTTCTGTAACTTTTGATTAATACTGTTCAACAGAGGATGTAGGGGGGAAGGAAAGACTCAAAGGTAGGACAAAAGCACTTTTAGATTCCTCTGCCCTGTAACCTTACCTCTGAAACAAGGTTCAGCTTGACAGTGGGCTGACGACAAACCAATGGAAATGATGCAGCCAAAGTTCACCTGGCTAAAACCACCGCAGTTACATGAACTCAGAACATGATACATTTCTACAGCACTGCTCTGGGGGCCAACTATTGTCTTCTGTTGCAGTACCAGGGCTGAGAACTCTACATACACATCAGAGATGTGTGGGTAAAAACACTTGGTCCTTTCTTCATGAAGCTCAATTTTGAATCTGGCAGTGCATCTGCTCAGGGGAGCAAAGGGCTGTAAGGAGCCCCTTGCTCCCTTACACCGACCTCCTACACTGCTAGACCCTGCACAGTGTGTGGGAGCAGGGTCAGGCAGTGGTCTGTGCCTTGGTTTCATTACACCCCCAGTGTGCCAACTAGCACAGCTGAACCAGCAGGGAGGGGGACTTGAACTATGCCAGGAAAAGGGCTGATGCTGCTTATTTCTTCCTTGGAGCACAGGGAAAGCAGGTTAGAGTTTTGACTCTCAAAGCGAACGGTTTGGTCCTTGCCTCACTCCTGGGGCAGGGCATCTCTGTGTTGCCCCTTCCTTGGGCTGAATTGTAAGGGTTCCTACTTAGCTCATATGTATGTGAGAGCAATGAGAGCTGTTCCAAACAGTATCCCAAAGTATTGGTGTTGGTTGGGTGTCCTTATTTCAGACAGTAAGTATATCCCTTCCTCTGAGAATAATTACATCTAAATTAATATCCACATAGACCAATTTTAAGCTCTATGCCAGGACTTCTTCCCTCCCCCCCAAGTTTTCTACTCTGGGTAGCGATGCTGGGAGCATTAGTATTGACAGGGCTCCAGGCAGCCATTGGCATTTGAAGTAACATCTCATCTAACCTTGCTCACAGGCCTAGGTGGGCATAGCATGGTAGTAAAAATGCCTGTGGCTCCTGGAGCTCAGTCTACATTAGCTCTCCACATGCTGCTCCTATTGGGGGGCTAATGTAGTGATGGCAATGGTGGGAAATTTTGGGCCAAAAAGCCTAGTGTAGACAATGCCACAGGCTTGTGCATGGCATGTTAGTCACCCACTCAAAACACTGTGTTATAATTACACACTTATAAACATTAATCAATTTATAGCAGGGCACTGAGCCTGGGTCCTGGTCAAATTTCAGTTCTGGTAATTAAATTCTGCCTGCCTGAATTCCCTGTGCAGTTAACTGTATTACTCTTCACTTCCTGTATTCAATTGTTGGCCAATGTTGCTGTGCTCTGTTTAGTAGCTGACATGCTTCACTGCAGAAGTGGCTGCATTTTGGTAGGAGATGATGTTATGCCTGTGTACAGCTGTGTTTTTTCTAAAGTGCTTTAGAATTCTTCAGAATGAAAGACCTGAAATGTGAGATGGTATTAATTGTCTTTTTGGACTGGCTTCGAGCACAGAACTTGCATTGGTGTTCATTGATTGCTGATAGGTTCTAAAACACCAGGGAGTATTATTTAATTTTATGATTTTCAGACTATCATTTGCTATTCTTCTGACTGCATGTGCTGTGTTATTGCTTATTTTCAATTTACAGTAACACTAGAGGCCATGACATGCTTTAGTTCTTGTTTTAGAATGTTCATGACTTTAGCTCCCTCAGTTAGAGAAATATTCACATTTGGTATTGAATCAGCCTGTGTTTTGCAACACTGGAACATACCTTATCCAATAGTTTTCATCCATACTCCGTCCATCTTCACTAGAGTGTTTTGCCACAGGAGATGAGCAGAGTTGTTCATAACATTTCTCAAATGGTCAACAATAACTCTTTTTGTTTCTGCAATCTGAACTTTGTTACATGTCCTGGGGATAACACAGTTTACCATTTATTTGGAGATGTAGAAGAAGCAGACATATAGAACTATCAGTGGGAAAGCAGGTTAAAGATTTGCCAGTAGATCATAGAATCATAGAATATCAAGGCTGGAAGGGACCTCAGGAGGTCATCCAGTCCAACCCCCTGCTCAAAGCAGGACCAATCCCCAACTAAATCAACCCAGTCAGGGATTCATCAAGCCTGACCTTAAAAACCTCTAAGGAATGAGATTCCACCATCTCTCTAGGTAACCCATTCCAGTGCTTCACCACTGTCCTAGTTTTTCCTAATATCCAACCTAAACCTCCCCCACTGCAACTTGAGACTGTTACTCCTTGTTCTGTTATCTGGTAACACTGAGAACAGTCTAGATCCATCCTCTTTGGAACCCCCTTTCAGGTAGTTGAAAGCAGCTATCAAATCCCCCCTCATTCTTCTCTTCTGCAGACTAAACAATCCCAGTTCCCTCAGCCTCTCCTCATAAGTCATGTGCTCCAGCCCCCTAATCATTTTTGTTGCCCTCCGCTGGACTCTTTCCAATTTTTCCACATCCTTCTTGTAGTGTGGAGCCCAAAACTAGACACAGTACTCCAGATGAGGCCTCACCAATGCCGAATAGAGGGGAATGATCACGTCTCTCGATCTCCTGGCAATGTCCCTACTTATACAGCCCAAAATGCCATTAGCCTTCTTGGCAACATGGGCACATTGTTGACTCATATCCAGCTTCTCGTCCACTGTAACCCCTAGGTCCTTTTCTGCAGAACTGCTGCCTAGCCATTCGGTCCCTAGTCGGTAGCAGTGCATGGGATTCTTTCCTCCTAAGTGCAGGAATCTGCACTTGTCCTTGTTGAACCTCATCAGATTTTTTTTGGCCAATCCTCTAATTTGTCTAGGTCCCTCTGTATCCTATCCCTACCCTCCAGCATATCTACCACTCTTCCTGTTACCCAAAATTGGGCCAGCTAGTAAGCTTAGGGAGGACCAATGACCCACCAGAATTTGGCAGAAAGCAGCACGTTTATTATACTGATAGCTAAGCTCAAAAGAAGGGGGGGGGGTGTTCCACACTTACACTTGCATACACACGATCCCAGGACAGGCACGGCACTGGAGATGTCAGGATTCTTTAAGGTAAGTGTCCCACAGCGCAGCTATGGATGTTGCGATGAAGGTTATGTCTTCCCGAGGCACGATGGAATGCAATGATAGACAGATGGATCTTGGTCTCTCAACATAAATAAAATCAAAGATTATCCCAGGGTCCAGACACTTGTGACACATAATTACAAATACAGTCCAACTAAGACAGAAACAGCAGGAGCAAACAAACAACCTTTCTCAACACATAAGAAGTCAGGCCACAAAACCAAAATTTCCTCAGTTCCCACAAAACCCTAATCCCACCTCACCCAATTAAAAATCCACCTTCCTCCTTCAAACCACCCCATTTTCATAGAATATCAGGGTTGGAAGGGACCTTAGGAGGTCATCTAGTCCAACCCCCTACTCAAAGCAGGACCTATCCCCAGATAGATTTTTGCCCCGGATCCCTAAATGGCCCCCTCAAGGATTGAGCTCATAACCCTGGATTTAGCAGGCCAATGCTCAAACCACTGAGCTATCGCTCCCATGGCTTTGCATTTTTGTGTAGGGAGCTCCTGCTATGCATAAGGGGCAGAATGGGAGAAAGCCTGAAGGTGTTTGAGGGAAAATTGGACTGATGGGTGATGAAGACCAGCACCACTGGCAGAACAGAAGTGAGAGTCAACAGCTTGGTACCATATAAGACATGAGAGCTCTTTTAAAGATCCTGCCATTGATATAAACAGTACCACTTTATTTATTCTTTTTTAAGGAGGAGAGAATAAGCTAATTATGGGCCTGCTAAAGCCCACTGAAGTCAGTGGGAGCCTTTCCATTGACTTCAGTGGGCTTTGAATCCAGCCTGATCTGAAGTCAATGCTAGCTTATAGGTAATGCTGTGTGTGATTTGTGTTTCTGTTCTTGTGATATTTTCAAGAATTTGAAATTTTCTTGTCCTAAATTGAGATGAAAAGTCAATCTCTACAATTTTTGCAAATGGGAAAAACTTTGTTTTTGTGCTTGGTTTTTTGTTCAGGTCAATCAAGACATTTCACTTTGGTAATTTTGAAGTGTTTCATTTTGATTTTGACCTTTTTTCTTTTTCAACTTTTTATTAGTGTAGCTAGATTAAATTTCGAACCAAAAAGTCCTTCCAAACCAGAAAAATAAAAAATTTCATTTTGAAAATGCTGAAACGAAATGTTTCAATAATTTGGAAACTTTTATCAAACATTTTTTGAGGCAGGAGATTTGTAGAAATTGACCCTGCTTTGCAAACAGCTTTGTTTTTGACAAGTCAGCATTTTTTGATGAAAAATCATTTTGTCAAAAAAATTCCTGATCAGATCTATTTTATAGGTTATCTGTGGAAGAAGAATGTGATGAATATTTAGCTGCGATCATTTCTTTCCCTATTCTTTTTAACTACTTTTGCCTCTGATGGATAAGAAATAATATATTTAAACAGTTAATATACAAAATAGAACCTCAAAAATTTTGTGCAGCCTGTTGCATAAGGTTGTATCTGAAGTAAGGCTGCT
The DNA here is from genome assembly GCF_027887155.1 of Malaclemys terrapin pileata. Classification (NCBI taxonomy): domain Eukaryota; kingdom Metazoa; phylum Chordata; order Testudines; family Emydidae; genus Malaclemys; species Malaclemys terrapin. The sequence goes on from NC_071505.1 coordinate 198,385,487, forward strand.
GGAGCCAAGAAATAGCATATTAGTGGATGCAGTACAGCAAAGAAAAGAAACCAAACAAACAGAGGCAAATGTTGAAAAGTAAGCATGGGAAATGTGTGATATAAAAAAAGGAGGCATTAGAGAGTTTTTCAGAAAAAAATGATGGTGCACAGTAAGAACCTCACTTGAAGAGAAGAAAGATAAATGAAAGGTAGTCTAAAAATCACAGGGAACAACTCCATTGGCCTGGTCCAATGCAAATATGCTACCACATGGAGAAATTGTGAGAAATGAGGGGCATTCTTAGCTGGTGGAGCTTAGGTATGATTTAAAGGCTGGGTTCTTGGAGAAGGATGGCAATCCATATCTATCCTTTTACTAGCTTTTGCCAGTTTAGGGTAGCATTGTCGTGGTAACTGTTCACTTATAGTACTCTGCTGGTTAGAAGGACCACCATGTCAGTCATCTAATACAGACAAGGATTTAAAGACTTACTTAGAAAGAAGAGGGGAGTGGCATCTAGTCAGGGCTGGCTCCAGGCACCAGCAAAGGAAGCAGGTGCTTGGGGCGGTCAATAGAAAGGGGCGGGACGTCCGAGTCTTCGGAGGCAATTCGGCGGCAGATCTCTCAGTTCCTCTCTTCCTCTTTGAGCTGCCGCCAAAGTGCCACTGAAGAGGAAGAGAGGGAGCGAAGGACCCGGCACTGAATTGCCGCCGAAGAATGGAGTGGCACGATTTAGCTGCTGCCGAAGTACCATCGATTGGCTTTATCTTTTTTTTTTTTCCCCCACTTCACCGCTTGGGGTGGCAAAAAAGCTGGAGCTGGGACTAGCTTTCAGCTGAAGGCTATATGTAGTGGGAGTGAAGGCTCTCACCATCTTTGAAGGATTGGAACCCACTCAAGTGGTAAAGCCCTAGCATATTTGAAAGTAACTTCACTTACAGTGCACAAAGCCTGGGAGAATTTTTGAAGTTATGTGATCACTGTTGGGGAGAGACCAGGACCTAATGAAAACTCCATTTCTTCCTGCCAGGTGGTTCACTTTGTGGCATCATCAGAGGTCTCATTCAGTGTGGAAAATTGTGCTACAAAGGAGTGCAAGGAACATTCTGCGGATGTGCCCCTTGAATAATGAGATGGACAAAAAAAAAGTGGCCTGATGCAAAAAAAACAGCACACTCAAGCAGCAAAAATAAGAAGCCAGTTGCCTACAGTAGTTGAACACCACATTGCATTTCTTGTTAATTCTGTGCACCCAAGAAAATTACAGTTTTAATGATTTGACACAGGGTTTGCTGCTATGTGAGAAAAGAAAAACATCTTGTGTATTTCCACATTCCAAATGTAAAAGAAAAAAAAAATTGTGGGCCAGAGACTCTTCTGGCATACATCTGCCTAGCTCCATTGAAGTAAATGGTACGACTGTGCTGATTCACATTAGCTGAGGACCAGCACTTTGTGATATATGCAGAAACACTAGTGAACATTCATTCATTACAGTGTTTGGATTTTCTATTTTCAGTTTTTAAGGTAATTTTCTCTTAAATATATTGTTGCCTAAAATGTTGCTCTCTTGTCTGCTCAGGTGACAGTATCTTTAGTCATTTAATTGCTCAGCACATTAGTGTTAAGTGAGGCCTTCTGGAGCCATCGTATTGTTTTCGGTGATCTAGATTTAGTCCTATCTTATTCTGGTAATCTAGCATTATGAGTTTTGTTATGTAATGTTACAGTCACAGCTCACTGAGTATACCTCTCCTCTGTGTTTCCAGGCTACTCTGTGTCTATAATGTGTATGAAAGAGTTCAGTATAAAAATTCAATTTAGATTTAACAGCTCCATTTTCTGAAGTGCCTGGCCAAGTTGTTTTGTCATCTTATTACATATTGTGATAGGGTGAGCACCTCATCATCCCTGGAGTACAGGATGTTGTCTCTCCTGCAGGGATGAATTTGAGAAATATTTGGGAAGAGGGGAACAGACAATTTCTGAGGGGCTGAGTCTGAGCCGGGAGTCTCTTTGTGCCTTGGTTCAAAAGTCCCTGAAAATGGAGCAGCCAGGCATAGGCAAGTGGATGTCTCCACTTTCTTTTCATCCTGTAGATATGCTGTGTATGCTGTGAACTCTGCCTGTGAGGGAACTTCCTCCCCAGGACAGGGTGGGCTCTCCAAACTTTCTGAGAGTGAGGGCATGTCTTGCTACAGATGGATAGGCAGCCAGGCTGATGTCAGCTAGGGGGTTGGAGCAGCGGGCTCCTCTCCTGAACATTGGTGGTACATTAATGAGGTCCTCAAAAAGAAGAACAGGAGTACTTGTGGCACCGTAGAGACTAACAAATTTATTAGAGCATAAGCTTTCGTGGACTACAGCCCACTTCTTCGGATGCATCCGAAGAAGTGGGCTGTAGTCCATGAAAACTTATGCTCTAATAAATTTGTTAGTCTCTACGGTGCCACAAGTACTCCTGTTCTTCTTTTTGCGGATACAGACTAACACGGCTGTTACTCTGAAACTAATGAGGTCCTGTAGTTCCTGGAGTTTTCATGTGAACTACTATTTATTTAGTAGAATATTTTTCTTTGTTTTTTTTTCCTATCAATAAATGGCCATTTACACAACATCGTGGACTTGGAATTTATTTAACCAATATCAGAACTCATTGGTAGAGCTAGTAAAAAAAAGAGCAAAGAAATTCCACAGAAAGTTGTTTCTATTTTGCAATTTTTTCTCCATCTTTTAAAAATATTCTCTGTGTCATTTAAAAAAATAAATGCCTGGAAAAAAGTAGGGGGAGGAGAAGATTAGGAAAGAAAGTTTTCTAGAGTTAGAGCGAGCGTGCGTTAGTCATTTTGGGGATGGGATAGCTGTGATTCTGGAGAATTACTCTATCAGTAAGAAATATAAGTGTAGTACTGTAATTCAAATAGAAATGTGTGTGTATATCTTCATTTTACTTCAGTCTGCTTATATTTGGCATTTAAAAATGTTCATCTCACTTCTGTGCCCATTTACTGAGATTGATTAGTCAATGTCTGTACTTTGACCCATCAACCTTTAACCCCCAATCGGGGATATTGCAGCTTATGTATTCCTCATGCCACCTCATTTAAACCAAACTTTGCACCCTCGATAATCTGTATGTTATTCCGATAACCAGAAACTTCTATGCTCAAACTCTGTTCACTATTTTTTTTAACATCATCTTAATAAAATTTTTAAATCTATGCTGGTGATCACTTGACTGATCACTTTCTTGACTGGTCCCTGCTGATTGATTGGAGCCTGGTATTTCCTCTGTGTTGTTCTTGCTCATAGCCACTCCTGGAGTATACAGATGCCAGGTAGTGAGATGGATTAGGAGATTACATAAGTGAAACTAGTTAATGAATGAGGCACCCTCTGGAAATAGTAAGCATTTTAACATGAGAATAATAAGCAAAGGCATAAAATAGTGATGCTTTGGAAAAAAAAGGAGAAAATCTAGCAGGTAGCTTCTGTAATTGAAAGTTGTCACTTTTCTCTCTGATTGACATCATCTTTAAAGTAGACACTTTGAGACACTCTCAGCACATCTCCAGGGTTTTATGGGTTTTTTAACACTGGCTGATCTTCCTAGCTCTTTCTTGTTTTAAATATTCATTATACACTGAAAAACACCACAGAATATTACAAAGTATTATCTTGCCTGTGGAATCTCAGATATTAGCTTCTGCCTCTGGGGGTAAATAAGACTAATGATTCTGCTAATGGCAGGATTATCATCTGTGGTAAAAGGATACTGTGAAAAGTCAGATTGAGTCCCCCTGGGGGAGATTTGCAAAGACACAAAAGGCAGATAGACACCTGCCTGCCATTTGCACCTTTGAAAACCTTTCCCTTTGTTTTTTCCAGCCATCCAAACCCAGAACAGCTGTCACCTCCTTCTCATCCCTAAGCTTGTGCTCCATCCCTGAGAGCTCTCCCTGCAGGGCAGACTGTTACCATGGTGGCAGCAGGTAGCCCTGCAGAGAGCAGTGTAGGTATGAATGTTTTGCACAGCTCTAGAATCTTAGGTAGACAGTATAATTACCCAGTCATTCACAACAAAAATGTCCCTTTGTTTTTCTCCAAATTACCTTGATTCCTGCTTTCATACTGTGAGATCCTCAAGATGTGTAGCACAGGTTTCTGAAAGCTAATTTGTGGTCAGCCTGTGAATCAAAACCAATTCCTGATTTTACCAACTATCTGCTGCAGACCAAGGGTATGTCTACACTACGGGATTCATCCGAATTTATATAATTCGAATTTTGGAAACAGATTGTATAAAGTCGAATGTATGCGGCCACACTAAGCACATTAATTCGGTGGTGTGCGTCCATGTACCGGGGCTAGCGTCGATTTCTGGAGCGTTGCATTGTGGGTAGCTATCCCATAGCTATCCCATAGTTCCCACTGTCTCTTCCGCCCATTGGAATTCTGGGTTGAGATCCCAATGCCTGATGGGGCCAAAAACATTGTCGCGGGTGGTTCTGGGTACATCCTCCCCCCTCTCCAGGGAAGCAAAGGCAGACAACCATTTCGCGCCTTTTTCCTGGGTGAACAGTGCAGATGCCATACCACGGCAAGCATGGAGCCCGCTCAGCTCAAGACAGCAGTCATGAACATTGTAAACACCTCGCGCGTTATCGTGCAGTTTATGCTGAACCAGAACCTGCAAAACCAGGCGGCGAGGAGTAGGCTGCGGCAGCGCGGTGGCGAGAGTGACATGGACATGGAATTCTATCAAACTGCAGGCCCCAGTGCTTTGGAGATCATGCTGTTAATGGGGCAGGTTATAGCTGTGGAACTCCGATTCTGGGCCCGGGAAACAAGCACAGACTGGTGGGACCGCATAGTGTTGCAGGTGTGGGATGATTCCCAGTGGCTGCGAAACTTTTGCATGCGTAAGGGCACTTTCATGGAACTTTGTGACTTGCTTTCCCCTGCCCTGAAGCACCAGAATACCAAGATGAGAGCAGCCCTCACAGTTGAGAAGCGAGTGGTGATAGCCCTGTGGAAGCTTGCAACGCCAGACAGCTACTGGTCAGTCGGGAATCAATTTGGAGTGGGCAAATCTACTGTGGGGGCTGCTGTGATGCAAGTAGCCAGAGCAATCACTGAGCTGCTGCTACGAAAGGTAGTGACTCTGGGAAATGTGCAGGTCATAGTGGATGGCTTTGCTGCAATGGGATTCCCTAACTGTGGTGGGGCGATAGATGGAACCCATATCCCTATCTTGGCACCGGAGCACCAGGGTACCCAGTACATAAACCGCAAGGGGTACTTTTCAATGGTGCTGCAAGCACTTGTGGATCACAAGGGACGTTTCACCAACATCAACATGGGCTGGCTGGGAAGCATTCATGACGCTCGCGTCTTCAGGAACACTACACTGTTTAAATGGCTGCAGCAAGGGACTTACTTCCCAGACCAGAAAATAACCGTTGGGGATGTTGAAATGCCTATAGTTATCCTTGGGGACCCAGCCTACCCCTTAATGCCATGGCTCATGAAGCCATACACAGGAAGCCTGGACAGGAGTCAGGAGCTGTTCAACTACAGGCTGAGCAAGTGCAGAATTGTGGTAGAATGTGCATTTGGCCATTTAAAAGGTCGCTGGCGCTCGTTACTGACTCGGTCAGACCTCAGCCAAACCAATATCCCCATTGTTATTGGTGCTTGCTGTGTGCTCCACAATCTCTGTGAGAGTAAAGGGGAGACCTGTATGGCGGGGTGGGAGGCTGAGGCAAATCGCCTGGCTGCTGATTATGCGCAGCCAGACACCAGAGCGATTAGAAGATCACACCAGGAAGTGCTGCGCATCAGAGAAGCTTTGAAAACCAGTTTCATGACTGGCCAGGCTACGGTGTGAAAGTTCTGTTTGTTGAAAACCCGCCCCCTTGATTGACTCATTCCCTGTAAGCAAACCACCCTCCCCCCTGAAATCACAGCTTGCTTTTAAAGGAAATAAAATCACTATCGTTTAAAAATCATGTATTCTTTATTAATTGATTATAAACATAGGAAGAGAACCGACAAGGCAACCTGGGTGAGGTTTGGGAGGAGGATAGGAGGGAAGTAAAAGGCCACTGAAAAAATTCAATATAATGACAGCCTTTTGGTTGGGCTGTCCACTGGGGTGGAGTGGGAGGGTGCATGGAGCCTCCCCCCCCCCGCGTTCTTACATGTCTGGGTGAGGAGGATATGGAACATGGTGAGGGGGGAGGGAGGTTATACAGTGGCTGAAGCGGCAGTCTGTTTTCCAGCAGCCGTTCCTGAAGCTCCACCAGACGCCGGAGCATGTCCGTTTGATCACGCAGCAGCCCCAGCATTGCAGCCTGCCACCTCTCATCTCGAGCGTCCCTCATGACCTTACATTCACTGGCATGTTTCCTTTACTTAGATACCGTGTCCTTCCACCCATTCAAATGAGCTCTTTCATTGCAGGTGCATTCCATTATTTCCGAGAACATCTCGTCTCGCGTCCTCTTTCTCTGCTGCCTTATCTGAGATAGCCTTCGGGACGGAGGAGGGAAGCTTGAAAAATTTGCAGCTGCTGGAGGGATGAAAAAAAGGAGAGAAGTTTTTAAAATGATACATTTTACAGAACAATGCTTATACTCTTTCATGGTGAACAACACTATTCACATTACATAGCACATGTGATTTCAGTACAAGGTCGCATTTTCCATCTTAATACTGAGTGCTTGTGGCTTTGGTGTTAGAGATCACAGACGCAGTTCCGGGCAACAGAATTCAGCTTGCATGCGGCCATGGTAAGCCATTGTCTTTCGGCTTCTGCGCCCTCCTTTCCCACATACCAAGCAAAGCCCGTTGACTGCTGCAGTTTTCCTGTTAACCTTCAGCAGCAGAAAACAAACTAACCCCCCGCCCCATCCATTTCTCTGGGATGATCACTTTATCCCTCCCCCCAACGCATGGCTGGTATCAGGGAAGATCCCTGCAGAAACCAAACTAACCCCCCACCCCCTCCTCCCGCCATGAATTATCTGGGATGATTGCTGTACCTCTCTCCCCACCGCGTGGCTGGTATCAGGGAGGATCCCTGCTAGCCAAAGGCAAAAAGCTCAGTGCCAATTCCCCCCCCGTCCCTCCACGCTTGGCTAACTGCAGGGAAGGATTTCTTTTCAGCCACAGGCAAACAGCCCAGTAGGAACGGCCACCTCTGTCCCCTTAATTAAATTCCCGTATTTCAACCAGGTTACCATGAGCGATATCACTCTCCTGAGGATTACACAGCGAGATAAAGAACGGATGTTGCTTGAATGTCAGCAAACACCGGGACCATACGCTGCCAGGCTTTGTCATGCAATGATACCAGATTACTTGCTACTAGCATGGCGTGGTCAAGTGTCCTACCATGAAGGACGGAATAAGGCTGCACTGCCCAGAAACCTTGTGGCAAGGCTTTTGGAGTACCTCCAGGAGAGCTTCATGGAGATGTCCCTGGAGGATTTCCGCTCCATCCCCAAACACGTTAACAGACTTTTCCAGTAGCTGTACTGGACCTGCATCCCAAGTCCTCAGGGCAAATTAATCATTAAAAAATGCTTGCTTTTAAACCATGTTTTATATTTTAAAAGGTAAACTCACCTGAGGTCCCTTCCATGGGGTCATGGTCTTGGGTACTGGCTTAGGAGGCTTGGGAGGGTGCTTCAGTCAGACTGAGAAAAAGATCCTGGCTGTTGGGGAGAACGGAGTGCTGTGTGCTCTCCGCAAGCTCCTCCTCCTCCTCTTCCCCGTCCGCAGAATCCTCAGGTGTGGCTGATGACATTACCCCCGCCTCGGAATCCACGGTCAGAGGTGGGGTAGTGGTGGCGGCTCCCCCCTAGAATTGCATGCAGCTCAGCGTAGAAGCAGCATGTCCATGGCTCTGACTCGGAGCGACTGTTTGCCTCCTTTGTTTTCTGATAGGCTTGTCTGAGCACCTTGACTTTCACGTGGCATTGATCTGAGTCCCTATTGTGGCCTCTCTCCATCATGCCCTTGGAGATTTTTTCAAAAGTTTTGGCATTTCGTCTTTTCGAACCAAGTTCTGCTAGCACTGAATCTTCTCCCCATATAGCGATCAGATCCAGTACCTCCCGTACAGTCCATGCTGGTGCTCTTCTTTGATTATCGGCCTGCCTCGTTACCTGTGCTGATGAGCTCTCTGTGGTCACCTGTGCTCTCCTGTGCTGGGCAAACAGGAAATGAAATTCAAATGTTTGCAGGGCTTTTCCTGTCTACCTGGCCAGTGCATCCGAGTTCAGATTGCTGTCCAGAGTGGACACAATGGTGCACTGTGGGATAGCTCCCGGAGGCCAATACCATCGAATTGCGGCCACACTAACCCTAATTCGAAATGACAATATTGATTTTGGCGCTACTCCGCTCATCGGGGAGGAGTACAGAAATCGATTTTAAGAGCCCTTTATTTCAAAATAAATGGCTTCATTGTGTGGACGAGTGCAGGGTTAATTCGATTTAACGCTGCTAAATCCGAATTAAAGTCATAGTGTAGACCAGGCCCAAGAGTTTGATTCAGAAAGCTGCTGAGCATCCACTACTCCCCACTGATCACAATAGGAGTTGCAGGTGATCAATAGCCTTGAGATCAGGGCCACAATGTTTGCTAGATCTCTAGTACAGAGGAGTGGGCAGAATTTCATTTTTTTAAAATGATTTCAGTGAATATCAATGTTTGTTTTAAGCATTTTTTCTATTTTTATCTATTTAAATTTTCACACTTGCAGAAAAGTGTGTATGTGTGTGTGTGCGCAAGCAAGACAGAGAAAAATTATTTAAAGACAGATGTTGGGATTCAAAAAGTTAAAACTTTATAACTTTTAACACACATCCTGCCAAAATGACATGTCAAAATATACAAAGTAAATATCCTTAAATCAAATGCTAAGAAGTTCTCAAGCAGCATTTTCTTACCTGGCCTATCTGTAAATGTCAATTATCGATGAAAATATTTTTTCCGTCACCTTGAGTGTTTACAGTGTAATCGACTTTTACTAACATTTATCAGTAAAAATTGAATTCTTCCAAGCTTAAGTATAGAGTTGTTCCTTGATCAAAAGTACTAAGATGATAAATGACCCAACAGGCAAAAAGAAGCCAATCTCGAAATCATTCAAATGTTTCTACTATTTTTATTAGTACAAGAGAAATAGAAGCAAGAGCCCTAGAGTTCTGATTTCATCTTTAACAAAATGTTTTGTGTTGATTGTAATGAGACCTCTATATGGCCATAGTGAATGTAGCAGGTATACCTACAGCTTCCTGAAATCTTCTAATAGATTATAACGGCCGTGATGCTCAAGCTGAGAACAACAACCTGCAATTACTGTAGTGCCATGAAAATATAGGATTGATAAAGTCTTTGCTTAGAACTGATGGGCATTTTGCAGTTCAGACCAGTGCACATTAGAATCTGTTATAAATTATGAAAACAAGCTATTATAAATTCCATTAGAGATATTTGTTACCACTGTGCAGCGATATTCCATGTGACCACACTAAACTAACGTATCTCTGGGACTGCATTACAGAGTACTCATACCAATAGTTGATTGCAATATTAATACTATATAAGTAAGTCAGAGAAAAGAAATTATAGCCAGCAGTATAATTTAGGGATTTATAATGAATTATTACTACTCTTTATTTAATATTTATATTGGAGTAGCACCTAATGCCCTTAGCTAGGTCAGAGCCCTGTGTGCTAGGCACTGTACAAACATAAAGCAAATGATGGTCCCTGCCCCGAAGAGCTCACAATGTAAATTGCATTCATGATGAAAAATATAAAACAAGAGAGTAAATGATTTATGCACATATCCAGATACCGCTCATCTGGTATTAGGACAGGACTGTACACGTACCCCAAAAAGAGGCTAGAAGAAGAGCCTCTGGCCTTGTGCCACAGAAAACAAAAGAGACACCAACAGATATCAGTGATCAATATGTCTAATGTAATAAAACCGTGTCCTTCCTTCCACAAAGCTCCCTTTGTTCAACACACACTTTCTACAAATAGAAATAAGAATGGCTCCTAGCCTGTCTCCTGGAGATCACAGGGACTGCTTGAGATGGTTCACTAAATGCAGCAAGCAGTTTATGACAGAACTGTACATTGTAATGCTAATAGATGAAAAGATGTTCAGATCATGCCTCAGACTGGGGTCTGGGGGCGGGGCGGGGGAACAGCCTGTTTTTTTGTTGTTGTTGCATGAGAGTTCTGCATTTGAGTTTCCAGGTTTGTATGAACTCCAAAACAAGCAAACAAACAAATAAATAAAGGACATGTGAATCAAATATGCCAATAGAGTACAGCAAAAGTAATATGAACACAAAGCAATGATTCCCCACCACCTGTGGTTCTGTTTACAGTAAATAATTACCATGCACTGGCCGGCAGTCCTGCAATAATTAGGCCCAACATAATAAGTTAAGAATGTATCATCAGCCTTGGCTTTGAACTTCTCTGCTTTTGTTGATTTCTAATAACTTTATCACTACTTAAAAGCTTTTTAAAAAATAGAAGAAGCCCACCTCAAAATAAACCATAATGTTTCATTTAATCTATAGCATAAACACAGGTTTTGATTTTTAAAAATCTGTGAGTTACGTAATCACACATTTAAGACTATTTAAACTATTGATTATTTACCTATATTGCAATTGGGTTTATCTACATTGTAAATCTTTGGTTTAAAGATACCTTTAAAGAATAAATCAGAGCGATTATAGGCTGATTTGCCAATACAGCTGAGGGATGTGCACACTAAAAATCTTAAGAACTCTTGCTGGACAGGGAAGTAGTTATGACTACAGCTGGATGAAATTTTTTGGCAAATAGAAAATTTGCTGAAAAATGCATGATGGGGGGAGGGACAGAAACTAATCTCAAATTTGGGTTGAAGTTGGTAAGTAGTTTCAAACAACCCCCCCCTCCAAAACCCTAGATGGAGCCAAGCCCGGGGAGCCTCGCAGGCGCTGCTGGGCATATTGAAGCCCCATCCCTGGTGCTTAGGTGTGGTGCAAGCTTGCAGGGATGAACCCCGGTTTCTGCTGTGTCACCTGATGTCTGTCCATATGGTCGGCGTGCAGAGTCTAGGCCACTCTTCCAGCCCTGCGTTTAGGCTGTGTTTGGGCCTGCTTCCTCCAGCAGTTGCCGAAGCACCATTTGCTCCTTGCCTAGCCCCAGGGTTTTTCTCTCAGCAGTCTCCCCACGCCAGTCAATTGGCAACCAGGTGGCCTGCAACCAATCTCCTGTCCTGTCTTCACTTGGGCAGGACTGAGCTGTGGTTCTAGAGTGACATTCCCCTCTTTCCAGGCAAGGTAGGCTGCAGCAGGAAGTCAGGGTGAGATTTTCTCCCACTCTTCTAGTTAACCAAGCTCTGGGCCAGCTCTCCTCACTCTCTCCTCTGTATGTATGCAGTGTAGTTGTAGTCATGTTGGTCCCAGGATATTAGACAAGGTAAACTGAGAAAGAGCTCTGTGTGGTTCGAAGTGTGTCTCTCTCACCAACACAAGTTGGTCCAATCAAAGATATTACCTCACCCACCTTGTCTCTCTGTCTTCTGTATAATCAATCATGTCTCTTAAGGGCTAGGGCTGTCTTTTCTACATTGCTGGCAAGTGCATGTGGAGTGGGTGTGAACTCTTGGATCTGTGTACTCTCTTTATTTTTTCCACTTTTCTAAAAGCTTGTGCTGTGGACTACCAGCTGATCAGTTACCAGAGAAACTGATCTGTCAAATAAATTATTCATTGAAAAATGGCAACTTTTTAGAATAATTAATGCAATAAATAGTATGTGACTAACTCTGAATTGGGCTCTCCAAATTACATGCCCATCCATTATGTAATGGAGCAGAAGGCAGGCTCAATGTGTATTCCTTCCCTACACTATTGGCATCATATCAACAGTGTGTTCAGTCTCTATTGGCCGTAGGAGGAGGAATTACAAAGTCCATTTTTGAGCCGTGCCTCCCAGCCATTAGCCAAAAAGCAATAGGTCATGGGTTTACATGGATGACTGAGAGCAATGTTTGACCCAATTTCTGAAGAATTCAAGGACATGATGTTTAAAAAAAAGTCAAATAATGGTCCAATCCAACTCCCCATGATGTCAGTGGAGTCTTTCTTTTGACTTTAATGAGAGTTGAACCACATCCTAAGGCCACAATTCAACACACTACTTAAACACATGGCTAGCTTTAAGCATGTGACTAGTCCAAATGATGGCTGTAGAACTACTCTTGCTCAAAGTTAAGCACATGCTTAAGTAACTTGCTGATTGAGGGCCTTCATAAATATCTTCTGTAGAGGGCACAATAGAAACTGGATTATATAAGATGTTGACCCCTCTCCTGTGTTGACCCAGAATGCTTTCAGCAGCAAACTGTTTCTCAAAATGTGTAGGATAATCATGTCTAGTCCCATAGCAGCCTCTTTCACAGAAGGAAAGGGAAAGAAGGAACAGAAAAAGAGAGAGAATTAATTCCATTTAGTAAATAAATTATAACAAGGTTAAATGCATAGGCGCCAACTTTCTCCGGCGCCGGTGGGTGCTCGTGCCCCCCCCCCGGCCCCGCTCTGACTCCACCCTTTCCCCGCCCTGGCCCCGCCCCCATTCCAACCCCTTCCCCAAAATCCCCACCCCAACTCTGCCCCCTCCCTGCCCCATTGGATCCCTTTCCCAAATCCCCACCCCAGCCCCGCCTCTTCCCCTAGCGCGCCAAGTTCCCCCTCCTCTCCCCTCTCTCCCTGCCCCGTGAATCAGCTGTTTTGCAGTGCAAGCGCTGGGAGGGGGAAGAAGCAGGACGCGGCGGCATGCTTGCGGAGGAGGTGGAGGTGAGCTGGAGCAGGGGAGCATGGCAGGGTCACGAGGAGCTGCTGGTGGGTGCTCAGCACCCACTAATTTTTCTCCACAGGTGCTGCAGGCCCGGAGCACCCACAGAGTTGGCACCTATAGTCTTGGATTATGTCTTAAATGACACCACTTTTCCCCCCATCAAATGTTATAGCAAGATTCACTGGGCTTTCACTGTGTCTCTAACCAGTGATAAGAAATTAGAGAACCTGTTTTACGAGTTTGCTATTTTGCCCCTTTCACAAAGTTAAATCTTTATCCTAAGAGGAAGTATGTACAAATGGCAGACAATGTTTGGGCCAGTTGGCAGCATTTACAAGTTGCAGCTCATTAACCACAAATGGTTTTCAGATCTTATGGATTCTCATTCAAGAAGCTTTCCTTGGACTCTTGGACCAGCTTCTGCAGTCAGTTACACTGATACAATCCCACTGAAGTCAGTGTCTCATTGTCCTGTTTGCCCCCAATCAGCCAATGTGCTGCTAACATATAAGCATTCCAGGTGGTACAATATTGTGTGTCCCTCTCCTCACTTTTGCTAGATTTTCAGATGGCTCCAGGGTAAAAAAAGGGACTAAATTTTCTTACAGAAAGGAAATTTGGAAGTGGGAATTAAGGATGAAAAAGCCTTTATACTGTAAATTAGGTTGAAATAGAGACAACAGAAGTAAAACTTTAGCAAAAAATATTAAGGGTTAAGGTGGAATTCATACCATTTTGTGGACTCTCTGCACTGGGATGAATTAGTGTCTCTAATGAGTTTTGCCGAGAAAATTGTTCACTGACCCAGCATACCAGGATGATTGTCATTTAAAAACCATAAATATAAACATTTTCAATGTTTTTATATAATGCCCTGTAACCCTAGCCCCTCCCTGTATTCACACCCTGCTCATTAATGCAATAATATTTTTACAGAATATGCCTTGTGAGGTATCATATGAAAGCTAATAACACACTAGTTAATATCATTGTACAATGTACGTGTTAATGTTATATGTGAAGTTATGAATCCTTCTGTACAATGTTCAGATGTGGAAAAAAGGGAAGAGGTGTTGCCTTATATAATAAAAATGTATACACTTGGACTGGGGTTGAGATGGAAATAGGAGACAGACTTGTCGAAAGTCTCTGGGTAAGCATAAAAGGGGTAAAAACAAGGGTGATGTCCTGGTAGTGGTCTACTAAAGACCACCTAACCAGGAAGAAGAGGTAGATGAGGCTTTTTTTAAACAACTAACAAAATCATCCAAAGCACAGGATTTAGGTGTGATGGGGGACTTCAACTACCCAGACATCTGTTGGGAAAATAATACAGCAAGGCACAGATTATCCAACAAGTTCTTGGAATGTATTGGAGACAATTTTTTATTTCAGAAGGTGGAGAAAGCTGCTGGGGAGAGGCTGTTCTAGATTTGATTTTGACAAATAGAGAAGAACTGGTTCAGAATTTGAAAGTGGAAGGCAGCTTAGGTGAATGTGATCATGAAATGGTAGAATTAATGATTCTAAGGAATGGTAGGAAGAAAAACAGCACAAAAAAGATAATGGATTTCAAGAAGGCAGACTTCAGCAAACTCAGGGAGTTGGTAGGTAAGATCCCATGGGAAGTAAATCTAAGAGGAAAAACAGTTCCTGAGAGTTGGCAGTTTTTCAAAGAGGCATTATTAAGTGCACAAAAGCAAACTATCCCATTGCATAGGAAAGATAGGAAGTTTGGCAACCTGGCTTAACCAGGAGATCGTCAATGATCTGAAATTCAAAAAAGAGTCCTATAAAAAGTGGAAACTAGATCAAATTACAAAGGATGAATAAGTAACAGAAGTCTGTACAGACATAATTAGAAAGGCCAAGGCACAAAATGATATTAAACTAGCTAGAGACATAAAGGGTAACAAGAAAACATTCTACAAAAACATTAGAAGCAAGAGGAAGACCAAGGACAGGGTAGGCCCATTACTGTATGAGGGGGTAAAACAATAAAATAGAAAATGTGGAAATGGCAGAAGTGCTAAATGACTTTTTTGTTTCGATTTTCACCAAAAAGGTTAGTAACGAATGGACGTCTAACATAGTGAATGCCAGTGGCAATGAGGTAGGATCAGAGGCTGAAATAGGGAAAAAACAAGTTAAAAATTACTTAGACAAGTTAGATGTCTTCAAGTCACCAGAGCCTGATGAAATACATCCTAGAATGCGTAATGAGATGATGGAGGAGATATCTGAGCCATTAGCGATTATCTTTGAAAAGTCATGGAATATGGGAGAGATTCCAGAGGACTGGAAAAAGGCAAATGGGAAAAGTGCCCATCTATAAAAAGGGGAATAAGGATAACCCAGGGAATTACAGACCCGTCATCTTAACTTCAGGACCCGGAAAGATAATGGAGTAAATAAATAAGCAATCAATTTGTGAACACTTGGAAGATAATAAGACGATAAATAATAGTCAACTTGGATTTGTCAAGAACAAATTGTGTCAAACCAACCTAATACCTTTCCTTGACAGGGTAACAAAACTTGTGGAAAGGGGGGGAAGCGTAGATGTGGTATATCTTGACTTTACTAAGGCTTTTGATACTGTCTCACATGACCTCATAAACAAACTAGGGAAATACAACCTAGATGGAGCTACTATAAGGTGGGTGCATAACTGGTTGGAAAACTGTTCCCAAAGAGTAGATATCAGCAGTTCACAATCAAGCTGGAAGAGTATATCCAGTAGCGTCCTACAGGGATCAGTTCTGGGTCCGGTTCTGCTTAATATCTTCATCAATTATTTAGATAATGGCATAGAGTGTACACTTATAAAGTTTGCAGATGATACCAAGCTGGGACAGGTGACAAGTGATTTGGAGGATAGGATTAAAATTCAAAATGATCTGGACAAACCAAAGAAATGGTCTGAAGGAAATAGGATGAAATTCAATAAGGACAAATGCAAAGTACTCCACTTAGGAAGAAACAATCAGTTGAACACATACAAAATGGAAAATGACTGCCTAGGAAGGAGCACTGCAGAAAGGGATCTGGGGTTCATAGTGGATCACAAGCTAAATATTAGTGAACAATGTAACACTGTTGCAAAAAAAGCAAACATCATTCTGGGATGTAGTAGCCGGAGTGTTGTTAACAACACACGATAAGTAATTCTTCTTCTCTATTCTGTGCTGATTAGGCCTCATCTGGAGTATTGTGTCCAGTTCTAGGCACTACATTTCAGGAAAGATGTAGACAAATTGGAGAAAAATCCAGAGAAGAGCAACAAAAATTATTAAAGATCTAGAAAACATGATCTATGAGGGAAGATTGAAAAAATCAGGTTTGTTTAGTCTGGAGAAATATTTATAGAGGGAGGAATCAATGGGGAAACATTCTTTCATTGACTAGCTCTTTATGATCTGATGAACACTTTCTGATGACAGTATGAAACAATATGAAAAAGTTACATGGGTATAGCTGGGTCCTAAATAACTGTGTTTACTAATCATGCACAAACACGTGCGGCCTACCTGTATACATACTGCTTTGCTAACTGGTTTCTGGATATTTTCAAAGCATAGAACACATTGAGCACCACAAGAGTGCTCATGAACTGTTTAAGGGGATTCTACTTTATTCCTATATGCTACATACTGTTTGTAAGAAACACAACTAGGTTCTCTTTTCATGCCCTGCTTCCCAGTATGAATACACAGCAGGTTTCATAACTGAGCCCACTGAGTAGTATTTCATTGACTACTGATGGCGTAAGCTACTATTCCATATGAGAAATGGTGTCATAGTCCAGTACAGTAATTTCTGCCTGGAAGGAAAAGAGAGAAAATATCTTGTGTGTGTACAGTACATAATTTTGGGAGCTGCATATATACCACAGTGCGGGACATGTAACACACTGCTGGAAATATCCAGAGCTGTGAGCCACTGTGTTACTGCTCTGTCTCAGCAAGTGAGAGATTTGCTAGAGATTGGACAGTGTGCCAGTTCCCTGCCACATCAGTATGTCTTCCTCACCAGCAAATTTCTAAAGGCTTTCCCAGCCCAAACCTTGCCTAGCAGGTTCCAGTGAACTAGAGGTGGTGGTCTTTTCTTGAATAGTTTAAGAAGTAATACAGTCCACACTTTCCACTGGTATGGAGGGTATTTTAAGGGCCAGGAGCGCCACTAGCCTTTACATGGTGGAATCAGAACTACTTGACTATGTCATAGATACTGTACTGCTGGCAGATTTTTTTTATTATTGTTGTTTTTGTTACTAGGTCAAGTTGAGTAGGGCCTTGTGCTTTTGGAGTGGGGGAAATCTGAGTTCTGTCTCAGCTCGTGGCCATAACATTCCACATTGCCACAGGGTGCACACAGGACAGCATAGTGGCAGCCCTGACATTCCTGGTTTGCTGTAGTTGTTTCATGCTATTTGAGGTAATCTACAGCAGCTCAGTTGGGATATTTCACTGGAAACAAGAATTCACTGGAGAACAATAAAATATAAAATAAATCTCCGATCTTTTTATGAATGATCTCAGCTCACCTTTTGGACTTCCGTGCAGTGGAAAGCAACTTTCTACTCTTATTCTAAACTCAATTTAGTGTACTCCACCTCTTTGTGTAGAATTGACTCATAAAGGCTATAGGAAGGCACTGATGAGTAAAATCAACCTGCAGTGCTCGGTATGGTGCCTGTAGTTGGACTGCTGTTTAGCAGCATTCTTGCTAATCAATTCTCTTCAGTCAACTGAATGTCATATGTTATGTAAATAAATGCAACTTTAAGAGGATTCTTCACTGATCTGTTGAAGTTATGTTTCTTCCTAGTCCACCATAAAATCAGCAGGCATGTTAACAGATATTCACTCCACCTTGTGCAAATGACTTTTCTTGTTCATTTATCGCTGCAGCTGAGAAAATAGCAGAAACAAGAAACAGTGATAAACGGCCCGCTCTCCCTGAAGAGCATTGGAGGAAATATGCTCATACTAGTGATTATAACAAAGAAGTGTATTATAGAGTCGTGATAATGACTCTATAATTAAGCTTGTAATGTAGCTTCCATTGTCAGCTTTTGAGCAACCCCCCTGCCCTCAACTTTTTGGATAAAAGCCCCTGTTTGCATAACATTTCTCAAGTTGGGAGAATCTCATCAAGATGGGATTTTTTTGCCCTTTAAATAAATTTGAGGTTGATTGGTCAAGCTGATGTGATGAGACATTTCAAAAGTGGGTTTTGAGACCGTGTGAAATCTTGGTCCCATTAATGTCGATGGCAAAACTCCCACTGATTTCAGAGAAGCCAGGATTTCACCCAGAGTGCATGGCACCCGCCAGCCCTTCGGGGAAAATAAAAGGTGAGAGTGGTTGGGGAGAGGGACACTGGGAAGGGGATATGAGGGTGAGTGACAAGGGGACTCGGGGAGAATAGAGACGGGGCAACTGTCAGCGCCAGATTCTCCTTTTCTCTGTTTGTGCCAGGATCTGGGGGGGTCTGAGCCCCTCTCCCTACCCTCTATATATGCTGGGATCTGGGGGTCTCTTCCCCCAGGGGTGTCTGGGCCACCCTTTCTGCCCCCCTCTGTGTGCCAGGATCTAAGGACTCCCCCTCCTCTCTAGGGGGCTCTGATCCCTTCTCTCTGCCCCCCCTCCATGTGAGCTGGGATGAGGGGAACCCTGTCTCTCTGGGTGTGTCTGAGCCATACTCCCTGCCTCCCTGTGTGTGTGTCAGGATCTAAGGGACCCCTGCTCATCTTTGAGGATCTAACCTTCCCCCCATGGCCTTTTCATGTGAGTCCGGTTTGCGGAGGTTGCCTTTCCGGGGATGTTTGAGCCTTTCTCCCTATTCCCCTATGTGACCCAGGAGTCCGGATGTGGGGTGGCCTGCCCCTGCCTCTCTGGGTGGGTAGCTCAGAATAGGCATGCTCAGAGCATACACCAAGAACACA
Organism: Malaclemys terrapin pileata; assembly: GCF_027887155.1. Classification (NCBI taxonomy): domain Eukaryota; kingdom Metazoa; phylum Chordata; order Testudines; family Emydidae; genus Malaclemys; species Malaclemys terrapin. The sequence goes on from NC_071505.1 coordinate 198,404,308, forward strand.
CTGCTAAGGTGAGGACCTGAGAACAATTATGCTTGACACAGATCAGAAACTCTCCAGCACAGGAGTGCGGGGGGGAGGAGGGGGGAGGAAACACTCACTGACATGACCTAAGCAGTTCACTTATCTCTGAGATCTTGTTTCAGCCTGTATGCATCTCCGTCAGATATTCTCTTTCAGCTGAGAACATCTCATTCAGATGAATAGACCACTTCACACATCTCTGAGCCTACAACTTTGAAATTTGAAACCCACTCTGGCCAGAAATCTGAGAATGAATTGTAAACATTTGGGGAAAATCTGCCCTGTGAAGGGATTTTTATTAGGGCTGTCAAGCGATTAAAAAAATTAATCGCGCTGTTAAACAATAATAAAATACTTTTAATATAAATATTTTTGGATGTTTTTCACATTTTCAAATATATTGATTTCAATTACAACACAGAATACAAAGTGTACAATGCTCACTTTATATTTATTTTTATTATAAATATTTGCACTGTAAAAATAAAAGAAACAGTATTTTTCAATTCACTTAATACAAGTACTGTAGTGCAAGCTCTTTATCATGAAAGTTGAATTTACAAATGTAGAATTATGTACAAAAAATAACTACATTCAAAAATAAAAGACAATGTAAAACTTTAGAGCCTACAAGTCCACTCAGTCCTACTTCTTGTTCAGCCAATCGCTGGACAAGTTTGTTTACATTTGCTGGAGGTAATGCTGCCCGCTTCTTGTTTACAATATCACCTGAAAGTGAGAACATGCGTTTGCATGGCACTGTTGTAGCCAGCGTCGCAAGTTATTTACATGCCAGATGCGCTAAAGATTCATATATCCCTTTATGCTTCAACCACTATTCCAGAGGACAGGCGTCCATGCTGATGTTGGGTTCTGTTCAATAATGATCCAAAGCAGTGAAGACCAACGCATGTTTCATTTTCATCATCTGAGTCAGATGCCACTAGCAGAAGGTTGATTTTCTTTTTTGATGATTCAGGTTCTGTAGTTTCCACATCGGAGTGTTGCTCTTTTAAGACTTCTGAAAGCATTCTCCACACCCCATCCCAATCAGATTTTGGAAGACACTTCAGTTTCTTAAGCCTTGGATTGAGTGCTGTAGCTATCTTTAGAAATCTCACATTGGTAGCTTCTTTGCGTTTTGTCAAATCTGCCGTGAAAATATTCTTAAAACGAACAACATGCTGGGTCATCATCCAAGACCGCTAAAACATGAAATATATGGCAGAATGCGGGTAAAACACAGAGCAGGAGATATACAATTCTCCCCCAAGGAGTTTAGTCACAAATTTAGTTAACACATAATTTTTTTAACGAGCATCATCAACATGGAAGCATGTCCACTGGAATGGTGACCAAAGCATGAAGGGGCATACGAATATTTAGCATATCTGGCACTTAATTACCTTGCAGTGCTGGCTACAAAAGTGCCATGCGAACGTCTGTTCTCACTTTCAGGTGACATTGTAAATAAGAAGCGGGCAGCATTATCTCCCGTAAATGTACAAACTTGTTTCTCTTAGCGATTGGCTGAATAAGAAGTAGGACTGAGTAAACTTGTAGGCTCTAAGGGTTTACATTGTTTTGTTTTGAGTGTACTTATGTAACAAAAAAATCTATATTTGTAAATTGCACTTTCACGATAAAGAGATTGCACTATGGTACTTGTATGAGATTAATTGAAAAATACTATTTCTTTTATCATTTTTACAGTACAAATATTTGTAATAAAAATAGTATAAAGTGAGTACTGTACAGTTTGTATTCTGTGTTGTAATTGAAATCAATATATTTGAAAATGAAGAAAAACATCCAAAATATTTAATAAATTTCAATTGATATTCTATTGTTTAATAGTGAGATTAAAACTGTGATTAATCACGATTAATTTTTTTAATCATGATTAATTTTTTTTAGTTAATCACATGAGTTAACTGTGATTAATCGACATCCCTAATTTTTATTTATTTTGGAGAAAATGTAATCTGAGTACAGCAGAATATTCCCAGCAGCTCTTGCCAGCTCCAGGGGGGCAGAGTTGGGCAAACTACAGCCGCAGGATTGTCCCCCTCGAGCCCCGCGCCGCTCCCTGACGTGGCTGGCATCACGTCCCTGTGGGGGCAGGGAGGAGAAGCAGAGGGCTCCGTCTGTGTTGTCCTGGCTTCCAGGCACCAGCCCCCCCCCCCCCCCCCGCAGCTCTTATTGGCCGGGAATGGGGAACCGCGGCCAATGGGAGCTTCAGGGGAGGTACCTGGAGGAGCGGCAAGCAGCATGCAGAGCCCTGCGGCCCCTGGGGGAGGAGGACGCAGGGACATGGTTCCAGCTACTTCCCAGAGCGGAGTGGGGCCGGGGCCAGCAGCCTGCCACCCCGGAGCCTGAAGCCCTCCTGCACCCTGCCCCCCAACTCCCTGCCCTGAGCCCCCTGCCTGCACCTCAACCCCCTGCCCTGAGCCCCCTGCTGCATCCCACACCCTTTCTGCACCCTAATCTCTTGTCCTGAGCCCCCTGCCTGCACCCCAACCCTCTGCTGCACCCCAACTCCCTGCCCTGAGCTCCCTGCCTACACCCCAACCCCCTGCCCTGAGCCCCCTGCTGAATCCCACACCCCTCCTGCACCCCAACTCCCTGCCCTGAGCCCCCTGCTGCATCCCACACCCCTTCTGCACCCCAATCCCCTGCCCTGAGCCCCCTGCCTGCACCCCAACCCTCTGCCTGCACCCCAACCCCCTGCTGCACCTCAACTCCCTGCCCTGAGCCCCTGCCACACCCCTCATGCACCCTCTGGGGGCAGGGAGGGGGCAGAGTTGGGGTGTGGACTTCAGGGAAGGGGTTGGAATGGGGGCAGGGAAGGGGTGGGAAGAGGCGGGACCTTATGGAAGGGGTGGAGTAGGGGCAGGGTTGGGGGCAGCGAGGGGTGTGTGTGTCAGTGATGCAGTCCTCGGGCCAATGAACTAGCCCTTATGCGGCCCTCGTGGTCATTTGAGTTTGAGACCCCTGACCTAGACCATCCTTTTATGTTAAATAGTATGTGAATAGTCCCATTGAATTTGAGAGTTTCTAGCATTTGGGCATTTTAAACAATATAATGCTCCAAGGGAAATCTCTAGCACTCCTGAATATCTTATCAATGAAGTTTTGAATCTGGCAGTTTATATAATGTTTTGTGACCATAACACTTTGGACAAGCAATGAAAACATTTATTCTCTTTACAATTAAACAATTTTCTTAGTCTAAATCCTAGTCATGTAGTGCAAAAATACATCAGATTGTCTATTAATTTATTAACATGTACACAGGATAGATTAAGAGGATGGATTTTTCACTCTGATGTAAAAGATGAATTAGCTTGAGGAAAAATCATAGTGATAGGTGATAAAGAGGCTTCTGTATACTGGTCACTAACAGATTTAATAGACGAGAAGCATACATACCAATCTTTCTTTCTCCAAATGCATTCTCTACCATGATTTTGTAGCAGTAAAGCAGAATCAAAACTTGAGCAGGTGACCTAGCAAATACAGCATGAAAGCAATCCAATGAAATGTAGTGGAAGCAGCATAAGCATATGAAAAATCAGGGTGTGACGGAAATGAATGAAGCCTGGTGAAATTCCATAATAATAATATAAAACAGGTCTTCAAAGAGCAGTGTTAAAACCTTTTTAAAGATTCTTTTTAGTAAAACCCTGTTAGAGCTTTGACATTTTTCCTTTACTGATGTAGTCCTTTTCCAGTTAGCAGAACACTAGGGATTTTCCTCCTTGTTTCGAGGAAGCTGAAAATAACAAGAGTGTTTAGTTTAAAAACTTTAAAATACACAGCGTATTTTCATGCCATAACATCCTTCCACACTGTCATTAGGGCTAGAGGTTTGTCACAGTAAATCGTACAAATAGTCACCATCTGGCCATTGAGGTTGGGGAAGGCAAAAGTCACAAGCGTATAGTAAGAGTTACAGATCACATTATTTACATCAAAATAGCCTTTATTTTGCAATACAAATATTTTAAAACGTCTCCCTTGGTACCTGCTAGTTCAGATCCTCATCAGCAACAGTACAGAAATGTGGACAGAGCTACTGGTGCTTGCTCTTCATTGCTGCTTTCCTGCCTCAGCCTGTGTGAAGGTAACAGTGTATGTGATCTGTATGACATGCCTCTCCATCACCAAAACTAGAGAAGTTGTAGTATCTATGACTCCCCTAATAAGCCACTAGCTCTGAGGCTGAGAACTCCTGCTCTGGCAGTCTTGCATGTAATGTAGGCTTTAATTTTGCTCCTCTCAGGCCTTTCCATTTAAATTAATACAGCTGTTTCCCATCCTATCTGCCTACTCACATGCAAAAGTCCTCAAATGGCAAAAGTCATGGATAGTTTTTAAGACCCGAGAAACCTGTGGAATCCATAATTTATGCAACAGCCATGACAAAATTGCAGCTATTATCACTATTAACCGTTATCACTGATGTCAGCCCAGATCTGGAAACAGTGCTGAAAAATCAACTGTAGTGCAGAGCCAATAGTCAAAACCAAATGTTACGGTCCATATTCTTTCTTCAGATATGCACATACACTTCAGAAATGAGAACTTTTGTTTATTTGTGTACAGCCTATAAAACTAGTGATTTAAAATATATTTTCCATAATAAAATCCAGTTCCAAACTGGAACCTTTTATCCATTCCCCTTCCATACCCAAACAACTGTTGGGGGTTGGGATATAGTAAGACCCAGTTCTGAGCTACTTGGGGGTTGCAAAAACAAACCTCCAGCTGATGAAACTTTGTAAAGCTAAAATGACTCCTGTTTTTGCCCCATTTCTGTTTTGATCAGAAAGAAACCAGAACCACTTATGGGACCTGAACCTCTTTCCCTGAACATTACCCCATTAGATTAAATAGATCTGTCATGGGCTGGCTGACCCTTTGAGACCAGCCAGGCTCAGCATTGCCCGGGACTATCCCTCAACTTTTTACTTTTCTTTTATTTTAATGGCAAAGCAGACTTGACTGAATAGTTTATAGCCACCACAAAGTACAGTACAATTATTAAATACTTAGTGGTTTATATTCTCTCACTCTGCCCTGTCTTTTAAGTAACTGAACAATGCCTTTCTAATAATAATGCCATTTCCCTGATATTTTTACTAAACAACATAATGTAACTTTTGTTACCTTCAGAGATTTGCCTCAGAAAGCTTTTCTCTTTCTTTATCAAAGCCCTTACACACTCACCAAAGGTTATCAATTGTTTCTTCCACATTACAATGTGCACATAGTCTGTCTTTGTGGCTATTTATTTTAAAAAGATTTGTTTAAGTCACAATGTTAGCATTCTAAACAAAATCACTTCATTTTTCCAACCTAGGCCCAGAAGTATGTCATTATCCCCAACTCTAGGGCACAATTCAAAATATCTTCTTCCTCTTTTTTCATTAATCCATAGTTTTGCCATTCCTCTTTTAGATTCTTCTGTGCTAAGCTTTTAAATTCCTGTTTAATCAAGGATATTTCTAGGTCAATCCTCTCATTTCTTATAGTACTTTTAGCTGCTTTATCCACCATTTCACTCCCTGTTATCCCAATATGTACTGGGATTCAAGCTGGTGCTGCTGTATATACATCTGTACTAATTCTAACCACTTCCCGCAGCTCCCCTTGGCCAAGAATGGTGAACTGCAGCCAGGGCCGGCTCCAGGCACCAGCCTGGCAAGCAGGTGCTTGGGGCGGCCTCTCCGGAGGGGGGCGGCACATCCAGGTATTCAGCGGCAATTCGGCGGACGGTCCCTCACTCCCTCTCGGAGCAAAGGACCTCCCGCCGAATTGCCGCCGCAGATCGCAATCGCGATCACGGCTTTTTTTTTTTTTTTTTTTTTGGCTGCTTGGGGCGGCCAAAACCCTGGAGCCGGCCCTGACTGCAGCCACTGGGAGCTGTGGGGGGCCGTGCCTGCAGATGGTCAATGTCAGCAAAACGTCTCGCGACCCACAGTCAGATTACCCTGAGGGGCCACATGTGGCCCGTGGGACACAGGTTGCCCACCATTGACCTACAGTCTCTTTTTTACTCTTAAGCTTATAAAATAAACTTAAATCCATGTTTGGATATGTGACTTTCCATCCATGGGTAATTTTCCCATGACTAAAAGTTTTGACTTTGTTTAGCTTTTCCTTGACTTTCAACTTCTGCATCCACACTTTAACTCGAACAGCATGTGGGTTCTAAGATCATGTGCTATAGGTCGCCCATCAAACTCCCAAGTGTCCTCGTATTTGTTTGGTACTTTCATCACTGCAATTCCCATTAACTTGGGCCCAGAAAGTTAGGTCAGTAGTTTCATTCATAGCATAATTGGCATTTCACTATAAGTTATTTGTAGCACATATAAGTGTTGTGATAAATGTACCACACACAATTTGTAATGCTTGGGTTTGTATTAAATCTAATTTTTTAAGTTCTAATTTTGATGCCACAAACTTGGCAACCAGAGTCAATAACTGCTCTGATTAAGGCTCTGTATCATCAGCAGTCTTTTCTTATCCTCCCTACAGTTAGTCCCAGCAAGATTTTTAAGCAGTTTAATCCTTCCTGTACATTTATCTTTAACATAGTCTACATAAGAACATAAGAACGGCCATACTGGATTAGACCAAAGGTCCATCTAGCCCAGTATCCTGTCTTCCAGCCGTGGCCAATGCCAAGTGCCCCAGAGGGAATGAACAGAACAGGTAATCATCAAGTGATCCATCCCCTGTTGCCCATTCCCAGCTTCTGGCAAAGTCTATATGATCTTTCCAAAGTGATTTAGTAGCAAATATTACCTCTAGGAATTTACACCTTTTAACTATATCTATTTGCTCTGTGTACAGATAGTGTTTACATTGCTTTGTAAATTTCCTTATTGTAAAGACAATAGTTTGTTTTTGGCAATGGGGAACTTGAAATACCACGCACTTCTCCAGTCAGAGGTTTCTCATAATGCCTTGTTGATTCTCTTTTCTGCCACTTCAATATTCCTGCTCCTAAACCACAGAGCACAGTCATCTGCAAACAGCGTGACACTTACCCCGGAACGTATTCATTTTGGAAGGTCATTTATCATAATATTAAATAATGTCAGGCTGATAACACTTCCCTGTGGTGTACCATTTTTAACATTCTATGTGTTCGACATAACTTTCCCAACTACGACATACATGGTTCTTTTACTCCAAAAAAAATCTCTAATCCACCCATACATTTTTCCCCTTATCCCTAATGCACCTACTTTGTACAACCCTTGCCTCCCTAACATGACATATACCTTTTCAATGTCTAGAAAGACAGCTATCATGAAACATTTGTACCTCATACTTTTTTGTATTTCAGTTTCTAATTTAACAATGTAATCAGCAGTGCATCTTTCCATCCTACAACAGCTCTGCATCTTATCTATAATGTCATTGTTTTCCAGATAGGCAACCAATCTTTCATTCACCATTTTCTCCATAACTTTACCCAGACACAATGTCAGGGCAATTGGTCCTTAGGCATCCACTTTTGTGGATAGTTTTCGTATTGGAATTACTATGCATGTTTCCACCATTCTAGTATCTCTCCTCTTTCCCTTACAGTATTATATAATTCCAGAGAATCTTCAAACTGCTTTCAGAGAGATATTTAAATATTATGTTTGTTTACCTGAAGATATATTCTTGCTGATGTCAATAGCTTTCTCACGTTTTCTACATACAAAACCATTCATTCAGTACAGTGTCTTCATGTTTACCCCAACTACATAACAGTTCATGAGCCTCTTCAGTGAATTGTCTTTCAAGCTGGTGGAAAACTGCACTTTGATTTTCATGATGACTCACCCCTCAGAAAGTTTCTGCTAGAACTTCTGCTTTTTTGTCATCAGAACTTCTAATTGTTGTCAGTCCCAGTCAGACCTGGGATGTGACTACTCGTGGTCTGAATTCCCTTCATTCTTCTAATTTGCCTGTATATTTCTGATGTCTTGGTATTTTTATTTATCCACCCACAGTACTTCCTCCAACTCTTCTTTGATTTTTTTTACAATTCTTTGTGCTATTGCCTTATTTCCTTTATACTTCATTAGATCATCACTAATCACTGTATTTTTTGCATTTGTATAGACTTTGTTCCTTTCTTTAGCTGCCATTTTGCTCCCCTCATTCCACCATGGAAGTGAGTTTTTAGTTTTGGGGTATGTCAATATCTTAGAAATAGCTACAGTAGTTACTTCCATTAGTCCCTTTATTATATTGTCATTAAAATTCTCTACGTCATCACTCATACAACGATCATTCACAAATTCAGTACATTTACTTGTAAACAGCTCCCAGTTAGCTTTCTTAAAATTCCATGTGGGTAATTTTTCCCTCAACCTCACTGAAGAGCTGGCAACATAAGGGCTAATTAGTGACCCCCAGCTGGGTGTAATGGGTAATTAGAAAGACTGACTCCAGCTGGGGTGAAGAAGCAGGGAGAGCCCTACTTAAATAGAACTGAGCACTAAGTAGAGAAAGGAAGACCCTGGAGGGAGGAACATGGGGTGTTTCCCTTCTAAGAAAGGGCCTGAGGAAATCAGGTTGAGTCACTCACAGGCTTCAAAAACAGACTCCAATGAGAGACTGCTGAGCTGGAATTGATATGCAAACTAGATACAATCAATTTAGGATTGAATAAGGCCTGGGAATGGCTGAGCCATTACAAACATTGAATCTATCTCCCCTTGTAAGTATTCTCACACTTCTTATCGAACTGTCTGTACTGGGCTATCTTGATTATCACTTCAAAAGTTTTTTTTCACTTACTTAATTGGCTTCTCAGAGTTGGTAAGACAATTCCCACCTGTTCATGCTCTCTGTATGTGTGTATATATATCTCCTCAATAAATGTTCCATTCTATATGCATCCGAAGAAGTGGGCTGTAGCCCACGAAAGCTTATGCTCTAATACATTTGTTAGTCTCTATGGTGCCACATGTACTCCTGTTCTTTTTGCAGATACAGACTAACACGGCTGCTACTCTGAAATCTTCACTGCTCCCTGTGACAGGAGCCCTGGGTTAGAGCCTGCATCAGGAGACAGAAGCCCACAGGAAGTATAGTAGACTCCTGGGGGCAGGGGGAGACCTGATAAAGGGCCTTAAAGGAGTAGGGAGACCCTCAGGGGTAAACTGCTGGAGACCCTGGCAAAGGGAAGCAGTAGGGGAATCCTGCTAGGGAAGAAACAAGCTAAGAGAAGCTCTGCAGGGTCCAAGAGAAGCGGCAAGAAGCAGAGGACTTCAGTGGAGCCTGAGCAGGTCAAAAGCATTACTAGTTTGCGCATTTGATTTGGACTTTAAGTTGGACCTTTTGTTACCCTGGAAGGGGAATGAACTGTTACATGACTTGAATGGAAGGCTGAGCCAGTGAAAACCCAGAGAGGGAGTTGAGAAATGACATTAGCTGGGACTGCCCTCCAAGGAAGTGGCCACCAGGGCTGTATGAGAGTCCAAGTTCCCTAACAAAGCCAGGACCAGGCACAAGGGGGTGCCCTAAAGGTGAGGCTGCATGTATGCATACAAAAACTGAGATCAGAGCAACCCCTACATAATTGCTTGTGGGGTTTTGGATTGTCTCTGCCTCTCTGTAGGACATGGTCCTAGTTTTTTGAAATCTAAATGTTTAGAATCTGAAATATTTTGCCACTAAACTCTTTGCGGGTTTAAACATTGCCTAACACTCTGCTGGTGTTAGTATGATTTTTTTTTTTAAATAATGGACACATATAGTTGACAAATGACAACCATGACTCTGAATTCTGTATACAGAAAGGAAAACATAATTTGAGTTCCTTCCAAAGGAGCTGAGATACTAGTACCCACAATAAGTTTGGGATCAAGAAGCCACATCTGAATTGAAGTTAAGCAATGCATAGTCTAATTTTGGGGGTTTGTCAAACAAATTAACAATACAGAAAGTGTACTTTATGCATTACTATTTTTAATAGTTTATAGCATCCAACAGAATGAAAACGTAAGGCCAAATCTTGGACTACTTATTTTTACTGAGGTAAAACTCCAGAATTATGCTTAAGTAAGGAATGAGGGGAAAAAACAGAATATGGACTGCATAATTTTACCGCTATGTTTGAGTAACCTTCACGTAGCAGTGATACCTAAAACCATGATGTTAAACAATGGTATCCAGTATATTCCCAGAGAGATAATGAATGAATGAAATAACTCCAAGGGTCAGTCACATTGATCCCTGTCTGGATGGCAATAGTGATAGAGGTAAACCAATGGGGCCTGATTCCCCATTTCCGTCTTTTATAACTCTGTAAAGTAGGCGAAAAATGCTATCAAATCACAATAGTGGCACTTTACATCCAGCTTTGTACAGGTGTAACTGAGGAGACAAAGTGCAAGAGAATGGAGAACCGGACCATCGATCAGATATAAAATTAATTTCATTATACCTGTGCGCTCTCGGATATTGAGGATATGGATATTATGGGCCTGATTCAGCACTACATGAGGCCAGGCTTATGCCAGCATAAAGCTGGGATGATAATGGAATGGTGAATCAGGCTTTCTTTGCTTCAGTTCTGTCAGGTATTCCAAAGAGCATAAAAGCTTGTCACCATGGGAATCAAAGAAAGATCCACTAAAAATGAAATGGTAGGGATGTCAGAAACAGGGGAAGATGCGAATCATTGTAGTCCTTGATCAATGCAGTTTTATTGCAACACACTGGACTGAAACTCAACAGAAACTGATTGAAAAGCTGATTTGTTTTTTCCAGTCAAAAGGGGAAACACTAAAAAAAATTGATAAATTAAAATAGGCTGAAAGCTGTTTTTTGAATCTCCTGATCTACACTATGAATATTTTGGTAAGCACTGCCTTATTTCCTTAGAACTGGATTCTGATATTCTTATTCTCATTGAATAGTACTTTATTCCTTGAGACGCCCCTTTGATTCCAAAGGATCTACTTGTCAAGTAAGATACTGTTCAACATGAGTAAGCATATTAGAATCTAGTCCTCAGTGTGTAATAACACTGCATACTCGATGTACGTTACATCACAAGTTCTAGGATTTGTACACTAAATGTTTCATTTCTCTAAAAAATAAACACAACACTTTATCAAGTCCAAATAATAGTCTGTTACAATTGGAAAAAAATAATCGAAAGTTCCAGAACTGAAATAAGATCTGATTTCTAAGCATATTTATTAGAACAACAACAAAAAATCCAACATGCCTAGTGATAGGGAGAAAAGAATGTGTAAAAGATGTGTATAACATCTGGGATTAAAGTTTTGTATGAAAACTACTCTTTGTAAACTGATCTGATGTAAAGAAACTGGTAATATTACACTTTGATAAAACAATAACAAATGGCTTAGCTTAGCTACAGCTGCAATATGTTAGCATTTTGATATTTAAAGTATTGCAAATGTCTTCCTTATGTGATTATTTCAAAATATCAATGATAGAGAAATATTTGGATTACACGCAGCCAGTAACAATGTGGCAATATTACTTTTACAGTAAATGTACCTGCAGTTTATGAGCAATTGCAAAGTATGACATCAAAATATCTATTTTAAATTTCCTAGCTTTTTATCTAACTAAGGACAAACTTCTGAGAAATCTATCTATCTATATGACTTCACATACTGTAAGTGAAGGCAGATTTGTATAATCTGTCATATTTATTTTTTGAATATAGACTGGTTGGCTTTTGTTGCTGGTAATGCTCAGTGAGGACATTTGTTTTCCTGCAAAGTTAACATTAATGAAAGGAAAAAGTGATATTGCCTTTTTCAAATAAGATTATGAAAAAGCACTTTTGTTTAAATGGGAAAACATTAATAGTCCCCATTTTTCTCACCTGTCCTGCCTGTGACTGCACACACTCCTGGAACCTGGATTTATTACAGGCTGAAGGAGAACATTTTTGTGGGAGCCCCTTGATTTAAAATATTAGCAACACATCACTTGCCCCTGTAGAGCTAGCACTTGGTTTCCCCTGGATGAAACTGGAAGGAATCTGGTCCAAGTTTATCCTACTATGTAATTGAAAATCTTAATAAAGACTTAATTTTTAAAAGGACTTTACAATCTTGGATTATGGTTGGTTAAACCATTTCAGTAAGTGAAAATAATTATACTGCTGCGTGTTTCAAAATATTTGGGTTTAAGAATGTGGCCTCAGCCAAGTCGTGAAGAAAAATCTAAATAAGTACATCAATAGCTGATCTTTCTAGCATTTCTAATGGCCATTTCATAATGCTCTTTCCCTTCCTCAACTGCATTGGTCAGGACTTTCCTCCCTCTAGTGTAGTATGTATTTGCCTGCAATAGCATGTGAGGTTTTAGGGTCCTGCACAGAGATTTAGAACTCGTCTGACTCATCCCTGAAAACTAGTAGTCCGGATAGTTCCAATCCAGAAACATAAAAACGCTTGTCTGCTCTTTGAGGCCCAAAGAACTAGTAGCAATGACAGAGGTGTCCTCCAGGGGAAAAGTCCTAGAAACAACTATTCTCAGGAAAAAGCACAGACTGGGATTTGTTTTGTTGTTAAGTTAACAAAAGGAGGTAATATCTGATGTGGATATAGTGTTAAGAGTGTGGGGAGAACTCTATCTTCCTGAACTGCTCTTCTGATTTTGATTTTCCTCCCCTTCAGTGCTGCTGAGGACTTTGATTCTCTGACAATTTTTATTTTCTGATTGAAAAGTTGAAGCGAGAGTTAGTTGTTTATCAATCCCACTTGAGTTTTTTTTCAGTGGAGACTAAGCAGGTGAGCTAAACCACAGAAGGGAGTTGTGAAGGGTCCACTTCTTCCATAGCCCAGAGACAGAGAGAGGGGAAAGTATTTAAATTTCACAAGCAGCTGTGCAGTTCTCTAACATTTCCCTCAGGAGAATAATTGTGTTTAGTTTAATTTTGCATTGGAAAACTTGATCAAGAGCATTCAACAGCTCCTAACTGAGTTTTTAAAATACAAATGAATCTGTGCCCAGATCAAAACCCAGAATCCAAACATCCTTGCACTTTGGAGAAGTTTGGAGCTGAAATTTGAATCTTGAGAGCAACTTTCAATGAAAATGAGGAACCGATCAGTATTAGTGAAATCGATGTCAAGGTAAGAGTGGTGTAGGTCCTGAGCATCCTTGACTTCAAGATTATGTAGATTTTTCCACCTGGTTGTTGGATTTCTTACTCCAGAGCTGTTTTAGAATGTACGTTTGGTGATCCTTTATAGATGAACTGCCTCGCCGTACTAGGAACAGTGCTTGTAAAAACTAAATAAATATTCAAAACTAGTATCCTTATCACTGTGAAATGTGAAAGTTGCAGCCATCAGATATAATTATCACAGAGACTAGAACTAAGAATAATGGTATTTTTTCTTTTGTATCCTACTGTCCATCTTTATAAAGACTCTTTACAATTGCTACTTATTCTGTTGACCAGTCCTTTGTGTCCTTTATGTGTATTTTTTTTTAATTGAATCAGCAAATACTGGCATCTTAATTAGGACTGAAACCATGAACATGTCTTTCTAGGAAGTGCAGATATGAGCAGTATGCTTTATGCTGGTTCTTTTATGTGCTCCTCAGTTTTAGGAAAAAAACAACTGTCATTGTGCTGGTTTCTGTAACCTGCAGACCCTGCCCTTCTGAAGGGAGCTTTTGGTGACTCAGGAACCATCCGAGCCCTTAGGCCTACTGCATGAGGCAGTATGTACCACGCTGGAACTCACACAGTCTCCTCATCCTGCTTGCACCATGTTCTCAGGCAGTGTCCTGGGACAAGGAGATGCTAGTAGAGATGAGAGAAGGATGAAGCGCCCCTCCTTAGGCAGTGCTAGGCCCCCAGTTCCTCTTGGCCATGCCCCTCCCACAATGCAAATAGGCCTGCAAAGGAAGAAGTTGTCCAGCAGCCACCCAGAGACTTGGAATAGAGGCAGAAGGTGCAAGCAAGCTAGACTGACACCATTTTCCCAGGAGGGAAGGAGCAGAGAGGGAGCAGAGTTGGGTTCCTTCTGCTCCCTCTTTCCTCCTCCCCTCCTGTGAAATCAGTGCTGACCCAGCCTGTCCCCTCTCTCCTCACCAGTCCAAATGCTATCATCCTGGTCAGCTGTGCTGATTCCATCACAGGCCTCTGCTCCTGGGAAAGAGGGGAGCAGGGGCTCAGGGCGGCTGGTGGAGAAGAAACAGCTTAAGGCAGGGCTGGATTAACCCATAGGCTAATAAAGCTATAGTCTTAGGCCCTCCTATTTTTAGGCCCTACTGGTCAGGCAGGGGGCCCGGCCAGGCCAGGTGAGGGGGGAGTGAGATTGCTCACGCAGCCCTGCTGGAGCTCTCCTGCCAGCAGGAAAGGCAAAGCAGCCCCCTGTGGCTTGGAAGGAGCTCAGCCATCAGCCTGCTGCTTCCGTTCCCTCCTGTCTGCATCTCCACACGCTGCAGGAACATACTGCCAGGTATCCGGTTATCACTGGTGACCGGACACTAAAAATCCAGTTACCATGGGAACCCGTGCCAGCTGTGGATGTAGTTTGGGCAGGCATTGTCATCTCCCCACCCCCGATTTCTCCAGAGCTCTGCTTAGCTGTCAGGGAGGGAAGAAGCTCCTTCTGGCCCTCTCCTCCGCTGAGGCTAGGGTGACCAGATGAGAGATGTGAAATATCAGGACGCAGGGGTGCCGGCAGAGGAAAAAAAAAACAAAAAAACCCCAAGAGCTGGCAGCGGAGGAAAAAGCAAAAAAAAAAAAAAAAAAGAGAGAGAGAGCCGCCAGAGCATAGGACAAATTGGTGGGGGCTGAACACCCACCGGCAGCTCCACACACTGCCCCCCCCCCCCCGCACCAGCTCGCCTTCACTCCACCTCCCCTTGAGCTGGGGGCCGCATCCTGCTTCTCCCCCCTCCCTCCAGCCCTTGTGCCGCCATACAGCTGATTAGCGCAAGCCTGGGAGGGAGGGGTGAGGAGGAGGAGGAATGTGGCGTGCTTGGGGGAAAAAGGCGGGTCCAGGGCAGGGATTTGAGGAGGGATCCAATGGGGGAGGGATGGGGTGGAGTTGGGGCTGGGGGGGCACGAGCCCCCTCTGCCTGTGCGCTGGAGGGCAAAATATCGGGACAATTCGCATCCTGACCAAACATCAGTCGGGACACGGGACAAACAAGTAAATATCGGGACAGCCCTGATAAAATCAGGACATCTGGTCACCCTAGCTGAAGCTGGCAGGCAGCTCCAGGACACTGCCTCCTGGGTACTAGTGCCCATCGCTGTCACTTCTATGTGTGCTGGGTCCTGTTTCTGGACAACTGGTGAGTGCCTGTGAAGGGGCAGGGCACGAGGTTGCGGGGAAAAGAGGCAGTACCAGAGCGGTAAGGTGAGAAGCTTGCACAGAACCTGCCCACACTCTATCCAGCTCCAGCCAGAACTATTGCCTCTCCCATGTATAAGGAATGAATTCCCACACATTTGTAGGAAAAACAAAACATCCCATTCTGGATACCAGTCCTTTAACTTTTACAGTACCTGCCATCAAGGGGCTTCAGATTTATGATGCACTGTGTTTAATACTGTACTAAAAATCAAAGAAATCCAATTTTTGTCTTTGATGTATTTTCCTGTACTGGGATGCACAGGCAACCAAGTTCTTTCCTTATGCGCAGCCTAGTTCCACAGGCCAATGTATCTTTGTACTTTTAAGGGGTTGAAAAAGCATTGGAGGAAGTTCAACACACAAAGTTGTAGGTTTCTCCCTCCTCTCTCCCTCAAGGATTTTAAATCCACTTCTTAGCAGGCTATGATAGAAAGACTGGCAGAATTGGGTAAAGGCAGGTTCTGTGCATTTGCTGGTTCTCTAGCAGTTCAATCCATCATAAAAGTACCTCACATTTGATTTCTTTTGAGTTTATTCCAAAAACTTAAAGCTAAATAAACCTGAAGTTAGTCCTCATTTTTCTGCCTTAACTCAAACTAACTTCTTTCCCAGGTGGAAAATGTTGGGTAAGCATAGAATGTGTGTGATTCAAGAAGGGAATGAGAACACAGGCCAATTCCTGCTGACAGTTACACCTGTGTAGCCTTATTGACTTCAGGGAGAACAGACTTTTGCACAAGAATAAATTTTGGTCCCTTCTGCTTTTTCATACCTGGTATAAGCAGAATCTCATTCACTTTCCTCCCCTAAACTCTGAGCACTTAAGGGAAAAAAATAAGCAAGGTCTGCTTGATTTACACATGCAAATGAAACAGGAAGCTCTCCCTTCATTCTATACCAGCCTTAAACAAACACCAGACCTGATGTAACAAGGGTGTCACTACAACAGCCTTGGTTGGACTGTTCTTTTGAAAGATTCTTAGTGGTTCTTTTAAGATGCTGATTTTCAATTAAGTCTTTTTGTTCAGGGGGGCAGAGAACACAACAGGGAATATCTCTGTTTTGTCAATTCCTAGTCATTCAAAAAGCTGAAAGGCTTTAGATTAAGTTTGTTTAATGTTTGTACAGTGATTTTGAAGAGCTAACATAGTACAGAAGTGCAAAATATTATGACTGGGCAACCATCTAAAGATCTGTGTCACTTCTAGCTGTTATCTTTTTCTTGCAGAAAGCTTAAAACAAACGCAAACCATAGGTGGTGCACACAGAACTCATGCTTAACAAACCTCATGTCAGAGTTGCTGATCACACGTTCTAGAATAGATAATACTTAGTCCTGCCATGAGTGCAGGGGACCAGACTAGATGACCTCTCGAGGTCCCTTCCAGTTCTATGATTCTATTCTATTATTCTAATTGTGGAAGAGCTTGGTGACAGAATGACCTGATGTGGCGAATTACTGGAGATTAACTACACAAACTAGGTATTATCCCACAAATAATATTTGGGTTCAGTGTGAAAACAGTAATTCATTGTCCTAAGCCAGTGCAACCCTGGGAGGCAGCTTTCAGAGTAAGACAGCCTAAAATACGATGCCACCCAATGTAATTTTCCCACTACTACTTCCTCTACTTCAGTGGATTTTACACCTGAGTGGTTTTCTTTTATATAATAAAAGCTGGCTGCCTCCCAGACTGCAGTCTGAGTGAGATAGGGTATGTGGTGTAGAGCCCATAGCTTAGGGGAAACACCTGCAGGGCTTGGCTTTGCACTGTGCCATGTGGAGAGCTGAGGGCAGAAGCACAAGGTGGAAAGAGGTGAGCAGGATGGGGAATGTTGGAGTGTTCCTCCTCATAATAGATGAGCACTCCACTACGAAGGAGGCCTACAAGAAGGACAGCATAGCATCTCTTGTGCTACCTCTTACTCAGAAGTATCTGTTTGAAGAATTGAGTGTAGTGAGAGTAGAATAAACTTTTTAATGTAATAAATAATATGTAAATACATATGTAGATAAATGTTTGACTTCATAATGTTTTTTGCAATATGTAATTCATACTTAGGCCCTTCCCTCTCATTAGCCTTAAGCCCCTCAGAACCTGAATCCGGCCCTGGCTTAAGGAAGCCTTGCACTAACTGTCATGGGGATGGGGAGCCTGTATTACCTTAATTAGGGGCAGCCTGGGCAAAGATTACTCTTCCTTCCCCAAATCACCATGACAACCCACACGCAGTCAGTGCTAGGATCCTATTCTTTATACTCTCCTCCCCAGCCCCAAAGAACAGTCCCAAGGCAGGGATCTCACAAACCCTCCCCATCTTTAAAACTAGCCTGATCACTTCACAAGTGCGAAAGCAATCTTTAAAAGTGGTTGTATTGTAGGAAAAAAAGTCACCACTGTCTGTTGCTGATGGTGCAACATGCAACAAAACAGGTGCTCCACACTTCATGCATTGTCACACATTTTTGATGTCTTGTGTCACACACTGGCAGCTTTCAAAGTTGAGAGGAATGGGGACCACCCTGATCAGGTCAATGACATGTTGTCACTCTACCTCCCTCCACCCCCACCCCTCCCCCACCCCATGACCAAAAGTCTCAGAAAACTAGGAATCAGCCTTTTTTTTATTTTTTATGGCTATTCCAGCCTCCCAGCTGGGTTTACATGATGCATCAGCATGGAAGTAAGTAAATCAAAACTGAGAAGCTCACAGAGATATGCTCGTCACTAGTATAAATGTTGAACAATGTAAGAGTTACTTAAATGAGCTAAGACTGCTCTACCGCCCTCTCGCCCCCACCTTTCCAGGGAATGAGAAATTTAGTAATATGCCTGAAAATAGTCTCAAGGAGTGTTGCATGGAACCAGTGAATAAGTGTCACTTGTAAACCACTGAATAGAAAATGCAGTACATTTCCTGATGCTTTGTGGTTTTGTATAAGGTCATCACAGTAAAGATCAAATGGAAAAATTGCACAATGTACTATTTTAGATAGCGGTGCTGGAACTAGGGGTGCTGCCTCCCCTCCTGGCTTGAAGAAGTAATAACAAACACCAAATATTTGGTTTCCGTCATCAGCACCCCCACTATAGACATAGTTCCAGCACCCCTGATTTTAGATGCATAAACCCATTGAGCACTAGGCTGCTCCTTAGTGCCATTCTGCATAGTTCTAGGGGGAAAAAAGGACTTTATATCCATAATTCTGTTTTAATTAAGACTTGATCAGTTACTTCAGAAAAATAACCAGTAGAAAGAATGCGGTAATTATCTTTATCTTTGGAAGACAAGAAATTGTGAGTTAAGTCTAAATTTTGAAAAACAAAATGATCACCTGGAAATGTTGATACCACAAACAGCCTTAATTATGATTCTGTATCTCCATGCCAGTCATGATACCTATAATGTATTCATGGATACAGGTAAATATAAGTGGCATAGCTGTTCTGTAGGATTGTTTTGGGTACTATTAGGATAGGCACACTGTTCAGTCATATGTTTTTACAGTGTGGTACTTGAGACATATAAGGAGGTAACTAAAGGAAGTGCTGTGGACTATTACTGCCACTATACTTTGGAGGCTGGAGAGGTGAGGTGGGTTGTCTTGCATATAGTGGATCTGAGCTAGATTTGATTTTGAAATGTATGACTAAGGGATAATATAGCACATCAGTTTTTCTTGCAGGCAATGTGTGTGTGTGTGGTTTAAGTGGTGGCATAGGTGTGTTAGATCAATAGGGTACATGGGATAGGTGATGAAATAAGACTACTAGAAATCTGAGAAGCTAGTGCCTAATTCAGGGTAACATTTTCCCCAGATTCTGTATAAACTTTTGAAAAATCTATAGAAAAATCCGAGGCAATTCACTCTCAACACACATAAGAAAACACAAATTAACTAGCTAGCAAAGTACTTGTAACCCTGTTAGGAAGTCTTCCATAAAATCAGCTGTTTATTTCACCTTAAACCTTCCCTCACCTCTCTGCATTTTCCTTTCCTCCATCAAAATCCTTCAGATCACATAGAATGATTTGTTCTTTCTTTCCTTCTAGCTTCTTATGCTGCAGACTAAAATAAAATATCTCGGAGAACATTCAATTATTGGATCATAGCACTACCCATGTGCATAAAGTTAAGCACATGTCTAAGAGGCCTGCAATCCTGTTACATTCCAGTATGTACCAAAGAAAATAGTATATATGAGGTTAATGTTATTTACTAAGTTACCTACACTCAGTTTGGTTATGGAGATAATGTATAAATATAATTTCACCAGCTCAGTTCTAAAGCCTGATGATGTCAGGTAAAACCAAACAGTAGATCGTATATTAATTGAAGCCTAGTTGATTTAGGCCTCATTCAAGAAAGCCTTCCTATTCAGGATAGCAGTTAAGCATGTACTAAAGTCCCATGGAACTTAAAGTGCTGTCCTAAATAGGGATGGATTTAAGCATATGCTTAAGTGCTTTACTGAAAAAGAGAGAGAATATACCATTTTATATGTTAAACAGATTTTGTATTCACATTCTGGTATGGACCATACAGCCCTAAATCCAAAGAAGGATCTTCCTGCATGAATTCTTGGGTTGCTTCAGCTTAACACCTAATTACAGAGCTGGTGAACCTAGATACACTGAAGACGGTTTGAACGGCTGCCTGAAACATCATGGGCAGAGATGCCTTTGTTGAGAGCATTGTGCTGTGATCTGTAATGTGGGTGGATTCCTGTGGGAGGTTGACAGTTTGTGGGAAATGTATGTAGGAGGAACTAGGTCAATAAGACCAGGCTTTTTTATTCTCTTTCTTTCTCTCCTTTTGGGTAATCTCCTAGGGCTTTGCTGCTTTTTTTTTTTTTTTCTTCTGTTTTTGGAAAAAATTAGTTTGATAAAATGTGTTATGAAATGAGTCAGATCTGACTGGAAATTCACTAGGGTACAGGTTCTTTGCTTGGAGTACTTCTTTAAGTGCCAGACTTATGTTGGTCAATATAAGTAACAGCTGTAATGTTCTATGTGCATGCACATCATTTATATGGAGGTGATAACCATGTGATAAATTGTGGAGTCAGATGATAAATTAATTCATCATGTACTGTCTCTCCAGCTCTCTGCCCACTAGTCCATCCCTCCTGGGACTTATTCTAACTTTCCAAACACTTGACTAGCTACAGACAACTCCTAATATTTTTGTTTAAATCAACCTGCCAGAGAAATGTTTCCTCCTATTCTCCCTAATTGTGGAATTTTCCTTCAAAATTACTCTGGCCTGAAGCAAAGAATGGGCAAGATTCAGTCTTGCAGCAGTGACAGGTTTTTAGTACATGAACTTGTCAAAATTTAAAGTCCAATAACTCATGGCTCTGCTGGGATAGGAACAGGCGCTTTATGCCATTGGGATGCTGTGAAGCACCTCCTCATTCTCTTCTAACCTCAACAGGGACAGAGATCTGATTTTTCAATTATACTCAATTATAAGCCGGTTCGTTTATAAGCCGATCCCCGCAAGATGAATAAGTAAAAATGGCAAATTTTTATGACTCATTCATAAGCCGACCCTATAATTTAAGGGTCGGCAGAATTTGGCTCCCGGCCCATCAGTATAAGCTGCTGGTGGGCTGAGACAGTTTGTTTACTTTATCTTACAGGCACGGAAGTAAACCTAAGTAAACAAAATGTCCCAGCCTGCCAGCAGCTTACCCTGACGGGCTGGGACAGCAATGGGTGGGGAAATTTTGGGCGGGAAGAAGCTGGGCGTCAGGGGAGCAACCCCTGTGACCACCACCCACATGACCCCACCCCTAACCAGGGACCTCCCCACACAACTCCTCCCCAGGTAACCTCTCCCTTCCCCATCCCTAGCCTGGGACCCCCACACTCTCCCCATCCCATCTCTTCCCACCTTACCTGGGGTGGGCCAGGGGAGGATATCTCTGGCCTAGCCGCAGCTGCCGCGGTGGGCCAGGCAGTGCGGCCGCAGCCTGCCAGCCCCAGAGCTGCAGCTGCTTTGGAGGCTGGGGGGAGAGCAGCATGGCCAGAAGCGGAGAGACTCTGGCCCCGCCTCTTCCCTTCTGTCTCTGCTGGCTGTGCTGCCTCTCCTTGCCCCCTCTTTTGGGGGGGGGGGAGAGGGGCTGTGTCCCACCTCTCCCTCTCTATACCCGTTCATAAGCCAACCCCCTTCTCTGATTCTTCCTTTTTTTATTAAAAAAATTCTGCTTATGAAGGAGTATATACAGTATTTTCTAGGTTTCATGTAGGAATTGCCATATTGTGTCAGCCCAGGAACATTTAATCTGGTACATTGTCTCTAGCAGTGACCAGTACCAGATGCTTCAGAGGAGGTTGCAATTGACGAGGACAACTGTGGAAGAATCTGCTCCTAGGGATGTTAGCTATAGTGTTTGGATTTATATCCTTTCAGAAGCAGTTTGATCCTGTCTAATGCAGCTGTGAATGTTCTAATTTTCCATAGAAATGCCCTGTCCATTTTTTAATCCTGCTAAGCTCTTGGCTTTGACATCCTGTGACAAGGAGTTCCACAGGATATGTGCAGCATGAAAAAGTTTTTCATCATTTTTAAATTTTCTGCCTTTGTTTCATTGAATGTCCCTGGAATACAGTCTTAAGAAGCCCAAGTAGCCTACTGGGTAGAGCACCAAGCTCCAACCCTGAGAGCCAACAGTGTCCAGTACCCTGAAGTGCCCTCAGAATTGCCTCCCTGGGTCACTTCCTACCATCAGTCTCCCTGCATGGCTCCAAGTCCAATATGAGACGACGACAACAACAACAACAAAAAAGGGACAACTAACTCTTCAGACCCAGACAGGCTCACAGACCTCGGGTCCTGGTATTGGAGGCTGATTCATGTCCCCTCCATCCAATGAAAAGTTTGGATTCAATTCCAAGAAATGGCAAACTTGCTTCTTTGTGCAGGGGAGGCAGCAAGGTAGGGATTAGACTTTGTCCACCAGGCATCACAACTGCCCCCCCACACACACACATACACACACACTGTATGCTGTAGGTAGGTGACTTCCTCGGTGGCCAGTCAACCCTTGGTTGGGGTTGGCCATCAACCCTGCCTCCTTAAGAGCTTGTAATACTGCAGTAATATGTTTCATATGCTTGCCCCAACCCTCATTGTAGATAATGATATCATCAATGTAGGCAGCTGTATATGATTTGTGCAGTCATAGCATTCTGTCCAACTATTGAAAGGTGACAGCAATCCCATAGAGCCTAAAGGGCATGGTTTTAAAATGATATAGTCCCAACAGAGTGAAGAAGGCATTTTTTTCTTCAAACTCAGGTGTCAAGGGGATCTGCCAATATACTTTTAAGTCAAGGGTGAATGTATATTTAGCAGCTCCCACTCTTCCCAACAGTTCATACTCTTGGCATGGAGTACACACTGAATTTTGAAATTGCATTCACTTTATGGAAATCACTACAAAATCCTGTCAACCTGTTATGTTTGGGCACAAGCATAATGGGGTTTCTCCACTCGCTGTGCGATTCTTCAAAAACTCCTACTGCTAACATGGCCTGGAGCTCCTGTCGAATTGTCTCCCAGATCCTCCTTGGGAGCAGCCATAGGGTGTCTCATATCTTCCACCTGAGTTCAATGTCCTGATATGATGGAACATCAAGTGTCTGCCTGGGTACCACCAAAAACCCTTTAGGGAATGATTCAACCAGCTGGTGTACCTGTTGCTCTTGGTTTGGCCACAGATCTTTCCCTAAAGTCAGTGGAGAAAGATCTTGAGGTGCTGGGGCCTGAGGGCCAAGTTCAGGATTGAGAATAACACGATGAGGAGGAGGCCTTCTTGTTCCTTCCAGGTCTTCAACAGGTTGATGTGATGCACCTGGGTTAACTTCCTTTTTCTAAGTTGCCGGATCTCATAACTGACCTCCCCCACCCATTTCACTACCTCAAAGGGGCATTGCCAGCAGGCCAGTAGCTAGGATTCCAATGTTGGCAGCAGAAGTAACACTTGATCTCTGGGCTGGAATGTTCATAGTTGGGCCCCTTTGTTATACATCTGCTCTTGGTTGCATTGTGCCTTTTGCGGATTTTCCCTCATGAACTCCCCCAGAATCTTCAGGTTTTTCTCTCAGCTGTATAATGTACCACACCGCAGTGGTTATTCTGGAGTCTTGCTCTTCCCACGTCTCACAGAGAAGGTTGAGAATTCCCCTTGGCTGCCTCCCATGTAATAATTTGAATGAAGAGAAACCGATGGATGGCTGAAGCACCTCACAGTTTGTGAACGGGAGAGGGGAGAGCATATGGCCCCAGTGTCAAAGATCAGCGGTCACAAACTTCCTCAATATGCTTTTTAATATTTTGTTAAACCATTCAACGAGTTCATCAGTGTGAGGATGGTATAGTGATGTCCTTAAGCACTTCACCATCGGTAGGTCACATAGCTCCTTCATCAGTTGTGAAGTGAAGTTTGTCCCTTGGTCTGTTAGTATTTCTTTGGGCAAATAATTTTATGAGTTCATTAGTGACAACAGCCACTGTTGCTGACTAGTTGGGAATAGCCTTGGGGTATCTAGTGACATAGTCCAAGACTATCAGAATAAATTTGTATCCCTCTGTCTGGATCTGTAATGGACCCACCTGGTCTATGCCTATCCTTTCAAAGGGTACCTCTACAATGGGTAGTGGTACTGGGGGGACTTGGGGACTTTTTTTGTCCTGTCCACTGGCACTCAGGGCATAAAGTGCAATAATTCCAAACAAGGACTAACATTTTCCCTGGGCCCCTTTTCTGAGCCCTTTTATCAGCTGTCCAGGCCTGTCTGTAATTACAGTCCATGAAGGGCAGTCCAATCTCAAATAACCTTGCTGTCCATCTGCAAAACAGTTCCCCACTGTTGATTCTACCAAGTGGGGTGGGCCCATTGGATGCAGCCACTCAGCCACAAATCCCTCTTGGCTAGCTGAGAGCAGGCTCCTCTCTTGGTCTTTGTACCCCCCTCCACTCAGATTGGGCATCCAAGTTCCCCTGGATATCCTTGTCTTGGTTTGGGTATTGGGGGTATGCAGGGACTGGGTTGGTGCAGGACTGACTTTTGGTGTTTCTGCCTCAATCTTGAGGAACATCTGGCAATTCTCTGCCAAAGCAACAGCCTTTGCCAAGGTTTCCAGTTGGTGTCTTATCATCCCCTCATGTCCTCCCGTGGGGAGAATTTGTGTGAACTACTCCATGATAATCTTTTTCTGCCACCTGAACCCCTGTGTAGCCCTCAGGCTGGAGCCAACACCAACAATGCTCCTTCAGATTCTGGGCAACAGTCCAGTCCTGTGTTCTGCATGGGTATTTCTCACGGGCAAACCTCTGCTAGTAGGTTTCAGGGGAGATGGTAAGGGCATCTAGGATGATCACCTTGACATGAGTGTAGTCCTGTGCCACCAGCACCACATGGCCCTCGTATACCACCTGGGTCAGCTCTGTCAAGTAGGGGGCCAGTAGGCCCAAGGAAAACTGAGCCACCTGTGACGGGTTGGATCACAGAAACCCCCTTGGGAGCTGCCACCTGATGTACCAAGACTACCTCTGCTCCTGTTTTCCCTGCCAGCTCAGGACTCCAGCACCCTGTCTTGCTGAGCCAAACACTCCCATCTGCTCCAGCACAGACCCAGGGTCTGAATTACGTGCCCCAAAGCTGCAGGTTTACCTGAAAACAGTTCACAGAAGTGTGCTTGTCTATAACACTCAGATGCCCAATTCCCAGTGGGGTCTAAACCCAAATAAATCCGTTTTACCCTGTATAAAGCTTATGCAGAGTAAACTCATAAATTGTTCGCCCTCTATAACACTGATAGAGAGCTATGCACAGTTGTTTGCCCCCCCAGGTATTAATACATATTCTGAGTTAATTACTAAGTAGAAAGTGATTTTATTAAATACAGAAAGTAGGATTTAAGTGGTTCCAAGTAGTAACAGACAGAACAAAGTAAGTCACCAAGCAAAATAAAATAAAATGCACAAATCTATGTCTAATAAAACTGAATACAGATAATCTCACCCTCAGAGATGCTTCAGTAAGTTTTTTCTCAGACTGGACACCTTCCAGGCCTGGGCACAATTCTTTCCCCTGGTACAGCTCTTGTTGCAGCTCAGGTGATAGCTAGGGGATTCTTCATGATGGCTCCTCCCCCCTCTGTTCTTTTCCACCCCTTTATATATCTTTTGCATAAGGCGGGAACCCTTTGTCCCTCTGGGTTTCCACCCCCCGCCCCCACTGGAAAAGCACCCAGGTTAAAGATGGATTCCAGGTCAGGTGACATGATCACATGTCACTGCAAGACTTCATTACCCACTTGCCAGCACACACATATACAGGAAGACTAACAAGTAAACACAGCCATCTGCAGACAATGGTCCTGGTTAATGGGAGTCATCAAGATTCCAAACCACTATTAATGGCCCACACTTTGCATAATTACAACAGGCCCTCAGAGTTATATTTCATATTTCTAGTTTTAGATACAAGAGTGGTACATTTATACAAATAGGATGATCACACTCAGTAGATTATAAGCTTTGTAATGATACCTTACAAAAGACCTTTTGCATGAAGCATATTCCAGTACATTATATTCACTTATTATTATGTTTTTATAGACTGCACAATGTCACACCACTCATCAGGCCACTGTGGCCATTCTCCTGAAGGTGACGAGGAACTATTCTGGGTCATCTGCAGGGCCTATTTTTGTCAGATTTATCTGGATTGGTGATATTGGGTTGGCATGTCCCCCTCCCTTGGTTAGACTTGCTGCCACCCCAGATGGCTGTAGGATCATCACCATCTGCTGGATGAACCACTGCTGCTGTATCACCATTTCCTTAATCTACTGCTGCTGGGCAGCGAGCTGCCGGACCAGTTGACTCTGCTATTGCTGCTGGTGGTTCTTGAGGTTCTCAAGTGGTTTCTCAAAATCCGTATATGGTTTTTTTCTCTCTCTCTCTCTGGACTACTGTCAGACCTGGGATACTGTTGTGCCCACATTCTCCACCAAATGTTAGGGGGGAGGGATAGCTCAGTGGTTTGAGCATTGGCCTGCTAAACCCAGGGTTGTGAGTTCAATCCTTGAGGGGGCCACTTAGGGATCTGGGGCAAAATCAGTACTTGGTCCTGCTAGTGAAGGCAGGGGGCTGGACTCGATGACCTTTCAAGGTCCCTTCCAGTTCTAGGAGATGGGATATCTCCATCCCGGACTATGTAATAAAGTCCTCGGAGTACCAGGTGGCCTACAGTGTAGTGCACCCAGTTTCCAGCCTTGCTTCACATACCTCTAATGTATCCCCTCTTGTTTCCTTTCTAAATTAAACAGTCTCAGTCTTTTCAATCTCTCTTCACAGGGAAATTTTTTGCATTCCTCTAATTGTTTATCACTTGTCTCTGAACTCTCTATTTCTGCTTTACCCTTTTCTCAGATGCAGTGACCAGAACTGAAAACAGTATTCCAGATGAAGGCGTATCATTAATTTACATAATGACATTAGAACATTTTCACTGTCAATTCCCATTCTGCTCCTAATGCAGCCTAACATTTCACTTGATATTTTTGGATTGCCACTGCACCTTGAATAGAATCTGTGTCATTGACCCATCAGCAGTGACACCCAACTCTTTTCCCTGCATTGTTAGATAGTTTAGAATGGAATAAGGTGGATGAGTCATTCAAATTATTCTTTCTAGTGTGTATTACCTTGTATTTATCAATCCTGGGTACTGTGGTGTCCATTCACGTGGCTTTGTTACATTCCCTGAAGTTCCTCAAAGGGTTCTTCAGTCTTAACTAACATATTTTTTGTCTTTTGCAAATTTTTCCACCTCACTACTCATCCCCTTTTCTAGACCAGTAATAAATACATTAAATAACACCAGTGCTAATCATGCAGAACTGGGGGACACCCCTTTTTACATTATTGCCATGATGAACTGACCATTTATTCCTTCTCCATGGATTTTGTTTCTAATCCATGGCAAAAGTTTCTCTCTCACCCCTGACGATTTAGTTTCCTTAATAGCCACTTGGAAAGAACTTTGACAAAGGCTTTTTGATAGGTCAAGTACATTGTCACCTTGTTTATATACTTTCCCTGAGCTCTGTACAGTAGGATTTATAGGCGCCCATCCAACAAAACACTTAAGCAAGTGCTTAATTTTAAGTATGTGAATAGCCCAATTAACATCAGTGGGACAACTCCCATGCTTAAAGATAAACAGACGCTGAAGTGCTTTGCTGGATCGGAACTGTGTTAACTAAAGCACCCGCCTTTATAGGCAGTGGGAAGAAATAGTCTCAATAAAACATTCTAAAACTTTCTAAAATACCTTTTCTGTAATATATGTAGTATATACAGAATAGAAGAAGTTGTGGTATAAAGCTTTTTTGGCAGGTGTTTGAGTTCACCTGCATAAACAGCCATCCTAAACTCATGCCAGTAAAACCTTTATGCTATACAATCATTAGAAAGAGAGAGAAGAGAACACATGGCTGTGTCTCCCTGAGTCATTGGAATAAAGTCACAGAGGTGCACATGTAGGCATAAAATCCCTGCCACGTTATAGTAATGCACATAATTACTGGGACTAGAATATTGGTTTACTTTCATGAGCAAGGATTAATGAATTTATTTGAACTTTTGTGTGTGAGTGGAAAATACTATACAAAGTGATATCAAATGGACTGGCTTACATGGCTGAAAACAAAGCAGCAGGTTTGGAAGACCTCAAGAACAAGAAATGAAAATATTTCCTTGTCATTTAAGTTTGTTCACTTGGCTTGTTACACATTTAATGGGGGTCACTTGGAATTCCCTGTAAATTATTTGTGGTTCTTAATTACTCTGATCTAGAAAGATAGCCTCTGAGCATTATGAATAAAGTACTAGGCTTGGGCCTCTCACTATCATAAATGTATGTTTAGTTGCGCTGTGTACGTTGAGGTTTTCCACATGTCTGTGTTTGCAGTTAGAGTCGTGGGGTTCTTCATAGTCATGACTCCTACGATATAATCACTGGTCTCGCGGTGGTTTCTACAAAGTTATGGGTTTTGTCGCCCCCTTTGCTTAACTTTTAAGCCTAAATTTATCCTTATTCAGCAAAGCCCTTACAAATGAGCTTAACTTTAAATATGCATTAAAGTACCATTATAGTTGATGAGTAGAGTTGAGCATGTGCTTAAGTGCTGTGCTGGAGCAGTCTCCAGTGAAGCAGTCCACTTCTACTCCAGAGCCTGGGGTGGAGGATTTCAATTGCTGCTTCAATATCACCACAGTAGACCCCTTAAAAATATGTATGACATGGCTAAAGTTCAGTTTATAATCTTTACTTAGCCTTTGGGGTGGAAAAATGTCAGTTTGATTCAAAATGTGTTAGTGTTTAGTACCTGGATGTCCCAGCGCACAGGAGTAACATAGAGCTGCTACCAGATTTTAGGCTTTTCCAGCATTCTCTGGGGACAGGTGACATCAAGCTTTCTGTGAAGCTGTGGATCTGTAGAACCACAGTCACACAACTCCTGTTGAATAGAAGTAAAAAGGGAGTGTTGAAGGCTGAAGAGCAGTGAATTGATATTTATGATCCTCTCTTTTGTCAGCTGCTACATATTAAGTGGCAGGTTGAGATCACAATGAGGATATTTGTAACTGAACCCAGCAACAACCTCCATCAGCACAGGTGCAGTTTTGGCAGCTCTCTAGGTAAGGATATATTGTTAGGATGGAAGACCAGCGCATTTTGAAGCATGTTTACCAAGAAATGCTGCTACATAGTTGGAATCACATGATCACCAAGAGCTTTGGTGTTATAAGATGACCAATGCTGGACATAAACTGAATATCTGACCAGATTGTCTTAAGTACCTAGATAGAGATCAATCTGGGTGGTACTTGCTCTGCAAGGAGGCGATGTCCCTTTTGGGATTTGCCTTGATAATCAAGTCTAGTTCTCCCCCACCCCCCAATCTCTCTCTCTCTCACACACACACAAAAGTGTGCAGCAGTTGTGAGAATGGCTGGTGAGGTAAGTGTGTTTGTGAAGGGAGAAGTTGTGGGCGAAGGAGTGGAGTTTGTCAACACAATAAGTAAGCAATTACAGTAAACAATTTATTGGGGTAAGGGTGGAGGTGGAGGGCAGTGAAGGGCAGCAACTCATGTGGTCCTGAAATAGATAACTAAATAAATGGTACATTCATTTCAGTTACTTCAAACTTTCATGTATAATAAACTTAGGGGTAGATCATTTTACAAGATTATTGATCTAGATATGCTGAGGAATATCAACCCTTACACAAGGCCTGATTCTGTGCCCCTGTCCACCGTAATCAGTGGCAAGGCTCCCATTGACTTTAATGGTGCAGGATCAGACTCATAAAGAGGACTTTGCTTTCCCAAGTTTTTACAAGCCACTCATGAGTAGAGATGTACAGTCACAGCATTCTTGAAATTTGAAAAATATTTACGTAGAGCAAGGCTATGACTGAACAAGACCTAATTCTCCAGATGAGGCAGAGCATTAACCCACAAGGATATCTGTCACTCAGGGCATTTTCATGACTGCCTCAAACAGGAGAGGATTAATTTGGTGGTCAGTTTTGAGAGGCACATGACCATGGGAATCCACCTGCTACTCTTCCTTCCCACCCCTGGCAAAATGAGTTTCACATACATAGGGAGCAATTTCAATGTACAGTTAGGTTTGCGCAGTTGTAATGCACTTGGTATTTTCAAAATTGTAAACGTAGTATTTTATGGAAAATGCATAAGTTTGAGAAATAAATTAACCTTTGAGTTTGGACAGCTAATAACACCTGAAATGATTAAAACTCAAAGCATTTTTAATGTTCTTTTTACTGCTTGCCTTTTCTTTTTACATTTGATTGAGTTGGAACAATGAAAATGGAATAGTTTAATTTTGTTTGAGTAACTTTACTTCTTATGCATTAGCCCTTTTCTGCGGTATTTTGCTTTGGAAACATTTCAAGGAAGAATTCTTTTTTCGAACATTTAACTGATTTTTAAAAATAATAGAGTTCTATTGGTGTCAGCTTCTGTAAATTTTATTTTTACAAAATCTTTTTTTTCTTTTTGCCAAATTTGGTCTAGCAGTACATTTTTGTGGTTAAGAGATATGCATCCAATGTTAAATATTAAAATTGTAGGCTATCACTTCAAATTTACAGGTGTTTCCTGATCCTGCTTGCAGGTCTCTGTAGGGAAGCGTGCAATCTGGGTTTAGCAGCAGTCATTCAGTCTGCCTCACAAAGAGCCAGCCAACAGCAAGGTGGGGTAAGTTGTTCCTTTTAGGGAGCAGCCTGTTTTTTCTCTCTGTCTCTCTGCCTCTCAGTTCTTGTGTGTTCAAGTTCTGGATTTTAAGAAATAAAGAAGTTTTACACTGCAAACTTCCGGAAACGGTATTTTATATTTTAATCTATTTTCTCTGTTTCTATGCTGTGAACACAATTTTTAACTTCTCATGAACCAGTAGAGAGACAAGGTTGGTGAGGTAAATCTTTTAGTGGACCACTTTCTCTTGGTGAGAGAGGGACAAGCTTTCGACTTACACCGAGCTCTTCTTCAGGTCAGGGAAATGTCACAGCTAACCAGACTATCACAGCTAAATACCAAGTGGTACAGATTGTTTAGCCTAAGTAGGTAACACACACTTCAAGGGACCATTCAAGGTGAAATGGTCTGTTAACACTCCTCCAGTCATGGGGGCGGGAAAGCAGCTGGGATTGGGGTTGTTAGTGGATTATAGATTGTTATAATAAAACGTTAATCCAGTGTCTCTATTCAGTCCATGCTTTCTAGTGTCTAGCAAAATTATGAATTTTAGCTCTCAGGCTTGTCTTTTGAAAGTGTTGGGCAGGTTTCCTTTGAGGATGAGGACGGATAGATCAGACATAGTGATCGCTTTGTGAAAAGTGTTCACCCACAGGTGATGTAGTGTTTTCGTCTTGTATCATTTTCCTGTTTGAGTCCATAGTGATTATTTCATTTCACCCACCTCATTATTATTGGGGGAATTTAGTGCATTGGATGAGGTGCATCAAATGTTCTCAGAGGGATGTGTAGGACCCAGGGATCTTGAAAGGTGTGTTGTGGGGGGTGTTGAACATGGTAGCAGTGGAGATATGTCTGCAGGTTTTGCATCTGTTGTTCTGTCAAGGTCTGATGCCACTTTGAGTTGGCACGTCCTGATCTGTGGGGACCTTGCTTCTGATGACAAGCTTGGAGAGGTTGGGGTTTTTTTTTGAAGGCCAGAAGAGGGGGTTCAGGAAATATTTCTTTCCGGATGGTGGTCCCCATGAAATATGGGTTGTATTTGTTTGATATAATTACTTCAGTGTGGGGTGGTAGGTCAGAGGGGGTATTTCTGTATTGAAGCAGGTTCTCTTGGGGTATTTGGGTGACCCATTTCATGATGCAATCTACTTCTCTGGTTGAATGTCCTTGCTCGGTGAAGGTGGTTTTGAGTGTGTTAAGGTGTGTATCCCGGACTTTCTCCTTGGAGCATATTAGTAGAGCCCTGTGCGGATACAAAAATGCGGATCCTCATCCAATCCACATCCACCAGGATCAATCTGCAAGCTGCTAGCCATCTTTTACCTATATCCGCATCTGCACCCAGAGCAGCGAGCCATCTCGCAAGGGCTAGTGACAGGAGGAGGAAGGGAGTGAGTGGAGAGGGCAAGGTCTTGCATGAAAGAGGCAGTGCGAGGGTGGGGAATGGGGGAAGGGGTGGGGGTCTCAAGGAGAAGGGGCAGCGCAGAGAGGGAGGCTGGGGGGAGCGCGTCACATCACATGCTGCTCCCAGGGGCTTGCAAGCGATGGTACTTGGCAGCAGCAGTGCGTGTTACATCACAGTGGGAAAGAGAAGTGGGGCACCGGGGTCCCGCTCTCTCCAATCCATATATCCAGGGGTGGGCCCTGCTACCTATGACCCAGCAGGCTGGGCCCAGGAGTGTGCCCTGTGCTGCCGGGCCATGGTGGGGACGCTGGTGCTGTCCAAGGGGCCCAAGGTGCTAGGCAGGAAGCAACGTGGCGAGCGGGTGCTGGACAGCCCCAACTCCAACCTAAGGCCCAGCCCCAGCCACTGGCTGCTGCCGCCAGCCTCGAGCGCGCTGCGCATCCCCCCACCCTCCCAGGCTGCCTGAGCCAGACGCCGCAGGCCAGGCGCCGCCAGTGAGTAGAGTCCTATACAGCTGTATCTGCATCCAATCCACTATCCGCAGAAATGGTCCATGGATATCTGCGGATTTGCAGGGCTCTACATATTAGCATATCTGAGTACCTGGCTGTAAATAACCGACTTGGTGATGTGTTTAGGGTAGTTACTGGATCTATGAATGTAAGTGTAGTGATCCGTGGGTTTCTTGTATATAGTTGTCTGTAGGGTTCCATTGTTGAAGCTGATCATGATGTCCAGGAAGCTGATGCAAGTGTGAGAGTGTTCCAGAGAGTGTTTAATGGATGGATGGGTGGTGGTTGTTGAAGTTGTTGTGGAAATCTATGAGGGAGTTTAAGTCCTCTGTCCAGAGGATGAAAATATCATCAATGTATCTCAGGTATATCATTGGTTTTGTGATGCATTTGTCCAGCAATTCTTCTTCAAGGTGGCCCATGAAGAGACTGGCATATAGGGGAGCCATACTAGTACCCATGGCTGTTCCCATAGTTTGGACAAAGTGTGTGTTGTTAAATGTAAAATTATTGTGAGTAAGGATGAAATGGATGAGTTTGCCAATGTGTCTGGGGTGGATATCTGAGGTTTGTCCAGTGTCTTGTAAATATTTGAGGCTGGCAGCTATCCTGTCATTGTGAGGGATGTTGGTGTATAAGGAAGTGACATCCATGGTGGAGGAAGTTGGTTGTGTCCTGGAGGAAGCTGGTCCTTTGTGTGGCAAGTGGTTTGAGGAAGGTTTCTATGAGTCCCAATATTCCTTCAGTGAGGGTGCCATGGCCAGATATGATGGGTCTGCCTGGGTTCCCTTGTTTATGTATCTTGGGAAACATGTAAGATGCATGTAGTTGATCCAGTCAAAGGTATTACCTCATCTACCTTGTCTCTCTAATATCCTGGGACCAACATGACTGTAACACTGTATACATGTATATTTCATTCAGGATTTTACTATGTTTCATAGAATAGAATATCAGGGTTGGAAGGGACCTCAGGAGGTCATCTAGTCCAACTCCCTGCTCAAAGCAGGACCAATCCCCAGACAGATCCCTAAATGGCCCCCTCAAGGATTGAACTCACAACCCTGGGTTTAGCAGGCCAATGCTCAAACCACTGAGCTATTTCAATTAAAATACTCTTTAAACATTTCTAGAGAGATCAAGATAGTTAAAGAGATATGATTTTAAAATTCTACTTCTGTTTTAACAGATGTGACTTCAGTATATACCTAAATGATACTTACAAAAAGTGCAATGAAGAAGAGGCTTTCCAAAGGTTTGGGTGTGGGGCTGCAATCCTGCACACACTTAAGCATGTGAGTAACTTTATGCATGTAAGTAGTCCCATTGAACTCAATGGAACTACTCCCATGCATAAAATTATGCATCAGCTTAAGTATTTTCTGGATCAAGGCCTAATTGTGTGAATGAGAATGAATTACATGAATAACAGTTGAAGGATTGGGCCCTTAAATCTTAATTAGTAAAACATATGGTTGGTTGAAACACTACATGGACATTAATGACTTGATGTAGAGATTTTAATAGGAAAAGATACGTTGTATTTAAATATAATTACCCAAACCACATAAACTGGAAAGTCTGTGGGCCATGTTTTTTGTTGATTTATACACCATATAATTCACACTGAAAACCATAACACAGTCTTATTAGCTTCTTGATGGAACGACACATGGAAGAATTAAAATTCTCTCCATTAAACAGCAGTTTGAAGAGTATATCATGCACAGATCAAAAATGTCATGATAAACTAAAATAAAAAAATCATATTCTAATTCTGGTTTTATATAATTCAATTTTTTAAAAAACAAGCACACACTATTCACAGTAAACGTTTAGGAGTATGTGGAAGTATACACATCTTATCTTATTTCTACTTTACTAGTTGTAAGAGTATCTTTTGTTTAAAATAAGTTAAATCATAAACTGTAATAAAGATCTATTTTGTTTTTCATTAAGAGGAGAGAGAGAGGTTACATTAGAAGATGTATCTCCACAGAAATAATTTACCTCCTTGCTTCCATCCATTTCATTATTAGAAAAATACATAATTTTGGGGCCATATCTTACTGAGGCAGAACTCCTACTGAAGTCAATAGAAGCACTGCCTGAGAAGGACAAAAAAATCTAAGCAAATGGATACATAGGAAGACTGCCTGGGTGAAATCCTGACCTCCCTTCAAATCAGTGGGGGTTTTGCCACCCCGCTGAGTGTTTCTAGAACAAAAGCCAGAAATCAGAATTAGTACTTGTTATCCTGTACACAGATGTACATATGTAGTGAATATATTAGAGACCTGACATTAGCACAAAAGATCAAAAAATGAATGGGAAAAGCTGGCAACTTGTATCATTGATTTACTGGTGCTCAAGAGAGTGTTGGAAATTATGATCTGTGGCATTTTATACATAACTTGTTGGCAACAGATTTACCAGAGCTTTCCTACACATCGGACATGGAGATTGAGAAAGTGCATTAGACCATAACCTGAACCCAATTAACAGCCAAAAGCAATTATTGTTAAATTCCTGGGATTTCCAGATAACGAAGGTGTTCTTAGTGCCTCTGGAAGAAAGAGACAAATAAATCATGGCAACTTTATTTAGCAGATGTATTCAGATACTAGTAAGGAAAGGCAAAGATGTTCTCTGGAACTGAAAGCATGGTTGATGAAATTCAGAGCCTGTGGCTTAAATCCAGAAATGAGTCACCTGTCTCCATGTTATTCCTGGGGAAAATCTCACAGGCTTAGCAGAAGAAGCTGAACATTTTCCTCTTATATATGTTCAGTGGCATTCTGAAAGAAAATTTATATGGATTGGACTACTTTCTTGAACAATTTTCTTTTAATGGATTAATTATTATTATTATTATTATTATTATTATTATTATTTATTATTAGAAAACCTTCAAAATATTCTGTAGGTAATGCTGAGGCAAACAGTTTACTATTGTGGTATTAATAAATAAGATAGGAATAAAGGGGCAAGACCACTTCCTGGGAGATTCTGTTCTTGTTTTGTCAATAGAGTTTTTTGTTGCTGTTGTTTGTTTCTTCTGCTTTCACTTTGCTTTTTCACTAGTTACATTGTACATTACATATATATGTTACTAGGCCAAATTCATTCCTCATGTAACTCTAGTGACGTTAGAGTAATAACTGATTTTGGCTTATTATAACTGTAAGAGTATATATTGCCACTCAAAACTCCATATAAAAACTATATTAAAAGAACATTAAGGTTGCCAGGTGCATCATTCAAGTCAGGAAATGCCAATATATCTCTTAAAAGCATCAAAGAGTCCTGTGGCACCTTATAGACTGACAGACGTATTGGAGCATGAGCTTTCGTGGGTGAATATCCACTTTGTCGGATGCACATCTTTTAACTCTTCCCCATTGTGTTTATGCATTACAGTAGTCTTTAATTACATGGTTATGTACTGTTATTTTTGCAGGACTACTGTCTTATTCAGTGCCATGGTGGGGGATTGTGGAATGACTGAGGCAGCTAAGCAATATTTATTTTTATGTTCATTGTTCAATGGGTGGACTCCATTTCATTCATTCCACAGCATCCAAGTTGCATACTTAGTCGTGAATGAGTCAGGGGTCTCCACACTCAGTCACTAAACACATCTGTCTTGGTCTCTTCATGTTGGTGAATATGTACATTAATATTTTCTGTGCTTACCTGAACTTCAGAGCATGACACTGGGCAAAGAGGCAGGACTCCTTTATGCACCTACCCAATTAATGATAAATTCTATTTAGCTAGCATAGAGAGGCATGCTCAGAGCCAATGGAATGTTAAGAGATCACAAATTCCACTCCATTTATTTTTATACACATTCACTGCACATTTATACACATTTCATACCCATTTGGAGATTGTCAATTTAAGAAAAGATTGTATTAAATGGTAAAAATCAGGATGCATATACCAAATATGTTCTTACACTTGTATAACTTGGCCAAATCAAATCACACTACCAAGGGGCAGAGGTCGAAGCTTGGGGATTATCCTCATGCCAAATATCAAATTTTTATCCACAATCACTGAGGCATGAGAGTTGTTATAAAAAACAAACCTGAACACATTTGTTTAGAATGTTTTTCTCAAACTTTTTGACAAACTCAAGGTGTGTACTATTTTTGCTGCTGGCTGCTGAACTCTTGCTAACCATGACAAGGCCCTGACCCAGAGCCTAGTGGAGTGGGAGGGCATGGACTCCCCTACCAACCCCCTTCCACATTAAGGAGGATGCGACCCACTAACCATTAGGTGATGCTATCAACTAGCACAGATCATCACAGTGACATTGATATGATATTAAAATTCACAGTTAATATGAAAGACAGTTTTATCTCACCTTCAAAGCTTTAAAAAGGTGGTAAAATTAGCTAGAACACCCACTAGATTCATAACAATATAAAAATAGTTATTCTAAAAACCAATATTGTTTCAGTTCACTAACAAGTCAGACAGAATGGTTACCTGTTTAGTGTTGTACAAGGGGAGAGATGATATTCCCCATCAAGAAACACATCTATATAGAACTGTGCTCTATAAATCATCTCTATTTTTGTATTTTTGGTACAATATTTGTATTCATGATAGGGGAAAATAGGAAGAATAGCTTCTCACAAATTATCATGGCCATAAAACTATAAAGCCTGGATCTAGTAAACTTTGTGGCACTCATAGCACAGGGGACTTGTAAAGAGAGAAGAATATTCCATTGAAGTCATTGTAATCCTTTGCATTGGGTCCTACTTTGTCTCTTTCACGAAGAGTACTAATGGTCTCCCATCTTTTCATTGTGCCTCTCTCAGCATTGTGTCTTCACTTCACTGGGTTTCACTTGCATATCACTTTTTGTTTGACTGTAACATGTTGGGGTGCAATCCAGACCAGTGGGAGGGGGTGTCACGCCTGGCCCATAACCTGGGGTACCTTGCAATGCCTTGCTGCTGTAGCCTTCAAACTGGCCTGCTCACAAACAGGCATCAGCATGCAGGTCACTCCCAGATATGTTTGTGTAACTACAGCCTGCCCAACACACGCTGGCTTTCACCAGCCTTGGACTCTGGGGTCCTGACCTGAAGGTTGGTCAGTATTACTGCTGGAAGCATGTGGTGAGAAACTTTGCTTTGCATCTAATGTAGTTTGTTACCTTAGGTACTAGAAAACATTTTCTCTTTATTTTTCTTGTAACCATTTCTGATTTTTATGCCTTGTTACTTGTACTCAAAATCTGTCTTTGTCGTTAATTGTTTGTTTTATTAATGCAGTGTGTGTAAGTTCGTGTCCAGGTAACTCCATTTAGGTTGGTAAACTGTTGAGTATTATTCCTTTAAAGGAATAATGAACTTAACATCTCTGGATTGTCCAGGAGAGGGCTGGACAGTATAGAACATGCATTTTGGGGGGGAAATCCAGGACTGGGATTGTGTTGGGGTCACCCTGCAGAAATAACCAAGGCTGGTAAAAGCCAGCGTGTAATTCATGTGTGTCTGGCAAGTTGCAGTTACACACACAGTCAGGGTGTGACTTGCACACCTGAAGGCTGTTGATGAGCATCCCAGGAGCAACAGCAGCAAAGCATTGTACGACATCCAAGGTGGCAAGGCAGGGGTGACACAGCCCCTCTCTGGTCTGTATTGCACCCTGGAATGTGTCGCTGATATTTGTCCTTTATCATCCCTGATCTCTTAATTCATAGATTCTAAGGCCAGAAGGGACCACAGTGAACCATCCAGACTGACCTCCTGTATAAAACAGGCCATAGGATTTCCCTGAATTAATTCCTGTTGGAACAGGAGCAGATCTTTTAGCAAAACATCCCATCTTGATTTTAAAATGGCTAGTGCTGGATCCACGTAGTAAGACTTCAGCGGCTGTGCAGAACCCCAGTAGGGTTTCACCTGCACGAGTCTGCTTATAAGATTAAGACCTTCGATTGTAGATTCCTCAGGACAAAGTCTATATCTTGATCTGTGTCTTTTATAGAGTTGAACATATTGCTTAACAAATAATAAATTATAAGAATCTGCAGGTACTAATAGACTAATATGTCTTAATATGTATGTAACCCTTCTGCCCCTCTGAGTTGGCAGCAACAGGGGCCGGGTTCAGTATCTAGGGGTTCCGTTTCAGTAACACAATGCAACACTGGCTCGAGCCCCCACCCAGTGACCTGGGACAATTACATACCACCCCCCCGGGCGCCTCTAGGAGGCAATACTTCCCCTCTCGCAAGCACAGAGGCTAAGTGTAGCAAAAAGCCTTTTAATAAAGGAGGGAAACAATGCGGCATTATGTTGGGGAAACACCACAAACAGGATTTATAACACAAACCATGAGTAAAGACCCACCTCCAAGTAAGTTTGGCAGTGTCCTTTTCCCCTCAGGGTCTTAAGTCCAATCACCCCAAAGTCCAACAACCCAAAAGTCTCTGTCCCTGGTCACTGCCGTCCCAGAGTTCAAAAGTTTATCTGCAGAGTCTTACCCCCCCAGCCTGGGTGAAAATGGGGGGAGGGACACACGGGGTGTTAAGGGGCACCTTACATGGTCCGGGGCCGACTGCCCCGCCTCTCCGAGGAGTTCTGCTGCAGCCTTCCCCACAAACGGCTCCGCTCCTCCAGCCGTCCCCGCAAACTGCTCCACTCCGCTTGCTGTTCCGTGGGCCACTCCAACCGTCCCACAAACTGCTCCGCACTGCCAGCCGCTCCACTCCACCAGCCGTCCCATGAACCACTCTAGCTGTCCCCGCAAACTGCTCCATTCCACTCCAACCGTCCCACAAACTGATCTGCTTTGCCAGCCGCTTAGCAATATATCTTTAGGCTCCCCCACTAGTTAACACAGCACTCAGTGATCTTAGCTCAGTAATTTTAGCTCTTTTAGTGATTTCAGTTTGTAGTAGGGGAGCCCCAGTGCTGGTGCACCATTGGCCCAAAGTAAATTCAGCTCAGCAGTCTTTAGCTAGACTTTTAATGAAATCAAAATTAGCTCTGCTATTCAACAGTGGAGAGAGGGGGCAGTGCAATTGGTGTTCCAGGTCTTTAAAAGGGGCCCATACCATTAGGTACACATACATGTCCCTAACCTTTCTCAATTCATTGGGTTTTGGAACCCATGTCCCTTGTCTAGCAAGTGCTACTTAGTTGATGGTGAGACCCTCTGTCATAAAACAGTTTAATTGTCCTTGATTCACATAATCAGGGTAACAACACTTTATTCCTCCTGCCCCAATAAGAGAGAAACTGGGGATCACACAGCAGCCAAAGTGACCATTTTGGACTGCCCTGGGCTCATGCTAGGCGGGGTGGTTGTGCCTATGCAAACAAGATCAGCCCTTGAAGTTCTTTTCCACACTCGCCATAATTCACCACCAAATGTCAGGGTAAAGCTCATCCTGACTCTGCTTACATGAATAAGTTCCCTAATAGCCTAGTGGAACAGCTGTGTAGCTGGTGTTTTAATTTTGTAGTTTAAACTCCCAGTTTTTTAAGCTACTGTCTAAATTAAAACTACGGTTCTTCCTTCATAGACACAAATGGAAAATCTATTAATAAAATTGAGACTAGAATATTATGAATTTGCAGGACAACTAGCTGACTGCTTGTCTTTCAAATTAAAGGGGAAAGAGACAGAATGGACAAATTGCATGATAAAAAAGTGCAGATGGCCTTTTTAACCTCTGATGAGGAGTCTAGCGTAGAAAAAACCTTTATTCTCTAGTTGATTATTTTAAGACTCTTTGCAGCTAATTCCTCAGGACATGAAGAATTTATGGACTTATTTTAAAATAATACATAATTATCTTAATGAGACTGGGGAACGTGTGAAACGGAGAAGGAAACGGAGACAAATGTTTTAAAACAATTTTCTTTTTACTGGATGAGAAAGCTCTGAATTGAAATTGGCATCTGGTGCAATCTTATACATTTCTTTTATTAGTCAATGTTTCAAGCAAACACATTCTTCCTTAAGGAGAGAGAGAGACCCAAAACAAATCAATGTCCCAATACCTCTAAACTTTCAAAATATATGAATTTTAATTCTGTTTCCATTGTCTAGATTTTGACTTGAACTGAATTCAAAGCCCAGAAAAGGCCAATATCTGCTTAGAATCATAGGATGCAAGGGACCTCGAGAGGTCATCTAGTCCAGTCCCCTGAACTCATGGCAGGACTAAGTATTATCTAGATCATCCCTGACAGGTGTTTGTCTAACCTGCTCTTTAAAATCTCCAATGATGGAGATTCCACAACCTCCCTAGGCAATTTATTCCAGTGCTTAACCATCCTGACAGTTAGGAAGTTTGTCCTAATGTCCCACCTAAACCGCCCTTGCTTTAGTTTAAGCCCATTGCTTCTTGTCCTATCCTCAGAGGTTGAGGAGAACAATTTTTCTGCTTCCTCCTTGTAACCATCTTTTACTACTTGACAACTGTTATCATGTCCCCTCTCAGTCGTCTCTTCTCCAGACTAAACAATCCCAATTTTTTCAATCTTCACTCATAGGTCATGTTTTCTAGACCTTTAATATTTTTTGTTGCTCTTCTCTGGACTTTCTCCAATTTGTCCACATATTTCCTGAAATGTGGTGCCCAGAACTGCACACAATACTCCAGTGTGGAGTAGAAAGGAAGAATTACTTTTTGTGTCTTGCTTACAGCACTCCAACTAATACATCCCAGAATGATGTTTGTTTTATTTGCAATAGTATTACACTGTTTACTCATATTTAGCTTGTGATCCACTATGACCCCCATATCCCTTTCCACAGTATTCCTTCCTACGCAGTCGTTTCCCATTTTGTATGTGTGCAACTGATTGTTCCTTCCTAAGTGGAGTACTTTGCGTTTATCCTTATTGAATTACATCCTATTTCCTTCACACCATTTCTTCAGTTTGTCCAGACCATTTTGAATTTTAATCCTATTGGGGCAGCCCTAGACTAGCTGCCAGCAACTGGCGCCCTAGGCGAACCATGCAATCGGCGCCCCAAGCCCCAAGGGCAGATCTAGGCTGAGGTTTTTGGTAAACTGGGAAACATTTTGCCCCTTTTTTCCTTTTAATGTTTTTTAAGCGTTTTTTTTTTTTTAAACAGAGGCTTAATTATTCGGTTTGTCTGTCCAACCAATGTTTCTGAGATCAGATAAAATAGAGACACGAAATTTTCAGAATAGATTTGTACATGACAGCTAGAGATATTTCAGTCCGATTTCAAATAAAAATGCATTTAAAATGTTAATTATTTTTATTACAAATCCAAAATCATCCATTACACTATCCTGCTTTAACTGCCATTACCACCACATCCAATATAGAAAGAAATAAGAAAACTCTTCAATGAACTTTAACCTGTATTTACAAAATACTCAGAATAAAAAACACTCTGTGCTCTTAAAACATGACTTTTCTTGCTTTAAGTTTTGAAAATTCAGTTACTAGTTCTTTTAGATCCAGTTTTCCAGCTATTTCATGCTCTACTGACATTGTGGCAAGTCCAACAAGTCTCTCTTGCACCATTGTTGAACGCAGATATGTTTTATCAATTTTAACATTGAGAAGCTATATTCCCCACTAGCTACGGAAACTGGCAAAGTTAAAAGAATGCATAGAGCTATAAAAATGTTTGGAAAACTGTCTGAGTTTATTTTCACAAAGAAACTTCAGTACTTCTTCAGGAATGCAATGTTTCTTAAGTCCTCTTGAAAAAACCTGAAGCTCACGACACAAATCTGTAGCATCAATGTCTTTTGAATTTTCATGAGACAATGCTGACTCCAGTTTTATACAAAATTCTCTTATCTGTATGCTGTTTTCTTTTGCAAGTTGTGGATATTATATAGAAATCCAAATACTGACTCTAGCTGCTGCATCTGTTGAAATCTTTTGTCAACCATGTGAATCAAGGACTGTGAAGTAGAAATTCACTTTGAACCTTTGTTTTGGGTTCATCACTTCTTAATTCCTCCAGAATATTTTTAGTTTGCTGCAGTTTTTGAATAGCAGAATGTATGTATGTTCAAGTTCTTTTCCTGAAGCCTCTTACTAGTGAGGTTAATCTCAAAAAGGATATTATACCATAAAATGAGTGAGTTCACAAATTTAAACTTGGAAAGGCCATTTGCAAGAGCATCTGCATCTGAACGTGCCATATTGCCAGATGATCCAATAAAGGTAGTATCATCACAAATTTCAATTAGGGCATCATACATGTTTCCAAGTTCATAGCGAAGAGGCTTCAAAACATCAATGAGA
Organism: Malaclemys terrapin pileata; assembly: GCF_027887155.1. Classification (NCBI taxonomy): domain Eukaryota; kingdom Metazoa; phylum Chordata; order Testudines; family Emydidae; genus Malaclemys; species Malaclemys terrapin. Next base: position 198,447,232 of record NC_071505.1, read on the forward strand.
CTCTCCCATCTTGTCTGACTAAGTGGTTTCACAGTTAGAGAATTCACATGGCGAGTCAGAATCTCCCAACTGTGTGTTAAGCCTGAGAAAAACACACAAACACGTTGCAACAGGTCAAAGAAAATGCTTGCCTCCAAACAGCATCTAGCAGCATCATTGACAACCAAATTCAGAGAATGCACACTGCAAGGAACAAAAAAGGCCCTAGAATTGATTTCCATCATTCTCCTTTGCACACCATTGTCTTTACCCTTCATATTACTCCCATTATAATTCTTATCATAGTCTTGGCCAGGTACATTTTCAACAGATAATGACATTGTTTCTTGTAGAATAGTTTCAGTCATAAATACTCCAGTCATCTCCTTCAGTGGTACAAAACCAAAAAAATGTTCCTTTATGAGCACTTCAACATTATCTTCATCTGCAGTCTTTTCCATATCCACAAAAGGAATGATCATCATCATTTGTTCAACATGACTCACATCTGGTGTACAGTCCAGTATTATTGAAAAGTATTTTGCAGAATGGGGAGCTTCTACAATTTTCTTTTTAATGGCATTTGCTAGGATTTGAATCAGTTCATTCTGCATATTTTTTCCTAAGTAATGAACCTGTGTTTCATATTCAGTTATTTTACGTAGATGCTCCTTCATGACTGGATCAAACAAAGCTAGGTATTCAACAAATTTTAAAAAGTTTCCATTACCTGGAGTGTATAATTTTTCACTTCTACCGCGGCCGTGGAATGCTAAATTTTGCCAACCAAGAACTCTCACTAAAGTAATCAGACACCATTTTCAGTAAGTGATGTACCGATTGCTTGATTTCTAAACAACTTGCAGCAAAAGCAAAACACAGAGTCCTTCGACACTGAATATTGTAACCAGTTTTGATGAATTTCTTCCCCGTTAATGAGTTTCCTCTTGTAATGCTGAGCAGAGAATTTTCTTTTATCTCTATCCTTGGGGAAGGGAAATTCATTAACTTGTTTGGGTCCATGTTCCATGAGAATTTGCCACACACTGTCATCACATCTGGGCCATGAAGCTGGGTCCCTATACTGTAACTTGTTTAGGGTGACCAGATTACATGAACAAAATATCGGGACACACGGGGGAGTGGGGAGGGGGGCAGATCCGGAGTGCTGCCAAAGAAAAAAAAAAAAAAAAAAAAAAGAAGGCCTGACCCAGAATATGGTCAAACGACTGAAGAATATCGGGACAAATGACTGAATATCAGGACGGTCCTGATTTTATCAGGACGTCTGGTCACCCTAAACTTGTTTGTAACTTCCTCATCCTTTCTTCCTTCTACTTCATTTACTTCAATTTCTGCATGTGTCTCTAAAGGTGAATAAATTTTCTCCACTTCCATATCAGTCTGATGTCATGAGTTGCTTTCATCTAGAAGTAAGTTTCTATCATCTTGAGTTTCCGAACTGCTTTTTTGTGGATGTGAGCTACCTTCATCTTGAAGTAATATACCTTCATCTTGATGTTCCAAACTGCTTCCATGCGGATGTGAGCTAACCTCCTCTCCAAGTAAAATTATTTCATCTGGATGCTGTGAACTGCTTCCATCTTTATTTGGATTAAAGAGAAGATATTTCAGGAAGGATCCCTGCTGTTTTGCTTGGTCCTTTTCCTTCTCAGCCTTTCGTTTACAATACTCAGCTCCTGAGGGTTTTCTTTTTCCTCTTTCTGCAATGGGGCATTTGAATATTGTTACGTACTGTGTGCCCAACTGCAAACATTATAGCATTAAAAGATGGCTGACACACCCACCACATGGTTGGCAATATAAACCACATTGGAGCCATCCGAACACGTCTTTTCACTGCTTAAAGGTTCAATTATTAGTAACATACACTCACTAACTAAAACAGTTAGTTACAGCATTTACACAGAAACAAAATGACCTTTTTCAACATTATAACCCGACACTGGTTGTTTGGAAAGTAATCCCCTTCCTCACAGTTACCCGCTTGGTGTGTGACGTCATCATTTTCATAGTCTATTAAGTGTTAATGTTGTTACTTTTCTTTTATGGACCTTATTTATTACATGTGAACCAGTTATAACAAAGAAAAGTTCATAATTACACAGCCCGATAATAACGCTTAAAGATATTCACGTTTTGGATTTATAATGCTGAAAGACATTATTCTTTGACACCAAGAAACACAATTTTCCACAGTATTTACTCGATTTTTAACCACCTACCTGCAACGTGTGTTAAAATGACCATTTGACATGTATCTACTTGCTATATCTCCACTCTACTTGAATTTCCAGCTATGCAACCTTAATGTATATTCGAGTTAGGTGTCACTAGCATTGCAGCTCTTGCTGCTGGCAGATGTGTTTCATTGTGGCTGAGTTATTGCTTATCAAAATTGCGGAGTAGGTCATCTTGACTCTACGTCGCAAATTGAAGAAAAATTTAGCTAAAATATTATTTATTTTTGCAGTAAATAAAAGATTTGACATATTAATAAATTCTCAGAAATGTAGAGAAATGAATTATAATTCATATTCCATCTATACATGCACGGGAATTGAAATAATGACATCTTCTTTATTTTATTTGTATTTTTTCATCTTTTTCTTTTTTTTTTTAATTTGATATTTTTCCTCAAATTTTGTGCCCCATTTAACTTGGCACCCTAGGCAATCGCCTAGTTCTCCTATATGGATGGGCCTCCCCTGAATCCTAGCCTCCAAGCCACTTTGCAACCCCTTCCAGCTTAGTATTTTCCACAAACTTTATAAGTGTACTCTCTATGCCATTATCTAAATCATTGATGAAAATATTGAACAGAACTGGACCCAGAACTGATCCCTGTGGGACCCCATTTGATATGCCCTTCCAACTTGACTGTGAACCACTGATAACTACTCTCTGGGAACAGTTTTCCAACCAGTTATGCGCCCACCTTATAGTAGCTCATCTAGGTTGTATTTCCCTAGTTTGTTTATGAGAAGGTCATGTGAGACAGTATCAAAAGCCTTACTAAAGTCAAGATATAACACATCTACCGCTCCCCACCATCCGCATAGCTTATTAACCCTGCCAAAGAAAGCTATTAGGTTGGTTTAACACAATTGGTTCTTGACAAATTCATGCTGACTGTTATTTATCACCTTATTATCTTCTAGGTGTTTGCAAATTGATTGCTTAATTATTTGCTCCATTATCTTTCCGTGTACTGAAATTAAGCTGACTGGTCTGTAATTCTCCAGGTTGTCTTTATTTCCCTTTTTATAGATGGGCACTATATTTGCCCTTTTCCAGTCCTCTGGAATCTCTCCCCTCTTCCATTTCTTTTCAAAGATAATTGCTAATGGCTCAGAAATCTTCTCAGTCAGCGCCTTGAGTATTCTAGAATGTATTTCATCAGCCCCTGGTGACCTGAAGACCTCTAACTTGTCTAAGTAATTTTTAACTTGTTTTTTCCCTATTTTAGCCTCTGATCCTATCTCATTTTCACTGGCATTCCTTGTTAGATGTCCAATCACTATTAACCTTTGTGGTGAAAACTGAAACAAAAAAGTCATTTAGCTCTTCTGCCATTTCCACATTTTCTGTTTTTTCCCCACTCATTGAGTAGTGGACCTGCCCTGTCCTTAGTCTTCCTCTTGCTTCTAATGTATTTGTAGAATGTTTTCTTGTTACCCTTTTTGTCTCTAGCTAGTTTAATCTCGTTTTCTGCCTTGGCCTTTCTAATTTTGTCCCTACATACTTGTATTTGTCTATATTCATCTTCTGTAATTTGACCTAGTCTCCACTTTTTGTAGGACTCTTTTTTTGAGTTTCAGATCATAGAAGATCTCCTGGTTAAGCCAAGATTCACATGAGAAATTTAGTGTTGCCAATTACTGTGATGTATCATGAGACTCATGATAATTGATATTGTTTTTTAAAAGCCCAGATCTTGAAGTCTTGTGAATACAAGAGAATCTCAGCTTTCATTTCTGAAATGGTATGTTTCTAGCCCTCCTGTATTTTTCCTATATACAATGTATGCTTGACCTTTTTTAAACAATTATATTTGAAAACTTCAAATTAATATTGTCTGATTTATTTTAAAGCAGGGCTAGAGGGAGACTTTACTTTAGTGGAGGAAGGCAATTGAATTTCTCTCTCCTGATCCTAGTAAATCCTGACAGCAAGTAGCTGCCTTGCTGCACCCTCTCCCAATAGCTGGCCATGTAGTGAACAATGACAAATGAGACCATTCATTAGTTGGATGTTTCTGCTAAACTGATCAGCTGTGAAATAGTTAATGCTGACATTTAAACAATAGGCAGTCGTTCATGTGGCTGTGCAAACTCATTGTACCTGGAGCCAATGCCAACAGCAAAAATGAAATTTTTCAGAGGGCTTTTTTCAGAATTTGTATCAGGAGCAGGAGGGTATTTGAAGAACAGGTTTTAGGAGGGTGTTCTATCCATAGGAACAACATAGAAGAAGTCATCAAAATGAGAGCAGAAGAAAATGAGGGGCAAGTCAAGGCTATCTTTGGTGGAATGGAGAGCATGTGAAAATGACCAGGGGTGAGAACCTGACCCTTGCTATGGCCCCTTTATGCCGAGTAAAAGGGCTGGATCACAGTAAAGGGTTCCTAAAAGCCCCAGTTCCAGCTGTGGTATTCCCCTGGTGAAGGCATTGCGGAGGACAGCCATAAGCCTACCTTCCGAGGACCTCCTTGTAATGCCTGGCATAGGGGGCATGCTGGGGCAGGACTAGTGTGTAGCGCACAGCACTGTGGAGATTACAGGCATTGCTATGGGACATAGGGTAACCCAGAGAGGCTGCCTTAATTTAGACAGGATTATAAATCTTGAGGCACTAGCTGTTCCATCTTATCTTTTCAATGGCTACTAAAAGACAAATTTCTTCTTTGAGTTCTGGTCCCTATATTTGTTCCACATGTGGTATGTGTGCACCCGAGTCTGGAGATTTTAACAAGAAGTGTCTGTTGGCCTGCACATGTGCAGTAGCTCTCCTCATGCTCCCAAGTGAGAGTATAAGCAGCAGTGCAGGTCAACCGCCCCTCAGTTCCTTCATACCGCTGCATGGTCTGAGTCGGAATCAAGTGTCCTCTCTTGCTTCAGCCTTTCAAAAAACCTGTAAATAAGATTGTAAATAGTTATTCTTTAGCTTAGTTCAATTAATTTTTAGTGTAGTTTGTTTCCCCGGACCAGGGACTTCCTCCCCACCACTGGGAACAATGCCCAGACTCCCAGGCTTCAAAAAAAGTATCTCCTGCCCTTGATCTTTCTCTTTCAGTGATGAACATCAATGCTGCAGCATTTGTTGTTGCTTGTTTCCATTGAGAACTTGCAAAGCTTGTGACCTTCACTTTAATGGAGAAGGCTACAAAGCCCCTCTCCGATCTGGGCTAGGAAGACCGCCCCCCCCCCCCCCACACACACACACATCAGCCTCACCAAATGAGCAGCGCCCCTCCGAGCACATGCTTAGGAATAGAGCCCCCCTTTTCTAAACTCAAAGACTCTTCCTCCAGGTCCTCCCATGAGAGTTAGGGTATGTCTACACTACGAAATTAGGTCAAATTTATAGAAGCCGGTTTTATAGATATCGGTTTTATACAGTCAATTGTGTGTGTCCCCACATAAAATGCTCTAAGTGCATGAAGTCGGCGGACCGCGTCCACAGTACCGAGGCTAGCGTTGACTTCCGGAGCGTTGCACTGTGGGCAGCTATCCCACAGTTCCCGCAGTCTCCGCCGCCCATTGGAATTCTGGGTTGAGATCCCAATGCCTGATGATGCAAAACGGTGTCGCAGGGGGTTCTGGGTACATGTTGTCAGGTCCCTCCCCCTCCGTCAGAGCAACGACAGACAATCGATTCGCACCTTTTTACCTGGGTTACCTGTGCAGACAACATACCACGGCAAGCATGGAGCTCGCTCAGCTCAGCTCAGCTCACCGTCACCATATGTCATCTGGGTGCCGGCAGACGTGGTACTGCATTGCTACACAGCAGCAGCTAATTGTCTTTTGGCCGATTACTCACAGCCAGACACCAGGGCGGTTAGAAGAGTACAGCAGGGCGCGGTGCGCATCAGAGAAGCTTTGAAAACCAGTTTTGTGACTGGCCAGGCTACGGTGTGAAACTTCTGTTTGTTTCTCCTTGATGAACCCTCCGCCCCCTCCGCTCCCCCCCGCCCCGGTTCACTCTACTTCCCTGTAAACCAATCACCCCATGCTCCCTTACCCTCTTCGAGCACCGCTTGCAGAGGCAATAAAGTCATTGTTACTTCTCATTCATGCATTCTTTATCAATTCATCACACAACTAGGGGGATAATTGCCAAGGTAGCCCGGGATGGGTGGGGGAGGAGGGAAGGAAAAGGACACACTGCAGTTTAAAACTTTGAAACTTTAACACTTATTGAAGGCCAGCCTTCTGATGCTTGGGCAATCATCTGGGGTGGAGTGACTGGGTGGCTGGAGGCCCCCCCACTGTGTTCTTGGGCGTCTGGGTGAGGAGGCAATGGGACTTGGAGAGGAGGGCTGTTGGTTACACAGGGGCTGTAGCGGCGGTCTCTGCTCCTGCTGCCTTTCCTGCAGCTCAACCATACGCTGGAGCATATCAGTTTGATGCTCCAGCAGCATCGACTCTTGCCTCCTGTCTGCAAGCTGACGCCACCTATCATCTTCAGCCTGTCTCTTGCTCTGTTCAGCCCGCGATTCATCCCGCCACCTCTCCTCTCGTTCATATTGTGCTTTTTTGCACTCTGACATTGACTGCCTCCACGCATTCTGCCGTGCTCTTTCAGAGTGGGAGGACATCTGGAGCTCAGTGAACATATCATCCCGAGTCCGCCGTTTTCTCCTTCTAATCTTCGCTAGCCTTTGCGAAGGAGAAACATTTGCAGCTGGTGGAGGAGAAGGGAGAGGTGGTTAAAAAAGACACATTTTAGATAACAATGGGTACACTCTTTCACGTTAAATTTTGCTGTTCACATTACACAGCACATGTGCTTTTGTTACAAGGTTGCATTTTTCCTCTTATATTGAGGGCCTGCCGGTTTGGTGTGACAGATCACTCACGCAGTGCCAGGCAACGGAATTCGGCTTGCAGGCAGCCATGGTAAGCCACAGTCTTTTGGCTTTTTTAACCTTCATAACATGTGGGAATGGTTTCAAACAGCAGCGCCCTCATTTCCCATACCAAGGACCCATTGGTTTGGCCATTTAAAATGGGTTTGCAATGTAAAAGGAGGGGCTGGGGTTTCCGGGTTAACATGCAGCACAAACCCAACTACTCCCCCCCCCACACACACACACACCCAATTCTCGGGGATGATCACTTCACCCCTCCCACCCACCGCGTGGCTAACAGTGGGGAACATTTCTGTTCAGCTGAGCAGGAACGGACACCTCTGAATGTCCCCTTAATAAAATCACCCCATTTCAACCATGTGATCGTGAATGATATCACTCTCCTGAGGATAACAAAGAGAGATAAGGAATGGATGTTGTCTGCATGCCAGCAAACACCGGGACCATACGCTGCCATGCTTTGTTATGCAATGATTCCAGACTAAGTGCTACTGGCCTGGTGTGGTAAAGTGTCCTACCATGGCAGACGGGATAAGGCAGCCCTCCCCAGAAACCTTTTGCAAAGGCTTTGGGAGTACATGAAGGAGAGCTTTCTGGAGATGTCCCTGGAGGATTTCCGCTCCATCCCCATACACGTTAACAGACTTTTCCAGTAGCTGTACTGGCCGCGATTGCCAGGGCAAATTAATCATTAAACACGCTTGCTTTTAAACCATGTGTAATATTTACAAAGGTACACTCACCAGAGGTCCCTTGTGTGCCCTCGGGGTCTGGGAGCACGCCTTGGGTGAATTCGGGGGTTACTGGTTCCAGGTCCAGGGTGATAAACATATCCTGGCTGTGGGGGAAACCAGTTTCTCCACTTCCTTGCTATGAGCTATCTTCATTGTCTTCATCATCATCATCATCTTCCGCGTACCCCGAACCCGCTTCCCTGTTGTGTGCTTCTCCATTGATGGAGTCATAGCACACGGTTGGGGTAGTGGTGGCTGCACCCCCTAGAATGGGGTAGAAGCGGCATGTTTGCGGCTCTGCCCCAGACCTTCCATTTGCCTCTCTGGCTTTGAAGTAGGCTTGCCTTAGCTCCTTAATTTTCACTCGGCATGCTGTGCGTCCCTGTTATGGCCTCTGAGACTTTTTCTAATATTTTGCCATTTCGTTTACTGCTACGGAGTTCAGCTAGCACTGATTCATCTCCCCATATGGCGAGCAGATCCCGTACCTCCCGTTCTGTCCATGCTGGAGCTCTTTTGTGATCCTGGGACTCCATTATGGTTACCTGTGCTGATGAGCTCTGTGTGGTCACCTGTGCTCTCCACGCTGGGCAAACAGGAATTGAAATTCAAAAGTTCGCGGGGCTTTTTCTGTCTACCTGGTCAGTGCATCTGAGTTGAGAGTGCTGTCCACAGTGGTCACAATGAAGCACTGTGGGATAGCTCCCGGAGGCCAATAACGTTGAATTCCATCCACACTACCCCAAATCCAACCCGCAAAGGCCGATTTTAGCGCTAATCCCCTCGTCGGAGGTGGAATAAAGAAACCGGTTTAAAGGGCCCTTTAAGTTGAAAGAAAGGGCTGGACGTGTCCAGGCTTAATTCGATTTAACGCTGCTAAAGTCAACCTAAACTTGTAGTGTAGACCAGGCCTAAGAGACACTCTTATGGGTACAAGGACAGATTCCCATTGAGGACTGTCCATAAGAATTGCGCTCCTTCCCCAAGCCCATTGATGTCAGGTGAGTCCTTATGCACAAACCCTAAGGAACCAGCTCCACAAAAAAAACCAGGTTGGAGGGTGAAGTGCATAAGAAGAAGGATCCACTGGTTCCATCGGTGATTCCGGTACCAGAGCACAAGGACCATTATCCACTGGTTCCATCCACAAGTGCAGCTCCAGACTCTGCAGCATTGACATGTCTGCCCAAAGAATGCACCAAAACCAGAGGTGCACCATGTCTGTCGCTGCTGACCATTGGAACTCCCCACACACTGGGGTGCACAGAGACCAATGCAACACTGGAGGATATCTTCCTTCCCAACTACAGACTCCCCTCTTCTCTGATCCAGCCCTCCTGAGAGCCATTACTATACTGGAAGATGATACTACTTCAGTGCCCCAGTAACCTTCTCACTTACAAGTGTCAGGCAGGATTTCCCTGGTACCAACGGTGCCACCATTACAACAGGAGCAATTTTCGGATTCACACTAATCTGATGAGCTGGTCTTTCCTTCATCCCCATGGAAAGAGCCAAGCAAAGATAGGTGATCCGAGACTTAGGATCACTATCCTTATGAACATGACCCCCCCTAGAGACCGATGGATCCCCATCAGGTAGCCCTCAAATTGTTGTCCCCTCTTTCTGGTCCTAGTGGGGACTGTGAGATTCCTATACCAGAAGTCTGAGACCACACAGGAGTCTTTTCACTCCTCCACCTTGTGCCAACAACTGGTTCTATCAGTGTATGAGGAGGAGGAAGATGATGAACAGGAACCGCAGGTACCAACTGTTCCAATGGGAATCTCCTCTTATTCCCCAGATGTGGCAATCTCTCTTTCTTCGCCATCCTCACCAGATGACCATAAGCAATACCAGGACTTACTACAAAGAGTGACTAGTGATCTCCAGATATCTCTGAAGGAAGTTCAAGATCCACACCACCGACTGTTGGACATTCTGCAGACTCATGGCCCATATAAAGTAGTTCCCAGTTAATGAGGACATATTGGAGCTAGTGAGATTGGTCTGGCACACCTCAGCATCCTATGTCCGCACACCTAAGTGGGCTAAGAAGTGCTATTTCATTCCAACAAAGGGAGCTGAATTCCTGTTCTTCCATCCTGCTCCCAACTCGCTGGTGATGCAGGCTGCTACAGAATGTAATAGGTCTCAGTCCCTGAGCCCTGTCAAACAAGGGCTACATGAGACCTGACCTTCTGGGGAGAAAGGTCATGTCCTCTGCAGGCTTGCAGTTCCACACTGCCTGTTACCAGGGATCTGCTAGCCAAGTGTCACTTTAATAACTACTCTAGGCTGGTGGCCTTTCAGGACAAACTTTCCTCTTAGGACAGGGCCCACTTCCTCTCCCTTATAGTGGAGGGCAAGCTGGTGGCGAAAATGGCTCTTCAGGCTGCAGGTGATGCATCAGATACTGCAGCTGTTCTCAACTGGGGGGTCCATGAGCCGTTTCTGGGGGGCTTCAAGTCCCAAGCCTGGCTCTAGCACTGTGGGCTAAAGCCCTGAGCACCCCAGGCTCACAGGACTAAAGCCTGGTGCCCCGTGGGGCAGAAGCCCTGAGCACCCAGCCCTGTGGGGCAGAAGCCCTGGACTCCCCGCCTCTGGTGGCTGAAGCCCAAAGGCCCCCTCCCTGATAGGCTCTGGAATTTTTATAGCATGTTGGGGGTGGGGAGGCTGAAAGAAAAATGTTGAGAACCCTTGAGATACAGTCTCCACAAGCTAAGCTGCTGGTATTGTCATGAGGAGGGGGCTGTTGTTGCAATCCTCGGTCTTCACAAGGAAGGTGCAGAATACTGTAAAAGACATTCCCTTGGAGTCCAACCTCTTTTATGAGAAGACTGATGTTCTCCACTCATTAAAGGACCCAGGATCTACCCACCTCCTCCTGGGGATCTACACACCAGCCCCAAGAAGAAAGCACCAGGGCAGACCTTTAAACGAACACCGCTGCTGCCACCGCCGCCTCCTCCTCATGCATTCTACCACCAGTGTTCTGCTGAGCCTCCCTGCAAGCAACAGAAGGCTCAGAGGCCCCACTTTCTGGCCCTCTCAATGTGACCCATTCCCAGTTTACTGCTAGGAGCCACTTTTGATGTTTTATCTCTTTATCTGCTTATCTCTGATGCCACTTGCCCCTTCTTCTGTCACTTTTGGAGGCTGTCTCGCTCTATTTGCCCAGCACTGGGAGCTAATCCTAATAGACCATTGGGCCTTGGAGATTATACATCAGCAATACTCCATAGAGTTCATCCCCCCCCCCCCGGTTCCCCTTTGGGGAACCACGTTAATGAGGTAATTCTTCAATAGGAAGCCTCTTTTACACCAAGAGGCAATAGAGTGCGTCCAGCCTCAGTATCAAGGAAGAGGGTTATATTCTCTATATTTCCTACTTCCCAAAAAAGGCAGAGGGTGGAGACCCTTTCTGGATCTTCGGCAACTCAACATCTTCTTTCAGAAGTCAAAATTCAGAATGGTCATGTTGGCATCAATAATCCCCTCTCTCAGCGTGAAGGACGCATATTTTTATATAGACATTCACCTCTCCCACAGGATGTTCCTCTGGTTTATGGTGCACTGGGAGTACTTCCAATTCCGAGTCCTCCCTTTTGGACTAGTGAAAGCACCCAGAGTGTTTACAGAAGCTCTCTCCCCAGTGGCAGCCCAGATGAGATGTCAGGACCACACAGTCTTTCCATATCTCAATGACTGGCTCCTGGTAGGTCGCTCTCAACCGTAGGTGAGATCAGCTATTCAATACCTCATTCAAAGTCTCACTGCCCTGGCGGTTTGCGTGAACAGAGAAAAGTCCATTTTATCCCCCACGAAGACAATTAGCTTTATCGGGACAGCGATGGGCTCTGTTTCTGCAAGAGCCTTCATCCCCGAAGAAAGGTTTCAAACAATGCACAACCTAATTTCTTTAATTTCTGGCAGACCAAGCACTACAGTGTGGATATACCTATTATTGCTAGGTCATATAGCAATGTATACTTATGAAACACCATCTGCCAGGCTTCATCTACGTTGCATATAGGCCTAGCTCAGTTCGGTCTACTTGCCCAACAAAGACTGCATCAACTCCAGGATGACTGTCCCCACCAGGATCATCACCTCCTTCATCATCACCCAGACAAGATACAAGTGGGAGTTCCCTTCTCCACTCCCACTGCCACTAATGTAACAGACATGTCCCTTCTGGGGTAGGGGCCCACCTGAACAGTCACACTGCACAGGACACATGGACCACAAATCAACATCCTGAAGCTGTGGGCAGTTCACCTTGCATGCAAGGCCTTCCTCCCATTCATTCACTCCCTCCACATCCAAGTGATGTCAGACAATATCATCACCGTGGCCTCCATAAAAAAATAGGGAAGAGAGAGAGCCATCTCACTTTGTCTGGAGACAGTCAGACTTTGGAACTGGTACATCAGGCACAACATCAGCATCCAGGCAGTATTGAAAACAAATAAATACATTGTAAAAACAATAAAGGGAAAAGTCAAGGTTTGGACAGCTGGTTGAGAAAGAGAGAGAGAGAGATTTTGACAGCCAGAGAGGCATGAAGGGTAATTTGATTCTTTGATTCCCAGGAGTAAATTCAGGATTGTGGGTTGGTTTTTTGTTTGGTACTGGGCAGGTGCAGCTTCTCCTTTTGAAAAGAAGGGACTTTAAATTCAGAGAAGAATATTGAATTCCTCACCTCAATAATCCTTAACAACAACTCGTTGACCCACTGCACCTATCCAATATCTTACTTCTGGGGGGATTCTGCACCATTGTGCAATGCAGAATTTTGCAGAAATTAACATGTGCGCAGAATTTCCTTTTCCCCATAGAAATAGGCTGCAGTGCTGCTAGCCACCACTAGGGGCCACTGGACTCACCAGAGCCCAGCTTGCATATAGAAGACACTGATGGGGCAGGGGGAGGGAGAGGGAGCTAGCGGGTTCCTGGCAGCTGCAGTTCCCAACATGCCCTGATGGAAGGAGAGGGTGGCGCACAGAAACTCCGTGTAAACCTGGGACTGAGCATCAGGCTGTTTCTCCCTCTGGATCCCTGGGCTCGGGGTGGGGGGAATATCTGGGCCAGGGAGGTATCATGGTTGGGCTCTGGTCAGGGGGACGGGGTGCGGTTATCTGGGCTGGGGGGGCCCCGTTGCTGGGCTCTGGGGAGGAGGGGTTGTGGGTGTCTGGCCCCCAGGCTGGGCTCTTGGGGCATAGGACGGGGGGGGGAGGAGAGCAGAGAAACAGGAACTGGGTTGTCAAAGGGGTTTCTTTAACTCTCTACTCCTGGGGGAATTTTGTGTGTGTGTCTGTATTCTTACAGACATACTTGTGGACAGGTATTTTGAAATAAATTACCAAAATAATTGAAACTGGTGTGATTACATAGTGTTATTTTGACAAATAAAATTTGCAGAATTTTAAAATATTGTGTGCAGAATTTCTAATTTTTTGGTGCAGAATGCCCCAGGAGTAATATCTGCCACTACATGCAACAATGAGAGAGAAGTACACTAGCTTGATGTTTCTGCTGAAATGCTCAACAGTGGAAATAGATAATATTGACATTTAAATGACCATAATTAGGCATCAAAACTAATACTCTACTGAGATGAATGGGAGCAGTTTACAATCATTGTTAGTGCTATTGTTTTAGGCTGTCTGCAGACTTGAGCAATCTTCACTGCATTGGTTTATATTCAGTTCACATTTGGAAGGTTAGCTTCATAACCATAAAGTTTTGTATCTACAGTATTACGTAAATGAAAGCTTAGATTCTGGTGCATAAACATGCAGTAACATTTTAAAAATCAGCAATTATACATCTATTTACATGGCTGAATAGTCACATTTTACATGGATGGAGCTGCTAGTGTGATCCTTGTTATAAACCAATGTTTCCCAGCTTTTTGCTAGTGGAGTCTTCTCTTGCAGAGATTGGATGGCACCTATGTCCCCGGTGCCCCTTTAGGCAGTACCCCAGCACAGTTGCTACCACCTTTCTTTCTGTCCACTTGCTCTCTGTGCCTCTGTTCTTTTTTCCTTATCTTGTTTTCTTCATCTCTGTTTTTATGTTTCCTATTTTTTAGTCTTTTCTTCTCATTTTGTGGCTCCCTTTGCCTGTTTCCCACTCAGGAAAAGGATACTTGGCCTGGGGATGTCCATTGGTGGGCCTTTATGTTTTGGCAGTTTAGGCCTTGTCTACATGGGGAAACTTACCAATGTTACTATACCTGTATAAATATACCACTATTGTTATGCTGGTATAACTCCCCATGTTAACACTTTTATTCAGAATAGCAATGGTCTTTTTTTAGTTTAGCTTATGTTGAAAAGCATTTCATAATTATTCCTTACAGCATTTCTGTAAGATACGTGCATATTCTCCCTCATCTTACAGATGGCTAAAGTGAGGCACAGAGAGTTTAAATGACTTACCCAAAGTCACTCAGCAAGAGTGCTTCAGTCAGGAATAAAGCTTAGGTCACATGAATTTTTTTTATAGACAATACTTCTTCCTATGTTTTGTGACTTATTTAGCACTAACCCACATTTTAAGATCCTTTTAGTATGTATTATCTTGAATGATCTTCGCATGCTCTCATGTGGCATTTCCCAGAACACTGCAAAGGTACTACAGAAATCTTTTTACCTGCTTTTGTGCGCACACAAAATCTAAGCCCATTGTAGTGTACAAGTATGATACACTGAGCCACATTTATCCCTGGTGTAACTGCACTGACTTTAATGGAGTGACACCTGGGACTAGTTTAGCCCACTACATCTAAGTAAAATAATGTAGGTTTCAAAACCACATTTTCAACACATGCGTTTTCCACAATGGAAACAGTAACACCTTTAATCACTAAATTACAGCACTTGAATGAAATAAAAACACAAACAGTTTGCGTGTAATGAAGATAGTAAGTGGTAAACTACCCACAGATTTGATGGAAGAGTGTTTGTTACTGCTGAGGAAGATGGTCTAGCCCTTCAAAAGAATAATTTAGTAACCTATTAAATTGATCAAAGAAATTAAATAAAGCAAATAGTGAACATCACTGCATAAATTAAAAGTATCAGTGAAGATAAGGTTCAATTAAATGAAACTCTGCTCCAAACCTTCCCTCCCTCTTCCTTAGTTTCTCAGGGGATAGGATAATATTCAAACATACTCCTATTGTTTTAGTCCTGGATTGGATCCAAATCTCAGGCCTTGTTTTCAAATCCAGTTCAGATATGCATCAAGATGTAAAAAAATCTCCTGTGAACAGCTGTTCTCATGAGATGTCAGCTCAAGATGGCAGAAATCTCACAAGAACAACAGGCATTATGAGATTTCCACCTTTCAAAACTAGTGAACTTTGGGGCCAAAATGTTCACTCTGGTTTTTCACGTTTTGCTTGAGACTTTATAAATAATGAAACTATCTTCAATTTGGCATAATAAAACTGACATGATGCTAACTTGACATAACAAAATTGTAATTGCTCTGGTCCAATCTTTAGGCTGTTTTCTCTATCCACTAAGTATAGTTATTTGTTTACACATTCATTTCTGTTTGGCTTGAGACATGATATTGTAAATGAAATATTAAATGTATCAGAGCTCTGCAGTAGAATTTTACTCGTACTTTATGTGATCTATTATGAACTGTAAAAACAAAACAAATCAGTAAATGTATATAATTCCTCAACTTAAATACATAATGGAAAATAAGGTAAATAAAAATATACTTGACAGTAAATATGTCCACTGGGAACACTCCCTTGTGTTTTACTTTATAGCAGCTAAACATTAAGTCAGACCCTTAACTTGAATTTAATGTATTAATGCAATAACAATCAAGCACAAGGCATTTCCTGGGAATTAATGACTGACTGGGAGAGTTGAAGGACCAAAGTGAAGCCAAGGGCTATTAACCTCAGCTAGTCATTAATTCCCCAGAAGATGCCCTGTGCTGAGGTTGTTATTGCTGTTTATAATCGTCCTATATATTAAAAAATATAAACATTTTCCCTGCTGTCCCAGCATTTCAAAAAGCTGCATGGGAAGGAGGCATTTAAGTGATACCACTGCTGCACTAGGCTTTTCTGAGAAATTAAAAGTGATCAGCAAAATTAAAAAGAACCAAACACAAACTACTTTAGTAGTAGGATCTGAGTTCCCTGAATAAACACTGTGTCATTTGAGAACTTCAGTACAATAATTTACACATCCTGGGGAAACATACATCTACTGCTGCTATCATACTATTGCCCCTTTATCGAGCATTAGCATATATATCAAGGTCCTTCCAGGTTAATTTCCCTCTTAGAACAGATATCAGTGACATAGAATCAGGTATTTTTGGTGGATTTTTCCCACAGGGTTTATTTATTTGGTACTCACCAAGAAATCCCTATGGATAACGATACAAATATTAAATAAACTCCGATCAGAAGGACAGTAATTGTTGGCTGATAGATTCATGGGGCCAGATTGTTTGCTGGCCCATGGATTTTAAACCAGAAGGAACCATTATGATCCTCTTATCTGGGTTCAGGTCATTTGTACCCTATACATGTACTCCTGTGTCTATATCTTAACAAACCCACCATCATATGTTTACTACTGGTTTGTTTTAAAGGTCATCCTCTCATTTTGGATGGTTGATTAATTATGTTTATTACATAAACCAGGGGTCGGCAACCTTTGGCACCCGGCCCGTCAGGGTAAAGCTGCTGGCAGGCCAGGCCGGTTTGTTTACCTGGAGTGTCCACAGGCATGGAACCCTGCAGCTCCCATTGGCCGCAGTTCACCGTTCCCGGCCAATCGGAGCTGTGGGAAGCAGTGGCTAGCACGTCCCTCGGTCCACGCCACTTCGCGCAGCTCCCATTGGCTGGGAATGGTGAACTGTGGCCAGTAGGAGCTGCGGGGCTCTGCGCCTGCAGACGCTCCAGATAAACAAACCGGCCTGGCCCGGACCTCCAGTGGCTTTACCCTGATGGGCAGGGTGCCAAAGGTTGCCGACCCCTGAGCTAGTCCCTTGTAACTTGGCCAACCAGTTTTTAGTAATTGTTCCATTCATCTTATAATTGGCAATAAAATTGTCTTAAAATTCCATCTCTTACTGGAGCTTGTTTAAAAATCACTCATTGCTAATAACAAATGAAAACTCAGCATGTGGAAATATATGAAAAGGATGTTGAACCATGTACTGGGGTATTTAGTGGCCTTGATATTTTTGTGCATCTGTGAAGTAATTGTAACATATGAATCCGTGATTAAATGGAGGCAATAAAATATTTTCAACCCAACAGTTGACCTCCCTATAAAATTGCTATAATCTAGTGAAGAATATCCTCTGGATTAATATATTTAAAATATAACCTTCCAGCACTGATCAAAAAAGCCACCATTTATGAAGGGCCTACACAATTTAGAGCTCTGTTACTGCAGAGCCTGACCACCAGTGATGTATCATTAGTTAACTAACACGCTCTTTTCCATGAACTATGCTTATATCATCTTTGAGTCAAGGAAGGAAATGAAACAGAACCATTGTTGCACATGATACATAACAGAGCAGGAAAAAAAATCAGTTCTTGATTGGGAATTGTAAAGGACAAAACTAGATAAAAGCCTAAACCAAGCCCCCAGATTCAAGCATCACCAGACTTTGGGAGAATTTTGATCAAATCATGATCTGATCCTCATGGCTGATGCCTTCTGATCTTAAAAGGCCAAACATCTCCAGACATAACTGATAGGGAAAAAATGCTATTTGCAAATATACACCTCTACCTCGATACAACACTGTCCTCGGGAGCCAAAAAATCTTACCGCGTTATAGGTGAAACCGCGTTATATTGAACATGCTTTGATCTGCCAGAGCGCACAGCCCCGCCCCTCCCCCCGCCCCGGAACGCTGCTTTACCTCATTATATCTGAATTCGTGTTATATTGGGTTGCATTATATCAGGGTAGAGGTGTATTAAGAGAGTATGACAAACAACAGAGAATGAAAACAACCTAAAACTAAGAAAATGTTCTTCAGTGCCTATTTGACGTGTCTATTAACCCAAAATGAATTTCATGACAGTGATGTATTTTATAATTTGAGCTGCCATGCTCAACTATTATAGTTCAACATTCTATTAGATCATCTTGACTTAGTGTTTTATATTCTTTCCTACCACACAGTCTCATCAAGTTTACATCACTTTGAAAATGTCTATGGAAAAGGCAATGAGTGTTAAATTCAGAAATATTAGTCATTGTGTGAGTATTGTCATTAATAATTTTCATACTTTGGAAATTCAGGGCAAATCCCAGAAAGAGTTTTGAGGGTTTTATTTATACCAAATTAAGCAATGATGGATTTCTAATAATGCTAACATAATATTTGGGATTTCCATAATATCTGCCCTTCCAGGACCTGTAGTACTTTACAATCACGGATTAGTTAGCTAAGCATCCCACTACCCAAAGTATTTAGGTCATTATTACTAGTCATCAGAAACAGTAGTGTCATCAGAAACAGAATGTGCAAGAATCCTGACTTCTAAACACTAAAGAATACATTCAGTCAATTAGTAGAATAGCGTAGTATACACCTCTACCTCGATATAACGCTGTTCTTGGGAGCCAAAAAATCTTACCGCGTTATAGGTGAAATCGCGTTATATTGAACTTGCTTTGATCCACCGGAGTGCGCAGCCCCACCCCCCCAGAGCACTGCTTTACCACGTTATATCCGAATTCGTGTTATATCGGGTAGCATTATATCGAGGTAGAGGTGTAGTTTTAAATTATCATGGCTGAAGAGGTGGTAACAGAGTGTTGGGATTAGGGATTCTAAACAATTTCCTTCCCAGTCAGAGAGGTTATAGAAGAAGTGAAGACAGCACACTGCGGGAGATGTTTTAAAGAATTGCAGTGATTCATTATAATGTTGGCAGTTAAATATTTAGTATGTAGGAAAATATATAGAGAATTAATGTGGAACACAGTTTTCAGACATACACACAGTCTCCATTACTGTTACTGTGAATGGTAATCATAGCAGTGTAGGGCTGGAAGGGACCTCGAGAGAACATCTAGTCATGCCCCCTGTGCTGAGGCAGGACCAAGTAAGGCTAGATAATCTCTGGCAGGTGTTTGTACAACCTGTTCTTAGAAACCACTTGGGATGAGGACTCCACAACATCCATTGGAAGTCTATTCCAGACCTTAAATACCCTTATAATTAGAAAGTTTTTCCCAATATGTAACCTAAATGGCCCTTGCCGCAATTTAAGCCCATTACTTCTTGTCCTACCTTCAGTAGACATGGAGAGCAATTGATCACAGTCCTCTTTATAACAGGCCTCAAGATATTTGAAGACTATTATAAGGTTCCCCATTCAGTCTTTTTTTCCTCAAGACTAAACATGCCCTTTTTTCCCCTTTAACCTTGTCTCACAGGTCTTAAGATACGCATATACCAGGAAAATGCACTGCATTTAGAAAAACATGTTAACTAATGCTAAGTTAAACACAGCTCTTAGTGTGGCCTAAGACAGCAACATTTCAAAATGTATTAGCTGGTCATAGAATCATAGAAGATTAGTGTTGGAAGAGACTTCAGGAGATCATCTAGTCCAACCCCCTGCTCAAAGCAGGACCAACACATATATTAATGGAGATATCCCATCACCTAGAACTGGAAGGGACCTTGAAAGGTCATCATGTCCAGCCCCCTGCCTTCACTAGCAGGACCAAGTACTGATTTTGCCCCAAATCCCTAAGTGGCCCCCTCAAGGATTGAACTCACAACCTTGGGTTTAGCAGGCCAATGCTCAAACCACTGAGCTACAATGCCCAACTAAATCATCCCAGCTAGGGCTTTGTCAAGCCGGGCTTTAAAAAACTCTAAGGATGGAGATTCCATTACCTCCCTAGGTAACCCATTCCAGTGCTTCATCACCCTCCTAGTGAAATAGTGTTTCCTAATATCCAACCTAGACCTCCCACACTGCAACTTGAGATCATTGCTTCTGGTTCTGTCATCTGCCACCACTGAGAACAGCCGAGCCCCATCCTCTTTGGAACTCCCCTTCAGGTAGTTGAAGGCTGCTATCAAATCCCCCCTCACTCTTCTCTTCTGCAGATTAAATAACCCCAGTTCCCTCAGCCTCTCATAAATTATGTGCCCCAGCCCCCTAATCATTTCCGTTGCCCTCCGCTGGACTCTCTCGAATTTGTCCACATCCCTTCTGTAGTGGGGGGACTAAAACTGGATGCAATACTCCAGGTGTGGCCTCACCAATGTCGAATAGAGGGGAATAATCACTTCCCTTGATCTGATGGCAATGATCCTACTAATACACCCCAATATGCTGTTGGCCTTCTTGGCAATGAGAGCACACTGCTGACTCATATCCAGCTTCTCCTCCACTGTAATCCCCAGGTCTTTTTCTGCAGAACTGCTGCTTAACCAGTCGGTCTACAGCCTGTAGCGGTGCATGGGATTCTTTCTTCCTAAGTGCAGGACTCTGCGCTTGTCCTTGTTGAACCTCATCAGATTTCTTTTGGCCCAATCCTCCAATTTGTCTAGGTTACTCTAGACCCTATCCCTACCCTCCAGAGTATCTACCTCTCCCCCCCAGTTTAGTGTCATCTGCGAACTTGCTGAGGGTGCAATTAATCCCATCATCCAAATCATTAATAAAGATGTTTAACAAAACTGGCCCCAGAACCGACCCTTGGGGCCCTCCGCTTGATACCGGCTGCCAAGTAGACATCGAGCCATTGATCACTACACATTGAGCCCGACAATCTAGCCAGCTTTCTATCCACTTATAGATAGTTCATCCAATCCATACTTTTTGAACTTGCTGGCAAGAATATTGTGGGAGACCGTATCGAAAGCTTTGCTAAAGTCAAGATATATCACATCCACTGCTTTCCCCATATCCACAGAGCCAGTTATCTCATCATAGAAGGCAATTAGGTTGGTCAGGCATGATTTGCCCTTGGTGAATCCATGTTGACTGTTCCTGATCACTTTCCTCTCCTCCAAGTGCTTCAAAATGGATTCCTTGAGTACCTGCTCCATGATTTCGCCGGGAACTGAAGTGAGGCTGACCGGTCCGTAGTTCCCTGGGTTCTCTTTCTTCACTTTTTAAAATATGGGCACTATATTTGTGTTTTTCCAATCGTCCGGGACCTCCCCCGATTGCCACGAATTTTCAAAGATAATGGCCAATGGCTCTGCAATCACATCAGCCAACTCCCTCAGCACCCTTGTATGCATTAGATCTAGACCCATGGACTTGTGCATGTGTGACGAACTGGGCCTGTTCTCACGGTGGTCTGTGAATGCTGACAGGGGAGTGTTCTGGGATAGTCTGCATTGCAGGATGGGATCTGCCCGAGGGCGCCCGAGGGCGCATACCTGAGTGTGTAACATGAGAACCCAGGAGGGGGTTGGAGGTCAGGTGACTCCTTAGCCCGGGAAACTGAACAAAGGCTGTGGGAGGGGTCGCAAAAGGAGAGTGCTGGAAGCAGGCTAGAAGGAGGCTGGAGAGATGGCTGGGAGGCAGAGATGGCTCTGACCCCGCAAAGGGGGGTGGGCTGGCATGCCCTGGGACCCCAAGCTGGACCTAACTGAGGGGGTCCCTGTTGTCTGTGCCTGCAAGACCTGTCTTGGACTGTATTCCTGTCATCCAAATAAACCTTCTGCTTTACTGGCTGGCTGAGAGTCATGGTGAATCGCAGGAAGCCGGGGGTGCAGGGCCCTGAGTCCCCCAATACTCCGTGACAACTGGTGGCAGCGGCGGGATCTACTGCACCCCGTGGACGGCGCTTCCTGCAGTAAGTGACTGGGGAGCAGTAAAACGAAGGGGGATTGACGGGGACCAGGCGTGCTGAAGAGTGAGAGAGAGACGGTTATTACCCCTGGGAGTGTGTGACCAGCGAGAAGGACTTTTGCAGTAACAGGGTCCCCCGGGGGGATCGCAGCGAGTGGTCCCAGGGGCGGAGGAGTCTGCAGCTCGACCCTGGCAGAGAGGTGGTGACCTCGAGAAGGGCTGGCACACTAGGGGGCCCCCTGGGAACTGTGGGGAGCTGTGAGCACACAGGCCGGTGAGTGGCCAGCAGGAAGATGTATGCCAAGCGGCTTAAGAGCGACCTGGTGGAGCTGTGCAAGCAGAGGCGGCTGCGCATTGGGAGGCTCACCAAAGAACAGCTCATTGCCCAGCTGGAGGCGGAAGATCGCGCGAATGAACTGATCCCTGTGTCTCAGGGAAGCAGCCTGGCAAATGCAGCCCAGGCACCAGTGTCTGTCCCAGCTGGGAGTGGTCAGCTGGCTGCTGAGGGCTTCCCGAGACCCCTCCTTCCTATGCCTAGGGGAAGGGTGGGGAGGAGCCCAGCAAATACCGAAGGCGCCGTGAACCCCCCGGCCAGCAGGGGGTCCCCCCGGCGAAGCCCACCGGCCAGCAGAGGATCCTCCCGGCGACGTTCGGCATCCGGGGAGCGGAATTGGCTGGAATGGGAGAAAGAGCTAAAACTGAGAGAGCTGGAGGATCGTGAACAACAGAGACAGCATGAAGAGAGACAGCGTCAGCATGAACGGGAGGAGAAAGAGAGACAGCATCAGCGTGAACGGGAGGAGAAAGAGAGACAGCATCAGCGTGAAGAGAGACAGCGTCAGCATGAACGGGAGGAGAAAGAGAGACAGCATCAGCGTGAACGGGAGGAGAATGAGAGACAGCGTCAGCATGAAGAGAGACAGAGACAGGAGAATGAGAGACAGCGTCAGCATGACCTGGAACTGGCGAGACTGAGGGGCAGCGAACCCCCAGCTGCGGTGAGTGAGGGGGGACCCAGGACTGCACGGAGCTTTGATAAGTGCATCATGGCCCCATACAAGGAGGGGGAGGACATGGATGACTTCCTGGAGGCCTTTGAGACGGCCTGCGAGCTGCACCAGGTTGATCCCGCGGACAGACTCCGGGTCCTTACCCCCTTACTGGACCCCAAAGCCGTGGCATTGTACCGCCAACTGGAAGAGGCAGAGAAAGGGGACTACGAGCTATTCAAAAAGGCCCTGCTACGAGAGTTTGGGCTGACTCCTGAGATGTACCGGGAAAGGTTCCGGAATCAGGATAAAACCCCTGAGATCTCATATCTGCAACTAGCCGCCCGCATGGAAGGATACGCCAGCAAGTGGGCTGATGGGGCCCAGACGAAGGAGGACCTGGTCAAACTGCTGGTACTGGAGCAACTGTATGAGCGGTGCCCATCTGACCTGAGGCTGTGGTTGGTGGACAGAAAGCCAGAGAACCCGCGACAGGCAGGCCGGCTGGCCGATGAGTTCGTAAAGAGCCGGTCAGGAGATAAAAGGGAGGAGTCCCAAAGGAGCAATCCCACCACAACGCAGAGAGAGAGTCACCATGGGACCTCCCCGTGGGAAAATACAGAAAAACCCCATCAGAGGGGAACATCCGGCATCAGGACCATCCGACCCACTCAAGGGGACCCATGGGACATGGGCTGCTACCACTGTGGCAAAAAGGGCCACATACGGGCCCAGTGCCCCAGGCTCAGGGACAGACTGAGCAGGCCGAACCCACAGAGGGTTGACTGGGTAGAGACCCAGCCCGGCGAGAGGCAGCATTCCCAGGGAAGGGGGGCTGGCAGAGTACCACCTGCTAAGGAGGGAGGAGAGCCCCAGGCTAGCTTCTCTGGGGGGCCAGATGCTCCGGATTCAAAGTTCTCCGTTTACAGGGTTGGCGCGGGGCTGTCCCTGCGGAGCGAGTGCCTTGTTCCCCTGGAGGTGGAGGGAAAGAAAGTTTATGGTTACTGGGACACGGGCGCAGAGGTGACACTGGCCCGGCCCGAGGTGGTGGCCCCAGATCGGGTGGTGCCCAACACCTTCCTGACCCTGACCGGGGTGGGCGGGACCCCATTCAAGGTTCCCGTAGCGAGGGTACACCTGAAATGGGGGGCCAAGGAGGGCCCCAAGGACGTGGGAGTGCACCACCATTTGCCCACCGAGGTGTTGATGGGGGGGGACCTAGAGGACTGGCCAAGCAGCCCCCAGACCGCCTTAGTTGTGACCCGCGGTCAGAGCCGGCGAGGGGCACTGCCCCCTGGCCTTGGGGGGGGTGCTTTGCCTGAGGCGCGGGACCCTAACCTGGTGGGGAGGGAACGCCCAGGGACACGGCTCAGGGAGGCTGCAGCTTCGGACCCAGCGGGCGAGAAAGAGCAGGTGGCCATCCCTGTCCCAGCTGCTGAGTTCCAGGCCGAGTTGCAGAGAGATCCCTCCTTGCGGAAGATAAGGGACCTGGCCGACCTCAATGCGGTACAGACCATGGGACGAGGTGGCCGGAAAAGGTTCCTGTGGGAGAAGGGGTTCCTGTACCGAGAATGGGCTCCCCCAGGGAAAATGGAGTCAGGGGGGATCAGGAGGCAGCTGGTGGTACCCCAGAAGTATCGCCGCCAGCTGCTGTGCCGGGCCCATGACATTCCCCTCGCAGGGCACCAGGGAACCTGGCGTACCCAGCAGAGGCTGCTACGGAGCTTTTACTGGCCTGGGGTCTTTGTTACTGTCCGACAGTACTGCGGATCCTGTGACCCCTGTCAGAGGGGGAGGAAGGCCTGGGACAAGGGGAAAACAGCTTTAGGACCCTTGCCCAGCATAAAGGATCCTTTCCAGAGGGTGGCCAAGGTTAAAAGGGCGGCTCTGAACCAAGAGAGCCCAAAGCACAGACCTCCAGACTGGAGCGCTGGGAGAAGACCACAGCCCAGTTGGAACCCCAGAGGTATGGGGGTGGGAAAAGGGCGCAGGCCGCATAAACCTTCCCACATGCGAACTGCAAGTGCCATCAAGCACCCCCAACCTAAGGGGGAGCGTGAAACTGGAGGGGCCTGGTGTAATTCTCACCAAGGAATGGGAGGGATGCGGGGGCATCCATGGGAACGGGGGTAGGTTCGAACTTCCCCGGGTCACTGGCTAAAGTGACCCTGCTCAGTTCGGTCTCGAAGGGGGGAGAGATGTGACGAACTGGGCCTGTTCTCACGGTGGTCTGTGAATGCTGACAGGGGAGTGTTCTGGGATAGTCTGCATTGCAGGATGGGATCTGCCCGAGGGCGCCCGAGGGCGCATACCTGAGTGTGTAACATGAGAACCCAGGAGGGGGTTGGAGGTCAGGTGACTCCTTAGCCCGGGAAACTGAACAAAGGCTGTGGGAGGGGTCGCAAAAGGAGAATGCTGGAAGCAGGCTAGAAGGAGGCTGGAGAGATGGCTGGGAGGCAGAGATGGCTCTGACCCCGCAAAGGGGGGTGGGCTGGCATGCCCTGGGACCCCAAGCTGGACCTAACTGAGGGGGTCCCTGTTGTCTGTGCCTGCAAGACCTGTCTTGGACTGTATTCCTGTCATCCAAATAAACCTTCTGCTTTACTGGCTGGCTGAGAGTCATGGTGAATCGCAGGAAGCCGGGGGTGCAGGGCCCTGAGTCCCCCAATACTCCGTGACAGCATGTCCAGCTTCTCTAAATAGTCCTTAACCTGTTCTTTCACTACTGAGGGTTGCTCATCTCCTCCCCATACTGTGTTGCCCAGTGCAGCAGTCTGGAATCTGACCTTGTCTGTGAAGAGTGATGCATAAAAGCACTGAGTACTTCAGCTTTTTCCACATCATCTGTCACTATGTTACCTCCCCTATTCAGTAAGGGTCCCACACTTTCCCTGAACTACTTCTTGTTGCTAACATACCTGTAGAAACCCTTTTTGTTACCCTTCACATCCCTTGCTAGCTGCAACTCCAAGTGTGCCTTGGCCTTCCTGATTACACCCCTGAATGCTCTAGCAATATTTTTATACCCCTCCGTAGTCATCTGTCCAAATTTCCACTTCTTGTAAGCTTCCTTTTTGAGTTTAAGCTCACCAGAGATTTCACTGTTAAGCCAAGCTGGTTGCCTGCCATATTTGCTATTCTTTCTGCACTTCAGGATGGTTTGTTCCTGCGTCCTCAATAAGGCTTCATGGCTAATCCTAGTGTCCTCCAGAACAAGGTAGCATGTCAACCATTAACCACATGTTAACCACAACCAGCTAACATGTTTGTGTAGATTAATACACAAAGAATGCAGCTTCCATTTAAATGTATAACAAGACAGGAGACTTTCAACTTTGTTGTAAGATAAGCTCTCTTTTATTTTGTAGGGAAAAACATTTCTTTTAAAAACAATGGTAGTGGTTTTAAAAATGATGTACAGTGTGGAATGAATACAAAAATTCAGTTTTTAAATCATTTGGCTATTGAGTTGACATCTTGTCCAAAGTCTCTTGGATGCTCCAAAAACTAAATGGCATGTTGTCTGCACTTCTTAGCATATGTGCAACATGCCTCAGGTGGCACATGACCAGGATTCATCAACAAATTTTGGTCCGCTGGTTGGATCATTAGCTCCCCTGGCCCGGGCTGGGTACTGACGGGGAATGGGAAGTTCACACTGATCCTTGCCCCCCTTGTCTGCACTAAGAAGTTATTTAGGCCCTGCTGAGATCTACTGATTGAAGAGTATTGTGAAGTGATTGGGCAGACTATGACAGAAGGCCATAAAATATTGAAGTATCAGGGGGTAGCCGTGTTAGTCTGTATCTACAAAAACAACAAGGAGTCTGGTGGCACCTTAAAGACTAACAGATTTATTTGGGCATAAGCTTTCGTGAGTAAAAACCTCACTTCTTCGGATGCATAGAGTGAAAGTTACAGATGCAGGCATTATATACTGACACATGGAGAGCAGGGAGTTACTTCACAAGTGGAGAACCAGTGTTGACAGAGCCAATTCAAAACATTCTAAATAAGCATTTAATTTAGAAGCCAGAATAGTTAAGAATCTGCCATATATGTTCCACAGGCAGAGATTTTAATGGCCAAGAGTTGAATTAGAATAATATTATTAAACAGTGGTGTCTTTCTTGAATTGGTACTCTCTCTTGACATTGGATGAAATGCAATCGCTGTTGGTATGCCTATATCAGTTATGCAAGGATGATTATTTGGACTATAATGGAATGCAGAGATCAGAAACATTGAGCAATAATAATTAAAAAAACTCAGAAAATTAAAAAAAGCAGGAGAGGGGTAAGGAAAATAATCTTCCTCTCTTCCTTGAAATATGACTGGAGTGTTGAAATCTTTGAAACAATGTCTTTAGAAGGATTATAATTTAAAATCAAACAGACAATTTCACTGAAGTCTAGTCTCTTAACATTCTGGTCTAGTTTCTGAACTTATAACTAAATATGTAACTCACATACTTGTTTTTAAAAAAAAGAGTAATAAGGCTTGAAAGATCCTATTAATAGAAGAAGAGTAAAAATTTGACCTGAGAGGAAATATGCAGCCTGAGAAGATATCAGGTGTTATAGGCAAGTGTTAATTTGCCTGAGGGATTTCAGATCAATGAAATCCTTTAAGGGGAAACTTGATCTGTGGATACTGACCAGCCTTCTTCTACAGGGTTGTCTAGCCCCAGAGAGGAGCACAGGCCTTGTAATACAGTTCGTTAATATCTGGTGGTGTAAATATGTCCTCTTCCTTCCACCTCTACCCAGGAATGACCATTTCTCCCATCATTACCCACACAGTGCCCTCCCAGTTGCCACTAATTCATACCCTACTTCTGAATTTTCTGTTGAGGGACTTGACCTGTTATTGACCTATGCAATTCACTGAGATGAATTTTCACCCTTCATGCATGAACAAATTAATAGTTTTAAATATTAGATGTTAGAGGAAAATTAATGGTTTTTAACGAGAGCATTATTGTTATTTTGGACTGGTATAGTTATCTTCCTTTTCTTTAGCCATCATCTCAGAGCTCATTCTGGCAACTTAACTGACTACAAAAGTGGAAGCTTTATTAGGCGATTCAAAAATTTAAATGTATCCTCTTCAGCTTATGTTGACTTTCACAGTGAATAGCAAAAAGAGCCAAGGTGACTGTTTGGAATTAGGACTATTTTTGAGCTGCTCACAAGGGATATGATGATATATAGTCCATAGGGGTTATGTAATGTAGCTTTCTTATTACCATCGTAGCATCATACTTCTGAATTTTAAATATTTTATACATTCTTTTTATACAATATCTTAGTAGCTAAGCGGCAATAAGTAAAATGACTTCCCAATGAAGAATTGTATAATTTAATTTACTTGTAAATGTTTTTTTCTTACTTTAATTCTATTACTCATGGTTATACTTCCATACGGTGCCCTAAATTTCTCTTTGTCTTTGGTGTGTAAGCTCTTCAAATAGTTCTAAAAATTAATAGGCATCACTATCTTCCCCCAGTCTTCTCAACTTTATTGTGCCAAATTCTGCTTTCACAGTGGTATAAACTGACTTAAATGGTGTGGAGTTTGGCTCATTACATGTGCTTAGGAACTTGTACAGGAATTTGGGATGCAGAACTTGTGCTGGAATTTGGGGTAAAGAAAGCAGCAAATAATTTCTTTTAGTAGTAACTTCTAAATTCTACATGTAATTATAATTTGCTGCACAAGTATTTGGGGAAACAGAGCCCTTTATATTTTGGAATGGGAACTGTAGGAAATAAAAGGTCTAAAGTAAAGGCTGAGAGGTATAATATACATGGCAGACAGCAAATATCCTGCTAGGTATATTTATCTGGAGGTACAGACAGAGGCAGCAAGTGACAATTGGAGCAGGAATTGAAGAAAGAGGAAAGGAAAAATAGAATGACTGGAGACACTGATATTGTTGAGGCTTGGCTGAAAAATTAGAAGGCTGTCCAAGCTGGAGAGAAGAGGAAGAGGGACAGATTTAAGATGTTCTAAATTCTCAATATTTTTTGGGAAGTAAGCAGAATTAGCCTATAGAGGATGGCTGGAAAAGGAAATCAATCTAATAAAAAAAGAAAAAGAAAAGAAAAGAAAAGAAAAGAAAAGAAAAGAAAAGAAAAGGAGGTCTAACTGCATCTGTCTCCACATGGGCAAGAACTGGGATAGAGTTTCTCAGTAGGAAAAGTGGCGATTGTAGTGAAAGTCAAAATGAAGAGCAAATTAGCTTAAACAGTCTGAGATGATGAGAACATTCTTTGGGCTAATTCCTCTAATTCCTAGAGATTGCTTGCGGATCAGATGTTAATATGTGAGACTGAAGAAGAGGAACTGAAAACAAGGTGAATGCTGCAACAGACTAGACAAGGAATCACTGGGTTGGTTGCACTGAATAGGTTCTGGGGGAAGGAATTACAGTTCTGATTTAACACTGTACAAAGTAAAGGGATGCTGAGGTGGAGACATTATATCAGTAGGAGTGTTGAATCACAACTCATTATCTGGAAAACTGAAAATTCTCACCACTGAAGCAACTAAACAATTGCAGTATAGATTCTGGTGGCATTGGTGAAAGCAGAAAGGAGCCTTTTTTGGTGCAAATATGAAGAAAGTGGAATTAACTACTTGGTTTTTGTTTTTGCCTACACTATGACTCCCTCCCAGATTTAGAAGAAGAATGGTATTTTATTTGACTTCTCAATTTGGTTCTGAATTATTTTAGCAACATAATTCATTCTCTCTTTCAAATCTGAAATGCTGGTAAGAAGAAGCAATGCTTTCTGAAAGAAACATGATATTCTTTGCACAGACCTGATTTTATACAATTTTCTGCAGCTCAAGAACTCCAGGCAAAAAGGGTAGTGTTGTATTAGTAATGAAGTGGCCAAATGCTTGTTTACTGTATTTGAGAATCAGAGTAAAGATGGAACCTCCACCTGGTTTCATTTAAAATATCTAGATTTTAGGGAGGCTTCATGTAAGACCTGAAAGATTGTGGACTTTTTATAAGGAAGCTAAAACCTGGGCAGACAACATGGTTCAGTGAAAGAACTTGCTTCTACAGATTCACTGCATTTGTAGCAATTATAACTATGACACTTTCAGACAAAGCTATATATATATATATATATATATAGTGGACTGAATGGAAAATGGCCTAATACTTCTGGATTGGAGGCACGTCTGTATTGTCCCTACTCTATAGCTTTTGTTTAAAGAGATGCAGCTCAACAAGCCAAAATGAAGACACTGACAGACCTAACGCCAGGTAATTACTGAATTTCCAAATGGTACTCATTAGTTAATAAAAAATTTAATACACACAATGAAATTTTAGTAAAAATTCAGTTGGAGAGAAAAATTGGAAAACCTATCCTATTTGGGACACACTGGATGGTATTATAATTTTATGTAGATACACTGACAAGAGGTCAAACTTTAAATCTAAAGTCAAGCACCTTATGGCTTTTTTATTATTTGTTTGAATTTAAAAATTCTGATATATTTTGAAACAATTACCTTTGTAAGCAGAATTATAAACTCAAAACTGAATGATGGTCATATTATCCTCTTCTAAAACACTGTACCATTAAACAGTCAGGTTGTTGCATCCTGAGAATGAAAGACCAAAAGCATTTGCCTGTTAAGAGTAGGGTAGAAATGTTATTTCAAAGTGTACAAATCAGTTACTGTCCTTTTCTCAATAAGACTATTCAAATATTTTTCTTGTAAAGATGCTTTATTTGGCTTTGATCTTTTCCTATTTAAAACGTGCTATAAATATGCTTACAGGTTGATTTTTTAAAAGAAACAAATACATATTTACACTATACCAATATTTATTTGTATCTATGGATAAATGTTTGAAAGATAATAGAAAAGATTCTAGTTTTATGAAGCCAAGGATTTTTAAAATGGCTTTCAAATAAATGAAATTTCTATATTTCATATTAAAAAGTATTATTGTCTTATGCACATGCTACATTTAGTCTGATAAATAAATACTTCTTATCCAGCATTCATATTACTTAGAATAACCAGGTTAACAGCAATTTTTGGAGTTCGCTTCTCAGGCTAAAAAAGAGTACCCGAAAACTAAGCGAATGTTCAGCAGACTAGACAAGGGTCAGAGGGTTAACAGTGATTCTTTTAGCATGCTTCACAGTATAAATAGATTTGTAAGAATGTATGGATTTTTGTTTTCAGATTCATTGGTTTTAAAAAATATAGATCCTAAAATACAGGATTAGAGTAAAAGGTTGGTAAAACATAATTTCATCAAACAAAAAACCCTGCCCTTGCCAAACTTGAATATATAGTTGGGATGGGTATTAAAATCATGGATTTTTATTTTATAAAGCCAAAAAACAGAATTCCATATCAGTCAGTACAAACCTATAATAATGCAGTAAAAAGAATTATTGTAACCCAGTTGGACTGCTGGGTCATGCAATTATATTATTTTGAAGTCAGTTTCACAGTGGATGTAATCTGATCTATAGGAAACAAAGACAAATAATTTAACTAAAATAAATACATCATTTATTTCTAAATTTTTAAACAACATACAAAAACCAAATCAGTGAACTATTCTTTAATAAGGCAGGGGGCAGATCCTGAGCCAGTGTATAAAGTATGAAAATTTACCCCAACTGAGGTTCTCCTCCATTCTCCAGCTATAATTACAGTAATCTTTTTTTTTCTAGATTTGTTTCCAAATGTTAAAAAAAAAAAAAAAAAGTCCATTTAGTTAAGTGGGTAAACATTGTGTAAAATCTGATGACTTGCAGCTATGACATCTTCCACCATCAGATGCCTGAATGTAATCAAACACTGGACTTTGAACATGTTCCTAAAAGCTATGTACATGATTTTTAAAAAATGGGCTAAGTCCACTTGTTTCTTTTAATTACATTTCAGACATGCATTCCCAGGTCCTGAAGTGCCTTCCAAAACACAGCGGTTCCTGTCGGGTTTTCGTTGTTGCTTTAATGATATAAAGATCTCTGAGGAAGGAAAGATGGGTAGTTAATATATACATTTAACTTATTTCATCTTTTGGATTCGTTTGCCTTGCCTATCGAGCCGGACAGTGGCCGTACTGCTGGCAAACAGAAACTGGGAGCCAACGACCACTTATCTTCTGCCTGGTCAGTGAAAAGACACCAGTACCCACAGGCAGAGACGTGTACTGGGGAGCACACAGAGCTCAACTTCCTCTGCTTTGGCAGGGGCAATCTCTGCTGCTCTCAGCGCCCCTTTGCGGGGGTGCAGTAGCTGTGTTGCGAGAAAAGTGTTTCGGGGGGGGGGGTGAGTCTCCCCGCAGCAGGGCTGGGGTGGCTGCGTTGGCACGGGCCGGGGGCGCGGGCAGGTGGGCTGGCCGGAGGGCGCGGGCGGCGGGGGAGGAAGGGGAAGAGGCGCGCAGCAGTGAGTCAGGTGACCCTGTGTGTGGCAGGTTGGGCGGCGGGGGCGGCCGCGCCGCGTGCAGGCGGCAGTAGCAGCCGGGCTGGCGAGCGGGCTGCGCCCCAAGCCGCGGCGGAGGCGCCGGCAGGGACTGGGCCATGTGATGCAGGGGAGGGGGAGGGCAGCGAGAGGAAGAGGAGGTGGGGGAGGAGCAGGCGGGTAGGTGCTGCTCGCTATAGAGTCGCTGGGGCTCCGCCGCCGCTGCCGGGGAGCGGAGCCGGGCAGCAGCCGCGGGAGAACGTGCCAGCGAGCCGGGCTAGGGGCAGAGCCGCCGCCGTCCCTCCCTCCCTAGGAATCCCAAGCGGCCGGAGGGTGGAGCCGCGGCCCCCGGAGCGAGCTGCTCCCCCGGCTGTGTGGCGCGGGGAGGAGGAAAGGCAGCGGCGGCAGCAGGGAGCCCGCGCTGCAAGGAGCCGCCGCCGCCGCTTCATCCTGCGGCACCGGGAGGCAAAGAGGAGCCCGGGCGTGCGCAGGTGGGCAGCGCCCGCGGCCGCCGCACGGCCAGCCCCTGCCCTGGGGCGCGCCGGCTGCTGCCGGGCAGCCGCGTGGCTCCAGCGTCCCCCAGCCCTTTGGCGGGTCTCTGGTTGCACGCGTGACCCTCCCCTTTCTCCCGGGGGGGCTCAGACACAGGGTCACCTAGTGCTGAACGGGTCTGTTCCCAGCTGGAAATAGGGGTGTGTGTGTGACAGAGAGACGCATCATCTCGGAATTTCAGTTTACTCTTTTTTAGATCTTCAGATTCATCCCATATGTATGTGCCTTTCAGACAACGTGCGCGTGTGCGGGTGTGGGGAGTTATATATATATTGGAGTAGTTTCCTTGCATTGCTTACTTGTCATTTAGTTACTTGTATTAAGGAATTGATAATAGCTAAGCTGTGCAATAAGGGTGCCGAAGGTGGCTGCATGTGTACGTTTTGACAGGGGAACGATTGGCGTTTTTAGTGAGCAATGTGGAAAACGCAATTCCCTTTGAGGTGAAATTTTGGCTAGTAACTTCAAGGGAGGCAGAGCTAGGTGCAGTCAAGGATTTACCTGGCTTTTCATATATTATGCTCTGCACGACACAATAAAGCACCATCAGAATTTTTTGCTTTAGAGAAATTTGGTGGCAAATCATGTTTAATCTCTGTTTGGCATAAATATGTTTCTCTTCAAGTTTGATTTTTTATAGATGTTTTGATCATATGCAACACAAAAAGCTTTTATGATTTCAGATTTTAAATATGAGAACAGTCCTTGTCATGCATGTGCTTGCAGTGGCATGAGGAAATGATTTAGTTTCAGATAGTTAATGACTAGATAACATTTTTCCAGGTAGAGAAGTACTAGAGAGAGTGGTCCTACAGTTACTTGTAGACAGAATATCAAAAATTAATAAGTGGAGCCAAGAGAGTGTGTGCACATGCAAAAAACCATGATCTTTCAAAAGATGATTTTCCCTTGAAACTCACTCAGTTGCTGAATGAAACAAATATGCTAAATACAAATAGGCTTTTGCTTTTACAAGTTAAAATATTCCTTTCCCCCCAGAATATGAGATGACTGTGAGGTCTTTAAATACCCAGCGTGCATTTTTGTTTGACTGGTGTGTAAATGCTTGAATCTGGAGAATGTGGCATTTTGGAGTAAAAGTTATTTTCTAATATATTACAGTAAATTTAAAATGAACTTTTTTATACAATAAGAAAATTCCAGGGTTCAACATAATTTATTTTCAATAAACATCTAATTATTTCATGTTGTCAACATTAATTTTTTGTGCATATCATTACAAATTATATGAGGTAACCAGGTTATCCATGAAAAGTACATTTTTGTAAAATTTTGATGTTTAAATGGAAGTTGGGATAGTCTTATATTTAATAGAAAACTAAGTACAGATATTTCTCTGTGCTTGAAAAAGTTATAGTATTGTTTTTCAGGGTTATAAAGTATCCATTACACAGCACGGAAGTAGATGGTGGGATACAAGGTTATTGGGTTTTTTTAGTTGTTTTTTAGTCTTTAAATATTCCATTGAATTAAATTATGTTGGAATCATTTATTTCCTTACCAAGAAGTTTACACATAACACAATATAAGTATTTTAATTGTCCTGGTACAGATGAGAACATTTTACTAGTATGGTTGTGTAGTAAAATAAACGAGATTAAATATTTTGTGATGGTAGGCTTTACAGGCATGACTAAATTCTCCTATATAACTACAGGTGGCAGTGTAGAAGCCAAGAACAAAAACTGACAGAAGTTACTATTCTCTATAAGAAAAAGAAGAGTGTACACATGACTAATCACAGGAACCTGAAAAACCACAGGTATGTGAAGTGATTAATCTAACTGCCTGTGATACTCCGAATATTTACTGTATCCTGATATTACTGATTCTTTAGATATTTTTGGACTAAATTTCATTTGAGTTATCTGAAGCATTCAAATCAAGATCCTAATCCAGATGGCAAAAAAAAAAAAAAATCATATGAAATAACTAAAGTAGAAAAAATGATCTGAGGTGATTGTGAGGGAAAGAGGGTATTTCAACATCTTTCCCCAGTTTATTTTAGCTATAAAGAATTTGAGCACGGTAATACTTTAAATAACTTGATTTCTTAAATAAGTACATGGCCTCACATTGGTCGTACTGTCATCTTTCCTAAACCAAATATGACTTCTTTTAACTAAAATAGACAAATTTCAGTTATAATGGGAAGTTTCAATTTCTAGGTGATCTAGGAGTCTTAGTAGTACTTTTAAAGTTTGTGCAGAGTCAAAAGCTGTAGACGTGAGATAGAGGAACTTCAAAGATGTTTGTCCTCAGATTGTCCAGAAGTGGTGTTAATCTTGTAGTTGACTATAGTATTTTAATATTTTAAAAAATAAAATAAAAATGTGTATTAATACACACAGATGACAGTTCAATAAAAAAAAAAATCAATGACGTGATTCCAAATACATGTAGTTCTCAATAATAAATAACATCACTCATCTTCCATGATAAGGTTACTAATAAAATACCAAATCAACAAATATCTAAAAATAAGCAGTTCTAGTAGAGGTGCTGCATGGAATCTTTTTGTGTATTGTAATAAGGGGGGAAATTAGAGTAATTAGCAATGAATTCCGGTTAGTTAACAAAAATGGAATAAAGCATATATCCTTTCCACAAGACTACCTCTGGGTCTTCAATGCCTATAGAAACTATTCCCTGGGACCAAATTATCTGAATCTTTTGAGGCTGAAAGAAGGTACAGACCTGTGGCTTGAACATGTATTATTTAGGGCAATTTGTAATGTAAGGTGTGAATTTATATCCATCTAGTTATACCCATATAACTCCCACATGGATACTCTTATTCTTATCTAAGAGGGCCTTCTTTTTGTTTAGCTTACATTGCTTTGAAACCATGCTGAAATAATCCAGTCTTATTCCAGAGTAAGAGGTCCACATGGAAAGTTTAAGTAATTTAACTGTACTAGTATAATTGTACCAGGATAACTTCCCATGTAGCGAAGCCTTTCGATTGTCCTTACCTCAAAAAGCTTAGAATCTTTTTGTTGGTGGAGTGCCTAATACCATCAGATCCTGCTTTGTAAGTGGGGCTTCTTGGTGCTGTTGCAATATATGTAATTGATAATATCCTACACCTGTGATAATTCTGTAGAACACATGGTTCTAACACAGTTACTAAAAATTAACCCCACAAAAATATTAAAACAAATCTAGAACTTAAGAAGAGTTATGCTGCAGAGACCAGTTCTCTCAATTATTTGCATGGGATAGCCAGGCTAACCCTGGCCACCTTTCGAGTCAGCAGTTTGCCAATCACCTCCACCCCAAAGGGAGCATTTAACCTGTAGTTTATAGGAAAAGGGAAATTAGCTAAATAAGATGAAAATCAACACAACAATAAGTATTGTGATCCTGATTTAGCAAAGCAGGTAAGCACATGAGTGCTTTAAGTACTTAAGTAACCCTATTTCAAAGCAAATGGGACTACTTGCAGGCTTCATGTTAAGCACATGTTTAAGTGCTTTGCTGAAATCATTAATTCAATCTGGTACCAACATGTGTAGATGAGAAAATGGAAATGTATATTTATATTCATGTCAGGAATGTAAAATTCTAGTAGGTTATTCTATTATAGTAAGTAGTCACAAAAATTAAGCATAATTTATAATATAAGAAGCAGTAATTAAAGATTCATATTACAGAGTTTTTGCTATGCTATGTGCACCTAGTACTGTACACAATGAATTATTATCAATAATTAAACTAAACTATAGTTGTAAAATTCTCAAAGTATATTTTGTGGTATATAACTATTGCTTTTTGTGTATGAGAATTCACAAAATTCAGCAAATTGTAATGAGTCAGTCTGCCACTAGTGCAAATTGGTGAGGATCAACTGTATTTGCACTGCATTGGATTTGATAGTGGCAAGTAGTGCAAGCTGATATGAAATGAAAATGAATAAAGCCTTCACTATGAATCAGTTAATCGGTATATGGCTTCATTCCCTTTGCTGTACACCTCTCACTGCAAGATAAAGTAATCATGATTGTTTATCATTCTCTATAAAGCAAGAGAAACAGATGAAAACTTCAACATCTTTTGTTGTTTCATGTTGTATACAATATAACTAATAAAGAATAACTTGGTTCTGACATTTGAAAGCTACAGTTGTAGTGTTAGACTTAATTTAACTTAGATTTATGATTGATATGGTATAAATCAGAATGTCTTGGTAATAATAAAATATATAGAAATGTTTGCTTTAATTGGAGTTACCCTTATAAATCCATCATGTGTCAATGGCACAATAAATCTCATATCTTTGTAGCAGGGAGAACCATCTCATGATACTGTGTTTTTTAATTGAAAATTCATTGCTGTCCATGCATTCTTTCTTCTTGTCATAAGTGTCTGTACAATGAATCATTTGATGGCTATCATAAAGATAGTTAAAGTCAGCATTACAACTGCTATGGAATCATGCTAGTATGAAATAAATGTAGTCATCTGTTATGGTACTGTGGTTTTGTACAATAACATCCTATATTCTCTGTGTTGCTAGAACTTTTATGGGATTGCCTTGGAAGTGTTACTCGGGGAGTGGGAGAAAAGATCAGCTTTGTGGGTCATTGTTAATGAACAGTGCAGTTGAGCAGTATAATTGCTGACATTCAGGAAGCCTAGCTGAACGGTGGAGAAAAGACTGCAGACAGGCATTTTGGAGAGAGTATGGTGCTTAGACCATAAGTTTCAACCAGTGAAGGGCCACTACTTCAGTTAAGAAGCATAAACTTAAATATAGACTGGTTATTAAGGATCAAGGCAGTTTTATGTGAGACATGTAGAATGTCTTTGTTTCTACAAGAGGATGAGGGCTTGAGCTGAAGTCTCTGGCAAGTGAAAATTCCATATGGAATAGACAAAGAGTAAGAAGATGGAAGCATATAGGATGGAACTGAATAGTGTGTTTGGAGGCATACAACTAGACACCCTAGTCAAGGTAATACTGCGACAGCTGGAGCCCCACTCAGAAGAAGAGAAAATAAAATGTGTATCCATCTCAATTCTGTGCATAGGTCACCAATGCCAATTTAATGGGATAGCTATTCCATGTGAAAGGCCCACCTTTTGTGAGAGGTGGTCATTCCAGTGCCCAACTTGTAGTACATGTTCCTGAAGCAGGCACTAAAGCAGAAGGAAAAATACAGCCTTCAGCCATGACACAGCACTGAAAAGCATCCTTACTTAATGAACGTCTGTAAAGCTACAGCAAGTTAAAGTGCACCACCTAAAATTTTGACCTAGACATCCTGGTAGATGATGGAATGATCAGTGAAGAAAAGGAAAGTATTGAAAGGGACAAGAGGCAAGTGATCCTGATCTGTGAGTCCTTGGTGACAACCTGACAGAGCCATGCCCTCAGAACAGGGGAGAATCTGCTCTTTTCCTTGTGTGTTCAAGCTTACAGATTTGACAAACAAAGAGCAAATAGCATT
Organism: Malaclemys terrapin pileata; assembly: GCF_027887155.1. Classification (NCBI taxonomy): domain Eukaryota; kingdom Metazoa; phylum Chordata; order Testudines; family Emydidae; genus Malaclemys; species Malaclemys terrapin. The sequence continues at coordinate 198,485,379 of NC_071505.1, forward strand.
CTGAAAAAGTCTGAGAAATTTCCTTTTATTGTAGCTGCTTATTTACGAGAACTGGTCACAATTTTTCAACCACCAAGGTTTTTGTCAAAAAATGGCTTTTTCTGAAAATAGAATTTTTTTGCAACATATTGTACATGTGAATACATTTTTAATGAAAATGCTCACTGTTTTTTATGTTTTTGTTTATAATTTTTCTTTTCCCTTACCGCCTTCTCTCCTTTCTTGCTTTCTCCCCCCTCCTCCCAAATCATATTTGAAAATTGAGGTTTTATTTTGAAAATGACTGGAGGGGTGAGGAATAAAGAAAGAGAACCTGAAAAATGGGAGAAGAGAGGGAATCAATGATTTACTGATGAAATATTTCAAAAACACCAAAAGCTAGTCCATTTTGAATCCTGTCAAATGAGAACAACTTCAAAATTTTCACAAAATTCTTTTTCTACGTTTGACAATCTCTATTTACTTTTCCGGAAAAAAAATTACAGTATTCCATTAAGTGTGGTGTCTTTCAGGATGTCCTAGCCTTCTTCCACACATGTCAACATTTTCAAACTTAAAGTTAGGCACCAAATCCATACTTTTAGGGTATGTCTGCACTATGATGTAAGCCCAGGGTTAGTGGGTCTCAAGTTAAGGTCCTGGGTTAGCGCAATTGCAGCGTAGACACAAAGGAGGTTAGGCTTGAGGCCAGGCTCAAGCGCAGGCTTACATTGCAATGTAGACATACCGTAAGGCACCTGAAAAAGTGACTTGATGTTTCACAGGTGTTGAGCCCATCTGCAGGTTTCATTCTACAATCTTTCAATGTAAACTGTAAGGCCAATAAATGGCCAGTATATCTTGAAGTGGACTGTTCAAAGATTTTTATAGCGAAAACAAAACATATATTGGAAAAGCAACAGAAATAGTGTGATATGGTAATGAAATAAAAACAAATATGTTTTTTGACAGATGCATTGCATCATGGACTGGAGAGGTGGTAGCTTCTGTAGGGCCCTGGAGACATCATACCTAGAATATTGCATATAATTCTATGTACCTCATGCCCAAAATTGTTTATTGAAAGGAATGCTGAGAAAAACACTGAAAATTACTAAAACAGAAAGCTATTTTATTCTTAATAAATCAATCTAAGTATGTTCTGGCTAACAGATGATTGAGGTGGTAGATATGAAAATCATGTAGAAGTATTTGAAGGGTATAAATGTTAAGAAGGGAGAAGAATTGTTCATACTGGTTCAAGCAACTAATGAATGAAGTTAAGGAAAGGAAAATGTAATCTAGCTAGGAGGAAAAATGTCCCAACTGTAAAATTTTTAGATTATAGAATATTCTGACAATGAAAGCACCTTTGTTAGTCACTTAAATGACTAGACCAAACAGTATAGAATATACTGGAGGGAATGAAGCAGACTTTGCTAAATGTCTTAATTTATTCTTCAACTTCTTTTATTCTAAGATCAAAAGGCAATATTAGCTAAGTGAGTTTTCAAAGTTTTCATAAAGGAGAACTGGATACTTAAATTCAGTCAGTCCCATAGAGCCATTAGTGAACAAATGTTTTGAGAACTACAGCACGTACACCTCAAAACTTTCATAAGCAAGTTAAGAGCTTTATTGTAACTTGTGCTAATGAGAATTTATGTAATGTTGCATCACAAATTTTCCTTTTAGTGATGAGATAAGCTCTTTTTACAGTGTAGAGGGATTATGTAGAATTCACCAATGTGGATGGTCTTTTGTTTGAAATAAGAAACTAATCTTGTAACTCACGGTACGCCCAAACTATTCCTTGCTTCAGTGGAAGAGCAGGGTGCATAAAGAATGGGGGCTCAGGCCCCAAACAGCTAGTCTGATTTAGAGCCAGATGATGGTCCTGTGACGGTTCTCAGTACCCCAGGGCTTTCATAGATTCTAGGACTGGAAGGGACCTCGAGAGGTCATCGAGTCCAGTCTCCTGCCCGCATGGCAGGACCAAATACTGTCTAGACCATCCCTGATAGACATTTATCTAACCTACTCTTAAATATCTCCAGAGATGGAGATTCCACAACCTCCCTAGGCAATTTATTCCAGTGTTTAACCACCCTGACAGGAACTTTTTCCTAATGTCCAACCTAGACCTCCCTTGCTACAGTTTAAGCCCATTGTTTCTTGTTCTATCCTTAGAGGCTAAGGTGAACAAGTTTTCTCCCTTCTCCTTATGACACCCTTTTAGATACCTGAAAACTATCATGTCCCCTCTGTCTTCTCTTTTCCAAACTAAGCAAACTCAATTCTTTCAGCCTTCCTTCATAGGTTATGTTCTCAAGACCTTTAATCATTCTTGTTGCTCTTCTCTGGACCCTCTTCAATTTCTCCACATCTTTCTTGAAATTCGGTGCCCAGAACTGGACACAATACTCCATCTGAGGCCTAACCAGCGCAGAGTAGAGCAGAAGAATGACTTCTCGTGTCTTGCTCACAACACACCTGTTAATACATCCCAGAATCACGTTTGCTTTTTTTGCAACAGCATCACACTGACTCATATTTAGCTTGTGGTCCACTATAACCCCTAGATCCCTTTCTGCCATACTCCTTCCTAGACAGTCTCTTCCCATTCTGTATGTGTGAAACTGATTTTTCCTTCCTAAGTGGAACACTTTGCATTTGTCTTTGTTAAACTTCATTCTGTTTACCTCAGACCATTTCTCCAATTTGTCCAGATCATTTTGAATTATGACCCTGTCCTTCAAAGCAGTTGCAATCCGTCCCAGTTTGGTATCATCCGCAAACTTAATAAGCGTACTTTCTATGCCAATATCTAAGTCGTTAATTAAGATATTGAACAGAGCCGGTCCCAAAACAGACCCCTGCGGAACCCCACTTGTTATGCCTTTCCAGCAGGATTGGGAACCATTAATAACAACTCTTTGAGTACGGTTATCCTGCCAATTATGCACTCACTTTATAGTAGCCCCATCTAAATTGTATTTGCCTAGTTTATCAATAAGAATATCATGCGAGACCGTATCAGATGCCTTACTAAAGTCTAGGTATACCACATCCACAGCTTCTCCCTTATCCACAAGACTCATTATCCTATCAAAAAAAGCTGTCACTTTGGTTTGACACGATTTGTTCTTTACAAATCCATGCTGGCTATTGCCTATCACCTTACCACCTTCCAAGTGTTTGCAGATGATTTCCTTAATTACTTGCTCCATTATCTTCCCTGGCACAGAAGTTAAACTAACTGGTCTGTAGTTTCCAGGGTTGTTTTTATTTCCCTTTTTATACATGGGCACTATATTTGCCCTTTTCCAGTCTTCTGGAATCTCTCCCGTCTCCTATGATTTCCCAGAGATAATAGCTAGAGGCTCAGATACCTCCTCTATTAGGTCCTTGAGTATTCTAGGATGCATTTCATCAGGCCCTGGTGACTAGCAGGCATGTAACTTTTCTAAGTGATTTTTAACTTGTTCTTTTTTTATTTTATCTGCTAAACCTACCCCCTTCCTATTAGCATTCACTAGGTTAGGCGTTCCTTCAGACTTCTCGGTGAAGACCGAAACAAAGAAGTCATTAAGCATCTCTGCCATTTCCAAGTTTCCTGTTACTGTTTCTCCCTCTTCACTGAGCAGTGAGCCTACCCTGTCTTTGGTCTTCCTCTTGCTTCTAATGTATTGATAAAAAGTCTTCTTGTTTCCCTTTATTCCTGTAGCTAGTTGGAGCTCATTTTGTGCCTTTGCCTTTCTAATCTTGCCCCTGCATTCCTGTGTTGTTTGCCTTTGAGTCCTTTTTACTTTGTAGATCATGCAAGATCTCCTGGTTAAGGCAAGGTGGTCTCTTGCCACATTTTCTATCTTTCCTAACCAGCGGAATAGCTTGCTTTTGGGCCCTTAATAGTGTCCCTTTGAAAAACTGCCAACTCTCCTCAGTTGTTTTTCCCCTCAGTCTTGATTCCCATGGGACCTTACCTATCAGCTCTCTGAGCTTACCAAAATCCACCTTCCTGAAATCCATTGTCTCTATTTTGCTGTACTCCCTTCTACCCCTCCTTAGAATTGCAAACTATGATTTCTTGATCACTTTCACCCAAACTGCCTTCTTTGAATCACCTTGTTACTCCCCTGCCTCCATCAAGAGGGTGCTTAACTGTGTGTCAGCTCCCTGAGACCACGAGTTTGTTAGCCACCTAAACAATCTCCTGTGAGCTAAGCCGCCCCTTCCTTTGCCTTGCAGATTAACAATAGGTGTACACTAGTTCCCGAGCCCTTAGAAGTGTTCCCCTGTAGTGTCCAGCCCCTTATCCACAGAACACTTGCAGAAATACCAGGTCTGCTGCTTTCCCCAAGGGAACAGTGTGCACATCAGCTTAAATGATTCATCTCAGTATCAGCTCCTTGTGTAATACCACAGCACTGAGATTTATTTGTAGGGTAAACAACAAGTTTATTATCAAAGGTTCAAGAGATACAGAGAAAGGATAATGAAAACAAAAGGGTTACATATAAAACAAAATCATAAAATGATTTCTAAATACTAAACTTAACAGACTAACCTTGTCTATAAAGAAATTTACTTCACCCAAATGTCCTTTGCAGCATTTCAGCCAAGGTTGGTTGTGATAGCAATGCCTGATTACTTCCTAGGGGCAGGATAAAGGGGTGTATTCCTTATCTTCTCCTTGTATTCCCCAAAGTTCATTGTTTGTAGCCAGAATCAGGATAACCCCTGCATTATTCTCTGATGTGCTCTCCCCTGTCGATTTTATATCCCCCGCCCCATTGACTTTGTATGTAAATGGGGCTTCCCGTGTGTTGGCTTACAATACTTAATTTACATGTCTACACAGAGACAGGTGAATACAGGTCTTTGGCAGAAAACCTGTGTGTCAACTCTCTTGACATAGACCTTAGCAACATACACCTCTACCCCAATATAACGTGACCCGATATAACGCGATAAAGCAGCACTCTGGGGGGGGGGGTTTGCGGGACTGCGGCCGCGCGCTCCGGCGGATCAAAGTAAGTTCGATATAACGCTGTTTCACCTATAACATGGTAAGATTTTTGTGGCTCCTGAGGACAGCGTTATATTGGGGTAGAGGTATATTTTCGGTATACATACATAACTCCTTGCATAGTGTCTGTACATACATTTCACAATGATGTAATGACCTGCATGACCCCGGCTTTCATTTAAGACCTCACATGATATTATTTGGTGAAACAGAATGTACATAGCAGGATCAGGATTTTCTTGTAACCCCTTGCCAATTGGCATTGAAGATTTTCTTAGGGTCACAAGTCCCCTTTGAGTGCTTTGAGAGGGTTGCCATTGATTTTAGTGGGGCCAGGATTTATGCTTAAGAGTCCATTTAAAAAAAAAAGTAAAGATTTAAAATGAAATATTGTACTGAATAAAAGCACAAGAAAAGAATATTCATGGAATTTCTTGTCAAATAAAAATTGAAAGAAATAAACAACTTATCTATTAAGAGGTTATAGTTTCACACTTATTTGAAACCTCTCAGCGTCATTGAGCCCACATGCACCAGCCAAATGCATCTCCATTATGCAGAATTTCTCCTAATATTGTGCCAATTAAGTAACAGACATTGGTGTTCACTGTCATTAGATGAAATTCAGCTCCTTGGGCGATGTACCTATTAAGCAGACTTCCTAATTAAAAATGTCTTGATTAAATGGAATGGACTGTACTATATTAAGCTTCTGTGTGTGCACTAAATCTTTCTTAAGATCCATAGGCTTACTGTGTTTCATTTATTTTTTAGATATACTAAAATGTTCTTACTAGGCAAGTAGCTTGTTTTATCACCATTGTTTTTTGTCTCTGAAATGTGTTTATCCATTATAGCTCATTATAAGAAGGTTGCTTAATACAATAAAAAATCTCCATTTTGAATGGAGTGAGTGAAATTCTATTGCTATCCATTACTCAAAACTTGTTATATTAAGTTGTCTTTGCTTGAACACGTAATTGTAAGAAACTTCACTAATCGTAATTTAAAATAGTACCCAGAGCTCAAAAATCTTAGCAGTACCTGCTAAACCAAGGGTGAAGAATACTTGTGATGCCACACACACCTATGCCATGCCCTGTTCCTGCCACCCTCAAGAGTCCCCCATGTGCAATTCAAATGATTAAAAATATAGTGCACTACTTTTCTAACTTATTTACCTCCTCCCCTTTATTCTGTTTTTCTGTTCCTATGTTGTTTTCTACCTTTTCCACCTGTATTTTCTACTTCTCATCTCCCATTTCTCCTCCCACATTCATACTGTTTGATGCCTTATTTCTTTTCTAACTTATCCCATAAACCCCTTTTTCTTTTCCCCCCTCCACTCCTCAGATCCTGAACACACACACACACACACACAGCCTTTTAAATCTTACCAGTACAATACATCTAACATCTACCCAATCCCTCCCTTCCATTCCCTTCTGCACAATTTCTATTGAGAATTACTATTTAACAAATGATAGAACCAGGCAAGTCACTGGCTTCATCACTTACCAGCTCTGGTCTTCCTCTGAAGTTTCAGGAAGGTTTTATCTTGTTTATTCACATGGATTATGAAATTTTTAAGATGTAAACTCCTGTTAACCTGGTGTGCAACACTTCTGAACAGGACAGTCTCCATTCACTAAGGCTGTAGTGCAACTGCCATTGCTACTAGGATGCCACAACAGTTTATCTAGATTTGGAATCAGCTGAAAATGTAGCTTGTTTATTCTGTACCAAGCACCTTGATCAGTCTCAACTGCATGTGATTTTGAGTTGCAGCTAAATCCAGGAACAAAAGCTGGTTTTGGCTAATATATTTCCTCATCCAGTTCTAATTTGATTAAATTCTGGGAAGACCATCAGTTGTCCAAGCACCACAGTTTGAGTACTGTGGGTCTAACTGTTAAGACATGGGTTCCATTCCCAGCTCTGCCACAAACTTCACATGGGATTGTGGGCAATCTTAGTTTCTTAATTTCTCTTGCCTCATTTACTACCACTAAAAAATGGGAGTTCTTTACTTCACTAAATAATGGTTATGAATTGCAGATAATAACAGCTAGTGGGAAAAGGTAAGAATAAAACTGCTGACTCCTAACCTTGTGCGCATTCTACTAGGCCAGTGGTTTTCAATCTTTTTTCATTTGCAAACCCCTAAAATTTTTTTGAATGTAGGTGCACAGTCCTTTGAAAATCTTAGACATAGTCTGAGGCCCCCAGGTTGAAAACCACTGTCCTAGACCCTGGAGGCATTGCAGAGGGAAAGGTATCAGAAGAATTGTGATCTCGTATTTCTGGAAACTTTTGGAACGTTGTTCAGGCTAGCACAACGAAATTCAAGGGACTAGGCAGTTCACTGTGAAGCTACGTAAGTACTGCATGCATACATAGAACGCCATTTCTTAGGTGCACATTTAGGTCTGAACCTGCAAAGATCTACACTCATTTAACTTAATGCATTTGAGATATCAGGAAAAACTATTTCACTAGGAGGGTGGTGAAACACTGGAATGCGTTACCTAGGGAGGTGGTGGAGTCTCCTTCCTTGGAGGTTTTTAAGGCCCGGCTTGACAAAGCCCTGGCTGGGATGATTTAGCTGGAAATTGGTCCTGCTTTGAGCAGGGGGTTGGACTAGATGACCTCTTGAGGTCCCTTCCAACTCTGATATTCTATGAGTTGTACCATTGAACTCAGTGGGATGTGATAACTCACATGTTTAAAGATAAAAATGTGCATACTTTTTTGCAGAATTGGGTCCTTGAACTATATTGCATGTGTTCAGTATGTGATTTTTCAAACACCCAGGAGTCAGGTTTTGGTTTGACAGTTTCCTCTGGACTAAATATGTGGCCTTATCACTGAGGACTTCTTCTTTGTCAAGCTGTAACTTTCAAACCTCAGCTGCAGGATTGTACCAAAAAACCAAAACTAAACCGCCTTCAAGAATTTCTTAAAATGGGAAAGATTGTGGGGTTTTTTCCTTCCCTTAGTTCCTCATCTCAGTAAAATAATTTTGGGGGGGGATGAGGGGAAGGTTTGAGCGATCACCTTTGAGTAGAGACCAAGCCTGGAAAATTTTAGCCCTAAACGTGACTGCTTCACAGTTAAGAACATCTGAAAAAAAAATTGGTGCTGGTGTTTTCTAATTACAGTTTTGAGACTTTATGTAGCAGTCACTCCAGGAAGACTGATGTAAGCCTTTATTCAGCAAAGTACTTTACTTTGGAGCCAGTGAGAACTTGAAGTCAGTTGGACTACTAATGTGCTTAAATGCTTTGCTGAATTGGTCATAATACCTGATTGTTTGAAATAAAATCAAATTCACAGTAATTATTTAATAGTTTGTTAGGAGGAGATATTGAGAGAGGTCCCACAGGAGTATCTTCTTGGTTCAGTTCTATTTATTAATTCATTTAGTGTCTTGGAATACAGTGAAGAATGTTTGGTCTAATCAACTTCTGGACAGTACAAAGCTGGAAAGGATTGCAGATACATAGGAGGCTAGGATTAAAATAGAGTACGGTTGTGATGCCTTGGGAAATGGCCTGATGTAAATAATATAAGGTTCAATAAAGAAAAACAAAGTGGTTCAGTTACTGTAGGAGAGAATAATCAAATTTACAAATATTGGGTGACAGAATAGAGAGAGGTAAATAGGTGTCCCCTAGGGTCTGTACTGGGACCAGTGCTATTTAAACTAATCATAAATGATCTGGACAAAGGGGTAAACACTGAGGTTGCAAAATTTGCAGATGATACAAAACTACTCAAGATAGTTAAGTCCCAAGCAAACGACGAAGAGTTACAAAAGGATCTCTCAAAACTGGGTGACTGCAATAAAATGGCAGATGAAATTCAGTGTAGATAAATGCAAAGTAATGCACATTGGAAAACATAATCCCAACTATACATATAAAACAATAGGGTCTAAATTTGCTGTTACCTCTCAAGAAAGAGATCTTGGAGTCATTGTGGATAGTTCTCTGAAAACATCCACTCAAAGGGAATCATTAAGAAAGGGATAGATAATAAGACAGAAAATATCATATTGCCTCTATATAAAGCCATGTTACGCCCACATCCGAATACTGCATGCAGATGTTGTCGCCCCATCTCAAAAAAGATATATTGGCATTAGAAAAGGGCAACAAAAATGATTAGGGGTATGGAACAGCTTCCATATGAGGAGAGATTAATAAGACTGGGACTTTTCAGCTTGGAAAAGAGACAACTAAGGGGGGGGGATATGATAGAGGACTATAAAATCATGACTGGTGTGGAGAAAGTAAATAAGGAAAAGTTATTTGCTCCTCCTCAGAACACAAGAACTAGGGGGTCACCAAATGAAAGTAATAGGCAGCAGGTTTAAAACAAACAAAAGGAAATATTTTTTCACACAACACAGTCAACCTGTGGAATTCCTTGCCAGAGGATGTTGTGAAGGCCAAGACTACAACAGGGTTCAAAAAAGAACTAGATAAATTCATGGAGGATAGGTCCATCAATGGCTTTTAGCCAGGATGGGCAGGGATGGTGTCCTTGGCCTCTGTTTGCCAGAAACTGGGAGTGGGCTACAGTGGATGGAGCACTCAATGATTACCTGTTCTGTTCATTCCCTCTGGGGTACCTGGCAATGACCACTGTCAGAAGACAGGATACTGGGCTAGATGGACCTTTGGTCTGACCCAGAATGGCTGTTCTTATGTTCTTAGTGGCTAGGAAATAGTACCACAGGCATGGGTCTGGAGGTTGTAGTGGAGGTTAAACTGTGTGGGAAGAAGGAAGCAAATGCCTTATTGAGTTGTACTAACAGGTGTTTCATGAGTAACAGAATCAAATTGTAATTTGTAATTATTGTAATAATCACTGTAATTATTCCACTATACCCGTGACTGGGTAGGTCACACTCGGAGTCCTGTGTTCTGTTCTGGCCACTACATTCCAAAAAGACAAACGGATTGGAGAGAGATCAAAAGGTCAGCACCAGAAATGGTAAAAGATTTAGAAAATAAGACCACCTAGGAAAGGTTAAGTGTGGGGCATTTTCAGTCAAGAGAAAAGATATCTGTGGGGAGGCATAACTATTAAATATGTAAATAGATGTTGTAAAAAGGACAAGTATCAATATCTTTCTCAAAATACTTTATATATGGCTTCTGTTTCTTGTGTAATGAACTATGACTGACTTCTATTCTCTGGTCTTTCTCCCCCTTTTTTTCTGGGGTATTAGGTTTCTTGGACTTGGCCCTCAAATTGTCCAGGTTCAATCTGTTGTTGATTGTGCGATATTTTATTCATGAGATTCTGTGAGTTTTGACCAAAAAGAGAGAGATTTCATACTCAAGGTGCATAAAGATATAGGACAGAAATGTCCGTCCCTGCTTTCACCAAATATTTTTTTAATAGAAGAGAAGCTTTCTGACTTTTGATTGCGTACCTGCAAATGTAATGATGTTGGGAAAGAAACCCTGCTCTGTTGGTATTGAATCTCAGGTTGCTGTTTTGCTTGTCTTACTATTTTGACCTCTTGGTAGCACAAAAAATTAATGTTATGTCCTCCCTGTCATGGCCACCTCAGCAGAGTCTGATATGTCTCCCCCAAACCCCACATACATTAAGCTATTTCCCGTTTTCAGTCTCAATATGAATGGTACCCAACTTTCTAAGAATCTTACAAGCAGTCTACTTTTTTGCTCCTTCCATTAAACTGAGCACACAACTATTATATAAAGAAACTGATTTTTCCACAAATTCTACCTAGTATAAATCTAAATTACATACTTTATTTGATAATACACTTGTTGACATTTGATTACTTTCTTTAAGCCTGGTTGCATCGAGATGTCCATTGCTATAATCTGTTTTTACAGCAGATCAGTTTTACATTCCAAGTTTGTAACTGTGGATGTCTTTTCTCTCCTTTAGGCATTTATTATCTATTTTCTGCTTCACTAATAGCTGTATAAAGCCCAGCATGGCTTTGCTTTATGAGGCACAGACCAGATGATTGGCATAATGAGGAAATTAGAATTGGCCAACCAACCAGCAGTTGGTAGCTCCTTTTGCAGTTGTTTTTGAAAGGGGAGAAAGCCAACAGCTCCTAAAACTGGTGGCAGTTGAAGTAGTCTGCCACTGCTTCCCAGACCCTGCCGCTGCTTCTGTCTTTGAAGTGAGTGGGGAAAGCTGTGGAAGGAGAATGGCTTCTTTCTTGTTCCTACAGCTGATACCTCTGCCTCCTGAAGAAGAAGGGAGAGGTCCTAGAGAAGAAATGTAGTTGCTGCTGGCCATGTCTCCCCAGTCCTTGCCATTAGGGGAAATAAAAAAAAGGGGGGGGAAGGGTAAAATGAAAAGTTATGTTAGGAGTTTTTTGTTTGTTTTTTGTTTTTTATTATAGGGTGTTCCAATAAACATATTGGCTTAAACTACCAGTGCTCTCCCCTCCTCCCCCCAAGAAAAACTCACGCTTGAGTCACTCATCAATTGTTAGAGAAGTTTATGCCTGGGATTATTATTATAATTATTATTATTATTATTATTAACACAAATCAATAATTCAGAAATAAAGGACAGTTTCTAAAGGCACATCTCTGTTTCAAAAATAACTGGGCTGTAATATATTTGCTAAATTGAATTGCTGCTTTCATACTAGAGTAATTTTGTTTTTAAACGTGCTGAGATACTTACCTGGTTTTAACATGTAGACAAATGTATTGTTATCACTTATAGAATTGAGCTTTCGTTTGAAACCTGCAATTGTGAAAATACCTTGGAATGCTACAGGAACCAAACTAGAGTAGGACTATTGCGTCCACGGTTGGTATCCGAATACAGGAAAATTCAGACCTTCATTTTATCCCTAATTTGGTTCCTTGTGGGTATCCCATCAGTGGGACTGTACTTTTGTTCCAAGTCTGGAGATGTTACAAATTCAGCAGCACTAGTGTTGGGCTGTCCATGAACAAGTAATGAGATCTCAAAGCTTTCCTCTTTTTCACATGTTAGTACTGAACTTGCTTACATTGTATTAATAGTATTAATTATTAAAGATCTAATATGCTGCTATAGGTTTACAAGGCATTTCACTGTAAATTATAATATGGAGACATAAATTAGAGCAAGACACTTTCCCTGTCTTGAAAAGCTTATTCAGTAGAAAAGACAAAGGCCAATAGATGAATTAAGAGAGAGGCTGTGGATTATTAGTGGTTAGTGTGTATGGGTGGCTTTATTGAGTGCTCTTTTGGTTCCTTTTTCACTTGTTTTCAGTATTTCCCCTTATATCAACAGCATTTGAAGGCACGTGTATTTGAATTATACATTTGGGATTCTTTTATATTCTAAGGCTAAATTCAAACCCAGTGTGTTTGATTGTAACTTTTATTGTTGCTTGTCCTTTTTATAGACATCATACAATTCTCCTGGAAGCAGCTTTAGAGAGAGAAATCTGATTTGATAAGCCATTCGTCTTCATAAAACTTTTTAATGTGGCATGGCTCAATGCATCATTTGAACTTTTTGATGCAACTTTATTTAATGTCGTACCCAAAACAAGGGTAAGGAAGGATGGGGTGGGAGTGGGGGAATTCCTTCAAAAAGAAGTACAAGTTGGGGGAAAGAATACTAACAGACAATGATTAATTAGAATGTGGTACATGATGAGGTTTCTGTATCTTCTGTTGGTTTGAAATGAGTGCCACATGGACAGAAATAGTGTGGTAGATCACCTTCCTAACTTACTGAACCATGATAGCAGGAAATAACTTACCATGGGGAGTTTACCTGGCTAACCACAACCTTTCACTAATATGTGTATTGTGTCCTCACACACACACATTCTGAAAAAAACCCCAAAAAACAAAACTCCTATGTCACTGATGGGAAAGTGAAGGGAAATTTTGTCTTAATTTGTATGTAGGAGACCATGTCAACATTTGCATGATCTTCCCCCAATTACAGAATGAATACAAAATATTTCATAGATGTTTAAGAAATGATTTCATAATTTTTTTAGAAATATAAGTTGGCTTTGGAAATGCTTAGCTTCCCCACTACTAAATGTTTACCAAAAATATATTTTGGGTATATTTTTTAAAATAGGAAATAGTCAAATAAAGGTTTAAATAATAGATTTTCTTTTTTTAATTTTGAACTTTGAGTTGGAGTCCAGTAGCATCATTAGATTCCTTTTATAAGTTTTAAGGCTAGAAGGGACCATTGGATCATGTACTCTGACCTACTGTGTAACACAGGATGTAGACTTTCACCCAGTAACTCCTGTATTGTGGACAATAACGTGTTTGACTAAAGCATATCTTTCAGAAAGGTGTCCAGCCTTGATTTGAAGATTTCAAGAGGTGGAGAATTACCACTTTGCTTGGTACTTTGTTCCAATGGAACAAATTAAATTCAATAAAGACAAGTGCAAAGCACTACATGTAGATAGGAAAAATCAACTGCACATAAACAAAATGGGAGACTAATAGACTAGGCATCAATACTGCAGACAAGGATCTGTGGGTTTCAGTGGATCACAAATGTATTGTGTGATGTTGCAAAAAGGCAAATATAATTTCAGAAAAATGTGAAGAAATTGGAGAGAGTCCATCAGAGAGCAACCAAAATGATAAAGTGTTTAGTTAACATAACTTATGAGGAAAGGTCGAAAGAATTGGGCATGTTTAGTCTAGAGAAGAGAAGGCTGAATGGGGACATGGTGATCAACTCTGTCAAAATCTGTGAAGAGGATGGTGATCAGTTGTTTTCCAATTCCAGCAAGTAAGGGACAAGAAGTAATTGGCTTAGTTTGCAGTAAGGGAGATTGGCTATTGGAAATTGTTTCCTAACTATAAGGATAGGTAAACACTGGAACAGGCTTGCAAGGGAGGTTGTGGAATCTCCATCACTGGAGGGTTTTAAGGACAGGTTAGAAAACACCTGTCAGAGATGATCTTTTTGTACTTAATCCTGCCTCATCACAAAGTGATGGACTACGTGACCTCTTCCAGCTCTACATTTTTGTGATTCTGTTAATTTAATTTTTACCTTATTTCTAATTTGAATTTGTTTCACTTTGACCTGCAATCATTGGTTCTTGTTATGCCTTTCTCGGGTACATTAAAGATCCCTTTAATACTCTTTGTTTTCTTCCGGAGAAGGTACTTAGACACTGTTATCAAGTCACCTCTCAATCTTCTTCTTGATACACTAAACAGATTCAGCTCCTTAAGGCATTTTTTTATCCCTCAGATCATTTTTGTGTCTTTCTGCACCCTCTCCAATTTTCCAGTATCCTTTGCGAAATGTGGACACAATAACTCTGTGCAGTACTCCAGTATTGGTCTCACTGATGCCAAATACAGGAGTAAAATCACCTCCCTATGTTTATTCTCCTGTTATGTATCCAAGGGTGTCATGAGCCCTTTTTGCCAAAGCGTCGCTCTTGGAGCCCATGTAAAGTGGTTTGTCTACTGTGACCTCTAACGCCTTTCAAGGGTACAGTCCTCCATTCTGAAGGTGTAGCCTGCATTCTTTGTTTCTAGATCAATAACCTTGCATTTGGAAGTATTAATACACATTTTGCTTTTATCTGCATGGTTTTTAATACACAGTCCAGAATGCTGAGAAATACGATTTGATGTAGCATACATTCACTAACTTATAGTGTGTCTAAAAAATTTGCTTCAACTTTTTAGTCACATGTTGATTGGGCCATAAAAGTGTCTAGAACATTCTCTAATTTGGATATTGCCCGTGATGTTCACTTTACTTATTAAAGTGAATGGGATCACTTAGGGAGTAAGGTGATGAATCTGGCTCCCTGTTAGCAAGGTAGAATGACAGTGGCCAAATTAATGGGACTCCAGCCTGCCACTTGATAAGACTTGCCACGTGCCAGAACTTCCTCTTTCTTTGTCATCAGCAAGTTGCTTAGGTTCCAATAAATGTTTCATTTATTCAAGATAAATGTAAGTTGAATCATAGATGGCTAAAAACTAGCTTTTATTTATGTTGCAAGTATGAGTTTCAATAAGTCTTTTGTCATTTAAGCTGTACAGGTGTGGCTTTTGGCATGTAATTTTAGGCTCTTTGCTTTTTCTTCATGCAGTGAAGTGAAAACTTTTTTTCAATAGTAAAAGTTCTTAATAGCTTTTTTCATCTTGTGTATTTATTTATTAAAACACTGAACTCTTTAAATCGCTTATATGCAGATGAGTTGTATTTGCATTAGAGGTCCAAATGGCCTCCATGAAGTTGATAATCTGGGGGTGGAAGTGAACTCACAATGCCACAGAGACTGGAAGATAGGAAGCAGGTTTTCTTCCTGGAACAGGTATTGTCACAGAGCTAACTGCATCTCTATCCCTTTTCTGCTCTCTGAGTGCACCCTCTGAGGCATAAGGCTTTTTACCTGTTCTGGACTGAAATTTTTATTTTTCCCACTCTTAGGCCAGGATTTGGGCACAACAGTTCCTGCCCACTGTTTATAACCAAATAGGCTTGACCAGATTCAGTTGCTTGCTTGAGTCTCTCTTCAGGAGCCTGTGATCAGCAGTGTTTTTAAAACAAGTGTATTTATTACCAAATGAAACAAAGATTTAGAGAAAATTATTTCAAAACAAATAAATAGCCTATATACATAATTAGACTCATTTAATCTTATGCTTCACTACAAACTAAGTTAGATGGGCTTTCCTCTTAAGTTACAGGAAAAGAATAGAGACAGGTTACATACTTTTAGGAATCCCAGCAGCTCTTGAGACTGCAGGCTGGTCTAACCCAGTGGTTCTCAACCAGGGTTCATGTACCCCTGGGAGTATGCAGAGGTCTTTCAGGGGGTACATCAGCTCATCTAGATATTTGCCTAGTTTCACAACTGGCTACATAAAAAGTACTAGCAAAGTCAGTACAAACTAAAATTTCGTACAGACAATGACTTGTTTATACTGCTCTATATACTATGCACTGAAATGTAAGTACAATATTTATATTGCAGTGATTTATTTCATAATTATATAGTAAAAATAAGAAAGTAAGCAATTTTTCAGTAATAGTGTGCTGTGACACTTCCGTATTTTTATATCTATTTATTTTGTAAGCAAGTAGTTTTAAAATGAGGTGAAACTTGGGGGTACACAAGACAAATCAGACTTGTGAAAGGGGTACAGTAGTCTGGAAAGGTTGAGAGCCACTGGTCTAAACTACAAAGTTAGGTTGTCTTTAACTACATCACTCAGGGCTGTGAAAAATGTAATGCCCGGTGGAATGTAATTAAGCTGACCTGAGCCTTGTGGTAGACCCCAGTAAATTGACGGAAGACAGCCTCTCAGAAAGGTGGATTTAATACAGTGACGGAAGAACCCATGGTGCCGCCTTAGTGTTTCTAGTGTAGACATACCCTGAGTCTGTTTTCTCTCTTTCAGGGAAGTTAGGTTTTTCTAACCAACGTCCACCTCATGACCCAAACTGTCCAGTCTCCCTGTGTGACTTTGGCCCCTGGTTACCAGTCAACTTTGTTACAGTGTCTAGATTTTAAGTTTCTTTTCGCCCCCGTGTAGGTAGCTCCATTGAATAGCAGTTAGTTACTCCGTTCTTAATGGCTTGCCATCACTGATCTTCCGACAGTGGAGGAAACTGTATGTTCCCCTCTGACGTTCCAGTCCTCCATCTCAGAAATCCAGTATATAAGCCAAATATGGGGGGTTAGAGATCAATATTCATTACCAAGCATCCCTGTGTTTATCACAGGCATCAACCCATTCATTACCCTGGATTTTAGTGGGATTGTGGGACTGTCTTACGTGATCTGTAGCAGATCCTGTTGCTGTCTTGAGTTTCTCTTTCTTGGGCTTCTTAAAACAGCACTGAGTCACTTGTGAGTCAGATAACACCCCTTCTTGTGGTCTGGTTTATTAAAGTAACATTGCAGTTTAAATGCCAACTTAAATCAGAACAAATCTTCTCCACTCTACAATTTCGTCAGCCTTGTGCTGGGTTTAACAGTTCTTTCCAAATCCCAGGTCCTGCTGCCTGGTGCTGTCTCAAGCCTCTTCCCTCGTAAGGCTTCTGCTGCTGCTCCTCATGACAGGTCACTCCAGCCAGGCTTTTTCATCTGATCCCCTTTTGGGTCTTCTGTGGGTCTGTCTCCCCTTTCTCACTGATGGAACAGACTCCCTCTTATAGGAAGTCCTGCCAATGGGCTATTCTAAGGTGATCCTGATCAACTGACCCACCACAGGTCCAAACCTAAATCTATCATCTGGGTCTAGGAAATTAAGCACATGTGGGCCAGACCCAACTCCCTTTAAAAGGCCAGCCCACCCTGTAACCCCGATTATCCACTGTGTCCCCAAATCTCAGTGAGAATGGCAGGGGTAAGTTGTATCACTACAGGAGGCTTTGATATGCCCAACAAGAAAGTGGAGAAAATCTGGCACAGGAAAACAGAATTCTCTTTTTCACGCTGCATGGTTTGGATTATGGTTCTCTGTGGTCTTAATAAAATTGCATCTTAAGCTATTTTGAACAATTAAGACATCTATATAATCAATCACATTGGTCAAAAAGGTAGGGGAAATTGTGAAAATGGTCAGGTTCCCTTCTCAAATTTCAGAGTTTTAGGAATAGCAATCAACGTGGGGCTGACTCTGGCAATCATCTTTATGGGTTTGACTCCAAGCCAAAGGATAATAGCCCTGTATCAGAAAGACTTGTCACAGAGAGCTTTTTATAAAAGGGAAGCTGTTCAGTTCCTGTATCAGTTTTCTGTTAGATGAACTATTTCTGGGAAAAGATGGGTGATACAAAGCTATGTATTACAAACTCTTAACTTTTGGAGTGTTAAGCCCACATCAAGATAAAAAGTGCATATTGGTGGTGGGTTATGCTGTCATGTCACTCTGAGGGTAAAGTGTATATTGGGAGTTTCTCATTAAAATCCTATTTGGAAAGCCTTTTAGATTGAATGTTAGAATGTGGATTTTCCAAGCGGCCTAAAATTATTCCACTAAATAAAGACCAATTTAATTAAACTCTCCAAAAGGTCAGCTGAAGTAGCCATGCAAAGGGAGGCCACTAGAGGGCTGATCATGGAGAAACACATACTAACAGAATTCCAGCCCCATTCTCCATATTTCAACTTAAAATATGAAAATGCAAACAAGAAACTATGCTTGAAATGTTTAGTTTTCCTTAGTGACAAGTTTCTAAAAAAGATAAGAAAAAAAACTGACTCCAACACAGGAAGTCCTGGACTTCAATGATGGCGCATGTGTGTTTGTTTTTTCTCTGAACACATATAAGCCAGTCATAGCAGTTGCAGAAGCTGCTGAAGATTTTACTACAAAGACCTCTCCAAGCACTCAAATACTGCTTGCAGAAATCTGTGCTGAAAATCTAAAGACTGGACAAGAATTACTGCAGTCTATTAAAACTTTACTCTAAAAACTACTACTGCAAGAATTGTGGAGCGATTGAGGTGAGAAGATCTTCTCTCTAACGGATTTTAAGGCCTCTGCTGGCAGAAAACTTCAAATTATTTAGAAATACTTTTGAATATTTTCATAACAAAACAGAAGACCTTTCCTCTTCAGGATATTTATTAATACCCTTAATTCCTTTCCTCCATTTACTGGTCTCTCTTTGGTTTGTTTTAATTTTCAGCTGTAGAGATGGGTGTATTTTCACTTCAAATTTGGGTATGAAGCCCTTTCTCCTCCGTTTTCCCGCACCCCCAAATTTGAGTATGAAATAATCTTCCCTCATAAGCTACAAATCTAATCACAATAATGCCAAAACAACATTCTACCAAACTACGGAAGAGGCTGAATACTGCACTGTAATGAATCTTGGAAATAATAAAATATGTGGGGCAAGTTTCTGAGCAATTGAGGATGGTGGCTGTTTGTTTTGTTAAATTTCTTCACGTGAGCTGCATATTTCACTTGCAGTCCCCATTTAGTCTGGAGGAAAAGGAGAAAGAGTATTTTAATTTATTATGGTAGTGTAACTATACAACAGCAACAACTTATTTTGGAAAAAAAATTAGATTAATTTATAAAAGGAGATCAGTATGTAGGAAGATGCTGATAAAACGTCTCCCTTGGTTCAAATGTTCATATGGTTCCCTCTTAAGTGGTAAAAGAAATGCTCAAGGTATTACATTTATTGCACTGCAATTTGATTTTTGATAATATAATTAGTCTAAGTAGAGTAAAATAGTAGTTAAGGATTTTAATGATGTAACACAATGATGTAACAGTGTTTGAGATTTACAATGCAGTGCAGAGGATTTAACCATACATCTTGTATTAAGGGAAAATTTGTGGCTATATTCCCTCTATTGCTTTGAAAATCTTAACCTGTGTTAAAATTTATGGCTGGATTGGTTGTGAAACTATGTCTGTATGAATAGAGGGGAAGAGGCAGTAGGAAAGACCTAAAGAAATATGAGACTTTGCCACAAAAAAAGACTGACAGGAAGAACAAGGTGTAGGAGAGAGACTGATATATATGGACAATTCGTATAGAAACCATAAATGCAAAAATCAAGGAGTAACAACTCAAGATGTTGGAGAGGTCTACACTAGACACTTCTGCCAACATAGCTGAGTCGGGGTGGGAAGAGATTTGATCCCTGACCCACATAGCTGTGATCACAAAAGCCCTTAGTGTAGCTGCAGCTTTACCACCAAAGTTGTTCTCTTTCAGCATAGCTTGTTTTGCTTTGGGAGTGGGGCACAGCGATTTTACTATACCAGTACAATGTACAGCTTTACCAGTATACCTGTGTACACATTAGCAGTGCTTTCCCACTCTAGTATACTGGTTTTCCTGTACTGCTAAAGTGCTGCTAGTGTATACGGAACCTTAGTCTCCAGTTCAGGGAAGTTACTTAAGCATGTACCTAACTTTAAATCCTTGATTAGTCCTGTTGAAATCAACCTGCACACCGACCTCAGGGACTGAGAAAGGAAGACACACTCTCCTGTGCTGTCAATAGTTTCCCTAATGGCTCCCAGGCAGCATGGGGGAGAAAAGGATATAGTAGCCAGCCTGAAATACACAGCGAGCGGAGTAGAGGGAATATGGCAGTCAAGAACAAGGTAAGAGGGGGCAGGGGAAAAGAGAAGACAGGCTGGGAGAGATGTGCTAGGGGGCAAGGGGAGGAGGAGCAGAAGGCTCTCTAACCACTAGCACATACTCCTCTCCAGAACCCTAATTGGAATGCAAGATTTCCTGAATCTCCTCATTCTTCTGCTATCAGCAAATATCTTTGAAGCCCACTGGCAAATTATGTCCTGACCCACTTTTAGTGCTTGTCCACATAGAAGATGATGACTTGCTATTGCTAGTGGTTGCTCTGTTAACTCAAATAGCAGAGGCCTGTGTGATGAATCTAAAGATTTCAACTCTGCTGATGACCCACATGGGCACACAATTAAACACTGACAAATTTTAAAAGTGCTTGTATACAAATGCAAAAAATCTAAGTACTAAGATGGGGGAACATGAGTACCTGTTATTAAATGAGTATATTGATATACAATTCATCACAGAAACCTGATGAATTGATGGTAATCGATGGGACACGGTAATACCAGGGTACAAAATATATAGGAATGACAGAGTTGGGGGGTGGCCACTATAGGTGCAAGAAAGCATAGACTCAAATATAGTAAAAATCTTAAATGAATCAAACTGTACTACAGAATCTCTATGGCTAGAAATTCATGCCTGAATAATAAGAGTATAGCAATAGGAATATACTACCAACCACCTGACCAGGATGGTGATGGTTATTGTGAAATGCTCAAGGAGATTAGAGTTACTACAAAAACAGAAAACCCAGTAATAATGGGAGATTTAAACTATCCCCATATTGACTGGGAACATATAACTTCATTATGGGATGCAGAGAGACAATTTCTAGACACCATAAATGACTGCCTGGAGCAGCTAGTCCTGGAACCCACAAGGGAAGAGGCAGTTCTTGATTTAGTCCTAAATGGTGCACAGGATTTTGTCTAAGAGATGTAGTTGAACAACTCTGTAATAGTCACTATAATATAATTAAATTTAACATCCTTGGGGGTGAGGGGATACTAAAGAAAACTACCACCGTTGCATTTAACTTCAAAAAGGGAAAGTATATAAAAATGAGGAGGCTAGTTAAATGGAAATTAAAGGAAAAGTTGCAAAAGTGAAACGCCTATAAACTGCATGGAATCTTTTAAAAAGCACTATCATAGAGGCTCAAACAATTTGTATACCCCCAATAAAAAAACAAAACTGTAAGAGGACCTAAAAAACACCACCCTGACTAAACAACAGAGTAAAAGAGGCAGTTAGAGACAAAAAGGCATCCTTTAAAAATTGGAAGTCAAATCCTGCTGAGAAAAATCTAAAGGAGCATAAACTCTGACAGGTCAAGTGTAAAAGTATAATTAGACAGGCCAAGAAATAATTTGAAGAGCAACTAGCAAAAGACACAAAAACTAATAGCAATTTTTTTTTTTTTAAGTACATCAGAAGCAGGAAGTCTGCCAAAAAATCAGTGGGGCCATGGATGATGGAGGTGCTAAAGAAGCACTCTAAGGAAGACAAGGCCATTGTAGAGCAGCTAAATGAATTCTTTGCATCAATCTTCATAGCAGAGTATGTGAAGGAGAGTCCCACACCTGAGCCATTCTTTTAAGATGACAAATTTGAGGAACTGCCCCAGATTGAGGTGCCAGTAGAGGAGGTTTTGGAACAAATCGATAAAATAAGCATTAAATAATCAGGACCAGATGGTATTCATGCAGGAGGTCTGAAGTCGCTAAAATATGAAATTGCAGAAATAGCAACTGTGGTATATAACCTGTTACTTAAATCATCCTCTGTACTAGATAACAGGTGGATAGCTAATATGCCAATTTAAAAAAAAAAAAAAAAAAACGGCTCAAGAGGCAATCCTGAGAGTACAGGCTGGTAAGCCTAACTTCACTAATAGGCAAACTGGTTGAAACTATAGAAAAGAACAGAATTATCAGACATATAGATAAACATGGTATGTTGGGGATGAGTCAACACAACTACTGTAATGGGAAATCATGTCTCGCCAATCTGTTAAAATTCTTTGAGGGTGTAAGCAAACGTGGACAAAGGTGATTCAGTGGATACAGTGTATTTGGGCTTTCAGAAAACTTTTGAAAATGTCCCTCACCAAAGGCTCTTAAGCACACTAAGCAGTCCTGGGATAAGAAGAAAGGTCCTATCATGGATCACTAACTGGGTAAATAGAAAGGTTCCCCCAAAGATCTGTACTGGGACAATACGCTGATAAGCATATTCATAAATGATCTGGGAAAAGTGGTAAACAGTGAGGTGGCAAAGTTTGCAGACAATACAAAATTACAGTCCAAAGCTGAGTGCAAAAAGTTACAAAGGGATTTCACAAAACTGGATGACCGGGCAAGAAAATGACAAGTGAAATTCAGTGTTAATAAAGGCAAAGTAATTCACATTGGAAAACATGTTCCCTACTATACATATAAAATGATTGGGTCTAAATTAGCTGTTATCACTCAAGACAGAGATCTTGGAGTCATTGTGGATAGTTCTCTGAAAACATCTGCTCAATGTGCAGCAAAAAACTAACAATGTTAGGAGCCATTAGGTAAGGAATAGATAATACGACAGAAAATATCTTAGTTCCATTATATAAAACCATGGTACGCCCACATCTTGAATACTCCATGCAGTTCTGGTTGCCCCATCTCAAAAAAGAGATACTAGAATTGGAAAGAGTAGAACTAGAAAAAGAGAAGGCAAGAAAAATGATTAGGGGTATAGAACAGCTTTCATATGAGGAGAGGTTAATAAGACTGGGACTTTTCAGCTTGGAAAAGAGACGACTAAGGGGGGATATGATAGAGGACTATAAAATCATGACTGGTGTGGAGAAAGTAAATGAGGAAGAGTTATTTACTCCTCAGAACACAAGAACTAGGGGTCACCAAATGAAATTAATAGGCAGCACGTTTAAAACAAACACAAGGAAGTACTTCACACAGTGCACAATCAACTTATGGAGCTTGTTGCCAGGGAATGTTTTGAAGCCCAAAAATATAACTGGGTTAAAAAAAGAATTAGATAAGTTCATGGAGGATAGGTCCATCAGTGACTACTAGCCATGATGGTCAGAGATGCAACAAATGCTCTGTGTCCCCCTAAACCTGTGATTGTTACAAGTAGGGGAATGGACAGCAGGGGCTGGATCACTCAATAACTTGCCCTGTTCTGTTCAATTTATCTCAAGTATCTGGCACCGACCATTATTGGAATACAGGATGCTGGGCTAGATGGACCATTGGTCTGACCCAGTATGGCCGTTCTTATGTTAATATGATTCCACATGATGGAATTTCTGGTTTTTCTGTTTGATTTTTTTAAAAACCTAGGAAATCACACACACAAAAACTATGTTAAAAGAATATTTAGGTTGCGTAGTCAAGGATTGAAAAGTTAAGAAATGCCAGAATTAAAGTTTCCTTTAGAACATTAATTTGGCCCCTTTGAATGCATGCATTATGATACTGTCATTGCAAGATCAGACTATATTTTTTCTCCGGGAAGCCTGCCTGAACTGAATGGATGGAACTGAGGAAATGGGTCAGGATTAAGTAGTAAAGGAAGCTGTTGCCTGTACGACCCCTGCCTCACTTGTTGCAAAAGTTGGAATGTGTGTAGTGAAATGAGGCAGGGGATTTCAGGAAGAGGAAGACTCTCATGGCTAAGGTATTTGAATGCTGCCCTGGAAAATTGGATTGTATCCCAGCCTCTGCCATTGAGTTCGTATGTGGTACTGGACAAGTCACTTAAACTAAAATTTTCACCGTTGGTAACTGTATTCTTCATTTTCTGGGTGCCCAGTTTGAGACATCTGAGGCCATGAGAAAATTAAAACAGGGTTTGGGCAATGTGCAGTAAGTCATTCATTGTGTGACCCCACAACTTATAAGGATAAAAAGGAATATTGAGTAACTACCCATTTAGTGAACATGGGCCTTCCTGTTCATTGAGCGATGCAGAAAAAACAGAATGTGATCATTTAATTAGACATTATGCATACACAAAAGGGGGCTGAATTAATGTTGCATGGGCAACCTTCATTATGCCATTTGCTAACTTTTGACTTTGTAACCTTCATATTTTACCATAATTACTTAAAATTTTGTATATGTATGTGTGTATGTGCATATATATAAAACGTTGATATTTTCTAACATGATGCACACTTAAGTAAAGAATTGACAGATTTCAAGGTGGATGGATTTTTTTCAGTAGAATTGTTAATACATGGGCCTTCTCTCTCTTTGTTTAGTTTTTAAATACAATTAAAGGCTCCAGTTCAGCAAAGCACTTAGCAAGGCACTTAAGTGGATGCTTGAATTGGGGCAAGAATTGATAAACGTGTATATTGTATGATGGCACATGCTAATACAAACAATATAGTCACAATGTCTAATATTTATCTTCTAAACCTGGACAGGTCATGTTGCTTCTGGGATTTATTTTTATAAGTTGCAGAGTTACAGTATCCATATTTATTAGTAAGAGGTTTTTAACCTCTATTTTGCAAGCTAATTTAGAACATTCCTCCCATATTATTAGAAAATTTAAAGAAATTGTATAAATAAATTATAAAATATAAATCCAGTAGATTTATTGTGGGAGCACATTCCCCTCATTCTCCAAGATATACAATGTACATCACTGAGCTCACTCGAGGACTATTTGTTTCTCATTCCCAAGTCATCAACACTTTATTCCGTCTCCGTGATTATTGGATCAGTTACTCTTGCTGTACAGGTTTCAGTTATAGCTGAGCAGAAAAATGAAGAGTTCTAAGATATTTCAGAAAAAATATAAAGGAAAAAGTAAACTCTGAATAGACTAATGTTGATACAGTAGGTTGTCCCCAATTTATGGGGAAGTGCTTAAATAAAATCTAAGGGATGACCATCATAGGATCGTCACTTTTAAGAAAAGCTTCAGACTCTTTACCAATTAGAAAAATATATATAATATAAAGAGAGGTGAATATTCATTACATGTTGGCAATTAGCCTCTGAAAATTTTTTATTAAAGAAAAAGCATATGAATGAGGTATAAGAGAGAGAACTTCATTCTTGGCAACTCAAGAAAGAATAAACTGTAATTAATGATCTATTGGATAAATAAGGCAAATTACAGATACACAACTTTAATAAAATGTTCACCATTTTGTTATAGGATTGATAGAATTTGATTTTTAGTTTATAATTTTGATGGACAATATAGATGTTTATTTTTAAGTATTTTTTTTATTTGCCTCTATTTAAATGTTCACAGTTGTAGGAAATTATGGAGTGTATCAGATAATACAGGGGGTCAGACAATAATTATTTAATGACAGTAGATATTGACAATCAAAAAGTTAAAGCTTTATAGCTGTTAAAATACAAATTGTCAACATCACATCAAAATATACAAAGTAAATATCCTTAAATTAAACTTGAATAAATGCTCAAGCAGCATTTTTCTTTCTTTGCTACCTATAAATGTAGATTATCATTGCTGGCAATATTTTGTGTGTGTGTGTACGGTGAAATGGATGTTTACTGACATTTACTGATTAAAAATCTAATCCTTCCAAGCCTAGTTATATACATCTGAATCTCAAATATCCATAACAGGAATCGAATACTTTGGTTTGTTGAATTTACTTATCCTTACACTAGAAGAGAAATTGGAGCTAACTTTTTTAACTAATTCAGAAGTTTCTAAAGCTATATTTCATCATGGCTCAAGGAAAGCACCTGGGCCAGTTCATTTTACATTAAAATTTTATACTCACCTTCATAAGTATAGGTATGAGATTTTTGGCCTGAAAGACTTAAAATACATAATTGAAAAATAAACATTTCTCAACAGCTCAGTTCAGCTCCTCTCCTGACATTCTTTTGCTTTCTTAAACCAATTAAAGAATCAACAACATCCAGTACTACTTTGGTGAATTAAAATGATAAAACTTATCTCTCAGACCAACAGAAGTTGGTCCAATACAAGATATTACTTAATCCACCTTCTCTCTAAACCTTCCAAAAAAATTCACCTTCAAGGCATGAGAAAATATTAACTAAATGTTCATGTTCAAGATGGGAGAGCTGTTATGGCAGGGAGGGATTTATTAGATAGTAGAATAAACCATAAATGAGACCTGTTGGACTATTGAGTCATCTGAAGCCCAGACCTTCAGAAGGCTTTTGATAGGGTGGAATGCAGTCTCCTTATAAAACTAAACAAAAACACAAATGTGTATGTTGCTTATTTATAAGAAACTTGTGGCTAGAATTTAACAAATGTATTGCCCTGTTTCAGTTGGTTAGAGAGAACAAGCACAGTTGTTCACTTTCCTCCTTGTTATTTATGATCTTTGGTGTGCAAAGGATTCTAACTTGAAGTAATGCAATAATATTGAGTATATTCATTGATGGAGCTCAACACAATATTTTTTCGTATGCCAGTGATGTCCTGTTCCACTTAATCTGTTATAATATCTGAAGTTTTATCAGTCTGAAAGATTACAAAATTAACATGAGCATAAAAAGAATTGTTCCTCTTTGAACAGTGATGAAAAAGCTGTAGAAAACAATTTACATTTTCTTTAAGAGACTTAGGTGTGAGTGTTGCTCATAAAACTGAGTTATATGCCTCTGTCAGGCAAAAAGTAAAAAGGACTTTAAAAATGGAACAACTTCCCTTATCCTTCTTGGGTAGAAGTAATGTTAAAAGTCACTGTATTGTCATGTTTCCTTTTTCTGATCCAAGTAATCTACAGTACCTAATTTGTTTAGCTCCTTTTTCAAAAACATTAGCTGTTTATGGCTCCAGAGAAAGTAATGCATGATGATGACCAGAATGAGATTATATTCATACAAAGAAGTTGGTATTATGCTATGAGATTTTCAAACCTATTAGGAGTCCAGCTGGTTCCACTATATGATAGGCCTAATTCAGAACCTACAGGATATAAACCTAGTTAGCTGAAAGTTGTGGAAGAATAAAGTGTATTTTAAAATAGATAGGTGCATAGATTTAGAAGGTGTCTGTAACACCATATGTGCTGAGGCACTTTAAAAACAAACTGGGCATGCAAGAATAATTTCCTGAAATCCTTTTGTGGGAAAACTCTTTAATAATAACAGGGATTTTTAAATGGTATTTCAGGTTCTGAGAGATGGAAGGTAGATGACATTGATTTTATAATTTTAAATAAAATAATTTAAAATCCTTTCAGCAGCTAAAGACCCAATTTTGTCATCTAGCTACAAGTTTTTACTCATACCTACAAGTACAATATTGGACCACTTCAATCTTTTGACACAGGGCTGTTTCCCTCCATTTCCTTTGAATATATCACTGTTAGTTAACAGGACAGAATTCTTTCATCAGGTCACTGCCTGTCTCTTGTGTTTATACAGCACATAGCACAGTGTGGCCCATCCTGCCTGGGTTGTTCAGGCACTGCCACAGCACAAAGAATAGTAATAGATTAAGCACTACACAAACTTATTGAAAGACTTGGGGTAAAATCCTGTCTCTGTTACATCAATGGCAAAAATCCCATTTGCTTCAATGGGGCCAGAATTTCACTCAGAGAAGCAATCGTAGACTAAGAATATATAAACTTAAGCAAAATGTGAAAGGTAAATTTAATTAGTATGAGCTACATTTATTTAACATATTCTCCAAACCCATTGACCAGATGTCCCAGCCTAACTGCACTACCAACAAGAGGGAAATCAGTGGGGGAATTTGCTCAATATCTTAGATGTCTATTCATAAATGCAAGGAGTATGGGAATAAACAGGAAGAACTCAAAATATTAGTACATAAGCTAAATTATGACTTAACTAGCATCAGAGATAGTTGTTGGGATAGGTTTCATGACTAGAATATTGGTACAGAGGGGTATAGCTTGTTCAGGAAGGACAGGCAGGAGGAAAAGGGAGACGGTGTTGCATTATACATCAAGAATATATACACTTGTTCTGAGGTACAGAGGGAGTTGAGGCAGACCAGTTGAATGTCTCTAGGTAAAGATAAATTAAAAATAGTGGTGATGTCATGGTAGGGACTACTATGATCACCAAATCAGGAACAGAAGGTGATGAAGCATTTCAGAACAAATAACAGAAATATCTAAAACATAAGACATGTTAGCAATGGAGGACTTTAAGTACCCAGACATCTGTTGGAAAAGTAATATGGCAAAACATAAAATTTCCAATAAGTTAGTGGAATGTAATGGGGACAACTTTTTGTTTCAGGAAATGAAGGAAGCAACCAGGAGAACTGCTATTTTAAACTTGATTCTGACCAATAGAAAGAAATTGGTAGTGAATCCAAAAGTTCAAGGCAATTTGGGTGACAGTGATCATAAGATGATAGATTTCATGATTCTAAGGCAAGGAAGAAGTGAGAGCAGCAGAATAAGGACAATAGACTTCCAAAAAGCAGACTTTTAAAAATTCAGAGAACTGATAGGTAAATTCCCATGGGAAGAACATCTAGGGGAAAAAAGGAGTTCAGGAAAGCTGGCAGTTTCTCAAGGAGACAATATTAAATTCACAACTGCAACCTTTCCTGATGTGAAGGAAAGATAGGAAGAATAGTAAGAGGCCAATATGGCTCCACTGGAAGCACTGTAATGACTTGAAAATCAAAAA
This sequence comes from Malaclemys terrapin pileata, assembly GCF_027887155.1. NCBI lineage: Eukaryota > Metazoa > Chordata > Testudines > Emydidae > Malaclemys > Malaclemys terrapin. The sequence goes on from NC_071505.1 coordinate 198,514,149, forward strand.
GGAATTCTGAAAAATGTGGAAACAAATTGTGAAGGAAGTGTACAGAAGAATAGCACACGTATATAGGGACAAAATCAGAAATGCTAAGGCACAAAATGAGTTACGCCTTGCAAAGGGCATAAAAGGCAATAAGAAGAGGTTCTTTTAAATACATTAGGAGCAAGAGAAAGACAAAGAAAAGAGTAGGTCCTATGCTTAGCGGGGAAGGAGAGCTAATAGCTGATGACATCAAGAAGGCTGAGGTGTTTAATGCCTGTTTTGCTTCAATCTTCACTTGACCAGATAATCAACACAATTAATATTCACAACAAGAGGGAAGGAACACAAGTCAAAATAGGGAATGAATAGGTTAAAGAATATTAAGATAAGTTAGGTGTATTCACATTGACAGGGCCTGATGAAATTCATCCTAGGGTACTTAAGGCACTAACTGAAGCAATCTTGAGAGAGTCCAGAGGAGAGCAACAAAAATTATAAAAAGTTTAGAAAATCTGGTCTAGGAGGAAAAGCTAAAAAAATCTGGGCATGTTTAGACATGAGAAAAGTCAAGGGGACGACGACAAATATGTAAGGGTTGTAAGGAAGAGGACTGTGATCAATTAATCTTCATGTCCACTGAAGGTAGGACAATAAGTAATGGGTTTAATCTTCAGCAAGGGACAATTAAGTTAGATATTAGGAAAATCTTTGTAATTATAAGGGCAGTTAAGCACTGGAATAGGCTTCCAACTGGATTTCCAGTAATTGGATGTTTTTTAAGAATAGCTTGGACAAACACTTGTCATGGATGGTCTACATTTACTTGGTCGCGCCTCAGTGCAGGGGGCTGGACTTGATGACTTCTTGAGGTCCTTTCTAGTCATACGTTTCTGTTATTCTATGATCCACTGTTTCCCTGATGCCCCCCGTACAGAACTAGATTCAGGTTTAGTGTGTGGGAGTATGTGTGTGGTTACTTAAAATCTGATGGTAATAATTTCATTATAACAATATGTAATGGGAAAAATCTGGGGAGTTCCAAAATATGGTTAGAATGGGGGAATTCTTATTCATTAACACACTATACCAAAAAATACATGAGTACCAAGTTATGTCTTGATTCATGATCTTTAGTGGACTGAAAAAGCAAACATATCTGAGATAACCAAATGGTATAGAGTTAATACAGAAAATGCTAGTTTTAGTATATATGCTGTGGAATTATATGAAGCTACTTAAAAAAATCCAAACAAGCTTAGGAAAATGTTCAGCAAATAGTAAAAATACTGTTGGAATAAAATGAAAAATGTCCATTGGCTCCAAAGATGAGTCTTTTGTGAATCTTGCCGGAATTGTCTCCTTTTCATAAACAGAGATTTCCCACGTTTTCTTTGACAATTTTATGTATTGTATTGCAGTGGAAGTCAGAAAAGTTCATTATAGTACTGAAGGGATTTCAGAAGCTTCATGGTGCACCATCAACAAAGGGTTGGTTTTACAAATTGAGGTGTTATAAGACTTTTAAAAGGTAGGAATCCTTGACTAGATACAATTCTTGACTAGATGATATGGGCTTTTCCTTTGATTGTACTCCCTCTGGGCCTCATCCTGCAAAGAATTACACATGTGAGTAGTCTTAATCTGACTACTTACATGGGTAAAGTTAATCATATACGTAAGTCTTTGCAGGATCATCCTCAATAGCCCCAGTCCTTCAAATACTTAAGCATGTGCTTGAATTTTGACTTAATGGGACTTCCTACATGCTTAAAGTCAAAGCACGTGCATATTTGCAGACTCAGAACGTATGTTTGTAAAGCTGAAGTCCTGTTAGATATAGCAGGAATCTGTGATACTCCTTGTAGGTTGACTTCAGTAAAAACATAGCCATGCAATGTGAACTAAATGTTTAGATGTAGGTTTAGTGATAATGAGAGGATGTAAACACTTAACTGCAGATTTTACTAGTTACTTAGGGAGACTTGGATGCATTACTCTGTAGCAAATGAGAGATACAGGTTGGATACTGATATTTCAGATGTCAGGCTACCACAGACTAATTTTATAATTTTAAATGCTTAAAGTATTTATTCAGAATATATATCATGTTATTAGTCTTGTATGAAAGTATGAAGCTGAATAGTTGGTAGTTTACAGGCACATTTGTTTTGCTAAGAGTTGCCAAGAAGAGGTTGATAGTTTGGAACAAGGATATCTGTGGTTGCTATGTGCAAAAACCTAGAACAAGCCAGTGGGAAATAATATCAGGGTGGGAAAGTATTGCTATGGTAACCAAGTATTTTATTTTAAAGGCGAGATGGATAACACAACAAGGATCAGTGAGACTTGGGTAGCAAAGTATTTTACACAAAATGGAGAAGACTAAAAGACAGCAATTGTGTTGTGCTCTTAACTGCATTTTGTTTGTTAGTCTCCAGCTAAGAGAAATTTCTGTAAAGTAGGAACAATTTATGCTGAAGCAATATTACAAAATATATTTTGCTTTTATTTTTTTAAACAGAAATGCTAGAACAGATTTTTGCCTTTTTTTTTTTTTAACTCTACTCTTATTTATAGAAGGAGGAAGATTTTCTTTTTAATTTGTGGATATGGGTGAAGAGTTCCCTTTTTCAAAAATGCAAATTGTGAATATTAACCATATGCCAGATCTGTGCATTTAAATTATATTGTAAATGTGAGGTGTTTTATAAATAGCTGAATAATAATAATAGGTGCCTCAGAGGGCCTGATTCTGCTCTCCCCATGACTGATTTGACTTTGAAAATCAGAGGTGCAAGGTCATAAAAGCTCAGCTCAGTTCAGCTGCAGTTCAGAATTGGCACTTAAATTTCCTTTGCTGTTGGGGTAAATCTTCCTCCTCTCCCCCACTTGATGGAAACAGGGACTGAGCTAGGCCTCCAGGCCTAACGGGTTGATCTGTACTCTACTTACCTTCTCTAGTCAGCTGCCTCCGAGCCAGCTACTGAGCAAAGGCAACAAGAGGAATCTGCAGCAAGGAAGGGGTAGGAATAGGGATTGAGCAGTGGCTGTTTACTGAGCAGTAGGAGAGGAGAGCCAGTGAGGAAATGTAAAGGTAGTATTCCTGGACCAAGAGAGAGGCAGATGTAATAGAAAAATGTCTTATTTTTCTTGTGTTTGTTTATTTGTCTGCCAGCTCTTCAGTCCCAATGCCCTGTTAAGCTGCATGGTTTGACTGTACTGTAGTCCGTGAAGTAACAAGATTCTAGTTGATGGAATTCCATTCATAAGACAATGTTTTGAGTTAATTAGCCCTGTTAGAGATGGGGCTGGTAGCTCTGCCTAAATGTAAGGCTGTCTGACACTTCCCATTATAAGACCCTCTTTTCAATTGCTTAAATGTTGCCAAACTTTAACCACACAAGCCGAAATTTTTTCATGCCAAGTGTCTGCCTCAGTAGTGTTTTCCCTGCCCCGTCTCCTGAAGGAGAAGAAAAAAAAACAAACAGGTAAAATGGTTCAGAGGAAAATATTAGGGAAAAATGTTTTCCCAAGGTTAAAAAAATTTGCAACCATTTTCTTAAGAAACTCTAGCAACCTCATGCATTGGAACAGGGACTTGAAACTTGCTAGGAAGGTTGTGCTTGTGTCAAGGATGTGCCTTTTGACATCCCTGTGAAAAAAATCACCCAAATTTGGCCTAAATATAAGCCTTCGAAAAATTGCAGTTTGAACTTGTTCAGTAGAGACTTGTTAGAGTTTGGCAGCTAAATTCTCCAAGTCTTGCATCTGCAGTGAGCATTCTCCAGACCAGGGCTACAGGGCTGAGCAGGACTTTCACAACAATTAGTGCTCCTGTCTGCTGTGGGTCATTGTGGTGCTGAACACAGGAACTGAGAGTAGGAAGGGTGGCGCCTAGGCAGCGTGGAGGAGGAAGCTGTCTGGCCTTGAATATAAAGGTGACAAGAAGATGAATCTTGGAGAGGAGTGGAGGAGGCTGAAGGGGTGACAGTGTTAGTAGACTAGTACTAGGAGTTGCCAGAGGGGGACAGAGGGAGGGGGAAAGACTGAAATTGGCTGGACAAAGACACTGAGACTGGGATAAGGAGCCTAAGATGAGAAGTCTGGGGAGGGAGAATGGGAGCTGGGCAGTAGGGAAGACTTAGACATGGAGCCCCAAGAGGGAACCCGGGACTGCCTGTGCAGGGAGACTGGGACTAAGATGGGAGGCCTGAGGGGGTGGAGTCTGGGACTGGGACGCGTAGCTGTGGGATTGTGAGGAACTGGAGTGGAGGAATACGGAACTGTGACAGTGACAGACTGGAGGGGATGGGGCCAAGGGGGTCTGGCTTATTGGAAATAGGGGCTAAAAAGTCTGTGATGACTAGAGCATACTACTCTCCAGAACCTTGAATGGAACCCAAGATTCCTAAATTTCTCCATTCCTCTGCTGTCAGCACATATCTGGTAAAATCGTTCTCCTCTAGCGCTGGTCCACTGGGAGGAGGATAACCTACAGTTGCTATCAGTTACTCTGTTAGCTCAAGTAGCAGATATCTATGCAGTAGATCTAAAAGGTTCCAGCTCTGCTGATGACTTAGTAGGGGTCAGTATGGTTCCACATGATGGAATATTTATTTTCAGCTTGCTTTTTAAAAACCTAGGAAATTAAACAAAAAAAAATCTACATTAAAATAACATTATTAAGGTTGTAAAATCAAGCACTCAGAAGTTAAGAAACGGCAGAATTAAGTTTGCCTGTAACATGTTAATTCACATATACATTATGATATAGTATTTAATTACATGATCACGTGGTACTTTTTCCGCAGGATGCCTGCCTCATTCAGTGAATAGGATGGACCTACTCTGGGGATGAATCAGTTATGCTTAGCGAGCAAGGCTGCAGTCTGTAGGACTCCTGTTTGTTTTAGAAGTTGGAAGGTGTTTAGTGAATGAGAAAGGGAATTGCAGGAAAGAAAGGATGACCTCATGGTTATGATGGCTGTATGATGCCCTGGAGAACTGGATTTTATCCCAGACTCCCACAGTGTTCCTATGTGGTGCTAGTCAAGTCACTTAAATCAGGATTTTCACATGCTGTCGTTAATTATATGTTCTGCTTTTTCTGGGTGACTAAGTCTGATTTATAAAAGTGCTGACCATTCACAGTTGAACCTAAAGTCAATGGGATTTGTACTTAAAACATATAAACTACTATAGAATGCTAACTATTCTGAAAATCAGATCCTAGGTGTCTCATATTAAATACCCAAAATTAGTGGATACTTTTGGCCTTAATCTGTGTGTCAGTTCCCCATCTGTAAAATGGGGATAAACCCTTCACCCCCAATCTCATTAATTAATGTTGGTAAAGCATTCAGATAGAATAGGGAAGAGCACCATAGAAAGCCTGTGAGGAAATAATTCTCTGTCTTCAGAGCAGTAACTGAGGCATGGGGCCACCCAAGGATTAAAAAAAAAATGAACAGCTGCTGAATAAGTGAGCACTACCCATCTTGCACACTGAATGAGGTGGGGGTCCTGTGGAAAAAATAGTTTGTGATTGTGTAATTAAATACTGTATCATAATTCATTCACACAAGGGTAATCTCAATTTTGTTGCACTGGTAATCTCAATTTTGTCATTTTCTAATTTTTAAGAGCTTGACTTTTCAGCCTTTATAATGTATTCTTTAATGTAGCTTTGTGTGTAACACATATTTAGACTTCCTAGTATTTCTTGAATCATGTAGCCTTTTCCCTTACAAAGCACAGTGTATGATCTCAAGAGATTCCTCCGAAGTATTAAATTAAATTATTAGCACGTGACTTATACTACTTATGCAGGGACCAAAATTTAATTCTCATGGTTCAAATAAATTGAGTAAAATTGGTTACTAAAAGCTGGTTGTCTGGACTATTTGTCATTCACATTTTGACTACTCCGTATTTATGTTCATTTAACTAGCAACCTGTCAAGACATAGATTAGAAGTAGTAGAGTTTATCACACACTCTATAGGAAACATAGCTTTCAGTCCTAGTATTTACATATGGTGAATGGATTATATTTAGTTAAAGATTAGAACATGCAAAATTTGCACGCAGCATTTGTAGGGCTGTCAACCCCCACTTACGTAAAACGTTCTGGCTTTCATTCAGTTTGTCAAGGTTCCTCCTTTTCTTTCTCATTCCCAAGATTCCCAGATAAAATAGGACTTGATTTAACCAGTAACATGCTAATGAGAAACATTGGGCTTCTAGCCATGAAAACTGTGAACAAGCTATTTGATTGAATTTTAATTAACATCTCCCATTCGTAAAGGAACAAGCTTTTGAAATAATTCTTTGAAAATTTTGAGATAGAAATTAGTGGTGATGTCTCTAAGACCAGAAAACTTTAAATTTGAACATTATAAAAACACACATTAATTTTATGTAATAAGGTTAATTTTTTAGATACAGTTCCATTATATTGTATAATTGGAGTTGTAATTCTCATCGAGAATTTTGATGCTTGTAAATTGTAACACTTAAGTTAATAATTTGGGTCCAGATAAATCTGTTTACCTAGACAGCCTGATTGCCAGTATTTGGCCTGTGTACACGTGGGTCATCTGTGGAATTTAAGTCATGAGCTGTCTCACTGAGGTACGTAGTATTGAGTGAGAAGAACAGGTAAGGGGCCCCTAAAAACCCATTTTCTTCTCTGTCTTCATTCCGCCTCCTTGGCATCACTATAGGACTTTCCCTTTGAGTTTTTCTGGCTGTGTAAGGGTCAATATAAAAATGGTAGCATAGAAGAAAACAAATATTCCTTCAAACAATTATGGGACAATATTTGTTCCTGGATTCATGCACTTGGAACCTCCATTCACTTTCATGGGAACTATGTATCCAGTCCTGAGAACAGAATTTGGAACCTTATAACCAAACATTTATGTAGTCGCATGGGAAAGAGGAGTTGCTTTTTTTTTTTTCCTAACCAATATTTATTTTCTAAGTATTCTTAAGATCTTTTCAGCTGTGGTGTTAAGACTTGTACGTAGGGAAGAATTAGAGCTTTCTCAGGCTGAGATTTTTATTTTGGGTCTATCATGCAAGATCCAATGTCACACTAGCAGTCTTATAAGATCCTGTTCTTCTTTGAGTGCTTGCTCATGTCCATTCTGTATTAGGTGTGTGCGCTCATCACATGCACCACTGCTGGAAGTTTTTCCCTCAGCAGTATCTGTAAGGGACCGGCTCTGGCGCCCTCTGGATTGGTGCCATATCTGCAAGTTCTTCAAACCTAGGATGAAGAAGGAGCATGATATCTGTCTAAGAGCACTCCTAATGGAGTCAGCACTCACTCCAGCACCAAAGCAGCAGTCAGACTCCGCACCAAGCACTGTGCCGCCATGCGCAGTGCTCCCCCGGTGCCGTCCATGAAAAAGACTGGGAGGGGAAGATCTCCTACCTCCTGCAAGGGAAAGGAGAGGGCAAGGGATGAGCTAAGACCCTTGTCGGGCAGCTCAACATCCCCCTTGGGAAGTCAGGCCCCAGCTCAAGTCGGGCGCTGTAGCCCATCCCATGCCTTGCCTTCGACTCCAGGTAGCAGTGCAGGCCCCGGCCAGCTTCAGGTGCTGTTGACGCCCGAAGCCCTTCAAGTAGCTCAGGAGATCCTGACACTCCCAGTGCCGCCCTCACCGGCTCCTGCAGTACCCCTGTCTCAGGGAAGACCCGCGTTGGGACCTATGCATGTGTCCTCACCTCACCAATATCATTCCCCATCGAGAGGGACGTCCTGCCAGTGTTCACCACAGCCATCATGCCTCTGGATGGGAGAGGCAGGCTCAGTGAAGCTGTCTTTGGTCCCCACACCAGAGGCACCGATCAAGGGACTTGAAGAATATCTCACCGGTAGATTGGCACGGACCCTCTAAGGCACGCACCAACCAGGAAGAACTCTGGGATGGTGGACCGACCGCAGGACAGTCCTGGAGGAGATTCTGTTCAACAACCCCCCTCACTCCACCGAGTTGGTGTCGGACGCCTCGGACCTCGGCCGGGGTGCACATCTCGGCGACCTCCAGACACAGGGGATGTGGTCCCTGGCGGAGGCAAAGTTGCACATAAATGTCAAAAAGCTCAGAGTAGTCCAGCTGGCATACGGAGTCCTCCTGCCCCACCTGACGGGCAAGGTGGTACGAGTCCTGATGGACAACACAGTCTCGATGTTCTACATCAACAGGCAAGGGGGAGTGCGCTCGTTGGCTCTCTGTCAAGCGGCACTCTGTCTATGGGACTTCTGCATCAGCCTCGGAATCCATCTGGAAGCTTGTCACCTTCCCGGCATCAGGAATACGCTGGCAGACCAGCTCAGCAGGGACTTCTCCTCTCACCACGAGCAGTCGCTCCATTCAGAGGAAGCCTGCATGATCTTCCAAAGGTGGGGAACTCCCCAAGTGGACCTGTTTGCTACCAGACAGAGCAGGAAATGCCACTGGTTTTGCTCTCAGCAAGGTCTGAACAAGGGCTCCCTCTCCGATGCCTTCCTCCTGTGGCCAGGGAGCCTGTTGTACGTGTTCCCTCTGATTCCACTCACCGACAGGGTCCTAGCAAAGATCAAGAGTGACAAAGCGCAGGTTGCCATGATCGCCCTGGCGTGGCCTTGCCAACGTTGGTTCGGCACGCTCGTGAGCTTGTCAGTGGCCCCTCCCTGGCCCCTGCCCAACTGCTTGGCTCTGCTGTCACAGGACCACGGCTGCTCCTACACCCCAACCTTGGGTCCCTCCACCTCTTGGTATATATGCTGCGTGGCTGAACCCGAAGGAACGGACCTGTTTGGAAGGAGTCCAACAGGTACTCCTGGGGAGTAGGAAGCCCTCAACCAGACTGACTTACCTGGCCAAATGGTCGAGGTTTTCCTGCTGGGCGTCCGAGCATGGCATTTCTCCCTTGCGTTCTTCCATACAGGCTGTCCTGGACTATGTGCTCCATTTGAGGAACCAGGGCCTGGCACACTCTTCCATTAGAGCACATTCGCGGCCATCTCCACTTCTCACCCGCCGATCCAAGGACAGACAGTGTTTTCCCATGACATGACTGTCAGATTCTTGAGAAGGCTCAAGAGACTCTTCCTGCAGATACAGATTCCTGTCCTGCAGTGGGATCTTAACTTGGTCTTCTCTAGGCTCACCAGCCCACCGTTTGAGCCACTGTGTTCCTGCTCCCTTTCCCACCTGTTGTGGAAGGTCGCATTCCTGGTGGCGATGACGTCGGTGAGATGGGTCTCTGAAATTAAAGCCTTGACCTCAGAACTGCTGTGCACAGTCTTCTACAAAGATCCGGTTCAGTTGTGGCCCCACCTGGCCTTCCTGCCAAAGGTGGTCTCCATCTTCCATATGAACCAGGACATCTTCCTCCCAGTGTTCTGTCCCAAACTGCACAAGACCAATGAGGAGAGGCATCTTCATGCCCTGGACATCCGGAAGGCCGTGGTTTTCTACTTAGAACGTGCCAAGCCTTTCTGAAAATTGACTCAACTCTTCATCGCTACAGCGGATAGGATGAAGGGTAACCTGGTGTACTCGCAGAGGATTTCTAATTGGATTACCTCATGCATAAGGACCTATTATGACCTGGCAGGGGTTCCGCCGCCACCGATTGTCAGAGCCCACTCGACTAGAGCGCAGGTGTCTTCGGCGGCCTTCCTGGCGCACATCCCTATCCAGGACATCTATAGAGCCGCAACGTGGTCCTCTGTTCACACGTTTACTGCTCATTATGCCATCACTCAGCAGGCCAGAGACGACACTGGGTTCAGCAGAGCTGTGTTGCAATCTACATGTCTGTGAACTCCTATCCACCTCCAGGGGTAGCGCTTTGGAGTCACCTAATATGGAATGGACATGAGCAAGCACTTGAAGAAGAAAAGGCAGTTACCTTTTCCGTAACTGGTGTTCTTCGAGATGTGTTGATCATGTCCATTCCACAACCCATCCTCCTTCCCCGCTGTTGGAGTTTTGAGCAAGAAGGAACTGAGGGTGGGGGGAGCCAGCAGCGGCCCTTATACCACGCCATGCTGGCGCCATTCCAGAGGGCGCCAGAGCCAATCTCTTATGGATACTGCTGAAGGAAAAATTTCCGGCACCGGTGCATGTGACGAGCGCACACACCTAATATGGAATGGACAAGAGCAACACATCTCGAAGAACACCAGTTACAGAAAAGGTAACTGTCTTTTACTTATTTTTGCAGTACCAGTTACTGAAAAGTTTTCAGTTAGCTGGTACTATCAAAATAGATATTAGGTTTTATAGCTTGTTTCCACTTACATAGATTAGTATAGTAGCATAGCATCATATTTACTTAAATAGTGCATTACGTATAGTTTTATTGTATTAACATAGGTAGCATCATCTTGTGATGGAAGAGTCATATGTTTCTCAGGTGCAAACGACATCTTTGTCTCTCTATATGAAGGGAAGGGCACGCTGAAAAAATTTAGGGCTCTCAATCGCAGTTAATGCAAGCGATTAATGCAAAAAAATTTGATTAAAAAATAGTTGTGATTAATTGCAGTTTCAATAGTGCTATTAAACAATAAATACCAATTTACATTTATATTTTTGGATGTTTTTCTACATGTTCAAATACATTGGTTTCAGTTACAACACAGAATACAAAGTGTACAGTGCTCACTTTATATTATTTTTATTACAAATGTTTTCACTGTAAAAAAAAAAAAAAAAAAAAAAAGTAGTAATATTTTTCAATTCTCTTCAATCAAGGACTGTCCTGCAATTTCTTTATCCTGAAAGTGCAATTTACAAATTTAGAATTTTTTTTTTACATAACTGCACTCAATAAAACCAAAACAATGTAAAACTTTAGAACTTACAAGTCCATTCATTTTTCTCTCTTATTCAGCCAATCACTAAGACAAACATGTTTGTTTATATTTATGGGAGATAATTCTGCCCGCTTCTTATTTACAGTGTCACCTGAAAGTGAGAACAGGCGTTCACATGGCGTTGTTGTAGCCAGAGTTGCAGGGTATTGATGTGCCAGATACTTTAAATATTTGTATGCCCCTTCATGCTTCGACTTGTAGGTTCTAAAGTTTTACATTGTTTTGTTTTTGAGTGCAGTTACGTATAAAAAAATAATAATTCTACATTTGTAAGTTGCACTTTCATAATAGAGATTGTAATACAGTCCTTGAGGGGAACTGAAAAAAAATACTATTTCTTTTGTTTATCTTTTTACAGTGAAAATATTTATAATAAAAATAATAATATAAAGCCAGCACTGGACACTATTTTGTATTGTAATTGAAATCAATATGTTTGAAAATGTAGAAAACATCAAAAAAATCATAAATTTAATTTGGTATTCTATTATTGTTTAGCAGTGCGATTAAAATTGTGATTAACTGTGACTATTTTTTTTATCTCACATTTAATTGTGATTTTTTTTGTTTGTTTTTTACTCATTTGACAGCCCTAAAAAAATTATTTGGGATTTTGAGCCTATAGTTTGGGTGTGCTAAACTTCTCTTGCTGGTCTTTGTGGGAGTCACAAAATGCCCTTGTTGGTCAGCCTACCATAAAAATATGAATAGGACTCTGGGCACATTCTGCCCACATCTCATTTGAGTAAATGAACAATCAAGCCCCATCACAACGTTGACACTTACATCTGATGACTTGTTCGCATATTTTGTGTATCAGTTAGGTTATTTTTCTGACCCTATTGCCAAAAGGTCTAGCTAATAACTCAATCTCTAAAATGTCAGACATGATGATGGAAAAAAGGGAAAATCACATGAGAGAGTTAACCACAGCTTTTCCTGTGGGTCTTGCTATCAAAGAATATGCTGCTACTGGTTCATCAGTCAAACCCAAATTAAAAAGAGAACACTGCTGCAGTCACTGCTTCTGCTGTTCTGCATGTTGTTATTATGGGACCATACAATAAACACATGCTTAAACAACTTCAGTATTTATAGTTATAACTGCGAACAATATTTTTAAATCATTTTTGTCAAGCTTCTCTACATTCTCCCTTCCCAACCCTCTCTTCTTGAAATGCCAAATAAAGCTAGGGGGCTTCTTACATTGTGAGGATAATGAATAAAAACATGACAGCATTGCACATGTAGTGGAAGTGCACTAAGAGTTAATTTACCTATACCTTTCTAATTCTTCTCCAAAAAATAATTCTGGTATTTCAAAGGGACAGTAACAAACCTAAGCATCTCTGAGTCAAGGAGGGATAATAAAACCTAGTTAATCAAGTCTAGTGGAATGAAAGTAAAAAGTAGAAGGTGCTGATAATGACATAAAAGTTCACCTCCGTTGAAGTGTCACCCAACTTCGCTCACCTTTTTAAAAGATATGCTTATATTGTGAGGGAGGGAGGGGGTTAATTTACAACCTTTCCTGCGACAAAGATAGTGCAAATTACTTTCATTTTGCTAAGCCAGTCCCCAGTAACTACACCTCATTATTTCCTCTAAATATAAACTACTTTAAGTTACTATTAATTATTTCACAGATATGTGTAATAGCATAAAGTCTGTGGCTAATTCCTGTATTAATGTTGCATTCCCTGCTCCATGCAATACTGCTTTGGCACTGAAAAAACAAGAACTGAAAGAGGTTCTAGAAATAAATTGCTATAGAAGATTTAGGACAGTGTTCATGTTTAAAATGTTGGAAAACTATTGTGAGAGAACATGTCAGACACACCCTGTCTAAAAGTCTGTAAACATTCTATGTGCATAACTTGTGTACATTAATGTATATCCAGGAGCTGAGATTTGCAGCACCATTCAATCAGACTTTTAAGTATCTTTTTAGTTAGAATATAATTCAGAAGATAGATCCGTGTACTTCAAAACTTCACCATTATGGTCAGAGAGATAATACCTGGATTTTGAGAAAATTTGGTTTGCTTCCATTTCTTTGACTTTTTATCTTGCTTGGTCAAAAACTGACTCTTTGGATATAGTGTTCATTTGTGCCTTGTTACATGTTAGACTGCATATGCTTAAGAGTGGTAGTCATTTTTGTTTAGAACTATAGTGTGCTTTTAAGACACTGCACTCCTCAGCAATCCCAAGAGTATAGTGGAACTGTACTAGCCTTTAAGAAGATGCAGCACACACTACCTTCTTTTCCCAGCTATCTCTGTCTGCTATGGAGGTAGCAAAATCCTCATGAAGTCCTTGTACACCTCTAACCCGATATAATGCTGTCCTGGGGAGCCAAAAATTTTTTACTGCATTATAGGTGAAACCGCGTTATATTGAACTTGCTTTGATCCGCCAGAGCCGCAGCGCCGCCCCCCCCCCCCCCCCCCCCGAGCACTGCTTTACAGCGTTGTATCTGAATTTGTGTTCTATCGGGTCACGTTATATCGGGGTAGAGGTGTACTTCAGGAGAGGAAGAGACCCATTTTGCCCAGCCCCTGCTTATGTGCAAGGCTCCTTGAATTCTTCATTTCCATCCATCTCCAGATAGAAGTAGGGGTCTTTTGTTTGTTTGTTTGTTTGTTTGTTTTTTGTTTAAGCTGCCACTATTTCTCTAAAGCCATTTATTTAAGACTATTGCTCTTCAAAACTTATATTCATAGATTCCAAGATAAAATGGACTACTGTGATCATCTAGTCTGACCTCCTGTGTAACTCAGGCTGTAGAACTTCCCCAAAATAATGTTAGAGCATAGCTTTTAGAAAAGCATCCAGTCTTGATTTTAAAAATTGTCTGCGATAGAGAATCTTCCGTGACCTTTGATAAGTTATTCCAATGGTTAATTACTCAGTGTTAAAAATTTACACCTTATTTCCAGTCTGAATTTGTCCAGCTTCAACTTCCAGTCATTGGATTGTGTTATCCTGCAGTTCTCAAACTGTGGGTCGGGACCCAAAGTGGGTCATGACTCCATTTTAATGGGGTCACCAGGGCTGGCATTAGACTGGCCCTAGGTCTCAGCAAATGTCCCACCGCATGGGGCCAAAACCGAAGCCCTTGGGCTTCATCCTTGGGTGGTGGGGCTGAGGTTACAGGCCCCCTGCCTGGGGCTGAATCTCTTGGGCTTTGGCTTTGGCCTCCCCACTCAGATCAGCGGGACTTGGGCAGGCTCAGGCTTCAATCCTCCCTTCTGGGGTTGTGTAGTAATTTTTGTTGTCAGAAGGGAGTCTTGGTGCAATGAAGTTTGAGAACCCCTGTGTTATGCTTTTCTCTTCTAGACTGAAGAGCCCATTATCAAATATTAGTTCCCCATGTAGGTACTTATAGACTGTAATCAAGTCACACCTTAACCTTGTCTTTGTTAAACTAAATTGATTAAACTCTTTGAGTCTATCACTATAAGGCATGTTTTCTAATCCTTTAATCATTTTTGTGACTCTTCTCTAAATCCTCTCTAATTTATCAATATCTTTATTGAATTGTGGACACCAGAACTGGACACGGTATTCCAGCAGTGGTTGCACCAGGTGATAAAATAACCTCTTTACCATCTAAGGATTACAGTATCCCTTTTGGCCACAGTATCACACTGGGAGCTCATGTTCAGCTGATTATTCACCCCACCCTCAAATCTTTTTCAGAGTCACTGCTTCCTATCCTGTCAGTGTAGCATACATTCTATGTGTATTTTTACATTTAACTATCTTAAAACACCCTGTGTTGGCTTGCACCCAGCTTACAAAGGGATCCAGATCACTCTGAATCAGTGACCTGTCCTCTGTATTATTTAACCACACCCCCGATTTTTCTGTCATCTGCAAACTTTTCCAGTGATGATTTTATATTTTCTTCCAGATCATTAATAAAAGTGTTAAATCATTTAGGGCCAAGAACCGGTCCTTGTGGGACCCCCCCCAGAAACTCACCATTTCAATGATGATGCCCCATTTAGAGTTACATTTTGAGACCCATCAGTTAGCCAGCTTTTAATCCATTTAATGGGTGCCAATGTAATTTTATATCTGTCTAGCTTCTTTAATCAAAATGTCATGCTGGACCATAGACGAAACTGTTACTTTTATCAAACAAACTTGTAATCTTATTTAAAAAATTGTTAGTTTGACAGGATCTGTTTTCCATAAACCCATGTTGATTGGCATTAATTGTATTATACTCCTATCATTCTTTATTAATTGAGTCCCATATTATCTGCTCCATTATCTTGCCCGGAATCAATGTCAGGTTGACAGGCCTGTAATTACCTGGGTCATCCCATTTACTCTTGTTAAATATTGGTACAATATTTGCTTTTTTCCAGTCTTTTGGAACTTCTCTGGTGTTCCAAGACGTATTGAATATCAATATTAATGGTCCTTCTACATGTAGGTAGTGAACTAATGATCCAAATTCTCCACTGATGTAAATTTGATGCAGCTATCTCAATAGACCTGCACCAGTATGCTTCAGAAGAGAATTTATCCAGTATGCTGATTCTAGATGGATATTTTGAAGAAAGGCGAGTTTTGAAAAATTTGAATATTTCTGCCACATTTGTCACTCCTGTGGTGCAAGCTGAAAATTCTAACGTTCAAGCCTCCCCACCAATTCCCAGAATTGTTGTAATAGCCATATCACATTTTGTTTCTCTCTCTCTCGCTCGCTCCCCCTGCCATTAGTTTACCAAACCATTAGTAACTATTTGTCATAATAGGACCTTTGTTATAGTAAACGGCTCACTATGAGCTGGCAGAACTATATTAGTTATATATCAATAGCCGTGTTACTTTCTTTTTTTCTTGTTTTAATTAAATAGTCCAGTCCTTCTCAGGTCCTAGAGGACTCTAGAAACTAAAAATGTGTTCTGCTGCACAGGTTATTCTAGCTACTAAAGAAGATTTGCTTATTCCTGTACAGACTTGTTGTAAGACTAGCTTTGAGGGGAGGGAAGGGTGAAGTATCTGCCAAAACAGCCCAAATCATATTCGGGAAGCATCAGCCTTGAGAACAGGATACAAGAAAGAAATATGCCCATCTGGGTAGCAATTGCCTAAAAGTCACTAGAAAAGTATCTACAGGGACTGGGGAAACAAGCTGACCAGTTAAAAATATTCCCAGAAGACTCCGTATGTCTTATTTCATTATACTTCTTTAGACGAGTTTTAATTAGTGTGTCTACTATTATCAACACCAGGAAAGACCTTATTAACTTATTCTCAGTGTCATGATTTCAGCCACAGCTTCTACATCTAGAATTTGTTGTGCACACCAGTTTTAACAAATTTGCTACCATTTAATCAGACACATCCTCAGCATGTGGCACGTATGGATTGAAGTTGGAAGAATTGAATTTGAGTTCATCCAAGTATTGTACTGTACCAAAGCTCCTGTAGAAAAAGTTGGTTACTAACATGTCACTGCTTGGGAAATGGACAAACATGAACAACAGTACCTTGCTGCACTGGCATAAACTCAAAAACTTGTTTGTTATTCAGGACTTCTTTAGTTTACAAATTCTTGTGGCATGAAATCTGGTTCATGGTTCACTCCCAATTTTTCTTAGTCTTGCACCAAATAACTTAACACTTACAATTCTTACAGGGTTAAAGTTGGTTTCTGTTTGCAGTGATATTGAACTGTGTGCTGCTACTTAATAATTTGTTAGTGAAAAGAAGGAAGGGTGATTTTGTGATTGAGGCACAGGACTGTGAGCCAGGAGATCCACTTCCTGGCTCTGTGGCAGAGGTTCCCTGTCTGACCTTTAGCAAATCATTTAATATTCCTGTAAACAGATAACTTCCCCACTTGTAAAGGGATAATTATATTTGTCCCTAATACAGAGTGTTGTGAAACTTAATTCATTAATATTTGTATAGTGCAGGGGTAGGCAACCTATGACACGCGTGCCAAAGGCAGCACGCAAGCTGATTTTCAGTGGCACTCACACTGCCCGGGTCCTGGCCACCAGTCTGGGGGGCTCTGCATTTTAATTTAATTTTAAATGAAGCTTCTTGAACATTTTAAAAACTTTACTTTACATACAACAATAGTTTAGTTATATATTATAGACTTATAGAAAGAGACCTTCTAAAAACGTTAAAATGTATTACTGGCACACAAAATCTTAAATTAGAGTGAATAAATGAAGACTCGGCACACCACTTCTGAAAGGTTACCGACCCCTGGTATAGTGCTTTGAGATTCTCAGATGGAAGTACAGGAGTACTTGTGGCACCTTAGATGGAAGTTCTATATAAGGGCAAAGTATTTATTATTATTTTTTATTATTTATTATTATTACTATTCCTGTTCCAGGATAGAAAATGCAGTTGAGTAAAACCTCTTAAGTTCAATATTTCCTAAATTTTGATATTTCTGTCATCATAATGAAAGCTTGATGTAGACTGTTTTCCTCTAGCTTGCTTTGTAACTTCCATTTCTTTCTGCTCATAAACATCAATGTCATGAGGTGTAATTGGTCCAAATGCTGTTTCTGACAATTACTAGTTAATATTACTATAGAGAAATGAAGAATAGTTAAGTATTTAGAGGAATTTGGGTGTGAAAGGGGTATAGCTTTAGGACAATTCATGAAATAGCTGGTTCCTTTTAATACTAGGGCTCTTCCTCCTCCATGAATTATTCATTTGACTGCTTTTGTTATAATGGACAGTGTTAAATCTGTGAGGCTGTTCTGAGATAGGCAGCATTTCAACAAAGGAAAGCTATCAGCAGCTACCATTTGTTTTGGAAACCAATATATATTGATAACATTTTGAGAAAATGACAGGTTTCAGAGCAGCAGCCGTGTTAGTCTGTATCCGCAAAAAGAACGGGAGTTCTTATCATATGCATCCGAAGAAGTGGGCTGTAGTCCAGGAAAGCTTATGCTCTAATAAATTTGTTAGTCTCTAAGGTGCCACAAGTACTCCTGTTCTTTTTGAGAAAATGTTGCCCTGCCCTCTCTTCTTGGTGCTCCCCCTCACCTCTATTACAAAAATATGGCATTCCACTGAATACTTTAATTTTCATGTTTAATGGTTAACTTAAATTACATGCAACCAAGCCAAATTCAGTATTTTTGTTTATATAAATGTGTGCCAGGGAAACATTGAATAATATTGATGTTTGTAAATAAATATATATATAGGTTTTTTTAAAGCTGACTCTTCTTTTAACAGTTTTTTTCCCCAAGATGAAGCATAAAATAACTACTGAGCCTACAGAGAAATGGTATTCTTTGTAATATCTAATATCAGTCTTTCATACTTCAAGTATGGACTTTCCTAAGCAGAAATTCCAGTGCTAATGGTTGAGGATTTCCCCTGGCACTCCCCCTTCTGACTCTGACTTAAGGTAGTGAGTCTAGCAGGGCACATTAGGGACAGTCCCTGTGCAAAGTGGGGAATTCAAGGCTGGGGGCTGCATGGTACTGTTGTGAATGGACAACAACATGTGCTCAAGTTCTTTCTGAAGAGGGTGATAAAAAGTGGCATTTCCTCCTAAACTGGTATGTGTGTTGCTGTAACGCCTTGAAGCAATAGATAAGGGAAGGAGAGGGGAGGGAGTTAAGCAGTGAGCAGATGGATGAACGATTAGATCATTTGGATTAGGAATGGGGTTTTTTTACACTGAACTCTCTCTTTTCTCATTCCTTTCTGATCAGATTCTCTATATACAGAGAGAGTTGAAGCTGCTTAAAATAGAGAAAAGAAACGTCGTAGCTGGATTTAGTTGCAAACTATGAGTACTGAACAAGACAAAGGTTAGAATTGAAAAGTATATGTGGTTTAGGAGAATCTGAATCATGCAGTATTACTTTCACTTTTTCTAGGCTTCTATTTCCTATGAACAAACCATAAGGGAGATAGAAGTTCTGATTTAGATAATGTCTTACAGTCTTTGGAATAATACATTCGGTTGAAGGGGGAGTTATTTACATAAACTATAGGCTGTATGAACAGGGAGTGTTTAATGCTTTTTGACGTTAAGCAAGTCCATTTGCTGTGGATGTCAGCTTTCTTTCTCCCCCCTTCCCTCAATATTATTCTTATATTTAAGAAGAAACTTTATGTAAAATGAAAACACTCATGGGATCCCCTCTTTTCCTTTTTCCTGTAGCTTAGCTCAGACCATTCTCTCTGAGCATGGTAGTGGTACAAAGTGTGTGGTCTTTCAGCTCTGACTAATGCATTTTGTGCTGTGTGACTGAAAATGCCTCATAGCCTGCCAGGGCTGACTGAGGGTTGTGGAATGTGGTGCCTTTTCTCTGTTTCTCTGGGTTTTTTTGTTTTTGTTTTTCTTTCTCTCTTCTCCCCCCTCCCCCCCCCCCCAAAAAAAAAGTGTATAGGCAGCTTGTTGAGAAACCTGAAGATAGGGGGAAATGCTTATATGTTGTGGAATGTGGCTTCCCTTGGGAGACCCCGCGGGGCCAGTCAGGCAGTGAGTGAGCAAAGTTGAAGAATGGAAAGGGGAGGGGGATTAGAGAGAGAGAGAGGAAGGAGGTGGGAACAGAGGGGCCCATTTCCCTTTTTTCTGAAGCAGTGACAGCTGGTTCTGTCCTGACTCACATGACAAAGTGCTATGGAGACTAGTATTTAAGCTGAAGCCAGCTAGCAAAATGGTCAGCTGATTTTTTTTTTTAGGCTTTAGTCAGGTGATCAGCTGATGACTAATCATTTAGCCCACTGAGAAGGTACTTCAGAACACAGGTAAGGGTGAACCTATCTACTCTGATGTAGATTTTTGCACAAAAAAAGTTTGGAAAATGGCTGTATTTGTTTTTAATCCTGACTGATTTTTGGCATACAGCGTATTCAGACCGTCTCTTTCAGTGCTACCACTTTTGCTGTTCAGACTTGTTCAGTATTGTTAAAATCTGTCTTTAATTATAATTCCTACAAAAGCTTTATTGGGAAAAAGACCTATTGTATGTTACTAGATATAGTTCTGGGTATTGCATGAAAATTGCATGCTATTACATTTTTAATAACATTACTTGCTGTACTGCACGTTTGTCAGAAACTCGTGTTTAGAGGGGAATTCCCAAATACTTGAACTTTGAGTCATTAAAAAAAATTACAGGAACAGTGTGACAATTTAGGAGAAAACTCCATTCCTTCTTAGGAAGATGGGTTTTTTATATATACTTGGGGTTGAATGCCTCTCTAGAAATAGAAATTGCCAAGCATTTAAGCATGTAGTGAGAGTGTCTTTCCACCCATTTTGGAACACTGGAAAGCATCCTTGTTCCTTAGTTCCCTTATATGACGACTAAAAGGGGAAAGCCTCTCATTCACTTCAGTGTCTCTAAAATGATGAATGCAAATAGCTAAGTATGTGACAGATGAACAAGTCAATCTTGGGATGAATGCCTCATGGGCTAGATTTCTCTTGTGCTTTATATCTGAGTCCTGTTGGCCTTATGCATAGTTATTAGATTGTATTCCTTAAATTTTAAATTTAACTGTATACAATGTCTTCTTTACTATTTCCCTCACTTTTTTAAAAAAAAGTGTGTGCTGCACCATCGATCACACTTTTTTAATTTTTTTAAGTTTAAGGAAAAAACCTTTACGAAGGCACCAGTCAGCTAGATTTTTCACTGCCTAGTGTACATGCACCAGAATGCATCAAGTGTGAAAGTGAGTGCAAGCACCATTTAGCATAGTGAATTTTCACACTGTATCAAAATTACAGAAACACCTGTGCTAAATACCTTGATCCCTTCCTTTAGTTTTCATTCCTTATCTCATGGAGGTGACCAACTAACCAGTCAGTTGTGATACAAAACATGTAGTCAGATGGATTTGACATCTTAAACAATCAAACTGCAATGGGTTTTTCAATGTATTTTTTTTTTTTTACCTCAGTATTTAGAGTCTGGTATTTTAAGAATAGTCAAAATTGGTAGTTCCTCCAAAACTGATTTAACAAAAGCCACTGAAGAGAAGGGGGGGGAGTGGAGTGACACACTACAGTTATGTGACAG
Organism: Malaclemys terrapin pileata; assembly: GCF_027887155.1. Classification (NCBI taxonomy): domain Eukaryota; kingdom Metazoa; phylum Chordata; order Testudines; family Emydidae; genus Malaclemys; species Malaclemys terrapin. The sequence continues at coordinate 198,535,058 of NC_071505.1, forward strand.
ATGGCTGTTATGATATCAATGTGTTATGATATTCAGGAGTTATGTTGTTATATGCCAATATGAACTCGATATATGCCAGATAATTTTTATGCTAATTTATGACTGCCATATACCTTTCCAGTCCAAATCAGCAAGGAAAATGCCCAATGAGTCTTAGGTACTTCCATGGGACTTGTGACAGGCTGCAAGATTGAAAGACATATGGGGAGATTTTTAAAGGCATGAAAGGCAGTTAGGTGCCCTATGCCCACTTAGGCCTTTGAAAATCTCCTTGCACTGTCCTTAAGTTAAGAGAGACTTTGTTTTGTAGTTAATATTTCCATACTTTACTGGGGATCTTATTCTTATCTAACTATTTATTTTGTAATACTAGATCAGTTATCTACCTGAGGCAAGTTGGAGGGTTATAACAAAGAGGATAAAAATTATCATATTCCCAATTTCTCGTGATGTTGCCAATAAAAGTTGCTTTTATTTATGAGAACCTGGCTGGGGTAATGGAATTTGTGATGACACATGATGTTTGGATGCCTCAGAGAAACTGAAGTCTAATCACTGAGAAAGATGGTTTAGCATGAGGTAGTGGGTAATCATAAGAAATGTAGTGGTGGTTCCATGTCCATTAACTATTAATCCCCAATGGAGTTTTTGTCTCATATAAATGTAGATATGTGCGTTTGTTGTTTACTGGTAAATTGGTTACAGATGGATGTCTACTGAAATATTCCAGACATGTCCTATAAGAGAGAAAATAAAGGTTCCATGAGGCAGCATGACAAAGGGTAGCGGGTGATCAGTGAAGTGCACAGACCATGAAATAACACTGATGAGCAAAGACAGATTTATCTAAATGCATTAAAAGATGTGTAAAAGTGAGTCATCTTCTTCCCACCCAAAGCATATGGGAGTACAGCTATGTGCTGCTTCCTCAGTGTGCCCAGTGCTATAGAAATCCTACTGGAAGTCAGTGAGGGTTTTGGGTGCCGAAGGAATCAGGCCCCATGTTTGCAAGTAGTCAAAGTTCGTATAACCAATTCTGCCTCTGCTTAATCCTCACCAAAGTGATGCAAATTCTATTAGACTTCATGTTCTCCTCCTTGGGGGAATTCCTGGCAGGTGGACTTGTCTATAGGTTGTGTGTGTTGGAGAAATTCTTTTGGCACACAAGTATAAGCAAGACTGCACATTGTTATATATGTCAACTGCATTAGTAATATAAGAACAGAAGTGCAAATCTAGAAATGGGTAAACATGAAGATATTTCAAAGGGTTAACAATTTTTCCTTGCTGTATTTTCTTGTCTACTTGGCTTAAAGCTTGTTAGTCATTGTAGGTTGAATTTTGAACTATGGTATGTTTTTAATGTCCTGATTGTCCATAATCTCAGATTTGTTTGATTTGGGGGGACGATAACCTATCTTGCAACTGAGTAAAATTTAGGTACCACATTGTATAACTTTTATGCATGTTTTAATATTAATGTGCGTGTCTGAAGAGAGCTATCCTGCTTGAAGTATTTCCGGTGAATGACGTTCTTTAATCTTCAATTTTAAAACTAGAATACAGCTTTTAAAATGTTTTACTTTTATCTTGTGGTTTTGGACACTTCAGTTCAGTTTTCTGTAACCTATGTATAATTATCAGGATTACTTTAGTTTAAAATTATTTGATTTTATAAGAACTTGTTTTAAATTGAGAAACTGAGTCTATATAAATATATATACACACATACATGAGGCTCTTGGTTTAGATTCACATTAGAAGTAATGGAGAAAATGTTTAATAGCTATATTGAGTAAGCACATAGTTTGGGTTGAAATAATTTCTTAATACCTTTCTATATGGAGAGATTCATTTTTGTACATAGAAGCAGTATAATATTTTTAATATAAAAAACCTCTTTAAAGAGTCTCTCTTTACATTGGGATGATTTGTTTTTGTTTCTGGTTATTGTAACAAGTCAAGTACTACTTCTGTTCATATTGTTGTCTAAATCTAGCTTGGAGAATGTCCAATATAAAATATATGCTCCTCAAGGGCCAGATCCTGTAATCATTGATTACAGTGGGAGCAAAACCTGATCTCTATGTATATGTCTTTTGAGGGGGCAACTTCTTGCAAACACCACTTGTATTTGAAAGGAAAACTATAGTAATGTAGGAATGGACGATAAGCTCATTTTGATAAAATAAGAATTAACTAAAATCCTTTGTCCAACATTTAAGTTGAATGTTTGTTTATTTTAGTTGAAAAATGTTTGGATAACTTTTTACCATGATATTTGTGAAAAGTCTGCCTCTATCTCTTTACTAGTTCCAGAAAGGTCTGCAAACAGAAATACCAGAAATCTGGGTTGAAATTTCCATTCCAATTTTCTGGACCCGAAGAGTCATGATCAGATATTTTGGAACAATTTAGATAAACCTCTAAACTTTGTTGCATTTATCCAAAATGAATCAAACCTATTGGAGGCTTTCCTATCGCCATGCAGTATTCTTATTTTTTAGTTTTTAAATCCCTTATAAAGAAATATTTTATTTTGAACACATAAATCCATTTTCTTTACATATTAATCCTGTTGGCTGTATTAAGGTTAATTAAATGTGCCTAATTATTTTATCTTTTTCTTGTCATAGCTTCAAAAATAACTAGTAAAAGTGGAGTCAATCTCCTAATTTTTTGAAAAATAAGTATTTTGCCCTCTTTATACCTTTGTGGAAGAAAGTAGAACGCCATCTAGCGAAGTATTTGCATTACTGCAAAGTAAAAGCATTTTATTTTATTAAACTTACTTCTAAATTTACATTAAGAGTGAGGTTTGAAATGTAATATTTAAAATTAAGCCATGAACTTTTAAAATTAGTGAGGATCTATGTTCTAGATTTCTAGTCAGTTTTGGGATTAAATCAGTGGCAGTTTTAGCAATTTAAATGTTCTTTGAATTTAATTTTTACCACTTTTTCCACAATGGTATGTATTATATCAACATCTTGTATGAAATTGTATCCTGCATGATCCTATAATATCCTAAATGGAGTATTGAGTTACATGTAAACTTTTATTTAAAATTTATTTCACAATGAAAACTGGCACTTCCATACTGAAACAATGAAAGATGTCTTTTAAAGAAATCTGTTTATATCTATTGCTATACCTCATTACTACTCTTGAACCAAAATTAAGATTGATGCAAAAGTATACCGAAGGAATGTCTTTTAAGATGGATGGTAGAAGAACAAACAAGTTTTTCAGTTATAAACTCCCAAGAATGTACAGGACTGTAACGTATTGTACGGCCCTCTAAAGCTTTCTAACTGAACAGTTTTAAGTTAATGTTTAACACCAACACGTGTTAAACAATGTCCGGGTTAATTTTGTTCTACCCCTTCAACATTTGAGAAGGGAAATACTTAAATAGCAAAATATAATTAGCAAAAGAAAGTTCTCTTCCTTACTACTCCATCTACACTTATGGGAGTAGGAGAAAGCTTCTGAAATGATGATGAGCTCTGATATTTAATCATTGTTTATGACAAGCCATTAATTAGAAGTGAGAGACTAATTCCTGCCACAACATGCTTATATTTCAATGGAAAGTACTCATTGCACAATCAGTTACGCAGTCAGGATACTCAGTTGAGTTTGGGAAGGAAAAAATGGAACTGAATTTAGTATTAATAAATCATACTTCTGCAGCACCCTGGAAATGGAGATCTTTTCTTGAAAATCTTAAACTTTCCGTAATGCTACTCATTTGCATTGCTTGTATAGGATTTCTCTTTGTTCCCTTTCCATTATTTCCACCTGTCATGGTATGCAACACCTTGACACAAGTTACAGTAATAATAACAACACTTGGCTTTTACATAGTGCTTTTCATCAGGAGATCTCAAAGCACTTTACAAAGGAGGTCAGCATAGTGTAGGCTGCTGTGGTTTATGTAAACTGAGGTAAAGGTGGACTCCGCAAACAACAACTCCACCAAACACATAAGGTGTCCTCCCAATGTCTAAGTACTGTACACTATGGCAATATAAATGGTCAGTGATAAAGAAAAAAAGATGTAACAATGCATGTATTTTCTGACCTGTATGCTAAGGATTTCAACAAGCATAAACCCATTCCTCAAACTGCTTATCCTCTGTAAAATGTTTGGGCCACTTGTAGTCTCTGGGACACCTGATCTCAAACACTGTGTGACTTATAGAAATAACTGGAAAAAGTTAATATAATCTCACTGACATTTTGATAAGAAAGGAGATCAATATAATACTGTAAAATACTTCTCTTGATGTCTGTCTTTTTTTTTTAAAAGTACTCATATAATAGAATTGTAGGACTGGAAGGGACCTTAAGAGGTCTTCTGTCCTGTCCCCTGCACTCATGGTGGACTAAGTATTATCTTCTAGACCATCCCTAGTAGGTGTTTGTCTAACCTGCTCTTAAAATTCTCCAGTGACGGAGATTCCACAACCTCCCTAGGCAATTTATTCCAGTGCTTAACCACCCTGACAGGAAGTTTTTCTAATGTCCAACCGTAAACCTCCCTGGCTGCAATTTAAGTCCATTGCTTCTTGTCCTATCTTCAGAGGTTAAAGAGAACAATTTTTCTCCCTTCTCCTTGTAACAAACTTGTAATAATGCCCTAGGATGGGGGCATTATTGATCATCCTACACTTAATTTTCTTTAATGAAAATTGTATTAATGAAAATGGCCTACAAAAAAAGAAAATGATACTTCATATGCTATATAAAAAGAGTTGAAAAGCACTAGTTTTTTCCTTGAACTTTTAAACAAACTACTGCAGTCATTGAGATATTATTTTCTCTTGCTTTCATTTTAGTAAATGCATTTCTTAGGATGCTTGGTTGAAATTCATATCACTGCTAACTATATAGTTGGCCTTCAGTGAAATACCATTGATTTCTGCTTTCAATGTAGTTCTGATTTATTTTGATCTGAGACTGATGTTGATTTGAATAGGGAGATTCAGAAAATTTCCAGTACTCGGGATTGCAGAATTCCTCCACAAAATGAGATTTGTGTGTATGCATACATACTACATGCTTAATAATGTAAGGCTGAACAAGAGTGTAAACACAAATGAAAAAATATGCTGCAAATGAAATGGTGCAGCCATCAGCTATCAATATTTACTCTATGCATTCAGACCACTGCTCATGTTATGGTAAAGTTCTGACTCACCTTCTTACAAGGAATTTACTTTTAACTCTTCTCTTTAAATATTGGTAGTTTGTCAGAGTCAGATCCTTTTCATTTTAATCTCTTTTTGAAGGAGAGAATGGGGAAACCCCCAAAATAGGGACCTATTCTACATGTTGGAGCTGATTGAGATGACATCTTAATAGAGGTGATGAGAAACCTCGCACTTAGGACCCTTTTCTAAATCGTGTTCCAAGTTTTTAATCAAGCTGAACATTTTGGAGCTATTGTTCCATTTAAACTTAATGACAGAAGAAACAATACAGTTTTGACATGTTAATATAGTTTGTATAAATATAATATACTGTATGCATACCACTTTTTAAGCTCTTGTTTACCTAAGGAACCTTTTTTATAGCAAATTTTCCATTTTGTTGCATTGGCAAGAACATTTTGTAACAAATTCTGAAAGATGCAGGGATTCAGAATTTAAGATTTTTTTAAAAAATTGATTTATTTATTTTGAGGGGTGGAGGTGGGATTCCACTTTCTTCTCATCATTTTTACAATTCCTAAATACCTGGGAGCTCATTTGATACTACTATTCAGGAGCATAACAAATGAGTTCAAACATTTCATCTTCTGCTACTGTGGCTTAATGAGTATGTCAGCCTGAAATTTGTGTACCTTCATCTGTGTAGGAAAAATTGTTGCTCTTTCCCAAATAAGACAGGGCTGCTGCTCGCTGTTCAGGAGGTTCTTGGTGGGAATTGTTATTGTATAGCTTAATGTATGTGCTCTTGCTCTCTCATATCAATCCATAGGAAGATGGCTCATGATGAGAGGCCAAATCCCAAAATTGACTATGAAAATCTTCCCCAAAATAAGCAATTCTATTTAATTGCATTTTGGATGCATTTATGCTGAAACTGTGCTACTGGATATGAATAGGTCTATATCAAACCAGTTAGAGATTGAAGAAAATAAGGCAATTTATTTTCTCCCCTAGAATTTAAAAGGGCACTTAGTTTGAATTCTGTATTGACCATTTTCACTAGTAGTAAATATATAAATATGAAATATATGCCATGTCCAATTATACTTTAACAATTATTGCCCCTCGTCAACTTCCTCCTCAAAAAGCTGTCTCATTTGAATGTAAACTTCAAAGTTAAAGCTCTGCAATGTGAGATTTTGCATAATATCAATTACTTTAGCATGCCATTGGGTATCTGATACAATATTAGGTGCCAAAACTAAATATTTTTCCTTTTAACTTAAAGTAATCCTTTTACAACTGTTTATAAGGATCTTTTACTAATAAAGATAATGGATAGATTTTGTTCCAAGGTTGTCAGAAAAGACTTAGCCAAAGTAAAGAACTATTTCTTAGCAACAGGAATTCTGCTCAGCAAGTAAAATTGGATTCTTTATTAAAGATTAGCTGAATTGTTAATGTAAGCAGTTGTCATGCACAAAACTTCTTAATAGAGAACTTCAGTGTTAAATACTGATTGCTTTCATAAGTGTATGTGTGTATAAGTATACTATAAGCATATAGGTTACCAAAGAAACTGAATGTGCCTTTAAGGGAGGTAAAGTTTAAGCACTGTACTAAATAGCTAAATAGTTAAAGGTGTTACCAGGGAGGAGAATTACATTGAAAGACCTGTTGTTTGGAAGGGGAGGGGAGCAGGAAACCCTGCTGGTGTTAGAGGAGAATGGAATGTTTAAAAGAACGGGGTTTGTAATTTCCAGGATAAGGGCGGTTTCTGCAGTCTGGTAGAGCTGTGGGAAGCACTGACTCCATTAGACAGCCCACTCACAGGATATAACGGGGAAGTATGACCAAGTGGGTAGAGGTCACAAAAATGCTGCGTGGTACGCTGGCTACAGACTTCTCGGGGGCCACTGTGGTTGTATATCCTGAATTTCCATCGCCTAATGCAGTAGGTTTGTAAAGAAGGGCGGATTGCAGGATGCTGGGTGTGTGGAGTGCGTAGGCAGCTGTTCTTAAACGACAGTGGGTGGAGATTACAGCATTTCATCTGCTTTTCCTCTGACACCTTTTAAAGATACAGCCCACAATGTTGTTCAGGGGTTTGTGCCAATTGCTGCTAGTAATCTTGCATTAAATCTAAAAACTTATAGTTTGCCTCAGTGTAAAAATAGAAATAATTTATAAGCAAAAACTATAGGTTGTTCGAACATTAAATCTTAACTCCTATGCAGAAATGAAGTACTTTGGTTCTCAAATCCTTTCCATTGCAAATTAACTTTATTCATGTTTTATACATAAGTACTTTCTGGGGAAAAAAGCTTTAAAAGTAACATGTTGGGGTAAGATTTGTCCCTTTTTAGTTTCATTCAAAACTTCACAAATTATCTTTTCTTCCTTTTCAGTTTTCTTCTCTGTGTCTTGGTGTAGTTATGAATGTATTCTGTGTGCAGTATTTTTTGAAGTATTTGTCTCAATAATGGTGAACAGCTCGTTCTTACTAGTGTCTCTTTTTTTCTCCCCTGAAGCACATAGCATTTCTCATTTTAAAGGAGTAACAAGAATTTGCCTCTAACTAGAGGAAATATTCTTCCTATTTAAAATACTTTTCAGATATAAGTTTACCCAATATTGCTATTCGTTATTTTTGATCTCTAAAATATTTGAAAGCTGTATTAGAAACTAATAACAGAGTATTTTATCCATTATTTCTGTATCACTGAAATGTTTGCAATGCACCATGGATTTGAGAAAAGTGAAACTAGGAATACAAATGATTCTGTATTGTTTTGTTTTTTAATGATAGTTCACTCAAGTCTACCAAAATGGAGAATAAAGTCCATTTAGCCAGCTACTAGGCAGACAACCTGAATAGCTGCCAACTTATAAATGTTAATGCATATCATGACCTCTCTTGAGTAATAATGGATGAGTGTGTTATGCACAAGGGGAGAGGGAAGGTATTCTAACAACTCCTGTAGAATTTGTACTGCGTATTTTTAGGGAAGCACATATTTTAAATGTGTATGTTATAACCAGTAAGTGTGTTAATGCTAGAAGCTGTTGGTGAAACCACACTTATTTTTCTATGGAAAATGTAAAAACAAAATCAAAAACGTAGAGATGGATTTTTTTCTTGATTGTACACCGGTGCTGTTTTCTTTGAGACCTGTACGTTTCCCACCTTTCCTGAAATTCAGGGGAAAAGTGTACAAAGAGTATATGCCTGAAGTGTGATTTCATATTAATACTCCTATTAAAGTATTAAAATGTCTGTTCTAAATACAAGATTACAAAATAGCATGGCATTTTTGTAGTATTTAGTTTATTTCAGTAATCTTGTTTTGTGTATGTGTTTTGTCAGTCGGTAGCCTGGTGACACATGCTGCTCCTTTGGGAAGGCAGTGAAAGAGTCACCTTTTAAGAGAGGAACTTGTACAAGCAATAGGAAACTTACTTCTGAGGTGGAGCAAGTCAGACTTCCTTACTTGAGCAGGGCATTGGTTGCCAAAGAATTTATGACAAAGGACAGAATTTTCAGAAGTACCCAAGTCTTTTGTACTCTGCCAATGAATTGCCATTTCTTTGACATTTGGAAAAGGAAAGTGGTAACCATTTATATATGAGTTGAGGTATCCAATATGTAATTTGAGTGTCACTAAACTTTCATCAGGCTCCTGCATATTCTTAGTTTTCATATAGCAGCAAAAACTTTGAAAGCTATGGTTGGTTATTGGAAATATACAGATGCTGTGAAATGGCTAGACATTTCACAAAATACACCGTTACTTTTTAGATACTAAAATAAACATTCATCATTGAGGTGAGATTGCAAAACTCATCGGGGATGTAGTATTTGTGTCGGAGTAATGTCATACAGTAAACCTAAAATCTGAGCTCACTGAAGCTAAGCAATCGTTACTGGCTATAGACATTGTATTAGCAAAATAATATTCTGTTGGACATTGGGATTTCAGATATATTACAGCTAACTAGGGAACAGTATTACATTTAAACATCAGGACAAGCTTGTTTTAATAATTTAATGAACATACATATTTAAAGAGAAGACTTTTATGGTGGTAGACTGTATGTCCAGCATTCTTCCAAGAATGTCTAATATATGTCGGAAACAAATCCCAGTGCAGTGAAATCTCTAGAGGTGTCATCTGCACTGAAAGCAAAAGATTCTTGAAGTGTTGGGATATATTTTGCCTATATAACTAACCGACTTTAGTTTACCTGCATTGTTAGAAGATAGATGACGAGTAGGATGGAAATAGAAATGTATTTTAATTAGAGGCATAGGTTGTGGGTGGGGTGGTGTTTTATAAACTGTGTGCCTTCAGGATTATTGATACGGGTGAATGCTATGTATTACCTTGATGCATTTTACTTTAACTTGTTGTATGTCTGCTATTCAAAGGCTTAACAATCCTTATACCTGGAACTGCCTGACTTAAGTTTATATACCTGGGGGTAGAGTCTATGGGCAGTATTGAATAAACTAGGATCTGTAGGGGTTGTCTAAGGTGGCACTGTTCAAACTATCAGCCAAATGAATGCTTCAGAGGATTTATATTATTTTGGTGTGCTGTCTCCAAAGGTTTAAAGAGCTAGTCAAGACTATTCATTTATCCTGAAATACAGTGAACTAGGAATATTACAGAGGGATGGAATTAGGCATTTTTCTTCTGTTTTTGTTTTGACTTTTTACCATCTGTGGTACTGCTTTGACTAGGGGGACACCAAGCTAGACAGAGAGAATGGTGACTACCTGGTGGAAAAAAAACAGAAAATAGTATAGTCATTCTTTTACTCCTAATTTATCCATTATTCCACAGATTTATTTTCCGATTAGACAGCTACACAACTTTTTCACATCTCTTGTATAGTTGTATATTTTCCGTAACCTTAGATTTTAATTTCATGTATATTCATTGGATGAAATGAGAAAGTTGTATTAAATGTTGTGGCTTTGTTAACTTTGAAGAACAAGTAAGATCTTGTTCAGTAATGCAATTTAAGGTAATGCAATCCAATATTTTTGCAGATATCCCTTTTTAGCAATCATCTTAAAATATGGATCTTTATGGCATTGTAGGTGGTACCTCTGGGACAGCCAGTAACATTTTCAAACTAATACTTTGGTTTCAAAGTCCAGTGCTTGCCACTTTATCAAACTTGACACAAACTCAGCTTCTTTAGCCACTGCAATCATGCTCAAATCTCAGTGAAGGTCCCACTGTCACCAGAGGATCCAAATGTTGTACCTAGATAAAGGTACCTTAGTGGTAACCTTGAGCCAAACCTTCATCCAGTAAGATTGGGCTCATCCATGGTGGGGTGCTTCTTCCTTATTTGCTAGATGATGATCTATGTCTCTACAACTCTTCCCCTTGTGCCTTGGAGAGACCCACTCACTTTTGAAGTACACCTCTACCCCGATACAACACTGTCGTTGGGAGCCAAAAAATCTTACCGCGCTATAGGTGAAACCGCGTTATATTGAACGAGCTTTCATCTGCCGGAGCGCGCAGCCCTGCCCCCCGGAGCGCTGCTTTACTGCATTATATCCGAATTCATGTTATATCGGGTCGCATTATATCAGGGTAGAGGTGTATTGAAGAAAGAGCTAATGGAATCCAACCGTAGCACACAGGACTCATGCCTACCAGGTTGGAATGACCAGTTGCCCTGAACAAAACACACTGCCACCCCTGCAGTCACCCTTTAACACAATTGCTTTAAGATTCAAAATCGGTGAACTGATGCATTGTACCCCACTGAGCCAACAGCTAATGCTATCTAATAATCCATGCAAATTGCACTCAAGGGAAGTTGTCAGTTAGGTGAGTGGGAAGAAGGTCTTCCTGACCCCATTAGGCTAAACCTTGTACATGTAAGTGAGCACTGCTGTTCAGAAGACTTCAAATATGCCAAATAATCAAATCCACTGGCTTCAAAGTTTCCCTCTGTAAGAAGTGGAATTGGGGGCAGGAAATGCTTGATGTGGCTGTAAAACAGTAAGTATTCCCTCTTCCCACCCATCCCTATCTTCCCCCACCCCTCAGGCAGAGACCACCCTTGGGCAAGTGAGATCCTTGTTTGGAGCTGAGAACCCCATATCAATTATTTTCCCCTTTCATGCACACATGCTAGTGCACTGTTGCTGATGAATGGGCTCTATTTTTCATTTCTTGCAAGGGAAAGAACTGATATTTTTTATTTTTTGTTTTAATAAGGAAGAAAATGCAAATATTATATGGATTCTGCAAACTTGAGCACCATAATTTGACAGTATCTCTTTAAAAGTTTTGAATTCTACGCAACCTTTTAACCCTTGACATTCTATGCCTCACTACGTCCTAAGTCACATATTTCAAAGGTAGATCTGTGCTTTACAAAGTAGCACTCAGATATGCATTGATCCACACACAAATGGAATTTTCTATGTACTCTTGTGTGTGAATACAGTGTAGGCCTGTCAGTTTAAAAAATTAAGTTATATATTTTAAAATAAGTTAATTGGATAGGAAGTAGTGTTTATATTTGGAGCCAACAAACTAGGCATTTTTCATACACATACTGTTAGAGGGAGCAAAAGTATATTTTCAGAAAAGTTGGTTTGAGCCATGGGTCTGTTTAAATGTATTGGTATTGTAGTATTGTTGTGGCAGAATTTATCATTATTGCTTAATACAAGAAGAGAAGTTTAGTTCTTTAGCTATAGTAAACTTGAGACTTGTCTTCCTTTTTTAAAATAAAATCTTTACTAAACTTTATGAAAGCCACAAAAAATACAAAAAGATGTTGAGATAGATAATGAACCAAGAACTCATGCCTAATGTACAGTACCCCTATGGAACCCGAAGGAAAGAAGTAAGGCACAGTATATTACTGTACATACAGGATACTTGCATTGAATGTGAAATTCAGGTGATTGCAGATATTGAGGAACAATTCCATCTTGTCATGCCTCAGGGAATAACATCTCTCAGATTTTCAGTTCAAGAAATTAAGACTTTAAGACTGAGCACTAAGTCTTATGCAGTTTCAGCCCTAACCTGCTTGAACTGTCAATAGTTGGGAGAGGAAGGGTTCTGCCATCTCCATGCCATTTCTCAGTATACAGAGATGTACACAGAATTACTACCAGTTGTATATTCTAAACTTTTTGTTTAGGTCATTAAAGAACAAATTTGACTAAATTAAATGATTTCAGAAGATACAAATCATGCTAGAGATTTTGGTATTATTTGGTTTTGATACACTTGTTTACAATGTTGTGTTGGTTAGGATTCCACATAAACAAAATGCAAACATAATTGCTAGTACTCACAGTGCTGCTGCATACTTGCGGTTTAGTTATTGCCAAATATTTCAATGTATAGCCACAGACTCGGTCTGGGTGGCATAATCAAAAACAAAGTCTTTCTGTTTCTATGATGACTTGTTTTTTGAATTAGGAGCATCACTGACTGTATCATTTAAGTCGAGAGCAGTGTGTGTGAGAACCCCACAATATGATTGCCAGTGTACAAGATACATGGAAATGACTGTCTCTGCCCCAAGAAGCACCAACAGGCACAAATAAGACTTACTGCAACCAAGAGGAGGCATTGACTTGATTTTGGGTTGTTTACTTTATTATTACTCTTTCCCTTTCTCTCTTTCACCTATTTGCATTTTATATTGAAATAGAGAAGGCATTTGGCACATGAGTTAGTCTGTCTGGACCTCACTAACCAATATGAGTCAAATGCTTTCTCCCTTCATCTCAAATAAAGGGAGGCATACCATAACAGGGTACAAAACGTATCTTTCAACCTAGGAACTCTCCTGGAACATGCTTAAAACAAAAGTTCAAAATAACAAGTTTTGCAAATGTATTTTGGTACTTGTATTTGCACTTCTGCCCATCAACCCCCAAAAATAATCATAGTAATCAGAGTGCCTTTTAAAGTTAACAGTTAAAATGTCTGGAAAAGGGAAAGTGGTGGTGTTTACATAGAAAATATTGTATTCTTGAATTTTGAAATAAACTCAATAATTCAATGTAAAAATTTCTAATAATGAATTGTGTTCTTGAGTTCAATTGTGGATTTCTCCCCTAGTTTCCCATCATGTAATGGGAGAAAATAGATGTACATTTATAGATTTTCATTATGCTCCCATGTGATCTGTGCACCCTTTCAAATACAAACTCTACTAGACATCTGCATTTGATAATGGAATTTCTCATTGCATTTTCTTGAAGTACTTCAGAAATAGTAGAAATTAAAGCGTATGTGATTTGTAAGAAACTGGAACAGAATTTGAGTTTTGAGTCTGACATGAGGTACATAAAATGTCTTAAATTGCTGAGGTAAGTAGCTATTGGTAACATAGGACCTGATCCAAAGCCTATGAAGTCAATAGGAGCCTTTGAGTTGACTTCAACAGCCTTTGGATTAGACTCATGATTTGGTAAGCAAATGAAGCCATCATTATTCATTTAACTCAAATGCAGCCTTGTGCTTAAACCTGTTTTTATTGATAAAGGAGGATGTTAGCTTTAATAGCAGGCTCTTCAGTTTTGAAAAGTACTGTTTGTACTTGGCACCAAGACAGTTGACAGAGATAGGCAGCAGAGCCTCTTTTTTTTTTTTTTTTTAATTTAAAGTCCAGTACCTCAAAGAGTGCAGAGGCTGTTGTGTCAGATAATTGGAATTTGATACATTTCTGGGTCCTGGAATGGAACTTGAACTTAAAAGCTTTCTGTTCAGTGGGTAGAATGCTACTATTCTGAGATATACCAACACAGATTGACGGAGCTACTGAAACCATTCTGTACGTACAGGAAGCACTATTTTTATTCGTCTAAAATCTGCAAAAATGGGAACTGCTTTATGAATTGATTTTGGTGCTGGTGGACAGGCTTGCATGCACTTTACCAAACAGTACATATTTTGTTGGGAGCTACCATTCCTAATGAAATCTCAGTTGTGAATGAAAAATAGCCATCAGAAAGTTAAATGTTTGGCTTATGCCTAGCAGTTGTAGAATAATTTAATTGGAGACCTAAACAGTGCTGTGATAATACAAATGCCACAACAGTTCAACAACAATCATTCGTATTTTTCCTGCGGAGATAATAAAGATGCTGGTTTACTCCTGAATGAGAGAAATGCAGTGTCTTCTATGGATGCATTTTGGCTGTTGACACGTGTCTACAAATTTAAAACTGTCTCTTGCGTCGCTGGTGAAAGTTATTGTTGGAAATTATCAATATTTCCCCCAATGTTTTGGGGTGGGTGTGGCCTTCCTCAAGTGAGTGTTTTGTTTGAGCCATGGTTTAAAGAAACTTCTTTTGACCATGAAAGTATTGTCAGCTAGAGCTCTAATACTAAACATTTTTTGTGGAAGGTTAAGAAGTTTGTGGTGAGGCAACTCTATCCAGAGTCCTTGAGCTTCCTTGAGATATGATATTGCATTAGACTTTCTGGTGATGGACCGAAGTCAGGTGTGCATGCTGATTCTTTTAGATCTCTAAGCAGCCTTTGATATTATTGACCACAAACTGATGGTGTGCTTCCTGCAGATCCTTCCAGGGAAGGGGGCTGGAGAGTGCTTCTATTTATTTATTTTTTGAGAGATTTCAGAGGGTGGCATGTGTTGACTGCATATCAGCCGCAGGTGTTCTATTGTAGTGGTGGTGTTCTGTGTTCTTTTGTCAACCCTCCATGTATTGTGTATGTGAGATGAGATTGAGGCATTTTTGGCTGTGACGCTTCCTGTACCTTCATGACCTATCTTACTGTGTCTCTCACCAGACCTAGATAATGATTTCCCTCCACCTGGCAACAACTGGGCCTTAGGTGGGAGTGAACTGGTGAAACTGAGTCCTCCTAAGACTGAAGTGATGCTGGGAGGAAGAATATGGACGAGTAGCAAGGACAGTGTCTGCCCCATAAATTGAATGTCAGTCCACCTTTGGTCAAGACGTTTTATACGCTGGGGATTGTCCTGAATCCCCAGGTAATGTTGCTTATAAACCTTCTTGACCAAAGGTGCGCAAACATTCAATTTACTGGACAGATACCATCCTTGCCACCTTCAAATTGCCACAATCACCCGCACATTCATTACAAAACTAAAATGTCATGTTGTATCATAATTTACTGGTTACTAAAGGCCAGTTTCTCAGCTGGTGTATATTGATGTAAATAAACTTCAACAGAGCAATGCCAGTTTATACCAGCTGAGATCTGGCTTTTCAACTAGTGGAAGTGGCTGCTGTTCACTAAGTCTGGTGTCAATCTTAGGAAATGTGTGTGTAACATCTGTACTCTAGGCTGCACTAGCTCCCTGTTTGTTTACAAATGCAATTTAGGGTACTGATTTTGATCCCTGCGTAGTTTGGGCCTTGGCTATCTGCGAGACCCTCCCTTTCTCTCCCTCCCATCATATCCCCTCAAGGTAATTGAAACAGCAGCGGTGCTTTATCAAAAGTTCTGATATAAATGTCTCTCTGGAATTGGGCCTTTGTATTACAGGGCCCTCGACTCTGGAACTTGCCCCCCCCTCTCGGTCCTTCAGCCTGCTGACCTCCAGAGTACACTTTTTACACAGTTTTTTTGCTTGAGCGTATGGGAGAGCATGATTGTAGAAAAGCATCTGGAACTGTTTGAAGGAAGGAGTCAATTTAGATTGATTTTTCGTTTAACTGTAGTATATTCACTTAGAGCTTGTTTGATAAGCACAATTTTATAAACTTAAAATAAATGTGTGCACAAGATGTGTAAACGCTATCTAATGTTTTGCCTTGAGCAGTAATACTCAGACTGAGGCTCGGGAACCACAAGTGGCTCTTCAATGTGTCTCCTGCGGCTCTTTGCAACACATTATATTAAAATACTGTGTGATTTTTATGACAGGTTTCAGAGTAGCAGCCGTGTTAGTCTGTATTCGCAAAAAGAACAGGAGTACTTGTGGCACCTTAGAGACTAACAAATTTATTTGAGCATAAGCTTTCGTGGGCTACAGCCCACTTCATCGGATGCATGCAGTGGAAAATACAGTAGGAAGATATATATACATAGAGAACATGAAAAAATGGGTGTTACCATACACACTATAAGGAGAGTGATCAGTTAAGGCGAACTATTATCAGCAGGAGAGAAAAAGAACTGTTTGTAGTGGTAATGAAAATGGCCCATTTCCAGCAATTGACAAGAAGATGTGAGGAACGGTAAGGAGGGCTGGCGGGGGGGGGGAGGCATGGGGAAATAGTTTTACTTTGTGTAATGGGCCATCCACTCTCAGTCTTTATTCAAGCCTAATTTAATGGTGTTCAATTGCCAATTAATTCCAATTCAGCAGTCTCTCGTTGGAGTCTGGTTTTGAAGTTTTTTGTTGTAATAGTGCGACTTTTAGGTCTGTAATCGAGTGGTCAGAGAGATTGAAGTGTTCTCCAACTGGTTTTTGAATGTTATAATTCTTGACGTCTGATTAAATGGACACAAATCAGATGTCAATGGACACCATTAAATTAGGCTTGAATAAAGACTGAGAGTGGATGGGCCATTACACAAAGTAAAACTATTTCCACATGCCTTTCCTCCCCTTCCCCCCTACAGTTCCTCACATCTTCTTGTCAATTGCTGGAAATGGGCCATTTTCATTACCACTACAAACAGTTCTTTTTCTCTCCTGCTGATGATAGCTCGCCTTAACTGATCACTCTCCTTATAGTGTATGTGGTAACACCCATTGTTTCATGGTGTGTGTGTGTGTGTGTGTGTGTGTGTGTGTGTGTATATATATATATATATATAATATCTTCCTACTGTATTTTCCACTGCATGCATCCGATGAAGTGGGCTGTAGCCCACGAAAGCTTATGCTCAAATAAATGTGTTAGTCTCTAAGGTGCCACAAGTATTCCTGTTCTTTTTGTGTGATTTTAGTTACTAACCAATCAGAATGCTTTTGCTACGTTATTAACCAATTGTAGAAAACTTGGTCAGTAATTTTGCTGTGAGAAAATCACACACGCGCGCACACACACACACACACAAAATGAAACAATGAATTCATACTACTCTGGCTCTTTTGGGTAATGTTTATCACCAGTTTGGCTCCTGAACCACTGAGGTCTGAGTATCACTGGCCTAGAGTGTTTCTTTCATTATAAGTCAGATCTCAAAGTAGTATATTTGGAAATAACCTATTATAGCTCAAATAGACTTGTCTTTACAAAACAGTAAACATAAAACCAAAAAACATCAGAATACTTCTGCTTAACTGTTTGAATTGAAAATACAATATGGCAGACACATAAAGAATAGAGGGGAAGAGAACTTCCTCTTCACCATCATTTTGCCTGTTTATTTTTAGGACACTGCATTTAGGTTAAACAAAACTTTCTCCATATTATAAACTTAAGAGGCATATATTTCAACATTCTAGAATACTGAAATCTTAATAAGTCATTTAAAAAAAATAGTTAGTGCAAAGAAAGAAATGCAGCCTAAAGTTTGGTTTAATTTCTTGACTGTCTACTGTACGTTGATGGTGCTTTTTGAATTTTCTGTTGCAAAAACAATACTTTTTTAAAAAGAGGTTTCACATTTTGAGGCTCACCATATCTTTTGGTATCTCATATTTAAAAGTAAATAGTTTAACCCCAGTATCATAAGAGCTAAAATTCTAAAATGGTCTTTTTAGGACTTCATCACTCCCAAAGAAAAAGACCAAGCCAAAGGATTATTGAGCGTTTTCTGTTTTGTGTACTTCATTAAACAGATTATCTCCATTAGAATGACAAGCTGTCTGCTCTAAAGTTGTAAAACCTGTACTCTACATAGCTTCACTTGCAAACTAGTCTTGAGTGCTCTGATCAAAATGCTAATGGCAAGATGAAATGCAGCCCTGTGTTTTCCCTTCATTGCCAGTAGTAGTACTTTTACTTCAAGTGTGGGGCAAAAGGGCATCTACCAGAATGTCAAGCATGCTCCTGTTCATACAGGGCTAACCTGTAAAAGAAAAAATTAAAAGGAAGGAGGAAGATATTGAAAAATTCAGCTCCTGCGAATTTGTTTTATATTGATTAAATATAATTGCTACATCTTATGGCAGAAACTTTGTATGAAAAGGCAGTAATTGTAATTAATTTTTTGTCTATCCCACATATTTGATGATAGCTCTGATTCATGCTATTATATTCTCTCTTCCTTCACCCACAGCAAAACAAACTTAATTTGATTCATAGCCCCAGGAAAAAAAAAATTGAAATTACTCACATGGTTATGATTCAGCTCGACATGGAATCCTGTCCTCCTCTATCCTCCCCTTCTCCCACCCAAACCACCCCCATCCTTACCCACAATATATTTATGTCATTGCAGTCTGAAAACATTGTGAGTGGCACTTTAAAAACAGGGTAAAAGAAATCCTTTTCCAAAGTGCTGTATAACTTATGTCTACATGCATTTAACAAGCTTTTCCCTGTGCTAAGTGATATGGAGGCAGTAGCAGTTTTCTGTTTGTGTGTTAAAGTAACTTGAAAAGCAGTACTCTATTCTAGTCTGGAGATTTACCTGGTTTTAGAAGTAGGCACAGGTAAAGCAGCTTGTAGTACTGTATAAATATGCAGCCATTCTCACATTTATAAAGCTGATATTTCAGAAATGGAAATATGGTTATTTTAAAAGGGATCCTGTCACATGGGGATTAGTGGTTTTAAACAA
The DNA here is from genome assembly GCF_027887155.1 of Malaclemys terrapin pileata. Taxonomy (NCBI): domain Eukaryota; kingdom Metazoa; phylum Chordata; order Testudines; family Emydidae; genus Malaclemys; species Malaclemys terrapin. Next base: position 198,553,953 of record NC_071505.1, read on the forward strand.
AAACAAACTGTAAGAACATGTCCGTTTCACCAGGGAAAAGTAGAAAAAATAGTTTAAAGATTTGTTAAAATCTTAAGTTTTAAAACTTTTTTTTGGAAAGGTGAAAGCTGTCCTAGCATGAATTAATAGACGTATGCCCTGTTTCCTACAACATGCACCAGATGATATTTTCCTCTAGATGATCATCACACTGTTGAATCCTATCCACAACTGGGAGTGTGAACATTAAGCCCTGATCCTAGCAACCATCACCACTGTTATCTGAGTGCCTTCCATTTAAAACCAACAGCAATAGTTCATATTAGTTACAATATGAGCTGAAAGTAGAATTTAGCCAAAGCTGCAATGAATGGGGCTGTGGTAGATGAGATATAAAAAATGATTAAAAGTACTATTTTACATTAATCCAGGTTCTGCTATTCACAGGTGCTGAGCACCCACAACTCTAGTTGAGATCATTAGTTCAAGGTCTCTGAAAATTGAGCACTACAGACATATAGCAATGAGCTCTAGAGACTTTATACACGTTGATGCTATTTACCAGTCATTGTGTGTTCAACATCTTGCACAAGTTGGAGGGAAAGGAAATTAGCCAAGCATACTGGGACATCCTCATACTCTTCAACAAAGACTGAAATGCTGCCACCATAAACTTACTGTAACTGCGATGAGTGTATGGATATCCAAGTCTTTCTTTTGTAACAGCAGAATCTACAGTGCAAGCATCAACCACCTGATGTTTCAGATGTCAGTATTTTTTTTTTTTTAATGTCATGTATATAATAGAACCACAGATTCCTCAACCAAATGTTAGTTAGCATGAGAGGCACAATGTGTTCCAGTTGATTCAGCCTGAGACTGAGAGCCAAGGACTTCTGAGTTTTAATCCAGGTCTACCACTAACTTTCTCCCTTGATCTCAGTTTCTCCATTTTTAAAAGGAGGCTAAAGATATCTATTTCATAGAGATATTGGGAAGGTTAATTAGTTAATAAGCAGTTGGAGGTATAAATTAGTTCTCATCTTTTTTGTGTGTGTTCTTTGACTGACTTTTCTTGTCAGATAATTCCCAAACCAACACATTTACATTTTCTATGTAAATACCATACATACAAAATACTATTATGGAATATTTTGGTTTTGTGTCATCTGAGTCACATATTCTTCATCCTCAAAAACATTAAAAATTAAAGATTGGTTATTTAGTTTATGAACTTTACATAAAAATATTCTAGTTATGAAACATATTTTTATGTGAAGAATCTCATAATAAATGGTTATGGGGCAGGGCAGAGAAATAGTCCAGTTTTTTTTTAAAGGAGCTTCTTCAGATAAATCTATTACCCTAGATCTCTTCTGAAAATGAACTGAGATTATATTCTGGGATTATTGACTAGGTAAGAGATCTCTAAAAATCTGCCTCCTTTTACTTCTTATGTTGTTACGTACTTGGCTTTAAAGAAGATGGAGGTACCTGTTAGCAGACATAGGAGGAGTAAATTAACCTGGTATTGCCTTGTTCTACTTAATATTTGCCTGAATAAAGCTCATTGTAGGATTTGGGCCACAATATAGAATATACTGGTAGTTTTGCAACTTGAATAAAATAAACGCAAGCTATAAAATACATGGAATTAAAATAAGTTTTCCTTCGTTTTTCAAAAATGGCAGTCAGTGAAAGATCTCGGGTATTTGTAGGAAAATTTCAAAATGACTAAATATACAGTATGCGATGGTGTCATAGCCATGTATGTCCCAGGATATTAGAAACAAGGTTGGTGAAGTAATATCTTTTATTGGGCCAACTTCTGTTGGTGAGAGAGACAAGCTTTTGGAGCTACGCAGCAGAAGTTGGTCCAATAAAACGTATTACCTCACCCACCTTGAATATAAAGTATTATTTGCTGCATATTGCAAATCTTATTAGATAAACTGATTCCGATTTAAAAATATTAGGTGTCTTTCTGTTATCCAAATGCTTCACCACTAGTTTTGGGGAGAGTGAGGGGGTTAATAGAAAGATTTTCTAGGATAGAATTTTGGCATTTGTGAATTTAGTATTTTGCTGGAAATATACCAAGCAGCTTTTAACATTGGATTAATTGTCCCCTGTTGAAATACATTTTAGTACTCAACTGTAGTGCCTACCCAAATAGATAGCTAAATGTGGCTTGATGGCTACATAATAAATGTAGTTTCTAGATACAGGACTTGGTGAAGAGCAGTGGTGGCCAACCTGTGGCTCCGGAGCCGCATGCGGATCTTCAGAGGTTAATATGCGGCTCCTTGCATAGGCGCTGACTCTGAGGCTGAAGCTGCAGATGCTAACTTTCCAATGTGCTGTGGGAGTGCTCTCTGCTCAACCCCCTGTTCTGCCCCAGGTCCTGCCACGACTTCACCCCTTCCCCCAAGGCCCCTGCCCCTTCCCCTTCCCCCGACCCTGCCATGTCCTCCCCTCTGCCCCCTCCCCACCAGAGCCTCCTGCACACTGCAAAACAGCTGGTTGCTGCGGGCGGGAGGTGTGGGGAGGGAAGGGGAGGCGCTGATTGGCAGGGCTACTGCTGGGCAGGAGGCGCTGGGGGCTGGAGTGGGGTAGCGGGGGCTGCTGACGAATTACTGTGGCTCTTTGGCAATGTTCATTGGTAAATTCCTGCTCCTTCTCAGGCTCAGGTTGGCCACCTCGGTGAACAGTGTTACATTCGGATAAAGTTGGGTTAACTTTCTAAGGGATTTAGTAGATTGAAAAAAATAATTATGATAACCCCTGGATTCTTAGAAGTTCCTTATAATTATGGGTTTACACCGAGGCAAACTTTCTTCAAAAAAGTATGTTGTTCTGGTCTGGGCAGTGGTTCCTGACAGATGTTGTTGACATACTGATGTTTTCTGCTATAGAACATGGGCCCTCTTTTTCACCAGGAGGGACAGCTCTTTTAGATATCCAGAGTATGCTGGAGAACTACTGTAAGTCTAAGGCTCTGAATCATGTCTGCAAAGTATCCTACTCCTCACTGCTAAAGAGGCTTGTTGTTCTGTGGAACAGGGGGCGGGGGAGGGGAGATGAGGCAGTTTGAGTCATCTTAAATGGTTTGTCCTGGCATACATTTCCTACCCATAAATTGGGATTGGCAAAAATCAACAGTGGCAAGAAGCCTTGCATTTGTCCCAGTCTAACAGCAGTTACTGCAGCCATGTAATCTTCATACCCTTGTGCACGGGGCAAAAGTGAAAATAAAATGGGGTACAATTCTGAGTGTTAAAAGACAAACACTGATTCTTTTCAAAAACATGTCCCTATGTCCTGTGCATTTTTTAAAGAGTTATAGATAGCTGTGATCTCCAATATCTTTTGGGTTGCCAATTAGACTTGTAGATTTCTTACAAACTATTCCTTTTTTGTGGAACAAATCCTTAAAATCACAATAAATGAAGAATTAATTGGTAGTGTCTAGTCTTTAAGTTGTATGAATAATAGAAATTGTACTGAACGAAGACAGGAGAAGTAGAGTTGGTTGTCACTGATTATTTTACATATTTAAATCACTCTGTATTTTTCAAGTTGAGGTGAGTGAACTGATACATAAATTGAGGAGGGGCTACATGTTTTCCTTTACTTTGAAAATCTCAACTTCAGAGTTGGGGGGGAGGGGTAAGAGAGAGAGAGAGAGAGAGAAGTTTTTATTTTAGACATGATATTTAATTACAAGTTTTCTCACAATTGGCTGGAAAAGCTTGTTTTAATTTTATTTTAGAAAATAGACATTGGTGGGAGCAGAGAATGAGTTGAGATAGTGGATATATAAACCAAATCTCAGTATGAGGATTTAATTGAATATGTGACAGACTAGTCTAGTTCTGTGTGTCCCTGTGAGGCGAGGGGGTTTCCTGCTGTAAGGCACTTGCAGTGTTCAGCCTGGGCGTTTTCGATTTGAGCTTGGTGCTTTTTTTTTTTTTTTTACTCAATGAGTGTCCTTTATTTAACCCCGTCGATTCATAAAGTTCTCTGCGGTGCAATTGGGACTGCCCTGTCATATGACTAAGCCTGTGATTGGTCAGCAGCTAATTGGCGGTTCTCTATAAGAACTCCCTGCATTAGAGCTAACTGAAGCTTTCCTCTCTTCCACTGCTGAATTACCCGTAGATTGTAACTCTGAGATTAGAGTGATTCAGCAACATGTGATAACAAAGTTATCAGTGCTGTGGGTTTGGCCAAGCTGTTGACAGACAGTAAAGCCTGCTGAAGCCAACTTGGATTAATGAGCGTCACCTATGAACTGGTAACTGTCACATTGAGAATGTTTACTGTATAAGAAGAATGCTGTTTAAAATCTTTGCCAGGAACGTGTATGGACTTATTATCCTTTTTATTTCTTCTCTGTTTTGTCACAGGAATGAAATGCTGATAGCTCCTTACTTTGGAGAGTGACTGAAAGAAAACAGATCATTCATACAGTATACAACAAAGGCATTTTATAATCTGATTTGTCTAGCTGTGATGAAGAATTTTAGTTAATGGAAGCTGCAGCAGTCTGTCACCAGGAAATATACTGCTTTATTCAGAATGGGTAAGTGCGAAATGACATTGCCTACTAATGGATATCATCTGGTCCATGTTATAATTATAAAATTGCTTGCAGATTCCTAGTAGTGTAACTAAGATAACTTGGAAAAAACACAAACCTGGTTACTCGGTCTAGTTAAATATAAATTTGAAAATGGCTTTTTGGGGCTTGGAGGGAATGTTTAACTCCGTTTTATTTTTTCTAAAGGGAAAAGTTTACTAAACTGTTCTAGGAGCTATGGATAAAGTGAATTTAATGCATATGGTTGTGATGTTCCTTTTGGATAGTTACTTTTAACAATGAAATGTTTGATTCTTAATAAAGGGTGCAAATAAAAACTTTTCATCAACATAATGTTTAGTAAGTGTAGAGCTTGATGACTCAGGTAAAATGGGGAGGCTACTTACCTCAACTACTGGTTGTATATTTTTACCAGGTATTGGTGTGTATATAAAATGAGATTTTTAAAACTCTATTTCATTAGTTACTACTTGATTAATTTGGTATGATCATAACACAAAATATGGTCTGACTGTCTAATATAATAAATAGGTAGACATGATATTCCATACCTGTCACTTGATTAATTAGTACATACTCCTTTTATTTCCTAAGAGACAACTAAAATTTACCCTGAATAAATTGAATCCTATGAATCCACCTAGTCTTGTAATAATCACAACCTGTATTTGAAAAAAAATGTTACTTGTACTTTTAAGTGTTTTCAGAATGTCCTCAGATGAGGACAAAAATAAAATGCTACAGTGGGATTTTGAGACTGGTTTCACTTTTTTTAGTGGATATCGATGCCTTCTTAATACTGCCTTAAAAAGGGGGGGCAGAGGGCGTTAGATGGTAGAAGGATGGCTATTTTATTGTCTAAATTGTTCAAACGCTTTTCTTTATTTCCTAATACAATGTTCGGAAGCTCTTTGAACAATACTTTTCATAAAAATAGAACTCAAGGTTGCTGAGTAGCTAAATTTATTGCAAAAATGAGCCGGAAATGTCTAATAAGAGGAGCAATAAAAAGAATAGACTTTAAGATAAGAATGTCTTTTAAGGGCAGTGTTCCCTAGCGAATAAGGAAGAATGTGACGCAACCTTTGCAATCAGATTCTTTTTCTTAGTTAAGGTGTGGCCAGGCAACACCTGGGAAAATGCTAGTTGTTAGCCTTAAGCAATCTGCGTTTAGAGGTTCTATATTCTCTTTGAAAATCATGAAACATCTATAGCTAGGAACATTTCACTTATTAATATGCTAATTAATATTTCATAATAATCCAACAAATGCAGGAAGTTAAAATTCTGCCACTACTACTTTTCCCCCAAATAACTCATACTAAAATATTTGAAGCCTAAAAAATACTATTTTAGTGGATTTGTCTGTTTTTAACCTAATGACCTACCCCCATCCCTTTTGGTTTCAATCACCTGTTCTGAAATACTTGTGTGAGTGAAGACTGGCTGACTGATCCAAATGAAAGGGAAATATCAGAAACTAAATAAACATGTCCCTCTTTAGATCATGTTTATTACTTTTCTTTTATTTTGTGACATACTGTTAACTGTTTCCAGTTTATTCATAAAAAGCTTACATTTTAAAGTGTGTGATCTCTCACACAACCACATTTTACCCTACTTCTGGTAGTGTATGTTTACTGTCTAATTTTTGTTAAGGTAACTAAACTAATGAAAATATTTACAGATGCTATAAAAAGAAAATCCTCTGGGTGGTTGTATTGCAAAACTAAAAAGAGCACTTCCATCTTGAAAATAAACTTTGCTAAATATGTCAATAACTACATTTGTAGGTTAAATTCTCCCACAGGTGCTTAGGTACTGTGGGGAGGGATAGAAGCATCTACATACATACAATTGTTTGTTTGTTTTTAGTTTTAAGATTCTAGTTGACAGATGCAAATTACATAAACTACTAAAAGTAATTTTTCCTGTGGGAAGGGGTATATAGAGAATAAAGAAAGGGCATTTCCATCACAAGCATAAAGATTATTCAGGGGCATCCAAAGAGTCAAAATATTGTTTCCATGGCAACAGTATGCATCTAAAGTACTCGGTTTGGCAATATCACTAAAAACTACAGACCTCCAAAAGTAGTTTGTCATTAGATTTGGGGGAGGGAAGGCAGTGCTTGCCTAGGATGCATGCCATAGTGCACAGCTCTTCTGAATAGTGTTGTCTGGAAGTGCCAGGTCAGAATAAATTCTGGGCTGCTTCCACCCCATGTAACTCCATTATTTTGTTTAGTGTCATAAAGCATGGGAGTGAACTCAGAATTTGTCCCCCTTTTCACTGGGACAAAAATTGCTTTCCTTACGCATTCAGTTTGTAAGGGGGTGGGGGTGGGGGTGTCATTTTAAGAGCTGGAAGTTTCCACAAGTCTGTTTTGTGTGTGTGTGTATATATATATTTCCAGTGGGAACAACTTGAACTGGTTAGACTATGTAAGTCATTTCAACATCTCAATAGATTTTCCTTAACATATGGTTGTGGAGGAATGTTCTTGGTAGCAGTATGGAACAGCACTTCAGAGAACATTAGTCATTTTCCCAGAAATGACATTAGAGGTTCCTGTGCGCTTGTAGATAGTCCTAACTCAAGGAAACTGTATAGGGAGGTCCCATCCTTTCTAGCCTTAAAGATCTCTATTATAGTTTTTTTCAAAAAGAGAGAAAAAGCTTTAACCCTAGACTTGTTCATCTTTGCTCTTCTTGTCCTCAGTAGCAATGTCCCTTTTTACAGTTTTCCCTCTGCTTTAGGTCTGGAAATTGTATATTCTTAAGTGAAAATAATTCTGTATAAATATCATTTCAATACAGAAATATTTTGTTCACCCAGCTGTAAGCTGAATACTGTAGACTGTAGTTGTGCACCTTTAACTGTCAGAAACCCACTATAAAATAACTGAAGAGGTTCTCCCTTGGGGGTGATCATTCCATTGTGTTTGGTTTGATTTGTTCTGAAAAGTTACTTATCACAGCAAGAGCTCAAAAGCTGACTTAGTGTCACTTCTTTGCTTGGGGATATGAGAGAGAAAGAGAAACCCATTTCAAACTTAGGATATAAAAAATAGTTGTCAATAAAACATGACACATCTCAGCATTGCATATTTAGGTTTTAATAATTTGAGTTAAGAACAACAAATCAATATATTGGGGAAAATCTGTGTTAAACACTTCTGAATCTTCATGAAATTGCTGATGTTTTAATTGTAAATATGGACACTTCTGTTTATAATGCTAAAACATGTCAGGTCTTATATTGACAGCTGTCACACACACAGTGCCCAATGCTGACAAAAATTGGCCAATGGCATAGATTTCCAACTACTTGATTCGTTGTTACAGATAGAAGCATGTATGAAAAAGTCCCTCAGAAAAGGTTTTTACAGAAAATTGAGTAGTCACAGGTAGGTAAGAGATAAAGATCTTTTATGGATGGGACTGATTGAGAGAGAGAGAGAGAGAGAACAAAGTTCAAGAATAAATGAATTGTAGAAGTTTATTGTGGTGCCCCAAGTATCTGTAGTAGCTTAGGGAATGATGGTCAATAATTAGATTGTTCATCTTTTCTTTCAGGCTCAATGAGGTGACAAAAATTTGAAGAGCACACAGTTAGAGTTATATAAATTGAGGCTAGTAAGGAACTTCTGAAGGACCTAACTAAAATTAGGTGCCTGGGCAACATATCAGAAGAAATTCAGTATAAACAGGGTCAGGTAATGCACGTTGGAACAAACCATTGAACTATTTGTTCACATAGATGGGTTCTAAATTAACTACAAACAGGGAGGTTCAAGAAACAGATAAAGCCCACAGAAGGGCAGTGAAAGGCTGAAAAGTAAAAATATTAGTACTGTATAGTTTAGAAGAAAGGCAAATAAAGTGATAGAAATATATAGAATCATGAATAGTAAAAGGATTACTGAGGTATGCTTATTTCATTGTCTCACAATACAAAAGACATAATACAACCCCTAAGTGCCTGGGATTAGAGTAAACTTCTCCAGTAAGTATAATTGTCCATTATGGGGTATTTATACCATTTAATGAAGCAACCAGTACTATCCATTGTGACTCAGGATATTGGACTATTAGGCTGATCCAATATGATTCAGATATTTGTGAATTTGGTAGAACCTCCATAATTCAGTTTCTCTCCATAAAATGACAATATTTACCTACTTTTGTAAAGTCCTTTGGACATTTCTGGTTGAAACGTGCTTGATATACATGCAGCTATTTATTGCCATAACAGATATCACTGTTTCAGTGTTTATAATTTCCATTTAAATGACATAAAAAGCGACAAAGAGTCCTGTGGCACCTTATAGACTAACAGAAGTATTGGAGCATAAGCTTTCGTGGGTGAATACCCATTTCGTCAGATGCACGCCTTGCCTGCATATTTATACCTGCCTCTTGAAATTTCCATGACCTGCGTCTGACGAAGTGGATATTCACCCATGAAAGCTTGTGCTCCAATACTTCTGTTAGTCTATAGGGTGCCGCAGGACTCTTAGTCTGGAACTGTAAAAAGCGACAAACACGGCTACCCCTCTGATAATTTAAATCATGCTGGTCATTGACGCTTTAGAAATTAAGCAGATCTAGCATGATAATGAAGTTTGGTTGCTATTAATGTTATCTTGGCAAGAGATTACTACTCTCATTAAGAAACTGTACTTTTCCACAAATGCCACACGTGCACAGAGTGAAACTGAACCTTTGGGCCCTGTCTTGAAACCGATCCAGACACAGCTTTAGTCAATGGGATTTCTGTGTGGATCAGTGATGGGGCTGGGCCCAAAGGATTGTTTTTTGACTGGCATTCCCAAACTATTTTGGAGTAAGAAAGCAGTTCGGTTTTTGAATGTGTGAATGGTGGGTTCCATTACTAGTGGTAAGAAAACTACTAGCTGTGTTCCTGTATCAGATAGTAAGGGATGTAGCTATTCACTTGTATTTCTGTAAATTTTAGTTATTCACTATCAAACTATTGATTTCAGATCTACTTCATATTATGTAAAAATCACATTGGCCTTCTTTATGGTAACTTTATATTTAAACTACATCTTTATAAATCCTATACTCTATCTAATACACATTGCAATGGCTTTCTGCATGTTTTTAGGTCTCTCTTTGCACATTGAAGTGTGCTTTGTTGAAAAGTTATGGTCTGTAGCTGTTTGCCATAAGACTTACCTGTTTCATAAGTATCATATATCAGATGATTCATTTTCCTTCTCCATCAGAAATATCTACTAAAAATAGGTGCATAATGCTGCAAAAACATTTCCAATTACCTTTGTCACGGTGAAACATTGTATAAATTAGACCAGATGCTGCTTTTAAAATAAGCATTAAATTTTGCTGCCAACTGTTCACACTTAAGGTAAACTTCGCAGTCTGGGTAATTTATGAATAATCAAATATTTGTATTTTAGTAATCTTCTTTTGCTGACCCTATCTAGCAAGCACTTGATTTGGCACTGAATATGAAATGGTTTCTGTCAACAAAAATGGGTCTTGTTTCCCCCTTGAAAATAGTTTTGTGTTTTTTCAACTCCGATTGGCAAAAAGTTTAAGATAAAAGCAAATTATAATAGAGCTAAGGATTTTTAAACACCACACCACTGATAATCTTCCAAGAATAATCAATATTTTCACAATACTGCAAATAGTATTTGGGGTTAGGGGTGTTTCTTCCTGACAGATGCAGCATGATATTCTGACACTGAAATTCCTCAACATTGTGCACCCATGGTGCATTTAGACATATATGCTCCAGAATGGGATAAACAGCCTAGATAAATGGCAGCAGCAAGACAGTCTTGCTGTTGCATACAGGGCAAATATCTCCCCCAGCTTCCTGAAAATACAAGGGAAGAAGCAGTCCTGCTAGCTGGACAGCAAAGATGAGGGGTGACCCATTATCTTGGGGGGATTCCCTGCCATTGCACGCACACAGAGTTTATGTCCCCCACAGATTTCTTTTCTTCCCCCCGCAGAAGGTGACAGGGAAGCTGCAAGACCTGTCACACGCCCCTCCCCAGGAGCACGGGTGCGTCGTTTCAGGTGCCCGGCCAGCCAGTGAGTGAGGGGGTGGGGATGGTCAGGGCTGGGGATGCCTTGGCCGGTAGCTCTTACCCTGCGCTGGGCTCAGCTGCTAGACCTGGTTGGGCTGGGGGCAGGAGAGGACAAACTTCCTCTTCCCCTGCAAAGAGCGGCCCACCCCAGAAACCTCCCCGGTTGCAGGAAGCTCTGTCCCCATCACTCGTCAGCCACAGAGGGATGAGGGTCACTATATGGGGAGCTGCTCTCCCATCCACCCAACCCCTGTTCTTCTAGACCTCCCCATACCCAGACCCCCCTCTGCCAAGCTGGAGCCCCCCTGCACCAAGCTCCTTCCCCAACCCCCCACTGAGCCCCTTCCCCCTGTATCCAGACCCTGTCCCCTGCACCCAACCCCCTGCACCTGGATCTCCACCCTACTGAGCCCCAACCAGCTCCACTCCTTCAAGACCCATTCTCCCAGCACCTGAACCCCTTCAATGAGCCCCCCACACCCAAACTCCTCTTGCCGAGCCCCATCTCTCCAGACCCAGATCTCACCCCACTTGCTGAGTCCCAACCACCGTCACCTGTACTCCTCTGCAGATTCCCATTCCCCCTGCACTTGGAACCTCCCAAGCCCTTGTGCACCTAGAGTCCTCTTCTCTCCCTCCCCCCTACCCCCGCCCCACACACACATGGATCCACACTGAGCCACTCACACCCAGACTACCCACACAGAACCTTCTCACTCCACACCTGGATCCTTCCACACTTGGATTCTGCCAGGCTGAGCCTGCCTGGCCCACACGTGGATCAGGGGACCATGGTTGGGCATGAGTACAAGAATCTGTCCCTCTCGCTTCCTATATTGGTGTGCCTGGGGCAGAGGTGCAGCGTCTTGGGGTGTTTCTGGGGTAGGGCAGGCCTGGCCCTTGCACAGCTTCACCACCATGTCCAGCGTGGGGGCTGCAGGGAGATCTCCCCCCTCCTTGCAGCCAGTGGCATGTGCTCCCCACTGCCATGCTGGAGCCTCCACATTTATTTATTGACAAATAAAATATGCAGAATTTTGCAGAATTTTAAAATATTGTGCGTAGAAATGTATTTGTGTGCAGAATTTCCTCAGGAGTAACCTGAGGAGAAGTGGAATATCTGGCCAACTCAGTCCCCTCAGTAACTACATAAAGAACTGAGGGGCTAGGATAGAAGGCAGACAGTTTGGCCTTGTAGGAATATGTTTCACTTCTTTAGAGTTAAGGTGAGTCCAAAACGTACAAGCTAAGGGAAAGGTGAACTGAGCTCCTGCAAACCCAAACTCACTAAGTTTAGTTAGCTGAAGAACCAATAAAACCAGTAGACTTTGCATAGGCTGAACTGTACATACATCATCAAATAATGTTGTTCAGCTCTTGAAACTTGTTGCTCTTGTTTCAGTTTTATCTGAATGCTACAAGTCATATGATAAAATAATTGGCTGTAGATTTAATCCACATAAATATTGAGAATAAAGGCAAGATTTCCAGGACCATTATTCATTGTTTTAGAAAGTGGATGTACATGTACTTATATTTACAATATTTATTTTAAAATTATGTTTGAAGTTAGCCATGCTAGAGTTACTATGTAAAACATTTACCATTTTCTGGTCTGATCAGTAAAATGTTGTGGACCTGAGAAAATGTAAACAGTATATTCTGCTGAAGACTATTGGCACGCATACCAATATTAACTAATAGGCACTTCAACTACCAATAATAACATGCTGCTGAAGCTGAGCTGAAATTGTTGATGAGGGGAAAGTCCCTCAAAATAATTTGTCTAGGGAACGGGATAGCGTAGCAGAGATCCACCTTCCTCACAAGAGGCTGTTGGGAGTTAAGGCAACTCTCCTTTGATCTTCAAACAGGAAATGTAGCTTTAAATTACTCACACCTACTAATAGGAAGTTTATGAGAGAGCTGGAGTCGCCAGGTAGGGTCCAGGGCCCTAGTAAAAATCCTAGCAACCTTACACTTCCTAGAAGAAAGGGGTGCTATGGAGGGTGGAGATGTTGAACTGTCTTATCAAGACATTGTTACTGAATCTCACTTGTGGGGCTTCTACCTTTGATTATAAATCTCTCTCTGTCTAGAGAGGTTTTCTATTAAGTGCCTAGGACACTTTTGAGTTCTTAAGAATAGGTAACAGTAGGCTTAGTCTTTTAATTAGTAGGTGCCTGGTAGAACTTCCAATGCCTGGCTGAGGTGCAGTCTCATTAGCGCATCAAGCTAATTGCTGGTAAGTCTCAACAGGCAAGCGTGGCTTGTGGCTTGAACGAGGAACTGGAAGTCAGGTGATCTGGGTTCTGTTCCCACTCTGCCACTGACCTGTTATAGTATTGGGGGTAAATCTCTTGTTGGACACTAGGGTGGGATTTTTAAGGGAATGGGGAACTGAATTCCCATTGACCTTCAAGGGCAGTTCGGTGTCTACCTCGCTTCACTATTTAAGGTTAGGATTTTCAAAAGGGAACGAAATGGCCTCTCGCATCGAACCCTCTACTGACAAATTAAATCAAGCTCACTAATTTATTTTAGGTAGATTATGCTGGATGATTGTATTATTTAGATACTGTATTTAGTTATCAGCACTTAGATTCTGAGGTGCTATATGACTTAGAAATATTTAAAATAGAACCTCTGTGATTTATTTTCCCCATCTTTAAAATGGGGATAATTCTGCTAGATAGCATTTTGAAAGTTGCTCAGCAAATATACAGTAACTCCTCATGTAACTTTGTCATTATGTTCCTGAAAAATGCTACTTTAAGCAAAACCATGTTAAGTGAATCCAATTTCCCCAGAAGTATGAATGTAAAAAGGGGGGAGGTTAGGTTCCAGGGAAATATTTTCACCAGACAAAAGACTAACACACACACACACACACGTGTGTGTGTGTGTATATATACACAGAATAAGTTTTAAACAAACAATTTAACAAACAATTTTGCACAGCAATGATGATTGTGAAGCTTGATTGAGTTGGTGGAGTGAGAGGGTGGGATATTTCCCAGGGAATGCTTTACTGCTAAATGATGAACTAGCACTCCGCTGAGCCCTGAAAGTTTAACACGTTGTTGTTAATGTAGCCTCACACTCTACAAGGCAGCACGAATGGAGGGAGGAGATACAGCATGGCAGTGGCTGCAAACATTCCCTGTGGAAACTGAACGAGATGATGAACCCATGCTATCCCACTGGAGTGCACCACTCCCTCCACTTTCCAAAGTGGTGGTGGTTGGGGGAAGGGGTGAGAGAGAGAGAGAGAGAGAGAGAAAGCAACACACACCTTGTGTGTGTGAAGAGAGAGAGGTAGAAACAGACACACTGTGTGGGTGTGAGAGAGAGAGAGAGAGAGAGATGCGCATTGCCCCTTTAGGTACACTGACTCCACTCTAAGTACATTGCCTTTTTTAGTAGATCAGCAAGTTGAGACAGCAGCTGCTGCCAGCAAGCTCCCTCCTTCCTGAGCCCTGTCATGTCCTGCCCCTGTTCTGTGGAGTTGGGGTACAGGAGCAGGGGGGAGGGGGACACCCTGACATCAGCACCTTTCTTCCCCCACACCCCATGCACAGCAAGCAGGAGGCTCCCAGGAGCAGCTCCAAGGCAGAGGGCAGGAACACCACATGGCAGTGTGAGGAGGGACAGCTGAACTGCTGGCAATTGATAGCCTGCTGGGTGGCTGCCGCACAGGGAACTCAGGAGGGCTGCCGGTCCACCCTGGTTCCAAGCCCCCACCAGCCAGCTGCAACGGGCTGCTCTTTCTGCAAGCAGTGGACAAAGCAGGCAGCTGCCAAACAACGTTATAAGGGAGCATTGCACAACTTTAAACGAGCATGTTCTCTAATAGATCAGCAACGTAACAATGAAACAACGTTAACTGGGACGAGGTTAAGTGAGGAGTTACTTGTAGTTAGTTATTGTCACACCAGTTAAACTACACTGTTACCAGTCTTTTTTACAGTTTAGAAACTGCAACTCAGAGAATGCTGCAGGTCTTGTACAAGGCAGTGGTTTTGTTGCTGTTACTACTGTAACCTGGGCAAGAGGAAGTCTGGCCTTCGTATGCTGAAATTGAACTGTTTTCTCACAAATGGCTGTTGTGCACAACAGGGCAGAAGTGAGCCTTTGTGCCCAGTTCCGCCTTTAATCGCTACACAACTTTAGTCAATGGAAATTGCGTGTACTGATGTCAACATCAAGCCCAAAGGCATGGGGGCCTTTTACTGGACCTTTCAAACTATTTTTTTTTTTTTAGGGGAGTGAAGAGAGAAGAAAGCAGTTCAATTTTTAAATGTGAAAGGTGAGGTTTCTCCTTACCTTGATTACATTACTAATACCAATAAAACTACTCTGGAAGTTATCTTGATGGTAAGAGAGCCAAAATGGCCCTTTGTATTTCTCTTGCCACAAAAGAAAACTCTTTATGACAAACGTTCTCTCTAGACACTTTCTTGTTAGTAATAAGTCATTTGGGAAGCTACTTATGTCAGAGATTCCTTTGAAAAAGAGCTTGCATATAATGAATGGTCTGGGTGTTTTACAGAGCACTATACTGAAAAACTTAAGTGCAAAGGAAAAAAGACATTTTAGATGAGAAACCCATACATGGATGGACAAACAATTTTGCTCCTCTTTAGTGTAAATACAAATGAAGGTTTTTAATAAGTTGAACTATGTTAAAGCTACCTTAACAGTTGTAATATGATTTGTTGCATTAATTGCGACCAGTTTGAGTTGTGTACTTTCAACTACTTTTTGGTCTTTTGTCACTTGTTAAACATTTCAGTCTGAAGTGCAACAGATCAATCCAAATTAAGGGTATGCAAACCTTTGGTACAAGATCAGCATCTGATTCTACAGCATGAGCATACACATCAACTAAAAAGTACCCATTGTGGACCAGACCATCAGGCGAGGTCAGGTGGGGAAACCAGTTAAATGTTCATAAAGTGAATAAATATTTTAAACAAATCTGGTCGAAAACCTTTACCGTTCCTTTTGAAAAAGGCTGGAGGTTATATTTCTGTTATGCCAGAGATATTTTTAAAGATGTACATATTCTTAATTCAGATTAGACTCAAGAGCAATGGGGAGGTTGGTGAATATTTGGGTGGCATGAGTTCTCTTAAAAAAATTAGTTTCTCTCCTTGAACCTGGTGGTATTTGCATCATATAACTGCTTTTGGATCCTTCCTATGTCATATGTTCAATCCTCTGGAGTTTTGTTGGTATTTAAAACAGGAATATGCATTTTATGTTTTTAGAGTATTCAAGTACAAATTCCTATAATTTACATGGTTTCTTCTAGAAAGTAGGCAACAGACACCATGATTAAGAACAACACACCCTCTCCATTGTGATGCTTTCCAGGGAAATGATTCAGTGCTCTTTAGTGGCTTAAACAATGGATTAATGGCACACCTATTTTGTGGAAAGTCAATTTTAAACGGGATGCCTGTTTTCTGTAAATCTATAAAAGATGTGAATTGATATGTGGTAGTATACATTCTCCATTGTCTGGAGATTTGTTCACTGCATGGTATTTCCTTGCTCTATTATAACTGCTAAATGAGTCACCTTAACAGGGATGTGATTTTTTAAATACTTAGTTTTAAAACAATTCAGAAAATGAAAGTGTACCTTGCAGCATAATATATTCCTAGGAGTGTCTCTGATAATCTGAGCAACTGTTGAAATGGTAGATTTCATCCACAGCGTGCCAGTTAAGTGAACTTCACTGTATATACTTTTTTTCTCATGTTAGGCATAGCTACGTAGGCAAAAAAGCTAATTTCTCCTTATCACTGGGTTTGTGGTATCCTCAGTCAATGTATTCAATTGCTGCTCTGACGTGCAAGTACAATAATAAAAGAAAGAGGTGATATACTCTTCTCCACCCTCCATGTGTTGTATAAGAGATGCTCACTGTGGGGAGGGAGTTGTATGTTCACATGGGCACATACATTCTGCATCAATATAGCAATGTTGTAACTTGTCTGTGCATAGAGTATCTTTGTGTACTTGATTGGACAGTTGATCAGTGTAAATGCATTTTGGCTGCCTTATATTCCTGCCCCATCCTGGGCTGTACTCTCCAGACTGATTATGCAGTGAATGGGGCACAGCAAAATGAGTCAGTTCCTGTTCTTTTGGCTGAAGCTTCATTAGGAGTTCTCAAGAAAAAATTTAGAATGTGGATGTGGTCAACGTAGTCATTTTCCAGGCATCTCAAAGGAAACCCACATCAACTGTGAATGTGAACTTTGAACTTATATCCCTCCAGTAACAGAAGTGGGGATGCATTTGATGGGAATATTCACTTGTGGCCCTCACCCTATGTTACACCCTGCAGATTTTATATAGAAATAATTCTTAATATCTGATCTTGATTGTACCTTTCAAGATAGGTATCAACTACATAGCATTATCTCTTTCTAAAACCCCAATTTGGAGTGGGTGGGAATGAATAAGAAGAACAATGCTTTTCATCAGCTGCATATGCAAAAAAAGTTTGTTTTAAAAGCATTTGTGGAATATTTATATGTTCAACGTATGTTTAAATAATATTAGAAGCAGTTAATGCTATGATGTTCCTTTTGACAGATTTTTAGTTTTCATTGTAACTACTCGCTGAACTACGTAGAAATCTGAAATCTGCTCATCAGTTCCACACTTAATATTTGTATAGTTTTGGCTAAATATTTTAGATTAAAATGTCACTGTCCAAAAAAATCACTCTAAAACGCAGGATCTTTACAACAGAGCAGCTTTTAATTGTGAATTGCAACAGATTGAATTTCTGATAGGAGATGCAATAGCCATATTCCAAAGAAGTCATTCTAAATAGTAAGCAAAGATTATTTTTAAAAACCTAAAATATATTTTTAACATTCTTTCCCTGATTTTCTTACAAAATACATGTATTCGAGGCGGGTTGCTAAGTATTCTGCCTTATGCACTCAGGGACCACAGAAACAAGCATGATATAAATACCTATAGAGAAGTACTGCATTGTGTGTTCAACATTTGATCACTATCTTGACTTGTTGTTGTTTATATTGCAGTAGCATTTACAAGTTCTACTCATGGACCAGGGCTCAGTAGTACTAGGAACTGTACAAGCATGACAAAAATATGCTCCCTGATCTAAAAAGCTTATAGAAGAATATAAGAATGGCCATACTGGGCCAGCTAGTCCAGTATCCAGTCTTCCAACAGTGGCAATTTATTATTGAGTGATCCATCTCCTATCGCCCAGTCAAAGGTTTAGGAACACCACCGAAATGAGCATGATATAAATACCTCCAGAAAAGTACTACATTATATGTTCAACAGTCAGAGGTTTAGGAACACCCAGAGCATGGAGTTGTCCATCTGACCATCTTGGCTAATAGCCATTGGTGGATCCATCCTCCATGAACTCATCTAATTCTTTTTTTGAGCCCAGTTATACTTTTGGCTTTCACAACAGCCCCTGACAACAAGCTCCACAGACTGTGTGTTGTGTTAAGAAGTACTTTCTGATGTTTGTTTTAAACCTATTGCCTATTAATTTTATTTGGTGTCCCTTGGCTCTTTTGTTATGTGAAGGGGTAAATAACACTTTTTCTCCACACCACTCATGAATTTTATAGACCTCTCTCATATCCCCCCTGAGTCATCTCTTTTTTAAGATGAACAGTCCCAGTCTTTGTAATCTCTCTTCAAATGGAAGCTGTTCCATACCCCTTGTCATTTTTTTTTCTTTTTTGCCCTTCTCTGTACTTTGTCCAATTCTAATATATCTTTTTTTGAGCTGGGCAACCACAACTGCATGCAGTATTCTAGGTGTGGGAACACAATAGATTTATATAGTGGCATTATGATATTTTTGTCTTACTATCTCTCCCTTTCCTAACATTGTTCGCCTTTTTGACTGCCTCTTCACATTAAGATGTTACCAGAGAACTATCCATAAAGATCTTTCTTGAGTGATAACAGGTAATTTAGACCCCATCATTTTGTGTATATATAGTTGGTATTATGTTTTCCAAAGTGCATTACTTTGCATTTGTCAACATTGAATTTCATCTGCCATCATGTTGACCCATCACCCAGTTTAGTGAAATCCCTTTGTAACACTTCGCAGTCAGTTTTGGACTTAACTATCTTGAGTAATTTTGTATCATCTGCAAATTTTGCCACCTCACTGTTTACCCCTTTTTCCAGATCATTTATGAATATGCTGAACAGCACAAGTCCCAGCACAGATCCTAATTAATATGCTTTAATTAAATGGTAAAGCAAACTGTAACTGTACAAATATATAACTTTTCAACCTTATAAATGGAGTCAGATATTTTGTGCAGAATTAAAATCTTACATCAGTTGGCAGGAAGCTGCTTTGGCAGCCATGTGCTTGTATTCATAGACTCATAGACTTTAAGGTCAGAAGGGACCATTATGATCATCTGGTCTGACCCCCTGCATGTTGCAGGCCGCAAGACCCTTCCCTGGACTCTACCGTTGAAGTCCCCAATCCTGTGTTTTAGTGACTTCAATCGGCTGAGACCCTCCTGCTAGTGATCCCTGCCCCATGCTGCGGAGGAAGGCGAAAAACCTCCAGAGGCTCAGCCAATCTACCCTGGAGGAAAATTCCTTCCCGACCCCAAATATGGCGATCAGTAATACCCCGAGCATATAGGCAAGAGTCTCTAGCCTGACCCTTGTTGGCCATTATGCTATTCATGTACCATTGCTTGGTTTTCCTTGGCTACTATGTTTTATCATTAAACCATTCCCTCCATAAACTTATCCAACTTAATCTTAAAACCAGACAGGTCCGTCGCCCCCACCGTTTCCTTCGGAAGGCTGTTCCAATATTTCACCCCTCTGACGGTCAGAAACCTTCGTCTAATTTCAAGCCTAAACTTCCCCCCGGCCAGTTTGTATCCATTCGTTCTCGTGTCCACATTAGTACTAAGCAGGAATAATTCCTCTCCCTCCCTTGTATTAACCCCTCTGATATATTTAAAGATAGCAATCATATCCCCCCTCAGCCTTCGCTTTGTCAGACTAAACAACCCAAGCTCCTCTAATCTCTTTTTATACGACAGGTTTTCCATTCCTCTGATCATCTTAGTCGCCCTTCTCTGCACCCGTTCCAGTTTGAGTTCATCTTTTTTAAACATTGGAGACCAGAACTGCACACAGTACTCCAAATGAGGTCTCACCAGCGCCTTATACAACGGAAGCAGGACCTCCCTATCCCTACTAGATATACCTCGCCTAATACATCCCAAGACCGCATTGGCTTTTTTCACCGCCACGTCACATTGTCGACTCATAGTCATCCTGCGGTCCACAAGGACCCCTAGGTCCTTCTCCTCTTCCGTTACTTCTAACCAATGCGTCCCCATCTTGTAGCTAAAATTGTTATTATTCGTCCCCAAGTGTATTGGAAAGCTAAGGCTTGAATCTCCAGGTAGAAAATTGTTGCAATGATTTATTGGACTAGTTTAGCTTCTGTATTAATAGCAAATAATGGTGAAATGTCTTTGTCATTGGTACTGATACCAACACTTTTTAATTATCCTGTCCTGGTGGAGTGAAAGTCCAGTTCTAGCTATCCTCACCCCAGACTAGACCAGAAACATTAATGTAATTCTGAGAGGCACCGCATTACTTTGTCAGCTCTTTCAGAAGGCAGCATAAAGGAAAGAAAAAAGCCTCCTGCAGAAAATACAAAATGTGAAACCTGCGTACCTGAACATCACAGGTTGATCTCACTCTAATTTTTAAAAAGTGGTTGCTACTTAGAAAAATTTTGCCATCTTTGTAGGGCTTTTTCTTTCTCTTTTTTTGTACAGAAGGAAATTGCAGGAGTAGCTCTACAGAAGTTTGTAAACTGTCCAGGACAGGGCAGTCTGGGTTTTAGAACAGTGGTGTCCTGGTCTGGGACTGGGGCTCCCAGGCACTACTGCAGTATAAATAATACATGTCTCCAAATCAAAAGTCAGGCTATTCATTGAGATTTCCCCAGGAAAAACTAGTAAAACTTGTACAGAGTGGTAGACTTCAGGTAACCTCACTGACTCCTAATATCATCTAGACTATCTCTGGAACTCTGTCCCTACTGCGGTGACCAGACGGCAAGTGTGAAAAATCAGGACCGGGGGGGAGGGGTGTAATAGGTGCCTACATAAAACAAAGCCCCAAATATCGGGACTGTCCCTATAAAATCGGGACATCTGGTAACCCTAGTCCCTACTGAGATAGTTTCTGCATATGGTCTGAAATATTAACATGCTTTTTTTTATTTACATTTTCCCATCAATGCTGCTGAATAATACAGCATGCTGGTATTAAGTTTACTATGTAATAATTTACAGTATTAAACAATGGCAATACATTAAACTTGCCAGACAAATTCAGAGGGGGGTAATATCCAATTGTAATATTCTGCTATTTTGAACGACAAACTTTTTCTTATGAGAACTAAAGAAAAGACTTATTATGGCTTAATATAAAAACTGTGCAACAGTGCACTAGTAAAGAACAATTTTTCCTTTGATTGAATGTCCAATTTCTTTATTTGTTTGCATTATTAAGTCTACAGTAGTTTGAAGACTGACGACAGGCTTGTTTTTTCAGTAGAGCTTTATGCGTTCAAAGCATTGTACAGACATTAATTAATCCTCAACAACACTTGTGTGAGTTCTCATTTTATGAGTGGGGACGGAAAGTTAAGTGACTTGCCCAAGCCCACAGAGTGAGTCACTGGAAGAGCCAGGATTAGGATTCAAGACTTCCAGGCTCCCAGGCTTTGTGCTCACTATGTATCTGGTTTGCACACCTAGGTATATCTTTAGGAAAGAAAGACTGAATGGGACTGAAACTTTGAGGTTGTCAATTCAGTTGTTACAGTAACTGTCAATGATACAGCAAGAAGTTAGACTCGGCTATGTTTTAAGTACACAAATATGGATAATGAACCAAAGAACTTACTTCCAGAAAGGCAGTTAAAGCACTGATTATGTTGAATTTGTAATGTCCAACAGTACATTTAATAAGATGCCCTCAAAGTACTTATTAACAAGGTTAAAACCCTTTCTCTTCTCATATATCTAGTACCGGTAGCAACAATGAAAGCATACTATATGAGGGTTGAATTGTATATAGTCAGATTCAACAATCTTTTCACGTTTTCCGGAACTGTGATATATAAATCTAATTTGGGGTTCTGTCTTAATTAAACATGCTAGTAGATCTGACGAGCATTTCCATTATATTTGTGTCCAATGTCACTTACATTCTTTAGGGGGGCATTATATAATTTCATTTTTTATTACTTCATTTGCTATTTTGTCAAATATTTTGTTATGTTTTTGATCTATTTTTAACACAAAGATTAATGATAATAATGTTTAACTATGTGCACAATTAAATATATCCCTCAGTACTGTAATTGCATTTCTAAGAAAGAGAGTAACAGAAGGTGTTTTTCAATTACTGACGATGGAGGCAATCTTTATGTACAGGAGTGCAATTTTCTTCCTTATCCTTATTGCAAATGAATGTGCATTTTTTTTTTCAGTAGAAAGCCACACCCCCAGGCCATCCACTTAATGTTGTTCCCTTCCGTAGGCTTTTCATTGGCTTTTAAAAACCGTTTTGACAAAGTTCAACAGCACCTTCTTTCCTTATGTGGCCATCCTGAATATATAGTTCAAGCACTTTCCCCCAAAAGTTTAGCCTCTCATGTTTTTCTCATTGATAAAATTGCCATCCTCCCCCTCCCCCTCCCCACCCCTCCGGGTGACATAAAATGGTCACATTTTGGGAGGAGTTGTTCTTGCGGTAGGAGGCAGTCTGACTCACCATGTACTATGAATAAAGCTCACAACCGTCTGACTAAGGTTTTAGGGCAGAGATTTTGACCCTGAGTTAGAACTCTGTGCACCTTCATTGAAGTCACCTAGTGTTTTGTAATGAGGGTTTGTCATAAGTAGGAATAGATAAAATTCACTCAAATGGACACCTGTTACCAGAGATGATGATGATTCAGAGGTTTTCAGGTTTAATATAAGGCGAGACGATAAACTGCTTAACTAGTCAGTGGGTAGTGAATATGGCACTACACTATAAAGCGGCATTGGCCAAAGAGTAGCCCACAGCCATACTCATCTTTAAATCGGAAGAGGCAGCCTTTGGAAATTATAAGCCCCAACATGTTATGATGACTTCTCCATTTGAGTAGCTTGTAATCTCTCTGCAGGCTACACTTCTGTTAAAAATGAAGATGGTTCCGTCTTCTCTGGTTGCGTCCCTTGGGCACCTAGCTAGTTCCTAAAGTGATCCTCCTCAGTTGGGCAAACTTTGGATGCGCCGATGGCTGTTTAGCCAATCCAATTGCTACTTTGAACATTTTTAGCTTTTCAGTGTTGAGAGTGCTTCATGCTGTAGAACTCGTTCATCCTGTATTTCCACAGGAATGTTGAAGTGTTGTTGCAATGTTCCATTTTTAAAATTACATTAGAGAACATTTAATATGTTGATGTAGGTCACCTGTTTTATTATCTTGCAGTGGGCACACCTCACTACATATTACTTCGGATCAACTATGAGGTAAAACACTAACTAGAGGCTAAGTGAATAAGAAAGTGTTATTTACTCCTTCACATAACACAAGACCCAGGGGTCACTTAATGAAATTAATAGGCAGCAGGTTTAAAGCAAACAAAAGGAAGTATTTCTTCACACAATGCACAGTTAACCTGTGGAATTCATTGCCAGGGGATGTTATGAAAGCCAAAACTGTAGCAGGGTTCAAAAAATTAGAGAAGTTCATGGCGGATAGGTCCATCAATGGCTATTAGCCAAGATAGTTAAGGATGCAACCCCAAATTTTGGTTGTCCCTAGCCTCCGACTGCCAAAAGTGAGGCGTGGATGGTGGATCACTCAATGATTGCCTGTTCTGCTCATTTCCTCTGAAGCTTCTGGCATTAGCCACTATCAGAAGATGGGATACTAGGCTAGATGGACCATTGGTCTGACCCAGTATGGCCTTTATGTTTCCTTCCCTGTGTAGGCACATATGAATAATTGTAATCTGGGCTAAGATATCCTATAACATAAAGGTACCCATGGGTCACCATATAAATGTAGACTCTAAATCTTGTTGACACCCTCATCAATCTAAGATTTCAGCTCTGTAATAGCAAAGGCTTTTCCCCTCTAAGAGACAAATCAATAAGTAAATTATATTTTAAAAAAAACCCTCACATGTACCACTGAAATCTCAAATTCTAATTGCCTTCATTTCTAGACATGCTGGTATAATAATCCTCACTCCTTCATCAATTCCATTGTCTCTTCACTACCAACCTTTCCACTGCCAGGTATGAATAATTTGCTTTTTTCTTTCAAACTAAGAGTGCTGTAATCCAGGACAACATTTCTTCCCATTTGATTATCTTCCCTCAAGACTGCCTTCTGATCTTTGAAGTTATCAAGCCCATTGAGTAAGGTACTTCTTTCCATTACCATTATTTGGGCTTCTTTTCTCCTCATTTGCCTCTTCTATTTTCTAATCTTTTAGAAATCTGTCCTCTCCATTCCTTTCGTAAATTTGCCATTGACTTTGATGCTATCAGCAAAGTTCTAGTCTTCCCTTTCTCAGCAAAGCACTTGAAAGAAGGCTACTTTCACACATTTCCAGCTATTTCTCAAATAATAGTATCCTAGACCAATTTTTATCTTTTTTTTTTCTTTCTTTTTTTTTTCTGGAGCTGAAAGCGGTTCTCACTGTGGCTAGAGAACTGTTTTCTGTCTCAATCTAATTTTACCTCTCTGCAGCCTTTGCCACTCTGAGCTGTCTATCTGATACCATCTTATACTTTGTCCACTATCTCTGTCCAGTTCCTTTTATAATAGTAGTAGTATTGCAAGGTTCATTCTTTTGTCCCATTTCCTCATGTGCCCTCCCTCTTTAAAAAAACAAAACAAAAACCCTCTTTCTGTAGCTGTAGTCATCAATCTTACAATACTATTAAATGTTTACATGTTTTTGACACCTTTAATTACAGAGTATTCACACAACTAAGTTTTGACATAGCCAATTTGTGGCTTCATTTCAACTTCCTTTAGCTAAATCCTCAATCACAACTCCATGTCAATCTCCCATTTACCTTCACTGTCAAATCTTGGCATCATCTTTGCCCTTGAATTATTCTCCTCACATGTTCCAGGTGGCTTCTAACCTCGCTACTACCCCTCTGCCCACGTAGCAATTTCTATTTATGTCACTTCCTTGATTCTACCTCAGCTGAAATCCTATGCCATGACTTCATTTCTTCTCACTTATAGCTGACAGCTCCTTCTGACATCTTCCCAGATCAGAACATGTCACATTTTAGCATGAGCAGAATGCAGCTGTTGGGATGTATCCAAATGACTTTGACTGCATCCCTTTCTTATGTTTGTACAATGCCTACCACAGCAGAGATCCAACCTGATTTTGGCTTTCAGGTGGTGCACCTATAAAGAATGTCAGTAATAACTCTATCAATCGAACAACTCCACTGACTCATTGAATTACCTGGAATCCAGTCCAAACAGTGCTTGGATTTTTGAAACCTCCAATGACTTGCTCTAGTGCACTCTGCTCCAGCGTTGGTCTTTGCTGAAATTTTACACAGTCTCATACAAGTGAGCTTTTTTTCTCTGTAGCTTATCTTCTCTAGAATACTCTGTCTGTATTCTTTCACATCCTCAATTCTCCTCTTAAAACATACCACACATGGCAAACTTTGTTAAGCTGGAATTGATTAAATAAATATATGGAGATATCCTATCTCCTAGAACTGGAAGGGACCCTGAAAGGTCATTCAGTCCAGCCCCCTGCCTTCACTAGCAGGACCAACTACTGATTTTGTCTCAGATCCCTAAGTAGCCCCCTCAAGGATTGAACTCACAACCCTGGGTTTAGCAGGCCAATGCTCAAACCACTGAGCTACCCCCCTGCCCTACTATCAAGTTGTCAGGGGACAGGATTCCTTTTAATTAACATTGCTGTTCAACAGAAAGCAAAATGTTCTGGAAAGTCAGGGAATCTCAAATTTAAAATAAACTAAGGTCACTCAAACCCACCATAACTCTGACTCCCATACCACTGAAAGCCTCCCTTTTTCCACCCAACAGTATTTTTGATAGCTAGCTTGCAAATATAGTCTGAATTTACAAGGCTCTGCAGCCTAGTATGTTACAGAGACAAAGTGGATGAGTTAATATTGTTTATTGGATCAGTTTCTGTTGCTGAAAGACACAAGCTTTTGAGCTTACACAAAGCTCTGTGAAAGCTTGTCTCTTTTACGAACAAAAGTTGGTCCAATAAAAGATATTACCTCACCCACCCTTTCTCACTAATGTCCTGGGACCAACACAGCTACAATAATATGGCAAATAATGTAGTAAGCATGTACTACAATCTCCAATATTATACAGACTTCATTCTTCTGACAATACTCTTCCATCTGGAGACACATTTTAACTTTTGGAAATGGCTTGCGACACACATCCCCAGCATCCTTTTTGATTCACAAAGTATATTCCTCTAGACCAGGGGTTCTCAATCTTCACTGCACCGCGACCCCCTTCTGACAACAAGAGGGGGGGACTCAAGTCTGAGCCCACCCAAGCCCTGCCCCCCTTGGGGGTGGGGCAGGGCCAAAGCCCAAAGGGGACCTGTAACCTGAGCCCGCCTCCCAGGACTGAAGCTGAAGCTTGAGACCTCCTGCTGCTCTAGACTACATATGGTCCAAAAAAATTTTAGTCATGTAAGTTTGTGATGTAAATGCAGATGCAGTTTGATTTGAATGGTATAGCAGTGTGTTGTCACCATAAGTAAGGTAGTCTTCTGGCAAGTTAAGATGTTGCTAATTTTCAAAGTCATCCATAAAGACTTTCATAACCCTGTGTAGAAATTGGTCCTATATACGTGAGATTGTGTCTCAGCAACTGTGACCTCCCACAACAGCTGCATTCCATTGGGACAGTGATCATGTTGATCAATAGGGTTAGGCTCCTGATGACAGGAGACAGAAATGTCACAGGAGCTAGACCAAGAATATGGGACCTGCTGCCAGAAGAGATAAGAATGACCACGAACCATACCACACTTAGAGACACAGGTAGATTCCACCCCTTCACACAGGTTTTCACACTAGTACCCTCATTTTCATAGATATTTCCATATACAAAAAAGACCTCTAAGCCATCAGGAAACAAAGAGAGAGGAAGTAGTGGGAGGTGCCTAAGTCCCTAGAACAGGGGTCGGCAACCTATGGCACACGTGCCATCTCCGATTTTTAATTGCACGCTGCTGCCTGCCGGGGTCCCGCTCAGCCCGCTGACGAACCCCGGCAGGCAGCAGCATGCCATTAAAAATCCTGCCCGGCCCAGCCCACTCTTCTCCGCCCCCCACCTACCGCTCTCTCTGGCGGGAGCAGGGGACAGAAGCAAGCTTGGTTCTGCCGGCTGCTGCTGTAGGGCAGGCTCCGCCGGCAGCCAAGCTTCCCCCTCCCCTGCCTCTTCCCCCAGGATGCTGTGTGGAGCCCTGCCTCCTCTCCCTCCCTGCCGCTGATGGCCCTTGCCAGGGAGGGGGGAAGAGCAGCCCCAGTGCCCTCACCGCTCAGACCAGTAAGGAGGCAGAGAAGAGGCAGGGGGAAGGGGCGGGGCGTATCCCTCCAGCCCCCTGCCGTGAGCCCCTCAGGGGGCTGGGAGCACACTCCTGATCCCAGCCCACCCACCCCCTAGCCCTCTGCCCTGACCCCTGCACCCCCCTTGAACCCAAGCTCCCTGCATCCCCCCCCACGACCCCATCCCTGACTCCTGCACCCTCCACACATACCCACCCCCCCTCACAGCCCTCTGCCCTGACTCCTGCACCCTCCACACAAACCCGGCCCCCCCCCCACACCTCCTGCACAGACTCCTGCACTCCCCACACATAGCCAGCTCCCACCCTGACCACCAGGTTGGCAGCGGGCTGAGCGGGGCCAGCAGCTGGGACCCCAGCTGGCAAGGGGCCATAAGCCAGAACCCCAGACCGGCAGCGGGCTGAGTCGCTCGGGCCGCTGCTGGTCTTGGGTGTCGTCCCCGCTCAGCCCACCGCCAGTCTGGGGTTCTGGCTCCCGGCCCTTTGCCAGCCGGGGTCCCAGCCGCCGGCCCCGCTCAGCCCGCTGCCGGCCTAGGTGAACGGAACCCCAGGCTGGCAGTAGGCTGAGCAGGTCGGCGGCTTAAGACCAGCATTTTAATTTAATTTTAAATGAAGCTTCTTAAACATTTTGAAAACCTTGTTTACTTTACATACAACAGTAGTTTAGTTATATTATATATAGACTTATAGGGAGAGACCTTCTAAAAAACGTTAACATGTATTACCGGCACGCGAAACCTTAAATTAGAATGAATAAATGAAGACTCAGCACACCACTTCTGAAAGGTTGCCTACCCCTGCCCTAGAAGGATAAAGTATACCTGTGTGGCAGCTGAGGATCAGTATATTGGGACATTGAGTGGGTTAAAGTTCAAGTTTTCAAGTGACCATACCTGGGCATATCCATATTCTTAAATATTTTGGAGGTTTTGGAACATTTTAACTTTTGATTTTCAAGGTTTACAAAGTTAAGGGTATCTTTATAAAATTTGTCTTCCTTAAAGTTATATTTTAAATGTGTGTATTCATCCTTAACTCCATGTTAACAAAGCTTGGTGCATGTGAATTCTCTTAGATTTACTTTTAAAAAAACACCCGGTTTTAACCCAAATACATTTTTGGAAGATGTGAGGCAAATTTCACAAAAAATTTTACTCTAACATAAGATCACAAATAAAATTTCAGGTGGATTAGTTTCCTTTCGGTGAAGTTAGTATTGTGGTCAAAACTGGTCTTATAATAGGATTGTTTCAACCTTATCTATGGAGATACTGTTGTAATACTATTACAGCATATGCATTACAGATCGGAAGTCACTTGCTCAGAGTCATGGCAAGTCATTGCCAAAATCATGATTAGAATGCAGATCTCCAAACTACTAGCTCCATATCTAATTTTCTAGCCCACAGGAGCCCCACGAGTAATTTAACCTGCTTTTTCCCAACTATGAAATGAAGGAAATTATACTAAGGCAAACCCAAAAATTATATCGGATTTAAGATGTCTGTAGCAATGCAAAAGTAAGTATCAATACTCCATTTTGCCACTGGGGAAGCTGACAAGGGACTAAATTCTCTCTTAAGTAGTGGTTTAGATTACATATTGGTAAATTGGCATAAATTTCACACTGAGCTGATAAAGAGGTGATATATCAAGAAAGCAACTAAAATGAGGGGTGAGATAAAAACAAAGGAGCCTCCTAGCATCTCTCCATCATTGAACTTTGACTCATAAAGGATTTAGTTCTGTACATACATTCCTCACTCTCTTGTGAGGTATTAATTCCGCTTCAAAATATCTCAACAAAAAAATGAGGCATCCAAAATCACTAGTCACTTGTGAAAATTTTGGCTGAAAAACACAATTCTTATGCTCTAATAAATTTGTTAGTCTCTAAGGTGCCACAAGTACTCCTGTTCTTCTTTTTGCGGATACAGACTAACACGGCTGTTACTCTGATACAAATATATTAGTCATTCATGTAACCCACTTAATAACTGAATCTGGGTATTTGAATAACATGGTGATCTAGTGTGTTTGCACCAGGCTATATTCTAAAATATGTGAAAATACTAACTCTCTTAAGGCCTGCTAAAAATCTAGTTTCTTTTTTATCAAGTGTTAATTGTGCATGTATGGGGAAAGGATCATGTATATTTTACAAGCTATGGTACTGTACTTTAGACCAGAAACTGTCTAAGTATGCAAAAATACTTTTCTCTTTCCCTTCCCACTCTGGAAGTCTCTGGTAGTGTAACTGTGACTGCATTCCCAAATGTCAGTTCTGTGTCCCATGAGCAGATAAAAACTGTTGCTATTCCCCAGTTCACAGTAATATATCTGTTAGTACCTTGAAAGATGTGTAGATAACCTTCTATTCCTAAGATCAATAAGAAAATGAAAGAAAGTACAGTTGTCTGACAGGTCAGTTGTGTCACACAGTGCAATTAAATACACATGAATTGATAACCATTTCACTAACTTGCAGATGAGTTCTCGTTCACATAGATCCAGGGTGCTGTAAACACTGGGTTCAATTAGGTCCTCTTTACAACTTAACCAGTCAGTGGTGGGTTACAATTGGTACCAAAAATGTTTACAAAACAGATCTGCCAGTTGAGGTCATTAACTCCAATAAAATTATTCTGAAAACAGAAAACCTGTTTTTCAGGGGTGTTGAGTACCTGTAGCTCTGATTGTCTTCAGCACCTCTGGAAAATCAGCCCAGTAGTTCTTGTTTTATTACTCACCTCATATATTCCATTTTGAGAATGTTATTACAAATATTAAGTGGATTCCTTTGGATTTATCAGTGTTAGATGTTTGTTGTGTCAATAAGAAAAAAATCATATAAATCAAGTTGTTGTTTTTTTCAAACTAACTTCAAGAACCCTAAACTAATCCATGTTTAAACAACTGCATGGAAGTGGTGTAAACTTTTTCACACATGGCTCCCATTTTCTTAAGTGAGGGTTGTTTGGTGCTCAGCACCTCTGAAGATGAGGCCACTTTTATTTAGGTCCTTAAAGTTTGGCACGATATTTTACTAGAATTTAAATGCTGGAAAGAAATTAAATAAAATATCCACTTACGATGATCCCTTCTGAGGAATGGACCGTATAGTAATTTCCATGCTATTTGTATTAAATGCTTCATAGATACTGTCTCTGAGGAATTGTGACTCAAAAATATGATTTCCAAACCTTCAAGAATTATTTTTAAAATGAGCAAGGTTTAAAGGTAACTACCAAAAAAAATTACATTAATCAGCAATTAAAACTAGTTTGAGTCTGTATGGGAATGCCAGTGGTTTTGCCTTTAGGGAACTTGTTTTAGAAGGTTGTGCCAACCATACGCCTCCCTAGGCCTGCTCATACTAGTATGGTCTGGCAGAGCAATTAAAAATGCCTTAGACAGGAATTTCCCTGAATATGTTCAGCCCAATCTGAAACTTCACTTAACAGAGCAATTTATTAAATAGTGAGATGAGTCAAGTGACCATCAGCTGGTGTGAATGTGTTTGATCAACATAGTCACAGGGTCTCAGGTATGCAAGAGCTGGAATCACTACAAACATACGGCCTGCTCTGGAGATAGCCTGGCTCTAATGTAATTATGTAACTCAGCAGGAATTCAAGTTCACAAGAACGCACTTTAATTAGATGCCCCTATTTCAAATGTTTGTTTCACCTCTGTATAATTACACCCTGTTGCACAATGTGTGTGTGTGTGTGTGTGTGTGTGTGTGTGTGTGTTAAACTGTGTCTATACAATTAGCCTTTTTTGAGTTCCCCCCCCCCCCCCCATCAAGCCAACATACTGCAATATGTAGCTAAACCTCTATAATTCTACACAGAGTAAGTACATAGCTAATTCAAACAATATACTAAGCTGATTAGGTAAAGTCATAACTTAAGACACAATCATTAGTATGACTGTTAGATGAATAAGTAATGAAAAGATGTTGGCATGTGCACTGAGCTACAGTGCAGATGGCATTATAGCTCTAAGCACAGAGGAATATCCCTTAATTTACAATGCCAATACACCACTGCAAATTTTCAACTACATTTGGTGGTTTGGGTTTTTTGAAAAACCCGTTCAGATGTGACATTCAGTCACCAACTTTGAACTTACAAAGATCAGACTTTGTCATGCAAGAAGCATAGTTAACATTGTGGAATGTCTCAATATTTAAAGCTTTCTATTCAGAAATTACCACTCCAGCCACAAATTACAATTTGAGCGTTAAAGGAGCAAATAAAATAACCATAATGACATCTCTTTCACCAGCATCCCCAAACTAACTGACACCTGGAAAGGCAAACTTGTCCGAGTTAAGTATAGAATACCATCCTTTTTGTGCAACAAAACAAAGATCACTTTCTTTTTTTCCTAAGACTTAACAGTGGATTGGTTTCTCCCCAATGTACCCAGTGCTTTGACCCAGGGCTGATCAGAGCCATTCAAATAAGATCACTTTCCTAGAGTGCTAGCTTACCATATGAATCGCTTCCATTCCAAAACTGAAAAAAATGGACAAACCTGTCTGTTTACTCTGTTTCCAAACAGTCAATTCAACAGCAGGTGTCAGGCTTTTGATTTAAAAAAAACTGAATTGTTGGCTTCCTTCAAACTGAAAAATGTACTTGAGTATGCATCAGTATCTTTCACCCTGATTGATCTACTCTAAGAACATTATATGGTATTAACCAAGCATGAGTCTTGATTCAGGCAGGCACAGGCATGAATATGTTAGGCTGTGACTCACAAGCCCTCTCCTCAGCTTCTTTCCTATTTGTTGCACAATAAAGATGAAATATTTTCCTTAATTTTTTATTTGACCTTGTCTTACAAACAGTCTCCTTTTGTGTTGGTTAACAATTTTTGTTTCATTCTTTTAATAACAGATTGACTCTCTGGTAGTTTCTTTCATTGGACTCATTTTTTATTTTTGAGCAGTAGTAGGAAGCCTGACTCTAGAGCTAAGCGAAACATTTGACTCGAACCTTAGTTGATCCTGGGTTTGATGTTTGTGCTCCTGAACCTTGGCCTGTCGTCGCAAAGTTTGAGAACTCGCTTTGCATGTAGGAGGGAAGGCAAGCCTTATAAAATTAACATTATCAAGTTCTCCCGTGTTCACAAACCTCCCTCTCCTATAGGTAACACTTCTCTTTTCCCACAAGCCTTGCGATTTCACTCCTTACCTTTTGATGTCTTCATGGTAACCCTGATGATCCATCTTTTTCTCCACACCTGTCCTGTTGTACAGTGGGAACAGGTGATCGCCTTCTTTGTGTTCAGAAGCTGCTGCTGTGTGACTACCCCCTCTACAAGCTCATTTTTGGGCAGGGGAGATGCCCAGTTATGGGTTTGTTTCATACTCTGTAGTCTTTATATAAAAATAATCATAAAGTATCTATCTGAACATTCTTGGAAACACTAAGAATTACTTAAAAAATAAAGTAAATCAAAGAAAGAAGCAGGAACCCCGTAACACATAATAATAATTAAACTGGCAGCATAAAAAATAAAAAAACGCTCCATTTTTCTCTAAGCTTCATGCCCAGCTATATTTCCAAAAGTCTCCTGCGAGGCAAATGTAGAACAAGATTGAATTTCACCATCCAGCCATGCCAGCTCCTACTTGACACAGCAGAAGGAGAGAAACACTCTTACTGCCAACAAGCAGTGAACCAGAGAGGTGTCTGTAGTTAAATAACCCCTTTTGCTCTACACCAAGGGTAGGCAACCTATGGCACGGGAGCTGATTTTCAGTGGCACTCACACTGCCCGGGTCCTGGCCACCGGTCCAGGGGGCTCTGCATTTTAATTTAATTTTAACATTTTAAAAACCCTATTTACTTTACATACAACAATAGTTTAGTTATATATTATAGACTTATAGAAAGAGACCTTCTAAAAACATTAAAATGTATGACTGGCACGCGAAACCTTAAATTAAAGTGAATAAATGAAGACTCGGCACACCACTTCTGAAAGGTTGCCAACCCCTGCTCTACACTATGGGGTGGGTTGTATCTTGCTTCCTCCACCCAACCTCCATGCCAGTGCTCTCTAATTGAATGGGGAGCCAGCAGCACCACTTCCCCTCTCTGGGGAATGAATCAACCTGCCTGAGGATGGAGCATGAAGGAGTCCCCACAGACTCTGTGTGAAGAGGGAAGGGGGTAGCTGATGTAGCAGAGGGCTGGCTAGCCTGGCTGACAAAGCAGAAGGTAGTGGGACTCTTGGCAGTCCACGTTCATTGAATTCATATTGCGGAGGCAGTCTAACACTAGAAAAGTTGTATATCCATTTCCCAGCACTGGTGCGGCTGCACTGGTACTAACAACTGTATGAGTGCCACTCTGGGCTGGGCCCTATAAATCTCTACAGCAGGGGTTGGCAAACTATGGCCTGTGGGACGCATCCGACCCTTCAGATGTTCTAATCCGGCCCTCGAGGTCCTGCCGGGGAGCAGGGTCCGGAGCTTGCCCTGCTCCAGCACTCCAGCCAGGGAGCAGGGGCAGGGGCTTGCCCCGCTCTACGCGTGCTGTGGCCTCCCACACCCTGAACCCCTCATTTCTGGTCCTACCCCAGAATCTGCACCCCCTCCCACACCCCAACCCCAATTTCATGAGCATTCATGGCCCACCATACAATTTCCATACCCAGATGTGGCCCTCAGGCCAAAAAGTTTGCCCACCCCTGCTCTACAGAGTGAACTGCAGAATCTTTATTTGCAATCTTTTATTGTGAGCCAAACACTGCAGGCCACATGTGCTTCTCTAACTCCTTTTTTTCAGTATTACATAGCAGTTCTGTTTATTTGCCATATGCACTTTTGAAACAAAGTGAGGAAATGTATTATTGTATATGGGGTTTTAAGGCATCTAGTTGGATAAACTTAATTTGTCTTCAGTTATACTATGCTTGTACTTTGTTTTGCAAGACCCTTTTGTTCTGGTATTAAGCTTTTTTCTAGAGGATTTTACTTAAAATGCTGCAGGCTGTTTCAGAAAGCCAATTAAGACAAAAAAGTGTTATTTATCAGTTATGAAAACTTAAACAATTATGTTTTTTAAAAGATTGTCTTGGGACTAATGTTCTTTAACATAAATATCTTGGCAAGACACACTCAATCTGTTTACTGTGCAGAGTGGGAAACCTATGTGTAATATTACTTGTGGTTGAAACTTTAGCTACGGAATTATTTATATTGATTTTTTTTATTTTATTTCTACAGGTCATGTTAGAATAATGCTGTGCATCAATCAGTCTGGAACTTGTAGTTGCCTATCAGTCGCTCAGTAGTCAGTGTAGATTCTGTCTTTACAATCAGCAGCTACATCTGGCTACTGGGTCTCTGATGACATCTTGTAGCTTCTGTCCATGCATTTTGTAGCAGATTACTTGGCATTCTTTATGATAATGCAAACTTCATCATGTCTCCTAGATGCAAAACATTTCACAGCGCTACTAAGTTATTTGATATCATTTGGGGTTTGGAAATCATAAATGTCTAACAAGAAATGAAATATTTGTAGGATTTACTTTATAGCGTGGAGTGGATTAAGTGCATCTCTTTGTTTTTCTGTTAGAATGCTTCAATATGTTTTCTCATCTACACACACAGCTTGTATCTAAACTTTTCTAGTAATGTAAATATAGTTCCCTATGATGAAAAATGTAATCTAGAGTTATGGTTTTTGATTATCTTAATCGTTTATTGATTATGCTTGCTAAAACCCAACATTCACATCTTAAGCCAAACCCAGTCTTTGTGGTCCTACCATTCATTTCACTATAGCATGTGATGGGGAGAATGAGCACCATAGATGGTAGTGTGCCCAGCCATTGGGAGAGGTGTAATGATCAGAATACTGGAAGACTACCCAGGTTTGGGGCATGAACCTGGCATACAATGTAGAATTCTGTGTTTGTTAAGCAACAGCTACATTGTCTGCTGGGTTTCAAGCTGCCTGGAAATACAAAACGAATTCCAATCTTAGCGCCTATGTTTTCTGTGTGAGCCTGTCCTAGGTACTCAACAAGGAAAATAAGCTGATCATCATCAAACAAGTGATCATCCTGGGGTCAACGGCACTCTGCTCGCTTGGAATGAGGCTATCAGCACTTGGCTCAAACTGAAAATCTAAGTTTCAAGGCACTGATGCATCGTATGTGTTTAAATGTTGATGTCTTTTTT
Organism: Malaclemys terrapin pileata; assembly: GCF_027887155.1. NCBI lineage: Eukaryota > Metazoa > Chordata > Testudines > Emydidae > Malaclemys > Malaclemys terrapin. Next base: position 198,589,541 of record NC_071505.1, read on the forward strand.
TTTAATGAGTTTATTTTCAAGGAGATTGGAGATGACTTATGCTTTCCAGTTTAAAACATGATGGTTCCTGATATTAATGCTGTCCCTTTTATTAAGATAGAGTACAAAAAGATCAATAAACATGTATGAAAAACCTGCCTCTGGATTCACGTTAAACCATTATTACATACTGTATAAGCAACCCACTGAAGATGTTTATACTGGTGGGGAGGGAGAGGGTTAGTTAGCATAACGAGTTGGTGCACTAGCCTTTCACTGCAAGAGACTCAACTGCTGTTCTAAATTGTATCGTAAGTGAAAATGAACTTGGCCTGCTGCATTTTGTGCATATCATAGAGCCACACAGTGCAACAGAACTGGCAGTTTCAGAATGAGAGACCCAAGACTGGAATAGCAGAGGGCTATTGTAGATCAGGCTTGAAAGGGCAAAGGCAAAGCTGTGTGGGGAAGCTTGCATAGCATGTGCTCAGTAGTCTGTGCCTGTTTCCCATCTCTGCTGTTAACTGCTCACTGTCAAACTTCAAGTTCACTTGCACCTTGGTGAATGATTAATAAAGATCACTCTCAAAAATTATAGGAAGATGACATTTTATTTGTGAGGTACACCCTTTGGTCAAGAATTTATTTGTGTGATGAGACAGGTCTAAATTAATAATGCAGGAATACAGAGCTTCTTCTATTTGAATGCAATACTCTAAGAGACAAGTATGATCTTACCATGAAAATCTGCACTTTCTTAAAGTTCAAATAAAGCTGCTAATTGAAAATGTTGTGTGAGACTTCATATTTGCTGTTTTGAAACTGAGTAATTTTAGATTTCATAGCTTTAATGAGCAGGTGCTTACATTTTCTGTAGAAAGACCATATTTATTTAGGTAAATTAAAGTCATCTATGTCGTATGGTGTTTTACAACTATTAACCTATACAATTCTTTACATTCTAAGCACCAGATGAATGGATTCTAGAAAATGCATGTACCCGATAGTCATAATGAAGGTCATTTCCCCCCTTTCTTGAATTAGCACCTGTACAGCATTATTTTTCCTCCTATGGACTTGTTTATGTCCCATGGAAAATTATTGTCCCCAATTCATATCTTTAGAAATAGTGTTTATTCATCAGACTTTTGGATGTTGTTAAGAAACACCAGCAGTTGTTTCTCTTTACTTGAACTAATTGAACATCCTTGTATAATTCTGGTTACCCTAGCTTCTCCCCTTCTTGAAATCATCTTTATGAAAAGTTGACTTGACTTATGCATCATACTCTAGTAATGGCAAAATTGTTTCTTTAAACAATGTTTTATCAGTTTACTCTGACATTCTGACACTTCTGTTGAACCCAGATTATCAGCTTTTTTTAAAAAAACACTGTTGCCAAGTCTTACCAACATAGAAACATTATCCCTTTAATTCTGAGTTTCTCAACTGTTCACACAATTGGAATAAGAAAATGATCAGGGTAAAGTAAGTCTAAACATGTTGTACAGTAAGCACCAGATAAATTCACATCAATGCAGGATTCAATACTGAGCCCTCTCCCCTATTCAGTTTCACTTCCCCACCATGTTTCAGTTAAACTCATGGTGTTGAAATCCCCTTTGTGGGCAGGTACTTCTGGTTCCCCTATTTTTCTTTGTCATGCTACTTACATTTGTATACAGATACCTTAAAAACTCCCCCTTAGTTACCTTGTAAGTTGCTTGCTTTATTTTCAGTGTTTTGTCTTAAGCTTCATCAGATGCCTTAGGCATGTATGTTAGCCTTTCATAACCTTTACCCACCTATCTGCTTATTTTAGTTCTATGTTCCTTCCACTGTTCATTCATTGACAACATCCATATGGACTGGCAGGAGTGCCTGTGCCTTTTTCCCGTGGTCAACTATTATTATTTCTACTTCAGAATCATAGGGTGCAATCCTGACTCCATTGAAGCTAATAGGAGTTTTGTCGTCGACTTCAGTGGAAATGGGATTCCACCAGTGATGTTAAAGAAATAAGCTAATTGCTTAAACCCACAATTAAGCCCATGTTTTCCAAAAGTATCCACTGAATGAGTTGCTAAGGACCACTAAGTGAGTTGGGCTGAACAAGGATTAAACAAAAGTTACCAGCTCCCCATTTTGTGCTCAGTCCACACCAATAAACAATCCATCAGACAGGAATTAAGTCAGTTATGACTGCACATCCTGCTACTCCATGCACTGTGTAAATCCCAGCCTCTTTCCCCCATGCTCAGTTTTTCTAGCATCCTAATGCCCAAGTAGCACCTTTCTGTACCCTTCACACACTTGGCCCCCTCCCCAAGCATTAACTTGTTACCCTGTGCATTAAATAGGCACTCTTCCTTCATAGCTTAGTCATCCTGCTTTTATTTTCTGGCTCCAACCGGAATTTCTTGATGCTTACAATTTGCTACTTCTGTGGACTGTGAACAATGTGTTTCTGTATTCAATGAGCTATATTTTCCCAAATATTCAGTAGTTTACTGGCTGTATTCTGTGTTCTGGGCACTATTTTCCCTTGCCATATCCACCTTGATGCATTTGCAGCACATAATGCCAAAATTATGCCCAAAATAGTAAAACAGCATTATATAATTTTCCTAGAGAGTCTTTATTGCAGTGTTAACAACTTCACCACTCAAGAAAAATTCCATGGTGTAGAGCAGTGGTTCCCAAACTTGTTCCGCTGCTTGTGCAGGGAAAGCCCCTGGTGGGCCGGGCTGGTTGGCCGAACCTGCAGACGTGGCAGGTAAACAAATCGCGGCTCCCAGTGGCCGCAATTCGCTGCTCCAGGCCAATGGGAGCCACGATTGGCCGAACCTGCAGACGTGGCAGGTAAACAAACCAGCCCGGCCCACCAGGAGCTTTCCCCGCACAAGCAGCGGAACAAGTTTGGGAACCACTGGTGTAGAGGCCAATTCATTATGGGGATGAACATCTTTTACACACACAAAAAATCCATATGGCAACAGCTGAATCAGTGACTAAACCAGTTGACTTCACTCTCAAATATAAATAACGTGCCCTTGCCTGCATTTAACTGGAGGCCTACACTCAGTATGTAAGCAAATGGATTAATTTTAAGAAAAATCTTGTATAATCGTAAAAGATATTGGTACTGTAAAGGCCTGTAGCGGCCATCCTGTTTGAACAGAATCTATACAGACATTATAGATCTGGATCACTAGACAATTGCCTGTTCTGTTCATTCCCTCTGAAATATCTGGCACTGGCCACTGTCGGAAGTCAGGATACTGGGCTAGATGGCCCATTGGTCTGACCCATTATGGCTAATAGTATTTAGTACAACCTTGCCCTCTTCCTGGCTGTTGGAATTATTATTAACTCAACATAAATACAAGCCTGGCTGTGCCTAGGGTTTCCCTGCAGCAGCATCTCTCTGTTCCAGACCCCAGTCCCACCTGCACAAAGAGCCAGTCCAAGCCCCTTAGCTCCAGCGTGGAGTCGGTGAGACACTCCTGCTACAATGAACAGCATCTCTCCAAACCTGCTCACAGGATGGGTCAGCAAAAGAACCCTACCCTCTTGTTACAAAGTACCATGACAATTGTATGTTTTGACCTGTTTCATGTATTCCCTATGTTGATGTCACTCAGAGTCGGAGACTTTAAGGTCAGAAGGGACCATCGTGATCATCTAGTCCAGGGATCTCAAACTCAAATCACCATGAGGGCCATATGAGGACTAGTACATTGGCCCAAGGGCCGCATCACTGACACCTTTTCATATAAAGGTACAAAAGTCCCCCACTCCACCCCTTCCATGAGGCCCTGCCCACCTCTTGCCACTCCTTCCCAACCCCTTCCCCAGATCCCTGCCTCTTCTCCACCTCCTCCCCCCTCCCTCCTGGAAAGTACTAAGCACCACCAAACAGCTGTTTGGCAGTGGGAAGTGCCTGGAGGTAAGCAGAGGAGTGGGGACGCGGCCCGCTGGGGGTGAGGGTGGGCGGCGGGTGAGGGGAGCTTGGTGGCCACAGGAAATAAGCTCCCCGTGCCCCCCCTGGAGTTGGCGGGCCGCAGCAAATAACTCCGCGGGCCACATGTTTGAGACCCCTGATCTAGTCTGACCTCTGGCACGTTGCAGGCCACAGAATCTCACCCACCCACTCCTGTAATAGACCCTTAATCTCTGGCTGAGTTACTGATCTTAATTGAAAGATCACAGGTTACAGAGACTCCACCATTTCCTCTGGTTCAAACCAGCAAGTGACCTGTGCCCATGCTGCAGATGAATGTGAAAAACCTCTACGGTCTCTGCCAATCTGGCCTAAACGAAAATCCCTTCCCAGCCTCAAATATGGCAATCAGTTAGACCCTGAGCATGTCGGCAAGACCCAACAGCCAGACACTGGGGACAGAATTAACCGGTAACTCAGCGTCCTCCCCAGCTACTGTCCCATCTCCAGCCATTGGAGGTATTTGCTACTAGCAGTCGCCGATGAGCCACATGCCATTGTAGGTACCCCCTCATTGTACCATCCTAGCCATAAATTTATCAAGCTCAGTCTTGAAACAAGTTAGGGTTTTTACCCCCACTACTCCAGAACTTAACTTCTCTGTGATTAAAAACCTTCTAATTTCAAGCCTAAACTTGTTAATGGCCAATTTGTATCCATTTGTTCTTGTGCCAACATTGGCCCTGAATTTAAATAACTCCTCTCCCTCCCTGGTATTTATCCTTTCGATGTATTTATAGAGCTCCACTGTAGTCTGCAAATATACTGCAGAACTAGAAGTGAAAATTCCTTTTTGAAGTTATTTTCAGACTACGTGGAAAGTCCTATGAGAGTCTGTACAATGTGCCTCTAAGGATACTGCTCAGATAGGGCCATTACACTGGTTGCATTTATACACGCAGTGCCATTGAACTCAAAGGGCCTGAGTGCTCACTAATGTGATTCAGGGTTGTACAGGCTGCCCCATATTACTTCTTATAATAAATTAGGGGAAAGGGTCTTCATTCTTTTGAACAAGCTATTTGGTATGAGTGAATGACCTATGCACGACTTAAGACTTTGACATGGGGCTCAAGGGTAGACGGGACCTTGTGTATGTCCTTGACAATGAGGTGAGTTACACTTGCCTTAATTGGTAAGCTTACAATTGGTAGCTTATATTATAAAAGATATTTTAATTATTGCTTAAAAATCCTTATTAAACCACAGTACAAGCAAGATCCGTTTGGATACTACTACTCCTCTCTTTTTACATGGCCTGAGCTTTCTAGTGATAACATGAAGAAGTTGACTTAACATCTGTCACTTAAAAAGAGAGGCACGATAAAGAATAATTGTTCTTAATATAACAAAAGCAGCACACACTTGCATGACTAATACAATTCAACAAAACCCGTCGTTCTGCTCTCTGCTATACAATAGCGAGTATCATTTCAGGTGGCTTTGAATAATTGCTGCTTCTGCACATTAACAAATAACTTTTTTATATAAGTTAGTAATTTTTTTCTAGCTACTCAAAGTTTGTTCTTTAGGTTGCCTAGTAACACACAGATGCTAAGCCTTCCCAATCACAGCAAAAAGCAATTTGACTTTGAACGCCAGTCGTCAATGCAAAATACCTTTCCAAAATTAGTGTCTGTCAAACTAGTGAAAGGTAGTGTTGCTGTAATTCAATTCAATCATGTTGCCTCCAGTAGCTGCTATTTCCCCCCATAGAAAACATTTGCAGGTGCTTTACTATCGTGAATTTCTTAATTCCTTTTAGCTACAAGAACACAATTTCCTTTAAGAAAAATTTAGAAAGCACAAAGTGTGGAAAAGGAAGCAAATTGCAGGTGCTATCCATCTATCTCACTAATTTGCACATCATAAGGTGGTAATATTCTCACTGACTTTTTAGCAGTTATTTATGTGACAGTGGAAAATTCCAAAGAGTAAACTGGATTGAGTGCTGAGACAGTAGTTTTTCCCATGTACCAAGACCAACCACACTGTAAACACTGTAGAAATGAATGAGTTTGGATCTGAGAAGTTTTGTTTTACAGGCTTCCCCTTCTTTCAAATATGCACTATAGCATGTTCAGTTAACAGTGTATGACCAAAACTGTCTTCACCTCTGTCCTTAAATCTTTGTCTCAAAGCAAGCATTGATTTCCCCACCAACTCCTGTAAGAATTTAATAAGCATCCCACTAAAAACACTTTGCTATGACAGTTTTTCTTTAAGAAAAAGAAAGCCCTCCACCTGTGTATTTGTTTCTCCCACTGGTTCATACAGGCCAGAAAGATCATCTGTGACCGTTGTGAAAGCAGCAGCAGCAGCTAAAAAGGATATCTCTGCTGAGACCAGGAAATATGAGCTGCTGCTCCCTTAAGTGTACTGTGTCTATTCCATGAAATTCACTTAGACAATCTACTCATACACAGAGAAGTTCATAACTAGTTCACTTTTTCTTTGGCTTATATGAAGTACTGAGACAGCTCAAATTGGTTGTGCTTTTGCCAAAAGAGCCACAAAAAAGCCATCAAAACCATGAAGGTTTTGCCAAATCGTGCCTCTACGTTGTAGCCTTTCTTGTAAACAAAAGCAGGTTGTTTTTTGAACATTTCCGCCTCTGTAATCCTAGGAAGCGAGCTGCAATAGAGTGGCATTTGGTGGGCACGGGTTACACTAGAGAATTGAGTCATTAAGCACTGGACTAGGAGACATAAAAAGAGATCATTTCTGAAGAGTTGTCATAAGAAATACCGTGAAAGGAAAAAGTACATACTGAACTGCAGGTGTCAGGCATACTACATCATGTTTATATTCTTGTCTGCTGAACAGCTACAGTCCTGTGTTTTTAAAATGTCAAAAGCTCTGACTTTCTCTCACATCTCTATTGCAGTGAATGCAGCATGGGGGGAGGGATAGCTCAGTGGTTTGAACATTGGCCTACTAAACCCAGGGTTGTGAGTTCAATATTTGAGGGGGCCATTTAAGGATCTGGGGCAAAAATCTGTCTGGGGATTGGGCCTGCTTTGAGCAGGGGGTTGGACTAGATGCAGGGCCGGCTCCAGTATTTCTGCTGCCCCAAGCAAAAAAAAAGCTACAATTGCGATCAGCAGTGGCAAATTAGGGGAAAAGAAAAAAAAAAAAAAAAAAAGCCACGATCGGCAGCGGTAGGTCCTTCGCTCCTAGAGGGAGTTAGGGACCTGCCACCCCTGAATTGCCGCAGGTGCCGCCCCTCTCCCTTGGCCGCCCCTAAGAATCTGCACCTGCTTGTTAAGCTGGTGCCTGGAGCCGGCCCTGACTAGATGACCTCCTGAGGTCCCTTCCAACCCTGATATTCTATGATTCTATGTACAATTACCTGCCTTCTGGGCAGGTGGCATGTGGTGCAAGCAACTCCTGGCCATCAGAGAGACAATACAGGCTCTTGAAGGCAGAGTAGCTGAAGTGGAGGAGCTAAGGGTGGAGACACCCCTTATTGAAGGGGAAACTATATCCTAGTAAAGAGGATAGGAAATAAGTTGGTAAAGTACATGTAGGAGCTAGTGCAGAACAGTCAAATATAAGAGATTCCTATTTAAAATAGAATACAAGAAGGCAAACAAGTAAATATTAACAAAATGTACAAGTGCTTATTTACAAATGCTAGATGTCTACATACTTAGATGGCTGAACTAGAGTGCCTGGCAATAAATGAGGATATTGATGTAATAAAGCATCATGGAAACTTGGTAGAATGAGGATAATCACAAGGGACATGGTAATACCAGAGTACAAAATACATAGGAATGACAGAGTAGGTCCCACAGGTGGGGGAGTGGTACCATAGGTGAAAGAAAGCATAGAGTAAAATAAAGTAAAAATATTAAGTGAATCAAACTGTACCATTGAAACTCTATGGATAGAAATGCCATGCTTGAACAATACGAGTATAGCAGCAGGAATATAGTACCTATAATCTCACCAAGATGGAGACAGAGATTGTGAAATGCTCAGGGAGATTAGAGAGGGTACAAAAACCAAAAATGCAATAATAATGGGGAATTCCAAGTATCCTCACTCTGATCAGGAATATGCCACCTCAGGAAGGGATGCCGAGATAAAATTTCTAGACACCATAAATGACTACTTCTTGGAGCAGCTTGTCTTGGAACCCACAAGGCAAGAGGCAATTCTTGATTTAGTCCTAAGAGGTGAATATAGCTGAACCTCTCTGTAATAGCAACCATAATGTAATTACATTTAACATATTTTCAGGGTGTGGGAAATGCCAAAGAAACTCACTACAGTAGCATTATCTTCAAAAAGAGGAATGACATGAAAATGATGTGGCTAGTTAAGTGGAAATTAAAAGGTATAGTCACAAGGGTGAAATCTCTGCAGACTGCATGGGAGACTATTTTAAAAGACCATAATAGATTCTCAAACTCAATATATACCCCCAAATTAAAAACAAAAAGGTAGAGGGCCAAAAAAATGTTACCATGGCTAAGCAATAGAGTAAAAGAGGTGGGTAGAAGCAAAAAAGATATCCTTTAAAAATTGAAAGTCAAATCCTACTGAGGAAAACAGAAAGGAGCATAAATTCTGGCAGATCAAGTGTAAAAGTGTAAGAAGACAGGTCAAGAATTAATTTGAAGAACAACTAGCAAAAGACACAAAAACTAACAGCAAATTTTTTTTTTTAAGTACATCGGAAGCAGGAAGCCTGCCCAACAATCAGTGGGGCCATTGGATGATCAAGGTTCTAAAGGAGGACTCAAGGAAGACAAGACAGTTGCAGAGCAACTAAATGAATTCTTAGCATCAGTCTTCACCGCAAAGGATGCGGGGGAGATTCCTACACCTAAGCCATACTTTTTAGGTGAGAAATCTGAGGAACTGTCCCAGATTTAGGTATCAATAGAGGTGGTTTTGGAACAAATTGATTAAACAGTAGTAAGTCACCAGGACCAGATGCTATTCTCCCAAGAGTTCTGAAGGAACTCAAATATGAAATTGCAGAACTACTAATTGTGGTATGTAACCTAGTGCTTCTAAGAATAACTACACTATTTATTTGTATTACAGTACCACCCAAGTCTCCCCTTCCCCCCCCCATTGTGTTGAGAGACAGGCTCTGACCTGAAGAGCTTGCATTCTAAGTAGTCAGACAGAGTATATTAATCTCCATTTTACAGATGGGGAACTGAGGCACAGTTAGCGATTAAGTGACTTCCCAACATCACACTGGCAGTCTTTGGCAGAGCTGGGATATGAACCCAGAGCTCCTGTGGCCCTGTTCAGTGCCCTAACAACAAAACTTTCAGCTTAATAGAAAAAAACATTTGTTTTCTTTACTGGAGTGGGGGTGGAGGGGTGTAAATTTCCATACAAGGGATCCCACTGTTCAAGAAACAAGACTGAACTCCAGTGATTTGTAGTAGCAGAATGGTAGGGTGATCAGACAGCAAATGTGAAAAATCAGAACAGGAGGTGGGGGATACTCGGAGCCTATATAAGAAATAGACCCAAAAATCGGGACTGTCCTTATAAAATCGGGACCTCTGGTCACCCTACAGAGTGGAATACACTGTTCATACTCGGTAGCATGGCGGTTTTCATTTTTAATCTAATTAACAAGCCAGTTTAAGAGGAAACCTGAATGTTCCCTCTGTGAGCGTGCTATCGCCTAGTAAGATTGCACAGGAAAACAAGTTTTTATCTAGAGGTTCTAGAGGGCACTTCTGCCCTCAGAAACAAGAAGATTGCCTTATTGGTATTCTCCAGGTGCCAAAGTAGAGTCTCGCAATAAGACTTTCACTACTACACACATGAGCGCAGAACGATGACGATATTCTCAAAGAAAATACCATCTACTGAGCTCTTCATGTTACGATGTTGTTTCCCCTGCAAAGTTCAACGTGCAGACTGTACGCAGTGATGATAGCATGGGCCTGTGGAAGTCTGGGAAGAGTCCCTCTATTAGTCTTGATGTCAGCAGTAGTAACAACAGGGTAGTATCCAGAGTCCCCAGTCAGGATCAGGGCCCCCATTATGTTAGGAACTCTACAAACAAGGCGCAAAGGAGCAATGGTCTCAAACTGCCCTGGGGAGGTCTAGGTTGGATATTAGGAAAAACTAGGAGGGTGGCGAAGCACTGGAATGGGTTACCTAGGGAGGTGGTGGAATCTCCTTCCTTAGAAGTTTTTAAGGCCCAGCTTGACAAAGCCCTGGCTGGGCTGATTTAGTTGAGGTTGGTCCTGCTTTGAGCTGGGGGTTGGACTAGATGACCTCCTGAGGGGTCTTCCAACCCTAATCTTCTATGATTCTATGAAACACATAGGAAGAGACAACCACTGCCCCAGAGTACTTACAATCTAATGCAAGATGAGGATGCAGCAAGTGGGAGTAACAAAAAAAAGTAGAAGGCATGGGGGAAGGAGGCTGAAGACAATAGATATGAATGAAAAAAGAAATGTTAAAGGTGTCACTAGTCCCCATGGGCACAGTTGCCAGTTGCAATAGGCTGCATGGACTAAGCAGTTATAGGTCAGTGTCCATAATATGGAGACAGTTCCATACTGATCAAGTTACTAATGCCATGAGGCATTCAAAGGTGCCATTTGAGCCATTGCCCCAGTCATCTGCTCTCAGGCTTTACTCTGACCTGGGTACATGTATGGGAGCTCCACACTGAATACAAGGAGGAGAAAGGCTAAGACAAGTGAACAACTACAATAAAAACACGTTTTAGAAAATGCTAACTTGGATCCATCATGGACATAGACTTCCTTGAGCAGCCATGTTGACACTTAGGGCTGGTCTACGCTGTGGGGGGGGGATCGATCCAAGATATGCAACTTCAGCTATGTGAATAGCATAGCTGAAGTCGAAGTATCTTGGATCGAATTACCTGCGGTCCACAGCGCGGGATCGACAGCCGTGGCTCCCACGTCGTCTGCGCTACCGCCGCTCGCTCTGGTGCAGTTCCGGAGTCGACGGTGAGTGCATTCGGGGATTGATATATCGCGTCTTAACAAGACGCGATATATCAATCCCAGATAAATCGATTGCTACCCGATATGGCGGGTAGTGAAGATGTACCCTTACTGTTGTGTTTATCTGTTCAGACTAGTCATATTTGGAAATACTGTTCCATTCTGACATATGACTTTTCCCAGGAGCAAGAAAGCTTACAAACAAGATTTCACAATAAAGACAATTCTGTTCAAATGTGTGAGAATGCAAGCCATGACAACTCCTTTGGCTGAGGACTGTCTTCTTTTCAAAGAGGATTTTTTTTTGCTACACCTTTTCCCCCTGATATTACATTGTAACCATGCATTATTTCTTATTTTGTTTTCATTCTCCCCACCAGCTGCTTAGATATAATACTTCGATACTGAGAAGTTTCATATGTTTGTACACCATTAACTTCACTTGCACCCATATAAGATGGACCAGAATCAGGCCTGTAGGGTCTGTTGTTCTTTTCACGTGGGAGAGTTAGGCATGTCGTTCAAGGGGAAGAGTAGGCCAAGGTCCAATAGTAGTGAGAAATGGCAACTATTTAGGTGCAACATGGCAATTCCAAATTTTGTAATTGGAAAGGCTCAAACATTTGAAGCCCCTAGCTACCTGATCAAGATCTGTCACTAATATTCTTTCTTTTGCTAGCACAGTGCTCATGGCATAGTAGTACCAGAGCTCTTGTAAGATAATGGTAATCTGTCTGGAGATTTCAGTTTAAGTCTGTATTTAAAAAAAAAAAATCTGCTGCATGATTCTAAAATTTAATTGGCTTAATCCATAATGCCAGATCTGTTTCCAAAGTATCAAACTAAAGAACTGAATTTCAGACAGTTTACACTATGGTTAACATTTAAACAACTGCAAAGCCACCTGTATTCTTTCGTCAGGGTTTTACCCAAGGTTTGAGAGAATGTTGGAAGGAACCTAGTTCATGGGGTGAAATTCTGGCCCCACGGAAATGGAAGTTTTGATTTTGACAATAGCAAGGCCAGAATTTCACCATGGTCTTGCTGTGCACATCAAAACTCAAAAATACAGATTAAGAAGGGCTGTTTCCTGCACAATCTGCACACTCACAATTCCAATTAACTTCACACAGAGTTTTGGACATGCAAGGAACTCGCAATTGGGCTGTAAAATATTTATGTGAGTTCTACTTTCAAGGAAGTTACAAGAAAGAGGAGGTTTTTCAAGGAAGTGAGTTTGTGGAGTAGAAAACAAAAGCATGATGGTATCACCACCAGCTTGTAGGGATTTAAACCAGAGGCTGGTACAACAGCTTTAGATTTAGTGTGTTTGCCTCATGTTGCTCAAACTATAGTTCACTATAGTTTGTTGATGTTTCTATTATAAATCCTCTGAAGTGGGTGTTTATAATTGCAGTGAATATTCTCGCTAAGAAAAAATTGGCCATAAAAGGGAGTCATCACAACAGTGAGAAGGGTTTTTAAAAAATGACAAATCTCTGCAGTTAAAAAAAATGCAAAAACCAAACACAAGTTACACATTAAAACTCCTTTTCTCTGCTTTCATTCAAAGGATATGTTTGAATAAAAGAAGCGGGTGCTAATTAGTCTATAATTTGGAGTTAGTATGTTTCTTCCTTTGACTATATATACAAATAAATTACTCGTTTAGTTAAAAAACCCAACTTACTACAGCACATGAATAGAAATTTATGCCCACCAATAATGTTATAATAGTTTTAGTGCCTGGAGTTACATTATTTCCACTTACATGAATGACGCCTCATTATTTTCATCCATTGGGACAAGGATTTGTCAAGCTAAAAATATTAACTGTACTTAACCCATACTTTTGTTGCTTGCTAGTGCAGTGCTGGCACACTCCAAAATTCCCACTGAAGTCAATGCAGGCTGTTGGTATTTAATTTTGTTCTTCCCCTCCATTACATTATCATTTGAGGCTGTTTAAATTACACCTATTTCTCCAGGCTGCAAATATATTGACTTGTGCCCTTTCCAACCTCCTTTACTATGGAGAGATGCTTTTAGGGTATGTCTACACTGCAGTGTAAGCCCAGGGTTAGTGGGACTCAAGTCAGCTGACCTGTGTTAGGGAACACTGGGCTTGAGCATCTATATTGTGTTTTAACCCTATGTTAAGACTTCTTTAACCCATGCAGTGTTTTCCCCAGGAATTGAAATTAGGGATGGTGTTGGAATATTTGGGAGGGGTGAGGACCGACAAGGGTTGAGACTGTTAGGGCAAAGGTGTGCTGTATGGCACCAGAGTAAAAATTGAAAAATGTTTCACAACCATTTTATTAGATTTAACTCATGTTTTAAAATCATCACACAAATTAAAGTTGGCTACTTAAGCCTAAAATGAAGCACTATATCTACATCCTTCTTGGTTTCTTGTTGTAATTTTGCACTCTTTGGTGTTTCCTTGTGTATCCGCTACTTCCAGTCCTTCATGATATGCTCATGATCAGGCAGAAGGCGACTTCTTTCGGAACACAAAATTCTATTCAATGAGGAAAAAGAACGCTCAACTGTAGCTGTTGTGACTGGGAGTAGCAAGAGATGAATTCCTACTTCTCTCATCCCAGGAAACAGAACACAAAGATGGAGTCAAACCACTAGTGATGATAAAGAAGTTGAAGTTAAATCTTCATTTGCTCATCATATCCTATTCCACTCTGTGTTCAAAATTCTCTATTCTATCCTGATCACAAAGCAGCCCTATTGCTGATAGTGCCTCACTCCACTCAACTATAGGTTTCAGAGTAGCAGCCGTGTTAGTCTGTATCCTCAAAAAGAACAGGAGTACTTGTGGCACCTTAGAGACTAACAAATTTATTAGAACATAAGCTTTCGGGATGCATCCGAAGAAGTGGGCTGTAGCCCACGAAAGCTTATGCTCTAATAAATTTGTTAGTCTCTAAGGTGCCACAAGTACTCCTGTTCTTTTCAACTATAGGTGTTTTATAAGGCAGGCATCTGTAAAAGCTACATGGAGGTTGAGTAGAATCCAGAAATCGCTATCGTAGATTTGTAAGAATCAAGTCTGTGTATTTTTTCAGCTGGCTTAACAAACACTTCTTGTCCTCTTCATTTAAGGAGTCAATGTAAGTACCTTCATTAGTCAACTTCTGGACTGAAGTCTTTGCTTCTTCCAGTACATTTTCAATGGATATCTCTGATAGATCCAAGGGTAGCTTCTATTGCTGGACAAAAATCTACTACTGTTGTAGCAGATGCCTGGATGACATTGTTTAATGATCCAAGTGGTTTCAACAGTAGACTTACAAGAGAGAGAATGGTAATAGTCTTCTCTGAACTTAGTAGTCCACCAGCCTCACTACTTAGATCTGTCCTATCTTGGTGAATACTTTCCAAAGCCAGTAATAATGGCTGCAGTAATTTTAAGACAAAAGCCAAGAATCGTTCTTGAGAAAGCCAGCAGGTTTTCCCAGGTTGGACTAATTTGAACTTCAATCCCAGTGTATCTTCTATTTGTTTCCAAGACATTCAGTCTTTTTGGATTCTTGCTGAAAAAAAGAGTATAAAAAAGCCATTAAATTTATGATGTTTTAATGTCTTTTGAAGATTCTGCAGCTTGTACTAGCGCTAGCTGGAGTACACGGCCTCTGCAGTGTGTATAGGAGAGATTAGGGTTACACTTTTCTCTGAGCAAAACTTGTACTTTATTATGTCTTCCAGAGAAGTTTGTAGCTTCATCAAATGCACAACCAGCCATCTGTTTGGGGTTCAATTTACAAGCATTTAACTCTTCTGAGATGTCACAGATGCAGCTGATGTGTCTTCTATCACCTGAACATCTAAAATGCATCTGCTGGCCTACCATGGACATCAAGATAACATATGCAACGACTTAATACTTGATGCCTATTTGCATTGGTGCATTCATCAGCCACGTATGCACATATTTTGAATATAGTCAGAGAGTTCTTTTTCAACTGCTGAGTCTTTCACTGTTACACCGCATGCTTCTAAAGAGTCAGCTGAGATTTTTCAGAAACATAGCGAGCATTTGCCATTCTTGTTCGAAACCAGTGTCCAACTTCAGGATTAACAAGTGACAATGCTCTTAACATTGGCGTCCAGTTTGTAGTGTGTGGTATCTCTTGCTTAAATATGATGCAACAGCCATGTTGGTTCACATAAACTGAGTTGTGTCTCCAGCATTCTTAACAGCCTCATTAAGTTCTTCTAAAATTGGCTTTGACAGTGACTGGCTTATAAGGCTTTCTGCATGTTGATGCAGTCCAGAGGCATGGTGTTTTGCAGCCTTCTCATGTAAGTTGTCAGTATTGGTTTAGCTGATCAGTCTGGCAAACCAAGCTCCTCCACTTTTACTATATAAATCCATGATATGCCCACATCTTGAATACTGCATGCAGTTCTGGTCACCCCATCTCAAAAAAGATATATTGGAATTGGAAAAGGTTCAGAGAAGGGCAACAAAAATTATTAGGGGTATGGAACAGATACCATATGAGGAGAGATTAAGAAGACTGGGACTTTTCAGCTTTGAAAAGAGACGACTAAGGGGGGATATGATAGAGGGCTTATAAAATCTTGACTGGTGTGAAGAAAATGAATAAGGAAATTTTATTTACCCCTTCTCTTAACACAAGAACCAGGGGTCACCCAATGAAATTAATAGGCAGCAAGATTAAAACAAACAAAAGGAAGTATTTCTTCACACAATGCACAGTCACCCATGGAACTTTTTGCCAGGGATGTTGTGAAGGCCAAAATTATAAGAGGGTTCAAAAAAGAACTAGATAAATTCATGGAGGACAGGTCCATCAATGCAGAGGATGGATCACTCAATGATTCCCTGTTCTGTTCATTCCCTCTGAAACACCTGGAATAGTCACTGTTGGAAGATGGGATACTAGGATAGATTGTCCATTGGTCTGACCCAATATGCCATTCTTACATAAAAAATAATAATTATACTAATCAAAAAGTTTAGTATAGAAACTCCCCAAGATAATGACCTCTTGAGATAGCGACTATGTGAGATAATGACCTTGGCAAATAACACATTTTAAAAATCTTGGCCTACTAGGAAATGTATATTTGTATAAGTTTCCTAGTCACAAATCTAGCATTCTGGAGCAAAGTCACTAAAACATAGTCCAATGCTTTGGCCGCTGTTGTTTGTCATGCCACCGTTCACTCTATTGCTCCACCCTAATGGCCCTGCACTGTCACCTTCTGCTGCCACCTGCCACTGTGACCTCTGTGAGTCGGTCTCTCGAGGTTCCACTCAGCTCTCAGTGATTTCAGCTCTCAGTGGGGGAACCTCGCTGCTAGTGCAGGCTGGGCTGTCTCTTCCACAGAAATGCTGCCTAAGCACTTAGATCTGATTATCAGTGATTTCAGCTTTAGTGGTCACTTAACAAACCAAAAGACTTTCTGTGAAGCCTAATCAGCTCCCTCTCTAAACGGGAGAGAAGGACAGGTCAAATAGTGCCTCTGACTCTTAGGCAGAGCCCACACCACCAGGCAAAACTCCTTTGCCCCACCCTCTCTCCCTTCATTAGGACATGGCATCCAAACCTCCTGCTTAGGGAGTGCAGTTCAGTTGAGGGTGGTCACTGCTTAATTTGTAATGAAAGAGGTGCAAGTTTGTTACTTTCATAACTGATGTGATAAGCCCAGAGGTGCCAGGGCTATGAACTGCCAAGCCTAGAGATGCCGGGGCTCAGCCCTGGCAAGTCCAAGCACAAATTAAGCACTTAGGGAGACCCCTTCATTCAGTCAGGCTAAGTACATTTCTGCTGCCCTTTACTCATACAATAAGGATAACAACATTTCATATCCCCCACATTTAATACTTCAGTGATTTGTAACCCAACACCAGCCAAAATTGATCAGTTGGGCAGGAAAGCTCTGTCTGCGGGAAACCTAGGCAGAGTAGGTGTGTTCATGTAAATATAATCTGGTCCTGAAGCCTTTCCCCCGTTCCCTGGTTCATCACTAGCTGTCAGGGCAGAGCTCATTCAGACCTTGCTTACAAATCATAATTTTAAATTATAAAGTAGGCCACCATTGCCGAAACGAAAGTGCTGACATTGTCATAAATAACAGCTGAATGAGGAAGCTAGTCTTTGTTCATACTTTTCAAACCCATTATGCTTTCTCAGGTACAAGTATTTTCTCATATACTGTGTATGCTTTTAAAGTGTGTATTAATGGTTGAATTTCAATTCAAATTTCCAACCAACAACTAAATTGGCAACACTGCATGAAACTGGGGGGCGGGGGAGGAATTCGGGGGGGGGGGGTCGAGGGAAATCTGGCATCCATACTGCAGTGCACAGACCCAAGTTAAAGTACCAATAGCCAAGAGTCCCTAGTTTGCCCCCCAAAATGTGGCAGCTCTAGCCCTAGTGGTGCACTGTGGGAAAACTTTACTGCTGACACTGCACATTACCAGGAAGCAGCTCTCTTTGCAAAAGGCTTGATTGGTTCACTTTCCGTTGCATACCCAGGAGGCTCACTGATAGTGTGCTTGCAGATTGGTGATCAGAAGAGAATGGGTTACCACTGACCTGAGTTGCTACTGTTCACAACGGGGGTGGGGGTGTGGCTTCCATTTTCAACAGAGTTGACTGCAGATTGTTGGGATAGAGAGGACTAAAGCAGTTGTCCCATGGAATTGTGGGATACTTCCAGCTGACTCCTGGGACCTGAGTCAAGTAGGGCTGTGTCTACACTGCAAAGTAATAGGGCTCGGACCCTGGGTCCTGGCTTGAGTTCAGACCCTCCAGACCTGTAGGGTCCTGGGACCCTGTGTCTAAGACCTGGTCAACACAATTGCAGATACAAGGGGGGGTTAGGCTTGAGCCCAGGCAAGCATGGGCTTACGGTTGTTGCAGTGTCGACAACTGCAAGGGACCTTGCTCTGACATAGGAGGGATAGCTAAGATACTGCTGAGACGTCTCATTAGCAATTATAGTCTCTCTTCCCCTCCCCTCTCCCATTGATGTTCACGGAAGGACATTGCTGCCTCCCCACAACCATCTTGACAAATTAGGGCTTCCGGGGTTCTTTTAGAAGAAGAATCAAGCCCAAATATCTCTCTATTTTATTGCATGTATTCTAAGTGATACAAGCTGACACTAAGGAATACCTTCCCAGTAGTGCCAGCTCTCCTGTTTCTACCACAAAGCTCATGAGACCTGGTGTATTAAAGCCCCAACTTTGAGAGTCATGTGACTACGTGAACATCTCAGCTTTCATTTTGTTTAAAGTAAGTTTCTAGCCATCAGGGTTGTGAAGGAAAGAATGAAAACATGACCCCAATTCACCCCAAAGTTTCAAAACACAGAAGGTAAATCAAAAGACCCCAAAATGTATATTTTAAAAAAAATCACATGATTTTTTAAAGATAATCTCATGATTTGGGGACGGGGGGAAGCCTGACTCATAGACTGGCAATATCACCTCCCCCCAATTCTTGTTCAGAGTCTGTACTCACTGGCATAGCCAAAACTTTCAGCTTTCACCTCTGTTATGCAAGCCAGAATTGTGAAAGGCCTTCCCTGATTTCAACCTTAATAACTAATGTGTTTGTGTTGGTCTGTATCTGCAACTTCACCTGCATGGAACCAGATTGCTCACCTATGCTGAGTCCAAACAAGGTGAATTCATGTATTCATGGTTACCCAGCTGGCCTGGGGAAACCCTGCTCCAGCTTAAAAGCTATTTTTGGCAGCACCAGCTATAGGAACTTTGTTCCAGAGTAGTGTCTGGTTCCATACCAATGCTACTGTCCCTTGTGGATGCTCAGATGCCTTTGTAGTTATTAGATAAAGGCCTTTCCTACTGCTCATGCTGCTGTTGCTAATCTGCCCATCGTAGGGGGTCTTAGTGCCGTGTTCAGTGTCCCAGGGAAAAGCTGTCAGAGGAAATACTGGGCCACAACTGTCACAGGTTTTGTAAGTCTTTAAAAATAGTGCAGAAAACTACTGTGGGAGAGAAATGAAGAGGCATAAAAATGGGAGGGAATTATGTAGTGCCTGATCCAGAGCCCATTGGGTTCACAGGAGTTTTTCCACTTACTTAAATGGGCTTTGAATCAGGTCCTTGGGCTTTTCCCTTACTTTTCTTTCAACCCCAATCTTCCTACACCATCTATTTCTCTGCATAGGTGCTTAGGTGATGGGAGGCATATTACTGTCTGAATGTCTGGTTGCAGCATGGCTTCTGCGTTCTCTGAGTGGCTAGCTGTTGCCCTGAGTCCCTATTATCTCTTACAGTGAGGTATCTGAGTTACAATAAAATAGATATCCATTTTCACTAGAGTGAGGTGCAAGGTGTGGAAGGCATGTGCTGCAGGAAAATCTCAGGGGAGGAGGAGGAATTAAATGTACCAATGTTAAGACACTGTGTGTAAAAATATGATCCTGCCAACTATTTTCTCTGTTACATATGCAGAGCTGTAGCAAACACAGAAGCAACAAGGTGGAAGAGTGCACTATCTACACTGGCACTTTACAGCACTGCAACTTTCTCGCTCAGGCATGTAACCCCCTCCCCGAGTGCAGCAAGTTTCAGCGCTGTAAAGCGTCAGTGCTGGGAGCCATTCCCCTCATGGGGGTGGAGGTTTTTATAGCGCTGGGAGAGTTCTCTCCTAGCACTCTGCCGCAACTACACAAGCCACGCTGCCACCAGTGTAGACTAGCCCTTAGATAGTTGTAAAACTGCAAGGTGCCTGTAGTAACACACAAGGGCTGAGGCTGGCACCACTGCAAATTATTAGCTCTTTTCAGATCAATTGTGATGTAAATGGTAATGCAGGGTAACAGGCAAAACAAAGGAGGGAAATGATGAGTCAGGCTACACCCATAGCTTGCCTGAACAAGCAACAGGCACGTACAGTTTCATGAGCATGTGCAAATGAAAACCTTTTTGAGGAGGTTGCATTTATTGTTTATGCAAGGGCAGAAGAAGGGGAGGGCATTTGGGATTTTGGAAGACTGCCTCTGAAGAACCCCTCAACAAGCCTTTCCTCTGTGATATTAATAACAACAGCAAGTCCAATTTCTAATACACATTTGTCATTTTATTACCATTTCATTTCCATATAATCCAGTGCAGTCTATTGCTGTGCAGTTTGGGGTGGGATTTTTTAAATTGTTCTTTAATGAGAAGTTAATATGTCTCTGACAGGGGAGAATACATCCTCTTGTTTGGAGAAGATGAGGAACATTTGGGACTATATAAGGCTCTCTGCCAATTAAAACTTGGCAGTTTGCCCTTCCCACTGGAGAGGTTAAAACGAAGGTTTCAGCTTCTCTGTCCTACTATAGAGATATCAGATTAACAAATCTGTGGGCTCTGAGTACCAATAACTTCAACTCAGACCAATCACACATGCTCTTACATTTGCCTTTTAAAGCATAATTTAAATCATTTCTTTATTGACTATTTTAAACACTGCTGCTACATATTTTATGTTTACTTCTTTCCTAAATGGATTTTCTTGACAGCAAAACATTGTCAGTCTTTACAAAGGAGAGGAATCAGTGAAGCAGTTAAAGATACAGGGCCCATTTCAGGTCCTCCTAAGTCAACCTAAGTTACGTCAGCATAGAGCCGCTACAGTAATTGCTTTGAGTATCCATACTGCGCTCTTTGTGTCGGCAGCGTGCATCCTCACAAGAGCGCTTGTACCAATTGTACTGTCAGTGTGGGGCATTGTGGGATGGCTTCTGAAAGCCAGTAACAGTCAATATAAGCAATGCCGTGTCTACACTGACACTGCGTCGACCTTACTACATCATCACTGACTTTCCACCTCTTGTGGAGGTGCAGGTATTAATTCGGCATAGCAGGGAAGTTACATTGACAGGAGCGAAATTTTAGTATAGTCACTTACATAGTTAGGTCAATGTAAGCTGCCTTTTGTCAACCTTACTCTGTAGTGTAGACCAGGCCTCAGTCGCAAAGCTCCCATTGACTTCAATGGACATGGGATGAAACCCAAAGTGCCTTGAAGTCAGATGCAGACAGCTACAGTACAGTCATAAGAATCTAAACCTTACTTTAATCAACACATTTGTCCCTCTGTAGTTCAGAAATACTGTCCTTTCCAAAGCTGCTGCTCTGCGGGCTTATTAGCTATCCCTGTGAAAACTGTCTGCTATGATGTTCTGAAAGCTCTTTAAATAGGATGTTATTGGAAATGAATGAAGATATTTGAAAGCAGTACTGGGAACTGAATTTCATAAAATAAAGTGAGAAACAAGGTAGGTGAGGTAATGTCTTTTATTGGAAGGGACAAGCTTTCAAACTTCACAGAGCTCTTCCTCAGGTCCTTGAAAGCTTGTCCCATCCACTAACAGAAGATGGTCCAAATAAAGATATTACCTAACCTACATTGTCTCTCTGATGTCCTGATATGATTTCAACAACACTGCAAACATATAATAATATGCCATACAAAGATAGCTAAGGTGCTACAATGTTAAACTTTGTGCAGTGAGGAGACACATAGGGAAGATGGGAAAAGGGAGTGCACTTTTGCTGGCTTGTGTCTATAACAATTCCTCTCACTCTCTCTCTCTCTCTCTCTCTCTCTCTCACTCACACACACACACACACACACACACACACACACACACACTCTCTCTCTCTAACAACCCACATTTAGGACTAAATGCTGCACTCCATAGGCAGGCCAATGGGAGCTTTCCTTGCTGATGGACTCAGGGAATAGTCCCAGGTTCAGGGAATAGTAGAAGAATGTGTAAGCTACAGCCCCTTTTTACAGAAAATCCTTTTAACAATTATGCAATTTACTACAACTTTCAAGAATGTCATAGACCACTTGAATAGTGTGCATTTAGCTATTTATAAACGATATTTCATATGAGGTTTCATTGGCCCTGCAAATGTATTTTCTACCTAGGACTTTAATAAGTAAATCTTCGGCCTACTTTCTCACTCCCTCAAGGTAATCTCTTGCTTTTTAATCACCCAACTAATAAAGATTAAGGACCTGATTCTGATCTCACTTACACTGGTATTAATCAGTAGTTACCCCCATTGACTTCAAGCCCTTGTTTTCTTCCAATGATATCGCATAAAGAAAATAGTTCATGCACCAGGGACAGTAACTGGTAAAGCAGTTCGGAAGTATTCAGTAAATATGGTTTTAGTGTCTCTGCAATAGGCTACCCCAGGGAGATGGAACTAGGGAGTGACCCAGAAAAGATCGCTTCTCAGGATACTCAGGAGACACTGGAATTCATAACTGGAATCTATACTATCCTCCTGGCCAATTGGCATAGTTTAGTAAATATGCTACCGTATTGTTGTGTGAGCAAATGGACCGAGAGGAAGAACTGTAAAACATGTTTGGGGATGACTGGGTAAAGCTGTTTCTATGATGGCTGTATCCTAAACAGATCATGGTGCCAAAGGGTTACTTCCCAAAAGAATATTATTCTAATAAGGGAGCAAGAGAAGTCAACTGGAAGCTGTGTTTGTACCAAGCTATCTCAGCCGCTGCCTCGAAGTTCAAATGTCTGAAATGAAGAAGTGCTTAAAGAAATCAAATCAAAGAATCCAAGAAATAAAAAGCCCAAACGATCCTGTGCAAGATGCACCAGTTTTTCACAGACTAAGCCTTTGGCTGCAACCAACCAATGGTGCAAAATACTCCAACTTGGAATGAGCTGTCAGATTGATTAAATACACAAAGTAATTAGCTCTTTGTTCCCTGTGTTCTTATTATTTAAATGACAAACATCAAGTGAAAGGGAAATTTTAATGAAAAGCTACCGTATTCAACATGTGAAAAATGCTCAGTCATTGTGTTTATAGACGACCATATATGTGACCTTAAAAGATCAATACGAAACTTTATCTTCACAAAACCAAAACAACCACCACCAAAGGTTTGCATTTTATAGTCTGCATATTGCTATAAAAACACAACATGCTTTTATTTATTTATTTATATAAAGATCTGAAATGCACTACAGCCTTCTATGACTAAAGGAGCTGTCCTCCAGTGTAATTTAAACTTCCTTGCTCATTCATAACCACAACCACAAGGTTAAATTGACCTTCTCTGTTCTTCAGAGCTTCATCCCTAAAAAATGCACTGAAAACTTCCACCCCTGCCAAAATTAGGGATGTTTCCTCCCCATCAATTTTCAGTCAAATGCAAAATTCCAACCCAGGTATATGACTAAGTCTTTAGTCACATAAACAAAATGCCTCATCTTAAATAAATTAGTAATTGTCATTCCTTCTCTCAACTTTGTATAGCTTTCTCTTGAAAAACAACATCCTTGATGCACAATAATTGACGTATAAACCTGGATCTTTTTAGAGGACATTGCAAACACTCAAGCCCAAAAAATGGCAAACCCTGAAGCAGATGTTATGTTCTCAAACCATACTGATATATAAATAAAATAGTCCATGAGATGACAGAGCAGAGCTCTTGAGTGGAGCAAAGGACTCCCTAAAAGCAGGATCTATCCTGTTTGCTCCTCCAGAGGGTTCCAGGCACTTTTCTCTTGTTGCTCTTTGTAAAGTTGGAATGCCAGATTCAAAAGCATCTTTTCCAGCTCAGAATTTGTACAAAACCCTGATGGGTGGCAAAGAAAGGGATTTAGTGAAGCTTTGAATGGAAGATTCCAAAGCAGGCATTTAGGAATTACTGACTGCTTCCATGATTTATTACTCCTGAAACACCCCTCCATGGGACTGGTCTAAGATAGTCACTAATAAATCAGTCTGGTGGCACGCTGATGGAGTGCTGCCCTGTCAGCTGGTAGATGCCCAAATAATGTGATCAAATTGCAACTGTAAGCTATGTGCTGATGGAGAGTAAGCCTCTAAGGCAAGTTATAAATATACGGGGCGGAGAAGGTACGATACCTGCTGCACTTTTACATGTCCCTGCTCAGTAACTTGTGTGTCGAAGGGGGATAAATACAGATGACAAGAAAGGTATATTGACATGAAACAACTCCCCCCTCCCCCCATGAAATGACATAATTATTTTCAGGTTGCAGCAACACTACATTTCTGTTTCTCAATGCTGGTTTTTATTTTAGAAGAAAGAGAAACTTAGCAAACAGTGTCACTGTGATTGTGATGAGTGCACGGATTCTGAAAACTCCATGGCTTGCGTTCCAGCTGGCTTGAATTTAATTGTGTGTGTGGATGTTGGGGGAGGGTTAAATGTTATAATGTTTAACATTATAGAGAATAAAATAAAGGCTAGTTTGCGCCTCACTCTAATTTATACCCTTTATCGCACTCTGGCAGTATAAACGGATCTTAAAGTGTGTATAAAATACAATTATGGTCTCTTTACACTGCTGCATAGGTGAAAAGGGCCTTAGTTTAAATGGGAAACAGACATTTTATATTTAAAAGTATTTGCAACAATTGAGGCATCCCTCCTCCCAAAAAAGGAAGAAAAAAAGAGAGAGAAAGGGAAAGCTAAGATACCAAAGTACCTACGTTAGCCAGCTATGGTTTAAAGATCACAATGAAATCCATAGGGTGCCTAGGTTCTATTTTTCCCTAACTGGCTTGCACATAAATTGTCCCCAAATGGTCTTTTAATATCTTAAAGCTCCTCTGTTGCCTTAGTAGATGCCAATTGCCAGTCTAATTAGAGGAGAAGGAATGGGGCTCACAGCAGCAAGTTGACCCGGTGCTGTAAGACTTACCTTCTTACCACAAATAAAATAAATAAATAAATAAATTGGTTTATGAAACAGAGCTAAAGAAATGGGCAGGGAAGAGGGAATCAGTCTAAAAATATAGCTTGTGTAATGCCGAGAACACTAGGTCCCCTTGCCTGGTCTAGCCACAGTTCTAAAGAGAGGTGACTAAGAAAGGGGGGGGGGGGGGGACGGTCTTGAACTTTTGCACCTGAACCAAAGTTAGTCTCCACTCAGAAAAAAGCCTGTTCTAGAAAATCCCCCTTCTCCTGCCCACTCTCCAATTCCCAGCCTGTTCGTGTCTCCCTCCCTCCCAACAGCTCTGGGTTTCTGTCATCCCCTATAGGAAGTTTGGATCTCCACCCTCCATTTCTTCTTTCAAAGTGCTGGTCTCCAGTGCCAGAGCTGCTGGTAAACCCTCCTCCGCTACATCCAGCCCCTGCCAGGGCTGACCAATGCTTGGCATGGTGTGGGACACTGTAATGCCTAGAAGCCCCAGTCATGGGCCAGGGCCCTGTTGTACAAGGTGCTGCACACTAGCATGTTTGGCAATCCCACCACGCCCTGCTGGACTGTCACCACCACCAGGGGCAGGACAGCTGGGATTCTCCCTACAGCAACTCCGCCTGACTGCCAAGGGCTGCTGTAACACAGGCTGCACAGGCAGTCTGAGCACCTTGCCTACCTTCTCAGTGATCTCTGCTCCCAGGGCTGCCCTACAGCTCCTGAGAGTGGAGAGAAGGAGCTGACAGTGCTAGGGACACCAGTTCGGGAGACAGAAGAGAGTCTGTTATTACTGGATGAAATGTCCTGTAGTTTGTCTACACTGGAGCTGGAGGTGTAATTTCCAGCTCGAGGAGATGTACCCATACTAGTTCAATCAGCTCCAGTGTAGACATACCCAAGGGGCTAGATAACATGGGGCTGCAGGTTGGGCAGGGAGGAGACAGAGCTGGAGGTGTAATGGAGCAAATCCCATGGGACTGCTAAAGACCAAGAGCAAATTTTAGCTGGATCTTGAAATGAATGGAAAACAAATAGAAGTGTTTGTGGATATGGACTATTCTGGTCATAAGGCTTGGTGTGAATGTGATATCCATTTTCCATTAATTATACTTAGCACACATAATACAGCACTTGATTTCAAAGAGCTTTACAAATATTAACTAATTAACATGTTTCAATGGATTGGGCCCTGGCCTGGGACTCAGGAAACCTGGGTTCTATACTCAGCTCTGCTACTGACTTTGGACAAATAACTTCAGCTCTTTCCACCTCTGTTTTCCCTCCTGCCTTTTGTCTGTCTCATCTATTTAGGCTATACATTTCTCAGGGCAGAGAGTGTTTCTTACTACATGTACATGTAATGCAGGAGCGGCTCCAGGCACCAGCGCACCAAGCGCATGCCTGGGGCGGCAAGCCACGGGGGGTGGCCTGCCGGTTGCTGTGGGGGCAGCAGACAGGGAGCCTTCGGCAGCATGCCTGCGGGAGGTCCGCCAGTCCCGCGGCTTTGGCGTACCCGCCGCTGAATTGCTGTCGAAGCCGCGGGACCAGCGGACCTCCCGCAGGCATGCCACCGAACCCGTATTACCAGCGGACCATCCGCGGGCATGCCGCCGAAAGCCTCCTGCCCGCCGTGCTTGGGGCGGCAAAATACATAGAGCCGCCCCTTGATGTAATGGCTAGTACAATAGGGCCCCGACCCTAGCCATTACTTTTATATAAATAATAAAAGTTCTCCTTTAAAAAAATACATTCAAAGCTCATTCATATATGGTATATATATTTTGCATGCACACATACACTCCACATTGTGTAAAAGTTAAACTCATTCCACACAGACCATATCTGACACGAAATTACAAAAACAAGAAAATGAAAAGTTGAGGCATCTAACAGTACATATGTACAGTTCCTGCACCCAGACACACACCTCATCACTAGGACAACCACCATACACCATAATACATTTAATATAACCTTAACTCTACTCTAGTAAGAATGCTGGCTTTCCAGCACCCTGTTTTCCAAACTCCCTACTACCATAAACAGCCCAGACATCATCCTCTTCCTCGCACCCCAATACTCTGCTATTATCCATTCTGCACAGTTCTGGAAAAACTTTCTCATTCATATTTGAGGAAGATGGTGGTCCCTGACAGAATATAGTGCCACCATCTTCCCTGCGGGAAGAATGGCCTCACTCCGATTAGGAATAGTGGGAAATGATGGCCATTTTGAATGGGCATTTTTCTAATGGCAGCTCTTAGCCTTGCTCTCCTTGGTAACAATAGGAGTTGCAGGTATTTTGAAAAAGCAGTTCTTCATGAAATTATCTGTAGTAGAATGTTACTCACCCGACAGAGAAACTTTCAGTTATGAAGAATGTTGGCCAAAAAATGACCATTAATTCTAAAAATAATAATTAAAAAAACACCTTAAATTAAGCCAGTGCATGAGATTTCAGTGACTTGTAACTATGTGGGAAGCCTGAAGGGTCTGCATCATTCAGTTATTAAGGTCACATAGGATATTAAAATGGTCTGACACAGGGTGCTAAATTTATTAAAGGACCCATTTATTAATAAATTTTAATTCAAACTAATTACTTTATTTGTTGGTAAATACTCTGAAAATTCATTCTGTGCCCAAAGAGAACGTGCTGGAGTTTTTGGGAGATCTTCCTCAGCTCTAACAAAGTAATGCCTACTTTAGGTACAAAATCCATCTCAGCCTGTGGAATCATGAGTAGGGCTGCCATAATATATATATACATACAAAGATATTCTTAGCAAGGATACATTTCAGGATGAGGTTTAATTTCAGGCTCATGTTTTAGCACATATGGATTGGACAGTCAGTCGCCAGAATTTCCTACTCTGTGATATTAAGATAGATTTATCAACTTGCATTCTCATACTGATCAGTGAAACAACTGGAAAAAAATATAAGCTGTATAATAACTAACAGTACATTGCATGGAAATATAAATCAAAGCAGTGATAATCCCCAGACTCAGACACTCATTAGTAACCTCTAAATAACTAATGTTAAACTGAACTGAAGCCTTCTGTGAGTAAGAAAACTAGAGTGTTGTTTTAATAGCAACTCCCTGTTTTCTTCCCCTTTGAGCAACATGTGTCAGACTGAAAATATAATGTAGGTTGCGCTATATTAGTGGATCTGAAAAATGCATGGAAATTAATGTTCACAGATTATTTATAGCATCAGGCAAGGGTTGTCTCTCCCCACTAGATGCTGGCCAGAAGCATGAAAATAATTTAATGGCAATATGTGGCCAGCCCCTGTTGCATTAAAATAAACACTTGTACCATGCTCAGCACTATTTATAGAATCCTAGATATGTAAGTGCCCTCAAGGGGTGATCTACTCCATCCCTGCACTGAGGCAGGACCAAGTAAATCTAGACCATCCCTGAGATGTATTTGTCTAACCTGTTCTTAAAAGTCTCCAACCTCCATCTCCCTGGTAACCACAACCTCCTTAGGTAACCTGTTCCAGTGTTTAACTAACATGCATACCAATGCTCTCATTGTCTCTCTAAAATATGTTCATGTAAGAGAATCATAGAGAGCGCTTGGACTTCTTCCATTTATCCTCACAGCCAGGAGCATCAGAAGCTCCCTAAAAGTGGAGGGGCCACCAACACCCAAACCATAGCCCTGCCCCCACACTGCGTCTCCCCCGAGGCCCCCACATCCACATCATGCCAACTCTTACCCCGAGGCCCCACCCTCACGCTGCCTCTTCCCTCCAAGACCCCACCCCTGCTCACTCCTCTCCACCTCCTCCCTGCTGTCTCTCGCCCTTACTGCCGGTAAAAAGGCTATGCCCTCCCACTTTTAAAAGTGATGGGGCCATGGCCCCATGGCCTCCCCCAGTTCTGGCACCCCTGCTCACAGCTTCCCATTAAGGTGGAGCTGACAAACTATAGGGCCTCTTCAACCAGATAAATGAATTTAGCCTAGAAAGTAAAGTCTTGAGAACTAAACCGCAGTTCGCTGCTCCAGGCCAATGGGAGCTGCTGGAAGCGTCGCGGGCCGAGGGACGTACTGGCCGCCACTTCCAGCAGCTCCCATTGGCCTGGAGCAGCGAACCGTGGCCACTGGGATCCATGATCGGCTGAACCTGTGGATGTGGCAGGTACACAAACAGGCCCAGCCCGCCAGGAGCTTTCCCCGCACAAGCGGCGGAACAAGTTTGTGAACCACTGGTTTAGAGCATTACCTGGGCTGTTCGAAGCTGCACTAAGGGGCCAGTTCAGCCTTCAGTCAGTCCCAGATGACTTAAAGCAGTTTACCTTCCCCCAACCGCAACCTTACCCCTGAGTTCTGAGCCAAGTGCAGCTTGGCAAACGTGGGGATCTGGCCCACACTGAATTAACTTCAAATATTAAAACCACTTATAATGAAAGTATCCACAATATTACAAATAGCTATCAATCTTACCCAATCCTTGTGTGGGGTAAATAGATGGGCCATTGATGTTAGCACAAGGGGACCCTCGAGTGACAAAATTCTGGAAGACAAAGATTCTCTTCTCCTTAAACTAGGGGTGGGCAAACTTTTTGGCCTGAGGGCCACATCTGCGAATAGAAATTGTATGGCAGGCCATGAATGCTCATGAAATTGGGGGTTGGGGTGCGGGAGGAGGTGAGGGCTCTGGCTGGGAGTGCAGGCTCAGGGGTGCAGGAAGGTGGGACCAAGGGGTTTGGAGGGCAGGAGGGGGATCAAAGCTGGGGCAGGGATGCTGGAGGGGGTCAGGGATGCAGGCTCCAGGTGGCGCTTACCTCAAGCAGCTCCAGGAAGCAGCGGTATGTCCCCCCTACACAGAAGTGCAGCCAGGTGGCTTTGCGCATTGCCCCATCTGTAGGCACTGCCTCTGCAGCTCCCATCAGTCACAGTTCCAGCCGATGGGAGCTGTGGGGGGCAGTGGCAGTGTGCAGAGCCCCCTGGCAGCCCCTTCCAGGAGCTGCACCGAGCAGGAGCTCGAGGGCATGAACTGGCTGTAATGGAGTGGAAGAGACAAAACCCTTCAGCAGCTGGCTCCACTTACCCAAAAATCCATAAATGGGAGCGATTGTGCTCGCAGTATGATAAATCCAGTGATATTGCCGAATATTTCATCACCTTTGAGAGACTGTGCACTCTCCATGCGATTCCTGAAGATTAAAAGATGACCACATTGGTAGCAAAATTGATTGGGAGAGCTCTGGACTTATTCAATAAGATGCCTATTGCTGATGCTTCAAACTATGGTAAATTTAAGGAACTGGTTTTGAAACAGTTTCAGATTATACCTGAAACCTACAGGGTTAAATTCAGGAGTCTTAAGAGGGGATCTGGATTAAGTAATGTGGCCTATGTAAATGAAATGAGAGATTTGTTAGACAAATGGGCGAGGGGAAAACGCATTACAAGTTTGCAGTGATGTAAAACAGTATTTGTGGGACAAAAAGGTAAATGCAGTGGGTGAATTAGCTGGGTTTTCAGACTCTTATGAGAAATCACAGGCTTCAATTAAACATAAATCACTGGCAGAGGAGTACAGGGTTGGTGGAAAGCAGAATCACCATTTTACCCCAGGGAAAAAGGAGGCTGAGCATTCACCTCCCCAGTCCCCTGTTACTCATCCCAAGTCTCCTGTAAATGTCCTTGGCTGAGTGGGAACAGGCACCAGGTTACACACGAAGCTGCTTCTTCTCAGAGCACAGGGGTATCCCAGGCTAGTGCCTCTTACCACACAGGCTTTGTAAAGGTTGCTTTTGCACAACCAAGCAGTGAGCTGCTAAGCTTAATGGCAAAGTGCTCCAAAGATGGAGAGATACTGGTTCAGAAATTTCTGTGGTCAGGAGAGACCTGATCCAGGAGAAGGATTTGTTACCAGGAAAAATGGCAGAATTAGAATTGGTGGGAAGTTACAAAGTCCTTTCACCTTTAGCTAAGGTACACATGGAAACTGGTGATTTGCAGGCTGAACTGATTGTTGCAGCAGTGACACACAATTTTGCACCGTTTCTACTGGGGAATGATTTTTTTTGATGTGGCAGAATCTGTCCCAGGGTTTGTTAGCAGCAAGAAGGAATTTTGTGCTGAAAGCCCCAGAAGGGAGGGTGAAGTCACATGTGTGGCTGGGGAAATAGGAGAGTGTCTCTTTAATTCCTTGGTAGCAGTGGAAAATGGGTCATGTAGCCCCGGGGCTCAAGGCAGGTCCCTGCGGGAAGGATTGGATAGAGCCAGCTCCTGTCCTGTGATCATCGCCTTGGGGAAGGGGAATGGTCCACCTTGTAACAAGGAGGCTTTCCCAGCTGCTGACTGCCAGGAAGTTGCAGGTCAGCAGGGGACAGGTCCTGCCCTGGGGTGCACAGAGGCATGTATCCCAGAGACGGAAGTTGGGGTACTGGTGACCGCTACAGTGGGAACAGACCCCAAGGATTCTGTAGCTGGAAGCAAGCCCAACCTGAGTAAAAGAGGGGGGGAATTTTGCTGGCCAGTGAAGGGTCTGTCATAGCTGGTAGCTGTGATTCCACAGCTGGGTCAGTCACCTTCCCTTTTGGGGGACACAGAAGCGTCTGCCCCAGAGGGGAGCCCAGAGAGGGAAGTCCATATGGAAGGTGAGGTGGGGACAGGAGGGTCTGCCCACCTTTTGTAGGGAGGCTTTTCCCCAGGAGGAGGATGAAGGATCTGCATCTGAAATGCTAGACCCCTCACCTGTGGATCAGGTTTTAAGGGAAGACTAGGGGTCAAATCTCCTGGAGGGGAGAGTCCACCCAGCTGATCTTTTGCGAACAGAAAGTGAGGTGACCAAGGGGATCTTACCAATACAAAGCACTCCATTAAAAAATGTTGTTCCTGCTATGCTTGTAAGAGATAAAACTGTCTCTTCAAGGCAGGAGAAAGAAAAACTTTGCATTTGGAAAACTTCACAGACGGGTGGGGTACAACACAAAGAGATTCCAGAGGGTGGGGCCGAGGGCAGGCATGTTTGCAGTGCACCCTTTCCTTACCAAAACCTTAAACACATGCCTGAATTGAGAGCCTTCTCCAAAGAGACAGAAGAATCTGTATCTGAACACCTATCCTGGTACACAAAGGGATTGGAAAATGGACTAGACTCTGAACAAGCCAAACTGTGTGAACAAAGTCTGTCTGTCATAAATTGGCTGTTAATCGTGTGTCTTTTGCTTCTTCATCTATGGGTTAAAACAAAGGAATCAATACTAGTGGTAAACCCTTTAAAGATGTGTGACATACCTGATTTGTGGAAAAAACTTTTGTACATGCTAGGGATGGTGACAAGACAGTTCCACAAGAATATTGCTTTTCAGCTTATACGTGTAAACAGGCTGGAAGCGTGGCACAGTAGCAAAAGCATAACAGGCCTACACTGCTGTGTGGATGGGGAAACTGAGGCACACCACCTCATGGCATTGATGGTTAAATGCCAAGACACCTACACTTTAACAGATATTGCTATTTGCATTCTGTTAGCAATACTACACCCCAACATGTTTTCAGGCACCTGGGGACCAGGAACCCTGAACCTTGCTAGGACACCTATGAATGACATCATAGGGTTTAGAGGTACTGGGAAGGTGTGTAACCAGAGACAAACAGGGATTTTACACGTACTGCCTCCACCATGGACAGTGTCCAAGACTCTGGCAGTAAGTTCAGGAGGAGGGTATGACGTTGCACTCCATAATGTTCTATGGAAATATGCTTATGAATGTGAATATAAGGTACCTGGAATATGCTTTATGCAAAAGGTCTCTTGTAAGGTATCATTACAAAGCTTATAATCTACTGAGTTTGTATGCATATATCATTTTTGTATCTGAAACTAGAAATATGAAATACAACTCTGAGATCCTATTGTAATTATGCAAAGGGTGGGCCATTAATGGTGGTTTGGAATCTTGATGTCTCCCATTGACTAGGACAATTGGTTGTGAATAGCTCTGTTTACTTGAAAACCTTCCTGGGGACCTGCAGCGAGCCCTGAAGAATGAAGGCTGGGGTCTCATAGGACATGTGACCATGTCACATGATACTGGAATCCATCTTAAACCTGGTGCTTTTCCATTTAGAAGGAGGGGTGGGGATCCAGAGAGACAAAGGATTCCCACCTTCGGTCAAAGCTATAAAAGGGGGTGGAGCAGGACAAAAGGGGCGGCCAGTCATAACAAATCCCCTAGTTACCACCTGAGCTGGAACTGACAAGGACTGTACCATGGGAAAGGATTGGGACCAGACTAGGAAGGAGTCTAGTCAGTGAAAGAAGTTTATTGGAATTTCTCTGAGGGTGAGATTTACCTGTATTCAGTTTCTTAATGTATTAGGCTTAGACTTGCGTATTTTGTTTTATTTTGCTTGGTAATTTACTTTGTTCTGTCTGTTATCACTTGAAACCTCCTATTTTTTACACTTAATAAAATCACTTTTATTTATTAACAAACCCAGAGTAAGTGATTAATACCTGGGGCAGCAAACAGCTGTGCATCTCTCTCTATCAGTGTTAGAGAGGGCAGACAATTCATGAGTTTACCCTGTATAAGCTTTATAGAGAATAAAACGGATTTATTTGGGGTTTGGTTCCCATTGGGAACTGGGTGTCTGGGTGCTGGAGATAGGAAACCTGCTGAGTGGTTTTCAGTTAAAGCCTGCAGCATTGTGGGCGCGGTTCAGACCTATGTCTGTGTTGCAGCAGACTAGCGTTGTTTGGCTCAACAAGACAGGGTTCTGGAGTTCCAAGCCATCAAGGAAAACAGGCTCAGAGGTAGTTTCAGCACGTCGGGGGACAGTCCCAAGGGGGTCTCTGTGACTGAACTCATCACAGCTGCTATTCGGAAAACCTCTGCAGAAAATGCCACAATGCCCAGTTGGGGGTGAAGGTTTTCAAGTTGGCAGGAAATATTGTTCTGCTCCTAAAGGCTGGGACTATCTAGAAATCAGCTTAGTCTGGCTCCAAGAGGATAGTTCCAATTAAAATGTTAAAAAATGCTATGCAAATTATTATTTTAAATGATTCTTTGACCAATTTCCTCATTACTGGTCAGAAATCAGTGTTTCTAGATTGCAAGGCCAGAAGGGACCATTCTGATCATCTAGTCTGCCCTCCTGTATAACACAGGCCATAGAACTTCCCTAAAATAATTCCTAGAGAAGCTCTTTTAGAAAAACGATTAATTCTGATTTAAAAATTGAGATCAGGATCTGAGCCCTGCCTTTATATTACACAAATTACCACCCACTTTAAAGTTGAATATTTCAGTATTCTCATGTTTTTATACTTGTGAGTATGACCTTTGAAACTTCTTGGGTGAAACCCTGACCCCATTGAAATCAATAGCTAAACTCCAATGGACATCACTGGGGTCAGGATTTCCCCCCTCATACGTCCACAAATTTCTTGGTTTTAGCTACAGTAAAAATCCTGGTCCATGCACATACGATCTCGCATCTGGATTTCTGAAATACTGTTGACACTGGTCTGCCAAGGCCCTATCTCCAGCTGCTTTAGCCATTCCAAAAGCACCTGTCATTTTTACTTTGCTTCACTATTCATGTCTCCCTTCTCTTTCTTCACCTCACTGGTTTCCTAGACCTCTGTGCCAGTGCTTTAAAATTCTTGCTTCTTACATTTCATACTATCACCCCTGCCATTCCTTCCTACCTTTCTTCTGTTATCACTCCTACCTTCCTGTTCACTCCCTTCACTGAGCTTCTCACGATCTTCTTCCCACAGTTAACCCTTCTCAATATCACGCTTTGTCCCTGCTAGCTTCAGCTCCCTGACTGGCTTCATCATTTTAAACCCCATCTCTAAAGCCCTTTACCTCTAATGATCATCTCTCTCTTCGCGGAAGCCCAATAGTTTGCTTTCACTCCAGACTACCAGTTGTCAACATATTTGCTTTTATTATTAAATGTCTTACGTTTATGTGCTATGTCCTTTTACTTTCCTTCCCTAATGCTGTTTAATATAATTATTGGATACATTATGCTGAGAAATTGGTTCAGTACTGACAAAGAAAAAGACCAACACCTAATGAGTCACCACGCTCACTTTCTGCAACTCCCCAAAGGCATCCTATCCATTGTTGACCCAACCCATTCCTAGTTAGCTTGGGGGATCTCATGGGATCACAGCAAAAAATTCCACAGCAGCACAGTGGTAGCTAAAAGGAGCCTCAGCTCAGCAGGTCCTCCTAGTGACCAGAAACCCAGTGACAGCCAGGAGAGCCCTCTAAGTAGCAGCAGTCCTGCTCAACTGCCCCTTAGGAAACAGCAGCAGCCAGCAGGACATTGTGGGTCCAGTTTGGCCCTCTGATTTGACTTCCATTACATCTGCCTACCTTTTGTGCGGGTGAGAGAGAGGAGAGGCTGCAGGAACCGAAGTGTTCACTAGAGCTGGTGGAAAAATTGTAAATATCAAAGATTTTTGGTGAAACTATTTTGCTGTTTCTCGACCAGTTGACAGAGTGGTTGGCATGCTCTGGAAAGTTAAAATGTTTTTGGAGAGTTTTCTGTATTTTTTGACTAGCTGTGGGGTTCACAGGGAGATGGGGAGTGGGAGAGAACAGATTCGATAAATCCAATCATTGCATGTGACTACATTTAACATGTATCCTATTTCATAAGTACAATATAGGCAACACACTGCCTCTTGTGGTTCCATAAGACACAAAGGACATTTCTGATATGGCCACACGTGTCCTGGGGACCAATTCTCCTACCTGCAGGATAGAAGCCAGTGGCCTGAGACCCAGACAGGCACTATCTTATATACACTTTCTGAGTGTTTGCCAAAAATAAACCAAAATTAAGAATGGACTAGCTACCACATTCTCATCTCAATTAAGTCAATGAGCGCTTGCCACTAACTTCCAAAGAGTTGGGATTTGGCCCTAAATGAAGATCAGTTGTTTATACAAGACACCTGAATCAAATATGACGGTCACGGATATTCAAAAGTAAATCACTTTCCATGGGCACAAATATCTATTTGTGATTTTAAATGGTCACTTGAGCATTAGGCTTATATATTTCAGAACAACTGCAACTGCGTGTTTCCATGTGTAAATGGTTTCGGTTACATTTTCATTTGTGCGCATGCTTTTAATGTGTGGGTTTTCCCATGTGATTCAGATTACTGTGTGACTAGGTTTTTACCTGTGCTGAAGCTGGACATGTGTAACAAATGTTCTTAATGGTGGGAATTAGCCTTCTAACATTTATATAGGCTTCCTAGAGCCAGTAGAGAACAACAGGAATAAGTTGGCAAGATCCTTTCCTACTGTAATTGCTGAGCATTATCAGTCATTAGGAATCAATATCTATCCCTGCCTTGCCACTCCAGATCAGTTCTGCTGAACATCCAAGCTGAGTAATTGGCGTATTTCAGGTTCTTTGTTTAAAGTCAAGGTATGGTAGAGTGGCACTTTTTCTTAACAGATTCTGATCTCTTCTGCTGCAGGTCCCAGGAGGTGTTGCGGAAGGGCAAAGGAGGCTGGACATCTCCTCTACACTCTCACAACTCCTGCAGTTCCTAGGGCTAGGCAACTTTTCCAACTCGCCTCCATGTGCAATGACTTCCAAGGGGTAGCTGTGGCAGCTCGGGACTGCTGGAGCACACTGCACTCTGACCATGCCTTCCTCCCCTTACAAACCTACTGCGGGATGGTACGGAGCCAGCAATACCAGTTCTACACCCCCTGGAATTCTCCTACACCAGAGCTTGAAGGCTCTTTTGTGCTGCTAGAAAAACCTAAAGCAGCCTTATCAGGGCTGAGCAGCCACCCCCTTGTCTTCGTCCTCACCTGCAAAGCATCTAGCCTGCTATGAATTCAACCCTGTAAGGTTCTGAGCAAATGAAATCAATTTTATTATTACTGACACATGCGTACACACACACACACACACTCTGGTTATTGTGTCATTGACTTCTATAGGACCAGGATCTCATGCCTAGAATACTCCCAAGTCCTGTTAAATACTGATTATTAAATAATCTGTGCACCTGGAGCTTTTGCCTGCCCTGGCTATGAAGGAGTTAAAGATTTGTATACAACAAAATGAAAAGGGCTGTTTAAAATTCTCCTTCCAGTGCAAGTCATCACTCCCCATATGGTAAGATATTTATCTCAAATACATGTTGTTCCGTAAATCAGAGGAATTTTTTTTTAAAGTTCTATGTAGCAAAATGTCTCTGTGCATTTCTGTCATTGTAACTGTTATGGAACAGTCGGCAGCATTGATTTCACTGGAACAAAATATTTTTGGCACTGTCCTTTCCCCCCCTCATGGATAGTTCTCTGGTAAACACAATCTTCTTTCAGAATAGGGTTGGCTGCTATGGTTCCCTGTCTCATACACATAGCATTAGCTTACCTGATAGAAAACATACAAGCTCTATAAAACCAAACACACAAAAGTAAGGGACAACAGCTTTAACTTTGCCACTAATTTCAGCCCTGGAAAGCAAGTTCTTCTTAGGACAGTTCTGCAACTCAAGTTGCGAGAGGGGCATCAATCCAATATACACCCACTGTCCACCGCTCCGGGTTTTATGTTGTTATTGTTTGTAATTTATTTCTAGGGCTGGTACTAATTTTCAGTTTGTCAACCCTTGACTCATAGAAACTCTTCCCCTGCAAAAAGGATGCATCTCCCTGCCGAGCACAGGAAAAAATGTAACATGAAATTCAATCCTTTCCTGATTGGACAGGAGATGAGGAGAGGACAAGGGAGAACAGCATGATGAGGAAGTTCTGTCATTTCCAGAAGGAAGCATGAGTCACTGTGCAGAGCATTTTTGGGAGCCTGAATCAGAGCTGTCGAGGAAGTCAGTTCTTGGACAGTTTTAATGTTTGGTTTAACTGTGACTTTTCCAGTGAGCTGCTTGCCTCTGTGTGAAGACTGTAGATATCAAAAGCTCAGATTACACGCCACTAAAGAACAAGAAATAGGACAGACAAGAGAGCCCCAGAGTGAGTGAAAGCTCAATAGAAGTATTTACAAGGCAAGATAATTTGATGTACATTTGGAAAAAAATATAAAATAAAATTAGAAAATGCACCAGAAGTACTGCTTTTCATGCTATATCCCAGCACTTGCTACGGCAATAAATTGGCAAACCCCACAGTATAGAAAAAAAGTATTGTAACTGTCAAAATTAACAGAGGGTTACTGCCATGGGGGGGGGGGGGGGGGAAGGGAATGGTGGGTCAGATTCTCTGCTGGTGTGAACTGGCACAGCTCCACTGATGGCGGTAGGGCTGTGCCTATTTACACCAGCAGAGAATTTGGCTCAATGACTTGCCTGACATTCACATGGCAGAACGATACGCTCATGTTGGTTTCAATTATGCTGTTTGTATATTAATACACTATACCACTCTGTAGAGGGAAGATGGATTATTTAACCATTATACACATTTTTTTTTTTTTTGTTAAAAAATTGTCTCAGACAGATCATGGCATTTTTGAGTAAGTTCTTTATTGGCTGCTGGTAAGTTTCAGGGTAAATTTAAAATGTTTGTTTTAGAAAACCCATAACACCCTCACTGGTTTTAGGATCCAGTTATTTGAATTACTGGCTCACGCCACCTGCCATTCTGCAACAACGGAGATCAGCAGAGACACTCGAGCTGGAGCCTTTCTGATAGAAGAGAGAGGGATCTGCTGGCAGGGTGTCCTCGGCGTGGAGTCCTCAACTTTGCAATTCACTGCCTTCTTGGTCAACCACAGCCCTGATCTCTTAACCTATTGCGGGCATGCTGCAAGGCTTTCCTTTTCTCCCCAGCACCTCACAAGGGGGGAAGCTGAGGGAGTGGTTTTATTTTGTTATGCCTGTGGAGGAGGACTTTCAATAAGATTACATCTGCTGAGGCATATTTGTATTTTTATTGTTAGATCAGAACAAGCAGTTTCTGAAGATATGTACTGTGAAAAATTACCTTAAATTAGGGCACCCAAAGCAGGGGTGGAGGGCTGTTTATATTTTGTACAGATGAATAAAATCCATTCATCACCGCCATCTTCATTCTTGGTCATGTGGGAGCTAAGTTTCTAGTCTCTTGATAAGCTAAAACTGCATATAAAGTAAAGCCAGACTTTCTATGGGATGTATGTTCCCTTACTGTATTTGGGAGTAGAGAACTTTTGCTGACCATGACACACAATGGGAAAAGGAGTCACTGGTGGCAAACCAGGAAATAAGCTAGTGCTCTCGACCTTTTTTGCTTGCTTGAAGAGGATGTAAAATATGTTTATCCTAGTGGGAGTACAGTTACAGTGCTTAACAATAAAAAAGGACTTTAGAAAACAATGGCTTGGAACTCAAGCACCCCATGTAATTTAAGCATTCCATCAATTTGCCCTCATCTAACAATACCATCCCATCAGTAGGAGACACACACAGCAAGGGCGTGTCTACACTCCAGAGAGTACAGGCATAGCTACAGCTCTGTAGTTATGCTGGCACAACTCTGTAGTGATGACGCCCCCTACAGCAACGGAAGGGGTTTTTCCGTCAGTGCAGGAACACCCCCTCCTCAAACAATGGTAGGTAGGACAACAGAAGCATTCTACCAAGCTGCACCTATACTAGAGGTTGGCATAGCAGTGGTGCTCCAGGGTGTGGATTTTTTACACCCTTGACCAACACAGCTATGTTGATTGGCATTTTAAATGTAGACCAGGTCTAAGAGACATAAAGACAAATTAGTACATTCAATTCTGTTAAATGACACGCTGGGTCAAATTCAGAAGCTCCACGTAAGTTAGTGTCAGAGCTAATCTACACTTAAAATGTAGGCTGACATAGCTACAGTGCTCAGGGGCGTGAAAAAGCCATACCTCCTGAGCTTTGTAGCTATGCCAACTGAACCCTCTGGTGATCGATGGAAGAATCCTTCTGTTGTCCTAGCTACCATCGTTTAGGGAGGTGAAGTTCCTACAGCAATGGAAAAACCCCTTCCAACGCTGTAGGCTGCATCTACGTTACAGGGTTACAGCAGTATAACTACGGTGCCATAGCAATCTTAGTGTAGTCAACAGTTAGATTCCCACACACACTAACTCGGTCTCCCTTAGATGTACTTACCCTGTGATAAAGCAGGTGAAAGGGAGTCTCAGCTGGTTTAACTTGCATGAAAAAGAGTCAAAAGAAGGTGTAGGTTAAAGTACCCTCTGGTGTCCAGTTCCTCGTCATGAGGCTGACACAATCTTTGATTCCTTACACAGCAACAGAATCTGTGTTTGAAGGGGCTAAAGAAGATTGAAACAGGGAGAGGTCTCACTCCCCTAATCCAGGAGGAAGGAGAGCTGTGATAGAGCATGGTTCACCCAAGCCAGGGAAGGGAGGGGGAGCTCACCCTCTGCTTTTATCTCTTTGTATAGGTACCCTATTCCCTCTTACCTTTAAACTCTGGGCATAAGTAGGTCTATGGGAGTCTAACCAAGTGAAAGTGAGGCCTTGTCTGCACTCAGAAATAGTCCTGATTCAGCAATCAGTGGCCAATAATAGGTAAGGCTACGATTTTGTCACAGAGGTCGCAGAAGTCACAGGATCTGTGACTTCCAAAGACCTCTGTGACTTCAGCTCCAGGGTGGTGGGGCTGGAGCGGACAGCTGGGACTCCGCAGCTCCCACTGCCGCAGGCACTCCAGCAGTTCCCAGCCACCACAAGCGGCAGGGGGATGCTCTGACCTGACCGCAGCTCCTGGCCACCACAGACAGCAGAAGGGGGAAGACCCCAGAGCTCTGAGCCGCCATGGGTGGTGGGAGCCCCCAGAGCTCCGAGCTCGGGCCCCCACAGCTGCCCAGCCACCGCAGGTGGTGGGGGGACCCCACAGCTGCCCTGCTGCTGCAGGCAGCGGGGGAGCCCAGAGCCCCAGCAGCAATGCATGTGGGACCCTTCTCCCTACCCATTTTATCATGGATATTTTTAGTAAAAGTTACAGGCAGGTCACAGGCTTCCACAAATTTTTGTTTATTGCCCGTGACCTGTCTGTGACTTTTACTAAAAATATCCGTGACAAAAATCTTAGTCAAGTGTATGCAAAAGCAAGCTGGTTTTTGCTAATGGAAACCCTGCTTGCCTTTGTCTACACTTATAGGTCAGCGCCAGTCCAGCTCCACTGATTGCTGGCCAGCGACTGCTGAATCAGGGCTATTCCTGAATGTAGATAAGGCCTAAGTGAACATGAGGGAGGGTGAATTATAGTATTGCCAACCACAAGGTCCAAAACTCATGGGTCAGGCCCACTAAAAATGTGGATTGGCTTAATAACCATGGCATTTTAAAAAATAATAAATTTGGGGTTCTTTTCATTTGCCTTCTGGTTTTGAGCCTTTCAGATCCACATTTTCAAGCTCTCCTCTGTACTTTGAGAGCTCAAAACTTACTTTTTTAATGAAAACTGATATTCTTACATATTCACTTGACTCCAGGAGCTGGGCGTTAAGAAAATCACCAAATATCTTGAGAGTAAATAAAATCTTGAGAATTTGTAACACTGACTATATCACTTCTTTATTTTAATTAACTTGGTAGGCCAAATTCAGACAAGGACAAATGTTTTCCTAGATAACATTCATTCACTTCCCAGCACTGGCTATATCACTTTGCATTTTTTAA
Source organism: Malaclemys terrapin pileata (assembly GCF_027887155.1). NCBI lineage: Eukaryota > Metazoa > Chordata > Testudines > Emydidae > Malaclemys > Malaclemys terrapin. Next base: position 198,630,896 of record NC_071505.1, read on the forward strand.
CAGCAGTACAAAACACAACATCACTTGAGCATTAATACATTTTATACAATAAATTGCATGAATTCTTCAAGAGCAGATCTTACATAAACTTAGGACTTGAAAATGATTTTTAACATTTGTTTTAATGACAAATTCATCATTTTACTAGAACAAGTCTGCTTCTTTTCATTTTGCTCTCAGCAAGAGGAATGAATGTTTATTATTTGCAATAAAAATAGTCCTGCTATCATAAAAAATAGCATTTTTACAGCCCTCGGTGTTTAGCCTGCAAAGTTCTTTGCTCAAAATATCTATAGATGATTTTCACATTTGGAAACTAGGGCATTTACTTTTTGAAGTACTATAAATACAAATCTTAACATATAAAGAACTGGTTTTAAAGCAATAAAAGCACTTGAAATCCCTATAATTCCACACTTGCATACAGTAGCAAAACCAAAAAAAAAAAAAAAAATCATTAGGTTGGATTAAATGCTTGTGTCCATGGGCACTTTGCTGTGAGCCTCAAAAATAAACATGGAAATAGTAACAGAAAAGTAGGAAATGATCTTGTTCCTGCTTGTCCCACCCTTGTACCTGGAACTCCCCCTGATTTCATTCACTGTCTTTACACCAAGTGACTGAAGACCATGTCCTAAGTATGAAAAATATCACGGCGAGGGGCATGATAGTATTTCCTGCATACTCTAATTTTGCATCACTTATGAATACATTCCTAATGGGGGGGAAAACTTTATTACTGTGATTGCAGATAGCAACTGCTGTATTTAAGGTTAAATTGCAACTCCTTTTGTAACCTCCACCACTGCCCCATTACCACCCTTTTCAAAGTCTCATAAACCTTCTCAAACAAATCCCTTTGGGGCTGAAAATCTGCATGTTTGGTCTCATCACAAAAGTGAGTTGGGGTTATTTTTGAGCAAATCCGAGTAAGCCCACATTTGAGCTATTCAGATATTAAAAAAAAAAATACCCTTCTCCGTGAGCTGTCATCAGAAATTTAGCACTCACATAATTCAGAAATGACAAGTTAGAAACGTCACATTTAGCTAAGTGAGATCTCCAAAACAAACATAGGCTTCAAACCCACAGCCGAATCTGAGGAGGTCACTTGGTCACATAGAATCTTACGGTAGGGCCAGGGCCCACATTTGTATTGTTGATCTCATGGACCAAACTAAATCTGAAGAAAACCAGTTCATAATTGTTAAAACTACTCAACCTCTAAATTAGCATCTAAAATGTCTATTGTACAATGGCACGTCAGCACATCAAGGATGAAGTAGAGCAGTGATTCTCAAACTTTTGTACTGGTGACCCCTTTCACATAGCAAGCCTCTGAGTGTGACCCCCCATATAAATTAAAAACACTTTTAAATATATTTAACATCATTAGAAATGCTGGAGGCAAAGTGGGGTCTGGGGTGGGGGCTGACAGCTTACGACCCCCCATGTATTAACCTCGTGACCCCTTGAGGGGTCCTGACCACCAGTTTGAAAACCCCTGAAGTAGAGTTTGCTGAACACCGGTGCCCCTGAGGTTCAAGCACTGTGGCTGAATTAAATTCCCTCTGGCACCTGCAGAAGAATGATGAGATCAAAAGGGAAGAAATGCACCAGACTAGGGAGATTTTAGCTAGGCCCAGTGGGAGTTTCACACGCAGAGGGTGTGTTGGAATGGGCCCATTCTGAATAATCATTCTCAGAAGCTGAAGCTTACTGATATTACCCAAAAGAATCAGGGATTCTAGCAACAATACAATCAAAATGGACAAAAAATGATGGTTATTCCATTGGACTGAAATGTGCACCGAACACAGAACAGCAGCCTGGAACAAATTTTATAGTGGCGTTGCTGAAAGCCATTAAACAAAACTGTAAACCCCGTATATGATGGAAACCACTTCAAACCAAGGGGGGCTGCTGCTGCAGCCCCAGCACCCCTAACTCCAGCACCTATGGCAGTGTGAGATACCATGTCATATAGAACCTGAGATTCAGTAGTAAATTTCTCAAGATGCAAGAACCTGAAGAAAAAATTAGCTGAGGCTGGTATCAACTAGTCATAAATGGTTCCGGTAAGATTAATATCTTTGGGTTTTTGCTGTGGGTTGATACAATGTTTCTCTAAAACATATCAATGCTACCCCCAAAGCAGAAGATCATTCTGTTCCTGAATGCCTAGCCAATCAGATGCAATTCCTAACCTATGGAGAGTGCAAATCTCAATATATGCATCTATAGATGAACTTTCTTTAGACCTAATAGCTAAAAGAAATAACAATTGCAAAGCATGCAAGCTCGTGGCAGCCGTACTACTCACTTGGCATGGTCCCTTCCTGTTAATTGTGGAGTAGAACATGTTCTTCTTCAGACTTTTCCTCTATCTACCCCAGTAAGAGAGCCAGACCGTGGCCATTTGTGGGGGGAAGTTGGCAGCTGTAAGTCACAGAAGCCAAGCTCTGGAATGTATTTTTCCAACAGCAACATCTGGTCCCCTGGTTAACTTCCTGATTGATCTTCTGCCTCAGACAGAGGCCAACCACAATAAATGCACAAAATATAGCAGGGAGGGGAGGAGAGGGGAGGCTTGGGCATACTTTATATCTTTAAAAATAGCAGTGCAAATCCAAAGCATATTGGCAAATTTCATGTAACTTCAAAACTTAACTGGGAAATGCCTCTTCCTGTTGATTGTCTTGAGGATTTTTTCCCTGGTGTGATCCTCTGTCGGTTCCAATAGTGAAGCCAACAGCTGCAGCGTCACACACAGAAACAGTTAGGCAACTTCAAAGCTCAAGTGCCAGACCCTAACATATAGTTTTGGTTGATGGTGCATGGCTTCTTGGCTAGCTGTGTTGTGGCATCTGTATCATAATCACTGGGGCATTTACAAAGTCAATCTGCTGTTTGGTTGTATTGACTTGTTTGCTTGTCATTTTAATTTGTTGCACCTTTGAATGTGCTATAATACTATATGTCCAAGGAAAAGATACTGCTTAAATTACCTCTGAATGACAGTATGTCTATGAAAGCCCCCCCCCCCCTTTTTTTTTTTTAAACACAAAATGATCAAAAGAAGTTTGTGCCACAGATAACTGCATGGAATGAATGAATGAATTCTGCTTGCACTTGTATGCATGCAAGCCCAATCTACTGAGTCTTATGGTCACTCATTGGTTAGTGTGGATGCTAGTAATGCATACTTATTCTTTGATAACTGTAACATTCTATACCTTGGGGGAGTGTACTGTAACCCCCATATTCCTCATTTTCATATAATCATGATCTCACATATAAAGCATGCCTTGTTAGGTATCAGGGGAAAGGTTATGATCTGCTGAAAGTCATTTCTCTATCCATATATGTGTATCATTAATGCATATGAAGTTATGAGAATTGTGTTGTATCGTGGTCACTAAAGTATGCTGTAAGTTGGGGAATCAGCCAGATATTAGCTCCCCAGAGGCAACAGCAAAGAAAGTAACCAACACCTGGGCGAGGTGTCAAACAATCTATCAACAGCCATTGTCCAGCAAGGGAGCTACAATGCAATGACTCACCTGCATGAGGCCATGCCAGGGGAATTGCTCAACCTTGCCTGGAGACTCAGCAACGCCCTCCAGACATGCCTGGACTTGTGCTCCCCAAGCACATAGACTGAAAGTATAAAACAGACACAGTGGACACATACTGGGCTCTTCTCCTGCCCCCACCTATGCTGCAAGCAACCAAGACACTGAGAAGAGAACAAGACTCTAACACAGGAGATCGGCCCAGGTTTAACGGACAAACCTGTATATTAAGGACTGCAATATCCAGTGGGGTGAGAAAAACTGCTTAATCTAGTTGCTGCCCAGTCTAATAGGATTGAGAGTTTAGACTGCATGCTTATATTTTCTTTTCTTTTGGTAACCACTCTGACTTGATGTGCTTTGACTTATAATCACTTAAAATCTATCTTAAATTTGTTTGTTTATTCTACCCAAAGCAGTTCGTTTGGTTTGAAGCATGTCAGAGACTCTCCTTGGGATAACAAACCTGGTACATATCAATTTCTTTGTTAAATTGACAAACTCATATAAGCTTGCAGTGTCCAGCGGACATAACTGGGCACTGCAAGACGGAGGTTCTTGGGTTGTGTCTGGGACCAGAGATATTGGCTAGTGTCAGTCGGTTGCACAATCCAAGGAGCAGCTTATTTGCCAGAGGCTGTGCGTGAGCAGCCCAGGAGTGGAGGTTCTCCCAGCAGAGCAGGGTAAGGCTGGCTCCCAGAGTCAAGGATTGAGATGACCTAGCAGATCACTGGTCCAGATAACACCAGAGGAGAACGTCTATCTGTAAATCTGTCAAGGTTCTTTATTGCCCCCCACCAGAGTCAAAGAGGCTCAACAAGAGAAGGCAGGTTTGGGTGAAATCTTAGCCTCACTGATGTCAATGGCAAAACTCCTATTCATTTTACACACACAAATGACACAAAACTATCAATTGTTGATTGTGCAGCTAAATGCTGCCTATATAAAGAATCACTAGTTTTAATTTAAATTCTCAGTTTCTCCTTTAATTTCTTCTTCAGTCACATTCCAGGTAATGGGAAATGCATCTCAGCAATAAATAAAAAACATTTTGAAAATGGAATATAGATTGCATCAGATAAAGACTCTTTGTCAAATGATAGATGTCTTCCGCCCACTCCTCCCCCCTATACATACTTCCATCCTGGTCTACAGGGGAGGGGAACAAGATAAGGAAGAAATAAAGAAAACCAAGCACAGACATACAAAACTAGTCTCTCTGAGACTCTGCTCAAGACAAATAAACTAAGCTGATTGTCTGTGATCACGAGTAGCATAAATCAGGTATGTCTGTCTAAGGGGGAGGGTGTACATTTACAAACAGGACCCTGTCAAAAAAAGAGTTTATTGTCAGAAGAGGATGAGGGGAATTTAAGAGCTTATGAAATCATGGCCTGGCAAGGGGTAGGAGGATAGAGCTTTGAAAGAATGTTTCGTTCACCCATCCCATGCACTGCACAGCAAATAGTTTGAAATTCTGACCATGTCTTCAGTGTCAGCAGGTGATTAATTCATCGATAGCATGGAAAGCAGACTTCGAAAATCAGGTGGCCACATATAGGGCTTTTTGCTGCTGGCAGCAAACACTGGCACATTTCAGTCACTTGGTGATTCTAGTCAGGCCATCAAGGCTGGCTGGCCATGACCTTCTGAAGATGATTTCTGGCACTTCATCTCAAGCATGAGTGATAAAGCCATCATTTCTTAGAAAGATGCCCCCTCTACAGATGTCATGCAAAGAATGTTGCTATAATGCTATGAATTTTATTCTGTTTGTTTGATAAGGGGGCTGCAATAGCTTAGAGGTTGATTCTGTGCTGTTCCATCTTACTGTCTAGACATATTTGCAAGCACTGCTTTGTCTTGAAGAGGAAGGAGCACATATTGTAAGATATTGGGTTATTTTTACTTGTATTGCACTAAGAGGATTTTTACTTGTATTGCACTTTTCAGACAGAAGTCGCTTGATACAGCGTACTAGTTCTGACAAGTAAATGGAAAAAGTGGAACATATCCTGATTTTTTTATGGGGCAGACAATACCAATACTTTCCACATAGGCAGGAAATGACTTGGGTTTATATTTAGAAATACTGTATATTTTATATACATATATAACATTGATTTATTTAAAAAAAATACGCCCTAACTGTATCTCAGGTTGCAAAAGCAAACATTTAATGTAAATACTAATACAGTCTGGAAACAATAGGACCAAGCTATCAGTTTAAAAGATGATTCCACCCCTTTAGCCCTCTCAGAAAAAAGCCTTTTTGTCGACATTAAGGTTTGCTGTCATGACCTAAAGGTCAACAGACTTGGGTTCTATTGGACAATGGGAGGAGCAAATTCCAGAGTCAAGGGCCTCTCTACTGAAAGCACCCATCTACTCCTATAATAAACATTTCAGTCTATGACAACAGCTCAAGTGCCTCAGCTGACCTCAGTTGCTATGGCTGAGCATTTAGGGAAGAGGCAGCTTCTCAGATAGCTAGAACCTAAACCATACAGGGCTTTGTTGCTCTATTTCAATGCCCGAACTTCAATTTTAGTGCTTGAATTGCCTGGAAATGAAGAGGGAGTCAATGTATTCTCTGGAGCACTGATGTAGTAAAATGCTAAGCAGGTAGTCTCCCTATTCTGCACCTGCTGCAACTTGTGAGCAGTCTTCAGCCATAAGTGCATATATTGTACCACCGCACACTGCAGTGAACCAAATGAGGAACAATAAAAGCACTGCAGACCATGGCACATTCCATGTTTGAGATAAATGGTTGTGTATTGCAACCACTCTGGCCACTGATGCCATCGCAAAATCAAAGAAGAATTAGTTCAAAAGTACCCACAAATTAGCAAAGAATGGATATACTCTTTCAATACAGAGGAGGCAGATTCCAACTGAGTCATGTTCTCCAGCTGGGTCCCCTAAGCAACCAGCATCACTTCAGTCTTATCTGGACTGAACCTCCATCAGCTCATCCTCTTCCAGCCCTCTACATTGGCCAGGCACTGGGAAAGTATAGACGTCACATGGTCTAGGTGTAAGTAAAAAGCTATACAGAGATCTGTGTCATCCACATACAGATAGCGCTACAGCCCAAAGCACCTGGCATCTCATTCTGTGGTGACACGTGGACGTTGGACAGGAGGGATAACAGCAAATAATCCTGTGGAATCCTGCCCTTGAGTGCGCTTTGGGCCCGAAGAGCACCCACCCAAACCATTCAGAGGGCTCTGAAATGTAAAACTAAACCACTCAAGAATGAGTACAGCCACACCTGCCAGGGTCCTGAGTCAGATCACTAAAACCTCATAATCAGCAGTATTAAAGGCTGCCAATAGATCTAACAAAATCAGCATGAATATCTTGCCCATCCTGACCTAGTGGATAGGGTGGAAGCAGATGATGTGATAGATCTAGAATTTACTAAGGCTTTTGATATAGTCCTACGTGACATTCTCATAAGCAAACTAGGGAAATGTGGTCTAGATGAAATTACTATTATGTGGGTGGACAACTGGTTTAAAACAGCGTCAAACTGGGAGTACGTAACAAATGGGTTTCCACAGAGGATCAAGTCTTGGATCCAGTACGATTCAATATTTTCATTCATAACTTAGATAATAGAGTGAAGAGTATGCATACAAAATTTGCGACAATACCAAACTGAGAATGTTGCAAGCACTTTGGAGGACAGGATTAGAATTCAAAAGGACCTTCACAAATTGGACAATTGGTCTGAAATCAACAAGATGAAATTCAATGAGCACAAGTGCAAAGTACTACATTTAGGAAGGAAAAAAATCAAATGCATAAATATGAAATGGGGAATAACTGGCTTGGTGGTAGCACTGCTGAAAAGGATCTGAGGGTTATAGTAGATCAGATATGATACAAAGAAATGGTTTGAGAAAGAGAAGAATACCTGCTCATTAGACGGAATCTGGCCTCTTGCTAAAGCAGCACTAGCCATATCCACCACCAACAGACCCAATACCTCTTCAACTTGATTTTGTGAGAGGCAGAGGTCTTGCTTACAATAGGTTCTCCTTCCAGACATGGATCTGCCCCCCTAGAAGCAACTAATCCTGTCCAAACATGTGAGCTTTTCCCCAAAAGAGTAAGAAAATTTGTAACAGTGAGAAGCACTTGACTATTTCCAGCTGATAGAATCAAGATTTATCACCATCCAGAACAGCTGTGTTGGACAAGATTTCACAGACACTGCAGTCAAGGAGAAGAAAGCTCTTTCACTTCCATGAGAAGCCATAGCATAAGATTTTACATATTATCTAAGCCCTAAAAGTTCAATGCAGAGCAGGATAACTATCACCAAAACTCAAATCTTCACCTTACATGTTTCCTCTGTTATAGGCCAACTATGTACATCACTGTCACAGTTTTACAGTAATTGCACCTCTATCTCCCTCTCCATGATCAACTCCAGGAGTTCCCAAGTCAGGTCTCAGGTGTCTAGCAGACATGCCAAACCTACAGAAGAAAAACCACAGAAATTGGGCTTGTTTTTGGCTTAATTGTCTTGGGAGTTGCTTGTTGGCTAGTTTTTGGCTTGTAGCTGCTTTTATTTGATTGGCTCCTGGCAAGCAGGGGCAAGGGGGTGGGAAGAGAGTCAGGGGTGCACAGCGGGCCTACCACAGTCCCAGACTGCACGCCAGGGGGATCTAGTCACATAGAGTGTTGGGGTTCTTAGGGACTGGCTTGTTTTGGCCTTGTTTTGAAATGGGATTAGCTTGATTTTTGTCATATTGTGAAAGTTGGGCTGCTTATTTACCGCGTGAAAGTTGGCAACTGTGGTCTGTAGCCATAACTCTTCTCTGGGCAGGGACCCTTGTCCCACTCCTTTCTGACCAGGGGTTTTTAAGGCTTACACTGTGATATCCCCAGCAAATTAGCAAGTGATATCCCCAGGGTTGCAATAGCGGTCACAATCACTACACAGAGATCTAGGAAAATATTGCTCAGCTGTCTTCTAGCTCTGTCTAGTATTGAGACTAGCCCAGGCACTGGTAGAAGTACCCTAAAGAATGTGTTCCTAACTCTATAGTCTACTGATGAAAGCTACCGGTAACATCAGCCATGTTATGACAGAAGTGAATATTCAGACTGCTGGCTATTGGCTGGTATTTTAATTCAGTTCATTTCTTCCTAATATCACCTTTCATTTTTGGAACGTGGCATTAGAAAGCAAGGTGGGAGTAGCAAGAAGTGCTGCATAGTGGTGGGTGGAGGGTCACTTGAAAAATATTAGAAACTTAATCAATTAGGTTTTCAGCTGGAAAACATCATGATGCATTAACACTGGTATGGCTGGATTCCTGCAGTGTGAACAAAAACTATAGAACAAGTACATTCAAGTAACAAAGAAAGTGTATGAAAACAGCAGACATAAAATAAAAAATAAAATAAAATAAAATAAAATAGAAACTTAAGACTTTTGTCCACTGGCCAAATAAATAAATAAAAATGAGACAACAAAAATTTCATTTTTCAGCAGCAAATGCATCTCCATCGCACCAGGGGACAGAGCTGAAGGTAGTATCGCTGTGTATGGGATTGCTTCCAAGTGTAGTGTCAAGCGGAGCTTTGCTATAGGTGGAATAATTTTTCATTGTTGACATGAAAGTAGAATTACAGCTCTCTGACAGTGGCATTAGATGGCATTAACTAGAAAGGATTGCTAACTACAGGGAATATTTGAAATAAATGGCTGCAAAGAAAGAAAATCCTTAGGACAGAGGTATGTAGAAATGGATAATGTGAGCTTTGTTCTTTAGACTGCTGCTTTCATTGTTTAGCCTACAAAGACTTCCTCAGAACAAGAGAAAACAAAACAAACCAGAATGGAGGTAGAGACCCAAAGATTACAGTTAAATTATATTGAAAGGCCCTGCCCTCTACTGTAAAAGATTCCTTTGTCATAGTGCACCCCAAGAGTATGGATTGCTGCCTGACTTGGGAAGGCAGGAATCCAAGACTCCGGTCTCCAAGAGCTTTGACTAAATTCTTAAAGCATTGGACACAATATTAAGCAGGAGATACATTGGTCCCAATTCTCTTTTCTGGACAAGTTCTGCTTGGCAAGCAGTGGGGGCGGCAAAGGTGGCATTAGGCTATCTTTTTGCCTTTCTGATCCTGGGAGTGTTGTGGGTGGTTTAGCCCATGGTATATAAGTTAGAACAACCTCAGGGCTGCTCAAATTTATTTCTGACTGCCTATACGTCATTTGCAGCAGCCAGAAATAACCAGACCATGGCCTTGTCCCCTAAACTAGAGACTGGGAGATAAGAACTGCTATGCCGAAACTGCACCACTCAGAGGTTCTCGGGAATTCCCAGGTGGTCAGAGATGCTGATATCTTTGGCCCCTTTGCAATAGTGATTATTTCATTTTTTAAAGTATTGTTAAAAAGTACAAAAGATTTCAAGAATCCCTTAGGAATTAAGCATATCAGTAAAAATTTAAAATCCAACTATTTCAACAACTTTTCATGCATTGAAAAATAATGGACCTCTTGAATGCTTTTTTTTTTTTGCATAATTATGTGCAAGTATTGTTGCTTTGATGATGTCAGGTGACTGAGGTGACAGGAAAGTTCTGATTATTTTTATTTACACTGGAGACCAAACACATTCTCTTAATAGATGCAGTTGTATCTTAAGGTTTTATAGTGCCGCTCATCACCATAGTATCTGAACTCCTAGCACACACTGCAGTTTTTCCCATTCGTTTATTTTATCCTAAAAACAAAAATTCTGTTAGAAAAAGAAATAAATTGTATTGAAGAAACAGTAAAAGGGCACAGGATAATAAAATGCCTTCTACTTAGATTTTGTTCTTAAAATTAAAGTAACTCTAAAAAACACCAAACAACCCTAAAGTTAGGAAAAAAAAGTTTTTTTTTCTCTTACTTAATTGGCCTCTCAGAGTTGGTAAGACAACTCCAACCTGTTTATGCTCTCTGTATGTGTGTATATATATCTCCTCAATATATATTCCACTCTATATGCATCCGAAGAAGTGGGCTGTAGCCCACGAAAGCTTATGCTCTAATAAATTTGTTAGTCTCTAAGGTGCCACAAGTACTCCTGTTCTTTTTGCGGATACAGACTAACAAGGCTGCTACTCTGAAACCCTAAAGTTGACATTGACAGTTAGAGGTTTCCAAAAGTTAGGGTTGACCCACCGCTTCAAGCTTTTCGGGCCCCACGTATGTTCTCTATAATACACTGGCATACATGGGGCAGGTCTATTGAGTAGCAAGGTGTTATTTTTACACGGTCTTTTTTGGCCGGGAGAGGATTAACTATCTGCAGCTCTAACATAAGTACTTTCAGCAGTGAGAATCCCTGTTTGCCAGTGCTGCAAGTTTATTCCTCATAGTAGCCTTATTTCTAGGAATGAATGCACCCACAGAGTTTAGAAGGCATGTGCCTAGCATGACTGAGCAGCATTTTCTAGCTCAGCTACCTGAATCAAATTTATACCATCCCGAATTTTGGGAGCATGTGTTCCATAGATAGGTTACCATTCCCTATAAATGTAGTTGATAATGTTGGGAAAATACTTCCCCTACCTATCCATGAGCTACTGATTTCATGCTTGTGTCTTGCTTACAGCCAATGCTTTGAATTACTACATCTATGCAAGTGTCTGCAACTTCTTTTAATACTCTTGTGGGGGTTTATTTAATTCAAGATGTTTATTACTCTGGCCTCAAAAAATCTGGCCACTCCTTTTTATGGAAATTGCATTTTACAGTGAAATTGGAACATTAGGGAAACCAACATAAAGAAGTCACTGTAAATAAAATGAAGCAAAGGTTAACTAGTAATATTTACCCAATTTCAGTAAGGAAAACTACAGGCAACTCCACTCCTCTATCAGCAGCCAAAGTCCCTCCTGCTGCTAATCCATATTCGTTTTCTTAAGAAGAAGCCAATTACACCTTGCTGTTGACAGTACAAATCTTTATAAAGCTTTACATTTTCACTCCAGAGGAAGGGAATTTCCTCTTACCTCTCAGGGCAGCAAGTCAGTTAAAGGTGATGGGAAATGCTTGACACCCAGCTCTGCCTACCTTTCATCTTTCCCATTCACTCCACAGATATATCTTGAGTCTGACATGGAGAAGTAATTAAAACCATGTTGATGCCATGCACAGCTGAGCAGACACGTGTAAAATCAGTACCTGGTACGAACCCAAACACATTGACTTTTATGAAACATCAGAGCAATTGCAATCTGTCTCATGGAATCCTGCAACCGTATCAGCCCAAGGTCAAAAAGGTTCAGCTTTAACTAACATAGATCATCTCAATAATCAAACAGATGCCACATGATTTACACTAGTGTTTTGCTCAACACTTGGACAAAGATTGGCCTTATACTACTGGGTAGTTAACAATTCTTCTCTCCCTCCTTAATGTTACATATTCAAACTGGTATTTTCAACCTGCTCTTTTTCCAGACCATGGTTATTCTGAAACTAACAGCACTGCCTTAATATACTTGCCAATTACTTAAAAAAAAAATCCTTTTCTTCTCCCTTACAGCCTTCATCTGTTTTGCAGCTTTGCAGGTTTTAAGCTCATCAGGGCAGGGAATGTGCCTTGTGTGTGTGGAAAGTGACATTCTGGGGGTGATCACAGTACAAATAAATAATGGTAATAATGAAGCTCCTATGCCCTCCTAACTTTCAACACCTCTTCCAGTGTGCTGGTGTGCTCATGCTCTTCTCTTTCCCAAGCCTCACACATAGGGTGACCAGATGTCCCGATTTTATAGGGACAGTCCTGATATTCAGGGCTTTTTCTTATATAGGTGCCTACTACTCTGCCCCCATCCCGACTTTTCACACTTGCTATCTGGTCACCCTACTCACACACCATAGGGAGGGAAGCTAAAAACAGAGAGCTGGATTCTCCAGTCTGCCAAGTTCCCTGTGAACTGTGTATGTTTTCTAGTTATTGTCCCCACTTTCCCTACTAAGGTGGAGGATGTTCCCTGGGGGTGGAGCAGAGAAATATGGAGGGCTCGGGGTGGGGCTGAGCTCCACTCTGCCTAATCATCCTTTGGGGTCAGCTCTGCTAGCATATACCAGCAGCAGACCTTAGAGTAGACCCCCTGATTCTCTAACTTCCAACCAGGCCAAGTGAGCAGCGAGCAACAGCTAGGAAGTAGTGGAGAAATGAGGGGAGAGTTCACAAGTTTGATGGCAGTTGGGCATTCAACAGCAGTAATTTACATATGCTTCTATCTACAGTGTCTTCTCCCCAGTCACTGCTGTGGAAACAGAACTTCTCCCATATGTCCTCCTTCTCTCATCCTATTCATGCAAGTTTCGGTACTTCTGAATATAGGATAACTTAGCTGCTAAAGTTCTCCAGCCTCCCCAGTACAGTTTAACCAATCCATCATGATCTGGGCTTGTTACTTCAAACCAGTTGCCCAATGTAACATCATAAATCTATACAATTACACATTTTAGCTCTATAGCTCGCTGTAGCCATAATTAGAGCTCCAGAGTCTAATTGTCATATCAGACCAGTTTTACACCAGTGTACTTCCACTGAGTTATTTAATGTGAGAGGAGAATCAGGCCCACAGTATATAGATTGAAGTCATGATTTAATCAAATTGCCCCCTCAACATGTGACAAACATCCCTTTATGCTTTATAGTGTTTCACTGGACGTTGCCAGTTGGAATGTTTCACACAATTTAAGCCCTTATTCCACTGTAGCTCTCATATTTAAGACAATAAATGTGTCTTACACAGCTGTGATGTATTAGGTGTGGGAAACTTTTATGTGGAGGTAACTACAATGAATGATAACTACAATGGCATAATTGCTATTGTACTGGAAATTCAAACAACTACAGAGCTGCAAAAAGACTGACATGGCACCAGACACATCATTTTTCTCTCTCAACAGGATGACTCCACATGGAAAACCGTCATCAAATACTATGGGGAGCAGTAGCATGAGTTCTTAGAGTACTCTAGGTATTTATTTTCACGCTTGTATTTTTTCCTCACATCAGCAAAATCATTGTACCATGAGTTGAGCAGCTCCATGAATCACTTTATAGGCTGTTTCCACACCAGTCCTGACACTGACGGAAAGGTGAGAGCAACTTTCCAACACACCAAGTAATGTTCCCGTTTCCTCCAATGACTTCTCAGAACAACATCACTTTGACAAGCCAGATATTGCAGGGGCTCATGCATTTAAACTCTGGAGCCAATAATTCATTTACAATCAATGCTTTGGATTACAGGGTGACATGCTGATCCCATTGAATTCTTTGGCAAAAATGTCATAGATGTCACTAAAGTCAGCATTTGGCCATTATAACATCGTTTCTATCATTCAGGAGAATTTCAAAATGGTTTACATATTTTAAATAGATGGATTCCAAGGCCAGAAGGGACCCCTGTGATCATCTAGTCTGACCTTCTGTGTAACACAAGCCATTGAACTCCCCCAAAATAATTCCTATTTGAACTACAGCAGATCTTTTAGAAAAACACCCGATCTTGATGTAAAAATTGCCAGTAATGGAAAATCCACTACAATCCTTGGTAAATTGTTTCAATGGTTCATTACCATAGGACACGCCAATCCCAGGCAAGATAACGGAGTGCCTGATATGGGATGTGATTGATAAAGAATGAAACAAGGGTGATATAATTAATGCCAATCAACGTGGGTTTATGGAAAATAGATCCTGTCAAGCTAACATATCTTTTTTTTATGAGATTACAAGTTTGGTTGATAAAGATAGTTAAATATACTTCTATCTAAATATACTTAGACTTCTGTAAGGCACTTGTATTGGTACTGCATAACATTTTAATTAAAAAATTATATAAAATCAACACGGCACTCATTAGATGGATTAACAGCTTGCTAACTGATAGGTCTAAAAATGTTATTGTAAACAGGGAATCATCATTAAGGAGATGAGTGTAGTGGGGTCCTGCACTCACCGGTTCTTTGCTCTTTGTTATTTAGCAATGACTTAGAACAGCGTTTCTCAAACTGGGGGTCCACGGACCACTGGGAGTCCCCAGAGGAACTCCAGGGGGTCCCCAGGAGCTGCTGATCAACTCCTTCCCCTCCTTCCCTCAACGCCTCCCCCTCCCCACCAACTCCCAGAGGCTATTGAAGCCAAACTGGGAGATTTTAGGTGTTAAAAGTCCAACAGCGCAGCAGGGCTAAGGCAGGCTGCCTGCCTGCCCTGGCTCTGCGCTGCTCCCGGAAGTGGTCAGAACATCTCTGTGGCCCATGGGAGGGAGGGGGTCTCCGCAGGCTCCCCCACCCCAAATTCTGACTCTGCAGCTCCCACTGGCCAACAGCTCCCATTGGCCAACTGCAGGGATGGTGCCTGTGGGCAGGGGCAGCGCACAGAGACCCCCTGGCCACCCCAGCTAGGAGCTGCTGACAGAGATGTGCCGGTCACTTTTGGGAGCCATCCGGCCAGACCCCGCACCCCTCACCCCCTCCCATACCCCAACCCCTTGCCCCAGCCCAGAGCCTGCACCCTGCACCCAAACTTCCTCCCAGAGCCCACACCCTGAAGCCCCTCCTGCACCCTAACTCCCTCCCAGAGCCCACGCCTCGCACCCCCTCCCACACCCAAACTCCTTCCAGACCCCACACCCCCTCCTGCACCCCAACCCCCTGCCCCAGCCTAGTAAATGTGAGTGAGGGTGGGGGAGAGTGTGTGATGGAGGGAGCTGGAAGCAGGAAGAGATGGGGTGGGGGAGAGGCCTTGGGGGCAGGGCTTGGGGCTGAGCAGGAGGGTTGGGGGTCCCCAAAAATTTTAAATTGAAATGGGGGACCTCGGGTTGCTAAAGTTTGAGAATCACTGACCTAGAAGAAAATATAAAGCAATCACTGATAAAGGTTGGAGATGACACAAAAACTGGGGGAGTGGAAAATAATAAAGAGGACACTAATTCAGAGTGATCTGGATCACTTGGTAAGATTGGCACAAGCATCAAATCTGAGTTTTAAAGCAGCTAAATGTAAATGTATATCTCTAGAACAAAGAATGCACTCCATACTTTCATGACGACGGACTCTGTCCTGAGAAGCAGTGACTCTGAAAAAAGATTTGGGGATGGTGGTGAATAATCTGCTGAACGTGAGCACCCAATGAGACGCTGTGGCCAAAAGGACTAATGTGATCCTGGGATGCATAAACAGGGAATCTCGAGTAGGACTAGGGAGGTTATTTTACCTCTGTATTTGGCACTGGTGCAACCTCTGCTGGAATACTTTGTCCAGTTCTGGTGCCCACAATTCAAGAAGGATGTTGATAAATTGGAGAGGGTTCAGAGAAAAGCCATGAAAAAGATTAAAGGATTAGAAACATGCCTTATAGTGATAGACTCACGGAGCTTAATCTATTTAGCTAAATAAAGAGAAGGTTAAAGGGTCACTTGATTACAATCTGTAAAAACATACATAGGGAACAAATATTTAATAATGGGCTCCTCTGTATAGCAGAGAAAAGTATAACATGATCCAGTGGCTGGAAGTTGAAGCTAGACAAATTCAGACTGGAAATAAGGCCTAAGTTTTTAACAGTGAGGGTATTTAACCAATGGAACAATTTAGGATGGGATGGGGTGGATTCTTCATCACTGGCAATTTTTAAATCAAGATTGGATATTTTTCTAGAAGATTTGCTCTAGGCATTATTTTGGAAAAGTTCTATGGCCTGTGGTATACAGGAGATGATCCTGGTGGTTTCCTTCTGGCCTTGGAATCTATGAGTCAATGATTTTGGGCATACCAGTAGAGGGCAGGTTGAGGTCCCTTTCAAAAAAAGTTCTGTTTTTATACCATCACTCTGGGCTGTAAAAACTAGTTGCAAGTATAGGTTTATGGGCAAAATAATAGCATATCAGGTGGGCGTGGGGGAAAGGACTTCAATCCTGTTTACCTGAAGGCTGTGA
Organism: Malaclemys terrapin pileata; assembly: GCF_027887155.1. NCBI lineage: Eukaryota > Metazoa > Chordata > Testudines > Emydidae > Malaclemys > Malaclemys terrapin. The sequence goes on from NC_071505.1 coordinate 198,647,461, forward strand.
TTACAATAGTAAACATACTTGGACATTTCGTAAGAAAATGACATTCCCTCAGAAGTGATATCTGTGTCAATAGCTTTGTTTATATGCCAGGAATTATGGAGCCTACTTCAAAACCTATTGAAATCGGTGGAAAGATTCCCACTGACTTCAATCTGGTCTGTAATGAGAAAACCAACACCTTGAAAGTTAAAAAACCCCACAGGTCACGGAGTATAGCTGAGGGCTTGTCTTTATGGCGAGTTACTGCACTGGCAAGCCAGAGTGTGAATCTACATTACACCAGCTTGCCTCACAGTAAATGTCCTGTACGGACACTATTACAACACAGTGAAAATCCCTGAATGCAGGTTAGTGTGCAGTAACTCCACATGCTGGCGACCCCTAAGCATTCCTGAGGCACTCTGGATGCATATACATTAGCGATTTGATAAAATGTCCCACTGTTGCACTACCCCCAGAGCTAGCAGCGGCAGGAGAGCTAGCGTACAGCAGCTGCCAGAATTCTCCCCACTGTGTCGTCTCACCCTGCTCAGAGCAGCCCTGGATGACACGGCAGTTAGACCCTGTTAGATGCTCTGCTGCAGTAGCAGTGGTTAATGAGGGCTGGCAGGAGCAGCAGTTTGAACATTACAGAATGATTTGCCTGGATTTTAGGAAAGTGTAACAGCTTAGTTTATGAAGTCAGAAAGGGAGAAGAGGACTGAACTGAACGGCAATGGCTGTGGGACAGCAAGCCGAGGATAATACGCAGCAGAGTCTCTAAGGTAACATGTCAGGGCGGAAAGGTAAACTAGGATCAATATCAAGAAAAAATGTCTTTATTTTCTATACTATTGACTGTAAGGGGAGAATAATGTCATACAGGCAGACAAGGAAAAGACCATCGACCATCTCAGATAATGCTTATCATCGGCTCAATTTAACTACTGCCAAACTGCTCTTGGGGTAGATTATTACAGTTACAGGGCCAGAGTGATTTCAGTTACACTAGGGTCAGTCTGAAGAACTTCACAGAAGGAAAGGAAAGTAGTCCCGATCGGCACCAATCTAAGTTGGTTCAGAATAGAGTCAATAGAGAGGAAATTGGACGTTATTTCAAAACTAAAATGCACAGCTTGAATAGGAAAATGCCACTTAGAAAAGTATAGGCATTGCAAGAACACCATATTATAGGAAAGACTTTTTCATATTTGAAAATGTGTAGTTAGACAGAAATCTAAAGTTATTCCAAGTATTGGGGGGAAGATTCATTGTAAACTGAGATTGTCTAGATTTCAATCTGTAACTGACTGTGAACAATCAATTGAGATAACCCACTACCTTCGGACCAGCCGAGAAGTATTTTTTTAAGTATTATAAATTATTAGAATTCTAATATCCACTTATTGCCAAATTCAATTCAATCCCTTTCTTCCTCCAAATGCTCCCATTGAACTAAACAGTAAACAAGAAATTTCTTTTTCTGAATTTTCTTATTTAATCAGTCGGATATTACCATTTCACCACAAACAGAATACATGCTACCTGTGCAAAGCCAGCTCCAGTAATCAAAATCTACTTAAAATAAAATAGAAAGGGGGCTAATAATGCAGCCAGACTTGTTATAACACATTTTTTTTGAAATCCCCATTAGATTAAGATGTGACCCTTACAGGTACTGAAGGATGTAGGCTGCTTTCCACTGGTCCAACCCTAGATCTGCTCTCCTAATTCAGACATAAGAACATAAGAAAGGCCGTACCGGGTCAGACCAAAGGTCCATTTAGCCCAGTATCCTGTCTACCGACAGTGGCCAATGCCAGGTGCCCCAGAGGGAGTGGACCAACAGGCAATGATCAAGTGATCTCTCTCCTGCCATCCATCTCCACCCTCTGACAAACAGAGGCTAGGGACACCATTCCTTACCCATCCTGGCTAATAGCCATTAATGGACTTAACCACCATGAATTTATCCAGTTCTTTTTTAAACACTGTTATAGTCCTAGCCTTCACAACCTCCTCAGGTAAGGAGTTCCACAAGTTGACTGTGTGCTGCGTGAAGAAGAACTTCCTTGTATTTGTTTTAAACCTGCTGCCTATTAATTTCATTTGGTGACCCCTAGTTCCTGTGTTATGGGAATAAGTAAATAACTTTTCCTTATCCATTTTATCCACATCACTCATGATTTTATATACCTCTATTATATCCCCCCTTAGTCTCCTCCTTTCCAAGCTGATCTATGACATTCTTCAGAGATCTGCAGGGTTGGGCCTCACACTTATATAGCTATTATCTGCACACTCAGAGGTACTGTGAATGAATTGAATTACCAGAGAATAATTTCTGTAACTGTGATCTGCCTTGAATAATCAGAGCATCTGGTATAAACATATTTAATTATCTAAGTAATTAATTTACTGTTCATTTGCTTCACTGCATAACTAACTATTTAACTCATTGTCATGCTGATTTGTTGACTAATTACCCCTTGCTTAATCCACTGATCTGTTGCTCATGCTTCACCTGCTTGTCTAGCTTTGACGCTTATTCTCTACTCCCTTGTCCCTACCCTCTTCTCCTTGCTACTTTTTCCTTTCCCTATTCCTTCTGTCCTCCCTCAGGGCACGTCTTCACTACCCGCCACATCGGCGGGTAGCAATCGATCTATTGGGGATCGACTTATCGCGTCTAGTGAAGACGCGATAAAATCGATCCCCGATGGCTCTGCCATCGACTCCGGAAATCCACCGCGGCAAGAGGTGGAAGCAGAGTCAACGGCGGCGTGGCAGCGGTCGCCTCACCGCCGTCCTCACAGCCAGGTAAGTCTACCTAAAATACGCAACTTCAGCTATGCTATTCACGTAGCTGAAGTTGCATATCTTAGGTCGACACCACCCCCACCCCCCCCCCGTAGTGTAGACCTAGCCTCAGACTCCTCTCTCTCTCTCTCAAACACACACACACACATTTTCATCCTCCCTGCCACATTTTCCACTCCATCTATCCACACTCTTGGGGTCATAGGCAGCCAAACATAAATTAGAGCAACCCAGCTCACCCCTGAAAACAGAGAGCACAAAAGTGGCACAAAGACCTTGTAGGAAGTGGAGCTAGGCTGTAACAAAGAAGTGAGGCCCTTGTTTCAAAGGCAGAGATTTCTTTACAATGTACTGAGCACATGGAGACTATTAGCAGAGATACAAATGGTTCCTCTGTTTAACAAACAACCGTAGCTGGTTTGGTGGGGGTGAAAAGATGATTTTGAGTGATATCTGGCTGGTAACTCAGAATGACGACATAATCAGAAAGAATTTTAATGGATGTCAGGAAAGGTTACGTCACACAGAAGCTGGAATACTTTATAGGAAAGACTTTGCTAGCTGGGTGAAGGTCTGAATCTGCTGTAAATACTTTGTTGAGTTCTGCAAGTTGTAGGTTGCTGAAAACAATAATAGAAATGATGTGCACAATGTAACTAAAAGCTGTCTATATCCTGCCTGTATCCAATCCATTCTACCCCATGAAATAAAAAACCCATGCCTTCGGTGGCACTTTAAAGACTAACAGATTTATTTGAGCATAAGCTTTTGTGGGTAAATAACCCACTTCTTCAAATGCATGGAGTGAAAATTACAGATGCAGGCATTATTATACTGACACATGGAGAGAAGGGAGTTACCTCACAAGTGGAGAACCGGTGCTGACAGGGCCAATACATGAAGAGAGGAAACTCCTTTCTCTATTTTTTAAAGAAGTACTGATGTGGAGGTGTGTGTTTAAACCGGAATATTTTTACTATAAACCTCCTTTTTTAGAATTCCACAGGGGTGTTTCCTAATTTGGGATGCAGGGAAGTGCTATTCAACTTCACTATAGCATATTTTTATAGAAAGAGAATTTATGGGTTATTCCATTGACTAATGAACTTGGGCTTCAACATTACATAGCAGGTGCCTGAATTAATAATTTTAGTTGATATAGCTTAACAGCTTCAATTTCTGCACATTTAATTTAGACCTTGGTTCAGTAAGGTCCTTAAGCATGTGAGAAGTCCCACTGAGAGATATATTATTATTTATTAAATATCAATCTTGTTGAATGTGGGTCTACAACAGGAGTGGGTGGGTGTCTACAACAGTTCTGTGGCCTGCAATGTGCAGGAGGTCAGACTAGATGACCATGATGGTCCCTTCTGGCTTTAAAGTCTATGAATTGAGACCTTAGGCCCAGGTTGCTACTAAAAACCTGCATTCAATATCCTAGGTCACAGCAGTGATTGTGACAGGACTGAAGCATATGACACTGACACATCTTTGGAACCGAATGAACCTCATTAAAGTAATTGTACTCAAAATTAAAGCAAACCAATGGGTCAGATTGGAATTCATCTGGTTTTGATAAGCCTTATCAACTGTTGGCAAGCAAAAAGAAAAGGAAAAATCAGACTTATTTACTGCCCTGATAATATTCCATGATTCTGAATCATTCAAATTTAGTCCTATATGCCCTACCTAATATTTCATCATGCTTTAAAAAAAACGTTCTGAATAAGACTAATTTACTTCTCTAATTATGTCTCACCTAATGGTGTGTCTTGGGAGAGGGCCATTATTTTTTCTGGTATTTACTGCATATCACTGTGTAATTCCCTTGGTAACATCGACATCAGCCTGGCATTCAAAGCAGGGTAAAATGCCTTCCTGCCTGACTGATATCACATGCAGTGCTATACACGTGAAACATTTCATATATCTGTATGTTACACTCTGATCAGAAAGGAATGGAGCTTTCATTCAAATAAGAAATGTCCAGTGCTCTCAAAGCCCACTGCAGCTGCAAAACCACCTCCATATGAAACCCCACTCACATCTGCCTGAATAATTCTTTTTTGATATGCATGTACAGTTTGAAAGGTAGAAGTCTGCAAAATCCCTGGGGTCAAGGAGGAGAGAGGGGATTACATTATAGGTTTTCAAACTTCGTACTATGGGCTCCTTGGCTCATTCTAGCAATGGAGATAAATACACTCTTTTTAATTGCTTGTTGTTTCTTTATATTCACTCAAGTTGATTCTTAGACAGAGGAAATATCCCAGGCCTACTAGCAATCACACTGAAATACAGTCTATTTTGTGCCACTATAGGGAAAGCAATAAACTCCCAAAAGCTTTTAGCATGGCCTGTTTTTCTTTGGACTGTGGCAAAGTATGAGCATCTCTTTCGATAAGAGGGTAGGGTAGGGGATTATGGTGGAGGGGTTTTCCCCAATCAAAACAACATTAAGAAAAAGGAATAAAACATATTTCTTCTTCCACAATTGCCTTTTTCAGCCTAAATATTCTATTTTTATGTTTTAACACTGATAATAGGAGAGGATTTAGGGCCTCCTGCTGTTCATCTGACTCTCCAGAAACTGACGGTAAAAACGAGGAAATCAAAATTCACATATTCTCATGACTGCTGAAATGCTTCTGTTTGCCAAACTATAATCCACAGGTATAATGCAATTTAAATACATTACACAACGGAGCTACATTCTCCCTTATAGGGCAATCTGCAGTCACATATGTTAAGGCAAAAACAAGACTGGAGCTGTTGGGGAAAATGAGGAAACATAGGTATACAATAACACTAATGTTAGGTTATGCCAAACTGCAGGTTATAGGAGTGACTTAAACAGAACCCTGGAAAGGGTGTATCATTAGTCATTCTCAGGGTCTGACTCTGAGCACAGCTCTCATAGAGCTAGGAATAACATTTTTGGAGAATTAGCTGAAGTATGCCAAATATCTGAGCTCTTTCTTTGTTTCTAGGACTGCTTCATCAGTGACACAACCAAGAGAAAGAGTAAGGAAAGAAGTGCTCATTCTTGTCACTCTAACTATGGGGGTTTTCAGGAGGAGAGCAGTTGCTGGGTGGGAGTGTCTGGGTTTGGAGGGAAATCAGGGCAGGTACCAAGGTGGCTGAGATTTGCAGGGAAGAAGCACAGTGTGTGTTCAGAGGGATGGGTGGGAGGGGAAAGAGTGAGTCCCAAGGAATGCGTATGTGAGAGGTGGGGACACACACATACTGAGATGTGTTTGAGATCTGTATGTGGGCCTTGGAGGGGGAAATGAGCGGGCAGACCAGGGACATAAGACCCTCATCCTCTTGGAGGGTGGCAGAAAGCTCCTCATAAATATGTCTCCTTTCATCTGGAAGCTGTTGTGCCAGCTGATTCCCTTTTTGAGTGTTGGGTCTCTGGCCCCTCCACTCTCAGATCAATACAACATGGGGGGGGGGAGGGGAGCAGGAGGAAATAACAAGGAGACAGAAACAAGCATGAATCTACTACTGAGATGACTGCTCACTCACACAATGGCCAACGCCACGCCTCACCCCGCCCCCTTCTCTTTCTGATGGGTTTCTTCCCTACCCCACTCCTTTGAATAATTGAAATGGTCACATCCCATTTCTATTTGGCTCCTCTCTGCTCCTGTTACCTCAGCCCATTTACTGGAAAATCCAAAGGCAGGCAAAGAGTTTCCTGACCTTGTCTAAAGAAAATGGCAATTGGCCCTGAGACATGGACCTCTCTCATCTCTGGCTCCCCTCAACCCCTGCTGATACTTGGGCATGGGAGCAGCAGAGGTAAATCTTTCAAGCTGTGAGGAATCCACGGTTTGCTTTGCAGGCCAGACCAATGGGATTTGGACCATGTTATGCACTTTTGTGAGGGCAGAGGTGTGTGTGGAGAGGACAAAGACAGTGAATTTTCTGGCTGTTGTTCTTTGGGGAAATCTAGGTAACTTTGTTTCTGCACCCTATGAGTTGGACCCTCACCCCACTTAGCTAGAAAATTCAAGCAGGGAAGCATTGGGTCCATAGCTGGTTGAGATTGTTGACAAATGACTTCAGGATGGAGAATGTCATTGTGCCTTCTAAACATAGGGTGAGGCCTCTGTTGCAGAAATCTTCTAAGGCCAATAGCCACACTGTTTCTAGTTTTCCCTTTTTGGTGAAGATTAAGAATGTGGTGGAGAGTTAGATCTGGAGACAGCTGGAATACTTGGATTTCCTCAGTGCCTTTTCGCCAGGATTTCTACCTGGGTATGGCACAGATCCTACACTCATGTCAGGGGCTGATGATCTACCCCAGCAATAGATAGTGCCCAGGCATCTGTACCTATAGTTGTAGATGTGCCTGAAAATTTTGATACTATTGATCACAAGGTATTGAGGAATTACCTTTAGTCCCTACTTCAGGAGGGTAGATGGCATTGCTCAAGAGATTCTGTACTGGAGTATGACCCAGAAAGCAGTTTTGAGTGTTGTTCATCTCCCCTGAGGGGGTCTCTTGTGTAGAGTGTCAAGGCTCTATTTTGTCAAACTTTCCCTTGCCAGTGATTGGCCAGACTGGGAGGTGGGTGAACACAAGATGTCATAATCTGGATAAGAGACATGATGCTAACGACTTGAGGGGAAGAATCTTGACAGTATTGTGGGGCAGGAGAAAGTTTAGCCCTTTGTCTAGGATGTGTGTCCCATCTTTTGTGGGGGGACACTTTTGCTGGCCCTTGAATTTTGGGTGATGTCAGTGCCCTGAAAGCACCTTTTCCCCATTTGCATTTGCTTAAACTTTTTTCAACCTTCCCTCTATGATCACAGTGGCACGTTCTGGATCAATGGCTTTACGGTTTCTGAATTAGATTATTACCAGGCACTCCACTTGGGGCTGCATTTTAAGCTACACCAGAATACTACGCAAGAGGATAAATGGACACAAGTCAGATATCAGGAATGGCAATATACAAAAACCTGTAGGAGAACACTTCAACCTCCCTGGCCACACAATAGCAGATGTAAAGGTTGCCATCTTACAGCAAAAAAACTTCAGGACCAGACTCCAAAGAGAAACTGCTGAGCTCCAGTTCATTTGCAAATTTGACACCATCAGATCAGGATTAAACAAAGACTGTGAATGGCTATCCAACTACAGAAACAGTTTCTCCTCCCTTGGTGTTCACACCTCAACTGCTAGCAGAGCACCTCACCCTCCCTGATTGAACTAACCTCATTATTTCCACACTGATATATACCTGCCTCTAGAGATTTCCATTACTTGCATCTGAAGAAGTGAGGTTCTTACCCACGAAAGCTTATGCTCCCAATACTTCTGTTAGTCTCAAAGGTGCCACAGGACCTTCTGTTGCTTTTTACAGATTCAGACTAACACGGCTACCCCTCTGATACTTGACACCAGAATACTACTACTCCTTTAGGTGGGGTTTACCACAGGGAACATCAAACTTGGATAACTGCACTGGCTTCCTATTCACTTCTAAAGTAAAATTCAAAGGGGAGTGGGGGAAATCCTGGTTCCACTGACGTCACTGGGAGTTTTGCCCAAGGTGCTGGCTTCGGTTTAGACCACAAGCTGTTTGGGGCAGAGATTGTCTGAGACTCTGTTTGTACACTGCCTCGCACAATCAGGCCCTGTTCTTGAGTAAACATGAGTAATAATAAATTTGCATTTCCCCCCTAAAATGGATATCTGCATTTTTGTATTCACATTTTACAAGCAAGAAAACTGAGAACGAAGGGGTTAAGTGACTCATCCCGATAACATAGAGAGTCATTGTTAGAGCCACAAGTAGCACTCAGAGCTTCTCTCCATCCTTTTTCATTCCCCCAGACCACACGGACCTGACAAACGGTGCATATTCTGCTCTGAAATCGCTGGATAGCAAAAGCAGGCAGATATGAAGGCTGAAGGCTTTGAACATGAGATCTGAGGACTGAAGAGTGAACAGATGTGCATTTGCTATTGATTGCTGCCCCTTTTCTTTATGATTTATGGGATGTTTGAGATCCACAATTTGGGAAAGATGCTATATTTATACTTGGAGATAGACAGAATGTAACTGCTACCAAGTTCAACCTGATTTGATTTCCTCTATTCTTATCTGTGAGGTTTTTTCCAACTTTCATAACACAGGATAGGATACGGATAGGATTACCAGCACATGAGATTAGTCTAAAAATAGATGTACTGTTATCATCAAATAGGAATAAGTGTGTCTTGCCAAGGGAAAGGAAAGCTGTGACATGCAATGCAATGTACAAGTTTTTTTCATGATCCTCCAATAAGACAGGATAGACATAGGCTGCCATATATGAGGTTCTGATAGTTATAAATATAGGTGTGGGCTCCATGGCTGTTTATCTAAGGGTTTTCTAAGCACCCCTCATCATGGTATCTAAACACCTATTATTGCTCTTTCAGTGTTTTAGACCGTATCCTTGCCTCAGAGTGAATTAGTTTGAATTACATAAAATCTACCTGGAACCTTTGTGCCCAAAGTGTGAAATGAACTGGAATCTTTGAATTTTGAAAAATGTCTTGTATTGTTTCTTTTTCATCTTTCTGCACTTCTGTACTTCCTGGTTGCATCCAGGACTGATGTTTACAGGAAAGGCTGTTTTGTATTGTTCCCAACCAGGCTTGAGCCAGCAGGTAACGAGAGCATGCACCACAACCTCATGGATAGACAGAGACGCAGGAGCTCCTGAGGGATTTCTATCTGGGCACAGATTCATGCATCCTGACTTTTACCCCATCATCAAAGTCCTTTACCCAAAACACAGAGCCCTAATGTCTAGAAGCTGCCCAACATCTGTGCCCATAAGACTTAAAAGTGCTGTTCTTGATTTGCCACTGAATGGTCAACGGTCTTTGTTAGGAATTTCCCCTTTACACAAAAAGAATCCATTCAGCGGGGCATTGGAGGAAGCTGTTTGTGTAGGTATTTATAGTACCTATCTGTTTGCATTGCATTTATTTATTCAGACTTTTCCTATAATTTTTTGTTTCCAGTTTCCCTAGCCCATTATCACTGCAGTTTAAATATAGCCCCTGTGGGAAGACTGCCCATCCTCTGGCTTTCACTGTCCAGCTTGTGTGCTTATTGACTCCTCCTCGGTGAGTTTCCCTGTAAAGTTTCCTAAAGGAGGGGAGGGTCTCACACCCACCTACACTCCGGTGGAAGTGCCAAGTACTCTAAAGTCTGACATCCCCATAAACCACCTGCCCTGATGAAAGCCTGAAGCCTGCTGTCTACCCAGAGTCAAGTGGGTGGATGCCATGCAAGAGAGGCAATTACTATATAGTAAAATAGTCAAGACATTTTAAATAATTAACCCCCATCTTTATTACAGGAATAATTATTCTGCAGATAGGACAGGTTAGGAACATAACCCCTCCCCCTCCACACTCACAACAAGATTAAGATGACAGGACAATTCGATCTGATTGGAAGTGTGCTAATGCCAGACGCTTTCCTCCCACAGGGTTATCATCTCCCTTCCTTGCACAAAACTTGAGTCAACTGGTTTTGTGCAAGGAACTAAACAGAAGATAGAGAGATGGATCTACCCATAGCCCACAGACAGGCCTGCCACAGCCATTGTGCCAGTCTAAGGGGTAAGACAACAGGGCCCTGACTCATGTTTGGAGTCCCTATGCACTACTGCAATACAAATAACAACAGCTTCAGCTGCTCCGGATCCCTCATGGGGTTGCCAGCCATTGGATTTGCTAAATTGTATAGGTATGGGTGGTGGGTATCATAGGCCGGGGGAAGCTGTGCCTCCCCAAACAGCCAGGCAGGACCTCACCCACACTCTGCCCACAGCCCCTCCCCCCCCGCTTCTGCTCGACATGGCTGCTCCCATTTCCCTGTGGGGTGGCCCCCTGCCTGCCCAGCGCTCCAGGACTGGGGCCATGCCACCTTCTCCGGGATTGGGGAGGAAGACTGGGGCCGAACTGCCCGCTTTGGGGCTGGTGTGGAGGCTTGGGGTGCTCTGGGGCTTAGGGGGGCTAGCCTGAGGTGGAGGCTGGCAGCTGCGGTGGGGCAGGGAGGCTCGGGGCACTGAAAGGACGGGGCTGGGGCTAGTCCTCCTTTGGCTGGTAGTTCACATGCTGCCCATGTATGCAGGTAGAATCCCTATTTTCTGAGAGATAATAGCAACCCTTTATGTTTGGGATTCGGCAGGCCTTACTTGCAGGGTGAATGAATGGAAGAGAAAGGTGACACTATAATCAATATTTAAAAAACCCACAACTTTGGATTTTCCTGCATCAACTGCCAGTTTAATTCTTTCAATGGCCAAGCATGCTCCCTCCTGTATGTTCTGCTGCCTACTGTATATATGCTGCCTTGCATATAACCTCTGACAATTTATGGTATTTTATTGACTTTTCTCAAAACACATGGAGTTATCCCCAATAACCTCACTCCTCTTAAAGTTTAATAGAGCATCTACTAAGAGGTTAACTTTTCATTCTGATATATGGTATTTTCCCATACAGTGAATATTTCCTTTGACCAATGGGTATGTTTTGTTAGAAAAATCCCTCTGGGAAAATATGAAGAGCTATAAGAAATGTCCCTGTCCCCCCCACACCCACACCCACACCCAAAGAGATTCCTTTGGAACACTTAGAATCATAAAATATCAGGGTTGGAAGGCACCTCAGGAGGTCATCTAGTCCAACCCCTGCTTGAAGCAGGACCAATCTCCAGACAGACTTTTGCCCCAGATCCCTAAATGGCCCCCCTCAAGGATTGAACTCACAACCCTGGGTTTAGCAGGCCAATGCTCAAACCACTGAGCTATCCCTGCCCCCCCCCCCCCTCCTTTGGTATTAAAGGCCTGGGCTACACTATAAAGTCAGGTTGATGTAAGTCACCTTGCGTTGATCTAGTTGTGCGTGTGTTTACCCTTAAGTTGGACTCCCATGGATGTAAGTGCCCGAATACAGTGATGCAGTAACACTACCTCCCCGAACAGCATTGAAACACGGTCAATGTACTGAGTTATCTATGTCAACCCTAACAATCCTCCAGCAGCTCTCCCAGAATGCCCGACACTGACCAGTCGGGTCACTATTGTGAACTCTACTGCCCAGAGGTCACGGAGACTAGGAGCCCCACCCCCTTTAAAGCCACAGCATGTCTGGATTTTTGAAATGTCTTTTCCTGATCGCCCAGCTTGTCAAGCACACCTAGCAGCTCTCCATAGTTATGTGCACCTGCCCGGCTGACTGTGCCAGCTACATGTTCCAGACGTGCTCTGGCCTAGGGTACACAGGAGGTATTGGATCTCCTGGGCCCATGGAGAGAAGAGGCTGTGCAGCAGAGCTACAGACACGTTGTAGAAACATAGACATCTATGAGCAGATAGCCCGGGGAATGCTAGAGAAGAGGTACAATTGGGATCGTCAGCAGGGCCATGTGAAAAGGAAGGAACTGCGCCAGGCATATCAGGAGGCCAACAGTCAATTTGGTGCCAAGTCACGGACCTGCCACTTTTACAAAGAGCTGCATACCATATGTGGTGGAGATAGGGTGACCAGATGTCCCGATTTTATAGGGACAGTCCCGATTTTGGGGTCTTTTTCTTATATAGGCTCCTATTACCCCCCACCCCCGTCCTGATTTTTCACACTTGCTGTCTGGTCACCCTAGGTGGAGACCTCACCACCACCGTGGATACCTTCAAGGAGCTTTGGGACATGTGGAAAATGGTGCCAGTATTCAGTGCTCTTGCCCTATGCTCGTACAACCAAACAATTCCCTCGCCCCTGGTGGGCCTTATTCAACATGGCTGGTGCTGAGAGTGGTTCTTCTCCAAAGCATAAGTGTCATTAAGCATGGCTTGTATAAAACTTTAGGTGAGCAACAGAAGCAAGTTCTGAATCTTACCTTTTGCTTTCCATTGTTTCTATACTGACAGTGGTATCTCTGGTGGTTTTATCTGCAGCTGCTGCCATTGTGGCCATAAGCAGCTCTCCCTCCACACCTGCAGAACACCTGAGCCAGATAAGAAGGAGAAAGAAGAGAACTTGATCTCGCTGAACATGTCATCCCCTGCAAGCCATTATTGCATCAGATCATGAACAGAGGGCCTGGAGAGTGAATATTTCAGACGATATGGAGAAGGAAAGAGTGGAAAGAAGAAAGGCGCAGGAAAAGGAGAGGGGGCTTTTCTGGCAGCAAACACACATGCTGCAGACTCTTGTGGACCTAGAGGTTCAACAGTCACAGGCTTGCCTCCCTTTGCTGGAGAACTCAATTTTAGCACCTCCCTACAAACCCCCCTCAACATTCCACGTGGCATCAAGGTCCTCACCCCGACCCTTACTTCTCTGTACCAGGGACAGTCAGGAGAGCTACTTGAGAGCACCACAATTGCTGTATGTGTAGCCAAAATGGACATGAATGTTTGTTCCCCTTACATAGTTCTGTTTCCTAAATTTATTATTTTTTTGTGTGTATTTACTTTTAAATATACAGATATTTTGCACCAGTTTTGTTAGTCTAACAAAATTCTGTTTTGGGGGAAATAATTCATCTTTAGTAGTTCACAACATGTGCTACAGCAGTGGTTCTCAAAGCCAGTCCACCGCTTGTTCAGGGAAAGCCCCTGGTGGGCCGGGCCGGTTTGTTTACCTGCCACAACCGCAGGTTCACCCTCCAGGCCAATGGGGGCTGCGGGAAGGGTGGCCAGCACATCCCTCGGCCCGCGGCGCTTCCCGCAGCCCCCATTGGCCTGGGGCGATGAACTGCAGCCAGTGGGAGTCGCAATCGGCCGAACCTGCGGACGCGGCAGGTAAACAAACCAGCCTGGCCCGCCAGGGGCTTTCCCTGAACAAGCGGCAGACCAGCTTTGAGAACCACTGTGCTACAGAATGCCTCGCAGTAGTGAAAGCCCCCATTTACTTGTCATTGTACACGGTGACCCAACTCATAGGATCAGTGACAAACGCAGTGTTATAGTCATAAATGTACAGCAGACACCACACAATTCCTAACAGGCCCCAAAACTGCAGGGCCAAGTAGAGCACAGTCCACCACAATGCATGACTGTGGCTCACTGTTCAAGTGCTCTTTCAAGACCTCCTTCAGTCATATAGCTCTGCCTTGAGCTCTTCTAATAGCCCTTGTCTGGCTGTTCAAACTCAGTGGACAGCCACTCCACCTCCACAGCAACTTTTCCCTCTTTGTCTCACAGTTATTATGCAGGACACAGTGAGCAGCTATAACCATTGGGATATTTTTCTCACAGTGATCCAATCTTGTGAGTAAACAATGCCAATGTCCCTTCAATATACCAAAAGCATGTTCAACCGACATTCTGCACCTGCTGAGATGGTAGCTGAATCTTTCCTTGGCGCTGTCGAGGTGGCCGGTGTGACAGTGTACCCCATAAGGCTTTATGGGGGGGTGCTTATAAATGTATGTATGACATAACTGGAGTATGTTTTGTGCTGCCTGTGCCATGTAATATATCTCTGTAAAGGTTATGGTCTACTATATCTATTCATCCTATTTGTACATATATATCATTTTCTACTCGAGGTTAAGAATATGGGCTGTATGCTTGCTTGGTTTCTAAGTAAGCTTTGTGAGGCACTTGGTCAGTTTCTTTAGGAAGGAATTCGCCAGGTTAGGTACCTGATCAGGAAACACTTGGGGAACAATGCATCTTGGAATGCTCCAATCCACATAAGAAGTCTTCCTGGAGACATGCAAGATACCATGTGGACAATGGCTTCGGCCTGTAAAGTCTGAGTCATGCAGGGACATGTGACTTGCCCAGGTGACTCCAAAACTCCATCTTGGAGCTGGACTTTGCATAGGAGGGAGGAGGGGGGTCTCCACCCACAAGAGTGAGTCTATTTAAACCCGTGGGAGACCCCTCCATTTTGTCTTCAGCTGGCTAAGGAAGGAACCTCTCCACCCCCTCAGGATACTTGAAGGGAACTGAAACAAAAGACAGTAACTATAGGGGGTGTGAGTGATTGCTGGACCCAGGCTAAAAGGAAATTAGACTGTAAGAGGGAGCATTCTGGAACTGGTGAGGAACTTATCTGTATTTAGTTTGATTAGACATAGATTTGCGCATTTTATTTTATTTTACTTGGTGACTTACTTTGTTCTGTCTGTTACTACTTAGAACCACTTAAATCCTACTGTCTGTATTTAATAAAATCACTTTTTATTTAGTAATTTACTCAGAGTATGTATTAATACTTGGGGGAGCAAACAACTGTGCATATCTTTCTATCAGTGTTATAGAAGGCGAACAATTTATGAGTTTACTCTGCATAAGCTTTATGCAGGGTGAAACGGATTTATCTGGGTTTAGACCCCATTGGGAGTTGGGCATCTTTTGAGTGCTAAAGACAAGCACACTTCTGTGAGCTGTTTTCAGGTAAACTTGCAGCTTTGGGACAAGTGATTCAGACCCTGGGTCTGCGTTGGAGCAGACAGGAGTGTCTGTCTCAGCAAGACAGGGTGCTGGAGTCCTGAGCTGGCAGGGAAAACAGAAGCAGGGGTAGTCTTTGCACATCAGGTGGCAGCTCCCAAGGGGGTTTCTGTGATCCAACCCGTCTCAGCCGGCGTACAGCTTCATGAGGCAGAGGAACAAGGGGTAGGCTGGGTCCCTCGGGACCACTATTGGCATTTCAACATCCCCAAAGGTAATCCACCAGTCAGGGAAGAAAGTCCCTGATTGCATCTTTCTACAGTCCATTGTTCTTAAAGATGTGAGCATCTTGCACCTTCCCTGACCAGCCACACTGCTGCATAACCATAGAAAAGTAGCCTTTTCTGTTAATATGCTCTGGGGCAAGGTGGGCTGGTGCTGAAATAGGGATATGCATACTGTCTATCACTCCACCACAGTTTGGGAACCCCATTGCTGCAAATCTATCCATTGTGTCCTGCACCCTGCTGACAGTCATAATCCTGCCTAGCAGGAGATGATTAATGGCCCCACATACTTACATGACAATAGCCATTTTCCAACTTCAAAATAATTTCCCACGGGTTGGTAGCAATCTGGTATTGCAAGTTTCTAGAGTGTGATAATCACTTGCTTCTCCATGGTCAGTGCAGTTCTCATTTTGGTGTCCAGGCTGCTGGAGGGATGGAGAGAGTTCACCACACAGACCCAGGAATGGGGCCTTTCACATCCAAAAGTTCTGCAGCCATTTCTTGTCATCCCAAACTTGTATTACCATGCAACCCCACCGGTCAGCACTTGTTTCTTGAGCTCTGAAGTGATGTTCCACCATCTGCTCTGTGAACACTAGCAACAACCTTGAACTGGTTCTTTCTATGTCCCACAGCAATCTGTCCTCCAAGAAATCTTTGTGGTCCCCACTGATGCGGTTCTTCTTGAGACTCTGAAAATACTGGAGGATTGTGTGTCCTGTGCTGGCAACACATATGACAATAATGTAGAACTGTGCAGACTTCATGCTTCTGTCAAAGATAGGCCATGCAGGGATGTGAAAGGCTACATGGGATTTTTTAAAAAAAGGCACATAAATTATGGGAGATGGGTGACATTATGGGATGGAGAAAATTACATGCTGGTAACTTGACCCCTTTCACCCAGTCACCCCTCGTTTCTGCCCCACCACTTTATGCCAACGTAATTTGCAGCAGCCAGAGTTTGTAATGTAGACATGGCCTAATTATCCATAAAAAAAACCCTGCTGTATCTGTATTTGCTAAAGTACTAAGCTTTGCAGCAATCCATTACTTCCACTAAAATGCAAATGATTAACCTGATTTTAATACTACACAGGTATGTTAACAGCGGTCATCAGTAATTCATTAACATTCTTCTGGCTAGAAATCACTTCTGAGGTAGGGCATTCCCTTTTGTAGAGAATTTCCCACAAAAAACAGATGCAAATCAGTTACAAGTCAAGGGATGGAGAAAAATGGCTTTTAAGAGGCAATGTACATGACATTCTTTCACATGTAAATCAAGGAGCATGGTCACACTTTCATTTCTGTTCACAGCGTAAAAGGTGTTAGTAATGAGACTGCCCTGAAAGGAAGAATTCTGGAGGAAATTTTAAAAATTCTATGTTTAAACAAATTAAATTGCTTTAAGATCCCAGATTATTAACAAAATGGATGGACAGACTTAAAGCTACAAATGAACTAATCCATTTTAACACAAAACATTTCAGGTGCTCAGGAGCAAGAATGGTGCAAATTCCTGTTGGGTGAATGGGCAGGAACATCTTCTTTATTCGCCTATCAGGTCCTAAATTCAGGATTCTGCATTTAGGATCCAGTCCCACAAACGCTCCTCCAGGTGACTACTCCCACGTGCAAAGTTACTCACATGTATGTTTGCAGATATGGGCCTTTGCCCATATCAACTTCCACTTTAAATAATGCTCCCTGTATTGCTGAAGACATCCATGATGACTTCTGCTTTCTCTCTCAGTTCTGGCTTTACACATGTTGCGCCGTAGGGTTTTGCCCCTATGCCCTCACCCCATCATCCACACTAGAGGCATGTCCAGGGATGCATAGAACACGAGTTAACATACCCACCTGGGTGTGTGGGCAAGACCACGTATTAATAGCTGACCCTCCTCGCTACTTGCCCACTTTATGGTGTGGATGTAGCAATTACGCAGTGAACCACTCCCAAGTCGACATCATCTTCCACTGTCATTCCCACAGTTTCCGGTCTTGTATCTTCCCACCTTTTGGCCTCCTCGGTTCCTTCCCACTTGTTCTCTATGGACCAGTAGTTTACCCATCCCCTTTTGTGCATGTGGACTACTGCACTTCCACAATTGCTCCACCTCAGCCCTGCCCCATTATTTCAAAACATCCAACCCCCAGCGTGAGGCAAGCTGGCCGGAGAACCACACCAGGGTGCTGGTTACCATCTGGAGTGATTACATCCAGAGCCATGACTTCAGCAGGAGCTTGCGGAAATATTCATCTTTATGAAAGATTTCACGGAGGCTGGTGGAGCAGAGAATCCATCGTACAGCAGTGTGCAGCTCAGGGAGCTCGTAAAACATCTCATTTCCCTGTACCTCAAGGTCAAGAGCTCCAGCACTGGATGTGGTAATGCATCCACAATACACCCCGGCAACCAGGAGCTTGATAGGATGTGTTTCAGCACCACCAGCATGGAGCCCACTGTCTGCCATGATCTATTCCTGCAACTGATGGGTGTCAGTGTGAGGCCAGAGGAAGGAGAGGTAGGTCCAAGGAGCTGTCCATGGAGCTTGATGCCCTGATTCAGCCCACCAGCAGGATAGGATAGTGGAAGTTCTGGGTGGATTTTCCTAGGACCTGTTCAGGGATGGAGATCAGCCAGGGAAGACAGAGTATGGAGAGAGAGTGGAGCTGGGACAGGGCACCAATCCATAGCCCAGTAAGAGCCAACTATTATGTTTTGAATGATTATTGCCACATGCTTCTTGTGTGGTTTGTTTTCAGGGTATGGTTTCACAAGCCATCGTAGGCAAGGTCCCCCAAAATAACAGTAGGCACCAACACCTCATCAATGATAATATTTTAGGAGAAAATAGGCCCCTGCTTCTCCCAACAGGTATTGTCCAAATCTTTTGAAAATTCTTGCATCATGCACCTTGGCAGTATTACTCACGTTGGTGTTCGTGAACCTGCCTCTGGCCCTACCCCTGCAGAATGGTGGATCAGTGCCCTTTGCAGTTTACATATTCACTTGCTCCCTGTGGAGGGCAAATTATGGGCAAATGTGTACCGCCCATGGTCCCTGCACAGTTGGGGAACCCCATTCTCTGAAAGCCCAGTATTATTTCTGGAACATTTCTAATGCCAATCACACATAGATAAATCACAGTAACTGCCTGGCAAACCACCAGCACAACCCCCACCTCTGACTTGCTAATACCAAACTGATTAGCCACAGACCTGTAGCAGTATGGGGTGGCCAGCTTCCAGAGGACAATTGCAACCTGCTTCTGCATTTGGTATGGCCTCCCTCAATTGAGTGTTCTGGTGCTGGAGGGTCGGGACAAGCTCTTCACATAGCTCCACGAGGTCTGCTTCCTCACACGGAAGTTCTGGAGCCACTGCTGGTCATCCCAGGTCTCCAGGACAATGTGGTCCCACCATAGTGTGTCAGTTATACTGTACCAGAAATGAATCTCCACACAGGGAAAATAATGTGGCATTCTATGAAGTCTGCTGTAAATGGATGCCCCCCACCCTCACCCCGCGTCCCTCTGCCTTCTTCGTCTCAGAAACTCTTCCTGAAATGCATCTCGCCGAATATCTGCTCCATTTTATAAACCCATTCATATGTGAGTAGGAGCAGCTGATCAAATGGATCCATGGCTCATCCCTGGGTTGCAAAGGACCAAAGCGAGCAGCTTGAATGGCCGGAAGTGACTCAGAAGAAAAGGCATTCACAATGCCGAAAGCACTTTCATGCAGACATTCAAGGACAGGCAAGTTCTTCCACAATACACTGCAAACAAGCACTAGAGCGGCCCCAGGTGGGCAGGATGCTTGGGACTATGGGCTCTAAACCCATGAGTCCAAGCGCAAAACAGCATGCAGCTGCAGCATCAGTTTGGGCACAGCTACATGGGGTATGGCACATGTGCGGCTCTGCAACATGGACTCTGGCAGGAGGCTTAGGTGATGCTTGGACACATGCACACCAGCACACAACCAATGTGGACATACCCTCAGCGTCACCCTTACAACGCTTTTCACTTCACTGGGGATGACAGCACATCATAGCACAGCAGCAGTTTTACCAACTCCTGACATTTCAATACCACACTCACAACATTTGTGGCTATTCTTAAAGTCAAGAGACTCACAGACGTCATTTTGTTAACAAGTAAGGTTGTGGACCATCTGGTTGCAAAGGAAAGCTGGAAAACTTGACCTGAGCACACCTTAACAGATCAAAAACCAGAAAAAGAAAGAACAATGAACCCCACATTTATGATTGTTTAAACTCTTAAGCTAATCTCATCATTTTTTGCAAAATGATTTCTGAATGCTTGAGATTGGCAATATTGCCAAAATTGGACCAGTACTTCGAATTTAGGACTTAGCAGATGAGCAAAACTGATTTTCTAAATATTTTGTTAGAAAATTTATCAGAGAGTTTGTGGGTTTTAGCCTGTTGAGATGTCCTGGGGAATGGAGTGGGATTTTAAACAGATTTGTTTTTCAAAAAGAGACTCTGTAGTTCACCTTTAAGGACAGTCAAAATAGCCTCATAAGCAGGGTGGAAGGGGTGTGCTTAGATGCAAAGTAATTGTACGGTCAATTCCGTCCCACAAAAAGTCCCTAGTCACTTCTGTTCCCCTAACTTCAAATAGCGGCTCCTTACATTTCTAACCACAGAAGAGCAGCATTCCAGGCACCCCACCCCATCTTCCTATGTCTGTGTGATAATGGCAGTAATAACATCTCTGCCCACTGATGGGGTAAGAAGAGGATGTGTTTTTTCACTGGCAGTTTTCCATTAAAGTGAAATCTTAAAAGGTTTTGTTTTAAGTGTGTAAGGCCCCTGCTACAATCTCCCCCCAAAATTTGACTTCATATAAGGGCACTCAAAATCAAAGGTGAAATCCTGGTCCCACTGAAGTCAATGGGAGTTTCTTTGGGTTCTGTGCTGCATAGCCCTGAGAATTATCCAGAGCTGCAGGGACAAATATAATAATAGTACTTTGCCCTGAGAGAGCACTTCTCATCCAAACCTCTCACAGCACTTTCAGGTGATTAAATAGTATAGCTCCACTTTTAAAGATGGGGAAAAACTGAGGTACAAAAAGCTGCCTGAGGTCAAAGTCTGTAGTGTAGCCAGGACTGCAACAAAATGTCTTTTGCCTTCGATTTTGGCTCTAAGTGCTCTTTAGTCCTCCGTCCCTACGCCTAACTGTATACCAGCTAAAAGGATAAGAGAGACCCCAAGGCAAGCCAGGTATCCACACTACTAAAATCCCAATAGCACTGCTGCCATTTCAGCTGGCAGGGACCCACTCTTCTCAAGCATAATAGTGCCATGGCTGGCAGATGGAAGAGAATGGGCTCAGAAACTCTCAGGTCCTAGGTAATGCTGAAGGCTGGTAAATCAACATGGAGAATATTTACTATTGCCCTTTTCAGAGTTGCACTGAAGGGGAAATTCCTCCCCTAACTTGACCCCTGCCAATGATACCCAAGTTATCAGTGCTTAGGAAAGAGAACATTTTAAGTTGACTTCAGTGTATCGATCACTGTTGTTGATGATGTCATCTGAAACTGGATTTGGATCTAGGGTGACCAGATGTCCCGATATTATAGGGACAGTCCCGATTTTTGGGCCTTTTTCTTATATAGGCTCCTATTACCCCCCAACCCTGTCCCGATTTTTCACATTTGCTGTCTGGTCACCCTATTTGGATCATAAACCCAGAGAAATTATTTCCTGTGTAAAGTCATCCTCTGGGGAGAAAGCTACAGGAGAGGCCCAAAAGCCAGGGTGGGGGATTGTTTGGATACCCTAAGAATTGGGGGTGCATGATTTCAGGGACAGACCCAACCAGTGATGCCTGGGTACTGAGAGAAAGTGTGAGTAGGTGCATACTAGGTTGTCAATTTTGGTTGGACGTGTTCCTGGAGGTTTCATCACATGACATAATCTTTATTTAAAGATTAATCTTTAGTTCCTGGAGGCTCCAGGACAATCCTGGAGGGATGGCAACCCCAGTGCATACACAGAGTGAGAGTGTTTTCTCTTGTCTTCCTTTGCAAGGAACTTATTTGTACATTCTTTACTTCTGAAGAACAAAGGAAGTGGCTTACTCAAACTAAACTAGGTTTTCAAAGATAAGAAGCCTTCATATTGGCTTTAGGGCTGCAGAAGAAGATATACCTAGCTTCTAATGGCACAAAGGAGGTTAGGGGCCAACTTGATCACAGTCTATAAGCATTTACCATGGGGTACAGAAATGTGATAATTCAGTCTAGCAGATAAAGGTATAACAAGATCCAATGGCTGGAAGTTGAAGCTTGACAAATTCAGACTGGAAATAAGGTGCAAATTTATACCAGTGAGGGTAATTAAACACTAGAACCATTTACGAAGGGTGTGGTAGATTCTCCATCACTGGAAATCTTTAAATCAAAATGGGATGTTTTCCAAACAATATGCTCTAGTTCAAATAGGAATTAATTCAGGGAAGTCTTATGGCCTCTGTTATGCAGAGGAAGACCCGATGATCACAATGACCCCTTCTGGCTTTATAATCTATGACATAGTGGCACATACAGATCTAAGCTACAGGTGGGTGCAAAGTTCTGATCCTGATTCAAGCTTCCCAAAAATGCAATAACGTTTCAATCCAGGATTTTGGACTGAACCATTGTGGAGACATGAGTGAGCTGTGAAGTTCTGTGTTAGCTCTAAAATTCCTCAAAGTTCAAAGTGCTACAAAAATCTATAGATCAATTCAGTCCAGTTCTTATCTTTTGAGGAATTGTGTCAAACATATGATTAACAAACCTTTCATGAAGTTATCAAAATTCTATGTGTTACAGGAAAGAAAACAGGAATTAATAATTATTCTGACCAATAGTTTATGTAACTCCAGAAGCCTAGCTATAATTTAAGCCAAATATCAGGATCGGTTGAAAAAGAATCTTGATAAATCTTAGTTTGCACAGAAAATTCTTCTGTTTATCAAATGGATGTGGTGCCTCGTTGTAATTTTTTTATCCCCAGTTCGAACCCCTATAACTCTTATATCCACGAGTTAATTTTTCAAATACAGTACATAAATTGTTTGTGATGCAGATGAATTAACTTAGTTAGGTCATGGAATAAATATATTCAAGACCTTTGAAAAAAAAGATTTCTTAAAATTCTACTTTATCCTGGAGATAAGTAGCTCTCTTAGCAAATTGGTAACTAAAAATACGATCACAGCACTTAGCCTCAGAGATGAGATCTGGTTGTGAATTGGTAACTGAAGATTTTATCATAGTGTAGCACATACCTTGGCTCAGGATTTAGAGCCATTTCTACATTAACAATACAGCTCCAATTTTCAGCAAACCTGAAAGCCTTTTTGTCAATCTGAATTATTAATTTACAGCTCAGCTCCAGGCTTCATACAAGTTATTTGCAAAAAAACAAACACCATTCTCTTAAACTCTAGCCACAAGGCTCTAAAACCCTTCCAATGAAATATCTTTTAAAATAACATTACTACTGATTGGAAGGGGTGGGGTGCGGGAATCGACCCTTGCAGTAAAGTGAGTCAACAAAGTTGCTCCAGACATACTCTGATGTAACAGAGATCAGAATCTTGCAGGTGATATCTATTAATACTAGGCAGGATATTATGCACACTTCTGTGGAGTTAGAGGACTATAGAAGCCAAAAATGGGAAAGTATGAATAGGTCTTCTAGTCCTGTCCCCTCCACTTGCTAGACCAGGATTATTCCTGATGGTATTTTTTCATGTCCTTTGTTCAGTCTAATTTTAAATGTCCCAAGAAATGGGATTTCCCCTTGAATTCCATTATAAAAGCAGCAACTGGTGCCCAAAGTAAGTGGCAAGGCTGCAGGTAGCAAGCTGTTCTCTCCATCTCTCCTCTCCCATGCATGCACGCACATGCGCGCCCCTCCTAACCTTTCCTGTAGGTTTTATTAATTGGGCATGGTAAGGAGGCTGGGTTATAACAGGGAAGTTTTGGTTAGGTAAGGTATGAAAAATGGAACTTTTCAGAGTAATGGTCAGGGAACGGAAAACATTTCTCCCTCTGTGACCCCTTCATTGTCCAATCCAATTCCGAATTTCTGCATCTTCCAATATTGCTCTTATCCTACTCCTGTGCTGCCCACAGCCATATGCACATTATGCGCCGTAGGGCAGCAGGACAGCCTGGGTGGGGGGCAAAAGGATCAGTTTGCCTGCGCCCTCCCATTTTAGAGGTGTGTGGGATTGCAGCACCACTAAGGTTTGGCTCAGCGACCCCTTGACGGGGGGCCATCGGGCCAAACATAAGTGGCACTGTGACCCTGTGCACCAGATTGCAATGGCACTCTGTGAAATTTGGCCCAGTGATATCCTCTGTCATGGCGGAGGGACAGCTGGGCCAAACCTGAATGGCACTGTGACCCCAGGGGCCAGTTCGCATCGCCTGGAGCAGGGAGGCGGGCCCAGCCCCATGGAACAAGAGCTGAGCTGCCGCTCAGGGTGATTGCTGTGCGTACCATGTGGAAATTTTCTGGGTGTGCCCCTGCACACTATATCATCCCCCTTACTCTCTCCCCACTTATACTGTCATTCACCCATTGACTCTACCCCACCTTGCACTCAGCCCTCCTCGCCGAGCTCAGAACTTTCCCAAGCTCCTTCATTTTGCCACCTCCCAAACTCCACTTGCTCAGAAACACCCCAATAGCCACACATCCCCTACCCAACCCGGCTGAGAACACCTCACCTTCCTACCTGATCACGACACAATGCAGAGCTACACCCGCAGTGCTGAAACCCCTCCGACCCCACATCGCTAGGCTCAGAACAACTCTCCCCAACCTCCACGCCCAGTACATACATACATACATACACACACACACACACACAACCTTCCACACTAAGAACACATTGCCGCCTACCTGACCCCACCCCACCTAGCTCCCTCTACCTGAGCTCAGAAACCCCCGACTTATTACTGGAACTAGAGAATCAGAGCAGGCAGCAGCAGTGAGCCCTATACTCGGTCTCTGGGGGGGTGGAGATTAATCTGATTTAGTCACACAGAGATGCTCGTATTCTGTGCTTTGTGCCTCTTCCTTTTGCTGCTTGCAGGGACTCCAGAGCTGGAGCTGGCAGGGAGTACATGAATGGCTTCCTGTACTTTGTGGGGGGAAACCTGAATTAGCCCCTCTTGCAAGCCTGTGTTCCCTCCTCCTGCTGCTGCTTGCAGTCCATGTGCTGTAGGACGGGTTGTCCTCCAGTGGTAGCCCAGGTGAACTGCACCCTGTGGGATGCCACTTTACCCAGTGTCTACCATTTGGCAGACAGTTATGGCTCTAGCATTACTGGTGGGATTTAGCCCCATTAGCACCTAATGAGCAATTGCCCTGCTATTATATCTAGCCGACTGTGCAACCGCATTTAAAAGGGAGAGGAAGGGGAATGAATTAATCCGTAACCACGTTGAGGGGGAGAGAAACAGGAGAGTAAAGGGTTGAGGGAAGAGAACATGTACATCTCACCACCAAATAGTTCCAAAATAGAGAGTGCCATATATTATTATTATTAGCCAGAACTTGGGCCTTTAACACTACACAAGTAGTCTTTCCAGTACCGAACACAGCTCTTTAAGAAAGGCACTCCCTCTCAATAACAGAGGCAGAAGCAGCCTGGTTAGAACAGGACAATCCCTGTACCTTTCATTTGTACTCTGCAAATGTATGAATTTGTGAAAAACAAATGTGTTTGCCTTTAAAACATTTGCTATGACACTGGTAGCTACAGTAGCTGTTTGAGTTTAAACTGGTCTGGTTATTTAACATTTTAAACACATGGAAATAATACAAGGTAGTGAAGCAGATTCTTTTCTCCTTATTAGGAGCATAGGTTTTTTTTTGGGGGGGGGGGGAGGAGGGATTTGCAATTATGAGCCACCCGTCACCTGGAATGTTGGTATTAATAGCGTTCTTCCTTTGCATTCCAAAACGCAGATGGGCGTTTGCCTAAGCATGCAAGCATAGAAGCAAGGCTTGTGTATTTTGTATAGGAAGCTGCTTTTGTTTTCTGCCAGTAGGCTACACAATGTGATCTCTACAGGGGATCAAGATTTAGAGCTGTATAAACACAGAGCAGCAGGACCAGCAATATGTTATGTAACTGGCCCTCAGGGATAGTTACTTGTCATGAGAAAAAGGGTTTTGTCAGGAAAGGTGATGCATGGCAGGCAGTGTAGAATTCACTATTAAAATAATAAATGAAAAAAAACAAACTATTTGCTTGGATGATAGCCAGGCACATAATTTTGTGCCACACAGGCAGTGCAAAAGGAGCAGAAACCACCCACATGCCTCTTTCAGGGGATTCTCCCAGCCTGGGGGTAGTCCTCAGTGGGCATAGAGCTAGTGTAGGCAGCTGCTATGTCTCTTCCCTACATCCCTCAACACAGGGAGCGTGTTGGAATCAGGAAGGATTGAAAGGGTGTGAGGATGGAGTGTAGTATGCTCCAGCTATCCCCAGCTGGCCTATGGGTCCTTGGGAACCATAACCAGCAGGCACAACTTAGAGCAGCCCCCTGACTTCACCTCTCCTTCTGAGGTCAGCCTTTATCTAATGAAACCTTTATCTAAAAAGAAAAACTCCCTCTGTTTTAAACTCCTGCGGTATCTGTTTGGCTTTATAATCCAAATTATGGACTCAATCTACTGTTGGCAGGTAGGAAAATACCAATAAAAAATGCTTGCTATATTTGTCTTGTCCATTGTCATTCTTCCCTTTTATTTTGGTTTAGCTTCATCCAATACAATTAGGTAATAAGTCCCAGACTTTGCAGTTGACAACACAGGGGTGCACCCTCACACAGTTAGCTGCAGGTAGTTCTGTGCAAAAAATGGATTGTTTGGTTCACTGGCAATTTTGAAAAATTGGGCGGGGCGGGGGGAATCATTTCCAGCCAAACCAAAAATTAATTAAAAAAAAATGTTTGGTGAATCAAAAAGTCACAAAAAATTATTCTGTGTCAAACTACACATTTCATTTCAATTTCAAGCATTTGTCATGTTTCTTACATTTACAAAAATAAAAATAAAGGAAATTTCAAAACAAATAGTAATTTGGAACAGAAAAATGCAATTTAAAAATTTTGAAGAAAACCTGAAAAGAGTTTTCCACCAAAAACAATTAAGCAAAATCAACACACATTCATGAAATGTTTTGGTGTCACCAATTATGCATTTTTCTCCCCAAAAAAAGTTTTGGTCAAAATATTTTGCCTAGCTCTAGCTGCACAACTGAGGCCCGCAGTAGTACAAAATCATGTTCTACACGTGTGGCTTTTTGGTAGGATCTTTTTTTCAAGACCTGGTTGCCATGATGCAACCAGTAAGGACAATGTTGGAGGCACGCAATTTGTCAACATATTTGCCTAGAGATGAACAGCGTATTCTCATTGTGACTGTCTAACAAAACCAAGAGAACTTTTCTAAAAAAGAAAGATACATCTATATAGCTGAAATGGCCACACTTCATTGACAAAGCTACAGCAACTGCTAACACCTCATCCAATCTGATATACCAGGTAGTGGCTGTCTATCCTTACAGCCAACCCTGGTAATCCTTATTTCTGCTTGATATACCCCTCTACCAGGGCTGGCTCCAGGCACCAGCATTCCAAGCAGGTGCTTGGGGCGGCAATCTGCAAGGGGCGGCAGTCCGTGTGTTTTTGCCACCCCAAGCAGCGCGCCGAATTGCCGCCGCGGATGGCGGGGAAGTCCGTGTGCCATTAGGGTGGCACGCGTGTTTCCGCGGTGGCGACAATTCGGCGGCTTCTGTCTTCTGGCTGACGGCAGAAGTGTGCTGCCCTAACAGCACATGGACTGCCCCTGCTGTACGTGGCGGCAATTCGGCGTGCTGTTGGGGCAGCAAAAAAAGTAGAGCCGGCCCTGACCTCTACCCCTATATAACACAACCCGATATAATGCAGTAAAGCAGTGCTCCGGGGGGGTGGGGGAGGGCAGGGCTGCATGCTCCGGTGGATCAAAGCAAGTTCAATATAATGCAGTTTCATCTACAATGCGGTAAGATTTTTTGGCTCCCAAGGACAGAGTTATAGCGGGGTAGAGGTGTAGCAGAAATTGAAGTGAGCTATTAAAAGCTCTGTGAATCAGATGGAGGGAAAGAAAGAAATGTGACCTGCACTGTCCTTGCTAAAGAGAGACAGTAATGTTGCTTAGGAAATTAAGATTAGCTCTGCATGGTTACAGCTTGACAGTATGTTTGCATCCAAGGACGATAGCCTCTGTGTGGGCTCAGCAGTGCAGTGCATTGTTAGGAGTTGAAGGTAATAACAGTGATCTTAACCAAGTCATCAGTAAACACACGAGCCAAACAAATTTAACATGCTCTGTGATAAAGTGCACAGCTCCATTCAGTACAGAAAGGGTCCTTCACCTACAATTGTTAGTGAACATTTTATGAAAATCACCATGGACACAGTTTCTACAAACAATATGAAAAATGTACCTCACTCTGGAAGCAGTAGTGACCTGCAATTTTTTATCTGAATCTAAGCGGGGCAATGGTTTTGCTTTTCCTGATGTCTTTGGCACTTTAGAGAAGTACTGAAATGGCAAATCATGGAATCGTAGGACTGGAAGGGACAAAAGTGAATGAAGAATGGCGTTACTGCAGCCAGCTGAGACTGAACAGATTCCACAGTCTTTTACTAGCAGAAAGACAGTGGCGCTGCATACAAGACAAACAGGTCAGAGAGGGGTCTTGGCATTATTGCAAGAAAAAAAATGAAAGTTATGGTCATCTGTCTGAGAAACATAAAAATAATGTAATAAAGATGTGATTTAGGAAATGTAGATGTGGAAAGGCCCCTATCAAGGAAATAAATTAACACTCTTCAGTATTGATAAAGCGTGGAAATTGTATTGCAAACAACAAATGAATTATTGGAATTAATGTTGTTTCCTTCATAGTTTAATATATTAACATTTCTTTCAATATGATTAAACATGATAAATAATTTGGATGGGTCCTGCTGATTACTTGATAATTCTTCATTCCAGGGTGATATTTGGAGAGGTTTTTCCCATCCAGGTTGCTCTTGACATTTAATGATAGACACAACTCTAAGGGCCAGTTCCTCAATTACTGTAACTTACATAGCTCCACTGAAGTCAATGGGACTATTCATAGTGTATAAAGTTAAACATGTATCTAAGTCTTTCCAGGATCAGGACCTCCAAGAATAGATTTTTGCTTCTTACAATGTACTGTAATTGAGAAAACATGCAGTTATTTTACAAAGAATTTAAATCTCCGACATGCAGTAAATGGAGCTTTATTGTAATTTTCAGTGTGGGATCCAGTGCTGAAATGAATCTGAAGTATGTAAATGAATTCAAATTGCAATTCAGAAACTTGATCTTCTTGAACAAAAGATCCAATTTCACCCAGTGAAATTTCTTATTTTGCCTTTTGAATTTAGGTGAATTCAACAACAGTCCTATTTTCAATTGTTGAAATGACAGAGTTGAAAATCAGTTATCATTGAAAACACACAAAGCATTAACGTTTGTATGTTTTCAGTGCTAAAGTGCTCATGATCATTTTGCAGAATAAGAACTTTTTAGGTCATGAAGTGTCCTAGAACCAAATCAAGAGAATGCGCATGTAGAACTTCATCCTTTTTGTCCAGTTCTAGAATGGACCTACTGCCAATCCCAGTTCTAGGTATTATATTCCTTACTCTGCTCTTCCCTTTGTACTCTAAACAGAAAGCCAAGAGTCTCTTCTTGTACTGGCTGATATTAAGATGATTCTGGTCTGACCACGGAGTCAAAATGGTACATATATGCATGGTTTTGTGTGTTGGATTTTTCTAACCATCTGAGAGCAGTTCCCAAATTCACAGGCAAGCTGGGGCACGGTTTCCAAACAAATCTGCCCTTAGTGAGGAATAAATACCGTGTGAAGAGGAACACAACTGAAATTTAGGGCAACTCCACTTCACCCACCACTACTGTCAAATTCCAATGTTATCTGTGATTTAGGGTAAGCAAACACTGCCAGTTGACTTGCATGGGAGTTGGGCCATGAAGAGGATGTGGTGTTTCATGAAACCTGGGTTACAGGACTCCTGGCACATAAGGAAGGAAAGATTAATGAAGAGGATTTCCTTTGCAGAGATCAGGTATGAGAAAAGTTCAAGAGCAAGTGGTCTCATGGTGGCCTGTGTGTACAGAGAAAAGATAAGGAGATGACAGAGTGGTAACTTTTAAAACAGATTACACATCTCCAAACATATCCTGCCCTCTGTTATGGGTACTGTGTGTGTACCATAATGGAGGGCAGCATTTGCTACTTTCACACTGGGCAGAACTAGCCTTTGCAGTGAGAAAAGGTAACAAAAAAATCCCCTTTATTGTAGTGTGCTCACTTCAGCAGATTCCATACAGACCTCTCCATATCCAGTTTTCATAATGATTATTAAACATTTATATTGTAACAGCCCCTATAAATCAACCGGCGTGGGGCCCCATATCACTAGGTGCTGTACAAACATAGAGACGTCAGAATAACATTTGGTATACCATTGACACCACTGACACCACACTAGCACAGCATCACCCTTTAGTGATTGGGCCACGTAGTCTACCAGAGCGGCTAACTAGAGGAGTTACTCCTTTAGTTTCAGTGGAAGATGCTCAGCTTTTGGCACTCAGGGTATTGGGTTCAAAACCTACTGAAGATCCAGATGAGGGGTTATTATATTATGGATCAATACAATATGTAAAAAGTTCCTACATATAGTGCTTAAAGAAAATACATGATGTAAAACACATCCCCAAGGTGCTACATGTGAAAATGATTTCATTCAAATATCCTTCCAACATTTCAAAATGCTATTTTAAAACAATGATGTTCATAAGTGTGAAGAAAGTTCTTTTCTTTTTGCCTGAACAAATAAATCTTAAATTTACATTCCATTTTAAATGCAGGCTGTTCATTAATAAGGATGGGAAACCCAGAGAGAAAATCTACTTCGCCTTTGACCCAAACATTGAGGGCAAGTTTAAAATGCACTGCCTCTTCCTTTGCACCATCTCCAATACCTGACTCCTCCTTTCTGCTTACACTGCCAGAACTCCTGCCTATGCCCTGATCATTTCACCCCTCAACGACTGCTCTCTCTTCCTCTCTGGCGTCAGCACTGGCAATCTCACCCCCTTCAAATCAATTCAAAATGCTGTTGCCAAGGTCATTGTCTTGGTTTGATGCTCTAAGTCACTCCCCTACCCAAAAGTTCATCCATTGGCTCCTCCTTTCCACTATGTCAAACACAAACTTCTTTCTCTTACTTACAAAATGCTTCACGTGTTAGCCCCACCCTACCGAACCAACTTATCACCACAAAATCAGCTCCCACCCTAGCTTTGCCAATGAGGACAGCCTGGATCTTCCACTTCTCTGACAAATACTTTCCCACTTTTTCCCCATGTTGCCCCTTTTGAGTGGAAAAAGCTCCCATTCCAGATCTGTAAAGTCAGCACCTTAGCCTCCTTAATACTCACCTCTGCCATAATACATATGGTAAACTACAACCTGACAGTGACTTGGCATGTGAACGTTCTATCATATTTTTTAGCCTCTCTCTCTCTCTCTCTCTCTCTCCCCCCACCCCACCCCACCCCACCCAGCTTGTTTGTTTCATCCACCAGTTATATCCTTTAGGATGTAAGCTCTTTGGAACTTACACCACAGTGACTGAACTAAGAATATATTGAAAGAAATACTGTATTACCAAAAAAGAACTGGAACATTAGAAAAATATTGTGTAAGAACTGACAGTCAATTAATATCTATCAGCAAGAGATCTCCAGCTTTCCCAACTCTGGTCAGGTCTCTCTGTCATGCTCTAAAATAAGAGGGAAATAAGGCAGTGGGAGAGGGGAGTTTTCATCCCAGGCCATTCTAGGATGATTGTTTGTCCACCCCTTTCCCTCATTCTAATTATTACCTCTCTCTCGAGTGTTTTTGTGAAGACTGTGAGGTGCTCTCAGGTGTCACTGAATCTCCTCACAGGAAGTGAGGGCATCAGCTATGCAGTTCTCCCACCCTCTGCCCTGCTAAGGGATCTATTGAGGTTCTGGTACAGCCCCATCACCGTAGCTCCTCCTGCAAGTAGGAAATGACCACAGTAACGTCACATTGTCGTCTTTCTTCCCTGCTGCTGAGAAGAGGGTTTGCTTCTTTTCCCTTTTCAAATATGTGAAAGCGAGTCTACTACTGCAGGAAAGTCTAAGGAGGCTGTGTCCAAAATCATGTTTTCTGCAAAAGGACAATCAAGCAGGATTAATACTTAACATAAAACAGTTAATAGAGAAGAGGGACGGTCTAGTGGTTAGAGCACTAGCCTGGGACTCACAAGACATGAATTCAGTTCCCTGCTCTGCCAGACATCCCGTGTGACCTTGGGGAAGTCACTTCATCTCTCTGTGCCTCAGTTCTCCATCTGTAAAATGGGGATACCACCACCACACCTACCTCACAGGGATGCTGTGAGGATAAACTACATTGAAGATTGTGAGGCACAGAGATATCACATTAACTGGCGTCATGTAAGTACCATAGATAGAACAATAGACTTGTCACCACAAAAGTTCACAATCACCCCCAGAGACCTGAAGAAAAGCTCTGAATCTTGATTTCACCCACACATACACACCTTTTTGTGGGGCGGGAAGGGGAGGGTAGAAGATAGACTTTCCTATTTGTGATTGACAATAGATATTTAGAATCACTAACCTGTCTACTAGCCCCCAAGCAGATATTCAGTGATTGGAAAAAATAAATAAAACCAAATCCTCATTACATTCAGAGCCACCAGTCATTCCAATACTGAATGCATAGAAATACCATATACAATATTTCACATCAATGTAAAGTACAAGGAAAGCTTGTTTTGAAGGAAGAGTACTTATAGCTTATTTACAAGTGAGATAGTTGCATGAACATCATAGCTGGATTATTTTTCCTGCAGAAAAATTCAATTGCCTATTTCATGGAAGATCTCTTGTGTGATTATTATAAGTAAAGCAATTTCAATACACTTATAACAATTATAAAGTGGCTAACTATAGATAATACTTAGATTGTAAACTTCTTCAGGAAAGGGACCATCTTTTTGTTCTATGTACAACCCATAGCACAATGGGGCCCTGGCCCATGACTAGGTGCTACTGAAATACAAATAAATAAATAAGTAAATCAATAAATCAATAAATAAATGATCGATCATTACCACCACCTAGACTGTAGACATGAGCAGATTAGTGTGTGAATATTGAGGATTATATGACTTCATGTCTTGTGAGTCTTACATACCATGGTTAAATCCTTCAGTCCCTGGAGTTGTGACATTGGAGTTGTGGAGTAAAGATGCAAAATTTGACCCTAAATTACAAGCCGATGCATTGGTACCCCCAACAGGTGAAGGTGAGAGTTTGGGGACTATTGAACATTGTGCGTTATGTCCCACAATAATAGAAACAACTGTGCAGAATAATGTAATTTTTTGCCAATCTGCTATGGGCATCTAATCATTCTTTTAGCTCACTTTGCATCTTTGTGTCTCACTTCACATCTGTCATCAGCTACTCTAGTGCAAGAGTGACTGAACCATAAGAATGGCCATAGTGGGTCAGATCATTGGTCCCTGTAGCCCAGTATCCGGTGCCAGATGCTTCAGAGGGAATGAACAGAACTGGGCAATTTTCAAATGATCCATCCCCTACCATCAAGTCCCATCTTCTGTCAGTCAGAGATTAAGAAACACCCAGAGCATGGGGTTGTGTTCTTGACCATCCTGGCTAATAGCCACTGATGGACCTATCCTCCAAGAATTGATCTCATTTTTTTTAACCCATTTATACTTTTGGCCTTCACAACATCCCCTGGCAACAAGTTCCACAGGTTGACAGTGCACTGTGTGAGATACTTCTTTTTGCTTGTTTTAAATCTGCTGCCTATTAATTTAGTCAGCTGCCCCCTAGTGTCTGTGTTATGCAAAGGGGTAAATAACACGTCCTTATTCACTTTCTCCATATCATTCATTATTTTATAGATCTCTGTCATATTCTTTTTGAAGCTGAACAGTCCCAGATTTATTAATGTCTCCTCAAATGGAAGCTGTCACCTATAATAAGTGGGAACAAATCAAAAATTATTTTTAAAATTCAACATGGTTGATGAGGTACACTTGAGTTTCTTCAACAAAGTACATTTAAAGTAAACACACGTGTGCTGTGATGCCAACAAAAGGATTATGAAATTCTACAGCTGTGGAGAGTGGGATTCAGAAAGTTCACGTGAGGGGAGTAGATTCTATGTAGGAGACTAGCTGTAAAACCTGGGATTAGAAAAGGGGAAAGAAAGGACCCCGCAGGATTCATATTAGTGGCAGGTAGATCCTAAAAGATTAGTTTGGGGAATCATATTAAGTTTGGGGAATCAGATTTAACTGAACAATTTTGATCTAGAAATTGGGCTAGAAAAGAAGCAGAGTTGATTTTTCACCAATAGCCTCTTCTGACAGCCAGAAAAAATGTACATGATCTGACAAAGATAGATACAGAGCCTGCCTCTGCACAGCTTGGCACCTAGCGCAATCATTTACATTTGTGTAAAGTGGGTGTGAAATGCCCCCATTCTGATTCAGTTTCATTTGGAACCTATTTTGCACAGATGTGAAATGATCAGACTCTGTGCAATTCAGTGAAGAGTCAAACCTAAAGTTTTGGCGGGGGAGGCTTGTGTTCCCAGGCTAGCAATCTGTCATTCCCTTAGTTCCTGCTTTGCTGGTGGGCCACTGCAACACCTCAAAGCCTCCCTGCAATTAATAAATAAATGCTTTCGTTGCTTTTTAAAATTAAAATGCTCTGGGTTTATAGTTCAGCACTAAGCATGTGGGAGAAGGGGAAGGTCACTAGATCATAGAGAGGGTCTCACAGCACAACCAGCACCTGATGGGTGAGAGACACCGACTGAGTAGTTTAAAAACTATAGGCTAGAGGTCTGTCTTATTTACTTTTAGACCTTTGCAGCCAGCATTCTTTTCAGAGTTTTCTTATGAGCCTCTGCCTCCTTTGACTCTCTTGTAATAACCCATATCACATTATTGCTATCATCAAACTCACTCGATGAGTCAGCCCACATGGGTGTGAGAACTTCATCTTCTGCCTTGTCTTACTCCCCCTCCCATCTGCAGACACACACACATACACACACACTCTAAGTGGGTCATCGCTTTCCCCCCTACCTTCCAATTATTTTTTAGCCATTTTTTATTTTCTGAAGGAGGAGGGATTGTGCTTCTATACCCAGACCCTCCCACTGTTAACAGCACCTGCCCTGTGCTAACCCACTACTGGGAGCTGTGGTGCATGTCCCCCCTTTTCTTCAGTCCTCCTCTTCTCTTTTTCTCTCTCAGTTTGAGATTTTTTTCTCTCCTTTTTTGTACTTTCCATCTCTCAGTCACTCAACCACGTTTTCTATCTTACCAGCAAAAAAGGGAAGAAATGGTTTCCATGGCAAATTTGCAGGGTTTAAACTTAACACAAATAGAATAACTAAGACTTTCACCTAGTTTTAGTGTATGCTAGATAGTGAGCCAAATTCTTGGCCATCATTTCACGCTCGCAGAGAATTTTATTTTCTACTGGTGATCGTGAGGTTGCCTACAACTGCCTTTTGGAAAAGATGTATAGAATTTAATTTAAACCAATAGAGTTTTATGAAATTTACTCTAATAACCTACAGAATGTATTAGAAAATAACAACCTTTCTATAGGTTAGTTGGGTTTGTTTGTATGTTTGTTTTTGAGACATCCTATAGAATTGCATGGCAGTGATATCATTTGCTATTCAATTCTACAAGATAATGCAAAAAACAAAAAAAACAAAAACACCACCCTAGAGGAAGTGATCATTTTCCATTTAACCCCACAGGACTTTTTTCTATAAGGGCTGCAAATATCGCACTGTTGTGGTAGTGAGCTTTGAGATACATGCAGGTACAGGCATAGCAAACTAGATTTCAGCTCCAGCTTTCAGGCCTGTCTCTGCTGTAACATACACAGTATCGCTTGGAGAAGCAGACTGTAACATAGCTTTTCACTCAGAACAACTGCTTTTCCTGAACTAAGCAAATTTGACTCAGGAGGAAAGAAATTTTTCTGTCTGGTACCCAGTTCTCATATGTTCCGGTTTCATAAGTGCAGGAATAAATTCATTTAAAATGAAGAGCACAACAGGTCAGAAGATGATTGAGTAAATGGATTTTTGTCTTTTACTCTCATGGTTTCCTTTCAAGTATTTTTGATGAATAATTCCTGTCCCACCCCTCTGCTCCACCTTCTGTGATTCATTCAATTTTAGGGTGGATGACAGGATGGTAAATTAGAATTAGTTAGTGGGGATGTGTGTCAATATCAATTTATTTGTAGATAACACACGATACAAATATATATAAACCAGCTTGTGGTACAGCAATTCCACACTTGTGTAGAAATTAATGGAATTGGATCAAAATATGGCTTATTAATATCCTTTCTTGTACTGTAGATACCTCTTGTTTGATCATATGAGCATGCTTGCTGACTGCTACATCATGTGATGGCCAGAAATGACTTCCTTGTGACATTGTACATGCTTGGCAATAAGTTTGCTTGCGCGCACACACACACACACACCTGAAATACCAATACAATGGGTTGAGGGGTTTTTTTACATGCTCACAGACTAACATTTGAGAGGGACATTATGTTACACTGACATTTCATAAGTTATCTTGTTTTTCTGAACTTCCTTTTTTCCTTTATAATTTACAAAGCATTGAATGTTTCAATTAGAGATGGACACACGCTGCAAAATTCAGATCTGGCTTTTGAACAACCTCCCTTTCTGTGCAAGTTCAAAGGGATTTAGTTAGAGTTTTTGTTCCCCATAATACACAGAAAAGGGCCGTTCAAATTAACCTCCAGATCTGAGTTGGAACTCTGAGGCTATTTATTATTTGTAGCGTGGCAGCACTGAGAGGTTCCAATCAAGGTCTGGATGCTTTACAGACCTGGTTTGTTTTATTATATATGTTTGTACAGTGCCTGCCATAACGGAACCTTTATACACTATCCAAATACAGTTGGTCAATAATAATGACAGTCCCTGCCTCAAAGAGTTGACAATCAAATTATGTAATTTTATAAAATCAGTAAGTTAGTACTAGATGAACCAGGTATAATCAGCTCTTACAGGGAAAAAACACACATTATATATCTTATTGGTCTATTATGATACTAGACATACAGCGTGAAATATTTTTTAAAGCTTAGAAATAGATGCATCTTTTGAATAGCAGAAAAAGAACCACAATAGAAACTGGGAAGTTATGTTCCAGGGTAAGATTTTCAAAAGCACTCAAGTGACTTGGAAGACTAAGTCCCGTTGACTTTCAATTGCCTAGACTCCTAAGCCACTTCTGACCATTTTATTCTCAATCTAGAACATTAGGTTTAGCTCTATAACCAGCAACAATGAAAGGGCTCAGGATAGCAGAATACAAGTTTCCAACCTGTTTTCACTCTGATATAGCAGAATCAGAACCAGTTCTGGGAAGCAGCTCTAAACATACCCTTACCTGTTAGTTTTGTCTCTTCACTTTTTACCAGCCACCAGTTTTCAATGGAAAATGGAATTATTTAGTCTGGGCAGAACAATTTTGTCCCTGCTGATATTTTCCCCTCTGTCTCTCACCCCTGTAATCCTTTTCTTAGATGTATTGCTTGTAAATTACTGACTCCAAAATGAAGGAAGGTTTTCCTGTAGAATAGTGCCAGTTATTGCTCACATAATGATCCTTCCATACACAGTGTATTTCTGTGTTATACAACAAATCAACAAATAATTGTATTCAGAACTTAAAAAAGAAAAGAAAAAAGAAACCAAATCTGCCCTAGTTTTGAGCAGACACACACTTTGGGGTTCGTGTTATAGTCCTGCCTTGCAGGGCTCAGTTGAATTTCATTTATTACAGTGCTTGGCGGTTCTGGAAGCTTTCCTTTAATTGATGATAATTACATGTCAGCCCCTAATGAGTCAGTTGAGCTTTTATTTTCCCCCTGCATTCCAATGAATTCATCTGGGTGTGGAAGGAAGGGAAGGCTTGTTAAATATAGAATCCTGGCATTGAGATACTAATGTGATTGTAAAGCACTACTATTTCTTAAGAATTTGGGCGGGGCTATGTGGTGTCCTAGTTACAATTTCATTCTCTTCCTTTTAGATTTTTGTTTAAAAACCAAATCACATTGCCATAACCACTAGAACTAGATGGGGTGATAGAGACACATGTTCCTGTGCTTTACGAGCTGCCCTAAATAGTGACTTTTTAAAAAGTAAATTCCATATGTCGTCTTTGCTTTTTCTAGACATGGAAACCATTCCAGGTTTTTACAACTTCACACATTAAAGGTCTGATCACATAACAGTCCCGTGAAGGGTAGAAGTTACATTGGAAATGGAAAACTTTTCATTGTTTAATTCCTGTAGTGCCACTTGGATTTGACTGCTGAAATTTTCACAGCGTGTTGGTGCAGTGCACTGCAGCTCCTTACTTCGCTCTGCTATAAAGTAAACTAGCAATTATTGATTTAAAAAACCACCACCAAATCCTGAAAATCTCTCTGTGCAGGACTAGCCTTATGGGTGGGCAACAGAGGTGACTGCCCAGGGCCCCATGGTCAGAGGTGGATTAGGGGTTTGTGGGGCCCTGGGCCAGAGCAAGTGGGAGCCCTCCCCACTCCTTCTGCCTGCAGTCCTCCCCGCACCCCTGCCGGCTCCCTGGCAGGAGCGCCAGGCGGTTGGAGTGGGTCGAAGCATGGGGGGGGGCATTTTTCAGCCTTCCTCCTCCCCGCTCCCCCAATTGGCCAGGCTCCTGAGCACAGGTCCCATTGGTCCAGTGGCTAACCCACCACTGGCCATGGTCACGGGGGTGCCGTCAGTGCTTAATTTGTGCTGGCACCTCTGGGCTCTTGGCCAGCAGACGCCGCTCTCCAGACGCCCGGCTCTGAAGGCAGCACTGCTGCCAGTAGCAGTGCAGAAGTAAGGGTGGCAATACACCATAACATGCCACCTTACTTCTGCGCTGCTGCCAAAAGCAGCGCTGCCTTCAGAGCTGGGTGCCCAGCCAGCAGCCGCTGCTCTTCGGCTGCCATGGTCAAGAGGCAAGGAGCAGGGTGGGCCTGGAGTGCGAGGCCACAGAAGGGAGCTTGGGGCAATGTGTGCGGGGGGAAGAGGGGGGGGCTAAGCAGTGAGGCCCTGGAGCAACGGGGGGATGGGGAGCGTAGGGAGGCAGTGGAGCTCAGGTGTGATGAGAGGCTGGATGGAGTCAGCAGGGGCCAAAATACAAGTTTGCCCCGGGTGCCATTTTCCCTAAGGCTGGCCCTTTCTCTGTGGAATACTGTTGTCTCTCATCCCTAACAGAAGTACAAGTATATGGTATGTCAGGCTACTTGCTTTATGTATGCAGCCTACAAACACTGCATGCTGCCTATATTCCTTAAGTGATGGAGTGATTTCCATTTGAACCATGACTGTGCAGACCTACCCAATCTAAAGGGAGTACACTATGGGGCACAGTTAATCATTG
This sequence comes from Malaclemys terrapin pileata, assembly GCF_027887155.1. Taxonomy (NCBI): domain Eukaryota; kingdom Metazoa; phylum Chordata; order Testudines; family Emydidae; genus Malaclemys; species Malaclemys terrapin. The sequence goes on from NC_071505.1 coordinate 198,686,721, forward strand.
TCCCACAGTACTTTCTTAAAATAGTCTCTAGAATACTTACACGGCCTGATCCAAAGGACATTGCAGTCAGTGACAGACAACTGGATCATCTAGCATTTTCATCTGTCAATGAAAGCTCTTTACGCAGGAGGGTAAATATCACTGTCCCCATTTTACAGATGGAAAAAACAATGTAATGAAGTGACTAAGCTAAGGTCACCCAGCAGGCCAGTGGCAGAGTTGAGAACAGAACCAAGGTCTCTGGATTCCCACTCCAATGCCTTACTTATTGTGCCACACTGTCCCCCAAATTTCATAAGATGACATTGCTATCTGTTAGGTAGCAGAGTTAAACTGCAAGGCAAAATCAATAGGAAAAGTTTCCTAGAGCATAATACATTCCAACTTTGAAGTAACTAGATAATGGTAATATCTGTGTGATATATGATGAGATTGTCAGACTGATAGGAAACCAAATAAATTTAATCTGGAAAATATGCCAAGACAATATACCTAACCAAGACCTAATACCTAACCAAGTCACCTAATCCTCAAAAGAAGACCCTGACAAGATATGAAGCACGGATTACCAACAGACATGGCTACATGCCGAGGAATATTTCTAATTTATTGGGCTCAAACAACATGTTTTAGGTAGGTTGTCAGTACATAATTAAAGTTTGCCTAAGGACTGGCAGGTGGTATTCTAACTACACAGCTTTTCAAAGGGGGTCTTTGGTATCACTTCAAAGAGGATTGTGGTAAGGAACTCAATCTTAATTAAAAGGATTAAGACCAATGCAAAGCGAGTGCAAAATGGATGTAAAAACATACAAGATCAGAATAGCAGCAATTAACACTACTTTGCACTAGTCCCCATGATTACACAAGGGGCAGGACAACGAGTCTAGTGCTGCTAAGCTAAGGCCATTTCTACATTACAAAATTAAGTCAATCTAACTTACGTTGGCATACAGCTGCCACAGTAATTACATTGCTTGTACACGTCTACACTTTGCTTCTTGTGTCAGCCGCGTGCGTCCTCACCACGAGCACTTGTATCGATTGTACCGTGGGTGTGGGGCATTGTGGGATGGCTCCTGAAAGCCAGTATCAGGCGACATAAGCAAGGCAGTGTCTACACTGACACTGCATTGACCTAACTACATTAATCTTGATTCTATGCTGCTCATGGTGGTGGAGTTATTAAGTTGGCATAGCGGGGCAATTACATCGGTGGGAGTAAAATTTAAGTGTAGATACTTCCATAGTTAGGTCGACGTAAGCTGCCACTAACTCTGTAGTGTAGACCTGACCTAAAATAGCTAAAGGCAGTAGGCTCCAGGATGAGCTGCATATAGCAAAACAGAAACCACCTGTGTATAGGTAAAGGTTTGTACATAAACTAGATGGGAAACAGCTATCACCTGACAGCTGTAAATAGGCTAATCACGGCTGTGAACACCACATGTAAGCCTACAAGGCTGTATGGACAAAGTAAAGCTACTTTTCTCTCTTGCAAAACCCAATGAAAAGGCAATGGTTTTGTGTCAGAAAAGGCTACTCCCCCACTGCCCCCAAAAAAGGAAGTTAAGGTGAAGTGCTCATAGACTAAAGTCAGAAGGGACCATCATGATCATCTACTTTGCCCTCCTGCTCATTGCAGGCCACAGAATCTCACTCACCCACTCCTGTAATAGACCCCTGGCCGAGTTACTGAACTCCTCAAATCATGATTTAAAGACTTCAAGTTACAGAGAACCCATCATTTACACCAGCAAATGACCCATGCCACATGCTGCAGAAGAAGGTGAAAAATCCCCACGGTCTCTGCCAATCTGACCTGGAGGGAAATTGCTTCCTGACCCCAAATATGGCGATCAGTTAGACCCTGAGCACGTGGGCAAGACCTACCACCCGGATGCCACATAGGAAAAGACATTATTATCTGACTGTTGATTATTTGTATTACCATACCACCTAGGAGCCCTAGTTGTGGACCAGGATCCCATTGTGCTAGGTGCTCTACACAAACAAAAAGATAATCTCTGCCCCTTCATTCAGAGCTCAGCTGCCTGGAACTCTGGTGCCATCATGTAGAGATCTGGGTTCAAAGCAGCAATTTTATATTTTCTTCTGTAGTTTGTAGCCATGTCATAATATTAAAGTTCAAATAAACTGAAACCTAGATGTTTTGTCTTTTTCAACAAACACTTTCTTCCACATCAAGTCAGCACAGTTACAGAATTTCAAATTACAGGTGACAAGAGTAAACACTTAATACACTGAACCGGTGGTCAAGTTCCTCTTCCCACCATATAAAACCTCAGCATTTTGTGTGGACCTGTCTAGATGTTTTGGAAGGACACTCCTCTCTTTAATTAAGAGTGAGCAAAATGCATAGCTAGAAACAACTTGTAGAAGGAGATATAATTTGAGAAATTGAATCGTTTTGATCACGTTTACCCTTGCCTTCCTTAGGTAAAGCATAATATTATGCATCTGAATAATAGATTAAGCATTGGTCACAATAAGTTTGTTCAGAATAGGTACAAAATATATTTAACATTCAACATATATTTAACAACTTTAAACTCAGCTGTTTTTTGAGGTGTCCTTAAGCAACCACTTTCTGGAGCTAAGGGCCTTTGGTCCATTCAAAAGCTGCACAAACCGCAGAGTATCTTAACTGATCCCACTAAATTGGAAACACAGACAATGACTTACCTAGTACATGAAAAGTAATATGTTCTGCATAACATAATAGTGTGTTCTTAGTGCCCTCACTTCAGCAGCTTAATCTCTGTGAGCAGTTTAAGAAAGAGATGACAGCTTTGTACAGTACTCTGTGCCCACAAGACCATTCTGTCTAAGGCTTTCGCTGTATTCTGTGGAAATAGGGAAGGTACTCCTCTCTTGTCTTCATCTGCTATTTGTAGCATCTTGACATTTCAGCTTTTTATTAACCAGTTAGTCTACATGCACAAGGCTTTTCAATACTGTTTCCGATCAATCAGCTATGAAATTAGATAAAACTCATAGAGGTACAGAGGGGCATGAATCTGTAGACCATAGATGGCTCTTTATAGTCTAGAATATATGGTGTAAAGTCTCCTAAAGCCCTCGCATCTTTCTCTCTCTCTCTCACACACACACACACACACAGGTTGTAAAGTCAAGCACTCAAAAAGTAGGAAATGCCAGAGTTAAGATTACTTCTGCAACCTTAATTCAGCCTTCTTGTGTTTGCATTATGACAGTCTTTAATTACATGATCAAATACTACTTTTTCCACAGGACCCTGTCTCATGCCTTAATTCTGACATTTCCTAAATTGCTTGATTTTCCAACCTTAATAATGTTCTTTTAAGATAGTTTTTTGGTGTGATTTTTCTAGTTTTTTTTTTTTTTTTTTTTTTTTTTTAAACAAACAGAAATTCCATCACTGGGCATCATATTGACATCCACAAGGGCCATCAGCAGGCCTGGAACCTTTAGATCCACCACACAGACCTCTGCCACTCAAGCTAATAGAGAAACTGATAGCAGTAGGAGGTTGTCATCCTCTGCATTGATCAGCACTATAGGGGGACAACACATACACTTTGCCAGGGGATTTCACAGATATTTGCTGACAACAGAGGAATAGTGACACTCAGGAATCCTGAATTCCATTCCAGGCTCTGGTGGGAAGTGTGCTCTAGTGGATATTGAATCTTCTGCCATTTTCCCCATGCTCGACTCTTTCTGCCCCAACCTATCCCTGTCCCAATCCTGTCTCTTTGCCGCCCTGGCTCCTTGCCAAATCAGTCCTAGTCTCCCTTTACAAGCTTGTTATCTGAGTCCCAATCTCCCTGCTCCACACACCCCATTCCAGTCTCCTGGCCTCACCAGTCCCAGTTCCCCACCTCACCTCTTTCCTTCCCATTTCTAGTTCCCAGTCTCCTTCCCTGTGCTCCTCATACAACCTCAGTCTCTCCCTTCCCCCCCACCCCCCAGCTCCTTGTCCCAGTCTCTTTGCCCAGGCAGTCCCAATTCTCCTCGAAAAGCCCCAGCTCCTTGTCATATTTCTCTCCCCACCCCCCCTACTCCTGTCCCCCTCACTAGTTCCTAGTTCTGGTCTCCCCCCCAACATTTCCCCCAGGTCATCTTCTAATCTCAGTGTCCCCTAGGGTTACCATATCTGAACTTTCAAAAAAGTGGACACTCCATTGGGGGGGTAGCCCCACCCCCTAGCCACTCCCTCCCACTTCCCGCCCCCGTCACCCCCCCCAGAACCCCCGACCCATCTAACCCCCCCTGCTCCCTGTCCCTGACTGTCCCAACCCCTCTCCGCACCCCTGCCCGACAGCCCCCCCAGAACCCCCGACCCATCTAACCCCCCCTGCTCCCTGTCCCTGACTGTCCCAACCCCTCTCCGCACCCCTGACAGCCCCCCCAGAACCCCCGACCCATCTAACCCCCCCTGCTCCCTGTCTCTGACTGTGCCAACCCCTCTCCACACCCCTGCCCCCTGACAGCCCCCTCCAAACTCCCGACCCCTCCAACCCTTCCCCCCGCTCCCTGTCCCCTGACTGCCCCCCTTCTCCAATTCCCTGGCCCCCTTACCGTGCCACTCGGCTTAGAGCATGTGTCCGTGCCCCAAGGAGCACCCCGCCCGAGCGCTGCCGAGCAGTGTGCAGAGGCTGTGAAGGAGGGGGGAAGCAGGGGAGGGGCTCTGGCTACCACTGCCAGCCCTGCCACCGCATTCCCTCAGAGGGGCACAGCCCTGCCCCCCCCAGCGCTGCCGGGTAGCATGCTAAGGCTGCAGGGGATGGGGGGAGCCGGGAAGGGGCTTTGGCTGCTGAGGCCCCAATTCGAGCTGTGGTTGGCCACCCTGTCAGCCGCTTTTCAGTCGATAAATAGCTGACCGGGGGGAAATCCTGGACATTTTTAGAAATCCCCCCCGGACAGCTATTTAAAGAGCGAAAAGTCGGACATGTCTGGGGAAACCCGGATGTATGGTAGCCCTAGTGTCCCCCTCTCCCCACCCCCAATCCAACTAGCTCTCAGGTACCCCTCCATTTTCCCAGTCTCAGTGTCTTTGCTTAAATTGTTCCAGCCTGGCCTCTGCCCCCTGGCTCCCAGTCTCCTTGCTCAACCAGTCCCAGAGTCTCCTGCTCCAACTGCTAGTCACAGTTTCCCTCCCAGCTCCATTTCCTGTCTCACCAGACTACCTGTTTCAATCTACTCCTTTCCCCTCCCCCAGTCCAACTTTTGTCCCCTCTGTATTCGAATCAGACCACATTCTCCATGCTGCCTGGGTGCCTGCTCAGGCTCACAAAGAACAGAAGAGATACAGGCTCCCTGCTTTCAGTTCCAGTGCCCAGCCCCTACCCCAGCTTGGAGCGGCCTTACTGGTAAAGTCCTTCTTAGCGCCTCTAGCCCTGGGTTGGAGCAAGCTCAGTTGCTCTGTGATAATGGCATATGCATAGTCTGGACAGCACTAGGATTGAGAGCGGCTCAAGAATGCTCTGTGAGGATGGAATCTTCTGAGATTTTAGCGGCTAAAATTGAAGACGCCTCTATTGAGCATGCGCAAACTGTGATTTTTCCAAGGCTTATAACTTGGGCAAATTTGTGTAGCTTTTCATAGGAATGGCAACACACATATCCCTGGTACAAATGCCATCCCACCGTCAAATTTCAAGTGCCTACTGCAAAACATATGGTCATTAGAGAATTTGAAAGACGAGGTCTCTAGACATTTTTAACATAGGAAAAACATTGTAATATTCCCTAGCCTCGTACTCAGAAATGGCTGAAGCATTTTGGCTGAAATTTTTCAGAATAATTCAGCTGAGAGAGATACCGGGCATAGGAAATTTCAGCCCAAACATTTAAAGTTTAGCAAAGTTATAAGCAACTGACAGGTGCTATAATGGGAGGTATCAGACAACTTTAACAACAGGCAATGCTACTAGTTCCGCCTATAATACCTGCCTTTACTCTTCTAGGAAGTAGCTCATATTCGGGAAAAATTCATTTTCACCCAAAACCCTATCCTGATCAGCCATAAAGGAGAATTCTGCTCTGTACAAATCCCTATAAACTACTGAAGTTGTTTCTTTTGTACCTGTGAAAAACATCTTGTTTCTGTAATAGATATATGATATCTTTAGAAGAACCAATGTCTTTGTTAGTAGTTTCCCTGGTCTAATGACATAGTAAAAAATGCATTGCCTTGCTTTTACGAAAGGAAGCCACTCCTTTTAAAAGAATAGGCACCAATCAAACTGAAACATCAGTTCTCTGGAGAAGACAGCCAGCTGTGATCCCAAGGATTTGATTTTGTTGTCAGTTCATTCTGAGTATTCATTTGCATTGTTTTCTCTAGATGCAGGCCCTTAAGGCCCAGTACTCACTTAGAGCCCAATCCAAATCATGCTGAAATCACTGGGAGCTGGATCAGATCATTAGCTTTCCAACAAATGGAAAATACTGATAATGGGTTTGGGGCGGAACTGGATGCTTTTAGCTACAGAAAAAATATTTTTGTGCAGTGGAGATTATATCTGACCTTCGAAGAATTGAGTGTCATGTAACCACAGTCAGTGAACAATACAGACCAGCCTCAGTTAATACTCTTCAGCTAAATAAAGTTTACTGCTACCCACTACATCTTTGCAGTTCTTTCCCTAGTGTTTTATCCCCCATCTGAATAAACCAAGAAGCCTCTAATAGGATGGAGATTAGCAAATCTCCTCAGCCTCTACCCTGACTTAATACGGACTACAAGACATATATTCACCAAACACTATTACGAACTATTGCATTTATATTTGTTAACAAGGTAGATAGAAACAGTTCTGACCATGCCCAGCATGCATCAAACGAACTTACATCACGTAATCTCTAAGAAAAAATAGTCTGCATTATTTCACTCAAGATAAATGGGCAAAAATTCCCATGATTTGGGTCACAATTCCCAGAGTATATATTCAACTGACATCATCATCATGTTCTCTACTTCTACAGTTAATTAATCTAGTGTTCCATTGAGCTCTCCATCCATTAGCAGTGCCTAAGCTACCCTGCCCTGGTTAAACAGGTTTATTTTATGGGCCTGATTCTGAGAGGTGCTGGGCACCTATCTACAAATCCCATTAGTGTCAACAGTTGTGGTGGATGCTCAGTGCTTCTTGGGATCAGGCCCCAACTGAGTAAAACTCCTTAAGTCCTGCTCTTTTTCTACTTTTTTCATAACCATAAGTAATGCAGCTCTGAACCCGATTCCTCATTGCTTTAGTTCCCCCTACTTGCTCATTATTCCTGCTGTATTTTAAGTATTCTCCCAGTTTCCCTTCTGTATGTGACCACCCACTTCTCCACCTACAGTCTCTATAATGTGATTTTATCTTCTGTAGTTTCTAATGGTAAAATTATGCTAATTTTATTCAGAGCTTAAAGTAAAAATCAGTATGACTATTATTCTGCCCATATACTGTACCAGTGCAGGTAGTTATTCACTTCAGAAGTGAATATGGCTAATAATGTAAGAAAATTACACCTGCATACTGTTAGCCAGTTTCATATTTAATTAGTGAGAACAATATATTTCCAGGTCTTATTACTGAAAAAAAATTAACTCCTTTACTTCAAGGCGTGCTTGCTTGCAAACTTTCAGCTCTCATTCATGCCTTTGAAAATATCCCCCTAAGTGACTTTAAATTTATGCTCTTAAGTCTCTTTGATGCTTTTGACAATCCCATTCTAAAGTATTTCAAAAGTCTGTGAACACCCGATTCTCTTGATACACCATGGGCAAACACTCGCTATGTCACAGGGTGCGCATTATACTCTATTAGTGGCATACTGTATCATTAGGCCTATGGCTGATGGTTCAGTGCTTCCACTACCCTAAGAGAAAAGCATTGTTACTTGTTATAATAGCATGGGTATTGTATTCCATATTTCTTGGTTGCTGGCCTCATTTTGCCAATGTGTCACTAACAAACTTTGAAAACTGTCTCTCAAACATATAGTAAGAATTAAGATAGAGCTTCTAAAGCGTTAAATGTGGCAATGACAGTGCTCTGCAAATTCACAATGGCCATGGTATAGTCTCAAATAAGGCCAGCACGCTCCCACATTTGCTATAAATAATATACACTAACACACAGGCATGGGCTAGTTTTCACGGGATTTCTTCAATTGCTGCAAAATTTGCTGTGATATATGTTGAAGACATAACACTGGTCTACAATTTTTGAGAAGTCGTCTGCTTCAGAGATAAAATGTGCTATTTATTATGTATTTTGATGTGCTGAATTCAAATATGACAATTAAAACAACTGTTTCTAAGATATTTAAGTTTTTACATTTTATGTCTATGTATATTGTGTAGATAGGAGAGTTTTAATCATAAATTGTAAACCTAGGTCTTTTCATGTGTTTAGGGTTGCTTTACATGATAATATTTTACCTGTCTTATTTATGTAACACTTTAAAAATCAGCAAAAGGGTTATATAAATAAAATTTATTATGAAACAAAAGACAAAAAACTATTCTGTACATAGTTTAGTCCTATTCAGTGTCTACTCGGCGCTTCTTGGCTTGTCTCTTGTATTCATTAAATGGAGCATCTCTTGTCACTGTCCAGCAACAGTCTGCAAGCATTGATGGGCTCCATTTGCCCTGATAGCGTTTCTCCATTGCAACAATGTCCTGGTGAAATCGCTCGCCGTGCTCGTCACTCACTGCTCCGCAGTTCGGTGGAAAAAAATCTAGATGAGAGTGCAAAAAATGTATCTTTAGTGACATGTTACAACCAAGGCTTTTGTATGCCTTGAGGAGGTTTTCCACCAACAACCTGTAGTTGTCTGCCTTGTTGTTTCCGAGAAAATTTATTGCCACTAACTGGAAGGCTTTCCATGCCGTCTTTGCCTTGCTACGCAGTGCATGGTCAAATGCATCATCTCGAAGAAGTTCACGAATCTGAGGACCAACAAAGACACCTTCCTTTATCTTAGCTTCACTTAACTTTGGAAATTTTCCACGGAGGTACTTGAAAGCTGCTTGTGTTTTGTCAATGGCCTTGACAAAGTTCTTCATCAGACCCAGCTTGATGTGTAAGGGTGGTAACAAAATCTTCCTTCATTCAACAAGTGGTGGATGCTGAACACTTTTCCTCCCAGGCTCCAATGACTGTCGGAGTGGCCAATCTTTCTTGATGTAGTGGGAATCTCTTGCATGACTATCCCATTCACAGAGAAAACAGCAGTACTTTGTGTATCCAGTCTGCAGGCCAAGCAAGAGAGCAACAACCTTCAAATCACCACAAAGCTGCCATTGATGTTGGTCATAGTTTATGCACCTCAAAAGTTGTTTCATGTTGTCATAGGTTTCCTTCATATGGACTGCATGACCAACTGGAATTGATGGCAAAACATTGCCATTATGCAGTAAAACAGCTTTAAGACTCGGCTTCGATGAATCAATGAACAGTCTCCACTCATCTGGATCGTGAATGATGTTGATGGCTGCCATCACACCATCGATGTTGTTGTAGGCTACAAGATCACCTTCCATGAAGAAGAATGGGACAAGATCCTTTTGACGGTCACGGAACACGGAAACCCTAACATCAACTGCCAGGAGATTCCACTGCTGTAGTCTGGAGCCCAACAGCTCTGCCTTACTCTTGGGTAGTTCCAAATCCCTGACAAAGTCATTCAGTTCACCTTGTGTTATGAGGTGTGGTTCAGAGGAGGAGGATGGGAGAAAATGTGAGTCCTGTGACATTGATGGTTCAGGACCAGAAGTTTCATCCTCTTCCTCTTCTGACTCAAGTGAGAATGATTCTGGTGCATCAGGAACCGGCAGTCCTTTTCCGTGGGGTACTGGGCGTATAGCTGATGGAATGTTTGGATAATGCACAGTCCACTTTTTCTTCTTTGACACACCTTTCCCAACTGGAGGCACCATGCAGAAGTAACAATTGCTGGGATGATCTGTTGGCTCTCTCCAAATCATTGGCACTGCAAAAGGCATAGATTTCCTTTTCTTGTTCAACCACTGGCGAAGATTTGTTGCACAAGTGTTGCAGCATATGTGTGGGGCCCACCTCTTGTCCTGATCTCCAATTTTGCAGCCAAAATAAAGGTGATAGGCTTTCTTAACCATAGTGGTTATACTGCGCTTTTGTGATGCAAAAGTCACTTCACCACAAACATAGCAGAAGTTATCTGTACTGTTCACACAAGTACGAGGCATCTCTGCTCACTTTGGCTAAACAGAAATGTGTCCCTTTGCAAAATCAAACACTGACAAATAAGAGAGCATGACACTGTATGATTTCTAGAGCTGATATAGGGCAATTTGTTCAGCAGAGTGATGTAAGCTTCGTTATGATTGCATCATCCATGACTTCTAGGAATAACATGATGCAATTCATATCATGTATGCCGCAATACCAGCTTCAGATTTCATCATTCATTGTTTTGCCTAAAAAGCAAGTACTGTCCAAACCCAGTCATAGATTTATTCATAGATCCAGTCAAAGATGTATTTTAGTCATTTCTGGTTTAAATTGAGATCCCTTCCCTTTATAAATCACTTATCCTCCGCCATTCCCAAGTCAAGGGTCGTATATACTGACCCAACAGCATATCTTGAAAACTAGAGCCAATCAACAATTTTAAGCATCATTTTCGTTCTCAGTGACCCAGAATTAGTAAAGTTTGACTACATTTATTTCAGAAGCATTTTGGCTGTAGAGCAGTGATTAGTCATAACACATTTTATATATATCATATAAAGGAGAAGCTGACTGAGAGGAACACTTCTGTTTTACGTTCTCTCCCAGTTAATCCCATGGCAGGACACTTCAAGGGAAGCAGAGTCATGAAAAGTGGGCTAATTTCAGCCCTGGCATCAGTGGGCACCAGTTCATTGAAGCCAATGAAGTTTTATCCATTTACATTAGGACTGAATTTGGCACAAGGAATTTAATTGTGGTTATAAATAGATGGACAAAATGACATAAAAGTTCTCCTATGGCTCCCTTTTCTCTGATACAAGGGCACAAAAGAAGCTTTTAATCACCTAGCCCGATTCTGACAAAACCACAGTAATAATGAAAGAACAGAGTGTGTCGGAACAGATGTGATTTTATTTATTTGCCATCTTACAGCTCTCTGAAGCTTAGTTCTTTAAAAGCATTTCAAAGCCTTGATGAAACTGTTACTCAAAACCCAGCTTTGGTTTTGATTCTGAATCTGACCTAGCCTTGGATCACTTATTGTTGAGCATAACAGATGTCCTCTGCATTGCTGAAAAAGGACTGACTATTTGAAGTTGGACTCTGTAAGTCAAGAGTGCAGCTTCTTTTGGAAAAGTGAGATAACATAAGCAATTTAAATCTGAAATATGAATTCTTTGCACTAGGAGCTGTAACTATATAGTTAGAAATTATTTTAAAAATAGCTCTTCAGGGCTTTGATTCTGGAACTGATTCTACATAAGTGGACCCAAATGCACCGAGAAGCAGGTAGAGCTGAATGAAATCTTTTTTGAACAAATCGTTCTTCCATTGAAAAAATACAGATTTGGTGACACCAAAACATTCACATTTGGGGAATTCATACTGGTTTTGCCAGATTGTGCGTGTCAAACAAAAAAAAAATGTATCCCTTCCCACCCCCCCCAAAAGCCTAAATGTTTTGACTTTTCAGTTCAAAATGACATTGTTTTGAAATTACCTTCAAATTTAAAAAATTAAAAAAAACTTCTTAAAAACTCTAGAAATCTAAACGTTTTGACTTTTTTTTTTTAGTTTTCGATTCACCAAAAATTTAAAAAAAAAGTTATTTTCAGTTCAACCTGAAATGATTTTTTTGGACTTGCTAGCACACTGAAAATCCTATTAGTCATCCAGCTCTGGTTGCAGGTTCAGGGCCTTCTTGTTCACCCAGGGAAGGGGTTTTAAATGCTATTAAATCAGAATAGCAGCATTTTACAGTCACTTTGAATTGATGTAATATCTATGCAAGGTGTAGGGCAATGAAGAATCACAACCAACAACTATAGATGCTCCACTGTTTGTATTCTTTAACTTTCATTCTTTATTTTCCTTTTTATTTTGTTTCCCTGGCTTCTAACTCCATTCTGTAGATTTATTTCTGTACTGTAAAATTGAATATCTCGATGCATTTCATATTTCATGATCAGCTACAGGCTACATTTCAATGCTATAAATTTAATACTGTAATTCTAAGTAAATTAAACACGATAGAATTTTTTTAATGCAGTTCAGTACATTTAGTTCAGTATAAATCCTTGGAAATCATACCATTCCATGCAACCCTATCATCATGGCCCTGAAATTGCCAGCACAGTATTTTATTTATATTATTACCTTTCATGTCAACAGAAAGAAATGTGGGCAAAATTTGGATTTTATCACTATTGCAGAACCAACAGTACCCCTGCATAGAACTCCAGGAAAATATAATTTCTCAACTCAGGTATCTGTTGTTGTTTTTTAAATGGCATAAAAGGATCTCAGCCTGGGACATAGAATTCCTTTGAAACTTACATGATTGTGAAGATGTAAACTTTTAAGTTACAGCAGTTTTGTTCCCTCTAAGTGGCACTGGATGGCTCACTTAGGCCTTGGCTACACTTGCAAGTTACAGCACTGTAAAGCCTCCCCCAGCACTGTAACTCACTCCCCGTCCACACTGGCAGGGCACTTACAGTGCTGTATCTCCGTGGCTACAGTGCTGCAGATACTCCACATCTCCGAGAGGAATAACAGCTGCAGCGGAGTGGCTATGACTCACGGGTGTGAGTGTAAACGTTTGCAGCGCTGTACTAATCACCTTGTCAAGTGGCCAATCCTCTCCATTGTTGTGACCGGCTGCAGGAATACGGAAGTGCCGGTTTCAAAGCTCGTACCACAGAGAAAAGCAAACAGTTTGCAGCTTGCTTTGAGTGAGTAAATGAATGAGCAGGGGGCCAGGATTTCGGAACTTGCAAAATAGAGAGCTGACATGCTCCAAAAAGCACTCTCTCTCCCCCCACACTCCCTGTCACAATACACCCCACCTTCCACCCCCTGTTTTGAAAAGCACATTGCAGCCACATGAATGCTGGGATAGCTGCCCATAATGCACCGCTCCCAACACAACTGCAAATGTTGCAAGTGTGGCCACACCACTGCGCTGGCAGCTGTCAGTGTGGACAGACTGCAGCGCTTTTCCCTACTCAGCTATATGAAGACAGGTTTACCTCACAACGCTGTACAGCTGCAAGTGTAGCCAAGGCCTTAATGTATGATGGATGAGACTGACAAAAACATAGAATGGCCTAAACTGAGGAGATATAGCTACTTTAAATAATGATTTTTTTAAGAATAGCTCTAATTACGTTGGATCATTTCATTAGTTACTGTGCAAGGCACCTCAGGGAAGAACAAGCATCAGGCCTGTGTTGCTCACCGGAGACATAGATGCATACACAGTGTACCATATACTGCATAGCTATGGCACAAACACGTTCATGAAAGAAAATATTGTTCAGTATCTTCCTCCACTTAAACAGAATATTTATCATGTCCTGTTTGCATCAGCTTCTCCTCCTCCCCATATTCTCCAAAGGTTCCATCTCTTCTCTCTGCCAGTTTGTTCCTAGCCACCTGCCACTTCAGTCTTCTCTCAGGACTCTGTCTTCCGTCGTTGTGGACTCTGCTCCCCAGGCCCTGCACAGTTTACACTCCCTCTCACTCTTCTACTGTCCTCTAGCTCTCTTGGTCTCCTCTGTGCGCCCTCTCTGCTACCCCCTACTCCCTATCCATGCTATCTGTCCCAATCTCATTACTAATTATTATTATTAATAATAATTTATATTAAGTTAACTCCTAGGAATCCTAGATATTACTCAGATGAGTAAATAAGACAACAGTCCCTGCTCCAGAGGGCTCACATTCTAACGGTCAGACAATATGCAACAGGTGGACAAACCAAACATACCAGCTGGGTTGAGGTTGGGAGAATAATATTGATAAACCAAACAGTTCAGCAGAAAAGCAGAAGTCACATCACACTAGAAATAGCACCATTGGCTACACTGTAACCCTCACAATGAGTTAACATACTCAACAGTACATTAGCATTTGGGAACCTAGTCTTTCTAGATATCCTGATTGAAAATCTGGCCCCACTGAAATCAGTGGCAAAGCCTCAATGGGGCTACAATTTCATCCCTAATTTAAGGGAATTACATACCTAGGACAAGTTCCTTCCTGTGCAGGATGCTGCTAGCAGCTGTAAATTGAGCCCTTTGGAAGCCAGCAACCTGGTCACTTGGAACACCCTGGATACTAGGGGTGGTTAGAGTAAGAGGAACTTAGGTAGCTTGGGTTGGGAAGGGTAGAAAGGATCAAGCTAATGAAGTAATTAACTCCCCATCTGGATAGCTCTGAGAGGAAAGGAAGCAGTATAAAAGGCTGAGCTGGGGGGCTTCACATGATGGCTGCTATATCATGAGGTACCTGGATCATAAAGACATTTGGTGAAGGTGGACTGTGTGTGCTGGTTAATTCACCCCAAGGTGAAACCGAGCCAGGGTTTCCAGTAGCTGAAGGGGGCTCCCATTCACACTTCCCATGAATGATAATGAAACTTTGAAGTTAAAAAATAACTCTCTTTAACACCAACTCCATTCCTCTCTTCTGACATGATCTGGCTATAGTTGGAGGTACCTGTGTGGGGGAAATAATCCCTGTGCTGCTGCTTGTTATATTAACAATAAGGAGCTGCTTCTTAGAAATCATTCTCGTTAATGACAGTGGTCTCCTAATTTAGAAAACTTAATATAAGATATGTGGCAGATGCGCACCACACAATTTGGTGTAGCCCTGGTTGTGAGAAAGAGGTTGACAGGGATGCCACTCAATGAGAACGTGTGGAAACAGCACAGAATGGCATTTTAGCAGTTCATTGCCCACTCAGGCACTTACCATCACAAATCTTAGCTAGGGATTGAAATAATGGCTGTGGAGGTGCTGCTTTACGCCCTGCTTAAAGAACTGAAACAGAGAGGAGCAGAAGTAGAGCAGCAGGCACGGTGGCATCCATTGTAGCATACGAGGAACATCACTCTGGTTAATATTGGGCATAAAGGCAGCTAGGAACAGCTGATGACCTGTCAGATCTAGGTTCCCTATCAAGTTCGGTCCTGTATTGATAGTAACACCACTTGCTCTTCTCTAACTTGGATTCAAATTATTAGTGAGACAGCCAATCTGTTTCTGTTGAATTCTTGGTGCTCACCTGTGATTTTATTCTTTAAATTCCAGAAGATGGGATCATCAAAAATGGGTACCTAGTCTGCTTAGATGTCAAAAATATTTAGTTTAAATCCTTTGGGGGTCAGATTTTTAACCGGAACTAGTGGAGATGGGCTGGCAGCCCACATTGGAACAACCTTCAACTTGACAAAAGATCAGGTTTGGACCCATTTTTAAAAATTATTTGCAATTTTTCCTACAAAGTATATAAAAGGCTCAGTACATTTTAAACCCTTCATCAAAAATATTCTGTTTAGGGCAAATCTCTGTCCTGGCATCCGGTTCATCTTAGCTGGGCACCAGGGATCTTGTCACACACTCTGCTCCCTACCCTCCTCTGGTTTCCCATGAAACAGAACTACAGTACCTCTGCTGTCAAGAGACCCTTCATGCTTGCAGAGAGTGAAAGGATTTATCCCTTGATGAAAACATATTTAAGCAATTCTTGCAACTGAAGAAGAAAATGTATAATATGGAGTGATTTGTTTTTCTCTGAAATAATAACTGTGAAGTGTTGCATGCAAGCAGTTAGTGCCTGAAAAATTAATTAGCAAAGGCTACACACACAAAACTGAAATTCCATGGCATAAATGTAAATTATTAATATTTCCATTGCAACCACAGAACTGAGTGGCCTCAAGTGACTGAGTTGAGCCCTATGATTTTCCATTAGTATTGTCAATCTTAGGCAGGGGTTCTCAAACTGGGGGTCGTGACCCCTCAGGGGTTCACAAGGTGGTTACAAGGGGGCCATGAGCTGTCAGCTCAGTGGGGCTGACATCCCGAGCCCCGATTAAATTAAATTATGCCTCCCCATTTTTAATTTATGGGGGGGGTCACAGTCAGATGTTTGCGGTGTGAAAGGGGTCACCAATACAAAAAGTTTGAAAACCACTGATCTTAGGCATTTGTCCAGCACCCAACACCATAGTACCCAAGCACTTCTGAGGTAAATTAGATCTTCATGTGGAGGTCTCTATTGGACTTGCTTTCATTAAAACACACATTACATTTTTCCCCACTAACATGAGAGAATATTAATTACTGCATTTTTCTAGAGTACAAAAATAAATTTGGTCAAATAGAAAAAAGAACAGTATAGTAGGGTTGACAACCTTCCCAATTTGGCCAGGAGTCTCACGGAATCAAGCTTAATCTCCCGGAGGCTACTGAAGCCAATCTGGGAGATTTTAAACCGCTAAAAGTCCGGCGGTGCAGCAGGGCGAAGCCAGGGAGTCTCATGCATGTGCTGCCCCCACCCTGAGCGCTGATTCCACACCTCCCATTGGCCAGGAACTGCAACCAATGGGAGCCACGGGGCTGCAGGGACATGCAGGCTGCTTCTAGGAGCAGGCACCAGGACAGAGCAGGCAGGAAGCCTGCCTTAGCTCTGCTGCACCGCTGACCAGGAGCTGCCCAAGGTAAGCGCTGCCCAGCCTCACCCCCTCCCGCATCCCAACTTCCTGCCCCAGCCCTGAATCCCTCCTGCACCCAAACTCCCTCCCAGAGCCCGCACCCCAACCCCCAAACTCTCTCCCACAACCCAACCCCTTTCCCCAGTCCTGTCCTGCACCCAAACTCCCTCCCAGAGCCCACACCCCCTCCTGCACCCCAACCCCCGCCCAGTGAAAGTGAGTGAGGGTGGGTTAGAAGAAACGAAGGAGGGAGAGGGGGCAGGGCCTTAGAGAAGGGGCAGGGGGCAGGAGATGGGGCAAGGGTGTTTGGGTTTGTGTGATTAGACAGTTGGCAATCCTACAGTGTAGTCACGTATTGTTCAGACATTAAAAGTTGTTCTAAAAAGAGGATTAGAATTAGAGCTGGCCAAAAACCAGGGCATTTTTCACAAAATTTGTCCATTTTATTCATTGAAAACATTTTGAAATTTGAAAATTTTCAGCCAGCCCTACTTAGAATTTTACTTCCATGAATAGCCCTTTTGTTTCAGTGGGTCTATTTGTACAGGAACCTTCATTCACATGCATCCCTTCAAGATCAGGGCCTCAGTGATCAAATTATACAAGACAATTTTAATTGACTTAGTATTTGTCCCCCTTCCCTCCACAAGAGATTTCATAGCTCTCCTATGTAGATTTTTTTCACCTGGATTAATGGATGTTCCTAACTGTATTTTAGTTTATTTGATTGTTTAAATGATCAACCCTTTTCTAATATTGGCAGGAGTGGGGTGTTATGTATCACTTCTATATGTAATAGAATTCTTCTTTAATCTATCCACATTTGTGACATACAGCTCCAAAATGTTCTTTTTACCAGTGTGTTGCCCTATATAACATTAAACAACACAGAAATTCCCACTGTCTTTTCAGGATTAGCAGTGCCATGATTTGGAAAGCACTAGCTGCAGCTATAAGAACACAGGAAAATGGTTAAATGGAAAAACTCCTTCTCAGGTTATAAAAGCAGTTAAGATCATAGCTACTCTCATTTCATGGTACCTTCTACTATGCACACTGTACATCTGAAGTAAAGGCTGTCTTACCACCTTGTAGCTCCAAGAATAGTTCCACTCTGTGAGTAGCAGTGGAAGGCTGCCTTGTTAGAACCATGCTGTTGCAATTTAGAACACGCCAGAAAAGGAATCCCACCAATCCATTAGTTATCACTCTTATCTGAACTTTCCTTTGTTTTAATTTTTCCTCCTTTTCTATTTTTCCTCTTGGAAATAGAATAGGCCATAAAATGGAGGGAGTGGGGGGATGAGAAGATCTGCCAAGAGTTAAACTGCTAAACGTGAGAGCATATGGACACAAATATATATCAAGTAAGATGACTGTCACTTCTCTGTCATTAATACTCTATTGTCATTGTAGTGAGGTTTAATAAACATACATTGGAGCAGTTTAAAAATTAAATCTGACTATGCCATTGGCTGTTTGTATAGGTTTGAATCTTTTATATTGTAGCTTCCAAGATCTCTCTGTATTAGGGTTGGGGTTTCTTTCGGGAAAGGGTGGGGACTTCGTTTTTCTTGTTGGAAAACAATGTTAATAATCAGGATAATAGCAAAAAAGAAAAAAAAAATCACATAATTCCAGACAGATTATCACCTCTCATCCTTTTTTGTCCTCTTGGCAAAATTGTGTGTGTTCATCTTGAGGAACTAATTCTCTGATGTTATTTCATGTGAGCTTTTGTAGAGTCCTAGGGTATAATCTCTGTATGGCAGAATCAGTCTGGGCAGCTACAGAGGGTGTTCACAGGAAATTCAGGTTTCAGAACAAAAAATCCCCTCTGAGGTTTCAGGTTTATTTCAGGACATCTTGTCTACTCAAAGTAATAGCAACTTGGTAAAAACTGGCTATATTTCTTCCACTCAGCTTCGGAGTCAGTAAACATTAGAATATACAAATGAACAACAAAAGCAGCCCTTTTGTTTCCCTGAGAGTTCCCTCTCTAGTTTCCTGCTTAGTAAAACCCATTGGGCCTCTTTCTTTTCTCACACTGGTGCAGATCAGCTCCATTGCATCCAGCTGACTCTCAGTAGTGCAAAATCACTCTAATTAGTTGGTCCTCCCCTATGAGGAATCTAGTCCCTCTTTGAGGTACTGAGTCTAACTAGGCTCAGCTGCACCTAACTGGTTTCCAGCTGGAGCACCTCCCTCAGCTACCTCTCACCCCTTGTTTGGTGTTAACCCAAAAAACCACCACACAGCTTTCTAGCTCAGCATTTGCTCTTCCAAGGCACACCACCACTGGAGCTGTCATGTGGCAGGACAAGGGGTCCCCTCCAGGAGCCCTGAAAGATATATGTACCCTATCACACCTTCCTCACAGACAAAGGAAAATAGCTTATTTGTTCATGGACACGTTCCTGTTGAATATCACCCTTATATACAATTGCAGTCGTAAAGCTCAATAAGCCAAACTTAAAACTTTGTGCTAGGCTGGAGACGGAGACGAAACAAATAAGGCCATTCTGTGCAGTTTGGAAAGAAATGTCTCTATTAACTGCTTGCAAGTTTAAGGTAATTAAGGCACTTGAATTTTGGCAGCATGTGGTTATTTGATGTCCTCAGTGTATTCCTGGAAAGAAGCTGGAAATGTTATATATTGTGCCAGTCTGGGAAACATTTAGATATGTTGTCTAAACAATGGTTGATTGTATATTTAGCTCTATAAACTTTGCTTTCTTGACACTTTCCTAAGAAGCTCAGGCATGGACATCCAGAAATTAAAATAATAATTATATTACTATATATATTACTAATAATGCTTCATATTTCTATGGCACCTTTTCAGCTAAGGAATGTAAAGCACCTCCCAAACATTTATACATTGAGTTCTGCACAACCTCCTTGAAGTAGATTAGTACTAACTGTATTTTACAAGGGAAACTGAGGCATGGAAAGTTAAGTGAATTGCCCAAGGACAGTAACAAGGGGACTCCTGAGCTGCATCTAAACTTCAGAGCTGTAATTCTCCGCTGGTGGTAATGATAGTGGAAGGTATAGAGTAGGTAGGACTCAGGTGCTTTTACCAATCTGACATTTAAATAAAAATGGGTGACTCCTGTCTACATTAGCACTATCACCATTGCTGCACTAGTGGTGAACTATGGCTATGAAGTTTACTATGTAGCTAAGGTGTCAGGGATGCCCTATAGTGACCAGCTGCTACTAAGTGAAGTTCCATAACTGAGGAAGGGTTTTCTACTCCTGAAGCTCTGTTGAGGGCAGGGTCAAGCTGCTTTCACTGGCTCCCTAGCAGATCCTTGGAAATGTGGCATTTCTCCCCTCCTCTCATAGACAACGGGAAGAGCTAACCCATAGGGAGCCATATCAGCGTTAGCCCAGTGGTGCCTGTTCTCAGCAAGGTGGTGAGAGGCCCAGGTTCAATTCTCCCTTCTGGCTGAGGGGGAAAAGGGATTTGAATGCAGGTCTCCTACACTGGAGGTGCATGCTCTAACAACTAGGCTATATGACAGCCTGGTACAGAAGTTTCTCAATCTCTCTTTGGTTACTGGTCCACTGTTAATAAATAAATAATTAACTAGTCACTGGAGCAGGGACTTGAACTTGGTTCTCTCACCGCCTAAATGGATGCCCTAACTTCCAGGTTATAAAGTCATTCTCATGCTCTTTACCCTATCCAGGGAGTACCCTAGTCATTGTCATCATGAATGGCAATGGAAAAGAGAGTGAAATAAAACACTTCTTCATCCAAAACATTTTGCCCAGCTCTATTTATTTCAAGATTCCTAAGGCCTTGTTCCAGACACCTTGCAATTCTAGAATGCTTATAATAGTATAGTACTTTGCCTGTGCATAGGACCTTCTAGCCCAATCTCAATGTTCTTTACAAACATAAGGTACCAGGCTGCCCCAGGAGTGTGTGCAATGGGGAGAGGTGGGGACAGTGGTAGCCCTGCTCACCTTCAGCACTTCTAAGGAGAAGCCAGACAAAAAATAGTCCTAGCATTCACCTTAATTTGATTTTCAGATATAAGGTACTACAGATTGCAGGAGTCTTTGGGAAACAGCAACATAAGACTGGGTCAGAGCCCCTGTCAATTTTTTTTCTACTGGCTGCCAGCTTCTCTTTCCATGGCTATTGATGTTTGAAAATGAGGTAAGTTTTAAAATATTGACTTTTAATTTTTTTTAAAGGGAGGTTTATTTACAAAGAACCTGATCTTCATCCAGATCCTGTTCCATCTCCCACTGAAGTTAATAGAAAGACACCCATTGACTTCAATAAAAGTTGGATTAGACCTCAAGGATGAAGTTCTGAACTTATTGAAGTAAATGGCAAAACTTTCATTGACTCTAATGTGGCCAGGATTTCACACCGAGAGTCCCCATTGGCTGCAGAATTGGGCCTCAGTTCATCCAGCTGACCTCCCATCTGTTGTAACGTGAGTGTAAAGGGGCAGATGAAAGAGAAGGCACTCACCGGTCACTTTCTGCTCCTGGCTGCCAAGCTCACAGCTGGCCATGCCAGAAATCAAAGTATGATCCACCCATTTAAATCAATGGGAGTTTTTCCATTTACTCCAATGGGCTTTAGGATAAGGCCCTTATCTGGAAAATATTGTATTAATAAATTCAATTTGTAAACTATATAATTTCTTTTATAAATAAAAGATTTGTCTGTCTTTATATTCAAAAATGGTAAAAAAAAAATCCCAATTACCATTTTTTAAAATCCCACTTTATAAAAACAAGAAAAGAACACTTCAAATAGAAAAGCCTATGAAAAAATCATAGTGCAGTTATACCAGTCACTTGCATTTCTCTAGTACTTGAAGACACTCGGCTTCAATTCAAGTGCCTCATGTTGCACAAGGTGTGTGAATGTCTGACAGAACTGCAAAGCTTATTTCTCTTATATGAGTGGCGCTCTTGTACCCAATAGATGAACAGATATATTTAACATAAACAAGTTACAACTTAGGAATCAAATTTGTTGCTTGTCAACTTGAAATCTAGTCAGTTGCCAAAAAGGAGTTAAAAGCATTTTTAGGTTCACACCTGTCCTTGGTTTCCCCTGCCATTTTTTGTAGTTTTAAAAATTTCTAATTCTTTTTTTTTAAAAAGGCAGCTCCCCCATTGCTCTATTGCAGACCCACACAAACAACAGAGGAAACTGACTATACAGGGGAAGCAGTGAAGTTGACTACTCAACGCAAAAGCCCGAAATGAACAAACTGGTAAAAAGAGAGACAACTGTAACAGTTGGTAACAAACATTTCACAAAAGTGTAGGGGTTTATGGTGATGGCTGACTTTATCCATATACATTTGTAACATTGTAATAAATCTGCAACAAACCAGCCCTCATAGATGTTTACCTATAGAGGTGCTGATCCTGCAACTTCTTGTGCACAGACCCCTGGCCCTGTGAGAAGCCCAATTAAAGTGCCTTCTGACCGCTGGCAGCTGGCATGGTTTAGAGCAACCTTCAGTTTGCTTTGATTTATGCAAAGGTCTGGGCTGGTGCGGAACTGCCCCAGGATTAACTGATCACAAAAGGCTCCTTTGCAGCGATCTGCCTTAGCTACATCCCATGCTGAAAACCCAGTCTGTGTAAATGTAACTCACAGTCACCTCTTTCACATCCTCTGTAAAATGTACATGTAATTTATGCACTTAAAGCCCCCTTTAAATTGCCATGTAAAGTGGTCTCCTTGTAAATGAAAATCCAATCCAAAATATTTGTATATAAGAAAAATAAAAGCACTTTGGAAAATCCATAGTAAAATCCTCACTGGAAAGACGAATAAATTCATCACACGGGCAGGCAGCATGATTAGAAATGGATGGAATTGTCCACTTCGACACCAGAGTTTCTAAGTTTCAATTCACAAACCATGCAAGCTGTGAGTCATGCAATTTGCTTGCAAAGGAGGAGGACCATCTGCTAGTCATGAGCAGATGACGAATTCACTGCATTGCGACTTTGTCGATACTTCCAAATTTGTAAGTAAACACATTTGGTAACCTTTCTCAGATCAAGTACTTGAGAGCTTCAATAATGGAAAAGTTTAAATTTATGCAATACAGTTTGAAACATCATATTCTGAATGCAATTTAAAAGCACTAGCTCAAATTTGATGGTAGATATTACAATTGCAGTCTATTAAGAGTGGTATATTTTTTCTCAGGCCAGGAGCAAATTATTGTAACTTTGACTAGTAATACACATTTTAGGAAGATAGCTCAGATCCTGTGCAGCTCCAGTCTGCTACAATAACACTGAAACACTCATTCCTAAGCGTCAACTTACTTTCTTTCCAACTTCATTTACATGGTGCAACTCTGACCTCTACTGGTCACTGACTTTAATCCTCATCCTTTACCTTCCTACAGATAACTGTAAGAGTACATGCCAGACCCTCTTCTTCGTCTATAGATTGCAAGGCCAGAAGGAACCACTGCGATGTTCTAGTCTGACCTCCTGTATAATGCAGGCCATAGAATTTCCCCAAAGTAATTCCTGTTTGAACTAGAAATGATTTGCCAAATTTGTATCCGATCATATTAAAACTGCATCTCTAATTTTTACAAAGATGGAAGCATCCATTCCCTATTAATAAGGGATAGTCTCTTTTAGATAATGGGCCAAATGCTGTCCTCACCTACACAGACATGGAACCTCATTGAAGTTGCATGGGTGCAAATGAGGAAAATTGGCTTTGCATGTCCATGGATCACTCATGTCTAATCGAAACCATAACATTAATATGTAGTCTGGTACAGCACCCTTCATCCAGAGATCTCAAAGAGCTTTATGAAGGAGGGTGTCATTAGCTCCATCCTACAGATGAGGAAACTAAGAAACAGAGATGCCAAATTACTTCACTGCTGGTCAGTGACACAGCAGGGAATCAAACCCAAGTCCTCCCATATTAAAACATTCCAGACTTAAATCTAATCCATACTTTTATAACTGATTTTGGCCAGGATTTCAAAGGAGCCTAAGGGAGTCAGGCACCTAAATCCCATTGGCTCCTTCAAAAAGCACAGCCTAAAAAACTAGTCAAGTAAGAGGGAGAGAGCCTGGAAAACTTGTGTTTTGTCTTGAGCCCTTCACAAACAAGGAACATTGGCAGTGATTGTCATCCATGTGAGGTATATTCAGCCCTTTCCTGGGACAAGGGCTCTTTAGCACTATATCGGGCTGAACCTCAGCAGCATAGACTCTGCTAGGTAAAGACATGATGCTCTTAGCCATGTTAATCTCCCTATTGAATTTAAACCCACTGTTTGCTCAGAGAAAGGTTGTTTTTTAATCAGTCCTATTCCAAGTGTCTGCCTAGCTATGGGATTAGCTCAGAAATCCAAGTCAGTTTGGCAAACCTACTAGAATAATCATCTTCTGCGTGTGAAACAAGGGGGAAATGAGGTGATGAAGAGCACTGTGGCAGTACAATTATCAGGTTGTCCCTCTGATGAAACCTTCCATCTTTGTTCTGTGTAAAAACCCCTTCCATCCAGGACAAAGTCCACCCTGAATTATGTCCATTCTCGAAAGTGTACCCATCTGCATGGTTTCCTTACCCAGAAGTATCCCACTACCTCCACACCTTCTGGTTTTTAGGAACACTGATCTTCCTAGGGCTCCTCGGCATTCAACCAGACTGCAAGAAAAACAAGGCAGGTACCAGAAAGAGGAAGACAGAGGCAGGAACCAAGAGGCAGAGGCCAATAGTAGATGCCAGAAGAGTAGATTACGGAAATTCAAAATAGTGTTTGCATCCCTGAGGAAAGAAATGCTCTAACCTCATCCTTCTTGACCTGTCAGCCACCTTCAACACCTCTGACCAGGCTGTTCTTCTTGAAATCGTGTCCTCCCTTGACTTTTGTGACTCTGTCATCTCCTGGTTCTCTGCCTACCTCTTTAATCATTCCTTCAGTATGTCCTTATGCCCCCCACAACTTTCTTTGTGGGTTCAACAGGGCTCTGCCCTTGGTCCCCTAACCTAATCTCTAGGTAACGTCCTCAACAAACACAAATTCAGTTACCATCTCTGTGCTGACAGCTCATAGGTCTACCTCTATATCCAGAGCTGACTCTTTCTCCAAACTAAAAGCTCACCCTGTCTCTCTGACATTTCGTGGATGTCTAGATGTCAGCTCAAGCTCAACATGGCTAAAAGAGAGCTCTTAATCTCCCCTCCCCCCCACCTATTATGTCCTTTCTCAATCATTGTGGACAGAGGTTACAGAACCTTGCTTTCTGGGGGAGGGGCACTGATGTGCATACTGGATGGGGGGCAATGGGAGCAGTGGGTTAGTGGGTAAAAAATAGTGGCTAAACACCTAAACTCAGCTCCATATTCCCTAAATGAGATGTAGGTAAATTCTGTTTATCCGCATTTATCCTCAACTACATTGCTGAGTGGAGGCCCCAGGAGGGAGCAGGGGGAATTGGGGGTAGTGGGGTAAGCTAGGAGGAAAATAAGGACAGTAGGAGGCCCAGGGGAACAAGGGATGATGTCCAGCAGACCCTGTCCCATCCCTGCCTCCCCCACCTATGCCTGACTTATACTTTCCATGGAGGACACCACTTCCCAGTATCACCTGGATGTGGCTCTGCCCTGGGCTCCCAGCAGTTCAGAGGATGCTCTGCAGATAGGCAGGGCCTAGGTCCAGCTTCCCACACAGGGCACTGGCACCTGCTCACCCCGGTTCCTACCTGCTCCCTTCCAGGCCTGACACATGGGGGTGGAAACATTGTTCAGTCCCCACAATATTCCCCCTGGGGGGGAGGGGTTACTCTCCCCCCCACCATCAAACCCTGGTTCAACTGCGTGGCCCCTATCCCTAGGACCTCACATCCAGGCAATGTCTAAGTCTTGCAGATTCTTTGTACATAACATCTCTAAGATATGGCCTTTCCCATTCTTCCATGCAACTAAAACCCTTGTCCAGGCTATCATCATCTCAGGCCTTGATTATCACAAGCTCTTTTCTCTGGCCTTGACAAATGCAGTCTCGCCCATGTTGTGGGGTATGTACACCCCGATGTGGGGTGTTGGGTTGAGGGGGTACAAAGAAATAGGAAGCTACATCTCAAGTGCAAGAGTCACTAGGGCTGTTCCCTGTCTTCAGAGTAGCATGGCCTAGAAGCCAGAGTCTGTAAAACTGTACTTGGTCAGTGCCTGTGCCCAATGGTAGGTGCGGGGTGGGGTAGTGGGCCCCAGACCCTCCTTTCTCCACCAGATCCTGACCCAGGGCCCTGGGAAACCAGTAATCTTTGAATAGGGTGACCAGATGACAAAGATGAAATATTGGGACGTGGGGGGAAGCAAAAAAAAAAATGGAGCGTCCCCCCACCAGGCGGCAGTGGCACAGCCCCGTCTCCACCCAACTCTCAGCTCCAACCCCCGATACACCCCCAGTTCCCCCATCCCCTCGCTCCCGGGCCCAGCCTGGGCGCCGAGCTCTGCAGCCAAGCTGCACTCCAGGCCCCTCCTGCAGCTCCCGGCCCAGCCACTCCCGGGCTCCGTTGCACCGGCCCCGCAGCAGAGGCTGCTCCGCTCTGCCCCACCTGGGACACTCGCCCGGGCAGCCCCTCTCCGGCCACGGGGAGCTCGGGGACCCACCTGGGCAGGGGGCGAACCAGGCAGCCGGGCCCGGCCCCTCCCAGCAGGAACGTGTCCTTCCCACGCGTGTCTCCGCCCCCCGCCCGGGCCATGCCTGCTCCGCGCTGCCCCCAGACCCACCACGCTGCCCGGGGGGCTGCAGGGCTGGAGCAGCCTCCTCGCTGCACTCTTGGCCGGCCATGGCACGTCTGCAAGCCTGGGAGGGAGGAGGAATGCCGCATGGCTGGGGAAGAGGCGGGGCCAGGGCAGGAATTTGGAGAGGGATCCAATGGGGCAGTGAGGGGTGGGGCTGGGAGTGGGGCCAGGGCGGGGATTTGGGGAGGGATCCAATGGGGGTGAAGGGGTGGAGTCGAGACGGAGGGGACGAGAGCCCCTCCGGGCTCCGCCTGTGAGCTGGAGCGGAGGGCAAAATTGCTTGCCTGTCCAGTGTCCTGACCGAACATCAGTCGGGACACGGGACAAACAAGCAAATATCAGGACAGTCCAGATAAAATCAGGATGTCTGGTCACCCTATCTTTGAACCAGACTCAGGTTCCTGATTTCAACAGTTGCATTCCCTGGGCTGCTTCCTACCCTTGTTCTGCTCTATTAGTTCCCCTAAGAGGAGGGGTGGCCTTTCATTTCTCTCGTCCTTCATGGTCAGCAGGGGTTCTGCCATCAATTCAGCTGGTGCAGCCTCCGCTGTCTGGAGCCCCAGCAACTCCCTGGCAGGAGCCTGCAGTGTGCATTTGCTCTCTTCCTCAGCCAGCCCTGACTGAGCTGATCTGCTCCCTTTTGTAGCCTGTCTCCAGTTGGAGCATGCACAGCAGGGGTGACGGGGCATGGCCTCCTCAGCTCACAGTGTGTGGTCACTCCTAGGTGGGCCAGTGCAGGGTAGATACACTTCGTCACACCCTGCTGATATTCATTCAGGATACTGCTGCACAGATCATTTCCCAAGCCTGTCACTTTGACCACATCACTCCTTTTTTTGCATCCCTCCACTGGCTCCACCTTCTCTTTCCCATCAAACCTAACCTACTTGTCGTCACATCCAAGGCCCTTCACAACCTGTACCCACCCTACTTATCATCTCATTCAGTATCGGATTCCCACTTCCAACTGGGCCATGATGCCAGCCCCAATTGCCCACTTGCACCTCACACTTGGGAGGAGCTCCCTGTACACATCCACTAAGCTACCTCACTATCCACCTTCAAATCCCTTCTTAAAACTCTCCATTGCCATGATGCCTATTGAAAAATTGCCAGTGGTATGGCTGTTGTTGCGCTGAGACTGCTGCCTATCATGCTGCCCAGTCTCGTTTCCTTTTACACCCTCATCTGTCCTTGTCCATCTGCTCTTATTTTATACTTAGATTGGGAGATCTTTGGGGCAGGGAGTGTCTTTGTTCTGTTTATACAGTGCCTAGCACAATGGAGTCCCAATCCATAACTAGGGCTACTAGGCTCTATACAAATACAAATAATCAATAATAATCCCATTCATAGTCTGGATCAGGCCACTGGTGTGGTATCACCATTCTGTTCTTGCTTCACAGCTCTTGCTAATAAGTTGGATTTAACATTATTCCAACCCTTCCACTCAGTACAAGGTGGACAATCTGTGAAGTTGGTTAGCAATAGTCAGGCACGACAACCACTAAAAATAGGTCTTTGAAAGAGCAACATTCAGTATTTCTCGATGCCTCTAAACCTTGACTTTGGAAATAAAATGTTAATGTCATTATTCTTATTTTTTTTTAAAACCCATTTTCTTTACATTTAATGCAGCCACTCAACTTCCATTTTTTCTTTCAGCAGTACTGACCCCTCACCTAGTTTGAATGATTCATCACCAGCACATTCACTGCCCAGGAATGTTGGCTTTAAACAAGCTACAGCAAATCATTTAAAATAAACACAAAGGTGCTTTCATCTCACAACAATTTGTCCTAGCAAAATTTTTCACACACAGGATATGTTACATTAAAATCAGAACCACCAGACTTAAAAACCCAAAGCCAGCTCAAGCCAGCACAGAATCAGTTCTATATTTACTTACATACAATGAGGAGCATGAGTAACACTTACTGCTATTTTAACCCTGCCATGTACCACTTGCCAGCTCCAATTTCTCTATTAGTTAAAGGCAAACATGAATTATGTTCAATTAATGTGGATAAATCTCACTAAAAAACTTATAATCTGGTCTCTGAACAACAGTGTGAAGATGCAGATACATATATCTGCTGTCTTCTCTCTTTAGTTTTTTTTAATTTTCAAAATAACTTTAAATCACACCTTCTAGAAGCTAATGGAGGTGGCTTGCCTGAAATGATAAATATATCTTTAAATGGCTATTGCTTCTTGCTGTCAAAATCAAGCAGTCGGAGTCTTCAAACTATTCATTTTCCATTTAAAGGATACAGGGAAGCAGCATCTGAATAAAAAAAGAGAGTGAAAATGGGGTCAAGGATATTGAGGTCTGCCATAAAGAATTTCCAGCACTGGGATTGACACAGATTCTGCTCACATATGCTTACTACACTTTTACACCAATGTAACGAAGATAAGATTCTGGTCCATAATTCCAATATCAGCCCTAGAATAGGGGAAAGCTCTGGTGATTGTTTTGTTTTCTTTTTTTAAAGTAGCCTGGTTGGTATTACATTCACCTGAGCCTGCGACAGAGATTTTTAAATCACGATGACCTAGACGGGCTCTCATATAGCACCATATTGTTATATTTGGAATTATAGTGGATTCCAGAAGCCAGGGCCAGTTCAAACACATCTGGGGTTGGGGTGGAAATAAAAAGGATTAGTGCCATTTATCGCTCTTCCTTCTCCATAGCTTTACTTCCTTTAGGTGAGGATCCTTTTAATCTCACCTAGAGAAGGAGTAATTAGAAAGGTATTGGGGGAGGGGTATTGCCAGTGCACTTACCAGTAGTGAGGCAAGGATACCTACTTGTTCCTTGGAGGAAAGAACTGTATCTAAGTGACTTGAGTTGCTTGGTGACAGAAAAGGAAACATTTCTATTCTACCCGGTACAGACTAAAGAGCTCCTGGACCCTGAAGAATCTACAAGTGCCAAGGTTCCCACTTGTTACAACTTTCATGCTAGTCCACGATGTAGTCAAGCTATAAACATCCCTTCCCTCACAAGGGAAAACTTTGAATTTTACAGGACTTGACAAATATGAATTAAACCTGATCCTGTTAAAAACTTTTCCAACCAACTACAAAAGTAACCTGAAGCCGCAGAGATTCTTCTAGATCCAGATACATTTTTAATATCAGTTGAAAGGTGAAATCTGCCCATTGGCAGAGGACCCATGCAAAACCCTTCACTGAGACAAGACAGCTGTGCTGCAAGGCCTGCCACCCAAGATGGGATGAAGGATGGATTCTATCCCCACAAGTCCCTATTTAGTTTCCCATTTAACTCAGCGGAAAGAAGGAATTTCACACTCAGGGCTGGCTGTGGTTGGGAAAAAGGTGGGGGAGGGGAAAAACATTAAAATTTTAAAAATCCTCCTTTTTTCGAAATTCAACAATTCTAAATTTTGAAATTTGCAAAAATTCCCAGCCGCTCTACTTGGGGCATATTTCAGCTGTCTTTGAATCAAGCCTCTTGTGAAAACAGAATTATTTTCAATAGAAAAAAAAAAACATCACATAATAGCTTTTATATAGCACTTTCCATCTGTAGATCTCAAAGCTCTTTTGTATTCAGACTAAAATCAGGTCTCTTTCTTCCTGATTTACGAAAGTATTACTGTTCCTCAAGAGCTGTGTAATGTCAGTGTTTGTTCTGGAGCAGACTGTGGTAGCCAAAGACTGTGCCTCATGTCAGGAAGCTTGGGGCATGGTTTGGGATATGCAGTGGGGGAGCTTGGAGTGTGCTGCCGATAAAGGAATAGGGTATGAAAAGGTTGCAGTGCTACAGTGGAGGACCGGGGGAAGATGGAGGGGCATTAGCTCGAAGGAGGAAAGCTGTAGAACATGATCCAGTCTTGCATGAGAAGGAACGTTAAGTTCATCATATAGAGAGGCTAAAGCTGGGAGAACCACTAATTTTTCTTCTTCTGATATTTCTAACACTCAGCATATCAGAGAAACCTTATTAAGAATAAACCAGGGTTACAGAATGTACCATGCTGCAGCTTTACCCATTTTATCATCTATGTTGCACGTGTTGGGCACGACCACCACGCAAGTTATAAAATACCCAAGAATATACTGTCCTGGTCGCTGAAGTTTAAAAAGGACAGAAGAAGTCTGGTGGTGGTATTTGTGAAATGCAAGAAATGTGATCAACAATCTACAAAAGGCAAAATGATGATATTCCCTGCCTCAAACAACTTATAATCTAAGGCATTGGTCTTGCAGCTGGGGTTGCCTACATGGTGCCAGTTTCAGAATTGGGCCTCAGAGACAAATCGGAGAAGATAAAGTGCCTTTGGGATCCCAGAGGAAAGTTTAACTTTGAAGAATGGTTTTTAATCACTATATAAAGGTCCTCACATTGGCATTGCAGATGAAGTGAAACCATAGGATAGGTAGGGAATTGGAAAATAATAGGTGTCCGGACACCTATTATTCATTGTACCTTACACTGTATTGCTGTACAATTGATATGAGCAGGCATCGCCTTTCTGGACTATCCCGAAGAGAGCTGCTGGGAAAGTTTCCAACATATTTTCCCACCGTTTGTTGAAAATGAAGCATGTTAATTTTGATAAAAGTCCATTAAGAAAGAAAAATGTTAAAGCATTTTGATAAAGTTACAATGGAATTTTTCGGAATGGAAACTTTTGATTTTCCATTTCAAAATGACTGTTACAATTTTTAAAATTTTATATTATATAACATTTAAAAAAATCTAAACTGGAAGGAAATATTTTGATCATATCAATACACAACATACTGCTTGACCTGAAGCCCCAGGATGTTCTGCAGCAGAGTTGCCAAGGAAATGTATTTTGCTGTCAAAGATATAGAAACTTTAGCTAATGGCTAGAGCTGGGTGAGCCTGAGAATTACCCATGCTTGTCTAGAATTTGGCAGGCTGCTTGGAATGCATCCAGGATCTCCAAGTGCCCAGAATTTTATAGGCCAGTCCAGGAAACTGTTCATTTTTAACAGCTCTGAGCAGCCCCGGAGACCTTTCTTTGGTTAAGTGCAAACCTTCACTCACACACACATGCCCCACCTTAAGCAACTCTCCAGTCATTCTGAAATAATTCATTTTTAAAAACTAAATGAGTTTGCATCTAATAGGTTGCCTATATAAGACAAAGCCCCTAATATCGGGATGTTTGGTCACCCTATGTGTCTTGTTTGTTTGGTGGTGGTGATTTGTTTCTTTTTTAACTGCCAGCACATGGGAAGGCATATCTAAGGAACAAAAGGTCATATTTCTGGGGGAAAATTGGCACTAATAATTGGCTCCAATCAGAAGGAGCTTCCTGATACTTTATCATCCTTTGTTTGCTAAGGATGAAAAAAATGATTAATTAGTGGGACATGACCCATGCTATGCAGTCTCTCCTAAGCTTTTCAAATATAGGAATAGCGTATCTTGACTGATATGCAGGAATCATTGAGTCAGTAATTACCTTGCAAGAATGACCACATTTTTAGGGCCCAGTCCCGTTCCTACTGAAGTCACGGAAATCTTTCCACTGAAATTGCTGGGAGCTGAGTCAAGCATGTAATGTGTGCACTATACTATTCAGGTGGTATTTGGAACGCTCACTTCATCTCCACAGTATTTTTTTAAGCAAATCAAAAATGAGGGAGGGATCTGAATAATGAGAGTTTGGTGTAATAGCTTTTATTTAGTAAGATATTAAGTGTCAGATCAGGATTTATAAGAACCTTTCTCTGGCTAAAGGAAAAAACACATTGCCATGACTGGACAGAGCCAGTTGCTAGAAACAGTCATTGGAACAAAGCAGTGACTATAAATGGGCTCAGTCATTCAATAAAATGTGTGGAAAATACAGTGATCGCTCTTAAACAAGGTCCTGGCCCCACGGTGCCGTGAGGCTTTTCCAATGCTTGTCTTTCCTTCCTAAGTGTTCAGTGATAACACATGGGGAAGAAGAGAGTTCAGACAGAGAAGAGGACAAAGCATGGGCTTTGGATCAGGCCCTAAATGAACTGGAAGGTGAGAAAGAAAAGAAAGAGAACAGAAAGTGCAGGAATAATATGAAAAGGAGGAAAAGACCAAGAAGGAATGAAAGTGGATGAGGGACAAAGGGCCTGAAAAGAGAGAAAAAAATTTAAAGGGAAAATACCAAGGTGGAAAATGGTAATTGTGTATGTTTTTAGTAGAAAATATTCATTCTGAGGCACAGATAGTAGCCAATATGGCATAAAAAGTTACACAGGAGCAGGCACGTAAAGGTTAAGTCTAAGTCTGGCTAGTTCTCTTCCAAATAAGGCAGCTGAGAGTCGGTGTTCCTTTATTGCAGGTACTGTGGAGCTAACGTTCACTTTCAGTGACATGTTTCCTTACTTTGTATCATAGCTGATAAGTGATTTGTTCCACGGGGAGAAAGCCTTTTATCACCATAGTCCATGTGTATTTTTTTGGCACAGCATCGCAAGTCCAATTATTCAATGTACTTTATCAGCTGGTGGGTATTTGTTTGATTTTTAACAAAGGCAGCGCAAAATACTATTTTTGAAACATTCTTTTTTTCCACTTTCTCCCATCTCTTGGCTCTTTTTTCCTACCTTTGTCTCTCTCCATGGCCTTATCTGCACTACAGCATTTTCTTATTGCAGCCACTAGAGCAAACCCTTATTATGCTTGTAACACTCCACATACACAACTTCTGACAGTGATGCTCAGCTGTTCACACCACTATTGTGACTGCATTTGCTCTGAAGGCTCAGAACTACTGTAACCACCACTGCATCAGTGCACCACTGCAGTGCCAGTGCAGGCAGCAAACACAGCTGCTGCAGCTGTGATCGTGCAATTGGTTCTCCCAGTGCTATCCAGTCCAGGGTTTAGTGACAGCTCTGACCAACCTCTGTCACTTGCTAAATCATTGTCCTCCCTGGTTCCATACAGGCTAAGAACAGTCAAAGCCATACTTCGCTGGTCTCCGCTCTGCCCTGCAAACATCTTACACCCACCCCTTTCAGTAAAGGCCTTGAAATCCTACTACTACAAGAGAGGTTTGAAAAACAGGACAGAATTTTTGCAAAAATTATCCTGAAAATATGTTGTTTTTTCAGTTAAAATTTGAAATTTCAATGAATAAATGTAATCAAAGTTGAAAATTTTCCACCAGCTCTAATTACAACTAATTTTTCCCCTTTGTTTTCAATAATATGTAATAAAAATAGCACTTTCCTTCCCCTTTGTGTATAGGTGTGTGTGTATATTAATAGAAGGTTTTTAAATATTTATTGTAAAGCAAAGTTCTAATACATTTTTCATTAACAATACATCCATCTCTCTCTCTCTCTATACACACACACACACACACACCAATGGGGCTGTACTGCTGAAAAAACGCACACACAGTAGAGAAAGGTTAATACACACCCACACCCACACCCACCCCACACTGTTATGCTGGAAGGTGTTACTGGCAGCCATCAATAACAGATCTGGTTAAAGCCAGAAGGAGTACTAAGCTGGGACTATTTATCCATAGCTCAGGCATGATTGGTGAGCACAAGAGCATATCCAGCTGCGGATGGGCCTGCACATTACACCTCTGGCACCCAGGCTGCTCTGAGATCCTTTGCACATTTAGTCTGAAGCCGCAAGGTGTAGTCAGTTTCCAGCTGGTGCCCATAAAGAGGCACTGCCGAGAGCCCTGACTGTGAAGAGGCTACATGCCAACAAGGAGGACTTACATACTCTGCTTCCTTTCACCAAAGCTAGCTGGCGGCTGGGTACAAAGCGAGAAGTCAAAGGCAATCACACTATGCAACACCCAGCACTGGACACATCACATGGTTCTGTGCCAACGCACCACTGCAAACACTGTTAGTTGCCAGGGTCTGTGGAAGATCTTGCACAAAGTTGGGTACCCACACAAACTCATCACCAGTGTGTGCTCATTCCATGCTGGCATGCTGGCTGGAGTGCTGGAAAACAGTGCTTCATCAGAGCCTTTTTTGTCACGAATAGCATTAAGCAGGGCTCCGTGCTCAGACCTACACCATTTACCATTCTCTTTGGGGATATGCTGCTAGATTCTTATAAAGACTGCAACCAGGGTATTTACATGCAATTCTGCACAGATGGCAGCATCTTCAATCTTGACAATTGAAAATGGGAGGAGCTAACAAAAACAATATAAGAATACTCTCAAAAAACTCACCTAAAAGCTGGCCAAGCTGACTCAAATACAGGACAAGCTGCTGCTGCTGACAGACCTGTTGACCTTCACTTAAAACCACTGAGAATTGCAGAACAGAAAAAGCCAAAGAGAAGCATGGGTGGAGTTTGGGGGGCAGGGAGGGGCAGTGCACCCCCAAACTGCAAGCCTCGGGCAGGCAGGCAGCTGGAGTGTGCAATGTAATGAGTTCTGCAGAGGAGACAGGAGACTGCTCCCAGTTTGTGTCCCTGAGGCAGAAGTCAGAATTTTATTTATAAACAGAGTGATTAACAGGTGATTAAGATAAGAACGGGCTGTTAGGATGTTTCCTAAAGTTAAATGATCTGTTTCAAGCTTGGTGAATTGCAAAAAGTAAAGGAGCCTAAATGATAGAAAGTAATTGTAGATATCACCGGACATCTGCAGTACCAGGAGGGATGAGCTGGAGTACCAATGAGAAGCGCAGTCAGGAAAGTAACCGAAATACTTCCCTGATGAATTGTATTTTCTAACGGACAACCTACCCTAAAATTCTCAATTACTGAGGGACAATCTTCACTCATTGCTATATTTGCTTTCCACAACCAACTCTCTGTATAACTTTTTATGAGTAATGAACCTGAATAATTGGATGCTAATATTTAAACTGTATTGTTACATTTATTCACCTAAATTTGGGTTATTGCTGATTATGTACTATATGTATCTTATGACTTTTAAAACAAACTTTGTATTTGTGGATAATCTAAGCACTATATCCAGATGTACAGACACTCTTTTCTTAATCTGTGTATTATATAATTTTTTAACATTAGCTTTCATAAAATTTTTAAATCTTTTCTACAGTTGTTAGATTCAAGAGGTGGTAACAAAGGCTAGGTCCACACTACCCGCCTGATTCGGCGGGTAGAGATTGATCTTCTGGGATCTATTTATCGCGTCTCATCTGGACACAATGAATCGATCCCAGAAGCGCTCCCCCGTCGACTGCGGAACTCCTGCTCACCGAGAGGAGGAAGTGCTGTTGATGGGGGAGCTTGCCTGCGCCGCATGGACCCGCAGTAAGTAAACTTAGTTCAATCTAGGAAACATTGACTTCAGCTACGCTATTCTCATAGCTGAAGTTGCGTTTCCTAGATCGATCCCCCGCCCCAGTGTGGACCGAGCCAAAGTTACTAATTTTTTTTTTTTTTTTTTTTTTGAGAAGATAACTGATTTTTTAGACAAAGGAAATGCAGTAGATCTAATCTACCTGGATGTCAGTAAGGCATTTGATACAGTTCCACATGATAAATTATTAGTTAAATTGGAGGAGATGGGGATTAATATGATAACTGAAAGGTGAATAAGGAACTGGTTAAAGGGAAGGCTACAACAGGTCATACTAAAAGGTGAACTGTCAGGCTAGAGGGAGGTTATTAGTGGAGTTCCACAGTGATCAGTCTTGGGACCAAACTTATTGAACATTTTTATTACTGACCTTGGCACAAAAAAGTGGGAATGCGCTAATAAAATTTGCAGATGACACAAAGTTGGGAGATATTGCCAGTATGGAGGAGGACCAGAATATCATACAAGAAGATCTGGATGATCTTGAAAACTGGAGTAAAAGAAATGGAATGATATTTAATAGTACAAAGTGCAAGGTCATGCATTTAGGGACTAACAAGAATTTTTGCTATAAGCTGGGGACTCATCAGTTGGAAATGACAGTGGAGGAGAAAGAGCTGGGGGGGTATTGGTTGATCCAGGATGACTATGCGCCATAAATGTGATGTGGCCATGAAAAAGGCTAACAGTCCTGGGGTGCATCAGGTGAGGTATTTCCAGTAGAGATAGGGCAGTGTTCAGTGGCGTAGCCAGGGTCTAAGTGTAGGGGGAGCAAACATAAAAAAGGCGCCCCCCCTTGGCTCCTCCTCTGGCCACACCCCCTCCTTGGCTCCTCCCATTTCTCTCCCAGATTAAACCCGGGGCCTGGCTCAAGACTCCTGCGGACTTCCCGGGGGTGCAGATACCCCCGTCACCCCGCTGTCCCGGGAGAGTCTCTACTGCCCAACCCGCTCTGCAGGTGTACCCCACCGGCTGCGCCGCTCGGCCCCACCCGTGGGGTCCCGTCTCCCCGCCCTAGGCTCCAGGCTCCTGCGCCACGCCAGAGTCCCCCGTCCAGACAGCGCGGCCTGTGCCCCTGCCTTGCGGGCCCGGCCCTGGGGAGCCCCTCGCCCGGACCCCCTAGTGCAAGGCACCAGACCCCCCGCTGCTCACCTTCCATCCTGCACTGCTGCCTGTCCCCGGCCGATCCCGGTCCCATGCTGTGGGTGGATCCCAGCTCCGGCTCAGGGCAGGGAGCGCTTGGCCGCCAAGCCCTGAGCCACTGCAGGAGGTGGCTGTGCCTGCGGCGATGTTGGGGCCATGCTGACCGTGGGGCATGATGGCCGAGGAGCTGGCCCCCTCGCTCCTCCGGCCGCACCTGCCGCCCCCCCGCCCAATGGCTCCTCTGGCCGTGCTACCTCCAGTGCCGGCCCAGCAGGCACCGTTTTTGGGAAATGTGCTGAGGGGAAGTGGCTGCTTCCCCTGCACCCTGCTAGCTACGCTACTGGCAGTGTTAGTATCGTTATACAAGGCACTGGTGAGACCTCATCTGGAATAGTGTGTGCAATTCTGGTCTTCCATGTTTAAGAAAGATGAATTCAAACTGGAACAGGTACAGAGAAAGGCTACTAGGATGATGTGAGAACTGGAAAACCTATCTTATGAAAAGAGACTCAAGGAGCTTGGCTTGTTTAATCTAGCCAATAGAAGGTTGAGAGGAGATATGCTTGCTCTCTATAAATACATCAGAGGGATGAATAACAGGGAGGGAGAGGAGTTATTTAAGTTAAGCACCAATGTGGACCCCAGAAAAAATACATATAAACTGGCAGGGCCGTCCCTAGTCATTTTGGTGCCCTATGCAGCCCCCCCCCCTGCACTTCCCACTGCCGGTGAGTGCAGGCCTGACCCTGCTGTAGTCCTCAGGGGAGTGGGGGCAAGACTGGGGCGGAGGCCCTGGGGAAGAAGTGGGGTGGGGCTTTGGGGAAGGGGTGAAATGGGGGTGGGGCTGAGGCAGAGCAGAGGTGGAGCAGGGGGGGGGGCCATGGGGAAGAGGCGGAGCAGGGACTGCAGCAGCACGCAGCTGTGTAGGGCACCAGGAAATTTGGTGCCCCAAAGTTCCTGGTGCCCTAAGCAGCTGCGTACTTTGCGTATGGGTAGGGACGGCCCTGTAAACTGGCCATCAACAAGTTTAGGCTTGACATTAGGTGAAGGTTTCTAACCACCAGAGGAGTGAAGTTCTGGACCAGCCTCCCAAGGGGAGCAGTGGAGGCAAAACACCTAACGGGCTTTAAGATTGAGCTTGATAATTTTATGGAGGGGATGGTATGAGAGGACTGCCTACAATGGTGTGTGGCCCATCAGCGACTGCCTGTAGCAATATCTCCAAAGGCTGGTGATGGGACACTTGATGTGGAGGGCTCTGAGTTACTACAGAGAATTTTTTCCCCCGGTATCTTCTTGGTGGGTCTTGCCCACATGCTCAGGGTCTAACTGATCACCATATTAGTGGTCGGGAAGGAATTTTCCCCAGGTCAGATTGGCAGAGACCCTAGTGGTTTTTCGCTTCCTCTGCAGCATGGGGCCTGGGTCACTTGCAGGTTTAAACTAGTGTAAATGGTGGATTCTCTGTAACTTGAAGTCTTTAAACCATGATTTGAGGACTTCAGTGACTCAGCCAGAGGTTAGGGGTCTATTACAGGAGTGGGTGGGCGAGGTTCTGTGGCCTGCAATGTGCAGGAGTCAGACTAGATGGTCCCGATTGTCCCTTCTGACTTTAGTAAGAGTATCTGAGTAGGAATATACATTACAATTTTAAACCTAACCAGTGTCCCATAAGTGACTTGCCACAAGATGTCAGAACATGTTAGTATTAGAGCTGAAGTGGGTCTAATATTTATTTAATTTTCTTTCTTGATATAGGAATTAGATACAGTGCTCCTGTCAAATAACAGCTTCGAAATTATCTGCAAAAAAAATTAAGAGTTTTCAGTTGCCTAAGTAGCCCCTGGAATCACAGTTAACTCCCCCCGCCAAAAAAATCTGAAATGGTGCCCCTGTGGGCCAGCACAGAATTTCCTCCCCTCCATGTCTAGCCCAGTTGTCTTGACTGGAGCTGCCCCCCCCCCCCAAATATAGAAGTCAAACTACACCTATGAAGAGAAGTGTGAGCAAAGAGAGCGGGCTGTGGCAAAAACACGTGGCCACGTCTGCCTGATGTGTGGACGTATCTGCTGATCCCTCACTGGTTTACATTCTCCCAGGAAGTTGCACTGAAACAAACTGACTCTCCTATGTTGACCAGGATGGGCAACTCCAACAATTAAGTACCTTTCATTCAAGCAAAACGAGGAAGAAATTAAATGCCCCTTTCAGTAGTGATAGCTGAAACAATAAAAGCCACTACCCCAGGCATGGACCAGCATGGCAAGGCCTGAGCAGAAGCTAAGCCATGTGGCAAAAGTGGTTTTCCTGGAGCCTGATTGCATACCCAGGGGCTGGAGCATTGATTTGTTGCAGCTGTGTCTGTCTGTGGCTGTGTGAAAGGAACCAGAAATCAAGAGGAAAGAGAGCAGACAGTGGGAGGAATCAGTGGTGCATAACCCTGGGAGGAAGCCAGAAACAAAGCTTCTTTTGGACAGGTACTCTTCGGAAAGGGAGATTTAGCTCTCTGACCAAGGAAACTGCCTCCTGTTCCTGCTCTGTTGAGGGAAACAGGACCTTGTGTACATTCTTTGTAAATAAACAGGATTGCACCAAAGAAATACCTCCACCATCTTACCAGAAACCACCTGGGAAGGTCCCAAATATTGGCTAAACCACTCAGGCCAAAGGGCAACAATACCATGTGCATACCCACTTATAAATACAGACATGGATTTCTTCTTTAAAGGGGGCTGGCACTGCAGCAAGACAGTTGCCTCTCCTACATCTGCCAGATTCCTGAGATCTAAGGAAGAGAAACCAGAAAGAGAGATTAACATCATACACAGATATGCCAGGCAGATCCCACGGCCCAAAGTAAAACTTACTTGCCTGTCCATGACCCAATGGTGTCCCCGTGTCACTGCATGACTGGCCCCACTGCATGAGATAGGGTAGACACAATGGAGGGACACTGGCTAGACCTCATAGAGGGGCTCCACAGAAACTCTTCTTTCTAGACCAGGCCAGGACAATTCTCGTCTCAGCATTTTAAAGGGAGACAGAACAAGGGAGGGAACTTCAATCCTACCAAAATAATCAAAATAACTGTGAACAAAATAGAAAGTCATAATTTCAATAATACCAACAGCCAAAAGACTCTGCAAGCCCCTTTCCTGCTTGAGCACTGCCATTCAGAGGTAGCACTGCTCCTCATGGGTGCTGTAGGCTGCATGGTCAGTCCAAAAGAGTCACAGGAGGAGGATGGTTACTCTCTGCCATGACATCAGAAATGGAACAGTTTAGCAGAACGTAACCCCTTATCTTCCCGAAGCAGGCATGTATCCTTGTACAGGATAGAATTATTCACAGCATTCATCAGAGCAAATGAAAAATGTGAGCAAGTGTAGAACATACATAATGTGTCATAGACCTTGTGCATCTGCTCTAGGGAGCTGTGTCAGCCACGGTGGGAGAGTTGCAACAATCCACAAACCCAGCAGTTGTTTCAGGAAATACTGCATGTGACTGAAATACACTGTGTGTTACCAAAACAGGGTGGCTAGTACAGATGTACTGCAGCGAATGAAATATCCAACGATGTGTTAGCACACAGGCAAGGTGCAACTGTGCAATTCTCTAGTGTAGTCAAGGTTCATATTTTCCCTTTTCTTTTTTTCTGCGATTGAATGGGATGGAGCATTTTTATGGGGTTTGGATGTTGGCTACAAAAAGGTTTCGGGCAGCCACTGGGCCTTTCTGGGCTGTAGTAGGTGGAGTTTGGAGGGAGGGCAAATAGAAGCATAAGGGCCTGAGCAGTTGTAGTTGAGGGACCTGGAAAGAAAATTAGGCACCATGGGGAAGGAAGGATGGAGTCAGGGGAAGTAAAATTGATCAGATTGTGTTAGAAGACTGGATAATGTTTGGACGGGAAGCAGAGGAGGAGAGGAAATAAGAGACCTCAGAAGGTTTAGATTAGTTTCAGCAAAAATGAAACCTCAAATGAGCCTGAACCTCCTCACCTTTTGATGTCACTCATTCCTACTCAATGCCAGGCACGACTGTTATTGTGATAACAGCAGAAAACTCTTAAGTTGAGGAAGCATCTGTGAACTGAAATGTGTAGGTAGATTTTGCTTGATACAGAAAAATCATGACAGAATGAGGTCATATAGTTGTGGGTTCCAGACCTAAACAAGGATTTGGGCTACTATCCAACACTGACAATGAAGCTGGAGGTTAGAACTGCACTGTTAAAGTGCCATCCTTCTGATGAGCTCCTTTTGTCTAGTGGACCCTAATGATACCATGTTACTATTTGGTATAAAAAGTATAAAACCAAATTTGTTTGACAGATTAGATTAGATAGCAGGCCTGGATTTGATATATTTTAGAACTATAGTACTATCTTAAACACAAAACCTAAAATTCAAGTTCCCAATGACATTGTGACTAAAAGTATTTCTTGGGAAGAAATCTGGGAAAGTAGCAGCAGAATGCAGTTCCTTTGCCCTCAAAGCATACTTTTTATTCCTCACTGATGTGTGAAACCTCCAGGTTTAGTACAATCTAATTAGTGTGCTGTTTACCTTTTGTGTCCAATTAGTAAATATGCTGAATAAAACTAGACCTCAGTGGCACCTCACTAGACACCTCCCTCACATTTTGAGATCTTGTTGTTTACCTTGCTTCTTGGTTTATGATCCTTTAGCCAACTTTCAAATACATTGGACAGCACAGTACTTGTCTGACAGCCATTTTGAAGGAATTATGTATGATTTTATGATGAAATTTTTCAAGTCCTATATTACATTCTACTCACTGCATTCCCATCATCCAGTAATTTTGTAATTAAAATAAAGAATCAAATTCATAGAGTTTAAAGCCAGAAAGATCATTATGACCACCAAGTCTGATCTTCAGTATAACACAGGCCTTAGAGTTTCACCCAGTAATTCCTGCAGTAGAGGGAATTGCTCTTCACTACTATGTATACGTATAATCAGGGCCAGCTTTAGGACCTGCGGGGCCCAATTCGAATACCCAGCGGTGGTCCGGGTCTTCGGTGGCACGGGGTCTGCTCCAGGTCTTCCACGGCACTGAAAGACAACCCCCCCCCCAAAATGCCGCCAAAGACCCAGAGCGGACCCCCGCACTGAAAGACAACCCCCCCCCAAAATGCCACCAAAGACCCGGAGCGGACCCCCGCTGCCGAAGTGCCACCAAAGACCCGGAGCAGACCGCCACCGGGTGAGTAAAAAAATTAAAAATTTTAAAAGGCACCTAAGGCGCGGGGCCCGATTCCGGGGAATCGGTGGAATCGGCCTAAAGCCGGCCCTGCAAATAATATTGAGCCCAAAAACTTGGGGGTGAAATAAAACATTCTTTAGAAAAACATTCAGTCTTGCTTAAAAGGCCCATACCTATGTATGGGTAGGTATCCATACACCATGATCAATACACCTGTAAATTAACTGAACTCCTTAAGTCTAGCATTTTGAGGCATGTATTCCACAGCTCAGATCATTTTTGTAGCTCTTCCTAGCACCTACTCCAATTTTTCAATACCCGTTTTAAAGTGTGGACAGTAAAACTGGAACCAGCATTCCAGCAGTAGTCTGATCACAGTCTATGTACCCAACACACGTTGTTACGATTCCATCAGAGGTTGCACTGGTGCCAAATACAGAGGTAATATAACCTTTCTATTCCTCTTTGAGATTCCCCTGTCCATGCATCCAAGGATTGCTTTAGCCCTTTTGGACACAGCAGCACACTCGGAGCTATGTTTATCTGATTATCCACCGCCACCTACAAATCTTTGTTCAGAGTCACTACTTCCCAGGATAGAGTTCTCCCATCCTGTAAGTATGTCCTACATTCTTTGTTCCTAGATTATACATTTACATTTAGCCATATTACAATATGTATTGTTTGCTTGCATCCAGTTTACCAAGCCCTC
Source organism: Malaclemys terrapin pileata (assembly GCF_027887155.1). Classification (NCBI taxonomy): domain Eukaryota; kingdom Metazoa; phylum Chordata; order Testudines; family Emydidae; genus Malaclemys; species Malaclemys terrapin. Next base: position 198,729,632 of record NC_071505.1, read on the forward strand.
CAGATTGCTCTGAAACAGTGACCTGTCCTCTTCATTATTTGCCACTCCCCCAAACTTTTGTATTATCTGCAAACTTTATCAGTGATGATTTTATGATTTCTTCTAGGTCACTGATAAAAATGTAACTATGCCAATTACTTCTTGTCCTATCCTCTGTCAACATGGAGGACAATTGATCAGCCTTTGTATAGCAACCTTTTACGTATTTGAAGACTGTTACCATGTCTCCCCCCCCCCCCAGCCTTCTCTTCTTTTGACTAAACATGCCTAAGTCTTTCAACCTTTACACATGGGTCATGTTTTCTAAACTTTTTATCATTTTGGTTGCTCTTCTCTGGACTCTCTTCACTTTGTCCACATATGTCTTAAAGTGTGGTGCCCTAAACTGGACACGGGCCTCCAGCTGAGGCTCACCAGTACAGACTAGGGTGGAACAAATACCTCCGATCTCTTACATATGACACTTCTGTTATTACATCCCAGAATGACATTTTCCTTTTTTGCAACAGCATCATACACTTGACTATATTCAACTTATGATCCACTATAGCCCTCACGTCCTGTTCAGCAGTACTGCCGCCCAGCCAATTATTCCTAATTTTGTATTTGTACTTTTGATTTTTCCTTTCTAAGTGTAGTATTTGGCACTTGTCTTTATTGAATTTTATCTTATTGATTCCAGACCAATTCTCCAGTTTATCAAAATAATTTTAAATTCCAATCCTGTCCTCCAAATTGCTTTCAACCCTGCCAAACCTTGCATTGTCCACAATTTTTACAAGTCCACTCCACCCTCCAAGTCATTAATGCAAATATTAATATTAATTATTTGTTGAAGGCCTACAGCATGCTTGGTGCCATAAAGAACAGAGTAAAAACAGGTTCATGATCTCAATGTCTGATCCAAACTCCACTGAAATCAATAGGCATCTTTCCCTTGACTTCAGTGGTTTTGGACCCAGCCCCACGAGTACAGACAGAGGGTAAAATTTTCAAAAGTGCCCACATGACTTAGGAGTCTAAGTCCCATTTTCAAAAGTGACACAGATGCTCAGAATTCTCAGCAAAGGGGTTTTTCCATCACTGCAGTATATCCACCCCCTCAACAGGAGATGTCAGGTCGATGGAAGAATTTTTCCATCAGTCTAGCAATGTCTATCCTGAGGCTTAACTACATCTTTCAGGGGATGATTTTTTTTCACACCCCGAAGTGCCATAGCTAAGTTGACCTAAGTTTTAGGTATAGAACAGGCCTAAGTGTTTGTGTACACAAGGCCTAGGTCTCATTGGAAGTTCCTTTTGAAAATGGGACTTAGGTGCTTTGGAAAATTTTACCCATAGGCACAGGGAATCCACGCCATGGGATGTACGGTGGTGGAACAGCAACTTTAAAAAAAATATCTGGTGCTTCCAGCAGCACAGTGTTCCCAACCCCCTACTTAGGAATTGGTTCAGCGTGACTCAGTGGGAAGAGTACCATGCACTGAATCACCAACACCACTCCCCACAGCACCTGTTTTTTCCCCTGTAATGACTAAGCTTGATCCCTCTTAGATTGTGAAATCTGACAGGATCACAGTGTGAGGTGTTATGGCTGAGGGCACACTGTGCTACAGTGTACTAATTAAAGGCTTTCCGGATCTGGGATACAACATTCCTCTCTGTCCACTTCCAGTGACTCTACACAGTTGGGGGTTGTTCCATAACTTTTACAGCCCCACCTATTCCTGCGGAGAAATTGAGTCACTTCCTCTTTAGAAAGCTCACCCAAAATTCTTCCTGTTCACTTTAGCTTATAAACTATTATTGACTTTCTCTGTAAAGCAAGACCTTAGTCATCACAGGCCAATGCTACTGTGCTCTAGAGAAGACTTTTCTCTCTGTTCTAGATGCACATATCACTTAGAAGAAGAGTTCTTGTTAACCATTCTTGTTAAGAACATCATATATTCTGGTTCCATTCAACCATAGCATGTGCATATGTGTGTAATATCACCAGTAGTTTGTTACTGATATCAGTTCCCTTGCTTATTTCTGAAACATTGATAGAAGTGCCCTCTGATTTTGTTATAAATAAAAACTGGCTCATTATCCATCCATCTATGTTCTTCATTTATTGAGAAGGCAAGAACCAACTGGTAGGCTTGGCTCTTTTTATTTTAGTTTCCTATGTCACAGTGGTTTGGAATGAATGTCCCTTAGATGTGACTTGAGCCATCTTAATTATTTAGGACCAGATACTGATACTCTAATTTACAATTATTAAAGTACTCTGCATATAATCCTGTTGATTTCAGTGGAACTATTTAAGGAATAATGTACTCCTTATTTTTAGTAAGGGTCCAGAATCTATCCGTTAGGAAATCTGCCATAGTGCAATCAATGGAATATTATCACCACCTAAACTGTGCACTAACAACTGTCCAAAACAAGTGACCAGAAGGTTATAAATATATCTGGAGAGTTATAGATGTGTTGACTTGGGAAAAACATATGCAACTTGCTGCTTTTGAGGTCTAACTTGTCTCTCATTCAGGGTTTACTTTACATGATACTTCATAACACCAGAGAACTTCAAGGGAAACATCTCTATGTTTGTCATCCATTTCAAGAAAAGGCATTCCTCTCAGGAGTTTTTTTTCTACCACATATATGCTCGTGTGTGCATGCTGTAGTGGACCCATATTGACTATTAGTCAATACAGGGTACAGGGAGGGGAACGTTTCTCCATTTATGTAATTTTCAACTCAATGGTGAAAACCTTCAAAGGGTTTCAACTGCAAAGGAACAGGAGAGAAAAAAACTGAGCCAATCTGCCTCTCTCGCCCCCTCTATTTCTCAGTTGTGCTGGCCTCCCCCTCATTTATAGTGTGTCATCTTTCACTCCCATTCTACTGTATGGGGACAGAAATCATGCCAGAAATGCTTCACTCACTAACACCTACCTGCTGGAATTCAGACTCAGAGAGGGGGAAGGGGGGAAACATACCCTGGCAATTCTTACAAATCACAGTGCCGCTAATCTCCTTTCAAGAGAGTCAAACATAAAGTCATGTTCTTTCTTGTGAAACCATTGCTAGCCTGTGGGTGTCAAGCCAGCCTTCTTTTCCAAGAAATCTGTTGCCTCCCACAGTGAGTCTAGAGAAATAGCATTCTGATGACAGTGAAGAGAGGCTGTTAGAAAAACATCACACGCCAGAGCTGTACAACAGGCTCCAAAAGCCCTTGTTTTTTCAAGCTCAGCTCTCTTCAGTTTCATAAAAAGCCAAACCAAACTAAATTTTAGTTTTTCATCTTTTTTGTCTTAAGCCCTGGAAAAAAAAACATTCTTCAGCTCCCTTTTCAGTCCATGTCAAGAAACACCACACCCGCTCCTTCCGAATCCAGCCCTTTTGAAGAATAAACTGCGTCCACAGTTACCCAGCTGCTACCTATACACCAAGTTCTATGCCTTAATGGCTAACATAATGTGACTCAATACTAATCTAAGGTCCACAGCATAAGACAGCAGGGGTATCCTTTGGAACTATATTATGCTGACATAAGGGCTGTCCTCCCCAATGAAGAGAATGTCCTGGGCCTTGAGCCCACAAACTGCTTCTCACAGGCTAACCTTGGCACCCATGCAGAAAACCGATTACTTCAACAGAGCTCCATGCATGTAAGGGGAGCTGTCCATGCAGAGCATCTTGCAGGATCAGGCCATAGTTGATTGGAAGGCCTCCATCACCTCTGATGACCCTCACTCCAAGTGGAGGAAGAGCCATGTTGCAGAAAGTGCCATTTCAAATAAATGAGAGAATAGGTGACACTTTATGAGGTGAAGGCACAGCATTAGCCAATGTCTAGAATATTAATAAAGACAGTACCAGTGAAGTATTGTGGTATTATGCAGGTAATCAGTAAGAGATGTCACCTTTCTGTACTAAAAATAACCTTTTGCTTGGTACACAAAGATCAACATATGCAGAAGATTGATACTTTTCCTCTGCCGGATCAGTAGCATCATAAATGGACCTGAGCTCCTTCCTGATCCTGAGTTATTTATATTGAATCATTAACTCCCTCCTCACCCCACTCCAGGAACTAGGGTTTCTGCTTACCTGCAGGTGTTTGGAGCATGGACTGGCCTTTGCTATATTTCTGTCCCAAAACAGTAACTGTGTAACTGGAGTCATGGGACTGTCACAGAACCCTTCATTGCAGACCACACTTTCCCTCTATATTGCCTCCTGTTCCCTGTCAGCACTTGCCCTGCAGCCAAGGGGAAACTGAGACAACCTCTTTTTTAACTGCAGTAAGCACGCAATAACACATAGCATCTGGATTCATCAACCAGTATATACACACCTTGGGTATATAGAGGCATTGTCTTGTGCCTCACAACACGTGATGTGTGAGCTCAGTGGCGGATGGATGAACCCACTGCCACGTGGTATTGTATTTACCAAAGGGTTTGTTTCGACACAAGATTTTTTTATTAGCTAGTAAAGCTACCTAAGATAATAGTACCCCAATGGAACAAAGTAAACACTTCCTCAGAGAGAGAGAGAAGAGGAACCAGTGAGCTGCTTCCATTTAATGCTCCCCTTGTGCTTCCCCTTCACCACCAAAGCAGCAGGGTGAAGAGGCCTTATTCTACTCCATATTTAAAGCCCTCCCTCCATTCTCCTGGCAGTAAGATGGTGGGAGAGTGGGAGCAGCTGCAGGATTATTTGTTTTAATAACTAAAAGGCCCAATCAGGATAGAGTCCCCATTGTGTTAGGCACTGCACACACACAGTTCTCTGTCCTGAAGAGCGTTCACTGTTGCATACTCCATTACATAAGAACGGCCGTACCGGGTCAGACCAAAGGTCCATCTAGCCCAGTATCCTGTCTACCGACAGTGGCCAATGCCAAGTGCCCCAGAGGGAGTGGACCAACAGGCAATGATCAAGTGATCTCTCTCCTGCCATCCATTTCCATCCTCTGACAAACAGAGGCTAGGGACACCATTCCTTACCCATCCTGGCTAATAGCCATTAATGGACTTAACCACCATGAATTTATCCAGTTCTCTTTTAAACACTGTTATAGTCCTAGCCTTCACAACCTCCTCAGGTAAGGAGTTCCACAAGTTGACTGTGCGCTGCGTGAAGAAGAACTTCCTCGTATTTGTTTTAAACCTTCTGCCTATTAATTTCATTTGGTGACCCCTAGTTCTTGTATTATGGGAATAAGTAAATAACTTTTCCTTATCCACTTTCTCCACATCACTCATGATTTTATATACCTCTATCATATCCCCCCTTAGTCTCCTCTTTTCCAAGCTGAAGAGTCCTAGCCTCTTTAATCTCTCCTCTTATGGGACCCGTTCCAAACCCCTAATCATTTTAGTTGCCCTTCTCTGAACCTTTTCTAGTGCCAGTATATCTTTTTTTAGATGAGGAGACCACATCTGTACGCAGTATTCGAGATGTGGGCGTACCATCGATTTATATAGGGTCAATAATATGTTCTCTGTCTTATTCTCTATCCCCTTTTTAATGATCCCTAACATCCTGTTTGCTTTTTTGACCGCCTCTGCACACTGCGCGGACATCTTCAGAGAACTATCCACGATGACGCCAAGATCTTTTTCCTGACTTGTTGTAGCTAAATTAGCCCCCATCATATTGTATGTATAGTTGGGGTTATTTTTTCCAATGTGCATTACTTTACATTTATCCACATTAAATTTCATTTGCCATTTTGTTGCCCAATCACTTAGTTTTGTGAGATCTTTTTGAAGTTCATCACGGTCTGCTTTGGTCTTAACTATCTTGAGCAGTTTAGTATCATCTGCAAACTTTGCCACCTCACTGTTTACCCCTTTCTCCAGATCATTTATAAATAAGTTGAATAGGATTGGTCCGAGGACTGACCCTTAGGGAACACCACTAGTTACCCCTCTCCATTCTGAGAATTTATCATTAATTCCTACCCTTTGTTCCCTGTCTTTTAACCAGTTCTCAATCCATGAAAGGATCTTCCCTTTTACCCCATGACAACTTAATTTACATAAGAGCCTTTGGTGAGGGACCTTGTCAAAGGCTTTCTGGAAATCTAAGTACACTATGTCCACTGGATCCCTCTTGTCCACATGTTTGTTGACCCCTTCAAAGAATTCTAATAGATTAGTAAGACACGATTTCCCTTTACAGAAACCATGTTGACTATTGCTCAACAGTTTATGTTTTTCTATGTGTCTGACAATTTTATTCTTAACTATTGTTTCGACTAATTTGCCCGGTACTGACGTTAGACTTACCAGTCTGTAATTGCCGGGATCACCTCTAGAGCCCTTTTTAAATATTGGCGTTACATTAGCTAACTTCCAGTCATTGGGTACAGAAGCCGATTTAAAGGACAGGTTACAAACCTTAGTTAATAGTTCCGCAACTTCACATTTGAGTTCTTTCAGAATTCTTGGGTGAATGCCATCTGGTCCCAGTGACTTGTTAATGTTAAGTTTATCAATTAATTCCAAAACCTCCTCTAGTGACACTTCAATCTGTGACAGTTCCTCAGATTTGTCACCTACAAAAGCCGGCTCAGGTTTGGGAATCTCCCTAACATCCTCAGCTGAGAAGACTGAAGCAAAGAATCCATTTAGTTTCTCCGCAATGACTTTATTGTCTTTAAGCGCTCCTTTTGTATCTTGATCATCAAGGAGCCCCACTGGTTGTTTAGCAGGCTTCCTGCTTCTGATATACTTAAAAAACATTTTGTTATTACCTTTGGAGTTTTTGGCTAGCCGTTCTTCAAACTCCTCTTTGGCTTTTCTTATTACATTCTTACACTTAATTTGGCAGTGTTTATGCTCCTTTCTATTTGCCTCACTAGGATTTGACTTCCACTTTTTAAAGGAAGTCTTTTTATCTCTCACTGCTTCTTTTACATGGTTGTTAAGCCATGGTGGCTCCTTTTTAGTTCTTTTACTGTGTTTCTTAATTTGGGGTATACATTGAAGTTGAGCCTCTATTATGGTGTCTTTAAAAAGCGCCCATGCAGCTTGCAGGGATTTCACTTTAGTCACTTTTTAACTTCTGTTTAACTAACCCCCTCATTTTTGCATAGTTCCCCCTTTTGAAATTAAATGCCACAGTGTTGGGCTGTTTGAATGCTATTGTATTATGGTCACTATTTCCAAGCGGTCCTGCTATAGTTACCTCTTGGACCAGCTCCTGCGCTCCACTCAGGACTAAATCTAGAGTTGCCTCTCCCCTAGTGGGCTCCCGTACCAGCTGCTCCATGAAGCAGTCATTTAAAGTATCGAAAAATTTTATCTCTGCATTTCGTCCTGAAGTGAAATGTTCCCAGTCAATATGGGGATAATTGAAATCCCCCACTATTATTGGGTTCTTAATTTTGATAGCCTCTCTAATTTCCCTTAGCATTTCATCATCAGTATCACTGTCCTGGTCAGGTGGTCTGTAATAGATCCCTAATGTTATATTCTTATTAAAGCATGTAATTTCTATCCATTGAGATTCTATGGAACATGTGGATTCACTTAAGATTTTTACTTCATTTGATTCTACATTTTCTTTCACATATAATGCCACCCCGCCCCACCCCGCGCACGACCTGTTCTGTCCTTCCGATATATTTTGTACCCCGGAATGATTGTGTCCCATTGATTGCTCTCAGTCCACCAGGTTTCTGTGATGCCTATTATATCAATATCCTCCTTTATCACAAGGCACTCTAGTTCACCCATCTTATTATTTAGACTTCTAGCATTTGTGTACAAGCACTTTAAAAACTTGTCACTGTTTATTTGTCTGCCCTTTTCTGATGTATCAGATTCTTTTTTATGTGAATGTTTATCATCTGATCTGGCCCCTACTTTATCCTCTTCCATCCTCTGCTCCTGACTATAACCTGGAGATTCTCTATCATTAGACTCTCCCCTAAGAGAAGTCTCTGTCCGAGCCACATGCTCCTCTGCAGCAGTCGGCTTTTCCCCATCTCCTAGTTTAAAAACTGCTCTACAACCTTTTTAATGTTTAGTGCCAGCAGTCTGGTTCCACTTTGGTTTAGGTGGAGCCCATCCTTCCTGTATAGGCTCCCCCCATTCCAGAAGTTTCCCCAGTTCCTAATGAATGTAAACCCCTCCTCTCTACACCATCGTCTCATCCACGCATTGAGACTCTGAAGCTCTGCCTGCCTACCTGGCCCTGCGCGTGGAACTGGGAGCATTTCTGAGAATGCCACCCTAGAGGTCCTGGATTTCAGTCTCTTCCCTAGCAGCCTAAATTTGGCCTCCAGGACATCTCTCCTACCCTTCCCTATGTCATTGGTACCTACATGTACCATGACCACCGGCTCCTCCCCAGCACTACACATAAGTCTGTCTAGATGCCTCGACAAGGCAACCTTCGCACCAGGCAGGCAAGTCACCATGTGGTTCTCCCGGTCATCACAAACCCAGCTATCTATGTTTCTAATGATCGAATCTCCCATTACTAACACCTGCCTTTTCCTAGCAACTGGAGTTTCCTCCTCCGGAGAGTCAACCTCAGTGTGAGAGGCAACCCCAGCACCATCTGGAAGGAGGGTCCCAACTATGGGAAGGTTTCCCTCTGCTCCCGTTGACTGCTCTGCTTCCCTGGGCCTTTCACCTTCCTCAACAGCACAGGGGCTGTCTGAACGGAGGTGGGACAATTCTACAGTGTCCCGGAAAGCCTCATCAACATACCTCTCTGCCTCCCTTAGCTCCTCCAGTTCCGCTACTCTGGCCTCCACAGTCCGTACGTGGTCTCTGAGGGCCAGGAGCTCCTTGCACCGAATGCACACATACACCACCTGCCCACAGGGCAGGTAATCATACATGCTGCACTCAGTGCAATAAACTGGATAGCCCCCACTCTGCAGCTGGGCTTCTGCCTGCATTGTCTCCTAGTTAATTAAAGGGTTGTTTAAGCAAAAGGTTTTGAATGTAGTTTGGTTTATAGGTTTTAAGGGGACTATAGGGACCCCCCCGCTCCCTTCCCACTCCCCTTCCAAATTCCCTTGCGAAACTCCCGGTTAGCAGCCCCTGTTTGCAAAAGCTCCCTGGTCGCTTGTGCGCTGCTTTATAAAGCCCTGGCCTATGTGAATGCCCCGCCCACTGATTAAGGCTCAGCCACTTACCAGAGGCTTCTAGCTTTCAGACCTTCCTTTGAAGCTCACAGCTTCCAACATTGCTGATTGTGAGTAGGAAGCATGGCAGTCAACCCAAATACTGTGTATGAGTTTCATCAGGTGCTTACAGGGCTGAGCCCTGGTCAAGAAGGGACCACAGAATCACTCCTGGTGGCAGGCCAGAGGCAATGACAGTATCACCAATTCATCCAATTTTTCAATAGAAGTTGGGGCCAGAAGGGACACCACTTGCTGTTATTCTTGATATTTGAGACATTCTTGTTTTGAGAGTTGTTTTGTGGAAAGAAAAAATAGTTTGTTTCATTGGCAGCAAAGGACAAGAAAAAAATATCATATTATGTAGGCCATAGAAGTTCCATTGGAAAATGATGTTTTTGAGAGAGATTTTTCACCCTGCAATACAAATCCTCACTGTGTTCACACAATAAAATATTGCTAAAAAATGTGCCGATGCTTCCAAAACCTTTTTTTTCGGGTATTCTTCCACAAATTGAAAGATATGGGGAAAGGATAATATGGGAATGAGATGGACAAAAATAGGGGAACAGTTGTGATAGTTTAAAAAGATCCTTAATTTTTATGACTTTTCTATAAAAAGAAATCGTGGGCTCATAACTTGCTTTTCGGTGCCTCATTGTTCTTAAATGTTTTAGCTCTGTTTGTTCTCTTTTAATATTAGAAATGGGCCCAAATCCACACACCAGATTTAAGTACCCAAGAAATTTTGGGTTATTGGAAATCTGAATCCAGATTGCCACAATTTTGCAAATAAGCCAAAACAAAACTTCAGATCTTACCATCAGTGCTCAACATTTGGATCCACATTTATTCATCTTGAGCCCCTCTCTAATTAAAATGCAATTATAGTCTGGAGAACAAGAAACAGAATAATCGCATTAAAAATACATGAGAGAGTGAGAGAGAGAGTTGAATAAGTTAAAGGTTTTTCTAAATCATGTGTAATCAAACTGGAAGAGATTCTATAAACAAGATTATCCTTGAATCCAAAATTCCTTTAAAATGGTCTGTTGTAACTCGAGTTCAAGTCCTGGGTTATTCAAATTTACATGAAATTGATATAAACTTTCAAGATTTGGTCACTTTTAATAGCATGGAATACATGCTTCTCAAACATGCTGTGAAAGCTAAAACCTGAGCCAGATTTTTATTCACAAAATGAACTTAGTGGTAGTAAAAAGACTTCAGTATCTTCTCTCACTTCCTTTTAGTGTCTGTAAAATCAGGATATCAAGAACAGCCCTATCCAGAAAAATCCTTCCTTACAAAAGTAGCCCATATTCATGATGGTACTCCCATTGACATCAGGGGGTTAATTTTATTTATTGGTTTATTTATTGTTTTGCAGGGTTACACACCAAAGTTCTAAACAGGATATACATTTTCTTAACAAAATGGAAAAATAAAATAAACTGAGCTAAATTATGGGTTGACTCAGGAATTGATTCAGGAAAGCACTTGCTTAAAGCTAAGTAAGTGCTTAAATGCTTTGCTGAATCATAGTCTTAGACCATGCAACCCTACTGCTTCCAAGTCTGTGCACAATTTGGCTAATTATGCTGTTGACCTTTTCTAAATAAAATCTCTTCAGCCAAAATCCACTTCCTTGCCTGTGATACATGCAGTCCTAGGAGTGTCTACATTGAAAGTGAAATATTTGGAACACTGAAAAACCAAACTGAAGGCGACAGTTTGAAAAGACCAAGAGAGAGGATTGGCAGCAGCATGATCCATTATCTGCAGTGATTACAGTCATCTGACCTGCAAAGAAGAGTTAAATTTCACCTTTTAACAGTCATGTTGCTGTGTATTAACATATCATTTTATGTTCTGATGCCCAAACAGTGGCATCCTGAGTGTGACTTTTTGACTCTTGGAAGATACCCACCTGCAATCCTCATCACAGAGGAAGATGAAGTTGGTGGATAACACACATGCTTCAACAGGAGATGTGAAGTATTCAGAATGTCCTGTTTAACTCCAGCAACAAAGATAAAATAGGAAATCATTTGTGATTTGTAAAGACAATTCCATGTGCTTCTTAATGTTTTGGGGTAGGGGGTTAAGCTCCATGCTCTTTGAAACGGTGAAAGAGGCCAACGTGCAAACTCTATCTGGGTCAGTTGTTCCTGAGGAAAATCTGATACAATCTGTGAGTAAATGAATTTCACAGTAAAATATTTACAATTTAATATCCACATCTCTGAAGTTATTTCTACAGGAAACCCAGATAGCACTACCCCCAATATCCAAGTTCATGTATAGTTATGGTGACTCCCCCAAGTATCACTAGAGGAATGATGGTAGGTAGCCTATGCAGTTCTCTATGGCAATGCTTTTACCTTTTCATCAATAGATGGACTAAAGAGCTATTTTCCTTTTGGGGCTTCTGGCCACTGGGCTTGCAAAAAGATGCAAAAGTATCTGTCTTGAAGCCTTTTTCCATCTGGAACAACCAAATGTGTATGAACACATCAGAAATGTTTCTTAAACCTCCAGGAGTGTTCCTCTTTTAAATCAGTCTGCCTAGCTTAAGCCATAACTTTCTTGATTGCCTGTATTATTCATTTTGATCTTGGATTCCCTGTACATCTTCATTTTCACCTTTTAAGGCAACGGTGTTTCATAACTTAGTACATTGCCATTCAAATTACCCATGCACTACCAAGGGGCCAAGATAGACACCAATTTATGCTGTGTATTGCCAGTTTGTTCTATGGCATTCTGTCTCATGAAATCCAGATAATTCTAATGGGAATTCATTTCCAAAACATGGAATAATTTTAGACTAGTAAACCATTTTGATGTGTGCAATGAAGTTGTTTACAGCTTCTCTGTATTGTTAAAAATCAGTTCTCTATCACAGTAGTTTTCATGCTTGAAGTACTCTTACTCATGTTGTCAAATCATGTTTAAATAATTTAGCTTCAGGAGAATTAATTTTTTGATGGTGCAAGAAATAAAACAAGGTGTTCAAGGGATAAGTTGATATCCAGATGTCAGATAGCTATCTTGAGGCTCCTAAGACTGGCCAGGCAAGGCCCCATCAATCAATGAATAATAAATCAATCTCTTCAGTAGGCAAAGTTTCCTTTTGTGCAGCTCTTGGAATGGGTGAATTAAAGGGCATGTTCTGATGTTTGTGAGATATGAATATTTCATAGGTCATCACTATGACAAAGTTAAAGAAATGAACAAGGAGGGAAAGAGAGACTTTATTTTATTTTTAAGTATCTGTGATGGGGTATACCAGACCTGCTGGAGGCCTTGTGGCCCTACCACACCCCACCCCAAAAGAGGGCAGTGGAGAGGGTCCTCCAAGCCGCCTAGAGTGGCTGTGTGGGACACAGCCCATCAGGGCCCAGCAGCCTAGTATAAGAAGAGCTGCAGGGCCAGAGGGGAGTTCAGTTCCTTGCTGGAACCGAAGGAGTGTGGATGGTGTGGCTGGCTGACAGAGCTACAGGACCTTGGATGAGGTAGTGCTGCCAGAAGCCAGTGAGAGCAAGAAGGAGCCCGAGTTGGTTGATGGGACTCCATCGGGACAAGGCCCTGAGGTAAGGGTGAAAATGGCACAGGGTCATGGGGAAGTGGCCCAGGGAATTAGAACAGCAGCGTGACTTAGATAAAGGGACACAGCAAATAGCCACAACACCACAAGACATTCCAGCCAATGCCATTCTCCGGGTGGCTTGTAACATCCAGGATAAAATTCCACCAACCGAGGGGTGGAGGCGGCCCAGAGGCAGACCCCCTATTACATGGGTTCATCAAGTCTGTTCCGATGTTGGACTCTCAGGCCATCAAGCCTTTGTGGTTGCACGAGAATGGACCAAATGGTGAACAATCGTTATGGCCAACTGTCTAGCTAAGCATTGAAGAAGAAGAAGAAGAAGAAGAAGATAGCTGCTATCTACAGGGTCCCTGGGCTGGGACCTGGAGTAGAGGGTGGGCCCGGGTCCCCCCAACCCTCCTTTAGCCGTTGGGGGAAGAGGCGTGGACAGTGAGGCACCCCAGAGGAGGGAACTGAACTATAGTAGCCCAGCTGGAGAGCTGTAGCCAGGAAGCTCCAAGAGGGTGAAGACATTGTCTCCAGAGGAGGGACAATCAGAAAGAGTGTGTGCAGGCACAAACTTGGCCAAGAGGTGCTCAGAAGAGGTGAGTACACCCCATTACAGCATCTTAAAGTGTGTTAAGTGAGTCACAGGAGTAAGAAAAGACACAATCCCTGCCTCAAAGATCACTCAGTCCAAATTCAAACATGACACAAGTGAGCATCTTCGGCAAACAAAACAGAAGGGCCTGGGGAAAGAAGCAGAAGGGGAAAGAAGCAGAAGGCCAAAGTTTGCAGTAATAAGATCACATGGTTTCTTAATGTGTTATGTACAGATCAGATCCTGTGGGTAACTCGGGTGGCAAGCCCATGCCACTACCTGTGCTATTGCAGCTACACTACTATTTTCAGTGTGCTAGCTTGACAAGAGCTAGTATGAGTATGTCTCCTCAAGCTGGGAATCACATCCTCAGCTACAAGTGCAGACTTACCCTTTGATCATCTGGTGTAAATTCAGCCATGATCAGTGGATGACACTAAGACTGGAAGAGCACCTAAACACAAGAGAAGAACGAAACTGCAAAGTAACCAGAAAACTTTAAAACTGTGGGACCTACAAGCAATGAGGAGAGCTTTTGTAACAAACAGAAATCCCCACTGTGAGGGAAAGGAACTAAATGGCACAAGTACAAGGGTGGGAAATTGTTGCACCCATTTCACTGAAGCAATCAGAGGAGGCAGAAGTATGCTTTGAATGGGGGAGAGGGGAGGCAGCAATGCATACTGAAACCTAAACGTACTGACCAGGGGGAGCAGGAGGTGGGTGCTCTGCATAAGGAGTTTGGGGAGTCAGGGGGGCTGGGTGGATGCTCTGCGTGAGGAGTAGGGTGAGTCAGTGGCAGACAGGGGAGGTTGGGGTGTCAGCAATAGAAAAGAGAATCCAGGTGGATTCTGTGCAAGGGAGCACAGGAAGCTACTGAGTCTTGGCTACGGGTGGAGGAAGCAGCTCCAGGCTGGGAAGAGGGGTCCTGGTGATTCACATCTCTGTTACCGGGGATAGGTGCTCCCAATATAGGGGTAGTTTGACTTATCTATTTAGGGAGGCAGCTCCAGTCAGGCCAATGGGGCCATGCAGGGGTGCTGGAACTAGGAGTGCTGGGGGTGTGGCAATTCCAACATATACAGGGTTTACAGTTTTGTTCAATTTCAGCACCTCTACTATAAAAATTGTTCCAACACCGCTGGAACCATGTGTGGGGAGGCAAATTCCGTGCCAGCCTGAAGCTTGCAATTTGGGGGGCCATGCCACCCTACTCCCCACAAACTACACCCATGTTCCCAGTCCAGTCCAATCACCCTGGTGCATACTTGCTCCCTGACAGCTGTTCCAGCCCCTCTGGGTCCCACTCTCACCTCCACCCTCAGCAGCTGCAGAGCCCCGCCCAGCCTGCACACACAAAACAACTCGCTTAAGAACTACTTAAGGGGCCAGAAACATAGACCAGCCCCATAATATTTCTATTGCATTATCTCCTACTGCTCCCACACTCCCCATTCCCCCATCCCTGAAAGCAAGTTTATTTTAATCTTGCCTTAATACTGACATATCATTTCTCCATGCATGAGAGCTACCACCAAGAAGACGTGGAATTGGTATTAGCAGATGACATGGGCTATAAGAGAATCGCTCTCTTAAGAAGTTGTCCACGTATGAAAATATTTGGCAACTATTGTTGCAGGAAACTCTTTCAGGGGCAGGAGTGTTCATTGAAACATGTTCATCTGATATTAGAGAATATTGGCATTAAAATTTTGAACCTTAAATGAAGATATTCAATCCACTAAACTGATCCCATGTTTATTCAGTCTGGGAACCAGAAATAATATCATGTGGCTAATTTTGTCCAATTAAAATTTACCAATACATTTTAAATTCTGAAAATCAAAACACATGGAACTGCTCATTAAACTATGGACCAAGAATTAATGTCAGAAGCTATTCACAGGTAATTCCTTGTAGCAAATACACTTTAAAGAATAGCTGTCAACTACTCATGGACAATCTGGACACAGAAAAAAAGAAACTAAGTGCTCCATATAAATTACATGTTATGAATTGTTTACTCAGCTCTAGTAAGCAGGATGTTTTACAAAAGATAGGGTTGGAAAACACAAAATGATGAGAAAGTAACATAACCCTTCTGACCTGGTGTTGTCAGCAACAGCAAGGGCTAAAGGTCCAAATAGCTTTGTTTAGTGGTTGGATAGGAACAGTTGTACCAGAGTTCATTCATCTCTGCTGCTGTTCTCTCCATCATCAAAGAATCCTCCCAATCACACATGATCCTCAGTGGAGGGGAACCAGTAGCATATAGGGCCTTGAGCAGAGTCCTTGCTACTGGAAATCCACTACTTGCCATAACACTGACATAATATTACTCCTCCAAGCATAATAGCTACCATCAAGAAGATGTGGAACTGTTATTAGCAGAGGACAGTTCCATCACCCAAACAAGGTCAAGTTGTGGACATTTATTATAACACCCAACACTTGTCAGCCATAGATCTCAAAGTGCTTTACAAATGATGTCAATATCATTATCCCTATTTTACAGGTAGGGAATCTGAGGTAGAGAGAGAAGTGACTTGCCCAAGGTCCGGCCAACGGCAGAGCTAGGAACAGAATGCAGGTTTTTTGAATCCTAATCAAGTGCTCCATCCAGTAGGTGACACTGCCTCCTGAAGTCTTACTAGAGGAATTCTGGGTAGAAAGCTTATGCAAATGAAGCTCTCTCTGTAGCCATACTTTCCCCTGTTCACTATCACTAGATAGCAGGTAGAGAGCCCCTTCTCCTCCAGAGCTTCTGTCCATCTGAAGTTCTGGATAAATAGTTTATGCAGAGTAAGCTGCTCTGTCTGTGGCCACCCTTTCTCCTGTTCACCAACAGATGGGAGCAGAGAGCTCCTTACGCAGAAGTTTCAGGCCACGGGACTTACACAAATAACAACCAAAACCCCTGTCTAAGTAAAAACAAGAAATAGGCAGTGCTCACAAAAGTTAAGAGAGAAAGATTATCACATCAAACAATCTTGGCACTCTTTGGATTTTTCCATGGATTAATACACTTCCTGTGGTGTAGCTAACTTACTAAGCTACGTTATTGTACAACCAGAAAAAACAAGTTGGCTGAGCTTGGAAAAAGCTCATGTACTTCAAGGTATTTGTCTAGGCTCACCAAGCTCGATTTTGGTTTTGCTTTAAAATTATACATGGACGCAGAACTAACCACACATCAAATACCCGAGACTAGACTATGTGGTATTTAAGAGTTTAATATTGTAATATTAGATTTGTAACTTCCACCACTTAGGGTTGTTCACTCTTCATACACTTTCCTTAGCTCCATCTATAATAGTAACTGCATTTGGTAACTGTATACATGCTATGTTTGGTACTTGTTCTTTACCTTGTGTTTTCTGCACTGTTAAAAACAAAGCTAAAAATAAGTGTCTCACAATTTATTCCTGTTTATGCACATTCTGTGGGCACAGACGCAAATGTAAAAAAAAATTATTATAAAACAGAAGATAATGTACTCATTTTGGGGTTATTTTGATGTAAAAATATGAAGTATTTGCATAATTTTAATACCCAGCCAGCTGGATATGTTTATTGATGTGCTACTAACAAAGATTTTCTCCTCAAAAGAAGAAAGCAAAAATTGTTTTATTTTCCATCCTAGAGCAGGCTGTTTATTCCAGCACAACCATCGCAATGTGGTGGCCAGCACATCAGCTGGTATAAATTGGCCAATCTGCACTGGCTGAGCGGCTAACCTGGTGTAAACTGTTGTAGTTCCATCAAATTTACACCAGCTGGGATCTGCCCCATGGCATTTTCAGATTGCCAGGGAAATGACTGCTGAGAAGCATATATAGATTACACATCCTGCATCTGCAGTTTCCTAAGGGCCTTGTTCACAAGGAAGCTACTGTAAAGTTTCAGCCCTGCGATGAACAAATCCCTCAAAGTTTCCAAGCATTAGTCCATTTGGTCCATAAGCTCAGAGGTCGTATCCTATGAGTGGAGAATTGCTAATATAATACGTATTTTTAAGAAGGGGGGGAACGATCCAGGAAACTACAGCCCCATTAGTTTGACCTCAATTGTATGCAATCTTGGAACAATTTTTGAAAGAGAAAGTAGTTAATGACATAGAGATAAACAGTAATTGGGTTAAAATACAAAAGGTAGATCATGCCAGACCAATCTGATCTCTTTCTTTGAGAAGGTCACTGATTTTCTAGACAAAGGAATTCTAATCTATGGAGATCTAATTTACCTGGGTTTCAGTAAGGCATTTGATACAGTTCCACATAGGAAATTATTAGTTAAATTGGAGAAGATGGGGATTAATATCAGGATTGAAAGGTGGATAAGGAACTGGTTAAAGGGGAGACTACAATGGGTAATCCTG
Source organism: Malaclemys terrapin pileata (assembly GCF_027887155.1). Lineage (NCBI taxonomy): Eukaryota > Metazoa > Chordata > Testudines > Emydidae > Malaclemys > Malaclemys terrapin. Next base: position 198,747,351 of record NC_071505.1, read on the forward strand.
AAAGATAAACTGTCAGGCTACAGCAAGGTTACTAGTGGAGTTCCTCAAGCATAGGTCTTGGGATCAATCTAATTTAACATTGTCATTAATGACCTTGGCACAAAAAGTGGGAGTGTGTTAATAAAATTTGTGGATGACACCATGTTGGGAGATATTGCCAATATGGAGGAAGACTGGAATATCAGGCATGAAGATCTGGACTATCTTGTAAACTGGAGTAATAGAAATGAGATGAAATTCAATAGAGCAAAGTCACACATTTAGAGACTAACAACAGGAATGTTTGCCATAAACTGGGAAGTGACAGAGGAGGAGAAAGACCTGGGTGAATTGGTTGATCACAGGATGACACAGCTGTAAAAAAGGCGGATGCATCAGGTGAGGTATTTCCAATAGAGACATGGAAGTGTTAGTACCATTATACAAGGCACTGGTGAGACCCCGATCAGCAATACTGTGTGCAGTTCTGCTCTTCCATGTTTAAGAAAGATGAATTCAAACTGGAACAGGTGCAGAGAAGGGCTGCTAGGATGTTCAGAGAAGTGGAACCTACCTTATGAGAGGAGACTCAAGGAGCTTGGCTTGTTTAGCATAACTGAAAGAAGGCTGAGGGGAGATAGGATTGTTCTCTATAAATATATCAGAGGGATAAATACCAGGGAGGAAGAGGAATCATTTAAGTCATGCACCAACATTGACATAAGAACAAATGGATATAAACTGGCCATCAACAAGTTTAGGCTTGAAATTGGATGAAGGTTTCTAACCATTGTTGGAGAATAACAGAGTTCTCACTTTTTGTTTGGGTACAGCAAGTCAGAAACTTTATTTTTTTTTTAACAATTGCTTAGAGGGAGAGAGCTAAACAGGTCTCTCTACAGGTAAACAATTACAGCAAACCTTTATACCTTTTATTACAGACAATAATAAGCAACAGCTGCATTTTGTTTATACATAGGCCATTTTGATATTTTATTTTTTTCACTTGTTTTGACTAGTCTATATACAATATTTTTTACACATTATTTACACAAGGTTCCAACTTCTCACACAGTTCTTTCCCACTTGCCTTACACAATCCTCGCTTCTACAAATCTCACGTTATTAGGGTTACAGTTAGCCTGACTCTTGCTAACGAACTGTCATGCATTGCATCCCCTTCCTGTCAGTTCTTTCTCTGCTTCCACAACATCAAAGGAGTGAAGGTCTGGAACAGCCTTCCAAGGGAAGCAAAGGGGGCAAAAACCTGATTAGCTTCAAGACTGAACTTGATATTTTTATGGAGGAGATGGAATTATGAGACTGACTACAATGGTATGTGGCCCATTTGCGACTGGTAGTAGCAAATATCTCCAATGGCTGGCGATGGGACACTAGATGGGATACTCTGAGTTACTACAGATAATTCTTTCCCAGGTGTCTGGCTGGTGGGTCTTGCTGACATGTTCAGGGTCCAACAAATCACCATATCTGGGGTCGGGAAGGAATTTTCCGCCAGGTCAGATTGGCAGAGAGGAGGCATGGGTCACTTGCGGATTTAAACTAGAGTAAATGGAGGATTCTCTGTAACTTTCAGTTGTGATATGAGGACTTCAGTAACTCAGCCAGAGGGTAGGGGTCTATTACAAGAGCAGGTGGGAGAGGCTCTGCGGTCTGAGATGTGCAGGAGGTCACACTAGATTATCACAATGGGCCCTCGGGCCTTAAAGTCTATGAGCTTCTCAGGCAACATCAGCCCGATCCTGTCAGATGCTGAGCACCCTCAATCCCCACAGACATCAAACACTAAGAATACAAATTAAGAAGAGAGGTTATAAATGATCTAAGAAATCTTTCCTGCAGTATTTTCCAGTACGTCTCATCCTGCTTTGTCCACCTCCTAACATGCAAGATCTCTGGAGCTTGAACTGTCTTGATATCTCTTTTACAGTGTGTCAGCACTTAACATACAATACATTAAATATTAAAATAACAATAGGAGTTGAGGAAGCTCAGGACTCAGCAGGATTGAGACCCATCCTCTTTGCCCCACCGCATCCTCATTATGGCCTCATTGGTCACTGTTCCTCCCATACTCTGCCACATGCTCACTCGCCTCCAATGTTCTCCACAGAGATGCCTACCCCATAGGAGCAGCAGTTAAAGGGCAAAGTGGGTGAAGCAGAGGGTTGAATCAGCGTATGGTAGAGACCAGGGCTGGTGAAGAGAGCCCCGCATTTGAAGTGTTGCCTGGTGCCTGCGCTTTCTGGGACACTGACACAGCAGTGCTGGAGGGGGGCTTTCACGGCCGATGCCTCAGCACAGACGGACTGGACCCCACCTCATCCCTGGCCTCCTGAACAGCTCTGCTCACTCTCTCATTCCGTTCAAAGCATGGGTGCCTCTCACTCCTTTCCCCCAACTCACTGTTCCCCAGAGCTGGGGACTCAAGAAGTGTCAGAGAATGGAAGTAATGGCCAGAATTTGACCATTCTGTTGGTGTTTCCTTGCAGAGAAAAGTTGCGTTCTGAGCCTGACAAGGAACAATTCGCCTAAATGTAAAATCAGAAGCGTGGCCTAACTATGGGCTTTTATGGGAATCAATAAGTTTGGAGTTTGCACGCACTGTGGGCTTTTGGCTAGAGAAGCCTGGAAAAAAATTATACGCTAAAGGATAAACTCAAAAAGGGTTCATTCTTATATGCTTCTTCTGCCAAAGTTAGTAAATTGATGACATCAGAGAGCTTCCTACAGTTTTGACTCAACTTTCTCTGCCCTATGCTGCTTGGTGGTTTGCTCCAACACTCCACCTCCCTCACAGTCTTTTCACCTCAGCTGCACTCCACCCTGCCCTGTCCTCTCCCCTTCATGTTTCTTTCCGTTTAGCTGATCCCCTCATAATTAACCACACACACACAAAATTGTGGCATATTAACTGGAGAGATTTAAAGGGCTCAATCTGTTTAGTTTATTAAAAAGAAGATTGAGGGGTGACTTGATTACAGTGTACAAATCCCTTCATGGAGAGAACATACCCAGTACTAAATGACTTTTGAATTTGGCAGAGAAAAACAGAAGAACAAATGGCTGGATGCCGAAGCCAGACAAATGCAAATTAGAAACAATTTTTTTTAACAGTGAGGGTGATGAACTTTTGGAACAAACTACCAAGGGAAGAGGTAGATTCTCCATGTATGAATGTCTGCAGGTCAAGAGTACTGGATGCCTTTCTGGAAGATATGTTGTCAAGGCTGGATCCCCACTTTGAACTTTAGGGTACAAATGTAGGGGCCTGCATGAAAACTTCTAAGCTTAACTACCAGCTTAGTTCTGGTTCCGCTGCCACCATTTCCCAATTAGATTCCCTTCCTGGGAAGCCCTGAGAAACCTTTCACCAATTCCCTGGTGAATACAGATCCAAACCCCTTGGATCTTAAAACAAGGAGAAATTAACCATCCCCCCTCCTTCCTCCCACCAACTCCTGGTGAACACAGATCTAATCCCCTTGGGATCTAAAACAAGGAGAAATTAACCATCCCCCCTCCTTCCTTCCACCAACTCCTGGTGAATCAAGATCCAAACCCCTTGGATCTTAAAAACAAGGAAAAATCAATCAGGTTCTTAAAAAGAAGGCTTTTAATTAAAGACAAAAGTAAAAATCATCTCTGTAAAATCAGTATGGAAATTAACCTTACAGGGTAATCAAACTTAAAGAGCTCAGAGGACTCCCCTCTAGTCTCAGGTTCAAAGTACAGCAAACAAAGATAAACACTCTAGTAAAAGGTACATTTACAAGTTGAGAAAACAAAGGAAAACTAACACGCCTTGCCTGGCTATTTACTTACAAGCTTGAAATACGAGAGACTTGTTTAGAAAGATGTGGAGAACCTGGATTGATGTCTGGTTCCTCTCAGTCCCGAGAGCGAACACCCTCACCAACAAAGAACACAAACAAAAGCCTTCCCCCCCCAAGATTTGAAAGTATCTTGTCCCCTTATTGGTCCTTTAGGTCAGATGCCAGCCAGGTTACCTGAGCTTCTTAACCCTTTACAGGGAAAAGGATTTTGGAGTCTCTGGCCAGGAGGGATTTTATAGTACTGTACACAGGACAGCTGTTACCCTTCCCTTTATAGTTATGACATATGTTATAGCCAAATATTTATTCAACACAATGTATTGGGCTCAGTGCAGGGGTAACTGGTGAAATTCTCTGGCTTGTGGTATAGAAGAGATCAGACTAGATGATCTAATGGTCCCTTCTGGCCTTAAAATTTATGCATCAGTGAATCAACAGGTTTCAAAAATGTATTTATCCTGAATATGAAAAATGCAAAGCTCTCAAGATGTTCTGTTGACAAGTAATAGATTTACAGATTCTTTGTGCTACTTAAGAAGTCTGCTTTGATTTTAATTACCTTTCTAGTTTTAAAACCACTCACTCCTCTTTTTGGTAGTGGAGGGGTGATGGTGTGAAGCTGCTGGTGACCCTTTTCCTGTTCAGCACATCTCCTGTTGCTAAGAGACAGAATGTAGTTTTAGAGAGTACCTGAAATCAGTTATCAGAAAATACACTACTAGAAATGAATGCATCAAGTGGCTGATTCACTACAAATACAGACATGAATCATGCAGAAATTTATGCACATGAATAACTTTACTTATGTAAACAGCTAATTTAAGAAGAACGATGGTTCAGTGGTTAGGCTGCCAGCCTAGAGCCTAGGAGACCAGGGTTCAATTTCCTGTTCCACCAGAGACTTCCTGTGTGATCTTGAGCACATCACTTTGTCTGTCTGTGCCTCAGTTCACTATCTGTACAATAACACTTCCCTACCTCGCAGGAGTGTTGATAGGACAAATATGTTAATAATTGGGAGTGTTGTGATAGGGTGCATAAGCCCCACATTGGCCAGGAAAGTGTTAATGAGCCGCAGTAGGTGCAAACAGCCCTGCTCTGCAGTAGGTTAGGCTTGGAGGCGGGAGTTAAAAGGGTAGAGCCCTGTGCAGTCTGAGGCTAGCTGGGCAGGATGGTGGGCCTCAGCTCTCACTATGTGAGAGAAGTATGGTGGGGAACAGGAACTGACTAGAGACTGCTGCCTGCCACAGCCTTCCTGAGGGAAGGTAGGCCTGATGTGGGGCCATTGTCCTGGATTTACTAGCAGTGACTTAGCTGTTTCTGGTGAGTAAAAGTGCTGCTGGCTGTGCCCTACCTTAAGAGGGCTACAGCCAAATAAAACCCTTTTGTCTTTTGGGGAACCCAGCAGTGGTTTGTTATGAACTCAGAAGGGACCCTATCACAGGGGTTTAGTTACTATGGTAACTGCTGTGCTGTAGTGGGGCTGGATTGCACCGGAACAGCAAACCGTCACTTTTGCCACATGGAGGCTGCCATTTTGTTCTCAAAATGGCATCCTCCACACAGTGTGACCTTGCATGCCCAATGCATGTGAGCTCACACTACATGGAGAATGCCATTTGGTACAGCAAAATGGAGTCGTCTGCACACTATGACCTGACATGCGCTGGGCGTGCAAGATCACGATGCATGGAAGAGGCCATTTTGTAGCGCAAAATGGCATCCCCAGCACAGTGTGCATGCGAGGTTATGCTGGCAGAGGCGTTCCTTCCCACACTAGCAGGGGGCATTCCAGTAGTTGCCCATTCAGGACTACACGCCTGGGTAGGGTTGCCAACAGTCCTGTATTCAGGGTTACCATACATCTGTGTTTTCCTGGACATTGCCACTTTTTTAATCCTCTCTCTGCCCTCTCTCTGGGCAGATTTTTCAAATAAGAGGCAATGTCCAGGCTGTTTGCAAGCAGAGGTTGCAGCTCAGAAAGATTGATCTGCTTCCTGATTGGTCCCTCCCCTACATCCCCATCTGATTGGTCCCTCGCAGCTGCTGGATCCTGCCCACCCAGGTCTGAGCTCCCATCCCCAGGGTGGGGGAGAGCCCCGCAGGGAGGCAGACAGCTGTCGCTGAGCCGTGGGTCTGCATCAACCATCCTGTCACTGTGATAGGGAGCAAACCTGCCCCCCACCTCAAGAATGAGGCCCCAGGTTTCCTCTCCAGCACACCCTCAGGTTCCCCCTCCCAGATACCCACTCCAGTACCCCCCAAATATTCCTCTATTACACACACACCCCTCCAGCACACCCTAACTGTATCCCCATAAGCCCCCACTCACCCTCCAAAGGGTCCTCTTTTTGGGAAACTCAAATATGGTAACACTACCATATTACAAGGCATATCCCTCATTTAAATAGAAAATGGCCTGTCCCATACTAAATCAGCATGGGACAACTTTTATCCCATATTTCAACATATTACAAATATTATCATCATACAAAGCCAGTTTTATTATTACCTTACCTTCCAATGAGATAACCTTTGTAAAATTAGACAATGTAGTAATGCAGAATCGGTCCCATGATTTACTGAACCTGTGTACCTATAGCGGAGAGGTTCCCAGACTATGGGGCACAAACACCTGATGGGGCCATACTGAAAGGTTGCAGTCAGGAGGGGGCTGTGTCCAGCAGAGGAGGTGAACAGGGCTTTGTGCAGGTGGTCTTGGCTGCCAGGACCAGGCTCCTTGCCCACCTTGCTCCCCAACTGCTGCAGCAGGCACCAATCAGCAGTTATGCTCCTCTGCTGGAGATGTTAGACTCAGAGTGGGGAGGCTACACCCCAGGGGTACTGACCCCTCTGCCACACAGAGCCTGTTCCTCATCCTGGCCCTTCAGCGCAGCTCCAGGGCTCACAGCCCTGTCCACTGGCTCTGCCAAACAGAACTGAGTCTGACACAGGAAAAGCAGCCAGGCTTGAGTGCTGGGCGTGCTGCCACACCCCCTGGCTTGAAGTAGTAATAACAACCCAAATACATGGTTTCCGCTTTCAGCGCTCCCCCTATAAAAATTGTTGCAGCTCCACTGCAGATGGGGCCACAGTCAAGGGCTGGAGTCAGCAGGGGGCCAGTACTCATGAGTGCATCTTTCCACTCCCCTCCCGACCCTGGCCCTTCAGTGCTGTCCGGTTCACCTCTGGAGCTGGGTCCCGGCTACGGTGACCAGATGTCCCGATTTTATAGGGACAGTCCCGGTTTTGGGGTCTTTTTCTTATATAGGCTCCTATTACCCCTCACCCCCTGCCCTGATTTTTCACATTTGCTGTCTGGTCACCCTCGTCCTGGCAGCCAAGACCACCTGACTGCTGCAGGGAGCGGAAGGTTTCGTCAACTGCCACATGGTTAGTACCCCCACCCCTGTGGTACTGGACCCCCCACCCCTGGTCTCCATGCATACAGGGTATTCCTCCCCCATAAGTTTGAAATACAATGTTGGCAACCCTACCCATGAGAAACTGGGACTTCATACATACTGCTTCCCTTTTTAGCCTGTGTGGTTAGCCAATATTTGGGACCTTGTGGGTTATTTCTATTAGGGGGAGAAACTAATGATATAGTCAGGTATTTTTCTGGTAAAAGCCTACTTATTTGCAAAGAATGTACACAAAGTCCTGTTTCCTTGAACACAGTAGCAATCAAACAGGAGGCAGTTTCCTTACTCACCATTCCAAGCCTTTTTCCGGTCAGCATTCTGCCCCAAAAGCTCTCTAGGCTTTTTCTGAGGACCACTGTGTCCTGCCTTCTACTTCAAACACATACTGCACATACCTGATATCAAATCAACTCCCAGCTCCTGCATTTGCTTTCAATCTAGTCTTTGAGTGGTGGCTACCATTGTTTCAGGATCACTAAACAAAGAGGCAATTAATTGTTCCTTTATTTAACCTGAATGGAACATGGCAAGTACACACAACAGTTTCAATGATGTGGTGTTAGTGCCCATAGATCAAGGACACCAAACCTCCAGCATAAGAGCTCTTAATGGAACTATTACATTGAATTACTCACACAGGTGCTGGCAGGCTTTCAAAGGGAAGTTAGCTTCCTTATGTGAATGGGGGGATTGTGTACCCAGGAGAATCATCAGCCACCGTAATGAATTAAGACCTGGCCGGGAGATGAGGCTGGCAGCTGGGGTCCCAGGCTCGGGGCTGGAAGCAGAGTTCCAGGCACAGGGCCAGCAGCCGAGGCCAGGAGTGGAGCTGGGTAGTGCTCCCTCCCTGCCCCACTGTGGGGGTTGGCCCGTGCCCCCCAAATGGTCCTCCGCATCCCCCTAGGGGGCACACCCCAGAGTTTGGGGACCTCTGCACTAGGGGGTTGTATCACTTTATATCTGTTTGAAACCAGTATAGTTAAAGTGGTACAAAGATTGTGTGTCCATCAGCCCTAAGAAGGCATCTGGAGCTGAGGAATAATGGGACTGCTCTTTTCTAAAGCCAAAAGTGACAAAATGCTACTTGTTTGCTTATTTACGACTCTGTTTAGTTAAGCTAATAGTTGTACCCCCCTTAAACTAGGAGACTGCCTGCCTCTGGAGTTTAAGAAACCCATCAGTCCCTTCTCTCACTTCTGAAATATATGGCCAGTGCAAGGATCACCAATCAGGGGAGCGTTCCTTTCTCAGTTCAAGTGTTCCCTGTCAGTACTCAGTGCTGGCCCGCTTCATGCCCTGGCCACTTGTTTCAGATACTGCAGGGCTTGGTTAATGACTTGCCTCACTAAGGCTTTGTCTAAACTAGCAGCAGCATGTAGGGTACATGAAGCTACATGCCTCAGTGAAAAATAGGCTGCGTCCACACTACAGGGTGTAGCTTCTATGGAGGGAGCTGCCAGAGCCTTTCACCACTACTTCCCCCTGCCAGAGCCTTTCCTTGCTGCCGCAGCTTTCCCTATGTCAGGGAAAGGTTCCAACAGCGGAGAGGCAGCAGGACACTAAGCTGCTAAAAACAGGAGTCTAGATGGGGGAGGCACTGCTTGGTTGTGTAGAGCTCTGTAGGATACATACCATAAGGTTCTGGGATGTCTGTACTCTACTTGTCTAAGCCATCTACATGGCTCTTTATGCGCTGCTAGCTGGGATTGCTGAGTCTACACATTGCATAGATATACCCTTGGAGATGGGAGCAGGTGGCTGGTGATTTGCAGGTGAGAAGCAAGCCAACACCCTAATGATTGTTTATATATTAAGTAGGCTTCATCTGGAGTTCCTCCGAGATCTTTGTTTGACATGGTATCTGGATTTGTGGAGTGGAACCAAGTTGCAAGTTTTCTATTTTATTGAAATGTTTTGAATGGATAAGGTTGAAGCACTTTGTTTTTATTTTATAGTTTCAACATTTCTATGAAATTGTAGTTTAATAGAATATAAAAGTTGAAACAAAATGCTCAGAGCTTACCAAATGAAGTGCTTTTATGAATTTATTTCTATGTTTCCCAAACTAAATTTTTTGGAAATTTTATTAAAAATTCTCTCAAGAAATGGTCTTTTTTATCATACAAAGGATATTTTGAAATGTCATTTTCCCATTGAATGTATATGCAGGGTTTTGACCCAACTCTATAAATAATATTACTGCAGTATTCCCTATGTTTGTTATAGGGAATATTTAGGGAATCCTGGGGTAATGTCACTTAGTTACAAAGGCAAGTGAAAAGTTTTTGAGAGTGACCGCTGTACTTTTCACTGACCCTGTAAAACCATTCATTAGTCCCTATTACAAATAATCACACACAGCTTTTTACAGGTCAGTGCCAAAATCCTGCAGTATTTGGGACCTGCTGGAGGAGAGCTGAGATCTGGGAACAAATGTTATGTTCCATTGACAGATCTGACATAACTTCACAGTAATTTTTTGCGCTATGCAAAGAACTTTGTGAAAATCTCCTGGTGTACAGGAACCATTCTTTCCCATCTCCCCAAAAAGCCTATCAGGCTCAATTCTATAGAAATTATAAATAATTGGTTGGGCTTGTGTACCTCAGGTCATTCCAAACCTAAGGCTGGAGGGAGCAGGCAAATGCCATTTAATATACTCTTTGGGATCCTTTCTACTCTTTCTTCTTCTCCCATGATGCATTAAGACAAGGATGCCTATGAGAAACCCCTTCCCTCACCAAAAAAAAAAAAAAGGGGGGGGGGGACTTCAAGGCAGAAGTAATCCAGCCACAGAACCCAACCCACAAAATAGAATGGGAGTATAAAGGCTCACAAACGACAACTCCCATGAGGTACTGTGGCACCATTCTGAATCAAAATGTTTCCGTTTTTGATATTTTACCTTAAAAGTCAAAATTTTCTGTGGAAAACTTCAATGAAAACAACAAAATTGTTAAATTTTTCTGCAGGATAAATACCTATTTTTCTAATCAGCTCCAGTGGTGATCTCATTCCTGAATATTGTGCTTACGCTTTGAGCAGCTCCAGGTTAAACGTTCTTTGGATCTTTCTAGTATCTCAGCGGCATGATTTTCAACTTGCTCACACAACTGAGAGCCCCAGAAGAGAAGGGCAGCTTAGAGTAAGTCTCACTCTCCGGTGGCTTTCTTGAAAACTTGCACTGGTTTGTCAGTTTGTGCCTCTGAGGCATCTGGTGTTTAATCACAAAAATCATAATATATGAAGGAGGTCTAATTAGATTTCAAAACTGCCAGATTTGCTGCAATTCTTAAAGATAATCTTGATTTTCAACTCTGCTCAATAAGAAATCTGGCAGTACAGCTACTTTTACCTCAACTCTTCCTCCCCCACCTTTTCCCTAACTTGTACCCCTTCTCCTCTATAGCTTCCTCAATGAGAATAGTAATAACAGGTGTTATTCCCCCCGCCCCACAGCACTCCATTGCTGAGTGACTATATTCTAGGATGGGTTAGTCATAGCAACTAAGCGATCTGGAAGCCTGGAGCATTGCCTTTCCTATCCTGGGTGATTACAGGAACAGGGTGGGGTGGACAGATCTGAAGCTGTTGATCTGAGATCAGAGGTGGGAAAGAGGGTGGGAGGAAAAAGGTTCTTAACTTAATCTTAATTTATTCACTAGTCTGAGTGCTGATCTGTACTGGTAACAATAATACTTAGCACTTACGTAATGCTTTTCACCTTGAAGGCATTTTACAAACATGAACTGTGCCCAGGAACTGGCCTGTCTTGGAACCACGCCAGCTGAAAGGGAGCTCCAGAAGGCATTGTGCCTCCTCAGCACACCTCCTGCTACTCCTAGTAGGGTGCATTCACTCAGTGCAAGGGAGGAGGACCAGCTCTCTTCCTGCCCTTTTGTGGGCCAGCTAGCACCAGTGGGCAAGGAAGAGGACAGTCGTCTTTATGCTCAGAAGAGTGCAAGGGCTGCAATCTTTGCTGGCCCCTGCAGAGGGTCTGCAATGGTGGGGGAGGGTCCCTCGAACATCCACACAGCGATCTGTGACAATGGTGCAGATGGGGAAAATTAACTCAAAGAGGTTAAAGGTGACCTGGAAAGGAAAGAACGGTTTGTGCTTATGTCATGGGGCATGGCTCCTCTCCCGCCTTCTTCCCCCGAGAAATTGAATGGACTCCAGTTGTTGAGCTTTCACCATACCCTTTTATTTTAAGTTTCCTCTGCAACAATCCCCATGCAACAGTCTATTTACAGCACCACCGTGCTTTTTGGCTCTCTCCCCAGGATCTGAGGGAAATAGAAGTCTCCTTTCCCTGAGGCCTCTGTGTAACTGGGCTCATCTAGCCCTAATCCCCCCTCTCACCCACCTGGAGCTTCCTTTCTGCCTCTTTACCAGCCTTGGGCTGATGGACTAATTGGCCCCTTATCCCATCCAACCAGCCAGCCTGCCTGATTACCTCCATCAGCTTTCTCCAGGGGAACCAATTAACATCTGAGTGATCGGCTTGTAGACTCACCTGTTCACCCCTGGCTCTCTATCACACACCTCCTCCCCTTGCCAGCCACTGACATTCCTTCTTCATCTGGCTCTCCCTTCTCTAGAAGTGGTGCCAGGTTCCTGTTTTCTATACTTGCCCCCAGGGTAATTCTCCCCGCTCCACACAAAAGTCACACTTTGTGGGTGGAGAACACCCCCATAATTCTGTTTCAGTCCACTCGTCTTCACACCAAGGGCAACTTCTCCCTCTCCCCCTCTTTGCTTTGGGGCAGGGCCTGTCCTGTCCTCTCCCCATGTTGTTCCTCTATGGACTCTTGCTCTCCTAGTCCTACCCACTTATCTCTGGGCTCCTCCTCTCAAGGCCCTGGTAGCAAACCTTCCAGTAACAGTGTCTCCTCCTCTGATACTTTCTGGTTCCCCTTGTCTCCTAATGCCTGTTCAGATAATGCCTCCTCTTTTCTGCTGGGGGATATTCATTTCCTTTTTTCATCCCCCGACTTGTATCATTATCTAGGATTCTCCTGCTCCTCTATTCCCAACCCTTTCCCTATCTTTGGCCGCACTTCAGTTCCTTTCTTACATGGACTCCGAATGGCTGTTTTCCTCCTAAAGGGGAAGGAGCTCCAGTCCGTCCCTAGCACCACTGGAATTGGCAACCTATCTATAATCCCAATCCGTTTCCACCTGAACTTTCCCTGGACCTCCAAGGGGATCTCAACCATTGATCAGAGCTTTCTCTCTCCATGGATGCATTCCAAACTCAGCCTTTCTGCAGGCAGGATCCAGTGTGGTTTTACCATATCATTCCTAGCTAGCCAACACCCAGATGCAGTGTCCACTAGGCCAGTGGTTTTCAAAGTACGGGTCTTGACCCAATGCTGGGTCATGGAATATTAGACACTGGGTCACTTGCAAATTTAAAATGTCACAATCTCTTAAAATGTCTTTCATTAGTTTTAAAATAACAATCATTTAAATATTGGACATTTTACTTATTTGCAGTAAGACATTTGTTTGCAGAGAGTTTCTTATGCACCACACACATACATAACATTGTTGTTTTGAATGTAATCACCGAATGAGACTGCTTTCTGCAGTCAGTTTTGTTAATGCTGTGGAGCCTTGAGCTGCAAGGCTTAATCCACAAACCTTCATCCTGAAAAATTGATCGTTTTGTAATAAACATTTTTTTTTCAAAAGCATAGTCATCAAATCCATCTACATATGAAAATACAAGTGTAAGTACATCATCTGCAACAGAAAGTTCTAGTAATAATGGACAGATTTCTGCCCTGTTGCCCTTATCTGAATCACCTACTAAAAAGAAAACCAAATCGTGGACTGTATAGTGATGCTTTTTTGGTTCAATTGTGTTAATGCAAACCAAGTTCCAAAGCCCCAGTGTGTTATTTGCTGCGAGGTGCTTGCAAACAAGAGTTTAAAACCATCAAAGCTAAAAAGACATTTAGAAACAAAACATGGGGAACTTGTTGATAAGCCTCTTGAATGTTTTCAAAGGAAGCAACGGGAAATAAATTTATCAGTGCAAGTTCCTAGTCGGTCAACTATTTTGAATGATAAGGCATCATAGTTACCATGTGGCAAAAGAGAAAATGGCCCATACAGTCACTGAAAAACTTATTCCTCCAGCATCTCTGGAAATGAACAGACTTGATATTTCTAAATTAAAAACAAACAAAAATGTTTTTTTATAAAACACCTCTTTATTCATTATAAAGTAGTAAAAAATATTGTAGCAGCATGCATGGCATTAGAAAGCAGCATGAGCTAGTGGATAAGCCAAGGACTAGAAATCAGGAAACCTAAGTTCTAATCATGGCTCTGACACTGACTTTCTGTGTGTTCTCGGGCAAGATAGTTAGCCTCTGTATCCCCTCCCACCCTTTGTTTGTCTTGTCTATTTAGACTGCAAGGGACAGAGACTGACTATTTGTTTTGTAGTGTCTTACACTATGAAACCTTGCTATTAGTTGGGATCCCTGTGTGCTATTGGAATGCTACTAATAATAAGTAATTAATTATGTAGTCCCCAGTGAACAAGGAGTTAACTCCAGCTTCTAAGTAAAATCTGGTTAGGGGTGTGATGTTGCACCCCATAAGGCTTTATGGAAATATGCTTATGAATGTATATATGACATAACTGGAATATGTTTTATGCTACATATGCCATGTAACATATCTCTACAAAGGTTATGATCTACTGAATATATTCATCCTATTGTATGCACGTGTCATTTTTTTACTCAAAGCTATGAATATTGGCTGTATACTTGTTTAATATAAATAGCCTCAGTGAAGCAGTTGGTCAACTTCCTGAGAAAAGGCTATTCTCAGTAAGTGCCCAATCAAGAAGTCCTTAAGCCAACAATAAACTTGGAGATGCCAATCCACATCTGAGCTTTCCCAGGAATGTGGCTTGGCTGGTAAGGAACTCAGTCATGCATGGACATGTGACTTGCCCATGTGACTCCAAAACTCCATTTTGTAGCTGGATTCTACACAGGGGGAGGGAGGGGTGTCCACCCACAAGAGAAAGTCTATTTAAACCTCTGGGATACCCCTCCATTTTGTCTTCAGCTGGCTCAAGAGATAGCCTCTCCACCCCCAAGGATACCTGAAAGAAACTGGAACAAAGGACAGTAACTACAGGGAGGGTGTGAGTGATTGCTGGACCCAGACTCGAAGGAGACTAGTCTGTAAAAGGAAGCTTACTGGAACACCTCTGAGGGTGAGGCTTTATCTGTATTCAGTTTTCTTATTGTATTAGGCATAGGCTTGCATGTTTTATTTTATTTTGCTTGGTAATTCACTTTGTTCGGTCTGTTACTACTGGGAACCACTTAAAGCCTACTTTCTGTATTTAATAAAATCACTTTTTACTTATTATTTAACCCAGAGTATGTATTAATACCTGGGGGGAGGGAGGGCAAACAGCTGTGCATATCTCTCTATCAGTGTTATAGAGGGTGAACAATTTATGAGTTTACCCTGTATGAGCTTTATACAGGTTTGGACCCCAGTGGAAGTTGGGCATCTGAGTGTTAAACACACTTCTCAAGCTGCTTTCAGTTACGCTTGCAGTTTGTGGGACGTGATTCAGACCTGGGTCTGTGTTTGTGGCTGGCAAGTGTGTCTGGCACAACCAGGCAGGGCTCTGGAGTCCCAAACTGGCAGGGAAAGCAGGGGCAGAAGTAGTCGTGGCACATCAGTTGGCAGCCCCAAGGGAGTTTCTGTGATCCAACCCATCACAAGGGGTTCAAAGGAGTTAAAATGGCTCCCGTTAGACATTTTAGGTCTAAAGGTTTTGCAGATCCTTCTAACTTACATAAGACTTTCTTTTGAAATGTCAAACTTCAGGTACATTTAGATCCAGACAAAATCTCACGCACAGGCAAGTTTTTAAAATGAAAAGCAAAAGTTATTAGCATTATTCATCAGAATGGTTTCCATTTTACACCACACAAACTAACAAATGAAAACTCTTCGTCAAATGCCAACATATAAAAGTTTGCACATCAAAACTGATGTATGAAATTTCAGAGATCATCTCTTTTGGAAAAAGAAAAGGAAGTGCCTGATTGGTTCAAGATTCTGCAGAAGCAAGGTCATGTTTCCTACTGATCTTGGGGACTACAAAGAGAAAGGCGCTTACCACAGAGGCAGTTTTTCCCCTCTTGTGGACTTAAGGAGAACATGTCAGTGAAATTCCACACTGTCCTATAACTAATTATTTAGTTTACATAGTTAAAGATGTACATAGAGAGCTAGCTAGTAACTTTGCAATCTGCCCTAAGGGGCAAGTTTATCTTTACTGCCCCAGGAACAGAGCAGAGAACAATCAAAGTTCCAGTTCCTACTTTGTTCCCTGCTATCTCTGGGTGGGAAAGTAAATACCAAGCCTTTTTCATGGACCACCTTATTTCCCCCCATATGCCTGCAGCGGAGCCAGGTCTTCTCCCACACCTTTTCCCCTCTACACTTTCTCACCAGGGACAGCGTATCAGACAAGTAGTCCCTGCTCTGATTATCTTCTTCCTACATGCTGGAATCACTGTCAAAGCACAACCAAGCAGTGGAGTAAGGACCCTTCCCCTTGACCCCACTGTGACAATCTAGCCTACAGTAATGATGTATGTGTTCAAAGAATTCATGGGTATGTCTTGTGAGTCAAGGTTAAGGCTACGATTGGAAAGTGTACAGTAAATTATAACACATCAATATTGTTGTTACCTTTACATTTCATGCATTCAGTTAATAGAATATTTATCCAAATTTATTCTACCTAACCATTTTCAGTCTTTTAAAGGCTTAGGTTTTTTAATGGTAATGCTTTAGTTATGTATTTTGCACAAATGTTACAGGAAGTATTTTTTGTGTTTATGTTTCTTTCTGGGGAGAAGGGTGTGTGGTGTGATAGACTACACAATATGGTTCAGCTATGGAGCTAACTGGAGCACAACAGAGTGCAGTAATTTGCTATATATTACCCACAGATAGCCAATTCAGATCAAAGAACAGGCAATTTATTTTGTGTATTGATAGCTCTGCTGAAAAGTTTTTGTGAAGAATAAATCTTCCCAATAAGAATGAAAAAACCCAACAATGTGTAGCTTTAACCCAGCAATAATATATCATTAACTACAGTACAACATAAATCAGTTTTTTCAAGAGATATACATGGCAACAAATCTTTGCCCAGGACAATCCTGGACAATTCTACTCTGCTCAAAATGTATTTTGCAAAACGTTTCACTTGCATTTTCTCTTTTGAGTTGATTGAATCATTATCATTTCCCTTTAAAACTTTTAAAAGATTTGCATGCACAATAACTATAATTATTCCCAAACAGCAGCAGGATAAAAGAGCTAGAAGACAGACAGAGTGAGAGCAATGTCCCAATTCAGGCAGCTTCTCTCTCAATTTCCCAGTGTGGAAGACAAGTGAACCCAGCAGCAGAGAGGCTAGGAATATAAGGTAAATAAATATACTGAGAGGACAAGCAGAATGCAGGATTTATTACGGCTACAGTGCCCCAAGTGGCACTTTACAGCGAAAAACAGAGAGGTTCCATTCCCTGGTCTACTCTTTACATTAATGATTAAAAAAATAAGAACTGGACTAAAACTTAGTACAAATCTGAGACTGAACCAAAATGGCCAAAACCCTTTTACTGGGTTAACTTTATTCCAACCATGGTAAATAACTGCTTCCTCTCCTTGACTCTCAACAGGCTTCCTAAGCATCACTGAAAAGGCAGTGCATTCTGGGACTCTGACCCAGTGACTCCATGGGGTCTGTAGTGTTTTTATTAGAGTGAGTCAGAGCCCACCTATTGTGGTACTTATATGCCCCTCATCTACCTAGTATCTCAGTGCTTCACAATCATTAGTGGATTTAAACACACAATTCTCATGGGAGGTAGGGAAATATCATAGAATCATAGGAATGTAGGGCTGGAAGAGATCTTCTCCTTGCTATCATGCGCAAATTTTATAAGCACTCTCTCCACTCCATTATCCAAGTCATTAGTGAAAATGTTGACTAGTACCAGACCCAGGACTGACCTGTGAGACCCTACTAGATATGCCCACCCAGCTGCACAGCAAACCATTGATAACGACTCTTTGAATATGGTATTTCAACCAGTTGTGCACCCACTTAATAGCAGGTCTATCTAGACCACATTTCCCTACTTTTGCTTATGAGAATGTCATGTGGGACTGTGTCAGCAGCCTTACTAAAATCAAGATATGTCACATCCACTGCTTCCCCCCTATGCACTAAGCCATAACTCTGTCAAAGAAGGAAAGTAGGTTGGTTTGGCACGATTTGTTCTTGACAAATCCATGCTGGCTATTCCTTATTATAACCCAGTTACCCTCCAGGTGCTTACAAGCTGATTATTTAGTAATTTGTTCCAGTATCTTTCCAGCTATTGTAGTTAGCCTGACTGGTCTGTAATTCCCAGGATCCTCTTTGTTCCCCCTTTTTAAAGCGAGGTACTAGGTTTGCCCTTCACCCATTCTCTAGGAGTACCATTATTCCAGTTTTGCAGATGGGGAGCTGAGGCACAAGGCCGACCAAGTGCCCAGGCTCAGAAATGGAGTCTGTGGCTGAACTCAACTCTCCAGAGCAGCAGTCCGGTGCCCTCTTGTGACACTCTCCTCAGAACCACAAGTCACTGTGTTACTCCTCTGACTCAACAAGGGAGGGTTTTGCTGGAGCTTACACTGTGTGTCAGCTCCCTACCACCACAGTCTGTCTTCCTCACCTGAAAACTCTGCGAGAAACTACCAGGTAACAATTGTTGCCTAGCAGGTAACAATCAGTAAACCCTAGTCCCCAAGTTCCCCAGAGACGTCTCCCTGCAGTGTCCAGTCTCTCTCTCTCTCTCACTGAAGAGTCTCAGAAATTACCTTTGCAGCCTCCAAAGAGACAGTGTACACTCCAGCCAGTCAGGTTAGTGGAAGACTCCTGCTTTACTTCGATATAACTGAACTGAGATACTTTATAGCAAAACTAAATAAATTTATTAACAAGGAACAGAAATTTAAGTGAAACTAAGCAAGAGAAAAGGAGACAGCTATGGTTACAAACAAAACATGCTTTTTAGTGACTCAATCTTAATTTTAGCAGGTTACAATTTTTACCTAAGCAGTTTTCTCACTTACATCCAGTTACCAGCATCTGCAATCCTCCAGCCGAGGGGATCCAACTTTCACAGAACCAGATGGTGCTGTCCACTTTGTCAGAGGTGGATTAGGATTTATTAGGGTTCTGGGCACAAAGAACATTTGGGTCCCTCACACCCCATTAAAAACACAAATGTATCAAAATGCATTAATACAAAGACTCTATTCAGTGTTTACACACTGGATTAATAATAAAGCAAATCATATCCCAGTTCATTATGCCTAAATTAACTGCTCAATTTTTCCACATAGAAAATGAAGATGGCTAGATATTATCCATACCATTACAAAAAGGTGTTCACTACTAATCTGGACAACACTGGTGTTACAAGAATCAGCCGTTCACAGGTCAACAAGTGTTTTTTTCATCTGCCCCAATTTTCTTAAACCTGACCATTATGTTTTTTTTTTTTTAACCTATTGATCCTATTACAGTCCACATTTTCTGCTGTGGAAGCAAAGATGTTCTGAAAGACAACAGTCACAGTTCCAGAAAGTAACAATTAAAATAAATAATCCTAACCTGAGGTAAAATTACTCTATTGTTTAATTACTCTATTGAAATTTACATAGAACTTTAAATTTCAGCCAATGGTGAGAATTGGTTTAAAACAAAGTTTGCAATTGATCACATAAGCTATGAAAAAATGTTGAAAGAATCCGATGTGTGCCAAAGTGACTCTTTTGGATTTCTGCCAAAAGCAATTCATGTCAATCCAGGAGAAAGTTGACATTTTACCAATTAAGTTTTAGGTCTAACTATTTCAGCTAATCAGAAACTAGCTTATACATCTACATTAAATCACATTTTTAAGAATAGGCCAGGTTTTGATTAGCCAGAGCACACAACAGGATGTTCGGTCATTACTAAGCCAATAAGAATATGTTTTTTTCAATAATACTGCAGAGAGAGAACATTCATCACTCCATTCTACCAATGCCTCATCATCAGAGTAATGGAGGGGAAAAAAGTCACTGGAACTGAAGGCCCTCACAAGATAAATTTCTCCCACTTGTATAACTATCTGAGTTTGTCCTTTATATTTTATCCCCCAACCAGATTTGGCTTTGGCCTTCATATAGCAAGAGATGACCATTAGCCCATGACGACAGTTGATTCTACTATCGATCTTTGTTAAGTAAATTTGAGTGGGACACAATTCATTTATGAAATTCATAGTTAAGCGAGCGGGGTCTGGACCAGTGTAAACAGTGCCACATCAGTCCATGCTGGATGAGCAGGGGAAATACACACAAAGATCTTAAAAGTACGATCTGGAGTAAATAGCACCATAGTCTTTCATGCAATGCTAAGGTGGGGGAACTATACTATGAAAGGCCTCATATCAGCTGAGCAGGCAGGTAAATAATGTGCATGGCAAGAATCCACTCTAAGATCCCAAGGCTGTGAACCACATGCATAGGGAGATGGGATCCACAAAGGTGTCAAGGGTTCAGGTGGGCTGTAAATAGAGCTACATCATGACACAATAGGATGGGGTAAATAATGTATTGTGAGATGCAAGCAAAGAGGCATCCAAAGCCTCAAAACTGTGGATAGAGGCATAAAAAACCCAAACAAAGCTTCTGTCTCACCAATCACCAAATGGCACAGAAAAAGAAAACTGGAAGAGGAGGGGAGAGAATTGAACATTAAGAGGCAAGGGAGCCTCTTAATCCTGGGGAGCAGTGATTGAACATTAAGAGGCAAGGAAGAGGCGAGGGGGGGCTCCCATGGTGTGTGTACGCAGGGGAGTGGGCATTGGGGGTTTCCATGTTTTCACCCTTAAGCAGGACAGCAGAGAGTTCCCCCTCCTTGGCTCCCCGTGTGCTTGTGGGGGTTGCATTTCCCTGAGGGCTGTCCCTGTGGGTTGAGGTAGTGGGGATTTCCCCAGTCCCCAGAGGACCATCGGGGGATTTCCCTGGCTGCAGGGAGCTCCCCATCCCAGCTCCCCACCCCCACCACTCTTACCGTCTTTTATGTTCTCACGGTCGCTGAAGGGCTGCAGATTGCAGCCTGTGTCCTAACGGCTCAGCTCGGGGCTGCACAGCGTGGGGCTGGAGGACACACAGCAGGAGGTGGTGATCCCCATCTTCCTTTGTTGCCTAGCCCTGGCTGCCCAGCCAAGTGTGGGAATATGCAAGGGGAGCCGGTCACCAGCAGCGGCGAGAAGCCATGGGCAGCAGCGAAGAAAACAACAAGCAGGTCCAGCCGCACTCACCAGCTGATCGCCCCCACTGGCTCATCCAAGAAGTCTTGCCCCAAGCACATCCAGCAGATCAGCAGCTAAATCATCCTGCCCTAGCATCATGAGATTTTTCGGGGTGGGGGACAATTGGCCAGGGCCCATACATTAATCTGCCACTGCCCTTTGTTCCCTAAGGGTTTATCTCCCCCTTCTTTTTATAGTACAGGAAACCTTTGAAAAGCATTTTTTGAAAAGCAAACCCAGACAAAGTTCCTCTCCCCTGCTGCTCTTCCTCTGTTCAATTTGTCTTTTCAGTTGGCTTGATCACTTTGTTTACCTTTGATGTGAACGTACTTTCATTGTTCTCTGTTAGTAATCAAGCCATGAGGTTTTCTCATCCTCCTCTCAATTTGCTATTACTGGTGATTCAGATGGAAATGTAAATTCCACTGTCTCTGACCTCACCTTGCTCGGTTTACATTGGAGAAACAGGAAAACAGGTGACCCAACGTTCCTTTGTCTAGGTCATACTTGTTTATCAACTGCCTCCAAACGTACTTGAATAACATATTTCCAGCACATATACATAACTCATTATACACAACCTGTACACACATCACACAATGATATTCCTGACCAGCATGCAACCAGTTTACGATGATACCTTACAAGATACCTTTGGGTACATATTATGACAACAGTGCATGTGTCGGGGGGACGGGGGGAGATAGTGTGAGTGTCACGCCTCACAGTTACAGTATAATAGGCCTTCGGCCAGTGGGCATTGAGGGGCTCTTAGAAGCAGACCTGTACACTAGAGTATCCTTTCTTCCTTTCTCTTCTTCTGAGATAGTGTCAGACCTGAGGCCTGAGTTTCCTTCCACTGGAGTTTTGCCAAATGCAGGGAACTTCTTAAAAGGTCAGGACAAGGAATGGAGAAACAAAAGATCAGGATAGGATGAGAAAGGGCAGAGGAACAGAAATTAGAGGTATCAAAAGCTTCAAACTGTTTGCTATAAACAAAATCTTCCCAGCTTACTGTGGGAGTACAGATTCCACTTACCCCCTCCCCACCCCAAGTCTCCATGCCAACAACTACTGCATCCCCTCTCATTCCTTCAGTGAGTTCTCCCAGGGGCAACCCTCAGCATCAGACCTTTGCATTGACTTTTATCAGAGACCCAAGGATCCATGCCAGAGTGTTGGGGACCAATCCATTATGCACAGAAGGAGAGACGGGAGGAGTTGATCATCTGGCCACTAAAAGACGATGAGATTGTCAGTATAATCATCCAAATCAAGTATTGGACTCTGTTTGTTCAGATGATCTTTATCCTACTCCCACTGCTGATTGGCAGCATAACAATTTGTATTAAAAGAAAACAAGAGACTGCAGGGAAAAGGAGAAAGTCCTCCTCCTGCTTTACATCATCTCAGTTCAACAGCATCTGCTTCTATTATGTCATCAACACCATTCATCACTACCACTTCCACACAATTACATACACCTCCACTTTGCACAGCATTATGCATTTGGCTAGCTGCATTATAGTGTTGGTGTTGTTGTGGATTCTTCACACACACACACACAACTCTGAAACATAAGGTATTGGACACTGCCAGAGACACAATGCCAATCTTGAGCACTTGAAAAACTTGACCAGTGGGTTGAGGTGCTTCCTAAACCTTCATTAATATCAACATTTTAAATGCTTCTCTCCTTGGTATTTCCCTTTCTGTGCCTTTTTGTTCTGTGCCCACTATGTATATCAGTTTACTCTGACTTTCAACCAGAATCTCCAAAATGAGACATCACTCTCAGTAGATTGTGAAACAATTCAAAATATGATCATGCAGATCTCTGAGCTCCTTGAACGTGGATCCCCTTTGTGGGGGTTCAGTCTGCCCATGGACTCTGCTGGGCTTCTTGGAGTTGGGTCCTTCTTGATTGAGGGGGAAAAAATAAGTGGTGGTACCTCCCAAACGCCACCCACATGTGGCACCAAAATGAGACATGACTCTGAGTAAACTGTGGAGATCTAACATCCTCCTCTTCTTCTTTCTTACATGAGGAATTAAATAATACTGACATTTGAATATCATCATTGGACATCTGAGTTAACACCTCATTTTGATGAACAGGACAGTCCACACCTCTCAGATCTATTGTCCCAGGCTCTCTGCAAACTCATATAGACATCTCAGCCTTAGTTACATGCAATTCATATATTTGAGATTTTTCTGTATAATCACAACCTACCTATTGTTTAATTGAAAACTGAGGTTTTGGAGAACCAGATAGGAGCTTCAAAAAAGGGGTAGCATATGGCAGACTGGCACATACCAGCTATTTCCAACCCCTGCTTTCAAGGTGTCACCATTAACACAGCAGCTGAGTCCAACCCAGGAAAGTACCACCACTAATGATAGTCCTTGAAAAATAAAAAAAATCTGAAAGAGTTGCCAATTTATATTTTCCTCTCTCCAAATCCATTTGTCACTGTTTCAATTCATCAGAGCTAAGACAAGCAGAGATTAGAAGTTAGAACAAGGCTTTCTTGTTAACATGTTGTCCAATTGGCCATAATTTTTTTTTATTTTTTACTAAAGTTAATGAAGAATCAATACAGAACTTCAAAAATGTTGAAATACTAACTTCTCAACAGTCATTATAACTGCTATTTTATTTATTTTTTATAGATGTGTGTGTGTGTGTGTGTGTGTATGTATGTATATATACACACACACACACACACATATATACACACACTCCCCCATGTTGTGGAAACCAAGATGACTTTCTTTCTGGCTGTCATTTTCTGCATTTTATATATTGCATTAACAGTAAGCTTCAATAAACAGAATAAATTTAAAATATAGTTCAGGAGGAAACAATGAATTATAAGAAGTCGTCCATCCTGATTCACTGTTGGAGACTCTGGGTGTAAGTTTGATGTTATCACCATTTAGATAAGGTGTCCGTTTCAACACTGCTGTGATTCTATAATTCTATTACCACCTCTGTTTTCCAGATGGGGAACTGAGGCACAAAGATCTGAATGACTTGCCAAAGGGCCACACTAGAAGTCTGTGGTAAAGCTGGGTCTCCTGAGTCCCAATCCAGTGCCTTAGACATAAATTGGCCAAGATTTTCAAAAACAATTAGTGATTCTGAGCACCCCATATTTTGGATGCCCAACCTGAGACAGATTAAAGTAGCCTGATTATCAGAGACTGCTGAGCATCCACTCTCTGAAAGTCAAATCTGTTTAAGGTGTCTCAGTGTGGGTGCTGGAAAACCGACACACACAAAATTACTAGTTGCTTTTAAAAATCTTGGCCAAAGTAGTCATCTCTCTCTAGCTGCAGAACTCTTTGTTTTGACAGGAATATATTTAAAGTGCTTTCTTGTTCATCATTTGGAGCTGATTTAAGAAGGCTGGGTGAGAAGGCGCTTTTGCTTTATGTTCCTAGAGCACTCTCTTCAGTTGTCTATTTCCAGTACTTGCTTATTTGGCCCCCCAAAAACCTGGCAAAACGTATCATTAGGGAGAAAGTGAAAGCCACTGCAAGAGCAACCACCTACAGCAGCAGCTGCTGATTTTTAACAGCAAGTTTTAGTTGCCATGGCGATATATTTGGACATGGAATATACTTGTTGGTCTTTCCTTCTATTCATGCAACATCTGGAGAGAATCATGTAGCCCTTACTCAAGCAAATTGTCCATTTAATTCAGTGGGTATTTTGCCTGAGCAAGGAAGAGAGAACTTGAACATACATGATTCTTTGGAAGTTATTTAGAAAATTACTTCCTCTGAGAGAAATGTAGGTCTTATAGTTAAGACCTTGGGATTGATTCAATTCCTGGCTCTGCCAGGGACTTCCTGTACGACCCTGGACAAGTCGCATCTTTCTCTGTGCTTCAGTTCCCTATTTGTAAAATGAGGATAATAATACTGTCCTTCTCCCACCTTTCATCTGACTTGTCTGTTTCCAGGAGATTATAAATTCTTGGGCCTGTCTCTTACTATTAGGGTGACCAGATCACCCAAGACAAATATCGGGACGCGGGGGGGGGGGGGGAGGAGGGGTGACGCGGGGGGGGGCGCGTGGCGGGGGGGGCCAAAAAAAAAAAAACCCTTCCTCCGCAAGCGCTGGAGGGAGGCCCGGGAGACTCAGGGGAAGCGCGGGGCCGGGGTGAGTAACAGTCCGGCCTGGTCCCTTGCAGGCAGGACTCAGTTGGGTGGTAGGGCGAGGAGGGGGCGGCCCGCGGGGCCAGGCGGCGGCAGTTCTCACCCCCGGCCAGCGGGACTCGGGAGCAGCCGCTGCTGCAGCTCCCACTACCGCGGGGGAGGAAGCGGCCATGGCGCTCCGCGGCTGCGGCTCTGGCGCCCCCGAACCCCCCGAGCCGGGGCCTGCTGTTACTATCTATCTGTTTGTGTGGGACATAGCACAAGGGGTTTTGACCTTGGGTAGGGCTTCAAGGCACTACTGTAATAAAATAATAAAACAGTATAATTAATAGATTAGATAAAACACACATTGCAATCCGCTATATACATCTTTAAAAGATTTGAACAAAAGCGAGCAGAGTGTGAGGTGGAATCTTAGTTTAATAGTCCATCGGCAATTTTGAATGGAAAATTTCTCCAGTAGTTTCCATTATGTGCACTCATAATAAGGGGAATCTAAAAGCCAGTTATAGTATGGATATTATGTATGGGTATAACACAAGGGAAACAAGTATCCAGCCATTTGTTATAGGAGAGCCAACTTGTGGTTTGGATTTAAGGTAGGATCTCTTGCAGGGATAAGCAGACTACAACCTATAAGGGGAAGATTTCTCCATAGGAATATCTGTTTCTTTGTGGTCATCAGACAGGAGTAAAATGCAGACCAACCAGACAGATGCTACAATCATTTCCAGATGAACAAGATAGGGCCTCCAAGATGGTTGCAGAGTACATGGCAATAGTGTTGGAGACTTAATGGCCATGGATTCTTTGCCAGGTTCTCTCTGCTTGTTTTCTTATGGGGCCAAATTGTAACACTTACTTACATCCAGAGGTGTCTTTTGCTATCAGGCAAGGGGACAGTTGCACCCCCACTCCAAGCCTTGGTTTGCCTTTCCTCCTAGACATTTCATAGGACTACATGCTGCAGTATGCCTTCCATTTCCCTCGCCACCATACCACCACCCATGTAGGATGATTGAATTTCCCAAGCTATATCATCATAAAATGTTCATCACAAATACATAAAAAGCAGTACAGGTTTTCAGACACCATTCTTTTCTGATCTAGCCCTATCGAATGCAATCACTTGCAATGTGATGTAATCATGCATGCTCCTAATCCTTCATGACACTTGCAGGCATTTATTATTCATTTATTCCTTCCCTCCAAAGGAAAAAAAAATTCTGAAGCAACGCTCCTGCTGACATCAAATAGAATCTTGCTCCTCAAGCAGTCCCATTTAAATCCATGGGGCTACTTCAGGCATAAGGAATTACTTGTCACAGCTCAGGGCAACTGCACCTGTATTCCCTCTCCGTGGTCCAGCAAGATCACTCAATCTATGGCCTGGTCTACACTAGGAGGTTATGTCGAATTTAGCAGCGTTAAATCGAATTAACCCTGCACCCGTTCACACAACGAAGCTATTTAGTTCGACAGAGAGGTCTCTTAAATTCGATTTCTGTACTCCTCCCCAACGAGGGGAGTAGCACTAAATTCGACATGGCCATGTCGAATTAGGGTAGGTGTGGATGGAAATCGACGCTAATAGCTCCGGGAACTATCCCACAGTGCACCACTCTGTTGATGCTCTGGACAGCAGTCCGAGCTCGGATGCTCTGACCAGCCACACAGGAAAAGCCCCAGGAAAATTTGAATTCCTTTTCCTGTCTGGGCAGTTTGAATCTCATTTCCTGTTTGGACATCGTGGCGAGCTCAGCAGCACTGGCAATGATGCAGAGTTCTCCAGCAGAGGTGACCATGCAATCTCAGAATAGAAAGAGGGCCCCAGCATGGACTGATCGGGAAAAGACGGTTACTCACCGTTGTAACTGTTGTTCTTCGAGATGTGTTGCTCATATCCATTCCATTAGGTGTGTGCGCGCCGCGTGCACGATCGTCGGAAGATTTTCTACCCTAGCAACACCGGCGGGTCGGCTGTGGAGCCCCCTAGAGTGGCGCCTTCATGGCGCTGAATATATACCCCAGCCGACCCGGCGCCCCCTCAGTTCCTTCTTGCCGGCTACTCCGACAGTGGGGACGGGGGGCGGGTTTGGAATGGATATGAGCAACACATCTCGAAGAACAACAGTTACAACGGTGAGTAACCGTCTTTTCTTCTTCGAGTGCTTGCTCATATCCATTCCATTAGGTGACTCCCAAGCCCAACTTAGGTGGTGGGGTCGGAGTGAGACATTGCCGTGTGCAAAACCGCTGATCCGAAGGCAGCATCGTCCCTGGACTGCTGCACTAGTGCATAGTGAGCTGTAAACGTATGGACTGATGACCAAACCGCCGCTCTACAAATGTCCTGTATCGGAACATGTGCCAGGAAAGCAGTCGAGGAGGCTTGGGCCCTCGTGGAGTGAGCGGTGAGGTGCGGTGCTGAGACACCTGCCAGGTCATAGCAAGTCCGGATGCAAGACGTAATCCAGGAGGATAGGCGCTGTGAGGAGACCGGTGAGCCTTTCATTCGGTCGGCCACTGCAACGAAGAGCTGCGTCGTCTTTCTAAAGTGCTTTGTGCGGTCAATATAGAAGGCCAGGGCCCTTCGTACGTCCAGGGAATGCAAACGTTGATCCTGGCGCGTGGCATGTGGTTTGGGATGAAAGACCGGGAGAAAGATGTCCTGGTTGATGTGAAAAGGAGAAACCACCTTAGGGAGAAAGGCAGGATGTGGACGAAGCTGCACTTTATCCTTATGGAAAACTGTATAAGGGGGCTCGGATGTCAGCGCCCTGAGTTCAGAAACGCGCCTTGCTGAGGTGATGGCTACGAGGAAGGCTGTCTTCCAGGATAGGTACAGAAGTGAACAGGTGGCCAGTGGCTCGAATGGAGGACCTGTGAGCTTGGAGAGAACCAGGTTGAGGTCCCACGTCGGGACGGGCTGACGTTGTTGTGGGTACATCCGGTCTAAGCCCTTGAGGAATCTGACGACCATCGGGTTAGAGAATACCGAGGACGCGAGTTCCCCTGGGTGAAAGGCCGATATAGCGGCCAGGTGAACCCTAATTGAAGATATCGCCAACCCCTGATGTTTTAGGGAGAGGAGATACTCCAAAATGAGAGGAATGGGTGCCTGCAACGGGGACGTGGCTCGTTGTTCGCACCAACAGGAGAACCGCTTCCACTTGGCCAGGTACGTGGTGCGTGTTGAGGGCTTCCTACTGCTCAGCAGAATCTGTTGGACAGAGTGCGAGCATTGCTGCTCTGCCTGGGTGAACCATGGAGCAGCCACGCCGTGAGGTGGAGTGATTGCAGGTCGGGGTGACGCAGCCGGCCGTGGTCCTGCGTGATGAGATCCGGATACAACGGAAGCGGGATCGGTGTCTGGACCGAGAGTTCCAACAGTGTGGTGTACCAATGTTGTCTCGGCCACGCTGGAGCGACCAGAATTACCTGTGCCTGGTCTCTGCGCAATTTGAGCAGTACCTTGTGGACCAGAGGAAACGGAGGGAAGGCGTAAAACAGGTGGTCTTTCCAGGGAAGGAGAAACGCATCCGAGAGGGAGCCCGGAGCTCGACCTTGTAGGGAGCAGAACACGTGGCACTTCCTGTTGTCTCGGGATGCAAACAGGTCTATCTGGGGAAACCCCCACCTCTGGAAGATGGAATGTATGATGTCCGGACGGATAGACCACTCGTGCGTCTGGAAGGACCTGCTGAGTCGGTCCGCTAGAGTGTTCTGGACTCCAGGGAGGAACGATGCCGTAAGGTGGATTGAGTGGGCGATGCAGAAGTCCCACAGGCGAATGGCCTCTTGGCATAGGATTGACGAACGTGCTCCTCCTTGCTTGTTGATGTAAAACATGGCCGTGGTGTTGTCGATGAGAACTAACACACATCGGCCACGTAGGAGGTTGAGAAATGCCTGGCACGCCAGTCGTACCGCCATCAGTTCCCGAACATTGATGTGCAGGGCTAGCTGGGATGCAGTCCACAGGCCCTGGGTATGGTGTTCGTTGAGATGGGCGCCCCAACCCAGAGATGAAGCGTCTGTGACCAGGTGCAGAGAGGGTTGTGGGGCGTGAAATGGTATCCCCTCGCAGACCACATTGCGATCTAGCCACCAGGTGAGGGAGGCCAGGACCGAGTTCGGGACCGTGACCACCATGTTCAGACTGTCCCGATGTGGACGGTATATTGATGACACCCAGGTTTGAAGTGGGCGAAGCCGAAGTCTGGCATGCCTGGTTACGTACGTGCAGGAAGCCATGTGACCCAGCAGGGTAAGGCACGACCTCACCGTGGTCGTTGGGAAGGCCTGGAGCCCTTGAATGAGGCTCGTGATGGTGCCGAATCTGTTGTCTGGCAGGATGGCTTGTGCACGTCTGGAGTCTAGAACTGCGCCGATGAATTCTATTCTCTGGGTAGGTTCTAGAGTGGATTTGTCCTTGTTGAGTAGGATGCCCAACTCGTTGAATGTGTGCACTATTATGTGGACGTGAGCTTGAACTTGCTCCTTGGTGCGACTGCGTACCAGCCAGTCGTCTAGGTACGGGAACACCTGTATCCCTTGCCGACGAAGGTATGCTGCCACGACAGCCATACATTTCGTGAACACTCTTGGGGCCGAGGATAGGCCGAAGGGAAGGACTGCAAATTGGTAGTGCACTGTGTTTACCACGAATCGCAGGAAGCGTCTGTGAGGTGGGTAAATTGAGATGTGAAAGTATGCGTCTTTCATGTCGAGGGCGGCGAACCAGTCTCCAGGATCGAGGGAAGGGATAATGGCCCCCAAAGAGACCATGCGGAACTTCAACTTTACTACGAATTTGTTGAGTCCGCGCAAGTCCAAGATGGGCCGCAGACCTCCCTTGGACTTGGGGATCAGGAAATAACGGGAATAAAATCCCCTGCCCCTTAACTCTATCGGAACCTCCTCTATGGCCCCCATGGCCAGGAGCGTAGAAACCTCCTGAATAAGAAGTTGCTCGTGAGAAGGGTCCCTGAAGAGGGACGGGGAAGGGGGGTGGGAGGGGGGGATAGAAGAAAATTGGATAGCGTATCCCCTCTCCACCGTGCGGAGGACCCAACGGTCCGAAGTTATAAGGGACCAAGCACGGTGGAAGTGGGAGAGGCGATCCCGAAAGGAGGGGGTTGGATCCTGGGGGATGACTGGGGCGCCGTCCTCGACCGCACCTTCAAAAGTTCTGCCTGGGGCCTGAAGGTGGTCTAGGTGGCCCCTGGTTCTGGCCGGGTTGAGGGCCGGTCCACCTTCTTCTACCACCTCGCCCTCGCCTCCTGGCCGAGTCCTGTCTCTGACGAGGTGGGGGGGGGTAGAAGCGCTGAGGCTGCGGCCTAAATGGCCTGCGCTGAGGGCCCACAACATGCATCCCCAGGGAGCGCATGATTGTTCTCGAGTCCTTTAGGCTCTGCAGGCGAGAGTCCGTTTTGTCTGAGAACAATCCGTGTCCCTCAAAGGGGAGATCCTGTAGGGTTTGCTGCAGCTCCGGAGGCAAACCCGAGACCTGAAGCCAGGAGATCCTACGCATAGCGATACCCGAAGCCAGGGTCCTCGCAGCTGAGTCTGCTATGTCCAAGGAGGCCTGCAAGGAGGTCCGAGCCACCTTCTTGCCCTCCTCTACCATGGCTCCAAACTCTTCCCTGGACTCTTGGGGAATCAGCTCCTTAAACTTCCCCATAGAGTTCCAGGAGTTGAAACTGTAGCGGCTCAGCAGCGCCTGTTGGTTCGCTGCTCTAAGTTGTAGCCCTCCGGCTGAGTAAACCTTACGGCCAAACAAATCGAGCCGCTTAGCCTCTTTTGATTTAGGCGCTGCAGCCTGCTGGCCGTGGCGCTCTCGTGCGTTCACTGATTCCACCACCAGTGAACACGGTTGGGGGTGGGTATACAAGTACCCATAGTCCTTAGACGGGACAAAGTATTTCCTTTCCACCCCTCTCGCTGTGGGTGGGATAGAGGCAGGAGTCTGCCATATCGTATCCGCATTCATTTGAATCGTGCGGATCAGGGGTAACGCTACCCTCGATGGGGCATCCGCTCCAAGGATATTCACGATCGGGTCGTGAACCTCCACTATCTCCTCCGCCTGCAGGTCCATATTACGGGCCATCCTGCGCAGAAGATCCTGGTGAGCCCGAAGATCTATTGGAGGCGGGCCTGTGCACGATGTGCCCGCCACTGCCTCATCGGGAGAAGAAGAGGAAGATGCCTCCGGTGGAACAGGATCCAAGGGCTGGTCCTGG
Organism: Malaclemys terrapin pileata; assembly: GCF_027887155.1. Taxonomy (NCBI): domain Eukaryota; kingdom Metazoa; phylum Chordata; order Testudines; family Emydidae; genus Malaclemys; species Malaclemys terrapin. The sequence goes on from NC_071505.1 coordinate 198,778,454, forward strand.
TCTCCCTGTTCCTGGGCTGGAGCATCACCTGTGCCTGGGTCCAGGGTGTCAGGTGGTGCGGACCCAGAGGCCTCCATGCCCCCTGGCGGAGGCCGAGAGATGGTGGACTCCGGGGCCCCTCTGACGGAGTGACCGGAGCGAGAGGTCGACGCAATTGGAGCCCCTTGCGCCTGATGGTACGCCCACGGGGTCCAGAACGACCAGTGAGATGGGCCATGAGCAGGGTCCTCTGCTACCTCCTGCCAATGGCCTATGTCCTGCTCCTCGGCTTGACCCTGAGGGGGGTATGCCGATCTCGACACTTCCTCAGAGGAGCGGGACACCGATCTCGATGGCCATGGCGGTGCCGAGTGCGTCGAGACGAATCCCGTGGGATGCGGTGCCGCACGGTGCCGGTCCGGGGATGTTCTATCTCCACACGGTGCCGGCGATCGGTGCCGGGACCGCGACCGGTGCCGATGACCTCGTCGGTGCCGGGAGTCGGATCTGGACCTCGACGAGGACCTGGAGTATGCCCGGTGCCGGGAGCGGCCTCTCGACGTCGAGCGTCGACCGTAGCGGTGCCGAGAGCTACGTCTCGACGTTGATCGGTGCCGACGATCATATCGGTGCCGAGACGTAGAGCGGTGCCGCGAAGAAGATCTTGGCCGCGAGTACGACCGGTGCCGAGACGATATTCGGTGCCGGGACTGCGAGCGGCGTGGGGACCTGCTTCGGGACCTGGAGCGGTGCCGAGGTTCCAGTCCTTGTGGAGGGCGCATCAAGGCAGGTTTCCCCCTCGACTGGACCGGGCGAGTCAGCGGTGCAGTCGGTGCCGGTGGTTGAGGCGGTGCCGGCTCCGTGAGAGCTATTAAGTCTCTCGCCGCCGCGAAGGTCTCTGGAGTCGACGGTAGGCACTGTATCACCGCCGGCCTCGGTGGAGACGCTATCTGCACCGGACTCAACGGCTTCGGTGCCGGAGTCGACGGTGCTGGAGGCACCTGTTTCCTTTGCTCCACCGGCGGACGCGGCTCTACCCCCGGCACTGGGGGAGCCGGCGTCTTCGGCACGGACGTCCCCGTCTTATGGGCTTTTTTATGCCCCGGGGATAATGATCGGCGCCGAGGCACTGCTTGCGGTGCCGACGAGGTCCGGTGCCGGGGAGGCTTGTCTGACGCCACTCGCGTGGTCGTCAAAGCCGGTGCTGCCGGTGCACTGCGCACCGAGGTGCTAGGCGCCGGGGTCTGGCCCGTAGAGGGAGTGTCCGGGCTAAGTGCCGCCTCCATCAGGAGTTGCCTGAGCCGAAAGTCCCACTCCTTCTTGGTCCTTGGTCTGAAGGCCTTACAGATCTTGCACTTATCTGTTTGGTGGGACTCTCCCAGGCACTTCAGACAGGAGTCGTGCGGGTCGCTCGTGGGCATAGGCTTCGCGCAGGAGGCGCACTGCTTGAAGCCGGGAGCGTTGGGCATGAGCCCGGCCCCGCGGCCGGGGAAGAAAGGGGGAGACGACCCCCTTAATCCCCTGAGCTACTTAGAACAACTATAACAACTTTTTTAAAACTATTTAACTATTTAACTATAAACACTATAACTATAACTGCTAATAACCAACAAAGCTAGGGAGAGTGGAGAACAGCTAAGCAGCGCTCCACAGTTCCAACGACCGTCAGGGGCGGTAAGAAGGAACTGAGGGGGCGCCGGGTCGGCTGGGGTATATATTCAGCGCCATGAAGGCGCCACTCTAGGGGGCTCCACAGCCGACCCGCCGGTGTTGCTAGGGTAGAAAATCTTCCGACGATCGTGCACGCGGCGCGCACACACCTAATGGAATGGATATGAGCAAGCACTCGAAGAAGAAGTCTTGGATCTGATCGCTGTGTGGGGTGATGAGTCCGTGCTTTTGCAGCTGCGATCGAAAAGACGGAATGCAAAGATCTACGAGAAGATCTCAAAAGCCATGACAGAGAGAGGATACAGCCGGGATGCAACGCATGCCGCGTGAAAATCAAGGAGCTGAGACAAGTGTACCAGAAGACCAAAGAGTCAAACGGACGCTCTGGATCCCAGCCCCAGACATGCCGTTTCTACGAGGCACTGCATTCCATTCTAGGTGCGGCCGCCACCACTACCTCACCACTGACCGTGGACTCTGAGGATGGGATATTGTCGACAGCCGCTTCCTCGGAGATGTTAGTGGATGGGGAAGATGAGAAAGGTGAGGAGGAGGACGAGGCAGTCGACAGCGCTTACAACGCTGATTTCCCAGACAGCCAGGATCTCTTCATCACCCTCACAGAGATCCCCTACCAACCGTCCCCAGGCGTTAACCCAGACCCTGAATCGGGGAAGGATCAGTCGGTAAGTGTTTTAAACATGTAAACATTTATTTTGAACACAACAGGAATATTAACAATGGGTTTTTCATGATTTGTTTGCCCTAGGCGCTTAACATTTTAGCCCTTGCAAGTGCAACTACTGCAAAAGAATGTAACAATGTCCAGTTTATCATGATTAGTTTGCCGTAGGCGCTCTACTTTTTAGTCCTTGCCAGTGCAGCTACTGGAAAAGAAGGTCTATATGTCCGGGGATAGAGCTGAAATCCTCATGGGACATCTCCACGAAGCTCTCCTGGAGGTAATTGGAAAGCCTTTGCATGAGGTTCCTGGGGAGAGTGGCCTTATTGTGTCCTCCGTGGTAGGAAACTTTTCCTCGCCAGGCTATCATCAAGTACTCTGGGATCATTGCCTTGCAGAGCATGGCAGCATACGGCCCTGGTTTTTGCTGGCTTTCACACAGCATGCGTTCTTTCTCGGTCTCAGAAATTCTCAGCAGAGTGATATCGCTCATGGTGACCTGCTTAGAATTAGGGGAATGTTACTATTGGGACTTCCGGTGACTGTTCCTTTACAGAACTGTCACCGGCGGTTTATAGCCACGCAGTGGAGGCGGGAGAAGGGCAGCATACAGGGATCTTTCCCAGGGACAGCCGCGAGGGGATGGGACAGGGGCAGAGTTCATGCTTGCCGGATTGCCAGCAGCAGGAACTGGTCAACGATAGGAGCATTGCTTTGAACGTGAAAGGAGGGCACTGCTATAATTTAAGTTTTAAGCAGCCAAAAGTCTACAGCTTACCATGTCAGCCTGCTACCCGAATTCTGCTGTCCTCCCCGCTTGTCTGATCTCCACTGCAAGACACCAGGCACTGAATGCGAAGGCCGAAAATTCGACCTTGTCCTGAGTGCGCATGTGATAGGTGCTGTGCATGATCTTGTTCACAGAGAAAGACTATGTTCATTGTTCACAAAAAATTATCTTTGTGAGGAATTCACTCCCTTTTTCCCATCCCACAGCTGCGAATGTTTCCCGACCTACCCTGGCATCCCCCTCACAGAGGCTGGCACAGATTAGGCGGAGAAGAAAAGGACACGGGACGACATGTTCTCAGAACTTATGGGCTGCTCCCGAGCCGATGCGGCCCAGCAGACCCAGTGGAGGGAGAACATGTCGCAATACCAGCGAGCACACAGTGAACGGGAGGAGAGGTGGCGGCAGGAAGACCAGCAGGCGACTCAAACGCTGCTTGGACTAACGAGGGCTCGACCCAGAATTCCAATGGGCAGCGGGGACTGCGGGAACTGTGGGATAGCTGCCCACACAGTGCACCGCTTCCAATGTCGACGCTTGCCCCGTTAGTGTGGACTCACACAGTCGAATTACTGTCCTTAGTGTGGATACACACGTTCGATTTTGTAATATCGATTCCACATATTCGATTTAAGTACAATCAAACTACTCTCGTAGTGTAGACATACCCTTAGGCTTCCAGCTCCCAGTGTCACCTCTCTGTGGCATAGACTTGCGTGCATCTCCCTCCCAGGGCCACTCTTAGGATTTATGGGGCCCTATGCAGTATTATTAAACTGGTAAACTATGCCCGAAAGCAGCCTGGGCTTGCATGTGTATTTTAGATAAGGGTGGTCTTTTGAAGGATTTATTTAAAAAACTATATGTCTGAAGATCCAAGCATTTAAGGCTAAAGATGACTACTCAGATTGTGCATCTAAAAATCTATGCAAGAATTTTTTAGAGATGTGATTTTATAATCTTCAGTAACACAGTAATGAAATATTTTAAAAGCAAATTTTAAACTAAGGTCCTGTAGACTAACATGTTCTGAGTAAATATTACAGTTTGCACATCTGTTTTTGTCAGTAAATTCAGAAACTGACAGTATATACCTGGGGGTTGGCAAATGCCTGTTAAATGACTTCATTACCACTTGAATGGCTCTTTAACAGTTTCAGTATTGTGCTAATAGGTCTGGCAGGCTCGAAGGCTTTTTCACTTTTAAGTACTAGATCCCCTCCGGAGGAAGACTCACCAGGCTGCAGCAGCCAGCTGTGGTGGGAGCCTGCAGGAAGGGTCAGAACAGGAATAGGAAGAGGCAGGTGGGTGGACACTAAGATCCAGGGATGCCCCAAATTTTCAGGTGCCCTACACAGCTGCGTATGCCTAAGGACAGCCCTGCTCCCTCTTAACTGAGATTTTTCCAGGCTGCACAGTTCCCTGACTAGACTGAGTTCCCCAGCAGGTCAGACTGCCCCAGCAAGCCTGCTCTGCCTTCTCCTCAGAGGCTATAACCAGCGTAATTGCCCATAGTTATAAAGTTGCCATACAGCCCTTTCTAAGCAAGCACATTTATTCTTAAGGTGAAAGCCTTACAGAGAAAACACATTAAAACAATAAAAGAACCTACACACATGCTAATCAGCTTACCAGAGATCCCCCCAGTTCCAACAACGGCTCTGACAAGCGATCAGTCCTTCAAACTACCCAAGGGGTTTCTGAGATCACTAGTTCATAACAGTTGTTAGCTCAGAACAAGCATTCCCATGAATCTGAGCGTCCCTTCTTGGGCCTTTGACCTGCAGAGTAGGTAATCAGCCAGACAATGGTTCTTCCCCCCAGGGGTAGCTTCAAAAAGTTGGGTCCGGAGATGGGAATTTGCATTTCCCTCCCCGCGGGTATTTCCTAGGAAACCCACCTAACTTTGTTCATCTTCTGGTTTGGCATGTTGTTTAAAATAGACCTTTGAAGCTCCTAACACTTCCCAGGGTTTACATTGGTCCTGTCTCCCCCTCAGAGACGTTATATATATTTCCACACTAATATATAAACTTTGCATTTATAATACAATGGACTTCACAGCTACTTAAACTTCATTCAATAAGATCTTGCAAAGATACTGCAGGAAATTGCTGTATTTGTCACACTGCCCATCATGAGTCAGGGTATCACAATTGGTCCAAAATGATTTAATGGCACTTTTGTGCAGTTAGGATGGGAGAATGTGGCCCTTACTCACATTGAACAATGCCATACTCTGTGACCATCCCAGTGATAGTAATGGGATTCTGTGATGGTGTGTACAACCCCCACATTGGGCAACAAGCATTTAAGGGATTGTTTTGGGCCCAGCCAGCCCCACCCCGCCACACCTATAGCAAATGCTCCATCTGGTGGAGGAATTAGAAGACAGGGAAACAGTTCATTTGGGTGACAGAGCTCGAAGAGAGCAGATCTGCAGCTCACCGTTCCAGCAGCATAGAGCAGAAGGAAGCTCACAAAGATGGGCTCTGAGGATGACCCCAAGGCTTTCCTGACATGTGAGTGGGTGACGACAGCTGCCCAATGGTCCCTTGACCGGTAAGCCATCCTGCTGGCATCCTACCTGACAGGGTCGGCACAGGCTGCATATCGGGGACAGGAGGAGGAGTCCACCCAGGACTACCCCTAGGTCAGAGTGGCCATCTTGGACTACCCCAACATCACCGAGGAGACCTTCCTCCAGAGGTTCTGGGGAAAGAGGTGCACTGCTGGGGCCCAACCCCATGTCATCACCCAGAAACTGTGAAACCTATGCTGGAGGTGACTCAAACCAGAGGTGGCTGCACTCAACCTGGTGGAGCAGTTTGCCCAAATCCTCCCAAAAGAGGGTAGGGACTGGGTGCTCAGACATTGACCTGAGTCACTTACCAATGCCGTTCAATTGCTGGAGAACTATCTGGCAGCTGAGACAGCTTTAACTCCTGCCCCTGAGCATTGCCTGATGCCAGAGGGACCCCTCAATAGATGGGAGAAGTCAGCCAGGGGAGACAGAAAATAGACAGGGTGCTCCCCAACCTGAGGGGCCCTGCCATTCCAGTGATATACACGGAGTACTCAAGGAATGAGGTAGTACTCAATGGGAGTCATGATAGGAGAAACTCAGAGAACATCCGTCCTTGACATTAGTTTGGGGAATTTATGTGCTGGCCTGCGTCATACAATTTTTAGAGACCACAAAGTTTTGTGAAAAGCAATGTTGTGAAGACTGTCAAATTGCATTAAATAAATTGGGCACAAAAATTATTTTCACTATACCCTAATTAATAATGTAAACTGGAAGGAATTCAGAGACGAGTAATAAACATGATTAAGGAGACTGATCTACGAGAAGACTAAAAGAACTAAGTAGATCCATATTTTGACTAAACCATGATTGAGAGCCTTATCCTGACTTTATTCAGACTCTCATTGACTCCAATTTAAAAAGAAAAGCATGCTTTTAAAATACCTAAGACTTAGTGAATAAGCAATTCTTCAAATCATTCACATGCCAAAGCAAAGGGGAAGCATTTTCCCTTCCTTCATTAAAGATGATCCTGTTACTAGGGACATTAGGAAATTCCAGGAAAACTTATGAGGATATTTTGCAAGGTTTTGCATGGACAAAATGGATAGAATGTATCCAAATTTACATGAGCTTGCACGGTACTTTAATAACGGGGATTACAGGACTTGGGGAAAATGTCGCTTTGCACTTTACACTCAAATGATGGTGTCCTTTTGTTTCTAAGCTTTGAGAGGTACAACAGAAAGCATCTGGATTGTGCTGCGATTTTCACAAAACATTTTGTGCAAGTGATTAACTTTCTCATTTCACTCACGATGGGCTGCTTTTTAACATTTTTGCAATGGTAAGTATATATGCAAAGCATTTCAGAGATACACCGTTGCCAGAGTTGCAAGTACATGAAACGATTCAAGTGATACAGAAATCAGAGAGTAAAGTAGGAGACCCAAACTCATATCTGGAGTTGGCCTTTAACTCCTCAAAGACTGGATACCTCAAAGTTACACAGAAATTCTACAGGGGTAAAGTGCAAGCCATAGGGACTTGAAAATGTCCTCTCTGCTGTTGTGTTTGAAAGTTTCTCTCACTGCCCTTAGATGAGCACTGCTTGATATTTTAAATTATTGGCCTTTTTCAATGGTTCTTCTCCATACAGCTTAAAAGAGATGAGATGTGATATGATTTTTAGGATGTGATTTTTCACTTTTCTAAGTGTGCTGTCATTACTATTTTTTATCATTATTACAATGTAAGAAATAGCAACATTTCAGATCAGATGATGTGCTGTCTGTATGAACAGCATCTGTTCATTTTAACTCATTGCTAGGAGCGCTCCTGAACTGAACAATCCATATTGTTTTCCCATTGTTTGCAAGGGAGTAAGGGACAGGCCAACACATCTGGAGTTTAGGGAGATAGATTCTATCTCATAAATTTGACCACCAATGCTTAATAGTTTGAATAAATTATAACCTCCTAACAGTGTAGAATTTTCATTAGGAACTGCCCTAGAAGTGTGCAGTATGCAAGTGGGCAAACAGTGTTTCATCTGCTTTGAGGAACTGTACCAACCAGAATAAGACTATATCTATACCAGCTGGCCTCTGCTGCTTCCCCTTCAACTGTGCATTTGCTAATCCACAACAGAACTTGGCCTGCACCAGACCGCAATCGCATACTGCCCAAGTGCCACTGTGGCTTAGAGCATGAACATCTGCAAGGAAAGTACTGAAGGCAGCAGTGACACACTGGAGCACAGCACAAATATAGGACTAGATTGCTAAAGTACTCACAGCCCAGAGCAGGGGTAGCACCATACTGCACTGCCCCAGGAGCCTGCTGGGGAATTAACTGTGGGTCTGAAAGCCACAGTTCTCTCCCAGTGGGAGCGTAAGGTGAGCGGCCATCTTGTCCACAGAGAGGAGGCACTTAAACTAGCACCACCCACAAAAGCCATAGTGAAACACACACATCAGTGGCTGGCAACCACTCTTATAAATGACAACCATTTTAGTTGATCATCTTTTCTCTTCCTGTATTTACTGTCCCACTTATCTGTGACTGACTGTAAATGAGTATAATTGGTTATCCCATGGTTTGAGTGGTAAAAAATTATTTGGATTGGTTTTTGATCAGACAGCACCTAGGAAGGTGAGAGATTGGGGATCCACAAAACTCAGGGCTAGGTCATCTCTTGTCCTCAAGAAGCCCTCAGAAAGGGGGCAGAGAGACAGGAAGGTTACCTTCCTAATCTCCTGTAATGCCTTCTCTCCAGGAGGAAGGATTTGACAGCCATGAAGTTTGCAGAGTATAAGGCCTCCCACCACCAAGAACCGTTGGGGAAGGGACCCCTAGACCCATCTCAGGAGGAGCTACCCCCATGCATGCCTGTCACTCCCAGCTGCTGTTGGCTGATCACTATGTAGCTGCTCAGTAGCAGTTGTGGCAGGGACCTAGGGAAGGTGCAGCAAAGAAAAAGCAGCTAGTCTCCTCTGTAGCCCCCATTCCATGCAGCCCCAGCAGAGGGGCTACCACAGGGTCCTAGGAAGAGAGGGGGGAATTGTACTGGGGGCACAGCACTCCCAGAATCTTACAGGCAGATGGAGAGCCACCCCGAGAAGGATAAATGGGGGAGAGAAAAACAGCTCCAGCTCTTACATATACAGGTTAAAAATTTACCTATAACTGTAAGAGTGCCCAATAGTAGTCATTCAGGTTTCATCCCAATCCTAAACTCATCCTGAAAATGCTTAACAGACTTGGGACAAACAATGAGGAAGCTTAAGGCTTCCTTCATGTCATATCAGGAATTCGGTGATAAAATACTAGGGATGATGAAGCACAGAAATAAGATGAAAGATCTCATTTGTAGAGTGATGTGTTAGCTAAATGTAGCTTTTATCAGTAATCATACGTGCATTGTAACGAATGCTTTCAAGTGAATTTTGGAAGCAATATAACGCTATACATTTCAGTAGGTCTTACTGGCCAGGTCTGGAGCGGTTGCGCTATTTGATCTTTGCTTTGGTATTCCTGCCTAGGTTCCACCTCTCCACTGAATTCAGTCTTTGAATGTCCTGTAAGAAATTCTTATTCAGCTTCCCTTAAAAGCTTTGTAGTTCAAGAGTGCCATCTTGAGGTATACTATGTTTCTGAGCAATTCTATTAATTGAATGAACCTCTGTAATGCTTTTGAAACTGTTAGAGAGAAAAACACAAAGTTCTCAAACCCTTAAATATGGTGGCATTTAAAAAACAGCATGAAATAGAACCAAAATACAGATTGTCTGGCTCTGCTCAGTCGTGTATAATGACAAATTATCTACTTAAAAATATCATTCTTGGCCAAAAGTGAGGAGCAATACTGAGTGCTCCGTTTTGGGGTATTCTACTTGAGATGCCTTAAAGCTGCCTGATTTTCAACAAGTTCTAGTCCCTACTCTCTGAAAATCAAATCTGACCCCTTCAAGTTAGGCATCCAAAATCACTCCTCACTTCTGAAAATCGTAGCCCTTGCCTTTAAGAAGAGGATGTGTCTTTTTTCTGGATTTGACTTCAAAGATAACACTAGCAATAACAAAAGATACCAAACCAAAGTCACACACGCCTTTTGAAAAATAAATATTTAAAACATTAAAGTGAAATATATTGCATTACATGATCTGTGTTTGTTAAAGTAAAGGAAGAGCTTTCAGGGTATAAACTGACGCAGGTAGGTAGAAAAGAATTTTCCTTCGGCAGCATTGTCGAGACATTAGTTATTGACTATTTCAGGACACTGGATGAACAGTGTGGTATTATAAATAATACTTAAGATGTGTGACTACACTGCAGTTAGACCACTCTTTGTTCTTCCTGTTACAACTGCCAGCTGGCAGTTGGTTTGGGATAGGGTGTGTACCAAGCTGTGGCAGAAATAAAATGCACAAAAGGGATGAGGGGCCACAGGAAACCAGGGGCCCTCATCAAATGTATACTGGCAGCACCACAAACAAGAAACTAACATTGAATTAGAATGTCTCCTACACTGCAGAGCAACCGAGAAGTAATCAAGATTCTGAAATCTTTATACATGAGTTATTCCCCACCCCCAGAAAGCGTAAGGAAGACTTACAAACTTTTTAGTTAACTACATGGGAAATCCCAGAAACATTACAGTTAAATTAAGATCTAGGAAAAAAAGTAATCTGCTCCCAGCCAGGTGATAACAATTCTAAAGGAAAAAGCCATATTTGTTTTTTAAAACAATAGCTGGCTGTAAGAGAAGATACTTTATTGGCCATTTCTAGTTCAGGGAGCAATGACACAGGCGATGTTAAAGAACACACATCACCTTTAAAAGTCTCTGTACTGTGACCAGGACTGAGTGGGTATCACAGACTGATGTGTAGTTGCAGCCGTGTCAGCCCCAGGATATGGGAGAGACAAGGTGGGTGAGGTAATATCTTTTATTGGACCAACCTCCCTTGGCGAGAGACAAGAGCTTTTGAGCCACACAGCTCTTCTTCGGGCTTGAATGCTTGTCTCTCTAACCAACAGAAGTTGGTCCGATAAAAATATTAGTATTACCCTCACCCACCTTGTCTCTCGGAGACTGAAGTCTCTTGAAAGTCAATACGTTGCTTCTGAACTGCATATCTTTTCAAAGGGGTTGGAACAAGCCTCCAATGCTTGGGCAAGCTCATCTTTCTGAACACCTCTATGCTCAACACAAAACAGCACAGTAACAAGGTAATTTGTTAATACTAATTGAAGAATATTCACAATGATTTAAGTAATAGGTTTAGTGTTGAGTGATAACCATACTCAAGGGACTTGGAGAAAGATAAGACAGTTACCTTTTCCATAACTGGTGTTCTTCGAGATGTGTTGCTCATGTCTATTCCACAATAGGTGTGCGTGCTCACCTCATGCACAAGCACCGGAAGTTTTGTCCCCTAGCAGTACCCATGGGGGGGGAGCGCCCCCTGCAACTCCTGGAGTGGCACCTGCCTGGCACAGTGTAAGAGGAGCTGTGCGCACCCCCCACCCTCAGTTCCTTCTTGCCAGACAACTCCAGCAGCAGGGAAGGAGGGCGGGATGTGGAATAGACATGAGCAACACATCTCGAAGAACACCAGTTATGGAAAAGGTAACTGTCTTTTCTTCTTCGAGTGATTGCTCATTTGTATTCCACAGTGGGTGATTCCAAGCTGTATCTGCTGGAGGTGAGTACGAGTTCACAAGTTCTCGGGACGGAGTACCACTCTGCCGAACCCGGTGTCATTCCTCGTTTGGGAGACTATCGCATAATGCAAGGTGAACATGTGATCCGAAGACGATGTGGCGGCCCTACAGATGTCCTGAATGGGGACATGGGCCACAAAGGCAGCCAACAAGGCCTGTGCCCGCGTCGAGTGTGCCCTAACAACGGGCGGCAGGGGAACACCCGCCAGCTCATAACAGAAATGGATGCACGAAGCGATCCAGTTGGACAGCCGTTGAGTGGAAATCGGCTGGCCTCTTGCACGCTCAGCCATGGCGACACACAGCTGTGCGGACTTTCTGAATGGCTTGGTTCGCTTGAGAAAGCCAGAGCCCGCCTCACATCGAGCTTGTGGAGGCGGCGTTCCTCATTTGTCATGTAAGGATTGGGGCAAAGGACTGGTAGAAAAATGTCCTGACTCATGTGGTAGGAGGAGACCACCTTCGGGAGGAACGCAGAGTCTGGGCAGAGCTGGACCTTGTCCATATGAAACATGGTATACGGTGGCTCAGAGATCAGGGCCCTGAGCTCCGAGACCCACCTGGATGACGTGATAGCAACCAGGAAGGCCACCTTCCATGAGAGGGGAGACCAGGAGCACGTGGCCAGTGGCTCAAACGAGGGCCCCGTAAGTCGAGCCAGCACCAGATTCAGGTCCCACTGTGGGACCAGGGGCTTAGAATGCGGGTAAAGCCAGTCCAAACCCTTAAGAAACCGGCCAGTCACAGCATGGGAGAACACCATGTGTCCTTGCACTGGGACATGGAAAGCCAATACGGCTGCCACATGGACCCTGACAGAGGAGGGTGACAGGCCCTGGGCCCTCAAGCGGAGGAGGTAATCGAGAATAAGCTGGATCGGGGCGGCCATTAGGGATACACCTTGGTCCATCGCACACCTAGCAAAACGAGACCACTTCGCCATGTAGGAGCGGCGAGTGGATGGCCGTCTACTCTCAAGGAGGACACGCTGAACCGGAGCTGAACATGTCCTCTCCTCGCCACCTAACCACTGAGCAGCCACGCCGTGAGGTGGAGAGCTGCCAGGTTGGGGTGGAGGAGAGGGAGCCGGTCCTGAGAGAGCAGATCCTGGCGGAGCAGCAATGGCCACCGCCAGGCGCAAGAGGGTCCCGTACCAGTGCTGCCTGGGCCACACCGGGGCAATGAGGAGGACCTTGGCCTTGTTCGTCTTTATTTTCTCTAGGACCCAAGCGTATAGGAGGTGGCCTGACCAGGGCAGGATAAAGGCATCGGAGATAGCACCCCTCCCCAGACCCCCTCTGGAGCAGAACCGGGGGCATCGACGGTTCTGACGGGTCGCGAATAGGTCCACCTGGGGAGTTCCCCTCCTCCGGAAAAGCTGAAGGGCCACTTCCGGGTGTAGGGACCACTCGTGCTGAGAGGAAAAGTCCCTGCTCAAGCAATCCGCCCTCACGTTCCGGGTGCCTGGTAGGTGAAAGGCTTTTAGGTGGATATTGTGGGCTATACAGAAGTCCCACAGGCTGAGGGCTTCGTGGCAGAGGGCGGAGGATCAGGCCCCGCCTTGCCTGTTGATATAGAACATCGAGGCTGTGTTGTCTGTGAGAACCCTGACTACCTTGCCCTTTAGGTGTGAGCAAGAAGGCCGTACACGCCAGCCATACTGCCCTGAGTTCCTTGACGTTTATGTGAAGGGTCAGGTCTTGTGGAGACCACAGGCCTTGGGTCTGAAAATTCCCACATGGGCTCCCTAGCCCAGGTCCAATGCATCGGACACCAGCTCCATGGACGGGGCCCTGTCCCTGAATGGGACCCCTCTGAGCATGTTGCTCAATGTGGACCACCACCGTAGGGAGGCGGCCACCGAGTTGGGTCTCGAACCTGTCTGGAGGGAGAGAGGCCCTGGCCGACGTTGCATCCAGGAGCACCCCATAAACTCTATGCATTGGACCGGGACTAACGTGGACTCGGCGTTGTTTACCAACAGGCCCAGCGCATTGCATGTGGACAGGAGGAGTGCCACATGATCCCTCACCTGCAACCAGGAGGTGCCCTTGACCAGCCAGTCATCCAGATAGGGGAATATCTGGATCCCCTGGTGCCTGAGGTAGGCCGCTACTAAGAACATGCACTTTGTAAAGACCCTGGGGGCAGTGCACAGACCAAATGGGAGAACCATGAATTTGTAGTGATTCTGTTCCACCACAAAATGGAGGAAGTGCCTGTGCTCCTCGAATATGTGGATGTGGAAGTACGCGTCCTGTAGATCGAGGGCTGCGTACCAATCCCCTGGATCCAGGGAGGGCATGATGGAGGCCAGGGAAACCATGTGAAACTTGAGTTTTACCAAGTACTGGTTCAGACCTCGCAGGTCCAGGATGGATCTGAGCCCCACTTTGGCCTTCGGGATAAGGAAGTAACAGGAGTAGTATCCCTTGCCCAGGAACTCCTTGGGCACCGCCTCTATTGCTTCTAGTTCCAGGAGCCTCCCGACCTCCTGCTCGAGCACAGCCTCGTGCGATGGGTCCCCCAAGAGGGACGGGGGCGGGGGGTGGTTTGGCGGGTAGGAGGTAAACTGGAGGGTGTAACCTCAGGAGATGGTGTTGAGGACCCATCGGTCCGAGGTGAACCGCAACCATTCCGGGAGGAACGCACACAATCGATTGGAAAAAGGGAGCTTTATTGGGGGTGGATCCCTGCTGAAAACTGGCAGGGTATCCCCAAGCGTCCCGTCAAAACCGCCTTTTACCCGCCTGCTTGCCCTTAGAGGACCCAGGCTGGGGGGCACGCCGATATTGTCTTTGCAGGCACTTCTTATAGTTCCCTTGCTTCTTGTGGGCAGCCTCGTATTTCAGGAGGACGGCCTGGGTGGGAGCCTGCTGTGGCTTAAACTTGGGTTTTGCTGGAGCAGGGACATAGAGCCCCAGGGTCTGGAGGGTCGTACGTGAGTCTTTCATGCCGTGCAGCCATGTGTCCGTTTCCTCTGCAAACAGCGCCTTCCCGTCAAAAGGCAGATCCTGCATCGACGACTGTGCTTTGCTTCGCTGGACAGCCCAGAGAGTAGAAGCCAGGACGCCCATCTCATGGACACCACGTAGGCCATGGACCATGCGGCTGTGTCAGCTGCATCTGAAGCGGCCTGCAGAGATGCCCTCACGGAGGCTGCCCCTTCCACCACAAGCATCTTAAACTCCTTTCTATCGCACTCCCGGAGAGAGTCCTTGAACTTGGGGAGGGATCCCCAGAGATTAAACTCGTAGCAACCCAGAAGAGCCTGATGGTTTGCTACTCTCAGCTGGAAGCTTGACGACGAATAAATTTTTCTCCTGAAAGCATCCAGCCTCCGAGAGGCTTTGTTCTTTGGGGTCAGTGCTGGCTGCCCCCTGTCGTTCCCTGTGGTTGACTGACTTGACCACCAAGGAGTTGGGCGCCGCGTGGGTATACAGATACTCGTGCCCCTTAGTGGGTATGAAGTACTTGCGCTCCACCTTTTTAGAGATGGGAGCCAACGAGGCCGGTGTTTGCCACAGGGCATTTGAAATTTTTGCCACCTATTCATGGAGCGGCAAGGCCACCCTGCCCAATGCCGAGAGGGACAGCACATTGAACAGGGAGTCTGAGGGCTCTTCCATTTCCTCAGCCTGGAGATGGAGGCTCACGGCCATCCTTTTTAGTAAGTCCTGATGGGCTCGGTAGTCCTCCTGTGGGACAGAGGGGGCCAGGGCCACAATCAGCTCCTCAGGACAGGGCAGAGAGGCCAGTGCGGTGCTTTGGGTGTCGGCTGGCACCAAAGCATCCACCACCTGGTCAGACTCCGGGCACAGCACCGAGGAAGTGGGGCCTGTTGACCCTTTTCTTGGCGGCCTAGGGATCGAGGCTGATGGTGCTTCCGACGCCCCGGCCACTGAGCGAGCCCCCATCGGGGGCTGCGCCGGAGGCCACAGTGCCCACTCGTACCACTGGGCCGACCACGACGCATGGTACCATTGCACTTGCTGAGGCACCAGTGGGGCCAGCCGATTGGGCTGACTAGCCTGGCCTGTAGACGGGCGACTGTGAGTGGAGGACGGGCTGGCATACGACACGCTGCTGCCTCCGGTGGTGCTGGAATCTAGGTTGACCACAGGACCACGACCTCAGGGTAGGAGAACGGCAACAATGGTAGTGGCTGCTCCACGAGTGATCTCGACGGGCGGACCCGCAACAGAGAGGAGCCAGCGATCGACGGCTGGAGCGACAGTGCCTTGGTGGAGACTTCGAGCAGGATTCCGAGTGGGAATGGCTTCGACCGTCATGCCGTGACCGACTGTGGTACCGCCTTCGAGACAAAGACTATTGGCGACATCCGCCACGGTCCTGTCTGTGTTCGCTCCGTGAAGATGAGCGGTGCTGGGAATCCTGATCGGATGGCACCCATCCAGACAGTCTGGCCGGCATCGAGGGCAATCCACATAGACTGAGCCCTGAACTGTCACTGGGCAGTGAGTTGTGTCGGGAATGTTCCCAAGACCGGTACCGGGCCGGCGGTAACTGCGGTGATCCCAGCGGCGGCTTGCCTCTGGAGTGTGGGGCCAACATCGGCGGCGCTTCCAGCACCGGCATGGACATGACGTCCTTAGCCGCCTGGAGGGCTTCGGGCATAGATGGCATCCCGACATACAGAGAGGCCTGCTCCGAAGGGGCCGAGCTACTCCGCTCCGTGTGAGTCAGAGGCTTAGGGCCCCGATGGGGACCGAGCACTGCCCAACATAGGTCTAGTCTCTGTCCCAGACTTCCCTTGGTGCCGTTGCAAAGAGGGAGTCTTTCTGGTCCTCTTGGCCTGCCCCATGGAAGGGAAGCGATGCCGACTAGTCAAAGGTCCCGGCGGGTCTCTGCGTACCGATGCCGCGGTGCTGGGTACTGGATCAGAGTGGTGTGCCGGGGTCGGGGCCAGCGCTGACTCCATCAGGATGGCCCGGAGTCTAATGTCCCCTTCTTTTTTAGTCCGGGACTTGAACGACTTGCAAATCTTACACCTTTCGCTGATATGGGTTTCTCCCAAACAGCGCAGGCAGTCTGTGTGCAGGTCACTCCTTGGCAAAGAACCTACAGGAGCCGCACAACTTAAATCCCGGGGCACGGGGAATGCCCCGGCCCAGGCTCACTAACTAACTAAACTTCACTGAAAACTAAACTGACTACAGGTACTACTGAACGAACAGTTCTGGGGACAAGCTGCAGCAAGGCTGGAACTGAGCAGTTCCGACGCACCTTCACTGGCGGCAACAGGGACCTGAGGGTGGGGAGAGCGCGCAGCTCCCCTTATACCATGCCAGGCAGGTGCCACTTCGGGGGGCGTTCCCCCCCTACAGATACTGCTAGGGGAAAAACTTCCAGCACCGGTGCACATGGCGAGTGCACTCATCTACTGTGAAATACACATGGGCAATCACTCGAAGAAAAATACGTTTCTCTCACTACAGAAAGGCAACCAAACCAAAGGAAAAGTAGCTTAGAGCCAGATTCTGATATGCTTAACTCACAAGGAACCATACTTTACTCTGGAAGTAGTCAATGTGACTAAGCATGAGGTAAGGTGCTCTTCAACATGAGGGCAGAATCAGGCTCTTAATGAGTAAGAGATTTTGCTACAATTGAACAGTGAGTTGGTTCATTGGGAAAAACTGCTGCTTAGGTACCAGCCAGACTTCTATTTTGGAACACTGCACAGAGGGTGATGCACAGAGGAAAGCAGGCTGCCTTCCTTGGACATGCTAAGAATTGCCCTGTTTTCCCTGAGAACAGAGAGCAGGCACCGTGCAGTAACTAAAGAGGATTTAGCGCAGAGGTTCTCAAACTGGGGATCACACAAGGTTATTCCTTGAGGGTTACAAGTACATGCCTCCCAGCTAGCTAGTAAGTCTGCTGTGAAAAGTGATATTAACAAACATACAAATATCACTTTCAAATAGTGTTAAATATAAAAAATGTGTTTTTAATGGGGGGATGGGGTGTCGCATTCAGAGGCTTGCTACATGAAGGGGATCGCCAGTGCAAAAAGTTTGAGAACCACTGATTTAGCAATTTACTTCTTAATGCTAGAGATGGGCAAAAACTTTCAAAATTTGCAATTTTGATTAAATATGTTGCCAGTTTTCAATTTGGGTAGAAAAGCTAACTGAAATTTTTAATGAAAATTTGTGCAAAAAAATGTCATCCCATGTTCTGACCAGCTGATCAAAAAACTTTGAAATGCAAAGATTTAACAACTTTTGTTGAAACTTTAAAATTTCAACAACCAAAAGAGGGCCAAAATTTGCATTCTTTTTATTTGCACCAATTACATCTTGTAATGACAGCCATAGAGAAACCTGGAAAAGGCAGCAAAATGCAAATCAGAACTTGAAAAATGATGCTTTAATGCTACACATTATGAGGGAAAGCGAAGAATGTCATGATCACTTGTACAAGATGCGTCTTCAAGACAAATTATTTGGTTTTAATTCCCTCATTACTAAGAGCTGATCCCAGAAGGCTTTATGCAGCACCAATTGCCCTAAGAGCATATTAGAAAAGCACATGCAAAGAAATTGTGATCTAGAGGGCAGTAAATAATAGAAAGAGAAAAGGGACGCTCCTGCACAGAAAAACTAAATGAATGTATTGAAAAATACATACAGTACTCAAAAGGTCCCAGTGCCACCAGTAAAAGGCCATAGTGCATTGGGAATCATCACAAATAGTCCTTTATTAAAGTCATGTATGAAAGGTCTCTATGAAAGCTAATAAAATTCAGAATAGGACCTATCCCAAGTTAATAAATATAAAACAGATTATCTTTGAAAGGAGCGGCATAAAAGAGATAGCTCTCAGGAACACGTATGTAAGCTCACCTCTGCTCTTGATATCTATCTGATCTTGAAGCAACTTTTGAAGAGGAGTTTGAAAAGTTTTGTTCATTTGCAAAACAAACAAAAAAAATGAAGAGAGCAAATCATCAGTTAACCAATTAAAGTAGTTGAAAAGTCACCACCTGGAATCCACTTTTGCAAATGTGGACATCCCTCTTCAGATTTGCCTAAATTGACAGTCACAAATGTTGAGGCAGAACAGTCATTCTTGCAGATAAGCAGAATTAAAAGCTCAATGTGGGGCAGTCCAGAACGTAGTGCCTTGCCTCACAGGAGAGTGCCTTAACGCAAAACCTGGACTTAGTGACGTAATCAAAGAGTATTCTACTAGCCTCCAATCTTGGAAGATGCCTCTGTAGAACTGTAATTAAGGCCATTCTTTGTTGTATATTAATGTGTCAGTTTTAATTGTTTGGATTTAATGATTTATTCGAAAATTGAATAACCCAATTTAATTAAGTACACCAGGTACATGTTATGTTCTGAAGAATTCTATAAAAAATAATCATGTTTGCAGAAAAAAATGTAACAAAGTGAACTAAAAAATAGGAAAAAATTGAGAACTGTGGTTGTAATGTTAACCAAAAAACCCCCAAACACAAACACACGTTTTCTTCCATTTCAGAATACTGTAATGCTTTCTCTCACTCACTGGGGCTTATACAATTTTTATTCTTATATTCAGTCTCTGCTTGTACTCTCCCATACTCAAAATACAGTAAGAACATAAAAATGGCCATACTGGGTCAGACCAAAAGTCCATCTAGTCCAGTATCCTGTCTTCTGACAGTGGCCAATGCCAGGTGCCATAGGTGCCGACTCCGTGGGTGCTCCGGGGCTGGAGCACTCATAGAAAAAAATTGGTGGGTGCTCAGCACCCACCGGCAGCTCCCAATGGCCCCGCCCCACCCCTCTGTTCCAGCTCACCACTGCCTCTGCCTCCTCCGCGAGTGTGGTGCCGCATCCAGATTCTCCCCCCACCCCGGCGCTTGCGCCACGAAACAGCTGATTTGTGGGGCAGGGAGGACGGGGAAGGAGGGGGAACGTGGAGGGGGAACGTGGCGTGCTGGGGGAAGAGGCGGGGCTGGGGCAGGGATTTGGGGAAGGGATCCAATAGGGGCAGGGAGGGGGCAGGGTTAGGGCGAGGAGTTTGGGGATGGGGTTGGAATGGGGGCGGGGCCAGGGGTGGAGATGGGGTGTAGTTAGGGCGGGGCCAGGGGTGGGGGGAGCACGGGAGAAAGTTGGTGCCAATGCCACGTGCCCAAGAGGGAATGAACAGAACAGGTAATCATCGAGTGATCCATCCCCTGTCGCTCATTCCCAGCTTCTGGCATAAGAACACAATCTTTTCCCTGTCAGTGGCGCGTCAGTGTTTTCTACTGAGAAAGATCTAACTCCAATAATAATAGAGTTCTTATATTTACAGACTGTATCACATGCACTATGTAGTTTAAGGAAGAGCCCCACAATTCTTTAACCCAGCATTGACCATGTGGGAACTTCCAACTTTGAAAATAATTACAGGAATAAAACCTCCTTTGCGTATTTTCTAATTATCACTTTCTTTGTAAATGCTAAATAATGCATTTAACAGCTTCCTGGGAAAAGTCTAATTTACCCACACATGGACAATGTATCCTGTTCTGTGATTATGGTATTTTCAACTCCATCTGTGCTTTGAAAAGTACAGTCTAATTTTTGAAGCAGGAAAAAATGTAGAATAAAAATCATTAGTACATATAATGAAAAATTTAATCCTGGGCAAGTTGATACCACCAGCCTGTGATGGAGTCTACGGCTTATGGCATCGATACCCTGACATCCCCTACTCAGGAAAACTCACTCGGACCAGGTTACCAACAAGACTAAGGCTGCAGTGTCACATTTGGCCCTGCAGGAGGTGCTGCAGAGCAGTCCTCCCTGCCACATAGCCACAGGTGGGATAGCCTCATCCAGTCAGGGACACAGGAGAAAAACCATGCGGTCCTTTTATCCTGTGACTAGGCCAGCGAACCAGGCTAATGCACAAAATACACCTCAGCAGTAGTCTGAAAAATCTGCAGGTATCCAGACAGAAAAGAGAAAAAAAAAAAAAAAAATCACAAAAACTTTCTTTCTACAGGCAGTTCTCAGAGAAAGTTCTACTGAAGAGGTCCTGGATGAAGCTCAAATTTCAGTCAAGGTTGATTTGGACACAGAGTCCACGCAGATTCCTCAGACACATTTGTGTTATTGTGCATTATTATCATTCATTTGCATTACACTCGTACTAAGCAGTCTCAGTTGGGATTGAGGCCCCATTGGGCTAGGTGCTGTACAAGCACGTGTGAGAGAAAATGTTTGCCCCACAGATCTTACTGTCTAAATAAAAAAAGATCAAGAGCAGAAGATAAGAGAGGCTGGCAATATTAAATGACTGGCCCAAGGTCACACAGTGGATCCATTGCAGAGCCAGGAATAGACCCCAGGTCTCCAAACTTCCTGTCCCATGGCCCGTATAATAGAGCACACCCCTCCCAGCTCCACTGTGGTCCCCGGGAAGCCTTGGAGCGGGCTAAATTTGACTAGAGCAGCATATCAGTCACAACAGAAAGAATCAGACCTCACAAGAAGATCAACACAGGTATAGGGCTGCATGTGGCTGGCGGTTAGAAGAGAGAAATTTGGTTCTGATGTGACCTACAGGAAGTGCTGAGTTTGATTTGAAGGAAAGGCTGAGGTTTGGCACCCTCACACTTTTAGTAATGGCTGTCTTGCTGTCAGACTATGCCCTGCATCCCTGTGCATAAATCTCATTGATGTCAATGGGACATGTACAAGAGTTTGCCAGGGCTCGACCCCCTCTGGGGCGGCGGGGAGCCACATCGGCTCACTACACACCGGTGAGCTTGGGAAATTTGTCCGGCCGTGGGGTCTTCCTCGGCAGCTCTTGCTGTAACCGGAAGAACACGGTAAACCCGGCCCTGCTCAGGGCGGGCAATACTGCTACGTCAGGAGCTCAGGCCCTCAGTCATGACTGAGCAATAAATGAGGACAAAGTATTAAGCCTGGGCCCTAGGTCAGGGCGGGGCAACAAATGCTGAGTCAGGAGCTCAGGCCCTCAGTCAGGGCTGAGCAACAATAGTAGGCCCCAAGCCTCAAAAGGCCTGGGAGAGGGGGAGACTGCCACCCACGGGTTGGGTGGCAGGGGGGACGCAGGCCCTCCCACTCCACTGCATCCCAGCCCGGGGCCCTAGCAGCGGCAGAAGACCCGCTGCTGTCAGTGGGGATCCTGGCTGCAACACACGGACATAGGCTCTGGCAGTGCTGCAGCCAGACTGGGGTCGGCTGCCCCCAGACTACTTCCACACTCCCCCTCGGGGCCTACCTGGGTCCTGGTGTCGGCCTCTGGGGGATCCAGGACCATGGGTTCGTCAGGGCAGGGATTGATCGGCAGGCCCGGTGGCTCCTCCAGATAGCGGGCGCAGGACAGGCCCGGCCAGTCCTGGCGGCCGCTTTGGGCCGTGGGGTCTTCCCAGTCACGAGCTAGACTGGAGATGTTTCAACTTTAAAGCGGGATGAAAACTAGGCCCCCGAATCCGTAGAGAGTGCGACCTTGGCGTTTTAGAGCATACACCACGTCCATGGCAGTCACAGTCTTTCGCTTGGCATGTTCAGTGTAAGTGATAGTATCATGGATAACGTTCTCTAAAAACACTTTCAGTACTCCTCAGGTTTGTTCATAAATCAATCCAGAAATACGCTTTACACCACCACGGCGCGCCAAACGACGAATAGCCAGCTTCGTAATACCTTGAATGTTATCACAAAGCACCTTCCGATGGCGCTTAGTGCCCCCCTTTCCCAACCCCTTACCACCTTTGCCACGACCAGACATGATACTACGACCTTCGAAATGCTCTGCTTAGATAATCAGAATAAACAGGCTAGACTGGAGCCGTCTGGTCTCTCCAGCGGCTGGGGCCTGACTAAGCTGTGAGGGTGAGCTTTTATACTTCTGGGTCGCCACCTGATCCTCTGAGGGGTGGGCTCAGAGCTCCCTGGCTCCACCCACTCCAGCCTCCGGATGGGCTCTTCCCCCTCCGGAGCAGCGGGGAGCCACACCACCTCACTACAGGACTGTATGTACAGTAGAGTTGAGGTACCGTAAGGTAACATAGTAGAAAGCAAAGGTCCATATTGTCAGCACGCCAGTGAATGCCCTGATGAAGCAAAAGCTTTTAGGCTGCTTTGCAAATTTTGTGAAACTTTCTCATTCTCCCTTGAGTCATGCTATGGTGCTAGGAGCTGTTTACAGAAAAGTTGGGCAGATGCTCCTTTTAAACTCCCTCTATAGTTAGCCACTGAATGTCAAAAAACCATATTTAAAACTTGTCCAAAAGTTTTGGTTTTTCCAAGAGTTAGGAACAGAGATGGCCTGAGACACAGTTACAAGCCTAAATTATTTGGTCGAGTCTACAATGGAGGGGCAGAAACGACACAGGGTTTTTAATTACAAACATACTTGGGGGAATGGTGGATCCCTCAACCCTCTTTAAAATTCATGCTGTTACTTTCTTGAAACATTATTTTACCTTAGTTCAAACAGAGATTAAGTCTCTGCACTGGAAAATATGATGGAGGCACCACAGTTAAGGCTGCATTGGAATTCCGACTCAAAGCAGGAATGGAATCCTTCCAATACCATAGAACCTCAGAGTTACGAACACCTCGGGAATGGAGGTTGTTCTTAACTCTGAAATGTTTACAACTGAACGTTGACTTAATACAGCTTTGAAACTTTATTATGCAGAAGAAAAATGCTACTTTCCCTTTTTTGTTTGTTTGTTTTTGGTTAGCAGTTTAACACAGTACTGTGTTGCATTTGCTTTTTCTTTTTTTTTCCCCCTCTGCTGCTGCCTGATTGAATGCTTCCGGTTCCAAATGAGGTGAGTGGTTGACTGGTCAGTTCGTAACTCTGAGGTTCTACTGTATAACTAAAAACTAATCAGTCAACAGCAGCAAAAGTCCATTAATGCAAAAAGATTGAGGTCCTTGAATTTTAAAACATTGTCACATGTATGTCACAAAAATGTATTTTTTTGTAAAAGAAGTCTTTGGGACATTTTCATAAAGGTTCTCATGATTTTGGGACCTCTGTCAAAGAATGTCAACAGGAAGCCATCTGAAAATGGGGATGTTTCTTATGACTGAATAGCTGAACACTGCAGCCCTGATCCTGCAGAGTTTTGCATACATTCTGAATTGCAAAAGTGGGGGGGGGAGGGAGAGAAAGGGAAAATTTTGAAAAATCATCCTTAACTTGATGTCCTGTGAGTAATGCCATTAAAGTCAAGGAGACTACTCTCAGGGCATCAAGTTAAGCATGTGTGTGTAAAACTTTGCAGAATCAGAGCTTGTGTTATTTTAAAAAAAGAATAATATTAATAGTAGAATCATGCGAGTGATGTTTTAAGCCTCATTTGTTAGAACCTTTATTTTTTACGACACATGCCAGCAGTTTTGGGTTTGTTTTTTTTTTTTTTTTTTTTAATATCTGGTGCTTCTGGTATCCAGTGCTACAATGCTAGAAAAGGGCCTGTCGGGGACCTGTGATGTGATCCTCCGTCAGAGGGCAAGGCGGGGTGGTGGTGGAGATAGGGAGGTTTGCAGACAGTTAAAGACATGCTTGGAGAGCATGCAGGTAACTGGTGGGACTCTGGACATGATTCAACCTATGAGCAGCTCAAAAAGATAGTTAGCACTGAGGAAGGGAGTTGCATCGCTTCCCCCGCATACACATTCCCACAAAGTAAAGCTCCTTTCTGCTCCCATGATTCTCTCCCACATCCGTGTCCCCATGGTTAAGGGAAAGCTGGTTCCTTTCTTTAAAATAGGTTTCTACTGGAATTGCTCAGAAATCATCAGATTTTGACATAATTTCCAATTTTGAAATTAATAAAAAAATTGTTTATAACATTTTCGCTAATGTTTTTCCACATTTTCCTACCAATAGCAGAGCTATTAGTCTATTGTAAACAAAAACCAGTGACATTCTGAATTGCAAAAGTGGGGGGGGAGGGGGAGAGAAAGGGAAAATTTTGAAAAATCATCCTTAATTTGCCACCACCGCAAGTTTTTCAACCAGCTCTAGTACAGATGTTGGGGCTTTCAGAATGAGGGCCTCTGAACTGGCTGATGGGATCCAGATTCTAAAGGGGTGAGTAATTGAGTAACTGGCGTGACCCTACAGAGCAGAATTTGTTAGTCAGTTTTCCCTCAAAAAACTCATTGTGCCCATCCAAGCAAATAAAAACCTACATGCCCTTCCTTCCCCACAAGAGGAATGCAGGGATTTCCCCTCCCTCCCCCCCCGAATGCCTGGATGTCACTCAGAGGGTTTGGGCGCTTGCTGCGAGTAGCTCCAGCCTTCTTGCAAAGTTCAGCCCCACCGGAAGGAAGCTGGCAGAAATTCTCCCCTCCGTTCGCCATTCTCACAGCAGGAGAGGCCAAGGAGGGAGCAAGGAGCCCAGCAGCTCAACACAGCTCTGCTCCCTCCTCCTCCTATGAGAAACACGGACAGGATATTACCTTTGCTCCTGCCCACTGCAGCACCCAGCCTGGGAAGGGGTAAAGGGGAGGTGGAGAGTCCCTGGAGCTCCCCTCTGAGGCTACAATGGGGAGAGGGAACAGCACTAGAGTCCCCCCCTCAGGCCTGGGGGAGGAGGGTGAAGAAGCCCAGGAGGAGCAGGGGTGAGGCTGGTTGGGGGCTAAACTGAAGTGGGGACTGATGGGGAGACTGGGGGAGCCAAACTGATGGTGGGCGCTGTATGGGGACAACTGATGGGGGGAAAAGGATTAATGGCTGGGCAGGGGGCAGGCAGATGTGGGAGTGAGAACTCCTGCAGCAAGGGCCAAAATCCCCTTACCCGATACATTTGGGAGTGTGGGTGACTCCAATTATCACACAAACGCACTGGGGAGGGGCAGGGGAGCTCAAAAATCAAAAGCCTGAAAAAAAACCACAATATAAACTTTTTTTAAAAAAAAATCTCAAGATTTTGGAAGGGAGGAGCAATCTCATGAGTTTGGCATCACTGGGGAATGTTACAAAAGGCTCCTAAAATCTACAGCTGGCTTGTAAATCCAGTCTTGGCAGATTTCCATAGGCTGAACACAGCCAGTGAGAGTTGTCACTGATGTTTGCTGGCTGGCCGTTCCTACCAGAAGACTTTCTGATGAAGGTTAAATAAGGACAATCATCTAAAACAGGAGCATTTTAAAACAGTTGCCTTGTTTTTGCTGATTTGGCATCCCTGGAACCAGAAGCAAGAACTGGAAGCCAGCAACTGAAATTGGCTCTACGGCTATTTGGCTTGTTCTGCTCCCATTTCCATGGAAACGGATGTAAGATTGGTGAAAACAAGGCAAAGGTTTTAAAATGTGATATTTTAAGGACATTAACCCTGACTTTAGTTTCACTTTCTGGTTCTTGCTGATGTCAGCAACAGCCAAAACCCAACCGCTGAGAGTGAAAACAAGGACCAACCTCTGTGTTCTATCACTTGATCACCACTGGGATCCAGGACAGGAGAGGCCACAGTGTTCTCAAGTTGGTCAGTCATATGTCTCCAAAACCAAGTCCTACAATGGGATCCAAGCAGGTGGGGCCCTTACTTCTGCAATTAGTCCCACTGATGTCAGCCCAAGGTTCAGGCTGTTGTGTTGTGATTGCATTTCCCGGTGGGAAGAGGGAGAATGGAGATAGCAACAGAAGAGAGCAGAGGTGGAAGGAAGCAGGAATGAAAGTGCGGCACAAGGAAGGGGTAGATTTGTTTATTTTCTTGGGATGAATTAACCGTGAGGATTAAGACAGATATAGTAAGCAAGCTGGCCATGCTGCAAAGTAGCTCAACTGGAGGAAATGGTACCTCCTCCTACTTGGCTTCTCGTGGGTATTTGGAAAATTATTCATCCTGGGTCAAACATCAGTGAAATTTTGGCTGAAAACCTATTCAAAGTCAGATGTGGGGACATGTGAAGTTTTTCTAATGTATTTATTGATTTACAGCACACCTGTCACGGGGTGTCAGTGCTTCATAACATACACTATTTAATATATGCAGGACATGTTAAGGCATGATATAAAGTTTTTACTGGCAGAAGACAATATTACTCATGGGATGGTGGAACCTGGGGAGAGTTATGCAGACTATGCCAAAGAACAGCCAATAGAAACATTTTACCACAATACGCCACCACATATTTCACTTATGCTACGTTTCACAGAAAGGCTATTTTAGAAAAAAAAAAGACAGTTTTTTTTATTTTATTTATACTGTTTTTCATGTCTCTTGGTGGCAAAAAATCAGGCTGCTTTACTTACCCTGAGTCAGGAGGTTAACTAGATACTGCTGTTACTATAGGCGTGATGAGAAACAGTAAGGCAACCCAACTGGTGGAAGAAAAGTAAATGGCAATAAAAATGTTTAACGTTCTAATTTACAAAAGAATTAAATAGCTCTCCTGAAATTTGAGCTGAGGAACCACTAGCGGATCCCTAACTGCCACCTAAAACATCATCCACCATACCTGCCAAATGCCTTCTGTCAGTAGTAGTAGTCTTTAAAACACCCACTGTGTTGTCCCCAAAACGACTTGACTGTCTTCCATTGAGAAGTCAGGTGACTACTTGTCACTTTAGGGCAATCATAGCAGGCTACAGCGAGTAGCAAAGCTGTAAGAAAGTCTTCCACATGGCATTACAGGGGATTGTGGAGACCTAAAATCATCTGGGTGAAATCCTGGTGCCATTGATTTGAGTGTTTTGTCACCGACTTCAGTGGGGCCAGGATTTCATCCTCCATGGATAAACTCCTAGTGGGAATACTAGTATATCCAAAAAACTTCACAGTACAGTTTATCTGTATGTGGGGTCACAATAGCAATTTTCCCTCATGTCAGATTGGCAGTGACCTTGGGTGGGGTGGGGGGAGCGGTTCCACCTTTCTCTCCACCATGTGGGTCACTTGCCAGAATTATCTGGGCATATCTCAATTATTTCCCCGCCATTGTGGGGGTCTTGGGCACTGGTGCAACTCAGTGCTTCCTATTATCTGCCTGTGGCACGTAAGAGTCTGGTCTCCCGTGGGCTGTAATACTTTGATCTAATTTCAGTTGTCGGATGCAGGAGCCTAACTTTAATCACCTATTATTGAAAATCTTGGTCTAGACATTTAGACCCTGCTTTAGCAAAGCATGTAAGCATGTGTATAAGTCCCCCATTGAAGTCAATGGCACTTGCTTAACTTTAAGCACATGTTTAAATGCTTTGCCTTAGCATTTGTGCAATGATCTCAGTGAGTGTAAGGAATATATTCTGAGAGAATAGATCTCAGGTTTTGGGAGAGATGTGAAAGATATAAAAGAAAATAGATGTATTTAGTATCCACATAGATTTCCACATCCAATTATTACACTTTTCAAATAAGCCAAATTTCAGGATATTTTTGTTTACACTAGATACAAGTGTACATCGACTCTGGTTCTGCACCGATGGGAACTCATGAATGATCATCAAGACTAGTGATTGCATCTGGAAAAGGGGCCTCCTCAGAGTTACTGGTAAACATCAGCTGACAATGCTAAAAGCATGCAGCAACATAGAGCCTGATCCTTTGGTACAGTGCAGGAACACTCAGTGCTATCTGCAGTGCAAATCTGGGGTGAAAGCTCCCTTTTGAACTCCTCCAGCCCTCAGCTAGGCACCCGGCCAGTCTTCTGGGATAAGTCAGAATAGCTTTCTTCTCGCTAATTCTTCTCTCTCATCTCAGACACCACCAGGCATCCCCTTGCATTCACAGATAGACGCAGTGAAATCAATGATAATTGTGGGTTAACCTTCCCCCACAAAAAAACTAAACAGAGATTTACAATCTGGCAGATGTTGCCTACCAAATTATTATTATTAGATAGCTCACATCTGGAGCCTAAATGACTCAACAAAGTTCAGTGTTCCTGTCACAAGGTTAAGGGTCTTATTTTATCGCATTTTTATTATAGTTTGTTCCTTTCACAGGTCATTGCTTTAGAAGGCTTCCTTTTAGTTCTGCATGCAGTAGCCTATATGTAGCCCGGTTTCCAACAAGAAATGCATTCTTGTAACAGTTCTATTTCATTAACTGGCCTGGTTGTCATGGGGCCTCCCCACTGTATTATTTTCACGTTAGGGGGACCCATTTGTTTTGCTCTGCTTCTGCCTTAAGGATGAATTTGAAATAAAATCTGACGTTCTGATGCCAAAAAAACAAGCCTCCAATTTTTCTTTTAATCCTTTGAACTGTTAGGACACAGAGTTGATACTATAGCTCCAAGAAAAATATTGTGGGAACATCTTTTCCCCTGGAATATTATGCAGGGAACATGCTTCTTGTTTTATCTTGAAGGAGGGGTGGTTTTTTTTTTTAATATTTTTTTGCTTGGGAAGGGATCCAGTGATTTGTTAGCTGCCTTGTCATAACACTGTTCAATGAATTAATCCATGTGTATGCAGTTGTTTCAACTGCGATCATGTATACTTACAAGATGTCTATAACTATAATTACAAACAAATAACTCCACTGTTAAACGTTTGGTTCACTAGAATACGTGCAGTTGTTGTTTGTGAACAGCCTATTGCCCACTGGCATTGCAAATTTCCCTTGATGCTAAACTGAGTTTTTCTTTCAATATATCACCTCTGTGCCTCTTACCTTGTATGGCTTGTTCAAGGACTGGTAGTTACCAGTAAGCCTGAGTGCATAAGAAGTGGTTGCATTGACTCCCAAACAGTTGCTTGAACAGCTGTCGGATGTTCTGCCAACTTTCTGTTCACTATCCTTTTCCACTGTCCCCTGGGCTTGAGATCCCTATATCCCACTTTCAGTCTCTAAGGGCACTGACGTAGGCAAATGCAGGATCCTGTTCCACACTTTAAGCTTCTTGGCAGGCTCTCCTTTGGAAGCTGCAGCCAAAACAGTAGCTGAGAGTCTTTGGTGGTCTTTTGTACCAGTCTTTCAGTCTCCTGCAGACTAAAATTGGCCTTCATTGGCCACCCAATGTCCCCAGCATCTGACTTCTTCCTTTAGCTGCCTTCCAGCAGAGGGGTAGAGGAGTTCAAAACAGTAGGTTTCCCCTTCAGCAGCAGAAGCAGCTGGATGTCAAGATAAGCTGAAGGAGGAATGACAGGTTATGGTGTGTCAATTCCCCTGGAGACACCGAACAACAACTACTGTCATTTATTTCTCTCAGGTTATTAATACCATTGAGGAATTGCATATAAAGATGGCCAAACAACAAGAATTATTTCCTGCAAAATTTGTTAAACAAAAATGAAGAATTTTTGCTCTGTTGGAAATGTTTTGTGGATTTGTCTGATTTTCCAACTAGTGATTCAAAATGAAACAAACTGTTCTGAATTTCACGTGTTTCATTTTTGGATTTCCCCTCCACTCCCCTTTCTCTTTTCCTTTTTGGTTTGTTTTCCTCTCCTCACTCTCCCTTTCATCTTTTCCCCTCTCTTTTATGGGGGAAAAAGTGAAAAGAAATACCAGGGGAAGGGGAGGACAACAAAATGTAAAACTTTTTTTTTTATTTCAGTGCAAATTAGAACAAATGTATTTGCTTCAAATCAATTCATTTAGAATCACTTAGTCAAAAAATTTGAAAAATTTGAAGAAAATTTCATTAAAAATGTTTATAGCATTCAAAATGTTCTCATTTTCATAGCACTCAAAAAGCCATTTTTCATTGACAAACACAAAAAAATTGTCAAGCAGCTCTAATTATTAACCCATACATCATGCCTGAATCACAATGGAAGCGTGAAGCAGTCTAATATTGAGTCTGTACTGGTCACTTGGTAGCACTTCACTATCTTGGCACTGATTACTACTGAAAGCACTTTTAGAATCATCGCGTCATGCCAGACTCTGCCCTGAGCACTGCCAACATTGTACAGCATTCGAAAAATAAGGGACAGTTTTCTTAACACCCCCGCCACACCCCTCCTCTGGATATTATCTTTATTAAGCAGTACTCACCTACATTCCCAGGAGTATTTCTTGCTACTTTTTGCAGGACTCACCAACTCCCGATCTCGTTGAAAAAATGTCCCCTGTAATAAGGGACTGGTGGCATCCCTAGCCCTGACCTACATACTGTGCAATGGATTTGCCCTTTCATCTCCCAAGGCCTTGCAGTGGTCATTCAGGGAGCAAGGCCCAGGTAGTAAGGTGGGGGAGGGAGGTGTGGACACAGGCAGGGGCAGTGGGCCTAGAGCAGCACCTCACTACCCAACAGCAATGCTCCAGCTTTATATTTATTTGTTTTTTTTGGTACATGTATGTTGCAGGAAATGCAGCAACGTTGTAGCCCACCAGGTGAACCTTACGTTGCCCAACAAGCCAGTCCTCTGCTGATACCGCAGTACTGCTGTCATATGTTTTGGCCTTGGAAGAGAACTACAGGAGCTAGCCTCAAACAGGTCACTTGGCACTGAGATAGTAGGCTAGTGGGCTCCCTAGAAATATAGTTGATTGATCTAATCAAAGGATGGGGTGTTTGCTCCTGTTTGGAAGGAGAGGGATTGTGGTATGGGAAGGAAACCTTCTTCATTACTCTGAACTTGTATCGTCCATCCTTACTTACAAGTGGTTTAGGAAGAGCAGGTGGGGATGTGTCTATTTCCTGTTATGCACCTTCATTTCCAATTCACAGATGAAATAAATGTTCTTCATCTGCCACAGGTCTTGAGCTATGGAAAGCAGCAGGGTCGAATGACGCTCAAGGCAGGGTCACTTTGATAGAACAGACCTGGGATTCCTGACACCATGAGGGCCCCTCCACTATGGGCGTAGGGTGACCAGATGTCCCAATTTTATAGGGACAGTCCCGATATTTGGGGCTTTTTCTTATATAGGCTCCTATTACCCTCCCCCACCACCATCCTGATTTTTCACCCTTGCTATCTGGTCACCCTATATGGGCCACATCTCAGTTCAAAACAGCCTGAATCTATTGATCTTCAAGACAGCCTGTAGGGCTCCTCTGATATTTTTTTGGTATTTGGGAAGGGTGGGGTCTGGAGGAATAGTTACTTGTTTGCCACGGGTGCTGAGATGATAAATTAGTGCTTGTAGTACTTGGAAGATGTGAATTCCTGTATAAAATGCAACTTGGTGATGGCAGGTCAGACCATGCCCTGGGCTGCTGCAATATGTACTGATAACAGCTGAGGAAAGGATGACACTAGTGGATTGTACCTGTCCCAGCATTCAGTAAAGGAACAAATGCAAAACTCAGCTCTGAGATGAAATCGCACAGGAAAGCAAGAGGGACGATGTTCACAAAGTGCAGTCACCATTCACGTTCTCTCCAGGGCTGTCATCACACTGCATTCCCTGCTGATTAAAATACACAAAGAACTGCCAGACTGGGCACACCGCTAACAACAAACTGTAGTATGCAGTAATAAAGAACACACACATGTAATATTACTTTGCAAAAATAATCTTTGCTCTCTGTATTCCTAACCTAGGCAATAGTGCAAAAGCAATACAAATGTCAATGTAGTCTGCCACAGAAGAAGAGAAATGTTATTAGTGTATAGATATTTTAACTTAATAAATGTAAATGAATATAGTGCTTGCAGAAAAGGCCAAATTGACAGCCCTGGGGAATGAAGTCCTCTCTTTTCCCACAGACTAAATGGTTTCAGGATTAAAGCATATGCCAGGGAGTCAAGAATGCTGAGTCTCTACTGTCAAAAGGATAGTGACAACTTAGGGTTCAAAGACAAGCAACTCTAATGATAAAAGGAACTAGAGAATGAGAGACAGACAGACAGATGGGATTTAATGTATATAGCATGGGGAAAAGCTGGTTAAGGGGTGATGCTATCACGGGACCAATGTACCACTGAAGAGGTATTGCCCGGAGGGAGCGAAAGGGACTGTTTTCTGTAAGTGGAAAAGAAGTAATGTTCTAGCAGTGGGAAAAGCTGAGCAGTGGAGTAAACTTCAATAGCAGTTGGGTGGCTTCCCCCGTAGCCGGGGTTCCTTCCTTGCAATTCTGGCCAGAGGTCTCTGCTCTATTATCCAAACCTTTGCATTATCCGAATCCCTGGCTTGTCCCGCAGCATGAGATATATGCTGCAGCTTGTACCTATCTCATGCTGGGGGACAAGCCAGGGATTCAGACAATGCGGCGGTTTGGATAATAGGGTTTTGGATAAAACGGGAATAGTCAGTATAATTGCATTTTAAAACCATTGCCTGCTCCCAAATTTTCCCCTGGTCTTTCTCCATTTTGGGTGAGGCTATGGGTAAAATTTCCAACAACATCTAACTGAATTAGGCACTTCGGAGCCTAAGTCTCATTGACAATCTAGGGGTATATCTACACTATAAACAAACACTGGCGGCTGGCCCTTGTCAGCTGGTTCAGGCTCATGGGGCTTGGACTGAGGGGCCATAAAATTGCAATGTAGATGTTTGGTCTTGGGCTGGAGCCTGGGCTCTGGGAACCTCCCGCTTGCAGGGTCCCAGTGCTTGGGCTCCAGACCAACCCCAAATGTCTACACTGCAATTTTATAGCCCCACAGCCTGAGCCCCACAAGCCTGAATCAGCTGACACAGGCCATCCACCCATGTTTAATTGAAGTGTAGACATACCCTATGGGATTTAGGCACTTAGGCCCTTTTTCAAATGGGAGTTAGGGGCCTAGATCCCTTTGAGGATCTGGGTCATTTTTTTTTTTTTTAAAGGGTAACATTTTCAAAAGCACCTATCCTACTTACCACAAAATATTCACTTCTAGGACAGTTTGTGCCATTTAAAAGATTACCAGGTTGCAGATTTTCAATTACTGAGCAACAATAAAAGAGCAATTCTTCTGTTCAACCACCATTCAAGTTTCACTGTTAGAAGGGGAGAAGTGAGCAGAGCGGATTTGTAAGAAACGACACAATTGAGAGCTTGGCAATGGCCTTTGACGTGTGCCTTTCCCACGCACGCACACTCAACTAACAAAACATAATGTTTAAACTTTTTGCTCATGTTAAAATTCATGCCTCTGGTGCACTGTTGTTCCAGCTGAGGCAGTTCCAATGTAAGTGTCCTTTGTATACCCTATGCCTGTGCTACGGATATCCTTCATTTGTCTGCATAATGTACAGATGAGAACAACTTCTTGTTATTTTCTAATGCGGTGATGGGTGGGGCATCAGGGCCTGAAACAGCTGCACCAAGCAGAGGAAAGGTAACTATGGCAACCCAAGTTATCTGCATCCTCCATGCATTTCCTTACCCCCCACCCTATATTCTTTCCCGCCCAGAACACAAACTTATAGAACCACCAACCAGCTGGCAGGATGGGACAGTTTCTGGATCTCATGGACCAAGACCCTCTCTCGGTGTTTAGGGACTCACAATGGCAAACTGAGATCATCTAAAGCACAAAGAGTGAAGGGTGGGATAGCATCAAAAAAGGCAGAGCTTGCAGCTACCATAGATGGGGTGCTGGATGTATTACCTTTGCTCTAATATTCTAGGTTTATTGATACTGCTTCAGTTTTTGACCGTGAGCTGGACTCCTTTCTTAGAAGCAACAGTTTTTCCTTCTTCTGTGCCCCATGTCAAACCCAGCTACAGTTTTGGCCGGACTTTCCTGGGACTCGATAAATGTAATGCCTGCATCGGAACATCGATTTGCAAGAAATTCTTTAAAGAAGAAATAAGGTCAGAAACTCAGCACAATAATTTTGAAAACATTCTGCATAGTAACATGAAAATTGACTGTTAACATTTCCAAGTACTTTAGTGAAAAACTCCTCAAAATGTAACTTATCCCCAGGTTTCCATTACAGTGTCAAGTTATTATAAATAATGTATATTAGTATATTTAAGACGACACAATCACCACCAGATTTGAGCCCTGAATATGATTTTTGAAGTAAAGTAAGTAAAATTTCTAAACTTTAACTTTCTGCTGATAAGTTGGCATTGAACCAATTCAAGTGGATAGTGGGGGTGGGGGGAGGGGGGAGAAATAGTATGCCAGTTTACTTAGCTGTCTATGGAATTATTTTCTGCTAAGCAGCTGACCAAAGAGGATTTGTCTTTACAAATTTAAGCTATTGATAGACTGCACTGAGTCACTGTAAACATGGCATAAACATTAAGAGCTACATTTTTGAAATGTTAGCACCATATGTATCACATGAAATATATAGATTTTCATGCACCTGTTAGTTAAGTTCAACCAAGATATAAATCTGCAAGCACAAAGACAACAGGTACTTCTGCACATCAGGGACAATTGCAGCTGGAGTTTTCATTAAGAACTTGAGGACAACTGCAGATATTGCACATATGTTTAGATGAATTAAACATGCACCCAAGCAGTTATCAGATTGATCTTACAATTTTCAGGCTCAAAAGCATAACACACCATATGACACTAGGAAAAAATGTAACTATGGTAGAGGAGGAGAAAAAAAGGAGATTTACAGGGGAAAGGTTTATTGTTTTTATTATGATTTATAAGCACTCTCTCTTTTATAGATCTAAGAGCCCCAGGTGTGGAGGAATTATTGTAGTAAAATTGTAGTTTTAATACAGTAATATAAGTGTAGTAATGCTAGACAAATTACTGTTTTTATCTTTAAGCTATTATAGAAAATGCGCTATAGTA
The DNA here is from genome assembly GCF_027887155.1 of Malaclemys terrapin pileata. Taxonomy (NCBI): domain Eukaryota; kingdom Metazoa; phylum Chordata; order Testudines; family Emydidae; genus Malaclemys; species Malaclemys terrapin. The sequence goes on from NC_071505.1 coordinate 198,813,431, forward strand.
AAACCATAAGGATTTTTCTCAGACAGGTTTAGCAATGCTATAGGATCATCGATGATGCTTATTTGCCCTGTGGTAATGGTGAAAGGCCCCACTGCGAAAGGTGCTGTTCGAACACAACAAACAGATGGTCCCTGCCCTGAAGAGCTTACAATCCTAATCAGTCTGGCATTCCTGCATTGACTAGCCCCTAACACAGCAAGTCAATGGGGGAGGGATAGCTCAGTGGTTTGAGCATTGGCCTGCTAAACCCAGGATTGCGAGTTCAGTCCTTGAGGGGGCCACTTAGGGATCTGGGGCAAAATCAGTACTTGGTCCTGCTAGTGAAGGCAGGGGACTGGACTGGAATGGATGACCTTCAAGGTCCCTTCCAGTTCTAGGAGATAGGATATCTCCATTAATTTAATGGGACCACAAGCAGAATAATGTACTACTCGATGTAAGAGTAGCAGAAAGGAGCCATACTGTCCAATTATTTGTACTAAAGTAGGGCAGAGCAGGCCCCACAAGGACCATGCCCCATTGTGATAGGCAGTTAACAAATGAAGTAGGGTCTCTGCTCCAAAAAGCAGAGAGAGAATGTACAATACATATGGCTAGATCCACAGCTGGCCTAAAGCAGCATAGCCACATTGATTTCAATGAAGTAATGTTGATTTGCATCAGCTGAGGGTCTGGCCCCTAGGATAACACCAGCAGGTCTTAGAATGTACGAGGAGCACTCCAACCTGCAGATACACAGATCATTAATCCGGTACTAAGGCTGGACAATCACATGGAGACTGTTCTGCCTCTTCCACACACACAGACATACAGCGTTTAAGGCCGGAAGGGACCACCAGATTCCAGTCTGACCGCCTGTAGCTCACAGGCCACCACCAGCACCCACACTCTAAACCTATGTGTTAGTAATAGCATTGGCACTCTGCAGCCATTGGGGTGGGAGTATTAGTAATTGCCCCTCCACAACCTCGGGGGACAGAGAATGTTGGTATGAGGGGCCAGAACAGTTTCCCATGCACCCCTTTTAAGACCAGCACTGCCTGTAGCAGGTTAAGCATGCGTAAGCTCTAGATATTTGTGTGACAGCCCAGTTGGTACCTTAGTACAAGATTGCTCAGCTGTGTAGCCTGTCAAAGGAGTTCTACACATTTGCTTTACTCCTCTGGGTTATTAGTAGTAATAGGAATAGAGGGCTGGCAATGCACTCACACCTTCTTCTCCTGAACAGTCTACCATAGAGGTGCCTAAGCAGAGTTGTAACTGGCATTTTCACTCTCCACTTTGCCTTTGAGAACTATATGGAGGCTCCATAATGTCAAAGCTCTTCTCCTATGAGCCTGCTGTAAATCTATAAGTGGCGTGGTGTCTATTCTTTAAAGGAGGAGTTCATTGCTGGCTTGCCAAGGGGGGTTTTGTCTCGCTAAAAGTAGTGAAGCAAAAATTACTAAATTCTCTGTGGTAGTTACAGTTTGTTCAATTCAGTGCTGCAAAGTGGTAACAAGGCATGTTTGTGTTGGGAGCATTTTGAAAAGAACAAACATTTAAATGTAAAACTCTGATTAGCTTTAAACATTTTTTTTTCTGCAGTGGTTAACACTGCCACTCCACTTGGCTTCCTACACACAAGGTTTTTTGAACACCTAGCTGCAGTCTAGTCCTGTAACTAATTTCCAACACAGGAATGCTATTCTTAGGAGTAACGGGGGGAGACTGTCAATGGGACTTGTGCTCCTAAATCTTTTAGGTGCTTTTGAAAATCTCCCCCCCCACCCCACCCCATATATATAAGCTATACAGCACCATCAGCGAAGCAATGTATGTATTTCAGTTACAGCATGCTTAGGTCATTTTTTCCATCAGTCTGGGGAGCTACTGCCTGCCTGCACGCTGGATTAACCATCAAGGAAATGTGATCTGTGCATGAGGATGGGAAACAGGATGCCTGAGTTTTCTTCCCAGCACTGCTACTGATTCACAGCTTGGTCTTGTGCTAGTCACTTAACCTAGCTTTGCCTAAATGGATCTGTCTGTAATGAACGTACTAATCCCTGCCTGCCAAGTATGTTGAAAGGCTTAATTAATTTGAAAAGCACTTTCAGATCCTCAGCAGAAAGGCATTCTAGACAAGCAACTTATTAGTGTGGTCCCACGCACTGATGAAACTTTATAACTGAAAAGTACATTATGCCATCGGTGTGCTGGCTATACATGATGCCAAAAACAGGAGTACTTAAAACAAAGTCAGATTCCCCAGAATTGTGTTACTGTGCCTTAAGATTTGCTAAGGAACCTTTCATTCGTTCGTACTCAAACTAATGATCAGTATTGGACTTCAGGCGCCTGTATATTGCTCAGTTGAAGAGGCAGCCATTTAACTATATCTGTATGATCCTTTGGGCACCATGTCCAATGCACATGCATATTTGAATTATTCAAATCACAAAGCACACCCGGGCTCAAAATTTAAAAAAAATGACTGCCAATTGTGGCTGTGTTAGCATGTATTGAGTACTGTCTGAGGCAGGGCTTATGTCCTTCTGTGTTTGTGCAGCGCCTCGCACAATGGGACTGCGTATTGATGGAGGATTTGAGGTACAGATGGAGATTTGATTTCATATTTGACAAAAATCCCTAACATAGACCAAGTTTAGATTCCACATTTCCCTGAACCTCAAGCCCTACAAGCATAAGGGTTTAGAACACTCAAGTTCCAGCCAAACTCCACCTCTAATGCTAATCTTTCTAAGTACGCCTCTGGTTAGAATCTTGTGTTAACTAACCACAGCTGAACAACTGTGGGGAAAAGGTTAGTGTTTGTTTAAGCCATGACATTTGACAAGGCCAGCCAGATACAGGGAATGGAAGGAGAGGCATGTCACCAAGGAAGTATACATGGGAACAGCGTGAGCGTCTAGGAACAAAATCAGGAAAACCAAGGCAAAGAATGAGTTACAGTTGGAAAGGAATGTTAGAGACAAGAAGGGGTTCTTCAAATACGTCAGACAGAAAGAAAGATCAGGGATGGTGTGGGTCTGCTGCTCAGTGGAGAAGGAGAGCTGGTAACGGAAGATGATAGGAAGGCAGAGCTGCTCAATACCTACTTTACTTCAGTCTTCTCACAAAAAACATGTGACCAGATGACTCGTCTAGTTACCATAGACAATAAAGGGGAAAGGATGCAGATTGGGATAAGTAAAGAACACATCAGAGATCTTCTGACCAATTTGAATGAATTCAAGTCTGGGGGGCCTAATTCTATTCACCTGAGGGTACTGAAGGAACTAGCTGAAGAAATCTCGTAGCCATTGTCAATAATATTTGCAAACTCATGGATGACAGGAGAGGTCCCAGAAGACTGGAGAAGGGCTAATGTAGTGCCCATTTTTAAAAGGGGGGGGAAAGGAGAAGCCAGAAACTATAAATCAGTCAACCAGATTTTATTACCCAGGAAGCTACTAGAGCAATGTACAAGATATTCAGTGAGCAAGTACCTGGAGGATGAAGGGGTAATCACTTGCAGCTAGCATGGATTTACTAAAAACAAACCAGCTTGATTTCCTTCTTTGACAGGGTAACTGGTTTGCTGGATAGGGGGCATGCAATGGACATAATATACCTGAACTTCAGCAAGGCTTTTGACACAGTCCCACATGACATTCTTATAAGTGAGCTGGAGAAATGCAGGCTCAGTGGAACTACCATTAAGTGGATACATAATTGGTTAAACAACCACAAACAAAGAGTAACTATTAATGGAATGATGTCAGAGTGGAGGGAGGTCTCAAGTGCGGTCCCACAGGGATGTGTTCTGGGTCCAGTGTTCTTTAATATCTTTATTAATGACCTGGGTGTAGGAATAGAGAGCACACTGATCAAACTTGCAGAAGACGCAAAGCCGTGGGGCAAGGGGAGAGGTTGCCAACAGTTTGAAGGATAGAGCTAAAATTCAGAGGGAGCTTGATAAATTGGAGAACTGGGCTGTAGAAAACAAAATGAAATTCAACAAAGACAAATGTAAGCTGCTACACTTAGGGAAGAAAAACCAAATGCACAAGTACAGATTGGGGGATAACTGACTTGGAGAAGGATCTGGCAGTTGGGGTGGATCACAACTTCAACATGAGTCAGTAATGTGATGCTGTTGCCAAAAAAAAAAGCAAATGCAGTTTTAGGTTGCATTAACAGAGGCATAGCATGCAAGTCACGAGAGGTGATAGTACTGCTCTACTCGGCACTGGTTAGGCCTCAGCTGGAGTGCTGTGTCCAATTTTGGTCACCAATGTATAGAAAGGATGTAGAGAAACTGGAAAGGATCCAGAGGTGAATGACAAAGATGATCAAAGGGATGGAATGCAAGCCATGTGAGCAAAGGCTGAAGGACCTGGGTATGTTCAGTTTGGAAAAGAGGGGATTAAGGAAGGGACATGATAGCGGTCTTCAAATACTTGAAAGGTTGCCATAAAAAAGATGGAGAAAAGTTGTTCTCTCTTGCCACAGAGGGCAGGACAAGAGGCAGTGGGTTCAAACTACAGCAGAGCAGATTTAGATTGAATCTCAGGAAAAACTTCCTAATTGTCAGAACAGTAGGGCAATGGAACAGACGCCTAGGGAGGTTGTGGAAGCTCCTTCACTGGAAGTTTTCAAAAGGAGGCTGGATAGGACAGCCATCTGTCTTGGATGGTTTAGACCCAACAAATCCTGCATCTTGGCAGGGGGTTAGACCAGATGACTCTTGTGCTCCCTTCTACCCTATGGTTCTAGAATACAGCACCAATACACTCCAAGTGAACATGTATGAAGCCGAGGGTTAAAAGCCTCCAATCTCAATCTGAATTGCACATCTTGAATGGAACCATTGCTGGTGAGTGGCGCTTTGCTTTGTGAGCATTCACACACTCCAACTTAAGTAGTTTTAAAATGGAGCTTGATGGCTGTGATTGTATGCCTGTAGCAGCAGCTGGGGACTGGACTCAGTGGTCCAGAAGGTCCCTTCCTATCTTATGTTCTCAACTTAAATGAGTTCTTGTGAAAGTTTGTACAAAAGCAAAACTTTACTTTGTGGGGGCAGGGAGGGAAGATGACACTGCCTGAAACAATAAAATGAGGGAATTTTACTGGAGAAAAAGGCTAATATTCTGGTGTAATTCTTTATGCGGCAAATTATTCTCTTAGCTCTAGAAATCACCAACCACAAATGGATTAAATATACCAACATTTGAAGTAGGATCCTAGAGCAGAGACAATCTAATTAATTCCTTCATTATTTCTCTGTGCTGTTTTCCTGACTGAAAGTCAAGAAGGTTTCCTCTGTAGCTTTCAAACTTACTTTATTTTGTTAACGTCATTTCATCTATTTCACCCAACCCTCAATGGAGTCGCTTGCCAATCCTATTTTAGCTTCAAATTATTAACATTAATTTATGTGGGGATGCAATTAGGAAATGCTTTCCAATGCTCTCAGGGCTGATTATAATTAGGAAATTTTTATTGGCACCGCATGTTTGACATTAGGCTAGCAAAAAGTTAGCGTTCAAGCCACATTATTCAAGTGTGTTACTTGCAAAATACTCAGCTGTGCCCCTAAATTATTACATATGAAATGTGTGTGTGGGCAGGGCTGAGGGGGCTGATAGAAGAAAAATCTCCAGAATCTAATTACATGGCCCATATGCTCCCCTCCTGTGCAATACTGTGTGGCGGGGAACAAGTTAGTGAAAAATCTCCATGGCTACACTGAAGCTGCGTATCCAGAACTCCCCTCCCCCCCACTTCCCTGCCCCCAAAGAAGTGGGAAGGTCAGGTTCCCAGTCCTCCAACTTCTGTCCAACTTTGTGAAAGGATTCCCCTTTACGCTCCCAGGAGGCACCCCACCCTGGGTAGGAGAGCACAGCAGGGCCAGTAGCCAGGCTGTCACCAGCTGCCAGACTCCAGCTGTGCCCTGTAATGCTGTGGAGGAGACTCCCAGGGCACAGTGTGTGCTAATTTTGTCCCAAGCAACATTAAGTTTTCAGGAGGTTTTCCTCATTTGAGGGTGGGGAAGCCAGCTACTTAGCATGGCTCCGCCTTCTTCTGGCTGTCCATTTTTCTTGGGTGACCCATAGACTCAGGGCAGAAAAACAGCTACCCCGAGCAGGGAGCAGAATAGAGCGGGTTGGAATTTTTCAATGGAACAGTTTTCTGTCAGAAAATACTCATTCAGAAAAATAAAAAAAACTCACAGAAGAATAGTAAAAATGAAGTGGTTCAACCATGCCTGAATGAAAAGTGATGCCATGTGGTCAGGCATGCTTCATCGGGTGATTTCAATAAGGACATTTCTGTATTTCCAACCCAACATTTCAGAATGTTTTTTGTGGGAAATTTTGACTTTTCTTCCCATTTCAGGATGAAAAGAAAGGTCAAAATGTCAGAATTTCCCACAGAACGGAAACTCTGAGTTTTGACCAGCTCTGCTGCATAGTCCTTTTCTCCATCTAGAGGGCCCAGCTGTGGCATCTGCTGCAGATTTTGTTCCCTCCACTCCACACAGCATGGATCAAGGTTGCTGGGGAATCCTCTGCACTATCCGTTTTCACACGCACCATCACAGCGATTTTGGGGGAAAGAAAACAGGGGCGCAAAGACAGTTAATTAGCCATTCAAATAGGAACTAATTGGTGCTGTTTAATACCCTTGTCCTCTGGGTGGAAAAACCCAGTTCAGTCCTCAGCAGGTACTTGTTTACTTTATAAAATCACCACCCAATGCAGCATGGCCGATCATATGATATCACAACAGTAGGAATATCTGGAATGCAACTGGGGCATATCCATTCTGCTACCAGCAGTGACAACCACTACTCCCAGTAGGAATTGTAGTGATGAGACAACAGCGAGACACTGGTGATGCAGTGATAATGCAGGGAGTCCACAAAAAAGCATTCAACTGGCAACACTTCTGATTCCTGGACAAGTGATTGTGGGTTCACAACCTGAACTCAGATTTGGGTTCATATCCAAGGCTGCCATCAAAGATATGTGAGGCTTAATAATGCACATAACACAATTAGACATGTACATCAGATATTTGTGTATATACACACACACCACTAGTAAGGGGTCTAACTGGCTGTGTGCAACAGATGACTTACACATGCACCCATGGCACTGGGGTACATAGTTTTGAAAATTTGGCCCCAAAGAGCAATACGACAAGGAGCTGATACACTGAATCCTTCCAGTGAGATATTAAAGAAAGGTCCATGCTGCCTTTGCAGCGCAAATTAAATCTCCTGTAGCACAGTTTTAATGGAGGGGATAATAGAGATCTGGGCCAGCCCTGAAGAAGAGCTCTGTGTCAGCTCAAAAGCTTGTCTCTCTCACCAACAGAAGTTGGTCCAGTATTACCTCACCCACCTTGTGTCTCTCATATCCCTGGGACCAACACCATTGGACAGTGACACAGACTTACAGACCTACATGTTCTTCCACAGGTACCTTGAGACTCTAGAGTTTTACTTTTGTTTTCCACAGCAGCACCATACACTGAAGTACAGCATAATCCTTGGGTGCTTTAAACCTTAATCATGTATAACTGTAGCAACTATGTTCTCTGCACAGCATTATGAGAGGATGAAACTACAAGGACCCAGCTGGGTTCCAAATAACAGTGTTTACTAACTACACAAAACCATACCAGGCCTAGCTACATATGTACACTGCTACTCTGGCAGGGCTCTGGTGGCTTCTGCATTAGAGGACAGGTTGGCTACTAGAGAGCTCCTAACCTATTTAAAGGGCTACTACCCAATTCCTAGCATTATAACAACTCTTATTTTCCTCCACTGTTTGTAAGTACCAGCTGTAAGCATGAAATGAGAATCTGCTTAGTTACCAGAAGTGTCTTTCCTCTATTGAATGTGCACAGTTTTGTAGGGCTGCTCATAATACAAGGTTACTGGGTTGAGTTTTTGTTGTTCAACAAAACACAACACACGCGCACACACACGAATTTCCATAACGTTTGCCAACAGGTCTGGGGAGTGGGGAGAGAGGAGTACTAGAACAAGTGTGGGGCCTCCTAAAAGCGTCCTTTTCACCATTCCCCTCTGCAATTTAAAACATTTTAGAAATGATCAAATCCTTTTTCTAGCCCCTGGAGTTTAAATAAGAAAACTGGAAATTGTGCTTGAATTGTCCAACATCATGTGGTTTATTAACAGTCTCCACTGGGAACTTGCTTTGCTTTGGCAGGTTTGACAACTGGCTTGCTTCTCATTTAAAACTGCCTCCTGACTACCTTCCCAGTTACTCCGGGAACTACACAGACGATGCCAAAAGCTGGCGGCTGGTTGAGATCTCCAGGCTAACCACCAAATACCAGCATGACCAAGCTGACAAGAGAATCTGTGCTTCCCTTTCCAAGGCAAAAAGCTGCAGCATCGAGCGGGTCTTGAGGAAGACGGAGAGATTCCAAAAGTGGCTGAAAGCAAAGCGCCTCACACCAGACCTCGTGCAGGTGAGTATGCAAGGTCCTGTTAATGAGGAGCACACCAATTTGGCAGCTACTGCAGTTACCTCCTGTAACAGAGTCTGGGGGGACTCTCTGATTGCTTCGTTTGTTTATTTTTAAAACTTCATAAAGAATCAAGGACTGTGACTCACTGGAGCTGCATAAGCTCTAAGCTTGCAGGGCTCCACAAGAAATAGGATTTTGAGGCTCTCAGAGCACTGTAGTGGGGACACAAGAAGAGGGGGAAAGTGTCTTCAGTGCCACGTGGATGATTCCCACATAAAAATGAAGCAGAGGTTAATATCCAAACCAGTCCATTTTAATTTTCTTTTGTAATGATCAAGACTAGAACTGGCAGCTTTTTACAAAGCTCCTTCAGTTCCATTCTGCCTTCTCTGCTGATCGCTACTGGTCCGTCAACCCCTTAGGAAGCATCCCACGGGAAATGATTGCCAGGAAGTGCTGGTGGAGAATGGCTGGAGAGAACAAGATTAAGGCCCAGGGAGGAGAGGTAGAATGAACCAACCAAGACTTTAAAACTAGGATTGTTTTTAAAGTGAAGGAAGGTTGGGACACCACCGGGACTATGAAAAGTGAGCAGGGAACACAGATGTGCAGCAAACTTTTAAGAAACGTGCTGATTTTACGAGTCTCTATTCTCCAGGCTGTGACTTGGCCCATAATGGAGCAGAATCTAAAGTCCAGATACAAACATCCCTAATTGCAAGGGCTCAAAATCTGAACCTTCCCACTGTTTGAGGTGCTTTAATTCAGGGATCAGATTTGACCCCTTAGAGAAACAGGATCAAGCTTTGATCTGTGATCCAAACTGGAATCCTGTCTGAGCCATCTACTTGTTGAACACCCCAATATGGCAAACCACATACATTAAAAAACCATGAGTCAAGCCCCCCAAAATCCTGAGATTTAAAAATAAATAATAAATAATAATAATAATGTTTTTTTAACATACACACACCCCCCACCAGGTTTGAGCTTTAAGGGGCACATTTTCAAGCTTTTTTGTGCAACCATGAGGGCTAGAAACTTTGTTTTCTCCAAAGAAAGTAGAGATTCTCGTGTAATCACCTGACTCTAGGAGCTGGGACTTTAAGAAAGTTGCCAGCACTGAACCCTGCTACAATGATTATTGATCTGTTCCCCTTGTCACTGGATAAATGACTAGGCTTTTTAAAAAACTGTGCTTTTCAGTTGTTTCTTTCCTCTGAAAGGTCAGCCTTCCCCCCACTCCTGGAGAGGGGATTTATAGCATCCAGCAGCCCTTGGTGAGGACAGCACCATTCTCTGTCACCACTAACTCCCTCCCTCCCGGAGGGTCAGGAAACACCTGCCTTCTCAGCTGATCCCACTGTGCGTGCATGAGAAGAAAGCACCACATTGAGGGGGCACCCAAGATTCCCTCGGAGACAGAGCACATGCATCCTAACCCCAGGGCACTGCAGGACTCACTCCACAGGCCTGGAAGGAGCCCAGAGGCACCGGACTAGGATTCCTATTTCTTAATCTCTAGGCCATCTATAGCAACATGTGTCATGCAAGAGGAAGTTTGCTGGCCTTTTTATTGGAATCCTTAAATGTCACAGGGTAAGCGAGGCGAGACAGGTGTGTCAGTCACAGCTTCAGGGAAGCCGCTGGGTGGTTACTGCCACTAGGGAGAGGGAGGAGAAGACGAGAGAGATAAAAGGCATATGGTGCAAGCTGATAACCACACAGCAGAAAAGGCGGGAGCGGGTTTTAAACAAACCAGCTCTGGAGAAGCCCTGAGCTCTGAGCACCTGCTGCAGAGTGTGTGAGGAAGGCGCCGTTCCCACTCCAGCCAAGGGGCAGGGTGCTGCCTTTTGCTGAGGATGGCTTTCAGACAAGAGACCGACACCGCCCACCCCCTGAGCAAAGGGTTGTAGTGACTGCTAAAAAAGGAGGGAAAGGAGCGGGTTGGTGGCTGGGATGGAAGGAGGATCATTCAGCTGAGTGTTTGGGCTCGAAAGGGTCACTCTCTAAAGCGGGGGATCTGCTTTGAAAATGAACCTCATAAAAATGTCAGCCTGTAACCCACCAGATCCGCTCCCTGGGCACATTCACTCAGCTCTGCTGACTCCTAGCAATCAGGAGTTTCTGCTGCTTTTTACTCCTGCTAGCCTGCAGAGCAAGTACAGTTGAGACGGAGTGAGCTGCAAATCCATAGGCATCATCAGTAACAGGGTTGTTGACTAAATTGCGATCAGGGGCACCTGTGCAAACCACTGACAGCAAAAGAGTTACCCAGGTGTCACTGTGGGGCTAATTGGTTGAGCAGAACCTTTATTACTGGCAAGAAGGTGGAAGGAGCCCAGTGTGACTCTCAGAGCTGGCAGCTAGAAAAATGAGCACATTTGAGCTGGAAGACAAAATAAACCTGGGACGGAACAGAACATCTCTTTGGGAAAAGGCTACACACCACTTTTTGGAAGATATATTGTACTTCATCTAATAGTCGTATAAAAAACGAAGAAGGAAAGGCAACTGGGGGTTACAGCAAATGTTCAAAAAAGACTCTTTATCTAAGATTCACATTTTTTCATCAGCTGCATTATATGAATGTCTCCTTTGAAATCCTGCAATGAATTGTTTTCCATGTGCATTAAGGCAGTCTCTCTCCACAAGATGGCAGTGTGGAGCGTTTTACTGGTGCTGAGGTGGGAAACCCAATATAGTATAGCAGGGCAAGCTGGTGAAACCCGTCTGGTGAGCAAGTTTCATGGGAGGTTGTGTATAAAATTGGGCGCTGTCATGAGAGTGGGGCAGAATTACTTTAAATCAATGGCCAAACAAATTGATGTGCTTAAAATATCTATCTACTGAACTCAGGAAACCTGTATGTTTCAAAATGGAGAAATTCTTCCTGAGATCTGCTATAGAGATGTTTAATTATTCAACTCCTACTCCTCTCCCAGGGGTCCCCGTCTTATCAAAGGCTCTTGCCACTACAGAAAGCCCCCTCACTCCTCCCACACTTCCTCCATTTCTCTGAAACCCAATTTCAGTTGGGCTGGACAGTGTCACAAACACACGTCACACGAAACAAAATCCCAACACACGGTGAATTCTGTTTGCATGCCCCCTGACATTGCAGCCTACTTTCTCCTACAGTCTAGAATTTCCTCTGTGCACATTTGAGAATGCTGAACTTACATAGGCTCCCTCATGCCCGAGAGCCAAATTGCTGGTGCCAAGGCCAGGGCATCATTCAAACTCAAGAACAAACTCACTGAGCAAATTTCAGCAAGTTTTCAAACCTTTCTGGTCCTGAAAGTCAAAGCAGGACACGGTGCTCTGCAATCAACAAAACACACCTTACACACTGATCTAAGATTGCAGCTTTCACAGCTGCATGGGTCTTTGAATCTGAAAATGAAGCAGACTAGCATAAACTGATATCACTTAGTTTGAATGGAATATAAACTTGGTCTCATTTAGAAGTGCAGTTGTTTTCCCCCTCACTTTTAATTCTCAGTAAAGGTGGACCTAAACCAATACCCCAGATTGCAAATACCTCCCCTAAAATCCAAATGTGGATCCAAATTTTGCAAATGGCCACTCTTTATAACGGGCTGAACCAAAAACCTGGAACCAAACATCCCTGAAATGTGAGGTGTTTGAAATTCAGAGCCAGGTTTTCTGGTTTAGTCCCACTGTAAAATGAATGACGGGTTTTCTGTGCATTTCTCTGACCTGTTCAGCTGCAGGAGGTTGGAGATCTCTCAGATACCCCTCCTGAGATTTAAACAGCAAGCGCTCCAGAGGTGTGTCCCCTCTGAGCTGTGATTTCAGTGGTATGGTATTTGCAGTGCAAATCAATGTCGGGGTGAATGCTTTGTTTTGTGAGATGATAAACAACTGCAAACACTTAACACAAGAACTATTCAGTGATTGGCATTTTTCGTAACGCTCGGGGTTCTATTGATGTAGTCAAGGTAGCAGTATTCCCCATCAAACTATGGTCACTAAGCTGGTGGCTGCACCAGCCTCCCTGTAGCTTTGGATGTATAAGAGATCTGACAGAAACTACTGGGCTTAAGTAATTTTCTTTTATAGAACAGAAAATTATGACAAACCTTAACATACTTGAATCAAAATGACAGACCATGAAATAATGTTTTTCACTTTTCACTGACTGCCCTGCCTGACCCAACTATCAGTTGGGCTGCCTGCCACAATAATTATTTCATCTGCCACACTGAAAATCTTTATTGCGAGCTACAAATGCTTCAGTACTGAAATCATGCTTGCCCCAGAGACAATCTTGATTTAACTCTGTGTTTGTGTGCAGCACTGGATTGCACGTATTAGCCTGTACAGTAGTAATAGCGACATGCTGTTTTGTCTGTGTTTCAAGCTCCAGAATTCATCACTTTCAGCATCAGAGTTCACATCACGTGCTGCTTGTTTTTTTCGGTGTGAGGTGAACAATAAAAAAGTCGGCTAGTTTCAGCAGAGATCTCCTGCAGGGCAAATTTCTAATTCTAACAACAAAGAACAGCAAAGAAAAGGCTTGAGGCACCAAAGATGTGAACACTATCAAGGTACAAGAAAAAACCCTCAAGTTTTTCAGCTTGCCCATTTTGCACATATAAGTTATAATGTGAAGCTGTTAATCAGCATGATAGTCCAGCTCCCACCACATAACCACCATCTTTAGGTATCTGGCCCCTGAGGAGCAACCTTTAAAACCTCACTTTGCTCATTAAATGTCAGCAAGTGGTTCATTCATCTAATGCCTAGTCCTTTGTAGGAAAGTATTTTTGATCCACAGCCATCTCCCAGACCAATCTCTTTTTGACTTATTGCCTTGTTACTAGAGATGTGCCTGAACCAAACCTCCAGGTCTGAACAGACCTGAACTTTAAGTGGAGAATAATGCTGGAATCTGAAGCTGGAACAAGATCCTGATTTTTGCAATAGTCCTCTATCTCCGTCATGGGCTGAACCAAAGTCTCAGATTCAAACATGCAAAACCTATGGGTGGTTTGAAATCCAGATTCAAATTTTTTGCAGCCTGGATTCATTTCTAATTGTATTAATTCACATAATATACATAGCAGTCACTCCTTAGTGTGAACTGCAGATGGCAGTGATTCGGGATTGAGTTTATCCCTTCCTTGACTGTTTGGTAGTACTTTGTGATTGTGATAGTATAAAGACAGGATGGTTGTGCTGCAGAGGTCTCTTCTGTGTCAGGAAGAGCTCTGTTTGCACAAATAAGCACACACACACACACACACACAAATTTGTATTCTTGTATTCGCTGCCAGGGCCGGCACTAGGATTTTTGCCGCCCTAAGCAAAACCAATTTTGGCCACCCCCCCGTTTTTTTCTTACCCCACCCCCGGCCCCGCCTCAACTCCGCCCCTTCCCCAAATCCCCAGCCCTGCCTCCTACCCCCAGGCTCTCACACCTGGGAGGGAGGGAGGGAGAGGGAAAAGCAACAAGCGTGCCGTGGCTGCTTGGGGTCTCCCCCTCCCTCCCAGGCTCTCAAACCTGGGAGGGAGGGGGAGCAGCAGCACGCGAATCAGCTGTTTTGCATGCAGCAGCTGCTCGGGATCTCCCCCTCCCTCCCAGGTTTGAGAGCCTGGGAGGGAGGGCGAGCAGCGGTGTGTGAATCAGCTGTTTCACGCACCGTGGCACACGAGCGGTAGCAGCGGAGGTGAGCTAGGGCAGCTGGTGCACATTTTTAGGGGCGGCATGGCCGGCGCCAGAACGCTGCCCCTAGAAATGTGCCACCCCAAGCACCAGCTTGTTTTGCTGGTGCCTAGAGCCGGCCCTGTTCGCTGCATGTCATGGACTAGGAAAAAATTCCAAGTGAGTGAAAGTTGATATACCTGGGTCAGTCCCTTATTAGACACAAACGTGGGATTTTTTTAAACCAAACTAAATGAGAAGCACTGTGACACAGCGCCAAACATGCTGTCAAATGAGTTGACATGTCTAGGCTATGTCTATATGTACAGTGATACAGCTGCGCCACTGCAGTGCATCTTGTGTAGACACTCTATGCCGACAGGAGAGAGTTCTCCCATCGGCATAATAAAAACACCTCCACGCGCAGCAGAAGTATGTTGGTGGGAGAAGCTCTCCTGCCTGCATACCGCTGTGCACAGACAGGAGTGCTTATGTCAGCATAACTTATGTCGCTCAGGGAGGTGGTTTTTCACACCTCAAGCACCATAAGTTATGCCGACATGGGCTGTAGTGTAGACATAGCCTTAGTTTATAGGGTGAGAAGACATTACAAGGGACTTAAGACATTCTGTAGATAAACCAATTATTTCTAGTGCTTTGAATTGCAAGATCTTCAGGTGTGTGTCCAGTCAGTGGATTTTGTCTGACAATTTTACAATTTTAGATTTACATTTTTTAATTGATTTTCTTTTCAGCAGCAGAGATGGCACTCATGCATCCGAAGAAGTGAGGTTTTTACTCACGAAAGCTTATGCCCAAATAAATCTGTTAGTCTTTAAGGTGCCACCAGACTCTTTGTTGTTTTTGTAGATACAGACTAACACGGCTACCCCCTGATACTTGACAGAGATGGCACTGTTCTTTCCCCCTAAAAATGCTGACCCCACTCCAGTGAAGCACTTAAGATGTGCTAAACTTTAAGCATGTTAGTACACCTATTGAAGCTAACGAAGCCTATTTACCTGAATAGTGCTTTGCTGGACCGAGGTCTTTAGTAAGTAATTAAAATATTAAGAAATTGTATTAATTGTTGATATCAATGTGGGAAACAAGGATTTCACCTATTCAGCTTCCAGCCTCACCCTTGTTCATTCTGTTTCCATGCCATAAATAGCACTGGCCTCAAGTCAGAAAGTATGAATGAGCAGTCTGAAGACCATTTAACTCAAGTGGGTGTGTTCTGGCTCCCAAATTAATGACAAACATACATTGGATACTCCTGCATGTTCACACCAACTTGTATTTCAGATTCACTTATCTGCTCCCTGCTGAGCAGTGGGAATGAGGCAGCTATAGGATTCTGATCTTTGTAGTGGAAAAAGCGCCAGTCACAGTTTTAATTAGGAAATCCCAAAAATAATTCCATGGGAAGTGAACAGCTTTGATCACCTTGCCAAGTTCATATAATAGGATGAGCTATGAAGTTGGAAATTACATTTTTTTATTGCATTAAAGTATCCCCATTTCTGCTCCGACAGCACGTAGTTATGGGTCTCAGCGTTTGCATTACAAACTCCTGTAGGCAGCAGGGATTTCTAACTTTGGCTGCAAATATTTGCATACACTCTCAGCGACAAGAGAACTTCGTCACCACTTATCAACCATTTAACACAATTCTGCTTGGCTCTTTCCCCCCCCCCCCCTCACTTCTCTTCCAAAGGAAAAGTGACTCGAAGTCAGCAATAACATGTCTGAGAGAACTGTAAGACAGAATTGCCATTTTTCTGCTTAGTTTTGTGCTAGACAAAGAATAAATATCTTCTTGCTAATGCTGTTCTGGAAGAGAGAAATATAAGAGGACTAGTAACATTTAGATACTGTCAGAGTTAATTCTCCGTGTCATTTCTCCATAACTGACAAAGTAAAGTGCATGTGTTTTAAAAATTAAGCTATGTCAAAGTACATCAGTGTAAATAAACATTGTCATTTATACCAGCTGCAGATTTTTTATGTACTTTTATAACTCAGATATTCAAATATAGAAAATGCAGCTTACCATGTGATGAATCCATAAACCTGAGAATCATTTGTTGCTGGTATCTGCAAGTATAAGCAAGATATTAAACCTATATGTAAACCTTATCAGAAAGAGAATACATCCTATACAGGCACCTACATACAATATGTATATGTGAGTTTTTAAATTTTATCTAGCATCCCTAGTGAATAATATCATAGAAAAAGATCAGCCATAGGCTAAGGTGAACAAGGATGTGCTTGGAAGATGCTCTTTGAAAGAAGGAAGTGACTCACTGAAGGGAGAGGGCTCCAGAAAGATGGAGAACACCAGTGAATGAACAACACTTACTACAGAGATTTGCACAGAGGGACACAGACCCTAGAAGCAAAATTAGTTCAATGTACTGACACAGAGGCAGACAGGAGCAAGACCTCCAGGTTGGATTGGATGGTTCAGAAACTGTGTGCCGTTTTGAGATACCTTCATGAATACATAGCGTAGGGAAAGTCTGAAACATGGGATTGTAGCCAACATAGTTCAGTGTTTAAAGAAGAGTCTACTGTAGAATATCCCTAACCTGCTCCACGTTGCTAACAGTAATTGAGAGGAATCCCTTATAAAGGTAGCTGTAAGGGGGATCTGGTACAAACCTGCTGGCAGAGTTCTCAAATAGCATGTAGAGCAGATCCTACTAGGCTGAAATATTGTGAACTTTTACAGCTGCCAAGTATAGTCATCCCAAGTACCTTTGTTCTTTCCTCCCAGGGGCTACCTAGTCCAATGCTGCGCTGTCCCTCACAGCGGCTCTTAGACAGAATAGTGCGGCGCTATGCTGAGGTGCCAGATGCTGGCAGTATCTACATGGATCACCTCACAGACCGGGACAAACTACGCCTCCTCTACACACTGTCAGTGAATGCACATCCCATCCTGTTACAGGTATGGTGCCTCTCCTTGTGGTGAAATATCCTGAAACCAATCTCAAGTATGACCTTCTCCACTTGCTCAGGACTCCCAGCAGGTTCTTTCACTATCATGCTAAGCTTTATGGACCTTGTGCCTCATTGAGGCTAAAAAATTAAGTCAACTCTGAAGAACCTGGGCCTGATGTGTATAGGTGCGGAGCACTTGAAACTCCCTTTGAAGGCAGAGAAACCTGCAGGGGCTCAACACCTCTAACAATAGAACCTGTGTGGATTGGAATTCAAGGAAACAACAAAATTCCAGTATCAGAGGGGTAGCCGTGTTAGTCTGAATCTGTAAAAAGCAACAGAGGGTCCTGTGGAACCTTTAAGACTAACAGAAGTATTGGGAGCATAAGCTTTCATGGGTAAGAACCTCACTTCTTCACTTGCATCTGAAGAAGTGAGGTTCTTACCCACGAAAGCTTATGCCCCCAATACTTCTGTTAGTCAAAGGTGCCACAGGACCCTCTGTTGCTTTTAACAAAATTCCAGTGGGTCATGTTTCATTTGTATTGTTAATATATTGCATTAAATTCCAAATAATTTATCATCTAAACAGAGAGACCCAGACTAATGGATTAGCGCAAGGTTGATTCCTGCTATGTGATTCCTCAGCCTTAATGCTGCATTAATATTCATTTTTTACATGCATCAGACACACTAGGACTGAACCAAAATTCAGTGCTACATTTGGATTAGCATCATCCTCTTCCTAAGAGCCATTTCAGAGGGAACCTCTGATCCCCCTCCACAGCACTGTCCACTTCTTTCCTACTCCTCATGGCCAACTCATATCAACCCCTATATTGTCCCTTTTCCTACAGCACCCTTCCTGGGACAGGCTATTTTTTGACTCCCCATCCTTGTCAGCTGTCTCAGATCCATACCCCTTCCCAGCATTGTCCCACACTCTCACTCATGCCCAGAAGTGACCTCTAGAATCTGGGCAGACTGCAAGTTTGAGGCTGAACTCCAGGACCAGATTTTCAAATATGCTCAGTACCCATCTGCTCCTATTGCTCTCAGTGGGAAGGGCCAGATATTGGGCAGTTTTGAAATTCTGCCACTACCTGGGAGCTGTTGAGTGGGTGCCAAATTCTTCTGAAATCTGGCTCCTGGTCACTCACAAAGACCCTTGTCTTATTCTTCACTCTGCCAGTGGTGTATGTTCAGATCATCTCTGACATTCTCAGCAAACTTTGCTTATGTCATCATGGAGATCTGCTTACCTCAGCCTGCTAGGTCACTATGATGGTGTACGCCAGGGAGCATTTAGAGTAAACTTTTATCTCGACAATGCTCATTAGTCCACTTCAAAATTTAATAGCTAAAAAAAACACTTTACAAAAGAAAAATTAAATCTTTCTGGATAGATTTCATTTCCTAAATGTCTTTCCAGAAAAGGGAACGGCAGCCTTTAATAATGTTCAGGAACACAGAACTGGCATACCAGGACCTCTGCTTAATCAAAAGTAGAAGTTCGGTCTCTGCAGTGCCTATTTCAGAATGCATTAGGAAGCCTGCAAGAAAGTTACTTTTGAAAAGTAATAATCTAACCAAAACCTTTGGGTTTGTGAGGTTAAGAAAGAGAGATTCCCTCTTGATGCGATGTGGTATGATAACTGCATTGCTTGCGAGAGGCGAGTCCATCCTTATGAATGCAGACAGAATCTTTATGCTATATCACATAGCCATGTATTCTGGGGATGCTACAGGAAAGTATTTTATAAATGGTTTAGAACATTTTTGAAAAATGTGAACTATTTCTCTCCCCCCCCCCCCCCATACCTGAATTACCATGGCTTCAACTGCCTGGGGCTCAGCAGGAGCCATCCAAAAATAACCTAAAAATAGCTTTTCTATGCCTAAAAATGTCATGACTTTATTTTGGCCTTTCCAGAGAGTTCTGAGTTTCCCTTTTCTAATGGTATAAAACTTCTGGGTCATGAGATCTCAGACTTTACATTCATGACACACAAAAATTGTAGCTGGTCCATGCCCATCCCTGGGCCTCAGTTCCAGGTAATTTTAGGAGAGTAACTCCACACTGGGGGATGAAAAACAGAAACCAGCAGCAGATTGATTTTGCAGCAGATTGATTTAAAAGAACAAGAGCAGTTGTTTGAAACAGCTCCGGGCTTCGGAATGGTGGAAGTTGTCTTGGGGGTGGAAGATGGATTAGCAGGCAGAGATGAAGTAATATGGCCAAAGGCGCATGATAAATATATTGTAGGCTTCCGCTGTTTATCAAATAGTGCAGCAATTGCTATTTATCTCAGGAGCATTGTATGTGTGTACATGCGCACGCGTGCTGACTATATATTGTAGCATCAGACATATATCTGGTATTGCTGTCCAAATGCCACATGTTCAAAAATCATTAGGCAGGCCCCAAAAGTCATGATTAAAAAAATAATACATTTTGGGTTCTTGTTATTTGCTTCTCAGTGTTTAGTCTTTAAAGTGCACTGGAGTCATATTTTCATGCTTTTCTATTAAACCATGAGCGCTAGGAACTATTTTTAAAAAGTGACAGCCAAGGCCCTCAACTATTCCCATGACTCCAGGAGCTGGCCTTTTAAGAAGAAACACCAATTATAACAAAACTTGGCAACACTATGATGAGACCACAGTATTCTCAATCACAAATGTTCAAAAATATGGAATCAGACCCCCCCCCCCAAATCATTACACTGGCTTCACATTTATGAGATATTTAAAAATAATAAATGTGGGGTTATTTTTAGTTGTCTTGAGATGTTTCATTGCTGCCATCAGGGCTAGAAACTTCTTTTCTAAAAAAATACAAGTCAGTCAACTTTCAGGTAATAACACAATTCCACCAGTTAGAGGCTTTAAGAAAGCCCCCAAAATTGCAAGATTCCTGATAAAAATCATGAGTTTAGAACACAATTTCTTAAAGAATCCAATAATCCTCTAATGCAATCAGAGCCCTCACAGCAGAGACTGCTAATGTAGCAAAAGACAGTGCACCACCCAAATACACTTTCACTTTCCATTCTCTGGCCTCTCCATGTCACACCACTCACCTGAAACCATACAAACTCTCTCTCTCTCTCTCTCACACACACACACACACACACACAGAGTAGCACGGTGGGCACTCACCACCACAGCGCTTCTTGCTGGTCCTCTGGGAATTAGCTCAGTTCCAGCCTCAGAACGCCTCCTGCTCGGTGTCTTGCTACCCGTGCCTGCTTCCTCCTGATCTCCACCACTTTTAGCACTTCAAGGCCCGCATCCCTCCCGGACCCTGGTGCCCCTTGCTTTGGGATGCTGCCCCACAGCAATGCCCCCACACTCTGGGTCTCCCCTCCCCAATCCCCTAAGCCCACCTTGCCTCAGTGACCCACTGCCAGTCCTCATCTAGCCCCTTCCTTTAGTGGCAAACTGCAGTCTGAAGTGGCCACTCATCATCGGCAAGGGGGGTTGGACCTGCTGCCTTTCTAGCCCCAGCTGCCTCCCTGCAGCCCAGGGCCAGCCCACAACCTTTTGGCACCTGAGGCGGTGAGCTCAAATGACGCCCCCATGCCCCCTCACTTGGGCCAAAACTTTGAAAGGTCTCAATTCTGCCTTCTTCCTGTTCTACACCTCTCATGATACTGCTCTGCTACCTACCCCAATAAAGGAGAACTAACAACTTTAAATGCCTTGTTCACAAATTTTAAGTAACACTTAACTTTCAAACGCTTGAACAGCAAATGTAACTTTTCTTGTCTGCATAGTAAACACTGGCATGTTTATCTGTTTGAATAATCAAAGTGGTGCTTTCCGTGCCTTCTTGGTTGCAAAGATTTGAACTGCTTCCTGAAGGTCCACAGTCTGGGCCAGCTCATGCTCTGTTGAGATGGTTGCAAGGCCAACCAGCCTCTCCTGTGTCATTGTGGAGTGTAGATATGTTTTTATTAACTTCAGCTTGGAGAAGCTGTATTCTCCTCTAGCAACTGTTACAGGAAGTGTTAGAAGTATGCGCAGAGCAACAAAAGCATTTGGAAAGAGGGTGGTCATCTTATTTGTGCACATATATTCCAGAACAGCCTTTGGAGTTGATCCTGCTGAAATGTATCTTGAAAGGGCTTTCAGTTCATCACTTACATCACTTGCATCAATATTGCGCATGTCATCATGTGTCAACACTGTCTCTAGTGCCCTGCATTGCTGGTGTAGGTCTTCTTCAGATATAGTGAGGAGTTTTGGAATATCATACAACATCCCAAATATACTGCTGTGTTCCTTGAGCTGCATGAAACGTTCTTCAGCTGACTGTATTGCAAAATCTAGCACCTGGTTAAAGAATTCAACTTTGAATTGTTGTTTGGGGTCTCTTATGGGATTATCCCAGGCCTCGTAATCAAAATGTCGTCTTCTTTGGTGACTCTTGTATTCTTGAATGGGTAGAAGAATAGCTTCAGTGTGAAGTTCCTCTGCCAACTTCTGTGCACTCTTCAGACTGTTTTGAAATCCCTCATCTGACCGGTAAGACTGTAGGTATGACTTTTCTTTGTCCAGTTGTTCCATTGCTCCAGATATATCAAGGTCAACACCTTGGAGTCTCTTGCTTTCAACATTTATTTCAAGCAGTATGTCATGCCACAACACTAAGCCACACAGAAATTTGAAGTTATGTATGTTTCTGGTGATTCCATTTCCCTCTGCCATTGTTCTCCCATGAACAGTTCCTGTCATAGCATTATCCTCCGTAATGGCAACTATGGCACCATCTATCTTCCCAATTTGGTGTTTGATAGGCTTTATCGCCTCCATTCAACTTTCCCATCATGTGGCACGCAATGGTTTCAGTGTCAGAGAGGATGCTCCCAGATGTTGCTTCAAAATTTGCCATCGATGAGTTGATGCAGAGAAAAATACAGAGATGCTTTGAATTACATTAAAAAAATCAGCAGCCTCACTAGAAGCTGATGCTGCATCAGTGACCACCAAGTTCAATGAATGAGAACTGCATGGGACAAAAAAAGCTCGAGGGTTTAACTCTCGCATCCGTGTCTGCACTCCTCTGTTCTTTCCTCTCATGTTGGCACCATTATCGTAGCCCTGACCTCTCATGTCAGCTATCGCAATTCCCGTATCTTCCAGCTTTTTAAGAAGCACATTTGTCATACCAGCTCCTGTAGTATCATCAATGTCAATAAATTCTAGAAAATGCTCTCTGACAGTCACCATTGCAGGGACATTTTCACTAGGTTCTGTTGTTGTTACAAAACACACCATTAAAGTCATTTGTTCCGTATGGCTGATGTCAGGTGTGCAGTCCAGAATAACTTGCTGACTTCAGATCTGCCACAATCTTCTGTTTGACTTTTGATGTCAGTAACTGTATGATCTCATTTTGAATTGTTTTTCCAAGGTAGTGGTGTGTGTACATTTCTTGGGAGGTGACTCTTCTTAGATGTTCCTGGAGTACAGCATCAAACTCAGCCATCAGCTCAACTTTTAAGGAACTTTCCATTGTTTGGCACATATAGCTGATCTGAAGTGTCATGCAGTGCTAGGTTTTGGGTAGCAAGCATTCTCACAATGGCAATGAGCCTTTTCAGAACATTTTGTCAGTAAAGAGACTCTGATGCAATCTTCTCTTGATGCTGATCATCTATGGTGGCCTTTAACCTTAGTCTCATCTCAAGCTCTTTCCACCTATGGAATGCTCTCTGGTGATTTGCTGCCTTCTCATGGCATGTCAGATTTCTAGCAAGATTCTTCCTGTCCTCTGTTCCTGTAGAACCCAATGTGGCTGGAACATTAGGAGGAGTTTGCAACAAAAACAGTATGCAGCATTCTGGGTTTTTGAGTACATAACCCATGGCCTCTCCACTTTATCACCACTGGGGATTTCACGCCAGTAATGTGTTGGATGGAAACTTCTATTTTCATTGTCTTTGGGGGACATGAAGTTTTTCACTTGCTGTGGCCCATGTATTACAAGGAAGTCCATCAGGCTACTGCTCAAGTAGGTCCCCAGTCCTGGATCATCTAGACTTAAGGAACTAAACTCAGCAGCAGCTGTTTCTTGCGCCTTTACCATACTCTTCTCTGATCTACACTTTTCTTCAGGTACAGAAGAGGCTCCTCCTCCTCTCTCTCCCTGCAGCTCCTGCTGCTTTCTGTTATTCCCTCTCACCTTTTCTCCTGCCTGCCTGTTATGTCTCTTGTGCCCTCCTTCCTCCAGCACAGCACTCCACCATCTCTGTGCATCTAGAGCAGAGAGAATACATATGCACCAGCAGCAGACACAATTTTCTACACTCTGGGTCCTAGTGGCGCCCCCACCCCCAGTCTGGCATCTGAGGTGGCCGCCTCAGTTCGCCTCATGGTAAGGCCAGCCCTGCTGCAGCTCTAGTACCTCCCCTGGCCTTTAGCAAGGCCTCAGCCTGGGGACTCACCAGGCCAGAGCTCCCCAGCTCTGCTCTGCCTCAGGTACTCTGCTTGCTCTCCCAGGCAGCCTGGTCCTCCCTCCTCCCCAGCTGGAGCAAGAGTCTCTTCTCCCACTCTCTCAGCCTACCCTTTTATCAGGGCCAGCTGTGTCCTAATTTGGTGCAACCACACCTATGATTGACTCCCCAACCAGCCTCCCTTGGCTGCTTTTAACCCATTCCTAACCAGAGCAGGGTGACCACCCCACTACACACACACACACACTTTACTGCATATTCCTGGAGACTCTGTATGTGTGCATCACCACATACACACCTCAGTATTTACAGTGACTAGATCCATTATTTTCCTTCTCTTCCCACAGATTTTCCCAGAAGCGGAGGGATGGCCATTTCCAAAGTATTTGGGGTCCTGTGGCCGGCTGATTGTCACTGCCAGCACCAGGCCTTTAAAGGAGTTCTACAGCTCTCCTCCTGAGGTGGCGGCAGATCTGGCTCTCCAGCTCCTCTCTCTTGTCAATTCCATGAGGAACAATGACATGAACTATTTCTTTTATTTCGTCCATGTTGATGCTGGCACATTTGGCATTTTTAACAATGGGCTTCTGTTCATCCGGGATGCCAGCACACTGGGAATCATTGACAAGCAGGAAGGTACTTAGTATGATCTCTAAATAAGCATCTGTCATAGGAGGATTTAGCTATGCTAGTTTTATTTAAAACATCAACAATTGCTCGGTAAATTGGATAATTAAAAGTTCAAGAGGAGAAATTTACTGCCAATAAAAACAGAACCAGCTCCTGCAGTGCTTAGCTCTGTATTCAGAATGTTACAGACCTTTCAGTGGTACTGTAAATGGTGCTGTGACTAACACTACATTAAAGAGCATTGGAACGGTGTTTGTAGCACTACACAGCTACACACTGGTAATATCTGTGACTAGCGACAGTGGACGACACGGCAATGTTTGAATGCTAATATTCAACAGCTTCCACTTCTTTCTTTAAAAATTGGTGTCACAAAAAATTAATTTGCAGACAGAAACTTTACAGGCCTATCTCAGTTTTAAATATTTGGCCAAATCCTTTAGATCCTTCCAGACCATTTTATCCCATTGACTTTAGAATTATTAACAAAGGACAACCCCTTTTTGCCAGTTTGTCTTCAATTCAAGCTCTGCCTTTCACCAGGCAAACTGTGAAGTAATACACCACCAAAACTAGAGCTGAGCAAATAGCATTCGTCTAATAAACTTAACACATTTCACTTTTTTCTTTTTTTCCCCACACTTAAAAAAATGCATTCAGCTTATGCAGTCATCTGCATAATTCTCAAGTACACCTCTACCCCGATATAACACGACCCGATATAACACGAATTAGGATATAACGCGGTAAAGCAGTGCTCCGGGGGGCGGGGCTGAGCACTCCGGTGGCTCAAAGCAAGTTCGATATAACATGGTTTCACCTATAACGCAGTAAGATTTTTTGGCTCCCAAGGACAGCGTTATATCGAGGTAGAGGTGTAGTCACAAATTTATACTGATTTTGTGAAAATCTTCTAGTGAAACATTCAGTTATATATCTTTTGCATTATTGGTCCAGCTCCAATCAGATCACCTCTTGTTGAGTCTTACTGGTTTTGGATGAAAGGGAAAATTGAGGCCTTAAGTACTTGTGGCAATTTCTATAGGAACGTCAAGTTTCAGCTCAGTATTTACGTTGTACTCGAGTTCCTCTGCTATTTTAATGGAATGCATTATTCTTCTCCCCCATCTATAAAACACTGCGGGGTAGCAATGAGTTCTTTTCACATCAACCTTTCAGAGACATCTATACATTTCAGAAGTGTGGAAAATGACCCTATACATACAGCCTACAAAGTGCTTTGGGACAAAAGGTGCTAAATTAACCTAGGTTATTATTAACATGGGTATACACTATTTTAAATGACATTTTCTTACCAAAATTACAAACATGTATGATTATAAAAGATTTATACATTTCTAACTAATGTTTTTATTGCCTTTATTAGGTCTCCAGATGACTGATGAGCAACAGGAGTATAAAGACATATTTAGCTGTTTGGCTTCGGACTGCCAGTCTGCATTTCCCTCCTGTAATTCAGTCAGAGAGAAGCAGAGCCTCGTCATGGTGTGTCAAGAGCTTCTACCTAAGCTCCTAAAGGGAAAATTCCTCCAACCTGTTCAGGAGAAAATAGACAGGTTCCTAAGGCTCTGTGCAGACAGCTTCAGAGCAGACCAGGAAGTCAGTGATGCCGCTGGAAAGTTGACAGAGCTCTTGAAATCTTTGCAATCTTGCGATTCCCATTTTGCCTACCGCTACCCTGACTGCAAATACAGTGACAAATACTAACGGCTGAGAGAAAGCTCTTCTTGAAAGAGTGGAGTGGTGTGCACACAGCTCAGCTCTCACAGAAAGTGAAGAGGCTTCAGGATGGAGACGAAAGGAGGATTCATAGAAGCCCTGGCTTCCTAGCATGATACCAGAGAGAAGCAGCATAACACACCTAGGGCTTCCATCTGACTCAGACACACTTATCACATTGGTGTGTTTGGTATGATGTGAAGTCTTCACTTAAGTGTTATAACATTTCATGAATGACCTGAATTAAGAGATGAATAAATCTTATGAATGCATTTTGGTCTTAGAGGAATTTTCCATGGCAGCCATAAAGAAAAATTAAATACTAAGCCACCTTGGTCACAACTAGGTGGAGTCGTATACTGGCAGATAACACAGATCCTGCTGATAAAGACTATACAAATTATATGAGATGGATGGAAACATTTAAGACTGTCCTTGTGGGGCTATATTAGTGTCATAAAATTTATCTTCTCTGAATTGAATTATCTGATCAGTTTGCTACCATTATGTTACTATTATGATTGCCAATTAATTTGATGTTATATGGGTTGGAAAGAAGCAATAGATAGCATTAAAGAGCTGAAAGCTCCCATTTCTTTTATGTCTTCATTTCTCTAACTCCCCATTGCATAGCACAATTTTTAATCTTTGCTGGTCTGAGAGATGGTAATCGGCATGTAAAGCAGTGTCTACACTGCACCATAGTGCAGACTACACAGGTGTGAATTTCAGAGCACACCGAAGACTTGCCGTCTAACTGCCCTGTGGGTACACTGCTAGCGCAAACTAAAAGGCACCTATGTTTGCATTAACATAGTCCTCTTTCTAACAAATACTTTTTTTTAAAGACAGAAAAGCCCTCAGATCTGATTCAACTAATGTGTATTTTTCACTTTTCCCCCCAATACAATCCCAGTACAATTTTCAAAACAGTCAAAATACTTGTATTTCACTTGCAACTCTGTTGAAGACAGACACCATCTGGCTTCAAGTAAATCTCCATTTAGTTAAATCCTCATGTTTGCATTGAAAAATCTCTTTTCCTTAGAAATTATGGTTTAACTTGTAACCCTTCTGCCCATCTAAGTTGGCAGCAACAAGGGCCGGGTTCAGTATCTAGGGGTTCCATTTCAATAACGCAATACAAAACCAGCTCAAGCCCCCACCCAGTGACCTGGGACAATTACATACCACCCCCTGGGCACCTCTAAGAGGCAATACTTCCCCTCTCGCAAGCACGGAGTCTGACTGTAGCAGAAAATGTTTAATATAATAACGAGGTAAACGACATCAGCATTAAATTGGAAAAACACCACAAACAGGATTCATAACACAAACCATGAGCAAAAGACCCACCGCAGCAAATTGGGCCGTGTCCTTTCCCTTTGGTTCTTGAATCCAGCAACCCAAAAATCACCCAGAGTCCCCAAAGTCCAACACCCCCAAAGTCTCTTGGGTCCAGCAACCACCCAAAGTCCCAAAAGTCCAACAATCCCCAAAGTCTCTGTCCCTGGTCAGTGCAGCCCCAGAATAAAAGGGGGGCATGCAGGGTGTTAAGGGGCACCTTACGGGATCCGAGGCCGGCCAGCCATCTCTCCATGGGGTTCCGCCGCAGCCTTCACCACGAGCCAGTCCACTTCCTGCCGTCCCACGAACTGCTCTGCTCTACGAGCTGCTCCGCTCACCGACCTGTGAGCCACTCCAGCCACTTGCTGCTCCTCCAGTTGTCCCTGCAAATTGCTCCACCAGCTGCTTAGCAATATAGCTTCCACCATTGGCCCAAAGTGAATTCAGCTCAGCAGCCTGTAGCTAGACTCCTAATGGAATCAAAGTTAGCTCTGACATTCAACAGTGGAGAGAGGAGGTGGTGCAATTGGTGTTTCAAGCCCTCAGAGGGGGCCCATACCATCAGGTACAAATACCTGTCCCCATCCTCTCTTAATTCACTGGGTTTTGTAACCCATGCCCCTTGTCAAGCAAGTGCTACTTAGGTAATGGTGAGTCCTTCTGTCATACAAGAGTTCCACTGGCCTTGATTCACAGAATCAGGGTAACAAAACTTTATTCTTCCTGCCCCAATAACAGAGAAACTGGGGATCCCACACCAGCCAAAGTAACCACTTTCAGTTGCTGTTGTTTCATGCCAAGCGAGTGGGTGTGCCTATGCAAACAAGATCAGCCCCGGGAGTTATTTTCCACAGTCACCATAATTCACCACCAAATGTCAGGTAGAGCTCATCTTGACTCTACTTACAAACTCAAGGCATTTGTACCTTCAGAGTTGTGTTGATAGATGATTAACTTGCCCTTATAACACCCCTGCGCGGTGAGGAAGTATTATCATCTCAATTCTACTGAAGGGGAAATGAAGCACATATAGAGTTAGGGCCACAGATAAGTAAGTGTCGACATCCACCTGATTTAGGCACCACTGATGGTCTCAAAACTCAGCTGCCACCTAAGCCCGTATGTGCCTACGTTTTCACCAGCTGGCATTTGCAAAGCTGCCTAAGCATTGCTGCCACGCCCCAGTTTGTAAGCTGCTCCAAGCATCAATTGTGTGTGCAGATTACTATGACTGTAGATTAAAATAGGGTAATATAGGCATAAATTAGACATGCAAATATACTCCCATTTTTGCATGTTCAGTTACATGCCTGATCTTGTGAAAATCAGACCCATGACATTGAATTCTCTTTCCCATTATCACTCCTGACACAAAATAGTAAGTGTACCTTTCACTCTTAAGAAGTGGAAACATTTTTAAATAATCTGAAGGCAAATTTAGCTGTAGGCCCAGATGTTATCACAGCAAAAACGTTTTAATATAAAGTAAAAGCAATTATTGCAGCTCTCTTCTATGACTTCAGTCTATTTCTACACCATGGCTGTGTTCCAGTAAGGAGAAAGTACTGTTCGCCTAGACCCATAAGGCTGATTAGCAATCTGTTTCCAACAATTTTTCTTTAACTCCTTTCTATCTAAAAAATTTCAGTCTGTGACTTTACTTGACAATTAGACAACAAATTAAATGTGTTTGCCCCTCACCATCAGCAGCAAGAATTTCTCTAGTGAAGGGGGAACTGCCTTGCCATCCTGTATTCAGGGAACAATGCATTTAAAAAGAGGAACAAAATCTTGTATGTAGTTTTATCAGAAAAAAATTAATTGTTACCAGTGAAGGTAACTCTAGGATCAGTAGTAAATGGATTTCCAATTAGCAATGGAAGTAAGAGTTTAATGCAATTCAATAGCGTAAGGCAGGCTACAAAATGTCAAGGAAGAGGTGGGTGAAAGATCTTGGCTACGTCATGTGAGCTCAGCCAGAGAATTTCCAAGCCATAGAACTGTGGCAAGTTCTTTGAGAAATCACTTGGTGCCATGGTATAACACAGCCTTAGCCTGTGGCCAGCAGCACCATAACACTTGCAAAACCTCTTTCTTCCTTGGCAATTCCTTGACCTACTTTCAAACCAGGAGCAGCAGCAGCTGGGAGTGCCAAAACACTGGCTTCACCCACCCTCGTGTACCCTTGTTTTTTTCTCGACAGATTTTCCTTTCAAAAATATTTGACATTCAATTTTCTATGTTGATCTGAGAGTGTCTTTCAGAAGTTTTGTGATCAGGAGCATACCTCACAGACATCAAAGAAGTCATATTGAAATTGAATAGCACAATAAGTCGCAAAGAGGAATCTACTTATTTCAGGTCCAAATCCTGCATCCACCGACACAGTTGGGAGCTTTTCCATTTGCCTCAGTGGGAGGAGGATCAGGTCCCCAGACACCAGCCCAGCTAACACAGTATCCTAAAATATGATACACAAAAATGAAAACTGCAATAGTCCTGCATTGCCAGATGCACAAGAAAAACTTTAAGCTAAGAGAAGCTTTTAGACATACAGCATCTGTTCTTACAGGGCCTGATCCAAGTCCATTAAAGTAAATAGGAGTCTTTCCATTGACTTCAGTGGGTTTTGGTTCAGGCTCATAAAAGCTTCCTTTGATTCTCCTCAATATAAATGAGAAATGTAACAAAGCAGTTGATCTAAAAAAAAAAAAAAAAGGAATTCGAGCTTTGTTCCCAATAAGTTTTTCTTCAAGTGTGGTGACTTAGGAAGATTGGACTCTCATAAGAGTAGGGCTGTGATGTGCCAGCCACCAAATTAGTTTATGGTTTTCAGAGCAATCACTGTCCTAAATTGAATCTCTAAAGAGTGTGTCTTTGTTCTTTTGACACTGCCAATTTTTTTTGGCAGTCAGACCAGGGAATCACTGCCCACCCTTTAGAAACCGATTCAATAGGGCCTTGAAGTGTTAGTAAGCCAGGCTCCAAAAGGTTGTGAGATTCATTTATAAATGGCAATTATTTTAAACCTAACCCCTCCTAAAAGTTCTCTCTCAAGTGACTTTTTCCTCAGAGCGGAGTTATTTCTGACAGTGAGTTTGTGCTAGTCTTACGCATGGTTCCTGACATTACTTTAAATGTGCTTTGTCCTATAAGCAGCAGCTGTTGTCTCCAGAACGGGCTAATAAATGCAACAACTTTTGTGGTAACTTAGCATTCCTTCAGAATGCTTCCTTTATGCATAGGCGCCTACATTTTGCAATCCTCTGTGGACTGCCCCCAGGCAGAGGACCCTGGACTTCCAGGATCTGAGACTCTGAAGAAGTCGGCTGCAGAGCTGGGAGTCCAAAAGCCCTTGGAGCTCTGGCTCAGCAGCAGGGAAGTGCTCTCAGGGCTTCCAGGCTCCCTGCCAGAAGGGCCTGGGACAGCTTCCAGGAGCTGCAGCATGTGTCAGTGTCTCTGAAATTATTTTTTTTTTCTCCAGGATTTCCAGTTTGTGAGAAATTTTGAAAAATGGGATTTAGTTCTGACTCAGAATGCAGCCAAATTGTGAAATATTGAGATTTCCCACGAAGCAGAAATCCAGTTTAGCTCTACTGGAAAAAGAACAGGAGTACTTGTACCACCTTAGAGACTAACAAATTTATTAGAGCATAAGCTTTCGTGGACTACAGCCCACTTCTTCGGATGCATATAGAGTGGAATAAATATTGAGGAGATATATATATACACACATACAGAGAGCATAAACAGGTGGGAGTTGTCTTACCAACTCTGAGAGGCCAATTAAGTAAGAGAATAAAAACTTTTGAAGTGATAATCAAGATAGGCCATTACAGACAGTTTGATAAGAAGTGTGAGAATACTTACAAGGGGAGATAGATTCAATGTTTGTAATGGCTCAGCCATTCCCAGTCTCTGCTTAAACTAGGGAGACCAGATGCCAAAGATGAAATATCAGGACGCCTGGGGGGGGGGGGGGGGGGGGAAAGCAAAAAAAAAAAAAAAAAAGCCGCCAGAGCGTGCCCCCGCCCCACCGCAACCCTCTGCAGGTGCTGGCTGGGCCCCCGGCTCTGCAATCAGAGATGCAGCACTCGGCTGCCCCTCTGCCCTAAAAGCCAGCCTCCCTCCTGGCACGGGCTTGTCCCACCTCTGCACACAAAGCCTGGTGCAGGAGGCAAAGTCCCGGGGGGTGGGGCCGGGAAGGCCACAGGAGCCGGGGACAGCGAGAACCCACCCAGGGCCGGGAGAGTCCCGCAAAGGAGGCACAGACCCCCCCTTCCCCACCCTGTAGCTGCCATAAGCTCCAGTGAACAAACCAGAGCACTCCCGCCTTGGTGTGTGTGGGACTGCAGAGCCAAGCCGCTTCCTTCTTCCCCCGCCGCCTCTGCTCCACTCACGGGCGGGAGGTTTTGGGTTACAGCGCCCGCACCCCAGCCCCCCACAGCTGCCGCGCTAAGAGAGAGGCGCGGACTCGGAGCAACTGCCTGACCCTCCTCCCTCCATCCCCCCTCCGCACATCCCTCCTCCGCTGGCCTCCAGGCGCAGCTGCTGCACCGCACCACCTTCTTAATCTTCATGGCGGCCGCGTCACACACGCTGATGTCCAGCCTCCCTCCAGCGCTTGCGCCGCCGCCATACAGCTGATCAGCGCACAAGCGGCATGCGTGGGGAAGGGGCAGGGCCAGGGCGGGGATTTGGGGAGCTATCCAATGGGGAAGGAGGGGGTGGAGTCGGGGCGGGGGGGGGGTGCAAACCAGTGCGGAGGGCAAAAATTGCTTCTTTGTCCAGTGTCCCGACCAAACATCGGTCGGGATGCGGGACAAACAAGTAAATATCGGGACAGTCCCGATAAAATCAGGACGTCTGCTCACCCTAGTTTAAACCTAAATTGATTGTATCTAATTTGCATATCAATTCCAGCTCAGCAGTTTCTCGTTGGAGACTTCCTCACTGTCCTGTGTCCCAGTTTTTTGTTTAAAAGCGGGCTTTGTGGCAACAGAGCCTACCTATACAAATATAGCTTTCCTGGAATAGCTTCTTTAATGGCATATTCCAATAAGCTCGTGTCTCCCTGGGACAGCACTTGGATATACAAGCCTTTAGCAAGTGTTATTCCCCTTTTTTCATCCACCCTAGCTGACTGTTTTCCTTCACTTGTCTCCTAAATCCTTCTTGTTCTTCCAAATTTCACTTGATTGGTTACATAAGATCAGCCATACTGGGTCAGACCAATGGTCCAGCTAAGCCCACTAGCCTTTCTCTGACAGTGGCCACTACCAGAGCTTTCGGGGGAGCATACAGTTAGAGTGATCCACACAACTCCCCCGCCCCCAACTTCTGGCAGTCAGACATTTAGGGTCACCTTGAGCATGGAGTTGCATCCCTGATCATCTTGGCTAATAGCCATTGATGGATCTATCCTCCATGACCATATGTAGTTCTTTTTTGAACCCAGTTGCACTTTTGGACATCCCATGACAATGAGTTCCACAGGTTAATCATGCACTATGTGAAAAAGTACTTCCTTTTATTTTTCGTATTAAACTGTCTGCCTCTTAATTTCATCAGATGACCCCTGAATTTCATATTGTGGGAAAGGGTAAAAACACTTCTGTATGCATTTTTTCCACACTATTCATGATTTTACAGACCTCTATCATATGCACCCTTAGTTGTCTCTTTTTGTAAGCTGAACAGCTCTGATCTTTTTAGTTTCTCCTTGTATGAAAGCTGTTCCATACCCTTGATAATCTTTGTTGCCCTTCTCTGAAACTTTTCCAGTCCCACCATATTCTTTTTGAGATGGGGTGATCAGAACTGGACATAATATTCAAGGTGTGGCTGCACCACAGATTTATACAGTGGCATTATAATATTTTCTGTCTTATTTTCTATCCCTTTCCGAATAGTTCATAACATTCTGTTAGCATTTTTCATTGCTGCTGAGCATTGAGCCGAAGTTTTCAAAGAACTATACACAGTGATTCCAAGATCTCTTTCTTGAGTGGAACAGCTAATTTAGAACCCATCACTGTGTGTGATTATTTCTTCCAATGTGCATTACTTTGCACTTATCAATGTTCAATTCCAATTGCTATTTTGTTGCCCAGTCACCCAGTTTTATGAGATCTTTTAACTCTTCGCAGTCAGATTTAGACTTAACTATCTTGAATAATTTTTTATCATCTGCAAACTTTACCACTTCACTACTTATGTCGTTTTCCAGATCATTGAACGGTACAGGTCCCAGTATGTATCCTGTTTACAGGTCCCAGTATATATCCTGTTTTCTTTTCTCCATTGTGAAAACTGACCATTTATTCCAACCATTTGTTTCCTGTCTTTTAACCAGTTACTGATTCTGGAGAGAACCTTCTCTGTTACCCCATTACTACTTAGTTTCCTTAAGAGCCTTTGGTGAAGGACCTTGTCAAAAGCTTTTCAAAAATCCAAGTACACTATATTGACTGAATCACCCTTATCCACATGCTTGTTGACATCCACAGAGAATTCCAATAGACTGACAAGGCATGACTTCCCTTTACAAAACCCTTGTTGACTCTTCCCAACAAATCATGTTTATCTGTGTGTCTGATAATTCTGCTCTTTGCTATAGTTTCTACCAATTTGCCAGGTACAGAAGGTAGGCTCACCAGTCTGTAATTGCTGTGATCTCATCTGGTGCCCTTTTTAAAAATTGTTGTTACATTAGCTCCCTTCCAGTCATCTGCTAGAGTGGCTTGTTTCAGTAATAGGTTACATACCACACAGTTAGTAATTCTGCAGTTTCATATTTGAGTTCCTTCACAACTCTTGGGTGAATACCAGCTGGTCCTGGTCACTATTTATCAATTTTTTTCCAAAACCACCTCTATTGACACCTCAATTTGGGACAGTTCCTCAGATTTTTCACCTAAAAAGTATGGTTCAGATGAGGGGATCTCCCCCACATCCTCTGTAGTAAAGACCAATGCAAAGAATTCATTTAGCTTTTCTGCAATAGCCTTGTCTTCCTTGAGTGTTTCTTTAACACCATAGTCATCTAGCGGCTGGCCCCACTACCTGTTTGGCAGGCTTGCTGCTTCTGATGTACTTTAAGAAAATTCTTACTGATATTTTTTGTTGTCTTTAGCTAGTGCCTTCTCAAATTCTTTCTTGGCCTGCTTTTTGTTTTTTTTACAGGTGAAGTGTAAAAGGTCTGCACACCTTCCTATTATTCTCAGGAGGATTTGACTTCCAAATTTTGAAAAGATGCCTTTTTGCCCCCAATGGCCTCCATTACTCTGCTGTTTAGTCATGGTGAAATTCTTCTGGTCCTCTTACTTTGGGGGTGTGACGTTCCCCTGGTGTTATCTGGACCAGTGATCTGCTAGTCACTACAATCCTCGACTCTAGGAGCCAGGCTTACCCTGCTCTGCTGTGAGAACCTCCACTCCTGGGCTGTCCATGCACAGCCTCTGGCCTATAAACTGCTTGGATTGTGCAACCGAATGACACTAGCCAATATCTCTGATCCCAGACACAACCCTAGGAACCTCCGTCTAGAAGTGTCCAGTTATGCCCGCTGAATGCTGCAAGCTTATATGAGTTCATCAATGTAACAAAGAAATTGATATGTACCAGGCTTGTTATCCCAAGGGGAGTCTCTGACATGCTTCAAACCAAATGCACTGTTTCTGTAGATGGAGGTGAAAGAGAGGGAGAGCATGGCAAATGTCTCTCCCTTTTATCATGTTCTTTCTTCTCTCTTGGCTTTACTCCTCCTCCCCCCTTCAAAGCCAGGTGAGCATTACCTCATTGCAGTCCCAAACTGACCAAAGGATGGGGACCAGGGGGTGTGACTCACTCAAGAGTCCAAGGGATCCTTTGTTGCTGCCTAGGCCAGCGTCCTTTGTTCCTGTGAGGCTGGGCTGGGTTTGTCCCATACATGCCCTGATGAGGTGTGAACTGCCCCTCTGCTCTTGCAGAGTTTTTGCCTGGGCTTGTTTTAAGCTATGAGGACACATTTTCAGCCTCATAACTATATACATGAAATTACAACCTATAACATCACTATAACACCAATTACTGTAACATTACTATAACAACAATGCTCAGTGCATCATGAGCCTTCTGAAGACATCCAACATGATAAACTTTGCATTGGATACCACACAATCATATTATAAGGATGAACATGGGGGTGAAGGGTGTCGTCCCCCCCCCCCCGAGGTTCAGAGCATCACAGGGGTATATACTTAGTCTTAGCCTCCATTATGCTGTTTTTAAATAGTCTCCATATTGCTTGCAGGCATTTAACCCTTGTGACAGCCCCTTTTAATTTGCATCTAACAAGTGTCCTCAGTTTTGGGAAGTTCCTCTTTTTAAATTGTGTGAGTGTGAGTGTGAGAGAGATAGATCCTCCCTACAAGGATATTAAATTTAATTAAGCATCAGAGGAGTAGCCGTGTTAGTCTGAATCTGTAAAAAGCAACAGAGGGTCCTGTGGCACCTTCAAGACTAACAGAAGTATTGGGAGCATAAGCTTTCATGAGTAAGAACCTCACTTCTTCAGATGCAAGACATCTCATATGAACTTTACTGCATCTCTGATTGCAGAGCCGGGGGCCCAGCCAGTGCCTGCAGAGGGTTGCAGTGGGGCGGGGGCATGCTCCAGCGGCTTTTTTTTTTTGCTCCGCCCCCTCCCCCCCCTCCCGGTGTCCCGATATTTCATCTTTGGCATCTGGTCACCCTATTTCTGTATCTCCCACTGAATGACTAATTCAGAAATGATCAATTATTCTTCCTTCTCTAGTTGGACAAGCAAGAATAAACGTTTGACAGCCTTCTAAAGTTTCCTTTCACCATATCCTGCTCTTGTCACCAGTTTAACCTTCCATACTTGCGCAACTAGTACATCTGTCAAAAATAATTCTATTTTTCCCCCATAATGGAAGCAATAATAGTCATACAGGCTATAAGCCTTTCCCCTCAAGGTCACAAATATCATGGGAAACAAAAAGAGCCATTTAAATTTAAGGAAAACCTAACACATACATCAAAACCACTTCTTTCAAAATATCTGCATCTTTAATTAGTTCTCTGCAGAATGGGATATTCTTGGAATCCTCAACCCCCAGGAGTTATAAAATCCTAGGTCAGACCCAAAATATCATGACATTTTTATGAATAAACAACTGTAGATGCTTTTTATTTGCATTCTGGATGCACTTGGATCATGTTTGCAAGCTATTGCCCGTAACCAGGAGTTCTAGAAAGAGAGAGACAGAGAGTGCTGAGATTCTCTCAATCATATGAATCTGGAAACTATGGCCTTAAGACTAACATAACATTTATGATAAAATCAGGAGAGTTGGCAACACTGCATGATTTTGAACTTGTTCACTTAGATGCATGAATTCGATTAACTTGTAATTTTTGCTATTTTTATCCCCTCAGTGACTACGGTAGTTCAGAACTGATGGGATTTCTGTAGCAAGTAAAAAAACTAACTAAAATGAATTTCAGGGAGCAGGAGAGTTAGACGAAAACAACCACACCCAATGACTGCTTCCATTGAGAACTCAATGTCCAGTCTATCATGTTTTAGAAAATGGGAAAAGACAACTACAGAACTGCCCAGAAGGGTTGGCTCTTAGCCATGGCTTGAGTGGGTGACATTCAATCCAACCACCAAACCAGACCACACCTTTCATAATGAAAAAAGAGACAGCCTCCTAAAAGAGAATGCAAGGGGATGGAAGAGTGCTCTCTGGTGGATGAATGAGGGGAAAATATTGAATATTGAATATATATGCCCAAAGAAAAGCTGTAAGAGGAAAAGGGACAGTGTGAATAAGCACATTTTTTGCCTAGAAAAGAATATCTGTTCCTATAGTTTGATTTTTCTTGCTGTCTTTTTGTTCCTCCACTTCTGGAGTAGAGTTCGAGGAAGTTTTTTTCTTTCTTCACAGGGCTTTACTTTGTGCTGAGGAAATGTTTATTCCCAGAGAATTTAACCTCTACCAATTATACTCTTTACTACAGCTTTTAGGGGAACACGTGAGGCAGGTTTTACAATCCTATACTACTGAGCAACAATGTACATAACTACAACCCTTGCCTCACATTGTTCATTTGTTACCTTACATATAAAGATAGCTTCTATGACTAACCCCCCCAGACATGTCATATAAAACAGTGTGTGTTTTAAAAGGACCATCAGTCATGCCAACCTTTTTATTTTTAGTTTCAGACTTAAACATTCAATCTGATAAAGGTACGTCAATTTAATTTCTCTAGCAACACCTTAAAATTGCACTTTACCTGCTTTGTAAATTCTATGAAAAATAATCAGATCAGTAGGAATGACCAGAGCTTCTCTTACAGGATTAGAGCCTCCCACACTATTATTTGTGTACACTTGTATATATGAAGAACAAGAGGCAAATTCACCTGTGGGCATTCACTCTGCTCTGGATAAAACATTCTTCCACAGATTTAAGGATTATTCTTCCTCCTCCCTCAAGTTTCTACAAGCTGGATACATTTAAAAGAAAATAACATGGAATGTATGGAACTATATCTGCTAAAAAATAAAGCTAAGAGATGATTTCTTAGGGACAGGAGAAGAGAGGAAGCAGCTATTGCCCACTGGAAGAACTGTGCCATCAGGTATAGCTGTTGTATCAAACATACTGTCCTAGTTATAATGTGTTAACTATTACCAGTATTTAAGCAGTGATTTAAAGAGAGCAAAATGTCCACTTAATGCAGCAAACTGCATACTTTCTAATGGATTAAATTGAAAATTCCTGAGCAGGTGGGCAAGGAATTAGAACAGTTGCCCAAACCCCAAACGACTAATTATTTACTAGTTCAAATTCTCACTCATAGAAATGCCACTGTATTAACCTTTCGATACCCAGAAATATAACATTTAAAGTTCTGGGAAATCTAGACAGATTCAAGGGCCTGAGTAGCACACACCAAGACTGTGTTGGGCGTATCCGGTGGTAAATCCCTGTCACAAATACATTACACATCTCACTTAAAGCAACAACAAAACAACAACAACAAAAAAGAATCAAGGAAAAAATCCCAACAGAAGGGAACATTCATAGATCTAGTCCCAGTGAAAAGCCACATAAATGGTTAATTTTAATTTTACATTCATACTTTCCAAAACCACATGTGCATATGTCTGCAATACTATCTACTACAAATTCCAGCAACAAATAGAATTGGGTGTCAAATATTTAATAAGACCCAGCTTCCAAGTAGGGAGACAAGGTCAAGAAGCCAAATTACACTTACTGGTGCCCTGTGAATACATTCCTCCTCCTCCGAGGCACAGTCTCACAGAAACTCCCATCGAGGCAGTTTCATAAGCAGCAAAACGACAAAATTTTAATAAGAGCCACTCCACCCAGGTGCCCCTGCAAAGCAGGGGACAGATATAACTTCATAAGAAAGCAGTAATTGTAAATTCCAGAAGCAGAAGAATATTTTTTACAAATCCATAAATCTGAATACAACACAGCAGAATTCTGTAGCCAAAATAGTTTAAGAACGTCAAAAGAACTTCAGAAGCTATTTAACCTTTTTTCTTGAGCAAGTGACATTACTTTTTAGAGTACCGGACAATATTATATTAGGTCTAACAAAACATTGTCCATTTAAGAAAAAATCCTGTTATCTTAACATACCAAGCTTTACAGATGAACAGGACTATATGAGAGCCAAGTATTATTTCATTTTGAATAATTAAAAATACTGTACACAAAGTAATGTGCATTTACAGCTAGCTCTTTGTTTTCATCTTTGTTCAGATATGAAAAAGAGTTGCCTTAACACACCACCGATTTAGTGCTAGCTTTGGGAACACAGCCTAAAATACTTAATATTTATAAGCAAGCATTGGGGAAATCCAGGAGCCGAATTTGTGAAAATTACTTCCTTATACAAAAATACACACGATACTCATAGCCCATTCACCCATCTTATTTTCTTAAAGCTTATTTTTCTTATTGGG
Organism: Malaclemys terrapin pileata; assembly: GCF_027887155.1. NCBI lineage: Eukaryota > Metazoa > Chordata > Testudines > Emydidae > Malaclemys > Malaclemys terrapin. Next base: position 198,852,744 of record NC_071505.1, read on the forward strand.
AATTTGGGCATAGAATGTTGGGCTGTGCAAAGCTCACTATGTTTGGTTCACACAAGCTTCTCGAACTGAAAATGTTGAGTTCAGTTGCATAGACTTGAATATTCTAACCCCTGCTCCAGAAGGGGCCCCAGAACCAGAGCTGGTCAGACATTTTCTGAAAAAAAGAGAATTTCTTTGGAAAACGTTGATTTGTCAAACCTGAAATGATTTGCAGAAATGTATCAGTTCACTGAACTTTCAACAAACCTCAGGCAGGCCTCTGATGGAACCCTGCCTGGTTTCCTGCCTGATGGGCCGCTGGGGATCGCAGCGTTCACAGCTCCTGGACAGCCCCACCTGGCAGATTGTCCCAGGGACCTCGGGGTTTACAGATGCCTGGGACAGATGGTTCCTCCAACTGCTTGACTCCCATAGCCTGGTAAACCAGCTGCTTTGCGTGTCCTCAGCTCTGGGGCAGCCCGCATAATTGGGTGCCTCAAAATTGCAGGCACTGGGACCCCTGGCAGCTGTTGACTGAAACAGATATGATTATTGTCAGTTTCCCAGCTGCTCTTCTGAGGTGGGTGGTAGCAGCAAAGCTGACACCAACTATGTCAATGTCAGCCAGTGGCTGCCAGGGACCTGGGGGGCATATTTTGTTTTGGAACATTTTGCAGAAGTGAGCGAGAGTGAGTGTGTGTGTGTGTGTGTGTTTTTCATTCCAAAGTTCAAAATATCCAAATATCTTGCCAAGCGGCAATTCTGAATTTCAGCCAGCTATACCTGAGACTACTTTTGGTATGGATTGGTGGCTTGCAACTCTCCTTCTCTCCCTGACTTAGCAAGGAGGCTATTGAAGCATATCATAAAAGAGACACAAGAAGGCACAGAAACCTCTAAAACCAGGAAGCTGGAAGGCAAGAAAAACACCCCACAGTACAGTAAAATGGCAAGGTTCAAGTAGGTTATTTGAGTTAAACAGGTACCCTTCAGGTACCATTCATACCTTACGTGCATCCGATGAAGTGGGTTTTAGCCCATGAAAGCTTATGCTCACATAAATTTGTTAGTCTCTAAGGCGGGGCGGCTCCAGGCATCAAAGCACCAAGCGCATGCCTGGGGCGGCAAGCCGTGGGATGCGGCCTGCCGGTCACTGTGGGGGCAGCAGTCAGGGAGCCTTTGGCGGCATGCCTGTGGGAGGTTCGGTGGTCCCGCAGATTCGGCGGCGGGTACGCCGAAGCGGCGGGACCAGCGGACCTCCCACAGGTGCGCCGCCAAAAGCCACCTGACTGCCGTGCTTGGGGCAGCAAAACACAGAGCCACCCCTGCTCTAAGGTGCCACAAGTACTCCTGTTCCTTCAGAAAATGGAACCCAGTCCCAGTGAAGCTATATCAAGGAGCATAAATTACTGCATGTAAAATTTAAGATGGAAATTAGGAGGACTAAGAAAGACCTGGAAGAGCAAATAGCCAAAGACAAACACAAATCGTTATTTCAGTATACCAAAACCAGGAAGCAGAGAGTGTAGTTAGTGTGTCCATTGAACCATCAGGGAGTTAAAAGACCAAGAGACATTGCACAGAAGCTAAATAGTTTCTTTACATGTCTTCACTAGAGAGGATGTGGAAAGTGAACTGTACCTACATCCGGCTAACACCTTAGACTTTATTACCTGAAAAGTGTAAGAGGGACTGAGTTGTCAAAGGAAGCACCAGACCCAATTGAGCCAAAAAAGAACTCCCATTGTTAAAAAATGAATCACAAACAGAGTCCCCATTCTTTAATTTTGGGAAGGAGGAACAGAAGAGAAGAGGGTTCCAGATGAAAACACCAATCTTAAAATACTGGTAAATTCCAGTGAAAAGGATTGTTTTTCCTTAAAGGGAGCCCAAACCATAAACAGTGGATGATCAGGAAGTCTCAGAAAATATGATAAAAGCCAAAGTGAAGCAGAGCACAAAGAATCAGCAGAACAGCTTTTCACTGTGCTTGATGTAGCTGGAATATGTGAGCAGTGAGTCTCCAAACAGGATATTGTACTCCAGCACCCATGTGCCTGAGGGATTTTACCAGATGAACGGTTTCTAAATGGTTATAAAAACCAGATTTAATTAGATGGGCAGGAAGAGAAGAGACTGGATGGACTGGAGAGTAGAGAGGGTACATAGGCAGAGTAAAGGGTAATAGCAAGATGAAAAGCTATATGACTCCAAAGGCATTCTGTTCCCTACTGTGGACATACATCTGCTATTGTGGGAGGCTGCTTGGAACCACCTGACTTATTTCTCTGTTTCTATGGCAGCCCCTAATTCAGCTGAAAGCAGAACAGTGAACATATTTCCAGGACTTTCTTGTCTGTCATGGAGGCCTGCCACTGCAGAAAGAAGTTGACAGGAAGCCACAGATCTGGCCCGAGACCATCCTCTTGTTGTCAAACTAAGGCCCGGGGGGTGTTTGATGCATTGCAGCTGGGTGATTTATCCAGTACTTGTGGCATCTGGGATCTTTTAGAGTTGGAAGATGTCTTTGTGGAGGGCTGGACCATAAAGTACTGTTTTGAGCAGTATAATTGTTTGAATTCAGTTTCATGGGCCATATGTGGAGCCAGCAGCGAGTGCTTTGTTTCGCTGGTATTATCCACTGTGAATTTTGCCCGCGGTTCCCTTGAATAATCTTGGACTAGTGAATTTGGAAGAGCACAGATCTGAATAACTCTCAGCATTCGAAGGATGAGGCTATATACAGTGTCTAGATACAGAGCTAGAGGTCATCATTCTGAGTGAAAAATGCCTGGCCTGTAGGGAAGCATCAGCTAAAGAAATCTCTCTCACTAGAAAGAAAAAATGATTACCTACCCATGACGGGGAGCGCTCCCATGGGGCAGGCAACTGAGATCTGTGCTGAGAGAATGACTGGCGGGAGGGCGAATGGTGCCAGTGGAGCAGAGACCGGCGCTTCCCCCAAAGTGATCTGCATTGAGATGGCAGGGACAGCGATCGTGGCGCCAGTGACCAAGGGCGAGCCCCAGAGGATCTGGCCTGCAATGCCGGAGATCTGCGGCGCGGAGATGGAGAGCACTGCCTTGTCTTGGGGGATCGGCGGCGCTCCACTGCCTCCTGAGGGGTCTTAGCAGTTGGCTTGCCCTCATAGAGACCTTTGGCTGCTTCTTGTGGCACGGCGGAGGCCTCTACTCTCTCAGCGCCAGGGGAGCTTGGGAAGGCATCGATGCTGTAAGAAGTCTGGGTTCCCTACCGCTCCCGGTAGTCGGTGGTGGATCTTTTAATGTGCCAAGGACCCAACCAGGGAGGCATGCCCATGTGGCTCTGGAGTGGCAGGGCGGCCAGAACTAGGTCCTTTGCCAGATGCCCCATGGACTCTTGCCCGGTGCCAGGGAGCCCTGCTTCTTAGTTTTCTTTCTGGGTACTGGTGACGGGGAGCGGTGCTTGGCAGAGCCCAGGGTGCGCTGTGCACCGAGGCAGTAGGAGTCGAGTCTTGGCCCTAAGGCTCAAAGTAGGAAGAGATGAAACCACTAGCCCTTGCTATTCAAGCAAAGGCGCTCCAACTAACCATCATGGGCAGTAAGAAGGAACTGAGAGGGAGTAGGGCCGGCGGCGCCTGATATATCAATGCATGAGTGTGGCACTCAAAGAGGTGCCACAGCTGGACCTACTGATACCGCTACGGCAAAAATCTCCAATGACCGTGCACATGGGCACGTGCACACCTAGAATGGAATCGACATGAGCAAGCACTCAAAGAAGAAAGTCATCTTGCTTTGTGATGTCCCTGGATATTAAGCCCTGGCGACTGAGGCTTTAGCAAAACTTTGTGGACAGGGCCACATGCAGGGCAACTACTGATGATTCAGTTTCTTCAAGGAACTTTCTAACTTTCTATTCATAGGGCCTTATGGGAGAAAACCCCTCATAGGGAATGACTAAGGCTCCTTGTTGGTCATGGAGGTCGCAGAAGTCATGGATTCCCTGACTTCCTGCAACTTCCGTGACTTCTGCAGTGGCCGGTCTGGCTGACCCGAGGGCCGCCCAAACAGCTGCCCTGGGGCCAAACGGCCCCGCAACTAGCCGCACCAGCTGCTGCTCTGGCAGCCCCGGGCAGCTGGCCCCCAGGATTGGCCAAACAGTGGCCGATGTGACTAGCCCCAGGGACCGCCTGAGCAGCATGGACAGGTAATGGGCCCATGATTTTTTGTATTTTGCCCGTGACCTGTCCATGACTTTTACTAAAAATACCCCTGATTAAATCTTAGCCTTGGGAATGACCATATCCTGAGTCAAAGAAACTACCTTGGTTTCGGGTGTTTGGTGTGTGTGTGTGGGGGGGAGGGGGGTTCAGGGGAAGGGGTGTGAGTAGAAGGGAGAGGGGAAGAGGAGTTGGGGAACAGAGCATGGAATCTTTGGAGTCCTCAGTCTTTTAAAATGTTGCATCCCACTTGCCTGTCACCATGGCTCTCCCTGAAATTCCCATTCAGAACTTAGCACATCCTTAAAAAAGCCTAAGTGACTTTGGAAGGCAGGGACTCTGCTGTGAGATCTGAAACAGCTTTCAGCTGACTCTATATGAACAGTATCTATCAGTTTCCCTTGTAACTTCAAATTTATCCAGAGAAAAGAATTCTTCCTACATTTTATGGTCTTGGAGCTCCTGCTCAAATTCAGATAAATTCCTCCACAGAGGAGCATAAAGTGAGAAATCAGAAACCCAGTTCTTCTTAGATTAACTAACTGTTGCCTTGGATTCTTTAAAAATTAAAGAAATGGTGTTTACATTGCCTTTTCAGCAGGGGTCTTAGTTGTGAGGTTGCTCTTTCTTTTAAGATTCCCGGCTCCCTGGTGCCTAAGGGATTTTCAGCTAAGAACTCACTATGCTTGAGAACTGTTCCTCCAAGGAGTGCCCACTGGAGAAGGGAAGATTCCTGGTCTCCTTACTAAAGGATGTCACTACCCATTTCAGAAATGAGAAAGGTCTCAGTGTGCTCACTTCAGATGAGAGCAGAACCTTGATCAACTCACAACGATGCTCACTTCTTTCCAGGGAAAAATTAAGGGAAGGAGGAGTCTGTTTTTCTGACCCCAAGAGGAAGTGAAGCTCCTCCCCATTTGCTTCTGAAGGTCTCCAACTGATGCCTAAATGCACTGGAAATAGGCAAGCCATGCCAGCTAACTTCAGAGCACCACTCCCTAGTGGAATAAAGACTGGATAGCTGGCACAATGAAAGCACATCTCTACTTCAGGGGCTGGTTAGTTAGAAGAACTTTGCAGACAGAGCAGTGCCTTAACTTTGCCTTCTTGGGCTGCTCTGTGAACTTGAAAGGGAGAAGAGAACCTGCTTCTCAGGGGATGGTCCAACCAGAGATCTGCGAGGAAAACCCTTTCTCCAGATGTGTCCGGAGAAGAAGAAAGCACTAACAAATAAATGATGTAAGGGAAGCTCATTACCACCCAACTCCTCCAACGCTCGCTCCCTCCCCCACCACCATTTTAAATGAATAAATGCAGAATTATATCTACCATGACTGCTTTCACGGCAGAGGCAGAACTTTTCATTGTTTGTCAAAAGGATGAGGCCAACATCCTCTTGTGACCCTCAGAAAGCCCTGGAGCTGCTACCAGTCTGTGCAGGAAAGCACAACCCCTTCAGTGAGGATTAGCAGAGAGAATTCACTGTATCAATAAGAAATATTATAAACCACAATTTTTATAACTTGTCTTCCTTGTTTTTCTACTTTCTTTTGCTACTTCATAATTTTATCTGATCTTTTCTTCAGCTATTGTATGTTTAAAAATTCCCTTTTTCTTTCCCCTCGAGCCTTTCCTCTATTCTTTTCTCTCATTGTCTTTCAGCCTGTCCTTCTCTGCAGCACTGCCCTCAGTGACCTATGCAACTTCTTCCCTACTCATTTCAATTATTTCGGTTACACTAGTCTGAAGCCTGTACCGAGGAATGCTGCTACATGGCTGGCAATCACATGGGCACCAGAAAATACTTAGGTGGCATGATAAGATTGCCAGTGATGGACATGAAAAAAACAGTTACTCACCTTCTCATAACTGTTGTTCTTCGAGATGTGTTGTTCATGTCCATTCCAATCAGGTGTGCACGCACTGTGTGCAAGCCAGCCGGAAGATTTTTCCTGTCTGTAGGATTGGCCTGGGCAACCCCTGGATTCGCGCCTTCATGGCACCCAATATAGGGCCCTGCTCACCCCCCACCTTCTCAGTTCCTTCTTGCTGGCTGCTCCAACAGAGGAGTAGGAGAGTGGGTATTGCAATGGACATGAACAACACATCTCGAAGAACAACAGTTGCGAGAAGGTCAGTAACCATTTTTTCTTCTTCGAGTGCTTGTTCGTGTCCATTCCAATCAGGTGACTCACAAGCCAAAGTTCAGGAGGTGGGGTCGGAGTCATCCACTAACTGGAGCACAGCTCGTCTGAAGGCCACGTCGGCTCTGGCCTGTTGAGTGATTGCATAGTGCGTCATGAAAGTGTGTATAGAGGACCACGTGCCGCCCTGCAGATTTCCTGTGTGGGGACCTGTGCCACGAATGCTGCTGAAGAGGCCTGAGCCCTGGTGGAGAGCACACTGATCGGCGGAGCAGGCACCTTTGCCAAGTCGTAACACTCCCGAATGCATGACGCGATCCACAATGAGATACATTGCAATGAGACAGGGAAGACTTTCATTCTATCTGACATTGCTATGAATAACTGGACAGACTTTCGGAACTGCTTCATTCTCTGACTATAGAAGGCTAGCGCCCTGCAGACATCTAATGAGTGAAGCCTCTGCTCCCTGCTGCTGGAATGCGGCTTAGGATAGAACACTGGGAGGAAAATGTCCTTGTTGATTTGAAACTGGGAGACAACCTTAGGGAGAAAAGCTGAGTGAGGCCTGAGCTGAACCTTGTCCTTATGGAATACAGTGTAAGGGGGCTCAGATGTAAGGAGCCTAGCTGAGGTTATCACCACCAGAAACACCACCATGTATGAGAGATAAAGCAGGGAGCACGTTGCCTGTGGCTTAAATGGTGGACCTGTAAGTCTGGAGAGGACCAAATTAAGGTCCCAAGCCTGGATAGGCTGTCGTACTTGTGGGTATAGTCTGTCGAGACCTTTAAGGAAACGGCTGACCAAAGACTGAGTAGCCATCTGTGCCCAAGGTGGAGATGGCGGCCAAGAGGACCCTTATTGATGACATGGACAGTGCCTGTTGCTTAAGATGGAGGAAGTAGTCCAGTATAAATGGAACCAAGGCAAGCGTCGGCAACTGACAGTGCTGCTCCGACCAGATGGAGAACCTCTTCCACTTGGCAAGGTACGTCGCCCTTGTGGAGGGCTTTCGAACTGCCAAGGAGATCTTGCCTGACTTGATCAGAGCAGGACAGCTTCATCACATTCAGCCATGGAGCTTCCACGCTGTGAGGTAGAGGAACTCGAGGTTTGGGTGCCAGAGGTGGCTGTGATCCTGCGTGATTAGGTCGGGGACAAGTGATAGGGTGACCAGATTTGCCACAGACATTTCCAGGAGCGATGTGAACCAGTGCTGGCGTGGCCAGGCCGGAGCTTTCAATATGACCCAGGCTCAGTCCCTGTGGATCTTGAGGAACACCTTGTGGACCAACAGGACCGGTGGGAACGCATAAAGCAGATGGTCCCCCCACAGAAGAAGAAAGGCATCTGCGATGGAACCCAGGCTGTGACTCGGGAAGGAGAAGAATAGCTGACACTTCCTGTTGCGGTGCGTGGCGAACAGGTCTATTTGGGGAAAGCCCCAGTGTTGGAAGATTGAGCTCACTATGTCCGGCCGGAGGGACCTCTCATGGTCGTGAAAAGAGCATCTGAGACTGTCCGCAAGTTTGTTCTGTATCCCAGGGAGATATGATGCTTGCAGGTGTATCGAGTGCTCTACACAGAAGTCCCACAGCATGAGGGCTTCCTGGCACAGAGGAGAGGAACGTTCTACCCCCCCCTCCCACCCATTTGTTGATATAGAACATTGCTGAGGTGTTGTCTGTGAAGAGTGATACACATCTGCCTGATATACGTACTCTGAAAGCCTAGGATTGAAACTCAGGATTGAATAAGGACTGGGAATGGCTGAGCCATTACAAACATTGAATCTATCTCCCCTTGTAAGTATTCTCACACTTCTTATCAAACTGTCTGTACTGGGCTAGCTTGATTATCACTTCAAAAGTTTTTATTCTCTTACTTAATTGGCCTCTCAGAGTTGGTAAGACAACTCCCACCTGTTCATGCTCTCTGTATGTGTGTATATATATCTCCTCAATATATGTTCCACTCTATATGCATCCGAAGAAGTGGGCAGTAGCCCACGAAAGCTTATGCTCTAATAAATTTGTTAGTCTCTAAGGTGCCACAAGTACTCCTGTTCTTTTTGAGGATACAGACTAACACGGCTGCTACTCTGAAATCTGAAAGCCTGGCATGCCACATGCACAGCTCTCAGTTCTCTGACATTGATATGCAGAGTGAGGTCCGCCTGAGACCAGAGGCCTTGTGTTCTGAGGTCTTCCAAATGTGCCCCCCATCCCAGAACTGATGCATCTGTCACTAATGAGAGGGATGGCTGTGGGCTGGTGAAGGGGACTCGTGCACAAACTACCTGTGGGTCGAGCCACCACAGGAGGGAGTCTAGTATTGGAGGAGGCAGGGTTACAATGCTGTCCAAAGCGTCTCAAGCTGAAATACTGACGCTAGCCATGACTGGAGTGGGCAAAGCCTGAGCCTGGCATGCTGTACTACGTAGGTACAAGCAGCCATATGCCCCAGAAGTTTCAGGCAGTTCCTCATTGTAGTGGTGGGGAACTGTCTGAGGCCCCGTATGATGTCACCCAGTGACCAAAATCTGACTTCTGGGAGGTATGCCCTGGCTTGAGTGGAGTCTAGCACTGCCCCTATAAACTCTATCCTCTGCACCAGGGACGGTGTCAATTTGGCCTCATTCAGAAGGAGACCCACTTCAATGAACGTCCTTCTTATGAAGCCGACCCGCCTTTTCACTTGAGATCTGGAGTGGCCTTTGATTAGCCAGTTGTCGAGGTACGGGAACACCTGTACCTGCCGCTTGCACAGGAACGCCGCGACAACTGCCATGCACTTGGTAAAAACTTGAGGTGCTGCTGACAGGCCAAATGATGTAAACTGATAGTGGCTATTGTTCACCACAAAATTTAAGAATCTTCTGTGAGGTGGAATTATCGCTATGTGAAAGTATATGTCCTTCAAGTCAAGGGTGGCGTACCAGTCTCCTGGATCCAAAGAGGGGATAATGGAGGCCAAAGAGACCATGCAGAACCTGAGTTTCTTGATGATCTTGTTGAGTTCCCGCAGGTCCAGGATGGGCCTGAGGCCACCCTTGGGTTTTGGTATTAGGAAATACCAGGAGTAGAAGCCATTTCCCCTTTGCTCCTGAGGAACCTCTTCCACTGCCCCTACCAAGAGGAGTGAGCGCACTTCCTGTATGAGAAGTTGCTCATAAGAGGGGTCCTTGAAGAGGGATGGGGAAGGGGGGTGGAAGGATGGGAGGGCACAGAATTGGATGGAATATCCCCTCTCTACCGTGCAAAGCACCCAGCAGTCCGAGGTGATACAGGACCAGGTACGGTAGAAAGAGAACAGTCGGGACGAAAAGATAAGAGAGGATGGATCCAGTTGTAGTACTGGTGAACCGTCCTCGACTGCACCTTCAAAAGGGTGGTCTGGGGCCGGGTGCTGGCTTGGGATGGCCCGAGCCCTGGCCTCAGGAGGGGTGCTGCCTCCTTTTACCACTCCTATTCCTCCCTGGAGGTTCTGAGGTTGGTAGAACCTCGAGGGAGGCTGTGGCCGGAAATGCCTATGTTGAGTGGCTGGGCTATGGAGCCCCAAAAATCTAAGGGTGGCTCTTGAGCAGTGGTTCTCAGACTTTTGTACTGGTGACCCCTTTCACATACCAAGCCTCTGAGTGTGACCCTCCCTTATAAATGAAAAACACTTTTTAATATATTTAACACCATTATAAATGCTGGAGGCAATGCAGGGTTTGGGGTGGAGGCTGACAGCTCGCGACCCCCCATGTAATAACCTTGCAACTCCCTGAGGGGTCCCAACCCCCAGTTTGAGAACCCCCGCTCTTGAGACTTTCAGCCTATGGAGTCTCTTATCCGTCTTATCGGAAAAGAGGGCCGAACCCGCAAAGGGGAGGTCCTGGATTGTTTGCTGGACCTCATGGGGCAGACCTGAGACCTACAACCAGGAACCCCTCCTCATCATAGGCACCAACTACATGGGTGCTCCAGGGCTGGAGCACCCATGGGGAAAAATTAGTGGGTGCTCTGCACCCAAGCTCCCCACCCCACCTCACCTCCTCCTCCAAGCACCCCACGTCCCCGCTCCTCTCTCCCAGCATTTACTGCCAAACAGCTGTAGCAAACTCCATGAGGGAGGGGGGAGGAGCGGGAATGTGGCACGCTCAGGGGAGGAGGCGGGGCCAGAGTGGGGACTTGGGGAAGGAGTCAAATAGGGGCAGGGAGGGGGCAGAAACTTTGGGAAAGGGGTTAGAATGGGGGCGGAGGAAGGGGTGGAGTCAGGGCGGGGCCAGGGGCAGAGGGGGGTCAAGCACCCATTGGTGCCATTAGAAGTCGGCGCCTATGCTCCTCATTACAACTCCCATGGCCATTGTGCCTGAGGCTGCATCTGCTGAGTCCAATGTCGCCTGTAGGGAAGCTCGGGAGACCAGCTTTCCCTCCTCCACCAATGCTGAGAACTTTGCGCATGAGTCCTGTGGCAGCAGCTCCACAAACTTGGCCATCACAGTGTAGGTGTTGTGTGCGTACCTGCTCATGATGGCCTGTTGGTTTGCGATGAGGAGCTGTAGTCCCCCCATTGAATAGACCTTCCTCCTGAAAAGGTTGAATCTTTTTGCCTCCCTATTCTTAAGGAAGGGGCCTTGATAGCCCTGGCACTCTCACTGATTGGCTGCATCAACCACCAGGGAGTCAGGGGTGGGTGGGTGTATAAATGTTCATATCCCTTAGAAGGGACAAAGTACAGCTTCTCATTCCTTTTAGTCACAGGGGCCAGAGATGCAGGGGTCTGCCACAGGGTTTTTGTTGTTGCTGTAATTGTCTTTATTAAGGGAAAGGTGATATGAGAGGGACTGGGTGCAAGGATGTCGATGACTGGGTCAGATTACTCAACCACCTCCTACGCCTGTATGTCCAAGTTCTGGGCAGCGCGATGTAACAGCTGTTGGAGGACCCTGTTATCCTCCAGAGCTGGGACCATCGACGTCCCTACCACAGCTTCATCTGGGGAGGATGAGGAGGAGAGGCCTGGCAGCGGGCCCTGCTCACTCCCTTCAGCGTCCCGTGGGTCTCGTGGCACGTGCTACTCCAAAAGTTGCAGTGCTGGGCCCATGGGGGGCGGAAACATTGGTGCCGAAGTAGGCGGTGCTGAAGTTGTTGTTTCCGGCGGTGCCAATATCGTCGACACCAATGGTATCGATGCTGTAGCTGCCAGCCATGCTGCTGATGGGAAGGTCGGTGCCGGAGCTGTAGGGGGCAACAGCGGTGTTGGCGCTTCTGTTGGTGATGCCGCTGCCAGCAGTACCGGCATTGCCTGTGGGGGTGGGGGTGGTGAAGGATGCCGAGGACAACGACACTGACCTGGACCTTGGACCCTGGACCTGTCCCTGGTGGTATGCCCAGGGTGTCCAAAAGGGCCACTGTGTCGAAGGCTGCCACTGCGGAGGCCACGGTGCCAGGTAGGGCTGGTGGTCGCAACAGGATCTGGACCTCCTGCTCCTGGTCCTATTGGAGCGATAGGAGTCCGCCTCTGACTCCAAGGTCTCAGAGTAGGAGGACCACAGAGGAGCGATGCTCTGGGCTGCCAGAGAGCGGTGCTAAGAGGTCGGGGATTGGTGCCGGGGAGAGGTGCACCGGAAATAGGGATTTGCGCGCCATCAGCTCTGGTTTGCCCCTTGATTGAAACTGGGGCCACGCAGTCACTGGCAACTTCTCTCTCCTCGGTGGGAAGGACGGCGCCCTGAGGTGTATAAGGTCCTTGGCTGCCTCAAATGCCTCCGGCGTTGAGGGGAGTTGGAGGTGATCACCTTGGCGGTCTGGACTCAACTGAACCACAGATGGGGCAGGAGCCAACAAGACTCTAGAGGGCTGGAGAGACAAGGTAGCCCGGCTTGAGACGCTTATCGATGCTACAAGTCCCTTTGTCTTTAGAGGGGGAGACCGACCCCCCTCTGGCCTTTTCTTCTTTTGTGGCACCAGGAACTGAGAATGGTGCTGCATCAAACAGGGTTTTTTATGGTTGGAGCTGTGGGACCTTAGGGTCCTTGTTCGGTGCTGGCTCGTGCACCATCGGTGCCAGAGCACTGCTGACCGATGAGGAAGTGCTCGGCGCGGGTTATGCGGATCCCAGGTCGGAATGTGACCGGAATGCCACTTCCATTAGCAGGATCTTAAGTCTTTGCTCCTGGTCTTTAACGGTCCTAGGGTTAAAATCCTTGCAGATCCTGCACTTGCCCTTTTGGTGGCTCTCCCCGAGGCACCACAGACAAGAAGCGTGTGGGTCACTCTTGGGCATAAACTTGCCACAGTCCTCTCAGAGTTTGAACCCTGGGGACCCGGGTATACCCCGGAACCAGGGAAGGCCTTGTTGGGGCGGGGAAACCCCCAAGAATCACAACTACCTATGACTACTAACTAACTATTTACACTATTTTACAATCAAAACTGAACAGGACACTGCCAAAAGTGCTTGCAAGCAAGAGCAAGTGTTGTTCCAGCTAGCCATCACCGGTGGTAAGAAGGAACTGAGGGGGTGGGGAGTCAGCAGGGCCCTATATTGGGCGCCATGAAGGCGCAACTCCAGGAGGCACCCAGGCTGACCCTACGGATGCTGCTAAGGGAAAAATCTTCTGGCTGGCGTGCATGCGGCGCACACACAACTGATTGGAATGGACATGAACAAGCACTCAAAGATGAACTTAAAATACAGCTAGACCATCTTAAGCATCAAGGAGCACTTGCTTTTCAAGGGGGACATATCCTTTTGGTATTTACCTTGATGATGATGAGTGCCTAGAAGCTCCAACAGAGAAACGGGGGAGGGGAGAGACTCCATTGTGCTAGGCATTCTACGTAGAGTAAGAAACAGTCTCTGACCTGAAGAAGAGGAAATTACTCACCTGGTGCAGTAATCATGGTTTTTCAAGATGTGTCCCCCTATAGGTGCTCCACTGTAGGTATGTCTGCATCCCTGTGCTTCTGACTGGACATCTTTCGTAGAGGTGTCCGTTTGGCCTGCACATGCGCTCTCCCCCTCCCGTGGTCTGCCTCGAGGCTAACTAGTGCTGTGCGGGCAAACCCCCTCAGTTCCTTCTCTACCGCAGGAGTCCCTAATTGAGAACTCTGAAGTAGAGGGAAGGAGAGTGGGTTGCAGAGCATCCATAGGGACACACATCTTGAAGAACCATTGTTACTGCACAAGGTGAGTAACTTCCTCTTCTTTGAGTAGTAGTTTCCCTATGGGTGTTCCGCTGTTGGTGACTCCTGAGCAGTCAAGTCTGTTATAGATGACAACACTGCTGAGCTGGAAACAGAGTCTCCAATAATCACATAGTGTTCTGTGAAGGTATGTGCAGACGCCCAACTGGCTGCCATTACAGATTTCCAAGACAGGAACATTCTTGAGGAAGGCGACAAGAGGTGGAAACCAACTTCGTTGAGTGTGTGGGGATTCTGGATGGAGGTAACTCCTCACAAACATGATAACAGTGGTTGATAAAGTTAGAGACCCATTTGGAGAGTCTCTTGGCTGATATTGCTGATCTTTCTGCAATGGAGAGGAAAAGCTTAGGAGATTTCCTAAAGGCCTTTGTCCTGTCCAGATAAAAGGCCAGGGCTCTCCTAATGTGTAGCATATGTAGTATGGCCTCCCTGTTATCACAGTGAGGCTTATGGTAAACGGTTGGGAGATGAATTGGTTGGTTTATGTGAAAAGATGGTCATTTTAGGGATGAACTTTGGGTGTGGGCTAAGAGTAACCTTGTCTTTAAAGAATATTGTGAAGAGGTGGGGTGAGGGTGTCCTTAGTGCTGCTATCTCCCTCATTCTTCTCACCACAATGATGGCCACCAGGAATGAAGTCTTCATTGACAGGTATGTGAGCGAACAATTGGCCATAGGTTTAAAGGGTGGTCTAGTCAGGCTCTTTGACACTAGATTTAGGTCCACGTTGGAGTTGGGTATCTGGGTTGGGGATAGAGACTCACTATGCCCTTGAGGAATATCTTTGTAATTGGGTGGGCAAAAACAGAGTATCCCTCTATTTGATGATGGAAAGACACGATAGCCCTGATGGCTTGAGATCCAGTATGTAGTCCAACACCATGGGGAGGATGGAAGGTGCTGGGGTAATTTGTCTGGAATTGCACCAAACCTGAAACCTAGTCCACTTTTGCAGATAAGTGCGTTGGGTAACCATTTTTTTACTATGTAGTAGCACTTCCTGCACCTCCTCAGAGCAGCCGCTCTCTATGTGTTGGAACCATGAAGGAGCCAAGCCTTGAGCCAGAGGATCCGCAGGTTCAGAGGGAAAGTTTGTCCTTTGTTCTGAGAGAGGAGGTAAGGGTTGGGTTTGAAGGGGGATTGGTGGACATGGTGGGAGCAATCAGGACAACAGTTGCTTTTGCTCTTTTTATTTTTTATCAGGACCTTCAGCAGCAGAGGGAAGGGGAGAAAGCCATACAGGATTCCTTTGTCCCATGGAAGGTGAGCATCCCTTAATGAGTGTTTCCCGAGGCCGGCTCTAGAGCAATAGAGTGGGCATTTCCTGTTCAGGGAAGCAACGAACAACTTTGTTGGGGGCCCCCATTGATAAAATATGCTATGGAGCACTGTTGGGTTCATTTCCCCCTCATGGTCATGTGAGAACTTGCAACTGAGACTGTCTGCTGTTATATTCTGTACTCCCAGTAGGCAGGCTGCTGATATTAAGACATTGTGGCGAATGCACCAACTCCACAGCTTTAGCTCTTCTGTGCACAGGCAGGATGATCTGGCACCCCCATGACTATTTATGTAACACTTGGATGCTATGTTGTCTGTTATTTTTGTGTGCATATTTCTGATCAGTGGAAGAAAGTGAGCTGTTGGTACTGAAAAGACTGAATGTGCTGGGGGTCTCCTCTCTGGCTGATTCGGGTCTCACTGTGGGGGCTCACAGTTCTCTTTTTTGGAGGTTTTGCATGGGGAATCCGAAGGCTTTTTCCTCAGTTCATGCTCTTCAGAGGTAGAAGGCTGCAGAAATTACTTGCATCGCTGAGAAGACTCAGGACCTAGGTCAGTCGCAGGTTGAAAAGTTCCCTCCATAAGGAGTAGTTTTCAGTTTAGTTCCCATTTCTTTGGGGCTGGGGGGGTCTGGCTTGTGGAATGTGGGCCTCTGTGAGGCAACATACACAGCAGGAATATCCGTCTGTTATTGGTATGGCTTCCCTGCAGGAGAGGCATTTCTTAAACATGAGGGAGCCGGACATGCCCTGCCCTGTGCTAGGGGCAATTCCCAGTGTGTGTGAGGGACGGGTGAAGTAAAACTTAATTTTTTTCCCCCTCTTTTTGAACAGGGAAGAAAAAACTAATGGAAACCCTATAATACTAAGAAGAAAAAGCAAATGAAAATGCCTGAGTTTGCAAAGACCCTGAAACAATAGCTGCAAGGTGTGAATTGTCCCATTAATTTCAAGGGGTACTAAATCAGATGTCCGTGATGATAGTTAATGTTAACATTTAAAGTATTTCCCTGCTTATCAAAGACTGTAAGAAAGGAGAGAAAGTATGAAAATCTATATCAGCATTTCCCCAATTGGGGGTGGGAGGTGGTGGGTTATGGAAGATGTATAAATTGAAATGTTTAAGTATTTAACAGCACATGGCACAGTTTCATTTTCCTGAAAGGGCACTGCTTTCAAAAATTTGTGCAATGCTAAAGTATGTAAAGGGAGAAAAGTCTCTAAGTTACACTCAGTCTTGGTCTACACTAGAGATATAGGTTGACACAAGGCATCTTACATTGACCTAACTCTATAAGTGTCTACGCTAAAATGTCACTCCCACCAATGTAACTTGCCTGCTACGCCAACTTAACTCCACCTCTGAGAGCGCCATTGCGCTTAAGCTTATGTATTTAGGTTGATGCAGTGTCAGCGTAGGCACTGCATTAGTTACATTGACTTTAGTGGCCTCCAGAGCTGTTCCCGTCCATAGGACAGACCGAGGCAACCACCCCGGACCCCATGCTTCAGGGAGACGCAGGGTCCAGGGTGGCCTGGGAGGTTAGCAGAGGGCCTGGTGCCGGCAGCAGCAAGCAACTCGGCCCCAGCCTGCCCCTCTGCCCTGCCGGCTCTCAGCATTGCTTGGAGACGGAAGCTAGAAACAGGCAGGGCGGAGGCTTGGGGTGGAATGGGGGTAGGGATGGGGCAGGAAGAGGCAGGACAGGGGCGGTGGCTTAGAGGAAGGGATGTAGTGGAGGCAGGGCCTGGGGCAGAGACGGGGGTTGTTCCAGGCCCCACACCCTTCTAGGGATGGCCCTGCCAGGAGGTGTCCCGCAATGCCCCATTGTGACCACTCTGGTCATCATTTTGACCACCATTGCCTAGCAGCCCTTTTCCTTTTAAAGCCCTGCAAATTTTTGAAATTTCACTTCCTGTTTGGTAGGCATGGAGAGCTCACAGAGCAACTGCCCAGCTGGCCATGGCAGCTCCACATAGCAAATGTGCTCCTGCGTGGATTACACAGAAGGTGGTCGATCTCCTGGGTCTGCGGGAAGAAGAGGATGTGCAGGGACAGCTCCTAAACAGCCATAGAAAGGTCGACATATACAAGCAGATCGCTTGGGGTACAGGGGAGAAGGGATATAACAGGGACACTCAGCAGTGCCACATGAAAATCAAGGAGCTGCGGCAGGCATACCATAAGGAAAGGGAAGTAAAAAATCACTCTGGTGCAGAGGCGCAAACATGCTGCTTCTACAAGGAGCTACATGCCATCCTAGTGTGGGGGAGACCACCACCACTGCCAAGAGCCTCATGGATACTTCGGGAGAGATGGAGTCACAGGCCCCCGCAATGCATGGTAAGGAGAAGGAGGTGTTGGATGAGAAAGGGGAGAAGTATGGGGGACAGGCAATCGAGGGATCCAGTGGCATGGCGAGCCAGGACCTCTTTCTGATGCCGGAGCAGTTGAGTCACTCCCAACAGTCCAGCACCAGCAAGCCTAATGCAGGGGAAGGAACCTCTGGGTACGTATGCAGTTTGCTTTGATATTGCAGTACCCTTACCATTCCACCCCAAGGGAGCATTACACATACACACAATCACAGGCACACATACACTGACCTGTGAGACATGCGGTTGGTGTACGTGTTTTTGTAATGAGAATGACTGTTCTTTCCTCTTCAAAGTCCCCCCCCCCGGTATTTATACAGTTTCATTCCATTACAATCATGTTTGTTTGCTTGTGTTTGGAATAAGAGTCTATGTATGGAAACTTAATTCATCTTTATTAGTTTACAACATATGGTGGCAGAGGCTGACATAATTCAAAGATAATAGTAATAGATTCATTTGTAACATTATATAACCACACACACAGCACTATTACAATGTTCATACCGGGGCGCTAAAAAACAGTGCCAAGCAGAGCACACACCACCACCACCACACAGTACTGTGGCTCACTATTGAAATGGTCTTTCAAAGCTTCTCTGAGCCATATAGCTCCCTGTTGAGCTCTTCTTATAGCCCTGGTAACTGGCTACTCAAAATCAGCAGCCAGGCATTCTACCTCCATGCTCCACTTTTGTGGAAACTTTCCCCGCTTTGCGTCACATATATTATGAAGCACTCAGCAGGCAAATATAACCATATGGATATTTTTTTCACTGAAGTCTAATCTCATGACTAGACGGGGCCAGAGCCCTTTCAAATTGTGAAAGGCACATTCAACAGTCATTCTGCACCTGCTGAGCCTGTAGTTGAAGTGCTCCTTGCTGCTATCGAGGTGGCCGGTGTATGGCTTCATGAGCCACAGGAGTGAGGGCTAGGCTTGGTCTCCCGGGATCACTATTGGCATTTCAACATCCCCAATAGTAACCTGCTGGTCTGGAATGTCCCTGCTTTCATCTTTCTGAACAGGTCTGTGTTTTTAAAGATGTGTGTATCATGCACCTTCCCTGACCAGCCCATGTTGATGTTGGTAAAACGTCCCTGTTGATCCATCATCACTTGCATTACCATAGGAAAGTAGTTCTGTTGATGTACTCCATGGCAAGGTGATCGGGTGCCAAAACAGGGAGGTGTGCGCCATATTTTGCCCCACCTGAGTTCAGAAACCCCATTGCTGCAAAACCATTCAGAATGTCCTGCACATTTCCAAGAGCCACAGTCCTTTGTAGCAGGATGTGATTAATGGCCCTGGACACTTACATCACAGCAACCCCCACAACAGATTTCCCAACTCCAAATTGATTCCCAACTGATCAGTAGCAATCTGGCATGGCTAGCTTCCACGCACTTCTCCACTGTCAGTGCAGTGCAGATCTTATTTTGGTGTTGCTGAGGTGGAGGGCTGGGGCGAGCTCCGCACACAGTTCCGTGAATGCGGCCTTGCACATCCAAAAGTTCTGCAGCCGCTGCTTTTCATCCCAAACTTGCATAACAATGTGATCCACCACTCAGTGCTTGTTTCTCAGACCCAGAACCAGTGCTCCACTGTCTGCAACTGCTTCATGAATACCAACAACCACCTTGAATTGTTTCTATGTTTGTCAGCAAGGTAGCCTGAAAGGCATCGTCATATCCCTTGTGGTTCCTCTGGCAGCTGTGGAAATACTGAAGGACCAGGTGCGTTGTGTTTGTAATGGTCAGCACAATACTGAAGAGTAGTGCAGGATCCATGCTTCTCACAGAGATGGCAGACACACCAGTTTGAGGGGCTTTTGAAAAAAGAGACACAAACATTATGGGATGCAGATATTATGGGAAGGTGCAAACTGCATCATGGGATGTTCAAACCATGATCCCAGTCACCCCTGCATGACTCGTTTTCCCCCAGGAGGCTTTGCAAACCCTCCCCAAAATACCCTGCTCTAGATGGTGGCAAGCTGCACACTGGGAAAGCTATCCATGGTGCACTGCTCTCTGCATCGATGCAAGCGCTGCTAGTAAGGACGTGCACCGCTGACACAAGCAATTTAATTACTGCAACAACTGTATGTTGACCTAACTTAGTTTGACTTAATTTTGTAGTGTAGATGTGCCCTCATTCTGTTTGAACGTTTTCTTCATCCTTGTAACAACTAGATACTCAATGAACAAACAGAATTACTGAAATGTCTTTTTTTCCCTTTAAAAATGTAGTCACCTTATATCCAAGCTCCTGATTTGCATTGTCTAAGACTATTAGACTAAGCAGAGTGAGATGAACCAAGATGAGATGTAATGTCTCTGTACAAAAAACATCCAACAGGCTGCTGGGTTGCCCATCAGCCAGGTCCAATCCTGACTCTAGCTGCTTGTGCTGGGCTTGCTATATCAACTGCTGGCAACTAACCTAGAACCTAAGAAGTTACTTACCTTGTGCAGCAATGATAGTTCTTTGAGATATGTCCCCCTATGGGTGCTACACTATAGGTGAATCTGTGTCCCTGCGCTGCTGATCGGAGAAGTTTGGTAGCATTGTCTTTTGGGCCTGCACATGAGCTGTCTTTCTTCGTGCTGCACCATGAGGTAGCCAGGACACATGGGATAACCATTCTCAGTTCCTTCTCTACCACAGGGTCATAATGAGAACTCCAAAGTAGAGGGGAGGAGGGTGGGTTGTGTAGCACTCATAGGGGGACATGTCTTGAAGAACCATCATTACTACAAGGTGAGTAACTTCTTCTTTGAGTAGTGTCCCTGTGGGTACTCCAATGTAGGGGACTCCCAAGCAGTACTCCTTTTGGAAGGCTGAGATTTCGGAGCGAGATTAGTTACAGATAACAGTACTGTGGAGCTAAAGAGGGCATCGGAGGCAGAGTCCCCAGTGACTGCATGCACACATATTGTGGAATACACATGAGCAATCACTAGAAAAAGAAAGAATGCTGTGTAGGGGAATGCGTCATCAAAGCTGCTATCTCCCCTATTCTTCTAGCTGAAATAATTGCTATCAGAAAGGCCGTTTTCACTGATATGTACATTAGTGAACAGGTGGCCATGGGTTCAAAGTGAGGGCTAGTCAGCCCTTTCAGTACCAGCTTTAGGTCCTACAAGGGGATAGGAGTCAAGATATCTGAAACCTGGACCATTTCTGCAGGTAAGGACATCGTGTGGAGAACTTTCTACTGTGTAAATAGAACCTCTTGTACTTCCTTTCAGCATGAACTTTCTAGGTGCTGAAACCATGCAGGAACCATGTTCTGAGGCAGAAAATCCCCAAGTTGGGATGTAGGGTACGCTCTTTGTCCTGCGATACGAGGTGTGGAATGGTTGGAAGGGTGATCAGCGAGCGTGTCGCGAGCTGTGTCAGGTAAGGGTACCAGGTCTAGGGTACCTTGGCCAAGTAGGAGCAATCAGAATGAAGTGAGCTCCATCCCTTTTTATTTTTAGCAGGACCTTCAGCAGTAGAGGAAATGGGGGAAAGGCGTAAAGAAGATCCTTGTCCCAGGGGAGAAGAAAAGCATCGCCCAGAGAGTGCTGTCCCATCCCTGCCCTAGAGCAGTAGCGTGGACAATTCTTGTTCTGTTAAGTGGCAAACAGGTCTGTGGATCGTGCTCCCCATCATGTGAACAAGTTGTGGAGTAGTGAAGGATGTATCTCCCACTTGTGATCATGAGGGAATTTGCGACTGAGGTTGTCCCCTATTGAGTTCTGCATGCCCAGGAGGTAAGCCAGGGACAAGGTGACATTGTGAGAGAGGTACCAGTTCCATAGTCTCATTGCTTCTGTGTATAGGGAGGGTGACCTTGCCCTGCCCTGGTGGTTGATGTGGTACATGCAGGCTATGTTGTCTGTTAGGATTTTAGCAGGATCACATATTATCAGCGGGAGGAAAAGGGCACAGACATTCCTGATTTCTCTTAGTTCGAGGAGATTGGTATGTAGAGATATCTCCACAGGTGACCATTTGCATTCCATTGTGAGGCCATTTAAATGCGCACCCATTTTCCGAGTGATGCGTCAGTGGTAAGGAGCAAAGATGGTGACATCCGTGAGAAGGGGATCCCTTTGCATACCTTGGCTGGGTTCTTCCACCAGTCCAAGGAGTTTGTGATCCTAGTAGGTAGTGACAGGGTTTGCCAAGGCTGTCTCTGTTTGGTCTGTAAACTGAACTGAGCCATAGTTGGAGGCATTGCATGTGGAGTCTGGCATGCAGTATCTCAGCCATGTCCACCGCCATATGCCCCAGCAGTTGGAGGCAAAGTCTGGCTGGTACTTGAGGACTGCACTGAGCCATATCTATGAGTGAGACCAGGGACAGGAACCTGTGTTGAGGTAAGAAAGCTTTGGTCTGTAGAGCATCCAGGTTAGCTCCTATTAATTCCAGGCATTGCACTGGTGTGAGGGTCGACTTCTGAGTGTTGATCTGAAAAAGACCAGTTCTGTAAACAAGTGTTTTGTGGTGGTGAAGGCTCAACGAGCCTGCTGGAGCAATCAGGCTCCGAGGAGACAGTCATCCAGGGAAGGGTAGATCATTATCCCCAGTCAGCATAGATAAACGGCTACTACTGAGAGAACTTTGGAAAATACTCTCTGGGCTGATGAAAATCGGAAGGGGAGAACTCTGTACTGGTAATGGTCATGTCCCAGAGTGAAGCCGAGAAATCATCAGTGAGCTGCTAATACTGAAATATGAAAGTAGGCATCCTGCAGGTTGAGAGGCAAAAAAACAGTCTCCCTATTCCAGTGATGGAGCGATCATCGATAAGGTGACCATCTTGAACTTATGAGCTTTGAGAAAACTTGTTGAGAGCTCTGAGATCCAGTATAGGTCTCCAACCTCCCTTCCTTTTGCGTATTCGGAAGTAACAAGAGTAGAACCTGCTGCCTCACAGGTTTTGAGGAACTGGTTTTATAGCTCCTAATAGGCTTTCATGAGAAGGGTCCCTGAAGAAGGATGGGGAAGGGTGTTGTGGCGGGGGTAGAGACATTAAGTGGATGGAGTATCCAGATCGGACAATCTCTAGGACCTATTTGTCCAACGTTGTGTCCCAGGCACTGGAATGCTGCCAAATGGAGGCCAAATGGGTGCATGGTCATAGACAGTAGTGGAGAGTGGTCTTGTAGCACCTCAACCTGCCCATCAAAAGTGGTGCTTAGAGGCAGGCGGCTGGGTCGAAGACTGTGGACCAGACGGCTTACATTTTTGGAATTTTCCCTTTCTTCTTTGTGGTTCATAATGGCACTGTGATGGGAATTGAGATGAATAAAATCTGTGTTGGGATTAGGGCCTAAAACATATCTTTTGCCCTCATGTCTAGATTCTGAGAGACCTGAAGGTGGCCCTGGAATCCCTCAAGGTGTGGAGGATGTGTCGGTCTTCTTAGTGAATAGTTCCACACCCTTGAAGGGGAAGTTCTCCATTGTGGTCTGCACCTCCTTTTGGAATCCTAACAAGTGGAGCCATGATGCCAGTCTCATCAAGACAGCTGTTGAGATGGATCTAGCTGCTGTATCGGCAGTGGTGAGCGTCAACTGCAGCTATATGGCTTTGAACGATTTCTGATGACTCTCTGGCAGTTTATCAATAAAGTCATTCAGTTTCTTGTAATTTGTGTAATTCTATTTTGCCATGAGTGCCTGGTAATTAGCAATATGAAATTATAAAGTGGCTGAGGAATATGCCTTCCTGCCAAAGAGATCAAGGTGCTTCCAGTCCGTCTTGTAGGGTGCTGTCCTGGAATGATGTCAGTCATGAGAGTTTACAGCATCCATCTTGATGGAACTGGGTGATGGATAGAGGAAAAGGAAATCTTTGCAGGGACATAATATTTCTTGTCTTCATACTTGTATATTAGGGCTACCAATGCCAGGATTTGCCACACCGTTTTAGCTGGGTCTAAGATGGCTTCGTTAATTGAGAGGGTGATCTTCGAGGAGGATATCAATGAGCTGGTGGAGTGTCTCTTTGACCTCCTCCAGTGATACGCAGAGGGTATCTACTACTCTTTTTGCCAGCTGCTGGAACAGACAGAAGTTGTCTGCCATGGACGGTGGTGAAGGCATGACCACTTAGTCCAGGGAAGAGGATATGGCTTAGGCATTACTTCCTCCTCTGTGTTATCTTCTTGCTCCTCTGTTTCCTGAGGCCCTAGATGCTGTGAAAGAGCATGCCTGCAGGGTTGTCGGGCAATGCTTGAAGCTTGTGAGGCAGGCTGTTGGTGTGCCGCCCAAGGGCCCTAGTATGGCCAGTGTGGTAGTGCAGGGCCTGGCAGAGGTGCCCATACCAAGATGGTGGTGGGACCATCTGTGGGTACATTCCCGGACCCTGTTGAGAGTGGGTCCTATATGGAGCTTAGGAGGAGTACTGTGAACCCTCCTCAGGCTCACTATCTGACCCCTCACTTCCATCGACAATGGAAGAGCATGGCATTATTGCGGGGATACACCATGACATTAGTACTGAGGGGTGGAGAGTCGGGTGCCTCCATCATGCCCAGGTTACCAGCCTGGTGGAATTCTGCTGGTACCGGTCGTACCCATGTCAGTGCCAGGGGGAGATGGAGACCTTGGTTGTACCTGTCTCTCCGGTGCCAAGTGGGCTATTGTCGCTGGCAGTACCGATATCAACTTGTGTACTGGGAGCATCTTCCTAGGATGTTTGCCCTTCTGTCTCAGTACCAAAGATATGGTGCCCATTCCCAAAGGGTCTGTGGGCCTGACAGCAGTACCAGATACCGAGGTCACCGTGAGGCATGGGCTCCAGACTGTGGTCTCAGTGCCAAGGATACCAAGCAAGATGGCAATCACTTCCAGCTATCCATAGGCTTGCTGAGGGGACTTCCCTTTCTCCTTTTTTGACTTGTGAGAGGAGTCCTCAATCCATTTCTTCGATCCACTATCCTTTGAAGTCAAAGGCTGAGGGGAAGATACATGCCTGATGGAAGGTTGTGGTTGGAGATCTGCCTCCATAAAGAATTTTTCGGTGAAGTTCTCTGTCCTTGTGGGATCTTGGCCAGAGCTGCTGGCAGAGGGAATACTTTTGTTGGATGTGGCCCTTGCCAAGGCAGAGGATGCACTGGGAGTGCTGGTCCACGACTGGGATCACCTCACTGCAAGGGCGGCATTTCTTGAAGCCCGGAGAGCCAGGCATAACCTTATCCAGGAGGGGTCCCACACCACTGAAGGTTGACAAAAGAACGAAGTCCTTTTTTTTTTTATTATTTTTTTTTTAAGGCAATGGCCAAACAAACAGTAGAATGAGGAAAAGAAACAAAGAGACTTCATAGGAAGCTAAAAGTTAGCAATTGTAAAAGAGTTAACGATCTGTGAACAGACCGCTAAAACTCCCATCTCTAGTCAGAAGCAATTGAGAAGGAACTGAGGATAGTTATCCTGTGCACTCTGGCTAGCATCATGGCGCAGTATGGGAAGAGACAGCGCATGTGAGGGCCCAGTGGACACTGCTACTGAATCTCTACGATCAGCTGTGCAGGGATGCAGACACACCTACAGTGGACACTAATCTAAGAAAAATCTGAGCTTCCCTGATTCAACCCTTTTGTAATCAGACACTACACTGACAGCCATTGGCAGTGCCAGCAGAGTTACAGGCAGCGGCTAGGTGGTCAGGAGGGAGCCAGTGGATGGGGTACCCAAGAATAGAGGACCTGCATATCAGCAAAATGACGAGCTTCCAGCAAAGTATCAAATGATCTATTAAAGTACAGAAATATTACACTTACACAATTCTCTGTGTGCCAATCATTTAATTCTATTAAAAAAAAAAAAAAAAAAAAAAAAAAAAAAAGAGAGCAATAGATGGTCTTATACAGCAGTTCTCAAACTATTGTACTGGTGACCCCTTTCACATAGCAAACCTCTGAGTGCGACCCCCCCTTATAAATTAAAAACACTTTAAAATATATTTACCACCATTATAAATGCTGGAGGCAAACCAGGGTTTGGGTGGAGGTTGACAGCTCACGACCCCCTAAGGGGTCCCGATCCCTAGTTTGAGAACCCCTGATCAGTATAAAACCATACTATTATAACTGTAAAGGTTCCATTAGGATCTATGTTAATAGACTTTTACACTTAATTAAAAAAAGCAAACACCAAAACTGATATTAAGGACTGAAATTGCACTTACCTTGTGGTTAGACTCCTGCAAATCCATGGATATCCGCTTCATATCTGCGGACGCAGTTCGTTTCCCATCTTGGATGAGGATCCAAAATTTTTTAATCCATGCAAAGCTCTAGAGCAGTGGATATCTAGGGGAGGTCCACCTGTGGAGCTGAAGCCTGGAGCCCCAGTGCTCCCCACCCCACCATGGTACTCTGGGCTTCACCCATGGGAGGCACCAGGGCTCAGGGCTTTAGCCCCGCGGCAGGCACCGGGATCCAAGCTTTAGCCGCTCAGAGGGCTTGGGGCACTGGGTTTCTGCCCCATGGGGCCTGCAGACCCTCTGAAACCAGCTCCCTGTGGTCCGCTGATGACCAGTTGAGAACCACTGCTCTAGAGGGTGCTGGTACGGATCCATATAAAAGGTGGACTGTGGATCATGAGTTGGATACAATTTAAATTATTGCAGATGTGGATCAGATGAGGAGCCAAATTTTTGTATCTGTGTAGGGCTCTATTTATGGCAATTGCCAGAAACATGGTTTTTTTTCCTGTTAAAAAACTGGTACTATTTGCCTTTGTTGATACCACCCACATTTTGATTTTTCAAAACAATTAATGGTTCTGTACATTCATTATCTACTTACTTGAGGACCATGGGATGAAAATTATCTACACCTGCTTTATTTATTATCTACCTTCTTTTTAGTATTCTTACTTAATTCCCTCAATGTATTTGTAAAAAAACCAAAAATCGGTTACCTACCTTTTCATAACTGTTGTTCTTCTAGATGAGTTGCTCATGTCCATTCCATTCTAGGTGTGTGAGTGCCCATGTGCACAGTCGTCGGAGATTTTTGCCTTAGTGGTGTCCGTAGGGATGGCTGTGGCGCCCCCTTGAGTGCCGCGCTCACACACTGGTATATTAGGCGTCGCTGGCCCTACGTTCTCTCAGTTCCTTCTTGCTGGCAACTCCGACAGAGGGGCAGGAGGGCAGGAAATGGAATGGACATGAGCAACACATCTCAAAGAACAACAGTTACAAAAAGGTAGATAACCGTTTTTTCTTCTTCGAGTGCTTGCTCATGTTGTTTCCATTCTAGGTGACTCACAAGCAGTACCCTCGGAGGTGGGCTCAGAATTCATGGTCTTGAGGCTTGCAGCACAGCTCTTCCAGAGCCAGCATCATCCCAGGCCTGCTGGGTAAGTGGGTAATGTGATGTGAACATGTGGTCAGATGACCAGGTGGCTGCCCTACAGATGTCCTGGATAGGTACTTGGGCTAGGAAAGCTGCAGAAGAGGCTTACACTCTGGTTGAATGGGCAGTTACGATCGCTGGAGGGGGAACCTTTGCCTGATTGTAGCAGCAGTGAATGCAGGCAGTGATCCAAGAAGAAATTCTTTGAGCAGACACTGGATGACCTTTTATCCTGTCAGCCACCATGAAGAACAATTGCATCGACTTGCGGAATGTAGAAGGCTTTCTACATTGGCCTTTCAATGTAGAAGGCTAGTGCCCTCCTGACGTCTAGGGAATGCAATCTATGCTCCTCCTCCGAATTATGCGGCTTTGGAAAAAAGACAGGTAAGTAAATGTCCTGGCCTATATGAAACCAAGAGACCACATTGGGCCGGAAAGCCAGGTGTGGCCACAGCAAGACCTTGTCTTTGTAAAAGACCATATAGGCGGTTCCGAGGTAAGCGCCCTCATCTCAGAGACCCTGTGGGCAGATGTCATTGCAACTAAGAACGCGACCTTCCAGGAAAGAAGGAGAGAGTAGGAAGCCAGAGGCTTGAAGTGGGGGTACCGTGAGCCATGACAGCACAAGATTCAGGTCCCCCAGAGGGACGGGATCCCTGACGGGCAGATAGAGACGCTTGAGGCCCCTGGCAGTTATGTCCTGGATGAAAACCGACCTACCCTCCAGCGGCGGATGGAAGGCCGAGATAGCAGCCAAGTGGACCATAATAGATAAAATGGACAGGCCTTGGAGCTTAAGATGCAGAAGGTAGTCCAGGATTAACTGCAGTGAGGCCTGCTTGGGCCAAATGCCTTTATCTGAGGTCCAACAAGTGAACTACTTCCATTTGGCTAGGTAGGTCACTCTGATGGAGGGCTTTTTGCTGCCCAACAGGACCTGTTGGACTCCAGCCGAGCACTCCTGCTACTCTGCATTTAACCCTGCAGCAGCCAAGCCGTCAGGAGATTCTGCACTTGTCCTTTCTATGGGACTCCCCCAAGCACTTCAAGGGGCGCCGCAGCCATCCCTACGATACAGCTAAGGCAAAAATCTCTGACGACTGTGCATGTGGGCATGCACACACCTAGAATGGAATCAACATGAGCAAGCACTCGAAGAAACCTCTCTCACTTCTTTGGGTTAATTAAACTTACTCCGCTTTTTTGGCTGCCCATACTTTTTCCTGTAAGCCTTTATTCTTTTCTTTTCCAGTTCCCTCCCTTTTCTGAGTTATGCACTTGTCTTTGAACAATTTCTCAGTCACTGACTACTTCCTATTCGTTAGTTTAATTTTTCAGCAAAAATGTAGTCTATTGCATCTCAAATATGCCCTCTTAGAATTATCCTTCACCCCCAACTCATGGATTTTAATACTTGCTGTCATGGCACCACGCAAGTATGTTTATTATACCCCTGAAATTTGCTTTGTTGAAATCCAGTACCTTTATTTCAAGAACCCATTGCTTATATTATGCTGAATTCAAATAGCTCACACTCATTGCAATAAGGCAACATTACATTAGTTACCTTTTCAAAATATGTCTCCTTATTAGTAGGAAGTAGCTCCAGGATGCTTTGTTTTCTGGATCATGAAATTGTCCTGTGTACAATTTTTGATTGGTCATTTTGCTGTATTTGTTACCAAACATATGTCTGGACAGTACTGTCTACTTATATGGATTACATCACTACAGCATCTGAGCACTTCACAAACACTTCTGAATTTAGCTCCCCGCACACCTGTGAGATAGGAAGTATTACCCCTATTTTTTACATATGTAGGCTGAAGCAGAGAGAGATTAAGTGACCTCCTGAAGATAACACAGGAAGTTTATGGTAGAGCTAGAATCGAACCCAAAGTCCAATGCCTTAAGCACAAGACCATTCTTCCTCCTCAAATGTACACCAGGGAGCAAGAGCTTATTTTGCTCTCCTCAAATCCTGGGGTCTGTATCGGATGTGGGCTGCAGTTTCTCATTTAATTCCCTTTAGCCAGCATATTTTGCCACTACTCTGTTAACTATCAATGTGTATCACACTGGTTTTATAGATGCTTTCACTATACCTCCTCCTTCCCTATTTATTAGTCCTGTACAAGTTGTACTCAGACATTCCAGAAAAGAAGTGTACTACTTTTATAAATGCTCTGGGGCTTGGTAGAACTCCTGCATCAAAACTCATAGCCTGGAACACTGCTAGCTTAAAAAAACAAAAAACAAAACAAAACAGTTTTACATCGGTGGGCCATTTTTATGAAGGAGAACTGGCTATTAATTCTCTTACACATCTGATTTTGCCATTGAAACTGACCTGTAGCCATAAGTAAGTGTGCCAATCGAATTCACTTGAACTATGGTTCATATGTTGAGTTCAAAAGGCCACTGTTAGATTGAAAAGAGAAAAGGGATACAGATTTGTGGACATTAGGCTGCTTTTGGTCCCTTTAGTCCTGCTCAGAAGCCATTTATCTTCATGAGTTGAGAGCTCATAGGTATTCTGTGATGGTTAGAAATGTATCTCACATACACCAGGTATCTCACATTTTAAGCAGCACAAAGTTATATCTCTAATAACTACAATTGATAATATATATATATTAACTTGTGCCTTTTTAATAAAAATGAAACACAAAGCATTCTAAATTACAGCAGCTTATAGATCTAAAAATTGTCCACATTTCAGCAGAATACTGTAATTAAGATAAACATTGTAACTGTAAAATGTTAAAGCTCCATGGCAATTTAAAACCACAATAAAGCCTTCAGTCAGACTGTCACAGTATTCTCTCTGCTGATCTCCTGGTTTTGCCTGCAGCTTCATTGCTGTAATAAAAATTTCTTTATTAAAAGTATGTGATATCTTCTCCTTTCCAAGAGGGAGGAAAAAACAAAAAAAGCTACAGAGCCCTTTTGCTTAATACACCACAACAGTCCTTTCCCTAATAGGCAATGTTCTTTGCTCGTACTAAGAAATAAGAGGATCTTTTGTTTACCATTAGTTGAGGTAAATTTTCTTGCTTTGATTCTGGTTTAAAGCTACCACAAAGGAGTGATTTTTCAGCTGCAGCATGATTTTTCAAGATTACAATATGTCTGCATATAATACATAATTAAAAAAGTTATTTGCAGAATTGGTTATCAAAAGCCCTGATTTAGCTTTAAAGAATTGAAAATATTTGCTTCCTAACAACTAGTTTATAATTTTGCTGGCAAGAGGATGGGAGAGTTTATACTTCCTTTTAATCTCTATACCCTTTTGTTTAACAACAGCTAAAAAGTGGTGTGAAAATCATTTATAACTAGTTAAACTGCAGCAAGAGCACTTAACTAAGTCTACTGATTCTTGATTAAAGGAGACTATTTTCTTTTTAAACTACAAAAACAAGAGGCAATTGCTCTTAGTCATTGTTCAATATTTACCAAATTATTAGCTAATTAATATATCTGCATGCTTTGTGTCTGTAATATCTCACATTGAGTACAGGAAAAGGTAACAATGCAATCAGCTGGGTTACGCGCTAGAAACAGTGGAAAATTTTGTTCATTTGATGCAGAATTCTATGCATCAGTCAACTCTAATCCACTAAGAAAACTATAAATGTTGAAATTTAGTTTTAATGCGTTAAGGAACTGCTGAGAAATATTATGAGCAACTTAATAAAATAAATGCCATCATTATTTCAAACTGCAAATAGTGTTACAGTCATATATTATAAAGTTACCCTAAATAAACCTAGTGCTTCAAAAATTTACCAGTGATTTTCTATTACAAAATATGTGAAAATACAAAAGAATACTACAAACCAATGTCCTTTTTGGGTCAAAACTGACACCAAGATGACAAAGTCTTATTTTAGTTTGTTAACAGAAACTATTGGAATACACAAATTTCAATTTGGTTGAATTCTATATACCATATCCCCCAAAGCCCATGGTTAACATTGTCATGTCACCTCTAAAATTATTCTAACCTTCCTATCAAACCCATTACTTCTCTGTGACCTTTAAGGTTAGCCACTATTTGTTTTCTAATACTACATTTTGGCAGCAACTATTTATTAGCCTGTTATTGCAAAAAGTGCAATTTAACAATAAACCAGTCTGAAGGGTTTTTTATGTCTTCAGGATACATACCATATATTTCTTTAAAAATAATCATACTTTTGTAAGCAATACTTTACAGTAGACAACTCATATCTACCATATTTGTAAAACTTAAAATGAGAGAAATTTAGGCTCTAAATTTTTATACATATATTTATATTCAGATTCTATATATATTATATATACACACACACACACACACGAGTATATATAAAATATATATAATCAGAGTCCAAAAATGAACAAAACCTAGGCACTGTACATAAAATCTTTTTTAAAACTCAAACAATAGAAAAACTTTAAACATTAAACAATTTTAATAAAAGTTTCTGTACAATGCTAAGCAGTTTTATTTACATATAGAAAATGTAATAGGAGTAGTGTTTGAAATTACAGCACTCCTTAAAATTTCAATGGCAGGTAATCTGGAAAAAATAACAGCATTCCATTCACAAATATTTTCAAGCAATAAATATGTATTTATAAATAGTGTAAATTTACATCAAGAT
The DNA here is from genome assembly GCF_027887155.1 of Malaclemys terrapin pileata. NCBI lineage: Eukaryota > Metazoa > Chordata > Testudines > Emydidae > Malaclemys > Malaclemys terrapin. Next base: position 198,883,940 of record NC_071505.1, read on the forward strand.
TAGAAACAAAAATCACAAATCTGAAGTTTATTCCTTAGTCTATGTGCAACCCATTTATCTTTGTGACTTGGCTGTTAATTTTTTTAAATTTTATTTTAGGAACCAAAAGTGTAACCGTTATGGTTTCAAAACAAGACAGAAAAACATAAAAGCAGTAAAAAATTTATATCACCTAACTTTTCACATAAAAAAAAAAAAATGTTGCCCAAAGAAAGACTTAAAATTTCTAACTACCTTACAAAGAAATGACCAGCTAAGCTAGTACTTTTTCCAAGGGAAATTCTGAAGGGGAAAAATGGATGAAAATAATTCATCAGCCCAGAAACAGAGAAATACAAAAGAGGTGGTCTTCAAGTCAGTAGTCTGTATAATGTTGCCAGTTTTGTCAGATATATACAAAACATGGAATTATTATTATTTTTTTTGAACTACAGCTGGATGAGCTTTATTTATTTTGAGTTCTGGAATAGGAGGCAGTGCTCTCTCCTGTCCAGTTGGTTGACACTCCGCACTTGGAAGGTTGCATAGACACAGCTTTCAAGCCAGCAGCCTTACAGGATAGCTACAAAAAAAATCAGTGGTGCAGAACTGGGTCACTTCCTGAATATCAGAAAAGTTTTCATTTAATGTCCATGGAAAAATGTCAAGATGAGGAGGATGGCAATGGAGGAGCCTGGAAAGAAAAAATAAATTACTTTTTCTATAATGGGCAAAATGCAATTATTCAGTAAAGATCCATGTAAACAATATGTATAAAGTTTAAGGGACAAATTAACATTATTGGTTTTATATTTCAGGATTTTTCTAAGACTACATTTGTGATTTTTTTTTGCATATTCAAGTATAATTTGCATTTGATTAATATTTTACATTAACACTCTCTAGGCACAAGTACAATTATTTTAAATCATCCATCACAACAATTATCTAGATGAACATGCTAAAAATTAGACAACAGAACTCTTCCCTATAGAAGCCTTCCGGCTCATCTTAGAAGAAGTCTGGGAGAACAGATATTTATAGACTTTTCTGTAACAATCACTTCAGTATCTGAGTGCTTCACAAACAATGATTTTGGGTCTTTTACATGTGAACTAAAAGCCAATAACGTTGAGCTCTGTTACATCAACGGAGGGAGTAAATTCCAGAGTAGAGGGTCCTGCACTAAGAATGCACTGGATATTTAGATTATGATACCTTAGCTAAAAGCTTACAGGTCTCAGAAGTCTAGTAAAGAGAAAAAACATTTCCCCAAACCAACACTGAATTGCAGCTGGAAATTAATCAAAAGGCACAATCATATCTGGACTGCCATATTCAATTACAATACATCATCTCGGAATACTCTATCCAAGCACTGTCTACTTTCCTGTGAATGCAAGGTTCATCATGAATCAATTTAGCACCACTCTCACTCTGATTATGGACAAGACATCTGACCTTGCCTGCAACACTGAAAACCATATGGAACAAATGAACAATCATGCGATAGCACAGTTCAAACCAGCAGGCTACACCATACAGAACAAACCTACAAATGGGCAAAGGTAATGGACAAGCAGGGTTTTTGCTTTATAACTCAGAGGCAAAGCAGGTCCCAAACAGAATAGTTTGAGAGAATTCTCTTGCCAAGCAGAGAGAAAGCCAGGTTTTTTGATTTCCTACTAGAAATAACGTCCAAGTTTCTCTTAAACATGATGCTAGTCTCTCAGTTTCATACTTTTATTCCTCCCCTCACAATCTAAGGGCGCACAGAGATTTCTGGGTGCCCAAGGCAAAGTTTGAAACTGAGGACTCCACCATTCCAAAAAACTTACCATGGAGATGGAAGAGTTTAACACAATGGGATGGGGTGGGTTTAAGAAAGGGCCCAGGCCTGTGGGGTCACTGCCATCCCTGTGGAGATAACGGTGGGACTCTAACCTGCATGCAGCCAGTGAGCCACCTTCTGGTTCCAACTCTCCCAGAGCTCTAGTCCGGCTGCCAGTGGGAGCAGTATCCCAGACCCCTCAATTCACTCCTACCTCCAGACTTTCAGCCTGGCAGGCTGCCTTAGGCCCAGTGCAATGATGCCAGCGGTGGCTGGATACGAGCCCAGCTGGGATGGGTGAGTCGTCTCCAACACTAATCAATGGCGGGCACCATACTTGAGTGGTACTGTGACCCTGTGTGCCATGTCACAATGCCTTTCACTCAAATTTGGCCCAGCTGCTCCTCCATGATGATGAAGGGGTGGCTGAGTCAAACCTGAATGGCGCTGAGACCCCATATGCCAAGTCGCAATGCCTGTCACTCAAATCTGGCACAGTTGCCCTGTGGTGATTTTGGAGGCCCACTCAAACGGGGTCCCCGGGCAAACTGCCCCTTTTGCCACCTCCCCGCCCCCCCCCTCCCAGTTATGGGTGGCCCTGTCTCCATCTGATCCAGACGTGATCTTCAGGTAGCCTCTATATTAGAATTTTAAGCTTCATCCTTGTGAATTTTAACACCCGTTTTTCTCTGCAAATTCATTTATATACTCTATAGTAAATTATTGTACTTTTCCATGCATTTCTGCCGCTTCCATATTTTTTCTGTAAAAACTGAAAATATAATTCTATAAATCCATTTGAACCAGAATATCCAAGGTATTCATATACAAATAGGTACCAAGACAGCACACAACAGCTTTACAAAGGTAGTTTTGCACCCATTGACTATAACTTACTAATGTAAATTGGTCATAGGCTTGCATCATGTCCTCCATTTTGTACTGTTCTAGCACCACAAAATTTTCCAGGTTCCCGCTTATCTTTCGTGCACAGTCTTGGCAATGTACAACATAGGTCTTTCGAGAATTGCTCTCACTGGTGACAAAAAGCAGATTAAAGACTTCCACCTGTGTGACAGGAAACAAATCAGTGTTGACATCTGGTTTTGGAAAGCTACAAAAAATAAGGTGTGGCTGGTTTGGGATTTATATTCTGACTGTCTGCACGTGAACATAGAAAAAAGACAAAGTAGCTCAAGAAAAATTCACACTTCCAAGGTTCAGTCACAGAGGTAGGCACTCTTCCAACTCATGTCTACTACTACTACTAGATTAAGATGTTTGACTGAAGGCACTAAAGAAAGCGCAGGTGAATATTACCAAGAAAGTTTCATAATCTGAGAGTTACACCTGTAAAGTACATACTGTAAGCATTATACCCATTTTGCAGATGGGTAAACAGAGAAATTAAGGCCAATGTTTTCAAGTGCCTACTAATTTTCAGTGCACCCCTTTTTTTGGCTTCTCAGCTTGGGACAAGTGCCTGATCTTCAGAAGTGCTAAAATGATGCTTTTCATTTGGTCTTTAGCAAAATTGCTATCCTGTTCTTTAAAAACATAATACAGTATTAAATACTAGGGAGAATCAAAATACCTAGCAAGACAGTCATGTTCTGTGAAGAGTGCACTCCAAAGTCCTCTCTCTCTTTGGGGCTATTTCTGACCAGTGAAAAACAATAAAATTCTAAAAATGAAGCTCAGCGGATCAAATTCAGTACAGATGGGATGAACCTTTTTTTAGAATCCCAGATAATGGAAAAACAGTGCATGACTAACAATATGTCCATTGCAAAAGAGAGTTTAGCAAAATACAGCTCATATCTAAAAGATTAGATTGTAAGGGCTTAGGAGATAGCACTGTGTCTTCTTACATATATCTATTTACAGCACCTAGCAGACTGTGGATGCTACTGTAATGCAAATAAAGAAATACAAAATTAATAACAGCAGTAATAATAATGGAAGACATCCCAAAAATAGATCAATTTAAAATTGCGAAGTTTTTTACTTCTACTGACCTCACAAATGCTACAGTAATGAGCCGGCTCTTCCTTTGTTCGCCCATGCCACACAATCTCTTTTCCTGCAGCAATTAGAGCTTCCCTCAATGTCTGACACTGCTTGAGAGTTCTCAACAGGCAATACCTATCACAGAAATCAAAAGTAAATTATTATACACAAACATTTCCCCTGGGTTTAGTTCAAAAACTAAACTTTATCTGTTGATTTATTCAACCTTAACCTCCCACCACAGTCCATATATTTCATTTTAATTTGAGCAAATGAAACTTGCTTAAACAGTGAAATACTGTGCTTTCAGTGTACTGTAGTTATACAACTGTTTTAATCTAACATTATCAACAAGAAGTTTGGTTGACTTACTGGGCTAAAACAAACAGCTTACATTTCATATATGAAACTCAAAGCTTTATGTTGCCGACCCAAAGCATCATTTTATACAAACATCCTAAAAGGAAATCACTTCAACACAATTGTCTTCCAGTGGCCTAAAGTGTGGAAACTTGAGTTCTGGTAGAAATTATTATAGATTAGGAGGGGGAAAAAAAATACCCACACTAGTTTTAGAAAATATTTTTATAAATAAATTTATAAAAAAAATTATCTAAAAATGGAAGAAAATGTAGACACTGGTATGCTTACTGCATTAAGGAAAAAAAGTTTAGTGTGCTCCCAAATGACTATTACAATTGTTTGCAGTATTTTTATGTAAATGACAAAAAACAGATTTGAATTTTAGCTCATCCTGTCAAGCAATACAGCCTTTTGCTTTCCAATATTATGAGAACTACAAGTGTGTTCTCATAAGTGAGCCAAAATGGGTCACCTGACTTTTTTAAATTTCAAATGTATATGTCATTTACAATAATTTTCAGTTTTCAAATATCCTTGCATTTGAGCAGTTCTCTGATTTTTGTCTCCAAAGGGGAGTTATGTACATTACAGACACTGGAAAACATAAGGGGAAGAAAAAATGCTAACTGGAAAACTAAGTGGAAAAAAGTTTTATTTCCCCTTCCCACCCCCCAAAATATTGTTCAAACACAGTGCTAGCTCCTTACTTTCTTTTCATTTTATAGTCTTAAAATGCTAAGGTATGTTTTATACTTGTTTCTTTATGTTAGCAAAATTTTAGATTATTCACTGAGACTTTGACGTTTCATGCTTAAAATGTTCATTTATGTTCGCCCCCCCGCCCGCAACACCCAAATTCAGGGACTTGTTAGCATTGTACTTCAAGAGCAACACAAACTCGAAGTCAAAATTGCAAATAAGCCCATTCTACATTAGCAACTGACACCACCTTCTCACATACTGAACTTTCAAAAGTTGAAAAAACTAAACATTTTTTGGCCTGTGAATATAAAAGTTTTCAATAACTTTGATAATGTATTTAAAGTCTAAATAACTTTTCATTGCTAACACTGAGATAATTTTGTTTTGAAGCAACAGATTTTATGCCACTATAAGAAATGCTTAATACAAATACAATTTTAGCCCCAATGCATGACACGCTTATACACGTGCTTAATTTCAAGCACAAGTAATCCCCCATTGAAGTCAATGAAAGGAGTTATTCATGTAAGTAAAGCTGTTATGTGTACCTATCTTAAGTATTTGCAGGATCATGTACTTAATTTTCACTATTTTTGTTTTTGACTATCGAAACTTAGTAAAATTCAAATGAGACCCTAAATGTAGTGGCACTTTAAAAAAGCATAATTTACTTCATTATAAATTTTAATCTAAAGTTGCTATGCACAAACATTCAAATTAGTGTTACAAAGTTTAAACCAAATATTATTATTATTATTATTATTTTTTTTTTAGTATCAAGTGACTTAACTTCATCCAATGGAAAAGAAAAGGTCTGGGATTATGTCAAACAAAAGCAGGAATGATCAAGTCAGAGAAGACAAGAGCTAACCACCTGGAAAAGTTTTGCTGCAGGAGAGCAGGGAATTAATTTATATGAAAACCATAACATTTTTTTAATGAAACATTTTAAAAACAGACATATCTCCTGGTATCTGGCGACACATCTTCCTGAAGCAACACACTGGCGGGGGGAAAAGGAGGGGGCACACACGGTCATATGCTCCCTCACCCGATTTCTGCCAGGGTTCACATCAGAATGTGGCCAGCAGCCACCTTTTGGCACTGCTGAAGGGAAGGGAGCTGCTTCCAGCCGCAGGAGAGAAGGGGGAGGGAGTGATGATCTGGCCCATGTTTTTGCAGAGCTCATCTCTTCTACCCCCACAGTTCCCGCTCTCCAGTGGCTGGACGCAGCTTGTCCCTCATGCCCGCACAGTCGAAAGGCAGCTAACACCTCCAGGCTGCTGCTGGCCATGGACATAACCCAGCTGCCTCCTGTCCCCAGGATACAGCATGGACAGGCTGGGGTTAAGCCCCAAGGATGCATCGTGCACCAGGGCCCAGGGATCCTGACTGCAGGGGCTTCACCAAACCCAGCCAGAGAGGCGGCTCAGCAGGGGAGGGGACCTAGGGGACGAAGCAGCCCCACACTCCATGGGGGCAGGACCCAGGGTGAGGGTGTGGGGGGTGAAGAGGGTGCTAAGCCCCTGCCCGGGGGATGCTGTGGAGCCTGCAGGGTTGGGGCATGAACAGGCTTGAAATTGCTTCCCCCCACACCACTCCAGAGCTTAGCTGAGGGGTGCAAAGGCTTCCCCATGCCAGCACTGTGCGGGGCTTTGGAATGTGCAGGGCTCGGCTCCTCCTGGCCAGTGCCCCAGGCTGGAGGATCTTGGGCTTTCCTGGGCCCTGGTCCAGCCAGAGGCAGTGGGGGAAGGAAGGAGCCTGCCAGCCAGGCTGTTGGCAAGCTGAGTGCTTGGACCAGCAGGGGGAGCAATGGGCCCCACATATTGCAACTTGGCCCCGCCACCACCCTTGCACACCCAACCCCATCATTGGCTACTGCACCCCCCACTCACTGCTGGTGGGCGGGCAGCTGGTGAGGAGGGAGAGAGACAGAAAATATGGGACAACGTGCCCATTTTAAAAAAAAGGTTGAGACACCTACAGGAGGGCTTAAATATGGGACTGTCCCTTTAAAAACAAGATGTCTGGTCACCCAAAATATGGGTCAACTGTCATTTAGCCCATCAGATGGCATTTACCAATATTTAAATCTAAACTGAGTACCTCAGAGAGAATGCAAGTGGAATTTCAATTATACACTTGCTCATTAAGAGCCATCATATTATATACTTATTCTACAAGAGTATGAGTTTATTTAATCTATTTAGTTCTTGAACTGAATTGCCATTAAGAATAATGGAGACTTCTGGGTCATATGGGGCAGGGTTCATAATTTGCTGGCTGCAGAAAATCAAATACATTAAATCTATGCAGGCTGTTGGTATGTGCAATCCCTAATCAGCCCAGCTCTCTCCAACATGCCATTGCAATCAGCCCTTTGAGATTAGCCAATTAAATTTTTATCAGTTTGGGGTAATGATAGGAAAGCAGCAGGTGGGATTAGTCCAGCATCAGACATCTGAGGACTGGAAAGACACCTTTTAATTTTCTATCTATTCTATTTGCTGGCTATACTGTTTTTGTAACTGAAAGTGCACAAAAAAGTAGTATTTATTAGTTTAATAATTTAGGAAAAAAGTCTGATACACTACCTGCTTACGAAGTATGCCCTGAATTAAAAAGAAATTAAAAAAGCTGTCAATATTTTGTGCTCCCATGCTAATATTTAGATGGGTTCTTTAGGCAGGCCTAAAAGCCTTACCCTCAATTCTTCTTCAGAGTCTAAGATTTCACTGTCAAAAAGTTTTCTAGCTGTTATAGTTGTGAAGAAAACATTCAAAACAAGAGCAGATGCTGCAGCGATATCTGCTTGAGGTTTTAGAGAGCCTAAAAACTGTGATGTCAATGATGGTTAACAATATTGACATTTTAAAGTATTTCATTGCTAATCAAAGCATGTAAGAAAGAAGAGTAAGTATCATTATGAAGATCTACACCAGTGTTTCCCCAAGTGTGTGATGTCTGAAGGACTTGTTAAGGAGAAGGGGTAGATGAAAGATGTATAAATTAACAACACAGTGGGGCTGATGAGAGGCACGACTAATTTCACTTTCCTGAAGGCAGGCTCAGCTTTCAAAAATTTGGGAAACATTGCTCTAAGTAGTATACTTTATTAGGGTATGGGATAGGTTTGTGGTAAAGAAGGGCAGACCTTACAGTCTAGTACAGACATAGGGTGAACCCACTGTGAGGGAGATGTCAGCCTGATTTCTTCTGTGAGGAAGGGCAGTGAGGTCTGCATCTGAACCTTTATATATTTGGTGAAGTTTTCAAAGCTTGGTTTGCATCTTGTCCATCCCCTTGCTGCAGGGCTGTTCTCTATAAATATATCCTTCAGTCATCTGTCTACTCTGGTGTAAATATCCTGGGATGCATATCATCTGGATCTGCTGATTTGGGCATATTCATTATTTTCTAAGTATCCTTCTACTGATGCTTTTATAATCCCTTCACTGCTTTCTAGTTACACAAACCCCATTTTCTTTATTTCATCCCAAATGACTTTTTTTCCCTCCTATAAAGCTATTGAGTATTTCAATCATTTTAGAATTGTCGTCTCTCTACTCATTCATTAACATGTCCCCACACTCTCTAATATTTCCTTTTTCTTTTGGCCCGATACATTTGTAAATACCTTTCTTATTCCCTTTAGACACTTCTGCTGTTATCTGGGGATTCTTTTGTTTTTTGGGAGATGGGGGTATCTTTTCTCAGAGCAATCTAACTTATTTTGGATATTATTATTTGGTTCCCCAAACAATTCCAGACCCACCTTCAGATCTTTCAACACTGCTTTTTTATAAGCTTCTAGTACTTTTTGTTTGCTTTTATTTAAAAGAACAATGCTGGGTTGCATGCTTATTGTGGTGTCTTAAGATGCTCAAACTTTCTTTCAAATGCATACATTTTAATTTTTTCCCTTGCTCAGTCATCCTAAACATTTACAGGTATCCTTACTCACATTTAGTTTTAAATAGTGCTCACTGCCAGGTATGCCAGTGCCTATATGTCACTGCAGAACATTTTTGCTTATTTTTCAAATGAGAAGCACAAGTCACTTTTTTATTTTAGCAAAAACTCCTCCTCTACCCTGTTTCCTACCCATTTTGGTACTTAACTCCCAGAAGAGGCAATGTTTTAGACTATCTAGATGCCTTGGATTTCCTTGACCTGTGTCAATTTGGATACAAAACTGCATTTGGCACAGAGCTGGCACATCTGTTGCATTTATTCATAATTAGGAAGAGATTATTTATCAAGATCAACTGTTCATGCTGATATTCAATGAGCTATATTTGAAACCAATGACTATAAAGTGTTGGCAATATAGCACAGAAGCTAGCAGGAGTGGACATAGCTAGTCTCAGGCGGCCCCATTCCTTTCCCCTTGAGTAGGTCCAGTGGATAGTTTTGGACAATGGCTCTTCGCTCCCAAGGGCACTCACATGAGTCTTCAGAGAGTACCAGTTGGAACCCCTATTCTCTCTATATATGGGGCCGAAATGAGGACTAGAGGAGAGATATGGACTGCAGTATGTTCTGTATGCTGACCACACCTTTCTGTCTCCATTTCAACTAACCTGATAAGTATGAACAAACACTTGTCTCAGAGTCTAGCAAAAATTGTGAGCTGGGTGATGGCTTAATCCAGATAAAACAGAAGAAATATTGGGTAGACTGGGGAAAACAACTGCAAAGTATGGCAAAATATTTTATCTGCCCATCTGATTAAAGGGTTCTTCATTTGTAGTATACATTTGCAATTTAGGCATCTAATTAGATTCCCAGAAGCTGTTGGTCAAACAAAAAGCAAGTTTAGTCTTTCCTGGGTTTGCTAGAGAATCTCTGGGACTTCCCAAGGATGCTTACTGTGACCTCTAGCATCTTAACTGAAAGGGTAAGGATGTTGAATTTTTAATAAAGGCCGTCTTTACCCCAAAAGTTAGTCACTGAAGCTATACAGATGTTCACAACCCCCTAAAACCTAGACTCTTAAACACTCTGACTAAAAATCCCTTCCTCTCTCAACTTCCAATCTTTGCATTTGTGTTGTCACCATTTTGTTAGTTCTCCAATCATCAGGGTGTGTTCTAGTCTAGACAGAACACAAATGTCTAATGTAAAAACGAATCAGGAAAATACCCTCAAACTTCCCACCCCCCTTTTTCTTTTTAATAGATTCTTAAAGGAGAGGGGTGTGACAGTGTAATTTTCTCTCTGCTTTGCAGGGTTAAACCCAATTTTTACAGGTCACCTTCACGGTGATTTATAAGCCCCCTCATCTTAAAAGGATGAGAGCTGCAGGTCATTCTTTGTGATGAGTCATTTACTCTGAAATTCATTCTCCTCTACCTTGCCTGAAGTGACCCAAAAGATCACAAATATGTTGGCTTACAGAATATTATTCCTGGGGGGATTCTGTGCCATTGCATGTCCCCTGCAGATTTTTTTGCTTCGCTGCAGAAAAATGACTTTCTGATAGGGAAGCCGCAAGAGTGGTCGTGCGCCCCTTCCGAGCAGCATAGGTGTGTCATTTTGGGTGCCTGGAGCAGCCATTGGAGAGGTATATTACCATAGGGGGCAGTGCTGAGGACACCCCTGCCAGTGGCTCTTATCCTGCGCTGGGCTCAGCTGCTAGTCCCAGCTGGGCTGGGCAGGATGGGACTTCCTCTTCCCCTGCAAGGAATGGCCAGGGCAGACCCACCCCCATAAACCTCCTTTGACTACAGGAAGCTCCGCACCCTCCCCCTACTTCCTGCTCCCCTGTCCACCCAACCCCTGTGCACCCGGATGCCCCCATGCCCAGACACCACAGCCAAGCCTCACCCCCAGCACCCAGAACCCCCCACCGAGGCTCCCACACCTGAAACCTCACCCTGCCGAGCCTCACCCACTGCATCTGGAATCCCCCTACACCCAGCCCCCCTGCTGAGCCCCACCCCTGCACCTGGAGCCCCCCTCCTGCACCGAGACCACCACCCCCAAGTCACCTGGACTCGAACTCCCACCCCGAGAAGCCCCACCCCCACGCTTGGACCACCCCAATGAGCCTCCCCGCACCCAGACCCCCACCTTATGAGTCCCAACCAGCTGCACCTGGACCCTCACCTCAGACCCACTCCCCCAGCACCAGATTCCCCCCCCCACACACACACACACCCAGACCACCCCTGCTGAGCCCCAACCACCTTCACTGGACCCCAATCCAGTCCCATTGCCCCTGCGCCCAGACCCCCCACTGAGCCACCTGCACCCAAAAGACCCCACACAGAACCCTCTCACCCCACACCTGTATCTCCCCACACTAAGGCCCTCCATACTTGGATCCTGCTATGCCTCTGAGCCTGCCTGCCCACACCTGGTGCACTTGGCGTGGAGGGACAGGGCTCCGGGGTATTTCTGGGGCAGGCCCAGCCCTTGTGCTGTGTCAGGACCCGGAGTAGTCTCACCACCGAGTCTCTGTCCCGGGTGGTGGTGGTAGCAGCGATCTCCCACCTCTGTGCAGCCAATGGCCTATGCTCCTCACTGCCATGCTGAGCCTCTGGATTTATTTATTGACATATAAAATTTGCAGAATTTTAAAATACTGTGTGCAGAATTTTTACTTTTTTGGCACAGAATTTTTAATTTCTTGGTGCAGATTTCCCTCAGGAGTAGAATATGCTGGAATGCTCATCTGCTTTCTCAGGATTTCAGAGGGCGGAAGTGATGCCAGATGATCTATTTTTGTATGGATTGTATGCCTTGGCAGATATGTTAAAGGTGACTTGAATCTGGGAAACATACTTTTGTAAATGTTCAATTTTGAATCCAGAATGTTACCAGCTCATTTACTCAATTTAATCAGCTGCAGAACTCTTCAAATGAAAGGGGGGGGGGGGGGGGGGGGAAGATGCTTTTCAAACCCTGCCTCCTTGCTTGTCAAGAATGATATAAGGTCTTGAGAACATGACCTATGAAGGAAGGCTGAAAGAACTGGGTTTGTTTAGTTTGGAAAAGAGAAGACTGAGAGGGGACATGATAGCAGTTTTCAGGTATCTAATAGGGTGTCATAAGGAGGAGGGAGAGAACTTGTTCACCTTAGCCTCTAAGGATAGAACCAGAAACAATGGGTTTAAACTGCAGCAAGGGAGGTCTAGGTTGGACATTAGGAAAAAGTTCCTAACTGTCAGGGTGGTTAAACACTGGAACAAATTGCCTAGGGAGGTTGTGGAATCTCCGTCTCTGGAGATATTTAAGAGTAGGTTAGATAAATGTCTATCAGGGATGGTCTAGACAGTATTTGGTCCTGCCATGCGGGCAGGGGACTGGACTCGATGACCTCTCGAGGTCCCTTCCAGTCCTATAATCTATGAATCTATGAATCTATAAGGTGTTTTCCCTGCCACTCTTGGTGATAGGCTATAAATCAGTTAAATGTGAGTACTAGAAATGAACAAGTAAATTTACTATTAAAATATTTAGTTTAACTTTAAAAATAATTAAACATGCTCACCCTGAGTCTGAAGTTTACTGACAGTAGAAGGCCCAATCTTTCAACTTGTTTTATATAGGCAGACCCTTGTGCTCTTGAAGGGCCCCATCAGAGTCAACAGAGGTCTGTCTGCATACAAGTTGCAAGATTGAAACCTAAAATATTTTTGAAAAAACTCTGGAGTTCACAGTTACGATAAAAATCTCAGGAAATCTAGGCCTAAAAGTTACATTGAATACCTAGTTCACCACATCAAAACAGCATTCATTTCATGTAATGCTAAACACAAAATGGATTTCACTAGGAAGATATTATTTATTCTGTAAATAAAAAAGATCACCCTTGTTTTTTAAGTGGTGTTCTAATTCACAATCTTTTCAAATTAAATGTGACTTCGTTTCATTCTGTTTTAACAACGGTCAAAATAAGAACAGTCAACTGTCAAAATGGAAATGGATATAAAAATTTTTAAAATACACTTACTTGATCATTTCAAAAAGCTTTGGATCTGAGACCTTTATATTTCGCGCCATGTTCCACGAAAGATGAATCATGGGCACTATTGACTTGACGCTCTGCAGTTTATTCCACTCGTACCGTTCCACTGCCAATTTATATTGACAGGCTATAAGAAAAAGTTACAGAAACGTTCAGATAAGCTAATAAAGGATATAAGAAGATCTCTTGGTCATACTCAAAACCTGAATTTTGTAAAATTGGAGAAAACTACATATTGTATGCTATAGTGGTTACCATTACAATTTTTTACAGCTTTGAAAGTAAATTTTTACACAATAGTTCCTTATATTTAGAATAATTACAGCATATACAATTCCACAATAACAATTTGAAAAAGTGTTTTAAAATAAAGTAATGGTTTTTAAAATGGTTTTATTTTAAAAGTAAACAAATATTTTAGGATTAAAAACCTAATTTGCTAGTTTCTGCAGCTGCCTTTGTTCCATCCAATTCTATATTATAATTGTCATATTTACAATATGCAATTTCTAGACAGATTACACAATATAGAGAGGTTTGTTGTGGTATGTTATGCACGTTAAATTTATGCTAAGCAATATAAGGAGTGTCTTGTTGCAAAACGTATGTTGCTGCTCAGGGAATGCCAGTCAATTCAAGTGATCTTGGAATGATACTGTTTATAGCACTAAACCAAAATAAAGTTTGTCGTGTGCATTACTATGTAAGAAAATCGCTATTTTTGGAGGTAACTACTGGTCCTCTTTTGTCTGCTGTGTTTCCTCCCATTATCTAAGATTATCTTTCTATTTTTCTGCTTATACCAGGTTGAACCCTAATGACTTTACATAATTTTCTTGTAGCTGTAGGTTTGAAACATCTAGCCAAATGTATTGGTTTTAAACTGAAAGACTGTACTTAAAGCTAATATTCCTGGAGCTTTTTAAAAACTCAAGAATTTTATACTGGTTTATAATAGCCTGTAATTATTAAAAATAGGAGAGCTTGTGGGTCTTAAAAAAACTAACCGGATGGATAGTCCCCTGCAACCTCTTTCCTAGATGTATGAATAGGATGAGGAGAGGAGAAATGGAGTGCAAGGTAGAGTGAGTTCATCTAATCATTTCCTTTCTCTGTTTGACTTTACACCAACATTTATAGTTGCGACTGTTGTGAGACTTAGTCTAAATAAATCGTGAAAGGACTGTGATGCTTGTGTTTTCAGCCTTCCTTCAGAGGAAAAAATTTCAGGTTTTAACATTATATAGTTTGTGCTGAAACAGTTTCAAGAGACTATGCAATTTTTATCTAGTAAAATATTGTCACTTAATACAAAAAGCCCAAGAGAGTTGGGATGTATGTGGTACAATATGAACAAATTATCTATGTCACCATACATATTATTTCACCATACCTGTAAGAGGGCCAACATTCCAAGCAATGTTGTTGCACCAGCCAATAGCCTGAACCCAGTGAACAGTGCCAGCATTTATCCACACCAAATCCCCAGGTCTCTGAATAAACCTATAAACTGGGACATTGGCTTCATACAAGTCTTCCAGGTTAGGCCACCAAGAGCCCATTAAGAAATTCATATTATTTCTGAAACAATAGGAAAAAAACAGTCTTCCATATTTCCCAATAGATAAATTAAGGGTCTATGCCTACTAACAAGATAAAGTTAAGTTAATCAAAATACTTGCATACAGTGATCACTATTACAAATACTTCCAACTAGTGATTAATGACTCAGGAAATGGTAAAAAATAAAAAAAACAACCCCAATGTTTTCTTCTCCAAGTGGCTGATTTGAATCCAGTGTAGGGTCATTATGTCCTGAATCTGTATGTAGCAATTTGGCTGCATGTGCGAAATGAGCAGATGGCCTCCATTTATTGTCCAGGGTTTTGGCTACACTATTTTTTCTTAATATTTCCCAGTATTGCTATCACTAATACAACTCCATTGGTAGTCGCAATCAACATAATATTAGTGTAGAATGACTACTATCATTTTAACCACTATGTCATCTATCCCCGCTCAGAGCAGGTCTGCACAACATGGTGTTCAAAATGCCAGTACTTGCTGCTGCCTTTTCTACTCTAGCACTCCAATATTGCTACCACAATTGGATGGTAGCAACGGTGGGAAATTTTAGGAAAGAAGTCTAGATTAGACCAGGCATAGTGACTAGTGAACACATCTTCAACATGACCACCACCACTAGCTCTCTTCTTATCAGTTTCAGTAAAGAGGCCAAGGTTTTAGTTGCTATGGTGACTGAATTAATTATCCAACCCACCAATTCAACAGTACAATCTATATGCTAACTACTATATAATAATTGTACTGTTAATTATAAAATGCAGTCAGATCAGCTGACGAGTTCTGGCTCATATACATTTCTTCTAGTGAATAAATACATATGATCTATTAGTCATCAATAATTTAATCACTAACTGCTTTTTTTTTTTATCCTCTTCCACATCTTACTTGAAACTGTTCATGAAGGCTGTCTTTAGACTTTTTCTTCATATATTTTAAATGCAAGGGCTGATCTGAGCTGGGCATGTCCCTTTTATCTGTTCTCTTTGATCCCTTGGGCCTGTCAGGCTGCTCTTAAGCCTGACGCCACGTTATTTGTGAGATGGTAAGGCCCAGGACTGCGCTGTATTATCTTCAGTGATTCAGGCTCTCTCAAATTCTTTGAACTACTTCGACTTTTCGCCTTCCACCTTTTGATTTCCTCTAGCAGTTTCAGAATAGTCTGACTCTAGTTCCAAGCTGTTTGTCATGTTGGTGACATTTTTTCTGTTGTTGTCAGTGGCACAGATTTGTGCGGTCTTTGAAAAGAATGTATCACTATCATACAATCAAATAATGAACACATAAGAAAACCCAAATGTAGTTTAAAAGTTTGCTAATTTGCAGAATCAACACAACATGGATTTATTTTCATTGTTGATTGTGAGACACTATGGCCATTAAAAAAAAACAAACTGCAAAAACACTTGCATGTACACAAAATACTCAGTTGAGTAACTGAGCAGATTAATCATGTATGGGAGCAATAAATATTTCTCTGTCGTCCTTCTAATGTACCTTAAAACGGATATGGAAAGACCACCATTTGAGTAAGAGTGCTAGTTAGTATTCATGTACATAAGAAAAAATCCAAGAGAGTGGTAGCAATTATTATATGAAGGGTTTTGTAAGGTGGAAATTGGATTGAGGTCTTAAAATACATCTGAGACCACTACAGCCATCTGGGAGTAATAACTTCTGAGCCCTCCTGATATGGTCTGAATTTGAACCTTGGACTTGCATGTCAAAGTCTCCATATCCATTACTAACCGCCGATGTAATCTATGCTCCCTCCCCGACCACCTTTATTTTTTCTTTTTAAAAGTCCTGAAATAAATCTAAGTTAAGTACTGACTGTCGGGGGCAAACTATTCTGAGGCAACTGAGATAATCATAAAGTTGGCTGTTTTTTGCATATTGTCATCTATTTGATTAAAATGCTGAGTAAGATCTAGTTTTTTCCTTTATACTTTAACAGACTTTTCTGATTCATCAGAAGCTATAAAATATTACCTTCACCTCCTCATTGACAGCATGCGTGAGGTGTTTCTGCATCTGTCAGGTATACATACAGAAGCCCTCAAAACATCTGAGGACAGCATATGAAACTTACTTTTCACAGAAGTCATTCAGGACACCCCAATAGCTTTCAGGAACAACAAACCATTCACAGTCACCTGGACCAATATTTATGTTTACCGAACAGAAGTTGTTATTTTCTTGGTGACCTGAAATTCATGAGAAAAACTGTTATTTTCACAGTGATGATACTTTTGTTTTGACAGCACTGTGAACACGTAAAGTACTATGTAAGCACTAATTATTATTAAGGTAAATTATATCACAGCTTAATTATATATGTACATAATGCCTAGCACCACAGCATTTGAGTATCTATCCATTTTTTTTTTAAATACACAATTAAAACACTGTTGCTTAGGATATGTATTAGTGACAACACAGTTTTGCTTTGATTGATTTATGGATGACTAAAAGTTATCAATTTCTCTAATCTTTGATGTGCATAATGCTTTGTGGCTCCCCTCTTGTAGATCTTAAGAGCTCTGCTAGACCTAAACTTCAGTCAAAAACAATTATTATATTTATTTTGGGGGCATCTGGAAGCCCAAAGCAAGATTGGGGCCCCACTGTTTTAGGTACATAGTAAGAAATAATTCCTGCCCCAAAGAGCTTTCAATCTATATAGACAAAACAGATTAAAGTAGTATTACCTCCATTTTACTGATGGGAAACTGAGGCACAGATACACTAAGGGACTTGCAGAAGGTCACATATGAAGCCAAAGGCAGAGCCAGGAACTGAACTAAGATCTCCTAAATCCTAGTTCAATGTCTTAATCACAAAACTATCTATCACTGAAGGATATTTTTTACCTTCGGGTGACAAGAGTTTAAATTAAACAAGGTTTAGCTCTTAAAGGTTTAATTATAAACTGTCATTCTAGGAACTTACAAGCTCTGCTGGAAAAGCTTACAGAAGCTTGCAAGATGCGCAAACGAAGTAAGTCAATCATGTCTAATTTTTCTTAAAGAAACAGGCAATTAAATGCAAAAGGTTAGAAATAATGAACATTTAAGGTTGTGAAAATAAATGCACTTAAAAGTTAGGAAATTTCAGATGTTAATGTTAGTTCTCGTGTAACTGTCACTTTGCATATGCAGCATGAAGCATTTTCTAATTTCTTGTTAAACTCATACTCTAATATACTCTTTTGTTATAATTATGCACATTATAAACTATATAGGATCTACAATGTGACCAGGTTAACACCTTCTTGACTTTATTGCTTGATTTTTTCCATGGAAAGTATCTGTACTTACCTGGTGTCCTACTCCCTGGAACCTTCATGTACAACTGGACTGTGTTCATTCCCAGGACTGTATGACCAACATGGCTTAGAAGATTTCCTGCTGACACCACACGTACAAAAGCAGGAAGTTTTGTCAGTTCATGGAGCTGCAACTTCCACCTGCAGTAAAACAGCAAATCAACAACTGTGAATCCCTAAAGTTCATGGGATACTTTGGGAATTATATTAACAGCATTTTATAAAACTGTTAACATATAGGTTACAGGAACAGAAACTGTTACTGTGCGTTTTCATGTTTCCTGAACAACATGAAACTTCATACACAATTTAATGTCTCAGTCTAGAATTATACCAATTCATATGTCAATTTAATGCTAATGTTAAATTGAAATCCAAGTCTTAATTGTAGAACTGTCCATTCTGATCTAAGTTTTCAGAAAATTACATTTCAGAATTGTACACCTAGCTTACACTGATTGTGCATGTAACTGTGGTAACTGCATACATATTAGGTGTGAAATTGAGTGCACATACTTCTGAAAACTTAGGTCTCAGAGTCCATAGATCTCTAACTTTAAGTTTGGAAACGTCATAAAAATTCCTGCTATTCTTTAAACTTGAAATTTCAGCACACACATCATGTAAAACCTCTATACATTAAACTGCAAACAATCCCCCATTAAAAAAAAAAATCCCACTACGAATTCCCACCAGTCAACATCAATATATAAAAGTGGAATTCCATCCTTATTCTTCCCTCCTGCTCCGATTACGCTGCTCTACAGCTAAAATGCTTCTGAAATAAATGTAGTCAAACTTTACTAATTCTGGGTCACTGAGAACGAAAATGATGCTTAAAATTGTTGATTGGCTCTAGTTTTCAAGATATGCTATTGGGTCACTATATACGACCCTTGACTTGGGAATGGCGGAGAATAAGTGAGTTATAAAGGGAAGGGATCTCAATTTAAACCAGAAATGACTAAAATACATCTTTGACTGGATCTATGAATAAATCTATGACTGGGTTTGGACAGTACTTGCTTTTTAGGCAAAACAATGAATGATGAAATCTGAAGCTGGTATTGCGGCATACATGATATGAATTGCATCATGTTATTCCTAGAAGTCATGGATGATGCAATCATAACGAAGCTTACATCACTCTGCTGAACAAATTGCTCTATATCAGCTCTAGAAATCATACAGTGTCGTGCTCTCTTATTTGTCAGTGTTTGATTTTGCAAAGGGACACATTTCTGTTTAGCCAAAGTGAGCAGAGATGCCTCGTACTTGTGTGAACAGTGCAGATAACTTCTGCTATGTTTGTGGTGAAGTGACTTTTGCATCACAAAAGCGCAGTATAACCACTATGGTTAAGAAAGCCTATCACCTTTATTTTGCTGCAAAATTGGAGATCAGGACGAGAGGTGGGCCCCACACATATGCTGCAACACTTGTGCAACAAATCTTCGCCAGTGGTTGAACAGGAAAAGGAAATCTATGCCTTTTGCAGTGCCAATGATTTGGAGAGAGCCAACAAATCATCCCAGCCATTGTTACTTCTGCATGGTGCCTCCAGTTGGGAAAGGTGTGTCAAAGAAGAAAAGTGGACTGTGCATTATCCAAACATTCCATTAGCTATACGCCCAGTACCCCACGGAGAAGGACTGCCGGTTCCTGATACACCAGAATCATTTTCACTTGAGTCAGATGAGGAAGAGGAAGAGGATGAAATTTCTGGTCCTGAACCATCAATGTCACAGGACCCACATTTTCTCCCATCCTCCTCTGAACCACACCTCATAACACAAGGTGAGCTGAATGACCTTGTCAGGGATTTGGAACTATCCAAGAGTAAGGCAGAGCTGTTGGGCTCCAGACTACAGCAGTGGAATCTCCTGGCAGGTGATGTTAGTGTTTCCATGTTCCATGACCGTCAAAAGGATCTTGTCCCATTCTTCTTCATAGAAGGTGATCTTGTAGTCTGCAACAAGATCGTTCATGATCCAGATGAGTGGAGACTGTTCATTGATTCATCGAAGCCGAGTCTTAAAGCTGTTTTACTGCATAATGGCAATGTTTTGCCATCAATTCCAGTTGGTCATGCAGTCCATATGAAGGAAACCTATGACAACATGAAACAACTTTTGAGATGCATAAACTATGACCAACAACAGTGGCAGCTATGTGGCGATTTCAAGGTTGTTGCTCTCTTGTTGGTTGGTCTGCAGACTGGATACACAAAGTACTGCTGTTTTCTCTGCGAATGGGATAGTTATGCAAGGGATTCCCACTACATCAAGAAAGATTGGCCACTCCGACAGTCATTGGAGCCTGGGAGGAAAAGTGTTCAGCATCCACCACTTGTTGAATCAAGGAAGATTTTGTTACCACCCTTACACATCAAGCTGGGTCTGATGAAGAACTTTGTCAAGGCCATTGACAAAACACAAGCAGCTTTCAAGTACCTCCGTGGAAAATTTCCAAGGTTAAGTGAAGCTAAGATAAAGGAAGGTGTCTTTGTTGGTCCTCAGATTCGTGAACTTCTTCGAGATGATGCATTTGACCATGCACTGCGTGGCAAGGAAAAGACGGCATGGAAAGCCTTCCAGTTAGTGGCAATACATTTTCTCGGAAACAACAAGGCAGACAACTACAGGTTGTTAGTGGAAAACCTCCTCAAGGCATACAAAAGCCTTGGTTGCAACATGTCACTAAAGATAAATTTTTTGCACTCTCATCTAGATTTTTTTCCACCGAACTGCGGAGCAGTGAGCGACGAGCATGGCGAGCGATTTCACCAGGACATTGCAACAATGGAGAAATGCTATCAGGGCAAATGGAGCCCATCAATGCTTGCAGACTATTGCTGGATAGTGACAAGGGATGCTCCATTTAATGAATACAAGAGACAAGCCAAGAAGCGCCGAGTAGACACTGAATAGGACTAAACTTTGTACAGAACAGGACAGGTGAAATATTACCATGTAAAGCAACCATAAACACATGAAAAGATCTAGGTTTACAATTTATGATTAAAACTCTACTATCTACACAATATACATAGACATAAAATGGAAAAACTTAAATATCTTAGAAACAGTAGCCAATCAGTTGTTTCGTCATATTTGAATTCAGCACATTAAAATACATAATAAATAGCACATTTTATCTCTGAAGCAGAAGACTTCTCAAAAATTGTAGACCAGTGTTACCGCAAGAATTTGTTTACTAATGAGATAAGGATGGCTGTGGTGGTGAAAAAGACAGTTACCTTTTCCGTAACGGGTTTTCTTCGAGATGTGTTGCTCATGTCTATTCCACAATAGGTGTGCGTGCTCGCCACGTGCACCGGTGCCGGAAGTTTTTCCCCCAGCAGTACCCGTAGGGGAGTGCCCCAGCAACCCCTGGAGTGGCACCTCCATGATGTGGTATAAGGGGCGCTGCGCACTCCCCCCACCCTCAGTTCCTTCTTGCCAGACAACTCCAGCAGAGGGGAAGGAGGGCGGGATGTGGAATAGACAAGAACAATACAATTGCGAGGATTTTCTGAATCGCTACGATCAACTTAGGATTGAATAAGGACTGGGAATGGCTGAGCCATTACAAACATTGAATCTATCTCCCCTTATAAGTATTCTCACACTTCTTATCAAACTGTCTGTACTGGGCTATCTTGATTATCACTTCAAAAGTTTTTTTTTTCCACTTACTTAATTGGCCTCTCAGAGTTGGTAAGACAACTCCCACCTGTTCATGCTCTCTGTATGTGTGTATATATATCTCCTCAATGTATGTTCCATTCTATATGCATCCGAAGAAGTGGGCTGTAGCCCACAAAAGCTTATGCTCTAATAAATTTGTTAGTCTCTAAGGTGCTACAAGTACTCCTGTTCTTTTTTCTTGAATTGCTTAGTCTGCTCCAGGTGGAAAGCCAGAGCCCATCTCACATCCAGGGTCTGGAGGCAGCGCTTCTCACTGGACGTATGGGGCTTGGGGCAGAGGACCAGCAGAAAAATGTCCTGACCCATGTGATAGGCGGAGACCACCTTTGAGCGGAACGAAGGGTGTGGGAGGAGCAGGACCTTATCGTTATGAAACACCGTGTTCGGGGGCTCGGAGGTCAGGGCCCTGAGTTCCAAGACCCGCCTAGCCGACGTGATCGCAAACCAGGGAGGTTTGACCAGGAACACATGGCTAGTGGCTCAAATGGGGGCCCCAGGAGATGGGCCAACACCAGGTTTAGATCCCACTGCAGGACAGGGGGCCTAACATACAGGAAGAGGTGATCCAACCCCTTAAGGAACTGGCCAGTCATAGCCTGGGAGAATACCGTGTGGCCTTGCACCAGCGGATGGAAGGCCGATATGGCCGCCAGCTGCACCTTGACTGACTAGGGCGCCAGGCCATGGGCTCGAAGGTGAAGGAGGTAGTCCAGAATATGCTGGATCGGAGCGGCCACTGGGGAAATGCCCTTCTCGTCTGCCCATCTGGAAAACCTAGACCACTTTTCCAAGTAGGCTCAGCGCGTGGAGGGCCACCTGCTTTATAGGACATGCTGAACCCCTTCCAAGCTTGTACTTTCCTCCCTATCTAACCATTGAGCAGCCACGCCGTGAGGTGGAGTGCCGCTAAGTTGGGGTGGAGGAGGCAGCCCTGGTCCTCAGAGAGGAAGTCCAGGCGGGACGGCCCCGTGAGGGTCCCGTACCAATGCTGCCTGGGCCATGCCGGGGCAATCAGAAGGACCAGGGACCTTGCTGATCAGCGGGAACAGGGGAAAGGCATAGAGAAACTGGCTTAACCAGGACAGGAGGAAGGCATCGGAGATAGCGCCCCGTCCCAGCTCCCGCGGGACAGAACCGGGGCAGCGTCGGATCTGCCAAGTCGCGAACAGGTCCACCTGGGGAGTTCCCCATACTTGGAAAAGTCTGCGTGCCACCTCTGGGCAGAGAGACCACTCATGCTGAGAGAAGTCCCTGCTCAAGCGATCTGCCCGCGCATTCCAGGCGCCCGGCAGATGGAAGGCCCGTAGGCAGATGTCATGGGCTATACAAAAATCCCACAGTCTGAGGGCTTTGCGGCAGAGGATCGGCCCCGCCTTGCCTGTTGATGTAGAACATCGAGGCCGTGAGGACCCTGACCATCCGACTCTCCAAGTGCGAGCAGAAGGCCATGCACGCCAACCATACCGCTCTGAGTTCCTTGACGTTTATGTGGAGGGTCAGATCCAGAGCCAACCACAGATCTTGGATCTGAACGTTCCCGACATGGGCCCCCCATCCCAGGCCCGACCCGTCGGACACCAGTTCCAGCGACGGGGCCCTGCCCCTGATCAGGACCCCTTGGAGCATGTTTCTCGGGGAGGACCACCACTGTAGGAAGATTATCACTGGCTCGGGTACTGTGAGGACTTTGTCCATCCTGTCCCTGGCCAGGGAGAACTCCGAGGCCAACCAGAGATGGAGGGGCCTCATCCTGAGTCTGGCGTGATGGACCACATACGTGCATGCCAACATGTGACCCAAGAGCTGGAGGCACGCTCTGACTGTTGTCACCAGAAACCTTGTGACCGTGTCAATGAGCTCCTTCCGGGTCTCGAACCCGTCCGGTGGGAGGGAGGCTCTGGCCAACGAGGCATGCAGGACTGCCCCAATAAACTCTATGCGTTGTACTGGAATTAACGTGGACCTGGTGTCGTTTACCAACAGCCCCAAAGTGGTGCACGTGGACAGAAGGAGCGCCACATGATCCCGCACCTGCGACCAGGAGCTGCCCTTGACCAACCTGTCATCCAGATAGGGGAAGATCTGGACCCCCCAGCACCTGAGGTAGGCCGTCACCACCGACATACATTTCGTTAATACTCTGTGGGCAGTGGACAAGCCAAACGAGAGGACCGTAAATTGGTAGTGTTCCTGTCCCACAGTGAAACAGCGGAAGCGTCTGTGCCCCTCGAATATCTGAATGTGGAAGTATGCGTCCTGCAGATCGAGGGCAGCATACCAGGCCCCGGGAATCAGGGAGGGGATGATGGAGGCCAGGAAGACCATGTGGAACTTGAGCTTCACTATGTACTGGTTCAGGCCTCGCAGGTCCAAGATGAGCCTGAGCCCCCCTTTGGCCTTCGGGATACGGAAATAGTGGGAGTAGTACCACTTGCCTTAAAACTCCCCCGGTACTGCTTCCACCACTCTTAAGAGCAGGAGCCGCCGTACCTCCTGTCTGAGCCGGGAGATAGTTTGACAACCCATCAGTCCGAGATCAGCCGAGACCACTCCTGGAGGACACACAACGGAATGGAGAAGGGAAGCTTTATTGGGGGTGGATCCCTGTTGAGAACTGGCAGGGCACCCCCAGGCATCCCATCAAAACCGCCTTTTCCCCACTTGCTTGCCATTGCAGGACCCAGGCTGGGGAGCAGGCCGAGAATGCCTCTGTGGGCACCTCTTATAGTCCCGCGATTTCTTATAAGCGGTCTTGTATTTTGACTGGCTGGCCTGATCAGGAGTCTGCTGCAGCTTGAACTAAGGGTAGGGAGCCCCCTAGATTGAACTCATACCGGCCCAGGAGAGCCTGGTGGTTCGCCACCCGTAACTGGAAGCTCGAGAATGAATAAATTTTTCTTCCAAATGAGTCCAGCCTCCTTGAATCTTTATTTTTCGAGGTAGGGGCTGGTTGGCCCTGCCGTTCCCTGTGG
The DNA here is from genome assembly GCF_027887155.1 of Malaclemys terrapin pileata. Taxonomy (NCBI): domain Eukaryota; kingdom Metazoa; phylum Chordata; order Testudines; family Emydidae; genus Malaclemys; species Malaclemys terrapin. The sequence goes on from NC_071505.1 coordinate 198,908,394, forward strand.
TTGACCGACTCAACCACCAAGGAGTTAGGAGCAGGGTGGGTGTATAAGTATTCATGCCCCATGGCAGGTACAAAATACTTGCGTTCTGCTCTCTTAGAGATGGAGGCCAATGAGGCTGCGGTTTGCCACAGGGCATTTGAAATTTTCACCACTCCTTCATGGAGAGGCAAAAGCACCCTGCCCAGTGCCAAGGAGGACAATACATTAAACAGGGAGTTCGAGGGCTCCTCCATCTCCTTTGCTTGGAGGTGGAGGCTTGATGCCATCCTTTTTAAGAGTTCTTGGTGGGCCCTAAAGTCCTTCTGCGGGATGGAAGGAGGAGGGGCCATAATCGCCTCATCCGGGGAGGGTGAGGAGGCCGGCGCAGTACTTTGGGTGTCCACCGGCACCGGAGGGTCCACCACCTGGTCGGTCTCTGGGCACAGTGCCGAGGATGTATGTCCCACCGACTCGTTCCTCGGAGATCTGGAGAGGGAGGCTGAAGGTCCTTCTGAGGCTCGGGCCACCAAGCGAGCCTCCACCGGGGGCTGCGTCAGGGGCCACGGTGCCCACTGGTACCATTGAGCCAGCCACGGTGCCTGGTGGCTGTTCGGCTTGGCTGGCCTGGCCCATCGATGGACGACTACGAAGGAAGGCCGGGCTGACATATGACCTGGCGCTGTCTCTGGACCGGAAGGAGCGGCAGTGCCGGGAGCGATGCCAACCACGGGACCACGATCCCGACGTGGAGGACCAGTACTGTCAGTAACAGCTGCTCCGCGATCGGCTCCAGCGGGTGGACCCGTGATGGCGAGATGCCAGCGATCGACGTCTGGTGCTGCGGAGGCAGTGCCGTGGCAGGGTCCTGGAGTGGGATGATGAACGGGAATGACATCAACGTTCGTGCTGTGACTGGCTGCGACAGCCCCTCCGAGACGAGGACCTTTGGCAACATCTGCCTTGGTCCCGTCGGCGTTTGCTCCTTGAGGTGGGGCGGTGCCAAGAGTCTTGGTCAGATGGAACCGAACCAGACAGCCCGTGGGCGTGAAGGGCGATCCACGTGGACTTTGCCCTGAACAGTCGCTGGGTGGCGAACGGCGTCAGGAATGTTCCCTTGATTGAGACTGGTACCGAGCCGGGGCGACTGCGGAGATCCCAGTGGTGACTTGCCTCTGGTGCGCAGGGCTGACATCGGTGGTGCTCCTGGTACTGGCGTGGACATAATGTCCCAGGCCACCTTCAGGGCCTCCGGTGTGGAGGGCATCCAGACATCCGGAGAGGCTACTCTGCTCGATTTGAGTCGGAGGCCTAGAGGCCAGTGAGGATCGAGGACTGCCTGACATGGGTCTAGCCTCTGTCCCGGGTTTACTCCAGTGCTGTGGCGAAGAAGGAGAGTGGTGCCGACTAGTCGATGGCACCGAAGGATTGCCGCGCACCGACATCGGGGGCCAACTTGGAGCAGCTCTCCGGAGCCCGGGTCAGGGCCGACTCCATCAAAATAGCCCGGTGCCTAATGTTCCTTTCTCTCTTGGTCCAAGGCTTAAACGACTTGCAAATCTTGCAGCGATCGCTGAGAGATGGATTTCCCCCAAACAGTGTAGGCAGTCCGCGTGCGGACCACTCAGTGGCATAGATTGCCTACAAGTGTTGCACAGCTTACAACCTGGGGCACGGGGCATACCCTGGCCCGGCCGCTCTAGCTCAACTAAACTAACTAACTAACTACAGGTACCATACACTGAGCGAACAAGCAGTTTTGGGGACGACCCACAGCGAAACTGGAGCAGAGCAGTTCCAAAGCACCTTCGCTAGCGGCTTTGGGTGGGGGGAGCGCGCAGCGCCTCTTAAACCGCGCCATGGAGGCACCTCTCCAGAGGTCGCTGGGGCACTCGTCTATGGGTACTGCTACTTCCGGCACTGGTGCACATGGCAAGCACGCACACCTATTGTGAAATACACATGAGCAATCACTCGAAGAAGAGGAGGGAGGCTATGGATCAGGATGAATTTCCTGGAAAGAAGTAATTCCAGTGGGAGTGGGAGGGAGGAATGAAGAAAAGGTGGCGTATAGGTGATTGGAAGAGGAATGCAAAAGTACAGCCCAAGTGGTGAACATTAAGCTTATGAGAAAAAATGGGAGGATACAATGATGGGCATGAAGGGTGGATACATCACACACAAACCTATGTTTAAAAAATATTAAGGTTGCAAAATCAAGCACTCAGAAGTTAGGAAATGTCAAATGAGACGGAGTCCTGTGGAAATAATAGTATGTGATCATGATATACAGTCTTTGCACATATGCACAAGGGGACTATGTTTCTTAACTTATGAGTGCATGTTTTGTGCATGTAGTTTTCTAGGTTTTTAAAAAAGCACACCAAAAAAAAAAAAAAAATCCATCGTATGGCATTGTACTGACACTCCTGTGGTTAATCAGTAGGGTTGGAACTTTTAGATCCACTATACAGACCTCTGCCACTTGGGCTAATGGAGTAACTGGTGGGCAACAGTACGTTGTTATCCTCTGTGGGGGATGAGACACTTTGCCAATGGGTTTCACAGATATTTGCTGGCAGCAGAGGAATGGTGAGACTCAGGGATCTCGGGTTCTATTCCAGGCTCTGGAGAGGAGTATGCTTTGGTGCACACAGAATCTTTTGCTCATTTCCCCAAAATTTGACTACTACTAATCTGTTCCCTCCATCATGCACTGTCTCAGTCCTGCCTCTTCTATACCCCTGGTTCCTTGTCCCAGTCCCAGGGCAGGTCTACACTACGAGGCTAAGTTGATCTAAGTTACGCAACTCCAGCTACGTGAATAACTGTAGCTGGAGTCCGCGTATGTTAGGGGGACTTATTTCGGTGTCTATACCATGCTGGGTTGATGGGAGAAACTCTCCCATTGACTTACCTTATGCATCTCGTTCCGGTGGAGTACTGGAGACCAGTGATTGGTGGTCGATTTAGCGGGTCTTGACCCGCTAAATTGACCCCCCAATGGATCGATCGCGACATGTCGATTCCCTGGTAAGTGGAGACAAGCCCCCAGTCTCCAATTCTCAAAACTTTCGTTTCAGTCCCAGTCCCCTTTCCCAGTGAATACTAGTCTCTCTCTGTCTCTAGGGTCACTAGCTTAGTACCAATCAGCATTATACTAAAAGACAATGGAAGCAAACTACATTCTTTTCTCTTGAAATGCACAGTCTCTTAAAATACAAGCCTCCCATCAGAACTCTTTGCTAAGAAAAGAGAGTTAGGAGAGAAGATGAAGTCTTTTGGAAGTGCATTTTTAAAGTCTTAATGCATACTGTGTGAAATCCTTGGGAACAAACAAGATGAGAGAACAAAAGACTGGAATTTACTTATATACACAGAATGACACGGACTAGGAGATATGTAAAGGGATGTTTTGTATAGGAAGGGTGTGTTCTGGTGCTATATACACTGTTTGTCTTCCTCTCAATTATGCTACTGTGATTGCGAGTTGTAACTAAGGAAAGTATACTGAGAAGCCTAGAGGCCTTATGATAAAATCCTAACTTTCCTTCAAGCTCTCTCTAGGAAAAACATGCAGCTCAGCCTTTAAAAACACTTTCAGGCTCACATCATGAATTTGTTTCTGTTTATTATAGAACTTTTGCAACTGGCATCTACCTGCCTCAAAACACCAAGAATTTAACTGTATAAGCATTTGGTTTCAATTAATTTAGGGGTTGGGAATTCTAACACTTTGCAAAGATATGTGTTTCCTATATGGCAATATGGTGCTGCTGCTGTGTTATCAGAAAAACACATATTTCTTTTAAACTGCTGAAGCAACTGTTATGTAGCCAATGATAAGATAAGCAACTCTAAGATTAACTGGGAGCCAAATCCAAATAAATATCAGAAAATGATAGGGATAAAGTATGCATAGTTTTATTAAATACAAAAAAAAAAAAGTAAAATAAGCTACAGGAACCTAGATGTGAGGAAATAAAATAGGAAAAACTCTAGATAAATAATAAAGGTGGGCATGTTGGCTCAACTTTGTTTATAACTATAAAAGCTGACAAATTGCAGGGAGACTCACTTTTTGTCATCCGACAGATCAATGTTGGTCCCAAACTTGATTGTTTTGAAAGGTCCTCTTCTTCTCCTACCAGAGCTGTAAAAATTATGAAAACATATCAAATATATACCTTGGAACAGAAACTATAGAAGTATATTATTTATACCTAACTCACTTATCAGAAGATGTGGATTCATTATCTGAGTGGTCCTTGTGGTGACTCTTTTTCTCATTTTCCTCCTGCAAAACAAAAACGTGACATTTCCTATCACTTTATCATATAGTATTAATAGATTTAATCTCAAATCAAATAAAATATGAAAACCTTTGCATCTATAATTTTTATATGGACAATTTTTAGAGCCGGTCCAAAGGTTGCTTTGAAGATTAGAGGGAAATTGGGAATAAGAATGAGATAGGAATAGTGTTTTTGTTGACTTCCATAAAAGAGGAAAAGGAACATTGTGTTATGATCATTTTAACATGTACATGTATATTTTGCATTTCTTTGCTACTAGTAACTTGTTAAGAGACAGAAAAAATCTGATTTGAAAATACTGCAGTCATCTATGCAATTTTTTTCATGCAAAAGTTAATGACAATAGAGGCTTTCTGGCTGACCTCTCGTAACATGCCAGTTCATGTGCATTATCAAACATTCGCTGCTCTGGAAGCCTATATGCATTCTTTTCCTTCTATTTCTTAAAGTTTTGATACAGCTACACTCTGACAAACTTAAGAGTTGAGAACGTTAACATATTAGCTCTATATTTTAAAATTTATTGAAAGCAAATTATGCACACACTTTTACATTTGCTTCCCTTCTTCCCTACTGACAGAAATATTAGTTTGGCCCAGCACCCCATCTCAAATACTTTGCATATTTCTAGATTCTTCCTCTGACAATAACCAGGGCTCCAGCCACACACCTCCCCAACCCCACTCTCTGCATAAGGTTCTGCCCCATCCTCTGACCCCTTTCTAGCTTACCTTATGGCCCTGAGAACCAGTGGGGCTTAAGGCTTCTGGTAGCCCCCACCTTCCAACAGCGTTGGAATGATCTGGAAGAATACAATCCTCGCTCACTTCCCCAAACAGCAGCCGGAAATCTTCAGTGGATATCCCATTTCCCCAATCACCATTGCAGATCTAGAAAAATCCCATTTGTGTCCCTGATCAGCCCAATCCAAGTGCCATCAAAATCCCCCAATGTACCCCCTCCAGAATGTCCTTGATTCCTTCTCCTGCTTCTCTCACGGCCCATGATTAGTCCTCTCCACTTTCTTGCAACTACAAATCCAGACTTGGATCTCCTACCACATATTACTGCTTCTAATTCATCAGTGCTAGAACTAGGGATGCTACCGCACCCCCTGGCTTGAAGTGGTTTCCATCATATACAGCATTTACAGTTTTGTTCAATAGCTCTCAGCACTCCCACTATACAAATTGTTGCAACACGCCTGTTCTAATCTGCTCACAAAGTTCTTGTTTCTCCTGTCTGCAGTGCAAGTTCTAACTTAAAAGTTCTCCTGTCCTTCTCACCTCACCCAGCCCACCACCACTTTCCTTGTGATTACAGTGAAAATACCGGTCCTCGGCCCTCTGCTACTGCTGCTTCCCAACCTCTTCTAAGACAGAGCTGGTCAGAAATACCTTGCACTCTTTGCTCTATTTAGCTTAGTATTTTCATGTATCTAGGATCACATCTGTGTGGAGCTTTCAGGAGTTCCCAAGTTAATTCCAAGGATGTACTCACCACTAGAATTTGGGGCCACAAAAACTAGAAAACTTTTTTTTGTTTTTTTAATATTAGATAAGGTTAGCAAAAAATTATTTAAAAAAACATAAACACTTCACTTTAGTATTGAAACAATGTTTTTATAAAAAGAAAATATTAATTTTAGAACCAGAGGCCTTCCCAAATATAGGGGAAATTACATAACAGTAAACACAGAATGCCATTACATAATATCAGATATAGAAAGCATTAACAGACATATTTCTGAAACTATAACATTATTTCTACTGTATCAAATACTTGAGTTGAAGGAAAACAGTGCGTGTTGGCTTCTAAAAAGCAGCACAGAAACATTATATCATCATACACTGAATAAACAAATTTTATTTCGAAGTACTTTTCAGTTGGAAATTGAGAAATAGTATGTAAAAATATTTTTGTGAAGTTTTTTTTTTTAAGTTTTAAATGCATTTTTAAAATTTCAACAACTTTTAAATCTGAGTTTACATACTACTATATCTCACAGGGGTTCTCACACTGGGGGTCGGGACCCCCCAGGGGGTTGTGAGGTTATTACATGGGGGGGTCGCGAGCTGTCAGCCTCCACCCTAAACCCCGCTTTGCATCCACCATTTATAATGGTGTTAAATATATTAAAAAGTATTTTTAATTTATAAAGGGGGTCGCACTCAGAGGCTTGCTACGTGAAAGGGGTCACCAGTACAAAAGTTTGAGAACTACTGATATATCAGTTTAAGTTAACAGTTTTAAATGTATGTGAAAGTGATAACTAATAGTCTTACACTAAAGAAACTAAAGGGGTTTGTGCGTAACACCTTATAATCTATTTGCTCATCCATTCACAGGGAATTTATGTGCTTAGCTGTGCATTGAACATTAATGGGAATCCCCTTCTTCCCAATACCAACTGATGGAAAGGACTCCTTAAAAATAAAAAAAAAATCATATGATCATGTTTTAAGTTGTTACTGAGGACAAGTTGTTTGCAGAATTACTGTGTTCTTTATAAAATAGTTAAGATGTACTTACCCTTAATGACTCCTGGAATGAGGAGGCCTGGTACTGTGCATATTTAGCTATTGTAGTATGAGATCTACTGCTTTCGCAACGCCAGATTTTCTTTGTTCCAGTGGGGTCCCAGTTTTCATCTGCTGGTTGAAGTAATTGTGTCCTCACTTCTACTATGTGTTCATTATTTGCTTCCACTAATGTTTTAGTAGAGAAGAGTCCTAGATCTAAAGAACATTAATACAGTTCATAAATAATAGTTCAGTACAATGAAAAGGTTAAATTATAATTGGAAAGGTAGAGATTAATATATTTAAAGAAACTAAAGGTATATGAAGCACAACATTTGATATTTTACTTGAAAAGGAAATATGTAATTTTTCAGATATGATAAACACAATCCAGTTTATTTAGGTTTCACATTAAATATTGATGTAGTAAAAAGCCTTCCCCACATATGATTGTAAAAGCCTAGAAGAGACTACACTGCCTAAATAGTAGCAGATATGACTAAATCTACTATTTCTGAAAATATGTATTTTGGACAAATCCTGGCCTCTACAAAAAATACTTCTATTAAATAATAAGCATACCTAGCAAGTACAAAAATTTTAATCCATAGATCTCAAAATGCTTTACCAATGCAGGTGAATTGTTATCCTCCATTTTACAGAAGGAAAACTAAGGCACAAAACAATGTGGGCCAGGAGTTTCAAAGACAGAAGCCTCATGTTAGGTTTTGAAATAGATGGTTAGGCACCTGCTTGACTAAAGTCAATGGGAGCCATTGGATGCTAAGTTCTTTTAAAGTACCACAGAAATACTGCTTAGTTTGCAGACTACATATTACCCTAATTCCTTGTTATACAAACATGAATATATTAAGGAAATAAAACTGTGAACACTTCAGAGATTTCCCCAACACTTTCTAAAGGAATGTATGTATGTAGGAAAGAAAAGTCTACGCTGTCTTTTTTTTTTTTTTTTTTTTTTTTGGTATAAAACAAACTTACCTAATTTAAGAGCTCCAGCAAGGCCACGGATTACAGTAACAGGATTGTTTGGATTTGTACAAAATTGATGTAAAGGTGGAAAGAAAGCATCACGTTTATTTTCCAACTGCAAATTACAAAGGAGTATTAGGTCTCAGGGGAAGTTAGTCTTTTCATTAGTAAAATAACAAATAATAAAACAGGAGGAGATCAGGAATGCTATCCATTTTCATGTACACTAGTGAATTAGCATTTATATCACACAATATTTTCTCATTAAATACTGGTTTCACTCCTTTTGAAATTAAATTACTTATTATAATTTACTCCCTTGTAGAAATTCTATCCAGATTACTTTGGTGCAAGACTTTTCTAAGCTCAATTTTGCTGCAGTTTATTTCTGTACATGACAATAGATCCAAAAATCTAGTAACATGTATTCTCTACAGCATCTCTTCATTATTTTTACCTCAGCAGAGCTCCTTCCTTAATTTCTTGTTCCTCCCCAAAGAACACACCTAATTTCTATAATATGTATTTTAATAACTAAGATTCATAGAATTATTTTTGTCCTCTACTGTACAATCTCCAAGTCTATCATATTCTTTTTTAGAATAAGATAATACTGTCTTGTTAGACTATTTTCAAAAGTTATAAAATAATCCTTTAGATAATGTTCAAAGGAAACTGCCTAACTAAAACAGAAATGTCATCTACATTATCTCTACCATTAAGTAGAACAATTGATTTTAGTCAGTTTTTAAAAAAATGCTTAATTACTACAGTGTTAGTTGCATCTAATTTTGCTCACATTGCCAATCTTTCAACATTTTGCCTCTAGGGGTCAGTATAGGTCATGTCTCCAGAGCAAACGTCAGTTTCACTGTGTGGATAAAAACTATGGAGATGCTGTAAGAGCCTAAGTTACTCCTTCATGACCAAGGAACTTAGCTTTACACAGTATTTGGGACATTGCTCGATTCTGATGTCAGAATATACTGCCATACCAGAAAGTAGGCATGAGTAAGGAAATCTCTCATGAAAGCTTTTCACACCTCAGGTTCTTCCTTATATTAACCTTTTGCTACAATATTGCTATTGCAAATTTAATTGATTTTCTTTGCTGTATTTTGATATTGACAGGAGAGTTCCATTTAGTTATCTGCTCATATAACCATTTGAGTAATACTATGCAAATGCATCTTAAAATATTTTATAAACGCATTTAAATTATTACTGAGAGTTGTGTCTCATGAATTGTCTGACTTTTTAAATCACTACTTGAAGTACTAAAAATTTAAAAAGCATTCCTAATGTGTTTTCATTTCAATTTAGCAATCACACTGGAATTCTCAGTTTGAATCACTTACAATATTTTTCTTTTTAAATAGATCATAAGATTCTCTTTGGGTTCAAAATTCTGCCTTTTCATATGTTGCATCCCTGTAGGTAAAATTTAGCTCTGAATAAGATACCTTGTTTCAATACTTATCTAAATTAAAAAGCTAGCTATATAGTTACAAAAAGCCCTAACCGATTTATTCCTACCAGTCGGTTGATACTTACATAAATACTAGGTGTAGGTGGATTCAACTTGTCCTTTGGCAAGGGAGGGTATGGTGGAGGCGGTGGTCGTGGAGGTGGACATTTATCCAATAAAATGCTACTGTTAGATAAGCCATTTTTACCCAGATTCCTAAAAAGGAAAGAGAGCTGTTTGTGTGAACATTTGATTAAAAAAATTACAAGTATATTTACTGAATACGTGCTAGTTACACGTTGTGTACAACAGAAAATATGAATGATGTACAAGGGTAAACCACAATTACGGGCTAAGTGGAACCTCCAGGATATATCTTAATCAAGGATTCTCATTATTTAGTAAGATGAAATTATTTTAAATTATTCCCACTATTCCCCTCTCCCCAAATTTACAAAAACACCACCGTTAGTTAAAAAAATAACTAATCTCAAAATAAAGAAAATAATCTGAATTATAATTAACATAGCAAATAGTTTTTAACTTGAAGTACAGTAGAACCTTATTAATTGGCACTGACTACCAGGTGATCCATTCATAGCAGTGAGGAACAAAAAACACTTTTCAGATCAAGTCTATCTGGTAACAGAGGACATAGCATTATTAAATTGGTAATACACAGAATCTCTCACAGAATTTCATACAAAAGGTTGTTACAGTCACAAACTGAAAATTTGCACATCACCCAGTAAGAACACATACAATTAAAAAACTACCATGCTGTAATGTACTTTATTTACTTATTTTGACGAGTTTAATTTTATACTTGTACTTCACAGTATATTAGCATATACATATTGTAGAATAATTTGTTAAAGTCACCCTGCAGCACTCAACTTCTAAATCTTTCTTGTGAAGCACAATAAGACTAAATTACTGTGCCTGAAGATTAGTGAAGTGAGAATTAACGAAGATATACTGCATTTTTTTTGTCTAGGAGTGTGACTATACGGTTACTTTCAAGTACAAAATTAATAATCCTTTTCCCCCAAACAAAGATGAGATTTTATATGCATATAAACATATGGGGCTTATTTGGCACAATATCATCTTAAATTATTTAGTCTTATCTAACCTGCAAGGATAAATGTACAAAACATTATTTATTTTAAAAGAAGACTGTGATGTCAAGAGGACCTACTTGGGGTACTGAAATATTCTCAATATCTAATTGACATGGACCTCTTTCAGACTAGAAATAGTCACAAAATCTTTCCCAGCAAATGATCAGTACAAATAACCCTCTGTCACACACTATCGTTCAACACAAGAGTACAGATAAGAACTCTGAGAAAGGGCACCATCAAAATTCATCATGTTGTAGTCTAACTCTGATGTATGAAAAGTTACACATGTAGCTCTGCATAAGAGTTAAGGATATGTGATCAAATGTTAGTGAATACCAATCATTGTACTGCATGTATTTTACTTGCTAAACTAATTTGATCAGTTTCTGATGTCGTAAATTCAGAAATTAATTGGAATGACTGTAGAACAGTGGAATCAAACCCAAACAAAACAACCCTGTGCTGATGCAATGCAGTGTTTGAAATTTTATACTCCTAAGGAGAAGAAACTCAAAATTATTACTCCCATGGCTACTATAATTTTGCTTCCCATAGCACATATAGTTCTGCAGTTGGTATTATTGCATATTATTATTTGTAATGTGATACATCACCTAGGAACCTACCCCACTGCGCTGCCATAAAAACACAGAACAAAAAGACAGTCCCTGCCTCAAAGAGCTTACATACAGTACCAATTTTAATGCCTTAATGTGTCATGTTCACTTTGCCTATTATAGTTGCTGCACAAGGCCCTGACTCAGCACAGCACTTACACATGTGCTTAAATCCATCAGAAATGCACGTGCTTAAATGTGTTGCTCAATCGGGACTTAAAATATCAAACAATGTTGCAGTTGTACTTCATTGTTGCATAGTGAAATATACCCACCACGTTACACTTATAGCTCGGTGGTAGTTGAACTGGACTGGACATCTGTCACTCAAGAGGCATGTAGGGTTATGCAACCAGAAGGTGGATTGGACTATTGTTAGTAGGATGTCCACACTCTCAAAAGATTTACAATCTTTTGATCACAGATTGACTGGTGCCCGCTTTAGGATTGCAATCCCAAGCATATAATGTGCCCTTCAGAGCTGGTGACATGCTAAACTGGACACTTTCTTGCTACCAAACACATGTATCTATTTCAGGGGTTCTCAAACGTCATTGCACTGCGACCCCCTTCTGACAAAACCCCAGGAAGGGGGCCAAACCTGAAACTTGAGCCCTGCTGCCCCAGGTGGGAGGCCAAAGCCAAAACCCAAGGGCTTCAGCCCTGGGTAGGGGAAATGTAGCCTGAGCCTTGCCACCCAAGGCTGAAGCCACTCTTGGGCTTCAGCCCCGGGCCCCAGCAAGTCTAATGTCAGTCCTCCCAACCTCATTAAAACAGGGTCCCGACTCACTTTGGGGTCCCAACCCCCAGTTTGAGAACTGATGATCTATTTGCAAGCAAGATAGATCTTGAATGGTCAACATTAAAATTGAGCAGTCTTAAAAAACCCACAGGTGTACATTCTATTTCACCGTGCAATGTCCCTGATGCACTCATATGCATAACTGAAGAGACATTAAAAGTTCAGTATAAATGAGGGAACATTTTGTTATTTCTAATCACCTGTTTTCAAACACCTGAAATAAATGTGGTCTTTGTTGTATGTTAAGTCAATGGCAAGTTTTGAATAAATTATTTTAATTATAAGAACACTTTATAGCATGTGATTTCCCCCCTAAATTATGAAAATACCTTCTTCACATTTGGATATTAAAAAAATAGATTAATAGATTTTCTTCAAACCTTACAAAATAGAAAATCACTCATTTGTTTGGGCAGAGAACAAACATTAGAAATTTCTATGGGAACAAAGAAATCAGGGAATGGACAAACAGTTCATCATGTTTAGTATTCTGTGTCTAACAGCGGTCCATGCCATATGATTCAGAGGAAAGTGCAGTAAACCTCAGACAATTATTCAACAACCTGTTCATAAGGGAATTTTCTTCCCCACAGATATTTCCTGAGACGTTATATCCCCTAATAAAAAAACCTCTATAATTGTGAATGTTGCCATTACGCAAATACATTTCTAATCCTTTTTAAAATCCTATTAAGCTCGTGACCTCAATAACATAAGGCTGAGAGTTTCACAGGTTACTTATACATTGTGTAAAAGTAGCATTTCATTTTTTAAATCAGTTTTAAATGCGTCTTTCGATCTCACTAGGTATCACCTTGTTCTTATGTTACCTGAGTTATTTATTATTTCACATACCTCTATCATGTTGCCACTTATTCCCCTGTCTAAACTTAACAGGTCTCTTTTCAATCTCTCCTCAGATGAAACTTTTCATGCCTCTATTTTTTTATTTTTGCCCATCTCTGGGCTCCTAGCTTTGCTATACTTCCTTGAAAGCCAAACTGAACCTTTAGCCCAGGTCAGGGCATATTATCACTATGCAATGATATCATAACATTTTCTATCCCATTCTTTACACCTCTGTAGTGTGTCCCTTATGTCTTGCCATGCCTCAGTTTCCCTGCTGGTTGCTGGTCTACCTTCTCAGTAATTGGGTTGTTCAGCCCTCAAGCCAAACCAAAAATTTTCCCCCTTCCAGGTTACACAAAGTCCAAACACAAAACCTTCACCTAGTGTCTCTTGCTATGCCACAGCTGTCCCCCTTAGGGTCTATCTGAACTTTTCCCCTGGATGCAAGATTACCAAATTAGTCTTTCACTCCTTGACTGCAGGGATCCTTTATTCTTTAGTTGGCAGAGTCCACCCTCTCTTACAGAATACATCACCTGTAGATGGCACTACTGAGGCAGAGGAACTCATGCCCTCTATCTACCACAGGCTTCAACCAATGAAGTAGCTGTCCACTCCAGCCTCAACTCCTCTGTTTCACTCCTCTTCCTAAAGCTACTTCCTATATTTGCTTGTCTGCCAACCTTCTTGCTGGTCTTTTTCTTCACACTTCTTCACACAACACACAGTCAACCCGGGGAACTCATTGGCAGCAGCTGTTGTGAAGCCCAAAGCATAACTGGGTTAAAAAAAGAATTAGATAAGTTCATAGAGGATAGGTCCATCAAAATGTCTATTGGCCAAGATGGCCAAGGTGGCAACCCCATGCTTCGGATGTCCCTAAACTTATGCCTGCCAGAAACAGGAACTGAACGACGGGATGGATCATTCGATAGTTTCCCTGTTCTGTTCATTACCTCTAAAGCATCTGCCACTGGCCCCTGTTGAAAGACAGGATACTGGTCTAGATGGACCATTGATCTGATCCAGTATGGGTATGCTTATGTTCAGCCTTCTGCAGTGACCCTGAATATGTCTGCTAAATGGTTAAGATTTAATTTTGAACTCAAATGTGTATGAGTTCAGATTACCTTAATTTGTCTACACTAAATTTCAGCTACCATTAAGTTGTCCAATCATTCTGCTTTGTTAGGTCCCTCTGTAATTCTTCAAAGATTTCTTTTTATGACTACTCTAAATAACTCATCTGCAAATATTGCCAATCTGCATTCATCTCCTTTTAAAAATCATAATTAAATATATTTAACACATGACAGTCTTCCTATTTATCACGTGTGCGTGCGCACGCATACTTCTGTATATCAAGGCCTATACGATTATTCCAGAAAGAAAGAAAATGTTGTTGCTTTAAAAAAAAAAAAAACACCCTGAAATATCAGCAATGTTAAATCTGGTTGCGTGGATGAATTTGTGGGGGTTTCAGAGGATGCAAATGTTAAGTTTCCATGTTTAACTGAAGGAGGGATAAAGATGAATCTTTAACACAGGCATTCTTTCTCCTATATGTCAATTCAACACGCAAATAGAAGTTAACAAAAACGAATAGTTCAGCTGACTAAAAATTAAATGCTCAAACTTCACTCTCAGCTCTCGTGATATCATTTTACTAATTCAACAGTCATTCACAGCAGACAAGATCAGAATTTCTAAGTAATAAAAAAGAAAAAAAATCTTTTTGGTAACAGTCCTCTTAGATTTTCTATACCATAAAAACAAAACAAAAAGCGCATAATTTTTTTCTTCCTCTTCCTCCACCTTTAGCCTTTTGTCATGCTGAATAAACCATTTATTCCTACATTTTCTGTCTCATAGCCAGTTTCTAATTCATGACAGAATTTTACCTCTCACCCCATCTAATTAGTTTCCATCATAGCCTTTTGTGATGGACTTTGTCAAAGGCTTTAAAAGTCCAAACGAATATCAACGAGTACTACTTTATGCTTTGCTGAAGTGCCCTAAGAATTTTAGCTTATTGATTAGTCATTTTATCATCTAAAATGTATGCTTCTTTCTACTGTCTTAACTTGTGTTGGATTTTTTTTTTTTTTTTTTGGAGGCTACTTGTTTAACAAGTAAAACTTTGAGCTTTCAACATTTAAACCATTTTTTTGCCTTTGTGTTTTTTTCTTTCTTGTTTTAGGGTTACTCACTATTTATATTCCAGTCTTATTGTAGCCTCCCATGCTGGACTTTAATTTCCTCACTTTATTTTAGTTTATTTTTAAATAAACTAAACAAGGCCCTTTTTCTACAGGTTAGTGGTATTGTGCAGATTTCTGATATAATCCCTCATTTGAGATGCTGAATTTAAGTATATTGTGCCTCACTATTATTTAGTAGGTCAACTATACTTACTTCTTGAACCAACACCTGTGCATTACTTAGTTCCAAGATGAGAATAACTTGTTTCTCGTGTATTCTAGAACTACATGATCCAGAAAGCAGCCCTTTACAGGTGTTGATAAATTGCTTCTCTAGCTTTTTTAAATCTATAAACATCCGACAGAAGACTATTCTGTATTTCTACAGCAGACCTCTAAGGAATATCCAAGTACTTCACAAACATTAGTAAATCTTCAATACCCCAGCAGGTTAGTATGTACTAATAGAGGCCAGGACAGAATAGGAGTAAAGGGAGAATTGGTAGACGACATATAAAAAAGTAGAAAATTGTGTTCAACTATCCCCTAACCTCCAAAGCTCCCCAATCCAAAGAAATTCCAACATGGAAACAGAAGGGTAAAGAGAACCAAATATTCCCAGAAAGGAAAGGAAGCATCACAGGGGAAAAAGTAATAATTACTTGAATCTGGGATGAAGGCTTCTATTGGTAGAAAAAAACCCTCAATATTTTCCCCAAAAGTATTCTGAACACTCCATTTGAAATAAAGACTATGGTGAGAATGCCCGCTCTTGATAAAAATTAAATTAAAGCATTAATGATACTGAAAGGCTCCAGGATTCACTGAGAACTAAGCAAAATTAAAGGATGGAACACTGTTTGAATAGTATTTTTTCCCCTAACACAAAATATTACATTATTTTTCCATATATTTCTTTGACACTTTACACATGGGAAAATATTTTTTCCAACTTTCTCACTAAAAATATTGTCCTACTACAATGGTGTGGAGCTGCTCAGGACAGGTGGGAGGGTTCTGCATCACATGGGCTGGGCAACATTTCTCACAATGTTGGCGTTTCCACAAGGCTGGCAAGTTGGTGCCAGCAGAGCTCAGTTTGCCTGTGAGGTGGCCTGTGTCCCTTTCCCCTGGCGTTCTTGGTACTTAGATCGGGGGAAACAGTGGTCTTGTGTGGTAGCAACCTGCAGCCAGTGATACTCAAACCTCAGTGGTTCAGGAGCAAATTAGTGATGAACATTATCCAAAAGAGCCACACTAGTGCGAATTGTTTCATTTACTATAGTACTATATATTCATATTTAAACAGTATGATGGGAAACTCAGTGTATTGTGTGTCTTTATAATTCTCACAGCAAAATGACTGACCAACCATTATTATTTTCTCAATTACAATTTGATTAATAACATAGTGAAAGCATCCTGATTGGTTAATAATTAAATCACACAATGTTTTAAATATGTGCTGCGGAAGACACATTAAAGGAGATACTTGTGGCTTGAGAGCCACAGTCTGAGTATTACTGCTGTAGACTAATGATGGGGAAGGTACATCCATACCATGAAGACAATGGGAGGCATGGGGGGGAGGGGAGAGATCCTCCAGAAAACTCCCATTTATCAGGGGACCTGGAGGTTAGGTGGGGAAAGACAGGGGTCAGCTCATGAGGACACAGCAAAACATGGAAGTTGTAGGCCCAAGCAGCATCCACTTCAACGAGGGTTGATGATTCCGGGAGTCTCACCTCTTGACCACAATCCCACTGGCTAGTTAAAGATTTGTTCAGTGAAAGGAGGGCAGTACCAATGTTTCCAGCCTCCCCACTGTCCTAAATAAGGACTGGAAGAGCCTTAGGAGGGAAGAGCTACTCTTGGTGAAGCTTTCAACCCGTATTTTAATGCTCCAGTCTTAATTACACTGCTGGGAAATAGCTTCTTGCACAAATTGGAGAAAAAAGGCTGTCTATTAACCTGCATAGCAGCTCTGATTTGCTGCCCTTTTCTATAACTTAGGTGAAAGATGGTCCAATGTAGGAGGTTTACCCTTAAGATTAGTGGTGCTTCCTAGCCTACCATTTAAAAATGTGGAGTTTAGAGCTCTAGGAGCAAGCAAAGATATCTGAGGAATGGGAGTGTGCATGTATGCAGAATGACTTGGGGTAAGTGCAAAGTGAGTTGTGCCTGGGAAGAATATGTAAATGAGTATGAGGAAGCAAAGACTGAGTGAACTGAAAGTGGATGTGGAATGAAGGAGGGAAGGGGTGTGTAGAATGAATGCATGAAGTCTGAGAGGGACAAATGGCAATATGTATATGCAAAGTAATGTAAATTTACCAAAGGTATGCAAATTAATCTACCGATTCATTTTGTTTGCAAATATTGGCAGGCATGCATAAAAAACATTCTCTAGTGAATGGAAAAAACTGACAGCATTATACTACACTGACAATTTTGTGCAGCTTTATTACTTTCAGTTCTGACTAGTCATCTGTTAGTGCAGCTCAATGAAAGAATGCACAGGGAATCCTCTGATGCACCTGGGCCACCCTGAAAGGGAATTGTCATAGGAGTGAAAGAATAGGGTGAGATTCTTTTTCACATTCACTAAGCTGCTACTCCAGAACTGTGTGAGAAGAAAGTCACAAAACCATAGCCCAGTTTCATTTCTGCTCCTTAGAAGACATTAGGAAGCCTTGAAATCAACCAGAAACTTGTCAATTTCACTTTTCTGCTTGGGAAAAGTATGATCAGCAGTAAGGGTGTGATCTAGAGGAAATAAGGCACATAAAATATAAAAGGGGCGGGGATGGTTGTTGGAGCACATTCTTCCCACCCTCCCAGCAGCTGGAGAGAGAGGTTATGAATTTGGAGCTCCTTAAGTAGCCCAGGCTCACAGAAAAGATTTGGACTCTTGAGCACCCTGGAAACACCATTCTAGTGCACTGCCTTCCTAAAGCCCTATGCACGTGAAGGGTATCTAGATGGCTCTCAACATGGCTCGGCTCCGAATCCCACTGGTGCACAATTTCCTTCAAACTTTAAACACAATAGGCCTAGACGAATATTAATCTAACTAGTAGGTGTTGTTAGAATTTTCTGCCCAAATTCTTTTAGTTATTGACTGAAGAGTTGAAAAAGTATAGTAGGGAAGCAAAATTCTGGATTATTCATTATTTCTGTAAAATATGAGTTAGACAGGATGGGCACACACTGGGAAGTTGTGGGGCTAAGGAATGAACGTCTCACCATCTTTCACAAATGAGCAATTTCTGCAATAGTTTTAGTTTCCATTTTTCAGGATATTTTAATATCATGGCTCTCATCTTGCAGGAGGATCCCATGGCTTTGAGAGGCCTTTTTTCTTAAAAGTGCAAAGTATGTATATACCTGCCAACACACACAACTGGCTAGAACAGACTGAGGTTTCTCATCTTTGACCCAACTAAAACTAGTTCCCACCACTATTCAGGGACTGTTGGCAGCACTTATTGACCTTCAAGCTACACTCTTTCCCATTTCCTATAGCTGCTTCTCTCTCTCAAAGGCAGCCAGCCAGCTTTCATCTCCATTGCCCAGCTAAGCTAATACAGCTGAGGTGCAGGAGTGCTGAGCAGGTAGCCCACTGTTTACTGCCTGAAAACTGTTTGGGCAAAGTATTAGGTGAATCCCTCGGAGACAGAAACCATATCTGCATGTATGGGAGAAGGACTACAGGAAACGCAGGAAGAATCTTAGGGAGCAAGGGGGAGGATAAGACCTGATGACCACAGGGTAAAAAGGTGGAACATGAATTTTTAAGGGACTGCTTTTCCAATAAGCTGGTGATTCTGGGGACAGCTGAAATGTTTTATGTGCTTTCTTATGAATTTTAGGTTATTTTTTCTCTTTTTTTTCTCAGTATCACTATAAGTCGGGACTTTAAAATTGACCAGACTAGACATTCAACTGACCAGCATCTTCCAAACACACTGCTTATTTGGATGTTCTCTTAAACAAAGTAGACATTAACATGCAAAGTGGCTAAGAGACTTTTTCTATTGTACCTTAAGAAAATATAAAGAGACTTTCTATCATAGTCCCCTTAACCCAGCAAAGCATATAACAGTCATGGTTGATCTTAAGATTTGTGGGAGTCCCAATAGCTGGAAAATGAGTAGAGACAATATCAAGTCATGGGAGAAGAAGATGAGGATACCTTTTGAGTTGCAAAGTTTGCAGAGGATATAGAGGTTTTTGTGTGTGTTTAAACTTCAGCCCTAGCATCACATTAGTCCACTAAACTAAAATCTTCAGTTTCTTAAATTTGCAACACTTACATTACTGGCATTTCAATATTCTGTGGTTTTTCATATTTATATTTTACTGAAATTTTTAAAGACCACATTACAATGCAGCCACAGGTTTAAAATTAGAATGACGATCAAAAACTACCCCGAATCATTATTCCCAGCTATCAGAAATGAAATATAATTTGGAATCTCTCTTTTGGCAGGGAGAACAAAACAGAGAAGTAATACATATGAAAAGCTATTACAAAATGAATGCAGTATATATGCTAGTCTTTTTGCTACTGCATACATACTTCATGAGTTATTCTTTCATTTTAAAAAGGGACCACTGGTGTGATGGGCATTTTACTGAAATAGTTATAGTTTATCAAACATTCGACTAGTGAGTTCATAAAATTCTCATTAGCTACCTAATAAAATCATGTATGATTTTGAGAGGCAGATTTTGAAGGTACAGAAAAAAGGACAATTAAACCTCATGACAGTAAAGAAAGGAAATCCATACATACTACCAATTCTGCAACAGTGCAATAAAGTATAGTCCTGTTTATCCAAAACCCTATTATCCAAACCTCTGCCTTATCCAAATCCATTCCTTGCCCCCAAACACAAGCTACATGTTGTAGAGGGCATGTATCTTGGGCTGGAGGACAAGGAAGGGATTTGGTTAAGGCAGAGGTTTGAATAACAGAGCAAAGATCACCAGACAGGACTACAAAGAGAACAATGATGATGAGCCCTGGCTGTAACGGAGGCCACTCTGCAGCTGAATGGCTCCTACAGCAGGGCAGGGAGCCCTCTGTAGCCCCACTGTCATGAGAGTGAAGGAGCAGGGGCTGTGACAGAGGAGCTGCAGAGGGTTTCTGAGTTGCTGCAGGGCCGGTGCTTGCAGGGATCTGCCACAAGATGCAGGTCATGCAGCCCAGGGTGTCTGGTCTGCCCTACCAGAACTGGAGCCTACTCCATGCACCAACAGAGTTCAGACGTCACTGGCTCTGCGATAGCACAAGGAGCCCTCTGCAGCCCTGCTGTCATGGCAGTGAATGAGCAGGACATAGCAGAGAGTCACAGCCAGGTCCGCGAGGGGGAGGAAAAAGAAGAGAACAAGAAGCCTCCAGCTGCCTGGGAGGTCCACCCTGCTGCTGAATGACTCCTGGCCCTATTGATTATCCGAATAAAATCAGTGTCCTCCATGCTATTCGGATAATTGGAAGTATACTGTAGTTAAAGATTACACAAAATTAGTGTCAGAAAATGAAGTTACTTTTAAAACTTTCCACAACCAATTACATACAGATGGTTCCAATCTACAAACTCATAAAACCTTCACTTTTATAAGGATGACAGATGTAAATGCTTGAACTGGAAAGGAAGCAATACACTATTCTAGTTGATTTTTTTTTTTTAAGCTAGAACAAGATTTACCATTTGAAAAAAAGATAGTCAATCACTGCCACGTGTCAATTTACAAAAGCAAAACCTTGCTGAAGGATTTCTCTCTTTATATAAAGACAATCAGTTCGACTCTTTGCCCACCAACAATTATTTGACTATCACTAAATATTTCAATTTTATGAGACTCAACAAAAAAAAGTTCTAAGTAATGAATATGACCCCCTGCTCCTTGATTTATTACAGTTTGGGTCCACTATACTTCATGATTACACAGCCATAGGAACAGACACAGAATTGCTCGCTGACTACAAGATCAGCATCTCAAAGAATGGAGAATTAAGATTAATTAGCTCAATTTGAAACCATTTATATTAAAAACAGTGTACACAATTTCCAGTGGCCACTACATTCTGTCTGATATTATCAAGTCACAGGATGTCAGGCAAACGGCCTAGTAGTTCAAGTAATCAAGTTAACATACAGGGATTTTTTGCGTTTAATCTATTTGTGAGGGTGCAGGGGGGAAGGTTATGAAAATGTTTCATTGCTGTCATAATGCCATGAAGATTAAAGGATTAAAGTTTCTTTATTACATATTACCAATCAAAAACTTTTAGGGTGAAATACCTTACAGGATGGTTTAATTATTTAAAAAAGCAAGCATTATAAACCCAGGAAATTCAGAATAAAGGTTACACTTAAAAGAAACCCAAACATGCGGAGGTATGGAAGGTTAGGGCAGCAAAACAACCTTAACTCTTCCCCCCGTATGGTATCATACAATATGCTTATGATTAAGGCATTTTAGTGTTTGTAGCTCCAGCTTAGATTAAACTGATTATGAAAGACATTCGTTTTTTTTTTTCCTCTTTTTTTTCCTTTAAGGTGTCAGTACAAGGCAGAGTTAAAGTTGCCTGAGTGCCCTAACTGTGCACTTCTATACCTTAATATTTTTGGATTTCTTTTAAGTTTAATCTTAACTTTGAAATTCCAGGGTTTGTTTTTGAAAAGTTGCATTGCCCATCTAAGTTATTTTACTCTAATTCTTAACTACTGATATAGTACTCTCAACCTTATCTCTATTTTAACTTAATATTTGTCGGGTAATTTCCTGTTAAAAATTACAAATTTCATACATATTCAATGAACAAGAAACCCAAAGAAAATATTACCATGTGATATTTATAATGATTTGAACATATAAGATATTAAACCTTAAAAGCTTTTTACATTATTTTAATTTTTAGGGTCAGATTCAGTAAGATATTCTGGATGTCTTAACCACAACAGACCAGCACAAATCTGACAGAATGTTCTCATTTTCCTTTGTGTCCTGCACCTTTCATATACCTCATGTACAAACTCCATGCCCTAGTTTATCTCTCTTTCCTGCCCTCATTGTTGAGAAGTTCTAAGTTTAATCGGTAGTTTTTGAAAATAAATATTTCCATTAATTTTTTTTGCTATTTTTCATAACAGTTCTGTCAGTTGAGGCTGAAGAATTAAATACTCTCAGAGAAATTAACAGAACTGCTCTCTCTGAAAATGATTGTCATTCCCCATTATTGTCAAAGGCAATCGAGACCAAAGGCTGCCTTAATTAAGATATCCTTTTTCAAAGTAGCCACTGCCTACTATTTTTTCCAATCGGATTGCTGCCAGGCTGCCTCTAAGGAAGAAGGTGGTCCCCAAGTTGTCAGAAGGCAAAGAGAAGCACTGTGATGATCAGGTAAACGAAGACTGTGGCAATCTTTTGCTAAGAAAACAACGTGTGGTCCCAATCCCTTTAGGAACAATAGGAGATGGCAGCCATTTTGAAAAAGATGGCAATTCTTTATGGAATTCTTTAAAGAACATTATTCAGACTCTGCTGAAAGAGAAACTTACATAAGCAGAATAATGCCAAAAAATGACCATTAATCTTAAAACACAACTTGGAATGTAGCCTATGCAAAACATTTCAGTGGGCTTTAAGTATCAGGGAAGCTTGAAGAGTATGTATTATTGTGTTATTCAGATCATTCAGGACAAAAAAACCCCACTGATATTGGGTGCTAAATTTTCTAAAGGAGCGACTTTCAGATTAATTTTAACTGAAACTAATTATTTATTTGTAAATTCTTCTAGTTATTCTGTACTCAAAAAGTGCTGTAATTTTGGAGCCATGATAATTGCCCCCATAATATCACAAGTGAAATTCTCTCATAAAAGGCCCTGACTATTATACAGTGGACAAAAGCTTTACAAAATAACGTCACACACATTTTCTACTATGCCTATTTGCTTTTAATTATCTTCAAATACTCTATATTAATCACTATTGCAGCCTATAAAAAAGTGCATGCTGCTGAAATCCATGTTGCCTGCTGCATAATCCAACAGTCATTACTATAGAAATATTTCTTAAAATGCATCTGAGCTTCTGTTTTCTAAATAAAATTTGATTAGAAAAGTGATTCATACAGAAACTAGCGACAAGAGAATCTCAGGACTTTCAGGTTAGATAAGTACCCATAAGTTTGGATGCTTAACTGAACCTCGTGGATTGCAAAATCAGTATATTTCTTATGAAAAGAGTCTCCTGTGCTATTTCAGCACTACCCCTTCTGACCCAAACCAGGAAGTGCAAAAGTGCAATAAAAGTTCTCGGCCAATGGGAGCTGCGGAGCCGGTGCTTGGGGGCTACGCAGATCCTCTCTGGCCACCCCTGAGCCTAGGAGTCGGACAGCCATGTCGCCGCTTCTGGGAGCCACTTGAGGCAAGCGCTGCCCGGAGCCCACGCCACCTCCCATGCACCAGGACTTTTAACGGCCCAGTCAGTGGTGTATGCAGCTTTATCCAGGAGCTAACACAAATCTACGAAGCCAAGGTCCTTGCTGCTTATTCTCAAAAAGAACGAAGTGGATCCTGAATTTCTAAATTCAGCTGTTCTAAGTAAGTAGGTCTTCAGAATCCTATGCATATCAAGATTGACAAAAGCTTTTCTTGCCCCAAATCAGGACAGAAAATGGGAATCATATGTCGAATTCAATAGAGATAAGACAGGACTTTAGAACATTATTTTGAAAAAAACCCTAAAGCATGATCATTAGGGCCACACTGCAAGCAATGAACCTCACAAATAAACAGACTTTTCCTACCTCTCAAATTTTATTCTAAACACAAGATGAAATAAGAAAGCAAGAAAGAGCGTGATGGAGAGTAGGTGGAGACGAAAGCTCAGGGAGCACAAGGAGTATAAAAAAGTTTTGCAGTTTAGGCATGTAACATGGATGTCTTAGAATTAATGTGCTAAGTACACTTTTTTTATTTTTAAACTCCAATTAATTTTAAACGTATCTTTATTTTGGGCCCGGCATCAAGGATGTGGGGGTGCTATGTGAAAGAAGGGGAAGATGGGGAAGGCAAGAAGCTGAAGAGGGACAGATAAAAGTGGAGAGAGAAGTTAAGAATCAGTAAGATGAGAATGCAGTGAAATATGGATCACTAATGGTGACCACAGTCCCAGGATGTCCAATATTATGCAAAATTTGAAAGAATGCAGGTTCTAATGGCGCAGGTATAGAAGAGAGTTTGAAAATGCTGCTGGCACTGTGGATGCTGGGTGATGTGGAGATGGTATTGCTACAGAACAACAAGGACTTAGTGCACAATTCCACACAGGGGTCAACCTGAGGAAACCGTTAACCAAATGTCCCTGATTTCTCTGGATAACTTAAAACACTTACTCATAGACTTGGCAACTATCTTTTTCACATCCTGGATTTCCTAGTAAGCATCAAGTATTATTTTAACTAACAAGGAGCTTGGCAGGATTTTTTTCTTTTAGTTTCTATGAAAATAAGTAGACTGCTGGAATTCTGTTATTTCCATCTCAGGTATTTTAAGTCTCAACCACATTCATAACTGCCCACCAAGATCCTGCACAGGAGCAACAGAAAACCCCCCATAAAAGTGGACCAAATTATGCCACTGCCACAGATGCACTTGCAGACTCTTATTCCTTGGGGAGAGGGAATTTCCTGTCACTGCTGCTCATTTAACAAGGACAAGGTTAGAAATATTGGCTAGAAATATTGGCTAAAAATAGCTTAACAAAATTTCAATATAAAGCCAAAAATGGAGTTTTCTTCTGCTACTCTGTCCTGCAGCAAGGCGGGAACAGGGAAACAAATGAGGGAGTGTGGTTTAGTGGACTAGGAGAAGACATTGGTTGCTAACATGCCTATCAAGAAGAGTCTCAATCATGGTGGTAACAAAGGCACAGAAAAAATACACTGATACGCTACCACCATTATTTGGGATGATGAGATTATTATTCTATTGTCAAGTCTCCTATTATTGTCTCACATTTTATTTGAATTCGCTGCCTTTTCAATAAATAATGGTCAGGCTTATTGACTGCAGCCAGAATTGAATACTGTACCTTTCAGAATCACTTGCAGTACTGGTTAGACTTAAATTGCACAGTTCCACAGATTCAAATCTCTTCATTTCACAATCATTCAAGAAAGAGGAAACCTTTTACTGTATGAAGAAGTCAACTATTTTAATGTTGATACTCAAAAGACTGCAAACCTGTTTAAAGTAGTTTTTCTGATAAATAGTAGTAATAGTTTTAAGAAAGAAATCATACAGTTCCACTATCTGATTTAAGGATATTAAAACCACTACCATCTTTGCTGAGATCTTCTGCCACCAAACTGGGTAAATAATGACTTATATTAATTTATAATCCTGCCACAGCTGCCCTAATCATTTGAACCAAGAAAAACTCTTGAAAATCAGCCTAATACCAGTGCTGAACATTAGTTCCAATAGAATAAAATCTGAAAGCTCTTCTCTGAAAACTGTTACAAACATTTAATGTAGGAAACTAGCAATACACGAGCCTCAGAGGAGCTGAGACTGTGCTTTATAGAAAAACTCCCTACACTCAAGACAAGTAGTTCATGTAGTAGAGCAAAGATTAAAGAACAATTTTTTCCATTACAGGAACTATATCTGGTTTCTTTATATAAAGAGTAAAATAAAATCCCTACATAATAGGAGGAGACTTCTCAAGTCATGAACATACGTAGAAGTTATTGAAAGTAGTTATATTATGAACATTTTTACAGGAGCACTATTTTCTCTAGAAG